>NC_136072.1:739189511-741627844 GCF_964261635.1 Lissotriton helveticus | reverse complement strand
CATTTACAAAACCTTTGAAATTCACTGAAAAAACCATAGGTTTCACAAACGTTATAGTTAGGAATTAGCATTTAAAAAACCTAGCAAATTCATTGAAAAACACATAGGTTTCACACACGTTATAGTTAGGAATTAGCAGTTAAAAAACCATGAAAATTCATTGAAAAAACCCTAGTTTTCACACGTTATCGTTAGCTGAACATTTCTCTCATACAAAACCTTTGAAATTCCTCCGTTATAGTTAGCTCAGCTAACTATAACTTGCGCGCCGGCAATGCACTGCTGATGACGTCACATATAACATCACTCATGACATGGTCAGTGACATCACTCATGACATCACTGATGACATCTCAAATGACATCACTGATGACATCACTGATAATATCATCCTTGTGAAACAATGGCAGACCTCCTTTTGGCGTAATATAATCTTTGATACACACCTTCAGAAATAGAAAGTAAAAATGTAAAAATACCAAATTACCAACAACCTATTCAGTAATTCCGCCATCTAAATACCCATGCACTCATTCACCAACAGTTCTATATAGTCACTTATACATGTACTCACTCATCATATGTACTCATATACTGTTAAACACCGACAGTCATCCATACAGTTACTCACACACATACTCACACATGCAAATAAACTATCAAACATCCATTTGTTTGCATATACAGCTATACACACTCCACTACACTTACTTTTACAGAAACGTACACATACTTATTCTCTTAAACAATCAGTTATAGAAACACATACTTATTTATACAGGAACTTTTTGAATCTGTCACTGTCATATATCCTAACTTATATACATCGAGACTCACACATACTTGTTTGAAACATATGTACTTACTCATAAAGACACTATTGAGGCAGTCATTCACTCACTAGCAAACCCATACAAACATTCATCCACCCGTGTAGTCCTGCACACGTGCTGTCTTCAAAACACATACAAACAGTGAGTCAGCCATTCATGCATCTGTGCCCTAAGTAATACTTGCCACCAAACCATACATACACTCATTCTGATACTCAAAAAAACAACTAATAACCCATATAGACACTCATGTAGCTACTCACCAACCCATGCATCCACTTATACACAAAGTGAGACACTGATACAGATATTTACACATTTAAACATTACTCGCTAATACATGTATTCACTAAGATACACTTAATAATTCAGTTATACAATGAAATTTACAAAGAAAACATCTATGTAGACACTTATTTACCCATTTATTCTTCCATCGACCTTTAGCTATACATATATAAAAATATTTATTTTTCAGAAAGACACACATTCAGTGGATGATGTCATCAGTGATGTCATTTGAGATGTCATCAGTGATGTCATGAGTGATGTCACTGACCATGTCATGAGTGATGTTATATGTGACGTCATCAGCAGTGCATTGCGGGCGCGCAAGTTATAGTTAGCTGAGCTAACTATAACAGAGGAATTTCAAAGGTTTGTATGGGAGAAATGTTCAGCTAACTATAACGTGTGAAAACTAGGGTTTTTTCAATGAATTAGCATGGTTTCTTAAATGCGAATTCCTAACTATAATGTTAGTGAAACCTATGGTTTTTTCAGTGAATATATATATATATATATATATATATATATATATATATATATATATATATATATATATATATATATATTGCCTACTGGCGGTTGTCAGTAGGTAGTCATAGTTAGGACCTAGCTACCATAGGAAGTCCGCAACATTCTATTGGGAATAACTTTGGAGCCGGTGGAGGAATGTGCGTGTAATTTTCCAAAATTTCGGCCAGCTCTGCTGCGCTCCTTCCCTGAAAGTTTTGGGGGGATTCATGAAGTGGGGGCTGAGAAAAAAGGGGGGTCTCAAAACGTGTTTTCCCCATGTTAATTTCCATAGGACGTTCTGACACGGCTACAGCCCGAACCGCTGAACGGAATTACGCCAAACTTTGCAAAATTGTAAGGACTGGTACGCAGATGTGCCTTTGCTATATTTGGTGAAAATTGCTCCAGTGGTTTTTTTGAAAATTAACTTCAAAAACACATATATACCTTTAGCCCTGCTCCAAGCGCTCACCGGTACGCGTACTGGGGAGCGCACCCGGCGCGCCACGGGAGTGCGCGAGCGGAAAGCTGATTGGCTGTCGGATGTCTGTCAACATTCTAAACAGTCTGGCGAGTACGCTATCTTGTGTCTCGGTAGAATCGAGACACAAGAGGTGAAAATAAAAGGGGGAAATGATTGTAAGGGGCAGGGTACACACCCCCTGACACCCTAGGTTTTCTGAGGGGGGTCTAGAAGGACCCTGAAGGGCAAAAACCCTTTTTTTTGTGTGCAATTTTCACGGGGTAAGCGCTGTGTGCGTTCCCATGTACGCTCACCGGTACGCGCACCCAGGGCGTACCACAAGGAAAAACATTGAAAGAAAATAGTGTAAAATACAAATTTGGATTGCTTAGAGGTAGGGTAGCTCTAAAAAGAGCTGTTGTGTTATGTGGGTGATTTTAGTACCTACAAGTAGGTACCGATGCAGAGTCTAAAATTCACTTCAATACAATCACTTCGCTACTACCTCATAAATTAGAAATAAAAATTAATAATATGTCAACTAATTTTTAATTTGTAAATATTAATTTATTGTTCAGAATTTTCATAATTTAATAGAACTTGTAGCATGTCCTCATCTTGAATGTCCTCTTCAATCATATGATCAGGAATATCCTCATTATAAGTGTGTCATGATGATTGTTGGAATTCTATTGTATCCAAACATTCGATTAATTCTAGGTCAAGAGATTCATCCCAAAAATTATTTATGTCATCTCCTCCTTGTGATAAAATGGTGCTGTCGATATCCGTGACATTTTGAATTTCAATAAATGTAGTTGAAATTTCAAAAGACATTTCCTTGGTCTCCTCATTCTGTTTCATTTTAATTTCAAATTTCTTGCTGTAAATTGCAGAAAAATAGTAATCACTTTCATTTATTGTTTTTAGTAATACATACTATAAAAGTAGCTTAATCAAGTATTTAGTTCTTTAAAATTAATTGGGCAGTGTATAGTATCAGGCAGGAACTAGAAATATAAAGCACTGCATGTGATGAAGCATATCTTGATCCATAGTTATAACAGAATGACTGTAAATAGCTAACAGAAAACATTTCCAAATTATCTTAAAGTGTACAACATAGTTCCTCTTACAAATTAACAACTCACCTTTTTGAAAGTAGGAGAAGAGTTAGTACTGTGTAGATCAAACTCCAGAAATTGAGCACCCAAAATTCCTCTCAAAAGTACCTCAGACAGGAGTATCACAAAATGGCCGTGTTTTCCTCTCATTTAAGATATAAACATAACCAATCATACTTCATCACACACAAATTCAAAATGAAAGTAACATTTTGATTGGTTCTAAATTTCAATACTTTCAAATGTGTTTTCCCCATGCAATTTTCTATAGGACATTTAGACACGGCTACAGCCCGAATGGCTGAATGTAAGTACACCAAACTTGGTAAAATGATAGGCACTGGTACGTAGTAGGGCCTTTTCCATATTTGTTTGAAATTGCTCCAGTGGTTTTTATGAAAAGCAACTTGAAAATCACACATATATATCTGTAGGCGCGCTCCACAGAAGTGCGCGAGCTGAAAGCTGATTGGCTCTCGGGTGTCTGTCAACATTGCAAACAGTCTGGAGAGTCCGCCATCTTGTGTCTCGGTAGGATCGAGACACAAGAGGTGATATTAAAAAGTGAGAAATGACCCCCTGACCCCCTAGGTTTTCTGAGGGGGGCCTAGAAGAACCCTGAAGGGCAAAAAAACGATATATATATTTTTTTAATTTTCGCGGGATGTGCGCTGGGTGCGTTCCCATGTACGCTCACCGGTACGCGCACCCTAAGCGCACCACGGGGAAAAACAGTGTAAAAAATTAGAGTAAGAAAATAATTTAGAGTGCTTAGAGGTAGAGTAGCTCTGAAAAGAGCTGTTGTGTTATGTGGGTGTTTTTTGTACCTACAAGTAGGTACCAATGCAGAGTCTCAAATTCAAGACGAAGACTCTATTCCCCTCATCTGTGAAATGTACACAATCTCTCCTATAGATGCCTTGCATGTTGTAGCGCAATTTGTTGTGGTATATGGAACCCATACCATAGTCTCTGAGGAAAGCAGAAACAGATGTATTCACATGTTTCCTTGCTTTCTCAATCTGTGGACAAAATTGTTTGGACCAGTTCCATTTTTGCCTTTGGCATATATTAGAAAATGCCAATGCAGTTTTTGGAAAAAGAGACATCAATTGCCCAAAGATGTCCTTTAAAAGCATTTCCAGACCAACCCCAGTCAAAGTGCCCAAGTCATTGCCACCACAGTGCACAAATATGAGGTCAGGGTGTGGTAGGTGCATAAAGAATTTTATCAATGGTATCAATTGGTGACTTCTTAATCCTCTCTGTCCAATCCACACAATGTCCACATTTGGTAAATCAAGGTTGTAAATACCTCTGTTACTTGCAAATTTTGCACTCCAGTAGACAACGCTATGACCCACAAACCAGACTTTTGGCATCTTGAAGGTAGATGTGCTTCTATTCAGATGAGTTGTGGAAATCAAATGGCAGTTTGTAAGTAGGAATTATGAAAATAAGTGGTTGAGATTCAGTGCAGTTGAGAAACAAGAAATGATTGGTGCTTTCTTAAAATTCAGCACTGAAAATTAGGGTGTATGCTTTCTTTTTGTAAGAAGTCATTTTAATGGTTGAGAAAAGGTCATTTAAAGAAACATTGCACATGAGTAGCTAGTATATTGAGCGGTCAAACACTCTTGCTGGATTCTTTTGCAACATTCTATGATGAATTTTTGAACTGTGTGCTGGGTTAGGAGGGAGTTACCATGGTAACAGGCTGAATGAGCACTGGGGGGATGGGTGAATATTATGTGAGTTTCAAAGTGTTGAAATGTACAACCAATTAAAATGTGCAGTTTGGTTTTGAATTTGTGTGGGAAGAATTTTGATTGGTTAGGTACAAGAATATGGGTCTGAAATGAGAGGGAATCTGTGCCATTATTGAAAGGCTCCAGTGACAGAAGCATTAATCAGAGATTCTGCTTAAGAAAATCTGGTGTGTGTGACTGACACTGTTCTCCATCTTCCAAAGCATTTGTAAAGGTGAGTAATGATTCTTTTAATAAAGATAGACTGCTGTATGTACTATGGGGAAGATTAAGAAGCATATTGTGCTTCTTAATTCTAGTGTTGTGTGTCATTTTTTTTGTAATGTTGTTTTAAAATTGAATGGTGCATATTGGAAATGTATTTTGGAAATGAGTTAGGTTTCTGCTTTGTTATGTAGTGGTCATTTAAATGGGCTGTGCTTTGTGTAAAAAACGATTTACTATGAAAAATGTTTTCTGGTAAAATGTCTGGCTTTTAAATTTTGGTCAAGGTTCACACTGAGTGTCTGTTTGAAATAAGGAATTACATTTTCACATTTTTCAATAATGTCACTTGTACCTACTAACAGTTTGCCTCTCTTAGCTTAAAGGGTACTCTGTGTCTGTGTCTCATGTCACTTTGCACGTGCATAATCTCTCTTTTTCTGTGTGTCATTTCTCTCTTTGTGTGTGTGACATGACATGTGTCTCATGTGCCTAAGATCACACTGTGAGTCAAGCTTGATTTTAAATGGATCTGGGTAAATAATATGCTTAGTTGATGTGTTTAAAAATATGGAAGTACATGTTTTTTTAAAGTCAGTTGGGCTTTAGTATATGTTCTAGTAGGGAATCTTAGGCAGTGTCTGTGTTAGGCCTCTTACTTCAGAAATAGGCTCTAAGCTGTGCAATCAAGATCCAGGGTGTGCCTTTAAAATGAACGAGGAATGTTATGTGTTGCTTATATATACGTGGTCTGTTTTTTGGCCAGTAGAGACAGTGAAATAGTATGACCTGAGACACACATATTGCATGCAGAGACAGACATGGTAGATTACATGTAACATCCTGGTCATGTGCCTAAGATCACACTGTGAGTCAAGCTTGATTTTAAATGGATCTTGGTGAATAATTTGCTTAGTTGATGTCTTTAAAAATATGGAAGTACATGTTTTCTTAAAGTCAGTTGGGCTTTAGTATTTGTTCTAGTAGGGAATCTTAGACAGTGTCTGTGTTAGGCCTCTTACTTCAGAAATAGGATCTGAGCTGTGCAATCAAGACACAGGGTGTGGCTTTGAAATGAACGAGGAATGTTATGTGTTGCTTATATATATGTGGTCTATTCTTTGCCAGTAGAGATAGTGAAATAGTATGACCAGAGACACACATATTGCATGGAGACACATACATGGTAGATTACATGTAACATCCTGGTCATGTGCCTAAGATCACACTGTGAGTCAAGCTTGATTTTAAATGGATCTGGGTGAATAATATGCTTAGTTGATGTCTTTAAAAATATGGAAGTACATGTTTTTTTAAAATCAGTTGGGCTTTAGTATATGTTCTAGTAGGGAATCTTAGGTAGTGTCTGTGTTAGGCCTCTTACTTCAGAAATAGGCTCTAAGCTGTGCAATAAAGATCCAGGGTGTGCCTTTGAAATGAACGAGGAATGTTATGTCTTGCTTATATATATGTGGTCTGTTTTTTGCCAGTAGAGACAGTGAAATAGTATGAGCAGACACACACAAATCAAATTTCAAAGCTTTATTCGATTATTAAAAACAATCACAAAAGCATACAATATAAAAAACACAGAATACAAACATATCGGTAGAGGCAACGACTCAGCATTATTTGGGTTAAAAAAAAATATTAAAACACCAAACTTTTCCTATGGGAAATAGCTTTGAGTAAAAAGGTAGCGGTAAAAAAGCAGATATCTAATGAGTAAAGTGCAAATAACAATTTCAGAGCTTGGGCTGTAGTATACACTGAGTATTTTCTAAAAACAGGTCTGAGATAATAACGACGAAGATGCATATAAAGGGGACAAATAAGCATAAAGTGCAGGGTGCATTGCCCAGATAGACCATCACAGGGGCAGGGGGATTGGCTATGTATTTTCATCACTGGAAAGGCCACTAGATTATGTACAATACCAAGTCTCAGCCTCATGAGAACAAATTGATGTGATTGCTTGGTAATAGTTTTAAGGTACATAGGCATGCCCCTGTCTTCCAACATATTAGAATAATAAAATACATGAGTAGACATGGAGCTGCATTTCGCCCTGCGTAGATTAGATTCGGTCCCGATAAAGATATTTTTAAGTTCCTTTTTTGGTACACTAACAGCACTATGGGGGTCATTAACAATGTCTAGGTTAAAAATATCATTGTAAGAAGATGAAACATAGTTTAACCAGGGGATCTTGCAGACATTGTTCATTTTAAGGCAGTCTAAAATAATGTGCCTGGTGAAATCAGTCTCATCTTTAACCCATATTGACCTCCAGACCATTAGAGGCCTCATTCCCATTAGGTCTGTTAGATAGTGCATACCCGCCTCATTATGGCATAGATCATTGGATGCCGAGGGGGGTAAACAGAGGAGTCTTTTAAGGAACCGATTCTCAGTGACTTGTAATTCCCTGTGCTGACAATAGCCCCATATACCAGAACCGTATAGGGCAATGGATACACACCTGTGCCTGTAAATATTTAACATGTCAGGTATGCGGCGACAACCTAGCTTAGATGCAAACCGAAAGACTCCAGAGGAGCTTTTGGCCATCCTAGCATTCACGTTTAGAATCTCAGGTGCCCAAGTCCCTTTGTTATTAAAAGTTACTCCAAGATAACAAAATCTATCCACCACCTCAATTTTATGAATATTAAAATGGAACCGCTTTAAAAGTTTCATCCGTTTGCCACAGGCCATGATGTAGGTCTTGGAGTTGTTGATTTTCAGTTTTCTCTCCTTAAATAAATCATAACAGTAATTCATTATTTTTGGAGCCCATTTGGAGTGCGCGAAAGTAAAACCGTATCATCGGCATAAAGCAAGACTGGCACAGGATGGCCACCAACCTGCGGAGAATCCGCCTGTAGCCTCTTCAGTTCGGACTCGATAGAATTTATAAAGAGGGAAAAAGCAGGGGGGCCAGTACACAGCCTTGCCTTATGCCTGACTTAACCTTAATTTTCCCTGTGCATTCACCTGCATGATCATAACGGATCTGGGCTGTTAACTTATCATAGAGTCTTGCCAGGAAATATATAATTGCTGGGGGAGCTCCCATGCCTAGTAAAGTGGACCACAACAGATTGTGGTCCACAAGGTCAAAGGCACTCGAAAGATCAGCGAAACAGAAAAATAGAGAGCCCTGTTTCGCTTTTGTATACTTTCCAATGAGGAGGTCAAGATTAATGCACTGCTCCGTAGTCCCCAGACCTTTGCGGAAGCCGTATTGGGACTCAGCCAGAATTTTGTTTTCCTCTGTCCATTCCTCCAACCGCATCAGGAGAACCCTACTCATGATCTTAAGGGAGGAATCCAGAAGGGAGATAGGGCGGTAGTTCTTGGCCTCTTCTCTATCTCCCGTCTTGTAGATGGGTAAAATTATGGATTCGCTCCAGGTAGGAGGTGTACTCTCCAGAACTGAGGCATTAAACACCTGTGTTAGGAGTGGGCTCCAGAGTGTCGGATTTGATTTGTATAGGTCAACCGGGACCCCGTCAGGTCCCGGTGCCTTTCCCCCTTTACTCCGACTAATAGCAGTAACAACCTCTTGAAGTGTGATGTCCAAGGGTAACTTCGTTCCATACATTGGAGTAGGAAAACTGACACGGTCTTCCCTAGACGGATTAAAAATACCGGAAAAATGTGTAACCCAGTTCGCTTCGCTTACCTGGGCTGACAAAATGGGAAAGTCTTCTTTTACAAGGAAGGGACTATTAACCGTGGACCAGAAGAGCCTGCTATCACGCAATATAGATGCTTGATTAAGGGCATCCCAAGCTTGTTCCTTGAGGTCATGTTTCCTACGTATAAGATTGTTTTTGTAAGTCAGCCTAAGCAATTTAATAGCCTCCGTGTCTCTGGGTTGTTTAGTTAGTGCCTGCTTAAGTTCACACAGAGATTTGGTGCACATGCTACCAAACCAACCCACTTTTTCTCTCTTAATTTGGGCTTTGGTGATAGTAAGGCATCTTTTTATAACTGTGCCTAACTCCACAAAATCAGCTATAATGCACTCACGGAAAGCCTCTGGATCTAAACATTTATATATTGCGGCAAACCCAGCTTCTATGATTTTAACCTGCAATTTCTCGGAGTTGTCCAAACTCCACTTTATACGGATACCATTCTGTCTACAGGGGGAAACGTCTTCAATTATCAAACGGTGGCTGTTAGCTGGAAACCCCCAGGCAGAAATCGACTTGGTAATGGCATTGTGGTCGCTACTTCCAAGGTCGGCCACCAAGTAAGAGAGAAGGTTAATGAGGATGACTAGTCTAAGATGGCCACCAGTGAGGATGACTAGTCTAAGATGGCCGCCGAGTAGGAGAGACAGTTAGTGAGGATGACTAGTCTAAGATGGCCACCAAATAATAAGAGATAGAGACAGGAATAGTAGTTCTCTGTCTATTGTTGTGATAGTTAAGAGAGTTTAGTTTCGTTTTGTAATCCGGGGCAGGGCGAGCTAGTCCAGAGTCTAGGTTGCTTGGTGGGGGAGGAAAAGCCTTATCTCTGTTTTGGTGACCCCAGACTATGTTGTTGTGCAGCCTCATGGTCATCTGGAAGTAATGGAGGTGCTTTATTGCTCCAGTTTATGGCCCCTGCCATTTTGGGCAGTGAGAAGGCTAAATTGAGAGTCTAAAAATTAAAACGGAAACCATTTAAATACCTTGTGGAATTCCTGTGTAACAGGAGTTGTGCAGACATCAGGGTCGTCATCCGATGTATATTGTAGCAATGTGCATCAAATTCATGCACAGTTTGCAGGTCTGCTCATGAAAGGTCCCGGTAAACGCAGCGGTACAAGTCGTGTTTGGGAAAACACAATGCAATGCAGCTGCCCGATCATGCGTGTAGGGTATTTCTAGACGAGTCCGCCAGTGCGGTAGCGAGCATCTGGGGGCCAAGGACGAGTGTGCTGACCACCGTTCTCGTCGGGTGCAGGAGACTCAGTCAGGGCCGTCCGCTGGGCGGGATTGGTCTCAAGTTTATCGTGATGCATCCATGACTAGGAGTCCGTAGCCCAACCCCCCTCGAAAGGCAATGCCGTGCGCATCCCCTGCCCCGACCATACTGCTTCTAGGATTGTATTCCAGTTTCTTTGACTGGGCATCGGCGCGACACTCACGTTGTAGATCCAGTTTCCAGGTCCGGATCGACGATGACGGGGGTGACTGCACTCCGGCGTTCCTCCTGGTCGCCGGCGCGATACTCCCGGTGCAGATCAGTTCCTAGGTCCGGTCCGATGATGGTGGGGTGCGAATGTCCCACTAATGGCGTGGGGGGAGTCCGCCCCCTCAGCGCGAGCGGTGTGCCTTCTTGCTGGCCTGGGTCACCCAGATCCTGGACCTCGCTGTGGACCCCAGACCAGCGGCAGCCCCCGGGCCCGAAGCCAGCGGGATCTCCCGAAGTCAGCGGGATCAGGCCTCGAAGGCTCCGAGTGCAGATCACAGCCGGGATACAGGCGCCATGCCGCCCCGCACAGGGGACAACAGGGGCTAGATCGCCACGCTCTGGGGACCACTCTCGCCACAGTCGAGTCCAGCTAACAACCAGTAGTCGTACCGAAGAGCAGCAGCAGCCGTTGTCCTCCGCATTCCCACAGCAACGGCCCGCGGGCCACAAGGGACCGCAAAGGGGCATCCACAATCAAAAGCCCTCCATGCGGGAGATCCCGCAGCAATCAAGCCTCAACAGTCGAGTGTCACCACAATCCGGGTGTCGCCATCCTGCTGGTCCGCAGCAGCCACTGCCCTCATCAGTTCCGCAGCAAAGGTCCGGGGGAAGCCAGGGACCGCAAAGTGTGTCTACAGGCAGCAGCCCTCCGGCGGGAAGCCCTGCAGTCTTCCTGGGTGGAGGAGACCCCACTGAAGCGGTCAGAGCGATGTCCGAACTGGGATACACAGGCAGGTAAGCGTTGGAGGTGGCTTGTAAACCAGTAATTGTGTGAAACGAAGGTTCATTGGTTCCAAATTCTGCTGTCAAAAACCAGTTACTCTTAGTGTGTCGGTTTCAGTTAGTGGTTGCAGTCGATGGTTGCCGCTGACAGGGATATTTCCAGAACGGTGATCCCAAGCGGATGGAGCTCATTCGGGGGGCTCCCACTCGTCAGCCATCTTGAATCCTATCAAGGATAACCCTTCCCATCAGCTTTTGAGATGTGTCGGTTAGGCTGATGGGTCTATAATTAGAGGGGGTTAATGGGCAACCCTTTTTTGAAATAGGCACGATTTCAGCTCCTAACCAAGTAGGGGGCAGGTCGTCTCCCTGCAGAATGCCATTGAATAGAACAACTAAATAGGGGGCCCAAATTTTCGGTTGCGTCCTAAACAGATCCCCAGGTAATTTATCCAAACCTGGAGCCTTATTAGGAAGCAATTTACCTATAGCTGTCTCTACCTCAGTCAGGGTGAAAAGTTCAGCTGGGGCGAGGCGTAAGGGGACTGCAATCAACCGTCCACGCTCTTCGGTCCTACTAACACTTTGAGGTTGCTGGGGTTCAAGAGTACTAGCAGGCATTTCATCAGACTCAGAGGTGCCATAGAGAGCACAAAAGTGGCTTTCCCAGATTGAAGGGGCAATATTGGGGGCAAGTGCGGGGGTATGCCCACTAAGTCCAGTTGCGACATTGGACCAGAATAATTTGGAGTCTTTGGTTCTAAGTGCAGATCCCAATTCCTCCCACTTATTGACCTCCCATTCCTTCTTGGCATCACAGATTGCCGTTTTATACATGATGCGATGGGCCCTGATTGCATCCCTATTATTAGTTTTTATTGCTGTAAGAAGGGCCTTTTTGGCCTTCCGACAGGAGGTATTGAACCATCGAGAGATCGTGGTTCGGGGCTGGTTTGCCCTTCTCACAGGATACAAAGTATCTTTTAGTATGGCAAACAATTGAATGTGTATTTCAGATGCCCTACCCAGATGACCAAATGTCCCCATGTCTTCAATGAACGGAATGACAGTCTCATATAAATCAGCGAGTTTGCTAGTGGACATCTGGAGGTCTGGCCATTTAACCCTACGCCTACAGTTTGTTATTATTAAAGGCACAGTGAGGCAATGTTCAACCTGGGTTTGGCATTTCAACCCAAAGCTCCCCGGTTTAAGTGACAGGACCAAAGCATTTTGCTCACTGTCAGATCTTTCAATATCCCTGAACTCATGCAGCCTATCCCAGTGCCTAGCCTCTATGAAAATGTAATCGATTACTGAGGTACTGAGTTTTAATCGATTAAACGTGTCTTTCCCTGGTCTATCAGGCTCCACCCTCCCGTTATATGCTCGTAATGATGTCGCTAACGCAAATGACTGCAATTGCAGAACTAGGGGGGTCCATGCCTTGACCTGGGTAGTCAATGGCTCAGGGATGGCCCACAGCAGATCAACCTCATCCGGGTCACCCAAATTCGAGTCCATGAGTGGCTCGAAGTGACAGTTAAAATCTCCGCCCACGATTAGGACGGTGGAGGAGTCAATCGACTGAATGAGGGTTAACAAGGTTTCAATAGCCTCCGACTCAAGGCCCCGCTTAACTGGCCTTGAGTATACATTGATCAAAGCAATGTTTGGCCCATTTGACATACTCAGCAATACACACTGGACATCCAGTGAATTAGTTGGAATTTGTGATGCCTTAACTCCCAGGTGCGTACCAACCCATATGGACAACCCACCCGAAGGCCTACCCCTCTCTCCCATACTTGCCAAGACATCGTATGTTGCAAAACCCTGAACCCCACTTTCTTTTAACGCCCAGGTTTCCTGCAACATACAAATGTCGTGTAAAGCCATAAAGGAGCCCCACTCTGGAATGGGCAATTTACTCTTAAGACCCGCCACGTTCCAAGAGAGGATTTTAACCTGGGCAACCAACAAGTCTTGCTTAATTGGTTCACAATCCAAAGAGTCAGAGAGGTCGTTGATAACAAAAGGGCTAGAATCTGTCCCCAGCTCAGGCTCACAATTCAGTAGATGTCGATCATCAGAAGAAATGGCAATTGCGGAATAGATAGTTTGTTCTGGTGCCAGGACTTGGATTAAGGGGCTTAGTTTAGCATTTACATCTTGATACTCAGTAGTCGGTGGAATGTTAATAGAGTGCCCCGTTTGTCAATCGCAGTCATCAAAGCCTGAAAAGGCATCAAATCTATTTGCGACTTCCAGCGGGGTAAATAGTAACAAATGGTCCATCCTCCTATTTCCTAGCAGATGGTCCATCCTCCTATTTCCGTTTCTATAGCTCCTGTAAGGTACGGTATCCCACCCAAATGCATTTTCAGCAGTCATTGGATTAGGTGCATGCATCATATACCGGTTATTGGATAGTATAGACAATGTGATCTGTGGGCAAGCTAGAGCCCCAGGGTAGGTTATAGGGGTCACTAGAGATCTTGGATAAAAATAAGTCAGGTCACATGGAACGATGGAATTACCAACGTTTCCTGGAGTCCAGTTTAGAATATATCTAACAACTCCAGGATCTCTAAAGTTAATGACAATTAGGTCCCCCTTTATATCTTTCACTCTACTTCCCAACCAGGGGAGTCGCCGAACATGCAGAATCACACCATCGATATTAAAAGGAAGTGGTCGGTTTTGACTAAGCCAATGCATAGTTTTATTTTTTAGCTGAAAAAACCCTTCCCTCTTGCCATCCTCTAATGGCGGGACTCCCGTGAGCACAACCACAAACGGAGCTGCTTCCGGGGGTAGTTCAACTTGACGCCCCCTATGCTTCGCTGCCATAACTGGACTGGTAGTTCCCCTCTCATCTCGCGTGTTTCCTGTGGAAAATGTATTCCCTGCCTTCAGAGCTTCACTAGCAACATGCAATACTGGTTGTTGTACTGATTTAAGGGGTATTGCCCTATGTTGTTTAAGGTTCATAGGCTTGCTAATTTTGTTAGTGCCCTTATGGGCAACAGGGGTAGGAGATGGTACTATAACTGGGGGAGGTGATATTGGCTTCACAAGGTCCTTAGGTAACCCAACATTGTTACTTATAGCCAGTTCTAGGTTCACCAGCCGTTGCTCCACCCTCTTCAGCCTCTCTATTACGGGTAATATAAATGACCTAATTAGGTGTTCAATACTTTCAAGAGGGACAGCAGACAGTGCTTCATTAGACGGACAGTGTAGAGGAGTAACTAAACCTGGTGGAGTTGGTGCAGTCAATAAAGGGGCTTTTGGAAGTAATACTGTTTCCGTAGAAGCCGTTAGAGTTGGAACAGTTGTTACAGTGGCCTTTAAGGTAGGTGCAGTTGTAACAGTAGCCTTTATAGGTTTACCAAAGTCAGAGTGGCTGATCTTGCTTCTTTGCGGATCACCACCCCTCTTTCTTCTTTTGTTTGGTGGCGGGCCATGAGCGTTGGGCGCGACTGGTTTCCTAACATTCTTTTTTTTAAAGGTCTCAACTACTAATAAAGGTGGCTCAGCTATCACATCTACTCCTATGGTGGAATTGCTAGAAAGGGATACATTATCTGTGTACAAGGTGTTAGAAGTATCAGGTAGAGATGGCGTGTGTCGCAAAAGTATAGGGACACTATCTATGGATAAGGGGTCCTCATTTTCAATGTGGGAACTTGCATCAAGTAAGATGGTTTGATGCAACAAGTCTAAGGGAGGTCTACTTTTCATAGATTCAATCGAGCGACGTCGCTCAGCTCTACGCTCGGCTAAAGCGCTCTCCTTATGTAAATCTGAGGCAACCTTAGGAAAGTAATTGTCTAATGTGCCCTTACTAATCCCCCCTACATTTACGGATGTGGATTTGTCAAGAGTCGCAGCCATGATGAATAAAACAACCAAAGAGTATACCCAAATGATCCCTTGCAACGTGTTAGGGTATGGGCCCAGCCCGGCCTCCTCGTGCCTCTGAGGGCCTCAGAGGGCCCGCCCTTTGCCCGGACTTTGCCCCGGGCGCTTCCCCACGCGCGTCCCGCGCTGCGGTGAGAGAGAGTCTGCTTAAATAAGGTTCTTAACGTTCGGGGTCGGGGCTAGCAGGGGGCGCAGGCCATGTGGAACAGGCCACGCAGGGACTCCTGGTCAAGTGAGTCCCTGGAGCGCTCCGCCCTGCAACAGCTTGTCTCCTTACGCACACACCCCTGGCCACAGGCAGAGTCTTCAAGCTGCGACGCGGCACCAGCGAAGCGGGTGCGGCTAGAAGCAGCGTCAGGACAACAAGCAACAGCAACGAGGCAAAGTCGAACAGGACGATGTCCTCACTCAGGTCAGCGGCGCATCCAGTCAGGGTATTGTATTTCATCGTGTCATGCTGTTTTAAAAGAGCTCTACTCGCTCGGTTCCCATTTTTCAATGTGTTTGTGTTTCATCAAGTGTCCCAAACCATCTTTGTATAAGGGGTCTGTTTCTCCTTGTTTTAACCTGCTTAATTAAGGGAACAGCAGTTTTCCCAATCTGAGTGTGACTTCACCAATGCGTCCATTGCATAGACCCAGAATTTTGAGGCTTAGACATCTGACAACAATGTCCGCCAGTCTTTTGGGCCCCAGAGTACAACATGGTGGTTGGCATGGGATCTTTGCCATTGTGGACTGTCATGTTGTAATCAGTGTCTGTGTTGTCCCCTCCTGTTTCATCCAGGTCTGTCAGTGGCAACAAGGGGTGTGCCCTCATCATGTCCTTGGTGTGTGCAGAGCTAGTTGTGTGTCTGGTAGACAACAGCCATAGGCAGGGTGTTCTGCTGTGTGGCCATCACATGGCTCAGTCATGACAGATAATCAGGGTTACATGCACTGTTGGGGTCTATGTAGTGACTTGCCACAATGTGATTGTAGGCTTTGTTGCGTAACTTGTCGAATTGCTCCTCTTTTGTACTGCATTGATTTCATTGGTTTATTCGGTTGCTGCCACAAACCTGACCCTGCATCTCTCTCTCATGCAGATTCACCAGTGGTCACGGAGGGAAAGGAGCAGGACACCAGTGGGGGTGAGACTAGCACTACAGCTGCACAGGAGCCCAGTGACACAGATGTCACCAGCGCCTCAGAGGGGGACCGGAGTCTACAGGAGGAATCCCAGCCTGAGACGCAAAGTACCACATCATCTGATGCCAGCGGTGATGCATCCATGTTGGTGGGCACAGGGAGTGGAGACTCTGCATAATCTTCAATCCACACAGCGGCAAATTCCCACCCTCCCAGCAACTTCCTCTGGTGCTGCCTGTGTCAGGGTCAGTAAGAGGGGACGAGTTTCCTTCACACCTGGCACCGCTGCCCCTGCCACTGTCCCCCCTACTGTCCTCAGTGCTGAGTCTGTGGAGCTTTTGCACCAGCTGTGTGTGGGACAGACAGCTGTCCTCAATGTCTTCATTGACAATGACAAAAAATTAGCCCAGGTGGTTGCTTACATGGAGGGCATACATTTGTACGTGGGTGGGCTGCACCATACTGTCCAGGCTTTGTCCTCCACCGTGGACTCACTGTGTGCAAGACTGTGCAGCACTCAATGTCCCTGCCATGTGATATGATGAGTATGTCATGGGTGTGGCACTGTGGGACATGGGCTCACAAATCGCAATACCTCAACACAAATCCGGTCGTGTGCAATCTAATGGGCTGAGATGGTGCATAGCTGGAGTGTAATGCAAAAAAAAAATAGGAATAACACTGTAAGTGAAGTGATGTGTCCTTGTCTTGGTGAGAGGGCACTGTTCAGATCATCTGGGCATACGCTGAGATGGACAACAGGGGCACACACAGCCATTCTGCCAAACAATCACTGTCCTGGCTCCTGCATGACCAACATACTGTGTCACTGGCTGACATCGCAACTCGGTACACTTATACCCACAACAGCAGGCAAGCCAACCTGTCACATTGGGACACTTATGTTTCCCCTGGAGACTGCATGTTATGCAGTGCATGACACAACCCCACACCCTCAGGCATATACTGCATCAGTACAATTACATGTGTGCCCACCCTGCCCTAAACCTCTGCTTTTGAAGACTTACCATGACATTTGGGGCACCTTACAGCCTTAGGTCCTGTGTGAGCACCTTTTTCACCAGCACTTTCAGCTCCTCGCTTGTGAATGAACTGGCACGGATCTTCCCAGTTCTTGCCATCACTGTGGGCATGGAACAACTGTGGTGGGATTGGGTGGTCAGCAACAGCAGATTAGGAGTCTCAGGCAGCAGTACCTGGATGCATCAGCATATGAGAGGTCTCAGACAGCAGTCCCTGGAGGCGGCAGCAGATGCGGGGTCTTGGGAAGCAGTCCCTGGAGGCAGCAGCAGATGAGCGGTCTCGGGCAGCATTCCCTGGAGGCAGCAGCAGCAGGTCAGAGGTCTCTAGCAACAGGTTCTGTGAGCAGTCGAAATGTGAGGCTCCCTCCCACATATAAATAGCCCCCAGGAGTTGTTTTAAAGGTGCCAGGCTGCAGCAATTGGTGGTCCAGGTCTGCCTCATTCAAAATCATCCAATGATCGCCTCCGCGGTGGCGGAGCACGTCTACCACGATTTTCAAAATTGCATCATGCCACCGCAATCATCGTTCCCATTAGCTCTTGGGCATGCTCCATGGCGGTCATACACCGCAGGGGCCCAGTGTGCTCTACCGCGATGGTGCATCTTTCAAAAGCATCCAATGTCCGCGGTGGTGGAGAACGCCTACCGCGAATTTCAAAACTGCATCATGCCATCGCAGTCATCGTTCCCATTGGCTCTAGGGCATGCTCCATGGGGTTGATACACCACAGGGGCGCTACCGCGATGGTGCAGCTTTCAAAAGCATCTAATGACTGCCTCCGCGGTGGTGGAGCACGCCTACCGTGATTTTCAAAATTGCATCATGGCACCGCAATCGTCGTCCCCATTGGCTCTTTGGCATGCTTCATGGCGGGGAAACACCGCCGGGGCCAGGCGGTAGCTACCGTGATTTGGGGGCCATACAATGACATGAGGCACAGCGATATGTGTGGTCAGAGAATGCCAACCGCCATTTGAGCATGTCTACATGCCAATGACTACCACACCTGTGTGAATGGGGGGTGCCGGTGACACACTGTTGAGGGCAAGGCCATAGTTACCGTAATTTGAGGGCCACACAATGACATTAGGCACTGCGATATGTGTGGCGGAGCATGCCAACCGTCATTTGGGCATGTCTCCATGCCAATGACTGCCGCACCTGTGTGAATGGGGGTGCTTGTGACACACCGCCGGGGCCAAGTGGTCTCTACTGCGATTTGGGAGCCATACAGTGATATGAGGCACTGCGATATGTGTGGCGGAGCTTGACAACCGCTATTTGGGCATTTCTCTATACAAATGACTACTGCAACTGTGTGAATGGGTGGTGCCAGTGACACACCATCGGGCCAGGTGGTAGCTATCGCGATTTGGGGGCCATAAAATGACACGAGGCACCGCGATATGTGTGGCGGAGCATGCCAACCGCCATTTGGAAATGTCTACATGCCAAAGACTACCGCACCTGTGTGAATGAGGGGTGCCGATGACACACTGCCTGGGACAGGTAGTAACTACCGCGATTTGGGGGCCATACAATGGCAATGGCCATCTGGCACAATTATATGCACAGTGGCCATATAGTCAAGGGCATATCATCGTGCACACAATGCCAATGTCCCATTGACTCCACTGGGGACTGTACATTCCCTGTTTGTGTATGTGTGTTGTAGATTGGCCTGTACTACCTCACATGTCACTTATGAATTAGATGGTCGATGAGGTAGGACAGTGTTGTAGTGAACTCTTCAATGTGTACACAGGTCAAAGTGTTGAGGTGCAGTGATAATCAAGGCAATGCTCATCTCACTGTATGATGTGATTACTTACATGGGCTCTTCTGTCTGCTCATACATGCAATTGTCAGTTCAGTGCCAACTGTAGTCATTGTGTTGTGGATTTGTGCCAGGTTGAAACGATACAGCAGCTAAGTACGAGCTAGTGAAGTTGATTTGTTACACATTGGTTGGATGCCATGCTCCCAGGCATGCACATGTGAAATGTAGCTATATCAGAATGAGCATTCACATTGACCTATGTCTGTGGTGTTTGATGTACTTGTGTATTGTATTTAGAGAGGTGTGCCCTTTGTGTAGCTCAAATGTACACACATGTAAGGTGGTGTATCACTCAGTTATTGAGTCGTCTTTGTTTTCGCTGTGTCATCCAGAACGTGATATGCTGTGCACATCTCATGATGGATTGCATTGACATGTGTCCACTTTCATCTCAACTAGGAGGAGGCCAAATCTGACTCGTCACTTGACAGTGCTGTGGGACATGGAGGATGTGGTGATCATCCGCAAATTCTGCCTTGATAGAGCCACCCTGAAAACACTTTGTGATATGTTGGAGCCCCACCTGCAGCCTCGCCGGATATATCCAAAAGCTTTCACCCCAACTTATATAGTGATGGCAGCCCTCCATTTTTTTGCAACTGGATCATTCCAGGAGACAGTGGCCAGCGCTGGTGGGATATCTCAACCGATGTTCAGCATGGTGTTGCGTGATGTTCTGTCCACCATGATGATAATCAAGGACAGATATGTCCAGTTCCCCAGGGGTGCTGAATTTCCAGCTGTGAAGGGAGACTTCTATCCCCTTGGGCAAATCCCTCATGTTGTTGGTGCTGTTGATTGCACACACGTCAGTCTTGATCCACCACAGGCAACTGAGCACATATTCTGGAATCACAAACATTACCACTCCATTAATGTGCAAATGGTGTGCCTGGCAGATATGATCATCTCACATGTGTGTTCCAGATCATTCCCAGGCTTAGCCCATGACTCCTACATCCTGCGGAACAGCATTGTGCCCCAGCTGATGGCTAATCTGCTTCCCAAGCGTGCATGGATTGGGGGTGAGTATGCCTAGTCGTATGGCGTGCTGGGTGTGTGACCTGCTGCCCTCTGCCTGTGCAACATTGCAATGTCTGTTTGTCATACCTAGGTGACTCTGCATATCCCAGCCATCCATGGCTGCTGAGCCCACTGCTAAATCCCAGAACCCCGGCTGAAGTCCGCAACAATGAGGCCCATGGGAGGACAAGTTGTGAGGTGGAGCGTACTATTAGTCTGCTGAAGTCACGTTTCCGCTGTCTGGACAAAACCGGAGGTGCACTGGCATACGCACCCAGGAAGGTGTGTCAGATCATAGTGGCATGCTGCATGCTCCACAACCTGGCCATTCGCAAGGAGATTCCCCTGCTCCTGGATGATGATGAGGACCCAAGGCCCCCGCCTGCACACCAACCTGAGTCCTGTAATGAGGACAGTGGAGAGGAGGAAGGTGGTGACATGCGTCAACAGCTCATCACCCGCTACTTCACTTGAAGGTGGGTGACAATGTACAACATACCGATTGTCTGGTGATATTGCTTTTGTCGTGAAGGGGTACGTGCGAATTGTAATAACAGCCAGTTGTAAACTAAGCAGTGGTTGGCTATGTTACTGGGACATGTCATTTGTGAATATATACAGGACGTGTATGTTGACTCTTGTTGCCCATTGTGATGCCTGCATGTTGGCTTATGTCGATGGTAGGTTGTGTAATGTCTGTGATGCCACACTCACACCAGTGATTGTTGTTCTGTTGTGTTTCCCTAGGTACCTTAAACGTATCCTTGCCTACATACAGTACATACTCCTGATACATTATGGATATGGTGGAGACTGTACATCCTGCACTAATGACAGAGCTGACACAAAAAAATGTGTGTAAGGTATTTAATTTTCAAAGTTGACATGTGAGGGGGGGTGCACATTTACATTTAGGTGGTGGTGGAGCAGTGAGTCGACAGTCATGCTAAATGATATGAAAGAGTAGTTACCACACTGATGTGATGATCCAGTCCAACAGACAGATGCCATTCACGAGGCAGTGTGGGGAAGGACAGTCCAAACAGTCAATGCAGTGGTGAAGAGGGTTGCCATCAGGCCTGGCTCTGTGACCGGCGTTAGGCAGGTGCTTTACCTCCACATACTCCCAGGCTCTTCTTAGGACGGCCCCTTGGTCACTTGGCAGGAGTGGGACCTGCTGTGGTGCCAGTGGCATCTGAGGACTCACCCCCTCTTTTGGCCGCAGGGGAGGATGGTGAACTGTCATCCTTCGGTCCACCAGAGGGAGGTTGAGGTGTTAGTTGTTGTGCAGGCCTGCCCCTCAGTAACACCACTTGCTGGCCCTTGAAGTCCACCATATGTCCAATGCGGGTGTTGATGGACCTCATCAGCAGGATGAGCTCGCGTCACAGGTCGTCCGACCCGCCACTTTGTCCCTGGCCCTGTTCGTATGCCCCAAGGACTGGTGATGTGTTCCAGGGATGGGGTCCCAGCCTTCTGGTGTCTGGGGGTGACCCTGGCCCTTCCACTTACCCTGCTGCCACGGAACTGTCGCCTCGCCACTGTGGGTCCCCGTACACTCTCCCTGCTGTCCTCAGTTGGTGGTGCGGGGTGGTCATCCTCTGGGATAGGGAGGGTATTGCAGGTGGCACTGGTGGTGCTGGTGGTGGCGGTGGGCGCACAGGCCGTAATAGCAGGGGTCTGCTGTGCAGTTGGTGTTGCAGCAGATGTGGTGGTGGGTAGGATGGGGTCCTGTGACCTGTTGCTCCCTGGCACACCAGATGGTTCGGCCTCGAGCTAATCGTCCTGAGAATCCAGGGAGTCTACATCCGAGAGTCCATGTACCGGGGGGAGACTGGCTCTGCAGGTTGCTGGTGTTGCCCTCTGCAGTGAGTTCTTGGTCACCTGTGGAATAGGTGGGAAATGGTCATTGTAGTGCACTCCGCAAGCTTTGTGTTAGCTGTGTGTCATCCACTGTTTGTACAGTACACAATAGACTGATCATCACATTGTTTGCTATGTGGACTACTGTGCCTCCTGACATTATGCTGTGGTACATGCATTACTTATCCATGGTGTGAGGTATCCATGCATACCATGCAACTCGTGTAAAAATCATGTTCACAGGGACCTGTTGCCATATAGGGACCAGCACAACATGTTTTCATTATTGACTCCTTTTTGATTTGTCTGACCTGGCAGATGTCACAACTGGCCATGGACTGACCATTGTATTATCCTGCATACCTTTGTCCTTTCATGTGCATATCTTGATTTATAACCCCACACATGCATTCTCATTTTTGAAATGGCTCTAGTTGGTTGGGCCCCATGGCAATGCACTAATCAGTAAGTGCTGTGCATGATTGTGGCCAGTCTTTCTTGTACATGTGCATTGTTGTGTCACACTTTGGTAGCTGTGACAGTTCCCTTTGCTTACCTGTGTGCACACTGTGCGTGGCAAGGCAGGTCGGTGTGCATATTTGTGCAATGAGAGGGCTGGTGTTGCCATAAGGCACCACTTCATTTGGGACATATGTGTGGGCGTGCGTACTGACTACTTACCTGTTACTCGCTCACATTTAGCTTTGAAATGTGGCACATCTGTGTGTGCATGGATGAGGATTACATTCTGCTCAGTGGTGTCATGAGACAGAATAATATGTCTACCTACCTAGTAATTTGCTTGAGGTGATCCATTATATGCCACATGCATCTGTGTGCTATGGAGTGCTCTATCTTGCTGTACTTGCGGTCAAGTGTACATGGTGGGAGTAGTAGCGCAGGCCTTCCACCCGCAAACAGCCCTCCCATGGAAAATGGCTACATACCTGTTGGTTTGTTTGGTGTACTGCAATGGCTTCCTAGTGCTTCTGGGTGGGGTAGGTGGAGGGGTCCATCTTGCTAGGCTGTGGGCCAGGGGGCATGGTGGGAGTAATGGTACAGGCCTCCCACCACCAAACAGCCCTTCCAGGGAAGATGGCTACCTACCTGTTAGGTTTTTTGGTGTACTGTAATAGCGTCCAGCTGCTTTGGGGTGGGGTGGTTGGAGGGGTCTATCTTGCTAGGCTGTGGGCCAGAGGGCATGGTGGGAGTAGTAGTTCAGGCCTCCCAACCACAGACACCCTCCCAGGGAAGATGGCTAAATACCTCCTGTTAGTTTGTTGAGGGTAGTGTAATGGTTGACACATGCTTCTGGGTGGGGTAGATGGAGGGCACCATCCTGTTGGGCTGTGGGCCAGGGGGCATGGTGGGAGTAGTAGTGCAGGCCTCCCTCCCGCATACAGCCTTCCATGGCAAGATGGCTTCATACCTGTTAGTTTGTTGAGGGTAGTGTAATAGCTGATGCTTCTGAGTGGGGTGGGGCGAGGGCTCCATCCTGCTGGACTGTGTGCCAGGGGAATGGTGGGAGTAGTGGTGCAGGCCTCCCTCCCACATGTAGCCCTCCATGGCAAGATGGCTACCTACCTGTTAGTTTGTTGAGGGTAGTGTACTGGCTGACACATGCTTCTTGGTGGGATGGGGGGAGGGCTCCATCCTGCTGGGCTGTAGGCCAGGGGGCATAGTGGGAGTAGTAGTGCAGGCCTCCCTCCTACATACAGTCCTCCATGGCAAGATGGCTACCTACCTGTTAGTTTGATGTGGGTTGTGTAAAGGCTGACACATGCTTCTGGGTGGGGTGGGGGGAGGGCTCCATCCTGCTGGGCTGTGAGCCAGGTGTGGTGGTGGGAGTAGTAGTGCAGGCCTCCCTCCTACATACAGCCCTCCATGGCAAGATGGCTACCTACCTGTTAGTTTGATGTCGGTTGTGTAAAGGCTGACACATGCTCCTGGGTGGGGTGGGGGAGGGCTCCATCCTGCTGGGTTGTGGGCCAGCAGGCATGGTGGGAGTAGTAGTGCAGGACTCCCTCCTACATACAGCCCTCCATGGCAAGATGGCTCCCTACCTGTTAGTTTGATGTGGATTGTGTAAAGGCTGACACATGCTTCTGGGTGGGGTGGGGGGAAGGCTCCATCCTGCTGGGCTATGGGCCAAGGGGCATGGTGGGAGTAGTGGTACAGGCCTGCCATCCACAAACACCCTCACTGTGAAGATGGCTACCTACCTGTAAGTTTTTTGGTGTACTGCAATGGCTTCCAGCTGCTTCAGGGTGGGGTGGGTGGAGGGGTCCATCTTGCTAGGATATGGGCCAGGGGGCATGGTGGGAGCAGTAGTGCAGGCCTCCCACCCACAAACACCCTCACTGTGAAGATGGATACCTACCTGTAAGTTTGTTGGGTGTACTGCAACGGCTTCCAAGTGCTTCTGGGTGGGAAGTGCTCCATCCTGCTGGGGTGTGGGCCAGGGGGCATAGTGGGAGTAGTGGTACACGCCTCCCACCCACAGTCACCCTCCCAGGTAAGATGGATACCTACCTGTTAATTTGTTGAGGGTAGTGAATGGCAGACACATGCTTCTGGGTGGGGTAGGGGAGGGCTCTATTCTATAGGGCTGTGGGCCTGGGGGCATGGTGGGAGAAGTAGTGCAGGCCTCCCTCACATATACAGTCCTCCATGGCAAGATGGCTACCTTCCTGTTAGTTTGATGTGGGTTGTGTAAAGGCTGACACATGCTTCTGGGTGGGGTGGGAGGAGGGCTCCATCCTGCCGGGCAGTGGGCCAGGAGGCATGGAGGGAGTAGTGGTACAAGCCTCCAATCCACAAACACCCTCACTGTGAAGATGGCTACCTACTTGTAAGTTGTTTTTTTGGTGTACTGCAATGGCTTCCAGCTGCTTCAGGGTGGGGTGGATGGAGGGGGCTATCTTGCTAGGATATGGGCCAGGGGACATGGTGGGAGTAGTAGTGCAGGCTTCCTTCCCACAGACACCCTCACTGTGAAGATGGCTACCTACCTGTAAGCTTGTTGCGTATACTGCAATGGCTTCCAAGTGCTTCTGGGTGGGAATTGCTCCATCCTGCTGGGGTGTGGGCCAGGGGGCATGGTGGGAGTAGTGGTAGAGGCCTCCCACCCACAGTCACCCTCCCAGGTAAGATAGATACCTACCCACTTAATTTGTTGAGGGTAGTGAAATGGCAGACACATGCTTCTGGGTGGGGTGGGGCGGGCTCCATCCTATAGGGCTGTGGGCCAGGGGGCATGGTGGGAGTAGTAGTGCAGGCCTCCCTCCACATACAGCCCTCCATGGCAAGATGGCTACCTACCTGTTAGTTTGATGTGGGTTGTGTAATGGTTTCCAGCTGCTTCTGGGGTGTATAAGTGTGTAGATGACTAAATGTAAGTATGATCGATTGTTTGCATAAGTGAGTTGGATGACTGCATAATTGAATAGGATGCGTGATTCTATAGGTAAGTGATTAGATTTGTGTGTAGAGCTAGGAATCACTGAGTGGGTTTTTAGAAACTTGTATTGGTGTGTCAATGGATTCAAATATGGTACTCTTTATTTTGCAGTGAGTGATCAAAGGTTATACTAGTGTATGATGAGGTGTATCTGCTTGTCATATGGATGATGTCATCAGTGATGTCATCAATGATGTCATTCGAGATGTCATCAGTGATGTCACGACCATGTCATGAATGATGTAATATGTGACATCATCAGCAGTGGATTGTGGGCACATAAGTTATATTTAGCAGAACTAACTATAACGGAGGAATTTCAATGGTTTTGTATGAGTGAAATGTCCAGCTAACTATAAGCCCTGAAACCCACAGTTTTTTCAGTGAATTTCTAAAGTTTTTTAAATGCTAATTCCTAACTATAACCTGTCTGAAATCTATGGTTTTTTCAGTGAAGCATTTTAAATCATAATTTTTAAATATAATAATAGTTATATGAATTTTTTTAAACTGATATTCTACAGTTTTTTACATATTTTATTTTTTAAATTAGATTATATATTTTAAATATAAATGAAAATAAAAATGTTTTTTAAAATATTGAAACTGAAATATTATTTTTTTTGTTTTATGTTTTTATTTTAATATATTTATGTTATTTTCTTTATTGTTTTTTTTGAAAAAAAATGTGGGAGTCGCGCACCCAAAGTGTACCTTTCTCGAGCGCTACGCAGAACCTTGCCACCATTTTAGAAATGTTGTGAATGATCCGCGTAGGGTGTGCGACGGGTGCGTACTTTCGGAAATGTGCGCGATCGCTATGCGACCGGTACGCGACTCCAGCTCCCGCGCATTCACGATGGGGAACATCCTTTATGACGCGGATGTTACCCCGCAGTACTGTTATAACGCGGATTTTAGAATGCAAGTCGTAACTACGACTTGCGCTGGAGGGCACTACAGGACAAGGAATAGTAGATTTACTATTCCAACACCTTCCCTACTGTACGTAGGCTGGTGTTGGAATAGTAAATGAAACTGTTCCTAAGTCCGCACCCCTACAGCGCAAGTCGGGTAACGACTTGCGTTGTAAAATACGCGTTATAACGGTACGCGTGGTAATACCACGCCTCGTAACAACGTACATCCATTCACGACACATGCGCATTACTGTACGCGACCCTCGCGTGCTTCCACGTGATGTCATATGCGTATTCGACGCGGTGGGTGCACGACTCCCGCAATATTCTTTATGTCTAAAATTATATATATATGTCTTTAATATACATATTAGGGCAATACATTATCTAAGCTATTCATGAAAATAATATATTTTTACTTGTAATAAACTTATTTTACTTTTAAATGCAATTTCGCGAAGTCGCGTTCGGTGCGTGCTGCCTGTGCGCTGGGTGTGCGGACCCCCTGTGACCTTAAAAAAAAAGATTTGATTAGTTCATAATATTTCCCAATCTAACTATTGAAGGACCCCACCCATTTCCATCATTCTTCTTTGACCTTCTTTGGAGAGTGATCTCAGAGATTGGAAGAACCTATTTCCATTACTATTTTATGGTATTTTGGAGAATAAAAACAACATCATGGCTTCAGGACAGCAGCCACAAGAGCAGGAGGAACATTCTTCAGAGGAAGAATTTTTACCGGAATCTCCATGCCCACAAAGGCCAGTATCGGGGGTGTGGACGTTTTTCACCTTCCCGGAGGGGCAGAAGAAAGTGAATGCCACCAAAGTAACCTGCAAGATCTGTGGTTGTGTCTTATCCCAAGGTAGTGCTGAGAACAAATACTCTTGCAGTACTGCCTCGATGTATATGCACCTGAGGACTCTACATCCAGTGAATCTCGCTCGGGAGGAGTGTAGAAGAGCACAACAGAGCCCTCCACCTGCAGTGCCTAGTACCTCTGGCAGTTCTACGCACCATCACCACCGGACATACGTCCTGAATTTGCTCAACTTAAGCAGCACTGTGTAAAGTGCAACAAACTAATTTCCTATAGAGAGCAGTTTGTTGAATCAGTGTGTGCTGCTCAACGAAATCATTGTTGCTATACTTTTTTTTTGTTGTTGTTGGGAATGGCAGTTAATTCCTGATGTTTCCTGTTTTTCCGTTCTTTTTTCATTTTTTTGTTCTCTAAAAAACACAAAAAAATAACAAAATAGTTCAGAAAAATACAAACAAATATAAAAGAAAAAAGTTCTTCTCAGAACTAGCTTCTCTGGTTAAAGAAAGTACTATGGGCCAGATGTAGGTCACCAAATACCGGTCGGTAACGGCCGATTTCAGCCGTTACCGACCGGTATTTGGTGATTGAGATGTAGGGGGCCTATATTTTACGGATTCGGTAAATTTACAGATTCTGTAAAATACTGATTCGGTAAATTTACTGAATCGGAAAATCTATATGTAGGTGGCACTGGAAACAGTGCCACATGCCCCTAAGAATTAGTTATTTACCATGTAATACTATTGCATGGTAAATAACGAATTCCTGTGTACATGCACATCTGTGCATGTACACCTGTGCCATGTGACACACATACATGCCCTCAGGGCATGTATGTGTGTCACATGGCACACAAGCCTGAATCATAGGTGCAACAGGGTGTCAAAGTGACACCCTGTCCCTCTCGTCAATTCGGTAATTTTACCGAATCGGTATTTACCTATTCGGTAATTGCCATAGGTTCCTATGGGCCTCAAGGCCCATAGGAATTGGTATTTACCGAATAGGTAAATACCGATTCGGTAATTACCGAATATTCCCGATTCAGTAATTGATTCGGTAAAAATACCTACATCCCGATTGCCAGTTCTTAACCACTTGGATGCTAAGCCAGTGGCTGGACATTCAATGTAATTTCCATTGAAGTCAATGGGCATTCCATGACGAGCTGAGCTCGTCATCAGCATCCAAGTGGTTAAATACCAAATCGGTATGATTCGGTATTTAAGAATCAGTAATCTGGGATTACCTACATCTGGCCCTATATTTGTATGTTAATGTGTGAAAGTTTGTTTGAATGTATGTGTATAGCTTAACTGACTGAAAGAATGCATTAGTGGTGTATGGTGAATGTATAAGTGCAGAACTATAAGGAAGTGCTGCAGCGTGACAATGTAAGCTCTTTAGCTGCACTGGGCTGTGGTACTTCCGAAACACAGGGATGCAACATATGTACATAAACATGTTGCAACTCTATGCTTCCTTCTGCACTGCTGCACAAACTGCAGACATACAGTGACACAAGCAACCTTGCACCATGGTACAAGTATGTCTATGTTGTGGAGAGATTGTTTTTGGGAAGGTTTGAGGACTGCCTGCGTATAGGAGAGGGGTTTGAAGCAGTCCATGTGCTACGGCCTGAGTCACTGCATGAGTACTTGGGTACTGACTGAATTTTTTTATTTTTATTTATTTAAGGTTTTTGTAGAGCGCGCAGTAACCCTGGAGCATCCCGGCGCTAGAACCTGAAGTCAAGAGGGAGCATCAACGGAAGGGAAGAAGAGATCAGGGGAAGAGAAGAGTTTTCAGTGCCTTCCTAAACTGAAAGAGGTTCGGTTCGGTCCTTAGTCTCCGGGGGAGGCTATTCCACCGTTTGGCGGTGTGTACCGAGAAGCGGCGGCCTCCCGACCGTGCTTTTTTTACTCTGTGAACAGTAATAAAGTTCTCTAGGTTTGACCGAAGTGCTCTGGTAGCTTTATAGGGAGTGATGAATTTGTTAAGAATGGGTGGACCTTTGTGGTGAAGTAGTTTATGGGCCAGACAGAGGGCCTTGAAGACAACCCTCTCTCTGACTGGGAGCCAGTGAAGCAACTTCAAGGCTGGCTGTGCCGAAGATCTGGCCGGGGTGTGAGTGAGTAGTCGGGCCGCAGCGTTTTGGGTTCTCTGGAGGATGTTAAATGTGGCTTCCGGGGCACCCAGGTAGACTGCATTGCTGTAATCTAGCCTCGCCAGGATGAGTCCCTGAATCAGAAGTTTACGGGAGGTGAAGGGGAGCAGGGGGAGGACCTTCCTACAGGCCCTGAGAAGTCCAAAGCATATTCCTGCCGTCTTTTTGGCCTGCGTTCTTAAGCTCAGATCCTTCTCGAGCCAGACGCCTAGGCTCTTAACCTCCTCCTTAGGGGCAGGGGGTCACCCAAGCAGTCGGGCCAGATGTCAGGCGGCAAGGAGGGCCCTTTGTGTCCAAGCAGCAGGATTTCGGTCTTGGACCCATTGAGTTTTAGGGCTGAGGTGTTCATCCATCTGTGGATTTCAGTAACACAGCTATGGAGATCGGAGGGGTTTTGATGAGGGTGTGAGAGGGTCACCACCAGCTGGGTGTCGTCTGCGTAGTTAATAATTGACACACCAAACGGGGTGACCACTTCCTCCAGTGGAGACATGTACACGTTAAATAACGTCGGGCTGAGAGATGAGCCCTGCGGAACTCCACAGCGGAGGGGGGTCGCGGGGGAGTGGCTGTCGTTCTCCCAGACTTGGAAGGAGCGGCCATTGAGAAATGATGACAGCCACTTCAAGGCCATATCCCTTACTCCAATGTCTCTCAGACGCTGGATTAAAACCTGGTGATTGACAGTGTCGAAGGCCGCACTGAGGTCCAGGAGGATCACTGCCACTGATCCTCCTGAGTCCAGAATGCTTCTGGCCTCCTCCACTGCCGCCAGGAGGGCGGTGTCAGTGCCCTGGCCAGGGCGGAAGCCCATCTGGGAGTTCTTAAGGAGGTTGTTGCTTTCTAGGAATAATGATAGTTTTTATTCACTAGCTTTTCCGTGATTTTGCTGTTTCCTGGGAGGAGGGAGATTGGCCTGTAGTTGGCTAGGTCCTGGGGGTCCAGTGAAGATTTTTTCAACAGACCCTTGACCACCGCTGCTTTCCAGCTGGGAGGGACTACTCCCTGTGTTAGGGAGGCATTGATGAGAGACGTGAGAGGAGAAATGATGGTGGCGGATACTTTTTTCAGGAAGCGTAGCGGAACCGGATCACTGGGGGAGCCACTCTTGATTGTGGCCAGCGTCGCGGCTACCTCTTCCGTCGATACTGGACCGAAGATATCAAGAAGGGGTATGGGGGGATCGGTAGGGGGGCTGTAGCCAGAGGGATGGTAGGGGAGGTCCCCTTCTGTGCAGCCGACGTCAGAGGGTGGTAGGGATGCGAGGATTTTTTGAATTTTCTCGTCAAAAAAGGTAGCCAGTTTAATGCATTTATTTTCCGCGGCTATGGGGTCCAGGGGTTTCGCAGGGGGATCTGGGGGATGAAGGAGTTCTTTGAGAATGGAAAAGGTTTCCTGAGCGGAGCAGGCTGAATTTTTAATTCTATGTTCATAGAATGTACTTTTGGTTTTATGGAGCGCAAGTTTGTAAGTTTTTATAGAAGCCCGAAACCTGTCTTTCTTGTCTCCTGTCATGTCTTTCCTCCATGCGCGTTCATTTCTCTTGCATTCCCTTCGTAAGAGATTCAATTCTGAAGTGTACCAGGGAGAGGGGTTAACTCATTTGGTACGTTTAAGGGTGCTGGATCTCGGTAGGAGGCACTCCAATGATTGGGAGAGCCATGTGTTAAATTCGATATCGGCAGCAATGGGGTTTTGAGTGGGGAGGGGGATATTTTCCCTGAGTATGGCTGCCCATTCTTCAGGGACCAGTTTGTGCCAGCGCCTGGAGAGTGTTCTGATTTTGGACGGTAGGGGTGGGGGGGTATTGATGTGCCATTCGAACGGGACCAGGAAGTGATCAGTCCAGGGAAGAGGGAGGTGCGCGCTAGTATTAAGGCCTGGAATGTTTGTAAAGATTGGGTCTAGTAACTGTCCTTTGTCGTGGGTGGCTTGTGAGTTCTTTAAGCAGAGACCGATGGAGGAGATATCCAGTAGCAGTTCAGCTGCAAGCGTGTCAGCAGGGTCCAGGAAGTGAAGATTAAGATCCCCTAATAAGAGGTAGTTAGAGGAAGTCATGGCCTCAAGGGCGATATGGTCAATGAGCTTGCTAGAGAACTCGGCGATTTGTCCGGGGGGGCAATATACAAGCAGTCCAGACAGGGAAGTTTCTGGTGCGATTTGAATGGTAAAATGACAGCTTTTGCAGTCTTTGATGTTGCCATCCGAGATTCTGCAAGTAAGGGAATCTTTAAGTATTATGGCTAAACCCCCTCCTCTGCCACACGGTCTATTCAGTGAGCGGATTTGGTAGCCCGGGGGAAGTGCATTGACAATGTCATGGCCGTTGTTGGCGGTAAGCCATGTTTCAGTGAGAAACAGAATATCCATGGCATGGTCCGAGATCAAAAGATTAACTTCATTGGCGTGCTTAACAAGCGACCTGCAGTTAAGTAGGCCCAACTGTAGGCCGTCGCGTTCAGTCTCTGCGCAAGACGGATTGCAGAGACTGCACCCTGTGAAAGGGTTGTCGGCCGAGTGGGTGTAGTTACATAAGGGATGTTTAAGCGGGTTCAAAGCCAGAAGTATATCTCGTGTGTAGGCAGGATGTATCCTGGGTGAAAAGGGCATATTGGCTGGGCCTGGAACCGATCGGGCCCGGACGGGCCCAAACGGGCTTGCCTTAGGCGCGCCTCCGGCGCGCCTCCGGCGCGCCCGCTGCGCCCGTCCGCTGCGCGTACGAGTACTGCACATGTTTTATACACAGGAAGGGGCGTGGCCTGGCAAAGTGGGCGTGGCCTGGCGGCAGTCTCGCTCGCAGATGGCGATAATGGCGATTCCCTAACCCGTGGCAGCGTTCAGATCGGCTGCACGGGTGATGTGAAGTAGGAGTAAGTGCCCAGAACAGACTAACAGGTGAGGGAGAGGTGGGCAAATTCTTAAATCAATTAACACACAAAGTTTTAAAAATCAGTATTACATAAAACAAAGCTCCCGGCTGTGCCTCAGGAGTACAGGATCAACAGAGAGCTGGGTGTCAGCTCTTTAAGTAGTCGGTGTGGGCGTGTCGTCGTTAGAGGGGCGTGGCCTGGCAAAGTGGGCGTGGCCTGGCGGCAGTCTCGCTCACAGATGGCGATAATGGCGATTCCCTAACCCGTGGCAGCGTTCAGATCGGCTGCACGGGTGATGTGAAGTAGGAGTAAGTGCCCAGAACAGACTAACAGGTGAGGGAGAGGTGGGCAAATTCTTAAATCAATTAACACACAAAGTTTTAAAAATCAGTATTACATAAAACAAAGCTCCCGGCTGTGCCTCAGGAGTACAGGATCAACAGAGAGCTGGGCGTCAGCTCTTTAAGTATTCGGTGTGGGCGTGGCCTCGTTAGAGGGGCGTGGCCTGGCAAAGTGGGCGTGGCCTGGCGGCAGTCTCGCTCGCAGATGGCGATAATGGCGATTCCCTAACCCGTGGCAGCGTTCAGATCGGCTGCACGATTTGAAGTATGCAAGGAGAATGCCTAGGTGAATTTGTAAGTGGTTGTGTTTTGGTGCAGTGAATGGATTAGTGCGTGGTGCTGAATGGGTCACTAGAGGAGTGCAAAGGGAGTGACAGGGAGTTTTCTGGAGTGTATGGACACTGACTGGGGAATTAAAGATGTGAAAGACAAGTGTGTAGGTGGTTAGAGTACTGCATGCATAGTGGATAGGGGTTTGAAGCAGTCCATGTGCTAATGCCTGGCTCACTGCATGAGTACTTGGGTACTGACTGAATGATTAGAGTACTTCAATGGGAGTGCCTGGGTGAATTTATAAGTGGTTGGGGTTTGGCGCAGTGAATTGATTAGTACGTGGTGTTGAATGGGTCACTAGAGGAGTGCAAAGGGAGTGACAGGGTGTTTGCTGGAGTGTATGGACACTGACTGAGGAATTGAAGGTGTAAAAGACAAATGTGTAGGTGGTTAGAGGACTGCATGCATAGTGGATATGTGTTTGAAGCAGCCTATGTGCTAAGGCCTGAGTCACTACATGAGTACTTAGGTACTGTCTGAATGATTAGAGTACTGCAAGGAGGGGTTTGGCACAGTGAATGGATTAGTACATGGTGCTGAATGGGTCAGTAGAGGATTGCACGGGGAGTAGGTTTTTAAGCAGTTATGTGTCAGGAAAGAGGTGAAGTAACCACATGCTTCTGTCACAATGGATGCACAAGTGGACACTGACTCACAGTGTGATTCTAGACCAGCAAGACTATTCCCTGGACTTTACCAGAAGTGAATCACTAGTCTGGAAGGGGTTAGGTGACTGCATACATTCTACACATTTCACAACAGCACTGCTAGTGTGAATGCCTGAATCATTCTGCAAATACATAAGCAATGCCTGGGTTCTAATACTACTGAAACTTGACAACAGGATAGGTTTTTAAGCAGTTATGTGTGAGCAAAGACATGAAGTACCACATGCTTCTGTCACAATAGTTGCACAAGTGGACACACACTCATAGTGTGATTCTAGACAAGCAAGACTATTCCCTGGACTTTAGCACGAGAAACTAACTAGTCTGGAAGGGGTAAGGTAACTGCATACATTCTACACATTTCACTACTGCACTCTAGTGTGAATACCTGACTAATTCTGTGAATGCATAAGCAATGACTGGCTTCTAATACTACTGAAACTTGACAACAGGATAGCTTTTTAAGCAGTTATGTGTAAGCAAAGACATGAAATAACCACATGCTTCTGTTAGAATGGTTGCACAAGCGCACACAGACTCACAGTGTGATTCTAGACAAGTAAGACTATTTCCTAGACTTTAGCAGGAGAAACTCACTAGTCTGGAAGGGGTAAGTTAACTGCATACATTCTACACATTTCACTACTACACTCTAGTGTGAACGCCTGACTCATTCTGCGACTGTATAAGCAATGACTGGCTTCTAATACTACTGAAACTTGACAACAGGATAGATTTTTAAGCAGTTATGTGTCAGCAAAGACATGAAGTAACCACATGCTTCTGTCACAATAGTTGCACAAGTGCACACAGACTCACAGTGTGATTCTAGACAAGCAAGACTATTACCTGGACTTTAGCAGGAGAAACACAGTAGTCTATTTAAAAACAAAGACACCACATAAAACACCAATTGATTTGTAGATTAAGAAATATCTGAATCACACACCAGATTTTCTTATACAGAATGTCTGTTGTGCACTGCTCTTAGCAAACCCAAAAAATGGCAAATGTTCCCTCTCATTGTGCACACATATAGATTTAAACATCAAATCAAATTGTTTTCCAAATTAATTCAAAAGCTAATACACATTTCTTTTGCTAACACATTTCAACCCTTTCCAATTGACATAACTGTCAACCCTACTCTCATTCTGCCTAATGCCTGTTACCATAGTAACAGTTCATGGAACACTCAACTGAACACACAGGTCACAAGTTTAGCACACAATGTTGCAAATTCAAGTGTGCTTGACTTTTCAAAATATCAGCATATCCTATCTAATGTACCTTTCAAACAGATTTTACTATACAATAAGAAACATGCTTTTAAAACACAGAAACATGCACCCTATTTTTCAGTCTATAATGTTCTCAAATAGCCAATCATTTCTCTTCTTTTTTTAAAACTGCATCTTAGTCACCATTTTAGAAAAGTCTTAGTTTTCAAACTGCCCATTTCACATACAGACACCTTCTGAGTGCATACAGACCTCCTTTCAAGATGCTTAGAGTGTGGATTTTGGGACACAGCTATATTTTCTGGTTGAAAAGCAGAGATATTGACAAAAAATTTGCTTTGCCAAATGTAGACAGTAAATGGATTGGACAGAGAGGATTAAATTGGCACCAATTGATGCCATTGGTTAAATCCTTTTTGCCATGCCAACACCCTGACCTCATAATTGTGCACTTTGGTGTCTTTTATGTACAATGGAAGAGCCATAACGTACTGTCGAAGAAATGTTCTACATATGTTGAAATGTATTCTCCCAGGTGGTGTAGTGGGATCTTTGTGGATTTTGGGGAGGATATAAAAGATAGATAATTTGGGGTAATCCTTTTTAAAATAGCAGTATTCCTCCCACCGCAGATTGACACTGTCTTTCCAAAGATTCACCATATCCCATATATAAACAATGCTTTTGTTATATTCATGCATACTAATTTGTACATATTATTTAGTGTCCTCCAACTGTCTCAAAGCCTCTTTTGTGCACAACTTTTTGTCGCACAACACAATGTTATCGACCTTGTGTTATGCTCATTTGAAAGTAAGGGATGTTGATACCCTAAGTAAGGGATGTTGATACCATATCATAATACGCCTAGCATCTGCTAGGCGTATTATGATATTACCATCAGCTAGTGATTTAATTACTCTTCTCTCTGCAGCTGTAAAATTGTGTTGTGGGTTTTTTATCATTTTCTGTTGTTGGAATTTCATACGGTCATTAGTTACAACGCCATGAAAAGTATTGATGGTTTCATGTGACATATTTGGGGAAAAAGGTGGAATTAGGATTGAAATGATTTAAAGCTGGTTTATGCGTGATGATACCCAGGGAATTTCCTACAGAATTGTGTTCCAGACCAGTTTCTGTAAGTAGTTCTTACAAGGTCCGGAGGGTATCAACATCCCTTACTTTCAAATAAGAACTGGCACTGGAATCAATTTCATGATTGGTTGTAGGTAAAGCCTCTGTCCAGATAGGATTTTGCAATTGTATATTCCTCAAATATTCTATTTTTTCAGTTTCAGTTTCCTGATACATTTGTAGATATAGATCCTAGTTTCCGGATAATTGAAGTGGTCGGATGGGTAAAAAGAAAGGCCTAGACATCATGTTCTTTTCTCTAGCATAGACAATGGTTGATCAGACAAATCATCAATAGTTTTATTTACCATTGTGTCATCCATTATGTTTGTTTCTTTGAGCCCATATTTCTTTTCAAATCGGCCCTTGCCTCTTCCTCTTCTGTTCCCATTGTTGGTATTGCTTCCTTCTTTACCAGTGTCTTCCTGACTTCTTCCTCTTCTTCTGCCTCATTGTCCTCGTCCCCTTCATTGTGTCCTCAGTAGTTGTACTGTCCTCTGTCGAGGCGAAACTCATCTAAAATCGTCGGTAGTGGTCACGCTGTTGCTTCTCCCTTTGATGTTGCACTGGTCATAGAGCTTGACAGATCTCCCTCTTTATTGCTGCTTGTCATTGATTCTGTGACACTGATAATTTCGGTCACATTTCCAATTAGTTCTCCAAAAGAGAGTTTGTCATACGGATGATCATAATTATGATTATACGTGAGAATTCTCCCCTTTTCATAGTCCGTGCAGTCCTTATGTAATTTTCTTTGTTTGCGTGACTTAATATCATCCTCATACAATTTGAGTTTAGTTTTCAAGTCTTCCATAAATCTTTTGATGATCTCCTGTTCCTTATTTACTTTTAATTCTTCTATGGATTTTAATGCTCAGAGGATAGACTCCCTGTCCTCTCAGGCACCAATGGTTAGCATCTATTTGGAGCTTTTTGCCGAATAGCTCATTTTTGTCCTGTAAGGTCAATTGTTTGCAGGAAATGCAAAAGGAAGGGTCATTTTTCAAGCACCTGCATGAATGGGAAAATAGAAAAGAAACAAATTAATTGATACAAGTACTAACAAGTTTTTGTTTCAGGTTAGGTCTAAAAGTATGGAAGCAGGCAATGACTATTGTACTTGAAATATTTGTTTGAATGCAGTGGAAGTGACGGTATATTGTTGAAAAGTTGGAAAAAATGGTTAAACTCTTGTCAATGCAGACACCAAGCCAGGGGTTATAATAAACATTCTCTACCGCTGTGAGGAATGCTTGATACGCACATTGCCTTTCAAGATCTTACAACTCAAAGAAAGGTTCACATTGCAGGGAGTAGTTCTAACTTGTTTGGTTGGAAACATCAAAAGAACTTAGGCATCAAGTTAGACCCTAACAGTAGTGAACCAGTTATAGCAACAGAGAATGAGGACCAGAGTAGCAGAATTTCTGAAGAATTCCCAGGGTTATTCACTGAGAAATTAGGTCACCCTTGAAATTCTCAACACAAAAATTTACTGGAGAATGCGGTCCTGGAGGTGCATACTGCCCTAAGTTAATAAGTCAAGGAGTGTTAGAGCCTATGGATAGCTCACTCTGGCTAGCTCCTTTTGTGATGGTCCAGAAGTCAGGCGGTTTAGTGATACACTCATGCATGAAGCTGAGGGATTTGAATCATAACATTTGTGTCAACAGGTTTCCCCAACAAAAATAAATGATATGATCAGTATGATAGGGAATGCTTGTTTCTTCAGTCTGACAGACCTCTCTTTGGCATATCACCAGATTGAACCGCATATAGAATCAAAATATCTAACATCATTCATCACTCCTTTTGGTGCTTTTAAGTTCCGCAGAATGCTGTTTGGTCAGCACCTGCGGTAGCCATATTTCAGAGGGTGATGCACCAATTATTGGAGGGAACACATAATATGCTTTACTTTCAGGATTATTTGTGGAGCTATGGATTCGGTGCATGATCCCAGTAGGACAGTGAAGAAGATCCTCACTACTTTTAAATAATTCTGGCCTTCCCATCAAACATGACAAATGCAAGTTTTGTGTAGAGTCTGTAAATTACTTGGTCATCAAACTTCCAAAGATGGGGTAAAACCAAAACTTGATCTTGTGGTGGTAGTCAAAGAGACGCCTCCTCCCATGCTTAAAGATGAACTTACATTTTTCATGGGTCTGGTGGAATATTAGGCCAAATTTGTGAAGAATTTTGCAGATCACAATGCACATTTGAGACGCCTGTAAAAAAAGGGAGCTTGTTTTGAGTGGGATGGAGCATGTGCTGAAACGTTAGAGGGTATCACACAATTAATAGCCAAGGCACCATCATTAGGAACTTACAACACCTCACGTAGAACTTTACTATACTCTGATGCTAGTGCAAAGATGTTATGTGCATCGTTGGTAAAAATAGTGGATGACAAAGTGAAAGTTGTGGCATTGCTACAAGGATGCTGAAGGATGCTGTAGCAACTTATTCCACTATTGATAGGGAAGCATTAGCCTGCCATTGAGCTATTCATCATTTTAAATTCTTTCTCTGGGGTCTACCTTGTACATTAAAAAGAGACCATAAACCCCTTATGTACATTTTCATGACCAAATGGAGAGAACACTCTACCCCCACATAGTCAAGTGATGGGGTTGTAGGGCTATAATTTTAAGTTTGACTTTGTTTAAGAGGACAAGAACTCAGTAACAGACTGTCTCTCTCAGCTAACAAGAAAAGGTGATATGGTAGTGGATGAGTGCTGATGATCGCGTTTTAACTGTCTCTTGCCCTGGTAGTTGATAAAAAGGAGTGGGTTGATGGTTCCAATAAGAAACCTTTGTGGGGCTGGTATTCATGTTATTCTTATATTCCAGTGACTTCTGCTTATAGTCAAATGACAAACAGTATGAGGTAGCGCTAGGCTACTGAGATAACCTTCATAAATTGCATTACTCTGTTAATAACTATCAGAAGTGTACTAGTGTAACCCTACCATAGCTGTAACTAATATGTCACATCCATCTCTTTTTTTGGATAATGAAGAGGAACTGGCATTGCCCTGGAAAGAGTGTAAAAAAGTATTTCAATCTTACTTGATAGATATTGGTGGTGAAAAAATCTCCACATTAAGAAAACAGCATATTCGGCTCCACAATTTAGGGTGCAAGGTAGAAGAGTATATTAACATCTTGTAACTCCTTCAAAAAGTGATGGATGAAGATGAGGGTGAGGAGGAGGTGTACTTATTGACATTTTGCAAACTAGAAGAGCATTTTCGGAAAAAACTGAATATTGCACTGGAATAGTACACATTTTTAAAAGACACAATGTTCAGGGGCGGCCCCCTAAACACAATGGTCTACAAGAGGATATTTGTTACTATTGGGAAGTAAGACATGAAATGTACGTAAACAAGGCCATGGTTATGAGAGGTGGGAAAATTGTGCCTCCTAAAGACCTGTGGGACAGAATTGTGGACTTGGCACATTAAGTTTTTTTGGTGGACAGCATCACCAAATTTAAAGTCATAGCTATATACGGGTTACCCTATAGAGAGAGTCTAGTGGAAGATAAGGTCATGTAGTGTCTCACATGCTCCTTGAGTGATAAAAGCAAACATATAAGGAAAGCACCTTTGTCCCTGGTAAGTGTGCCTTCTAAGCCGTGGGTCAAACTGGGGCTGGACATAGTGGGTGCTCTCAACAGTTCCATGTGGTCAAGCAGTTTCCTTAATATTTAGTGGATTACTATTTGCATTAGATTGTGGTTAGAGTGGTCCATCGCATTACTACTTAAGACATGATTGATTTTTTTGTCTGATACTTTCATAACAGAAGGGATACCTAGTACAATTATACCAGATAACGATGTCCAGTTGACTTCAGATAACATTAATGATTATTTTTAAAGAATGTATCCACTGTATATCTTAAAACCACCTTGAATTGTCCTAAATCAAATGGGCTGCAGGAAAGAGTTAACTGCATGTTAAAAGAATGCATTCAATCAGCACAAATCTCCGGGGAACCTTCAGATATTGCTGTTAAGACGCTGCTGTCGTGGTATCATGCTGCCCTCAATTCTGTTAGGAGAATTTTGCCTTTTTTAATGCTTAAAGGTAGCCTTCCAGGTACTAAATTGTTCAAACCAAATGGATACTGTATTTTGGCCACAGGCCATTAAAGTACCTTAAAACATTTTTTTTAAATATACAGTGCATTATTTTGTGGGCAATACAGTGACCATACATCGATTTGCATAAATACAACTCTGAGTCCAATTGCACAAAATTAGTACAAATACTCTACCAGAGACAAAAACCTGGATTAGTCCACCATGCCTGAGGAAGAATTTCGTACATAAACAACTAGAATTTGCTTTAAATGTTATCACAAGTCATAAATCAATCAAACGTGGCTACATAGATTGCAACAGTTAAACTTAGCACCTACATCACAAATACTTGTGCATCGATTGTCCGGTTAGAACTGTATTAATTTAGCTTAGCTAGTGGAAAGTAGCAATAGCTCATCTCTCATAGCACAAGGACATATACCTACCCTACAAAGTACTCAAAAACCCAGATACATGAAGTGCAAGTGCTAAAGTGCGGTAGGTAGAATCAGTTATTCCTAGGGAATCATATTTAAAGATTGATTCAGCCTAAGACTCTTGTGACTGTAATAAACAATTTATTGGGCACATCACTGTAAATTTGCCGCAATAAAGGTATGCCTGTTTTAGTATGCCACCCCAATTTGTAAATAAGCTAGAGTTTAAAAAAATTGTAAAAAATCATACTGCCCCACAATATATCTAAAGCCACTCTTTAAGAGAAACAAACAAAAATGTCAGCCCTGCTTTCTTACGTATAAAACGGACTGCATGTAAGTATCTACTAAGAGCAAAAATGATGTAGGGTGATAAGTCACTTTTAAGTACCCTTAGCACTTCTTCAAATTTTCTATAGCATGAATTCTTACAAAAATGATGGATCCATTTACTCCTTTGTTTAAAGTAGGCTGTACAGAAGAAAAAGAATGTCCAACGTTTTCTGCCTGATCTAAGGTGCATAGACGGCAAGTCTCAGTCTCATGGGTCACATTTATCTTCCAATTTGAGGTATAAGACCTGATTTGGAGAATTCCATAACAAAATTTCATATACAGTATCTTTGACAAAAAGGCTGGATTTCGTCTAGAAAGTCTTTGAATACAGAGACTGGTTTTATAATGAGAAATTGAGATGTAAGTTTCACTTAGATTTGGTTTAAGATGTGGTGAGTTTGCAACATAGTCACAGTACACTGATTTAACATGTTTCTTTGAGTTAGTTTGTAGGCACTTTCCAGTATGAAGGTAGAGCATGTTTTATAAACCATGCTTTTACATATTGCAAGCATGGGAGAGTTAGATTCCCATCTACATCCAATGTTTCCTTTAGACCTTCTCAATAATGGCCCAGCTCTTCCATGAACCATATTCTTACCCAATAGAGGATAGATCTTAGCGGTGCAATATGTCCTATCTGATTATTATTAAGGTCTAGGTATATTGGGGTCAGTGGTTCTCCAACTGACAACCCTGGGATGCTTTTCATAATCTTGTTTTCTGTTATAGCAAAGGATTTCATTTTTGTCTATGCTCCATTTTTCAGCTCCATATAATGCGGGAGTCTGAGCCTTGTGTCTGTAGAGTTCCAAGGCTGGTGTTACTGCCTTGGTATCAGAACTGTTATGCTTATTTAATATTGGCCTAGAATTTTGTACCAAGTCCATCTTAGCCTGGTTTAACTGGGGTTCCCATGATAACCTGGATTTAAAGTTATGCCCAGATATTTAACATTATTGACATGCTCCAATTTTTGTTCCCCCATAAAGACCTGTGTGGTTTCACCGTCATGTATTTTGTCTTACATATGTTGATTTCCAATCCCTTTTTTCTGCAATACCTGGATTTCCACAGATCTTAGCTGAGTCATGGACACATTATTTCAGATGATCTACAACATCCTTACTATAGAGTGAGAGCAGGGTGGATGCCATTACACTACCCTGTCTCACTCCTCTTCAAAGTTATTCTGGTGAAACCTTTCTATCTGGATTAGATTTTCTTCTGGGATATCCTGGATCTTTAATGTTGTCCACAGTAATTGTCTTGGGACGTGGCTGTGTATTGTGTCCCTTCTTAAGTTGTATATACCTCCAAAGCAAGCACATTCATCTAAATGCCTGGTCGATGGTACAAGTACGAGACCTGAATCCTGCTTGGAAAGGTGAATGTATGTTATGTTTTTTTTGCATTACATTTATAAGGCTTATTGGCCTATAATTACCAGGGTGACATTTACTGCTTTTTTTGGCGGATTGGTAATATCCCAGCCCCATTCCACAACCAAGGGGCAAGTGCAACAGATACATATAATATTACATAGTTCCCATGCTTCCTTACATACTTGAACAGATCCTGCAGAATCTTGTCCAGCCCGGGTACTTTTCCTGGTTTTATGGCCTCTATTGCTCGTACCGTATCTCCTAAACTAAAATCAATCTATCAATTTTGGAGTACTGTAGTGACTGTTCGCCTAGCTCCAGGAGAGTCTCCTGGCTGGTCCAGGTAACTCAGCCTACATAGTGCTCCTTATGGGAGACAAGGTATTTATTTTCATAAGCTACTATTTTCCAGAGTAAAGAGGAATCCCTTGATTTAGCTGCTTGTAATACGTCAGACCAGATTAGGTCCTCCTAGGTTTTTGTGCATTCAGTAATACTTGTTTATAATTAGCTGTTGCTTCTCTTAACAAGAAAGTCTTCCCACTCTTTTGACTATAAAGGAGAAGTTTCTTAACCTCTTTACATTTATCCGAGTGCCATGACTTAGATGGATAAATTCTCCTCGGTTCTGGATATATTTTTACAGCATGTGCTTTTGTAGGAAATGGTCTTAGCGCTGTGATAAGAGTTTGGTGGGTAGTGATTACCGAGGCCGGTTTAGGGCAGTTTATGAGGTATTCCTCAAGTACCTCAGAAAATATATTTTTAATATTAGTCATAGTATATGTATCATTTACGACATTTGGCCATTTTAGTGATCCACTTTTATTCTCTACTGTTGGTTGTTTGATTAGGGAGTTAATACCGGCCAGTTGTACACCCCTCTTGTTTTCGTTCCATTCCTGGCACAAGGGGTAGTGGTCACTGTCTACTGTTTCACTATCTTTTTTAAAACTCAATATTTTCCATGTCATTATACTGTGCAGTATATAATCAATTCTTGAGCAGGCTGTTCCCCTTTTAAATGTATATAAAGGTGTTCTATCTGTATTACCATCCTTGAACCTACCGTTATAGGATTGTAGCCCTTGTTCTATTGTAAGGTGGGCCAATTGCATGGTTGAAGTTTTACATAGTACATGGTTATTTGCCTGTAATACAGGGATTTCTCTTGCTAGATCCTCATCCTCAGTGACTGCATCCATTTCCATGAGGGGTTCGGAGGTACAATTAAAATCTCCACCTACTACTATTGTGACACCGGGGTCTATGGTTTTTAGAATATTATCCAGGGATCTAACAATCACCGATTCAATATTGACTTCCTTTGGTCTACGAAATTGTTTCCCATTTGGATGAGACAAAGGATTACTAGATGGGTTTATCAAGACAGTGTGAGTCAGTATATCAAGAGTCATCAAAATGACTACAAAAGGAGATATGACTGCAAACACAGAGTGGAAGGTGGAAAATGGAATGTGGGAGAATGGGTTGTGGTCAGAGTCCCAGACTCAAAGAAAAGTGGGGTCAGTAAGTTTTACTAACCACTGAGGGTAATTAAGGTCAGGACAAATGTGGTGACATTAGAGTATGGAACAGTGTGGATTATGGATAGAATCTCCAAGTGTTATAGCTCTAATACAGAGAGGAATTTTGGATCTGAGGTACCTTTGTCAACTTTTCAGGAGCAGTCTGAGTCGGCCCATAGTTCTGGTCAACATCACGCTCCTGAGTGGCACAAAGATTATGCTTTTAAGGAATCATTTATGGGAAGGAAATGTTTTTCCGATTTATAGGATGTGACAAAGTTGGGATCTTGTATATATGATACAGTGGAGAAGTGTGGCTCACTGGTTAGAGGAGGCAGACCTGGAAGCAGAGGTCAGCCTGGGACCAGGGTTCAATTCCCGCTTCGGCGGGGCTTGAGTCCTAAAATGTCCATGGACTCGACAATTCTCGCTCCGGTGCCTACTCGATTCACGGGTTCACACTCTGCGACTCTGGGCAATAGCTTGCTTAATCTCCACAACGGCCCCTCGCGGCGGGATGCCTGGCTTTCACCTTGCGGATACCCTGGCGGGGTTATCTCACAGGGGAATACCAGGACCGGTTCCCTAAGCAAGCACTTAGAAACCGCTTGGTGATTTGCGCTATATAAACTCCTGTACATATGATATCATAATTAATTAATTATATTGTGAGCTGCCTTATGGTATATATGTTTTGTAATACCACTTGGTCCTTCCCCTTATTCCCATGTCCCACAGTGGACTTAGAACTTTCCACTGCCATTGTTCATTCTGCTTGAACGTTATGGCAGTTATATGACTCCGAGGTTGTGAAAAGAAGTGAATAAATTGTTTGTGTATCTACAAGTGCTGCTTAATCTTATTTACAACATAAAAACAATCAGTTATGTCTGCACACTTAAAGACAACCAATGTACAGTCCAGTTTAATCAATCTCATTAATATTGTATTGTGGTTTTAAACAGTGGAAATATATTTTCAACATTATACCTACTAACAAGGTCCAGGTGGACCGAAATGCTTCAGGCAATCATTGTTAAAACCTATCATCGGATTTTCATCAAGTCAATTAAACAAACATACAGCCAGAATGGTGAGAGTGGCTCCTTCTTTCTATTTGGTTATAGAGCTGTTAAAGTATAGTATGGTGTGGTCCTGCCATTGAGTCTGCACCACTGCATTTAAATTACAAAGAGCACCATATCACCTGAGCTTGGACCCTCTTCTGGAACTTCACACACACACACTCATATGTATGATGTTATATACATACATATATAAATATATATATATATATATATATATATATATATATATTTATATATATATATATATATATATATATATATATATATATATATATATATATATATATTACCTACTGGCGGTCGCCAGTAGGTATATATAGTTAGGATTTTTTCTCTATGGGATTTTTGAAAATTCTATGTCTAATCACTTTGGTGTTGTGGACGGAATTGGCTGAAATTTTCAGGAAAATGGAACATTTTGTTTCTGAGCAGCCCCTGAAAATTTTGGGGGGGTTCGTCAAGGGGGGGCCGAGAAAAAAGGGGGGTCCCAAAACGTGTTTTTAACATTGAGTTTTCCATAGGGCGGTTGGCCTCACTTTTAGCCCGAACGGCTGAATGGATTTGCACGAAACTTGGCAAAATTGTAGGGACTGGTAGCCCGATGTGCCTTTGCTAGGTCTCAATATATGTGCTCCAGTGGATTTTGAGAAATTAACGTTCAAAAAAAGATATATATCTGTAACAGCGGACCAGGCAGCGCTCCGGTTCGCGGACTTTACGCGTTACGGAGCTTTGTGAAGCGAAGCTGATTGGTTCTCCGGCGTCTGTAAACATTCCAAACAGTCCGTAGCGGCCGCCATCTGGTCTCTCGGTAGGATCGAGAGACAAGAGGAGGCCAAAGCGAAGGGGCAAATGACAATAAGGGGGCATAGTAGATCCTCCCTGACCCTCTAGGTTTGATGTGGAGGTTTTAAAAGGGCCCCGCGGGGCAAAAATAAATAAATAATAATAATCGAACGGCTGAATGGATTTGCACGAAACTTGGCAAAATTGTAGGGACTGGTAGCCCGATGTGCCTTTGCTAGGTCTCAATATATGTGCTCCAGTGGATTTTGAGAAATTAACGTTCAAAAAAAGATATATATCTGTAACAGCGGACCAGGCAGCGCTCCGGTTCGCGGACTTTACGCGTTACGGAGCTTTGTGAAGCGAAGCTGATTGGTTCTCCGGCGTCTGTAAACATTCCAAACAGTCCGTAGCGGCCGCCATCTGGTCTCTCGGTAGGATCGAGAGACAAGAGGAGGCCAAAGCGAAGGGGCAAATGACAATAAGGGGGCATAGTAGATCCTCCCTGACCCTCTAGGTTTGATGTGGAGGTTTTAAAAGGGCCCCGCGGGGCAAAAATAAATAAATAATAATAATCGAACGGCTGAATGGATTTGCACGAAACTTGGCAAAATTGTAGGGACTGGTAGCCCGATGTGCCTTTGCTAGGTCTCAATATATGTGCTGCAGTGGATTTTGAGAAATTAACGTTCAAAAAAAGATATATATCTGTAACAGCGCTCCGCTTCGCGTACTTTTCGCGTAACGGAGCTTTGCGAAGCTGATTGGTTCTCCGTAGTCTGTAAACATTCCAAACAGTCCGTAGCGGCCGCCATCTTGTCTCTCGGTAGGATCGAGAGACAAGAGGAGGCCAAAGCAAAGGGGCAAATGACCATAAGGGGGCATAGTAGATCCTCCCTGACCCCCTAGGTTTGATGTGGAGGTTTTAAAAGGGCCCCGCGGGGCAAAAAAAAAAATAATAATAATAATCGAACGGCTGAATGGATTTGCACGAAACTTGGCAAAATTGTAGGGACTGGTAGCTCGATGTGCCTTTGCTAGGTCTCAATATATGTGCTTCAGTGGATTTTGAGAAATTAACGTTCAAAAAAAGATATATATCTGTAACAGCGCTCCGCTTCGCGGAGATAAAATTATCTCTGTATTACCTAGCTGTTGCTAACACCAGTTAGCGACCGCTAGTAGGAGATAGCGACCATCTTGGGCCCCACTTTGCATGTCAGTGATATTTATCACTAATGACATGCAAAGTGGGCATGCCAAGATGTTAGCGACTGGAAACAGTCGCTAACATCGCTATCTCCTATTACCAACTTTTGGAGATATTCGCGCTAAGCGCGAATATCTCCAAAAGCTACCACCTGCCCTGAGCAGTTCTTAGCCATGTTATCCAATGGGAGGTGGATAACATGGCTAAGAGCATTAGCTCGGTAATGCATGAATATCGCTGAGTTTTCAGCGATATTAATGCATTGCGGTCGTTTTTTATCGCATTTGCGATAAACCTTGATAATAGCAAGGTTTATCTGCGATAATTTCTGACGATGCTTAGCGGTAAAAAATTCGTTGCTAAGCATCGTTAGGGATAAATATCGCTTAACTTTGGTAATATGCCCCAACGTCTGTTAACGTTCGATTCGAAGGAAATCAGGAAGTGTTGAAAAACATTGTCTGCGCCATCTTGCCTTTTTTCAAATGCCACACTTTTGTCGTGCACGGCAGTCATTTTAGATGCCTTGACCAGACCCACTCTCTGCACGCTGTCGATCCTTAGCATGGCTCCCCACCCTCGCAAGCATCTCCCCCAGGCACTGGTCACCCCCGTTCTCTGTCTTATGCATGGGTAATAAACCTCCCCCCATCTGCGCTGCTCTTCCCTGAGAATCACACCCTGTGCCCGCCCGACACCTCCCTTTCGCCCTATTCACTACCGCACCCTCTGACACTCCTTTTCCTCTGTGTCCGATTGTCCAGGCCGGTCCTAGGCTATCAGCTAGCCCTGCAGATGTAGTTTATGGCCCCAGCTGTAAAGAATCACCCCTCTTCAAAGGAGTTATAGTAGATCAAGGTCCACACTCGATGAGATCCGTCACAGCACACGCGTTCCTACTATCTGAAAACCATCCTGTATTGTGATTGGGGAGGGGACCGAGCCTGAAGCGGAAGATTCCAGGGATGACTCTTTGTACATCAAAGTTTTTACAATTATGTGTCACATTAAAAATATATAGCACTCCAACAAAGTAGTAAGATTATAAAACTTTAATAACTTATAAATATATACAACAAAACAAAAACAGTAAAAACATTTAAACATTTTTAGGGAAAAACAACGAAGTAGCGGTCGGCTGTGCGAATAGTCCCAACGCAGCACAACGTCCAGATTTCTGGACGGCACCCAGGTGATGTTGCCTGGGTGCCGCACTGATTTCGGCATCCGGCGTGGGGCGTCGCGGGGGGTGGGTCATCAGTAGCAAACTGTTGTGCGAATAGTTCCAAGGCAGCAGAACAATGGCACCAAGGTGATGTCCAGTAAGTTGCCGCACTGGTTTTGGTATCCTACAATGCTGCTCCGAATAACGGCGTGGGGCGCCCCGGGGGGGGGGAGGCGGCGTGAACGGGCCTCTACAGGTGGAGTCTCGTCTGTTGTAGTGGGGCGCCCCTTTACCGTTTCAGTTGCCATTCCGTCCGCTTTTGGTCCACTGTGTCAAAAGTCGCAATTCAGCTGAGTTGCGCCCACTCTTGCGGTGCAGCGATAGGCGGCTGTCACAGGACTCTCAAAATGGCGGCAGGCTCTTTCCTTTTTGGGCCTGGTCCACTGAAATGGCCCTGGGACACCTTGGAAATCGGACGCTTGTCTGCTAGGTCTTGGACCCCATTCTCGAAAGCGTCCCCTCCGCCTTGAGGATTCAACAAAAGTTTTGGGGGCCCCCGACTCCTGCAGGCTTCTGGTGGGGAGCGGATGCCATGATTGCTCGCGGAATGACCACGACGGAGCCACGAGATGGTGGTGCGTTCATGGTGACGCCAGCTTCAGTCTGAAACATCCAGAAACAAGGTGGGGCTTTCATCGTTTGGGAAAAAAAAAAGTTTTCATCCAATGAAAAGTGTTATTTTTAGGTCATATGATCAAGCCTTCCATCATTAGGAAACCAAAAGTAAAATGAACCAATGAAAAGTTTTATAAACAAGTCACATGACCTGTTATGCGGCATAGGGTATAAAATGCGGAGAAAATACGTTGGCACGTGAGGCGGCGTCAGTAGCGGACCGATGTGCGAATAGGCCGAAGGCAACACAACGCGCCAAGATCCGGATGGCACCGAGGTGGTGTCCAGCAAGTTGCAGCACTGGTGTGGCCATCCTACAATGCTGAAAGTCGGCGTGGGGCGCCCCGTTGGCCTGTGAGTTCGCGTCAGTAGCGGACCGATGTGCGAATAGGCCGAAGGCAGCACAACGCGCCAAGATCCGGATGGCACCGAGGTGGTGTCTAGTAAGTTGCCGCACTGGTGTGGCCATCCTACAATGTTGAAAGTCGGCGTGGGGCGCCCCGTTGGCCTGTGAGATGGCGTCAGTAGCGGACCGATGTGCGAATGGGGCCAAAGGCAGAGCAACAATATTTTCTGAATAGAAGACACCACAAGGCGCTGAGATGCCAAGATCCGGATGGCACCGAGGTGGTGTCTAGCAAGTTGTGGCACTGGTGTGGCCATCCTACAATGGTAAAAGTCGGCGTGGGGCGCCCTGTTGGCCTGTGAGATGGTGTCAGTAGCGGACCGATGTGCGAATGGGGCCAAAGGCAGCGCAACAATATTTTCTGACTAGAAGACACCACAAGGCGCTGAGATGCCAAGATCCGGATGGCACCGAGGTGATGTCTAGCAAGTTGCTGTACTGGTGTGGCCATCCTACAATGCTGAAACTCGGCGTGGGGCGCCCCATTAGCCTGTGAGATGGCGTCAGTAGCGGACCGATGTGCGAATGGGGCCAAAGGCAGCGCAACAATATTTTCTGAATAGAAGACACCACAAGGCGCTGAGATGCCAAGATCCGGATGGCACCGAGGTGGTGTCTAGTAAGGTGCACTGGTGTGGCCATCCTACAATGCTGAAATTCGGCGTGGGGGGCCCCGTTGGCCTGTGAGATGGCGGCAGTAGCGGACCGATGTGCGAATGGGGCCAAAGGCAGCGCAACAATATTTTCTGAATAGAAGACACCACAAGGCGCTGAGATTCGGTTACCACCGAGGTGATGTCTAGCAAGTTGCCGCACTGGTGTGGCCATCCTACAATGCTGAAAGTCGGCGTGGGGCGCCCCGTTGGCCTGTGAGATGGCGTCAGTAGCGGACCGATGTGCGAATGGGGCCAAAGGCAGCGCAACAATATTTTCAGAATAGAAGACACCACAAGGCGCTGAGATGCCAAGATCCGGATGGCACCGAGGTGGTGTCTAGTAAGTTGCACTGGTGTGGCCATCCTACAATGCTGAAAGTCGGCGTGGGGCGCCCCGTTGGCCTGTGAGATGGCGTCAGTAGCGGACCGATGTGCGAATGGGGCCAAAGGCAGCGCAACAATATTTTTGGAATAGGAGACACCACAAGGCGCTGAGATTCGGTTAGCACCGAGGTGGTGTCTAGCAAGCTATGCAGCTGAGTTGCGTGCGCACTTGCGGCGAATAGGTCGAAGGCAGCACAACAATGTTTTCTGAATAGAAGACACCACAAGGCGCTGAGATTCGGTTACCACCGAGGTGGTGTCTAGCAAGTTGCTGCACTGGTGTGGCCATCCTACAATACTGCTCCGAATAACGGCGTGGGGTGCCCGAAGGGGGGGGGAGGCGGCGTGAACGGGCCTTCCTAGGTGGAGGCTCGTCTGCTGTAGTGGGGCGCCCCTTTACCGTTTCAGTTGCCATTCAGCTGAGTTTCGGCCGCTCTTGATGCTACAGCGACAGGCGGCTGCAACAGGACTCTCAAAATGGCGGCCTGTTCTTTGGATTTGGGCCTGGTCCACTAAAATGGCCCTGGGACACCTTAGAACTCGGACGCTCGATTTTTTTTTCCTTTCCTCTACATGTAAAAAAAGGTAAATGCCCGGTACGTTATACGCTTCATCTGCCACGATGTACTCTCCAGAGGAACCGAAAAAAAATATAGTTATGCTAACTATACCATGCATCGTCATATGGAGAGGTGGCACCAATTAATTATAGTGCTGCATAAAAGAGAGATTTGGAGGAGAACCCCCGACCTGCCATACATTCATCAAAGAAGTGGCACTGACAGCATCAGAGGCAAGGGAAACGGTCCCAAATATTTAGAAGAACTTTGGAAAGATTAAAATGACATGTTTAGATTGTGGCAAATTAATTTCATGTGGACAGATGAGTGTTACTCTATAAATACAGCATATGAACATCATCATAGTCGATGGTTGGTAGAGACATTTTGACTATATCCTGGACCTGCCCGTCCTCGCCCAAAATGGCGCCGGAATAAATGGGACTCGTAACTCCTTGTTGTGTACTGGTTGCAGAACCTTGAAATCACGAGATACGTATGCAGTTTTGAAGCACATGGCGGGCGGGGACGAGAATTAATTGAGTATTTCGACATCCCTATTGATATTAAGTTCTGATGTGTTATTGATTACTGTACTATTGAAAGTTCGAATTAACGTCACCCATGGTACTTGCCCGCAAATGTATATCTAGATAATTTTATTGTAACTGGCCCTGTCGTATTTTAATTATAAAATGTACGTCCCCCGATTCCGCAACTGTTAGACACCTTAGTTCTTGCAACCTAATGGCCCGCCCGTTACGTTCCTCTACAGTGTAAATGTCTACTCATCATATACGATTACAGTTTGCTCCGTGGCCGGCCCACGTGGTTATAGGCTCGTATTTGTATAATGAAATTTTCACAATAAAGGTTTTTAAAAGAAAACATGGTAGTAGTATATACATTGGTAAAGTTTTTAATAATAGTCACTGTTTTAGAATCATTAAAAGGCAAGTGAAATAAAGCAGACCAATTACATGAAGGGTAAAAGGTATAATACGCAGGAACGCAGTAAAGATAAATGGTCAAGGGCTGTTGTGTTTTCTACTCCTGCAACATAAAGTGATCAATAAGAATCTCATATTCAGGCGTATCGGCGACTAAGACAGCAGGTCGACCCTCTTTTGCTCAACGGCTCCGTCATGGGACGAAGAAACGCCCTTTTTCTCGAAAAAAGAATATATTTTACTTGCAGGACAGTTGTAAATTTTCCGGGAAAGTACATTAGCCTGGAACATTATAACATATATTTAAGAAAAAATAATGTTCGAAAGTAATAAAAAGCGTAATTTTTAGGTCATATGACCAAGCCTTTCATCATTAGAATAAGAAAAGTAAAATGAACCAATGAAAAGTTTTATTAACAAGTCACATGACCTGTTATGCTTACGTTACGCGCTGCGCGTCGCGCCCCGGATGACTTCCGGATGCGCTAACGCGGCGCGTCATATGACGCATTACGCGACAACGCAGGTCCAGAATATAGTCAAAATGTCTCCACCAACCAGCGGTCGGAACACAACCCCTTTCAGCAGGCTAAATAGTTCTGTTAAATGACAACAGAAGGGACAGGCAACAAGAACCATCAGTCAAAGAGGGGAGGGCTAGTTCTTCTCTACCGGGTTACATTGGGGCGCTACCAGAACTGATCGAATTGGTAGTCTACAGTGTTTCTGGATGTTTCAGACTGAAGCTGGGGTTAGCATGAGAGCACCACCATTTCGTAGCTCCGTCGTGGCCATTCCGCGAGCAATCATGGCAGCCGCTCCTTATCGTTATTTTGGGCGGGGTGGGTGGCGGAACCGAGCTGTATTGCAGCCATCATGGTGTGGAGTTCAGTTCATCTCACTAGTTTCGTATTTGTCATGAGGGGTTGTTCCTAATGTTTCTATTTTAGCGAGGTCAAAAAGAGATCCCATTAGTGGCCTACTGATTTTGCTCGATTCCTTTTGTTTTTTTACACGATTTTTCGTTATCTGCAAAGACTAAACAGAGTATTGCGACTCTGTGTTTGTTTGTAAATAGAGAATGAACCAAAGAGAACCAATTCTAAAACAGTAAATGCTTGGATAACAATCAATCAAATGGAGAGAGAAGCAGGCACGACATATTACAACGGGGGCAAAGGCCTGCGTTAACTACCTTTCACTATCTGCAAAGAGAGAGTACTCCTAATAGAAATGAGGGGGGGGGGCAGCATTCAAAGCAGATCAGTGTGCATAAACACGAAAATGTTTTTACTTACCACGTACTTGACATTCGACAGCTTATGATATTTGCTATTAAAAAACCATTGAAATTCACTGAAAAAACCATAGGTTATAGACCATATATAGTTAGGAATTAGCATTTACAAAACCTTGAAAATTCACTGAAAAAACCATAGGTTATAGACCATATATAGTTAGGAATTAGCATTTACAAAACCTTGAAAATTCACTGAAAAAACCATAGGTTATAGACCATATATCGTTAGGAATTAGCATTTAAAAAACCTTATTTTACCCACACAAAACCATTGAAATTCCATATATAGTTAGTTGCACTAACTATATATCGCGCACCCGCAATCCACTGCTGATGATGTCACATATTACATCATTCATGACATGGTCAGTGACATCACTGATGACATCACTGATGACATCTCAAATGACATCACTGATGACATCACTGATGACATCTCATTTGACATCAATGACCACATCACTGATGATATCATTCATGTGACAATACAATGCATCTCCTCACACTTTAATATAACCTCTGTTACACCCAGTGTTAAATACAGAGTATAATTTTTGAAACCATTGACACACCAATACTAGATACTACATACGCACTCAGTGATTCCTATGTTTACACACACATTCACTCATTTACCCATACAATCATTCATACATACAATCACTCATCTTTACAACACTATCATATGCACTCATACACCTATACAGTCTCTCACACTCTGTCACTCATCCATGGAGTTACTCACACACCTAGTCAGTCCTGTAAAGAATCAATCACACTTCCATTTTCTAATCTATACAGTTAAACATAGAGCACCTTACATTTTGAAACATATACTAACACATAATTACTCTCTTATACAATCATTGATACAAGTACACATTGATCTGCACAGAGTCACACACCTCCCAGCCAGCCACACACACACTCAGTCTCCCACACAAATACTTGGGCAATCAATCAATAACCCATATAGTTACTCATATAGCTACTGATCAACACATGCAGCAGTTTACAGAACAACAGACATAATGATGCACAAATTAAGACAGTTTAGTCACTAACCCATGCACTCAGTGAGACACATTTAATCACTCACTCATACAGTCAGTCACGCACCTACTAAATCCTTCATCCAGACACTTCTACATCTACTCATTCTTCAATATGTAAAACATATTTAAACTTTACAGAAACACACAGTCACTGGATGATGTCATCAGTGATGTCATTTGAGATGTCATCAGTGATGTCATCAGTGATGTCACTGACCATGTCATGAATGATGTAATATGTGACATCATCAGCAGTGGATTGCAGGTGCGCGATATATAGTTAGTGCAACTAACTATATATGGAATTTCAATGGTTTTGTGTGGGTAAAATAAGGTTTTTTAAATGCTAATTCCTAACGATATATGGTCTATAACCTATGGTTTTTTCAGTGAATTTTCAAGGTTTTGTAAATGCTAATTCCTAACTATATATGGTCTGTAACCTATGGTTTTTTCTGTGAATATATATATATATATATATATATATATATATATATGCAAAAAAGAAGGAGAGAACTCTGGGTAGGTCTCAGTTTAGGTGGAAAGCAGCTCCTGTTAGAGCACTCTCAACACCAGCGACACTCTAGATCTGCTCACCTCAAATGTCTGTTTTTCAATCAAAGTTTTTAAGCATAGGATTAGACAGTGCTATCCATGCCGAGATAGAAAATGACAAAGTCTTTCGCCATTTAAACAGCAAAGTCTTTAAGCATAGGACTAGTACAGTGCAGTCCTTGCCGAGCTGTCAAATAACAAAAGCCATTTATCACTCCAGGCACAATATTACAGCTTTGAATTGGTAAAATACCAACTCAAGCCAACCTGAAATGAATAAAAGCAACATATATATATATAAATTTAGATACTGTAAAAATATTTGATTACATTTACTTATATTTTAAACTAGTTGAACTAATTTAATTTATTTTATCATCACTTCCTGTGGGGTGTTATTTTAAGTCCTACCTCTATTGATTTCAGTGGGAGGGTGTTGCAGTGTCAGTGGTTGCCCACGAGTTGTGCTGGACTTCATTTTCTTTTTTGCCAGTAGTAACTTACACTTATAATGTTGGCTCCACCCTGTTTTGCAGGGGGTGAAGATGTATAAGTCTACACTGTTAAGGAACCGTATACTTGGATTCTATGAATAGCTCAAACTGGTAAATTTACTTAAATGTGTTAGGGTAAATTGCACTTATAAACTACTCAAAGGTGTAAGTTATCTTTGTCAATAGTTTCACTGGATTTGGCAATAGCCAAAAATAGTAAAATTACTCAAAAGTGTAACAGGAAATTAGATGTGCAAATTACTCGCATTTGTAAGTTATCTTTGGGAATAACCCTGAATAATCATAAGTCTGCACCCATGGACAGAAGCACTTTTATGGATGGAAATGTGCAATTCCCTTCATGAATCCCTCCCACAGAGCATTGCAGCCACGATACACACTGGGAATGATTCACTTCAATTTTGCTGTGGCTACGTGTAACTTACTTTTGTAGTACCCCTGTTTTAACATAGAATTTTTAGGAGTAAGCAATATTTGCTTACCTCTTAAATAATCACAAGTATGAGTAATGCAAAAATAAGTGACAGCAAAATGTTTGCAAATGGCAATCCCATTCTCCATCCTGTAAACTCTTTCACACGTCTAAAATCAACTTTTTTTAATACAAACAATTCCATTTTTTTAATTATATCGGCATAATAAAGCCTTAGAAATAAGTCGTATAGTTCACACTTTCTCTGTAAAACTATGCATTTGTTAGACAACATAAATATCAAAACTGTGCAAAAATGAGTCCCCACCCACCATCAGGATATGTTAGCCTAACTCCTGCCTAGCTTACAGTGCTCCATCTGTACATCTAAGCTAGCAAGGTAACGGGTGGTATGTGTAACTTCGGGACGTGACAAGCTTGATTCCCCAAGGAAATAGTAGAAACAGATTTAGAACCCTTAAATTTAGTAGCTCATGCATATACAAAGAGATCCACAAGAAATACACACCATGATGTTTCAATATTTATTGAAGCAATATGATTCTTGTGTGAAATTTTTGTGCTGCAATTATTAATAGAACGAAGCTGAACAGTGTTATCAGCATTACGAGAATGGTAGAGAAAATAAAGAATTCAGCCATTGTGCTGTTATATGTTTATGCTTGCATATGAGTACTGTTATATTTTGTGCTCCTACTAATGCTACTTATCCCAGTGTGTCTAGGATGTGTGAATTTGCCAGAATCCCTGTAGGGCGATCTAACTCCCACGTTACCAGTGGGTAACTGCTATCAGGGAGCCCATCTTGGCATAAATCTGGGCATCATCCCTTGCAGAAGGTAAACAGGAATCAGCTGGGTTACAATTCCGGAATGGGGAGACCTCAACAGTGTCAGTGAAATGCTCCTCTGTCTAACAAAGGAGTGGTGTTATTTATATAGTAAACTTCACTAAAGACATGTCGAGCCCCGGTCAGGCTACTGTTGTTGATTGTTTCGTAATAGCTGTGTAAAAATGGTGGTGTACCTACTAAGGCCTAATGTGACCACATGACTTATATTTTATATCACATATAGATAAGCTAATCCTTCACAACAAAACCTATATAGAACCATTTCCTACTTAATTTCAGGAAGGTAGTGTTCATGGAGTGCACCATTTAACAATATAGATACAATCAGCTAATCTTTAAATAAAATACATGATACAAAATACCTATGCTTACATGGTAAAACAAAGAAGAGCAATACATGAACAAGTTAAAAACAGGTATATATTACTAGATAGTAAGCTGGTTAGGGCAGAGGCATAAGGAAAGATGGATGTTTCATGACCTAGCACACATGTTCACTACTATAGTCTGTACAAAGCAATGCTAGTGCACCTCAACATTCTGGACTTTGTGGACAACCAGGTGCTGAATACCCAAGCCAATGACATACCTATTTTTCACCGTAACTCTGCATACAGTCCCCATTTGAATTGCCACTTAATTTAAGGTGCGAACAATAATAAAGTGCTTAGTGTCATAAACATCAGACTTAGATCTGTGTGCTGTCCAAGTGGTACACCACTTGATATAGAGTGCTAACCGGTAAAATGGGCCGAAGACAAGAGGCATCAGACTAGGTTTAGGTGCAATTCATTCTACTGCGAGGAAAAAATATTAGTTATACAAAATTGTGCTTGTAACTCATTTTACCACGGTTAAATTATTTCTGTTGATATATGGCTGATGTGTGCAGTTCCATGTAGTGTACCTAAATGTATCATGGCTGGCTGTGCTGCGTACGACTTCATAAATCTGACATCACTATCTGGAATAAGGGGTTTTAGGTACCTTTATTAGTTGTTTGATGACCAGCCAAATCCCCCAAAGAAAGGCTAATACATTAATAAAAGATATTCTCCTTGTCTATCCTATTATATAGCTCAATCATGACTGTAATGCTGTGGATCCCATATAACTCAATTTTTATTGCAGTTATATAGAAAGTCATCCTCTTTTAACCATTTTGTTTTCATGTGATATGATCTTGTTGGAAATATCCCTAGTCTGAACAGAATGTATACACACCCTATTTGGTTAGGTTGTATTTTATCCAGGTAATCTTTAAACCCTACCTCAGTCCTAGATCAAGGATAGGAGTCTAATAGACTGACGAGTTGTGCCCTCATGACATTTATATCCCTTAAAAAAATGTAATAGCGCTCTTTATCGGTACCCGCCTGCTTTGGATCTTTCCATAGTTTAATCATGCCCATAGTCATTAGCCATTTCCTTATGTGTGCAGACCAGAGACATGTTCCTTTAGCAACACTCCTACTCACCTCCTCTATGGCTTTTAAATAACTCTTAGGGGCCGATTACAATGTTGGTCGGGAAGGCTCCGCATGGGATTTGGATTCTCCTAAACCGCTACGGAACCTATGTTTCCGATCGAATCGGAAACCTTTCTGACTGGCCAATTATGATAGAAGTTAACCGTTCTTGCTGTCCGAATCTATTCTGATCAGCATTCAGAGCCACCGAGTCGGTAGGAGCACATTCGTACAGCTCTATGGGCACCGTTTCCGACCGAGCTATTATGATGTCAGTCTGCCAGCCGTTCCGAGTTTGCTTGCCAGTCGCAAGCCCCCCTTCATCCTGAGGCACATAGTTGTGGTCCGTGGGGGTACCCAAGGGACCCCCCCTTTAAAAAATCATGCACATGAGTTAGACACCATGGGGAGCCTGCGACAGGGTGCAAGGTTTAATACAACCACCCCTTTTTTCAATGGGAGCCTGTGTTCTGAACAACGGTGTTCAGGAACATCGTAATCGGACAGTCAGACTCGCCTAACCTGAGCCGGTCGGAACCAATTCCGAAACAGAGTCATCCGAAGAGTTTCTGACCGACATCGTAATCGGCCCCTTAGTCTTGATGTTTCTGATTAATCTAATCCGATATAAGACTGACTGGGAATCATTAGAGAACCATAGCCCAAGCTCAACAATGATCTAATAAAGCTGTTTTCAGCTACCTGTAGCTTCCCCATTTTTTTCATATCCAAGCTCCATACAAGGTAGCCGCTACCACTGTCTGTTTATATATTTGCAGGATACTACTTAAGTGCTGGGAGCCTGCCTCATGTTTAAACTTAAATACCTCTCAAATGGTTTTTGGTACAGTAATGGTTGCCTTGGTTAAATGATCATTCCAGTTTAATTTACTGTTCAGACGAAAGACAAGGTAACCGTCATGACTAACCACCTAAATTCGCTTTTATTTTACCATGATGTTTCTTTTAAATGCTGACGATGGCTGTACTGCCATGGCCTTTATTTTTGTGATATTAATGACCACGCCCTTGCTAATACACTGTTTCTTGAACCTGGTCGGTGTTTTGTGTATGGCATTCACTGTCCTGGTAATTAATGCTGCTTCATCTGCCAATAGGAGGATAGGTACCTTGCTACCTGCAATTTTAAGGACGTCGAGGGGTAGCTCCAGAATATATTCTACTACATCATTTATATATAAGGTGACGAGTAGTGGGACTAAAATACACCCTTGTCTTGCCCCCATTTCAGTCAAGAATGGGGCAGTACACTCCCCCATTCTCCTGTAGCATACAAATGTGGTATTATCGTGATGCAAAAATGTTATGGTTTGTAATAGTGGGCTTGCGTCCCTTAATCTCTCCAGAGCTTCCCATAGTTTAGAACGATTAACCAGGTCAAAGGCTGACATCAGGTCAATAAAAGGTAGATATAGCAATGTTTTATGAATAGCAGTATATTTACATCACAGTAGGTATAAGCAACATAGCTGCTCAACTGACCCAACTTTTGATCTGATGCCAGCCTGCAGCTCTGTCAGTAGGTTCCCGGAATCTACCATACCTCGTAGCTTATTAAGTAAAACTTTCCTCAATATTTTCCCCGCTCCATCCAGGAGGGAGATTGGGCAATAATAGGATGGATTTCCTAGGCTACCCTTTTTATGGATCAGTATTATAATTTGCAGAACTTGCAGAAGTGGGTACACAGCCATTATTTATGGCAGCATTAAAGACCTTTGTCATGGTCCGTGACCAGTAACTTTGGTCCATATCTAATGGTAAACCATCTAGGCAATACTTTTTCATAGACTGGAGTGCTCTTCCTTTCCAACATTGCTAACTAATCTTTAAAAGTAAAAGAATTTCTTTTTGGCTGTTGCCTGCTTCAACTCCTCACATAACAGACGCTGTTGACTAAGTTTCCTGGTTTTTGGGAATTGCTTGTAAGCCCGCCTATGGGTCTTAAATTACCTTTTACTTTGCCTGTCACAGTGTCTATGAATAAAGGCCTATGAGACTAGACTTTTTTCATCATACCTAGCAGGTCTGAGTCTACTAACTTGAATGTGGTTGGTATAGTTAACCATGCATGTCCACATTAGTTTAATCACTCATATCAATTCCTGAAAGGTGTCCAAAATAATGTAATCTGCTATTTCCTGGTCAGACAACCTTTCTTATCCTATCTGATAGAAGTTCTAGCTGTGGCAACTCAGCTTGATATTTATCATACTTCCATTGTGTTGTTCTCCTGTTATTAGCTGGTTCAATTGGTACAGGGCAGAGGTTCTCACTATATATCATGGTCCATTTGCTACTAACCCAAATTAAATGTCTCACAGTGAGAGTATCATGATCACTTTCTACCCACCTTTCCACAAGCATGTGGCCTACATAACCCAGTTCTAATGGTTGATTAAGACACAATCTATCAGACAACCCCTAGGACCTGTTCCATAAGGGGTTTTAGCTGGGGAGTCTGAAATAGTACGGCCAGTTAATGGCTGAAGACCAATCTCTAATAGTAGATTTACAAATACCTCACCCTTTTTGCATGGTTTTCCCCATGCCCTATCAGGTTCTAGTATATGCAATCATAAAGGGCTATCTGTGTGTGTAAAGTAAACTTAAACATGCAACTCTCTTTTTCAAACAAAATGACAACTTCAAAGAAGACATCATCATGTTTGCTGCACTAATAGCACAAATAAACCGCTTATTACTGGAAAAAAATAGGAATTGAAGTCAGAAGTGAGAATTACATTTTGCAATAATGAGGCTGAGAATGAGAATTGTTTTCAGAATTATTTTCTGCTTTTGAAAGGCAGAATTAAAATAGACTTTCCTGCACTGAATACCTTTCAACATAACAAGCATATCTTCTTAATTGATTATGCATGAAATTACTAAGCAGTGGCCAGAGTAGATTTGCAAAGTGTTTTATCTCGGACTGAAAGGGATCATTACCCTCTGAATATACTGGTGTAGAACTGTGACAGGGACAAATTAAGGAGCACTGATACATGTGCCTTCTGTGATACAAGAGAGAGAAATACATTCAAGTGGAGGTGCATTTTAAATAGTGGTGTCTTCAGAAGAAAATGATTAATGTAAGTATGGAAGAATACTGCTACATATTTAAAACACAAATTTAGGGTACAGTAAACATTTTCCAGGAATTGTGATGAAATAATGCTTTTGTTGAATTAAGGAGCAAAAAATAGGAACAGCGCAATATAATTGCAGAAACAAAGAAATGGATGCTTTGATGTTTCGCCTACTGCAATGAAGCCGAGATCCAGGCCTGATGGCGACCAGGGGCTTTTGAGGACTCTGGTGACTGAGTTGGAGCGGAGCGCCGGAGACCTGGAGGGCGCCGTGGAGTGGGAGCAGCCGTGATTGCCCGGTACCACGACTGGAGTGGCGGCAGTGTGAGGCTCCAGGATGGGATCAGCGGCAGCCGGTGACCTTGAGGACCTGCCTGAAAATCGTGGAAACTAGCTGCGAGGCTGAAAGAGGTACGTAGAGCAGGAGATGGATGGCAACCAGGGGCAACCCCAGCTGATTGGAGCCTAGTGTGGAAATCAGAGGGACCCCCTGAACTGAGGATCTGCAGAACCGATGCGGCTGAGGGGTCTATATAAGGGGATCCGCCATCTTGAGAGACCTGGTGGGGACAGCGGCGAGAACTGTCTAGCGCTTTGCAGCTGCCCCACACCAGAGGGCACGTTCTTAAGCGACTGGGTCCCAATGTAGATGCTGTGGTTGACTGCTGGGACCCCTGCGCCGCAAGCTGAGGAAGAAACGTTGTGGCAAACCGAAGGTGTGAGCCCCCTAATTGCGGAGGGAGCCCTGGAGAGCTGTGGGTCGTAGTGAAGTGAACGGCGGAAGGACATAGAGACCGCTCTGGGAAGCGGAGACTTGCGAGGAACCTGGTGGGGTCTCCCTCCTCGGACATTGTGGAATAGGGTTGAATGGGGCTTGGAAGCAGGGCAAACGCAGTGGGCGAAGGCAGTGGCGCGCCTAACCAGTATCGGACCGTAAGGAGGAGAACCCCGGCATTGGGGTGCGCAGGCCGAAGAAGGGGCCGCGCATCTACCGGTAATCCTGAGGACATGAGGTAGGGCAGAGACAGAGCAGAGGTGCTGCTCCACTGTGAGATGTACACCCGGCAGAGACGCCACGCGGGCTGACGCCTGACCTTAAGATGGTGACGCCCTTAAGACATAGGTGCCGCTGACCACCCTGCGACCTCCTGGCACCTCGTGGCATCTGGACGGACCCGGGAGCAATAGCGCAACCATCAGTGTGCACCCATTGCTCTTTTATGAGGAACGCACCCGACTACGCTAAAACGTGGTCCGACTGCTTGGTCCTAAGATGGCAGCGCCCTCAGCACATCGGTACTGATGACTCTGCCTTTGTGTGCCATCAATGCTGCGGCCGTCCTGTAGAAATGTGTCATGGAAGTGCTTTTGTGTGTGCGACTGTGCCTGTATGAAAGACTATGTTCACATTTGTGTGTGCTTGTGCATGTCTGTGCATGTGATGGTGTGGACATGTATTTGGGTGTTTTTGTATTAGAGCATGTGATTCTATGTGTGCTTGTGTCTGTGCGCACAGATGTTTCTGTATGTGTGCTTATGTCTGTGCGTGTGATGGTGTGTGCATGTATTTGAGCGTTTTTGTATTAGAGCATGGGATTGTATGTGTGCATGAGAATGTTTCTGTATGTGCGCCCTCTGTTCACGTATGAGAGTGTGTGCTCACATTTGTTGTGTGCTTGTGCATGACTGTGCGTGTTATGGTGTGTGTGTGTGCATGTATTTCTGTGTACGTCCTTGGGTATTGTTGTTCTGGAGCTTGTGATTGTATGTGTGCTTGTGTTTTTGATAGTTTCTATATGTGTGCTTGTGTGTTTGTGCGTGTCTGAGAGTGGACATATTTGTGTGTGCTTGTGCATGTCTGTGCATGTGATGGTATTTGTGTGTGCGTGTTTTTGGGTGTTTTTGTATTAGAGCATGGGATTTTATGTGTGCTTGTGTTCTTGGATGTTTCTGTCTCAGTGTTTGTCTGTGTGCGTCAGTGTGCATATGAGAGTGTGTGCTCACATTGGTGTGTGCTTGTGCATGTCTGTACGTGTGATGGTGTGTGCACACTGGATTTGTTCTTTTCTGGCAGCCGCTGTCCTGGATATTGACTTTAACTGCCTGATGCCTGACCTTAGGATAGCCACCAGTGCACCAGTGTACAGTATAGTCCTCTGCCTGAATCCAAGATGGCTTCCATAGTGGTCCCCTACACGTTGTTTTACTGGGACAACAATTGGACATTGACCAGAACTTGAACCTATCCCCTAACCTGCCTACACATCAGGACTTGGAATCTGCGGAACTTACCCCACTCTGTGGAGACCTAGCGATTTGGCTGATGCCCGGTGGAGCTACCATATAGCTAAAGAGGAGATGGGTTGGGGACTCCCCCTCCCTGCTGTCACCTACCCAGCTGGACCTTGGGCAGATTTTACCCATGTTTCTACGTCCTATATTCCCCCTCCCCCTTTACCCTATCCCTGTACCCTTCCTTGCTCCATTCACCTTGTCCCCTATGTTCTTTAAATGCTTTTCTTGATACTTATGTAACTTTTAACTGATGTAAATTGCAACATTATTGTCCCTCATGTAAAGCCCTCTGATTCCATCAGGTCTAGCCAGTGCTATATTATTACTCATTAATTAAATGTGTTCCCATTTAGTACTCTTTCTCTCTTTGTCTACCTCCCTAGCGCCTAGCTCCTATCCACTCTCCCCTGAATCTCTCACCTTGCCTGCTAGTCTGCCTTGCCCCCTGTCCTTTGTGCCCTTTGACTAAGCACTCCTTCGCCCCTTGTTGGGGAAAGATCCAATATTTATACTCTGAAGTCTCAGCGTACCCGCTAAGAGAGTCAACTGCGCCAAGGGAGCCACTCACAGCTGAGGTATGGTATGGCACCCCTTGCCAAAGCACTCCCTCTCCCCTTTTTGGGGAAGGATCCAGTTTGTAGACCTTGGAGTCTCAGCGACCCCTCTGAGAGAGTCCACTGCGTAAAGGGAGCCTCCCGCAACAAAGATAGGGAAGTGATACACCTTCCCCTGGGATCACAGCTTACTGGACTTTGGACGTTGATTTGACTCGTTTGTGTCCCCATCGAACTTCCCCTCCTCTTTCCATGCAGTGTCCTTCACCCTCCCCTCCTCTTTCCCACCTTCATTACCTGTCTACTTCCCCAGCTCCTTCCCCTCTCCCCTGAATCTTTCCCCTTGCCTGCTTATCCCCTTTCGTATTTGTGCTTATTGTTAATCTTGACCTTACAAGTAACTATGTTGCCATGCTCTAATAACTGTGTAACCTTTGTAACGATGTACCCTGTAAGTATGATCTGATGCTCATGTAAAGCGCTCTGATACCTACATAAACATAAACCTTTAAAATAAAAAATAAAATGAAGAGCTGAGCTGATTCAGAGCACATCTGAATGCCAGTTTCTTTTATCGTCTGATATGCCCAAAGTTACCAGATGTAACTCAGATTATCTTGAAGTTAATGCATTTAATGCAGACAGCACAGGTTGGAAACAATTTTCAGGGTTTGCTTCTCTGTTTCAAGATGTGCTGTCTAAAGTTTGTGAATTACCTTGGAGAATTTCTGAGTAATACATATGACCTAGGCCCAGACAACACTTCATTTACACTGGCATAATTTTCGTGTGATTTTAGTAATTTCATGTGACACTTTGCTAGAAATTGGGTTTCTGGTTTGCAGAGGTGTGCACCCTGTCCAAGCTGGACCACAATCCTAGTCAGGGTAATTCAGAAACACACTTTAAATTAACCTGTGTTCACCATCTGTTAGCTTGGCACAGAGCAGTCAGGATTAATTTAAGAGGTAATCTGAAAAGTATTGGTGTACACAACACACAGTAAGAAGGTTAAAACACCACACAAGAGCTCCACACCAGTTTGGGAAAATGAAAAATATTTTTATAAATAAAACAAGACCAAAACGAGAAAAAATCAGTAGAAGTCAAGATATAAATTTTGAAACATTAAATGCAAAATTGGGGTTTAGAAGGAAATAGCATTAAAATAGTTAATTAGTCGCACAGGACAGAGATAAAGTCAAGAGTTCAGGCCACCCGTGATGGAGCGCAGGCTGGCTAAAGGACCCGATGGGTCCCCTGAGCAAAAGTACCTTAAACCTTGTAGCGGTACAAAATGCGTCGATTATCCCCATGCAGTTGGGGGTTTGCGCCAGATTTCTCCATGCAACTGCAGCAATGTGTCCATTCCGTTGAGCAAAGCATAAGTTTTGGGTGCAGCAGTTCCAAATGTGATGCACCATGTTAATCCATGCTGGTGGGGCGATCTGTTGATCTTCTTCACATAGTGGTGGCGAGGCGTTGGTTCAGAAGCAGTGGTTCCCGAGGCGAAGTGGCAGCCGAGTGTGAATTGTCCTCAGTTCAAGAAGTGTTGTGATTTGGTGGTGTCAGAGGTCCAGTACTTATACCCAGTTGGGCCTTTGAAGTCAGCACACTTCAAAGAGATGCTTTGAAGTGCACAAGACCATGTCTTTCCTGCCCTGGCTCCTGACTCACTCCAGGAGGGTATCGAAACCTTTGCATGTGGAAAGGACACAGGCTTTTTGGTGCAATGTGTCAGCTCCTTGCTCCCATCCTGGATAGGATGGCCCATCAATATGCAGATGGCTACTTAGTCACACTACACTTCCTTTATGTGTGACTGTCTAGAGGGAATTTCAGAATCCAGCTGTCACCCAGCCCAGAAGTGCATTTCAGAGACAGGCAGAAGGCACAAAATGGTGTAAGTTAAAAAGGGCCAACTTTCTAAAAGTGGCATTTTCAGAACTGCAATTCAAAATACAACTTTAAAATCAGTTCTGTTTTTAAATTGTGAGTCCAGAGACATTGATGTGTGAGCCCCATATCTTCCAATTTAAAACTAGAACTTAATAAATGTAATCGTGCAATCCCAATGTCATCCCATGGTAGAGATAGGCCTTGCAGTGGTGAAAAATTAATTCAAGAGTATTTTACTACCAGGATACGTAAAACTCAAAAGTGCATGTCCTACTTTTTAAATACAGTTTACCCTGTCCATGGGCTGTCCAGGACCTACCTTAGGGGTGACCTATATATAATAAAAAGTAAGGTTTGGGTCTGGCAAGTAGGTTAATTTGCCAAGTCTGAGTAACTGCACACACAGGCTCTGCAGTGGGAGGCATGAGACATGTTTTTAATGCTGCTTGAGGGAGTGGCACAATCAGTGCTGCAGGCCAAATAGTAGCATTTAATTTACAGGCCCTGAGCACACGTAGTGCACTTTACCAGGTACTTATAAGTGAACCAAATATGCTAATTTTGGATAGACCAATGTTATACTGTTTCAATTAAAGGGCACATGCGCTTGAGCACTGGTTAGCAGTGTTAAAGTGCCAATATTACTGCAGCCAGCAAAAAAAGGAGCCAGCAAAAACAGTTAAAAACAGGAGGTCAGAAGACAAAATAATCAACGGAAATCACGCCAAGGAAGCCAGGTCTAACACACTTGTTACACAAAATTCCAGAAATTATGCTATTACTCAGTACTGTATAATTTGTTTACATCAAATATTAAGCAAGAGTACACAGGAGCAACATGACCAACCAGATCACGAAATGTTGCTCTTGGCAGTCCTTATTTTTGGCTCAATTTTTTTAAGCAAAATATGCTCTTGCATTCAAAATCGTGGCAAGGACGCATTTTACACTAAATTATAGCACCAAATGCTGGCTTTGTATTTCACATGATTATGTGTAATTTCACATCACTTTTCTGATGTTTTGTGTAATTACACAACTTTAAATTCCTTGGGTTCAACACATCCCTACTATGAATAAAAGGTACCGCAAGCAACATGCAACTTAGAAAAATGCTTTTAAAAGCATTTTTGTAAGTTTTCGCTATTTACCACGAGGTTTGACCTCGCGGTAAATAGCGGGCTGAAATTGCGAATTCGCAATTTTTAAATGGATGATGAATTGCATTTAAGGAATCTCAAATAGAGATTCCTTAAATGTAATTCCTCGCAAAATAGCGAAATCGCTATTACCGATTTTTGCATTTGGGATGATGAATCCCAAATGCAAAAATAGCGCTCGCAAAGGGCCAGATTCTCAGAATCTGGCCCTTTGCGAGCCGATTTCGGCTTAATGAATCAGGCTGTAAGTTCCATGTTTTACCAGCTGTGTATGCTGTTGATACTGCAATTGACTTATGGATCCCACTTGTATTGGTCTCTGTCAGTTGTGCATCACATGGGCATTAAATAGGCAACAGACAGCCCATCTGGTATACCAAAAGCCCAAAACGACTGGTCTCAGCCATCTGCTTTCATCTGACATTTTTTTTATTCTGGGAGACTTTTCACCCACGCGCATTGAACCATCGGGTGACCCGTTACTCAAACATTTTGAAATAATACATGTGACACATTGATTTTCATACATTTCATACTTCTGTGTTTGACTATATTGTTTATATCACATCAGATGTGGTTCAGAGTATGCATGCTCCTTTGAGCCCTCTGTAGGGTTGTGGTTGTCCTTTAAGACTAGTCCAAAGCTTGCCTACACTCCCGAATTCCAACTCACGTCACATGTCAAAGATGAAAGCTACTGTTTCCTGCACTAAACTTTTTTGCACACATTTTTTTCTGAATGAATTACTAAGATATTTATCGTTCGTGTCTCAGCATACCCAACTGTCTTATCTGACAGGATACGGCACTACACACAGATTAGGGGGATGTGGAGGGAAAGAGAAGGGAAAGCATCCAGTTGGGACATTACTTGATGAAGAGCTACACTTGTGTCCTAGTGATAGAGCGCGCGAGGTCACCCAGCCAATAATTTCGCCGTTTCCGGCTTCAGGGCCCATATACTTTCAATTTACCATATACATCGATCGGGCGACTTCACGGGCTCTACCAATTTGTGTGTGTTTCCCTACTGTTATTACTCAGCGTACCCGACTTACCATCCACCGACACGGGTACCTATGACCTCAACGGATCAGGGAGCTAGCTGTAAAAGGAAAGGCAGCAAAATACCAACCCAAAATGACATTCAATACTGTTTTTAAATGACCACGGACAACTGGAAGTTTTAAAAGCTTTATCTAAAGTTCGTTTTCGTTGAGCATTAAGTTTACAAGAATGAGACAATCAATAACCAAGATAATGAAAAGTACATAACTATAGAGAAATAAAGTCAGGGTAATCATGAAAATACTAATATGAGATGCAACAAGAAAACGCTATGCTTTCAGGGTAAAGATTCTTTAGACAGTTTAAGTAAGGCCGTTCTAGACCATATCAGAAAATGACAAACTGCAATGCAAAATATGATTTCTAAAAGGTAGGATAACATAGGAACAAGTTAAGAAAATATGCAATTGACTTTACGTTTCAATAGTTGCGGCAAAAGCATGGAAAAATCAACATGTGCAAAGGAGTGTCTTTATTAAAGCAAAAGACAGAAAATTAGGAAGGTGCAAGTTCAAAGAATTTAGAGCAATATTTACCTAGACTGGTGTGAAAACCAAACCCTGGCCACGGGTCAGTTAAGGACAGGAAACCCTCAAGGAGGATACCCCTCAAAGGACAGCAGGTGCAGAATGGACACCCCGGACAGGACAGGATACCCTCAGATTAGGAATCAGGACAGGACCCTCAGGACAGGACAGCTCAGGACAGGACCACACCCGCAGTTTGGAAGCAACGCCTGCGCTCCACCCTCTCTGCAGCTATCGATCAAGACCCCGATTGGATCAGCGAACTCCCAGCAAAAGTGCTTCGCCAGCACTTTAAGGTTCAGTAGAACCTTAGTCTATGGTCAATTTCGGACAGAGTGCTCCGCAGCGGTCTGTATCTCCAGTCACCTATTGAGTATGATGGGTCAGTGACAGGTCAGCTAAACCAGACAAGTCGGACAATTTCCCTAGGTGAACCCAGGGTAGATATACAGTTTGGGGACGGTGTACCACCCCCCAATGTTGCAAAGTGTCAGAATCCCTCAATTTGGATTGGTCCTAAGGTAGGCTTTGGGTAACACACCAATCATAACACACTATTTGGATGCCTAATTTGCATCTTTGGGTACCGCCTAGCAAGATTGGGGTTCCCATGAGAAACTGCAGAGAAATACAATTGACAATTAACATTGTTGCCGAGTAGGGACACATGGCTCCATTTTCCTGGGTTTTCAGGTCAGTTCTCAGGAGCATCTTGCCCATCTCTGCCAGCTGGCCAAGTTCCACCAGTCAAGGCTGTCAGTTCCCCAGATGGAGGAGCATGCGCAGAAAGGCCCTCCAAGATGGCATTCAGTTCAGTCAGACCCCCATTCCCCGCGGTACATGAAAAGTAAGCGAGAACAAATTAATACATAGAAATAACATTATGAAAACACATCACAGGGTTTGTACTTTCAACTTATCACTATAAAATATACTTATGCAACCTAAATGTTAGCTACATATAAACAGACACAAGAGCAGTGGCACGAGCAGTACCACGTTACTGGCAAAGCTATGTATTACGCATGCGCATCTATTTCCCTCCAACTCTGCAAACACATCAGGACACGTGAGTGTGACTGACGCATGCGCAGACACTTACTTCCAAGCAGCGGCCATTTTAAAATACTCGAGTTAATTATTTTAGTAAAACACATAGGCAAGCGTCGGGAAACCTCGTTTAAACATAGAATAAACGTTAGTAAGACGTACAACTTATTACTGGATTACACATAGACGAGGTTCATGAATTCGGCAAGTCGCAAAATATGCGAAGCTTTGCCTCAATCTTACCCTCTTTGATGATATTTACTATCATCACAAAATAAATGGAACCAGATGCCAACTTCTCACACCTTATACATCTCTATCTCTTCCAACAATTTGCTCAACTTTTCTTTCTCATCTTTAGTAGGGTGAGAATTCTTCACCCTTTTGTATATCTGATTATTAATTTCCTCTAATTCAAGCTCATCCACACTTCGTTTCACTCCTCTGGCATTCACTTGAAGCTTTCCGGTGTGTTTGCGACATTTGCAACAGGCAAATATGAAAAATAGGATAAGACCTATAATTCCAATTGGCATCAGTATCTTAAACAATAAGCTTTTACCTATGCTAGCAAACCAATGACCTACATTTGAGAGACCATCTACCAGTCTCTTCCAGGCACTGTCAACCTCGAGTGGTTTGAGTTCCCTTTCCAAATTAGTAATGTTTTTCACATATCTTTTGAGCTGCACACTTTTGTCCGGAATATAAGTGCAACAATGTTGCGCCTTCAACATCCGGCAGACTCCGCCCTCTTTTGCTAATAAGGTATCAAGAACAAGTCTGTTCTGCAAAACCATTGATCTGATCGCAACCATTTCGGTATTGACCAGCAGAAATCCATGAGCTCTGTCAGTAGACAACGCATCCACTATAGTGAACAATTTGCAAATTCTGTGAGTGTTCAGAACCACTCCCACTCCAGGTATCAGTGCACTGAAAATACTACCCATTATTTCACCTATGCTTTCTCTTTTACTACGCACTAAGCCATTAGTATTTTCACTGCTTCCAGCAACTCCATTCACATGGAATATTTTCGGGAAGACAATGCCAAAATAGCAACTTCCATACCAGTGATCCGGCAATTTGAAATAAGCCTTGTCCCCACAAATATAATAAATTCCAGGAAACACAGGCTCTGACCCATTTTTGAAACCCCAACCTCCAATTACCTTGTAATTATGTTTGCATTCACTGGAACCAATGAAAATGTTATTATAATAGCTAGTCTTCTCGCGGTGAAGACATAGCTTGCCTTTCTTTTCAAAATCCAGCAACAGAGCAGGACCCGCCCCACCAGTTGAGGTGCCTTCCATGTTCTCTGCCCACCTTGGTCTTTTCTGACTTTCGTCATTTGCTTTCTTTTGTATTTTAATTCTCCTTTTCTCTGCCATGTTCAGGAACATCTTTTCCTGCTCACGCAAAGAACAAGTCAAGTTATCTCTGTGTGCGTCACCTATGTCAATATCACCAATAGTCAGAAAGTAGTCTCCCATATATCGTATTACGTCGCTTTTGGTATGTACAGGATTCAAGTTCCCACGTATAGGAAGCTCAGAAAAGATCACATCATTATTAGAGTAATAGTATTGTAACAGTCCTCTTTTGTAAAATAAACTAGCTAAAATGCTACAGGAGATTCCATATGTCAGCGGCAAGTGATGGTATGTCACGCCTTCAGCTACAGAGGTAGGTAGCTTCATGCAGACATAGCAATCTTCAATTTCCATAGTCTCTACATAGTGTATTAACAAGTTTGCGAAAACATTTAAGCGCGTCTTATTTTTAATTCCATGATAATGTAGTTCTCCCTCATCTGATGCTTCTAAGTCTTGTTTTGTTTGTCTCAGTGCTCTCTCATGTCTGGCTACACTCTGTGTTGTCAGCTCTTCACTGTCAGTATTTACAATTTCAGTAGGGACAATATTAGTATTTTTGCTCACCGCAAAAGGAATGAACACTGTTAGTCCTATCCAGAGTAATATCAGTATAACTATACTACATACACATACCTTGCAGCATGTTTTGCAACGACTGCAACTAGGTCTACCATTCACGTTTGAATCAGACATTTTGGCTCAGAAGAAGTTTCTCGACCCCTCTTTGTGTCTTTACACGAGTAGCTTACTTTGTGCAAATTCACGGTGGCTCGTCTTCTTCTTCGGCAGAGTACTCAGGGACGGGTTCTCCGTCGCTCTCGTCAGTTAGATCAAGATCTTCAAATTCTTCCAACACAAGTGTCCATTCAGGTGACTTGTATTTTTTGTTTTGTCTCTTTATTCGATCACTCCTTCTTTTGGAAGTGTCTTCTGGTTGTCCTGCTATGCGAGCACTTCTCCTTTCTTCTGCACGTTTTTCTTCTACCGTTTTTATTCTCAGTCTCAATTTCTTTATGTATCCAGGCTCAATGTGCTTTCTTTTCTTGAGTCTTTTAGTTGGTACTTGGACTTCGTTTTCTTCTCTTGCCCTTTTGTTTTCATTAGTTTGTGGCGATTCTGTTTCAGTTTCTTCCTCTTCTATCTGACTATTTCCAGGGCTAGCATCTATTTCTTCTGCCTGGTTACTAATCTGGCCTTGTTCAGGAGAATTTTGTTTTTGCTTTTCAAATGTCTCTGTTTCTGGTTCCTGAACACGTTCTTCTAATCCTATCTGATCCTGTTCAAGCACTTCGATCTCTGGACTTTCTTCTGCTCAAACTATTACGCTATGTCTAGTCTGTCCTTTCCCGATATCAGGAGTCAGTGGAGGAGTATCAATCACTTGTTCTGTATCCTTCACTTGTTCTGTATCAATCACTTGTTCTGTATCAATCACTTGTTCTGTCCCTGTCTGACCTTCTCCTTCCTCAGTTTTGATGTGAATCTCAAGATTCTGAGGTTCTTCGCCTGTGCCTTGCTTTTCCTCTCTAGTCCACTCTCTACCTTCCCAAAGTCGCTCACTTGTTCGAATGGGGTCTTCAGTGAGATCAATCAATGGTATCCACTCCTCTGGCCATATGCTCGGCAGCTCGTCTTCAGCTACTTCTGGCTCAGCTTCTTGGACCCCTTCAGCAGGCTGGGCTCCTGGTAGTTCGTTATCAACTATTCTTGGGCCAACATCTGCTGATTCTGCAGCTCGACTGGTACTGGGCTGTACGTCGTCAGCTACTTCTGGTCTGGCTCCTGCAGAGTCCTCTGCTGGACACCCTTCTTCTTCAGGCTCCTCGTCTGGTAATACCTTCTGGGTGTGGCTGGCGTGTACCCAGCGTGGAACCCCTGCACACTTTACTGCTGTGGTAGTTACCAGGATCACCTGACGTTTCTCTCCCCACCTTGGCTCCAGGCAGCTCTTCCGAGTATGTTTCATTATCTTCACCCAGTCCCCCGGGACCAGTTTGTGGAGGGGAGTCGTTGGATTGAGGATGGCGTCTTCTCCGATCTGGCGAGAGATAGAACGCACTTGGTCACCCAATCTCTTGCAGTATTCAAGCACCAAATCATCAGTAATACTCAACAGTTTGCTTCCTGGCACCCATGCTTGTCTCATCACTCTTCCCATAATGATTTCATGGGGACTTAGGCCTGTCTTGCGGTCAGGAACACTTCTGAGTCCCATCAGGACCAGGGGCAGGGCCTTCACCCAGGTCAATTTAGATGCATCACACAGTTTTGCTAGTCTGTTTTTGATAGTTCCATTTATTTGTTCCACTACTCCAGAAGCCTCTGGACGGTAGGCACAGTGAAGCTTTTGTGAAATTCCAAAGGCCTTACAGAGTTCGTCGATCACTTCATTATGAAAATGTGAGCCTTGATCTGATTCAATAGTGATTGGAACCCCGAACCTAGGTATCAGTTCTTTCAATAAACACTTAGCTACTGTTTTTGCGTCATTTTGGGGAGTAGGGAAAGCTTCCACCCACTTTGAAAATAAACAGACCATGACAAGGACATATCGCTTCCCTTCACAACGGGGCATGGTGATGAAATCAACCTGTATTCTCACAAAGGGACCCCCGGACCTCCCAATTTTCCCCATTTCCACCACAGTCTTCTTCCCTGGGTTCATCTTTTGACATGACAGGCACCTCTGGCAGAGGGACTCTGCTACTTTCCTGAACTTTTTACTGTACCAAGTCTGTTGGAACACTAGAATCATGGCGTCCCTACCAATGTGTGATCCTTCATGTATCAATCTCGCCATTGTGCTAAGTAAGTGTCTAGGTAACACAGGCATACCAGTTGGGCCCAAGATGACACCATCCACACGTCTTGGTCTACACCCATCTTCCTTCCACTTTTCTCTCTCTTGCCAAGGTGCCGCCTGCTGCCACTCTTTCACTTCATCCCATGTAGGCACTTCTTCAAACACCTGAAGTTGGCAGCTGGTTCCTGGCCCCCCTCGTTTTGGATTTACGATATACCGATCTCGGGCGCACCATTGGGCCACTCGATCAGCAAAATCATTTCCCAGTGATACAGTGTCCATGCTCTTCTTATGAGCAACACACTTCACCACTGCCAGTTCCTTTGGTAACTGGATTGCCTCTAAAAGGTCTTGAACAACTTTTCCATTTCGAATTGGGGTACCTGATGAAGTCAGGAACTCCCTCTGTAGCCACAACTGGCCAAAGTCATGCACAACCCCATAACAGTACTAACTGTCAGTATACACTGTTATGCGTAGGTTCTTCCCAATTTGGCAAGCTTTTATCATAGCAATCAATTCAGCTACTTGTGCAGACTTTATGTGATATAGATAACCTGCTTCTTCAATTTTGGTTAAGGAGACTACCGCATAGGCAGCACTCAGGCCTCCTTGTTCATGTCTCAGACATGAACCATCCACAAATAATTCCTTGTCATGCAGAGGCAATGGTGTTTCTTTAATGTCTGGACGTGGCTTGGTATTGAATTCTGTTAAATCAATGCAATCATGCTCATCATCCACCCCACCTTCCATATCCATTGGGTCGGGGAGTAAGGTGGCAGGGTTCAAAATACTGCACCTAACAATGTTTACATTTGCAGCACCCACAAGAATCCTCTCGTATTTAGTCAGCCGACTAGGGGTGAGATACTGAGTTTTTGTTCTGGTCAGTAAAATTACCACTCCATGTGGGACATACACAGTTACCGGATGTCCCATGACAATGGACTCACTCTGCTCTAAACTTGCGCAGGTAGCAGCTACTGCTTTCAGACAACCTGGTAATCCAGCAGCTACTGGATCCAGGGTGGCAGAGAAATATGCCACAGGCCTTCTCGTTGTGCCATGATCTTGTGTCAGGACTGACAATGCACAATTATCACGAGTGTCACAGAATAGGGCAAATTCTTTGGAATAGTCTGGCATTCCCAATGCAGGGGCTGTACACAGACAATCTCGCAGTTTGGTGAAGGCTGTTAAGCTTTCATCATCCCATTCTACAACATCTGGTGTTCCTCTCTTGGTCATTTTTATCAAGGGCCTAGCTAGGACTGCAAATCCCAGAATCCACTGCCTGCAGTATCCTATCACACCCAGGAACATTCTGATCTCTTTCTGAGTACGGGGTAACTGCATCTTTTGTATTATTCTCACTCTTTCTGACGTCACTTTCCTGACCCCTTTCTCTATCTGGTGCCCCAGATATTTCACTGATTTTGCACAGAACTGTAATTTGTCAGGGGCCACTTTATGTCCTTTCTCACTCAGATGATTCAGGAGGGCAATGGTGTCAATCACACAATCCCTATGACTTTTAGACGCCACCAAGAGGTCGTCTATGTATTGCACTAAGACAGAGTTTCCAGGTAAGACCAAAGTTTCCAAACATTTTTTCAAGATCTGATTAAAGATAGAGGGGCTCTCTGTGTACCCTTGAGGGACCCTGTTCCAGACATACACGTGACCATTGAAGGCAAATGAGAAAAGAAATTTGCTATCTGGATGCAAGGGAATGGAAAAGAATGCATGACACAGGTCTATCACAGTGAACCACTCAGCATCCCAGGGAATCTGATACAGAATCACTGCTGGGTTCGGGACAATAGGGCAGCAGGGGACTACTATCTTGTTGACTTTTCATAGGTCCTGCACTACTCTGTACTTGCCACTAGGCTTCTTGATGCCCATAATCGGTGAGTTACATGGGCTACTCATTACTTCCTGTATGATGTTTCCTTCTAGCAATTTCTGTATTTCCAGAGTGACACCTGCTCTCACTTCTGCATTCATCCTGTAGGGTTTAGTATTGGGGTATACTGCATTGTCCTTGATTGCTATCTGTATGGGGTCCACGTTTTTCATTAACCCTACATCTTTCCCAGTAAAGTCCCATACCTCTGGCTTCACTGCTTCTTGTAGTTCTTGGGGCAAATCCTGCATGGTCATTCGTTTAATTTCTGAGTCAGGTCTGATTAACATTAATTTATAAATGCTGTCTTCATCTGGGGTCTGAATTTCAACACCCTTTGGTGTGCAAAAGATGGTACAGTTCATTTTGCACAGCAAATCACGTCCCAGTAAATTCACCGGACTGGTGTCGCAAACGACAAATCTATGCATTTCCTTAAAGTTTCCAATTGAGATCTCCATGGGCTTGGTAACAGGAGTACTAATCAATTGATTAGATACACCCACTACTTGGATGGCTTCTCCCGAGAGGGGTAGGTTTGGAACGTCCACTGTTCTCACAGTAGAACGGGTAGCGCCAGTGTCCAACAGAAAAGTGACATCATTTCCGTCAACCTTTCCTTCAATGTATGGTCCAGACTGGTCTACCGGCAAGGAGGCGCCAAGTACGCACTCCTCGTCCTCCCCTCTCAGGCCCCGTCAGTACTGGTCATCACAAAGGAAGGTATCGTTCAACAGATACTGCGAAGTTGCTGCATTTCTGTTCTCATTGCTTTCCCAGACTTCTATCTCATCACCCTCTGCGCCTTTTCCCCTATGTACTTGCTTAGGAGCTCGGGGCACCTGAACCGTTTTTACCTGTGGTTGAGTCTTTCTTGGTCTTTCTTTCTGCGTCTGTGGAGTTAAATCAGGTGTTTTGGGGTTATCGTCAGGCAAATAAGGACACTCGTTACGCCAGTGTCCAATTTCTCCGCACTGGTGACAGGGAAATTTCTTCATAGCCTCCTCCCTGCTCCTTTTGGGCCGGGGCTTGCCTCCTCCCCCACCCCCAGGACCTTGGTTCTGGGTTGTTTTGCCCATGTTACTCAACTGTTTTTCCTGCTGTTCTGCGAGCTTCACCTGAGCCCACATGACTTTTTCTTTGAGGGCCTTTTTCTTTTCTGCCATCTCGTCCTCGCAGTACTTTGCATACCGCAGGACCTCGTCTATCTTTTTGGAGTGCCAACAAATTTTGTTATCTTTTATCCACTGACAAATTTCAGGCCTTAAACCGTTTACAAACCTGTAAATGAAATGCGTCATATCCTTCATTTCGATGTTATCTATACCACTGTATGTTTTAAACACCTGCAACAGCCTTTCATAATAGGAGTGCACTGTCTCGTCTCTCTCCTGCGTGGTTCTATCTATCCTGGTCCAATCAGTTTCCTTTGCTGGCACCTTATTTTTCAAATGCAGCATTACTTGTTCGTATTTTTTCATCACTTCAATCGACGGCTCCCCTGTGCTAGAGTCCCTCGGGTACTCCTCACTAGGCCAGCCTATGGCAATTTTACACTCGGTCCATAGATCTACCGGGACCACAATGTCGAAAAATCCATCCAGGTCTTTCCACAGGCATTTTTGCACTTTTACGAACCTTTCCACTTGCCGGTACCAGTCAACTGGCTTCTCGCGTAATTTCGGGAAATCGTTAGTAAAAGACACAATATCCTGTCTGGACCATGGAACGTGCACATACCTCCCACCTGGCACTTCACGCATGGGGCATAATGTTTCGGGCTTGTCTACTTCTCTCAAAGGGAACTCAGGGGTGGCTTGTCTGGATCGAGCCTCATCTTTCTTTCGTGCCCACCTGCTTCTCCATTTTTCCACATCTCCCCATTTCTGCAAAACTGCAATCAACTCTTTAATCTGCAACTTTTTCCCTGACACATTCAAGTTCTCTATATCTTTGTCTGAGAATTCAGCTCTGTAAGGTTTTTGCAAGGGCTTGGATCTTGAAATATCTACCCCCATACTAGCTGCAGTGTCTGTCAACTTTTCGTGGAGCACCCTAGTACTTGTGGTAAGGCTTTTACACATAAACAGCAACTCTTCTTCAGAATAGGTGTTTAATCTGTCTAATCCCACATTTCCTGCCATCAATTCCTCTATTTCTACCCTCAGCTTGTAGAGGTCTAAAGGTTTCGTTTGCGGAGTCTGTTTTTCTAATTCACGACTCCAATTCTCAATTTCTTCCGGAGTTACCAAAGAAACACTCCTAGTACCTGACGTTGATTCTAATTTAATTTCTTTCGCATTAAAAGGATTATGCCTCTTCTGCACTCCCTTCCCGGTCTGTTTGTTTGGCAGGTCCAAAAACGCAACTTCGGACTCGCACTCACTGGACTGATCGTCTATCAGTAGGGGCTCCTGCCTCGGCGGGGCCATGATAGGGTTCATAACTGGAGGGTTTGGACTTCCTTGATTATTCCCATACAACGGAACCACTGGTCCGATTGTTACCGGAATAGTCAAAGCCTCAGGACTGGTATTTAACTGGGAGATTTTCTGAATTATTTCTGTCCTCTGTCTAGCTAGGGCCTCTTGCTCCCTTTCATCTAGTACTCTTCCTAATGTCCGGTCAGGTATCATCTGTGGGGTCAGGTGAGGGGTAAGACTCGGGGCAGTAGGATGCGTTTCACTTGGTCCCCCACCATAATTTGGTTTTGGGAACAAAGTTCCTGTGCCAAATGACCTGCGCTCCTCCCCATATGGAGGCTGCAAAAAAGGCATTCCTGAACTTAATGGCTTTTCTTCGTTTTCATAAAGAGGTCTGGGGAAGAAGGCTCTTTCACGGGAATATTTTTCCTCCGGGCTCACGGGCATACTAGGATATATATTTCGTACCTCCGCGGGTCTAGGATTCTCAAAATAGGGCAGTACTTGACCACCTCCCCCCCTACTTAGGGATCTGTCCTCCTCCTTAATAGATGTACGCTGGGGATTCCCTCCTGTACTGGAAAGTCGGGCTCCCTCATCATAAGGGGGCGGACTTCTCGTAAAGATGTCATCTAACAATTCATCGTCCGATTCTCCAAGCGCTCCCCAATGCTTACTCTTTTCTGTCCTTTTCTCTCCCGCAGAAGGGGTACCTGCTGGCATCATGGGAAACAGACCCTCAACAATCATGCTCTGCCTCCACTGTTTCATCCTTTTATCCCTGGTCTCTTGTTTCAGCCTTGGGTACCACTTGGTCAGACCTTTGTCCATTCGGGGTTTCTCTCTTTCAAAAGCCTCAATCTCCCATTCCTCTAATGCCTCATACTGCGTTAGTCTCGGTCTGGGATGCAATTCATTCATGCGGGTTCTCAAATTAAATAAAATCCTGCCATTGAAAGTACCGTCTAACGGAAAAGCCAATATTCCGTCATCTTTTGTGTACTTCACCCAATTCTCCAACCACACGCAGGTATTGTACCCTCGGTCAAACATCATGAACGAGGCGGGAGTATTCGGTGGCGGACAATAACGCACTCTCTGGACTTAATTGGTTTGTCCTTTTTGAAATAATTCTTTACCCTATTTACAAGGGACATTTTTCTCTTAGCTCGGTACATAATATCGTATCTATTGGCTTTCCACTGATCCCTTTCAAACCCTTGGTTTCTTGGATCGGGTCTAGTCTCTGGACAATACGAGTGCCACATACGATTTCTACGCTTAACTCTGTTTACAATGTCACCTCCAATCAGAACGCCTTTTGCAATTTCGCGCGACCTATGGGTGCACGCGTTCAAAAATCTCGACCAATGGGTGCGCGGCCCCTTCGTGAGACTGTCGTCACGCTCCGGCGCTTCACCCCTCCTTTACAATTCCAGCCCCGCTACCCGCCCGCTGCTTCTACCAATCCCAGCACGGCACGGAGTGACGTCAGAGGCGCTTCGCGACTGACTCCCTCCCTTCACAAGGTAACGGAAACTTTCTTTCTTTTTAAAGTGCTAGTGCTTGGTTATTTAACAACGAATACACATTCGCCACAGTGCTCAAGTGTCTAGACAGGACAGCGTTGTTTTACTGCAAGTAAACTACTTCCATTTACTTTTCACGCGCTGCGGGCATATCTCTTCCGCCTACCCTTCACTCTAGCATCGGTGAACCTGTTATTCCCCTAAACTCATCCACTCTTCCGGGATATATCCGAGTCTAAGGTTTCCCAGCGGACCCCTCTGCTTTCACCCAAGCTCCGAGGAACCTGCTACTCTTCCGATGTGACCCTTACTAGGTTACGCCACTATGGGAATGTTGCCAATGAACCTCGTTACTGACATTTATTCACACACGTATTCAGAAAAACCCTAGTTAGTGCTTCCCGGTTATCCTAACCTGCACCTAACTTTTCCTTAAGCCTGTGACCTCAAGACAATGGATTCTATTCACCACTTGCCTTTTCAATTCCCAGGGGAGTTCGGACAACACTGACTGACACGGTTTACAAACGCATGGATTAATACATATAACAATATAAGAACAAGAATAACAATGATAAAACAATTCATGAATTTCAGCAGCGTATTCACAAGAGAGTGATCGGGTCCCTCGGAACAGCCGCTCTTATAGCAGCATTAATATACTAGCAGCTACCGACTTAGCTAGCCTAACTAATCCTGCCTAACCTTCAACTAGTCCCTAACCATCCTCTGCTAGCCAGAAAAACTGATAGAGCGCGCGAGGTCACCCAGCCAATAATTTCGCCGTTTCCGGCTTCAGGGCCCATATACTTTCAATTTACCATATACATTGATCGGGCGACTTCACGGGCTCTACCAATTTGTGTGTGTTTCCCTACTGTTATTACTCAGCGTACCCGACTTACCATCCACCGACACGGGTACCTATGACCTCAACGGATCAGGGAGCTAGCTGTAAAAGGAAAGGCAGCAAAATACCAACCCAAAATGACATTCAATACTGTTTTTAAATGACCACGGACAACTGGAAGTTTTAAAAGCTTTATCTAAAGTTCGTTTTCGTTGAGCATTAAGTTTACAAGAATGAGACAATCAATAACGATAATGAAAAGTACATAACTATAGAGAAATAAAGTCAGGGTAATCATGAAAATACTAATATGAGATGCAACAAGAAAACGCTATGCTTTCAGGGTAAAGATTCTTTAGACAGTTTAAGTAAGGCCGTTCTAGACCATATCAGAAAATGACAAACTGCAATGCAAAATATGATTTCTAAAAGGTAGGATAACATAGGAACAAGTTAAGAAAATATGCAATTGACTTTACGTTTCAATAGTTGCGGCAAAAGCATGGAAAAATCAACATGTGCAAAGGTGTGTCTTTATTAAAGCAAAAGACAGAAAATTAGGAAGGTGCAAGTTCAAAGAATTTAGAGCAATATTTACCTAGACTGGTGTGAAAACCAAACCCTGGCCACGGGTCAGTTAAGGACAGGAAACCCTCAAGGAGGATACCCCTCAAAGGACAGCAGGTGCAGAATGGACACCCCGGACAGGACAGGATACCCTCAGATTAGGAATCAGGACAGGACCCTCAGGACAGGACAGCTCAGGACAGGACCACACCCGCAGTTTGGAAGCAACGCCTGCGCTCCACCCTCTCTGCAGCTATCGTTCAAGACCCCGATTGGATCAGCGAACTCCCAGCAAAAGTGCTTCGCCAGCACTTTAAGGTTCAGTAGAACCTTAGTCTATGGTCAATTTCGGACAGAGTGCTCCGCAGCGCTCTGTATCTCCAGTCACCTATTGAGTATGATGGGTCAGTGACAGGTCAGCTAAACCAGACAAGTCGGACAATTTCCCTAGGTGAACCCAGGGTAGATATACAGTTTGGGGACGGTGTACCACCCCCCAATGTTGCAAAGTGTCAGAATCCCTCAATTTGGATTGGTCCTAAGGTAGGCTTTGGGTAACACACCAATCATAACACACTATTTGGATGCCTAATTTGCATCTTTGGGTACCGCCTAGCAAGATTGGGGTTCCCATGAGAAACTGCAGAGAAATACAATTGACAATTAACATTGTTGCCGAGTAGGGACACATGGCTCCATTTTCCTGGGTTTTCAGGTCAGTTCTCAGGAGCATCTTGCCCATCTCTGCCAGCTGGCCAAGTTCCACCAGTCAAGGCTGTCAGTTCCCCAGATGGAGGAGCATGCGCAGAAAGGCCCTCCAAGATGGCATTCAGTTCAGTCAGACCCCCATTCCCCGCGGTACATGAAAAGTAAGCGAGAACAAATTAATACATAGAAATAACATTATGAAAACACATCACAGGGTTTGTACTTTCAACTTATCACACTAAAATATACTTATGCAACCTAAATGTTAGCTACATATAAACAGACACAAGAGCAGTGGCACGAGCAGTACCACGTTACTGGCAAAGCTATGTATTACGCATGCGCATCTATTTCCCTCCAACTCTGCAAACACATCAGGACACGTGAGTGTGACTGACGCATGCGCAGACACTTACTTCCAAGCAGCGGCCATTTTAAAATACTCGAGTTCATTATTTTAGTAAAACACACAGGCAAGCGTCGGGAAACCTCGTTTAAACATAGAATAAACGTTAGTAAGACGTACAACTTATTACTGGATTACACATAGACGAGGTTCATGAATTCGGCAAGTCGCAAAATATGCGAAGCTTTGCTTCATCACTAGCAAGCCCAATGATATGACTCATGGTCCTTAAACCAGAAACCATGGGACCAGGAGCAAGTGGGAAGAAGGAGGGCAGACCAGAGTAACAGCAAACATGCAGTTCTGCAATGATAGTGAATTGCTTACATTAATCTCAGTCACTGATAAGTACTTGATGCTGTATTCCAGGCCATCATGCTTATGTCCACCATGCAACTTCAGATAAGAACCAGCCATGTGCAAATCTCTGAATGGGAACACAAGCAACCCTAGACCAGTTTCAACCAATTTTGAACTCGTCAATAGGGAGCAGCTTCAGTCCTGTGGCACAGTGACCAAGGGACACGAGTCTGGGCATGTCCATCACACTTAGAGTATCACACTGAGGAACACTAAACTTTGATAGGTGGATTGCACTAATTAACCCCAGTCATCAGTAATTACTTAAGGCAGAATCCAGTCCATCATTTTTGCCCACCATCCCACCTCAGAAAAAAACCAGTCATCTGCAAATCAGCTTTGATCTTGCACCAGTAGGAACAGTCCATCTCAAATTGCCAGACAGGCCCCTTCTGAATTAGAATGTAAGCCTCCCCAGACTGGTTTTGGCCTATTTGGGTCTCAACAGTAGGGTGCATCTTGAGACCTATGACACAGTGAGTGGAAGTTGCTAGCGTTCCCTGCTAGAGGTGGCCTCACCTACAGTTTGGGATGAACTTTTACCCACGAGGAACAGTACGAATTTGCATACAGGTGGCCTATATTTGCACAGTGGGTGAAAAATGATGGGCCAGAATGGCATCTTGAGCAATTAGCAGTGGTTGAAACGATTTGCAAGTATTACTCTCAACACCTTTTTCGTGCATTTGGATAGATTTAAAGCAAGCCACAGAAAGTGATGAGTGGGGTTTGGAATAAAACCCCATGCTGGAGGTAAAAAACTGGTAGCAAGGAATTCAACAAGTGAGGTAATCAAAGAAGACATTTACAGGGTGAACTTACCATTCTGAAAGAACCTAGCAAAGAACTGCCACAATACTCAGCTCAACAGGCAGAGCCGCCATATCCTGAAACCTAATAGAGACGCATTTGGAATAAACAAATTAACTAGCACTTCAAAATTAGCAGACAAATCAGCTGGTGTGCCAGAATTCTTGTGTACCGGGATTGGTTTGCCGTCTGCTTCACTCCAGCATAACTGAGCTCAGAATGGTACAATATCCCTTAACTCTCCATACACCTTGAAAGGTCTCCGGCTTCCTGTTCCTATGTGTTGATGCTAAATGGTTTTCCACAACTGCGAACTAACCAGAAGGCGGACCAAGGCGAATTAACTAACAAATGCCTTCATTGGTTTGGGGTACAGAGATATTATCCTGCCTCAATGGCTTGCGAGATTTTGCTCACTAGACGAGTGAATTGATTGGGGAGGGGGCCTAAATTCCAAAGTGGAGATTGTGTTCTCACTAATTTTAGATCACCCATCATCATTCACAAGCTAGTATTCTGCCCCTATCAGAGACCCAGAACAAGATCTAAGATTCAACTTGTGCCTTTGGGTTATTTCTACAAACTTCCTAGTCCAATGGAGCACAAGTATCCATCCGACAATATTGCTCCTAGCCCTACCAGGGCTTGTATGGACTGCTCAACAGGTACCCGGGGCTGCAACATACCAGTCTTTAAGAGATTTGGTGTACTAGATGGGGTTGAATGACTGGAATTAGGTGATAATGGCCTAGTGTGATTGCCGCATCCACCATAATCGATCTGAAAAAGCCTGAAGGTCCAAGGGTTGATGGACTAAATAGGTGTGTGATCAGAGGTCTACTTCCATAGTGGAAGGCGACAGAAAGTTCATTGGCCCAGTGGGCATTGATGAGGGAAATGTAGACATTCACCTGCCATGTGCTAATTCCCTCAACACAGAGGCATTCCAGGGGCTGTACTCAAGCACTGGTCGGTTGACACTAAGGGGTAAGGATTTCCCATCTGCCCATGTAACGCAGCAGGTTGGGCTTAAGGCCGAACTACCCAATAAAGATGTTGAGAGTGATGCTCCTCAGGTCCCAGCCAGTACAGAGATCCCATGTAGCAAACCCTTTGGTGGAAAGTCAAACTACTATCTTGGAATATTACTGGCCTGAAACCCAAGCTTAATATTCCCATCTGGGCCAACTTTATTGGCTATTACGCCATTTGTCTCTTTCAAGAAACGTGGGCCCTTAAACCACTATATCGGGCAGGATATATCAATTTTTATAAAGAATCCTTGTCGAAGGGTAGGGGTAGACCATCTGGTGGGCTGACCACTTGGGTCCGTGCAGATACTCCTGGTGCAATAAAACAGATGCCAGTGCCATCCCCTGACATCATGTGTGCCTATTACAAATACATCCTATAATGTATAATGTATGTCTCAGGCCTGGGGGATCGGCTCCGGAATCTTCCATACTAGAGGTATTATTATCGCACTTGAACAACTATACCTGGCACGGCCCAAAACAATGTTGGCAGCGACTTCAATTGCCTATTTGAACCCCTGAAAGATGGTGCAACGGTTGTCTTGTACGAGGAGGATACAGTGTGGGGAATCCTCAGGCTTACCTTAGCTCCAATTAAGAAATGGTCAGCATTGGCCTTACAAATTAATGCTCAGACATTAAATACAGGGATTCGAGCTGTGAATTGGCGATTCCCATCAGATTGTCAGGGGAAGCACACCTTCAATCAGCTTCCAAGTACTTATCGATTGCATCCTAATAGACTTGTGTCTAAAGCCCCTCTATGCTGATTTTGCTGTAATAGACCAATTGAGAGCAATCATAATGCCCTTCAACTTGAGAAAGATCTTGCTATATTAGTTCTGAAACTCCAGTAGGAGGATTGTTTAGACCCAAATATAGTTGCTACTAGAAGCAGGAGTAGAATAAAATGGGACAAAGTGAAGGAATCATCAGTTCAGTTGATGAGCAAGATATACACTTTGATACATGCAAGCCTAGATGATAGGGGTGGGTCTATACAGGGAACTGGTGTCATACATCTATCTCCCTAATTCATAACAAACTGTTTATCAATCTCAAGGATATATTTTATAGAGACATGAAGAAACCCTGTAAGCAGACAACCTCACAGTTGTGGTTCGATATAGATTGCAAGAATGCTAGACAAGCACTCATGTCATCAATTGAAAATCAAGACGGAAGAAATTGCAATTTTGAAGGCCATGTACAAGTCTACCGTCAAGCATGCTAAAGTAGATAGGGAGTTGAATGCTGCAAGTGCATGCTATCTGCAGTTAAAGCGAAAGACTACCGTACCTTTTGGAATAGGGTTTCAGTGGGTTCCAAGGGGACGGCTTGCCCTATGATGTTGAATATTGCTGCTGATGAATGGTCTCCCACTGTGCTTCCTTGTACTCACTGGAGGGTGGCGGTGATTCACAGCAACAAGCATTGATGAAGGATATATTACTAAAGGACTAGGGAAATCGGACACAGATATCAACCCACATTCCCATCTCACTTGAGGATGTAAATTTAGCATTGGGTAAAACAGGTTACAACAAAGCAACTGGTCTGGACAAAATACCTTGTGATCTATACAAACAAAATCAGGAAGTGCAGACCCCGTATTTTATGGTCCTGTTCAATAAAATTTTAAAAGGAGCAGGTATTACCCTCACATGGTCTAGGGCTGAAATGATACCTTTTCATAAAAAGGGCCCCTGACAACTCCTGCAACTATTGTCCAATTGGTCTGAAAGATTGCTCCCAGAAACCCTTTTTTACTATTCTCTTAAACCGTCTCTATTCATGGATGGATAATCCTAAAATTCTAATCCCCTTCGTGGTAGGTTTTACAAAGTAATTAAGCACAATTGATCAAGTTCTTGGCTTTTTGTAATTTATAGGCAAACTGTGGTCTTGGGTGGTGGTAGTTTGTATATTGTTTTTGTTGACTTACGAGCTGCCTTTGACACGGTGCTGAGACACAACCTTTGGCAAGTTTTGGAGATTCCGTCAAATTATTGGCTGTCTTAATTAGGCTCTACATGGGCAACTACGACCAAGTTCGCTGTGTACCAGCAGGTAATTTAACGACCCCATTCTCTATAGACTGCATGGTAAGGCAGGGATGTGTGCTGGCCGCCAAACTTGTCTACTTTATACATGAATGATCTTATAACTTTCCTGGACAATTTCCTGGATGAATGGGATGGACATGCACCCAGATTGGCGACCATCGCGGCTTTGATATTCAACAACCATACTCTTTTAATCTCAAAATACCAGGTGTAAGAAACATTCTCTGGTTTAGATTTGTGAAAGATTCCCTCTTAAAGATTGGGTATAGTGATGTGTGGGAAGTTTGTGATATATCCTCAGTCCCCAATAAATGCATGCTTAAAGAAAGTTGCTACCAGTACATGCTGGGCCGGTTATTTTCAGATTCCACCATTGGTCTTATGACGGAACAATTCCTTCAAGTGAAAGTATCATATGACTCAGAATAATGTCTTGAATCAAACCTGTGCTGGCCCAGAAGTTGTATCTGCAACTAAGGTATGGGACCTTAACAATTTCCTTTTACACCAATAAATGGTCGCAGGTACATTGCCCAGCAGGAATTTCATGCCCCACGTGTGGGGCATATAGGGAAACTCTGAGGCATGTGTCTTTCTTTTGCCCCACATATCTCTTACCCAGGATAAAGTGGCTTACCCCAATATGCCAGGGACTGGACTAGATGCCACAAAGATTCTCTTCAATTACTAGGGTCTGATGTGAGACAAATCATTTTCTTTGGTGTATTCTGTTTCCTAATGATAATGTGGACACTAAGGTAGCGGGTAGTACAAAACAGGTTAAACCCAGCTTCCTGTATATAAGTAAAGTTGTTTTTTATGCTGGTGCTATTAATAAGCTACACAATAGAAAAGGCTAAGGCACCCTGTCTATGGTTAACTAATTTAACATGCAAGAAATGTTAACGATTGAATCATATGTTGATATATATATATATATATATATATATATATATATATATATATATATATATATATATATATATACATATATTACCTACTGGCGGTCGCCAGTAGGTATATATAGTTAGGATTTTTTCTCTATGGGATTTTTGAAAATTCTATGTCTAATAACTTTGGCGTTTGTGGACGGAATTGGCTGAAATTTTCAGGAAAATGGCACATTTTGTTTCTGAGCAGCCCCTGAAAATTGGGGGGGGTTCGTCCAGGGGGGGGTCGAGAAAAAAGGGGGGTCCCAAAACGTGTTTTTAACATTAAGTTTTCCATAGGGCGGTTGGCCTCACTTTTAGCCCGAACGGCTGAATGGATTTGCACGAAACTTGGCAAAATTGTAGGGACTGGTAGCCCGATGTGCCTTTTGTAGGTCTCAATATATGTGCTCCAGTGGATTTTGAGAAATAACGTTTAAAAAAAGATATATATCTGTAACAGCGGACCGGGCAGCGCTCCGGTTCGCGGACTTTTCGCGCAACGGAGCTTTGTGAAGCGAAGCTGATTGGTTCTCCGGCGTCTGTAAACATTCCAAACAGTCCGTAGCGGCCGCCATCTTGTCTCTCGGTAGGATCGAGAGACAAGAGGAGGCCAAAGCGAAGGGGCAAATGACCATAAGGGGGCATAGTAGATTCTCGCTGACCCCCTAGGTTTGATGTGGAGGTTTTAAAAGGGCCCCGCGGGGCAAAAAAAAAATAATAATAATCGAACGGCTGAATGGATTTGCACGAAACTTGGCAAAATTGTAGGGACTGGTAGCCCGATGTGCCTTTGCTAGGTCTCAATATATGTGCTCCAGTGGATTTTGAGAAATTAACGTTCAAAAAAAGATATATATCTGTAACAGCGCTCCGCTTCGTGTACTTTTCGCGTTACGGAGCTTTGCGAAGCTGATTGGTTCTTCGGCGTCTGTAAACATTCCAAACAGTCCGTAGCGGCCGCCATCTTGTCTCTCGGTAGGATCGAGAGACAAGAGGAGGCCAAAGCAAAGGGGCAAATGACCATAAGGGGGCATAGTAGATCCTCCCTGAACCCCTAGGTTTGATGTGGAGGCTTTAAAAGGGTCTCGTAGGGCAAAAAAAATAAATATCGTTTTTTTAGTTTTTTTGCGTGGAGTGCGCCCGGTTCGCGAACCGGGAAGCGCCCCAGGGAGCGTACTTTCTTGAAAATTAGTGAAAAAAGTTAGAGTAAAATAATAATTGTGAGTGATCAGATGTAGGGTAGCTCTGAGAAGAGCTTTTGGGTTTATGGTACATTTAGATACTTATAAGTAGGTACCAATGCACATTCTTAAATTCAGAATGAAAATTCTGTTGCCCTCATCTGAGAAGTGAACTCCATCTCCTCTGTAGATATCTTGCATGTAGTAACGCAAGTTATTGTTGTACAGGGAGCCCATTCCATGGTCTCTCATGTAAGCTGAAACAGATTTGTTTACATGCTTCCTCGATTTCTCAATTTGTGGACAAAATTGGTTCGACCACCTCCATTTTTGTCTTTGGCATATATTTGAATATACCAAGGCAGTCTGAGGAAAAAGTGCCATCAATTGCTCAAAGGTGTCCTTTAAAAGCATTTCCAGACCTACCCCAGTCAAAGTGCCCAAATCATTACCTCCACAGTGCACAATTAACAGGTCAGGTTTTGCCAAATGCATAAAGGTTTTCACCAATGGTATCAATTGGTGACATTTTAATCCTCTGTGGCCAAACCACTTAATTTCCACATCTTGTAAATTGAGGTTAGGTAAATTCCTGTTTTCAGCGTACCTCTGAGCCCAATAGATGTAACTATGTCCAACAATCCAGACAGAAAACATGGCGAGAGAAGGTTCTCCTGCAGTCAGATGAAGTGTGGCAATGAAATGGCAGTTGAAAAAATGAGAGTGTAAAATGAAAAAAACTGAGGAGTTTCTGTGTTAATGAAGCAGTAAGAGTGATTGGTGGATTTTGATTGCTGAAAACAGAAAGTTAGGGTGCATGGATGAGTTCGTTGAAAGATGTATTTTGAGTGGCGAAGAAAAAATCATTAAATGAAAGATTGCACTGGATATGCAGGTGCACTGAGAGTTCAGAGTTCAATTGCAACATTGTTGTGTGAACTTGGAAACACCAGAGGTCTTGCAAGAGGTGGTTGCTATGCAGAAAAAACAGAGAGGGGGCAGAGGGGGGAATGGTTTTGATTTGAAAAAAAGTGAGGGAAGAGTTTTGATTGGGTGACATGAGAGATATGTGTGAAGAATTACAGCATTTCTGTGCTTTTGATAGCTGCAGACTCTGGAGTGCATACCTTTTGCTCTGCTGAAGACAAATTGGTGTGTTTCTGAGACTGTTTTGAAACTCAAAGTATTTGCTAAGGTGAGAAAAGATTTCTTTAATTTAGATAGAAAATAGTGTGCTTTAAGGAGAAAAGTATGAAGAAAGTTGTGTTTTTCAAATGTTGCTTTGTCTCAAGTGTTTTACAAATAGATTTTGTTTCTTTGAGAAATTGTAATTGGAGAAAATGTGAAGTATTAGTACTGACAGGGTGTTATTGTGCATAGGAGCTGTGGAGTGTTTTCAAATTATGACTTGTAAATCGTTTTTGAGAAAAAGCAATGGTTTTAATATTGATGACAAGGACATAATGGTGTCTGCTTCTTTATAAGGTAATTGAGAGTCTCTGATGTTATTTTTCCCATTTCAATGTAAGAAGTTTGTCTGTGGAGCAAATTGCTTGTAAATATGCTCCCACCTGTGCATGGCAAATTTAGATTTTGAATGTTTGCGTTACATAGGCATGTTAAAGGTGACTGAAACATGCTGCAAAGGCAATCAAAAAACGCTTTTATGTGTCTTAAGGACATTTTAAGTCATTTCCCCATGTGCAGTGTTTTCAAATTATGAGTTGAAAATCGTTTTTGAGGTAAAGGAATGTTTTCAAAATTTATGTGCGCCATATGCCCCCAAATTTCTTTTTCAGGGGTGCAGCAGGGTGTTCTTGAGACACCCCTGCACCCTCGGAAAAATTCGTAATTTGCGATGAGGTAATTGCTAATCGAAAATTGCACCTTCATTCCTATGGGCCTCCTGCTGCATGGAAATGAATGGGTAATTTGTAATTAGCAAATAGCTCATCGCAAACTAGGAATGGTAAAGAATCGCTATTTATTCCTTAAAGTTCGCTATTTAGGAAATGCAAAAAACTTTGATGATACATATGGCGGTTCATCTCTAACAAGATAAGAAGCATAGGGATAGATTTATGATGACTGGCGCATCACCAGGGATGTGTTAGTCATTCTGTGCCGCTGTTCCGTCACCTATGGTGTGCTGCATTTACAATGCGGCGCATCATGGGGCAAAAACAGCACAGATGCGTGACGTATCTGTACCGTAAAGGTGGCGCATTGCTGGAGTTGTATCGCAAGTGTGATGAAGCTCCAGCAAGGCTCAGGGGTGCCCCTGTCGCAGGGTTTCTGTTCTCACACAGAACTGTGGACAGAGGATTGGAACCTCGGCGAATTAGGGTGCCCCAAAACTCACCTTAGTAATCAAAAACCCCTTAGCAAGCTAGGTACAGTGTCACATTGGATATAACAAACTCTCAATGTTTAGACAATCCAGAATATGAACTTATAGTACCTCAGGATACGTGGAACTCATGAAAAGTCGGTCGTTATATATTTCTTAGAAACCAGAACATGGAGTTAAGAAGAACACATGTGTATTTGAAATGTTTATTTACTAATGCCGTCTTCTCAGGCGTAGTATCTCAGATAATACAAGTACACATATTATCAGTAGCAAAATTACCAGCATAGTTACTAGTACATAAGAAGCGAATGGTGACAGTATGTTAACATGCTGTAAATGAATAAGAGTTAGCAACACTTATAAGCAGCTGCGGGCCGTGGAGGGAGTTACGGTGGGGCAGGGAGGCGGGGAGGGGGAGGGGCAGGGTGGAGAGGGCTCCACCCTGCCCCTCCCCCTCCCCGCCTCCCTGCCCCACCGTAACTCCCTCCACGGCCCGCGGCTGCTTATATCTCACCCTCCCTAATACACATATTATATTATTTGCTAAGAAGGTCTCTTTGTGTTGGTTTAGGGCGTGCCCATACTTTAGTGTCTTAGATTTGAAGGAATCACATCAGCATACACCAGCTCTCTCTTCATGTGAACCGCATCAAGTGTTGTGTATGTGTGTTCGGCAAAGCAATATAAAACCCGCCTCATGCCCAGAATTGGCAGAAGCTGCACTTATGTTATGAGTATGAAGTCGTGGAGATCAGACCTCATAACAATTCTGTATCGTGTTGTTCTTGAAACTTCAGCACTCGCTGTACAGATATAGTTTAACAAGTAAAGCATATAGTAGAGCAATAACATATTATTCTCATGTAAATCACGATGAACTATTAGGTTGAAAGCTAAAGCAACAACTAAGTGTCGTGTGCAGAAGTTGCAAAAAAGGAAAAATGGCGTTTAAACCGGTAATGAGCCCATGCTAACTTAAGACAGTGTAAAGATATCCAGGATCTACATGACACCTCCCCATGATACGGAAACGAACTGAATAAGATAATAGAAGTGCCATCTCATGAGAGCAGATTGCAACTTTATATGTGCACGGTCCGCAAGGTAAAACATTAAAAACTAGCAAAATTTAATGCTAAAGAAAAATAAAACAGCCAACTACTTTATCGAGGCTTAAGCCAATTGGCAAGCTAAATAATAAAAACTTGACAAATAAGTCAATGAATTGTCAATGAAATGCTAGTACTCAGCATATCAAACATGAAAAAGGTCTATGACATAACTGTGTATGCAAAATAAGCTGCAACAGCCTCTAATAGGAAGTCACCGTCTTCATCCGAAAAGAGTTCAGCCATCCAATTTAAAAGCGGAAAAGAACATACGTGCTCTTCCAGCACCGGATCCTCTATCACCATCAGAGGACAGCTCGGTGGGTTTTCAAGAAAGCTCTGTTCCAAGAAAGACTGTGTTGCCGCCAGTAAATTCCAGGGACCAATTAGTCCATGCATCAATGCCACAGCCATAATCCTTTCGCCAGGACAAACCAACTCGTGAGTAATGATAGGACTCATCAGCTGATTAAAGTCGACGTCAGGAGAAACCGGTCCGCAGAGACACAAATCAATGGCCCAATCGAAATCACAGGTCAGGCAGTGAAATACAGGCTGGACACAGGTGAAGTAGGAGAATCGAAAAGATAATCCATATGCCGTGCTTAATATCGCCAACGGCATTGTGCCATAATATTCAAGCATGCGATTGCGGAACAGCGTCAGCAGCTGCAGGGCGGGAGCTTGCACAGGAGGGACATCCATATTTAAAAATGTAAAAAAGCACAAGAGCGTCCGTTGGTAATGCAAGTAAAAATGGGAATCCACCAAGCACAGTGGAAAAAATAGAATGAAAGAAAGCAGGGATGACTCCAAAGATTTTCTCAAATGAAGTCACGAGACCACTGGTAACAACTTTAAAAAAGTGCGCCAGGCCCTTTGTGGAGGACGCGTTAAAGATAGTCCGAACCATGTCGTTGAAATGCAAAGGCGAATCAGTATTTAAAAGGGTCTGCACCTCTGTACGGGTGTTCGCTATGTGAAGCACGAAAGTTTCACGGGCCGAACTCAAGGCCACCTCTTTCTGAGACAAAAGAGCTCTTATTCTTGCCATGCCGTTGAAATGTGCTCCCAAGGTTGGTATTTGTGGCCAGATTGAAAACTCCCTATGTTCATGTGTGGGAGGAAATAGAACATTTCTGCAGGAAATAACCCGTTCACTTACTGTTACGATAAAAGGAATACTTTTAATTAACCCAGAACAATCTTCATTATTGAGCATCAAATAACTACCATTTTCCAACAACTTGAACGTGGGGATGATAGCAGGAACTGGCGTGCCTTGCAACACGCAAGCCATATTTGGTCGGTGTTTGTTGCATGAACCGTGTAACTGTATGTGCGTACACATTAGTGAATGATCTGGTGTCTCAGTGCATTCCTCTCAATTCAGATAAACTTCTTGATCATCTTTGAAAATCTGTATGTGTATGGAAGCGACCAGACCTCATGAAGAAAACCACTACCTAAAGGTTCATAACGACCTATTGGTATATATTTCATACAATTTGAAAACTTATATAAAGCAAAAGGCAGCGTTATTAAACCGTGGATAAGGCACGTTGCCAAAGCAGCCAACCTTTTGGATTTATACTGGAAATGTTAAAGGAAGAATTACGGAGTAGGGCCTGTAAATCTTTAATGGACAACCGAGTAAAATTACTCCAACCATCATATTCCTCTAACTCCGGGATAGTAGGGGTGTTTAATTTTTTAGAAGTAGCCAATCCAAAGCATTTGGTCTGGGAAATTGTTTCATTCACAAACAACATATGATTTGGGATGAGACATGCACGGTGCAAAGCCTCAGTGCCTTGTACCTGCCAGGTTCGTGAACCCCAAACTGATGTAGATCCTGGATATCTTTACACTGTGTTAAGTTAGCATGGGCTCATTACTGGTTTAAACGCCATTTTTCCTTTTTTGCAACTTCTGCACACGGCACTTAGTTGTTGCTTTAGCTTTCAGCCTACCTGCGTCAAGATCTATGCCTGCTTCAAGCAGGCGCAGGGTTTTGATGCAGCTTTGTCCTATCTGATTGTAAATGCGGCACACCGTGGGTGGCAGAGCAGCGGTGCACGTTAACTGGTGCATCCCTGGGGATGTGCTAGTTAATATAAATCTGCCCCTTTACATTTAATTATGTGCAGGGGACACAGAGTCGGTGAGGTTTATCCAAGGTTAAGAAGAGATGAGTCCTGTTCAGTGAAAAATTGGAGATAGGCTTCACCTCCTCTGCTCCTCAGCATCGTTGGACATGGTTAAATAATAGCTGCAAAATGTTACTCTTGTTAAACAATTTTACTATTATAATCTCTGAGATTTGTCTCTTACTGTGCAACATCTCATTGTTGTTATCTTTCTTTAAAGATAAAGACAACATCAACATGAGCGACAATCAGCAATCAGTTGATTTCGACCTCATCATTGAACTCGTAATTGAAACATCAGTGGATGTTGATCCCTTGGATGATTTCAATCCTGAGGATGAAGAAGAACGTGATGAGGATGCAGATTTGTCAGAATTGTATGACATAGGATGGGAAGCTGACGTGCTTGAGCCTATGGAACTATAAACATTTATTTTATAAATTTATAATAAATAAAAAGTAAATATGTAAACCGTTTAATTTAAAAATAAAGACACCTTCAAAAACAGGTTATGTGTAGTGTCTTCAATAAAATATTAAAATATGGTCATAAAATTAGATCAGATTCATATATAAAACAGCACAGGTAAAATGAATATAAATTCCATTTCTTTTCTGCTATTTCTGTATTCTAAATTTGCCATGTACAAAAAATTCTTCTATGTAAAAATGTTAAGTAGTGTGTTAAGTTTTTGATGACTGTTATTAATTTACTGTTGGGTAATAGTGGTTAATAACATTTTTTATTATATTTTACCACAGATTCAACTGCAGATTATTTCAAGATTTTAGGATGCCAAGCAAAGAAAGAGTGAGAAAGGCTGCAAAACGTCAAAGACAGCAGGTGAATGAAAAAAAGCAGCAGTCCTCTAACAACAAGATTTGTCAAGTCACCAAGAAAGCACCGGGTAAGAGTACAAAAACATTCATAAGAAATATCTCTAGTAAAAAAAATATTACTACAGAAAATGTTTCAGTCCAGAAAAGGAGAAGCAATTCAAACGGTAAGGAAAGGCCAATGAGAAATGTTACTGCTAGAGTAAGAGATAACTCTGTGCATGAAAGTAGAAGGAAACAACAGTTTAGGGACATTCGTAAACGAATGTTCCGCAACAGGATAATTGGCAATTTGTTAAAAAATATTAAGAAAGGTCAACAGAAAGTGGTTTTTTATAAGAGAAAAAAAATAGTTGAGAAAGTTATTGATCAGGCATTTGAAATTAAACGTAAGTTATTTATTTTGACAATCAATAGAATTAGGAAGCTAAACAAGGCAATTTATGATTTCAAAAGAAATAGTAGATGGAAGAGAATAGTTAATCGTAGTAATTTTTGTGAAGTTTTTTCTGGAGAATGGATGCATAGTTCAAGCTCTGAGGCATTTTTTAATGAGGAGAGTTATTTCCAGGATAATGATTTGGTGCATGCAGTTGACACCAGTGGTCGAGCTTATGAAGTGAAAGATGGTTGTCCAGTTGAAAAAGAAAAACTTGTGACAACAGAGATAGAAGAGGTGTTAGGTAATGAGGTTTTAGGGAGACGTCCTAAGGGTCCTGTGTACACCTGGAAGTGTAGTAGTATTTGCAGTGTACGACAGGATTCCATCAATTTGCTTTGTGATTTTATACGGTCATTTAATAAGAAAAGTTTGAAGCAGAAAATGATGTTGTTGCAAGAATTAGATCCTTGCAGAGTGAGAGAAGTGATAGGTTTGCATGGTCATTCACTGGCTTGTCTTTCCAGGAGAGTATGCCAGAGTGTTTTTCATCATTTCTGGATGCTAGCAGTGCATCATAATAAAGTGAGGAAATTAGTTAGAATGTTGTATTATGCTAAGAGTCCAGCAATTATGCTTAAACAATTATGCGCTGCTCTTTTGCATGGTTCTGAAATAGATGTGAAGAATATATGTGAAGAAATTGAGTTTTGTTACTTTGGAAGTAAAGAGGAGAATGTTGAAATTGACCAAGAAGAAGAGAGTAATGTGGAAGATAGTGTACAGGTTTCCAGTACAGATAATTTCCAGAGGGAAATTGCGACGTTTGAGGTGAAATCAAGTGAGAGGCCAAATTTCACTTGTGTGTGTTGTCGACGCACTTATTATAAGAATCAGACTAAGTTAGTGGATTTATATGGAAAAAGTGAAAGGGAAAATAATAGTGAATGGAAGGATTTTACAACATACTTGATGGTAGAAAATTGTTTTGATTTGGGATTGGATCAACGTGTGTGTACTTATTGTTGTAACAAATTAAATCAAAACCAGATGCCTGCTAGAGCAGTTCATAATAATCTGGAATTGGTTGAGATTCCTTCTGAATTGAAGGATTTAAATACTTATGAATCTATTTTGATTCAAAGTATCCATCCCTTTCAGGCTATTGTAAGAATGGAGCCAAAGACAGGGAAATTGCCTCCATCAGATTTACAGAGAGGATTAAAGGGAAGAGTTGTTTATTTGCCTCTAGATTTGATGAAAAACATTAACACAATTGGAGTAGAAAAAGTGGAAGAGGAACCTCTTGTTATCTTAGTTAATGGGGTTCCGACAAAGAATAGGAAAATATGGCAAGATTTAGTAGATGTTAGGAAAGTCAAAAGGGCAACATTGTATTTGAAAAAATATAATAAATACTATAAAAATGTATATGTTGCAGAAGAGGAAGTAAGTGAGGAAGAGGATAGCGATTTGTGTGCTGGTCAAATTGAGAAAGTAGAACCCTGTACTAGTGAAGAAATATATGAACATTATAGTGTTCATCCTTTGCATTCCAAGGAAGTCATGGGGAATGCTATTGAGTTGTTTCAAATGAAACAAGCGAAAGGGAGTCCCATTAGTGTTTGGGAGGAAAGTTTGGAAGCTCGGTGTTTCCCACAGCTTTTTCCAACAGGTCAGGGAGGAAGATATGATGAGCGACCTCATCAAATTCCTGCTTCTGAATACCGGACTTTGCGATTGTATGCAGGAGATCCTAGGTTTCGACAATGCATTCCTTATTTGTTTCATCTCCTGTTTGAAAGCGATCTGTCTGGACTGTCATATGCAGTGAACCACATCTTGAAACGTGGTATACACATGCAAAACATCTCGGCAAGTGACTTTATGGATAAAGTCAATGTCCAAGACAGTATTTTGGATTCTCACCTGATTAATCTCATGGCGTGTCAGCGTGGTACTAATGAGTACTGGTACCGTCGTCATGGTGATTTAAAATGTATGCTGAGGAACTTAGGAACTCCCACATGGTTCCTCACTTTGAGCTGTGCTGAGTATGGCTGGGAAGACTTACTTGAATTTCTACGAGAGGCAAATGCTAACGTAGAAAACATCGAATTCAAGACACCCGGAGAACTGTGCTCTTTGGATCCAGTCAATGTATGTAGGTACTTCAATCATAGATTTGAAGGTATGATGTCTTTCATCATGAATAAGAAGAATCCACCTCTTGGAGAGGAGTTGGATTTCTTCTGGAGGAAGGAGTACCAAGCAAGAGGTGCTCCTCATATACATATGTTGCTGTGGATCAAGGATGCACCTAAATTTGGAACGGATGCAGAAGACTCAGTGATGAGTTTCATAGAACAGTATTCTATGTGTGCTGTTCCAAACACAAAGGAGAAAAAAAGCCTAAGAGAAAAAGTTCTACGTTTCCAAAGCCATCGATGTGGAAAGTACTGTCCTCGTAAATTCCGGAACAAAGACAAGTTCTACAACAAATGTCGTTTCGGCTTTCCACGAACGGTGATTTCTAAAGGAAGAGTGAACAGTTTGATGTCTTCGCTGCGACATAATGTGATGAAGAAATCACCTAAAAACACATACAATTTGAAGAGGAACGAAGAGTCTAAGTACATCAACGACTACAACCCGGTGATTTTGTCCATGTGGAATGCTAACATGGATATACAGTTTGTGGCTGACAACTGTATGGCTGTGGCTCGGTATGTGACATCTTACATCACCAAAAAAGAGAAGACAGAATTGAAGGATATGTGGGAGGACATTTCCCATGAAAAGAGCCTCAGCAAGAAGTTGTACAGTTTCAGTCTGAAGATGTTGTCGCATCGAGAAATCGGAGCTTACGAATGTTCTGACCGGTTGTCTTCAGCAAGTCTCTATGCCAAGTCCAGGAGTATCGTTTGGGCGAGTGTTGGTCTTGCTGCAACGCGTAATCGAGTTCTGAAACCTGTGCGGGAAATTGAGTATTTGGCGGAAAGGAGCCAAACAGTACCGACATTTTGAAGAGCAGCATGTTGGATACATATTATCCAAATCGAAGCAGTCACCTCGAGAATGTTTGTCTGTATGAGGTTCTGCAAAATTACATATTCAAGAGGAACATCAAAGAAGATACTGAGAAAGGAGTGTATGCTGTAATAGGAAGTGAGGGATGTCTGGTCAAGCAAAGAAAATGCCACTTGATAAACCATCGAAAATTGAGTGGCGAATCTCCTGAAAAAAAGGAGTTTTTCTATTTAGCACTTTTGCAACTTTTTAAGCCTTGGCGTGCAGAAGAGGAACTGCTTGGAGATTTCCTTTGTTACGAAGACTCATTCAATGCTGCGAAGGAGACCATAGAATGTCCTGCTTTTCCCAAATATGTAGAAATGTTGAATGTGGAAATTGAGCAGGAAGCAACGATTGCAGCCGAGATTGCCAGAGACAGTTCTCAGGACAGTCAGAGTTCTGCTTCATTGAGTCAGGATCCACTAGGAGGACCTCTTATCGAAAATGAAGCTGCCACTGCTATGAATGAAGTGGAAAGAGCCATGGCACATGCTCAGGAGGATGCGGTTAACTTAGAAGAGTTGGAAAGACAACTCAACGTTGAGCAGAGGAAAATATATGACGAACTTAACATGCAAATTGATCATGGATTAAGTCATGACAAGAAAGAGTGCTCATGTACGTCGTTGAAGCCTGTCCGACTGTATGTGAGTGGAGAAGCGGGAACTGGAAAAAGTTTCCTTATTAAAGCAATTTCATGTTATTTGCAGGAAAGGACAGAGTCATCGCTGTCTTGTGTTGTCACCGCTCCAACTGGACTGGCAGCACATAACATTAAAGGGATTACTTTACATCGTTTACTGATGCTGCCAGTGGAGCATGACAACATATTAGAATATCACAAGCTATCTGGAGATGCTTGTTTTGAAGTTTCAAGAGTCTTGAGGAAAATGAAACTTCTTATCATTGACGAAGTAAGCATGGTTTCCAATGTCATGCTTGCCTTTGTGCTTTTGAGAATGCAAGAAGTTCTCAAAACAGAGTATGATGTGTTATTTGGGGGCAAACACATCATTGTTTTCGGAGATCTTCTGCAGCTGACACCAGTGAAAGGGCAACCTGTGTTCAAAATGCTCACGCATGAAGATACCAGGAAGTGCTTAGGGAGCATTGGCAACGTCAATATATGGTTAAACTTCAATTATGCTGAACTGCATGAAAATATGCGTCAGGCAAAGGATGAAGTTTACAAGACTATTCTACAAGATGTTAGAATTGGAAAAGTGACCGAGCATGGGAAAGAAGCTTTACATGCACGATTACTGACAAATTTATATCCAGACGAAGATGTTGTGCCTGAGAATATTTTTCAGAAAGTTACTGAGAAAAAATCTGGAATATGTTTGATGCCAACTCTTGCAGAATGTGCCAAATTCAACAACAAAATGTTGCATTTAGAAAAGCAAGAGATTGTGAAACTGGAAGCTATTGACAGAGTAGAGCATATGGGATCAACAATTATTTTGTCTGAGAATCTGAAAACAAAATTGGATTCATTAGAGAAGAGTATATCTAAAACTGCGGGTTTTGAAAAGACTCTGAATGTCTGCTTGAACTGCCGTATAATTTTAAGAAGGAATTTACATGTTGAAAGAGGTCTGGTAAATGGATCAATGGGTAATGTTGTTGATTTTGTGAAATACAGAAATAGAGATGGAATTGAATTTTTAAAAATTAAATTTGATGGCATTGAGGAAGTACAGCTAATTGCTCGTTGTTCTGCTAGATTTTTGCTTGTAAAAGACTTATATGTTCGTCGTAAGCAGTTTCCTGTTTGCTTGGCATATGCAGTGACAATCCATAAATCGCAAGGTTTAAGTGTAGACTGTGCATTGGTGAATATTGGCAGTTCTGTGTTCAAGGAGGGTATGGCATATGTGGCATTGTCACGAGTTAGAACTTTATCGGGATTGTACTTGATTGAGTGTGATGTCACAAACATTTGTGCGGATCTAGATTGTGTTAAGGAATACAATAGGTTAAGAAGAGAGTATGCGCCACATTTGCCTCAGTATCCTTTGTTTGAGAAACGTGTGGTAGGCCGGAAACGAAGAAATGTGACCGATACTGGGGAGGTTGTAGCAAAAAGACGAAAAGTTGATGAACCTGAAATTATAAGCAGAAACAAAAAGGATTCTGTTGAAGATGTTGTTGGTTTTCAATTTGAAAACAGTTCTGGTGTCAACTGCTATGCTAATGTAGTGGTTAATGTTTTGTTTTCTCTAGAAAATGTAAAAGAAGAGATTGTGGTCAATTCTGATCAAAGATTTTGCAGTTTGTTAAATTCTGTGTTAGAGAAATGTAGCACTGATAGAACAAACATAGAAAGTGTGTCTGAAATTCGAAATCTGTTAGACAGATGTTCAGGCCAAACACAATTCTCTCAAAATAGTCAGCAAGATTGTCAGGAGTTTTTAATGTATATGCTTGATGTATTGCATGATGAAGGTGTAGATGTAGATCACCTGTTTGGGCTTTCTTATCAATGGCAGCATGACTGCGAGAACTGTAGGGTATCAAGTACTACTAGTGTAGACTCAGAAAGATTTATATATTTAACTTTGCCAGACAGTAAATCAGTCTCTTTTAATAAGCTAGTAAAAGCAGCTGAATAATTTACAACAAGGGGTGGTGATGGACAGAGTCTCTGAATTAAGCAGAATACTCTCACCCAGTCAAGAGATCAGGGCTAGATCCAACACCGTTTTTTAGCTCATTGCACCATCCCAGTTTCTGAACCTGGCTGTATGCAAATTAGTCTGTCCCTGGCCCAGTGCATCATGGGAACAGGGCAGACCAGACTACAAAAGCCAATTCTTACACTGGGAAGGAAACAAGCTTCCGGGGACCGGTTTCTGGCATTTCAGCCGTCTTCGGCCCGGCTTGCCTGAATCCTGATGGTGCAATGAGCAAGGGACTCACATCTGAGTATACCCTTCCACGCTTAGGGTGGACAAAATAATTTACAACAAGGGGTGGTGATGGACACAGTCTCTGAATTAAGCAGAATACTCTCACCCAGTCAAGAGATCAGGGCTAGATCCAACACCGTTTTTTAGCTCATTGCACCATCCCAGTTTCAGAACCTGGCTGTATGCAAATTAGTCTGTCCCTGGCCCAGTGCATCATGGGAACAGGGCAGACCAGACTACAAAAGCCAAATCTTACACTGGGAAGGAAGCAAGCTTCCGGGGACCGGTTTCTGGCATTTCAGCCGTCTTCGGCCCGGCTTGCCTGAATCCTGATGGTGCAATGAGCAAGGGACTCACATCTGAGTATACCCTTCCACGCTTAGGGTGGACAAAATAATTTACAACAAGGGGTGGTGATGGACAGAGTCTCTGAATTAAGCAGAATACTCTCACCCAGTCAAGAGATCAGGGCTAGATCCAACACCGTTTTTTAGCTCATTGCACCATCCCAGTTTCAGAACCTGGCTGTATGCAAATTAGTCTGTCCCTGGCCCAGTGCATCATGGGAACAGGGCAGACCAGACTACAAAAGCCAATTCTCACATTGGGAAGGAAACAAGCTTCCGGGGACCGGTTTATGGCATTTCAGCCGTCTTCGGCCCGGCTTGCCTGAATCCTGATGGTGCAATGAGCAAGGGACTCACATCTGAGTATACCCTTCCACGCTTAGGGTGGACAAAATAATTTACAACAAGGGGTGGTGATGGACAGAGTCTCTGAATTAAGCAGAATACTCTCACCCAGTCAAGAGATCAGGGCTAGATCCAACACCGTTTTTTAGCTCATTGCACCATCCCAGTTTCAGAACCTGGCTGTATGCAAATTAGTCTGTCCCTGGCCCAGTGCATCATGGGAACAGGGCAGACCAGACTACAAAAGCCAATTCTTACACTGGGAAGGAAACAAGCTTCCGGGGACCGGTTTCTGGCATTTCAGCCGTCTTCGGCCCGGCTTGCCTGAATCCTGATGGTGCAATGAGCAAGGGACTCACATCTGAGTATACCCTTCCACGCTTAGGGTGGACAAAATAATTTACAACAAGGGGTGGTGATGGACAGAGTCTCTGAATTAAGCAGAATACTCTCACCCAGTCAAGAGATCAGGGCTAGATCCAACACCGTTTTTTAGCTCATTGCACCATCCCAGTTTCAGAACCTGGCTGTATGCAAATTAGTCTGTCCCTTGCCCAGTGCATCATGGGAACAGGGCAGACCAGACTACAAAAGCCAATTCTTACACTGGGAAGGAAACAAGCTTCCGGGGACCGGTTTCTGGCATTTCAGCCGTCTTCGGCCCGGCTTGCCTGAATCCTGATGGTGCAATGAGCAAGGGACTCACATCTGAGTATACCCTTCCACGCTTAGGGTGGACAAAATATTTTACAACAAGGGGTGGTGATGGACAGAGTCTCTGAATTAAGCAGAATACTCTCACCCAGTCAAGAGATCAGGGCTAGATCCAACACCGTAAAAGCAGCTGATCACAACATGGAGTGTAGCCAATGTAAATCTGAAATGATGTCCACATTATTTATACGAACATATGGCCAGTATGTCATTTTAATGTTCCAACGATGTAGGCCTGATGGAACAAAATTGACAACTTTAATTAAAAATGTTGTGGCTTCACAGTTGTCAATATCAGGAAGGACTTTTGTAACTGGAGCAATTATATATCATGATGGTCCTTCAATAACATCAGGACATTATACAGCTTATTTAAAGTGTAGAAATGGCTGGTCATTCTGCAATGATTCTGTTTTAATTTTCAAAAAAAAATTGCCGCATGACCTTAAAAACTCTTACCTGGTGTTTTTAAAACCAAAATTTTAGGGAAAGAATCTCGGGATGTGCTCTGAGGAATTTCAAGAAGTTCTAATGGCTCCTACACGATTTGGCCTTGAGGATAAGTGTAGTACAGAGACATAACTTCTTACCATAACACTGGACGTCATGGAGAAATACGTGCACTTTGAATGAGTTCAGAAAAACTGTTTCTTTTTATAAGCTAATTGAAGCAGCCAATCAAAACATGGAGTAGAGGGAATGTAAGTCTGCAATGCTGTCTACTGTTTTACATTGCTTTGTCATTAAAAGTGATGTAGAGAATTAAATAATTGTACTAGTCATAAAGGTAGTGTAAGTCTGCTTCATAGTAAGCAGTATCAGTGTGATAGGAAATGTAGAACATGATTGAGCAAGAAGGGGAAGATATTACTAGTCCAGGATTGTGAAAATGATCTTCAACATTTTAATTGTGAAAGTTGCGGAAATACAACATGACGGGATTGGCTTAAAAGAATTCTAAGAGTTATAAATGGCTCAGACACGATTTGGCCTTGTGGAAACGTGTGGTAGAGAGCGAGAAGTCATTTATTGTATGTAACATGTTTTTGAAAACGATGGAGGTTTTCTTTCAGAAAGTGGCGGGTTGAAAGTAATAACAGCACAACAGAGTGTAAGCTGTTCATAGGACATCCTTGGCCGTCATGGAAAGTAAGTTAACTTTAAGGAGTTCTGAATTCTGATTTGTTATGTTGTATGGGTTTTTTAAACACAATCATTTTGATTGTGTTTTTTTTCCCCGCTGTTATATGATGAATACCTTCAAGTCACTGTTTTAGTGAAATTTGATACATTCTGAGAACAGCAAAAATAAACCATTTAACATGTATAATTAATTCTGTTCTGTTTGCATTTATGATGTACATGTAGAACTGTGTAGGAGGCATGGAGAAGGTGAGGCTTCTGTAAGTGTCAAAGTTGTTGCATACAGTGCTCATATTCTACGTAGTCTTTTATATTTCATTACTTTCACTGTTTCTGACTGATCTAAAAAATTTTTTTTAAAAAGAACAGTAAGTATAAGGGAAGGAAACAGACAGTTATGTTAAAAGAAACACAGCTATAGGGAATAAACTAGGGATACTGTTACCCGCAATCCTCTGCTGATGATGTCACTGAGCATGTCATGAATGATGTAATATGTGACATCATCAGCAGTGGATTACGGGTAATAGTATTTCTAGTTTACTCCCCTATAACTGTCTTTCTTTTAACATAACTGTCTGTTTCCTTACCTTATACTTACTGTTCTTTTTTTAAAAAAAAAATTTTTGGGTTCGCTTCCGGTTCGCGTACCGGGGAGCGAACTGGGAAGCGAACTAAGAGAAATAGAGGTTGGCACAGTTCCAAATATTGTACCAATTTTTTAATAACGGGGAGGTAGTTCTGAAAAGAACTTTTTTTTTATTGTTTTTGTTGTTTTATATTTTTTTTATTATTTTTCTGAACATTTTTTTACTTTTTTTGAATTTTTCTGAACAGTTTTATATTTTTTGGGGTTTTTTTTCGGAGGGGGCAACGAAAACGATTCATTGTAAAGGGCTCAACAGGAGCAACAAAACAAAAAAAAAGAATTTATTGTTTGGGGCGTTTCGGACAAACATGAGCATGATTGTCAATAGCTCTGTTGATCAGAGTGATGCTACTTTCTCCGTAGCAAATGAATCCACTGCAATGTACGCAGATTTGTTTTACTTCACGAAATCTCGTTTGTATATTTGGCACCATCTCCCTGCCCTCTGGTCCCGTTACTTCCGGTACAACAGATCTTCTGGCCATAATAGGGAGATTATCTAGGTCGTTACGAAACTGTGCAGCACTGTAGTTGTTAGGATGCCACCTAGTCATATGGCGATGCATTGTGTAGTTTCCGAAACTGTATTTTTTGTCGGTCCCTCTGGACAGTCTATCTTGACATATAAGGCAAGTTACGTATCTTGCATTTACTTTTTTCTGACCTTTGGGAATTTAAAAAAATTGCCAAATGAAGTTTTCTTTCCGGTGAGACGTCCGGGGCTCCTCAGGCAAAAAGTGCCTCTCTTCGTGCTCGTCGTCCTGTTCCTCTTCTTCCTCTTCTTGCTGAATTATAACTTTAGCAGGTGGTCCACTCTTCCTTGGATGTGGTGGAGGTGGTGGGGAAGCACCAGCTGAAGCTACTAAAGAAGCCATTGCTCACTGGTAACAAAGGGTCTTTCTCTCACAATGATGAAAGTCAGAGTGAGGAAAGAAGGAGGGATTTTCATCATTTGGGAAAAACAATAGTTCTCAACCAATGAAAAGTGTTCATTTTAGATTATATGACCTAGTCTTACATCATTAGGAAACCAAAAGTGAAATGAACCAATGAAAAGTGTTATTACCAAGTCACATGACCTGCTGTGTTTACGTTACGCGCTTTGCAGGGCCTCCCGGTTTGCTTCCAGAAACCTGCGCTTTGCGACTCGGTAAGCGTACCAGTTCGCTAACGTAGCACGTCATATGACGTATCACGCGACAACGCGAAACGTCATGCGGACGGGAGGCGTCACGATGTTGTTTTCTAACGCGGCAGTTGCGGTAAAGAAACGTTTACCGGCTCGCGGTCTATTTCGCGGCATCAAGGTCAGCTAACGGGAAGCTTCCCGATTCGCGAAGCGGGAACGAAGAAAAAAAAATATTTTTAAAAAAAGTTATTAATAAACATATAAAATATATTTTTGGATTTAAAGAAGAATACATTTTACAGCTACAGATATTAGCTGTTAAAAAACCAATGAAATTCACTGAAAAAACCATAGGTTATAGACCATATATAGTTAGGAATTAGCATTTAAAAAACCTTATTTTACTCACACAAAACCATTGAAATTCCATATATAGTTAGTTGCACTAACTATATATCGCGCACCCGCAATCCACTGCTGATGATGTCACATATTACATCATTCATGACATGGTCAGTGACATCACTGATGACATCACTGATGACATCTCAAACGACATCACTGATGACATCTCACTTGACATCAATGATCACATCACTGATGATATCATTCATGTGATAATACAATGCATCTCCTCACACTCTAATATAACCTCCGTTACACCCAGTGTTAAATAGAGAGTATCATTTTTGAAACCATTGACACACCAATACTAGTTACTACATACGCACTCACTGATTCCTATGTCTACACACACATTCACTCATACAATCATTCATACATACAATCACTCATCTTTACAACACTATCATATGCACTCATACACCTATACAGACACTCACACTCTGCCACTCATACATGGAGTTACTCACACACCTAGTCAGTCCTGAAAAGAATCAATCACACTTCCATTTTCTCATCTATACAGTTAAACACAGAACACCTTACATTTTTGAAACATATACTAACACATAGTTACTCTCTTATAGAATCACTGATACAAGTACACATTGATCTGCACAGAGTCACACACCTCCCAGCCAGCCATACACACACTCAGTCTCCCATACAAATACTTGTGCAACCAATCAATACCCATATAGCTACTTATATAGCTACTGATCAACACATGCAGCAGCTTGCACAACAACAGACATACTGATGCACACTTTCAGACAGTTTAGTCACTAACCCGTGCATTCAGTAAGACGCATTTAATCACTCACTCATACAGTCAATCACGCACCTACTAAAACCTTCATTCAGACACTTATACATCCACTCATTCTTCAATATGTAAAACATATTTAAACTTTACAGAAACACATAATCACTGGATGTTGTCATCAGTGATGTCATCAGTGATGTCACTGACCATGTCATGAATGATGACATCATCAGCAGTGGATTGCGGGTGCGCGATATATAGTTAGTGCAACTAACTATATATGGAATTTCAATGGTTTTGTGTGAGTAAAATAAGGTTTTTTAAATGCTAATTCCTAACTATATATGGTCTATAACCTATGGTTTTTTCAGTGAATATATATATATATATATATATATATATATTCACTGAAAAAAACATGGTTATAGACCATATATAGTTAGGAATTAGCATTTACAAAACTTTGAAAATTCACTGAAAAAACCATAGGTTTGAGACCATATATAGTTAGGTGAATATTTTAATCATACAAAACCAATGAAATTCCCATATATAGTTAGTTGCACTAACTATATATTTCGCGCACCCGCAATCCACTGCTGATGATGTCACATATTACATCATTCATGACATGGTCAGTGACATCACTGATGACATCACTGATGACATCTCAAATGACATCACTGATGACATCACTGATGACATCTCAAATGACATCACTGATGACATCACTGATGACATCATCCAGTGACTGTGTGTTTCTGTAAAGTTTAAATATGTTTTACATATTGAAGAATGAGTGGATGTATAAGTGTCTGGATGAAGGATGTAGTAGGTGCGTGACTGACTGTATGAGTGAGTGAATAAATGTGTTGTACTAAATGCATGGGTTAGTGACTAAACTGTCTGAATGTGTGCATCAGTATGTCTGTTGTGGTGTAAACAGCTGCATGTGTTGATCATTAGCTATACGAGAGTCTATATGTGTTATTGATTGGTTGCCCAAGTATTTGTATGGGAGATTGAGTGTGTGTGGGGGTGGCTGGGAGGTGTGTGACTCTGCATAGATGTGTGAGCAGTTGATTCACTAGGTGTATGAGTTCAAGAGTGCTTGTGGAAACAGCTACATAGGCGGTTGACTGTGTGCATGAGTGTCTTGATGAGTGAATGGATATCTCAATGCTACATGTCATAGTAAGTACATATGTAAAACACAGTACATGTGAGAGTTTGCATATATAAATAACTGTGCATGAGAGCCAGTGAATGTGTGAGTGGCTGTATGGATCATTGTGAACTTGTATCAGGGATTGTATAAGAGAGTAAATATGTGTTAGTATATTTTTGAATAAGTAAGGTGTGTATAACTGTATAGTTGAGGAAATGGAGGTGACATTGATTCTTTGCATGACTGACTAGGTGTGTGAGTAACTCCATGGATGAGTGACAGCATGTGAGTGTCTGTATACACTGAGTGTATCTAAGGTTATATTAGAGTCTGAAGGGGTTCATCGTATTAGCACATGAATGATGTCATCAGTGATGCAATCAATGATGTCAAATGAGATGTGATCAGTGATGTCATCAGTGATGTCATTTGAGATGTCATCAGTGATGTCATCATTGATGTCATTTGAGATGTCATCAGTGATGTCATCAGTGATGTCATTTGAGATGTCATCAGTGATGTCATCAGTGATGTCACTGACCATGTCATGAATGATGTAATATGTGACATCATCAGCAGTGGATTGCGGGTGCGCGAAATATATAGTTAGTGCAACTAACTATATAAGGGAATTTCATTGGTTTTGTATGATTAAAATATTCACCTAACTATATATGGTCTCAAACCTATGTTTTTTTCAGTGAATTTTCAAGGTTTTGTAAATGCTAATTCCTAACTACATATGGTCTATAACCTATGGTTTTTTCAGTGAATTTCAATGGTTTTTCAATAGCAAATATCAAAAGCTGTAAAATGTATTCTTCTTTTATTTGAAAAATATATTTTATATGTTTTTAATATAATTTTCTTATGTATATATATATAGATTTTTTTTTTGTTTCGCTACCGGTCCGCGCACCGGGTAGCTTCCCGTTAGCTCAATTTGATGCCGCGACCCGGTCCGCGAACGGTTAAACGTTCCGTTATCGCAACTGCCACGTTAGAAAACAACATCGTGACGCGTCGCGTAAGCGCGACGTATCGCGTTGCCGCGTAATGCGTCTTATGACGCGCCGCGTATGCGCACCCGGAAGTGTTCCGGAGCGCGAACCGAGGCGCGAAGTGCAGCACCCCGGAAGCGACCAGGGGCGCGGCGCGGAGCGCGTAACGTAAGCGTAACAGGTCATGTGACTTGTTAATAAAACTTTTTATTGGTTCATTTCACTTTTGGTTTCCTAATGATGTAAGGCTAGGTCATGTGACCTAAAAATAACACTTTTCATTGGTTTAGAACATTTTTTTTTCCCAAATGATGAAAGCCCCCACCTTTTTTCTCACTCTGACTTTCAACTTTGTGAGAGGAAGACCTATTTTTATTATTAAGAGATGGCTTCAATAGTAGCTGCAGCTGGTGCACCCCCACCACCACCACCACCTCCTAGGAAGGAAGGACCACCTACCCAGTTCCTTCCCAACCCTGAGGAAGAGGAGGAAGAAGAGGAAGAGGAGGTACATGAGAGAGTATTCTTGCCTGAACAGCCCCGGAAATCCCACCACAAGGACAGTTTCATTTGGCAATTTTTTACATTCCCAGAAAGCCAAAAAAAAGTCAATGCCCATCATGTCACATGCCTGATCTGCAAAGAAGTTCTGTCCCGAGGCACAGATAAAAAATATAGCTATGGGAACTATACTATGCATCGCCACATGCAAAGGTGGCATCCAATAAATTACAGCGTGGCTGAGGTGCGTGACCTCCGTGAAAACCCACAAACTCCTGTGGCCACCACCTCAACACAGGAAAGTTTTTCGGGTACAGAGGCGAGGGAGACGGTCCCCAATATCCAGAGCAATTTTCATCACATCAAGCTAGTGTGTATTTATTGTGGGGGACTACTTTGCCACGGGGAGATGAGTGTGATTTTAATGAACAGAGCATTTGAAAATCACAAGTGCACAAAACGCCCCAAAAAGTTATTTTTTTTTTGCTCCTGTTGAGCCGTTTCTAATGCCTGTTGTTCGTTGTTCCCCCTCAAAAAAAACAAAAAAAATTAAATTGTTCCAAAAAAAAAAAAAAAAATGTTCAGAAAAATAATAAAAAAAATATAAAACAACAAAAACAATAAAAAAAGTTCTTTTCAGAACTACCTCCCATTTATAAAAAATTGCTAAAATGTTTAGCACTTTTGCAATTTCTTTTTTTTGGATTCGCTTCCTGGTTCGTGCGCCGGTACGCGAACCGGAAGCGAACCAAAAAAAAAGGAAAAAAAAATAAAGAGTGAATATAAGGGAAGGAGACAGAGAGAATAATGTTAAAAGAAAGACAGCTAGAGGGAGTAACACAGAGATACTGTATAATAGATAATTATACAAAGAAAAGTTATAAGAGGGAAAAATTGGAAAAAAAAATAGAAAAGGAAGTGAAAGAAAAAAAGAGTGTAGAAGAATAATAAACAAGAGTTACTTGGAGAATGTGAATGAATCTTCAAATTAAAAAGAAAGAGAATAAAAGATGTGGAGTAAGAGGTAGGGATAGAACCGGACTAAAACAACAACCCTGAGAGAAGGTGTTAAAAAAACAGTGAGTGAAAGTAAATAGGATTAAAACATGTGGAATGACAGAGAGAAAAAACAGAAAGAAGAAAAGAAGAAGTGATAGAAAAAGAATAATTGAAGCAGCAAAAAAATGAAAATAAGATAGTGTGCTTGAACTACAGAGAGAAAGCATAAAGAACAACTAGTAAAAGAGTGAAGAGACAGTGACAGTTTGTGTTAGAGAGACGGACTGAGTGAAAAGGAGTGAGGAACTGTGAGAACAGAGGGACTCACAAAAGGAGTGGAAGGAGTGGAGTAAGTAAGTAATTGAAAAGGAATGAGGGAAAAAGCAAAGGAAGGAAACTGAGGGTTAAGGAAATAAAGCAGTGGAAGTAATAGAAGTTGAATGTGATAGAGATGTTTGGGAAAAAGTACTAAATCCTTACTTTATAGTTGTTGTTAACTCCATCACTTATCATTTTTTTTATTTCAATCTGTGAAAGAAAGAAGAAAAATTTGAAAAATATTAAAACATGTATTTAAAAAATAGAAAAGACATGGCATAGGTTGAAAATCATACAAATTTACAAAGAAATAAAGTTAGAGATAAACATTCTGAAAGGAAAATAAAGTAACAGTGAAAGACAGACAGTCAAAAAGAAATAGAAATAGAGTAAATTACTAAGTGAATAAAAAGAAGGATAGATTCAGTGACAGAAAAGAAGGATAGAAGAGAAAAATAAACTAAAGATGTGTAAGATACTAAAAGAATGTGAGTAAGGTAAACTAAATAAGGAAAGGGTGAATAAGGAAAAGAGAGTGAGGGAGAGAGGGGACACAGAAAGTGAAGGAAAGAGTGTCAGATACAGACTGAGTGAAGCAACAAAGAAAGATACATGAGTGAAGGTGCGTTAAACTAACTGATTGCAACAAAAAAGGAGAACCCAAAATTATTTAATTTCGAAAACAAAAGGGAGAAAAGATGGAAAAGAGAACCGAAGCAGAGGGTCTAAAAGCTAGAAAATGGTGCATGAGAGAAAAGAAAAAAGCAGAGTTGGAATAAGGACACAAAGGTTGAAAGATAAGTGGAGTTAGAGAACAAGGGTGAAAAAGAATAAAAACAAAAGGCAATGTGAGTATGTAATGAGAATTGATATAAGGTACTAAAAGACAAGTAAGCATGAGACAAGATGAATATAAATTAAAAATCACAATACAAAATATAGAATTAATTATACATATTAAATGGTTTATTTTTGCTGTTCTCAGAATATATCAAATTTCACTAAAAACAGTGAGTTGAAGGTATTCATCATATAACAGCGGGTAAAAAAAAACACAATCAAAATGATTGTGTTTAAAAAACCCATATAATATAACAAATCAGAAATCAGAACTCATCAAAACTACACTTACTTTCCATGACGTCGAATGATATGCGATGAACAGCTTATACTCTGTTGTGCTCTAAAAAATCCGTGCCCGCCACTTTCTGAAAGAAAAGCTCTTTCTTTTTGAGTAATATGTTAGAAACAATAAATGACTTTTTGCTCTCTACCACACTTCTCCTCAAGGCCAAATCGTGTAAGAGCCAATTTAATCTCTTCGAATTCCTCAAAGCAAATCCCGTCATTTTCTTTTTCCCCGACTTTCATTAAGAAAACGTCCAAAATCACTTTCACAATCTCGTACTAATAATATCTCCCCTTCTAGTTTACTCTTATTTCACATTTCCTATAACATTGATACCACTTAATATGAGGCACACTTACACTACCTCTATGACTTTTCCAATTTTTTCATTCTCTTGATCTCAGTTACTAACAAAGCAATTTTAAACAACAGAGTAAATCATATCAACTCTTTGAATCATTATAGGCCAGTTATGTACCTCTATGACTACTTTACATTTTTAATTATCATGATCACTCTTATTCACAAAGCAATTTAAAACAGCAGACTAAAATTTATCAACTGCTCCAATCTTCGTAGGCCACTTTCCTTCCCTAAAATTTTGGTTGTAAAAACACTAGGTAAGAATTTTTTAAATCAAACGGTAAACGTTTTTTGAAAGTTCAAACAGAATCATTGCAGAATGACCAGCCGTTTCCAGATTTTAAATAAGCTGTGTAATGTACTGAAGTTGTTGAAGGACCGTCATGATATATAATTGCTGCAGTTACAAAAGTCCTTCCTGATATTGACAACTGCGAAGCCACAACATTTTTAATTAAAGTTGTCAATTTCGTTCCATCAGGTCTACATCGTTGGAACATTAAAATGACAACCTGGCCATAACTTCGTATAAATAATGTGGACAGCATTGCAGACTTACATTGGCTACACTCCATCTTTTGATCGGCTGCTTTTACTAGCTTATTAAAGGATACTGATTTACTGTCAGGCAAAGTTAAATATATAAATCTTTCTGAGTCTACACTAGTAGTACTTGATAGCCTACAGTTCTCGCAGTCATGCTGCCATTGATAATCTACATCTACACCTTCATCTTGCAAAACATCAAGCATATACATTAAAAACTCCTGACAATCCTGCTGAATATTTTGAGAGAATTGCGTTTGACCTGAACATTTGTCTAAGAGATTTCGAATTTCAGACACACTTTCTATTTTTCTTCTCTCAGTGCTACATTTCTCTAACACAGAATTCAACAAACAGCAAAATCTTTGATCCGAATTGACCACAATCTCTTCTTTTAAAGTTTCTAGAGAAAAGACAACATTAACCACTACATTAGCATAGCAGTTGACACCAGAAATATTTTCAAATTGAAAACCAACAACATCTTGAACAGCATCCATTTTCTTTCTGCTTACAATTTCGGGTTCATCAACTTTTTGTCTTTTTGCTACAACCTCCCTACTATTGGTCACATTTCTTCGATTCCGGCCTACCACACGTTTTTCAAACAAAGGATATTGAGGCAAATGTGGCGCATACTCTCTTCTTAACCTATTGTATTCCTTAACACAATCTAGATCTGCACAAATGTTTGTCTCATCACACTCAATCAAGTACAATCCAGATAAAGTTCTGACTCGTGATAATGCCACATAAGCCATACCCTCCTTGAACACAGAACTGCCAATATTCACCAAAGCACTGTCTACACTTAAACCTTGCGATTTATGGATTGTCACCGCATATGCCAAGCAAACAGGATACTGCTTACGGCAAACATATAAGTCTTTAACAAGCAAAAACCTAGCAGAGCCAATTTGCTGTACATCCTCAATGCCATCAAATTTAATTTTTAAAATTTCAATTCCATCTCTATTTTTGTAATTCACAAAACCAACAACATTACCCTTTGATCCATTTACCAGACCTCTTTCAACATTTAAATTTCGTCTCAAAATGATACGGCAATTTAAGCACACATTCAGAGTCTTTTCAAAACCCGCAGTTTTAGATATAGTCTTCTCTAATGAATCCAATTTAGATTTCAAATTTTCAGACAAAATAATTGTTGCTCCCATATGCTCAATTCTGTCAATAGCTTCCAGTTTCACCATGTCTTGGTTTTCTAAATTCAACATTTTGTTGTCGAAGATGGAACATTCTTGCACAGTTGGCATCAAACATATCCCATATTTCTTCTCAGTAATTTTCTGAAAAATATTCTCGGGCAGAAAGTCTTCATCTGGATACAAATTTGAAAATAATCGTGCATGTAAAGCTTCCTTCCCATGCTCGGTCACTTTTCCGATTCTAACATCTTGTAGAATATTCTTATAATCTTCATCCTTCGCCTGACGCATATTTTCACGCAGTTCAGCATAATTGAAGTTTAACCATATATTAACGTTGCCAATGCTCCCTAGGCACTTCCTGGTATTTTCATGCGTAAGTAGTTTAAACACTGGTTGTCCTTTCACTGGTGTCAACTGCAGAAGATCACCGAAAACAATGATGTGTTTGCCACCAAATAACACATCATACTCTGTTTTAAGAACTTCTTGCATTCTCAAATGCACAAAGGCAAGCATGACATTGGAAACCATGCTTACTTTGTCAATGATAAGAAGTTTCATCTTCTTTAGGACTCTTGAAACTTCACAACAAGCATCTCCAGATAACTTGTGGTATTGTAATTTGTTATCATACTCCACTGGCAGCATCAGTAGACGATGCAAAGTAATACCTTTAATGTTATGTGCTGCCAGTCCAGTTGGAGCGGTGACAACACAAGACAGCGATGACTCAGTCCTTTTCTGCAAATAACATGAAATTGCTTTAATGAGGAAACTTTTTCCAGTTCCTGCTTCTCCACTCACGTACAGTCGGACAGGCTTCAACAACGTACACGAGCAATCTTTCTTCTCATGACTTAATCCATGATCAATTTGGTTGGTAACTTCGTCATATATTTTCCTCTGCTCAACGTTGAGTTGTCTTTCCAAATCTTCTAAGTTAACCACATCCTCCTGAGCTTGTTCCATGGCTCTTTCCACTTCAATCATGGCAGTGGCAGCTTCATTTTCGATAACTGGTCCTCCTAGTGGATCCTGACTCAATGAAGTGGAACTCTGACTGTCCTGAGTACTGTCCCTAGCAATTTTGGCTGCAATTGTTGCTTCCTGCTCGATTTCTGCATTCAACATTTCTAGATATTTTAGAAAAACAGGACATTCTATGGTCTCCTTGGCTGCATTGAAAGAATCTTCATAACAGAGGAAATCTCCAAGCAGTTCCTCTTCTGCACGCCAAGGCTTGAAAAGTTGCAATAGAGCTAAATAGAAAAACTCTTTTCTTTCAGGAGATTCGCAACTCAATTTTCGATGATTTACCAATTGGCATTTTCTTTGCTTGACCAGACATCCCTCACTTCCAATTACAGCATACACTCCTTTATCAATATCTTCTTTGATGTTCCTCTTGAATATGTAATTTTGTAGAACCTCATACAGACAAACATTCTCGAGGTGACTGCTTCTATTTGGATAATATGTATCCAACATGTTGGTCTTCAAAATATCTGTACTGTTTGGCTCCTTCTCCGCCAAATACTCAATCTCCTGTACAGGTTTCAGAACTCGATTACGTGTTGCAGCAAGTCCAAGACTCTGTTGGTTCCTGCCCAACTATGCCCGTGCAATGCAGGAGCGACGATAATCCCGTTCCTCTGAACCTACCACTCCATGACCCACACCATAGATATTACCATGGGTCAACAGATTGGCAAGGGACAGGGGGCGGGAAGAAAGGGATGGACAGACAAGGGATCCTAGGTCTTCTTTCCAGGGACCTTCTGCCAGGACCAAGGTTCTCCACGTGCTGTAACCACAGGGGACTGGATAACTCACCGTCTGCCACACAAAACAGAAGACATAAACACTATAGACCCTCTTTCTGTTCTCATGCCCCCACACACCGCCCCTATACACTCCTCCTTACCCTCGAATGCTGTGGTGGTTACCGGGTAGAGTGCTCCGTCCAGGAGATAGTGCTTTCTGTCCGGCAGGCAGGAAAGGGAACAGGGGAGGGAAGGGCTTAGCGGCAGGGATTACGCGTCCGGAGACTTGGAGGCAAATGGGGATATGGAGGAAAAAGTTGTGATAACGACTAAAAAAACCTCCGTTATGGACAGTCCAGGTCGATTTCTCCTCGCGTACCGCAGATGGGGACCAGAACAGGGAAAAAATGCACTGCACAACACTGGCTTCGTTGTGCACTTGCCAGGAACCCGGAAACGCCCAAAACCGCACTCCGCCTCCACACAACGATGTGGATGGAAAGCACAAGGGGGCGGAAGTGCGGGGCAGAGTTTGGACACAAACAACCAGGAATCACAAGGGCAATCCAGCCGGATCACCGATTCCTACAAGAAGCGCCGGAGCCCCAGCCACTCCTTGTTCCCAGCCGGGATAAAATGACTCCAAAACACACAAGACAAACAAGGTAAACAACAAATCACGAAGAGACAAAAACAAGCTGGATCACAAACAAACCTAGGAAGGTACAAAACTAAGCGCCCAAAAAACTAAAGAAGGGAAGGGGAGTCCAAAGAGCCAAAAAACAAGAAGGGAAAAATCACGAGCCCGTGATAAACTGCAAATTTCCCAGAGTTCAATTATAGCCCCTATCCAAGGACCAGGAACCACACGACTAGATAACGAGCACCGAGGGCAGGGAAAAACAGCCTTATATCCCCACCTAGCCTGTCACATGGGTTCCTTGGACATGGCAAGAGAAAGAGGACTATAGGGGACGGGAATCCTAACAGTACCCCCTCCCAACAATCCTCCCCACAGGGCATGGCTTAGACGGATGTTGACGATGGAACAAACGGACCAGACGGGGTGAGTGTACTCCCCCAGCCGGCTCCCAAGTACGGTCCTCAGGGGCATACCCTTTCCAATCGATCAAATAGAAAAGACGGCCCCTCCGTCTTTCCGAGTCCAGTATGGCCCGGACCTCAAACTCCTTCTGTCCATCCACAATTATAGGGGGGGGAGGAGGTAATACCTGTGAGGATGGCACATAGGGCTTCAACAGGGACGTGTGGAACACAGGATGAACCCGATATTCACCGGGCAGATCTAATTTCATAGCCACGGAATTAATGATCTGTATTATCGGGAAGGGTCCCACATATCTAGGTTGTAATTTGCGAGATCCCCCGAGCCTCAGGTTCTTCGTAGCTAACCACACCTGGTCACCAACTTGATAACCAGGTGCGGGAACACGGTGTTTATCCGCCTGCAACTTCATAGCAGCCTTAGCTGACAACAACTGCTCCCGGGCGATATCCCATATCTTGCCCAGACGGTTACACACATCATCTATGGCTGGTACACGCCCTGTAGGTTGGATGGCCAACGCCCTGGGATGATAGCCTAATGAACAAAAGAAGGGAGTCATGCCTAAGGCTGAATGCCGACTGTTGTTATACGCAAACTCAGCAATGGGCAGAGCCGTAACCCAATCACATGCCAAGGATGAGGTTAAACACCTAAGGTACTGTTCCATGGTCTGATTGGTCCGTTCAGTCTGGCCGTCAGATTGTGGATGATATGCGGAAGACAATCTGACGTCCACCCGTAACACTGAGCACAACTCCTTCCAAAAATGAGAAACAAACTGAGCCCCCCTGTCTGTCACCACTGCAGATGGCAACCCATGTATCCTCACTACAGAGGACATAAACACCAAAGCCATCTCTCTGGCTGTAGGGATCTTAGGAAGAGGAATAAAGTGAGCCATTTTAGTAAACAAATCAACCACAACCAAAATAGCAGTGAATCCAGAAACAGAAGGAAGCTCGGTCACAAAATCCATGCTAATGGTGTGCCAGGGAGAAGGAGGTACCTCCAAGGGATGCAACAGACCCGATGGCTTACTATGAGAGGGCTTACTGATGGCACATACTGGACATGCTGCAACATACCCCTGAACATCCTGAACCAATGTATCCCACCAAAACCACCTCGCACACATCTCCTTCGTCTTAGGTATCCCGGGATGTGCCACCAGGGCAGACGAATGACACCACTCCAATACCTGGTCTCTCAATGTAGGAGGAACAAACAACCGGCCCTCATAATACAACAGACCATCCTGGACGGATGCTTGGGACAATGACAACCATGGGGTGAGATCTATCTTACGTAGTTGTTCCTTTACTGATGCCAAAAACACCTCCCCATCCACCGCCCCAATGATTCTGTCTTCAGGTATCATGGGCCTACTCTCCCTACCCTGGCCCAGTTCTCTTGGGTCTACATGGATACGTGACAAGGCATCAGATTTAGCCTGCTGTGCTGCTGGTCTGTACGTAATAATGAAATCAAATTCATTAAAAAAGAGAACCCATCGCATTTGGCGTGGTGTCAAAGCTCGCGCAGAACGAAAGAACTCCAGGTTCTTATGATCCGTATAGATAGTAACGGTGTGCCACGCCCCCCACAGATAATGTCTCCATTCCTCAAAAGACAGCTTAACTGCCAACAGCTCTCTCTCAGCCACAGTATAATTGCGCTCTGCAGGCAGCAAGGTCTTAGAAAAATAGGCGAAAGGATGCATACAACCTGTCTCAACCACTCTTTGGGACAGCACCCCTCCTACTGCACATAACGAGGCATCCGTCTCCACAAAGAATGGCAAGGCAGGATCAGGGTGGACCAACACCGGTGCCGATGTAAACACCCCCAGCAACCGCTGGAAAGCCCCCTGCGCCTCTGGGGACCACTCAAAAGAAACACCCTTTCTCAACAGTTGAGTCAGGGGGGCCACGATGTCCAAGAAATGTGAGATAAACCGCCTATAAAAATTGGCAAACCCCAACAACACCTGTATATGTTTTACTGACGTTGGAACAGGCCAGGTAGTAATGGCCTCGATCTTTCTCGGATCCATCCGAACCCCTCCGGCAGATACCACAAACCCTAGGAACTCCACCTGCGTGGTGCTAAACTGACACTTCGCTAGCTTTGCGTATAAATGATGTTCCCGCAATTTGCGCAGTACCTGGATCACGTGTCGTTGATGCTCGACCCCTGTCTCAGAGAAGATCAGGATGTCATCCAGATAGACAATCACGCTCCGATCCAAGAACTCCCGAAGTACCTCATTTATGAAGAACTGGAATGCCGCCGGCGCATTACATAGCCCGAACGGCATTACACAGTATTCATACAGGCCATGCTTTGTCTTAAATGCCGTCTTCCACTCATCCCCTGCTCGCACACGCACCAGATGGTAGGCGCCCCGCAAGTCCAACTTGGTGAACACTTTTGCACTGCGGAGCTGATCTAACAACACGGGGATGAGTGGAAGCGGATATTTGTTCTTTACTGTGGCCTTGTTTAGCGTTCGATAGTCCACACATGCCTGCAAAGTGCCTTCCTTCTTCGGAATAAAGAAGATCGCCGAAGAAACGGGCGAACATGAGGGACGAATAAATCCCAGACGCAACATCTCATCAAGATACACCTTAAGGTGCAGCTCCTCAGGTTCAGAAAGAGCATACACCCTGCTACAAGGGAGGGACACCCCAGGAATGAGATCGATCTTACAGTCAAAGGATCTGTGAGGGGGTAAGCCTTGCGCCTGATCTACGTCAAACACTTCCTTAAACTCCTGATATTGTGATGGTACCGTATCCATGTCAGTGACAGCACAGGACAACGACATCTCCTTCTCACCTGCCTCCTTGTAACAGTGTTTTAGACAATACGATGAGTCAAGAGACACTAGCCTTTGTACCCAATCTATCCTGGGATTGTGCTCCTGCAACCATGGCACACCCAACACCATCCCGAAAGAAGGAGCATCAATGAGATCAAAACACACCATTTCCGAGTGTCCGTTCTCACACACCAAACACAAAGGCACTGTCCTCTTAGTGATTGAACCCGACGTTAATTCGGTACCATCAATTGCCCGCACAGGTTCGGGCTGATCTTTTACACAACAAGGAACCCTCAGCTTTTCAGCCAGCGTGATATCGAGGAAGTTCCCTGTAGCCCCGAATCTAATAATACCGATACTGGCACTCTACACTCTCCGCCAAGCAACAAATGAGCATTGATAATGAAGTGCCTAGGGGCCCTATCTACCGCTCCGAGCACCTCATACTGTCGGTCCTTCCTTTCGTGATACAAACAGGCCACCTTCTTTCCATAAGAAGATCCAGAGGGTTTCACAGGACATTCTCTGGCAAAGTGCCCACCTTGACCACAATACAAACACAGGCCCATTTCTCTGCGGCATTTCTTTTCATCATCAGACCAAGGCCCTCTTACTCCGCCTATCTCCATAGGCTCAGACACACCTTTCGTCTCTCCAGCTCCCGTGGACTTATTGTCAGGCCTCACAAACCCTCCCCGTGGCATCTGGTAACGACTCTTCTCCCCCCGTCTCTCTGCAAGAGGATGATTCAACTTGACCACTAGATCAATGAAGGCTGCACAATCAACTGGGGGGTCTACTACCTGTGAAACTATGTCCTTCAGATCCTCGGACAATCCCTGATAAAACAAAGAGGTCCTCTTATCCTCGGGCCAATGGGTCTCAGACACTAAACGATTAAAGGTAGAGATGTACGTCAGCAGGTCCTGTCGTCCTTGCCTTAACTTCAATAGTTCTGCGTCACTCGCCTGCATAAAGGCATGTTTCGCAAACAAACCGCGCATCAACTCTTTAAATGCAGGATAGTTGGTCAATACCTGATCATCCCTGTCTACCAGGGGTATAGCCCATTGAGCCGCTGTACCAGCCAAGTATGATATCGTGAACGCCACTTTGGCCGAATCATTGGGGAAAGCAGTTGGTTTACACATAAAGTGCAGTTGGCACTGATTCATAAAAGTGCCAAACTCCGCGCTATCCCCTGTGAACCTCTCTGGCGGTGCCAATGGTACAGGAACAGGAGTATTCACAGTAACTGCTACCGGTACCCCACCACCGGATCCCTGCCCACTACCATATTGAAAAGTGGCTGGATGTATCACCGGAGCCTGAGGAGTCCTAAGCTGCCCCTTCTCCCTACTAAGTAGTGCCCCAACCTCTTGCTTCATGGCTACATTCTCTTGTCGTAAGTCATGTATCTGACTCTGTAGGGCAGACAAAGCACCCATAACATCTTGTAAAGTGGGGGATGTACCTGCCGTAGCCCCCACATCCTCATCCATCGTCGCTCAGGCAATACAATTAATACGTGGGCTCGTTATTCTGTTGGTTCCTGCCCAACTATGCCCGTGCAATGCAGGAGCGACGATAATCCCGTTCCTCTGAACCTACCACTCCGTGACCCACACCATAGATATTACCATGGGTCAACAGATTGGCAAGGGACAGGGGGCGGGAAGAAAGGGATGGACAGACAAGGGATCCTAGGTCTTCTTTCCAGGGACCTTCTGCCAGGACCAAGGTTCTCCACGTGCTGTAACCACAGGGGACTGGATAACTCACCGTCTGCCACACAAAACAGAAGACATAAACACTATAGACCCTCTTTCTGGTATCATACCCCCACACACCGCCCCTATACACTCCTCCTTACCCTCGAATGCTGTGGTGGTTACCGGGTGGAGTGCTCCGTCCAGGAGATAGTGCTTTCTGTCCGGCAGGCAGGAAAGGGAACAGGGGAGGGAAGGGCTTAGCGGCAGGGATTACGCGTCCGGAGACTTGGAGGCAAATGGGGATATGGAGGAAAAAGTCGTGATAACGACTAAAAAAACCTCCGTTATGGACAGTCCAGGTCGATTTCTCCTCGCGTACCGCAGATGGGGACCAGAACAGGGAAAAAATGCACTGCACAACACTGGCTTCGTTGTGCACTTGCCAGGAACCCGGAAACGCCCAAAACCGCACTCCGCCTCCACACAACGATGTGGATGGAAAGCACAAGGGGGCGGAAGTGCGGGGCAGAGTTTGGACACAAACAAGCAGGAATCACAAGGGCAATCCAGCCGGATCACCGATTCCTACAAGAAGTGCCGGAGCCCCAGCCACTCCTTGTTCCCAGCCGGGATAAAATGACTCCAAAACACACAAGACAAACAAGGTAAACAACAAATCACGAAGAGACAAAAACAAGCTGGATCACAAACAAACCTAGGAAGGTACAAAACTAAACGCCCAAAAAACTAAAGAAGGGAAGGGGAGTCCAAAGAGCCAAAAAACAAGAAGGGAAAAATCACGAGCCCGTGATAAACTGCAAATTTCCCAGAGTTCAATTATAGCCCCTAGCCAAGGACCAGGAACCACACGACTAGATAACGAGCACCGAGGGCAGGGAAAAACAGCCTTATATCCCCACCTAGCCTGTCACATGGGTTCCTTGGACATGGCAAGAGAAAGAGGACTATAGGGGACGGGAATCCTAACAGACTCACCCAAATTATACTCCTAGATTTGGCATAGAGACTTGCTGAAGATAACCGATCAGAACATTCGTATGCCACGATTTCTCGATGCGACAACATCTTTAGACTGAAACTGTACAACTTCTTACTGAGGCTCTTTTCATGTGAAATGTCATCCCACATATCCTTCAGATCTGTCTTTTCTTTTTTTGTGATATAAGACGTCACATACCGAGCCACAGCCATACAGTTGTCAGCCACAAACTGTATATCCATGTTAGCATTCCACATGGACAAAATCACTGGGTTGTAGTCGTTGATGTACTTGGACTCTTCGTTTCTTTTTAAATTGTATATATTTTTGGGTGATTTCCTCATCACATTATGTCGCAGCGAAGACATCAAATTGTTCACTCTTCCTTTAGATATCACTGATCGTGGAAACCCAAAACGACATTTTGAATAGAACCTATTCTTGTTTCTGAATTTACGACGACAGTACTTTCCACAACAATGGTTTTGAAAGCGTAAAACTTGTTCTCTTAAACTTTTGTCTTCCTTTGTGTTTGGAACAGCACAAGTAGAATACTGTTCTATGAAACTCATCACTAAGTCATCCGGATCTGTTCCAAATTTGGGTGCATCTTTGATCCATAGCAGCATATGTATATGAGGAGCACCTCTTGCTTGATACTCCTTTCTCCAGAAGAAATCCAACACCTCTCCAAGAGGTGGATTTTTCTTGTTCGTAATGAAAGACATCATAGCTTCAAATCTATGATTGAAGTACCTGCATACATTGACTGGATCCAAAGAGCACAGTTCTCCGGGTGTCTTGAATTCGATATTTTCAATGTTTCCATTTGCCTCTCGTAGAAATTCAAGTAAGTCTTCCCAGCCATACTCGGCACAGCTGAGAGTGAGGAACCATGTGGGAGTTCCTAAGTTCCTCAGCATACATTTTAAGTCACCATGACGACGGTACCAATACTCATTAGTACCACGCTGACATGCCATGAGATTAATCAGGTGAGAATCCAAAATACTGTCTTGCACATTGACTTTATCCATAAAGTCCCTTGCCGAGATATTTTGCAGCTGTACACCACTTTTCAGGTTGTGGTTCACTGCATAAGACAGTCCAGACAGATCACTTTCATACAGTAGATGAAACAAATAGGGAATGCATTGACGAAACCTAGGATCTTCTGCATACAATCGTAAAGTCCGGTATTCAGAAGCAGGAATTTGATCAGGTCGCTCATCATATCTTCCTCCTCGACCTGTTGGAAATAACTGTGGGAAACACCGAGCTTCCAAATTTTCCTCCTAAACACTAATGGGACTTCCTTTGGCTTGTTTCATTTGAAACAACTCAATAGCATTCCCCATGACTTCTTTAGAATGCAAAGGATGAACACTATAATGTTCATATATTTCTTAATTTTTAGAGGCATCTACTGTCTCTATTTGTCCAGCACACAAATCGCTGTCCTCTTCTTCACTTAGTTTGTCTTCTGCAACACATACATTCTTGTAGTACTCATTGTTTTTCATCAAATACAACATTGCCTTTTTGACTTTCCTAACATCCACTAAATCTTGCCAGATTTTCTTACTCTTTGTCGGAATCCCATTAACTAGGATAACCAGAGGTTCCTCTTCCACTTTGTCTACACCAATTGTATCAATATTTTTCTTCAAATCTAGAGGCAAATAAACAACTCTTCCCTTTAATCCTCTCTGTAAATCGGAAGGAGGCAATTTCCCTGTCTTAGGCTCCATTCTAACAATAGCCTGAAAAGGATGGACACTTTGAATCAAAATAGATTCATAAGTATTTAAATCCTTCAGTTCAGAAGGAATGTCAACCAATTCCAGATTATTATGAACCGCTCTAGCAGGCATCCGGTTTTGATTTAATTTGTTAAAACAATAAGTACACATACGTTGATCTGATCCCAAATCAAAACAATTTTCTACCATCAAGTATGTTGCAAAATCCTTCCATTCACTATTGTTTTCCATTTCACTTTTTGCATATAAATCCACTAACTTAGTCTGATTCTTATAATAAGTCCGTCGACAACACACACAAGTGAAATTAGGCCTCTCACTTGATTTCACCGTAAACGTGGAAATTTCCTTGAGAAAATTATCTGTACTGGAAATCTGTACACTCTCTTCCACATTACCTTCTTCTACTGGGTCAATTTCAACATTGTTCTCTTTACTAGCAAAGTAACAAAACTCAATTTCTTCACAAATATTCTTCACATCTACTTCAGAACCATGCAAAAGAGCAGTGCATAATTGTTTAAGCATAATTGCTGGACTCTTAGCATAATACAACATTCTAACTAATTTCCTCACTTTATTATGATGCACTGCTAGCATCCTGAAATGATGAAAAACACTCTGGCATACTCTCCTGGAAAGACAAGCCAGTGAATGACCATGCAAACCTGTCACTTCTCTCACTCTGCAAGGATCTAATTCTTGCAACAACTTCATTTTCTGTTTTAAACTTTTCTTATTAAATGTCCGTACAAAATCACAAAGCAAATTGATGGAATCCTGTCGCACACTACAAATACTACTACACTTCCAGGTGTACACTGGTCCCTTAGGACGTCTTCCTAAAACTTCATTACCTAACACCTCTTCTGCCTCTGTTGACACAAGTTTTTCTTTTTCAACCGGACAACCATCTTTCACCTCATATGCTCGACCACTGGTGTCAACTGCATGCACCAAATCATTATCCTGGAAATAACTCTCCTCATTAAAAAATGCCTCACAACTTGAACTATGAATCCATTCTCCTGAAAAAACTTCACAAAAATTACTACGATTAACTGTTCTCTTCCATCTACTATTTGATTTGAAATCATAAATTGCCTTGTTTAGTTTCCTAATTCTATTGATTATCAAAATGAATAACTTTCACTTAATTTCGAAAGCCTGATCAATAATTTTCTCTACATTTTTCTTTCTCTTATAAAAAGCCACTTTCTGTTGACCTTTCTTAATATTTTTTAACAAATTGCCAATTATCCTGTTGCGGAACGTTCGTCTACGAATGTCCCTAAACAGATTTTTCCTTCTACTACCATGCACAGAGTTATCTCCTGCTCTAGCAGTAACATTTTTGAGTGGCCTTTCCTTCCTCTTCTTCTGGACTAAAACATGTTCTGTAGTGATACTTTTTCGTCTGCAAATGTTTCTTAAAAAAGATTTTGTTGTCTTACCCGGAGTTTTTTTGATGACTTGACAAGTTTTTATTGTAGAGGACTGCTGCAAAGGTTTACCAAGGTGGGGTGTAAGTCGCTTTGCTTCTTTCCTTTTTCTTTGCCTTGAGGGCATTTTTGAATTTTTCAAAAGATCTTGAGTTGAATCTGTGGTAAATATTTTTAAAAAAAGGTATTAACCACTATTTCCAAACAGTAAACCAATAACAGTAGGCAAACAATTAACACACTAGTTGAGGTATGAGGGCGTATTTACAAGGCCCTTGCACCACTTTTGCGTCACTTTTAACATGGGGAAAATAACGTGAACGTGGCTCAAAGGCCTTGTAAATATGGCCCATGCTGGCTATGAAACTCTAGCAGTACATATCAAGAAACCTAAATGACTTCAAGAAACGTTTTTAAACACATCAAGTAAGCAAATTATTCTCCCTAAATCATGGGGTAAGTGACTTAAAATGCCCTAACACACATGGGGGCGTATTTACAAGGCCCTTGCACCACTTTTGCGTCACTATTAACATGGGGAAAATGACGTCAAAGTGACTCAAAGGCCTTTTAAATATGCCCCAAGCAGGCTATGAAACTCTAGCAGTACATATCAAGAAACCTAAATGACTTCAAGAAACGTTTTTAAACACATCAAGTAAGCAAATTATTCACCCAGATTCATGGGGGAGTGACTTAAAATGCCCTAACACACATGGGGGCGTATTTACAAGGCCCTTGCACCACTTTTACGTCACTTTTAACATGGGGAAAATAACGTGAAAGTGGCTCAAAGTCCTTCTAAATATGCCCCATGCTGGCTATGAAACTCTAGCAGTACATATCAAGAAACCTAAATGACTTCAAGAAATGTTTTTAAACACATCAAGTAAGCAAATTATTCACCCAGATTCATGGGGAAGTGACTTAAAATGCCCTAACACACATGAGGGCATATTTTACAAGGCCCTTGCACCACTTTTGCATCCCTTTTAACATAGGGAAAATAACGTGAAAGTGGCTCAAACATGAGAGGGTATTTACAAGGCCCTTGCACCACTTTTGCGTCACTTTTATCATGAGGAAAATAACGTGAAAGTGGCTCAAAGTCCTTCTAAATACGCCCCATGCTGGCTATGAAACTCTAGCAGTACATATCAAGAAACATAAATAACTTCAAGAAATGTTTTTAAACACATCAAGTAAGCAAATTATTCACCCAGATTCATGGGAAGTGACTTAAAATGACCTAACGCACATGAGGGCATATTTTACAAGGCCCTTGCACCACTTTTGCGTCACTTTTAACATGGGGAAAATAACGTGAAAGTGGCTCAAAGTCCTTGTAAATACGCCCCATGCTGGCTATGAAACTCTAGCAGTACATATCAAGAAACCTAAATGACTTCAAGAAACGTTTTTAAACACATCAAGTAAGCAAATTATTCTCCCTAAATCATGGGGAAGTGACTTAAAATGCCCTAACACACATGGGGACGTATTTACAAGGCCCTTGCACCACTTTTGCGTCACTTTTAACATAGGGAAAATAACGTGAAAGTTGCTCAAACATGAGAGTGTATTTACAAGGCCCTTGCACCACTTTTACGTCACTTTTAATATGGGGAAAATAACGTGAAAGTGGCTCAAAGTCCTTCTAAATATGCCCCATGCTGGCTATGAAACTCTAGCAGTACATATCAAGAAACCTAAATGACTTCAAGAAACGTTTTTAAACACATCGAGTAAGCAAATTATTCACCCAGATTCATGGGGAAGTGACTTAAAATGCCCTAACACACATGGGGGTGTATTTACAAGGCCCTTGCACCACTTTTGCGTCACTTTTAACATGGGGAAAATGACGTGAAAGTGGCTCAAAGGCCTTGTAAATATGGCCCATGCTGGCTATAAAACTCTAGCAGTACATATTAAGAAACCTAAATGACTTCAAAAAACGTTTTTAAACACATCAAGTAAGCAAATTATTCTCCCTAAATCATGGGGAAGTGACTTAAAATGCCCTAACACACATGGGGACGTATTTACAAGGCCCTTGCACCACTTTTGCGTCTCTTTTAACATAGGGAAAATAACGTGAAAGTGGCTCAAACATGAGAGTGTATTTACAAGGCCCTTGCACCACTTTTACGTCACTTTTAATATGGGGAAAATAACGTGAAAGTGACTCAAAGTCCTTCTAAATATGCCCCATTCTGGCTATGAAACTCTAGCAGTACATATCAAGAAACCTAAATGACTTTAAGAAACGTTTTTAAACACATCAAGTAAGCAAATTATTCACCCAGATTCATGGGGAAGTGACTTACAATGCCCTAACACACATGGGGTGTATTTACAAGGCCCTTGCACCACTTTTGCGTCACTTTTAACATGGGGAAAATGACGTGAAAGTGGCTCAAAGGCCTTGTAAATATGGCCCATGCTGGCTATAAAACTCTAGCAGTACATATTAAGAAACCTAAATGACTTCAAAAAACGTTTTTAAACACATCAAGTAAGCAAATTATTCTCCCTAAATCATGGGGCAAGTGAAATATTTGTTTAAAGAAGCAGACACCATTTTTTCCTTGTCATAAATTAAAAAAGCATTCCTTTTCCTCAAAAACGATTTTCAAGTCATAATTTGAAAACACAGCACAGCTCCTATGTACAAGCACACCCTGTCAGTACTAATACTACACATTATCTCCAATTACAATTTCTCAAAGAAACACAATCTATTTGTAAAACACTTGACACAAAGCAACATTTTAAATACACAACTTTCTTCCTAATTTTCTCCCTAAAGCATACTAGTCTCTATCTAAATTAAATTAATCTTTTCTCACCTTAGCAAATACTTTTTGAGTTTCAAAACAGTCTCAGACACACACCAATTTTTCTTTAGCAGAGCAAAGGGTATGCACTCCAGAGGCTGCAACCAACAAAGGCACAGAAATGCTGTAATTCATCACACATATCTCTCATGTCACCCAATCAAAACTCTTCCCTCACTTTTTTCAAATCAACACCCTTCCCCCCTCTTCCCTTTCTACCTTTTTTCCATAGCAACTACCTCCTGAAAGACCTCTCATGTTTACAAGTTCACACAACAATGTTTCAACTGAACTCTGAACTCTCAGTACACCTGCGTATCCAGTGCAATGTTTTTTAAAATGATTTTTTCTTAACCATTCAAATTACATCTTTCAAAGAACTCATCCATGCACCCTAACTTTCTGTTTTCAGCAATCAAAATCCACCAATCACTGCTACTGAATCATTAGCACTGAAACTCCACAGTTTTTTTCATTACAAACTCCTACTGTTTCAACTGCCATTTCATTCCCACACTTCATCTGACTGCAGCAGAACCTCCTCTCACCATGTTTTCTGTCTGGATTATTGGACATAGTTACATCCACTGGGCTCAAAGGTATGCTGATAACAGAAATTTACACAACCTCAATTTACAAAATGTGGATATCAACTGGATTGGCCACAGAGGATTGAGATGTCACCAATTGATACCATTGGTGAAAACCTTTTTGCATTTGCCAAACCCTGACCTCATAATAGTGCACTGTGGAGGAAATGATTTGGGCACTTTGACCGGGGTAGGTCTGGAAATGCTTTTAAAGGACACCTTTGGGCAATTGATGGCACTTTTTCCACAAACTGCCTTGGTATATTCAAATATATGCCAAAGACAGAAATGGAGGTGGTCCAACCAATTTTGTCCACAAATTGAGAAAGCGAGGAAGCATGTAAATAAGTCTGTTTCAGCTTACATGAGAGACCATGGAATGGGCTCCATCTACAACAATAACTTGTGTTACTACATGCAAGATATCTACAGAGGAGATGGTGTGCACTTCTCAAATGAGGGGAACAGAATTTTCATCCTGTTTTTAAGACTATGTATTGGTACCTACTTATAAGTACCTAAATCTACCACAGACCCAAAAGCTATTTTCATAGCTACCCTAACTATGATCACTCTAAATAAATTTTAAATGTAACTTTTTTTTTACTAATTTTCACCATTTACGCTTTCCGGAGCGCTACCCGGTTCGCGCACCGGACACTAACCGTGCGAAAATGTTACATTTTTTTTTTTTTTTTAGACATATATGGGTCTCCTCATCCACCCTCACAAAACCTAGGGGGTCAGGATATGTCTCCCTTGCCCCCTTTTACACAATCCCAGCATTGTTTAGCATCCCTCTTGTGTCCAAATTAGACCTTAATGCAAGATGGCGGACTCCCGTTACGCTACCGGTAAGCTACCCGGTTCGCGTACCGGGTAGCGCTTCCACCGCAAAAAATCGAAAACATTTTTTTAAAATGTTTTTGCCCCGCGGGGCCCTTCAATAGGCCCCACATCAATCCTAGGGGGTCAGGAGGGGTCTACCTTGCCCCCTTTTATTCATTTCCCCCTTCATTTATTTCCACCTCTTGTCTCTCGATCCTACCGAGAGACAAGATGGCGGCCGCACCGGACTGTTTAGAATGTTGACAGTCGGCTTCTCCTCGCGAAGTTCCGTTACGCGTCTGGTACGCGAACCGGGGCGCTAACCGGGACGCTGTCACAGATATATATATTTTTTGAACGTTAATTTCTCAAAATCCACTGGAGCACATATCTTGAGACCTAGCAAAGGCACATCGGGCAAACAGTCTCTACAATTTTGCCAAGTTTCATAGAAATCCATTCAGCCGTTCGAGCTAAAAGTGAGTCCAACCGCCCTATGGAAATCTCAATGTTAAAAACACATTTTGGGACCCCCCTTTTTTCCCGGCCCCCGCTTGACGAAACCCCCTCAAACTTTCAGGGGACGCTCAGAAACAAAATGTGCCATTTTCCTGAGAATTTCAACCGATTCCGTCCATCAACGCCAAAGTTATTCAACATAGAATTTTCAGAAATCCCTATTCAAAAAAATCCTAACTATATATACCTACTGGCGACCGCCAGTAGGTGATATATATATATATATATATATATATATATATATATATATATATATTGCCGCTCCGATATCTTTCACTCCAAAAGAAATCCGGCACTCACAGGAGAAGTTTCTAGGTTTGTTTAATGACAGCAAACAAACACTAAGCAGACAAACGCGTTTCGGTTTCCTTCGTCAGTGTCGAAGGAAACCGAAACGCGTTTGTCTGCTTAGTGTTTGTTTGCTGTCATTAAACAAACCTAGAAACTTCTCCTGTGAGTGCCGGATTTCTTTTGGAGTGAAAGATATCGGAGCGGCAATTTGAGACGTGGGGCGTCACCACGACAGGCACCCGCCCACGAGTGCCCCGGTTCCTTGACGCAACAGAGCGGCATATATATATATATATATATATACATATATATATATATATATATATATATATATATATATATATATATATATATATATATACGCATATCTTAATGCATACTCTTTAATATATATTATATATATATTAAGAGTTTAATATATATATTAAACCCTTCCCCCCAAAAAATTGAATTTGAATTTTACTCTGAAATTATGTTTATTGTTTTATTGTGTTTCATTGTAGTTTTATGACATTTTATTTGCCTAACATACACATTTAGGTTTATCCACAATTCCTGAATAATATAAATTAACCAAGCCACTGAAATCAAAGAAAGATCCATTGAGCAGATTTCAAATTAAGCAGTTCTCCGTCCTGTTATTTACACACAAGCCCGACCTCAAATTAGCTAAATATTATATTCCTCTTGACATCAACGATGGCACTTGCTAAGCATCAATTAATCAATCCTTAAGCAGAGAACATGAAGGCAGTGACATCAACTTACTTCACTATTGCTAGAGGGACTAAGATTTGGGATGATGGGTGAAGTTGTTACTGAAGACATTTGCTACAATGATGAACAACTTCGACATCAGAAGGTCAGAGCACAATATTATTAGTCACCTATCAAGCTGAGCTGTGCACTTGGCATTTGGATGATATGGCGCTGGATTGATAAAAATCACTAACTATCAATTAAAAATGACAGATGACTGGACGACTGAAAGTTTGGTGCTGAGTAAGCATGCTGCTTCATTGGAGCATAACACGCTTTTTGGACATTTCGTGGAAAATACTTCGTTTACTGATCAGATAACTTTTTTTGTGACCTGTAATAGAGCCCTGAACAATTTGCTTGTAAAAGCGTACTATGGCGAAGAAAATACTTTAATTGTCTCTTCTAATATATTACTTAGCTTATTTTTTTTTAAGTTTGATTTATTAAGGAAGAAAAAATATGCGGGGGAGGAAGGAAGGGGGATGAAGGAGAAGAGTTACAATAAGTGGGTGGAAGAAATAAACAATATAATAACAATTTCATAAAAAGTAAGCATTACTAGCATGAGGAATTATGAACATATCATGAGAATATAAATACAATAAGAAAAAACACAGTGTAAAGAAATACCATAATTATAATTATCAATTAAATAGAAATAATAGGTAATAAGAAAATCACGGAGGTTTGCGAACTTCAACTGTATCAGGAGTAGGAGAGGGATGAACAGGAGCAGAGGAAGAGAGGTATGTTACCAAAGGGAGCCAAGTCAGGTCACGTTTGATAGCTAGGGAGATGGGAGATACATAATTGGTGTCTAATCGATGATTAAAACAGACTGCATTCCACCAAGACTGATATGAAATATTTGCAGCCTGTTTCCAATTAGAAGTGATAGGATGAAAGGCTATAGCAATGAAAAGGTCAAGTAAAGGGTGGTGATTGGGGGAGTGAGGAAGTTCTGATGAGAGGGAGCCAAGAAAAACTAGTGAGGATGAAAAGGAAACCTAAAAATGGAAAATCTTTTGTATTTGCCCCCAAACCAACTGCCAGAACTGGGAAGTAGGCGGGCATTCAAATAACATGTGTTTAAGGTCAGCAGAAGGGCAAGGACAAGACCAACAAGTAGAGGGAGTGTCCGGTGAAAAACGGGACAAAGCAAGTGGAGTAAATAGAGTTCTGTGGTAAATAAAAAATAAAGTTTGAGTAGTGTTAGCAGCTCTAGAGGTCTTATGCAGTTTAGTCCAAAGTTTGTCCCAAAAAAGTACAGGCCAATTCTGAGAAAAATCCAACTCCCATGCAAGTTCAACACGAGACTTCAATCGGTCAGTAGAAAAACGGAAAGAATTATAGAGAGCGGAAGCAGAAGGAGAGGTCTCCAATAAAAGGGAAGTGGATCTATGATCTAAAGGAACATCGTTGGAAGGTGGAAGAGATTGAAAGTAAGAAAGTAAGACTGGATAAAGGGTATTGTATTGCGCTTGGGCAGAAGCAGGCAAAGAGAAAAGAGATTGAAGATCTTGGAAGGAGAGTGGCGTATTCTGAGAAAGTAATTGAGAAATCCAGCAAATTCCTCGAGAGTACCAAGATTTCCAAAAAATGGTACGATTACGAATTTTGAAAAGAGAGTTATTCCAAATCGGTTGTTCGTGAATGGAGAGAAGGGATGGGTAGGATGAAGTTAAGTAGGGAGAAAGGAGATTACGAGAATGTGAAAGAATAGGCGAGCGAAGACGAGTTAAAGAAGATGTAAAAGACATGAATTCATTGAAGGTAAAAGGAGAAATGAAAGAGGATTCCATACTTAGCCAGACAGGGGGATAATGAGGCAGATCAGATGAAAACCAGCGAGTCGTTTGCTTCAGGGAAAAAGCGCGATGATATTGTTTGAAATCAGGAAAACGGACTCCAGAATGAGCTTTGTCCTTACGTAAAGAGTCAAGAGCTACTCGAGGACGTTTACCGTTCCATAGGAATTTTAGTAATAAAGAGTCAACCCTCTTAAAGAAAGAGAGAGGAATATGAAAGGGGAGCATAGAAATAGTATAAAGAAGCAAAGGGGATAGCATCATCTTTATAGAGTTGAGTCGACCCCACCAGGACAAAAAGAGTGGATGCCAGCGAGTGATAGCCGTATCCATTTTCTTATGAATATAATCAAAGTTCAGTTTAAGAGTGTCAGATAGTAAAGGAGCAAACCATACACCCAGGTATTTGATTTTGGATGGTTGCCATGAAAAACCTGTACGAGAAAAGAGATGTGTCAGACAAAGAGGATTCAAAGGTAAAATTTCACACTTGTCAGCATTCAGACGATAAGCGGAAACTGCAGAAAAGGAAGAGACCTGCTGAAGAAAAGAGGGAATAGAAGTAGCAGGGTTGGAGCAATAAAAAAGAATATCATCAGCATAAACCGACAGTTTGACTTGTTGGGAACCAAAAGGAAAGCCAGAGATAGTGTCATCGAGACGAATTTTAGTAAGGAAGGGTTGCAAGGCTAAAACGAAAAGTAAGGGGGATAAGGGGCAACCTTGTCGAACCCCCCTATGTAAAGAAAAATAATCAGAGGACATCCCATTAACAAAAATAGAAGCTTGAGGATTAGAGTAAAGTAAAGAAATAATAGAGATAAATTTAGGAGGAATACCAATCCAGCGTAAAGCCTGAAACATGAAATCCCACCCAATCCTATCAAAGGCCTTCTCCGCATCTAGGGAGATAGCTGCGAAAGGAAGAGTGAGGGAAGAAGATTTGCTAAGGATGTTAAGAAAAACCCGGGAATTATCAGAGGAGAGACGCCCCTTGACAAAACCAGATTGTTCTGGGCCAATTATATCTGGTAAAAGGGGATCCATGCGTAATGCTAATATCTTCGCTAGAATCTTGTAATCAGTGTTAACCAAAGATATTGGTCTATAGTTTTTGCATAAGGAGTGGTCTTTATCCTCCTTTGGAATTAAGCAAATTAAGGCTTGTTGAAAAGAGCCACTAGAAGAACCGGCAGCAGAGAAAGACTGAAATAAAAGTAGGAGTTTAGGAAGAAGAAGAGAGGCAAAGTGGCTGTAAAATTCAATTGTGAAACCATCAGGACCCGGAGATTTACCATGATGAAGTTTAGAAACAGCATGGGATATTTCAGAAAGCGAGATGCCCTGTTATAAGGTGCGAAAGTCAACATGCGAAACCGAGGGAGATGGAATAGATTGAAAGTAGGAAAGGAGATCGTCAGATGTTGCAACCTGTTCTGGAGTATAAAGCGTATCATAAAATTTGACAAATTCAGCGAGAATATCTTTATCCTTAAATGTGGTATCACCGGAAGAAGTTTTATTAGATTGGATTTTTGTGCGTTCTTTACGGATCTTTACGGAGTTGGCCAAGAGCTTCCCCATTTTATTTTTACCCCCATAGTATCTAGAATTACACTTTAGCAGAATATTAGAAGCTGCGTCTGTTGTGAATTTATTAAAAGAGATTTTTGCTTCAATAAGAGCCTTAAGGGAGGAATCAGATTTAGAAGCGTAATAAGCATGTTCTAAAACTTTAATGTCAGCCAAAATTTTCTCCGACTTGGCCTCTCGTAGTTTCTTCCGTCGAGATACAAAGTTAGTAATAAAACCCCTAGAGGCTGCTTTGAATGAATCCCAAACCATAACAAAGGGGGAGTCAGGGGTTTGGTTTAAAAGAAAAAAATCCTTGGCAAAAGCAGTAAATTCGGTACAGAAGGTGGGTTCCAAAAGTAAAGCATTATTAAATCGCCATCTGCTCGAGTGGGGAGAGAATGGGAGTAGATCAAGATCTACATAAACTGGGGCATGGTCAGAGAGTAAAATGGAGCCGATTTCAGAACGAATGGCGTGTTGGGATAAGGGCTTGCTGAGAAAGATATGGTCAATACGGGATTGAGATTGATGGGGAGGGGAGAAAAAACTATATTCTCTAACATCCGGATTGCATAGTCTCCAAATATCTACCAATGCATTATTTTGAAAGGAGCTCACAAACTGCATGTGCATTCTAGAGGGAACAAAAGTAACTTTTGAGTGTCGGTCAAGGAAGGGATCAACAATCTGATTACAGTCTCCAGCGAGGAGTATGTAATCTCCAGAAAGGGAAGATAATTTGGAAGAAATAGCAGGCCAAAATGATCTATCAATTCCAGTAGGAGCATACACATTAAAAAGGGTGAGTGGGATATTTTCAATGAGTAAATTAACAATGAGCCAACAGCCATCAACATCACATTCACGAGTAATCGAGGAAACATTTAACTTTTTATGTATTAACAGTACAACACCATTCTTTCTAGATGTCGTAGGAGAACAAAGAACATGACCCACCCAACAGCGTTTAAGTTTCATAGCCTCCGGCTCAGCAAGATGGGTCTCTTGAAGGAGGGCAACATCAGTTTTAAGTCTTGCTAAATGTGAGAGAACCCTCTGTCTTTTAATGGGATTAATTAACCCCTTAACATTCCATGTCATTACACGGAACGAAACAATTTAGAAAAACAGTTAAGAGCAACATGCTCAGCAATGCATAAGAAGTACAATAAAGAGAAAATGAGAAAAATAGAAGAGGGCAGTGAAAAGATAGAAGATTCAAGGTTGAGGACAATCTTGAATCCAGAAAAGCAGAGAGAAGAACAGAAAAGAAGAAAGTAAAGAAATAGAGAAGACGAAGAAAAGAAAAGTTGAGAAGAGTCCATGATAAGAGAAGAAGGAAAGAGGACAGGAACAATAGCGAACAAGAAGACAGTACACGTCCAAAAGAACGACTGAGAAATATACTTACGAAAAGGAAAAAACCAAAACAAGATAGGGGATGGTGGTGGCAGGAGACAACGGCGAAAACAGCCAGAGCAAACACCAAACCTCAATTGCTATGACATCAAAAGGGCAGCACGAGGAAAAATGAGGTAAAACAGGATGGCGGGGAGAAGGGGAATACCTGCTGAAGAGAAAGAAACATTAGGATAGATGCATGGAAGTGAAATAAACAAGATGAGAGATGGGTTGAAACAGTAGGAGCACGAAAAGGGTAGGCAAACATAATGACAATAGTAAATACATCAAAACCACATCAGAACGAACGAGGAGGAAACCAGAAGCATATTATATAGAAATCAAACCATAGCAAACAAATCCAGTCAACCGGGCTTGGACAGATCCATGACATCACGGCTATGTCGGTGAAGAAAAGCTTGCAGGGCCTCAGGATCCTCGTAGGTGGTTGTTTTGTCATTATACGTAACCTTGAAGAGGCAAGGATGCAGAAGACCATATCTGGCATTAAGGGCTCTGAGCTGCGGTCTCATGTCTAAAAACTTCTTCCTGCGCTCCGCGGTGGTCTTGGAGACATCTTGTGATATGTAGAGACGGTGGCCCTCCCAAATAATCTGCTTCTTGAGCTTGGCGGCGGAAAGGACCTGTAGAAGGTCAGTGTATTGGAGAAACAGCATGATGACACCCCTAGGCTTGGTAGCAACCTTAGGACCAAGGCGATGAGCTCGTTGAATGTTAATGGAAGACAAGGCTGGAGCGTCTAAGATCTTGGCAAGGAAGGACTGAAAGAAAGTGGTAGGATTTGACCCTTCTGAAAGTTCCGGAAGGCCGTACAAGCGTAAATTATTCCTACGATTTCTGTTTTCCAACTCCTCCGTCTGTCGTTTAAGTAGTAGTATTTCCGCTTCGATGGACGGGATACGTGAATAAGAAGACTGCAAGGATTCTGTGGACTGTTCCAAGGTGTGAACACGCGTGTCTAGAGACGACCATTTCTCCTGCATAGCCTGCATGTTTTTAGTGGTGGCCTCCATAAATGGCTTGAATGCTCGCAACTCTTCCAAGATGAGATCTATAGAGGAGGGAGAAGAAGTACTCCCAGGCGAAGGAGGGTCCTTTTTCAAACGCTTGGAAGAAACCAAAGAGGATGTCGTTTTGTTTCCAGTAGAAGCCTTAGGGATGGCTTCATGAGCGGAGTCGGACTTTGATGGCCGACCCTCTTCCATGTCTGGGAAAGGCGAGTCAGAGTCTGATCCAACCGGCACTTTAGATGCGGAGTTGAGTTTCAAATTGCGAAGTTTCCCCATGAACTCCAGAGAAGTAGTTGAGAGGGAGCAATGAGTCAAGTGGAGCGAGGCAGTAGTGTAGGTACCTTATAGAGCGAGCAATTTGCAGGCATTAAATAGTAGAAAAGATAATGAGTAGGGTCGCTCTATGAAAGCCTGAGGTAAAATGGGAGAATCGCAAAGTCATGAGGTAATCATAAGGTAATCATAAGAGGGCAATTGCAGAGCCGGAAAAACAAGCTGAGTGAGCCATAGCACGAAAGAAGAGGACACATGAATTCCCCCGCGCAATATGGAAGAAACGCAGCTTAGGCAATGAGCAATTATGAAAATTCAGAAAGGATGGTGAAAATAGCAAGCTGCATTTATCAACAAGGCCTTGTATAGATAGGAGGAAGTCCACAAAATGGCGGCCGGGAGTACAAATGCAAGGGCTTCCATGCGCAAAGAAAAGGAAATGTCCATAAGCCACACCAGGCTGGAAAGAGGGCTCACCTCTCAATTAGGGCTGTATTCAGGATGTATTCAGGATGTTGGCAGCATATGCGGCATATCGGCAACTGCTTCGCCGGCCGCCGTGAGGAAAACGCGGCCGGCGCACAAAATGGCGGCCTCAATCGCCGGAGCGGCACCTCTGTGACAGCGCGCGAAATAAGTGCACAAACCGGGAAACGGAGATAGTGGGCAGCGCACCTCACGCTCCGGTCGACATATCCATCTGTGGATGACTGCAAGACCCCTTCAGTGCTGCGAGGTAAGAAGATGCGCCGAGGCTGTGTCCGGAGCTCCGGAGCTATGCCGCCATCTTGGCCGGCGTTCAAGCCACACCCCCCATTACTTAGCTTATTTAAACTGCTCGTAATCTGGAATTCCAATGAAAGAACACTTCATTCTTAATATAAAGGCAGGAAAGAAACTATATATCAGGTGGATGCTACATCTACAACGTGAATTGTTATTTACAAACAATTACAACATATACACCAAACCAGAAAGCTACAATAAGGATGAAAGATCTAAAATCATACTAGCAAAATATTTTCAAGGGCATGCAGAAATTCAAATTTCAACTGTTTGCAGCAGCTTCTTCACCTCTGAGGCGATTCACAAGAATGTTGTTATGGAGTGATCGCTGGTGACTTTATAAGGAAAAAGCCTTATTGTTTTCTATATTGTCTTATAACAAAAACATTACATCGAATATTACTATGAATGTGAGGTTGACTGAAGGGATATCAACCATGATGTGACTATAAATCTAGAAAATAACTGAATAAAAAATATTCTGGCTAATGGCTGATACATGTGGACAAATCTATCAGGGCTAAAATACATGGAAGGAAGTAAACAGGTATTTTGAACTGTTGGAAAATGGCTTTCGCGAACAGTAAAATAGTTGACATGGAAATCTGTTACTGATAATATTAAAACATTGTTGCAAGTTTAAATAACTCCTGAAGAAGATGTAATTCAATCTCGAACGTGTGGAGGGCAAATATTCATTAATGTCCCTTGACAAAGTGTCAGAAAATTAATAAACTGACAATAATGTTTTATTTTAAAAATGTTGAATGTGAAGATGATACGGATTATCATTAAAGTGTGTTCTCCACGGAGGGGACAGGATCTCCATAAGCAAGCTATTGCTCTGGATGCTGAAGATCGTATGTAAATGTTCTGTAGCTGTAGACTTGAAATGTCAATTATCACATCATAAGCAATTAACCCTGTATGATATGTCCATGCCACACATAAAAGAAGTTCCTATCAGATTATGGATGGTTTCGTTGATTGTTCCAACAAGCTTAAAGATCGATATTGTTGTATTGATTCTATTGATCAGCATTTATCCTACACTATGACATCCTCCAACCCCAGCACACAGAGGACTCTGACTGTCGTTATTGTCCCCAGGAGTGAGACATTGCACGAGGACATTTTGCATGTAATTGAAGCTTTGTTTAATTTATCTCACTCCTTTTTTTAACAGTTAAATAGAAAGATCTGAATGCAAGATAACATTTCCATTACCAGATCGTCATCATGCCAACTATGAAGAACTTGACTTCAGCGAAAATGAAGTATTTCTAGTTTTCTCTGACAGTGGATAACGGACTCAAAAATAAGAACAGCTAAATGTACATCTTTCTTAAACCGCACCTCATCTTCAAACTAACATATCGTATCCACTTTGAAACAATAAGTTCATTCTTATGATTGGAGTCTTCTACACGAGGCTCTGCTAGCTCATAATTGGAATCCTTGCATATTCCTGGCTTGACAGACCATCTAAGCCTTCATCTTGCTCCTTACCTGTGCTGAGAAACTCGTCATGTGGGAGACTGCATTGCAGAAGCCGTCCCCAGCCATATTGACCCTGCTGTGAAAGTATTGTCACACAATATAAACCCTGCTGGTTGGTGCCGGCAATGTGTTGTGAGATCAGCTGACCATGTGTGGCTGGAATATTGGACCTGGTTGGAACCCACTGTCAGTTTCTAAAGTCGTTGCACTCCTGTTCCCAGCAGCATCGGAAGTGGAGGTTCCTTGTATTGAGCTCATGTCTCTTGCGGCAGATCTGCTGGTGGCCCAACATAACCGATTTCTCTCTGGAGTTGGTAGAGTGAGGGAGCTTGACAGAGCCTCAGGAGTACAGAAGGTCATCACCCTCCATAGTGGAATTTGAAAGCCGTCACCCAGCTTGCAGGTAGGTGGAGAATGTGTTTCTGTCTCCTTCAGCCATCTTATCCTCACTGTTTTCTTTTTTGGAGTTCAGATGTCAGGGACTTGCATAGGTGTGCTGCTTTGCCACAGGAAATGCAGATCCTCTGTCACCCTAGATTTTGTTTGTTAAGAGAGGTGAATATTACCTTTTATTTCCTTAATGTAGAGGACCTACTAGGATATGATATGTGAAGGGGCATGGTCAACTAGAGTTTAGCTGACTCAATGGACATAGCCTGGCTAAATTGCCCATTATTGTCAGTCATCATCTTAAGCTTAACTATACTCATTCTCCCTTTGTGTCAGAGACGCCATTCTGTACCCCACAAACGGAGAAATAGGGCTATGAATCCAACCTTTCATGGAAGAGGAACTAGTAACCTAATTAGAAATGGGAATATATGTCCTCCTTGATCCAGCCTTTGAAAGAGATATAAGATTCACTATTCCACCAATTGGCTGTCTTCTCGGACCTAACTATCAGCGAAGGCAGATTGTTTACCTGACCCTTGTTTGTTCTCAATGAATGAGAACCACTCTGTCTTTGTTTCCTTGAATGGACCTAACTCCCACTGATGACATACTAACACCAACCTGTCTCTAATATTGATAAATTGCACTTGGTTGCAGCTATATTAACCTAATCTACTAAACCTATATGGTACCACTCCTGAAGTGGCCACCTCCTTCGCTTGACCTAACCCACCCTCATACCTACTCTACCTGATCTAACACAAGCACAAAATGTCCTAGCTAATTTCCCTGCCTGTAGTTTGGATGATCAAATACACCTAAGGACCTCATACTGATGCTTTTCTGAGCATTTAACTGAACTAGGGGCTACAGACTTCACATTTGTTACTATAGCTCATACATTCTTTTTGCTTGAGGGTATCTACAGTGGCAGCTCTTTTTGTCATAATTGTTATTATGGAAAAGGTTGATGCTGATATGAAAAATGAAATATTAATTTATGTTTCAGTTTCAGTCTCAGTAAAGCTATATTCGATTTTTGCAAAATATAAAATCATAAAAGCTACATATATATATACACATTATCATTTCATAATATTAAATACCCATCAACCCTTAAAAAACCATTAAGAAGACATTAAATTGGTACATTTGTCAGAATAAAGTATTACAAATTCAGAATTAATTAATTAATGAGTTAACATTAATTTCCACTTCCTCAGGATGCTTTTAAAAAAAAACGTCATGACCATGATACATTTATCATTTCCTAGTTATAATAAACTGAAATACGCTGGTCTACATTGTCGCCAGTAACCCTGTCTCAGATATTGTTTAATCCACCTTCTACATTCGTTATCATAATATTTACAGAATAAAATCAAATGGAAAGTGGATTGTATAGACTGGTTGTCACATGGGCATGGTAACAGAGTTCTTGACCAGTCATTTCTTTTTGGAAAAGTTACTAAACGGAAAAATAATTGAAATCTGAACCTAGTCAATATAAAACGGTCAAAACCCAGAGCACAGATTGATAAATAGGGTTGAATCGTCTGGCTGATCAGTGCCATTTGATGTTGAATTACTGTGCTTTTCGTAAGTTCACCTGTTACTCTCAACATATCAAAGTGGGTCATGCATATTCTTTTTAGGCCCCTCCTTGAAATTCCACTATTTGATTCAGGGTTACTATACAATTCGGGTCTTTGCAGGTCAATGAGTGTATTCCTGACATATGCTAACCACGGAATGCTTTTAGCTTTGTCCAAGGCCATTGTGTCCTTTATAATGTCCCTGTTAAGACCCAGGGCTTCCACAGTCCATACCCTATGCCAGAGTAGAATTGGCTGTAATTTTATTAGGTCGGAAATATATTCCATCCCTAATTCCGCATGACAGTTAAATACAGAAGCACCCTGGGGAAGCGATAACAAATATCTTAAAAACCCATTTTCGGCTATTTGAATGGAGGATGCATTCTGGATCCCCCAAATTCCAGCCCCATATAGGGCTACACTCCTACATCTAGCCATGTATATTTTTAGCAGTATTTCGGGTGGTCTTTTGCCTAATTGTTTTGCAAAATTCATTAGGACTGCTATGGATCGTTTAAATAACAAAGTCCTAGATTTTATGGCTGCCACCCATGAACCTGAACCATCGAGTAACACCCCCAGGTAGGAGACGTTTTTGGTACACTCAATTGATAGGCCATCCATCTGATTCATTTATGTGAACAAGATTGTGTCTTTAATAATGAATTCTCCCATTGTGAAATCCACATTAACCACGACTCGCAAATATGTAGTCAGGCCAGCACTGAGGCCCAGGGTTATTGATTGACAAGTCACATTTGGGGGTGGTACAGTGCCGGAAGACAAACACAAGGACAGGAAACCTTAGATCAAACCCACAGATAGATTCAGGGGTATTGCAATAGTCAAGTGAGACTGGTCTCAATAAAGCGCACATGGCTGGGGAGTGGGGGGGTACGCGTGCTCCAAAAACACCCTAAAGTCAGAAGCCAGATAAGTTAAGGACATATAGCCAATCAGAACACAGCACACAGCACAACTCAGCTCAAAACAATGAGACACCGAACTATGAAAACCCAGCCGATTGTAACTTGTCCAGCTTCTCAACACCAACAGCAGGGAAAGTTAACAACCTGCTGTTAATGATTAAGTCAGGTTCAACCAATGACTCATGTCCCCCTGCCATACTACATCTGGTTTCCGGAAAGATCAGTACCTATCTAACCCTTATTCTAAATGAGATGATCACCTCAGGGACTTTTTCCGTGTCTTGGAAAAAAGCATGTATAAAGCCCATTTTGAAGAAACCCTCCTTAGACCCCACAGAGGTAAAAAACCACTGTCCAATATCATGTCTACTATAGCGGCTAAAATCTAGAAAAATCTGTCAATTCTGGACTAACTCACAATCTAGATTCTAATGACCTCCTAGACGCCACCCAACATGGCTTCAAACCATGGCACTCTACAGAATCTGCCCTGATAATGGCAACAGAGGAGATTAAAAAACAGCTGGATGGAGGAGGAAGAGCCATCCTTGTCCTTCTGGAGCTATCAGCAGCATTTGACACCGTTAATCATGCAGTGCCAACACAGCGGCTGAAGGCAATAGGGATTAAGGAGAAGGCTCTAACCCTTCTCTCCTCCTTTCTGATATCTACGGAGCAGAGGGTGTGCTGGGACAATTTAATCACAGATAGGTTTTGCATCCCATGTGGGGTGCCACAAGGCTCAGCACTGTCACCAACCCTGTTTAACATCTATGTTATCCCTTTAGCCAAGCTAATAAGAGAGCATGGCTTCACGTTAATCTCATATGCAGAGGACACTCAGATTGACATATCTATCTCATTGAGTGTCGAAATCACAGATGTCAGGTTCCACAATTGTCTGAAGGGCATTATGGGATGGATAAATCTGAACTTCCTCAAACCTAATACCGATAAAACAGAGGTCATGGAGTTTGGGAAGGGCCCACTTATATGGAACCAAGCATGGTGGCCAATAGAGGCAGGAATTTTTCCCCTTCCATCTGTTAAGGCGAGAAACCTGGGAGTGATGTTCGACAATCAGCTAAACTTTACAGGGCAGAGTAATCTGCTGACTTCCTCTTGCTTCTTCGTATTGAAGATCTTACGTAAGATCCTGCCCTTTATCCCTCAAGGCCTCAGAAAAATTATCTAATCCTATCAAAAATAGATTACGGTAACTCATTGTTTTTGGGCATTGACAAGCACCAGACAGGTAAACTACAGTCAATGCAGAAGGCAGCAGCACGACTACTACTTGGCATCCCAAAATGCCACTCCATCTCCAGTAGCATTAGGCAGCTACATTGGCTTGCGATCCAACAACCTGCTGAATTCAAAGCCCTGTGCCTGTCACATAAGGCGCTATATAGTGAGGGAGCCTTGGACATGCAGAAAATATTCCTCTGGTAATCCCCGCGACGGAGTCTCAGATCAGCCAACACAGGACTAGTTCAGGTTCCTAAAATCCAAAAAGCCAGGTGGGGAGGAAAAAGCTTCTCCTACCAGGCAGGCAAGCTCTGGAACAGGATGCCGAGCACCATTAGGCTAACGCCTAACAAGCATCAGTTCAGGAAAATGATCAAGACCTGACTCTTCTCCCCAAACAATTTCTCTACTTGCCTGGACAACACTCTACATGCCACCCTCAGCGCCCAGATGTTTCGGCATTCATGCACTTTACAAATATGATACTTACTTACTCACTTACGCAGTGATCACAGACTTTCTCTAGGCACTACTATTCATCAGGGAAACAGGGAGCTCATGTCTTTAATCCTTGCTCCATAAGTTTATAGCGCCAAGGTTGTAGGAAGGGTCCAGAGAATAAAAATACAAGAAGTGCTGGAGTATTTCACAGAAAGGACATGGAGGAAAAGTCTTTGAAGACATGGATACTCAGTCCTGTTTACTAGTGTAGGAGGTTTAATGGGTACCTACCTGATATCAAGAACTTAGGCTAGTTTTTCATCTTGTCTGAAGTTTGAAGAAGATCTCAAAGCCTCGGATTAGGGAGATGCAGGTAGTCCAGAGTAGCTGTGCATGATGGAGCGAGGAGGAAGATTTTGTGCGAGCTGGTGCCACTGGAACCACTGGTTCATAAGGACTTGTGAGGAGACCGTAGCACTTCTTGGTTCCAGCAGGATTCTTCAGGTGAGTGGAAAGGGAGAAGCATGTTCTGCAGAGAGTGAGGCCATTCCACGATTCGTATTTGGGTGGGATTTATATACACTCTTGAAAGCTCAATGGAAGTAGCTAATTCACATGTGTCATGGTGGGACACATGGCTGTCTGTACGCTTCTCGAACCATGGGAACAAATACGTGTTAGTCCACTCCTTATGGTCTTACAGAATGGGCAGGTGCAGCTTGTTGATCAGAACCAAATAACAGGAAACAAATGTATTGTTTTCACTCAAACATGCATAGTGGAAACAACACCAAAACCCCAGTAACAGTGAGAGCAAGGCTTGCCATTGGCACATGGAATTCTGGGGCAGACTTGCAGGGATTCAATGGGAAACCACTCAAAGGCCGAAGGAACAGCAAGAGCAGTTAATCCATTGGCTCACATGATGTGGGGAGTGCTTACAGGGATGGAAGCCCAATGGTATTATGGGTACTGGGGAACCATCGGTTATGTGGGATTGTGGGAGTGAATCAGTCGAGAGGAAGTTGAGGCAACACCTGCCATGATGGAGGCTGGGGGAGTATCAGTCATGAGGGAGCTAGGGGAACAGTAGTCATGAGGTATATCAGTTTTGATATAATAGTGTATCATAAAAGTGCCACAGGTGTAAAGCAACATAAGGCCTGCATGCTAGGTCTACTATACAGAGGGTGCTTGAGGGAGTCATGACAATTTCCCCTGCAGGGAATGACCTACAGGCCATGATTTCTCTGGGTGCTGAGCATGGAAGGAACAAACCAGTTGAGGGGGGTGAACATTACTGGCTGGTTCCCAAGACTGCTCTTCAGGACCATGTCCGTTTCAAGCTATCAAGTAAAGCAAGCATATTTTCTCATGCTTAGAATCAAGGACTCTTTGTACTTCGAATTTCAAATGACCATACAGTGTTAGGGGTGAGGGAGGGGGAGCAGGACGGGTCTGGGCTCAATAGGGATTCAATGGGTACACATAAAACATTTAATGAATGGGTAAATCTTCTGGCATTTCTAATTTTACAACTACTGGATTAATGATTCGTTCAATACATAAGCGACCCACATGTATGGGTTGCAACTTAAGTAGCCCTTGTAATCTTAGGTGTTTAGTGGAAAGCCAAACTTGATCTTCAACCTTTTGGCCGTTAAACAATAGAAAGGGGAAACCCTAGTGGCTGAATGCAGTGACTTATTGTGGGCAAATTCAGCCAGAAGTAACAAGGATTTTCAAGCCTTAGGAGTAGTGGTCAATAATCACTGCCGTGACTGTTCTAAAACCTGGTTTACCCATTCCATCTGCTCATCAGTCCGTGGATGATAGGCAGATGAGAGTTGGGCATCAATCTCCAATGATGCACAAAAGCTGCGCTAGAATCAAGAAATTAATTGCGGGCCCCTATCGCAAAGGATAACCGACAGAATCTATGCAATCGCATGATTTATTGTGTAAACAGAACAGTGGAGTTTTAAGTGGTGGCTATTTCTTTTAGAGCAATGAAGTGTGCCATCTTGAAAAAAATATCTACTACTACCCAAATGGTTGTATACCAAATGGAGTTGAGGATGTCAGTCATAAAGTCCATGTTTACAGTATGCCAAGGATGTGTGGGCATTGGCAACTTTTGTACATATCCTGACGGTGTGGAATGGGATGCCTTGTTTTGAGAACATATTTGGCAAGGTCTGAATGTAGGATGTATGACATTACAACGCATGCTTTTACCACGCATGCCTTTACAACGCAGTTTTTACAACGCATAGTGTTACAACCCATAGCGCTTAGGGGTGCTGGATAGTGAATAGTTTAATTTCCTATTCCTACTCCAGTCCCCGTGGATAGTAGGGAAGGTAGTGGATAGTAAATTAAATCTATTCCCTATCCTAGAGCGCCCCCCAGCGCAATGCGTTGTAATGACATGCGTTGTAATAGTTGCGTCGTAAAGGCACGGCGTGGTAAAAGTTGCGTTGTAAAGGATGTTTCCCCTTTGGACAATGTGGGCCACCAAAACTATGGCTGACAGTTTGCTAAAGTGTTTTGGATTACTGGATGACCTGCTAAAGGAGTTTCATGACACCAGGTTAGAGCCTCCTGTCTTAATTCTTTCATGGCAACATATAAGGCGGTACCATGATAATTAAACTCATTGTGTACATGATTACATTTTTTGACCACCCCACTGTTAATTTCTCCTTGACTCATACTCCTTCGGCCTTAATCCAAGAAAGATTTCTGATCCCAGAGGCCTATGATGTGTTCAGTGTCTACAATGTACTTTGGTGTCTGTCTCTGAGCGTTCTGATTTGTGTAAGGCCGTGGAGATAGTAGATCAGTATTAATCTGTTCTGTGCCTGGCTGGTGATTTTGCAATTAAATTCGCTAAAAAGTAACAAGCACCTACTTATCTAGGGGGTCAAGGCTTTCAGAGACCTGAGGAATTGGAGATTCTTATGATCGTTGAATATGGTGATGATATGTCGTGCCCCTAATAGGTAGTATTGCCAATCTTAAAAGCCTAGTTTCATTGCCAATAGCTCATATTCGCCAATTGTATAATTCTGTTCCACTGGCAATAACGTTTTGGAAAAAAAGTCAACTGGATGATTGTATCCTGTTGTGTTGTTGCGTTGTGATAGAATACCTCCCACAGCCAACTGGGAGGCATCTGACTCTACAAAGTAAGGCTGTTGGAAATGGCCCTTTTTGTAGGGTTATCCCCAAACATTTTGCTTCTGCCTCCTTTATTTTTCCTGACCTGGGGTTGTTGGCATTAGGACTCTGGGCACTTTACCACTGCTGATCAGTGCTAAAGTGCATATGCTCTCTGTAAAAATTGTTATTGTGATTGGTTATCCATGATTGGCATATTTGTTTTACCAGTAGGTCCCTAGTAAAGTGCACTGAGTGTGCCAGGGCTGGTGATTCAAATGCTACTAGTGGGCCTGCAGCACTGATTGTGCCAGCCGTAGGAGTAGCCCTAAAATGGTGTCTCAGGCCTGCCACCACAGTGCCTGCATGCAGTTGCTAACTGCCATGCTGACCTAACCAGTGTCCACCCTGACCAGGCCTAATCCTACCCTTTCTGTTCACATTGGACACCCCTATGGAAGGCCTTAGGTACCCCCCCTGGGCAGGGTGTAGTGTATGTGAAAGGTAGAGCATGTGCTAGTGTGTGTGGCATGCTCTGGTAGTGGATTACAGCCATTTTCGTTTTTCACTATTTAAAGGCTATCTTGCCCATAGGGTATAATGGGGAATGCTGTGTATAATGTTTACCTGCATACCTACCCATAGGAGCAAGCTAGACAATTGAAGTCTGGTATCCCTCAACTCAGAATTTAATATTACATCTTTTAGGAAGGATGGTTTTTAAATCCTGTGTTTGAGAACAGCACTTTTAGAAAGTAGCTGTTCTCTTGTCTGACCTTTCTGTGTGCCTTGGCCTGTTTGTGAATTAGCTGTCTGGTTTGTGTGTGACAGGGACTGGGGAGCACTCAGGAGGCTGGATGTGTCAGCCCTAGGCTGAATAGCTGCATCTGCATCTTGAGTGGTGGGAAGGGATAGCACCTGGGCCTGAATGGGGCTGTGCATGCCTTCCACAATGCTGGCTCCACCTCCTTCTGGGCAGCTGACAACCCTGCCCCTCTCTCTGAAAGGAAAGAAGAAGTCAGGAAAACAAAGTGCTACAGGACGGACCAGGACTGGTTCTGGCTAAGCCAGGCCTCTCTGCTTCCAGAGAACAAAGGAAAAACTGGTATAAAAAGGGCTACCCAGACTACAGAAAATTAGATCATCCTGGAATCAAGAAGGAACCTCTGCCAAGGAGAAAGCTGGAAGACTGAAGAGGAAGGACTGTCCTGCTGTGTGGTTGTGGGCTGACCTGCAGTTGCTTGTCTGCCAAGGAGAGGGGTAGGACTTTGCTTTCCCCTTGCTTGAAGAGATCTCCAAGGGCCTGAGAAGAGCTGGCCTCCTGTTAAGAAGTCCCAGGAACAAAAGGACTTCACCCCCAGCTTCCCCCCTGAACTCTGCTGAGTGAGTTCTGCCCTTCCTAGAGTGCTTGATCCATGTGTGGGGCCTCTGGAAGTTGTTACCTGCTGTTTGGGGAGATGTTCACGCAGTTATCATAGGGTTATTCCTATTTGTGTGTACTGCTTGCCTCATCCAGAGGCACCTCCAGTCTCGAGTGCAGTGTCCAGAGTCAAAAAGGATTTCCCCACAGAAGAAGGTGAAGAAAAAATATATAAACAATTACTTAAAAAATGAGAAAAATGCCAGATAATTTTATTTCAGGGCAAGTTTCCATTGGTTAAAAAGGTTTATATATACTAGATTTAGGCCAAGTTACTGGGCCAGGTAGTATTGCAAAGAAAAAGTTGTCGACATGTTTCAGCTCTCTGGGCCAGAAGGTCTATGGAGCTTTCGTCAGGACTTACAAACACAAGATAGACATAAAGTTTACACATAAAATACTACTCACACTACTTGTGCGGTAATCCCTTTCTCATAATAATTTTATGAGAAGTATGCTCTTCATAATCTAGGAAAGAATGTAAATTTAAAACATCTTAGCTGATTGTTGCAAACATTACATTTTAAGTTTTCTGTGGGGGTTTGTACAGAATCACAGGTAATAATTTTATTTACACTGGAAGGAAGGAGATAGGGGGGCTATCAATACAACTTTGGTTGGATGCGATTGGGCGCTAGGAAATAATTGCCATATATTCACATTATATATATTCAAGGCGATAAGTCTCTACAATCATTTCAGTGTGGTAGGCGCAATCTGAGTAATCTCAGGTCGCACTCTACCGGCGCTGTATGATGTGCGTTATGTATTATAAGCAAGTGGATCCAAAGAATAACTGGTGTTTGTGTATCTGCTACTATGCAGATGGTGAGGCTCACATTAACGTGTGTAGCGGTGAAACGTTTACGCTCAAGAGTGTTTTTGCGACCTGCCCAACTAGACTATGTTAGAATTGGGGGAGGCAGGAATTGAACAAACATTTTTACTTTAAACATTGTTAATGCTTCTGAAGTAATTCAAAAGACTATAGCCGCGCTGTAGTTGAAAAATGCGACATAGCGTCTGGGCATTTGCGTATTACTCGAAACAGAAAACATTAGCGATTGTAAATGCGCATTAAGCTCTTACCTGCTGTGTAAGAGTACACTGCTTCCAACGGGGGACCACTTCTTAAAAGTGCAGAGCTGGGGTAGAGCAGAAACGTCTATAAGTATGGAAAAACGGCAATTATACGTCTTACCCGTAACAAGGTTCGGAGTTTTCATGCCGCCATTACCCGCGTGGAGGCTACGTTCTAGCCTTGTGCTGACTCTGCCCCCGGTGTGCGGAAGTCGCGTTGTTGTTTCATTTTTAAAGGGGTTGGGTCCCTCTAGTTTAAAGGCGCAGTAAGATGTCGAATTACCTGTGTCACAGGTAATTCGAATTACCTGTGTCACAGGTAATTCGACATCTTACTGCGCCTTTAAACTAGAGGGACCCAACCCCTTTAAAAATGAAACAACAACGCGACTTCCGCACACCGGGAGCAGAGTCAGCACAAGGCTAGAACGTAGCCTCCATGCGGGTAATGGCGGCATGAAAACTCCGAACCTTGTTACGGGTAAGACGTATAATTGCCGTTTTTCCATACTTATAGACGTTTCTGCTCTACCCCAGCTCTGCACTTTTAAGAAGTGGTCCCCCGTTGGAAGCAGTGTACTCTTACACAGCAGGTAAGAGCTTAATGCGCATTAACAATCGCTAATGTTTTCTGTTTCGAGTAATACGCAAATGCCCAGACGCTATGTCGCATTTTTCAACTACAGCGCGGCTATAGTCTTTTGAATTACTTCAGAAGCATTAACAATGTTTAAAGTAAAAATGTTTGTTCAATTCCTGCCTCCCCCAATTCTAACATAGTCTAGTTGGGCAGGTCGCAAAAACACTCTTGAGCGTAAACGTTTCACCGCTACACACGTTAATGTGAGCCTCACCATCTGCATAGTAGCAGATACACAAACACCAGTTATTCTTTGGATCCACTTGCTTATAATACATAACGCACATCATACAGCGCCGGTAGAGTGCGACCTGAGATTACTCAGATTGCGCCTACCACACTGAAATGATTGTAGAGACTTATCGCCTTGAATATATATAATGTGAATATATGGCAATTATTTCCTAGCGCCCAATCGCATCCAACCAAAGTTGTATTGATAGCCCCCCTATCTCCTTCCTTCCAGTGTAAATAAAATTATTACCTGTGATTCTGTACAAACCCCCGCAGAAAACTTAAAATTTAATGTTTGCAACAATCAGCTAAGATGTTTTAAATTTACATTCTTTCCTAGATTATGAAGAGCATACTTCTCATAAAATTATTATGAGAAAGGGATTACCGCACAAGTAGTGTGAGTAGTATTTTATGTGTAAACTTTATGTCTATCTTGTGTTTGTAAGTCCTGACGAAAGCTCCATAGACCTTCTGGCCCAGAGAGCTGGGAGGATGAAACAAATATACCGCAATTCCATCTAACCATTGACTTTGAGGGTTTCCTTATCTACACTGAACCAAAGGTTGAGCAGTGTTACAAGTGTCCAATTGTGTTGATTAAAAATATACATTACCTTGGGGTAAGAAACGGACACACAAAATCCTCATCCCTCCCTGTTGATTAACCGTTTGGGGAGATGGACAAGAAGAAAAGAAGAAGATCTACAATTTGCACGCATCGCTCACTTGCGGAACGCATCGTCGATAGTGCAAGAAGATTCCTGTTGCCACGAAGATCGTCGCAGCGCCTGTTGCCGCTGCAAGAACAGATGCATCAATCGCTTGCGGAGCGCATCACCCTGGTGCGGGAAGATTCCTGTCACTGCGAGCATCGTCGCAGAACCTGTCGTCACTGTGAGAAACCGTTGCACCGCTTGCTTGCGGACCGCTTCACGTCTCGGCGAACATTGTCGCAGATCCATCGCATCGAAGGGCCGCGAGAGGAGATCGACCCTGCGCTGTGCATTGCTGCCACATCTGAGATCATCGCCATCCCGAAGATCATCATATCGTGCCTGTGCGAGACGCTTCCTACCGAACCTGCACACCGGAATCCATACAAGGTATCGTATCCCTCCCCATACAGACCCGATTCCTCGAACATGTCCGCTGCATGCAGCGGGCTGTCGCATCGCCTCCCCAGGGTCTCAGGAGTGACGCCTTGCTTTTTTTTCAATGCTGCAGCTTCCATTTGGAACTTTTGTCGCATCTACAGGTACTTTGGGCTAAACGTGAATAAACTGTGGATTATTTTGACGCAAACCCTAGAACTCTTTTAAAATCATATTCTTGAACTATATATGTTGGATATTTGTTGTTTTGGTCTTGTGTAGTTTAGATAAACATACTTTATTTTTCTAAACTGGTGTGGAGTACATTTGTGGTGTTTTCACTGTGTTACTGTGAGTGTGGGTACAAATACTTTACACATTGCCTTTGATAAGCCTGTCTGCTTGTGCCAAGTTACCAAGGGGGTGAGCAGGGGTTATCTAAAGATTGTATCCCCCCCACCCTGACTAGAAGCAAGGGTCCCTATTTGGACATTGGTACCAACCTCTGCCAACTAAAGACCCCAGATCTAACAAGGGTCTGTGGGGTCTAGATGTCTGTGTACTGGGGCTGTTGTAAATTTCTCCTCAAGTAATTTTATAGGCATCATTGGCCCTTGGGACCACTCAAAAGATACCTTTTTTCATGAGAGGTTTGTGATGGGGCATACAATGTCAGAATAATGGGGTATAATCATTGGTAAAAGTTTGAAAAACCCAATAAGCTCTGTACCTCTTTTACCGTGGTCGGTGCTGGCCCATCTAAGATTGCCTGGACCATATTTCTGGCCATGGTCACATCATCTGGAGACAAGATATATTCCAGAAACTCAACATACTGCGTATGGAATGTGCATTTATCCAGATTGGCAAAAAGGGCATGTTCTTTGTCATTGCAGGACCATCCTGCTGTTTGTGAATACAGCAGGATGCAAATGTCCAGCAAATCTCGCAGAACATCATTGATGAAGTGCTGGAAGGCCGTTGGGGCATTACTCAACCCTAATGACAAAACTGTGTAAAAAGGCAGTCTACCATTTGTCACCCTCTTAGAATGGATATCTGTTTTAGCAGTCACTTTGTTATATGCTCAGGAGTCTATACACATCAGCAAACTGCTGTCACTCTTCGAAAGGAACAAGAGCGCCGATGATACAAGTGAGGTATTTTCCCTACAGCTGGCATGTCATGTTGGTATTTCTTTAAATGTTCTGTCTCTGGCTCAGAGAGAGCGTGATTGGGACTGCAGGGTAGTGCAGCACTCAAAATTAAGTCTATACGAAAGTCAAATTTCCTACAGTAAGGTAGTTGTGTATCCCTCTAGTTGTCAAAGTTGTCTTGGAAGTCTTAGTACTCTATTGGAAGCTGGTGCAAAGGGTCTGGTTTTGAGGCTGCACAATTCAATGGAAATGGGGCTCCATGTGCTTTATTATAGCAATGACTTCAACAATAAGGGAATCCCAAGGTGACAAGTTGAAAGGACCAGTTCGTGACAGGGTTATGCAGTTGAAGCCATGGGATCAGTAAAATAGCACCAAAAGTAGGTGTGTCTATGAGATCAAGATCAAAGTCTCAGAATGCCAATTCGTACATGCTAAAGATAGTGGAATCTTTTGATATACAATCATCTCAGAAGAGAGCTCAGAGCCATCCACAGCTCTAACATGCTCTGTTTCATCTTTCCTAACCCTTGGGATGTGAAAAGAACAGGCAAGGCTAGATTACTTTTTTTCCCAGTAGCCCCAGAATCTACAAGCATTGATAGAACTTACCTCTGTCGGGGTGAAATGATATAGGGGACTGGTATTGTCAAATGTCATGGCACCTCATGTAACGTATATAAAAAGGAGTCAGTTTAAGAACCATACACACATTATTGACATCTAACCCAGCCAATCAATCAATCAATCAATCAAGCATTTATAAAGCGCACTACTCACCCGGGGGGGTCTCAAGGCGCTAGGGGAGGGGGGGGCCGCTACTGCTCGAACAGCCAGGTCTTGAGCTGCTTCCTGAAGGCAAGGTGGTCCTGGGTCAGACGGAGGTGGGTCGGGAGGGAGTTCCAAGTCTTGGCGGCCAGGTAGGAGAAGGACCTTCCTCCTGTGGTGGCTCTTCGGATGCGGGGGACGGCGGCGAGGGCGTGGCCGGTCGATCGAAGCTGGCGTGTGGGAGCGTAGAAGTTGAGGCGGCTGTTGAGGTATCCTGGGCCTTGGTTGTGTAGGGCTTTGTGTGCGTGGGTGAGGAGACGGAAGGTGTTTCTCTTGTTGACCGGGAGCCAGTGCAGATCTCTCAGGTGTCCGGAGATGTGGTTGCGACGGGGGATGTCCAGGATGAGTCGTTCTGAATCCGCTGGAGTCTCTTCTGGAGTTTGGTGGTGGTTCCGGCGTAGAGCGAGTTGCCGTAGTCCAATCGGCTGGTGACGAGGGCCTGGGTGACTGTCTTCTTGGTCTCGGTGGGGATCCACCGGAAGATCTTACGTAGCATGCGCAGGATGTTGAAGCATGACGAGGAGGCGGGGTTGGCTTGTCTGGTCATGGAGAGGGAGGAGTCCAGGATGAATTCCAGGTTGCGTGCATGGTATGTAGGTATGGGTGCGCTGCCCAGGGCGGGGGGCCACCAGGAGTTGTCCCAGGCGGAGGGTGAAGATCCCAGGATGAGGACTTCCGTCTTGTCCGAGTACAGTTTCAGGCGGCTGTTCATCATCCACTTGGCTACGTCTGTCATCCATTCATGTAGGTTGGCTCTAGCGGTGGCGGGGTCGTTGGTGAGGGAGAGGATCAGCTGGGTGTCGTCGGCGTAGGAGATGATGTTGAGGTTGTGTTGGCATGCGATGGCTGCGAGGGGGCTCATGTAGATGTTGAAGAGGGTTGGGCTGAGCGAGGAGCCTTGAGGAACGCCGCAGATGACTTCGGTGGCTTCTGATCTGAATGGGGGGAGGCGGACTCTCTGTGTCCTTCCAGCGAGGAACGAGACGATCCATTCTAGTGCCTTCTCCTGGATTCCGACGTTGCCGTGGCGCTGCACTAGGGTACGGTGGCAGACAGTGTCGAAGGCCACGGAGAGGTCTAGGAGGATGAGGGCCGCTGTTTCTCCATTGTCGAGCAGGGCTCGGATGTCGTCGGTGGCTGCGATCAGGGCGGTCTCGGTGCTGTAGTTGGCCCGGAAGCCAGACTGCAAGAGGTCGAGGGATCCGTTGGTCTCGAGGAAGGCGGCCAGCTGCTTGTTGACGGTCTTCTTGATGACTTTTGCAGGGAACGGGAGCAGCGAGATGGGGCGGTAGTTTCTGAGGTCGGTGGGGTCGGCTGATGGCTTCTTAAGTAGAGCGCTGAGTTCGGCATGCTTCCAGCTCTCCGGGAAGGTAGCGGTGTCGAAGAAGGTGTTGATGATGTCCCGCAGGTGGGCCTTGTTGAAGACGTGGTGAGGGCAGGGGTCGGTCGGAGATCCGGAGTGGATGGAGTTCATCGTGCGGATGGTGTCTTCGGTGCTGGTCGGGGTCCAGGTGCGGAAGGTGGTGGTGGGGGGCGGTGGTTCAGTTGTGGCGCGCGTCGGTTGAGTGCTGAAGCTGTTGTGTATGTCCGCGATCTTGTTGTGGAAGTAGGAGGCGAGGGAGTTGCAGAGGTCTTGCGAAGGGGTGATGTCGTTGTTTCCGGCGTTTGGGTTGGAGAGCTCTTTCACGATGTTGAAAAGTTCTTTGCTGTTGTGTGCGTTGTTGTCCAGTCGTTCCTTGAATGCAGTTTTCTTGGTGGTGTGGATCAGTTGGTGGTGTTTTCGGGTGGCGAGCTTGAGGGCCGTCATGTTGTTTGGTGTTGGGACTCTGCGCCAGGCTTTCTCGAGTGCTCGCAGTTCTTCTTGGAGCTCTTGAGTTCGTCGGTGAACCATGGGGCTTTCTTGCTGGTGGGTCTGCTAGGCGGGGTCTTCAGAGGGGCGAGGTCGTCTGCGCAGTTGCTGATCCATTTTGCGAGGTTGGTGGCCGCCTGGCTTGGATTCGTTGTGCTGGTGGGAGGGTTCATGCTCAGGGAAGTCGCGAGCTGGTCGGCTGTAATCTTGTTCCAGTTTCTGCGTGCTCTCTAGTTTTCCTGCACCTCGTCAGATGTCAAGGTGTGAGTTTTCCAAATTCCCTTATTTTTGGTGGATCATTCTCCTGCAAAATGCCTCGCTTTACCGTAAGACAAACCCAGGTGTAATTTTTTTCTACGTTCTTTTTCCTCCTGGGTTAGGGACCGCACAAGACCCCAATCTGAATGGGTTCTGTAGTATGCTGATTCCTAGACTCTTTCTCTTTTGCTCGTACTGCACGACTACCAATCTGGATTCCCCTCTGGGGCATTCCCCCTTTAATTCATACATCCTATGGTCACGCCTGACAACTAGGTTAATGAACTCGGAACAATGTGAAAGAAAACCTACAATGTATGCCAGTAATTAATCTCTTAACTCGCTATAAAAGAGGAAAGTTATATTTCCCTCTGGCAACTTCTCCTAGCTATGCCCTAATTCGTTGTTTGTGTTCTCTGCACTTCAGCTCTGCAGAAACTGAAGCGGAGATTCAAAACCCAGCGTAGGAGCCGTAGGAGCCGGCTCAGCCATAGCTGAGCCGGGGCCGAGGCTGAAAAGCTGAAACGCTGAAACAGAGGTCGGACGGGAAGCGGCACTGAGATGAGGGGCCTGAGCGCAGGGGATTACTCACCACTGCAGAGAGCGAGCCCGGGTCTCCCGCGGAAGCGGTCCAGCAGGGCTGTGCGAGGCTTGCAGCAAATTCGAGTGCTCCCGCTCAGGCCCCCCTCCTCTAAGCTGAGAAGCCCATCCCAGCGGAAATCGTCTGCCCAAAAACACCTGACACCAGCCCCGGCCGAGTTCCAACGGGGAGGCAGCTGGAGTAGCAGGTGAGTGAGGGGGGCATGGAGCAGCAGGTGGGTATTGGCCTCCCACTCTGATGATGAGCCTAAGCGCTAAGCTAAGGGCTTTGTGATCTAGCCTCCACAGAACTCCAAAAACACAGTCCTTAGCCCCCAGCTACACAGACCGGTAGGATGATACCCCAGTTCACGTCCCAGTTCCTCAGCTCCTTGGACAGCTTCCTGGTCAGCTTGGCTACCCAGTCAGTGGACTCGACAGCTGAGCCAGGATGTTTTGGCAGGAGTCGGGCGGAACATAGGGCACCAGAAAGACAACAGCAGCAATCCCACAGCTTTATCGGTCCTACAGAGCAGATCTTCTAGGGGCAATAAGGACTGCACATCACTCACAAAAACTGGTCAACCCCCTCTGCACCCTCCCAATCACATTCCCAGCTCTGTTGGGCCGCAAAGCCCTTCCAAGATCTAAGCCCTAAGTCCGGGCCTTGGAGGCAACAACTTCCAGTATAGGCACCCACTTTGCTTGGACGTAGATGAGGTTAGGGGGAACCAGGGTGGCCATTCCCCCCAGGCAAGGGGGGAGAAAAGGAATAAGACAAAACTCATGCCCTAGTGCTCAGCACAGCGCTGAATCGGCACTAATTGCACCAGACCTGGAATTAAAAGACATGGCATTACCAAAGGTCAGATGTAGGTAGGCTTTTACCGGTCGGTAACGGCCGAAAATACCGAATTTTGGCCGTTACCGACCGGTAATGAGCGATCGTATGTAGGTGATTGAAAATCGGCCGAATCAGTAAATTTACCGAATCGGTAAAATTACTGATCGGTAAAGATACCGAATAGGAGAAATTACCGATCGGTAAAGATACCGATCGGTAAACTTACCGATCGGTAAAGATACCGATCGGTAAACTTACCGATCGGTAAACCTACCGATCGGTAAACTTACCGATCGGTAAAATACCGATTCGGTAATTAAAAATAGTTAAAATTGAAGTTTGAGATGTAGGGAGGGTCTGAAATACCGAATTTGGACCAAAATCGGTATTTAAGAGTCGGTATTTACCATGGATTCAAATCAGGTGGTAACCAGGTGCAGCCTATAAAAATGGACCCAAAATGCAATTCTGTTTGCAAAATGGCGGCATTTTATGTCATTGCAAGACGGCTACGGCTACAGGAGGAAGGAGAGAGGGAATGGCTGAGACAGGAGCAGGTTTACAGGCAGAGGGTGACCCTGTTCATGATCACAGAGGAAGAGATACTGCAAAGGTACAGGTTGGCTCCAGACACCATCATGGAGCTCATCAGGGACCTAAAACCACTGTTGGAGCACCCCACCCCAAGGGCACATGCAAATCCAACACATGTACAGGTGCTGTGCAGCATCCACCTGCTGGCGTCAGGGAGCTACCAGAGTGTGGTTGCTGCGGTGGGAGGGGTGAGCCAGAGCAGCCTCTCAAGGTTCTTTCACAATTTCCTTGACGCCATGTTGCATAGGATGGACCATTACATTTCTTTCCCATCCACCCATGCTGAACTGGTTCAAACCAAATCGGACTTCTACCAGATGGCAAGATTTCCCCATATCATCGGATGCATTGATGGCACGCACATCCCCATTTGTCCCCCTGCTGCCACAGAATACATTTATCGCAATAGGAAGTCAAGCCACACCATCAACGTGCAGGTGATTTGCAATGCAAAGAACTACATCACAGACCTTGTAGCAAAATTCCCGGGAAGAACTCACGACTCATATATATTTCAGAACAGTGGCATCTATGCACGCCTGACTGCAGGGGAATTTGGTGAAGGCTACCTCCTAGGTAAGAGACAGTGTGCAACACCTATTACACTTATTGCAATAAGCAGTACATGTATGCATGTGAGTAAATTATTCCCTTTTCATTTTAGGAGACAGTGAGTGCATATGCCCTCCGCTCATTCATACTCACCCCTTACCTCAACCCCTCAACATCCAGCCAAAGGAGATACAACCGGGCACACAAGCGCACACGCAATGTTGTTGAGAGAACATTTGGTATCTGGAAAAGCAGGTTTAGATGCTTGCACAAGAGCGGAGGTGCAAGGCAGTATACCCCCATCACCTGCTCTAAGATCATTGCTGCCTGTTCTATGTTGCACAATCTGGCTGTTAAGAAGGGGACTGAGGTGGAGTTAACTGACTATGATGACCATGACGACGACATTGCTGTGCCTGAAAGACAGCCTGCTGGAGTGTCAACACCAAGTGATGGCAGATTCAGACGTGATGACATAACACGCAACTATTTCTGAGTAAGTGAAGACACTGAGCTATAGTGAAAGCACAAGCTTCTGTTTAATTAGATTTTTTAAAGATATGTTAAAGAACAAAAGTGCAACACTAAGCATTTGACAGCAATGCTCACAGTGAGCAAACACACTCAGACAGGTCTTGAATCCACCCACCGTAGTTGTACATTATCACTAGGCAGGTTTAAATGGCACAAATGTGCGAATAAAACTTTATCAACTATGAATTAAAATGTCCAATGGCAGTAGGCCATATTTACAACTGTTCATTTTCGTCCACGCTTTGCACTGGCAGGTGTCTGTGGCTCAGCCTGTTCACTGGGCGTTTGGCCTGTAGCCTCACCCTGTCGCCTGCTGCACCTCCTTGGCTCTACACCATGGGGGCTAGCTGTGCTGCTCCTACTGGTGCTAGCTTCACTCTCCGGCACGTCAAGAGCAGAACTTTGTGCACTTTGTGCATTGAGTAGGGCCTCCAGCGCACCAGTCATTCCAGCTATGCCCCTTGTCAACTGGTTGCTATTATGAGTCAGGACTTCCTGACTATTGATGCTACGCCTGCATAGCAGGGATGTGGCTGTTGCCAGGCGGTGTATGGATTTCTCTGCTCTCTCTGCGCGCTGCTTGTCCCTGCGCCTTGCAGTAATTTCAGAGTCAAGTTTAGTGCACAGTTGCTGTATGCCTGTTGCCATGCTCTTGTTCACTTCCACCAGCTCTTTTATGCCCTTGCCAATTTCCTGCATGTTAATGTTCAGGTTTCTCATTTGTCTTTGACAGGCCATGATCCCCTTGCCCTGCATCCTCTGAATCCTGACCATGGATCCCTCCAGGCCTTGGAAGACACTGGACCCCTCCCCACGTGCACCTACACTCCTTCCTTGTACTGTGCGCCTTCTAGTGGTACTTGGGACAGGCTCTGTGCTGGGCTGCAGTGTGGCAGTGATGTCAGCTTGAGACAAGTTCTGTGAGTCTTCACCCACCATTTCCTCAGCACCTATCTCCATTTCCAGCAGTGGGGAAACGACATGCCTCCTGCTAGGGTGTGCAACAGGTGTCACTACTACAAGGGATGCAGGCATTTCTGGTGATGAGACCAATAGTGGTGACTGTGAAGGAATTGGGGAGCCCTGCATTTCTTCACTAATGTCTGTTTCTTGGGAGGGTGGCTGCCCACTCGGAACACCTGTGTCCTGGGATGCACTGGGCCCTGGCTCCTGACTGTCATCCCTCTGGGGTGCCGTGCCTTCTGCCTCCTCGGACTGCCTTCTGGATGTGTGACCTGTGGACATATGAGCACATATCAGCTAGGTGAAAATGTGTCACAGCCACTACAATTAAACATATAAACATTGCACTTTGTACATGCTGCCTGCCCTTCATTTTGTCTGCAATCATTTGAATAACTTGTTGGTTACAGTGCTGTGTGACATGGTCTTTCAATAACTGACTACGTGTACCATGATGCATTGCTACAGTTTTGCACAGATACCATGGGACTGGGGTAACTTAGCTGCAAGGGGTGAGGGATGGATGGGGGTGGGAGGGGGATTGCTGTGCATGCATCTTACCTTTTTGTTTTGCAGATTTTGCCGAGCTGTCCACTTCTCCCAGCCCATGGACACTTTCAGCCTCCAGGGTTGTGGCTACCAGCTCCTCCAGGTCGGTGAGGGGGGGGTGCAGTGTTCTTTCCTCCACCTGTTTTCTGTGACTGTTTGTGGCGGTCAGCCAATTTTTTCTTTGTGAGGCTCCTTAGGTCATAGAACCTCTTCTTTAAATCTTCAGTGACTCTGGTGGTCACTCCCACTGCATTAACTTTATCTAAGATGTCCAGCCATATTTTCCTTTTTGTGGATTCTGGCACAGTGAGGGACAGCTTTCCGAAAAGTCTGTGGTGTACCTTTACCACCTCCTCAACAAGGACCTGTAGCTCAGTACTACTGAATTTAAGCTTTCTTTTCCTTTCAGCCTGCTCAGTTTCCCTGCTGCTTTCCATGTTGAAGTTTTCAAAATTCACAAGCTCTGTCTGCTGCTGCTGCTGCTTCCAGTCTCTCTGCTCCAATTGCCTTTCCAGAACCTTCTAATTAGTTCCAGCTGCCTGTGTAGCCACTTCCTGGCAGGAAGGGGGAGGGTGGTTGCACCTGATTGGCTGTTGTGTTAAGTTTCACTTTTGTTTGCTGTCCGAATCGGAAAATACCGATCGGTATTTACCGATTCGGTATTTACCGATCGGTATTTACCGATCGGTATTTCCAATGCATTCCTATGGGACTTTTGGCCCATGGGAATGCATTGGACATACCGATCGGTAAATACCGATCGGTAAATACCGAATCGGTATTTTCCGAAAATCAGATACCGATTTTTACCGATTCGGTAAAATATAACGATTTTTTAATCTACATCTCAATTACTGATTTTTAAATACCGAATCGGTAAAATTCTGTATTTAAGAATCGGTAAAATCTGATTACCTACATCTAGCCCCAAGTGGCTTAACTCATTCAAATCAAGTGAAAATGTATACGACATTTAGCTTTCTAAAGAACACAGAATCTGTTCTTTGCTAAAGTAACGTCACCCTCAAAGGTCTGCAGAAGCCCCTGCTACCCTTACAGCCACAGTTGCCTTCTCCACTCATACTGCCATGAGAGGAGAATCGCCAGTGCGCTAAGAATCTGAAGACAACACTAGCGCCTAGCAATGCAATGGCAAATTAGCTTACCCCAAAACTTTGCCTTACGGCTGAAGAGGCATTCTGCTCTAGGAGATCCCCTTGCCCGGTTTGCACCAAAGAACTGGTGAGCCTAAGGGACATGCCTATTACTGTGAAAACAAATCTGTTCCCAACCTGGCGTCCAGGGCACCCAAGAATCCCTATGCTGCCCGAACAACAACAACAAGCATGGCAACAAGTTCAAAACAAGCCCGAGCCCCAACAAATCCAGCTTCAGACCTTACATCAGCAATAGCCTAAACCACCAGCTATAGACAAGGGCCCTGCGTGTCGGGAGTGACCCCCAAATGCAATTAGCCCACGGGGTCTCTCACAAGAGGAACTCAACCACAAAAGGAACTCACAGATCCCACTGCCAGAGCTCGGTCCAGAGGCCAGCTCTGCCCTGACAAAAGATGAGAGAAATGCCAAAGGAGGCACGGAGAGTGGATCACATGCAGAACAAGTACCAGACATCACTCTCAGCCCACCAGCAATCAGTGAAAACAGTATGATTAGTATCCCTGCATTGACACTGCGGCCTGCATAAAAATGTATCAACCCCAGCATCACTGCCTGCACAATCTTGGCTGCCACTCCACCCAGGCCGGCTACTCGAAAAGACTCCCGACCCAATCCAGCATGAGGAGGGGAAGGTGATCCTCTTCTACTTGAACACACAGGAATGGGAGGACATGCTCACCACCTACTCACAAGACCAGCAACAGAGGGTGCCTTCACCCAAGGAGCTCCAACTGAACTCCCAAAGCCTCAGCCAACTGTCAAGGGATTTTCCTAAAAATGAGCCCAAGGTGGGGGCGTGACCCCCAAAGAACAAGCTGGCAGCACCTGGCCCTCTCTCCTACACACTCTACAATTGGCCTTCAAAGCACTCCAATATCAGTCTGAAAAGATGGACATTCAGCTTTTATTACTAAACACCTTGGCACTCTTCAGAGTAGGCATTGATGAGAAATTGGATGACCTAAACGGTCTAATAAAAAGTGCTCAATCTGATGCCCAACTTAGCTGCAGCTGTAGCCACATAGTTGACAAACTATCCACTCTTCCTTCAATGCTAAATAGCATGCTAAAGGATATGAGGAATGCAAACTCTGGATCCACAAGCAGGCTCCTGGGTATCCATACCGCACAGGGCATGGCCGAAGCCACTCCACCACAATCCTCAGGAGGGCTCAGACACCACATAATCACCTGGGAAGAAAGCAGTGTAGATTGAATCGATGGCAGGAACTCTAGAAGGAGCCCAAGCCCTAAAGCACAATTCCAAACAACGCTGCCAACAGAAAAGGAAAGGGCACTGTCAGAAAACAACTTTAAACCCAACAGCCTACTTTCCCATTTTCTCAGGACAACACACAAAATTGGACATCAAGCCATGCGACTTAAGCACACAAAACTAGGCCCTGCTCCCTCCCAACAAGTCCCAACAACCCATCTGAACAAGGAAGTATCTCACCTATTATGAATATCGACTAGGAACACTCGGAAAATGAAAAAAAAATGGAAAGGGAGTCATTGACCAATCACAGCCAATACAACCACCGAGAACCACACAGCAGGAAACACATGTCACGCTTCTTCACCCCATGTATATTTCCAAAGGACACCAGGACACTCAGAATAGAGGTAACATCATGAGTATATTACAGGCAATACCAACTCTTGCTGGCCTGAGATCAACTGACTTACTCTCTATAGAGTTCATCCGCATAGCAAAATCTTCAATGCCAGAGGTCACTAAGGACTGATGGAAATCAACTAAAATAACAGGGAAAATTCTAGCAGAATAGTCCATCTTTCAAATCTGGGGCATTGACATCATCTCATACCAAAAACCTGGGTACCCGCTACCTCTTTTAGTCTGCAATACAAGCCCTGCATTAAAAAAACACACACAGATGCATAAACTATATACGTAGAGGGTCTCTGGGAAGATCTCCACAACAAAGGGACAACCCTTTGGTGGACTTACAAGATAGAGCTTGGGCAGCTCCAGCCCCTTGGAGCAGATCTTCATATATTGGGTCAATTACCTGGACCATAACCACCTCCGCGGAGGTGTATTGACATTTTCACTCAGAATGAAGGCGGTACAAGAGCTAAGGAAACCCCACTCTGCCTATGCTCGTGGGACATTAACGGTCTATCTACAAAAATTGAGGATCCGGAATTCCAAGATACATCAAGGCCTTCAAAATAATTATGCTGCAGGAAACTTGGCTCACCGACCCACATCACATACAAGGTTTCATCTGCTTCGCCACATCAGCCACAAAGGGAGGCAAATTTGGACATCGCTCTGGGGGGCTGGCGACATATGTATCCATGACGAGCATAACATAGGCAGCGATTGTGGCAACTATCCCAGCAATTAAACTCACCGTCTCCCTTCAGGGCGAACAAACAGATGTGGTTTTAGTCAGCTCATACAATCACCCAAAACAAAAAGCAAAAGTTTAAAAAAGTATGTATCTGAGATGGAAATCTCAAACTATATCCTGTCTGAGACCTAAACCAATACCTCTTCAGTATATCAATGGGCGAGGAGGATTGTATCCAACCCTCAAATATCAAAATACCGATCCAATGCACACCAATACACAGAAGCAAGAGCCGTAAGAAAAGACGACTCCTGGAAGACTTAGAACACCTAAACCTCAGAGCTCTCAATGGTGAATTCCCCAAAGACTTGCCTCCTATTCCATCATACTAGTCCTCCACAACAAGCTCCATATTAGATTTCACGTTTGTAAGACTCTCACTGTTTCCACACATCCTGGCGATCACCGTCCACAAGAAATGTTGCTTATAGGCACTGCACTAATCTCCATTCTGCAAGAACTAACGCTGGGGCCCATCAACACCTCAAATTTAAGGAGGATCAAATGTGCAGCATCTAACGCAGAGTCCCTGTCAGGAGCAGCAATTGAACTCTTCAAATCACAAGCAACAGGCTTAAATGACCAAATATCCCAATGGGAACATTTTACCGCCACATTACTAGAATGTCAGGCTGCACCCTCAACCAAAAAAGATCACTCCCAGGTTTCTAGCCGGATAAAAAGGATCCTGAAAGCACAAAGAGACCACCTCAAGCTCCTCAAAAACAGCACCTTAAGTACGTTGAGAAGACAGCCAGGGGCCTCACTTTTGAGGAATCAAAGAATCTCACTCAAAAAACTGAAAAGGGAAATGAATAAAGAGCAAGAAAATGCAACATGGACAAAACTTCTTCATGATATAAACCAGAATGATAGCGCCCGCTTCTGGATAACGGTGAACGATATAATCCACCCTCACCACAAGGGCATTTGGTCACATATCTCAGAACAAATCTGGTTTGAATTTTTAACTAAGCATTTTAACTACCAAACGGGGGACGCCTATATATTAGACACTAACAGATGGCCAACAAAAGAACACTTGGGAGCGGGCCACAATGAGACACCAGTGCCGAACACACCAGACACAGACGTCATACCGGCTTGTGAGGCCAGCAACCCACCAATACGCCTAATAGAAAAGTAGATTGCAAAAGGGAGAAAAGAATGGGCTCCGTGACCGAATGGCATCCCACCGGGACTGTTCAAAGCTAAGACGGCCGACTGGGCAGACATCCTGCAACCTCTTTTCTTGGCAGTGAGGCTATTAAGCAGACTACCAGTATCATGGAAAGGCTCCACAACTGTTCCAATTCACAAGAAAGGCAGCAAGGCCCAGCACAGCAACTACCGTCTGGTAGCACAGATTGACAATGAAGCAAAATACTTTGCGGGCACTGTCTTAGGGGATCTCACAGCATGAGCAGAGGAAAATTAGATAATACAGCTAAACCAGACAGGCTTTTGTAAAATGGCAGGCACAAGAACAAATATCCTCACAATCTTCCTACTCAACGACACAACCAAGACTGCCAACCTCCCACTACATCTATGCTTCATTTGATAACGTTGAGAGGGGCAGACTGTGGGGGAAGTTGACGTGCTGGGGAATCCCACAGGCCATTCTAAACACCTTGTCATTTCTCCACACAGACACCTGAGTGGGTAAAACTGGGCAGCGGGACTCACCTCTCTTCAAAAGTTCTTACAACCAAAGGTTTGAAGCAGGGTTGTGTGCTTGCACCCACTGTGTTCAACCTATTCACGGCTGAGCTTCTGCAAGCTCTTAACACCAGCAACTCACATGAACCTAGGCAAGCAGGCAAAATATTGACCAATCTTATGTACGCCGATGATGTAGTGCTGCTTAGCGATACCTATGTCGGTCTCCAACCTTTACTCATTGAAATGCAGAGTTATGCTGCAGAGAACAACTTAAAAATCAACACAGACAATGATGATAAATAACAAAAGGAAACGGCAGAGGAGATGGCACTTGGAAGGTACACAGCTTGAACCAACAACTGAATACAAGTACTTAGGAGTCATCTTTGATAAAGAAGGGTAGTACAAGCCGAACTACTCTTTATCCTTCTGATAACTTATGGCAGCGAAGCAATGCAGGGTACAGATGCCAACTTACTGGAAAGCATGCAAGTTAAAGCACACAGAACCATGTTTTGTCTCCTGTCCTACACCTCACCAACTCAAATAAGGCTTGAGTTCGGCCTATTAACCCCTTCGATGCTGATGACGGAGCGGTTCCGTCATCAGCATCGGTTGGGCTGTGCTGATGACGGAACCGCTCCGTCATCAGTACAGCCCTCGGGGGGAGCGCTGTCGCTCCCCCCCTGGGGCTTCGATCGTGATGGCAGTAGTGGGGGTGGCAGCGGAAGATTTTGCGCTGCTCCCCCCGGCCCCCCCCCCGCACTTCCTGGTGACGTCAGCGCGCTGTCGCGCACGCCGACGTCATCAGGAAGTGCTGGGCGCGCTGGAAGCCATTTCTTTCCAGCGCGTCCAGCTGCAAGGTAGGTTTTTTGGTCTCCGGTGGGGCGGGGGGGCCATTTCTCGGTGCCTTGAGGCATCGGGGGGGAGGAAACACTGTTTCCTCTCCCCTGATGTCCCAATGCAGGGCATTCCTGGTTCAGGATCGCGCACAGCGTCGCGATCCTGCACCAGTAATGCCCCCACTAGACACCAGGGATTTTTTTGTTTGGAAAGGAAGCGACCCCTTGGGCAAGGGTCGCTTCCAGGGGCTAATTTTATGTTTTCAGACTTTTCTGCCCCCCCTGGGTCGACATCGGTCGCTTTAGCGAGCGATCTCGACCCAGGGGGGGCAGAAAAGCCCACTAGACACCAGGGATTGTTTTTGTTTGAAAAGGAAGCGACCCCTTGGGCAAGGGTCGCTTCCAGGGGCAAATTTTTTATAATTCAGACTTTTCTGCCCTCCCTGGGTCGACATCGCTCGTTTTAGCGAGCGATCTCGACCCAGGGGGGGCAGAAAAGCCCACTAGACACCAGGGATGTTTATTTTCATAAAAAGAAGCGACCCCTTGGGCAAGGGTCGCTTCCTAGGGCCATAATTTTTCAATCCAGACTTTTCTGCCCCCCCTGGGGGCAGATCGCCCATGTTAGCGCGTGATCTGGACCCAGGGGGGCAGAAAAACCCACTAGACACCAGGGATTTATTTATAATTGTAAAGGAAGCGACCCCTTGGGGAAGGGTCGCTTCCTAGTGGCCCATAATTTTTTTTAGACTAGTCTGCCCCCCCTGGGGGCAGATAACCCATTTTTTGGGCCACATCTGGACCCAGGGGGGGTATAAAAGCCCACTAGACACCAGGGATTTTAGTATATTTATAAAGGAAGCGACCCCTTGGGCAAGGGTCGCTTCCAGGGGGCATTATAAATATTGTAGACTATTCTGCCCCCCCCCTGGGGGCGGAGTGGCTGTTTTTTTTACAGTTTCTGGTCCCAGGGGGGGGATAGAAAAGCCCACTGTACTCCAGGTTTTTGTTTTTTATAGGGAGCGACCCCTTGGCCAAGGGTTGCTTCCTTGGGCCCATTTGTTTTCAGTATGTTCTGCCGTGTCTCTATTTGGCCTCTCTGCCCTCCGTAGGGTTGCTTCAAGGGGGCCCACGTTTATAATGATTTATAATCTTCCCCCCTTGGGGACAGACACCCCATTTGTGACATACCCTGTGACATAGCATGTTGTAATGTGTGTTGTTTTTGTTTCTTCTAATGTGTATTGTTTTTTTTTCTCTTTAGATTGTTGCAGTGTGCGGTTCTGTTACTGGTGGTTCTGTTGTTCTGCTGTTTCTGTAGTTGCATGTGTTTGGTAAGAGACCTTTTTTTGTTCAATTGTAATGTAATTGTTTATTTTGCAAAGTGTGTAGTAATACGAGTATGTGTTGTTGCTGTTTGTTGTGATTGTAAAACATGTTTTGCATTTGTTTTTGATGTGTCCTTCTGTAGATGTAAGTTTTTTTTTTTCTTCTTTCTAGTGGGATATCGTTGCCTATTTGCTGTGTCTTTGCAGAGTAGGTGCTGGTGAGTGTAGTTGTGTCTTGTAAGTGAATTGTATATTTTTTCTAAATATATTTTTGGGTGAAAAAGTCTTACATTTTTATCTTACTTTGCGCAGTGTTGGGGTTGTTGAGTTGTTTGTGCAGACTCCTTTATTTGTAAGGATAATGGCTAGCCACCGGATTACTGCTCAGCAAGTTGTTGGAATGCTTTTTGATTCTTCCTCTGACCATGGTCCAGAGTCTGACTCTGATTCTGAGCCAGAGGTGGGAGGTGAAGATTCAGGTAGTGAGTTTTCTCTACACATGGCTTCATCTGATGATGAAGACACTTTGAGTGCTGATGAAGCTACTTTTGGTGTGGATGATGTGCCTGTGGTTGGGGAGGACATTGCTGTGTTTACGGTTTTGGAGGACATGGTTGTGCCTGTGGTTGCGGAGGACAGTGATGTGCCAATTGTGCGGCAAGAGACATCTGGGCTGCAGCCTGGGGCTGCTAGACTTCCAGTTGGTGTTGTGAGACAAGAGTTAGCTGGGCGGCGGCCTGCGGCTGCAAGACTTGACGATGAAAGTTCTGACCTCTGGGTTGTACCAGGCATGGTGCAGCCGGCATTGCCTGAATTTACTGGTGTTCCAGGGTGTACGGTGAACACTGAAAACGTTTTGCCTATTGATTTTTTCAAGTTGTTTATGGATGATGTGTTTTTGGCAGAGATTGTGGAGCAGACTAATTTGTATGCTGAAAATTTTTTGAGGGTGAACAGTGCCAGCCTTAAGCCCCACGCTAGAGCTACCCGGTGGACTCCCACCAATTTGGAGGAGATGAAAAAGTTTTTGGGTTTAACTCTTTTGATGGGCTTGCTTAGGAAACCATCAATGGCTTCATATTGGTCTACTAGTCCCTTGATGGCAACAGCTATATTTCCGGCAGTCATGACTCGTGATAGGTATTTGCTTCTGCTGCGGATGATGCATTTTGTTGACAATAGTCTTGCTTTGCCACGAGATCACCCTGATTGTGACCGTCTTTTCAAGATTCGGCCTGTCATTGATCATTTGGTTGATCGATTTTCTGAGATCTTTTATCCTGGGAAAGAAATTGCAGTGGATGAGTCTTTGCTGTTGTTCAAGGGCCGCTTGGTATTTCGGCAATACATTCCTAGTAAGAGGGCACGCTATGGAATCAAACTGTATATGCTGTGTGACAGTGAGACTGGATATGTCTCTAATTTCAGGGTGTACACTGGTAAGGAATCCAGGATTAACCCACCTGGTTGTCCGTTGACTTTTGGAGTGACTGAGAAAATTGTGTGGGAACTTGGTCGTGGATTTTTTAACAAAGGCCATCATTTGTATGTCGATAACTTCTACACTGGTGTGCGGTTGTTCAGGGAATTGGCCAAAGTGGACACTGTTGCTTGTGGCACAATCCGCTCAAACCGTAAAGGTTTCCCAAAAGAACTTGTTTGTCGAAAGCTTGCTCGGGGACAGTGCAGTGCTTTGCGTTGTGAGGAGCTTCTAGCTGTGAAGTTTACAGACAGGAGAGATGTCTACATGTTGACTACAATACATGATGAAAGCACTGAACCGCGGAATGTTTGGGGTCAGGTTGCAGAAGTGCGCAAACCTGTGTGCATACTGGACTACAATAAGTACATGGGTGGTGTTGACAGAGTTGATCAGAGGTTGGAACCGTATGCTGCTCTTCGTAAGGCTTACATTTGGTACAAGAAGTTGGCTATCCATCTTTTCCACTTGGCAACCTTTAATGTTTTTATTGTGTTCCAGAAATCTTGTCCCCAGTCAAAGTTGACTTTTGTAAAGTTTCAGGAGTCTGTAATAGGCAGCCTTGTTTTAGTGGAACAGGCAAGTGTTCCTAGAGTTGGAGTGGTGGAGGATGTTGCCAGATTGAAAGATCGCCACTTTCCTGATACAATTCCTCCTACAACCTCAAAAGACTTTCCCAGTCGGAGATGTAGAGTCTGTTGGCGAAGAGGTTTGCGGAAGGAGGTTCGCATGTACTGCCCAGACTGCCCTTCAAACCCCGGGCTGTGTGTACCTGCTTGTTTTAGATTGTACCACACGCAAAATAATTTTTGGGAGTATCAATGAGTGGTAAAGTGAACTGGTTGGTCTTTATTCTGTAATAGGTATTGTTCAGTTTCAAAGTTTGTATTTGTGTAGTCTTTTTAGATTTAGTTGTCGAGTTAGTAGATTTGTATCAATTTGCAATTTGTTGTTGTTTCTCTTTTATTTAAAAAAAAAAACTAAAGTATGATGTTGGTTTGCGTGTAGTGTCCATTGTCTGACTGTGTGCATGGTTTGGTGCTTGACTGCCGGTGTCTGTGGACTGGTGCTTGTCTGGCGGTGTCTGCGGACTGGTGCTTGACTGGCGGTGTGCGTGGTCTGGTGTTTGGTTGGCGGTGTGCGTGCTCTTGCGCTTGCCTGGTGTTGTGTTTGGATTTGTCTTTGGCTGGTGGTGTTCGTGGAGTGGTGCTTGACTGGTGGTGTGTGTGGAGGGGCGCTTGGCTGGTGGTGTGCATGGAGTGGTACTTGGCTGTCTGTGCACGGAGTGGTGCTTGGCTGGCGGTGTGTGTGGAGTGGTGCTTGGCTGGCGGTGTGTGTGGAGTGGCGCTTGGCTGGACGGTGTGCGTGGAGTGGTACTTGGTTGTCTGTGCACGGAGTGGTGCTTGGCTGGTGTTGTGTTTGTGGAGTGGCGCTTGGCTGGTGGTGTGTGTGGAGGGGCGCTTGGCTGGTGGTGTGCATGGAGTGGTACTTGGCTGTCTGTGCACGGAGTGGTGCTTGGCTGGCGGTGTGTGTGGAGTGGCGCTTGGCTGGTGGTGTGTGTGGAGTGGTACTTGGCTGTCGGTGTGCGCTGAGTGGTGTTTGGCTGGCGGTGTGCATGGTCTGGTGCTTGGATGGTGGTGTGGGTGGACTGGCGCTCGGCAGGCAGTGTGTGAGTAGTTACTTTCTGTTGGTCACTACACACACTGCTAGTTGAGTGACACTCCACACAGTCCATCATTTTGTGTAGTTGCAGTGTCCGAAATGTGGGCGTGTGAAAGTGATGGGCCCTTGAATGGCGCTGTTTGCTGGTGTGAGTGTTGGAATGTGATGGGTCCGCGGCTGGCGGTGTGAATGTTTTGTATGTGTCACGCGTACGAAAGGTGTATGAATGGCCTGTAAAGAGGTTGGTGCCTTGACGTGGCTTTACAGCTCACGAGCTGTGAGTCAGTGGTTCAGTTCATCATACTTTCAATTATACACAGTGTATTTCATTTTTGTGAAATTACTTGCGTATACAATTGTATGTACTGAATCATCACTCACCCTCGTGCCAAATCCAACCAGTATGTGTGTGTGCTTGCGGATTAGATGGGTGTGCAGTAATAATTGTTTTTTTTCTCTTTCTGCAGTAGGGTGTACCTTGCCCCTTATTGTGATTGTTGTTATGTGTTGCTTTTCCATTCGGATGGTGTCAATGGTCTGGTTTGTATCAGGTATGAAAGGTGCGTGAATGGCCTGTAAAACGGTTGGTGCCTTGTCGTGGCTTTACAGCTCACGAGTTGCGAGTCACTGGTTCAGTTTTTATGCATTTATTTATTGACAGAGCATTTCATTTTTTTGAAATATCTTGTTAATAAAATTTTATGTACTGAACCATCACTCGCCCTCGTGCCAAATCCAACCTGTATGTGTGTGTCTTTGAGGAACAGATAGCCGTGCTTGAATGTTTGACTTTTGAGTAACTCTGTTAAGGTGTGGTATCCTTTTACTCGGGAGAACAAGGGGAACGCAGGGTGGTAGGACTTTTTTGCTGGCACGGCGATCCCACGCCAAAAAGTTTGGAAAACTGCTATTTTTACCTATTTTTAAGGTTTGCAAGGATTTCTGGGTAGGAAAACATTGGGGGACCCACACATGCCATACCTCCCTGGACTCTCCCGGGTGTCTAGTTTTCAGAACTGTTTGGGTTTGCTACTTTCCAAAGAATACCAGCCAGCCCCGGGCCCAAAACTCAGGTGCACCCCCCCCCCAAAATCAAAGTTATATTGCTTCAGGGTATTTTAAATTCACCACTGTACGATTTGGACCTTTTCCTGTTGCAGCCACTATGGCTACCCACGCAAGTGAGGTACCATTTTTCTCGGGAGACCTGGGGGGACGCTGGGTGGGAGGTAATTTGTGTGAGACCAGTGATGCCACGCTTTCCCAGACTACAACGTGTGAAAAAATTGATTTTTTTCTGCAAAAATTGAGGTTTGCAAGGGATTCTGGGTAAAGGACCGTTGGAGGATCCACGCAAGCCATACCTCCTTGGAAGCCCCCGGGTGTCTACTTTTCAGAAATGTGTGGGTTTGGTAGGTTTCCATAGATGGCTGTCTCGCACGGGGCTAGATTTCCCTAGGTGCTGGCCGAGCTACGGCGCAAAAACAAAAGGTAGTCTTTTTGTCCGAAACGTGCTAAATTTCACTGGGAAATTGAGGTGCGACCATGCTGCGTTTTGCGCTGTTTCATGTCGCAGCCACTATGCCTACCCACGCAAGTGAGGTACCATTTTTTTCGGGAGACCTGGGGGCACGGTGGGTGGGTGGAAATTTGTTGATCCACGCAGATTCCAGAACTTTCCACCACAGAAATGTGAGGAAAATGTGTTTTTTTGGTCAAATTTTTATGTTTGCAAGGGATTCTGGGTAACAAAACCTGGGGGTAGGCAGACGAGTCACCCCATCCTGTATTGCCCTGGGTGTCTAGTTTTCAAAAGTGTATAGGTTTGCTAGATTTGCCTAGGTGCTGTCAGAGCTATGGCGCAAAAACAAAAGGTAGTCTTTTTGTCCGAAACGTCCTAAATTTCACTGGGAAATTGAGGTGCGACCATGCTGCGTTTTGCGCTGTTTGATGTCGCAGCCACTATGCCTACCCACGCAAGTGAGGTACCATTTTTTTTGGGAGACCTGGGGGCACGCTGGGTGGGTGGAAATTTGTTGATCCACGCAGATTCCAGCACTTTCCACCACAGAAATGTGAGGAAAATGTGTTTATTTGGTCAAATTTTTATGTTTGCAAGGGATTCTGGGTAACAAAACCTGGGGGTAGGCAGACGAGTCACCCCATCCTGAATTGCCCTGGGTGTCTAGTTTTAAAAAATGTATAGGTTTGCTAGGTTTCCCTAGGTGCTGGCAGAGCTACGGCGCAAAAACAAAAGGTAGTCTTTTTGTCCGAAACGTGCTAAATTTCACTGGGAAATTGAGGTGCGACCATGCTGCGTTTTGCGCTGTTTCATGTCGCAGCCACTATGCCTACCCACGCAAGTGAGGTACCATTTTTTTCGGGAGACCTGGGGGCACGCTGGGTGGGTGGAAATTTGTTGATCCATGCAGATTCCAGAACTTTCCACCACAGAAATGTAAGGAAAATGTGTTTTTTTTAGTCAAGTTTTTATGTTTGCAAGGGATTCTGGGTAACAAAACCTGGGGGTAGGCAGACGAGTCACCCCATCCTGAATTGCCCTGGGTGTCTAGTTTTCAAAAAATGTATAGGGTTGCTAGATTTCGATAGGTGCTGGCAGAGCTACGGCCCAAAAACAAAAGGTAGTCTTTTTGTCCGAAACGTCCTAAATTTCACTGGGAAATTGAGGTGCGACCATGCTGCGTTTTGCGCTGTTTCATGTTGCAGCCACTATGCCTACCCACGCAAGTGAGGTACCATTTTTTTCGGGAGACCTGGGGGCACGCTGGGTGGGTAGAAATTTGTTGATTCACGCAGATTCCAGCACTTTCCACCACAGAAATGTGAGGAAAATGTGTTTTTTTGGTCAAATTTTTATGTTTGCAAGGGATTCTGGGTAACAAAACCTGGGGGTAGGCAGACGAGTCACCCCATTCTGAATTGCCCTGGGTGTCTAGTTTTCAAAAATGTATAGGTTTGCTAGGTTTCCCTAGGTGCTGGCAGAGCTACGGCGCAAAATCAAAAGGTAGTCTTTTTGTCAAAAACGTGCTAAATTTCACAGGGAAATTGAGGTGCAACCATGCTGCGTTTTGCCCTGTTTCATGTCGCGGCCACTATGCCTACCCACGCAAGTGAGGTACCATTTTTTTCGGGAGACCTGGGGGCACGCTGGGTGGGTGGAAATTTGTTGATCCACGCAGATTCCAGATCTTTCCACCACAGAAATGTAAGGAAAATGTGGTTTTTTTGGTCAAATTTTTAGGTTTGCAAGGGATTCTGGGTAACAAAACTTGGGGATAGGCAGACGAGTCACCCCATCCTGAATTGCCCTGGGTGTCTAGTTTTCAAAAATGTATAGGTTTGCTAGGTTTCCCTAGGTGCTGCCAGAGCTACGCCTCAAAAACAAAAGGTAGTCTCTTTGTCCAAAGAACGTAAAATTTTACTGGGAAATTGAGGTGCGACCACGTTGCATTTTGTGCCGTTTCCTGTCGTAGGCACAAGGCCGACCCACACAAGTGAGGTACCGTTTTTATCGGGAGACCTAGGGAAACGCTGGGTGGGTGGAAATTTGTTGATCCACGCAGATTCCAGAACTTTCCACCACAGAAATGTGAGGAAAATGTGTTTATTTTGTCAAAATCTTAGCTTTGCAAGGGATTCTGGGTAACAAAACCTGGTGGTAGGCAGTCGAGTCACCCCATCCTGAATTCCCCTGGGTGTCTACTTTTCAAAAATGTATAGGTTTGCTAGGTTTCCCTAGGTGCCGGCAGAGCTAGGGTGCAAAAACTACAGGTAGGCACTTTGCCAAAAAAGGGTCAATTTGTAACTGCAAAATTTAGGTGTGACCACGTTGCATTTTGCGCCGTTTCCTGTCGCAGGCACAAGGCCGACCCACACAAGTGAGGTACCGTTTTTATCGGGACACTTGGGGTAATTCAGATTTGTAAATCAACTGTTATTACCAATTGAGCTTTCATGCATTTCTCCCTTTCAATGAAAGACATTGTGTAAAAAAAAATCTTTATGATAAATGACCAATAATTCTCATGCTAGTATGAGTATTCCCAACTTTGAAAATGTGCAATTATATACTGTTTCTGAACTCTATAATTTGTACCCAATTCAGAAATACATAGGTGTCTTTCATACAGATTATTCCATGTATACATTTTCCAAGACAAAGTGCACTATACCCAGTAAATGAAAAAATACCATTGCAAGTTGCTGCTCAGTTTTTGGATCTGGGTTAGTCGGGTTCTTGGTGAAACTACAAGTCCTATATATCCCCACAACCAGGAAGGTCTAACAAATGTAACGGTATATTGCTTTCCAAGAGCTGTCAAAATTAGAAAAAGTTATAGGTGAAAACGTTGAGACAAAAGGCTGTTTTTTTCAACACAATTTCAAATATTCCAATATCTAACTGTTAGTTTCTATAACGAAATCTTCATGTGTAGTGTAGTTCCTATTATCCCAATAGGCTCTGCGCATTGGAATAATACCTTCAATAGTATAGGCCTAGACCAGACATTAACTAGGTCTTCTATTGTCGATATTAGACTTAAAGTTTTGGGTTTGCCAGCTAGCTCAGAGTTCACTAGAAACGTTCTCGAATAGGCAAGGAGGAGTTGAACCTCCCTGGATAGACAAGAAGGGATTTAGTTTCTGACAACCATAGAACATGACAACTTTGCTCTCCCCTAATCAAGAGTGTATCTCTAGAGTCGTGTGAAAACAAAAGACAACTTATTTTACTCAGTCAGTACGTGCATTCTTAGTCTCACCAGATTGTAGAGAAAATGAAGAGACGGGCGTGTTCAATAAAAGATGGTATTTATTGATCAGTCTCTTTTCTCATACAAGAGAAATGAATCGATATTATCGCAATACTTATGGTTAAGTAAAGTGCATACAATAAAAGCAGAAGTATAAACTAATACTGTAAAAACATTTATATGGTTTCTAAGCCATAAGGTGGTTTAAAATGGATAAAATAGATACATACATATATACATTTGACTAATCGTACTCAACTGGTGTTTCTAACTACGCCTACCCCAGTGTACCTGACCTAAGCCTAATACGTGGGCGGGAATTGAAAGTAGCAGTTTAAGTTAAGTTTGTTTTGCCAAGTGACTGACTCAAGAATTCTCTGCAAGGGGTTATTCAGTTCTGTACCTGGAATCTAGGATGGTTGAGGGATGGTATCTCTCGTCTTTGGTCTCGATATTCCAGGCTGCCTGCAAGGGCTGCCCGGAAGCGCCGGAACTGGATTTCTCGGCAGGAGAAAGCAGCGTCTCGTTCTCAGCGTGTCAGGAAGGCGGGGCTGCGCCAGCGGGGTCTGCTCTGCTCTGGGCTTCGGTAAGTCTGGCTGCTCCGATCTCGTCACCACCGCGTGTGTTTGCTTAAAGCAATACCGCTAATATTTATACCTGTAAGGTGCCGAGATTGACGTAAGGATGGACATAGATACGTCAATAAGGATGTCATACGAACTGGTCGTTAGCACATTCTTTTGCTGAAGTTCTCGGTGAAATCAAAACAATGGCCGCAGGGTTTTTCCCGGGTTGTCATAGGTTTGATTTGTTTTGAGAACTCCGTATGCCTTATCAGGGGCTGGAGGAATATTGCTTTGCCTAATTAGATGGCAAGCGTTATGACCTAATCAGATAACGCGTTCCTGTGCCGTGGTCTGGCGTAATCAGATAACGGTTTCTGCATCATGGGATGGCTGCTAGTTAACTCGTTAACCAGAATAGGGTCAGGAATAGGGGGATCGATACAGAACCTATAGGAATACATCACACCCACTCCACGCTAACTATGGCCATATTTACGAATCTAGGCATAGTAAAACATACTGTAGAGTATCGTGTATACCTTACCACCCCAAAATACATATAATGCATTTCGAAATTATGTAATATACGAAAAAAATAGTCACATGTACTATATGCACTCAAGCTGTAGAATAATGCTAAAGTAATCACGCATATGTATACATTATTACTAATCGAATATGAGAATTACACATGAAATGGCTCTTAATACAGAAGAAAAAGGTTCGAGACCATTCCATCACAGAATAAAATAATTATGAACATACCAGCGGGCAGCTAATGTCTAAAAAGTTTCTAAAAGTAGAAATTTTAGTTCTCTAAGAATAGTTCTTACTTTAAGCAGAAGATAAGTGTCCCGAAAATCGTAAAAATATTTTTGGGGCTGCTGAAAAAACTGCTGTCCGTGAACTGGAGGGAAAATTGTTCATGCTACTTTATTATTAAAGTTGAAGGCCAAATTCAGGGTGTTGGGAACGCCGTGTGCTAGCTTGCTCAACAGTCGTTATTTCTGCTCTGGTGAGAACATCATATCATTGAGACTGTCGAAAAAGCTGTCAACAGCTTCCTGTGAAAGTTCCACTAACTCGGAAAAAGTTGTAACCATGCATTCGTGTGCATGATTGTCTCCATTGACGTTTTGATTAGTATTGCTGACAGAAGGTCGTACCTGATCGATGCTGCTTTCATCTTGAACTTCACTACCCCTTAATCGTAGTGGTGAAGTTTCCACGAATGCCTTCATCAGGATTGGCAGCCGTTGAGGGCAGCACAATGCATGGGCCGTTACCGGACCCAACAATGCTTCTGCATCCATAGGCGCATCCGATTGTAGCATCAGACAGGTGTCCAACATGCATTCTTCTCCGCACAGCAAGCACCTTAATACAGGTAAAACACATCGATGCCACATTGGTCGAAATGAAAGAAACCAAGTCATGTTCAGGTCTCTAAGCCGGGATAGTCCCAGGATTTTTGATATCCGGTCCCGGTATCCAATGGCTCGGATTGTTTCTTCCCTTGTCGCAGGTGTTTTGTCTGTGACATGGTTTGCCATAACGAAATATAAGGACCAAGAATAGAATTCCTGCAATTAGTCCCAAAATGAGGGGAAGTCCGCCAAAAATCGAATGGACGAAATCTGGAAAAATACCCAGTATGGCTTTGAATGGTGTTAATGCCATCGAAAATACTGTCTTAAATACTTTTGAGACTCCACTGGTATCAGAAATATTTAAGATTTCATTCAGGATTTCTGCGAAATGTATGGGGGAATTAGTTGATAACAATGAGTGAATCTCTGCAGTCGTCCTTGCGACTAGGAGATCATACGTTTCCTTTGATGACGTGAGTCTGGTCGGCGTCTGAAGAAGCACTGTTTTCATTCTGCTTAAAGTATCTATTCGAATAGAAGTAATTTTCAAGTTAGGCCATGCCCTTGCCTCCCTGTCTGGAAAGGAGCTGGGGAACAATAAGCGTCCACAGCACATGACCTTCGCAGTCGTAGTTATGAGATAAGGAATCCCGGGCAGTAAACTACAACATCTGCGATCCACAATTAGAATGTAACTCCCGTTATAGAGTCTTTTAAAGAATGGTTCTATCTCTGGTGCGCCTAGCTGGTGACATGAAAGGTTATTTGAGTTCCCTTCACAGGCTCCATGCAAACTAATTCCATTACACAGAAGTGTACCACTTAGTGACATCGCACAATTATTGCCACTAAGAAACACTTTCTGTCCTTTATTACTGACACATGCATGTGAATAGGGCAAGTTCCATGTTGTCTTAATGTACCCTTTTCCCAATTTTTCGTACATGCCAGCCTGTATATATTTTTGGCAGTATTGAAACCTGAAGGAAGATATTGGAATATTAATTATCCCATGTATTATCCATTCACTGACAGGTCGTTCTGACATTGTCACTGGTAATCTCTCGAGTTTCTCAATGCTCAGGATTGTATAATCAGCACCCTTTTGTGCCATACTGATTTGTTTATCAGTAAGGTTAAAGATATTGAATAGTGACGTTGTGTTGATTAAACGCCAAGGCACATAGCCTGAACGTAGATTTTGTAACGTCCATCCAAGCTGTACAATAGAACGCAATTGAGACTGACCGTGTTGTAACAACAGTAAGTCTTGCGATATTATGTCGATTGCTGAAGACACAATGCTGTCCAAAGAAAAAATTCTGGAGGACAGAGTCATTAACCCATTGTCCACTACAGAAAGTGATTTTTCCAAATTAATACGGACAATTTCCCGTATACTTTCTGCTGTCTCAATTTGAGTTACCTTCCAGGCCTCGTTGTAAGCTGCATATACAGAGGCTGCTATGAAGCGTTTTTGACGCTGTTTGCGTGGTCCCATAATGAAATCACGCAAGTCAGCACCATCAGTAAGTAAAGTTAGGTGTTGCTTAATTTCTGTCAGTGTGGAAGTTTGTAGCCATTGAAGGCAGAGTTTGCCCACACTGTAGGTGGTTATTATCCATGGGTGTTGTCTTTGGGAATATCTAGGGTCTGGCCTGGTCAATGTGAACCCCTGTATTTTGTTCAGGAATCTGTCTTGACAGTTATTAGTATCTGTGGGCCAGATCAACCTCTGTTTCCAATCAGGATGTGTTCTGTTTTGGTTTAATACATAGTTTACGTCTATCTCTTCATCTGTAGAGCTATTGCTGTTCATAGTTGGCTTTGGAATAGACGGTTTATTTAAGTCTTTGATTTTGGCTAGGCCAAGACAGGTAGTTTGTTGAACAGTGTCGTTCAAAAATATAATTTGTTCTGGGATCATGCAGGCTCTAAACAATGATTCTATACCTTGTACTTGCCATTCTTTTGTACCCCAAACACTTTTTACTTCAACATTTTTGTCCCAATAATCAAAACCAAATGTATTCATTTGTTCAAAAAATGAGTCCGAATATATCAATTTCGTGTTTGTAAGCATGGTTTTTGTACCTGTCTTATTTGACAATTTGAAATAAAATGTTTCAGCATTACTTGTGTTGAACCCTGAAAAGTATGAATATTTGTCATAAAAGGTTCTTGAGCTTCCTTTTGGAGGGGTTGCACAATGTTCCCATTGATTATAATTTAAAACATTTCTAGGTTGTGCAGATTTATGTAGAAAATGGTTACCATAGTGGTTGTAACAGTACATATTATCATAATTAGACGAACCCTGCAAATAATCATGTTTGGTAAATTTAGCAGACATCACTAGGTCAGACATCATATTATTTATACTTTCAAAGTCCCAATCATCAGCAAATGAGCTTGGTTTTACAAAGTCACTCAACGAGATCTTGATTTGGTGTGGATATTTCAGGATTTCGACCGGACCATAAATTTCATAGTCAGTGTTGTCTCATGCTACCCCACCCGGTATAGGATTGGCTGTGAAATTGACTGAAGAAAGTTCTCTTTTCTCGACGTGTGAAGACGTGTGTGGCTTGAGGATCAAGTTGATTTTCTGGCTTGCTGTGTCCATTTTAGCATATTTTCCCTCAATGAAGCGTCCCAAGCATAGTATCATGATGAGCCAAAGTATCAGGATAAATGCACCAAAGGCCACCCAAAATTCAATCCATGGAGAAATCAGATAGGTTTCTTTCAGTTGTTTCAAAAGTTCTTTAGCTTTATCTTTAAAGGTTTTTGTTGATGGCTGTGTCTTTGATTCACTGAGGTCTTCAGAAGAATCATCGAAGTTTATGAAGTAGCCGGATGCCGTTCTGTCAATTGTTCCAATTGCTTCAGGATTACTGTTTCTTGCAGCTTCAGCATATTCATTTGTTACTTCATTGTAGGTTGGTGTGTCTCTACTAAATTTTTTTATTTGGGTTTTTAGAGGTCTGAGTTCCAATGCATTGTTACATAGTCCTTGTTGTTGTTCTGTAGGCGTTTCGAATGTGATTAGCCTCTTAGTTTGGACCTCTGTATTGGTAGCAAACCTTGGTGTTCTGCTACTTATCGGGAGTCCACTTGGCCTACTGTTTGTTATCGGCCACATGATTGTGGTTTTACCAGGTCGATGGATACAACTCGGTTCTCCTTTTTACCAGCAAGCGGCGGTAGTACAACTGATCTTGTCCCGTTGATAGACAAGACAGGAACTGCTTTTCTGTAAGAAGGCCCAAATTCCTTCTTTACCGCGATCTTTTCTCTGACTAGATCCCCGACTTTTGGAATCCAGACAGGTCTTGCTGGGACAGGTGGTGGTTCTTCAGTGGTTGTTGGCTGTTGTTTCAACTTTATGTTGCTCAGGTCTTTTCTTGTTTCGTTTAAGTCCTGCAAAATAGCCAAACGATCTTTGATATCAAAGCTTTTTTCCTTCACCACTGAAGTCTGACTGTCAAGATCTAAGACCAACATCCTAGTTCCAAACAATAATTCGTACGGACTGAATCCCTTCAGAGAATTTCTTGGCAGGTTGTTTAGACTACGTTGGACACTTATTAGATGTTTGACCCACCCAGCTCCCGAACCTAATATCCTTTCCGTTATAGATAGCTTTATGCCTTGGTTTTTTCTTTACACCATCCCGTTCCCTCAGGTAGGAAGTGAGAAGAGTCCCGCCATGCTATGCTCATTTGACCTTGTTTTTCCATGCGCAAATAGGGCACGTGGAAAAACTTTAGCCTAACGTAGCATGCTTCTAGCGTATATGCCATTATAGACTCGCAAATCTTTTTATAACAGTTCAGACATCAGCCGAGTGCTGGGGATCTACATTATAAGTGGAAACTAGCCTGTATATGTTAAGCGGACGCTTTGCTTTTTACTGTTGATCCTTTCTGGAGTGAAACGCCATGGTAGTATACCGTTTCTCTCGCCACTGCGATCTCTATTGCAGTCTGGGCAGTTCTTTACAAAGATGTGATGATGCAGGCTCATGCTTGGCCACCAGTACACTGATTGTAATTCTTCCAGGGAATCTTTTAGTTTGAGGTGTCTGAGACCCTCACCCATATGTGCGTCTGCTATTAACAAGCCTCTCCTGTCCGTGTTTGGAATTACTCTATCCCCCACTCCAGGGATTCGAGCAAAAGGGACGGAGTTTGCATCGATTATGTATGTATAATTGAGTGGATAGTTGATCGGTAGCGCTGAGCAGTCGCCTTTTGATGACGTTTTCACCGCCAGCACTGTTTCACCGTCAATGTATTTTACTGTACGCTTTTTTCTAGCTACGGAAGCCGATTTAGTTGCTACCGCTGTGGCTGTCTCAGCCAATGAATTCCCTGCAACGTGAACGCCATCACGCTGATGACTCAGTGAGTGTGTCACGTGAGTCTTTGGTAGTTCTTTTTGTAAAAGAGCTATTTGTTCCCAAAGCAGTTTTTGCTTTATTGTTGCACCTGTGTCATCTTTGTAACCGTTTTGAATCCATTTCTGCAAATCCTTGTTATATGATTTGACGCAATAATATGAATCGGACACTATAAGTGTCGGGAATTCGCGATCTGCATTATCTAGCGCCATTTTCAATGCTATTATTTCAGTCTGTTGTTCTGAATTAGTTTCTACTGAGTGTGTTTTTGTTAATAGAGGTCTTAGTTAACCTCCGCGCCACACCTCTTTTGTAATCTCACATGTAGGGTTGTATGCTTGTTCTCCCCAAACGGAGGGTTGAGCATGTCCGTCTGTATAGATTACACACGCGTACTGTCGTAATGGCAGAATGTCGATTGGCAGAGGGAATGTTCTTTCATATTCTAGATTTTTTAATTCTTTTAATTCTGGATCAAAGTAGTATTTTACTCTGTCCGTTGTAATTGAATTCACCCATTGTATCCATTCGGGATTCAATGCTGTTGTTGGTAAATTACACGGTGTTGTTAATGCCTCAAAGGCTGATTCTGCTGTTCTGACTGTGATACGTCTACCGTCAGCTTTATCTTTTTCTCTAGCTATTGCGGTTTGAACTGCATGAACAATGTTTTCTTTAATGCTGAACTTCTTTTCAGCTTCTGTGTACAAGTGTGATTTGAATGCAATTGGTACCTTTTCTCCCTCATTAGAGGTCATGTATGTGAATCCGCATCTTCCTGGGATGACTCGAATCACAAGATTGCGTGTGTTATCACGTGTTTCTAATTTTGTTTTAATTAACATGTCTGTTTGTAAGGATCTCAGAATTTCTGTGTGTATTTGATTCCAATTGGTTCTTTTAAAATCTGGTTTTATTAGATCATAAAGGGGTTTGACCCTTTCTGCGTAATTTGCAATGTATGTTCTTCCGAAATTTAGGAAGCCTAGAATTGACTGTACGTTTTTTAGTGTTCTAGGTGCTTGGAGTACGGCACATTTCTCTAGGAAATTGTCTGCCAGGCTTTTGCCTTCACTTGATAATTCATATCCTAAGAACAGGACTGTTAGATGGGCAATTCGAGATTTTTTTAAAGTTGAATTTGTAACCCTCTGCTGCGAACCCAAGTATTATGGTGTTCACTCTCTTCAAGTGAGTATCCAAGTCATCATCTGTTAGGTATATGTCGTCGACATAAGATAATGCTTCGTCATCATATGTTTGTAGTAACTCTGTTACTCTCACTGAGAATAATCCTGGGCTGTTCTTGTACCCCTGGGGTAACCGACAGAATTGTTTTTGAGCGCCATTTATTGAGAACGCGGACAAGTATATGCTCTCTGGTGCTATATTTTGACAAAAGAATCCATTAGAGATGTCTAATGTTGTTTTGTATTTTTTGCGCACTATGTTATTCATTAGTGCAGCACTATGCGAGTTTTGCACTGCAAAAGTTTTGCAACATGAGTTAAGGTGTCTGTAATCCAAAACTAGACGATATGAATTGTCTGGTTTGGAGACCGGAAACAAAGGGTTGTTCATTAGTGAGGTGCAAGTTTCAATCACCCCCTGGTATTCAAGTTGATCTAGGATTTCTTTTACCTATTTTTTAGCTTCTTGCTTAATTGGGTACTGTCTTTGTGCAGTCCTCATCCCATCCTACATGATTTTTATATAAAGCAGGAGCTTGAGCTACTGCCCACTTTCTAGCAAGTGTGTATTTTTTATGAATTGGGATATGATTTGAGAAGGCAGGCATAATTATTTCTTCGCCATGAGGGCAGTCCCTGACAAACTCTGGTGGCCAGTCTTTTTCAGCTAGAAGGATGTCATAGCCCTTGGAGAGATTATCCCAAAATAGTCCCCTTATTTTTCTAGTCTTATCCCCTTCTATACGTAAAGTTATTTCATATATTTTGTGAGGTTTGCTAACTCTGGTGTCCGCAGTTTTCACTTGAAGGTATTCATTCGTGTCCACTGTCTCCAGATGATTCATAAGGACTTTGCGAGCTATGCTCACTTCTGCTGCGCTGTCTAGCATTGTCTGAGCCCATTCTCCGTTTTTCAGTTGTGTCCTCAGTATTCTCGGCATTGTTAATTACTTTAATACTGGCTACCTTCTTTTTTGGAAATTGTAATTTCTTTTTTAGATGAGCAGGTTCCTTGTCTTTGGACTTGACGTGCTCTTCTCTTTGTTCTGATCGTCCTCTTCTTTCCGATTTCTGTGAGGAAGTCTGAAAAGATTGAGAGGGGCGTGTATCAATTTCTTGATATCTATCAGGCTTCTTTATATTATCCCTATTTCTAAGGTTGTATCTTTTCCCAGAGGGCTCACTTTGGGGAGACCTGTGTCCTTGGTTTGGAGATATTTCTCTCCGCTGAGGAGACCTTCCTCTGGACTGGAATTTCTTTTCTTTAGCATTGGATTGTTTGTTTCCATCCCAGCTCTTTTTTTGTGTTGTTAAATTATTTTAAAAAAATACTTTTTCAGGACTTTTAATCAGTTGGGGTTTTACTGGTATTCCACCTAAACTATCTCTACCTAGTTCCTCATAGGATTTTTCTATAATTCTGGCAATTTCAGCTGGTTGGTCTGCTATATCTGTTTCTTTTAACCTTTGGCGGATCGCCATGTTTGCTGCTTCTCCCTTTATATTGGCTAGTAATATAGCCGAGACCTGCTTGACGTCTTTCAGTAATTTCATACCAAGAGTTAAAGCGGGTTCTGGACCGTATTCATCTTGAATTTGTTTTAGCACATCTGGTATATCGCCATTAAACAAGAGCAGGTGCTCTTGAAATTTAAGTGGTACTTCCACCTCCTCGAAAGGAGTGTATTCATTAGGAGGATCCTCTGTTTTGTAATAGTGGAAGTGCTTTGTTACAGCGTTTGCTGCTGGAAAGTGTATCCATGAATAAAATACCTCTGTCTGCCGATATTCGTGTGCCTCTATTACGAATATGACTGTGCCACCTCTAGGTGTCAGTCCATTTTCTATAAGTTTTAAAGTTATAGATTTTCTTACGTTGACCGGGATGAGTATTATATCCGGGTCTGCGTCTTGCATAGTATTATCAGCTACTACTAGTTCAGCTGCTAATCTAGCTGTCTCTCTTTCTTCATCACTGTCTACCATTTTACCGACAGGAAGGTTTTACCGTTTGTTTGCAGATCAGGTTTCTTATGGAAACAAAGATTAGATGCACAATATTTTGGAACAGTGTATCCTTCAACGTTGATTGAACCAAGAACCATACATAGGAGTTCCCTCCTGCGAGGTTTGGCGGATATGACCTTTCACCCACTCCAGACGTCTTTGGAGTATTATGGGAAAAAAGGGGTCTGAGTGAAAAAGCACGACTGAGTTACTCTAATGTCTTGCGTTAGTTTTATCGCCTTTCCAAACGGTTGGGCGCCATGTAGTGTAGTTCCTATTATCCCAATAGGCTCTGCGCATTGGAATAATACCTTCAATAGTATAGGCCTAGACCAGACGTTAACTAGGTCTTCTATTGTCGATATTAGACTTAAAGTTTTGGGTTTGCCAGCTAGCTCAGAGTTTACTAGAAACTTTCTCGAATAGGCAAGGAGGAGTTGAACCTCCCTGGATAGACAAGAAGGGATTTAGTTTCTGACAACCATAGAACATGACAACTTTGCTCTCCCCTAATCAAGAGTGTATCTCTAGAGTCGTGTGAAAACAAAAGACAACTTATTTTACTCAGTCAGTACGTGCATTCTTAGTCTCACCAGATTGTAGAGAAAATGAAGAGACGGGCGTGTTCAATAAAAGATGGTATTTATTGATCAGTCTCTTTTCTCATACAAGAGAAATGAATCGATATTATCGCAATACTTATGGTTAAGTAAAGTGCATACAATAAAAGCAGAAGTATAAAATAATACTGTAAAAACATTTATATGGTTTCTAAGCCATAAGGTGGTTTAAAATGGATAAAATAGATACATACATATATACATTTGACTAATCGTACTCAACTGGTGTTTCTAACTACGCCAACCCCAGTGTACCTGACCTAAGCCTAATACGTGGGCGGGAATAGAAAGTAGCAGTTTAAGTTAAGTTTGTTTTGCCAAGTGACTGACTCAAGAATTCTCTGCAAGGGGTTATTCAGTTCTGTACCTGGAATCTAGGATGGTTGAGGGATGGTATCTCTCGTCTTTGGTCTCGATATTCCAGGCTGCCTGCAAGGGCTGCCCGGAAGCGCCGGAGCTGGATTTCTCGGCAGGAGAAAGCAGCGTCTCGTTCTCAGCGCGTCAGGAAGGCGGGGCTGCGCCAGCGGGGTCTGCTCTGCTCTGGGCTTCGGTAAGTCTGGCTGCTCCGATCTCGTCACCACCGCGTGTGTTTGCTTAAGGCAATACCGGTAATATTTATACCTGTAAGGTGCCGAGATTGACGTAAGGATGGACATAGATACGTCAATAAGGATGTCATACGAACTGGTCGTTAGCACATTCTTTTGCTGAAGTTCTCGGTGAAATCAAAACAATGGCCGCAGGGCTTTTCCCAGGTTGTCATAGGTTTGATTTGTTTTGAGAACTCCGTATGCCTTATCAGGGGCTGGAGGAATATTGCTTTGCCTAATTAGATGGCAAGCGTTATGACCTAATCAGATAACGCGTTCCTGTGCCGTGGTCTGGCGTAATCAGATAACGGTTTCTGCATCATGGGATGGCTGCTAGTTAACTCGTTAACCAGAATAGGGTCAGGAATAGGGGGATCAATACAGAACCTATAGGAATACATCACACATGGATTTAGACAAATGACCCCTTTCTGAATTCAGAATTTTGTCTACTTTTCGAAAATGTAAAGCTTTCCAGGATCCATTATTGCTTTCAAACTCATTTCTACCATTAACTGGAAGGAGGTGGAAAGCTCTAAAAATAGCAAAAATAGGCTATGTCCCAGAAAAATGCCAAAACTGAGTGAAAAATTTCGGTTCTCTGACAAAAGACTGTCATTCCCTGAAAGCTGAGAAAATGGAGATTTCAGCCCCACAAACCCTTTTGTGATACCATTTTCAGGGAAAAACCCAGAGGCTTTCATTTGCAGCCCGTTTTTCCCATTTTTCTGAAAAAAACAAAAAAATCACTATATTTTGGTTAATTTCTGGGACCCCTCCAAGGGAATCCACAAACCCTGGGCCCCTTTAGAATCCACATGATGTTGGAAGAAAAGGACGCAAATTTGGCGCGGATACCTTATGTGGTCAAAAAGTTACAAGGGCCTAAGCGCGCAATACTCCAAAACGCCAAAAAAAGGCTTAGCACAGGAGGGGAAAAGGCCTAGCAGCGAAGGGGTTAAAACAATCCCTGCCTAGGCATGGATCTTACATTATCTGCTCGAACAAGATCAGAACCTTCACCTCAAATACCTTAAATCAACTGCTGCTATGGTAAGAACTCAAGCACAGGGAAACTTCCCGCACAAGAAGTTACCTACAGGGATCTCTGGAAACTGCCTGGCTCACCGAGCTCTGGACACAGAGCTTCAAGACTTAACTTTCAATAAATTGGTCTGGAAGTGCACAAAACAACCCTCACTGGTGGAGGACAATGCAATATTTTTAGCCAAGTCTCATGCCTGAATGACCCTAAATTCCTATAAAACACTCGCACCTAAAAAATACTTCAATCAGGGTTATCCTAGACCAATAAAAATAAAATTTCTAAGGCTTAGATTGGACATTCTTCCAAGCACTCGGCACCTCCCACCTTGGCTGAGGGCGTCAACACAAAGCACTTGCAGGCTGTGCGATATCGAACGAGGAGACATTCTGCACTTGATCTGCAAATGCAAGGAGCTGCAGCAAGAGAGGTCACAGCTGTTAAAGGCCCCCTTCAAGCAGAAAGGAATTTGCACTAAGAAGGAAGCGGTTCCTGCATGTTTTGACCCGGGGGCCATACAACTGAACTGCAGAACAGTAACATTTCTCATGCTGGCCAAAACAATAGATGCCTAAAATGACAATCAAACATCAGCAAGGTTAAAAGATAGGCTGCCTGTGCAGCCACTGGCTCGCAAGCTGGCAGCAGCATCTCGTTGTTGCTAGAAGAAAAGAACACCTTTTTAATGTATAACATTTCAGCTGGTTCCAAATTTATTAGGTGTCACTGCCAAAAATGTATGCACTGTACGGCACCTTACTACGTGTATTTCTGGTTTTAGTATTGTATTTTAATGACTATCCTGCACTTTGTTACATGAATCATTAATGCACTCTAACGGCTACACAGTCTATTTTAAGCACAGTCATGTACACACTGTACAGCATTTTAGTATGTGTATTATTGGTTTTACCGGGGTACAACTCTAGTTCTATTGCCTATTTTAAAATGTTGCAATGGTTTTCAGTAACTATGCAAATAGGAATAAACTTGAAACTTGAAACTGTTTTATTGAGGACAATAATGTAGGTAAGCAGATCATCACCATCATCATAAACTTTATTCGGTTTTACAAAGAAAACCATAAAAGTCACTGTAAATATAAACATTCCATTAAAAACATACAATAAGAAGTATGAAGTTAATATCTTTAAAACATGAGGAATTGCACAAAATATACTACATATGCAGTAAATAGATTTCATAATTTTACATAAAAAAGCACACGGAAAACATACCTAAAACTATGTGTACCTCTTCCCCCTTAAAAGACTAACATTCTAAGCAGGCCCTGGTTCTCATCAGTGATTTCAGGTACCCTACAATAAAAAATATACAGTCAGGTTTCAACAACTGCAGGTACAAAAGTGTGGGATGAACCTGATTAAAATTAAGCCTCTTTAAAAGGGGAAGTAAAAAATGTCTCTGAGGTACTTTATAGAATTTGCAGAGGAACATAAAGTGAAGCAAATCCTGTGGAAACAAGTTGTCGCAGCCACAGGGTGCTAACACCTGACCTCTGCTACACCCTTTTGGCACCGCAATTAAAAGATGAAGATCATTATTGCTCCGACACTTATGTTACGGGTTCAAGTGAACCGTCAAAACTTCAAGAATGTTTGTGATTGGATAATATTTATATGAAACCATAGGCGGGCTATCTATTGCGTGTAAACACCATCTTTATGATTTTGCTATATGAGGATACCAAAAGGACTTAATGTCCTCGGCACTCAGGACAGTGCCTACTTTGAATGGTACATACAAACCTGAGTGTTTCACAAATGTGTCGGGTTAGAGATTAAACAAATGTATATATGTATGAATGGTGTAAATTATACAAATGTCCACCTCATGAAGGACTGACAGTGAAATACCATTTCGTACCAAGATCATAATACTGGGTTGCATTGGTCAAGTGCAAAATGTGCATGTTAAATAAAATCTGTGATATAATGTGATGTGTGTAAAATGGGATAACACCAATACAAATGAATAGATAATTTCAGATCTGTAATTAGTGTAGATATATGAATAGCAAAGAAATTAACAAGGTACTATACAACGTATTGGGATTATTCAAGTTCACAGTTAGCAAGCGAATTCCAGACGGTCGTTGAGTCCGTTGGATTTCATTGAATCAAGTAAATACATCCAATTGTTCTCTGTCTGCAGCAAGGTTCTGTTGTTGTCTCTTCCGGCTGATTTCTCAATGACTTCAAGGATTGTGAATTTCACTTGTGATATGTTATGGTGTCGTTCATTGAAGTGTAGTGCTACTGTTGATTTCATATTATTTGTTCTGATGTTGCTTTTATGTTTAGATATAGGTATCTTTATTTTCCTGATGGTTTTGCCAACGTATACAAGACCGCATGGTCATTTCAAAAGATAAATACCATTGGCTGTGTCACATGTTGCTGTGACCCTTAATTTGATTGGTGTACCTCGCATGGGATATGTGATCGCGTTGCCTTTGATAATATTGTGACAATTGTTGCAGTTATGGCAGGGGATTGTCCCTTTATGAACATCCTTATCAGTGTTTGTGGAAGGCTTTAGAAGTTCCTGTATGTTTTTACTCCTGGTATATCCAAAAATTGGTGTGTTGGTGAAAATTCCTTTGAAATCTGGTTCCCCTGATAATAAAGGCCAATGTGATCTGATATTCGTTTGCATTGTTGGCTCGATGTGGAGTATTTTGACAAAACTACTGTCCTGGGTTGTTTGATTTTGAATGCTGGTTGTAGTAGTTCTTTTCTCGTGTTGAGCATGCAATTCTGTTGTGCTTGTTCAAGTATTGGTTTTGGATATCCTCGTTCCTCAAATCGACTCATCATGTTCGCTGATTGAATCTGTAATACTTCAGGATCTGATACGATTCTTTTCACTCTGTATAGTTGGGAAAGTGGTAAATTATTTTTCAGTGGAAGTTGATGAAAACTCCTATAGTGAAGCAAGTTATTCCAATCCGTTGATTTTTTAAACAGGGTGGTGGCGATTCTATTCCCATTTTTTGTGTGAGTAATACATCCAAATATGAGATAGAAGTCTTGTCTACTTTGTTTGTGAATTGGATTCGCTCATTGATGGTATTGAGGTGTTCCAAGGCTGTTATGAGTTCCTGATGGGTACCTTGCCACAGTACAAAAATGTCATCTATATAACGTAAGAATAGAAGGGCATGCTTCACCCAAGTTTCCTTACTTAGAATGTGTTTATTCTCAAAGATATTCATGAATGTATTAGCGTATACAGGGGCGGCACAATTGCCCATAGAGGTCCCCGTGAGTTGTAAGTAATGTTCCTCTTCCCATTTGAAGTAACTTTGGTCCAAAGTGAATGTCAGTAGTTCCATAAGAAATACTTGAAAGTTGAGGTCTATATTAGATGTTAGTAAAATCACTTCTACTGCCTCCATCCCAAGGTTGTGTGGGATGGAGGTGTAGAGAGATTTGATGTCAATTGTGCACATCCAAATTTCCTGGTTATCTGTAAATTGAATCAAATCAATTTTGTTGAGAAAATCAGTTGTGTCCTTGACATATGTGTTCATCTTCGTCACTAATCCTTGTAAGTGTGTGTCTAGAAATTTCCCTATATGCCCATGTATACTTCCTTTTGTAATCACAATTGGTCGAAATGGTGGATGTGTGAGATTTTTGTGAATTTTTGGTAGCATATATAGGGTTGGTGTCCTGGGATGTTCTTGTATCAAGTATTTTTTTGTTTTCTCAGTGATGATGCCTTCTTCATGGGCTTTCAATAATATTCTATGTAGTTGTTCGTGAAAGATTGAAGTCAGATCCTGGCCTAATGCAATATATGTGTCGCTGTCTTTTACGTGTTCATTCACCTGTGCCTTGTAAAAACTTGAATCCATAACGATGAGTGCGCCCCCTTTGTCTGCTCATTGGCAAATAATGTTGGTGTTGTTGGCCAGTTTGCGCAAAGTGTTGAACTCGCTTCTAGACAGGTTTTGTAATCTGGATCGTTTTTTTAAATTGAGTTTCACAATATTATTCTTGACCAAATTTTCAAAGGAGTCTAAAGTCTTATGACTCAAAGGTGCTTGATAGGTGCTTTTTGTTTGGAGATTCTTGAGCTGGTTGTCAGTGGTTTTATCTTGGATGGGCACAATCTTTTCAAAGAAATGTCGTAATCTAAGGTTTTGCTTCAACTTGAACAGACTCACGTCTAATTCCAACTTGTTGGTGGGATGTGTGGGAACAAATGAAGTACCTTTCTGCAATGTTTTGATTTCCATTGGGTTGACGGTATGCTTGGATATGTTGATGACTAATTGAAGTTGATTTAGGTTTTCTTCCCTTTGTTGCGCCTGCCCGTTTGTATGGTTGGTTTCAAGGATGTTGTTGTCTGATCAGCGCCTTTTGCCCCTCCTGGGTTTTCGTTTTCTGTTTGGCCTACCCCTAAAAAAGGGATCCTTGTGGTTGGTTGGTGTGGTGGAGGTTGATGGCTGTTGCATGGTACTTTTTTGGGGTGGAAGTCTAGTTTCTCCCTCAGACGATGAGGTTTCTGTTTCTGTGTTTACATTGTGTGGTTTGTTGTGTCGTCTCCTGGTGTAAACTTCTGCCCATGAATACACCTCTCCCATTTTGTAATCAATGGTGTCTCTTTTGTACTTTCAGATTTTCCGCTCATTAATCGCCTCTGTATATTTGTCCAGTTGAATTTGAACGTCCTCTGACGTTTTTTGCCAATCTTCCTTCTCCATCATGTCCTGTAATTCTGTTTTGGTTTGAGCAATGTCTTTTTTGCAAATCTTCTAGGACTTTGGAAAGTTCCTCTATAATAAGCAGGATTAAGTCTAGCGAACTTGGGATTGTTTGTGCAGAGTAAAGGTTTTAGAGGGACTCTCAGGCCTCTCGGTGATACTTTATAAGTGTGCTGGCATGTAGCCGCTGGTTTATTTCACGCTTAGTGAGATATAATAACTGTTGTATGTTGTTTTCCTTGTTGCGCTTGTTTATAGTTGGTGTGGGCTCCTCATTTATTAAAGCATATATTTTGGAAACATCATCTTCAGCAAACGCGAAGGTTTCCGCTCGCGTATCTGTGAGTCTGGTTATCTCTTCATAGGAAGACATATTTGGTTGGTATGTTGTTCGCCGTGCTGCAGTCTGGGGGTCAGACTCAATATCAAAATGTTCAATAATTTGCTGCGCATAGGCTGAGTATGTACAATCACTCGGCTGGACAAAGGAATGTTTACCAAAGAGGCGTTGCGTCGTAACTTTAAACCCTCCGCTCATGGTATACCAAGGATCTCAACCGAGAAAGAAAAATCATCAGATTGTTTGAATCCTCTTGGCAACAAAATCCCTCTTAGTACTATCTAGAACATGTTCACTGCACAAGAATTTCATATTAAAAGCATGTCTTTTGTACCAAATGCAAGTCCACCAGATCACGGAAACAGGTCTAGAAAGCTCTTCAAAGTAGCCAAAACAGTTTCAAAGCCACAGATCACTCTTGAAGTTTTATAACCAGAGTAGAAACGTGATGAAGTTGCACAAATTGTTGATTAAAAGATGAAAAGTATTGGAACAACCATCAATTCTTGAACTACACTTACTTGTATATCCATGAACACCTGGTTTTGCTTCAGGGACACTCAAGGATAGAAAAATGTAATATAATCTCAAGATTCACCCATCTAATTACATTCTAAACTCAATACTGGCTAATCTAACAAATGAAATGTATGATGCCCTAATACCACTTTGGTTTAAATGTATCATCATTTTGCTTCAATTAGGTGTTTCCTCTAAATGTAATGTAATGTATTTGATGTAAAAAGGATTTGTATAGCGCACTACCACCCTACGGGTATTTTGGCGCTAAGAGAATACCTTGATGTTATAGCATGCAAGATCAATCATTTCGAAAAGTACAGGGCCCCAGTTAGAGAGGGCGGGAGGGCAGACGCACTTTCCTGGTGAGGCGCTAGCTGCTTTGTTTCAGAGCTCCCTGCTGCCTATTTGCACTATCCTCAGTCATTTTATGTCAGAATCTGCTAGTTGCTCTCTATCGCGGACATCGTTTTTAAACCCTAATCAGAGCTGAACTCTGTTTTAATTTGTTTACTCTTCTTAGTGTTGTGTTAACTTACTTGGCGCTTTGCTCTCCCTTTGTTGCTATCAGCGGTCATTAGCCCTGGTCCACCGTGGCTTGTGCCGCTTGAGTGGAGGGCTTTTTGACCAATAGTCGTGTCTCCCCTCGGAGTGACGCACTTCCGGGGACGGAGCAGGCGGGCCTTCCCCTGTGAATACTACATCTGGGAATGCCAGCGCTGACCCGCAGCGGACGCGCTTTCCTGGTGAGGCGCTAGCTGCTTTGTTTCAGGGCTCCCTGCTGCCTATTTGCACAATCCTCATTAATTTGATGTCATAAGCTGCTAGTTGCTCTCTATCGCTGACATCGTTTTCAAACCCTAATCAGAGCTGCACTCTGTTTTAATTTGTTTACTGTTCTTAGTGTTGTGTTAACTTAATCGGCGCTTTGCTCTCCCTTTGTTGCTATCAGCAGTCATTAGCCCCGGTCCACCACGGCTTGTGCCACTTGAGTGGAGGGCTTTTTGACCAATAGTCGGGTCTCCCCTCGGAGTGACGCACTTCCGGGGACGGAGCAGGCGGGCCTTTCCCTGTGAATACTACATCTGGGAACGCCGGCGCTGACCCGCAGCGGACGCGCTTTCCTGTTGAGGCACTAGCTGCTTTGTTTCAGGGCTCCCTGCTGCCTATTTGCACAATCCTCATTCATTTTATGTCATAAGCTGCTAGTTGCTCTCTATCGCTGACATCGTTTTTAAACCCTAATCAGAGCTGCACTCTGTTTTACTTTGTTTACTGTTCTTAGTGTTGTGTTAACTTACTCGGCGCTTTGCTCTCCCTTTGTTGCTATCAGCGGTCATTAGCCCTGGTCCACCACGGCTTGTGCCGCTTGAGTGGAGGGCTTTTTGACCAATAGTCGGGTCTCCCCCCGAGTGACGCACTTCCGGGGACGGAGCAGGCGGGCCTTCCCCTGTGAATACTACATCTGGGAATGCCGGCGCTGACGCGCAACGGACGCGCTTTCCTGGTGAGGCGCTAGCTGCTTTGTTTCAGAGCTCCCTGCTGCCTATTTGCACAATCCTCATTCATTTTATGTCAGAAGATGCTAGTTGCTCTCTATCGCTGACATCGTTTTTAAACCCTAATCAGAGCTGCACCCTGTTTTAATTTGTTTACTGTTCTTAGTGTTGTGTTAACTTACTCGGCACTTTGCTCTCCCTTTGTTGCTATCAGCGGTCATTAGCCCCGGTCCACCACGGCTTGTGCCGCTTGAGTGAAGGGCTTTTTGACCAATAACCGGGTCTCCCCTCGGAGTGACGTACTTCCAGGGACAGAGCAGGTGGGCCTTCCCCTGTGAATACTACACCTGGGAATGTCGGCGCTGATGCGCAGCGGACGCGCCGCGGGCGCGCCAAAGGCGAGCCCGTCTGCACCAGGACAGGCCCAGGGGCCAGGACCCCTGGTCATTCGCTACCCAACAGAGTGATAGCCAAACTCGATGGAGAGGGGCTGCTGAGACCTCATGTAACCTCTAGGAAGGTAACTACTGCCCCTTTACCGGCAAACCTTATAAAGCAGGCGAACGGGCAAGGGTGCAGGTTCTCACCGCTTAATACCCGCTCATTACAGAGGCACTGCCTTGAGGTCTTCTCACTTTTGCAAGAGGACAACCTGGACCTCCTTTGCATCGCTGAATCTTGGCTTAATAAGTCTTCTATGCCTGCTTTGGTGGCGGCGGTGGTTTTAGCGATTACTACAGCTTCAAATCCATGGACTGATCTGTTTAGGCCGGCATAATTGGGGCCTTTACTGGAACCCGCAGCGGCAGTAAAAAGTCTTGGCATCAAGGTTGATGCCTTGTTATCCATGACACAGCAAGTGTCGGCGGTGGTGGGTATATGTGTCAGTCTGCTGCGCCAGCTTCGGAAACTGTCATCATTGCTGAGATTCTCCACTCTTAGACTGGCGGTCTCAGCCTTGATCCTGGCACGTCTCGACTACGGCAACTCCTTATACTATGACCTACCTAATAACCTCCTGGATAGGCTTCAGGTTGTAATGAACAACGCTGCCAGATTAATCTGCAAAAAACCTAGGTGAACCGATGTCACGCCCTTACTACAAGACCTATATTGGCTCCCGATTATTCAGAGAACCAAATTCAAAAGCCTCTGTATTGCACACAAGGCCATTCATGGCTCAGCCCCTAGCTATATTAAGGACAGACTGATCAACCATATGCCGAATAGGGCCCTTCGGTCAGCTGATGCCTGTAACTTGGTCTGCGCCCGGTTTAACCATGCGTCTATGGGCGGTAGAGCTTTCTCTAGCACTATCCCTCAGGCTTGGAACCGCCTTCCAGTTAGACTTCGGAAGGAAACTATCCTCCTCCTTTTTAGGAAGAATTTGAAGACTGTGCTTTTCCTGGAGGCCTGGGGGCACTCTGAGCTGGTGGCTCTGCGCCTCTTGCTGGTAGTTATGTCCATTGATAGCACTTAGATACCCCTGGGAGATAATGCGCTCTATGAGTCTATATTAACATAACATAACAGATGAAAACACGAGATGGAACAGTTGTCCGAAAATAAGGCAAATATCCCATTACTGAAAAAAACAACTAATGATCCTGAGGACCTCAACAACTAACAACGGACCTCTTGGATCTCATATCAATTGGAAATCCTGGAGAGCTGTGTCATTGCTCAACTCAACCAATTTGTAAAAGACAACAACCTCCTAGATGAATTCCAATCTGGTTTTAGAGAGGATCAGATAACAAGAAACTTAAAAATTACTGACATATACTGTTGATGCTTTGAGAATTATGGATGATGGGGACACAATTTCCTGCTTATCCTTCTAGACCTCTCAATGGCCTTTGATTTGTTCATCCATGACACAATGCTTTGCACTTTAAAATACTGCATTGGCTCTGAAGAGAAGATCCAGGATTGGTTCAAGTCCTATCTACAGAAGTGCTCAAGTGGAATATTCTTTGTCCGATCCCTCTGCAAATTTCTAGGGTATTCCCAAAGGCTCTGAGCTTGCTTCTGCTCTTTCAACCTTTGTCTGAAACAATTGGGCAACCTCATTAAGCACTCATATTATTTCATCACCAAGTTGCAGATGACACACAGTTAAATTTGAATATCTACTTCCATACTGACATCTCCTGACTGGCTTCTACTCTTGCCAAAATACATTAATGGATTAACTAGTGTCATCCCAAGCTCAACCTCTACAAGACTAAGGGCTTAATTTAGATCTTGGCAGAGGTGAATACTCCATCACAAATGTAACAGAGATCCCATCTTCTGAATTATGATCCCATTCTATCCTATGGAGGTCATAATATGGTGTGATGGAGTAATGCATCCGCCAAGATTAAAATAAGGCCCTGAGCTCCTTCTCTTTTCACTGAATTCTTCACCCACTTCAGTCCAAGAATCACTTTGTTCCTGAACATTTTAGGCTGCCTTGAAATCAGTCCTGATAATGTGGCGGATGCCGTGTCCCCCATATTACAAGTGCATTATCTCCTATGTTACTTGTAATACAGTGGACGTGATATCTGTGTCACTCAGAATTATGTCAAAAAAATCTAACCAGGGCCCTACGTTAACTACATCAACATTACATGAGAATTATTTTCACCCATTTTTTTTTATTTATTTTATGTAATTACTATGGGCCTGATTCAGAAAGGTAACTTACACTTTTGAGTAAGTTTACTACTTTTCAGTAGTCACAAACACTGAGGGGGTCATTAGGTTAGCGGGCGGATCGCCACCGCCTGTATGGCTGTGGCGATCCGCCCGCTAAAATCCTCCGCCCACCTCGTATTTCCCCCTACCACATTACCATTGCAGGGGGGACCCCGGTGGATGGAAAGATGGTCCACTTGTTTTCCACCTGGTCGAAGAGTCGGCCATGCAGAAAAGCAGGTCTGGGAGACACCGCCATCGATATTAGCATTGCAGCTGGGATATGCCTTTCCCAGGCAGGGGGCTTTCACCATTGGTGTCCCATAGCGGGCACCCAAGGATATTGGGGGTTGGCGGTGTACATGGAAGTTCCATGCACAACATGGCTGGCACCGCGCTGTTCCTGCAACGTTGTGCACGACATGCCTTCTTGGCATTGCGGTGGGCGGTGCTGAGAGCACCGCCTGCTGTAATGGCAAGAATGCAGGATGTGCCCGCCAGAGTGGCGGGCGCATCCTAATGTACAAACTGAACCCCCGCACCAATGGCGGGCGGTCCCATTCCCCGGTAGGATGGCGGGCAGACAAATTCGGCCCGCCATCCTAATGACCCCCTGAGTGTGAGTTACTACTAAAAAAACAAACACAAAAAAGTAGTAAGCCCATCACTACACATTGCCAACCTCTGGTACTACAATACCCTATACTAGAGAATCATGGAAGTAAGGAATACAAATAAAACCCTATAGGAAATATTGTTAAATTCAATTAAATTATCTGAAAAAGTTAGAAATTTAAAAAAATTAAATTAGTAATAAAATAATGTATAGAAATAGTACACAATTATTATTAAATATTCTAATTAGCTATTTTGAATTTAAAAATAATGTAACCTTAATTTTTATCTAAAACATATTTTTTTCATTATTTCTAAAGATCATTTTTAATACTTTATTGATGCACCTTACGTTTTTTTAAAGTGGGAGTTTATGTTTTTAATTTAAACTTCAGAAGATTAAATTTAATTTATGGAAATATCGCTCCATTAAGTTTTAATTCAAAATAGATATTTTGTGCTGTAGCATTTGTTTTATTTTTTTCTGTATGTAAAGTAAACATGTAAAATTAAGTTACATTAATATTTAACATAACAATATTCATTTTTTTAAACTTAAATACATTTTGTAAATTATCCCTATACTTTACCATGTGGCGACTCCACTGTTAGGACAGAGATCTCCAAATGGTAAACCAGAAAAATAGAACTTTTTTTAATGTAAAAATGCATATTATTTATTAACTTTAAATTTTGAACAAAATAAAACATGCTACAGGTCTATTAAATGCATTTAAAATAACATGTTAATTAATGGGAAAATATTAAATCTCATTAAAACTATTTTTCTAAACTTTTTCAAAAAAATAAATTCTCACCAAAAGAAAAGTTAAGATTTTTAATGTGCATTAATATTTATAAGAAGGATGGATGTATAAAATCAATTTAAATGAATTTCATGTATTTTAGATAAAATATGTTTTTAAAATGTTTCAAAATAAATAATAAATACATCAGCACAATTTTAATATTTTTTGACATTCATTTATATTTATTCATATTGTAAACTATTTTAAATAATTGTATTTAATTTCAACTTTTTTTCCTTTTGGGTTTAGTTTCAAGTTCCTACCTCTATTATTTTCTGTGTGAGGGTATTGCAGTGCCAGGGGTTGGCCATGTGCAGTGCTGGATTAACAAGTGTTTTTTTTAGTAGTCACTTACAGTAGGTGTAAAAGAAGTGAACTGAACCAAAAGTGTAAAGTTACTCAAAGTGTAAGATACCTTTGTTGTTCTATATATGCATACAAATATGCTATGCAATCAGTCTTTTAAATTTCATGCAGTAAAAAACCAAATGTTCTCTCAATATACTATTCAAGTTAATTTTGTGTATTTCTTTCAAACAATCTGAAGGTTTCAATGTCACAAAATACAGTGGTGCCATGTGAATCCTCCTTTGGTCCAAAAAGATTTAATCTGCCTGAGACAACACACAGTCTTAATTTTAGCGGATGGTTATACTCAAAATAGTACATTAAGCTATGTCCATACTCTGCAACCCTTTTACACTGTATTGCATTGATGGATAATTGTATGATTAGATCTCTATCTATAACATTTTGATTACCTCCTTCAGTTTCAAATTATAAGAACAAAATAACTTTAATATTTGCTCGTGGAAACATATGCTAGTGTGTCTGCAATATCAGACTTGTACCATAATAATTTCAATTCAATAACATCTTAGTAGAGAAAGGACTCTTCATCAGCACTATGCAGTCCAAGTACCCTACCACTTAAAGGAATAGTTTCAGCAGATTGTCCAAAATATATTTAATGAATAATCAGTTAGCTAAAAAGGCTTCCAAACTATCTTGACTGATGATCTCACTTGTGTCGCTCTGCCCCAATCAGAGCTGGGGGAATTCCAGACATCTCACCTGAATACTTTGTCAGAAAGCTTTCACGTTTGGTACATCCATCACAAGGCTGCCTGGACAAAGTGACTGGGAGACCAACACTTGTTTTCCTACCCGGGATTTCCATGCAAGATAAAGTGGTCCTGGGTATGTAAACTGCATAATGATCTCCAGGGACAGTAAGAACACTGCATGTATAATAGGCATGGTTAGTTTGTGCTACAAAGCCCAAACTCCGATTTTACAATTGTGTCCTTGTCCACTTGACAAAAGATTAGTGCCTCAAGTGGAGCCACTACAACAGTGGCACAGAGATTCCCTCCAGGTCGACCTGTATCTGTATATCTCATGGGCAGTCCTTCACTAGCGTGACCTTGTTTTCCAGCAGTTTCACCTGTATAAAGTAGGCTCTGAGTCTTTTGACCTGTAGATTAAAACAAGAAGGGACATTTTCTGTGTCTTGAGCTGAAATTTCATGTTCTGCATCTAATGTAATGTAAGTACTGTTCATCCTCTCTTTTATTTTTGGGGCAGTGCAGTTGTGCCTATGTATCAAGCCATGGCCTCCTTAAAGACTGGAAGGAAGTAATCAGCATGTCAAAATTAAAACTGAATCGAGCAGCTCAAAAAGTTTATCTTCCTTTTGTCATTGTCAATACACGACCAGAATTGCAGATACTATGGGGTCTATTACGATGGCGGGCAGACTTTGTCCACTCGCCATCGTTTTGGCAAATGGGACCGCCCGCTATGTGTGAGGCGGTCCCGCAAATCCAATTAGGATGCGCCCGCCACACTGGCAGGTGCATCCTGCATTTGTAATATTGCGACGGGCGGTGCTTTCAGCAGCACAAGCCGCAATGTTAAACAGGCATTTGTGCTTTTGCATGCACAACATGGCAGGCACCATGCGGTGCCTGCCACGTATTACATGCAAATGCAGGGTGGCACCATAGGTACCCCCCTAACACCCTGGGGGCCTGCAAAGGGCCCCCACATGCCAACTCTGCATTCCTTTCCATGGCTTCAACGCCGCCATGGAAAGGCACATCACTGCCTGCATCTTAATATGGATGGCGGTGTCTGCAAGACCATATCAATCTCCTTTTCCGTCCGGTCTCCTGTTTGACCGGTGGAAAACCGGCAGACGTTTTTTTCCGTCCGCTGCGGTCCCCCCCCCGCCATCCTAATACGGCTGGGGAAAATGGGAGGCGGGCAGTGAATAATGGTGGGCGGATCGCCACCGCCATATAATAGACCCCTAACGGTCTGATACCTACCCTGGCGGTCCATAAATCATCATTGCTTTGTAATGGCCCAACTGCCCGCATATCTTGCGGCCTAACCACCGGATTACGAGCAGGGCAAGGGAACGGCTGCTGGACCACTGCCTCTGCCACCATACCTGCTACTGCAGCGGTGGCAGGAGAGGCCGAGGTGGACAATGGATGCGGTGTCAGCTCCTACACTGCCAACCACATTACAGCTTGCCTTTCCGCTGAAATTTCCACGGCAAAGCAGGTAATGAGCACAAAAAATGGCTCTAGGTTGCAAAAGCCCATGTGCAGTCTGTCTTGTGCCCGTGTTGTGCCCTCCAATGCCAATGTTGATGGGCTTTCTCTTTTCCATGCACAACATGGTGCACGTAAACAGTGCACCTGACTGGCTGAAAGCACCACTATGGCCAGCATTGGCTTCTGACTTTTTCTCAGAGCCGAAGCTAGCCGCTGCCTTGACAGCACTGCCCACACTCAGCCAGCTCCATGGGAACATCATAACGCGGCAGTCAGGATACCACCGGCTTGTCTGCATTTTCTCACCTGCTCCCACAGGGGGGTGTCGGTGTGTAGGCCAACCTCTTAATCAGCCCCTTGATGCACTCCATTTTGTGTCAGAATATAGTCTACAGAAATATCACCTGACAAAAATATTGTGTCCTAAATATCGTGAATGAAACAATATCATTCCCATAGATTTAGATTTTCTATTAACTCCAATGAGACAATATCTTTTTGAAAGTGTAGCTAAGCCATTATATTTATGTCAGACGACATGCTAACAACAATATTCTGGTACCATACTATACATTCACCTATAAACGGGACTGAATGTGAAAGTGAAGAGATTGCAGGGTGAAGTAATACCCCACTAGAATCTGGATCATTAGCTTGGAAAAATGGGCCCTTATGATGAAATTTGAAAGTTATAAATATATCTTTTCTTCCTGACTTTAAAAATAGTTGGATGTAGTTGATCAATATCTTTCAAAAAGGGGCTTGATATTTCTGCCTTTAATGTCAATGTACACATGTAGCAAACTTCTAAACCACAGACAGTATTCAGAGCATGGGAAATCCTCAAGCAGAGACGAGACACAAAATGCCTTAAAAGTCTGTTGTCAACAAAGAAGTACAGCTGCACTTATATTTTTATTTGCATTTTTAATTCATAGAGCACAAACTTTCACCTGCACTAAGGAGTCTTGGACCTAAAATCAGCGAAACAGAAAATGTCTATATTTAGTTAGATAAATAACCCACCCATTAAAGACAAGGGATTAGTCAGTTCTTTAAGTATTTCCCTAATCTGAGAGGATCTTGTCCATTCCTAAGAAAGTGAGAAAGCAGGTTCCAGCTTTGGACGGCTGCAGCGGAACAGGCATGAACGTCAACAGTCTTACAACAAAACGTAAGGACAGACTGCAGTGAGAAGTTAATCTGAGTGTACAAGAATGAGAACTGAGAGAGGATCTATCAGCTGAATGCACTGCCGTACGAGCAAAGAAGAGAGATTTAAACTAAACCCTCTTCTTTACCTACCAATGCAGTTGAACCAATGAGCTGTAGCAATCTGACCTTTAGAGTGCTTGACCTCAATCAAAGAATTGAAAGATTATTAGGGGGTTCGTACATTGTGGAACTTGTAAGCAAAGATTGCACAATACCCTGTCACTCCCCTTGCACTCCTCCAGTGACACATTCAGCACTATGTACTAATCCATTCACTGCGCCAAAACCCAAACACTTATAAATTCACCCAAGAACTCTCCTTGCAGTACTCTAATCATTCAGTCAGTACCGAAGTACTCATGCAGTGAGCCAGGCCTTAGCACATGGACTGCTTCAAACACCTATCCAATATGCATGCAGTCCTGTAACCATCTACACACCGGTCTTTCACACCTTCAAATCCCAAGTCAGAATCCATACACTTCCAGCAAACACCCTCTCACTCTCCTTGCACTCCTCTAGTGACCCATTCAGCACTCTGTACTAATTCATGCACTGCGCCAAAACAAAACCACTTATAAATTCACCCAGGCACTGTCCTTGCAGTACTCTAATCATTCAGTCAGTACCCAAGTACTCATGCAGTGACCCAGGCCTTAGCACATGGACTGCCTCAAACCCATATCCACTATGCATGCAGTATTCTAACCACCTACACACTTGTCTTTCACACCTTCAATACCCTAGTCATTATCCATACACTCCAGCAAACACCCTGTCACTCCTGTTGCACGCCTCTAGTGACCCATTCAGTACCATGTACTAATCCATTCACTGCGCAAAAACCCAACCACTTATAAATTCAGCCAGGCACTCTCCTTGCAGTACTCTAAGTATTCAGTCAGTACCCAAGTACTCATGCACTGAGTCATGCCTTAGCACATGAACTGCTTCAAACGCATACCCACTATGCATGCAGTCATCTATCCACCTACATACTTGTCTTTCACACCTTCAATTCCCAAGTCAGTAGATATACACTCCAGCAAACACCCTGTCACTCTCCTTGCACTCCTCCAGTGACCTATTCAGCACCATGTACTAATCCATTCACTGCGCCAAAACCCAACCACTTATACATTCAGCCAGGCACTCTCCTTGCAGTACTCTAATTATTCAGTCAGTACCCAAGTACTCATGCACTGAGCCATGCCTTAGCACATGAACTGCTTCAAACGCATACCCACTATGCATGCAGTCATCTAACCATCTACACTCTTGTCTTTCAGACCTTCAATTCCCCAGTTAGTATTCATACACTTCCAGCAAACACCCTGTCACTCCCTTAATACTCTTCTAGTGAACCATTCCGCACCATGTACTAATCCATTCACTGCCCAAAAACCCAACCACTTTAAATTCACCCAGGCACTCTCCTTGCAGTACTCTAATTATTCAGTCAGTACCCAAGTACTTATGCACTGAGCCATGCCTTAGCACATGAACTGCTTCAAACGTATACCCACTATGCATGCAGTCATCTAACTATCTACACACTTGTCTTTCAGACCTTCAATTTCCCAGTTAGTATTCATACACTTCCAGCAAACACCCTGTCAATCCCCTTATACTCCTCTAGTGAACCATTCAGCACCATGTACTAATCCATTCACTGCCCAAAAACCCAACCACTTATAAATTCACCCAGGCACTCTCCTTGCAGTACTCTAATCATTCAGTCAGTATCCAAGTACTCATTTAGCGAGCCAGACCTTAGCACATGGGTTGCTCCAAACCCATATCCACTATGCATGCAGTCTTCTAACCACCTACACACTTGTCTTTCACACCTTCAATTCCCAAGTCAGTAGATATACACTCCAGCAAACCCCCTGTCACTCTCATTGCACTTCTCCAGTGACCTATTCAGCACCAGTACTAATCCATTCACTGCGCCAAAACCCAACCACTTATAAATTCAGCCAGGCACTCTCCTTGCAGTACTCTAATTATTCAGTCAGTACCCAAGTACTCATGCACTGAGCCATGCCTTAGCACATGAACTGCTTCAAACGCATTCCCACTATGCATGCAGTCATCTGACCATCTACACACTTGTCTTTCAGACCTTCAATTCCCCAGTTAGTATTCATACACTTCCAGCAAACACCCTGTCACTCCCCTTGCAATCCTCTAGTGAACCATTCAGCCCAATGTACTAATCCATTCACTGCGCCAAAACCCAAACACTTATAAATTCACCCAGGCACTAGCCTTGCAGTACTCTGCACTAGCCTTGCAGTACTCTAATCATTCAGTCAGTACCCAAGTACTCATGCAGTGAGCCAGGCCTTAGCACATGGACTGCTTAAAAAACCTATCCAATAGGCATGCAGTCTTGTAACCATCTACACACTTGTCTTTTACCCCATCAATTTCCCAGTCAGTATCCACACACTTCGAGCTAACACCGTGTCACTCTCCTTGCACTTCTCCAGTGACCCATTGAGCACCATGTACTAATCCATTCACTGTGCCAAATTCCAAACACTCATAAATTCACCCAGGCACTCTCCTTGCAGTACTCTAATAATTCAGTCAGTACCCAAGAACTCATGTACTGAGCCAGGCCTTAGCACATGGACTACTTCAAACACCTATTCACTATGCTTGCAGTCCTCTAAACACATACACTTGTCTTTCACACCTTCAATTCCCCAGTCTGTATCCCTACACTCCAGCAAACACCCTGTCACTCCCCTTGCACTCCTCCAGTGACCCATTTAGCACTATGTACTAATCCATTCACTGTGCCAAAACCCAAACACTTATAAATTCACCCAGGCACTTTCCTTGCAGTACTCTAATCGTTCAGTCAGTACCCAAGTACTTATGCAGAGAGCCAGGCCATAGCACGTGGACTGCTTCAAACCCCTTTCCACTATGCATGCAGTCCTCTAACCCCCCAAACACTTGTCTTTCACACCTTCAATTCCCCAATCAGTATCCATACACTTCCAGCAAACACCCTGTCACTCCTCTTGCACTCCGCTAGTGACCTATTCAGCACCATGTACTAATCCATTCACTGCCCAAAACCCCAACCACTTATAAATTCACCCAGGCACTCGCCTTGCCTTACTCTTATCATTCAGTCAGTACCCAAATACTCATGCAGTGAGCCAGACCTTAGCACATGGACTCCTTCAAACGCCTATCCAATATGCATGCAGTCCTGTAACCATCTACACACTTGTCTTTCACACCTTTAAATTCCGAGTCAGTATCCATACACTTCCAGCAAACACCCTCTCACTCTCCTTGCACTCCTCCAGTGACCCAATCAGCACCATGTACTAATACATTCACTGCGCCCTATCCAAAAAAATTATACATTTACCCAGGCACTCTCCTTGCAGTACTCTAATCATTCAGTCAGTACCCAAGTACTTATGCAGCGAGCAAGGCCTTAGCACATGGACTGCTTCAAACGCCTATCCAAGATGCATGCAGTCCTGTAACCATCTACACACTTGTCTTTCACACCTTTAAATCCCGAGTCAGGATCCATACACTTCCAGCAAACACCCTGTCACTCCTCTTGCACTCCGCTAGTGACTTATTCAGCACCATGTACTAATCCATTCACTGCGCCCTATCCCAAACACTTATACATTTACCCAGGCACTCTCATTGCAGTACTCTAATCATTCAGTCAGTACCCAAGTACTTATGCAGCGAGCCAGGCCTTAGCAAATGGACTGCTTCAAACGCCTATCCAAGATGCATGCAGTCCTGTAACCATCTACACACTTGTCTTTCACACCTTTAAATCCTGAGTCAGTATCCATACACTTCCAGCAAACACCCTGTCACTCCTCTTGCACTCCGCTAGTGACTTATTCAGCACAATGTACTAATCCATTCACTGCCCAAAACCCCAACCACTAATAAATTCACCCAGGCACTCTCCTTGCAGTACTCTAATCATTCAGTCAGTATCCAAGTACTCATTTAGCAAGCCAGGCCTTAGCACGTGGACTGCTTCAAACCCCTTTCCACTATGCATGCAGTCCTCTAACCACCTACACACGTCTCTTTCACACCTTCAATTCCCCAATCAGTATCCATACTCTTCAAGCAAACACCCTGTCCTTCCCCTTGCACTCCTCTAGTGACCCATTCAGCACCATGTACTAATCCATTCACTGCGCCCAAACCCAAACACTTATAAATTCACCCAGGCACTCTCCTTGCAGTACTCTAATCATTAAGTCAGTACCCAAGTACTCAACCAGTGGCCCAGGCCTTAGCACATGGACTGATTCAAACCCCGATCCACTATGCATGCAGTCTTCTAACCACCTACACACTTGTCTTTCATACCTTCAATTCTCCAGTCAGTATCCATACACTTCCACCAAACACCCTGGCACTCCTCTAGTGACCCTTTCAGCACCATGTACTAATCCATTCACTGTGCCAAAATCCAAACACTTATAAACTTACCCAGGCAGTCTCCTTGCAGTACTCTAATCATTCAGTCAGTACCCAAGTACTTATTCAGTGACCCTGAAAACCCACTCAGTAATTCCTAGATCTACACACACATCTATCACAATACACTTATGCAACTATATTGACATTAAACACCAGCACACATCCTATTCACTTATTCAGTCATCCTACTCACTTATGCAAACAATCGATCATACTTACATTTAGTTAGCTACACACTTATACAAACACCACTTCATTTATTCATATAGATAGTAACTCATACTTAGGGGCTCATTGGGATGGCGGGCGGACTTTGTCCGCCCGCCACCCTAATGGAGAACGAGACCGCCCGCCATAAGGGCGGGGGTCCCGTAGGGGGGATTAGGATGTGCCTGCCACTGTGGCGGGCACGTCCTCCAAGTTTTGCATTGTGGCGGGCGGTGCACTCTGCACCGCCCGCCACAATGCAAAACACTTGTGAACGCATTTGCATGTGCAAAGCGGCAGGTACCGCATGGTACCTGCTGCTTTGCATATGCAAATGTGGAGGGGGTTACCCCCCCTGTCCTCACCCTAAACCGGCATCACCTGGGGGCCCCGTAGGGGGCCCCCGCAGCAAACACCGCCTGCCCTTCCGTGGCGGCATTGCCGCCACGGAAAGGCACCTATATGTGGCCATTGTAATATGGCTGGCGATGTCCATTCGACACTGCCACCATATTATTCCATTATCGCGGCGGTAAAGCGGCGGACGGTTTTTCCGTCCGCCCCGCTCCCCCCGCCAACCTAATACGGCGGGGGTAATCCAGGCATAGGTGTATGGCGGATTGTCTCCGCCAGCCTGGCGGAGACAATCCACTCGACATCATAATGGCCCCATTGTGTCTTATGAAATCACTATTACAAGTATACATTTATCCTTACAGTCATTCATACAAGCACTGAGTCGTATGTATACTTATTTATATACAACAACTATCACATACACTGCCTTTTATTTTTCTACTTTGTTGGACATGTACCATTGAGAGGTATATTTGCTCATCACCAAACCCATAAAGACATTCACTCACCCAAACAACTGGTATAACATGCAGTCTTAACCTCATATACCTACTGAATCAACTATTCACACATCTTTGGACAGTCACACACACCCCACCCAACCACACACACATAACTTTCCCATAGAAATAATCAGTTAACTAATCAATAACTAATATAGACTTTCACGTACCTAGTAACTAACTGATGCAGCAGTTTACACAACAACTGACAGAGTGATACAGATATTCACACAGTTTAGTCACTATCCAATATATTTAGTGGGACACTATAAATTAGTCACTTAAACAGTCAATCACACTGCTACTAAATCCTCCATCCAAATATTTATACATCCAGTCATTCTTCAATGCAGATTGCTATATATATATACTACATATTTAAATATCGAACCAAACCACGTTCACTAGATGATGTCATCAGTGATGTCATCAGTGATGTCATTTGAGATGTCATCAGTGATGTCATCAGTGATGTCATTTGAGATGTCATCAGTGATGTCACTGACCATGTCATGAATAATGTAATATGTGACATCATCAGCAGTGGATTGCAGGCATGCGAGTTATAGTTAGCAGAACTAACTATAACGGAGGAATTTCAATGGTTTTGTACGACTGAAATATCCAGCTAACTATAACAGCCCTGAAACCTATGTTTTTTTCATTGAATTTCTAAGGTTTTTTTAAATGCTAATTCCTTACTATAACATGTGTGACTTTTCATAACCCAGACCCAGAATTGATTACAAACTGGGCAGAAAATAACCACCAATGTTCCACCAATATGTTGAAGATGTTGGTGCAATTTGCCTCAAAAGACGTCGAGAGGCTGAATAAGGAAATTGAGGAATACAGTGATGAACTGAAAAGTTTGTGCAGTGAGGATGAATTCAAGAAAGAAATGGAGAGAACGGAAATTAGCCTAAACTAAATAGAAAAAGACATAAAAGTGAAAAAACAAAGAAAATTCCAAAGGGGTTTGGTAGACTATCAGAGAGGCCAAATAATAACATTTGCCAAAAAATATGACAGAATGAGAGGAACAATGCAAACTGCGATCACAGACAACACAACAACATTAAGACAAACAGAGGAGACGGACACACATACAAACATCGAAACTTCTACGGAAGGCAGTGTAATGAGTGGAAGTGAAACTTCCAGCATACAAGGACTATCTGGGTTAAAAGCCAGCGTTTTAACAGAGTTCGAAATGATTATGAAGGGGAGACAAAGCAGCAACAAACAATTGTTTCAAAATCGAGGAAGAGGAAACAGAGGAGGCAAAAGCAAGAATACCTCCAGTATGGGAGAACTAGGAAGCCCCGTGGGAAGAAGAACGAGAGGCCAACTGAAGGAGAAGTAATGGACCGACAAACCGTTATCAACCTCTCACACAGGAAACTCACCACATCTGAGGTAGAACTTTTGTCTATGGGGTTAAGTTTCTGTCCATCTAAGACTTTTAATTTTACACAAAGTCGTATTGACTTATTTTTTTTCACTAGGAAGTTGCGAATTAGAAAATGGTTTGCTACCAAAGTAACAGACAAAATTGTAACACCTTGGGAGAAGCCCAGCAGTATAAGTATGTCAGAGGCGGAAATGGAACATTCAATAAAAGTTTTAGCTGAAGAGGTAGAAGACACTAGCTGCCCCTATGAAAGATTTGTAGCAGAGAACATACCATTAAATCTGAGCGCGAATAGTGGTTTTAAGCCTAAATTGACCTTCCTCCCACAAGTAAAAAGTTATGTTATTGATGTGTTTGAACGAGGGATGAGTAAGGAGTTGCAACAAATCACCAACAACAGGAAGTGTAAGGGCTGGAACAATATAAGTACCCAGCAAAGAAAGGCACTGTTGAATCTAAGAAAAGACAACACGATAGTAATAAAGAAATCCGAGAAAGGAGGTAATGTGGTTGTTCAATCAAAAACAAACTACATACAAGAAGGATTAAGACAGTTGTCCGATGACACTAGGTACTGCAGAAGCAATCGGATGGAATATGAGACGTCATTGAGGACATTCCATACATTGATTCTGGAGTGGAAAGGGTAAGGACTTATCAAAATTGAAGAATTCAGATTCTTAGAATGCAAGTTCCCCAAGATTCCGGCCTTATATCTTCTACCGAAGATTCATAAGGACCAAAATAATCCACCTGGGAGACCGATCGTCTCCTCAATAGGAAGCTGCCTTGAGAACGCATCAAGATACGCAGATTGTTTTCTGCAAAGCTTGGTGTAGAATCTGCCATCCTATATAAAAGATTCGGGAGCCTTTCTAAAATTTCTAAAAACACTTAAATGGGAGGAGAATTACACCCTTCTCTCGTTAGATGTGATCGGCTTATACACATGCATCCCTCATGAGCGAGGTCTGGCAGCATGTAATCATTTCCTATCCAAGAGATCGATATCATATCTTCATCACACACAAATGTTACTGAAAATCATGGAAATCTGTCTAACCCAAAACTACTTCCTCTTCGATGGTAAGATCTACCGACAGATCCTCTGTACTTCCATGGGGACTTGCTTTGCGCCGTGCTTTGCGGGTCTCTTCGTGGGGTACTGGGAGGAGGAAGTAGTTTACAGATCAGCAATGTACAAAGAGAAAGCTATAAAATGGGTTAGGTACAATGGCGACATTTTTGTGGTATGGTCAGGTACGGAAGTGGAAGCACAGATTTTTGTAGACTATCTGAACGTGAATGACTATAATCTAAAATTTACTAGCCAATGGGACCAGGACAGTTTGGATTTCTTGGACTTAAGGTTGAAAGTAGAGAACAACTGATTAGAAAGTATCCTTTTTAGGAAAACCACCACAGGTAACAGTTTGTTACCCGCACGCAGTTGCCATCAAAGCTCACTGATACAAAGTATCCAAGTGGGTGAGCTCCTTAGGGCTAAACGTAATTGTAGTACGATCTTGGGTTTTGAAGAAGAAGAAAGAACCTTGACAGAGAGATTCGTGGCTAGAGGCTATACACAGAAAACAATAGATAGAGCTAAGTTAATAGTCTCAGAAAGAAGCAGAGATTCTCTGCTAATAGAGAGAGACAAAAAAGATGAGGACAGAGAAGACACAAAGACACGATTTATTAACACCTACAGTAGTCAAGCCTTCATAGTAAAACGTAGCTTGAGAAAATTTTGGCCAGTTCTGAAAATAGACCCAGAAATTGCGGAATATGTAGAAACATATCCACAAATAACTTTTAAAAAATCAAAGTCACTAAAAGATGAGCTATGCAGCACAGTAGAACCAGCAAAATAAAAATTAATGGGAATACAAGGTTTTTATCCTTCTAGAAGCTGCAAAGCGTGTAGGAACAGTAAAAACTGCAAAGAAGTGAGACTGTCACCAAATACTGAACCCTTCAAAATACAAGAACATACATCATGAAATACAGAGTTTGCGGTATATGCTCTGTTTTGCCCCGGTGCGAAGGCCTATATAGGCAGCACCATACACAAGGCAAAAATCAGAATTCTAGAACATCTGATGGCGATAAAGAATGGTGATCAAGCATACCCTATTGCCAGACATTTTCAGACAGAACATAACCAAAACACAAACCTTTTGAGATTTTGTGTACTTGATATGGTAAAACATGATGAGAGAGGAGGGAATAGAGTACAGTGACTACGAAGGCTAGAGTCACGATTTATTATAAAATACCAGACGTGGCCCGATAGGTCACAACTGTGATGAGGCGTTAGAGACTCATCTAGGATAGGAAGCTGTATATAGAAGAAAGATCAATGTCAGCAATTTTGTGCAAACATTCTGTAAATGCAATCTGAAAATTTCTATAAATGTAAATTGCTTAATGATATTCTGTTCTGCTACCAGAGAAGTCACCGCAGTTTGAGAACCAGTAAGGTGTCTGTGACTTAGGACCTTCCATGACAAAGAACTTGTAAATGTCTCAGAATAGCCGAAAGGTTTTTAAATCACGAATGGTGTTTTTTATTTAACCTTATAGGTTGATATGTATTTTGTGCATTTTTTTAGATTCTAACGGAAAGTATGAGAAGAAGAGGAAAATGAGATCTTGACAGCCTTCATTATGAATTAGTCTGAATGAATAAAGAAGGTGACACATTATAAATGGACTACATGTGTAAAATTCAATGGACATTATGGCGTTAGGCCTCCTGGGGCAGAATAGATTTAAGTGAAGGAAGATGTTTGCATGCCATATTTAGCCCACTAGGGCATGATACCTGGAGTTAATAGCTAAGAAATTAATATTGGCATTAGAGACCCATTTGTTAAGTTTCACGAATTTGAGTGAAAATATCTTTATAATTGCAAACTGAGTATAATTGCAGCGGACAGCTGCTTGATAAAGTTTTTGTTGAAAGAAGGTTGAAGAAAATACCCACAGAATGCCATAAGAGTATGAATGCTTAAAATTCTAAACTTAAAAGCAATAACTAAAAGAAACAGAAAAGAATGTGTGTATATAATCCAACTATGTGCATGAAGTACTACGAAATCATATAATTTAGAAATCTCTCTGTTTTCCATTTGAGTTAATCACACTATGATTTAGCAGTGCAAGTCTGCTTTCTATTTTTGTTTCTTTAACAAATGTCACATGTTTATTTAAAACCTATCAGTAATGACACACTGTTACTCGTGAACAAGGGAGGAGAGTTCCCGAAACGCGTCGACTTTTGGTTGCCTTTGAACTGAAATAAAGGCTACTTTTCCACTAAGCAGTGTTCGTGTGTTTCTGGGAGACAAAGACGTAAGGAATTGGAGTTGATATATATATATATATATATATATATATTACCTACTGGCGGTCGCCAGTAGGTAGTTATAGTTAGGACCTAGTTTCCATAGGAAATCCGCAACATTCTATTGGGAATAACTTTGGCGTTGATGGACGGAATTGGCTGAATTTCTCCAAGAAAATGGCCAGCTCCGCTCCGCTCCTTCCCTGAAGTTTGGGGGGGATTCGTTGAGCGGGGGCCGAGATAAAAGGGGGGTCCCAAAACGTGTCTTCCCCATGTTAATTTCCGTAGGGCGGTTGGACTCACTTTTAGCCCGAACGGCTGAATGGATTTTCACCAAACTTGGCAAAATTGTAGGGACTGGTAGCCCGATGTGCCTTAGCTATGTCTCAAGATATGTGCTCCAGTGGATTTTGAGTAATTTAGGTTAAAAAAAAATATATATCTATAAGCGCGCCCCGATACGCGCACCGGGGCGCGAACCAGCGCGCTACGCGTGTCCGCGAGCGGAAAGCTGATTGGCTCTCGGGTGTCTGTCAACATTCCAAACAGTCCGGAGCGGCCGCCATCTTGTGTCTCGGTAGGATCGAGACACAAAAGGTGGCAAAAACAAAGGGGGAAATGACCAAAAGGGGGCAGGGTAGACCCCCCTGACCCCCTAGGTTTGATGTGGGGGCCATAAAAGTGCCCCGCGGGGCTAAAAAAAAAAAAAATCGATTTACGCGGGGGGAGCGCCCGATACGCGCTCCGGGGAGCATACCGGGGAGCTTACCATGGAGAAAAAAGAATGACAGAGTTTTTAAAAAAGGTAGCATTTTTTTATAAATTGGAGGTAGTTCTAAAAAGAACTGTTTTTTTTATTCTTTTTGTTGTTTTATATTTTTTTATTGTTTTTTGAATTTTTTTACTTTTTTTGGCTTTTATGAACAATTTTATATTTTTTTGTAGTTTTTATGGGGACAAACAAAAAACAGGGAATTGTAAACGGCTCAACTGGAGCAAAAAAAATCAGAATAAAATTAAGTTTTCTTTCTGCAGTTGTGGTTGTCTCCAGCACGGTTGATGAGTTTGATGCTTTGCTCACCATAGGAAATTGTAGTCCCGCAAAATATACAAACTATTTTGAAATCTCCAAACTGGCATTGGATGTTTGGGACCATCTCCCTTGTCTCTGGACCCGATGGAGTGGGTTGTTTGCTTTTGGAGGTTCTCGGAGAAGATTGGGGAGGGTTTCTGGTCAGTTCTCTGACCTCTGCCGCAGCATAGTTGTTAGGGTGCCTGCGTTGCATGTGGCGAGGCATTGTATGGTTCCCAAATGAATATTTTTTTGCAGGGTTCTCCCTGGAAAGTACAGTGCCACAGATCAGACATGTCACTTTTGGTCCCTTGGGAATTTAAAAAACTCCCACACAAAGTGCTCCTTAGGTTTATATGGGGTATTATCTTCAGGCAAGAACTGCCTCTCCTCCTCCTCCTCCTCCTCCTCCTCTTCTTCTTCACCACCAATGTGGTGTTGTGGTGGTCCTTGTGGTGGTGGTGGTGGTGGTGGTGCAGATGCTCCTGCTGCTGCTGCTACTGTAGCCATTTCTCAAAGAATAGAAACAGGTCTTCCTCACTCAAAGAACAAAGTGAGAATGAGAAAAAAAGGTGGGTGCTTTCATCATTTGGAAAACAAAACTGTTCTGAACCAATGAAAAGTGTTATTTTCTGGTCACATGACCCGACGCGCCCAGGGGCGCTTACGCCGTGCGTCATAAGACGCATCACGCGGCTACGCGATACGTCACGATGATGTTTTCGTTCGCGGAAATAGCGCTAACGGGGCGCTCACCGGTACGCACACCGGGGCGTGCCACAAGACTGCGCTTACCGGTGCGCTCACCGGTACGCGCACCAGGAGCGCTCCAGGGCAAAAAATAAAAAAATAAATAAACATGAACAATATACATAAAAAAATAGTATTACATAAATATACAATATAGGATTCATTATAAAAAATATTATATTTCATAGCTATAGAAATTTGCTAATAAAAAACCTATGAAATTCACTGAAATAACCATAGGTTTCACACCAGTTATAGTTAGGAATTAGCATTTAAAAAACCTATTAAATTCACTGAAAAAACCATAGGTTTGACACCAGTTATAGTTAGCTGGAAATTTTACTGACATAAAACCATTGAAATTCCCACGTTATAGTTAGTTGGACTCACTATAACTCGCGCGCCCGCAATGCACTGCTGATGATGTCACATATTACATCATTCATGACATGGTTAGTGACATCACTGATGACATCACTGATGACATCTCAAATAACAACACTGATGGCATCACTGATGACATCTCAAATGACATAACTGATGACATCACTGATGACATCTCAATTGACATCACTGATGACATCACTGATGACATCATCCAGTGTCTGTGTGTTTCTGTAAAGTTAAAATATATTTTACATATTGAAAGTGAGTGTATGTATGAGTGTCTGGATGAAGGATTTAGTAGGTGCGTGACTGACTGTATGAGTGAGTGATTAAATGTGTCTTAGTGAATGCATGGGTTAGTGACTAAACTGTCTGAATGTGTACATCATTATGTTTGTTGTTGTGTAAGCTGCTGCATGTGAGAGTTGTCATATATAAATGACTATATATATAACAGCCTGTGATTGCATAAGTGACTGTATCTATCAATATGTACTTGTATCAGTGATTGTAAAAGACAGTAAGTATGTGTTAGTCTATGTTCAAATAAGCAAGGTTTTGTGTGTATAACTGCATAGTTGTGGAAATGGCAGTGTGATTGATTCTTTACATGGGTGACTAGGTGTATGAGTAACTCCATGGATGAGTGGCAGTGTGTGAGTCTCTGTATAGGTGTATGAGTGCATATGTTGGTCTTGTATTGATGTGTGACTGTATGTATGAAAGATTGTATGGGTGAATGAGTGGATGTGGGGTCTCAGGAGGTGACAAGGGCGGCGAGAACTCACCGGGGGTCAGGCTGCTCTCACGCTGTTGTTGGTCTCCGGCTGCCGCTTCCTCCACCACGCGGCAGCCGTGCGAGAGACTACATCCCCCAGCATCCTTGGCGGTGACACGCCCACCAGGAATCGCGCACGGAGGCGCACAAAAGGCAGAGGTCCCTGCGGTCGAGCGGGGGTCTCAGGAGGTGACAAGGGCGGCGAGAACTCACCGGGGGTCAGGCTGCTCTCACGCTGTTGTTGGTCTCCGGCTGCCGCTTCCTCCACCACGCGGCAGCCGTGCGAGAGACTACATCCCCCAGCATCCTTGGCGGTGACACACCCACCGGGAATCGCGCACGGAGGCGCACAAAAGGCAGAGGTCCCTGCGGTCGAGCGGGGGTCTCAGGAGGTGACAAGGGCGGCGAGAACTCACCGGGGGTCAGGCTGCTCTCACGCTGTTGTTGGTCTCCGGCTGCCGCTTCCTCCACCACGCGGCAGCCGTGCGAGAGACTACATCCCCCAGCATCCTTGGCGGTGACACGCCCACCGGGAATCGCGCACGGAGGCGCACAAAAGGCAGAGGTCCCTGCGGTCGAGCGGGGGTCTCAGGAGGTGACAAGGGCGGCGAGAACTCACCGGGGGTCAGGCTGCTCTCACGCTGTTGTTGGTCTCCGGCTGCCGCTTCCTCCACTACGCGGCAGCCGTGCGAGAGACTACATCCCCCAGCATCCTTGGCGGTGACACGCCCACCGGGAATCGCGCACGGAGGCGCACAAAAGGCAGAGGTCCCTCCCGCTTCGCGGGACGCGCGCGGGTGGCGCCGGGCTAAGCCCGGGCAAAGGGCGGGCCCTGGGCGGGCCCTCTGTGGCCCTCTGTGGCCCTCTGTGGCCCTCAGAGGCCGGAGGAGAACGGGACGGGCCACCTCACTTGGTTCCCGACTACTTGAGGTACAAGGTACTCCTTTTCCATTACTTATTGACTTTTCAAGTATGCTGCATAAGGAGGCATTAAAGAATTCCTTTTTTCTGATGGGCTCGGGAAAGGGGACTGGGGGAAAAACTCTGAGTTTGAATACCCCTTCCCCTCCAACAAAAAAAGACACTGACATATCCTCCCATTTTCTAGATAGTACGCTATCACCCCCTTTAACCTCTGTAATCCCGCAAACCATGTCTTATTGGGAGGAACTAAATGCGTTGTGTGGTACCAAGTTCGTCCCAGTAACATCCCCCTCCCCTGTACAAAACTTTTGTAGCGATAAGCCATTTGGCAGACTGTGCGAATCACCCTCACCATTCAATGAGGTCAACTCTCAAGATGCTGCACAGCCACAGGGTCCAAGTATCAAAAGGAAAATCGACGGGGCTATTGAATGCAAAATACAGAACTTTTCTGGTGGTGTTGGTCCTAAATCGCCCATCATGAACTCCGCCGTACCTGAGGGGGGTGATGAATGTGTGAATGCCCAAGTACAATTGCCTCAGTTGCCACTATTAGTTCAGTTTGAGCAAATGCTAAAATCCACACTAGCACCCCTCATAGAAAAAATAAATATCTTGGGGGATAGGCTGACAAATTTAGAGACAACTATGAAAACTAACTCCTCACCTCCCATAAAGACAGCAACACTCAAGCATCCCAACCTACCGACTCCATCCGAAGCCCCTATGCCAATTAATATCAGGAAACATACCTTAACTGAAAGTGTAAACTCCAAAATACCACCCTAAACTGCTTTTAAAATTCCCCCCAAATTTGTATCTACAAACTTCCCTCTGGCTAGAGTGGAGCAAAAAAGAGAAAAGCACCTTCATTTACCCCCGGAAGCCGCCCCTTTTGTGCTTGTCCTTTCGGGAGTGCCGGCACCCTCTCCTGGGAATCACGAAAGACACAGGGACCTTCTGAATAAATTCATATTTTGGCTAAATAAAAACAGATCCCTTCCACCCAACCATGACGGTGGGATTCTGGGTGTCAGAAGGGTGGGCTGGTTGGGGTCCCTACCTAAAGAAATCCCCGGGGATCTAATTCTGGTGAAATTTAGGAATCGGAACATTGTCCGACAGTTACGACTCTCCCAGCCCAAAGATGGAGACGGCCCCATTTCCATCTGGGACCTGCACGATTTCTATCCAAGTATCCCACATACTTCAGCATACCAACATATGATGGGAACTGGATTTCGTACTCTTACTGGTACTAGTACTCCTGCTCTCTGTAGATTTGACTCCGTATACAAACATTGGAATTCCTGAAGTGATAAGCCTAAACACCATCCTAGACTGTAAAACTATTGAATTGTTCCAATAGGCCAGGCACATGTTCCTTTTAACTTGTACCCACTTATGCTGCTATTAGTTTGATGTTTACAATGAGAGAACCCGACTGCGACATATTTTTTAAGATGTTATTTTAAACTATATCAACAGTTAAAATTGTATTCCATTGACTAATGAATTGTGGTGATTAGAAATAGATTTGATGGAATTTGGTTTTGAGAAAAACTATGTAAACATGTATTGTGATTGATAAATTTTACTGTCCTTTTAAAACTGTGTATGTACACTTTTATGCTTTCTATATGAAATCGAAATAAAGTTTTTTGACAGGTTTTTTTTTTGACAGGAGTGGATGTGTGTGTAGACCTGGAAATCAGTGAGTGCGTATGTGGTAAGTGGTTTTACAGTGTCAATGGTTTCAGGAATGGTAGTTTGTATTTAACACTAGGTGTATCATGTGTTAAATTAGAGTGTGAGGAGATGTATTGTATTATCACATGGATGATGTCATCAGTGATGTCATCAGTGATGTCATTTGAGATGTCATCAGTGATGTCATTTGAGATGTCATCAGTGATGTCATCAGTGATGTCACTAACCATGTCATGAATGATGTAATATGTGACATCATCAGCAGTGCATTGCGGGCGCGCGAGTTATAGTGAGTCCAACTAACTATAACGTGGGAATTTCAATGGTTTTATGTCAGTAAAATTTCCAGCTAACTATAACTGGTGTCAAACCTATGTTTTTTTCAGTGATATATATATATATATCCTCATGGTGCATAGATATTTAGTTAAGAAGAGCAAATCTATGATTTTATTATACATGCACTTACCTTTCAATATTTTGTTCTTTGATATTCTGTACACGATATTAGTGTATCTCTATATTTCCAGCCTCGAGATTCTTTTCTACAATCAGCCTATTAGAGTACACCACCCCAGAAGAGCAAAAGCAGTCTTATAATGACAGAAACGGATATAATTCGCTTTGTGACTTTTACACTTTCTAATTTTATTATAGGAAATGAGTAATGACAGGAGTGCAGATGTCTGCATAATCGGGAAGTGATCATCTGAGCTCTAAAACAAACATGTTTTATTGTTTTTGCATCACTGGAATGCTTGGCAAATTTTAATACATCTGAAAACTAACATTGTCTTTGTCTAGTGACAGAATTATCTACTTAATGCTTCTCTTTAGAGCAAGAAAATTTAAGTCATACAAGGTGAAAGTCAGTTGTAAGCCGCTCTGTAAAATGTTGCCTGATAGGAGGAGTCTGTGAGACAGTAACACATAGTCAGAGAAATTCATGTTGTTGAATGCTGTCAGCAAATTTTCTTTACTTCTTATGAAATGGGTCATGTAAAGTAGAAGAGTTACACAGTGGCAACAAAACACTCAGTGAAAATAACATTTGGGCTGTGAGATGCAGGTGCTTTTGAACGTGAAGTGTAATTTGAAGATAAAAATGCAGAACAAAATGTACAATTGGTGTTACTTCCTTGTCTCAGTCCTTGTTTCATGTGAAATAGTTCCCATCCACACAGATCTACCTGTATTATACAAACATAAATGCCATTACCTCCATGTCACTGGTCCTCGATACAACCATTTAACTTTGAGGGTTGCAACCAATCAAAGGACAGGAAACAAAACAGGAATGATGATACTAGCACAGCCCACAATCACCTGGGTGATATTACTAGATAGTGGCGTATCTAGGCCCTAGGGTACCCGTGGCGACCCCTATTTTTGCCGCACGCGGCGGCCTAATCGAAAAGCTGGGGGATGCTGGCGGCTGGCATGTCATGAGTAACCCTGGGCGTAGTGTGCGTAGTGGGGCTACGCGAAGCTACGCAAAGTGGGTGAGAAACTACGCCCACTCATGCACTTCGCGTAGCCCCACTACGCGCCGCATGCCCCCTACCCTACATACCTAAACTAAGTAAATGGGCAATTAAAAAGAAATAAAAGGCACTTACCTTGTCCACGGCGTCCCGGGGCTCCCTCTGCTCGTTCACGCCGCAGTTTTCATAACCAATGCGCATGCGCGGACGCCCGCGCATGCGCATTTCTCACTTCGTGGGCGTAGCGAAGTCCTTCGCCCAGGGTTAGTCATGAGGCCGCAATTGCCGCAGTTACCAGTGGGGGGCGATTGCCAACCCCAAAACTTGTGGCGCCTGGGGCAGTCTGCTCCCACCGCCCCCTAGCTACGCCACTGTTTCTAATATAGCATTCTCCCAACACTTCCTGTTTTTTTACTTGCCCCTGGATAAGATCTAGGAATGCCGAGGTGGGAGTCAGACACGGTGTCTAGCCAGTATTAGAGAATATTTCCCTGCTGGGCTTAGTGAGAACTCTTTCACCAATGAGGGAGCAGCAAGCTATGGGGAGAGGTCTGACAGGAACCCCAAGTGCCATTTGTGTGGGAAAACACGCATGTGCTGAGAGTAATGATGTGAGTTATTTTGAATGGTGGTGGCAGAAATTCCAGGATTGTTGTTAGGAATGTGAACATACTCTGCCTGACTCTCCCTCCCTCCCGAGTCCCACATTCCCCATCTAATGTCTTTATCTTTGCTTATCAGCTTGTGGTTGCATGGGCAGTCTCTGGGAACCAAATATCTTTGCTCATATGGTTTTGACTAGGTTTACGACCATTCTCCGTGCATGCACATTTGGTTAGTATTGCGCCTGCATTATTTGGTTCTTGCACATGCGCAGTAGGGTTCTTATTGTGCTTTGCATTCTGAATGGTAATTCTGTTACAGAAACAGTATAAAGATGAGGGGTTACTGTACACCATTTGTGCTTTTGCATCAGTGTTATTTTGTGGCCAGATTGTGCAAACATTTAGAAGAGACATTTCTCACCTTCCTCTTCATATACTAGTAGATCTTCTTCTTCTCCTACCACTGCTAAAGGGAGGGAAGAATTCTAAAGAAGATGACGAGCACATGCAGGAGCTAATTTTAGAGACATTATTTTCCCTGGAAAAGAGGAAAGGAGATAGCTCAGAGATGGCTGGTCAAGAGAGCATTTATTCAGATTCCTCTGTATCAGATCTTCCTGATGACTCAACTCCTCCTCCTCACGATCAACTCTCTGAAAATATTACCCGAACTGTTAAACCTAATTAAATCTAATATGGGGTTTCCAGAAGAAGAAACAGTAGGCACTTCAAGTGATTCTGTACTGAGTCTATTTAGTAAGCCAGCCAGTGTGAGAGTCCCCATGCATCAGCTTGTAATGTATGTCATTCTAAGCATATGGCAAGAGTCATAGAAAATCAATCCTAGTTGCATGGCAAAACTCTATCCACTGGACAGTATGGAGGAAAAGAGTATGTGATGGCAAGTCAGGAAGGGCTCTCATCAATGGCAGAAGTAAATAAATTAACCACTTGCATGCTAATGACAAGGTGAACTCGTCATGGTGCACAGTTAAGCTGTGCTCATGACAAGGTCAACTCGTCATGTATAATGGGATTTACAAATATGCAGCACAGCACGGGAAAACCCCTTAGCAGCCAAGTGGTTAAAGGAACAGGCTGAGAAAAAAAGTGGATGGTACACCTAAAAATGTGTATTGTACTTCTAACCTGGCCCCATGGGCTATAATCTACAGTGCTTATACTGCTCAGAGTCTTCTCTTAGATTTCAAAGAGGTTTATAAAGCATTACAGGAATGCTCTCAATCTACACCACTCTTCATGGATCATGGAAAACTGTCTGACTTTGTATCTCATAAGTCCTTTGATGCATTGAGAGCCTTAGCCCTCCATTCCTCCAAGGTAGAATCTCTTTCTGTAAGATTGGAATATTGATGTAGCTCAGAGTTCAGACGAATATGCCTTGAAGATACCATTTTACTGAACCAGGCTGTTTGGAACTGGGCTGGAAGTTAGGTTGCACACAGTGGTTAAAGAGAAGAAGCATCTGAGACAGTAAGGTCATTTTTCACATGCTACTAGTTGATCACCAAGGGCGAAAGATGAGGACAATAAAAAAAAGAAAAAAAAAGAGAAGAAGCATTCCCCTTCCTTTAGGAAACAAAGATTTTAATAAAGCTGTTCCTGGCCAAACAAGATGGATGGAACTTCAGGGCCACATGGCTGCCTCAGTATTCCCAATGCAGAGGGCAAGGATCCCCTTACATTCGTCTTATGGCATCTTCGCAAATACAATGCTCTCCTGGCAAAAAACATGGAGAGGAAAATTCCTGTGACTCATGAAATCAGATCAGACCCTCAATGGAGGTTACTGGAGTACAATCTTTGCAGGGGGCTGCCAATGCATCTATATCCTCACCAGGTGCTCCACATTGAGGAACTGGACAATGAAGAGGCAGAGAAGTTGAGCAGGCACTTTCCTTCCTCCTAAAATGTGACTTTCACCAGGCCAATCTTTCAGTTGATTTGCATGAAGGCCAAAGCTCCTTACATGGACCTCTTGGTCCCCAGGATACATTCCATTCTTCCAAGGTTATTTACCAGTTTTCTGGAGTAAGGAGCATGAAAGGGTGATACCCTTTCTGTGAAATGGGCGTGGGTGGAATTATTTACCTTTCCCTCTTTTCATTGATTCGTCACTTGCTGACAAAAATCCATGAAGCGAAAGTTCACATTGTGGTGGTCCTTCCGTTTTGGCCCTCAAAGACATGGTTCCTTCTTCTCAAGGGGATAGATTTTCAGTCTACATGGATCTTTCCACACTTTCTGCCTCCTCTAAAGGATGACAGTCTTCTTCCCTTTAATCTCACCCTTTCAATTTGGAGGTTGAAAGGCTGAACCTTGAGAAGCAGAGATTGATGCCTGAGGTTGTTGTGGTGGTTCAAGGATCTAAGGGCTAGATGTAGGTAATTCTATTTTACCGACTCATAAATACCGAATTTTACCGATTCGGTATTTATGAATCGGTAAAATAGAAGGAGGGAGATTTAGGTAAATTCTGTAATTGAATTACCGAATCTGTAAAAATCGGTATTTACCGAATCGGTAAATACCGATTTGGTATTGCCCATTGATTCCTATGGGCCTTGAAGGCAAGGGTGCAGGGGGTGTCACTTTGACACCCTCTAGCACCCCAAATACAGGCATGTGTGCCATGTGGCAAACAGGCATGCCCTAAGGGCATGTCTGTCTGTCACATGGCATAGGTGTGCATGCACACATGTGCAAGCACACCTGGATTCGGTATTTTACCACCCAATTGGATTGGGTGGTAAAATACCGAATCTGAAAGGCCTTTGGGATTCAGAAGAGTCCCACCTACATATAGAAGTTACCGAATCGGTAAAAATACCGAATCGGTATTTTACAGATTCGGTAATTTTACCGATTCGGTAATTTTACCAAATCGGTAAAATTGGCCCCCTACATCCCAAAAACCCATTTACCGGTCGGTAACGGCTGAAATCGGCCATTACCGGCCGGTAAATGGCCACCTACATCTGGCCCTAAGAGATCTTCTGCAGTTACATCCTATTCAGAACAATGGGGCACTTTGATTTGTGGTGTGGAGGTAATTTAGAAAGATTTAGCACTATCTACATTAGAAGTAGCATTTATTTCCTACCTTAAAAATACAGTGGTACACTATTGAAGCTTTTTTTTTAAATTATGCTGATGTTATGGCGGTAAGAAAGTTTTTCCATCTCTCATATTCCTTCTCATTCTTCAATTTCTTCTCAAAATCTCCCTTTGGTGTTAAATGCTCTTTAGCTTGCTCTTTTTGAACCTCTGGAGACTGTAGATCTTAAATGTTGCTTCTTTAAATTCCTGTTTTTTGTCACAATCACTTTGGCACGAAGGTTGTTGGAGTTGTCTGCTTTGTTGCGTCATCCTCCTTTCTTTCAATTTCTGGATGATGTTCAGATTAGATCCTTTTTTTTCTAAATTCCATACCTCTCAATAATTATTCTTTCTAGCCTTCTCTTACTTCTGAGGATTAGCGCATGTTGACTCTGTTAGATGATAAGCTGTCTCTTTTTCTTTATCTTGACTCATCCAACCATATCAAGAAGAAATACTCTGTTACTTTTGGCATCTTTGAAAGCAGTACAAAGGATAATACTGAGTTGCTGGAACAAAGAAACTTTTTTTGTCTATCCTCTAACTAGCGAAACTGTAACAGGCAACATTCTGGGATGCAATACTCCAAGAGTTGCTGCCTATTACGTGGAGCTGCATGGATTTCCTTGTAGGAGATATGCACAGCCTAGACTTGGGCTGATGAAAATAGCTTTATAAACCATTACAGACTTTCAAATGTCCAGAATTCCCAGGAGAATTTGGGGTTTATAGTATTCCAAGCTATGAAACCTTAGCAATTGCAACCGGGTTTGTGTTTATGTGTTATATTTAATTTGTGACGGTTAAATCACCATGATGGCATAAGTAGGTGGTCAATTATTTTAATATTGTCATCAAAGGCCTTATTTGCTTTAGTATGTCTCAAGATTTAATGACTGGGTCAAGGACAAGAGATGTGGAGGGAATGCTCTAATTATTTACAGGTTATCTTACGAGTTTTGCAGTGCGGAGTCAGGTCCGCCTGCCACCCCACCACGAAACCCATGGGGGGCGCCCACCAGATTACAAGTATTTCTCATTTCTTGCAGGCATTTTTTTAACGTTCCCATGGTGGTGCCTGAGAAAATGGGGACCACAATGGGAACACTAAAAACAGTTCCTGCATGGCATGGACTGTCAAGTCCATGCCATGCAGGAACTGGGTTGCATTCACACAAAGGACACATGTTGTGCCCCCCTGCATGCACCCCTTGGCCCAGAGGCCCTCTTTATCCTCTCCACCATGGTTTTCATGGAGGAGAAACCACCATGAAAACTGTGGCAGATAGAAAACTATGGTGGTCCCACCAAGCATATTGCTGCCTCTACACAGCTGCACACCCACCAGGAAATGGTAGTTCCTTGCAGCTGTGGTGGGGCAATGGCAGTCTGAACTGCCTAATTGCAATAGTGCCCCTTTGCCAGACTAGTAATCATGGCCTTAGTGTTTATGTTCTTTGCTTTGTGGTCGGAATGGAACTGCTAAAGTAAGCAAAAAGTACAGGATTGTAGTGGAACACTCCCCTTCCTCCTCAGCTGCTGAGAAAGCGATTCCTCAAAGAGCAGAACAAAGTCCTTTTGGAACCTTAAGCTAATTAATGGTGGAGCAAGCAGTAGGTGCTGCTTTGCAGACTATGGAAAGTGCTAGAGGTGCATCTTTGCATGATGATGGTGTATGAGAAGCCACAGGAAGGTTAAATAAGAGGACAGTTCAGTCAAGGGGCTGAGTATCAGAAGTCAATAAATAATCTGTCTTTTACTGAGCCAACTCTTTGGATCAAAATGATTTTTGGGGGAAGTATAGGAGAAATGAGCCAGAACATCATATATTTCCCAAATTCTTAACAAAACAATATTAACTGCAGAACTTGGCAGAGAAATGTACTTCTACTTTTAAAGTGGATTATTTGATTGTGGGGTTGTTGTCCCAAGGCATGATAATTTCAGAAGTAGCACTCTAGTTGACCCAGTTAATACGAAGATAATGACTACTGTCAAGAGATTCTTTTTAGTTTTAAATTCTGCCAGTAGAACCAATATTTCAGTAAATTACAATTTTTGATCACTCATTAGGGAACTTCAAGTTCTAGAAGTTCAGATTGGATACACAGCTGACCTCCCCTTGTTTTTGTGTGTCATAAAACAACAAGTGTGTTTTTTGTCAAAGATTTATTTTGATTTGTTGCATACCGCGACTTTAGATTCAGAGTCTTCTGTGGCGGTCAGGAGACATCTTTGAATGCAGTCTGTGAGAGCATGATTAGTTACCACATCTTCTGAAGAGTCCTGTAGGAGGAGTATTCAGATGTTTCCACACAATTTGAAGTCAGTCAATTTAGAACAGCCTAACTATGGAAGTGGTATAAATTGGATATCAAATTCAGTTTCCTCTCCCCCCAAAAAGTCTACTTTGGCAAGCTCCTATCCTTTGGGATCCACTACGCATGCGACTGCCAGTCATTAATATATATATATATTTCCATTGGGGTTTATGGGAGACATTTGTCTGTGAATTTCCTGATTAAATGGAATACACTGCTTACATGAACTTTGGTGTGGTGGCTCGTTACTAAACGAGGGATTTTGGGGAAGCGGTCCGCACCTGAACAGACCCGCCTAGCTATCGGTGGTCAGGGACTTTGGTTAGATATGTGTATATATATATATATATATATGACCACAACCTCCTCCAAAAGAAAGAGCAGTAACCCAAGGGGAAGGTTGAAGAAGCACTTTAATGAAGTACAGTCCCAGGTGAATGCATTTTGGTGTGTCAGCCTTCTTCAGCGCCCCTCTCCGTGTGCTTCTTCTGCTGCGACGTAGGCAGTCCTGCCTTGCTGTTGATATATACACCTTGCTCCACCCCCTGTTGTCATTGGGCACTCCTGTGCACTCCCACGTAGAAGGACTGCAAGTCCCAGAATGCCGCTGTTTGGTGCATTCACGACCGGAGTTGCCAGGCGGGGTGGCACTTAAGGAGAAGGGATCGAGGACAGGCTGTCTGCCTCTTCACTACATAATTTTGGTGACGAGTGGGAGAAGGTAAAAAGAAGGCAGCACTCACCAATATTTCAAAGTTGCTTGCATTGTGCTGAATACCCGTTTTCTGAGTGTAGCTGTTTCTACTCATCCTAGGGTCGTCGGCTCATTGAACTATGTCATCCGACCTCTAGTAGGATTTATATTTTTATATTTTGCGCTTCCTCTGCCTCTTCACTGCACTCTGGTTGCTGTACTACACGTGTGTAAGTAATGTTAGTAGGCATTTATACTAACCAATGCATCATGGTCCTAGGGAGCCCAACCTCCCTGGCGCAGCTCATACAATGTCCCGGGGGGTGCATCCACGGGACATTAATGTTTGCTATTAGAGGGCAGGTGAATGGCTTCCACCCTGTGATAGCAAATCCTTGTTTGACTAGTTGAAGCGAGAGGAGGAAAAATGTGTATCGCTTTAATGGAGTGAATCCGGATGGTAAAAATGGAGAAAAAAAAGTGGTGTCTCACTCGTTGATTTAAATGAGGCTCCTGGTGGGTAATGTTTCATGGCTAATCCTATTATTATATTGCGCGGTCTCTGTAGGACTGGGGATCTTAATGTCACATGTAAATTAGGCGTGGAAGGGCACAGAGATGTTTCGCATCCTAGGGGATCGCCACCTTTCTTGGTATTTTTTATTAATTGTTCGGGGGTCTTAGAGGCCAACTGAAGTTCAGGGATCGCCACCCTCAGGGGCTGTACTTAAATATGCAGGGTGGGCCTCGGCAGTCCCCGAAGCCTCAGTGGTCCTAGGCAGTGCCCTATTGGTTCTCTAATTACACGGGCAGTACTCATGGTGTTATAAAGTGATACACGCATAGAACCCTTGAAGTTGTAGAATTACGCTGGCTTCATTTATGTAATAGTCTGTTGGTTTATATTTGGAAGGTCCACCGCAACATTACAAATGTTTTCCCTCATAACCTCCTCTAAACAGACGATTTTCACAATAAACTACAGACAAGTGTTGTCTGAAAAAGAAGACCTACACACTCACTTATTTACTGGAAAAAAAAACCTTTATTAAAACAACACAAATAAATTGAAACACAAGTTTATTACAACAAACAACAGTATAACATGAAATACGTGGGTGGTGCTCCTCAGGAAGCAGCGCACAAAACCTGAAAGGCAAAAATGAAACATAAGTATGTGTGCCATGTGGAAGAGGAACATTAAGGCAGTCCGAATGAAAGGAAGATAGTGAGAATAGGAGGGAGAAGGAGTGGGTGGAAGGGAGAAGGGGAGGGAGAGTCAAAAGAACAGAGGGAGGAGGAGACAGAGCATTGGCCTACTGCACCCAGCCCTCACTCTGTGTTTACCTACCGTCACCTATTTGTCTAGGATGCTGGGGTCTGCGAGAAAGAGTATGGTCCAGCAAGTCCTTAAAATGAAACATATGAATGAGGCTAGAGATTACAATATTAGCTTTGGGAACATCACTTGCCTGCACCTATGTACCCAGGGTGCTGCACCCCAGACCCTTTCCCCGCACAGTGCAAAATTGTAGGTCCTGCGCACAGAGGCTTCACTGCTCACCTGCCACCATCGGTGTGTCTAACAACGTGTTGGTGCAAGCTCCGAGTCCGGGGTACCTTTGTAGGGTGGTAGAGCAGGTCTCCGATCGGGGACGGTGTCTTGATACCACGATGGAAGGCATCAGAATTCGGAGGGCATCATGATGGGGTGAGCGACCGCTCCGCCAATTTTGGCTCAATCAATTCAGTGTCTGAAAAGGGAGAAATACTGTAACGGTGGTAAATGAAGGTGTTGTGTGGGCGCAGAGACAGACGGGAGACTCTTCCTGGTGAGTGAAGGTTTTATTTTTAACAGTGACTTTCTATGGCGAGAAGTCAGTCTTTCACAGGCATTCGTGATTGCGGCTGGGAGTGGAAACGTCTGCAGGATAACCCCTCATCTTCCTCGGGCTTCGTTGGGGACCCTCCGGCGTCCGGTGTGGTAATGCCAAAAGAAAACAAACAGAGGGAGAGCCGTCAGTTTCACAATCTGTCCGCATTGCCATTGTCTTTCCCTTTCCTATGTCTCACTGTAAAGGAAAAGGTTTGCAAGAACAGGAACCACCTCAGGATTCTCGGGTTTTGGGATTTGTTTCTTTGCATCCATTGGAGTGGGTCATGGTCAGTGTATAAGAGGAAGTGTCTACCATCTAGATAGTATTTTAACTTTTCAACAGCCCACCTAATGGCCAAACATTCTCTTTCTACCGTAGGGTACTTGCATTCTCTGGGGTGTAACTTCCTACTTATAAAGAGAAGGGGATGCTCTAACCCATCTTCCCCTGCTTGTGACAACACGACGCCTATGCCTGTGTTGGAGGCATCTGTCGCCAGTATGAATGGTTTCTTGAAGTCAGGGGGTATCAAAACAGGGCTGGTGGTTATGGCCTCCTTTACGAATTGGAATGCCTGTTTTGTGCTGTCTTGTGGATGGGTGATCTGGGTGTTTTTAATGTTTTTCTTTAGGAGGTCAGTTAGGGGTGTGGCAACTTCAGCAAACTTTTCTATAAACCTCCTGTAGTACCCTATGAGACCCAAAAAGGCTCTTAACTCCCTTTTAGTGGAGGGGAATGGTGTATGTAGTATGGCTTTTATCTTCTCTTCTTGTGGGGCTATGACCCCCTCGCCTAGTGTAAATCCCAGGTACTTTACTTTGGGAAAAGCTGCCCTGGACTTTTTCGCGTTAACATGTAATCCAGCTGATTGCAAGACTGTCAGGACTCTCCTTATGTGATCTAAGTGATCTACCCATGAGGCACTGAAGATAACGATGTCATCCAGGTATACTGAACTATATCGTGTATGGGGGGCTAGTACTTCGTTCATCATTCTCTGGAATGTTGCTGGTGCCCCATGTAGGCCAAAGGGCACAACGTTAAATTCGAATAGGCCGTCGTCCGTGGCGAAGGCCGTTTTTCTCTTTTCCTCTTCTTTCAACGGGACCTGCCAATACCCTTTTGTCAGGTCTAATGTCGTTATGTATTGTGCTTCTCCTATCCGCTCTATTAGCTCGTCCACTCACGGGATAGGGAAGGCATCAAACGAGGATATGGCGTTCAGGGCCCTGAAGTCCATACAAAACCTGGTTGACCCGTCATGTTTTGGCACCATCACAATAGGAGACGACCAGTTGCTTTTGGAGGGTCTAATGAACCCGAGCCTGAGCATCTCCTGGACTTCGTTTTTTATATCTTGCCTTCTTGCTGCTGGTATCCTATAAGGTTTTAGTTTTACGACTTTTCCTTCTTCTGTCTCTATATGGTGCTCAACCAGGTGTGTTCGACCTGGGGTATCAGAGAAAATATGGGAAAAAGGATTCAAGGTTTCTATGAGTTCCCTTTGTTCTGTTTCAGTGAGGTCTGGATTGATGGGCAGCTGCTTTATTGTCGATTCTTCTCTCCCTGAGGGCAACCCAAAGTGGTTGGGCTTAGGAGGAGGCCCTATCCAATTTTTCAACATGTTAATATGAAAGCACTGTTGCCTTGAGGGAGATATTTGTACCCAGTAGGTCGTTTTACCCAAGGCCTCAACAATAGGATAAGGTCCCATCCAATCACTCCTAAATGTTTGCGAGGAGGAGGGAAGAAGCACTAGGGCCCAATCTCCCTTCTCTAGTCTTCTCCATTTTTTTCCTTTGTCGTAAAATTGTTTTTGTCTCTGTTGGGATTTGTCTAAGTTGGAGTAAGCTAGATCCCTCAACTCACCCAACTTTGATTTTAATTGCTGGGTGTACTCCAACAAGGATTTCTGTTCTGTCGTCTCCTTGTGCTCCCAAGCCTCTTTTGTTATTTCTAGAAGTGACCGGGGCTGACGACCGTATAGTAACTCAAAGGAGGAGTACCCCAGGCTGCTTTGCACCTGGGCTCTGAGTACATATAGGGCTAAGGGCAGTAACTTATCCCATTCCTTATTTTCAGCAGACAGCATCTTTTTCAGGGTGGATTTGAGCGACCGATTATAACGCTCGACCAGCCCATCCGTCTGGGGATGATAGGCTGAGGTGCGTATGTGACGGAGGTCCAACAGTTGGCACACCTCTTTCATCATTCACGCTACAAAGGGCGTACCCTGATCAGTCAATATTTCCCTAGAGAATCCCACCCTTGAAAACAGTTCTATTAGTTTTTCAGCCACATTCTTTGTAGTAGGAGACCGAAGAGCAAACGCTTGTGGAAAGCGGGTGTTACAATCCACAACCACCAGTGCATAAGTATGACCCTGGGATGTTCGAGGAAGTGGGCCGATCAGATCCATACAAACCCTTTCTAAAGGGGTCCCTATAATAGGTAATGGTTGTAGGGGGACTGCAGGTGGTTTCCACATATTTCTTTTCTGGCAGACTTCACACTGTTTACAATATTTTTCGGCTTCCTTATATATGCCTGGCCAATAAAAGTGTCTGGTTATATTCTGTGTGGTTTTCTCAGTCCCTGAATGCCCTGCGGTCAAGTGTGTGTGTGCATAGAAGAGAATCTGTTCTCTGAATAGGGTCAGCACTACCAGCTGTAGAGGTTCCCCTGATTTCCCTTCCCTGTATAACAACTCCTTCTTGATAAGAAAACGGGGGTAGGAGTGGGTGTGTGAATTCTGGGATGTATGGGCTGCTTCCCAGGCATTAAGGAGGGACGGTTCGTTGGCCTGTGCAAATTTGAAGCTTCTATCCAGTACCCAGGGTTCAGTTGTTAAATATGTTGTCCTGGGTTGGCTTTCTTTTCTTTCCCTAACTTCTGATCGGAACAGTGATAGGAAGTCTGGGTTGTCTACCCCCAATATCAAATCCTCTGGGAGGGACTCTACCACTCCCACCTTCACGGAACACGGGGCTCTGCCTACTGGCTGGAGGGTGATCTGGGCTACTGGGTATGGTTTCACGTCCCCGTGCACACACCTTATGGATACTAGGGTTTTGGGGTTTATCTGGGATGGTAATACCAGCTTCTTTTGAATGACCAATTGTCTGCAGCCGGAATCCAATAGGGCTCTTATATTCTTGTTATTGACATACACACGTACATAGAAGGATGGCCCCATCTCTGCTGTGTACATCACCGCCTTGGGGATGTACCCGACCTCCATGGGTTCCTCAGCATTCTTTCTTCTGGAGTACAATCGAGCAATGTGCCCCCACTCCCCGCATTTGAAGCACTGGGGTCCTCTTGCCGGGGTCACGTCCATGCGGACAGGTCGGGGTTTAGGGAGCTCAGGTCCAGACTTTCCTCTCTTTTCCAGTTTTACTGCTATGCTCAGTTTGTTGTTTTTATCAGTGTCCCATGGAAAAGACCGTGGTTGGGTTCTCGAGTAATTAGAGGCCATCTCGATAGCTTGGGGGGCAGTGAGGCCAGAGTGCTGTCTCAACCAACGCTGCGTTCCATACGGTAACGCTTCCATGAATTGCTCTAAATAAATACTCGTCATAATGTCCTCTTTGCTGCGACTTTCGGGCTTTAGCCACTTGTCTGCCGCCATCTTAAGACGCAGAAACAGCGTCTTTGGGTTTTTTCTGCTGACCCCTCTTTCTTTTCTGAAGCGTAGTCTGTATGCTTCAGCGTCTAGCCCCTGATGGTCCAGAATAATGCCTTTTATCTCTGTGTACGGAGTGTTTCCTGAATGATTCGCCACCTGGTAGGCTGCTTGGGCCTCTCCTGTTAACAACGGTGCCAAAAAGAATGGCCATTTCTCCTCTGGCCATCCACAGGCTCGTGCTGCTCTCTCAAAATTAGTGAGAAACGCGTCCGGATCTTCTCCTGACACATATTTCTGCAGGGATACTCCTGATGGATTTGGCGCGATAGGACTTCGCTCTAAGGGTGATGAGACGCTGGGGTTGTGAACAGCCTTTTGTAGACCCTCTAATTGTGCGGTAATGGCGTTTTTAAATAGTTCACGATCCGCTTCTGCCGTGCTTATCTGTTGTCCGATGGCCCATTCGAGCTTTTCCTGCCCCTCAATCAGGCGTTGTATGACCTGATCCATCTGGGTTTGCTGGATGGGGGGAGCCAATCCCACTTTTGACACCAGTTGTTGCGTGGGCGCAGAGACAGACAGGAGACTCTTTCTGGTGAGTGAAGGTTTTATTTTTAACAGTGACTTTCTATGGCGAGAAGTCAGTCTTTCACGGGCAAAGTCCACGGGATTCGTGATTGCGGCTGGGAGTGGAAACTTCTGCAGCATAACCCCTCGTCTTCCTCGGGCTTCGTTGGGGACCGTCCGGCGTCCGGTGTGGTAATGCCAAAAGAAAACCAACAGAGGGAGAGCCGTCAGTTTCACAATCTGTGTACTCAGTACCCTGGGGATGCCCGAAGTGCAGGGATCACCGCTGTAGTGCTATCTACAAACGACGATGTAGAGGGTTATAGTGAAGGAAAACAAAGTGAAGGGGGGGAGGGGTAAGAAGGGTGTGGGGACACAGGGAGGTTCTATACAGTTATTTACAACAGGGGGTCTCTCTTTCTCCCGACCCAGCCTGACAGACGCTGCCGTACCTGTCTTAGCCACACTCCTCCCTCGGGAGTGTGGCACGGCACTCCGCGGGGTCGTTGGCCTCCTGGCTGTTCTCCTCCCGATACTCTCTCACTCTCTCCGCTCTCAGGTTCGTCCTCTGCTCTCCTCTCGCTCTCCTGCTCGTCTTCTTCCTCCTCCGGGGTGTCGATGCACGCCAAGTAGCGGACTTCCTGCTTTTTCTCCGATCCCGAGCTGCTGACGTCAAACGGGGGCGTGGCCTCGTCCTCTTCAAACGACCAGTTAAAGGTACATTCCTCCTCCTCCGGGTCGGCAAGTATCGGACAGGAAGACCAATCCTTCTGGAGAGAAGGAGGGGAGGCACTGTCAGAGACCCACCACTCAAGGAAAGGGGAAGGATTCCTTGCTTTCCGGTCCTCCTCCCCATTACAGAAGGTTTATTTAAAGCTTAATAAAAAACACCAGTTGAGTGCATCCTTCGTTTTTGAAGTACAATCTACCAACTGTTAGTGGTAATCGTGGTTCAAAGAGGAGTTGGAGTGCACGACAATACACAAGGTTAAATAATAATATGTTATGCTAATGTTACATACAAAGGAAGTGAGCGCATGCTAGAAGCATAATGTGCGCATGTAATGCAGTGACGGAAACCTGTGTGCATGTACACTTAGTAATGAGCTCACTACAGTGCCCTAAAAGCCAATGACACATGCCTGTAGGGCAGCGCTGCCCGCTGGCTCAGGGCTACAGTACCGTCCAGCAGGTCCTTAAAATGAGACAGAGATGAGACTGAATCAGGTCAGAGATCACATCACTATGCACGGCAACATCGCTTGTTGGGACCGGCGCACCCAGGCTGATGCACCCTACCCCCTCCTGCAGCACCGCACTCTACACGTGTCTGTAGGGTAGCGCTGCCTGCTGGTTCAGGCCTAAAGTACGGTCCAGCAGGTCATTAAAATGAGACAGATATGTGACTGAATGAGGTCAGAGATCACATCATTACGGACGGCCACTCACTTGTTCGCACCTGCACACCCAGGCTGATGCACCTAACCCCTCCCGCAGTTTGGCCAGAGATTAGATTATTAGCTACGGGAAAATCATTTGTCTGCACCTGTGCACCAAGACTGCTTCACCCCAGCCCCTTCCCCCGCACTGTGCTCAATTGTAGGTCCTGCCCACCGAGGCTTCACTGCTCACCTGCCACCACCAGTGTGTCAAATGACATGCTGGTACAAGCTCCGAGTCCGGGGTAGTTTTGTAGGGTGGGAGAGCAGGTCTCCCATCGGGGATGGTGTCTTGATACCACGACGGAAGGCGTAAGAATGCTATTACAGGGTGAGCACCCGCTCCGCCCATTTTCGGTCAATTAATTCAGTGTCTGAAAAGGGAGAAATAATTTAATGGTGGAAACGTGTGGAGGTAAATGAAGGTTTATTTCAAGTTCAATAGAAAACACAAGTTGAGTGCATCCTTCATTTTTGAAGTACGATCTACCAACTGTTAGTGGTAATCGTGGTTCAAAGAGGAATTGGAGTGCACGACAATACACCATGTTAAATAATAATATTTTACATAAAGGTTCACATACAAAGGAACAGAGGGCATGCTAGAAGCATAATGTGCGAGTGTAATGCAGTGGCGGAAGCCTGTGTGAATGTACACTTAGTAATGAGCTCACTTCTGTACCCAAAAAGCCAACGCCACGTGTCTGTAGGGCAGCGCTGGTCGCTGGCTCAGGCCTACAGTACGGTCCAGCTGGTCCTTAAAATGAGACAAACATGTGACTGAATGAGGTCAGAGATCACATCATTATGCACAGCAACATCGCTTTTTCGCACCTGCGCATCCAGGCTGATGCAGCCCACCCCTCCCGCAGCATTGGTACTCAACACGTGTCTGTAGGGCAGCGCTGCCTGCTGGCTCAGGCCTACTGTACGGTCCTGCAGGTCTTTAAAATGAGACAGAGATGTGACTGAATGAGGTCAGAGATCACATCATTATGCAGGGAAACTTCGCTTGTTTGCACCTGCGCACTCAGGCTGATGCAGCCCACCCCTCCAGCAGCACTGTGCACAATTGGAGCTGCTGTGCACCCAGACCCAACTGCTCACCTGCTGTCATTGTTGTGTGTGCAAACACTACAGGCAGCAGTGTTCACAATTCAGTTGCAGTGTTGATTGCAGGATGGTGTACACCTCAAGGATCCCTTTGGAAACTTGACAGGCAGTAGGGTTCACAATTTAGAACCAGTGTTAATTGCCAGGATGGTGTACACCTCATGAATCTCTTTTTTTATTGCGCATTGTGATATGCGAGGTGGATGCGGTCATATAACCTGAGGCAGTGTGGAAGAACTGGGACATGTGGCATCGTCGTTATCCTATTTATACGTACGCAAAGTGGGCTGGGCTTGTGCACGCCAGGCCAGCATAGGGGTGTGAATAATTGTTCTGGGGATCTGGGCGTTGTTCAGTTCCTGCCTGGTCAGGAAGTGTACTTATGTGTGTTTCTTTTGCAGTTTTGACGTCGCAGAATGCGCAATTTACTTTAATGTAGCATGTATCGAGAGGGCGGCAACTATCACTAATGAGATGCTGTTCGAAAAGATTGAATGTCGTTGTCAAGGTTGTGTATATGGGCAGCAAAAACAATACGGTGGGGGGGGGACCTAGGGGAAGTTTATAGACCACGCTCTGGATACAATCCCCAGGAAAGCCTATAAAAAACAAAGGGTACCAGAGGGTCTCAGGAGGTGTGCCCACAAGAAATAGAGAGCCAACCTAACCCTGCAAATCAAAGTGATACGTCACAGAAAATTCTCAGCATGATGAGGAAAATACCCATCAGTCACCATACGGATCCGCCCTTCATCATTTGGGATTTTATCCGTACCACCCGTCTGAGAAACTCGGTGCCACACTTAGAGGTCAACCCGGTGGTAGGGGGGTTCCTCACAAGGTAAAGGCAATGACGGTGTGGTATACCACTCGATGTTGATGAGTGGCCCCAACTATGGGACTGGGGTGTGCAGTGCTAGAAAAGGGTGAAGGAGTGAGAGAAACCAAAAAAGAATGTATTTAAAATTGGTTTGAAAAAGGCACTAGATAACAAGTTTATTCGGTGTGTGCCTAACATACCAAAGTTTAAAATCAATACAACCTAAGGCTGTCTCATAATGTAGACTGCTTGAGGTAGGGAAAGGTCAACTAGTTTCTGCAATACTGGGACTAATGTTCCCTTGCATTCGTCAGGACCATTAAACAATTAAAACTACTGCACCAAGTGAAATAAAAATAAAAATAAAAAGTGACACCAGGATACCGAAAACAAGTGCATAAAGTCACCTGAATGCTCCAGATGCCCTTACAGTCTGTGTAGATCACTCGATCTGTAAGGTGGACTGACCTCACCCCACCTGGCAGCAGCTCAGGGGAAGATGAAGCACCGCTCTCTCCGTCGGTACTCCGGGCCGGCGTCCTGGCCGACTGGGGAGGTGTATATGGGCAGAAACGCATGTTAATGGTGTGCGGTATTATTGAAAGTGTTGCTATCGTGAAGCGTACACATGTGAATGTGCTCGGATGGAGGGAGGACTAGCAGTGAGGCTACTTCATACACAGTGATAACGCTCATTACAGTCAAGCAAAGTATGTCAAACGTGAATCTGAAAGTCTCACATATAACACAATACTATATTGGTACAGCCTGACAACAGAGCGTACAGCAATACAAATCTACACATTACTGTTTACTGTTTGTCACATGTGATCTAGGATGTGCACTCTGCCCGTGGCTGATGATACTTCTTAGAGCCACCAAAACCCAGGCTGAAAGGCAGCACGTGCACACACACACACACACACCAGGGGCATCGTGTAACACACATTTGTTTTTTGATGTAACGTTTGGGATGCATGGCCATCACACATGGAAGGCTAATGTACAGGCCATGAATATTGATCAAAATGATTGTTACATGTTGTGCGTAGTATAATATATGTGTATACAGCAAAAAACTTTTCAAAAAAGCTGTTTAAGCTAAAGAGGTGTCTCTCATCAAACGCTGTAGAGAGAATGACTAAAATGGGTGCGGTCGTCCAACTGTTACAATGGAAAATCTTATGAAGCAATCACATGCTTTTTTTAAGGTCACATGGCAATCAAGCACCGAGCGTGCAAGGAGGCCGCACCCGATGCGATTTTGAGAAAATATATTTATTATATTATAAGTTTAATACAGTTTGAAATTTATAAATGTTTAAAATATTTTAGATAATCGCTTTCTGTCATATACTGTTTGAAGTTATTTAGATATACTTTGAGACAAAATAAAAGAGGGAATGGCGTACACGGCGCAACACCATATGTCTGTGACGTAACACAGGGCCTGGCGGCGTGCACTCGTTGCATATGCAATGCGCAGTGGGCGCGACCCCATACATACATGATGTAACACATGGCTTGGTACTGCGTACCCGTCGGATACCAAAGTAGCAGCTGGGGCGACTTCATGCGTATACGATGTTACGCGGGACGTGGTGTCATGTACCCATCGGATACGAAATGTGCATCATTTACAAGTTTAGCAATTTTGTGTATCGGATACGCCTGGTGATGAAGCTTGGTACGCTACGGGTATGGGAGTAGAAATTTTCGGGGAAGATATAAAACATTAAATCATTTTTAAAGTTAAAAAAAATAAGTGTAATAGAGTTCCAAAATATTTAAAAATAAAACAGAAAAAATATAGGTTTTATAAATAAATATTAAAATATTAAATTACCTGTAAAAAACCTTTGGAATTCACTGAAAAAACCATAGGTTTTACAGACGTTATAGTTAGGAATTAGCATTTAAAAAACCTTAGAAATTCACTAAAAATACATAGGTTTCAGGGACGTTATAGTTAGTTCAACATTTGACTCATATAAAACCAGAGTAATTCGCCTGTTATAGTTAGTTGAGCAAACTATAACTCGTGCGCCCGCAATGCACTGTTGATGACGTCACATATTGCATCATATCACAACATTACTAACAACCAGCCAGATCGGTGAAACGACCACAAAACATGTGATAAGCCGGGTTAGCAGCAAGAACCTAACACCTGCTCTGATCTGGTGTAAAGTCGGACCACAGCCTGCACAACAAAAGGGAGCCCAGCCCAGAGCCTTATCTGAAGGGCAACAGATGCCATGGAGCCACTGATCATGGTTCTAGGAGCCCCAACAGGACCACAATACCCCCCGCCACCACCCCCAAGACTCTCCTCCCCGGGCCCCGCCCCCCCCAGCCACAAACATGCCACATCAACTACATGAAATCATGTACCAGATTATCCACCTGATATCGCACAATCACATCTGGTGACATGCATGTGTCGTCAAACAATGAGCATCACACATTCACCTTCGAATCAACAAATGAAAATGTATTCAACTAAACACAGAACAGAAATGAAGACACATGGCGGCTCCCCTTGGGATAATCTGTAGGTCACAGCCTGCAAGACAAAATCATGATGAGAAGGTGTGTCCTGCGCACATCAAGGGACAGGGAGAGAGCAAAGGAGAGAGGGAGATACAGAGAGAGAGGAAGAGAGGAAGAGAGGGAGAGACAGAGAGGGGGAGAGAGAGAGATAGATGGGCAGAGAGGGGGGAGAGAGATAGACGGACAGAGAGGGGGAGAGAGAGATAGACGGACAGAGAGGGGAGAGAGAGATAGACAGACAGAGAGGGGGAGAGAGACACATATAAAAGAAGAGAGGGACAGGGAGCGAGTGTACAGATACCGTGCACCCAGGACACACTGCTCACCTGCTGCCACTGGTGTGTCTTCATCCACGTGCCAGTATGTAGTGCAGTTCACCAGGTCCCACATCTGAGACAGGCCCACTTTCTGAAACAGAGTGCAGATACATGAATAGCACAGTACATACAATTGCACGCGACATCATCGCCTGCCCGCCCCTGTGCACCCAGGCAGCTGCACCCCAGCCCCTCCTGCTGCTCAGCGGTGCATGCCTGACACTGTGCACCCAGGCAGCTGCACGCCGGCCCCTCCCACCGCCCAGCGGTGCATGACCACCCCTGCGCACCCAGGCCTCACTGCTCACCTTCTGTCACTGGCGTGTAGAAAAGAGGGTCCACCACGTGCCGCTGCAAGCCACAAGCCCAGGGTCCACGGCATCCGCCACATCATGCAGCCCTGCTCCGCAGGCCACCAGGTCTCACTTTTGATTCTGGGTCTTGATTTCGCCACGGCAGAGGACATACTAGTGCACCTGGCATCACTGCAGGCTGCACACCCGCTCAGCCTTATAGGTGCCACTAGCTCTGTGATCCAGGAGGTGACGCCACGTGGTGGTAGGCCCCCGCTATCTGCTGGCTCAGGCCTACACTGCGGTCCAGCAGGGCATACAAAATCTGAACCGTCTGGACCACCAAGATGGGGCCTCAGCACAGGCTGCACACACGCTCCGGACTTAAGGTGCACCGAAAGTCACTGACCTGTGGTGGTGTGCCTCTGCTGGCCGCAGTGTATCCAGTGTCATTAAGTCTGGGCCCTGCAAGCATTGGCCCTCTATGGTTGGGTATCGTGGTGCGGATGCCATCATGTCACCTCCGAGCCGGCAGAATGTGATGTCGCAGGCCCCTTGGCCCCCATGCCTACATGCACTTCACAAGGATACACCCTGAGAGAGGTTGGAAATGGCATTGAGCACCTGCACCCGACCCTTTTTATTGGCATGGTCACATGGCCTGTGACGCGTGTGCTGGATGGATGTGGTGTGGGTGTAAACCAGCCATGAGGCAGTGGCTGTGGCATGGGGACAACTAGACCTGTGGTTAGCAGATCACTACCGGGAAGTCCTGGCACATGTAGTGTTGTCATCCCCCTCTCTGTGCGTAAGCGAAGTGGGCTGGCCTGGCGTATGCCAGTCCAGCGTAAACATTTGAACAGTGACCCTGGGGTTCTGGGCATTGTTCTGTATGGGCTGGACAAGTCAGTAACAAAGTGTGTGTCGCTGTTGTTGCACGGGCGCCACCCGGACAACATTTGGCAATGTGTCACCTTGTGACCCAAGTCCATCCACATGAGCTACATGGATGTAAGAAGGATTTACTGACTCTACATTCATCCATACTACCACACCTTTAAGACCATAGATACGAAAAATCTGTGTGATTCAGAATGTTTAATGCACATTCAGTGGAGTGTTGCATCTGGAGCAGTACAGAGTCATGCAAACCCCACTTTACAATGTTGGCCTGTGGATGGCCAACCAAAGTCCTTCAAGGAATGACAAATCCAAAGGAAGAGGAAGTGTTCAGTCCGCAGTCTGAGTGCTGTGTCATTGGTGATCACACAGTATATGGCAGTCCATGTCGAGGTCCAAGGTGAGTGTCGCAGGGTGCATCGGGGGAACAGTGGAAGGTGATGATGCAGGGGGCAGAACCAAGCAGAAACTAGCCATATGACGGAGATGAATGCTACTGCATCCTTCTTACCACGAAGGCGGTTTCATCTGCATCTTCGTTCTCTGCTGTTCCATGTGCCTCATGTGTGGGTGGTGCTGGCCTTTCTCCAGCACTGTGTGGCAGTGACACCTCAGGGGCCGGAGGTGGAATGTCTGCCATACTGTGTGACACTGACACTGTGGGGGCGGAGATGTAGATGTAGTGATAGCAGCAGCATGCATCAGCACCAGGCCTTGTGGCAGCAATGCCATGAGGATGGTTTTGAGGTCATTGAGGAACCCAGCTACCACTCGCTGGTGTGCAGCCATGGCAGCCACTCTTTCCGCATTGGCCAGCTCTATTGTCTCCATTAACCTCTGCATGTGTCCCAACTAACGGGTGAAATCGCTAGAGCCACTCTGACTGGACAGTTATTCTATTCTCTGAGTCAGGGCTCCAGCGATGTCTGCTATGGTCTGTTGGAGAGCATGGAGTGGACTGTGGTTGTCCGTTAGGGACTGTGATTGGTCCCTGATGGGACTTAGACAACCACGTATGGCATCTAGTTTGTCTGCCATGTGGTCAAAACCCACCCACACCTGTTCAGCCAGCTCCTCCTGGCATCCGAACACATGGCGTTGGAAGGCCATGTGTTCTTCGTGGGGGTCATGGAAGGCAGCTGTGGTGGTGGGTGCTGCCTGCTGTGTGGTCTATGCAGGGGGTGGGGTGTCCTCGTTGCAGCTGGGTTGCCCTCCTCCTGGAGGTGGGCTGTGGAAGCTGTCAATAAACTCTTGCAGGGCAACGGAGTCGAAGCTGTGGTAGTCCTCTTCGTCATTAGAGAAGAAAGGGTCAGGCTGCTCTGCAGGAGGTGTTAATTCTCCCTCTGCAATGTGAAGGGGAGATGCAGTTTAACATTGTGTTCACATGTATGTTGTTGCATTGTCCATGTATACATACAGACTGCATGACTGTGTACATCGTGGCTGTTTGGGAGGAGCTGTCTGTTTGATGGGGGACAGTGGACATTTTGACAACAGACGTGTGTGTGTTTGTAATTGTACATTTTCAACTCACATTTCACTGCAATGGCAATTGTAATTGGCCAGTCACTACACCCAGTCGGCACCAGTTGTGCCCTGTGTTCTGTTGTGGATGTGTTGCAGTTTGTGCCACACTGTTGTCAGTGCTGTTGTGCTCTGCATGTTATGTGTGTATGCTGCATTTTGGGAGAGTCGCCCCTGCAACTCTGATTTTGCTGCCTCTTATCCCTTCCATGCGGTGTGTTTTGACGTCTGTGCTTATACAGTGCTGCATACTTGGGTACATTGGTCTCTTGGTGGGAGTTGGGGGCTGGGCCATGGTTTGTCCGCAGATGTGCTCAGCTCAATTGTGCATGTGTGCCATTGTGCCCATCTCCCCCCAAACTCCCAGTCCCTGGTCGTTACTCACCCTTCTCCTGTTGTGTCCGGTCATGTTGAGCAGAGTCCAGTCCCCCGACTCCAGCCACCGTCTCCCAACTGATGACTGTGGACACCCTTTATCACATGTTCTTGAGAATATGCCCTTGGTGTGAACAGCAGGTTGTAGTTTGGGTGTCATTGTTAGCCCACTTGCAGTTGTTAAAGAAAGAAAAAAGTAAGTGGGTGAAATACTCAGATCATTTGGAATACAGGGATACACATTTCACATAGGAACCACAGAATGTAGTCAAACCACAAAAATATCTGAAATTCTACCCCAAGGCAGTGGAGATTAGAAGTATCGAGTTTTTCGGCTTGTTGGGATCCTAAGCAGGAGATGCTTCACTCGGTGCAGGAGTGCTCTACTGCACACAAAAGCTATCATACAGGAGAGCGTTAGAGTGAAAAATTGGGAAACGTTTAGGAAGGAAAGGTAAGCTATTGTTAAAAGAGAAAAATAAATTAATTTCAATCGTTTTTTCTACGGATAGGTTTAGATGCGGATTAGCACCATTTGAAACCTTCTTTGGTTGTTCCCCTAAATGTAGTTGCTCTGCAGACACTTTTCATTACAAAACTTTGAAGAAAATCCGATTATGTATTTTTTTATTTAAACAGATGGACATGCACTAGGTAAATTAACCCCTTCATCTGTATCCAGCCACTACCAAAGGGCGCACAACTGCTGACTGTAAAATCAATGGAAACAAGAAGTTCATTAGTCTAAGGCTAAACCTCATCAGGACCTCCATGTTCAACCACAAAAACAACATCTATAGAAGCACACGAGAAAACTTGATGCAGCGGCCAACATGGCACAGGGTTCAAATTACCAGTCTCCAGAGGCGAGAATCAAAGACTCCCCCCCTTCTGTTGACTGGATTAAATAATCACTGTTTGAGAAGTTTTATATTTATTTTTCCTGGTAATATTTGCACTTCTTGTAAGGATAGAGGGGATTACTGATAATTACTCGAGATGATTAGGGGATTCATATGATGTGGATTCGGTCCGGTAGAACCTGGTCTCAAACAGGTGAAACGAGGAGTAATGCATTATTTCTCTTGTTTTTGCTGTTTCCGTGTGTGCTGCCTAGTGCAGCACACATGGAGACAGCAAATTGCTGATGATTATTTATGAGCAGGAAGGTCTCCCTTCCTGCACATGAACAATTATTTTATAAAAATGTCATTTTGCAACTTTTCTGCTGCACACATGGAAGTTATAAAACGGCTTACAAAGGGGTACCTTCCTGCACATAAACAGTCTTCCACCCTTAACGCAGACACCCTTGCTCTATGGTGCAAGGGTGCCTGCATTGACGCTAGGCATCTGATCTCAGTGCCAGCGTTATAGGAAATGCAGGGTACACTGCATTCTTGTGAATACGGTGCATCCCTGCATTTTCAGAATGGAGAAGCGTGGCGTTAGCAATGTATGCTTAAGGCCACATTTTTTCATTCTGCTGTTAATATGCCTCATAGTATCACCCACAAGTGCTAATGTAGGTTGACATGTTGAAAATTCTTTATTGTGACATATCCTCGGTATAAAAGGCTGACAGACAGCTGGTGCATTGTACTCTAGGACAACTGAAAGGGAAGACCTATGCTGGCAGCTGGAGCTTGTGATGGTGAGAGGCCAAAGCTGCAGAGGATGAGCAGGGTCATTAAAGGGGGAAGCAGTGGGTTCAAGTGGACATGATGAGTGAATAAACCACATGAAAGCTGAACAGAAAGCTAAACTCAAAACTGAACGTAAAACAAAACTGAAAACTAAATTGAAACTGACTCAGAATTCCAATTTGACTCCCTACCTTACACTCTCCTTCCCTTCCCTATCTTTCCTCTCCCTTTCCATTCTCTTCCCTTACCCTCCCTTCTATTCCTTATGACTTGCATTCCACCCCTTCCCATTCTTTCACCTTTCATTTTCGTTGTTTCCTATCTCTCCCATCCTCTTCCCATTCCCTCCCTTTCCCTTCCCTTCACTCCCCTCCCCTCCCCTCCCCTCCCCTCCCCTCCCCTCCCCTCCCCTCCCCTCCCCTCCCCTCTCCTTCCCTTCCCTTCCCTTTCCCTCCCCTCCCCTCCCTTCCCTTCCCCTCCCTTCACTCCCCTTTCATTTCCTTTCCTTTCCTTTCATCATGATCAAAGATGTCTATGAGTAAAGGGCTTACAGGTTCGAGCTGGTGAAGAGCCAGGTCTTCAAGGTCTTACGGAAGGAGGAATGGACTTCCAGAGTCGAAATTGAAAGAGGAAAGGGGTTCCAAATATTGGCCGCAGCCAACGAAAAGGCTCTCCCCCATCTGGATTTCACCTCACCTCTCTTACCAAGTTTTATCGTCTCAAGTTAATTAATTCTTCTAACGTCATCATTTTCTATATCTTGCCTATCCCCACTGCCCCCTTCCTCTGTACATATCCTTTCCTTCCGTGCCATCTTTCCCTTTCCTGAACCCTCTGGCCTTTAATTAACTCCTACCTACCTCCCTTCTCCTATTCATCCTCTAAAGATACACCCTTCCCGTGCTTCTCCTAAAATCCCGATCTCTCTGCTGCTTTTTTGCTTTAATCAACCATACTAATATTTAAGTGAAGATTTGATGGAATGTATGCGTAGCTGAAGTGACAGGAGCTTGTCACTTGTGTTGAAAAGCTTCTGAGGTTTTGTACAGGCCTGGCAAAATCTGGATTAGCTGGCAAGATTTGAGGAATTTTGCATTACGCTTGTTATTTTACCATGAATGTAACAGAGCACTGGAAGCTTTTTATGATGCTTTTAGTCAAATGCAAGAAAACGTGTGAGGATGCATTTTGCACTAAAATATAAAGAGAAGTGACAGATTTGCATTTTGAATAATTTCACATAATTTTGCCATCATTTTGCATACTTACCCAATGCATCTGAGAGCCAGTTGGGACCTCTCTGTGAGGCATACCGGTTGAATATCCCTCTGGGCCCTAAGTGGTAGAGTGGGCACAATGCGACCACATGCAGTCTGGCTATTTGATTTCATTTCTGCCAGCAGCTCAGGCCATCTAAATGTGACTGCAGTGAACCAGTGTTGCTGCGGAAGGGATACATAAAAACCCCAACTTCATCTGCTATATTCACAAATCAAGAGGCCCATTTCCATAACCATATCATTTCTCAGATTAGAGATCACTACAAACCTGGAATATCTACTGCAATTGCCATTACTTAGGTCCTCCGAAGGATCTTACGTTGAGCAGTAAGTGACTAGAATATTCCGGGGATGAACAATTATCCTATGAGGACCTGGACTAGATAATTGTTAACACTACCTATTGTTTAACGCGCTAAACAAACCTTCAGCTTGCCGTGAGGGGAACGGCTGCCTACACTTTGCTCTGTGTCCTGCCGTGAGGGAAACGGCTTCATTTGTCATCACAGCGCAGTGAGGGAAACGGCTTCGCGGTACCACCAAGCAACCGCCTACAACTCCCAGTGGCCCAAGGGGGAGCAACGTCAGCCGCACGCCGGCGCCAGCCCTCATAGCGCTCTCGCCCCCACGCATCATGGTACGCGCTAAACAAACCTTCAGCTTGCCGTGAAGGGAACGGCTGCCTACACTTTGCTCTATGTCTTGCCGTGAGGGGAAACGGCTTCCTCACCTGTTAATCGTGCCGTGAGGGGAACGGCTTCATTTGTCATCACAGCGCCGTGAGGGAAACGGCTTTGCGGTAACTCCAAGCAACCGCCTACAACTCCCAGTGGCCCCAGGGGGAGCAACGCCAGCCGCACGCCGGCGCCAGCCATCATAGCGCTCCCGCCCCCACGCATCACAAGACGCACGCGGGCTAAGCCCGGGCAAAGGGCAGGCCGTCTGTGGCCATCCGGGGCAGGACGAGGCAGGGCTCGGCCTGCTCTTTGACATCTAACCATGGGTAAGCGTAAGATTACTGTAACTACGGAGGAGGGGGGGGGGGAAAGCCAAGGTGCCGAGACATTCTGAATCAATTATTTCCTACCTTACCTCAGCTGTGGGGGCACTTACAAAAGAAATTGCGAATGCTGAACATGAGCTGGGCATGTCCATTCCCCCACCCTTGATCCATTCACAAGACCCCGCCCATGTGCCCCATATTTCCCCAGAGCCTGAGGTGGTTGTGTTAAACCCCAACCCGATTATGGTTCCAATCGCTTGTCCCCCCTTGGCAACTCCCCAGCTCTGACCTCACCACAGGATATACAGGTTATTGGCCAAGCACCAAAGCGGAACTCAAAAAGACGGAAAAAAGTGTCCGGCATCCCAACTATTGACTCTGGGACTAATGTTAACTTTGGCGACCAGCTAGAGGCCTTGTTTGCTGCCCGTATCGAGCCTTTGTTGGTGTATATTGCTAAAGACATCGTGGAAACCTTGAATACCTGCCTTGCTGGTCTACTAAAGAAATGTACCTTAATTGATAAAATTGTTAATGACCTGACCTTAGTCCCTGCACTGCATAGAGGGGGCATGGTCTCGCAAAGTATAAGCCCTAATGAGGTCATTAGATCTGCTGGCTCTACGCCGCCTAATAATGGGCGGGTCCCAGAAACAGTTAGGGCCCGGGACTCCCGCACAGCTTGTACCACCACAGAGGTAGCTTATCCAAATCCAGGCTGCATTGATAGTTTTGCTCACCCGCCTAACACAGCTTCAAATCAGCGAGCAAGGTGCTGCAAAGTAAGACTAGACCTGCCCCCGGTGGCCGCCCCATTAACTGCAGTATTTATTGGTGTACCCCCATTAGATGAAGGTGAGCGGGAATCCGCACAGGATCTAATCAACAAGGCTAGAACATGGTGTGTGGAAACTAGCAGTGGCGGGATTAACATTTCAAATAGGATTATTTATTCTAGCAGGGTGGGTTGGATCGGGAGACGCCCAAAGATGGTTCAGGGGGACTGTGTCATAATAAACTTCGACAGCCCCGACCTGGCTGATTGTTTGTTTTGGGATGGTTCAGATATATCAGAGTCAAGTCACATGAGACCGGTGCCTTTGGGCTTTTTCTATCCATCCTCAGGCTCCCATCACGTGGACCTGTGCCCAGCCCGGTTAGGGAGGAGCATGACCCCAGTAGTGAGAGGGGCTAGATTAGATAGGTTCACACATATACATTACCCAAGTAGGGGGCTAGGAACTAAGGCAGTCTCACATCCGCAGCCAGTACACACACCCCTGGTGGGTGGCGGGCCAGCATTGAGCAATCGTTTTGCCCCTCTTTCGGCACTAGAGGAAAACGATTGACAGCCAGTTCCATTGCAGTCTGTCACGCCCAGGGCCTTCGCCTTTGATCAGCCAGCAGCCTGCAAAATCATTAGCCGGAATATAGCCGGAATTAGAGCTAAAAGGGCAGATGTGGCCTGGGTGGATTTTGTAATTGTTCATGACATTATAGCTTTCCAAGAATCATGGGATACTACTACCAACTTTTGGCTAGATGGCTTAAATAGCTTTGCCGTCCCGGCTGTCCCTAGTTCTGCTGGAAGAGCGAAGGGTGGCCTCATCTCCCTTTTCTCACTTAAACTCAAGCGGACCCTAAATGTGATCAAAACTAGCTCACCGAACCTCTTAATTGTGGAATGGGCAGTCTCCCCCACTCGTAAAATAATTTTAATTAATTTTTATAATTCTTGGACTAGGGCCAATGGAATTGAACACATTGATGCCCTGGGAAATTTTCTTTTTACCTTCAGTCAAAATAACCACACTAAGGGGCCGATTAGGATGGAGGATTTTCCGCCTCCTCCGGGCCGGCGGAAGCCACCTCCGGCCCGGAGGAGGCGGAAAATCCTCTGCGGAGTCACCAAAGACCCACCGCCAAATTAGGATGGCTGGTGGGTCTGGAATTCCGTCCGCCGCTTTTCCACTGCGGTCGGCTTCCGACCGCGGTGGAAAAGCTATAACATGGCAGGCGGTGTCTATGAGACACCGTCCGCCATATTATGATGGTTGTGTAAAACTGCTTTTCCACGGCGGCTTTTCCGCCATGGAAAAGCATACGGACATTCACTTTGGGGGCCCGTTGCGGGCCCCCTGGGTGAATGGGGGGTGGGGGGTGCACATGGGGGGTACCTATGGTACCCCCCTGCATTTGCGTGCACAAAGCAGCAGTCACCGTGCGGTGCCTGCCGCTTTGTGCATGTAAATGTAACACATGCTTTTTTAACATTGCGGCGGGTGCAGCTTGAAGCTGCACCCGCCGCAATGTTAAATATAGAGGATGTGACCGCCACCCTGGCGGTCACATCCTAATCAGCACGGAGGGAACGCCGCAGCCCATGCGGACGTTCCCTCCTCCTCAAGGGTGGCGGACGGACGCAAGTCCGTCCGCCATCCTAATCGGCCCCTAATTTCGAGTTTATTTTATTGGGTGATTTTAATATACACCTCTGTAGAGACCTGTGCACCATAGGTGAACACAAGGGTCCTCCAGGTTCGGCGGCCCCCCATTTTGAGCATACAAAGTCAGGGGAGGCTCTTGAAGAGTTGCTGGCAGATTTTAATCTTTTTGAACCCTGTAACACCGAGGGGGGGTAAGAATAATCACCTATAAGGGCACTGACCCCTGCTCGGTGATAGATTACATTTTTTTGACCCCGGGTATTCTACATAGGGTTGTGTCCTACAAAGCAACTGTCTCTATATATAGTGATCGAGGTGTATTGGGGTGATTCCATGGGCACAAAGTTTTCCCCAGTCCCACCAGGGCCAGCTTTATGCCCTGTGGACCAAGGAAGAAGGCTAAAATGGGCAAAGGTAGACCCTGGACAATTCACTGAATAATTACTCCCTAAAATCGAGGCCCATTTGGCGAGATGCCTGGACCATAATGCCACAAACCTTGACATCATGGGGGCTTTCGAGTCTATCTGTGTACAAATCTCAGATGCTCTGACGGTCAAATCAGGTCAGGGTGGTAATAATCACTACAGATGGTTTGACTCCAAGTGTTCCAGAGCCCATAGGGCACTAATGTTAGCACTAAAAACTACCCCGAGAGATAAGGCAGCTGTCGTCTCTTTAAGGAAGGAGTACAAGCAAATAATAAAGGAGAGGAAAAAGGAAATAAAAAACGCAGCTTGGGAGGAATTGTTCTGCGTGATAGTACCCAATTTTGGGCCACAATTAACCAGCCCTTCATTTCAGAGCTAGATAACGCAGTCACTGACTGCGTCATCCCAGATGACAAATGGCTCAGTCATTTCGGAGAGGTGTATGGTGACACAAATGCCAGAGTCCAAGCCCACTCTTGGGTGGCACCAGAGTCTGCTCCCCTACTCTTTGATCAAGTCGAGGTGGAGAGAGCAATTCTGGAGACCTCCAAGAACAAGGCTCCGGGGCCGGACGGTGTCCCCGCTGATTTGTATAGACACTCTCCAAAATTATGGGCCAGGGTCCTAACGCATGTTTTTTCTGCTGCAAATGGCAAAGTCTTTCCTACAACATGGTCCACTTCAATTATTGTGCCAATTTTCAAAAAGGGGCAGCGTGATGACCAGGGGTGTTATAGGCCCATTTCTCTCCTAGACTCTGCGATCAAGATACTAGGCAGAGTCTTATTGTCTAAATTAAGGGATAACATCGAGAGTAGGGGAAGTCTATCAAACATCCAGTTTGGATTTAGAGAGAAGAGAGATACCCTGGACCAGTGTTCTAACCTGCATTTGCTAATTTCAAAGTATTCGGTAGCCAAGAAGGGGTCACTATTCTTGGCCTTTATGGATCTCTCCGCGGCCTTCGATTTAGTAAACAGGGCAACATTCTAGGATATTTTACTGGAGACCGGGATTGATAAGCCTCTGGTGAATTTTATGGCGTCCCTCCATCAGGAGCTGTTTGCAACAGTAAGGGTCACCAAAGAGGGAAAGTGCACGACCCGTTTTAAATCGGAGCGAAGAGTGCGCCAGGGCTGCATCCTGGCCCCCCTCCTTTTTACCATCTATAATAATGGCCTGGGAAACCATCTAGAGGCAGTGGAGGAGAGGCAAAGATACCGGCCCTCCTATACGCGGACGATGCAGTCCTGATAGCCCGTACTGGGGTGGGTCTCCAGCGTTTGTTGGATCTATTCGGTGCCTTTATGGGCCGGTTAGATTTAAAAATTAATGCAAAAAAATCCCACACAATGGTTGTAGGTCTCCATAGAAATAAGTGTAAGTCTAAATCTTTTGTGTGCAAGGGTGAGGTGGTCTCCAGGGTTACAGTTTTTCCCTATTTGGGGGTTGTTTTTGATGACAAGGGTTCGTGGGGCCCCCAAATTAAGGCCAAGAGCATATCTGTGGCTAGAGCTACGTCTGCCCTTATGGGGTTTACAAAAAGGTTGGGGGCAAGGCCCATGGAGGCTATTCTAAAGGTCTACAATACCAAATGCATTACAATTGCTATGTATGGTGCACCCCTATGGGGATATGTGTCGCAAGATATGATCCAAAGAGTAGAAAACAGGATTTTGACACTCCTCTTGTCCGTTCCTCAGTCCACCCCCACCTTCTCGATTCACTGTGAGGTGGGTCTGGACTATGTTACCGACAAGCTCAAATTGGCCCCATTACTATTCTGGGTTAAGACATGGCTTAATCATGAATTAACCCTTAACCATGCTATCCTGACCGATGTCATGTCACTGGACAATGCAAAAAATATACCCTGGTTGGAATATGTGCGATACACCTTCTCACAGCTAGGCCGTCCGGAACTCTTCTTATTACCTTCCAGTATCAGGAGGGAGGACATCAATTGGATCAAAAAGCATTTTATGGATAGGGCTAGATTGGCTCGGGAGGAGCAGGAGCTGTCAAAACCCACTGTAAGATCGCATTATACACTACTATTTTCTCCCTCACTGGAGCCATACCGTAGGATTGTAACCAAGCCCTTTCATAGACTTTTATTAATTAAATTTAGATTTAACTTGATTCACTTTTCCTTAGGCAGCTACCAATCATGTTGTAAACCAGAAGGGGGTCCACGTTGTAACTGTGATAAATTTCCTCACAGGACACCATGCATTTTATTATGTTTTGTGGGCTATATTAGGACATAAGGCAAAAATATTTGGTACCAATTTTGAGAAAGGCCGGCTTTGTTCAAGTCAGGCCTGCCTTAGCCTATTTACAGTCTCTGAGTAGTACCCGCATCATATTTTGCGTGGCTAGTTTTTTAGTGGCATCGCTTTTTGCTTAAATGCCCTTGCATGGTGTTTGTAATGTATGAAATATGTGTTTTCATTTCTGTATATAAATGTTTTATGCCTTTTATGATTTTTAACAAATCGAATAAAGCGTATTTGACTGACTGACTGACTGGCATAGCTTATTACTTTTACCAGCTATGAATATAAATTCCTTGAAACAAAGAAAATCATCAAAAAAATGAGACAGAATTGGTAAACATAATTTAGCAAAAACATTTGACTAATGCCTCAAGAATGGCGGTAAGGGCAGAAACATATTTAATGATCTGATTTAATAACAGTTCAGTTTGTTTGAGTCTATTCCACCCAGAAAAAGTGGAAAGGGGCAAGGAAAAGAAAGCTTGAGACAAGGCAAACATGCGTGGATCGATGGACAAACCAACAGCATGCTAGTCAGGAAATACAAAAAAGTAAAAATAGCCAGCCCAGGACTCCTTCTTAATTGAAAACAATTATACTCCAATATTTTCTAGGTCTATAACCTTTAACGTATCAATTCCATAGTCTATGGGGTTTTATTGGCCATTCACGACGGGCTGTTATGCTGTGATCAGTAAAATATACTGATCTGGAACAATTAAGTAATCCTTTTTTCACGTTTTTCCTTTTTCAGTCATCAGTCCATTCCCAGGCACATTTCTCCGGGATGTAACAAGATTTGCTGCAAATTCAATCAAGTGTGCTTAAAGTGAGAAGTGAGTCCATTGAGTCTAGAACACAAATGGAAACTTTACAGAAAGTTCTCATAGGGCTTGGGTGACAGTTTTCACATGATTTAACGTTGGCTAGGGAAAAAAAGCTTTTGAGGCCTAAATAGAAAACAGCACAATCACGATAGTATTAATATTATTTAATAGCACACATTTCCAAATGCTTTTAGCTTTGTAAGTTAATCAAATGCATTCTCTCATGTAATACAAGTCAGTATAAAGCACTACTAAGACCTTTTTCTTCTTTAAAGTGGTATATCAGTTTTTTTTGCACATTGCCATGTGAGTTGTTTTCAGCAGATTACTATTTTAATACATCATTGTTTTGTCCCAACCATTTAATAAGTGTAATTAATCGGCTTGTTAGGTAGGAATTGGTACTGGTGGATGCATGATGACATCCACGCTGCATCAATTACTCCTTTGATGGCAAATCAAGACATCACACAATTTAACTTATCATCATCTGATAATTATTTGATGTCACTTTAAAATTCAGTTGGCTTCATTCGTTTCAATCTAGACTGTTCTAGATTCTTTAATTCATCATAGTATCCACATTGACTATTCTCTAGTTTAATTTCAGCTTTATTCCTTTTCTTTCCCGTTTCTTTCATTTGATTCTGCTTGCTTGCAATAACAGTAAATCATTGTTATTATTATAAAACCAATACCAATTGTTAGTAAAGGTGCCAGTATTTTTCCCACTAAGCTTCCCCCCAAAATTGCAAACTAATATCCCAATGAAGAGAACCCCTTTCCAATTGATTCCCATGCACCATCAGCTTTCAGCTATGTTACTTCTTTTCCTAGATTAGTAATGTGGCTAATATATCTCCTCAAATCTTTACTTTCATCAGGGATATATGTGCAACACTGTTGAGCCAGTAACATGTGACAGACTCTGGCCTCATTTGCGAGAAGTATGTCTAAAGCAAGTCTGTTTTGCACAACCATAGATCTAATACCAACCATTTCAGTATCTATAACAAGAAATCTTCCCCCAGTATCAGTTGATAGTCAATCAAATACAGTTGAAAGTTTCAGAATTTTTTGTGAATTTAGAATGACACCCACTGAAGGTACTGAAGCACCAAAAATATCCCCCGTTATTCCAGCAGCACTTATTTCACTTCTCATGCATGTGCCTTCTTTCATTAGTAAGTTCCACTGTTTTGTCCCACATGATAACATTTTGGAAACACAATACCCATGTAACAGCTTCCATACGATTGTTTTGGCAGCCTATAATTTTCCCACAAACATAATATACTCCTGGAAATACAGGATCTGCTCCTGCTAAATATTTACCCCACTCTCCTGTAAGTAGGAAGGTATTGTCACATTGTCTGGACGCAATGTTTATTATTGAGGTCTATTTTGCATCTTAGTATACATAGCTTCCCTCTATGTTGCCAATCCAGAGCCATATCAGCGTGTGTCTCCCCTTTTCCATTTCAGCCTTCTAGGATCGATCCCCACTCTTTATCAGTCAATTCTTTTTCCAAGTCCCTAGACCATTTAGTGTGCAGCTCCCTCAAGGTGGTGCCTGTATGCATTCTAATGCCTCTATGTAGCCATTTGGTGAGATGTCGCCCGTTGCCCATGAGGTGTATCATGTGAACCAGTTCATGTTGGGCAGGTGCTTCCCTGTGCGGAGCCCAGTGTTTCTTGACATAGTGCCGAACCGCCGCGTGTGTGAGGTATAGTTTGTCTGTGACCCCGTTATGCTTAGTGGAATTACCGTGATCCATGAGGGCGCCTTCGTCAAACAAAGCACCCACCGTAGTTATCCAGCCCTCCAACCTGGCCAGTATTCTTCGTTTAGTGAGTATGCCGATGGGGGTAGGTATCCCCAGCACCTGCATGTTATCAGAGTAGGGAGGGCAATTGCGTGTATAGCATATAGATTGTTTCCAGTATGTGAGTGCAATTCATAGGAGCGATGGGGCGGTAGGAGGGTATTGTGGCCCGGGGCAGCAAATGTCTGTGCAGGACCCCTCGATGTAGTTCCCGGGTTGTATAGCCAATTTCGTGCAGATTGCACCCTGCAAGCCAGAATGACAGCCATTGCACCTGGCTCGCATAGCTATAGGCGTGAAAATCCGGGACGCCCAGCCCTTCCTTATCTGTATCTAGCTGTAGTTTAGTCAGTCCCACTCTACGACGGCCACTGCCCAAAATCAGGACAGTCAATATCTTATTCAGAGAGGTAAATGTGTCTGCCGGGAACACTACTGGCAAATTTGCTAAGAAATATAAAAGGAGGGGCAAGACTACCATTTTTGTGATCACCATTCTTCCCATGACCGAGAGTGGCAGGGACGTCCAAAATGTGACCTGTGCTCTGAGTGCCCGCACAGTTTTGTTCAGGGTCCCTTCTAAGAGGTCTGGAGTACCTAGCAATTTAAAAGTATGTGGGGCTACCGCTAGGTGATATTGCCCAAACTGTATCTCTGTCGGGCTTCCCTCTGGGTGGAAAAAGAAGGCCTGTGATTTAGTCTCATTATTAGTATGCCCGGAAATTAATGCAAAGTGTGTAAAAATCTCTGGTATTGGTGCTAGTTCAGATGTCAAATCTTCTATATATATTATCGTATGTGTGGTAGTGCCCAGTCGGATTCCCTTCCGTTCCACCTGTAGCCATAAATGGATCGCTAGGGGCTCCAATGCACAAACAGAAGAGGGGACAATGGGCAGCCCTGTCGGGTGCCCCTGCCAATGGGGTACTCCCGTGAAAGGTGCCTGCGTGTCTGAGCCCTCGAGGTGGGGACCTAATACAACAACTGTATCCATTTTAAATGGTCAGGGGGTATGCCAAATTTTCCCAGTACCGGGATCATATAATCCCACCTAAGTGTGTCAAATATCTGCCGCAAGTCTATGGTGACACATCCTGCCATGTGGTTGTCTGGGGGGACGGATTCCATAACATGACATAGTCTGCTAATATTAAGCGATGTGCTTCTTGTAGGCACAAACCCACATTGGTCAGGGTGTATTAGCGTGTGTAAGTAGGGGAGCAGTCTGTGCGAGAGGACCTTACTCAATATTTTGTATTCAGTTGTAAGTTGAGATAGAGGCCTATATTCTGAAATATCAAGCGGTGATCGGCCCGTTTTAGGAAGGGAGACAACCAAGGCCTGAATTGTGGTATGGGGCAGCAGTCCCGTGTCTATGGCAGTGTTTTACAGCCGCTCTAGATGCGGTATTAGGTATCTGAGTATGCAGTGAAGAATTCAATTGGAAGGCTGTCTAAACCCCCGGGGCCTTATTCTGCTTTAGGACATGCATGGTTTCTCTAATTTACACCCTTGTGATGGGGCTGGAGAGTTTTTTCTGCACATCTGGAGTGAGCTTTGGAATTGTTAGGCCATTCAGAAAAGAATGAAGGGAGTCGACTGCCATTGGTGGTGGTGTCTGGCATAAGACTTGGTAGTATTCCCAAAATGCGGTGTTGATGTCTTGCTGAGTGTCTACAGTGGTTCCATTTACCATGGTTATCTCATGTATTGGGGTCTGTGGGTGTTCATCATGGATAATCCGCACTAATAGTGGGCCCGACTTGTCAGCTTCAGCTTGTTTGGTGTGCGTGTAGGCCGTGTAATCAATTTGATAAAGAGTTTCTAATAACTCAGCATGTTTGATGCGGGCCTCTTGTAACAGCGCACCCTTAGTAGGGTTTACTTCTGCTTCTTGCTCTAATGCATTCAATGAGTTTTCCACCTCCTTTACTTTATCATCTATGTCTTTCCTTACTCCTGCTGTGGTGTCAATTGCTAATCCCCAAATCACCATATTAAAGGCGTCCGACTCCACCTGGGGCGAGGAAGCAGTGCCTGCATTTTCCGTGCAGTAGTTCGTGATTCCCTCAGCTAGAGTGTTACCAAAGACCGCATCCTCCAGCATCTGTGGTCATAACTTTCAGGTGGGCACCTGTGTGGGTGTGGTGGTGAGCCTCAGCAAGGCCTACCAGTGCTAGGGGTTCTCCCTTTTCTGCACAGAGTCCTTAGACCAGTAGAAAGAAGTTGGCACAGAAGCTGGAATAGAAAAGACAGAGTTTATTAAACCTAATGAGGTGGAGCTACATTCACACAACACCCTTCGGCAATGTATGAAGTAGCACACTGACTGGAAGGAGCTTGGTCCTTTTATACCCACACAGGGGCTCAAATGAAGGCGGTACAAGTACAGAATGCTGGTTTTAAATACATATAAGGTCATACAGAGAGTGTGCTGGCAGCAAGTGGGAGGGGCTGACAGTTAGCTAATTCTGATGGACACATCCTGACAGTTACAAGTTGGGGACAGCTGTAAGCTCAACTGAGCATGTGCGAAGCAGAAGACGCTAAATATATCTCGTCTCTAGGCAGATTTCAAGAGCAGTTGACAGGAAGGTAGGACAGAGCACATGGCGAGCACATGGCAAACAAAATGGCTGCCAGAAATACAAAATGGATTCCACACAACGGACAAGATAGTCTCTAAATAAAAGATGTCTTCTGCTAATGCTTAACCTAATCGCTGCTAAATTACAACAGACAACCCTTTCAGCATTAGCTGAAGACATTCATTTATCTGGGGTAATCTAGATATGCATCCTGTACATTGATGTTCATCATCTCAGTAATTTAATTATGTAACATTTGTTGTGCTTTTATGTTTACAGTATTTCCTTTGGCAGGTGTACATGCAGCGATGCACATGGAGCAAAGCATAGGACCACATTGTATACAAGTACAACTTGTAAATAGCATCACCAGAAGTATACATAGAATAGTCAGTAGCTTCCGGCCCCAAGTAGCAAAGAGTGTCCATATCCAGTTTGAAAATGTCCATGCACCAGTCTCTGTGTGAATTTCTGCAGCAATCCTATGCAGTTTTGAGATTGCATCATATACTGAAGATGAGTGATCTGGTATAAATACACAACAACTGCTACCGATGATGTGACATGCACCACCTCGATCAACCAAAATCACGTCTAGCACTATCCTATTTTGGAGTGCTACAATCCTCGCAATTTGTAGTTCCTCTGTAATGTTCCCAAGTGCCATAGCTGTTTGATTGGTGACAGCTTCCACAACACGAGTTAATCCCCTTATCTTTCTGCTATTCAATGCAGCACCTACAAAGAAGAACAAACCCAAATTAAAATCAACATATTGTTGCAAAGTGGTATCTGTCTGGTCAACCTCATCTGTACTTATTGTTCGTTTGTATCTATTCTTGGAAATATCATTATACAACTTTAGGTCGAGGTAATATGACGCAGGTGCTAAAAACACAGGGGGTAACAAAAATGATATGTATATCCCGGACAACCCAACAGGCAATTGATAGTATCCTTTATTACCACATACGAAGTATGTATTGTGTGATGATGTAAAACCACTATTATTAGCTCCTTCAATAATCAATGTCAAAATACATTCACTCCGTCCTACAGGAATTCTCCCAACACTACTTATACACAGTTCTGCTTTAGCTCTGGTCACAGAAATTACAAAAGGTCCATTGATTTCATCGCTTTTTAATTGTATATAAACTGTGCTTTTATGATGGTTTTTAACCATCGAATAAAGAACTCTTGACTTGACTTGACTACAAAAGGTCCATTGTCTTTGATAGTCCTCATATTCGTGAAGACATATGGTGTTGAAATATTGTCCGGTTGGTACTCTTCCCATTCCCATTTAGTCCCTTTAGCTTGAGGATAACCATCTTCGTCTTGGTAGCATACTTTATTCAACCGAAAGATGACTCCACCTACTGAGGGCTTTCCAAAAGCAAACAAAAGGGCATACCAAGCTTGACATGAACCATTGTGGGAAAACGGTAGAGGAATAAAATGTGTTCCTGCTTTCTTTTGGTGTGCAGGTATCATCCCACACGCCCAACAATTGGTAGTATTCGTGGCATTGTGTGTATGATGCAACATCTGGATGAATGTGTTATTTAGGTAGGATTGTCAATGCTTCTGCTCGTGATAGGGAAGTGTAAAATAGTGATGTTCCACTGAAGCTGGAGTAGTGGCAACAAGAAGCTGTCGAGCAGGAGCCACTTTCTCAACAAACCAGGTGATTATCGCCATAACCACCAGAGCAACAACAAACCCTACGGCACAAATGATTCTTTTGTTATTCATTTCAGCAACAGTGATAATTGATCTTCCTGAAAACTCGGTGAAAACAATCGTTGGAGCTCTTAACCCTTGGGCAGCCACTGATTTCTTTACCACGGGCCAAGACTGGTGTCACTACACTAACGCAGGGCTGATCCCCCCCTTGCCACATCGGCTCTCCATTTCATTAACCCAGGGCGGTAGCTCAACCAGTCTTTTTCAACACTGCAGATTCTTTCCTTGGTCTCAAGTGGTATCACGATGCTCCAGGAATCATGTGGTCCAGGAAACTTCCGCAGATTTGTTAGGTTAATTAGCTTGACTTTTCTCCATCTCCAGAGTCTCTCGATGGTCGGTCAGCATAGCAGGTTCCACCAAGGCAGGCGACACACACTTACAGTGTGTGCTGTGGACCCAGTTCTTCTTGTTCGTCACTCAAACTGGTGTCTTTGTAGTCTGGAGCACCTGTTCTGAACCTCATCACCTCCATTCCAGACTGTTCGATCTGTCGAAGACCTTGACCTTCACATAGTCACCAGGACGGAGTTTGTGGGCCTCAACTGTAGATCTGTCAGGAAGCACTTCTCGAACCTGTTGATGAATAGAGATCAAACTGTTGGTTAATTGTGCTAAATAATCATTCATCAGAACACAAGGAACATCATGTATGGGATGTGGCTTTGGAACTACCCAAATATTCATCGGTCTCCCAAAAACCACTTTGTACGGGGTGAGACCAGATCGTGAATGTGGCACCGATCTTATGGACAACAATGCCATGGCTAATGCATCTGGCCACTTTAAAGACGCGGAAGCCAGTATTTTCGCCAACTTCAATTTTAAGGTAGCATTGTATCTTTCCACTAATCCTGCTGATTGCGGGTGGAAGACTATATGGAATGTCTGTTTGATCCCTAACCCTTTCAGGACACGCTCAACAACTTCCCCAATAAAATGAGGTCCGTTGTCACTCCACAAAAGCCTACAAATAGCATATCTAGGGAAAAACTCCTTTAGAAGCACCTTTGCTGTGGTGAGAGCAGTATTATCCTTTGTAGGGTATGCCTCTATCCATTTACTGAAGGCACATACCACCACTAGGACATATTTTAGATTATTGCAGCTTTCAAGTTGGATGTAATCTATCTTAAAGACTTCAAAAGGTGCGGTTGGTGTAGCAAACCCTTCTGTTGGAGTCTGTGTCCCTTTTCCAGGATTATACTGCCAACAGATCAAACAGGACTGTACTACTCTTTTAGCTGTACTGGCAATTTCAGAATGCTCCCAAACTTGTGTAAGCAATTTAGTTATTGCTAGAGCTCCAACATTTGCCAGCCCATGTGCCATTTGAACCATAGGTTGTAAATAGCCTGCAGGCAATTTCCATTTATTAATTTCGTTGTTACGCCAACAACCCTCATCATCTAACATTCCTTCTTTAGACCATTGCTCAAGCTCTACCACAGAGTCAGATCTCTGTATATCCAATACTTCCTCTCTAGTGTCATGCCAACGCTCAGCTTGAGACTTCACTAAGTACATGGAAGTAGTGTTTTGCTGCATCGCAGTTTCCGAGCTACGCGATCTGCAAAGGCATTGCCATGTCCTATTTTGTCAATGATTTTCTTGTGTGCGCTACACTTCATAATAGCAACTTTCTTTGGGTATGTAAGTTCAGTCAAGAGATTATGTACTAATTCTCCGTGCATTATCTGCATCCCCTGGGATGTAAGAAAGCCTCTTTCCTTCCAGAGTAGGCCAAAATCATGAACCACTCCAAAAGCATAGCGGCTATCTGTGTAAATGTTCACACACAAGTCAGTGGTAAGTTCACACGCTCGTGTCAAAGCTATTAGTTCAGCTGCTTGAGCCGACTTCTGAGGTATGCAAGCTGTTTCCAGTACTGTCTCAAGCGTGGTGATTGCATAAGCAGCTGAAGTCGTGCCATCTGGTAACTTCAGACAGGACCCATCAACACACAGTTCCCCATTTACATCTGGAAGGGGTGTATCTTGCAAATCGATGTGACCCTTTGTCTGTTCCTCAGTGAGGAATATAGAATCGTGAGGTTTCTTTGACTGGGACTGAGTCGCAGGATATGGCAACAAAGTGGCTGGGTTCAGTGTCGCGCACCTCTTCAAGGTAATATGAGGTGCTAACAGTGTAAATTCGTATCCTGTCAGGCAAGCACTAGTTAAGTGTTGTGTCTTGGTCTGATTCAAAAGGGCATCTACTGCATGGGGTACTAGCACCAACAGTTTGTGTGACAAAACTATCCCTTCACATCACGTATGGACAAAGCTGTTGCTGCAACTGAACAGAAGCATCCAGGCAACGCACGAGCAACAGGATCAAGCACTGAAGAAAAATATGCACAGGGACGCTGCTTATCACCACCATGTGCAGGGCTCGACAAATCCGAAAAATGGTACTAGTCCTGCAGGTCTAGTACCATGGAAAATCCCCTCGACCTGACTCCAACCCACTTGACCTCCGTCTCTGAAAACGGAGCAAAAGTGACAAGATAACAAGATTTAAAGGCATGTTCATTGCTCATTTCCTTTGTGAGCAATAAACATGCCTTTAAATCGTGTTATCTTGTCATTTTTGCTCTGTTTTTAAAGACAGAGGACAAAAGTTAGTTTGTTTTCCTACTCGCCAGAAAGGGCGAGAAGGACCTAAAAATAGCTCGTCCTCATCCCTTCTCCCTCGCAAATGCGAGCGGGCGAGTGGATTTGTCGAGCCCTGATGTGTCTGCACTAAAACTGACAATGCACATCCATCTTTCTCGTGTACATAGAGTGTAAAAGCCTTTGTGTAATCTGGTGTGCCTAACACTGGTGCAGAGTAGAGAACTTGTCTTAATTGGCGAAAAGCGTTTTGGCATTCATCTGTCCATGGAAGGGAGATCGGAGTGTTTTTAGTCAAAAGCGCTAGCAGGGGTTTAACAATGTGTGAAAAGCCCAATATCCATTGCCTACAAAACGAAGTCAAACCAATGAAAGCCCAGACATCTTTCTGTGTGGAAAGTACTGGGGTTGAATGCGATCTGGTGTCAACGCACGGCCCTCCTTAGACAGAAGGTGACCTTCGGTCTACAATATTGCACTTTCTTTCGTGATGCTTTATGATGGTGTGTAGTAAGAAAAGAAAGCAAAGACAAAGTACATTTTTCACACTGCTGAGGCGTATCAGCTGCCAACAAGATGTCATCAACATATTGTATGAGAGCCACTACTTCAGACAAAGTAAAGGAATCGAGTTGTCGTTTTAAGGCTTGACTATAAAAACTCGGACTCTCAGTGTACCGTTGAGGAACTCTACAAAATCTGTATGATCGATTATTCAGAGTGAAACCGAACAAATATCGGCTATCAGGATGAATAGGAATCGAGAAGAAAGAATTCTTCAAATCGATTACAGAAAATGTAGTTGCTGTCGGAGGGACCAGGGTAAGTAATGTCTTTATGTCAGAAACCACAGGGTACTGCGGTACTACAATCTTGTTGGCTGCTCTTAAATCAATGATGAATCTATAAATCCTGGTGTCAGTATATTTTTTCAAAATGGGAAGAATTGGACTATTGCAAACATTGTAAGGAACTTCTTCCACAACCCCCACTTTAATCAAATCATGAACAATGCGTGTAAGTGCTTCTTCTCCTTCTTTAGACATTTTATACTGAGGCAGTCTTGGCAAAGAAGCACCCTCCTTGACACTAATATGCACTGGCGCAATAACCATTTGCCCTACATCGGTGTCTGAAGTAGCCCACAAAGTACTAGGGAGTGAGGCTATTGCAATGTCCTCTTTAACAATACAAGATCTCTCAATCACAGGGTAGTTGTCATTCAAAATAACCCGTACTCCTTCCGGAGAACATCGTATCGTAGCCCTGAAATATTCAAGCATATCAAGACCCACAATATTGTCTGGTGTGTTTGGAGAAAGCAAAAATGGACATGGAGCAGTAAACTTATCAACATGGAATGCGAGTGGTTGTGACACTGGGCTAAGCGAAGGTGTTCCATCGAAATCTATCGATGTAATGGTTAAGCCAGACAGGGGAGCCCTTGGAACCAATTGTTTAGACAAGGCGCTACGAGTAGCTCCTGTATCAACCAGAAACTGTTCAGTAGAACCCAAAACATGTGCTGTAACATAGGGACCCCTCTGATTTACTGGAACTTCAACTGATTCCTTACCCCATCCTAGGCAATCCTATGCATAAGCAGAATCTTGAAAATCAGACGGCACATAGTAGGACATTTGATATTGGTTCCTTCTATCAAAAGTGTTAAACCCATCCTGCCCACGTGTATTAGCATCAAACCTAGCGCAATCATTCGTGCTTCCTCTAGGCCCTGAATATCCTGAGCGATTTCTCACTTGTTCCCGACCACGTGGGCACTGCTGAGCACGCAGTACTGGACAATCAGAAAGCCAATGTCCACATTTCTTGCAGTATGCACACTGATCAACAGATAAATTCGAACGAGTATAAGAAGGAAAAGACGAACCATAAGATCCACGTCTGCCTCTATCATTACCTCTAGAAGGTGGTCCATATGCTTGAGCTAACGTAACCTTTGTTTTCAACTCTTTAGACTTTTTATCCTCATTACCTTTAGCTTCTAATACTTGTCGCTCATAATACTGAGCCATGGTTAGGAGAGAAACCGGAGAAGAGGTAGTCATGAACTCTCACTGGCCTTTAGGCGACTAGCTATTCCTGGCAAAAGGTTTGCGACATATTTATCGACAAACAGATGCCTACCCATGTCATCTGTTAATGACTGGCCACTAAAATTGTGGAATGCCTCTTCAAAGCGTGTAAAAAAATCTGAAACCGTTTCATCTGCCTTTTGCTTACACAACGCTAATACAGTTCAATCTATCTTTTTAGAGGGAATAATCGTCTTTAACTTAACTAATATAGCTGCCGGAAGGTCTAAAATTAACTGACACGGTTTCTGTGCAGGTTCTCTGTCTTAATCTAACTGCTCTAAATCTTTCCATAATGCTCCAAATGTTGCACGGTCATCAACTTTACGCACAGTGTTCCACATATCAGGCGGTAATATTAATCCAATAAACAAATCAATATCAGGCAAAGTCCTAGTACAAGAACTAATTGCACCCTCAACTTCCTCATAAAAGGCTGCTGGAATCTTTCGCGGATCAGGCAATGCATTTTTAAGGGCCATAACATCTGCTCTATTCAAAGGAGTGTAAACCCAATTATAAATAAAGTACCCTTTAGCATCTACAGAAGTCTTATCATCATTTCTACCTGTTCCCTAAGGAGGAACATATAAAGGCGCTGCTTCCCACATGGGTTTCACATTAATTACAACATTCTTATCTGTTTCAAGAGTAGAAGTTCGTGCCATGCTGAGGTGGGATGCTTGTGCAGCTGCATCTGCTGCCTTTTTCTCCTCTTGCAAACGGGCTGCGTCAATACGCACTTTAACCAAGCGTCTGATCGTGTCAGGCACCTGGGAGAAGACAAAAAGACCGTCACCTAACTGTTTACAATCAGCTGCTACATCATCGGGCTCCATTTCTACCGAATGTTTCCTAAATCGTTCAATACCCTCTACGGCAAATGTATTGGTAAAATATATTTGCTCTCTTTCCTGCCAACCTTTTATACTATCTAAAAGTTCAGAAGCAGTGGCAGTAATAAGAACGACTTAACGCGCAGCAGATCTAATGTCAGATGCACGTTCAGCAGATAACATGGAGCGAGTTTCTCAAGCTTTGTCCTGGTCTATAGGAGAGTCCTCATCTGACTCATAAGGAGAAGTAGGAAGAGTATACGGAGGTGGACAACGATCCAATAAGAGAGAATCATCTTGGGGTTTATTAGGAATAGGATAAAGAGGTCTACGAACGGCGTATTGGGCATTTACCTGTAAATGACGCTCCCTATCTTCCCTCTCTTTAATTTCTTTAATTTCCCTATTTTTCATTTCCAATGCTTTCGCATGAATACTCATACGTTGTTCTTTTTCAATCAAGGCTTGCTCATGCTTCATTCGCTCACGCACTTCTTTCTCCCACATTCGTACACAGTCAAACATATCTTGCCTAGCCTTTCGCTTAAACATCCGTTGCTCCACATACTAAATCTTTCGCAAATCAAATGACCCATGCATAGGCCAACGCAACTCAGGATCTTTACAAGTGTATTTATTCCATAACGTGCTGTACATTAAGGAAGAAATACCATACTTAACATACATGTCCCGATTATGCGTCCCCTCCCGGGGGGCCAGTTGTGTTTCGTCAAGTCTCAAATTGGTACCACTACAAAAGCAACACATCCTACGAAGTGTGCTGGAAACAGGCATGCCAAAAATAGTGCAGAATATGCAGTATTATAATCAAAGTAGCGCTTAAGGTACTCTTCGTACGTTGCGCCGTTCAAACAAAGTTAAATTGAGAAAAATCTCCTCATTACCTGCCTATATGAATTGCAATACGTATATAATTGTCAAACAGATTTTAATATTGGCCAATAGTACAAACAAAGCTGCAATAAGTGTTACTAAACTACCTTACAAATCAAAGGTGTCAAAGCAACAGCAAGTCCCGCAGAACGGCTCTTACCAATCAAATGGTGTCCATATTCCAACTGCCAAGTTCTCAAATCGACCAAATGGTCACTGCACAGCGAATCAACAGAAGAGATCTCAGTTGAGGACCGGCGCCACCTGGATGGTCAGATCAGAAAGAAAGGAAAAACGCCGTTGGTGCCAAGACTCGGGTCTCCTCAGGCAGCGATCGCGTCCAAAGCGAGATTCCAATCCTTCGTCGCGACCAGTCCTTCGGGCATCCGAGTCGCCGATGAGCCCCGCGCTGGAAGTGCCAATTTGTGTTGGTGAGCCTCAGCAAGGCCTACCAGTGCTAGGGGTTCTCCCTTCTCTGCACATAGTCCTCAGACCAATAGAAAGAAGTTGGCACAGAAATGGAATAGAAAATACAGAGTTTATTAAACCTCATGAGGTGGAAATACATTCACACAACACCCTTCAGCAATGTATGAAGTAGCACACTGACTGGAAGGAGCTTGGTCCTTTTATACTCACAGAGGGGCTCAACTGAAGGCGGTACAAGTACAGAATGCTGGTTTTAAATACATATAAGGTCATACAGAGAGTGTGCTGCAACAAGTGGGAGGGGCTGACAGCTAATTCTGGTGCACACATCCTGACAGTTACAAGTTGGGGACACCTGTAAGCCCAACTGAGCATGTGCGAAGCAGAAGAGGCTAAATATATCTCGTCTCTAGGCAGACTTCAAGAGCAGTTGACAGGAAGGTAGGACAGAGCACATGGCGAGCACATGGCAAACAAAATGGCTGCCAGAAATACAAAATGGATTCCACACAACGGACAAGATAGTCTCTAAATACAAGATGTCTTCTGCTAATGCTTAACCTAATCGCTGCTAAATTACAACATGGGGACTCTGCCCCAAGCTAGCTTGGGGGTTGAGGTCCGAGAAGGTCTTCCCTAAATATGTGGCCTGCATTACCTGGGAGGAGATAGGAATAGAACACATAATCTTATTTATTTTAGTGTGTAGTTGGTGTGAATGAGAGAAAAAGGAGGACTCTCCACTGTTGGGGCACTTCAGCTTCCTTGCGTCCCCCCAGTGACCAACTCTGCGCCCATTTGCAAAGTGCTTCAGCCGGCTTGATAGTGCCAGTGCCTTGTAGCAGGGGGTGTGATCTGTCTTTACCTACATCAAGCACAGCATTGTAGTCCCCACCCAGAATCCATGGATATGCGCCCCAGGACACGAGTATGGGATTAAGGCTCAATAGAAATTTGAACTGCTCAAAGTTAGGGCATATATGCTCCCCAACACTATGTGTGTGCCTTCTAAAGTTCCTCTGAGTAATATGTACCTCCCCATCGGGTCTGTCCGTTGTTCCAACACTTTGAGGGGAACCCCATTCCTAATCCAGATGGAAACCTCCGGGCAAAGGCAGAATAGGAAGTGGAGTAAACCTGGCATTTCCATTTCTAATGCAGTTTGGCTGCCTCAGACGTGGTGAGGTGGGACTCCTGCTAGAAAACTATGTGTGTGTGTTGTCTGTTTAGCTGCGCATAAAGTCTGTCATGCCTCGAGACTCCTATGACACTGTCCCTTTAAGAAATGTGCTATTTAGAGCACCATGAACCAAGGAGCGACGCTTCACGTTCTTGCGTCAAGCTCCATTCGTTTCCGATTCCGTTTTGCTCCTGATGCCTGACTTCCGTATTCTCTGGATCTTCCTGTTTACTGCACGCTGTAACAAAGAGAGAGTTCCCGGCCCCCGTGTCCCAGATCGGGCTCCGGATTGCGCTTGTTATCAGCAGCGTTTTGCTTCCTCACGTTATTCTCCGTGATTCTTCTTCCCCCTCGCCCTTGAGTCCCGCCCGGCGGCCGGGTTTTTCCCCGCCATCCGGCTGGGCTCAGCCTTGTGTTCAAACCGGAGTGAGATTCGCCGGACAGCCGGGCCTGTTCTCCGTTGTCCGGTCGGTCTTCATTCCAACACCTCCTTCCTGGACTCCCTCGACCCGGCAGCCGGGCTTGGTCTCCGCTGCCTGGGTCGTGATTTTGTATTTCCCTCTTTACCCATTAGTTAGTCAGTTAGTTCATTCTGCCCCATCCCCTTTTTGTTGTCCCTATACTGGATTCGTGCCCTAGGATCCTACTTCGTGTGTTTGGTGTGATTCTTGCGTGGACCAGAGTGGGGGCAGTTTCATCTTCACTACAGGGAATCACGGTAACAGCGCCTTTGCGCTACTTATATATTATTGATATTAAGGCTTGTCATACATACGTTTAAATTCATGTTTTTTGGTCTCCATAGACGGTCATACAACCATCAGAAGAAGTGGGCTAAAGGTTCTTTGCATGCCACCAGTTAGTGAATGTTTCTTCAAGGCCTTCTACAAAACAACTAAAGTGAGAAGTGTACAAATTAGACTATATTATCACTACAAGTATTTAGTCACTAACTACTCATTAACACATTATGTTATCTTTGCCACAGCTCCAGGTGAAGTTCCTTATATAAGACTCCTCATATGTAATTCAGCGACAAGTTAGGAACCTTGGGTATGTGATGTGTTTATGCATAAATGTGTCTTGGTGATTTCAGTATAGTGTGTCATTAGTTAGAATACTTACTCACCTTTTATTGCAGCCTATCTGTTGACCAGATCCCCATTTGAAGTACCGCGCATCCAACCTGAAGATCACCATCGAACACGATTCCCCCCCCCCAACTTTCCTCGTTTTGTCTCCCTGTTTTCCCCTGACGTGTCTCTCGTACTCTAGTGTTTGATAGAGTCGGAAGGCCGTAGGGGAAGGCTGTGGAATATTCTTCGGACTCCTGACGCTCCTGCGGAACCTACCTGCAATCCTTACAAAGTCTATGTCTTTTATAGATTGACCCAAGTCCCCTCACATTTCAGGTGATGATCGTGTAGCTATCTGCGTGTGAATACGTGATTAGTTGCTGTTCCGTGTGGATCCAGTGAAAGTAGGTTATCAGTGCACAGAGTAGAGGGGTGGGATGGGCCATGCTATACTAACTTTCGAACTCTAACAGAGAATACTCTGTCCGGCATTAGAACTGTGCTGGTCCAAACCAAATATACAACAATGTTAACATTAAACAATAAAGTTGTTGCTTTCGCCAAAGGGGTATGTGGTTCTAGCAAGGTAGCTATTTGAACTAAGATGGTGCAAGCTCAATGCGGCCCGGACCGGTTTTTATTAGTTATGTCCGGCTCTGATGAAGGCAAATACAGACTGGGGGCAATGCCCGATTGAGAAGGGGCCGCATTTTGCACATACGCCGACTGGGGTTGCTCTTGGGTTGCTTCGGGTTAAGTATGACCTAGAGCACACCATTAACATGATAGACCCACAGCTGGACGGTATGCTCCCACCAACTTTCAAGGGTAGGGGCTGTGCATCTATTATAGATTACATCTTGGTCTCGAGACCGTTGATTAACAAAATAATTAGTGTAGGGATAGAGTGGAGCGGTTTTAGTGACCACAATCCGCTCACCCTAACGTTCCTTTACAAAGCGGGCAGTGTAACTAAATCCCGTTGTCTAATTGAGGAGAGGGCCACTGATCAAGGCAGGAGATTGAAGTGGTCTAAAATTGATGGGGCACAGTTTTATAAAACCCTGGGCGATAAGGGGCTAGTGGCCATTAATGATTGTTTAGATTTGGAAATACAGGGTCCAAGGGTCCTGGAAGCGTTTGTCCACATTGCTAGCCTAATTGATGAATTATTGAGGTCTAGTGGGCCCATACGTAACCAGGCAAGTCCCCGCTGGTTTGATAGAGATTGCTCTAAGGCACTGAGGGAACTGAAATGTTCCCTCAAGACGAAACCACGGGATCCACAGATTATTAGGCTCAGTAGAGAAAGGTATAAAAAAGAGATTAAAAGGAGGAAACTTGCCCTACAGGCAGAAGCATGGGCAGATCTAAGAGAAGCTGGGGAAAGAAAAGATTTAGCGGGGTTCTGGAGAATCATCAATAAACCGACCTTTTTAGAAAATGATTCTCCGGAGATAGGGGCTAATATTCTTCCGGAGCAATGGGTAACCCATTTTAGGGGTTTATATAATTATGAGCCGGGCACCCATGTGGAACCACCGGAATTTTCAAGACAGGCCCCACCAGTTACATTCTCTCTTAAGGAGATTGTGACAGGGATGGAGGGTCTAACTAAAAATAAAGCCCCGGGCCCGGACGGAATTCCGCCAGACCTGTTCCTCAGTAATATAGATCTATGGGCTCCCTTGATGACTAGGGTCTTAAATACCGCCATTACCTGTGGTCTCCCCCCTTCATGGTCCAAGGCGATCATTGTACCAATTTTTAAGAAGGGCAATAGGGATGACCCGAAGTGTTATCGGCCCATTTCCCTGATTGACGTATCGGCCAAACTTTTGGGAAGGGCAATCCTGAATAGATTGACCGAATGGACAGAAGAGAACAACATCTTCTCGGATACCCAGTATGGGTTCAGGACAGGGAGGTCCACCAGTGACCAGTGCCTAAACCTATATATGCTGACTGCCAAGTATACCCTGGCCAGCGATGAACCCATGTATATGGGATTCATGGACTTGGCAGCAGCATTCGACCACGTCAACAGAGGAAAGCTGTGGGATATGATGTCAGGTATGGGGATAGAAAGTGGCCTAATCACCATATTGAGGGAACTGCACAGTGACACCACGGCCAAGGTTAGATTCAACAGGGAGGGAGGACTGTCTGACTCCTTTCCATGTAGGAGTGGAGTCAGACAAGGTTGTATACTTGCCCCTTTTCTGTTCTCTCTTTATATCAACAACCTGGAGCAGTTCCTTCTGGGTCTAAAGACAGACTGCCCGAGGGTTGGGCTGCGGCATATCCCCGTCCTGCTTTATGCAGATGATGCGGTTTTATTAGCAAGAACACCACGCAGCCTACAAACCCTGATAGAGGGGTTTGTGGAGTTCATGAGTAACCTAGACCTATTTGTTAACCTAGGGAAATCATATGTGCTTCTGGCCGGCAAAAAACCTTCCACCAAATTCGTTTACACAATTGGCTCACACTGCCTGGAGCAGGTCAAGACGTTCTCCTACCTCGGGGTAACTTTTGACGGTGCCCTGCAATTTACCCCTCTGGTGACGGAACGTTGCACAAAAATGATTGCTTCTAATGGGGCAATAGCTGGATATGGTAGGAGGGTGGGCAGATGGAGTCCGGAACAGGTGATGAATTTGTACGGCTCCATAACATGCTCCAAAGTAATTTATGGGGCAGAAGTCTGGGGGTTTGTGAATACAGTTAGTATCCAACAGGAAGAAAATAGGTATCTGAAAGCAATCCTGAGGGTGCCACCCAGCACGGCTGGTTTCATAGCCCACAGGGAGTTAGGGAGGCCATATTTGGAAGATTTGGTAAAACTCAGACCAATAGTGGCCTGGTTAAAAATATGGATAAACCCAGATGCGCATTTAAGTAGAGAAATCCTATTGGACTGCCTAGGTAGGACCCATTCAATGCGCATCCCCTGGCTCAAATACGTGAAAAATACCTTGGAGGAGATAGGGCTGGGGAATCTTTTCACAAACCCTGCCACTATTTCAGCACAGCATAAGAAGCGAGTTGGGGAATTATTTTTGGGGCAAGTAACCCAACGTCGAGCGGATGCGGAAGGAGTGAAAAAGACTGTAATGGCCCATGGTTTGGTAAAAAGTGTGGAGGGTATGGAGCCTTACTTATTCCTTCTGCATAATGCACAGGACAGATTTTTAATGTGCCGTCTCAGACTGAATCTGCTCCCCTTTATTCTGGCTATACCTGCAGGGTTTACCTCATCTATTGAGCAGAAGGGTCCCTGCGGCTGCGACAATCGGTCTCCGCAGGATACCCTTCACTTTGTTTTGCTTTGTCCCTATTTTTCCATGCCCAGGCGTAGATTCCTTGTAAATATTTTAAAAAAAGCGCGACTGGAACACGCCAGGGATGCCCTAGTATTTCTGTTAAAAGCCTCTGACCCATTAACTCTATGTAGCATTCTGAATTTTATTAAAGTTGCTATTCGTTTAAGACAGACAAGCGGAGATGAATGAAAAATTGTGAATTTGTATTTATTTGGCCCTTATGTTGGCAAATCTTTTTATTGTATCAATTATGCACAAGGATCCTAAACCAGTATTTAATAATGTTTTATTTGTTATTTGTGTATATAAATGTGCTTTTATGGTGTTTTTTATTCACCGAATAAAGATTCTTGAATTGAATTGAATATTAGTTATGCATTTAGATCAGTGCTGCAAAGAAGGTGCTCTATAGTTACATAAATCATACTGTTGCAATGTAGCCCATGTAATGATCATTCCCCTCCACCCCAGTCCCATTCTACCCCATAAAACCTTCTGCAGTTTGTGGGGTGATGCCACTGAATAAAGTTATGCTTTGGTCGGAATCTGAATGAGCTGTGTGTCCCTCAGAGGATTCCAAGGATATTTGGCGTGTAAGTAAGTAAATTCTTTATTGTTTGATTATTTAAAATCTTACAATATTTCCAGTACAAAAAACATGTGCCTAAAAACGATACAATAAAAGCAGTTATATCCTTAAACGTTCGTTAAAATTTCATTAAAATCATTTTTTCTAATTTATTCACCCAGTTTTGTAATTACTATCTTTAAGAACCTTACAAAGGCAATGTTCATGATTATATCATTTGAATGAAGACAGTTTTTTAATGCCTGCCTGCGTGTCCTTATTCCACGTATATTAAATTGCAATTTAAGTATTGTGCATCTTTCATTACGGAGTCCAGGACAGATACATAAAAGGTGGACAATATTCTCTTCACCACTTTTACAAAGTCTACACAATGTGCTACTGTTCGTTTTTTTCCACAGAGGGACGTGACAGAGGCCCGGTAGAGTTCCAAATCTTGCTCTTACGAGACATTGTTTACATTTTTCAGACCAGGGTATCTCCAAGTATTCTTGTATCTTCTTTTTTTGATATCCATTTATTACTGATCATGAATGCTTTCTTTTTGCCAGCGTATCTTTGTCACGTACAAGTGATAGGTGATTTGTTGATCGATTTGCTATTTTTTTAAACGATCCATTGCTTATCATATTATTCCAAGTTGGCATGAGTGCAAATTCTTCTATTGCCTCATTAAGATACTTCCATGCAAATGACTTCATATTCTTATTTATTTCTTGCCAAAGTAGCTGAGATATATGATTATCATGGTCGTTTTTTATCCTATACCACGTTTTGATGGCCTTTTCTTGCAAAATATTGATTATTTAGACCGAATTCCAATCTAATTTGCGCTGGTGAAGCATTATTTGGAAGATAAAAGAGAGATTTATATGTTTTGGAAAGTACCTTGTTTATTAATTCCGCATCCATCTCCCTTAATGCCTCACTGCCGAATGTTATGGTTGGGAGCAATTTAGCCCCTATGATTTTCAAAAGCGGCCGATAGGTTAGATTTCCAAGCGATTTCTGTGCTATCTTGAATGCTGCAGTTAGCGAGTTAGCTTTTCTTTGTATGTCCAGTTTTTGTAGATGGTAATTTCCCTTCTGGTCAAATAGTACACCCAAATACCTGTACACTTCTACTTGTTCCAGTTGAGTGTTTTCAATATACCATTTATTTTTTTTGTCTCAGCTTTATGTTCTTAGTGACCACCATGATTTTTGTTTTGGTTTCATTTATTTCCTTTTCATTAGCATACAAGATTGTTCGGTTAATTAAACGCTGAAGGCCAATTTTAGTATGACTTAAAAGGATGGCGTCATCTGCATACATTAGGTTAGATATCAGCGTGCCCCCTAGTTTCGGAGGATGTGCATTCAGCTCGTCCAGATTTCCTGATAGATCACCCAAGAATAGATTAAAAAGGAGGGGGGCCAACACACATCCCTGTTTTAGTCCTTTTAGTGCTGGAATCTCCTTTGTTAATGATTGGCCGTCCCCCATCCTTACTCATACCCAGGTTTGACTGTATAACAATTGAATCAATCTTAATAAAGAAAGTCCACATTTGTAAAGCGCACAATCACCCGTAAGGGTCTCTAGGCGCTGGGGGCCATCGGGAAGATTAAGCGAGCTATTGCCCAGAGTCACATGGTGCTGGGCTAACCTGCCGCCGGGGATCGAACCGTGGTCCCCAGATTCCAGCGTCAGTCGCCCTGGCCGCGGCGCCACACCTCTTCCCTAGTTCAATTGGAATATCTTTTTCCAAGAGTTTTTTCCACAATAAATTTCTTTGAACACAGTCAAAAGCAGATTTAAAATCTACAAAACATAGATACAAGGGCTGTTTTACTCTGAGTGACTTTTCAATTATTAATGATAACGCCATAATGTTTGTCGATGTTCCAAGCCCCTTAATAAAACCAGTTTGATTCAATGGCAATATCTTGTTTTCTGTTACCCATTCATTTAGTTTAATTAATAGTACTCCAGCAAACTGCTTAGCATCTGTGTCTGGAAGGGTGATAAGTCTATAGTTTTCTGCAAGCGCCCGATTTCCTTTCTTGAATATTGGTGAGATTAAGGATCCTCACCACGACTCAGGGATATTACCTTTCTCTATGACTTCTTTAAATACCTTTACCAAGTAGCTCGACCATAAGTCTGGGTTTTCTTTATAAAGGGCAAACAGTATCCCATTGGGACCCGGTGCCCCATTTATTTGCTTCTTTATTAGTTTTACTAGTTGTTCTTTTTGTGTTGCAAATTCTTCTTGCATCTCATCACTAGGACTAATACTTAGTTGTGTATTCATGATGATTGTTTATGCTCCATTACGATTTAGATGTTTTCCTAAAAATGTAACCCATTCTTGCTCAGTTAAAATTGATGAAAATACCAATTTGTTCGGCCTTACTAATGTGTTTATGATTTTCCAAAATTCTCTTGCATTTGCTTGTTTGCTTGCATGAAATTATTTTGACCACATTTCCTGTTTCACTTGATATTTTTCATTCCATATTAGCTTCCTCAGGTGTTGATTTAATATTTTTAGTTTGATTAGGATTTCTTCTTTAGCAGTTGTATTTTTTATTTGTCTTCTTATCCTATTGCGAGTTCTTTTTAACTTCGTTATTGTGTACGAAAGATTTATGTATGAATCCTTTTCTTCTCGTTTTTCTTTTACATTCCTTTTGTTGGATTTATCTTGAGTTTGAGGTTTCACCATTTTCTTAGTAAATTCCACCCACTGTTCAACCGCTGGTTCCGTTGGATTTTCCTTGAAGCAACTCTCTATAATGTTCTGGATTTGTTCATTCATCCTATCCTTATTCAGATTGGTCCAGATAAGTTTTTTATAATTTATCGTTCCAGTATACCCCGACACAGTATGGTCTGGTTGGTTAATGTTGCTTCTAATATCTGCTGGCAATGGTCACTATCTCCAAATTTAACTAACCTATATGAGGTTATATTTTGAAATATATTGAGTGATACCATTGCATAATCAATCCTAGTGCTTGCATTATGTGAGATATACGTATATGCTGGGGGAGTATCCTCTTTAAATCGGCCATTAAGGATTCGCAATCCCAGCGCTTCTATATCCTTAATGAATGTTACAGCAATTGTGTTTCGTGCCTGGTTAGTCATGACACCTAGGTACTGCTGTTGTGGGATTAACCACGGAAGGTCTTGTGTTTGTGAAACATCATCCCTTATGAATGGTACTAATAAGTTAAGGTTAAAGTCCCCAGTCATCACATAGTCTACTAATGGATTCTCCAGCATATGTTCCAACAAAATACTGCTAAGAGTTGCACATATAGTTGCTCTACTTGTTTTTGTTGGATGGATATATACATTGATCATAATTAATGACCTCTTCTTTTGCTCAGTTGTTTTATATTTCAGTTTGACTATAAGAATGTTTTTACTATTGGATACAAGTTGATCATGTTCAGCCTGTAGGCTACTGGAAATAAAGGTTGCAAGCCCCCCACTCGGACGACCATACTTATGAATTTTGTTTGCATTTTCATAGTATCCTACATAACCCTCCATTATAAAAGGGTGTGTTTCCCAGGTTTCCTGGAGGAATAAAATGTGACATGGGAAGGGTATAGAGCTTATATGTGCATTGGAAAGCTTTGTCGCTACTCCATTTATGTTCCATGAACACATTATCACCTCGGTTATTTTTGTTTGGGGGATTGTAATGTTATTCCTTCATTGATCTACATTGCTATGAAGAGCCTGTGTAATCCATATTTCATTTATTCCTGAAGTGGTTTCTATTGTGGTAGATGGTGATGCCACTCTTGGTGTGTTAATAGATCTACCCCGGGCATTCCTTAGCACTGATCCTTTTTGTTTGTTTTGTTTTTCTATTTGGACATGATTTATCTCATTAATAAATGGAGTAGGATAGACTTTCGGTGCCTGCTTAGTGATAAATATTCCCCAGGCTTTAAATGTTGTAAACTCTTTTAATATTTGCTCTGCTATTAACATAGATTTTAATGTGATCAATGTCAATTCTTGAGTACTATCCTTATCTGCAATTAATTCAATAGAATTAATATTGTCGTTTTTAATGTTATCTAATGCTAGAATTGATTTAAATAAGCTAAGGATGTTCCCTCTATTCAATATGTCGGATCTACCTCTGGATTCATATTCAGGTTTAAATATAAGCTGTACTTTCTCCGTTGTTAATAGGTTTTCTTTACAAGATACCTCCAGAGTGTGGTTTGTACTATTGTTATTAGTTTTTCTCCTTCCCGTTTTTCAATTACAAGATGATCCCAGTACGGTAATTTGGTTTTGGACTCTACATTTCTTTGTATAATCCGTCTTGCTGCATCATTCACGTTGGTTTTAATACACGTTTCTGTATTCCCATTGTGGTGTTGATCTTGTTGCTGGCATGCTTTTATCGTTACTTTTAATGGCATACTGTCATTTATTCCATTCATATTATAGAATTACGAACTGTCCTCCTGTACTTCATCTTTTTCCCTTAATTTTTTTCTGTAACCAGTAGTGAATTAGTTATCGCCATTAGTTTTTTTCCATCATTTTTTGTCTTATTTTAGCATCTTTATTAGGTGCTTGTTCCAGTAATGGTTCTTGTACGAATATTGGGAATAATTTTTTAGTATCATTCTTAATTATCGGAGGGGTTTTTTCTTCTTCTTTTGAGTTTTCTCGTTGTAATCCATGTTTTTTTGTTGTATCATCAGTTTTTGTAGAGTCTTCATACGCATAGTTGTTAGATTTTCTATTTTTCCTAGCTTTACGTAGTTTTTTCCTTTGTCGTTTTGACATAGTATAACCATTTGAGTCCTGTTCTTTACATTCATACTCTACCCTTGTTACAGTACTAGTTGGTTCGTCATGTGTTTGATCCATTACTTGTATTTCTATTGACACATCTCTATCCTCCTGTACATTTGCATTTTTCTGGGACTTCATCAATGTTAATATTTCTTCATTATCAGCAGTTGCCATGGAGGTCTTTTTCTCCTTTTTAGCTGTCTCAGTCTTTTCACATTTATATTTTCTTATGTTATCTTCCTGGCCATTTTCTTTTTTAATAGCCTTTTTAGTATCTTCTATTATAGTATGCAAAACCTCTGGTATTGCTACTAGTTTATCCATAAGTGGGGTGCAGATACATTCAATGTCCGTTTTTTGTTTGTCATTTTGGACTCGGACTATCAGACTATTGAGCTGTGCAAGTTTATTATCTATCCCCGTAACTGCATTTGCCATCATTGTAAGGAGATCAATCTGAATGTCCATTTTATTGGATTGATATTTTAACGCTTCTAGTGTTAGTGTCGATGTTTGATAGAAAATATCCCAATTTATTTCAATATCTGGTTTTTTTGTTCCTTTTGGATTGCATTGGGTTGCTCTTCCTTTTAGTCGTTCAGTTGGAGATGTGCAATCTGTTGTAAGGAAGGTGTTTGCTTTTGGGAGCACATCTTCAATGGTTTTATTACCTTGCCATATTCTAAGCATTTCATTTTCTTCTTTTTTAACATTCCCAGTATTGTAACTTTGTGTACTAGTTAGTTTGGTCCTATTTTCATCAAGTGATGACTGAGGTTTGTTCATAATTTCCACATTTATTTCTATAGTAATAATTGATAACTTTGATTCAATCATACTACTTTTAGTTGGTATATCTTGTATATCTTGTTTATCCAATACTTCTAAATCCTCTAGTTCTATTGGTTTATCGTATTGTTTTATATCGGGAGGAAAGGTTACATTTAACATATCCTGGTCTGTAATTAGGAATTCATAGTCCTTCTTTTGTATGTTAAAATCTCAGTTTTGAGGGGTACTTTGCATTACTTACCCACTGTATTTTTCAGTACTCATTGGCTTTATTGGAGTTTGTAGTTTATCATTTTCCATATCCCTTTGCATAGAGATAAGAATACCAGTTGGATCATTCAAGAATTCAAACTCATCCGGGATTTTTCCTGATTTCGCGAACATTCTGGCTATTGGGGAAATTAACGTTTGATTTGCTCCTACAATATTTGCTTTAAACTTTTTTACAACTTTTGGTTGCTGTAATTTCTTTGTACGTCTAACAGTTAATCCAGATGTTCTCACTTTGCCAGAGCGCATAGTTCCTTTATATTTTCCTGTAATTTCAATACTGCCCTTTTTCTTTTTCTTATCCCAAACCTTAGTGAAGGGAAGATGCTCAATTCTGTTAGGTTTAGAGCTGATGCTTAAAAAGTACTAGCAGTTTAAAAGGAGACAAATAGCGCTTGATTTAGTTCTTTGATAATAGGTTTGGAAAGTGCTATGATACCCTTTAGTGCCCAAAGCTGTGTCAGGATTAGATTCACTTTCAGGGTTTTCAGCATGAGAACTGGTGGTTGGGTTGGTGTAAGGCTGTTATGGCTTTATGGTGACTGATGGGTGCTTCTGAGATGCCTCAGAGGTATTTCAGGACCTCAGGGACTCAAGGGATCAAGGGCTCAAAGGCTCCGGGGGTTAAAGCTTTCAACCTGAACCCCTACCCTCCGCCACAATTACAGCTGGTTTTACCCCTTTTTTTTTTTTTGGAATCCCCCCCTGGTGTTGTAAACTTGAGGTCTGTGAGTTGCAGCGGCGTTGTTATCCCAGCGCTTTTTTCACAGCGCTCACGCCCGCATTCAACCCACTTACGATCTGCCACTGTCCGTCTGATACGGTGTACTTCGATTTGCAGCGGCGTTGTTTTCCCAGCGCGTGTCTCCGCGCTCACGCCTGCATACAACCTGCGTTCCACGAGTGCATATCCCTCCAGCCCCCGGTATCTTCTTCTTTTGACTTCTTTTGACTCTTTCAATAGATATCCTGGGCTGGTCTCTCTGATATCAAAAGTTTATCGTGGGGGAAATCATGAGGGTAATGTGGGGGTAAATATGACCTCCCGCTGGCGGCCGCCCAACTTTGCTACACGTCTCTGCTTCCCGTTCACCCTTGTTGCGCTCACCCTCCCAAGCCTGTCTGCCCTATAGGTGATGGACAGCTGCCGTCAGGGAGTGAGCGGGGGTAGGGGGTGGGTAGGAAGAGCAGTGTAGGAGTGTGGCAATATGGCAGGGTGGCTAATAATGGTTAATAATGTCTATTGTGCTGGCCATACTTCTCTTTTATTTTACTAAATGAAATGGAGCTGTTTGACCGCGCGGAATAACAGAATAACTGATAGTTCTGTTTGGCAAATTTCGTAGTTCGTAGTGCGTAATTACAATAGCTGCGCAATTACCGTGCAGGGGCCGGTTGGTTGGAGCCGGTTGGTTGAACAGGCCCGTACCACCTGTAGCCCCTCTCGCAATTTGGTTCACACACCGGGGCCAGGGGTCTTGCAGTCGCTGATGGCGCTGACGGCAGCACTTCCACTGTTCCGCCACTCCGGGATCCTGGTTGCGGTACTACCTGCAGCCCAGAAGCCTCAGGAGACCGCAGCAATCCACAACAACCCACAGCAGCAGCCTGGTCCGGCGTCCATCAGGTATCGGGCAGGCAGGCAGAAAGGCAACCCCCAGCGATGACCACCTCGCTCACTGGCGTACTAGCTCACTCAAGCCTCCGAAGCTGCTTTCCCCCGCTCACCCCCGCAGCTCTACGGCGTTACGGTCCACCAGCGTCCCAGTTCTAGTTTCAGTCAAATGAATGTACATGAATGTACCTGTGGGGGGGAGCACCGGGCAGCTTGATTGAGGGCAGAGGCTGAGGCGCGACGGGTTAAAGGTCTATGAATCTGCCGCCTTGCTGTTTGTCTCCGCCGCCGCTACCGCTTGACTACACTCCACTCCACTGAATTCTGCAACTCGACGCTCTCTGTTCCGTGCTCTCTCAATGGAATAGGTTAAGAAAAAAGGTTTTGCAATTTTTTCACCTTTCGCCTTTCGCCTCTCCGCTCTCCGCTCTCTGGAGGTCGCTGGGGGTGTAGGCTAGAGGTGAGCAGCGATCGATGGTTCGGGGGCGGCTCAGGGAACACCCGTGAGGAGCTGAGAAGAGGCGTGTGGAGCAGGAGCAGAGCCGAACCAAGCCGAAACGCTCAACCGCCCCGCAGTCGGACGGTTCTTCGGTACTTCGGAGCCAAAATCCGCAGGAGCTGTGAGCTCGACCGCAACAGCACCTCCTCGTCCTTGGCGTCTCGTCCATGGCATCTCCCCCTGCTCTCCCCTGCTCTGTCGCTCGCCTGCTGCAGCCGGCCATCAAAGCAACATTACGGCAACTGGATTTCAGGTCCTCAAGCAGAGACAGTTTCTCATTTGGCGTGTACCTTCCCGGAACATGTTGGCAGTCAGCAGCGCCTCTGCTCGTCCTTTTTGGGTAATGTCCGGTGGGGGGTTCCGGCCGTGGTATATCATGTTCTGCGTACGGTGGTGCAACCGCCGGCTCCGCCTGTGTTTCAGGGTGCTAGATGTACTTTGTGAGGAGGGCCCAGACCCCGATGGGGGGAAACGTTACCACAAGCCATTCCTCCGCTTCCTCTGGAGTATTAAAGAACTGTTTTGATCGGTCATGAATCACTTTTAGCCTGGCCGGAAATAACAAAGCATATTTGATGTCCAGCGCTCTGAGTTTACTCTTGGTTTCATGATATTGAGAGCGTTTTCGTTGCACAGGACAGTATAGTAAAGGTATAGCGACACCCTCTGGTTTTCATACTGAATTTAGGACAACTCTCTGGTTTTCTGCAACAGCACATCCATGTCCCTGTAGTTAAATATTGTCACAATCGGAGGAGGAGGTGGGGCACCCACCTTCGGCCTGCCAGTAGGGATCCTGTGTGCTCTTTCTACGCAGAAGAAACTGGAGACGCATTCTGGGGCCACATGTTCTCCGAACCATTGCTCTATAAATGCGGTCACATTGGACCCCTCGCATCTTTCTGGCAAGCCAATGACACGAATGTTGTTGCATCTGGCCCTTCCTACCATATCGTCTGCTCTGTCCTGGAGCCCCGCCACCTGTCACTGGAGTTGTTGGAGTTGTTCCCTATATTCTTTGTGCTGCGGTAGCAATTCTGCCAGAGTTAATTTGTTGTCTTTGACTGTGGCCACTTTCAAAAGGGTGAACCTGGTTGTCAGGGATCCTATTTGTTGTTCTATAGCTTTTCTCGAGTCCCTCACTTGCTGTAGTGTAAGATTCAGCTTGTCCGGTGTGGATTCCATGTTGGTTGGTGGTATAGTGTTAGTCATTGGTGTGGAGAGCTCTGTCTCATCCGGGGGTTGCGTTTCGGCATTATTAGGGTCTGCATTTTCCCCCCTGGGGCACCCCATTGTTTGGATTATCAGTTTGTCACACTTGTGGTGGGGGGCCACAGGTGTTGATCACAAACAGTTCCCACAAAAATTCGGAGTAACAAGTGCCAACCGGGATGGTAGTAGGAGGCTAGTGTTTAATAAATGGTGCAGCTGGAATGGCGTGCAGCTCGGAGCCTTCAATGGTCACTGCTGGGGGCACCTCTATGGCGTAGGCCGCAGAATTTCAGGCCCCCTGGGCGGGCGAGTACCCTATTAACTGTCTGGGTCCCAGCACTGACCCCACCACCAACGGAGTAAGATGTCCTCCAAGCAGTACAGTCTATCGGGGTCAGGCAAAGCGTCCTGCTGTCATTCCTGAAATATTATTTGCAACCTAATTATCTACAGCTTTCTTGAATAAGAGGGGCCCCATGCCAGAGTTGGCAAATGCCCTTGTACAGCAGTCGACCCGTATGGCAGGCAATGATCAGGGCTTCAGGGCGCTTACATTGGGCAAGCTGGGTGGAGGAGGGTGAAAAACAATCGCTCCCGGCAGTTAGCTGCCTTTGCCACGGCTGATGCTCTCAGTCTTACTTTGTCTGCAGTAGAGCTGCCATCTCCCCTCCGTATTATTGCACCGGTCCCCCTCAGCCTCCACATCGTGGGGCCCCGGTAGTTCACCCCGCCACACCTTTCGGGCCTCGGGACTTGCAGGGGTATCTGCTCGGCGCCTCCAGGGTTTCCCGTTTACACTCAGGGCCCCTTGTCCCACCACAATCCTGACACTTTCGGTCTCCATGCTAGGTCAGGTGAGGCTTAATGGGCTGCTGCCCTGTACCCCGATGGGACCGCTGCCTGTATCCAATTCAGGGATTCCAGGGCCACCGCGCCTCTCAGTTTATCTCCATGGAGGGAGCAGGGTCTTCCGCCGGCTCAGTAGGCCTCCACGTCGTTCCAGGTCACACCATTTACTGCCACAGTCCGCCGCTGGCTCCCTATGTGTCTGACACACACGGGGGTCAGATCTATGCTGCGCTGTTTCTCCAGGGTCTGCACCGGACCCCTGAGCACAACAGCCTCATCAGTGCATCCCCGGCGGTGTCTGTGTAGGCCGCAGTTTAGCATGGGCCGCGCCCGCCTGCCTGTTCTTCTTCAGCCTCAGCGGTGCTGCCGGTCCCCCAGGGCAATAAAACCCAGCCAGGGGTCGCGTAGAGACTCTGCAGAGCACCCACTGCATTATGCAGAGTCAATGTCGCCAATCTAGCAGGATTATGGCAGGATTTCAGTGGTCCGGGCGCGGAGCTGGCTCACAGTGCATTTGCCATGTTTGGCGGTTAGCCACGCCCCCACCTAAAATATGGCAGTTGTGGTTTCCCTGTTTTTAGTACATAGCATATGCACTTTAGCACTGGTTAGCAGTGGCAAAGTGCCCAGAATACAACAGTCAACAAAAATGAAGTCAGCAAAACTGGAGGTCAGAAGGCAAAAAGTAAGGGGAAACCACGACAAGGATACCTGGTCTAACAATCAACCTTTCTTCAGGTTTTCAACTTTCATCCTATTTCATCTCATTTTGAAATGGTGACAATTCTGACAGTGGTGCTGGCCCTAAAGTGTTCAACAGACCCCCATAAAAAAGAATAGCATAACATTTGTGAATTTGTCCAGGTATACACCGCACGCAAACTGACGTATGCAGAATTTCTGCACAATAACAAGGATATACTACACACTAAGATGGTTCCATCAACAGGGGTTTCGGTATCCATGACTAGCCATCGCTGTGGGCATTCTGATGCAACTTCACGTGTTTGCAGAGTGTCTTGTAATCCTTATTTTCTGAGAGGAAGTATTACAGAAAAATATTATTTGCAGGTCAAAGATTATTAAAACGACCACTAGTATTTTGTTTGAACTGGTTCCTGCGACATTAACCTAATACATACTTAACTATGCAAATGAATGGTAAGGCCTTATGTTGGTTACAGCTCGCTAAGCAGTAGTTAAGGAGGCACCCCTATCTTTATTGTGGTTGCAAATTTTTCTGGTGATTAGCTATTGACCAAACAATTGCTATGGTAATGAACAATATATCAGCAATATACCACATACTAGAGGATATGGTTGTCTTTGCTTGATTGTAGGGTTGATGCATTCATGTAATTAGCTCAAACTACTGATTTCCATATGATGTTCCTTTGAAACCTAATTCGATCATTACTAATATGGGATGTAACTCTTACTATGAAGATTCTTCTGTAGCTAAATGTCAATGTGAATTGTCAGTGACTACTGCTTTAGTTATTCTACTGTGACACTGTAGTTCGGCTTCAAGAAGACTAATTTATGGTTTGTAAAAGGATGTATCTTTTCTGTGCATATTGGTTATTTTGTCTGTTACTTTATATGGTTTTAGTGTTAAATTTGATGGCTGAGCAATCATTCAATGTTTTTGTACTACCTATAAAAAGCAATAAAAAAGGACCAAGCAGCAGAACAGAGCGGGATTCAATGAACAATATCTCCATTGACTTGGAATCTATAGACCTCCTCTTAAGTTGTTCCAGCATCTTCATTATAAGGCCTTACAAGCCTTTATCCAGACAGCTATTAACACTGTTGTATCATGTGTCATTAAGTAGGCGATAGCTGTGTTGCAACCATTCCTCCATGATCATTCCAGCCCATAAGATGGGATTTGCAATGACAGTGTCTTTACCCCCAGAACCTTAGAGGGAACCCTTTGTACCATGCTGAACATAGACTGCAAAGATGCTGACTGTTGCCTTACTATTTTAGACCTGAAAGGAAGAAATCTTTTCTGCTTGGCAGGACAGGCACTACTGGCCATGGAGAAGACACACAGAACTGCTGAGGGGACCTATGCAGCAAAGGACATGTTGATATCTTTAAAGAGAGTGTTTCATATGCCCCACATATTGGGCTATACCAAAATCAGTAACAATGACATAGTAGCCACCACACAAAGAACTAGGGTCTCATGAAGAAGTGAAAAGGGTGTATTATCAAATTGACGTTGGAAGTGAGGCAATGTTTGATTTTAAATTTCTGTAACACCTTCCAGATTGGTTTGATGAGTGGCATGACTGCTGCCATTAGGGAATCATTCCCTACCAGAAAAGACCTTCTACTTGTTACGGAACCCTCTTCACTAACACAAAGTACACAATACTTGAAAATGTGCACTACGAGAAATTGTTGTAGGGAAACTGTATGAAATTATTTTTTGTCACACAGAAGCTAAGAAAACGTTTTCCATGCAAACAATTTAGTTAGACATTAATAAAATGATTTATCGCTTAAGTGCCTATGTACTGGACTATGAATTAATTTGATATTGTTTGGGAAATGGGATAGAAACACGGTGTAAATGATGTCAAGGGAATAAGTTCATCTTGCTGTTTTAGTTTTTTTAATAAGCCCCTTCAGTGATGTCGCCAGCTCTTACACGTGAATAGAGCCGAAGTTTCAATCACCAAAGGCTAAGGTGTGCTACCTTTACTTCGCAGGTATTACATCTGGAATTGTTATATGACAGATGTATAACATAATGTAAATATGATTACAGTGAAAAATAAATGTGAAATTGATAAATACTTTTTGTTAAGAAAATATATGTGTCTGTGCATGTACGCATTCCTGCCAATGCATTGAAAATGATTTTGACGTGCATGTTATTTTTCAAAAACTGTACTAATACACGATCACTGGCACATCTATTATTGGAAAATTCAGTTTACTGCCCAGTACATCAAAACCGGCTTGAGAAAGCACTGTTTTTGCCTCACAATATGCACATGACAATTACTTCACACATGGAAGGAACTCTCCTCATAGTCATAAGACTGCTTCAGTGTATAGCACACATTTAACCCTTACCATAATGGTTTTTGTTAATATATATATATATATATATATATATATATATATATATATATATATATATATATATATATATATATATATATATATATATATATATATATATATATATATATATATATATATATATATATATATATATATATTCACTGAAAAAACCATAGGTTATAGACCATATATAGTTAGGAATTAGCATTTAAAAAACCTTATTTTACTCACACAAAACCAATGAAATTCCATATATAGTTAGTTGTACTAACTATATATCGCGCACCCGCAATCCACTGCTGATCATGTCACATATTACATCATTCATGACATGGTCAGTGACATCACTGATGACATCACTGATGACATCTCAAATGACATCACTGATGACATCACTGATGACATCTCAAATGACATCACTGATGACATCACTGATGACAACATCCAGTGACTGTATTTTTCTGTAAAGTTAAAATATGTCTTACATATTGAAGAATGAGTGGATGTATAAGTGTCTGGATGAAGGATTTAGTAGGTGCATGACTGACTGACTGTATGAGTGAGTGGTTAAATGTGTCTCATTGAGTGCATGGGTTAGTGACTAAACTGTCTTAATTTGTGCATCATTATGTCTGTTGTTCTGTAAACTGCTGCATGTGTTGATCAGTAGCTATATGAGTAACTATATGGGTTATTGATTGGTTGCCCAAGCATTTGTATGGGAAACTGGGAGTGTGTGTGGGTGGCTGGGAAGGTGTATGACTCTGTGCATAATGTATGGGTTCAAAAGTGCATGTGGAAACAGCTGTATGGGTGGTTGACTGTGTGCATGACTGTATTGGTGAGTGAATGGATATCTCAGTGCTACATGTCAAAGTAAGTACATATGTAAAACACAGTACATGTGAGAGTTGACATATATAAATAACTGTGCATAAGAGCCAGTGAATGTGTGAGTGGCTGTATGGATCATTGTGCTCTTGTATCCAGGATTGTATAAGTGAGTAAATATGTTTAGTATATGTTTGAATAAGTAAGGTGTGTTTAACTGTATAGTTAAGGAAATGGAGGTGTGATTGATTGTTTGCATGACTGACTAGGTGTGTGTGTAACTTCATGGATGAGTGACAATCTGCGAGTCTGTGTTTACACTGAGTGTATCTAAGGTTATATTAGAGTCTGAAGAGGTTCATCGTATTATCACATGAATGATGTCATCAGTGATGTGATCAGTAATGTCAAATGAGATGTCATCAGTGATGTCATCAGTGATGTCATTTGAGATGTCATCAGTAATGTCATCAGTGATGTCATTTGAGATGTCATCAGTGATGTCATCAGTGATGTCATTTGAGATGTCATCAGTGATGTCACTGACCATGTCATGAATGATGTAATATGTGACATGATCAGCAGTGGATTGCGGGTGCGCGATATATAGTTAGTACAACTAACTATATATGGAATTTCATTGGTTTTGTGTGAGTAAAATAAGGTTTTTTAAATGCTAATTCCTAACTATATATGGTCTATAACCTATGGTTTTTTCAGTGAATTTTCAAGGTTTTGTAAATGCTAATTCCTAACTATATATGGTCTATAACCTATGGTTTTTTCAATGAATTTCATTGGTTTTTTAAAAGCTAATATCTATAGCTGTAAAATTTATTCTTCTTTAAATCCAAAAATATATTTTATATGTTTATTAATAATTTTTTTTAAATATTTTTTTTGTTTCGCTCCCGGTCCGCGAACCGGGAAGCTTCCCGTTAGCTCAATTTGATTCCGCGATCCGGTCCGCGAACCGGTAAGAAATCAACATAGTGACGGTATCGCGTTGCCGCGTAATGCGTCTTATGACGTACTGCGTTAGCGCACCCGGAAGTGCCCCGGGGCGCGGACCGAGGCGCGAAACGCAGCTCCCCGGAAGCGATCCGCGGCGCGAAAGCGCGACGTATCGCGTTGCCGCGAAATGCGTCTTGTGACGTATCGCGTTAGCGCACCCGGAAGTGTCCCGGGGCGCGGACTGGGGCGCGAAGCTTAGCGACCCGGAAGCTAACCGGGGCGCGTTCCGCAGCGCGTAACATGAGCGTGAGAGGTCATGTGACTTGTTAATAAAACTTTTCATTGGTTCATTTCACTTTTAGTTTCATAATTATGGAAGGCTAGGTCAGGTGACCTAAAAATAACACTTTTCATTGGTTGAGAAGTATTGTTTTTTCCAAATGATGAAAACCCCTCCTTCTTTCCTCACTCTGACTTTCATCATTGTGAGAGGAAGACCTATTTTGCTTGTTGGAAGACCTATTTTGCTTGTGTGAAAATGGCTTCATTGGTTGCTTCAGCTGGTGGACCCCCACCACCACCTCCACCTCCTCATGGGAAGAGAGGACCACCTCCCCAGGTGATTACCAACACTGAGGAGGAAGATGAAGAAATGGATGAGGAGGGAGAAGAACCACAATTCCTGGAAGAGTTGCCCCGGGTTTCCAGAAAGAAAGCCAGTTTCATCTGGCAGTTTTTTTCGATGCCTCGTGGACAAAAAAAAGTCAACGCGAGGTATGTCACCTGCCTCATATGCAAGGAACAATTGTCCAGAGGGACGGACAAAAAATACAGTTATGGTAATCACACCATGCATAGGCACATGACGAGGAAACATCCCCTAAATTACAGCCGGGCGGAATTAAGGGATATGCTGGACAATCCTAGACCAACTCCTGTGGCCAGACCAACAATACCGGTTTCTTTAACACCAGAGGAGGCACGGGAAACTGTGCCAAATATCCAAGAAAATTTTAGTCATATGATACATTTATGTATGCACTGTCGTGCATTATTAGCTTGTGGCAACATGAGCATCAATGCACTCAACCTTTCATATGAACACCATGATTGCCCTAACCGCCCCCAGTAATTTTTTTTTGCTCCTGTTGAGCCCTTTTCAACGCCTGTTTTTTGTTGTTTCCCCCCCCCAAAAAAAACAAAAAAAAATATAAAATCGTTCCAAAAATACAAAAAAAACAAAAAATGTTCAAAAAAAAAAATATATATATAAAACAACAAAAATATAAAAAAAAAAGTTCTTTTCAGAACTACCTTCCCTTTCAAAAAAATTGCTACAATGTTTAGCACTCTGACAAGCTCTATTTCTTTTGGTTCGCTCCCGGGTTAGCTTCCCGGTACGCGGACCGGGAGCTAACCAAAAAATTTTTTTTTTTTTTAAAAAGTGTAAGTATAAGGAAAGTAAACAGAGAGTGATGTTAAAAGAAAGACATCTATAGGGAGTAAAGAAGCGATACTGTTTAATAGATCTATTTACCGAAGAAAAGACAGAAGAGGGTATAATTGTGAAAAACCAAATAGATAACGAAGTGAAAGAAAAAAAAAGAGAGTATAACATTAACAAAGAAGAGTTTCTTGGAGAATGTGAGTGAATGTTCAAAATAAGATTAAAATATGGGGAATAACAGAGAGAAAAAATAGAAAACAGAAAACAAAAAATAACAGAAAAAGATTAATTGAAACAGCAAAGAAATGTAAGTAACATAGAGCCATATCATCAACATAGGCAATAAAAGTTTTGCAGCTTTTATTGGCAGAAATGTGTCGCTAAAGCCGCTTTTGCGGCAGAAAACTGCCGCTAAAACCACTTTTTAACCAGTTTTCTGCCAATAAAAAGAGCAATAATTTTATTGGCTGTGTTCATAATATTCCCCTTAGTGTGCTTCAACTACACAGAGAAAGCATTATGAACAAGTAGTGATAGAGTGATCAGTCAAAGACACTAAGAGTAATAGAGACGGAGTGAGTGAACAAGAGTGAGGAACTATGAGAAGAGAGGGACTGAGAAAAAGAGTGGAAGGAGTTGAGTAAGTAGATAATAGAGAAAGGAATGAGGGAAGTAGCAAAGGCAGGAAACTGAGGGTTAAAGAAATGAAGCAGTGGAACTAATAGAAGTTCAATGTGATAGAAATGTAACGAAAAGAGTACAAAATATTTACCTTATAATTGTCGTTAAATTACTCACTTTTTGTTTTTATACTTTCAATCTGTGAAAGAGAGAACAAACATTTGAAAAATATTAAAACATGTATTTAAAAATTACAAAAGACAAGGGCAAAGATTGAAGGACAAACAGTTTTTCAACAACTTTGACACTTACAGAAGCTTCTGCTTCTCCAGGCCCCCTACACAGTCCTAAAGATATACATTTTAAACTAACAGTATCTTGATGCAGATGAAGTGAGGCCTATCTTAAAACATGGTGCATATTTTGCATTGCTGTTGTTTCAGAAAAGTGTCGCAAGACACTAAAATTTTAAATAATTGCTTCAGGATGCCAATAAGATGTCTACTATCCAGAGTTTTGTTTCAGGTGAGGCCTACTCAGGGTTGCAGATGAAATTTCGAGTTGTTGAAGAGAATAGAGGACATAATACATGTGAAGGTCTACCAATGAAGTGAGTCATGTCCACTGCACTCTTCAACAAAGTCCAAACCTCCTATGTTTCCCTGGACAGACCTAAACTTGATCTGCACAATGTGATTCGTAATGATAGGAAACACAGGTGATCTAATTGAAATACATGCAATTTATTTTGCTCATTTCTCAATCACATCACTTGCGTTTCCTTTGCTTAGGTATCTCATTGTGCAGATGTAGTCTAGCATATGAAAGAATACGCAGAAGTGCAGCACTGCATGCAACAACTTTGACACTTACAGAAGCCTCACCTTCTCCATGCCTCCTACACAGTTCTACATATACATCATAAATGCAAACAGTACAGAATTAATTATACATGTTAAATGGTTTATTTTTGCTGTTCTCAGAATGTATCAAAATTCACTAAAAACAGTGACTTGAAGGTATTCATCATGTAACAGCGGGGAAAAAAAACCACAATCAAAATGATTGTGTTTAAAAAACCCATACAACATCAGAAATCAAAATTCAGAACTCCTTAAAGTTAACTTACTTTCCATGACGTCCAAGGATGTCCTATGAACAGCTTACACTCTTTTGTGCTGTTATTACTTTCAGCCCGCCACTTTCTGAAAGAAAATCTCCATCGTTTTTAAAAACACGTTACATGCAATAAATGACTTCTTGCTCTCTACCACAATTTTCCTCAAGGCCAAATCTTGTCAGAGCCATTTATAACTCTTGGATTTCTTGTAAGCCAATCCCGTCATTTGGCATTTCCGCAACTTTCAGAATTAAAATGTTGAAGATCATTTTCACAATCCTGGAATAGTAATATCTTCCCCTTCTTGCTCAGTCATGTTCTACTTTTCCTATGACACTGATACAAGCAGACTTACACTACCTCTATGACTACTACAATTATTTAATTCTCTACATCACTTTTAATCACAAAGCAATGTAAAACAGTAGACAGCATTGCAGACTTACATTCCCTCTACTCCATGTTTTGATTGGCTGCTTCAATTAGTTTATAAAAAGATACAGTTTTTCTGAACTCATTCAAAGTGCACGTATTTCTCCATAATGTCCAGTCCTATGGTTAGAAGTTATGTCTCTGAACTACACTTATCCTCAAGGCCAAATTGTGTAGGAGCCATTAGAACTTCTTGAAATTCCACAGAGCACATCCCGAGATTATTTCCCTAAAATTTTGGTTTTAAAAACACCAGGTAAGAGTTTTTAAGGTCATACGGCAATTTTTTTTTGAAAATTAAAACAGAATCATTGCAGAATGACCAGCCATTTCTAGACTTTAAATAAGCTGTGTAATGTCCTGATGTTATTGAAGGGCCGTCATGATATATAATTGCTGCAGTTACAAAAGTCCTTCCTGATATTGACAACTGCGAAGCTACAAAATTTTTAATTAAAGTTGTCAATTTTGTTCCATCAGGCCTACATCGTTGGAACATTAAAATGACATACTGGCCATATGTTCGTATAAATAATGTGGACATCATTTCAGATTTACATTGGCTACACTCCATGTTGTGATCAGCTGCTTTTACTAGATTATTAAAGGAGACTGATTTACTGTCTGGCAAAGTTAAATATATAAATCTTTCTGAGTCTACACTAGTAGTACTTGATACCATACAGTTCTCGCAGTCATGCTGCCATTGATAAGAAAGCCCAAACAGCTGATCTACATCTACACCTTCAGCATGTAATACATCAAGCATATACATTAAAAACTCCTGACAATCTTGCTGAATATTTTGAGAGAATTGTGTTTGGCCTGAACATCTGTCTAACAGATTTCGAATTTCAGACACACTTTCTATGTTTCTTCTATCAGTGGTACATTTCTCTAACACAGAATTTAACAAACTGCAAAATCTTTGATCAGAATTGACCACAATCTCTTCTTTTACATTTTTTAGAGAAAATAAAACATTAACCACTACATTAGCATAGCAGTTGACACCAGAACTGTTTTCAAACTGAAAACCAACAACATCTTCAACAGAATCCTTTTTGTTTCTGCTTGTAATTTTAGGTTCATTGACTTTTTGTCTTTTTGCTACAACCTCCCCAGTATTGTTCTCATTTCTTCGTTTCCGGCCTACCACACGTTTCTCAAACAAAGGATACTGAGGCAAATGTGGCGCATACTCTCTTCTTAACCTATTGTATTCCTTAACACAATCTAGATCCGCACAAATGTTTGTGACATCACACTCAATCAAGTACAATCCCGATAAAGTTCTAACTCGTGACAATGCCACATATGCCATACCCTCCTTGAACACAGAACTGCCAATATTCACCAATGCACTGTCTACACTTAAACCTTGCGATTTATGAATTGTCACCGCATATGCCAAGCAAACAGGAAACTGCTTACGGCGAACATATAAGTCTTTTACAAGCAAAAATCTAGCAGAACAACGAGCAATTAGCTGTACTTCCTCAATGCCATCAAATTTAATTTTTAAAAATTCAATTCCATCTCTATTTCTGTATTTCACAAAATCAACAACATTACCCATTGATCCATTTACCAGACCTCTTTCAACATGTAAATTCCTTCTTAAAATTATACGGCAGTTCAAGCACACATTCAGAGTCTTTTCAAAACCTGCAGTTTTAGATATACTCTTCTCTAATGAATCCAATTTTGTTTTCAGATTCTCAGACAAAATAATTGTTGATCCCATATGCTCTACTCTATCAATAGCTTCCAGTTTCACAATATCTTGCTTTTCTAAATGCAACATTTTGTTGTTAAATTTGGCACATTCTGCAAGAGTTGGCATCAAACATATTCCAGATTTCTTCTCAGTAATTTTCTGAAAAATATTCTCAGGCACAACATCTTGTTCTGGATATAAATTTGACAGTAATCGTGCATGTAAAGCTTCTTTCCCATGCTCGGTCACTTTTCCAATTCTAACATCTTGTAGAATAGTCTTGTAAACTTCATCCTTCGCCTGACGCATATTTTCATGCAGTTCAGCATAATTGAAGTTTAACCATATATTGACGTTGCCAATGCTGCCTAGGCACTTCCTGGTATCTTCATGCGTGAGCATTTTGAACACAGGTTGCCCTTTCACTGGTGTCAGCTGCAGAAGATCTCCGAAAACAATGATGTGTTTGCCACCAAATAACACATCATACTCTGTTTTGAGAACTTCTTGCATCCTCAAATGCACAAAGGCAAGCATGACATTGGAAACCATGCTTACTTCGTCAATGATAAGAAGTTTCATTTTCCTCAAGATTCTTGAAACTTCAAAACAAGCATCTCCAGATAGCTTGTGATATTGTAATTTGTTGTCATGCTCCACTGGCAGCATCAGTAAACGATGTAAAGTAATCCCTTTAATGTTATGTGCTGCCAGTCCAGTTGGAGCGGTGACAACACAAGACAGCGATGACTCTGTCCTTTCCTGCAAATAGCATGAAATTGCTTTAATGAGGAAACTTTTTCCAGTTCCCGCTTCTCCACTCACGTACAGTCGGACAGGCTTCAACGACGTACATGAGCACTCTTTCTTGTCATGACTTAATCCATGATCAATTTGCATGGTAACTTCGTCATATATTTTCCTCTGCTCAACGTTGAGTTGTCTTTCCAACTCTTCTAAGTTAACCGCATCCTCCTGAGCATGTGCCATGGCTCTTTCCACTTCATTCATAGCAGTGGCAGCTTCATTTTCAATAACAGGTCCTCCTAGTGGATCCTGACTCAATGAAGCAGAACTCTGACTGTCCTGAGAACTGTCTCTGGCAATCTCGGCTGCAATCGTTGCTTCCTGCTCAATTTCCGCATTCAACATTTCTACATATTTGGGAAAAGCAGGACATTCTATGGTCTCCTTGGCGGCATTGAAAGAGTCTTCGTAACAGAGGAAATCTCCAAGCAGTTCCTCTTCTGCACGCCAAGGCTTGAAAAGTTGCAAAAGTGCTAAATAGAAAAACTCCTTTTTTTCAGGAGAATCACCACTCAATTTTCGATGGTTTACCAAGTGGCATTTTCTTTGCTTGACCAGACATCCCTCACTTCCTATTACAGCATACACTCCTTTCTCAGTATCTTCTTTGATGTTCCTCTTGAATATGTAATTTTGCAGAACCTCATACAGACAAACATTCTCGAGGTGACTGCTTCGATTTGGATAATATGTATCCAACATGTTTGTCTTCAAAATGTCGGTACTGTTTGGCTCCTTTTCCGCCAAATACTCAATTTCCCGCACAGGTTTGAGAACTCGATTACGCGTTGCTGCAAGACCAAGACTCGCCCAAACGATACTCCTGGACTTGGCATAGAGACTTGCTGAAGACAACCGGTCAGAACATTCGTACGCTCCGATTTCTCGATGCGACAACATCTTCAGACTGAAACTGTACAACTTCTTGCTGAGGCTCTTTTCATGGGAAATGTCCTCCCACATATCCTTCAATTCTGCCTTCTCTTTTTTGGTGATGTAAGACGTCACATACCGAGCCACAGCCATACAGTTATCAGCCACAAACTGTATATCCATGTTAGCATTCCACATGGACAAAATCACCGGGTTGTAGTCGTTGATGTACTTGGACTCTTCGTTCCTCTTCAAATTGTAAGTGTTTTTAGGTGATTTCTTCATGACATTGTGTCGCAGCGAAGACATCAAACTGTTTACTCTTCCTTTAGAAATCACCGGTCGTGGAAAGCCGAAACGACATTTGGTGTAGAACTTGTCTTTGTTTCGGAATTTACGACGGCAGTACTTTCCACATCGATGGCTTTGGAAACGCAGAACTTTTTCTCTTAGGCTTTTCTTCTCCTTTGCGTTTGGAACAGCACACGTAGAATACTGTTGGATGAAACTCATCACTGAGTCTTCTGGATCCGTTCCAAATTTAGGTGCATCCTTGATCCACAGCAACATATGTATATGAGGAGCACCTCTTGCTTGGTACTCTTTTCTCCAGAAGAAATCCAACACCTCTCCAAGAGGTGGATTCTTCTTATTCATGATGAAAGACATCATAGCTTCAAATCTATGATTGAAGTACCTACATACATTGACTGGATCCAAAGAGCACAGTTCTCCGGGTGTCTTGAATTCGATGTTATCTACGTTAGCATTTGCCTCTCGTAGAAATTCAAGTAAGTCTTCCCAGCCATACTCGGCACAGCTCAGAGTGAGGAACCATGTGGGAGTACCTAAGTTCCTCAGCATACATTTTAAATCACCATGACGACGGTACCAGTACTCATTAGTACCACGCTGACACGCCATGAGATTAATCAGGTGAGAATCCAAAATACTATCTTGGACATTGACTTTATCCATAAAGTCACTTGCCGAGATGTTTTGCATGTGTATACCACTTTTCAAGATGTGGTTCACTGCATATGACAGTCCAGACAGATCGCTTTCAAACAGGAGATGAAACAAATAAGGAATGCATTGTCGAAACCTAGCATCTCCTGCATACAATCGCAAAGTCCGGTATTCAGAAGCAGGAATTTGATGAGGTCGCTCATCATATCTTCCTCCCTGACCTGTTGGAAAAAGCTGTGGGAAACACCGAGCTTCCAAACTTTCCTCCCAAACACTAATGGGACTCCCTTTGGCTTGTTTCATTTGAAACAACTCAATAGCATTCCCCATGACTTCCTTGGAATGCAAAGGATGAACACTATAATGTTCATATATTTCTTCACTAGTAGAGGGTTCTACTTTCTCAATTTGACCAGCACACAAATCGCTATCCTCTTCCTCACTTACTTCCTCTTCTGCAACATATACATTCTTATAGTATTTATTATTTTTTTTCAAATACAATGTTGCCTTTTTAACTTTCCTAACATCTACTAAATCTTGCCATATTTTCTTATTCTTTGTCGGAACCCCATTAACTAAGATAACCAGAGGTTCCTCTTCCACTTTTTCTACTCCAATTGTGTTAATGTTTTTCTTCAAATCTAGAGGCAAATAAACAACTCTTCCCTTTAATCCTCTCTGTAAATCTGATGGAGGCAATTTCCCTGTCTTTGGCTCCATTCTTACAATAGCCTGAAAGGGATGGATACTTTGAATCAAAATAGATTCATAAGTATTTAAATCCTTCAATTCAGAAGGAATCTCAACCAATTCCAGATTATTATGAACTGCTCTAGCAGGCATCTGGTTTTGATTTAATTTGCAAGAACAATAAGTACACACACGTTGATCCAATCCCAAATCAAAACAATTTTCTACCATCAAGTATGCAAAATCCTTCCATTCACTATTATTTTCCCTTTCACTTTTTGCATATAAATCCATTAACTTAGTCTGATTCTTATAATAAGTGCGTCGACAACACACACAAGTGAAATTCGGCCTCTCACTTGATTTCACCTCAAACGTCGCAATTTCCCTCTGGAAATTATCTGTACTGGAAACCTGTACACTATCTTCCACAAGACCCTCTTCTTCTTGCTCAATTTCAACATTCTCCTCTTTACTTCCAAAGTAACAAAACTAAATTTCTTCACATATATTCTTCACATCTATTTGAGAACCATGCAAAAGAGCAGCGCATAATTGTTTAAGCATAATTGCTGGACTCTTAGCATAATACAACATTCTAACTAATTTCCTCACTTTGTTATGATGCACTGCTAGCATCCTGAAATGATGAAAAACACTCTGGCATACTCTCCTGGAAAGACAAGCCAGTGAATGTCCATGCAAACCTGTCACTTCTCTTACTCTGCAAGGATCTAATTCTTGCAACAACATCATTTTCTGCTTCAAACTTTTCTTATTAAATGACCGTACAAAATCACAAAGCAAATTGATGGAATCCTGTCGCACACTGCAAATACTACTACACTTCCAGGTGTACACAGGACCCTTAGCACGTCTTCCTAAAACCTCATTACCTAACACCTCTTCTGCCTCTGTTGTCACAAGTTTTTCTTTTTCAACTGGACAACCATCTTTCACTTCATAAGCACGACCACTGGTGTCAACTGCATGCACCAAATCATTATCCTGGAAATAACTCTCCTCATTAAAAAATGCCTCAGAGCTTGAACTATGCATCCATTCTCCAGAAAAAACTTCACAAAAATTACTACGATTAACTATTCTCTTCCATCTACTATTTCTTTTGAAATCAAAAATTGCCTTGTTTAGCTTCCTAATTCTATTGATTATCAAAATAAATAACTTACGTTTAATTTCAAATGCCTGATCAATAACTTTCTCAACTTTTTTTTTTGTCTTATAAAAAACTAGTTTATGTTGACCTTTCTTAATATTTTTTAACAAATTGCCAATTATCCTGTTCCGGAACATTCGTTTACGAATCTCCCTAAACTGTTGTTTCCTTCTACTATCATGCACAGAGTTATCTCTTGCTCTAGCAGTAACATTTTTCATTGGCCTTTCTTTTCCATTTGATTTCCTTCTCGTTTTATGGACTGAAACATTTTCTGTAGTAATATTTTTTTTATTACACATATTTCTTATAAAGTGTTTTGTGCTCTTACCCGGTGCTTTCTTCGTGACTTGACAAATCTTTTTGTTAGAGGACTGCTGCGTATTATTTTTCACCTGCTGTCTTTGACGTTTTGCAGCCTTTCTCTGTCTTTCTATTGTAGGCATGGTGAAATCTTGAAATGATCTGCAGTTGAATCTGTGGAAAAATATAATAAATAATGTTATTAACCATTATTACCAAACAGTAAATCAGTAACAGTGATAAAAAACTTAACACACTACTTGACATTTTAATTAGAAGATTTTTTAGTCGTTGGCAAATTTACAATACAGAAATACCAGAAAAGAAATGACATTTATATTTATGTTACCTATGCTATTTTATATGTGAATCTGATCTAATTTTATGAGCATATTTTAATATTTTATTGAAGACACTACACATAACCTGCTTTTGAAGGTGTCTTTATTTTTAAATTAAACGGTTTACCTTTTTACTTTTTATTAATTATAAATTTTAAAAATAAATGTTTATAGTTCCAAAGGCTCAAGCAGGTCAGCTTCCCATCCTATATCATATGATTCGGACAAATCTGCATCCTCATCACGCTCTTCTTCATCCTCAGGATTTAAATCATCCAATGGATCAACATCCACTGATGTTTCAATTACAAGTTCAATGATGAGGTCAAAATCAACTGATTGCAGATTGTCGCTCATGTTGAGGTTGTCTTTATCTTTAAAGAAAGATAACAACAATGAGATGTTGCAGAGTAAGAGACAAATCTCACAGATTATAATAGTAAAATTGTTTAACAAGAGTAACATTTTGCAGCTATTATTTAGCCATGTCCAGCGATGCTGAGCAGGTGAAGCCTATGTCTAATTTTTCACTGAACAGGACTCATCTGTTCTTAACCTTGGATAAGCCTCACCGACTCTGTGTCCCCTGCACATACTTAAATGTAAAGGGGCAGATTTATGTTAAATGGCACATCCCCAGGCATGCACCAGTTAACGTGCACCACTGCTCTGCCACCCATGGTGTGCCGCATTTACAATCAGATAGGAGAAACCTGTGTCAAAACCCTGCGCCTGCTTGAAGCAGGCATAGGTCTTGACGCAACATTGTGGAGATGGTGCACCCCTGAGCCTTGCTGGAGCTGCATCGCACTTGCGATACAACTCCAGCAATGCGCCACCTTAACGGCACAGATGCGTCAAGCATCTGTGCCGTTTTTGCCCCATGCTGCGCCGCATTGTAAATGCAGCACACCATGGGTGGCGGAACAGCGGCGCAAGATGACTGGCACATCCCTGGTGATGCACCAGTCATCATAAATCTATCCCTAAGCTTCTTATCTTGTTAGAGATGAACTGCCATATGTATCATCAAAATATTTTGCATTTCCTAAATAGCGAATTTTAAGGAATAAATAGCGATTCTTTACCATTCCTAATTTGCGATGAGCAAATTGCTAATTGCAAGTTACCCATTCATTTCCATGGGCTAGGAGGCTCATAGGAATGAAGGTTTAATTTGCGATTAGCAATTTGCTCATCACAAATTAGGAATTTTTCCAAGGGTGCAGGGGTGTCTCAAGAACACCCTGCTGCACCCCTGAAAAAGAAATTTGGGGGCATATGGCACACATACATGCCCTAAGGGCATGTGTTGGCATCATATGGGACCTTTTGTTTTTTTAAAAAAAAGCTTTTTGAAAAGAATTCACAAATTACCACCAATTTACCACAATAGTTTCCAAATCCTTAATGTCATTTTTTACATATTTTTTGTTTGATACATTGCATTTAAGTAGTCACAAAATTTGCAAATCCTTCAGTGCAATTGCAAAATAAGGAATAGCAAATTTTGCTACTCCTTATTTTGCATCAAACTTGTTTGATACATACCATTTGTCTAATTAACATTCGCAAAGGCCAAAATTCGTAGAATTTTGATCTTTGCGAATGCTAATTAGCTTGATACATATGGCCCCAAGTGAGGCCTGTCTTACGACATGGTGCATCTTTTGCATCACTGCTGCATCGGTTTCATGTGGTACGTTTTTTTACACCATGACATATCTGCCTAAATGCATCAATTTGTAATGTTGTCGCCTCATAGCAAATCTTTTGCACCACCGCTGCATCATAAAAGTGACGCACAGTGGCACAAAAGAGGCATACACCTATCATAAATCTGTCCCTAGCATTTTAAATGATTAATCCAGGATGACGATAAAGTGTGGCCTATCCAGAGGTTTGTTGAAGGTGAGGCCTACTCAGGATTGCAGATTAAAGTTACGCTTGATGAAGAATACAGAGGAGATAATACATGTAAAGCTCTACCAATGAAGTAAGTGATTTCTACTTCATTGCGCCAGTCATCATAAATGTATGCCTAAGCTTCTTATCTTGTTAGACATCAACCGCCATATGTATCATATAACTATATTGCATTTCCAAAAAAGCGAATTTTAAGGAATAAATAGCGATTCTTTACCATTCCAAATTTGCGATGAGAAAATTGCTAATTGCAAATTACCCATTCATTTCCATGGGCTAGGAGGCTCATATAAATGAAGGTGCAATTTGCGATTAACAATGTGCTCATCACAAATTAGGAATTTTTCAAAAGCTGCAGGGGTGTCTCAATAACACCCTGCTGCACCCCTGAAAAAGAAATTTGGGGGCATATGGCGCACATAAATTTTAACAACATTCCTTTACCTCAAAAACGATTTTCAAATCATAATTTCAAAACACTACACATGGGAAAATGACTTAAAATGTCCTTAAGACACATAAAAGCGTTTTTTGATTGCCTTTCCTGCATGGTTGGGTCACTTTTAACATGTATATGTAACACAAACATTCAAAATCTAAATTTTCCATGCACATGTGGGAGCATATTTACAAGCAATTTGCGCCACAGAGAAAGGTCTTACACTAAAATGAGAAAAATAACATCAGGGACAGTCAATTGCCTTATAAAGAAGCATACACCATTATGTCCTTGTCATGAATTTAAAAACAATTCCTTTACCCCAAAAACGATTTTCAAATTATAATTTCAAAACACTGCACATGGGAAAATGACTTAAAATGTCATTAAGACACATGAAAGCGTTTTTTGATTGCCTTTCCAGCATGGTTGGGTCACTTTTAACATGGCTATGTAACACAAACATTTAAAATTTAAATTTACCATGCACAGGTGGGAGCATATTTACAAGCAATTTGCGCCACAGAGAAAAATCTTACATTAAAATGGGAAAAATAACATCAGGGACAGTCAATTGCCTTATAAAGAAGCATACACCATTATGTCCTTGTCATAAATTTAAAAACAATTCCTTTACCTCAAAAACGATTTTCAAATCATAATTTCAAAACACTGCACATGGGAAAATTACTTAAAATGTCCTTAAGACACATAAAAGCGTTTTTTGATTGCCTTTCCTGCATGGTTGGGTCACTTTTAACATGGCTATGTAACACAAACATTCAAAATCTAAATTTTCCATGCACAGGTGGGAGCATATTTACAAGCAATTTGCGCCACATAATTCATAATTTTCTCCTTAAAGCACACTATTCTCTATCTAAATTAAAGAAATATTTTCTCACCTTAGCAAATACTTTGAGTTTGAAAACAGTCTCAGAAACACACCAATTTGTCTTCAGCAGAGCAAAAGGTATGCACTCCAGAGTCTGCAGCTATCAAAAGCACAGAAATGCTGTAATTCTTCACACATATTTCTCATGTCACCCAATCAAAACTCTTCCCTCACTTTTTTTCAAATGAAAACCCTTCCCCCCTCTGCCCTTTCTGTCTTTTCTGCATGGCAACCACCTCTTGGAAGACTTCTGGTGTTTGCAAGTTCACACAACTTTGTTGCAATTGAACTCTGAACTCTCAGTGCACCTGCATATCCAGTGCATTCTTTCATTTAATGATTTTTTATTGACCATTCAAAATACATCTTTCAAAGAACACATCCGTGCACCCTAACTTTCTGTTTTCAGCAATCAAAATCCACCAATCACTGTTACTGCTTCATGAACACAGAAACTCCACAGTTTTTTTCATTTTAAACTCTCATTTTTTCAAATGCCATTTCATTGCCACACTTCATCTGACTGCAGGAGAACCTTCTCTCACCATGTTTTCTGTCTGGATTGTTGGACATAGTTATATTCACTGGGCTCAAAGGTACGTTGAAAACAGGAAATTACCTAACCTCAATTTACAAGATGTGGAAATTAAGTGGTTTGGCCACAGAGGATTAAAATGTCACCAATTGATACCATTGGTGAAAACCTTTATGCATTTGCCCAAACCTGACCTGTTAATTGTGCACTGTGGAGGTAATGACTTGGGCACTTTGACTGGTGTAGGTCTGGAAATGCTTTTAAAGGACACCTTTGAGCAATTAATGGCACTTTTTCCTCAGACTGCCTTGGTATATTCAAATATATGCCAAAGACAGAAATGGAGGTGGTCAAACCAATTTTGTCCACAAATTGAGAAGTCGAGGAAGCATGTAAACAAATCTGTTTCAGCTTACATGAGAGACCATGGAATGGGCTCCCTGTACAACAATAACTTGCGTTACTACATGCAAGATATCTACAGAGGAGATGGAGTTCACTTCTCAGATGAGGGCAACAGAGTTTTCACTCTGAATTTAAGAATGTGCATTGGTACCTACTTATAAGTACCTAAATGTACCATAAACCCAAAAGCTCTTCTCAGAGCTACCCTACATCTGATCACTCACAATTATTATTTTACTCTAACTTTTTTCACTAATTTCCAACAAAGTACGCTCCCTGGGGCGCTACCCGGTACGCGAACCGGGAGCTAACCTCGCGAAATTTAAAAAAAAAATGGTTTTTTTCCGCACATATAAGCCTCCTCAGCCACCCTCACAAAACCTAGGGTGTCAAGATAAGTCTACCGTGCCCCCTTCTACCCATTCTGAACATTATTTGCCCTCCATCTTGTATCTTAATTCGACCGAAACACAAAATGGTGGACTCCCGTTACGCTTAAGGTTCGCGAACCGGGGCGCTCAACGGTTCGCGTACCGGGTCGCTCCCTGGGAAGCGCACCATCAAAAAAGGTGGGAAAGTAGTTCACAGAAAAGCCACTGGAGACAATTTCACCAAATATAGATTAGCTCATACTACATACCAATCCCTACCATTTTCACAAATTTGATTGGAATTCCATTTAGTCATTTAGCCTGTAGACCTCTCTAAATACCCTGAGGTAAATTACTTCACAAAACACATCTGAAGTGTTGGAATTGACAACCAATGAAAATGTTACTTTCATTTTCTATTTTTTTTACCTGACATTTCATTGGTTATACACCTGAATATATATAAAGGAAGAGAAGAAAACACAGCCATTTTGACTACTACTTCTTGCTGTACATTTCAATAGTATTTTCACTAATTCCTTCAACTTCTTTCTAAAGGTAAGTTTTTATTTTTAAAACTGAAGTATATTGTGCACTATAAGTTAATATGGTAAACTTTTTCTGATAGATATATACTATCCCTCTGTAGTAGTTATAGATTTAGAGAGACTTCTCTGTTATAGTTATGGATGGAGTTAGGCTTCTCTTGTATAATTATGAATTTACTTACGTTAAATCACATACACATTTTTATATTCCTACTTCCACTCTGATACTATACACTGCCCAAAGATAAATTCACTGATAAAAAATGCCTATCTAAAATTATTCCCAACATTGCCCTATCTCTACTAATATATATTTTTTTAATTCAAATTTCAGGCAAAATGGAAGGTGAAAACCAAGTTTCTTTTGAAATGGACCTGCAAGAGAGCAGCCAAGAATTGATTGATACAATTGATCAAATTGACATTGAATTTTTCGATGAAACTTGGGACAATGAACTACTGCAATGTGTACAAGCAGTAGATAACCTCCTTGCAAATGAGGACATTTTACACCCTCAGAGACTACAATGTATATTCCATGATAATTATGAAATTTCTGACAATGAAATGTTAGAAAGTTTAATAAATTATGAAACCCAATCACATTAAAAAAAATGCTTAAAAAATAAAGAAAATAAAAAATAATCAACAAAAACAACAATCAATTAACATACAGCATTTGAAAAGTCTATCATTCATTTTTCATTGCAGTACGCTGCCCAGAACGCTTCCCGGTTCGCGGACCGGGCGCTCCCCACGCAAAAAAAAAAAAAAAAAAATTGTTGTTTTTTTTGCCCCGCGGGGCCCTTTTAAAACCTCCACATTAAACCTAGGGGGTCAGGGAGGATCTAGTATGCCCCCTTATGGTCATTTTCGCCTTTGTTTTGGCCTCCTCTTGTCTCTCAATCCTACCGAGAGACAAGATGGCGGCCGCCCTGGACTGTTTAGAATGTTGACAGACACCGGAGAGCCAATCAGCTTAGCTACGCGAAGTTCCGGTACGCTTAAGGTCCGCGGACCGGAGCGCTGCCCGGAGTGCGCTTACAGATATATATCTTTTTTTAAACGTTAATTTCTCAAAATCCACTGGAGCACATATATTGAGACCTAGAAAAGGCACATCGGGCTACCAGTCCCTACAATTTTGCCAAGTTTCATGGAAATCCATTCAGCCGTTCGGGCTAAAAGTGAGGCCAACCGCCCTATGGAAAACTCAATGTTAAAAACACGTTTTGGGACCCCCCTTTTTTCTCGGCCCCCCCTTGACGAAACCCCCCCAAATTTCCAAGGGCTGCTCAGAAACAAAATGTTCCATTTTCCAGAAAATTTCAGCCAATTCTGTCCACAAACGCCAAAGTTATTAGACATAGAATTTTCAAAAATCCCATAGGGAAAAAATCCTAACTATATATACCTACTGGCGACCGCCAGTAGGTAATATATATATATATATATATATATATATATATATATATATATATATATATATATATATATATATATATATATTCAACCAAGCACTGGTTAAAGCTGAAAGTTTTTCTAGAATCAGTCTACTCTCAAACACTGTAAACAAGCACAATGCGGCCACTGCAGTGGCCGAAACAAATGATGTAGACTGTCCCAGATTTATCACGGATTACAGTAGTCAGGAAAACAAAATCAGGCAGATAATCAACAAACATTGGCCTACGGTTCAGACAGATGCTGTTTTGGGATGCATGTTACCTGATAAACCCTTGGTCACTTTTAGGCGGGCACAAAATATGGGCGCAATTTTAGATCAGAGCAGCCCTGAATTACAACAGAAACCCAATTGGTTAATATCAGCAGGTTTTCGTAAATGCACAACTTGCAGAGCATGCAAGTTTGGAGTGAATAAAACTCATTATAGAACTCCTTTTTCTACTGTTGATATTCCAATTAAAGGTAGCCATAACTGTAAAACCGAATATGCTGTGTATGTCCTGACGTGCACCTGTGGCCTTAATTATATAGGCAGCACAAAACAACAGGTGCACGTCAGGATCTTGCAGCATATTAGGGCTATCTTACACAGTGACCAGGCATATCCAGTGGCTCGCCACTTTGAAAGCACCCACAATAAGGATCTTAATTGTCTATCCTACTATGTAGTGGCTTCTGTCCCCAAGCCTAGAAGAGGAGGCAATCGAGAGCTTAAATTGAGGCGATTGGAGTCGAGTTTGATCCTGGAATACGACAGTAAATGGCCGAATGGCCTCAATAATACCGAGGATCTACGCCACTTTCTTTAAATGCCGACTCTAATACTTATATGCCACACTAAGTAAATTTGTCATCCTAAACAGCATCTTAGTGGCTCCCTAGATTTGTCAGGTTCCCTGTGATCTGGGGAGGTGTCCCTGTCTGAAACATTGCACCTAAGTAACAATATGTTCGTATATATTGATGTAAGTGGCTGGTCAAGTTCCTTGTCAGCCACTTCTTTGTATATTTCATCTTGTTCTGCTTCTTCACTATAGATAATATTCACTTTTATATTCATATATTCATGAATTTTAGATGTGAGATTTTGTTATCACTCGTTTTATTCAGGGTGTCTTTTTCTAATCTTTTTTATATGATGATGTATTTATACTGGTATCAAATGTTTTTATGCATGTTTTTAATTAGACAGATAGGAAGTTATCAATTCTCCTTTAATGTCTAAATTAGCATTTATGCATTATATACACAGATTAATATCATCATGCACTCACAGCACTTTTTCTCTTTCCTCTACTTGTATTTCTGTATAGAACACAAGTTACTCCATGAATTGCAGACTGCGATTCAATGACAGCTTGTTATTTGCACTTTCACCACCTTTTCCCGCTCCCCCACTGTTTACATATTGCGAACTTTGCACATATGATAACATTTGCACAGGGATTTATCCCAAAATAATTGAATAAGAACTTTTAAGAAAATAGATGTCCTCCTTTTTTTTTAAAAAGGGAAATATTTTCATTTTTAAAAGTTATTTTTGTAAATGTAACTTGTGCAGTATATGTAATGTAGCTGGTCATTTAAAATGTAGAGTCTTTTTTCTACCTTTGTGATCATGTGACCCAAACGTAAAGTGGCGGGGAGGCGGGCTTCCACTGCATTATAAAACTAAAAAAATTAATTGAATCGTTGCATGTGAACAAGGGCTTTGTAAGCCCGAAACGCGTCTTGCCCTCGCAATTTTCAACCTTTGCAATAAACATCTGTGAATTCTGACTGTGGTCCGTCTCCAACTTGCCTCGTGGGTTCTGAATCGTACTAGGACCTTCAGTGGCGTTTTTGGGAGTTTGCGCATATATATATATATATATATATATATATATATATATATATATATATATATATATATATATATATATATATTTCAACACAAAGTGATCCAAGCAGATAAGGAGAGCGCTCGTCAGCGTGTGCATCGCTCAGGGGTCGGATCCAGACCCATAATCATTTTTAAGCGCAAAAGGAGCTGCACACCCAGGATATTTTCAAAGGCTTTTTATTAGAGCTTCACCCCACCAACGCGTTTCAGCCTCAACAGGCTTTGCTCACGGTCAGTTCCACTCTTTCGCTATTTATACTAGCCCATGTTAGCCTGTTATGTGGCATTATGGGATACGTAGTTTTTTACACAGTTTCAAAAATAATTATAAAAGAAAAACTGGTGTAAATCACATTTTGTGTTTTGGTAAACAAGCGCTACAAATTCAATTCATATAGGCGAGTCTTATTCTCAGAATTCATTCATGCGACTGCTTCATTGTTATTTTTCAAGGTATGTCGGGTGTAGTACCCCTTTGTACTTGAAAAAGTCTAGGTAGGTGCTGTTAACAGTCACTCTAGGTGTACGTGCAGGTCCTCACCAAAGTTCATTCCACTCGGTGCCTTGGTCCGCAGACGGATAATTAGACGGGACTCCATTTGTCTCAGTTTACGAACTGTGTCACCGCCTCTTTCCGTTTTTGTAAGCATTTTGAGTCCATAGAACCTCATTGATTTCCAATCACCATTCTGGCATGCATTGACATGTTTTGATGTTGCATAGAGCATATTTTTGTTCTTGACTGCTCTGATGTGCTCCAAGATTCTCTTTTTCAACAAGCAGGTTGTACTGCCAATGTATTTGCTGCCACATTTACATTCGATGACATAGACTACATTTTTGGACGTGCATGTGATCTGTTGGTCAATGTACATCATTTTGCCATTGGGTTCCTCGATACTTTTCTTGGTTGATCCAATTTTGCAAGCATTGCAGTTGAAGCAAGGTTTGAATCCTTTTCGCTGATTAGTCAACCAATCTGTTCTTGTTTTGATTTGAAAGTGGCTGCTTACCAACTGATCTTGAAGAGATTTGTTCTTTTTGTAGGTTATTTGCGGTTGCCTTCCCACTAGCTGACCTATGTCCGGATCCCCGGATATGAGATGCCAGTATTTCTTTATTTTGTTGGCAATCATCCAACTTTCTTTGTTATATGTGGTAATGAATCTTGGCGGATCTTTTTCCAATACTTTTTTTGGTTTCTCCATCAGCAATTCAGTTCTTGTTTTTCGGTCGACCTTCCTTTTACAGTTCATTAAATCTCTTTCTTCATATCCTCTGGATTTGAATCTCATCTTACTTTCATTTAGTTTCATTTCCGCATCATCAGTTTTGGAACAGTTTCTTTTCAATCTGATATATTCTCCATATGGAATGCTTTTTAACAGTGCTTTTGGGTGAAAGCTGGCTCCGTGTAGCACACTATTAATGGCTGTCTTTTTGCGGTACAGTGTCGACTCGAGTTTGCCATCTGAGATATATATTTCAGTATCAAGAAAAGCGATTCTTTCGGTACTTGTGGCACAGGTGAATGGTAGGCCCACAGAGTTTTCATTCAGTTTTGAGAAGTAGCTACGAAACTCGGAGTCTGATCCGTGCCAAATTATAAAAAGATCGTCTATGTACCGGACCCACAAAATGATCCGATTCAATTCCGTTTCATTGTTGATATCCCAGGCAATTGTTTTTTCCCACATATATATATATTTATATTTATTCAAGCTCAGCAGTCCCTTCGGTTCACGAAAAGAAGACTCAAGCACTCCGGGTAAGGCGACAGGATTTATTAACGCCTACAGCAAAGATGAAATGACAAACGTGTTTCAGACAAAGTCCTTCCTCAGTGTCAGCAGTGTGCTGTTCACGGCTCATTTTTGTAAACGCCCTCATAGAAAGTGAGGGCGGACTCGATTTAGGTACAGATATGTTTGGTTAGAAACGCTGGTAAAACTTGGCGGCCATTGTTATATACAGCATAAATGCGAGTGAAAGTAACATTTGTAATCGGGCTTTTACCCTCTGTACATAAATCATATATAATCACTATAGGCTAATAACCACTGCCAGATAGAAATAGAATCTCGCCGTGTATCGGCATCGTTCTGGCTTAATTACCAACAAAACAAAACGTTACAAAACACCAAACAAATATCCCTTGCACCATGAGCACAAAATAAAGGCAAATTACAATCAGGCCGTGTATCGGCACATCTCCGGCATCACAATATATATTGTATCCCGGAGATATATTAATATCAAACTAATTTATACTGCATATGTCGCAGTGAGGTAGGAAAAAGATATAACACATTATACTGCAGATTGCCAATGGTCATAATACTTACTTGAATGTATTCAATACATAGAATAAAAAAGTTAAGAAATGAAATTGAAAAAGCCATGTCTGTCAGGAACATAATCGAGATCATATGAAGACATATCATTTTCCCAAAGTTGGATATTGGGACATAATTGAAATTAAGATTCAAAAGTTCATAAGTTCATTGAAAATTGATCGTGTGTGAATGGTACATCCTAGAAATCTCTTGAAGAAACACCTCATGATAGTATCTAGTTCCATGAGTCACTACAATACAGTTTTCTTGAATATTCATATATCTGTGTTCCTCACTCGTCTAGGGTGTAGTACAAAATCAGTTATAATAGAGACATAAGTAGAGAGTCGGAGAATCATCTACCTAAGTGGACTGTCAATTCTTCCCCTGTATTGAGCCCTGAGGGACTTTTGGTCTGAAAGTCTATAATGAATCTAGAGTCTAGTCTGCGAAGACTCAGCAGTCTATCTCCCCCTCTAGGGTTCAAGGGCACATGATCAATACCAAAGTAACGTAGCAATTCCCTGTTGCTGCCATGTACTTTGGCAAAGTGTCGAGCAACGGGATAGGTTACGTCCTTATTGGTAATTGCTCTTTGATGCTCCAATATTCGGAGTTTTACGTTGTAAATAGTACTCCCAATATATTGTAGTCCGCATGGGCAGACCAAACAGTACACTACGTAAGGTGTCGTGCAAGTGATAAATTTGTTGATAATTCTGGGTTTTCCCAAACCCGGAACACTATACATTAGTGTGCGTCTGCTATTTTCACATGCTCGACATTTCCCACATGCAAAAAACCCCCTCATGTCTTTCAGAGTACCGCTGGTCTTAGATTGAATCGGCATGAGGTGACTCTGAACAAGATTGTCTTTGATTGACTTAGATTTTCTGAACGTGAGCAAAGGTTTAACTGGAACATATATATATCAATGCTCGAAGGTGTCCACCTTTGAGTAGCACGCGAACAGCAGCTTGGTTTATGTATAGGTGAGGACGGGGATTCACTCTTAGATGCCGCTCCGTACGGGATCTGCCCGACGCGTTTCGAAGCTCCATATGCTTCTCTTTAGGGGCTTTAACTAAAGCGGTGTGCGCAAACGCTGACCCACTTCCCCATTTTATATATAACACACCCACCGATGGGAGGCTCAAATGAGACTGTGCATTCTGGGAAGTGTGGTCCGGGAAGCACACAATCAAGTCCTGTATGGAATCCACAAGTGGGCCCGTCCTCGATTCCAAGTACGACTGCTGCTTCACTTTCGTGACCCCCAGGGTACGGGGGTGGTGCATACTCCGCGTCTGGACGGCCACGTATAAATCAATGCTCGAAGGTGTCCACCTTTGAGTAGCACGCGAACAGCAGCTTGGTTAATGTATAGGTAAGGACGGGGATAGATGGGTAACCGTACGGGATCTGCCCGACGCGTTTCGAAGCTCCATATGCTTCTTTTCAGGGGCTTTAACGGAAGCGGTGTGCGCAACCGCCGACCCACTTCCCCATTTTATATATAACACACCCGCCGATGGGAGGCTCAAATGAGACTGTGCATTCTGGGAAGTGTGGTCCGGGAAGCACACAATCAAGTCCTGTATGGACTCCACAAGTGGGCCCGTCCTCGATTCCAAGTACGACTGCTGCTTCACTTTTGTGACCCCCAGGGTACCGGGGTGGTGCATACTCCGCGGCTGGGCGGCCGCGTATAAATCAATGCTCGAAGGTGTCCACCTTTGAGTAGCACGTGAACAGCAGCTTGGTTTATGTATAGGTGAGGACGGGGATCCACTCGTAGAAGCCGCTCCGTACGGGATCTGCCCGACGCATTTCGAAGCTCCATATGCTTCTCTTCAGGGGCTTTAACGGAAGCGGTGTGCGCAAACGCCGACCCACTTCCCCATTTTATATATAACACACCCACCGATGGGAGGCTCAAATGAGACTGTGCATTCTGGGAAGTGTGGTCCGGGAAGCACACAATTAAGTCCTGTATGGACTCCACAAGTGGGCCGTCCTCGATTCCAAGGACTACTGCTGCTTCACTTTCGTGACCCCCAGGGTACGGGGGTGGTGCATACTCCGCGGCTGGACGGCCGCGTATAAATCAATGCTCGAAGGTGTCCACCTTTGAGTAGCACGCGAACAGCAGCTTGGTTTATGTATAGGTGAGGACGGGGATCCACTCGTAGACACCGCTCCGTACGGGATCTGCCCGATGCGTTTCGAAGCTCCATATGCTTCTCTTCAGGGGCTTTAACGGAAGCGGTGTGCGCAACCGCCGACCCACTTCCCCATTTTATATATAACACACCCACCGATGGGAGGCTCAAATGAGACTGTGCATTCTGGGAAGTGTGGCCCGGGAAGCACACAATCAAGTCCTGTATGGACTCCACAAGTGGGCCCGTCCTCGATTCAAAGTACGACTGCTGCTTCACTTTCGTGACCCCCAGGGTACCGGGGTGGTGCATACTCCGCGGCTGGACGGCCGCGTATAAGTCAATGCTCGAAGATGTCCACCTTTGAGTAGCACGCGAACAGCAGCTTGGTTTATATATAGGTGAGGACGGGGATCTACTCGTAGACGCCGCTCCGTACGGGATCTGCCCGACGCGTGTCGAAGCTCCATATGCTTCTCTTCAGGGGCTTTAAACAAAGTTGCTGGTCGCGTTAAAGCCCCTGAAGAGAAGCATATGGAGCTTCGAAACGCGTCGGGCAGATCCCGTACGGAGCGGCGTCTATGAGTGGATCCCCGTCCTCACCTATACATAAACCAAGCTGCTGTTCGCGTGCTACTCAAAGGTGGACACCTTCGAGCATTGATAAATAAATATATATATATATATAGTAGCTCCAAACACCGTTACCACGAGTCACACAGATAGCGGGTGCTGTCTCCGCGGCGGTGTCCCGCGGAAAATATAACGGCTCCAATTCTTCAAATGATCCCATCCGGGTTAGAAGAAAACGGCACTCACGGGGTTTATATTTCAGCAGAGATTTATTTCGTCAAGAACAAACGCGTTTCGGGATGAAATCCCTTCGTCAGTGTTATCCGTGAACATTTTGCGCTGCGCCATTTTAAACATCAAGGGTCATTGCCAGCGAAATGGGACTCCAAGACGAGCTTATTTTTGGGCGCCATCTTGGAGGGTGTTTTTAATGAACCTCCTATACTTAGTTCATTACCTTACTTAAATATCAAGTAAATAATCACGCCGTGTATCGGCAAATATGTAACAGCGGTAGTACGCCCCGCTGTTACCATCATAACCACAAAGCCCATAGTAACCTCTGTCTTAGCACATCAATCCAAACAAGCGATATGGTACAAACTTAGACCAACGCAGACGATGCTTGTCAATCGTCACAATATATATACATTGCAATTATCCATCTTGCCGTGTAAATATATATACATTGCAATTATCCATCTTGCCATGTATCGGCATGGGCAGCCTTAAACATGGCCGCAGAGAATCATAATCTTAGGCAATGTACACGGCAACATGGATAACACTGACGAAGGGATTTCATCCCGAAACGCGTTTGTTCTTGACGAAATAAATCTCTGCTGAAATATAAACCCCGTGAGTGCTGTTTTCTTCTAACCCGGATATATATATATATATATATATATATATATATTACCTACTGGCGGTCGCCAGTAGGTATATATAGTTAGGATTTTTTCTCTATGGGTTTTTTGAAAATTCTATGTCTAATAACTTTGGCGTTTGTGGACGGAATTGGCTGAAATTTTCAGGAAAATGGCACATTTTGTTTCTGAGCAGCCCTTGAAAATTTGGGGGGGGTTCGTCCAGTGGGGGCCGAGAAAAAAGGGGGGTCCCAAAACGTGTTTTTAACATTGAGTTTTCCATAGGGCGGTTGGCCTCACTTTTAGCCCGAACGGCTGAATGGATTTGCACGAAACTTGGCAAAATTGTAGGGACTGGTAGCCCGATGTGCCTTTTGTAGGTCTCAATATATGTGCTCCAGTGGATTTTGAGAAATTAACGTTTAAAAAAAGATATATATCTGTAACAGCGGACCGGTTAGCGCTCTGGTTCGCGGACTTTTCGCGCAACGGAGCTTTGTGAAGCGAAGCTGATTGGTTCTCCGGCGTCTGTCAACATTCCAAACAGTCCGTAGCGGCCGCCATCTTGTCTCTCGGTAGGATCGAGAGACAAGAGGAGGTCAAAACAAAGGGGGAAATAACTATAAGGGGGCATAGTAGATCCTCGCTGACCCCCTAGGTTTGATGTGGAGGTTTTAAAAGGGCCCCGCGGGGAAAAAAAAAATAATAAAAATAATAATTGAACGGCTGAATGGATTTGCACGAAACTTGGCAAAATATTAGGGACTGGTAGCCCGATGTGCCTTTGCTAGGTCTCAATATATGTGCTCCAGTGGATTTTGAGAAATTAACGTTCAAAAAAAGATATATATCTGTAACAGCGCTCCGCTTCGCGTAACGGAGGTTTGCGAAGCTGATTGGTCATTCTGTCACTGGGCTATAGTTGGGCTACATCTGGCTGATATTTGGGCTACATTTGTTTTTTTGTGTGTCTGGCGGCCATCTTTGGGCTACATTGGGCTACATTGGGCTTCATTGGGCTACATTCGGCTAATTAGCAAATAGCTCATCGCAAACTAGGAATGGTAAAGAATCGCTATTTATTCCTTAAAGTTCGCTATTTAGGAAATGCAAATAACTTTGATGATACATATGGCGGTTCATCTCTAACAAGATAAGAAGCATAGGGATAGATTTATGATGACTGGCGCATCACCAGGGATGTGTTAGTCATTCTGTGCCGCTGTTCCGTCACCTATGGTGTGCTGCATTTACAATGCGGCGCATCACGGGGCAAAAACAGCACAGATGCGTGATGTATCTGTGCCGTAAAGGTGGCGCATTGCTGGAGTTGTATCGCAAGTGTGATGAAGGTCCAGCAAGGGTCGGGGGTGCCCCTGTCGCAGGGTTTCTGTTCTCACACAGAACTGTGGACAGAGGATTGGAACCTCGGCGAATTAGGGTGTCCCAAAACTCACGTTAGTAATCAAAAACTATTTAGCAAGCTAGGTACAGTGTCACATTGGATATAACAAACTCTCAATGTTTAGACAATCCAGAATATGAACTTATAGTACCTCAGGATACGTGGAACTCATGAACAGTCGGTCGTTATATATTTCTTAGAAACCAGAACATGGAGTTAAGAAGAACACATGTGTATTTGAAATGTTTATTTACTAATGCCGTCTTCTCAGGCGTAGTACCTTAGATAATAAAAGTACACATATTATCAGTAGCAAAATTACCAGCATAGTTACTAGTACATAAAAAGTGAATGGTGATAGTATGTTAACATGCTGTAAATGAATAAGAGTTAGCAACACTTATAAGCAGCCGCGGGCCGTGGAGGGAGTTACGGTGAGGCAGGGAGGCGGGGAGGGGGAGAAGCAGGGTGGAGAATACAAGTACACATATTATCAGTAGCAAAATTACCAGCATAGTTACTAGTACATAAAAAGCGAATGGTGACAGTATGTTAACATGCTGTAAATGAATAAGAGTTAGCAACACTTATAAGCAGCCGCGGGCCGTGGAGGGAGTTACGGTGGGGCAGGGAGGCGGGGAGGGGGAGGGGCAAGGTAGAGAGGGCTCCACCCTGCTTCTCCCCCTCCCCGCCTCCCTGCCTCACCGTAACTCCCTCCACGGCCCGCGGCTGCTTATATCTCACCCTCCCTAATACACATATTATATTATTTGCTAAGAAGGTCTCTTTGTGTTGGTTTAGGGCGTGCCCATACTTTAGTGTCTTAGATTTGAAGGAATCACATCAGCATACACCAGCTCTCTCTTCATGTGAACCGCATCAACTGTTGTGTATGTGTGTTCGGCAAAGCAATATAAAACCCGCCTCATGCCCAGAATTGGCAGAAGTTGCACTTATGTTATGAGTATGAAGTCGTGGAGATCAGACCTCATAACAATTCTGTACCGTGTTGTTCTTGAAACTTTAGCACTCGCTGTACAGATATAGTTTAACAAGTAAAGCAGATAGTAGACCAATAACATATTATTCTCATGTAAACCACGATGAACTACTAGGTGGAAAGCTAAAGCAACAACTAAATGTCGTGTGCAGAAGTTGCAAAAAAGGAAAAATGGCGTTTAAACCGGTAATGAGCCCATGCTAACTTAACACGGTGTAAAGATATCCAGGACCTAGATGACACCTCCTCATGATCCGGAAACGAACTGAATAAGATAATAGAAGTGCCATCTCATGAGAGCAGATTGCAAGTTTATATGTGGACGGTCCGCAAGGTAAAGCATTAAAAACTAGGAAAATTCAATGCTAAAGAAAAATAAAACAGCCAAGTACTTTATCGAGTCTTAAGCCAATAGGCAAGGTAAATAATAAAAACTTGACAATTAAGTCAATGAATTGTCAATGAAATGCTAGTACTCAGCATATGAAACATGAAAAAGGTCTATGACATAACTGTGTATGCAAAATAAGCTGCAACAGCCTCCAACAGGAAGTCACCGTCTTCATCCGAAAACAGTTCAGCCATCCAATTTAAAAGCGGAAAAGAACATACGTGCTCTCCCAGCACCGGATCCTCTATCACCATCAGAGGACAGCTCGGTGGGTTTTCAAGAAAGCTGTGTTCCAAGAAAGACTGTGCTGCCGCCAGTAAATTCCAGGGACCAAGTAGTCCATGCATCAATGCCACAGCCATAATCCTTTCGCCAGGACAAATCAACTCGTGAGTAATGATAGGAGTCATCAGCTGATTAAAGTCGACGTCAGGAGAAACCGGTCTGCAGAGACACAAATCAATGGCCCAATCGAAATCACAGGTCAGGCAGTGAAATACAGGCTGGACACAGGTGAAGTAGGAGAACCGAAAAGATAATCCATATGCCGTGCTTAATATCGCCAACGGCATTGTGCCATAATATTCTAGCATGCGATTGCGGAACAGTGTCAGCAGCTGCAGGGTCGGAGGTTGCATAGGAGGGACATCCATATTTAAAAATGTAAAAAAGCACAAGAGCGTCCGCTGGTAATGCAAGTAAAAATGCAATCCACGAACCAGAGTGGAGAAAATGGAATGAAAGGGAGCAGGGATGACTCCAAAGATTTTCTCAAATGAAGTCACGAGACCACTGGTAACAACTTTAAAAAAGTGTGCCAGGGATTTTGTGGAGGATGCGTTAAAGATAGTCGGAAACATGTTGCTGAAATTGAAAGGCAAACCTGTGTACGGGTGTTCGCTATGTGAAGTACGAAAGTTTCACGGGCCGAACTCAAGGCCACCTCTCTCTGAGACAAAAGAGCTCTTATTCTTGTCATGCCGTTGAAACGTGTCCCAAGGTTGGTATTTGTGGCCAGATTGAAAACTCCCTATGTTCATGTGTGGGAGGAAATAGAACATTTCTGCAGCAAATAACCCGTTCACTTACTGTTACGATAAAAGGAATACTTTTAATTAACTCAGAACAATCTTCATTATTGAGCATCAAATAACTACCATTTTCCAACAACTTGAACGTGGGGATGATAGCAGGAACTGGCGTGCCTTGCATCACGCAAGCCATATTTGGTCGGTGTTTGTTGCATGAATCGTGTAACTGTATGTGCCTACACATTAGTGAATGATCTGGCGTCTCAGTGCATTCCTCTCCATTCAGATAAACTTCTTGATCATCTTTGAAACATCTGTATGTGTATGGAAGCGACCAGACCTCATGAACAAAAGCACTACCTAAAGGTTCATAAAGACCTATTGGTATATATTTCATACAATTTGAAAACTTATATAAAGCAAAAGGCAGCGTTATTAAACCGTCGATAAGGCATGTTGCCAAAAAACCCGCAATCCTCTGCTGATGATGTCACTGAGCATGTCATGAATGATGTAATATGTGACATCATCAGTAGTGGATTATGGGTAATAGTATCTCTAGTTTACTCCCCTATAGCTGTCTTTCTTTTAACATAAGTGTGTGTTTCCTTCCCTTATACTTACTGTTTTTGGTTCGCTTCCAGTTCGCGTACCAGCGAGCGAACTAGGAAGCGAACTAAGAGAAATAGAGGTTGGCACAGTTCCAAATATTGTACCAATTTTTTAATAACGGGGAGGTAGTTCTGAAAAGAACTTTATTTTTTATTTTTCTGAACATTTTTTTACTGTAAGGTTCCCGATTCGCGAAGCGGGAACGAAGAAAAAAAAATATTTAAAAAAATAATTATTCATAAACATATAAAATATATTTTTGGATTTAAAGAAGAATAAATTTTACAGCTACAGATATTAGCTGTTAAAAAACCAATGAAATTCACTGAAAAAACCATAGGTTATAGACCATATATAGTTAGGAATTAGCATTTACAAAACCTTGAAAATTCACTGAAAAAACCATAGGTTATAGACCATATATAGTTAGGAATTAGCATTTACTAAACCTTATTTTACTCACACAAAACCATTGAAATTCCATATATAGTTAGTTGCACTAACTATATATCGCGCACCCGCAATCCACTGCTGATGATGTCACATATTACATCATTCATGACATGGTCAGTGACATCACTGATGACATCACTGATGACATCTCAAATGACATCACTGATGACATCACTGATGACATCTCATTTGACATCAATGACCACATCACTGATGATATCATTCATGTGACAATACAATGCATCTCCTCACATTTTAATATAACCTCTGTTTCACCCAGTGTTAAAAAGAGAGTATAATTTTTGAAACCATTGACACACCAATACTAGTTACTACATACGCACTCACTGATTGCTACGTCTACACACACCTTCACTCATTCACCCATACAATCATTCATACATACAATCACTCATCTTTACAACACTATCATATGCACTCATACACCTATACAGACACTCACAGTCTGCCACGCATCCATGGAGTTACTCACACACCTAGTCAGTCCTGTAAAGAATCAATGACACTTCCATTTTCTTGTCTATACAGTTAAACATAGAGCACCTTACATTTTCAAACATATACTAACACATACTTACCTTCTTATACAATCATTGATACAAGTACAGATTGATCTGCACAGAGTCACACACCTCCCAGCTAGCCACACACACACTCAGTCTCCCATACAAATACTTGGGCAATCAATCAATAACCCATATAGTTACTCATATAGCTACTGATCAACACATGCAGCAGTTTACAGAACAACAGACATAATGATGCACAAATTAAGACAGTTTAGTCACTAACCCATGCAGTCAGTGAGACACATTTAATCACTCACTCATACAGTCAGTCATGCACCTACTAAATCCTTCGTCCAGACACTTACACATCCACTCATTCTTCAATATGTAAGACATATTTAAACTTTATAGAAACAAAAAATCACTGGATGTTGTTATCAGTGATGTCATCAGTGATGTCATTTGAGATGTCATCAGTGATGTCATCAGTGATGTCACTGACCATGTCATGAATGATGTAATATGTGACATCATCAGCAGTGGATTGCGGGTGCGCGATATATAGTTAGTGCAACTAACTATATATGGAATTTCAATGGTTTTGTGTGAGTAAAATAAGGTTTAGTAAATGCTAATTCCTAACTATATATGGTCTATAACCTATGGTTTTTTCAGTGAATATATATATATATATATATATATATATATATATATATATATATATATATATGTATATATTACCTACTAGCGGTCGCCAGTAGGTCATTATATTTAGGACCTAGTTTCCATAGGAAATCGTCAACATTCTATTTAGATTAACTTTGGCCCTGGTGGATGAATCTTTGCGAATTTCTCAAAGAAGATGGCTCGGTCCACTGCGCTCCTTCCCTGAAAATTTGGGGGGGATTAGTGAAGTGGGGGCTGAGATAAAAGGGGGGTCCCAAAACATGTTTTCTCCATGTTATTTTCCATAGGACGTTTAGACACGGCTACAGGTCGAACGGCTGAAGGGATTTATAAGAAATTTGGCAAAACTGTAGAGTCCGGCTCGCAGATTACGCTTTTTGTGGAATGGTGTAAATCCGTTCAGTAGTTGCTGAGAAAATTAAAGTTAAAGTCAATTATATATCTATAAGCGCGGACGGGTGCGCGCACTCAAGCGGCTGCGCGCGAGCGTTTTTTTTTTGCTGTGTGACGTCTGTTAACGTTCGATTTGAAGGAAATCAGGAAGTGTTGACCGCCATTTTGTCACTGCGAGTAAATATATTGTCATTTCAAAGCGTTGGAACATGGAAAGGGGAGAAGGTAGAGATTGTTTTGCTGCGTAGGTTTTCTCAGGGTGTGCAGTAAGGTCCTTAAAGGCGAAAATATATATATTTTTTTTCCGAAAAAAAGTTGCGGGGTGCGCGCACTCGGGCGCGCACACCTATTTACAAGAGTGTGAAAATGGAGATAAATCAGAAGTTTGAGTGCTTTGATATAAGATGGCTCTGAAAAGAGCCCTTGTGTTTATTGAGTTGTTTCTGCATTTATAAGTAAGTACCGATGCAGAGTCTGATGTTGCAGAGGAAGATTTTGTTTCCCTCATCCGTGAAATGAACACCATCTGTCCTATAGATGTCTTGCATGTGGTAACGCAAGTTGTTGTGGTAAATAGAACCCATGCTATAATCTCTGAGGAAAGCAGAAACAGATTTATTAACATGTCTCCTTGCTTTCTCAATTTGTGCACAATGCTGATTGGACCAATTCCATTTCTGTCTTTGGCATATATTGGAATATACCAAGGCAGTTCGAGGAAAAAGTGTCATCAATTGTCTAAAGGTGTCTTTTAGAAGCATTTCCAGACCTACCCCAGTCAATGTGCCTAGATGGTTCCCACCACAGTGCACAATTATAAGGTCTGGTTCTGGGAGATGCATAAAAGTTTTCACCAATGGTATTAATTGGTGACATCTTAATCCTCTTTGCCCAATCCACGTTATCTGCACATTTGGTAAATCAAGGTTGGAAATTCGTCTGCTTGCTGCATATTTTCCACTCCAGTGAATATAGCTGTGTCCTAAAAGCAAAACCTTCATTTTCAAGGAAGATGCAGTCATGCTCCGATGGGTTGTGGAAGTGGAATGGCAGTTAGAAGCTGAAATTCAGGATAAAAAAATGGATGAGGCTTGGTGTGGTTGAAAAACAAAAGATGATTGGTTGATTCTAATACGTGAAGATTGAAGACTACGTTGCATGTTAATGTTATGTAAAAGGAAAAGTAGTATTGGGTGTGAAAAAAATGACATGTAACAGAGCTGTGGATAGGCAGGTGTTTCTGGAGGGAAAACAGTGTTGTTAGTTTGCTGTAGAACGTTGAGATATGAACTTTTGACCTGTGCCTTCAGCCAGGTGCAGAATGAGGTGTTACCATGGAAACAGCCAGAGATGGCAGTGGGTGATGGGTGACTTTTATGTGACATTGAAAATATTGTGAGGGACAACCAACTGAAATGTAAATTTGAATACAAAATTTTGCGGGAGGAAATATGATTGGCTGAAGAGACATATATGAGTCTGTATTGACTGGATATCTGTGCCATTGAATTTTGGTTGCAGTGATAGCAGCATAATTGAGACTTCCGTCAAACGAATATCTATTTTGTGACTGTCACTGTTGTACATCGTACAAAGCATTGGTAAAGATTAGTCTGTAACTGTTTGTTTTGTCATGTACCGTAAAAGAAAGGGTTCACGGGCTGTTATAGGCCTGTGGGTTCTAGTATGAGTAAATCAGGTCGACAAAAGAAAATATTAAGTTAGTACAGCTGAAGTTACGTGGAACACATGAATACTGTTTCAATATACAATCATTTTAGTTGAGATTATGGATTAAAAGAGAGAACGTGTATATTTGAAATGTTTATTCAGAAATGCACTGTTTTCAAGGCAAGTTTCTTATCTAATACGAGTGCAGACATTGCAAAAAACAAAGTAATCGGTATAGCCACTAGTACATAAAATACAAACGGTATAGTTGATGAAAAATGAATATGGTTTAGCAAAATTAATTATACACTCTTATGAGGAAGTATATTGGGGCAGATTTATGAAGGCCTTGCGCCGCCGGTGCGTTACTTTTAACATAAATAAGGCTCATTATATGTTAATAAATGGATGAAGGTCTCTGGCCTTTCAGTTTAGGAACGATACATGAAAATGCTAGTGGTTAGACCAGTGTTTCCCAAACTGTGGTCCGCGGACCCCCAGGGGTCCTTGACCCATTCTCAGGGGGTCCGCAGGCAGCAGTTTTAAAAGCACTTCAAAGTTCCTTGCAGAATTATCAGTTTTGGAGCAACAATAAAAGTGTCAAGATAACACCAGTGATTAATGTACCTGCTGGAGAGAGGAGAGTTTTGTCCAGTGGCAACTTCAACTTATCTAATGTAGCACAGAGGGTTACTGCAAAGAATATGTACCATGTATTTAATTAAAAAAATGTTATATGCATAGGTCAGTGGGGTACTTACTGCTTTTGTAAGTAACTTATTTTTCTTCCCAGATTGTCGTATCCTTGTGCATAATAAGGTCTGCATTTACTATTCTTTGAAAGCTAATAAAATTCAATCTGTAATGATAACTGTGTTGTAGACTGCACCATTGTTTCCCAAAAACCTTTGGGGGAGAGCATTCCAAAGCACCCTCTGTAGTGGTCAGGCTCACTCATTGCACTTGGTATGCACCGTATGGGGAGTGGTCTGAAAACATTTTCTAGGGCTGCTTTTGGTTTCCAGACTGGCCCTTGCAGGAGCAGGAGCCTCGAACAGCAAAATAAAACCAGCAGCACCAATCTTCCCATTAAATTATTTCGTTTTTTGTAAATTCACAGAAGTGGAGGAGCGTGTCGTTATCCTCCTTGGCTTAATGACACGGTCCACCACTTCGGAAAGAGGGTTTTGGCCATATTTACAAGAATATGGTGCAGCCCTGTGTTTCCCCCTGCGCTTGCGCTACACTTAGCAGGGTAGCGGCAATGCAGGCACCCTTGCACCATAGTGCAAGTGTGACTGCGTGCAGGGGAAGATTGTTTATGTACAGGAAGATCCTCCTTCCTGAACATAAAAAATCCAAGGCGTTTTGCTTTTTCCATGTGTACTGCATAAGGCAGCACACATGAAAAAAGCTAAATCGAGGAGAAATAAAGCATTTATCCTCGTTTCGTCAAGTTAAGTCCAGGTGTTTCCTGGTTTTAATTATGGCACAGTCTCCTATTTACGCTGCCCTTGTAAATAGGACAACAAGGGGTGGTGATGGACAGAGTCTTTGAATTAAGCAGAATACTCTCACCCAGTCAAGAGATCAGGGCTAGATCCAACACCGTTTTTTAGCTCATTGCACCATCCCAGTTTCAGAACCTGGCTGTATGCAAATTAGTCTGTCCCTGGCCCAGTGCATCATGGGAACAGGGCAGACCAGACTACAAAAGCCAATTCTTACACTGGGAAGGAAACAAGCTTCCGGGGACCGGTTTCTGGCATTACAGCCGTCTTCGGCCCGGCTTGCTTGAATCCTGATGGTGCAATGAGCAAGGGACTCACATCTGAGTATACCCTTCCAGCCTTAGGGTGGACAAAAATATTTACAACAAGGGGTGGTGATGGACAGAGTCTCTGAATTAAGCAGAATACTCTCACCCAGTCAAGAGATCAGGGCTAGATCCAACACCGTTTATTAGCTCATTGCACCATCCCAGTTTTGTCTCCTTTCTGGTGAAGAATTGGCTTGGTAGTTTGGTCTGCCCTGTTCCCATGATGCACTGGGCCAGGGACAGACTAATTTGCATATAGCCAGGTTCTGAGCTGGGATGGGGCAGTGAGATAAATAACGGTGATGGATCAAGCCCTGATCTTTGGACTGGGTAAGAGTGGTCTGCTTAATTCAGACACTCTGTTCATCACCACCCCCTTTTCTGTATCGTTTTTGGCCACTATAGGTGTGGCAGGGTATACTCAGACATGAGTCCCTTTCTCACTGCTCCATCAGGATTCAAGCAAGCCGGGCCGAAGAGGCTGAAATGCCAGAAACCGGTCCCCGGTAGCTTGTCTCCTTTCTGGTGAAGAATTGGCTTGGTAGTTTGGTCTGCCCTGTTCCCATGATGCACTGGGCCAGGGACAGACTAATTTGCATATAGCCAGGTTCTGAGCTGGGATGGGGCAGTGAGATAAATAACGGTGATGGATCAAGCCCTGATCTTTGGACTGGGTAAGAGTGGTCTGCTTAATTCAGACACTCTGTTCATCACCACCCCCTTTTCTGTATCGTTTTTGGCCACTATAGGTGTGGCAGGGTATACTCAGACATGAGTCCCTTTCTCACTGCTCCATCAGGATTCAAGCAAGCCGGGCCGAAGAGGCTGAAATGCCAGAAACCGGTCCCCGGTAGCTTGTCTCCTTTCTGGTGAAGAATTGGCTTGGTAGTTTGGTCTGCCCTGTTCCCATGATGCACTGGGCCAGGGACAGACTAATTTGCATATAGCCAGGTTCTGAGCTGGGATGGGCCAGTGAGATAAATAACGGTGATGGATCAAGCCCTGATCTTTGGACTGGGTAAGAGTGGTCTGCTTAATTCAGACACTCTGTTCATCACCACCCCCTTTTCTGTATCGTTTTTGGCCACTATAGGTGTGGCAGGGTATACTCAGACATGAGTCCCTTTCTCACTGCTCCATCAGGATTCAAGCAAGCCGGGCCGAAGAGGCTGAAATGCCAGAAACCGGTCCCCGGTAGCTTGTCTCCTTTCTGGTGAAGAATTGGCTTGGTAGTTTGGTCTGCCCTGTTCCCATGATGCACTGGGCCAGGGACAGACTAATTTGCATATAGCCAGGTTCTGAGCTGGGATGGGGCAGTGAGATAAATAACGGTGATGGATCAAGCCCTGATCTTTGGACTGGGTAAGAGTGGTCTGCTTAATTCAGACACTCTGTTCATCACCACCCCCTTTTCTGTATCGTTTTTGGCCACTATAGGTGTGGCAGGGTATACTCAGACATGAGTCCCTTTCTCACTGCTCCATCAGGATTCAAGCAAGCCGGGCCGAAGAGGCTGAAATGCCAGAAACCGGTCCCCGGTAGCTCGTCTCCTTTCTGGTGAAGAATTGGCTTGGTAGTTTGGTCTGCCCTGTTCCCATGATGCACTGGGCCAGGGACAGACTAATTTGCATATAGCCAGGTTCTGAGCTGGGATGGGGCAGTGAGATAAATAACGGTGATGGATCAAGCCCTGATCTTTGGACTGGGTAAGAGTGGTCTGCTTAATTCAGACACTCTGTTCATCACCACCCTCTTTTCTGTATCGTTTTTGGCCACTATAGGTGTGGCAGGGTATACTCAGACATGAGTCCCTTTCTCACTGCTCCATCAGGATTCAAGCAAGCCGGGCCGAAGAGGCTGAAATGCCAGAAACCGGTCCCCGGTAGCTTGTCTCCATTCTGGTGAAGAATTGGCTTGGTAGTTTGGTCTGCCCTGTTCCCATGATGCACTGGGCCAGGGACAGACTAATTTGCATATAGCCAGGTTCTGAGCTGGGATGGGGCAGTGAGATAAATAACGGTGATGGATCAAGCCCTAATCTTTGGACTGGGTAAGAGTGGTCTGCTTAATTCAGACACTCTGTTCATCACCACCCCCTTTTCTGTATCGTTTTTGGCCACTATAGGTGTGGCAGGATATACTCAAACATGAGTCCCTTTCTCACTGCTCCATCAGGATTCAAGCAAGCCGGGCCGAAGAGGCTGAAATGCCAGAAACCGGTCCCCGGTAGCTTGTCTCCTTTCTGGTGAAGAATTGGCTTGGTAGTTTGGTCTGCCCTGTTCCCATGATGCACTGGGCCAGGGACAGACTAATTTGCATATAGCCAGGTTCTGAGCTGGGATGGGGCAGTGAGATAAATAACGGTGATGGATCAAGCCCTGATCTTTGGACTGGGTAAGAGTGATCTGCTTAATTCAGACACTCTGTTCATCACCACCCCCTTTTCTGTATCGTTTTTGGCCACTATAGGTGTGGCAGGGTATACTCAGACATGAGTCCCTTTCTCACTGCTCCATCAGGATTCAAGCAAGCCGGGCCGAAGAGGCTGAAATGCCAGAAACTGGTCCCCGGTAGCTTGTCTCCTTTCTGGTGAAGAATTGGCTTGGTAGTTTGGTCTGCCCTGTTCCCATGATGCACTGGGCCAGCGACAGACTAATTTGCATATAGCCAGGTTCTGAGCTGGGATGGGGCAGTGAGATAAATAACGGTGATGGATCAAGCCCTGATCTTTGGACTGGGTAAGAGTGGTCTGCTTAATTCAGACACTCTGTTCATCACCACCCCCTTTTCTGTATAGTTTTTGGCCACTATAGGTGTGGCAGGGTATACTCAGACATGAGTCCCTTTCTCACTGCTCCATCAGGATTCAAGCAAGCCGGGCCGAAGAGGCTGAAATGCCAGAAACCGGTCCCCGGTAGCTTGTCTCCTTTCTGGTGAAGAATTGGCTTGGTAGTTTGGTCTGCCCTGTTCCCATGATGCACTGGGCCAGGGACAGACTAATTTGCATATAGCCAGGTTCTGAGCTGGGATGGGGCAGTGAGATAAATAACGGTGATGGATCAAGCCCTGATCTTTGGACTGGGTAAGAGTGGTCTGCTTAATTCAGACACTCTGTTCATCACCACCCCCTTTTCTGTATCGTTTTTGGCCACTATAGGTGTGGCAGGGTATACTCAGACATGAGTCCCTTTCTCACTGCTCCATCAGGATTCAAGCAAGCCGGGCTGAAATGCCAGAAACCGGTCCCCGGTAGCTTGTCTCCTTTCTGGTGAAGAGTTGGCTTGGTAGTTTGGTCTGCCCTGTTCCCATGATGCACTGGGCCAGGGATAGACTAATTTGCATATAGCCAGGTTCTGATCTGGGATGGGGCAGTGAGATAAATACCGGTGATGGATCAAGCCCTGATCTTTGGACTGGGTAAGAGTGGTCTGCTTAATTCAGACACTCTGTTCATCACCACCCCCTTTTCTGTATCGTTTTTGGCCACTATAGGTGTGGCAGGGTATACTCAGACATGAGTCCCTTTCTCACTGCTCCATCAGGATTCAAGCAAGCCGGGCCGAAGAGGCTGAAATGCCAGAAACCGGTCCCCGGTAGCTTGTCTCCTTTCTGGTGAAGAATTGGCTTGGTAGTTTGGTCTGCCCTGTTCCCATGATGCACTGGGCCAGGGACAGACTAATTTGCATATAGCCAGGTTCTGAGCTGGGATGGGGCAGTGAGATAAATAACGGTGATGGATCAAGCCCTGATCTTTGGACTGGGTAAGAGTGGTCTGCTTAATTCAGACACTCTGTTCATCACCACCCCCTTTTCTGTATCGTTTTTGGCCACTATAGGTGTGGCAGGGTATACTCAGACATGAGTCCCTTTCTCACTGCTCCATCAGGATTCAAGCAAGCCGGGCCGAAGAGGCTGAAATGCCAGAAACCGGTCTCCGGTAGCTTGTCTCCTTTCTGGTGAAGAATTGGCTTGGTAGTTTGGTCTGCCCTGTTCCCATGATGCACTGGGCCAGGGACAGACTAATTTGCATATAGCCAGGTTCTGAGCTGGGATGGGGCAGTGAGATAAATAACGGTGATGGATCAAGCCCTGATCTTTGGACTGGGTAAGAGTGGTCTGCTTAATTCAGACACTCTGTTCATCACCACCCCCTTTACTTGTAAATAGGAGGCAGCATTAAAAAATCAATGGCTGTTGCAGTGGAACGCCCATCGCAACACCCACTTCCCACCTCTTTCACGTTAAGTATTGCATGAAAGTGGTTCTTATTTGCAAAGCAGCGTTAAGCCATAGTAAGTGGCTCAACGGTGCCTTGTACATAGGGCGAAACCCATATCGACACGGGAATATCGCAAAAAGTGACGTTCCCATGGAGATAGGGGTTTGTAAATCTGCCCCAAAAATTGTTAGTAATTCGAGTTTTTCTTTTGTGTACACCTGAAACAATTTCCCTGAGATATGTGGCATACAAGGTAAAATAGAACACCGGGACCTTTATCGATTGCGTTATGTTGCACAAAAGAAAAAAATACACGTAACAGACTTGGATCATTTACATTTTCACTATTTCTGGGCACTTTGCTTTTTGACCTTTCAGTAACCGACTTGCTTTATTTCGCCTGTATTTTACGTAGATCGGAAACAATGGCTATGTATTCGAACTTACCAATTCAAGAGCTACTATTATATTTGGTTTTCACAAAATCTTTATTAAAAAATGATGACGTACAAATGCAGGCATACAACCACGTAAGTGATGACGCACAAATGCAGGCCTAAAACTACGTGGGCCAGCCACGGAGCAGACTGGGGCTGTACAAGAGGGCATATTTATTTGAGGAAAACATAACTGAGTCGCTGGTCATTTTATTTCATCAAGGTACGATAAGTGGAATAGAATCATATCGAAAATTAATTGTGGGCAAGTACCATCAGTGTTGAAAAATCGACCTTTCAATAATACTGTAATTAATGATGCGTCAGAACTTAATATCAATTCATTGTCCGAATGTTCAAGCAATACTCATCCCCTCCCGCCATGTGCTTCAAGAACTGCATCCATATTTCATGATCTGAAGTCTGAGCATCCGGAACACAACGGGGAATTGCGAGTTTCGTTTATATCGGCGCCATTTTGGGTGGGGTCAGGCGGGCCCAAGTATAGTCTAAATGTCTCCACCAACTCGGGGTTGGACCAGAATCTCTTTCGGCAGTCCAGAAGTTCCGTTAAGGGGCAACAGAAGGGACCGGTGACATGAACCATCAATCAAAGAAATTGAGGGGCAACAATCTTTCCTACCGGGTCATACTGATGTTCCACCGGAACCGATCGAATCAGTAGTCTGCAGGATTTTTGGTCATTCAAACTGAGGCTGGCGTCAGCATGAGAGCGCCAACGTCTTGTGGCTACGCTTTGGTCGTTCTGCGGGCAATCATGGCAGTCCTTTTCCATCGGGGGCGGTCGGAGGCCCGCGGAGGCCGAGGGCCCTCCGCAGCTCTCGTAGAATCTTCAAAGTTGAGGAGAACGCCTCTGGACAGGTGTCTTCCATTCAGAAAATATTGTTGGCAGCATTTTGAAAGGAAAGACAGGGGCCCATTTTCTGGTTAACAGGCGACCAGGCCAACTTTTCACGCCAGGCCCATTCCTGCAAAGTCGACCGCCATTTTTAGGAGATCTGCAACCACCGGCAGTCACTGGGTTGCAGGAGCAGATGGACTCAAGCCTGTCGGGCGAAGCATCGTTGCACCGCCACAGTGGACGAGACCCTGCTGGGTGAGTGGAGCGTCGCTGTACCGTAAGAGTGGACGAGTCCTTTGCGGGGCGCGTGGAGCGTCCCTATACAGCCACAGTGGGCGAGTCCTTTGCTGGGCTCGTGGAGCGTCCCGACACCGCCACAGTATGCGAACCCTTTGCTGGGCTCGTGGAGCGTCCCTATATCGCCACAGTGGACGAACCCTTTGCCGGGTGTGTGGATCATTGGGGGTGCAGCTGAGGGGCCTCCTCCTGGGGAGGCGGGAGAGGCTTGTCCGCACCGCCTCTCCCTCCCAGTGCACCCCACGGCGTCTTGCTGATATTTGTTATGGCCGGACCAGGCGATGAAGAGAGGGGGGGTCGGAGGCATATGCAAGACATCCCCCCCTTGTGGCCTGCAAGGCGCCGAAAGAGGAAGGGAATGGCAAGACAAGTTCATCTCGGGTCGGGCCCATGCCTTCTCCGGCCGCTCTTTGCCACGGCCCCAGGAACGGATCCCTTGGTTCATCCTGGGGACAGGCCTTGGCGCGTGGTGTCGCCTCCGGACTATTCACGTAATGGTTCTCCACCCCAGGCCGTTGCCGACGGCTTTTATAGACTTTCTGACGCTCAAAAACCCTACTAGAAAGCAGCCCAAAAGTAGCCCAACATTGCTACTTTGGGGGAGGAGGGACAGGGACGGCGTCAAGTAGACGGCGAAATGCATTGTGGGTTTGTTGCTGCGGCCGTTTGTCATGTAAATAGTTCTTTTAATATATTTTTGTTCAAGAATAAAAACGTTTTAACCTGTTATTTTGCTGTCGTGTGGTATATTCCTAATATTTGTTGCTCTGATGTCGTTTCCCCTACCAAATGTAACATGTGATTGTAATCTACAGCCGGACATTCCGACAGGACATGAGAGCAAAAGGGGGGGGGGGTCAGATCTGAAGTTGGGCAGGCGATAAGATCACGTTTTGCTATGTGGGGCTATCTATGTTCGTGATGGGGCCTAAAAGGGGGCAAGATGGCGGGGCCACTGTGCCGTGACTTTCGCTTTAACTCCAACAGTGGTGAGGGTGAACACAAATGAACGCCGCTTATGTACATATACATTTTCATTTTCTACACCACATGAAACCTGCTTCAGGTTTCATATAGGCGTTTTGTTGCAGGGTGGGCATTCATTTGCATGAAAGCCCTGTAAAACTAACACAGTGAAATTTAGAAGATTTCACTGAGTCAGCTTTATAGCATTGCTGAATCAAATCCTTACGCCTGTTTGAAACAGGCATAAGGAGTGATGCACCATGCAATTTGTGGCTTGCTCCTGTGCATTGCAGTAGACATGTCGCGCTTACGACGTGATTCCTGCAATGTGCTGCTTTTGCGGCACAGATGCGTGACGCATCTGTGTTGTTTTTGCTCAATGGTGCTCCACATTGTAAATGCGGGACACCATGGGTGGCAGAGCAGCGGTGCACATTAACTGGTGCATCTCTGGGGATGCGCCAGTTAACATAAATGTGCCCCTTTACATTTAAGTATGAGCAGGGGACACAGAGTTGGTGAGGCTTATCCAAGGTTAAAAAGAGATGAGTCCTGTTCACTGAAAACTTGGACATAGGACTCACCTCCTCAGCATCGCTGGACATGGCTAAATAATAGCTGCAAAATGTTACTCTTGTTAAACAATTTTACTATTATAGTCTCTGAGATTTGTCTCTTACTCTGCAACATCTTATTGTTGTTCTCTTTCTTTAAAGATAACGACAACATCAACCATGAGTGATAATGAGCAATCCGTTGATCTCGATCTTATCGTTGAACTTGTCATTGAAACGTCAGTGGAAGTGGATCCCTTAGATGATTTAAATCCTGAGGATGATGAAGAACATGATGAGGATGCCGATTTGTCAGAATTGTATGACATAGGGTGGGAAGCTGACCTGCTTGAGCCTATGGAACTATAAACATTTATTTTTAAAATTTACTGGAAATAAAAAGTGAAAATGTAAACCGATTCATTTAAAATTAAACACAACTTGAAAATCAGGTTATGTGTAGTGTCTTTAATAAAATAGTCAAATATGCTCATAAAAATATTTCTAAACCAATGAAAAGCTTTATTAACAAGTCACATGACTTGTTATGCTTACGTTACGCGCTCCGCGCCGCGCCCCGGATTGCTTCCGGGAAGCTGCGCTTCGCGCCTCGCGCACCGGAGCACTTCCCATTGCGCTAACGCGGCGTGTCATATGACGCATTATGCAACAACGCGATACGTCGTTGGGGCTCCACCGGAACTGATTGAATTGGTAGTCTACAGTGTTTCTGGAAGTTTCAGACTGAAGCTGGCGTTAGCATGAGAGCACCCCGTGGCTACGTCGTGGCCATTCTGCGAGCAATCATGGCAGAAGCTCCCCACCGGAACTCTGCGGGAGTCGGGGGCCCCTGTGACTCTTGTAGAATCTTCAAGGCCTCGTAGTAAAAGTATGCGTGGTAAAGGCTGTCGTTGTAACCATGCATGCGTTGTAATGCATGCGTGGTTAAAGTTTTCGTTGAAACGGCCTCGTTGTAATGGTCGTTTCCCTTCAGGCCCATGCTGTTTCAAAACTGTGCATGTGCTTGAAGCAGGCGTAGGTATTTTGACGCAGCATAGAAACTACTAAGAACCAATTGGAAGTGTTGTTTTCAAGTCACATGACTTCACATGCGCGTCTCAGGACGTGTACGTGGTGATAGTATCTAGTCACGTACGCCATTTGGAAGTAGCGGTCTAATTTAACGAAGTTTCAAAACGTGAAAAGGAGTAAATTCAAACATATCCGGATTTAATATATCTTTTGAGCTCGATTCAAGCATACAATTGTTAAAGTATAAAACCTTTTATATATTTGAAAATAGCAAGGTGTGTACATTCGGTCACACACGAAAGTTTAAAAAGACATTCGGCTCCATTTAATGAAAATTTTCATAATAATAAAAAAGAAGCCTAGGTTTAGTGTCTTTGACGTAGTATAAGTTCTTTTGTGGGTCTATGAAGAAATTTAATAAGTTGCAATTGTAAAGTTTTCTCGAAATATATAGGCGAGTGCGCGCACACGGTCGCGCACGAACGAAAGCCAAAAAAGCGGAGATAAACCCCCTTTATAATATGCTCCTGGAGCTCTTTTTGGTACAATGAGTTAGTTCTGAAAAGAACGTTTTTTTTTTTTAAAACAAGTGTTATGTTGTGTTTGATTTTTTAAACTTGCAACAACATTTTTCATATGTGACACAGGATCGAAATGAAATGAAGAAATGTATCTTTTCTCGGGGCATTTATGACTCTCAATTTTTAGTTTAGTAAGAATGAGGCTCTGCTCTCCGTACAGAAGAATGTCTCCACACTCATTGCATTTCATGTGCACCTTTGCAAGATATGGTCTCAAGTCCATCACAGCACTCGATGGAGATACAGGTCGTCCACCAGAAGATGTGCTGGCCACCTCTGATGGTAATAGCGTGGCCAGGGCTCTTGTCGATGCCTTTGCAAATTCAACAGGGTGCACTTGTTTGACATGCCACACCATGGTATGTATGGAAAAGGAATATTTTTTTCTTGGATTTCCTCTTGAGAGAACCTTATTGCATATCGCGCAGGTAACTTTTGGCGCATTAACTTTCTTTTGTTCTTCAGGATAAGTGAAAAATTGCCAAATAAAAGATTCCTTTTTTCTTTTTAAAGGTAGTCGCTCATTTCCTTCAGATTCGGAAGATGAATGCGGGGCGGCAGCCATTTCAGCAAAGTCTTCCGAAGGGTGTTGAACGTTGTTTTCTTTTGAGAGTAGAAAAGATAGTGAGAGAAGTGGGTGGAGTACTCCGTGTAAATTGCAGAATAGAAACTACTAAGAACCAATTGGAAGTGTTGTTTTCAAGTCACATGACTTCACATGCGCGTCCCAGGACGTGTACGCGGTGATAGTATCTAGTCACGTACGCCATTTGGAAGTAGCGGTCTAATTCAGCGAAGTTTCAAAACGTGAAAAGAAGTAAATTCAAACATTTTCGGATTTAATATATCTTTTGAGCTCGATTCAAGCATACAATTGTTAAAGTATAAAACCTTTGATATTTTTTTTTAAAATACCAAGGTGTGTACATTCGGTAACACACGAAAGTTTAAAAAGACATTCGGCTCCATTTAATGAAAATTTTCATAATATTAAAAAAGAAGCCTAGGTTTAGTCTCTTTGACGTATTATAAGTTCTTTGATGGGTCTATGAAGAAATTCAATAAGTTCAGATTGCAAAGTTTTCACGAAATATATAGGCGGGTGCGCGCAGTCGGTCGCGCACGAAAGCTTGGAAATGCGCTATCCATTTTATTGAGAACTGTTGCCGAGAGTGCGCACACCGGGTCGTGCACGAAAGTTTAGAAAGGCTATTTTTATTTATAGACAAATTTTAATGCGTTGTAAAAAAGGCAAGGTACAGACTTTCTAATTCTGTATCGCTTTACAAGGAGTCTCTATGCAACTTGAACAGTGAAGAAAACTGATTTTTTCCGAAAAAAATATTGCCAGAACTTTATTGACAAAAGTATAGGTTGCATACACGAGATATTTCTGAATTAGCATTTTAAAAACTAATGAAATTCACTGAAAAAACCATAGGTTTTACACACGTTATATTCAGGAAGTAGCATTTACAAAACCTATGAAATTCACTGAAAAAACCATAGGTTTGACACCAGTTATAGTTAGCTGGAAATTTTACTGATATAAAACCAATGAAATTCCACGTTATAGTTAGTTGGACTCACTATAACTTGCGCGTGTAATGCACTGCTGATGACGTCACATATTACATCACTCATGACATCACTGATGACACCATCCTTGTGACACAGAGACAGACCTCCTTTCACTGTAATCTAACCCTTGAAACACATATTCAAAAATAGAAACTAAAATTTTCAAAAAAATGGAGATACCCATACCAGTTACAACAACCAATTCAATAATTCCACCATCTATATACACATGCACTAATTCACCAACAGTTCTATATATTCACTCATACATATATTCACTAATCATATGTAGTGATACACCTACACATCCTGTTACACCCCGAAAGTCATCCAAAAATTATTCACACACATACTCACACATGCAAATAAACTATTGAACATCCATTAATTTGCATAAACAGCTATACACACACTACCACTTTACTTCTAAGGAAACTTACACATACTTACTCTCTTAAAAAATCACTTATAGAAAAATACTAATTTAAACAGGAACTCTTACAATCCCTCACTCTCAGATATACTCACTTATATACATCAATATTCACATATACTAGATTAAAACATATGTAGTTACTGATAAAGACACTAATAAGACAGTCATTCACTCACTAACACAGACATATACACACTCATCCACCCATACAGTCCTGCATATATGCTGTCTTCAAAACACATACAAACAGAGACTCAGCCATTCTTGCATCTATGTAGTAAGTAATACCCCCACCAAACCATGCAAACACTCATACTGATACTAAGAAAAACATCTAATAACCTATATACATACACATGTAGCAACTCACCAACCCATGCAGGCACTTATACACAAAGTGAAACACTAATACATATATTGAACTATTTAAGCATTACTCACTAATATATGTATTCACTAAGATATTCAATAATATATACATATATAACACATATTTATTTTTCAGAAAGACACACATTCACTGGATGGTGTCATCAGTGATGTCATGAGTGATGTAATATGTGACGTCATCAGCAGTGCATTACACGCGCAAGTTATAGTGAGTCCAACTAACTATAACGTGGAATTTCATTGGTTTTATATCAGTAAAATTTCCAGCTAACTATAACTGGTGTCAAACCTATGGTTTTTTCAGTGAATTTCATAGGTTTTGTAAATGCTACTTCCTAACTATAACGTGTGTAAAACCTATGGTTTTTTCAGTGAATATATATATGTTTAAACAAATATGCATGAAAAAAACCATGGTATAAGCCACTATTTAATAGCCCAGGAGCAGACGCACGCAGCGGGCACGCCAAAGGTAAGCCCATCTGCGCCCGGCCAAGCCCTGCCGAGACCAGGGGCCACAACCCCTGTTCAATTCAACACAACGGGGATAAGGTACTCATCTAAACAACTGTTAGAATTTCGCCGACCCTCTTTTCGTAATTGTCATACAATTGAATTAGACAAAGCCCCCAATAACTGTCAGCACTGTAAGTTCTCCATTATGGGCACAGTTTACAATGTCTACCAGGACAGGGTTTGACACCTAGGCAACTAACCTGGACTCTCTAATCACACTAATTTAGCAGGGAAGACAACACACTTAGGTACACCTCCACTACATCAATACATCAAGATTTTACATTCTACAGCATTAACTGTTGTAAATTCCCGAGGCTTAAAGCTGACATTTTTGATCCTCTATAAAATAACCAACCAGATGCCATTTTTCTAACGGAAACCTGTTTACATAACTGTTCAGGGCCTGATGTGGCAACTGCACCCCCTGCAAACTACTCCATCTTTAGGAAGGACAGAAAATTAAGAATGGAGGGGCATTGCTATTATTCACAAAACCTTTATTGAATGCAATTGCAAAGATGTATCTGCCACTGACTGTGAAGCCTTATTATTCAAACTCACACCTAAGTTTACATTGTCTGGTACACTAATGTATCGCCCTCCGGGCCCAGCTGGGCCTTGGTCACTGTCCTTCCCCAACCTTAAAAACTCCCATGTTCTGAATGCTGCCAATTTTACCATCTTGGGTGACCTGAATCTTCATTGAAATGTTCCTGTGTGCACAAAAATTGCTGCTTCATTGCTGACCTTGAAGCAATGAATATTCATCTCTGTAATTCAGGTCCACTCATGTAGCAGGCCACCTGCTTGACCCAATTTTTCCAATTTCTCGGATCTTATCTGCCCCCCGGTTTTCCCACTGTGCTGGTCTGATCATTGTGCGGTTACCCTTCTGTTGGAAGTTGCAGCCGCCCCCCCGGTAGTCGCATCTCAAAACTCAAAGTCAGACACTGGGCAAAGCTCAATGTTGGAGCCTTAAACAATCTCTTAGATGATTCTAGACCAGCTATAAAAAAACGTTCTACCTCAGATATGGGCTCTATCCAAAGCTGGATCTCTTAGGCAGTAGATACCTGCCTTCCTCTCTCCAACAAACGTTTAGGTAACCATCAGCTGGAAGCCCACTGGTTTACGGAGAAGCTCAAGATGGAGAAATCCAAATGTAAAACTCTGGAAAGGCAGTGGAGGAAACACTACCAGACAGATGCTAAGATAGCCTACAAAAAGCCTCTAAGTGGCTAGCACACTCTGCGCAAAGCAGCTTGTGCTGAGTTTGTCTCTAAAAAGATTTCTCAAGTGCAACACTACCCTAAAACCCTTATTAAGGTACTTAAAGAACTAACTAGGAGATATGTAGGTAATTGATTGTTATGAAGGTTGTTACAGGAAAATGTGTTGGGGGGTAATACAATAAGCCCCTATGATTCGATATAACTAATAGGGAGTATTAAAAAGGGGACGTAAATGACTAAAGGAAATACACATAGTAATTAAGATGAATTACCTATTATAAGATTGAGAAGTCATGTTTATGTTTTAGATACAAGAACAGTGGATAACTGATTAGATCGCTTTTGGTTTATTGAGACATACTGGATGAAATTCAAGAGGGTATGTAGCTGATGCCTCACATATCTATGGTATGAGAGATTGTCTCTTTTGATAATTTTAACTCAAATCATCATCACACTAGGGAGTTGTGAGGGAGTATCCCGTGTGTATATATAAGGTTTAAGATTTAGAATGTTTATATCATTGTTAATTGCAGCCCTGAGGAAGTCTGATGTCATAATACAGACAGGACAAAACACGTCTTGGCTGCGCTGTGAAAAATTGGAAATTATGAAGAAATAATAAACCGAACATTACAAGCGTGGGAACCATATACTGGAGGACTGTGATCATTTACATTGAGAGTGCTCGGAAGGACTTTCTATATTGTTGTATTGAACCACGCAGGTGGCTCAACTGTGGAGTCGTGGTAACCGGCTCTGTCTTTTCCTGGAGCACCAACAGAGACAATTCATGTTACTAACCTAAATCTGCTGAGCGCTCATATTTAACTGTTACCTTTTTAAGAGTTAGTATCTTAACTATCTTGCTTACTAGTTAAACAACTTAAAAAGAATGTGGTAGATAGAGTCTCACCCCAGCTGTATGCTGTGCTCACCAGGACTGCTGCTGCTGCAAAGCCCCCCTAGGGCAGAAAGAAGGTGGTGGGTATAGCGTCGGGGCTAACAAGCCCAAAAGAAGCATCTGTTTTTTGCATAGAAAGTTTCTGGGTGGTTGGTAAAGTGGGGCTGAGAAAAAGAGGGGTCCCAAAAAGCAAAATCCCTATGTAATTTCCATAGTCTTCTTTAAACATTGTTATAGCAAACACTGCTGAAATGAATTATACCAACTTTGGCAGGAAGCTAGATCTTGGTACGCATATTGCACTTTTTGTGATTTGTTATAAATCTGTTCAGTAGTTGTTGAGAAATTAAGTTGAAAAAAATATAGATATCAGCATGGTTGGGTCCGTGAGAGTCTCAAAAGACTCTTGCGGGAGCACTAAATTAAAAAAGAGCTCTTGGATTGACCCTGGGAGCTTTATTTCCCTTGGACAATCTCGCTCCCACGGGCAGGGAAACCTTTGTTTTCTCCTACTTGGCAGGAGCATTTTAAAATATCCCAACTCTGCTCCTAGGAAGTGGGAGCCTACTGTTTTCCTACCCCCACAGATAAGGGCAGGAAAACAGATCAAGAGATTGCCATACCCCCAGAGGGAGCATCAAAAATAGATGCTCCTTCCAGGTGGGAGCAATGCCGGCTCCTACAGCATGTGGCGACCTGTCTGGGGGCCATGGGCACCTGAGGTTACCCCTGGTCCACCAAAGAGTGTATGGTGCGTGCCCTGGGTGAGCACAAGGGCACCTACCTTTAATGAATGCGGTCCGCTGGGATGGGAGCCTTGAGTCTGAAAACCGCTCTAGGAGAAATTTAAGAAATGTGTGGCCCTGGGGGATGGGGTCACCAGGGCCTTTTAAAGCCCCAGTGAAAGGGGGCAGCCCCCAATTCTTTAAAAAAAAAACATTGGGAATTGGGACCGCAGTGCCCAATAAGGCTCAGGGAGGGAGGCAACACAGTTCAGTCGCCTTTAATAAAAAAAGATGGCCCTGGGTATGGGGCCCCCAGTGCCTAAAGAGACTTGGGGAGGGGACCACACAGCTCGCCTCCCCTCTAGAACTAAAAAAGCAGCCCTGAGGGATGGGGTCCCCTTGGCATAAGGAGGGTCAGGGAGGGCGGCATGTGGCACCCTCCTCTTTAAAATACATAAAGCACCGGGGGATGGGATCCGCAGTGCCTAATGAGGCTTGGAGAGGGTGGCCACACGCCCCCTCTTCTATTTTATTGGTATCTTCCCAGGCATGGGATCACAGGGCCTAGTAAAGCTCGAGGAGGGGTCACATAGCCCCCTACCCTTTTTCTTCTCTTTGGCCACAGATGGGGTCCCCGGGTCCCAAAGGGAATGCGGCCACATGGCCTGGGTGCAGGCCAGGCCCTGCTGCCAACCCCCTGCCATGTATGGCCTTTGGGCATGCGCAGCATGGGGTTGGCTTTACATATGTTAATAAAATATTACTTAAATTTGGGGAAAAAATAGAAATTCACTGTAAAAAAACAAAGTTTAGAGTAACATTATAGTGAGGTGTGATAAAAAAAATCTGTTTTTGTTTCAAAAGAAACAGTCGAAATTCACTGAATAAAAGAAATGTTAAAGTAATGTTCTAGTTAGGTGAAAATGTCATTGACAACATTAACAATAATTAACTAAATATACCACAGAAATTCACCAGCTATAGTTAGCAGAGCTAACTATAACTTGTGCCCTCAACTTTCCCTGTTTATGATGTCACATAATATAATACATCACTCATTACATCTCAAGTGACATCATTGATGTCATCACTCATGACACCTTCCAGTGAGTGTGCTACTTTATTTTACTGTTTACACAGAGGCAGGTAGCTACCATACTACTTTTCTACCTATTTTTGTACAGCCTGTGTCTAGGTACAGGGTGTAAGTGTTTACAAAATGGATGTGCTTCTAATGCATCATAGATGTGTAGAGGCACTGAGCATGCTATAAATCTTTCTATTGACGAGTAACTCTGTGTCCAGATAGCAGATGACTAGTTCTGTCGAATATGTTGTACATATGTTTTTTGGCACTTGAGAAAAAGATTCCAGGAGGGCAAAGACTCTACATATCAGATACTAAGTATTGTAAGCTGCCTCAAGTTACTAGGTAGATTCGTCTCAGAATGACAATGTCTACATAACATAGATGTCTGTGTGCACCAGGTACTAATCTGTGCACATGTGCCTTTTTGCTTCAGAAGATGGTGTATCTGTAAATTTTCATCACAATATTAAGGCTGCAGGTAGTATGACGTTTAGCACCCTCAGACATGTTTATTTTAAGTGAATAGTGTCTTTTTGGAAACCTTTCGCATTGAATGCATACTGTTCCTAGTAAATACCTTAAATTGCACTTTGATATATTTCTCATGAGAGTTTCACTGTCTGCAAACATTGTGGTACAGAGTTAACTCTTGCCATACGGTAAACATTGTTTAAAGTACCCAGTTTCCCACGCATATGAACCTAATTTGTCAATGTAGGTTAGGTGACTATGAGTCGTTTGATGCAGATAAAGTTTTGTTCGTAGTAGCTTATTAATTTTGGAACAGATGTTGAGAATCTTGAGAGCGTTAGCTTTCTCAGCACACTTTTACACAGAGTGAACTCTGTGTGCAGTAAGGTTTTTTCCTATGTCTGTGATTGATTATTAATGTGAACTAGGCTACCCGTGAAGTGTATGCTATAGGGTCAATGTTGTACATAACTCATGCCTGCTACACCCAAGGGAGTTGTATCTGTGATGGCAATAATAATGTGTCATATTGTTCTGAGCTAATTTGCACTTGCTTTCAGGTCTCTAATGCAATACTAGTTTACAGAGCAATGTGTGCAAAAGAAGCTTGGATGATGTAATCAGTGATGTCAACTCTGATCTCATCAATTAAGTAATTTTAGATGTCATCAGTGATGTCATAAATGATGTCATAGAACATATCATGAGTGATCTAATATGTAAGGTCATACGCAGTGCTCGTCAGGGGCTCAAGTTATAGTTAACTCCAGTAATTATAACAGGTAGATTTCTGAGTTTTTAATTTATAACTTTTAATGTTTTGACTGACATATTAAACTAACTGTAACATTACGTTCACCTTTGTTTTTTTCAGTAAATTTCTAAGGGTTTTAAAAAAAAGAAACACAGATCTTTTCATCACTCCTAACTATAACATTACATTAACCTTTGCTTTTTCAGTAAAAAAGAAATATATATATATATTATATATATATATATATATATATATATATATATATCCACAACCAAGAATCGCTCCTACTGGAGTGCTGAGCCCCGAGAAAGGTGGCGCAAGTACCGGCGAAGCAGTCCGGTTAATTAATCAATTTCCAAAAAGACACACAGTTCGTGTTTGCGCTCTCAGGAAAAAAGGCGAAGGAACCCAATGGTAGAATCTGCAGTGTTTAATCACACAACGCGTTTCAGCTAAAGAGCCTTGTTCATGTGTAACCCAGCATGGTCACAATCGGCATTTAAGTACAGTTACGAGGTTTGCAACAACATACATCAAAAATAAAAGTAGGACTAGTGCACGAAGTTTGGCAGACATCTTGGAATGGTAAATGCTGCCACAGACAAGGTTCCAAATAGTGAATTACATTAAATTCATGTAAAATACATTAGTGCATTGGAAAAAGTTGTCAGCAGTGTACATACTTTAGTGCCTCTTTGATCTACTGTCCACAAATGGCAATTAGATGAAGTTTACAAGTTTTATCAAATCTAAAGTAGGACTAAGGTGCGACATATATGCAGACATCGTGTAATGGTGAATAATGCCTTCAACATGATTCAAAAATAGTGAAACAGCGTAAATTGATGTAAAATACATTTAGGCAATGATTTAAGAAGAAATTATAAGCACTATATACATGAAATGCAAATCTATAGTCTAACGTTGCCGGTCCAGGCAAAGTACTGTTATACATTACCACATTGTAAAATACAACGGGTCCTTTTGTGGAGGTTGGATTATCGCTCCATATACGAAAATTATAAATATATGTTAAATACATATGATCACCCTAAATACAAACGTGAATCAATATCTGAGCGAAAACACATTATTTTGACGCCCTCAACGTGGCTGACAAGATATTGGACTGCTGTTACTAAGTTAATAACCGTTTTGTTTACCATGTGTATATCCATTAGTAGTTCTTGTTTGAGCGCGTCTTTCTGGTTCCCACTGCGCCCTTTGTCTTGTCAGTATTCCCAGCGTTGTCGGAGTCTCTGTTTCCGATTTCTCCTCTTCCCCGACCTCTGCCTTTTCCCCGTCCGCGTCCTCTCGGTTTCGGAGAAGCATATATCACTTGGTTCTGTTTCTCTTTGTGACGGCTCTGTTGCATCACCCGGAATTCGTCTAAAAAATTCTTCCTTGGGGCTATTTCATCACTGGAGGCACTGTCCACTGTGATATCCGATTCCGTGTCACTCATCGTTAAGTTGTCTTTAGTTATGTCTCTTTTTATTCCACAGGAGGAAAGGAAGGGGCCATCACTGAATTTTCACGTACACGGGCGTACCTACCCTTTGCACTCTGGAATTCACCGCTCTCCACCTAAGTCACTATTTTTCATCGGCTTGTAAGGTTTGAGATTTTATAACAATCATACTATAATACGGGACAGACACCTTGCCTCAGCATTTTGCATATACACTTTGCTTTGTGAATTTACAGTGGACATTGACATTGTGATACTACTTATTTCATTATGGAATAATCTTGTAGACTATGGTGATCACGAGTAACAGCAGTCCAATATCTTGTCAGCCACGTTGAGGGCGTCAAAATAATGTGTTTTCGCTCAGATATTGATTCACGTTTGTATTTAGGGTGATCATATGTATTTAACATATATTTATAATTTTCGTATATGGAGCGATAATCCAACCTCCACAAAAGGACCCGTTGTATTTTACAATGTGGGAATGTATAACAGTACTTTGCCTGGACCGGCAACATTAGACTATAGATTTGCATTTCATGTATATAGTGCTTATAATTTCTTCTTAAATCATTGCCTAAATGTATTTTACATCAATTTACGCTGTTTCACTATTTTTGAATCATGTTGAAGGCATTATTCACCATTACACGATGTCTGCATATATGTCGCACCTTAGTCCTACTTTAGATTTGATAAAACTTGTAAACTTCATCTAATTGCCATTTGTGGACAGTAGATCAAAGAGGCACTAAAGTATGTACACTGCTGACAACTTTTTCCAATGCACTAATGTATTTTACATGAATTTAATGTAATTCACTATTTGGAACCTTGTCTGTGGCAGCATTTACCATTCCAAGATGTCTGCCAAACTTCGTGCACTAGTCCTACTTTTATTTTTGATGTATGTTGTTGCAAACCTCGTAACTTTACTTAAATGCCGATTGTGACCATGCTGGGTTACACGTGAACAAGGCTCTTTAGCTGAAACGCGTTGTGTGATTAAACACTGCAGATTCTACCATTGGGTTCCTTCGCCATTTTTCCTGAGAGCGCAAACACGAACTGTGTGTCTTTTTGGAAATATATATATATATATATATATATATATATATATATATATATATGTAGAGAGAGAGAGAGAGAGAGAGAGAGAGAGAGAGAGATAAAGTACTTCCTGCTGTACATAAAGATACTGCAAGTCACAGAGGAGTTCCTTAACCATATAGAGGAACAAGGCTAAGTATCTTTATAGAGTAATTGATCTCTAAGGTGACTCACAATATCCTTATCATGTACTTCAGAGGGTACGTTAACACATATAATACATGGTCGCACCATCACCTTTCCCACAAACGACTTAAAACCTTGGTGCATAGCTCTTTCATATGAAAGACAGAGCATGTTTGCAAACAGTAAGAATAAAAATAAAACCTCTACTTCAAAATTAACACATCAAAAACCTGTTAAACATTTGCTGCAAACAGATTTTAAAAGCTGTTCAATACAAGTGAGTTACAAAACAATAATACCGTACCTCAGAACATGCAGAAACATGCAGATAGTGATTCTAGATTTCTTTTAAGGAGTGTAAAGAATTAACTTGTTCTCTCTGCTTGTCATTGTAAGCTATTAAAATGAAGCAGCAGAATGGAAAAATAGCATTCCCTTTGTTGCTTTAAACCGACAGACAGAGGGAGAGAGAGAGATGTTTGCATGCATGTGTTCCAGAGCAGCTGTTGTGCATAAATGTCCATTCACTCCTTGCAGCAAGGTATCTCAATCACATAGTGTGCTGGACTCACAGCCTCTTTCCTGTCATGTATCAATTTTTTTTTCTTCCAAAGAAAATCCCCTGCACTCTGAGGTACTATCGCTTAGAAGGATTTTTATGAAAATAAATTGATTCTCAATTGGACAACATATGATTGAATCAGTCTACCTAAGACGGTGAATCGGGAAAACTCATATTCTTAACAGTGTATGTCATCATTTGACGATATGTTAGATCAGCAAAACACAATGGATACATTTAATTTGGGGAGAACAATTTCTCAAATGAGCCTATGTGGTACCGAAGACCCTACACAGTTACCCATGGCAAGGCAACATATTTTTAAATTGTTTATAAGTGTCCTTGGTTATGTTGGTTATTAATGTAATAAGAGCTTATCTTATGTTTAAAAAAATCAGAAATTCAATTAAAGCAAAGGGTATAGTAAGGTGTTCAAATAAAAGAAAAACTAATATTGCCTTATGGCCCGCTATAGCGGGCTATAACAGCCATTAATGGCCTGCTTCAGTGTTATAGGCCCAAGCCTAAGTTGAGGGCCTTTAACAAGAGAGCGGGGCTTTAATGGCCGGTATAGCCCAGCTAGGGCTATTAGAAAATTCTCCCACTAGAGGGGAGAATGTTCTAACAAATAAAGCAAAGGCCTCAGGGAAACTTAATGGATTTAAATCCCCTCGGGCTCGGGGGCGCTAGAGAGCCCGTGGCAAAATGACTGAACGTTAGTGTAGCTCTGCCAGCTGAGACAACAATCTGTTAATTATCTACTGATTTATTGGACATCTTCTCTTTAAATAGAGGCTATGTCATCTAAAAGACTCATCACATTACTTCTGTGACAATAGCCACCTGGGAAGAATTTGCAGGCTATGATGTGCTGTCCCCAGGATATGGGGGGCATCCCCAAATCGCACTCTGAGACCACTTGATATAAAGTTATTCCAAAATTGTACTTTACGAAGAATTATTTTTATTTATTAAGTTTACTTTTCATAACTTGCATTCTTTATTCATTTGAGAATATCCATTTTAATGATTCTGATCGAACTCATGTATCTGTAACATAAATGCACCCAATGCATTTCAGGCAATGCCCTTTATCAGGGGCTTAATCCTATGAAAATAAAAGAAACTTTGACTCAGTATTATCCAGTACACAATTTATATCTCAAAAATCAACTAAACTTTAGGTAGTAATAATGAGTAAAGACTTGTATATCTTCAACAAATCATGTGTGCTATTAAAAGAACCAACACAAATGATTCTAGATGTTACGCCCAGTAAATTCATGCCACTTCCATGCTCCTGAAATTAGTAAAGAAATAGATTTAAAAAAAAGAAGAAACAAAGTCTTGATAGTTTTAGTAAGTGCGAAGTAGGAATTAAACTTTCATCAATCGATGATTGTCAATGTTGATAGTGTTCGATGAATGAAGTGTGCACTGACAACTAGTAATGAATCTAAATCCTTGCGTATGGTGGAAAATGAATCATGCTAGTGGCTGTGAATCGACGTTCATGCGAGTGAAACTTACTGAAACGGTATAGGTGGATTGCCTGCAGGTCCTGGACCCTTTTCTATATTATCGATGGTCCCAAAAGTTTTAGCCTTTAATGACAATGTGAGGTGAATGTTACAGAGTTTGCAGGACCAAATAACCACATTGGACTGCCTTCATGGCCTGAGCACTCCTGCAGAGAGAAAATCAGAGTGCCCAGCTACCAAGACCACTGAGAGCCAATCTGGGGGTCATGCTGAGCAGTGGCCTTGTGCTCTGGTGGGGGCCCCAAACTAATGCTACTGATGCCAGCTGCAATAGGTAAGGCTGTGGACCCTGCGGCTCTGCCCCTGAATAGTGACTGAGGAGTACCACAAGTGTGACACGCTACTAAGGAGCCGTGCTGAGGAAAAGGGTGTGTGAGCCGCACAGATTAGCGACAAGTTGCAGCTGAGAGTGGAGGACAGACATTGGTAGCTGTTGTTGGCGACCGGCTTCTGGGGTGATCAACTGCTTGTCCAGGCTGTTTGGCAGCCTGCTCCATGTGACATTGATTCTTGCAACCCTGGGCACATGGCCGTACGCCCGGAGAGACGGAAAGTTTGGGAAGCGCCGAGGTTGGAGGCCTGGACCACCGGCCTGGGGACTATCTGGTCGAAAAAACGGGAAGCCCGTCCCCTCTGCTATATGGAGTGCACTATATAAACTGCACCCTGCGGACGGTGCACCAGGCTCAATACAGTGACCTACACTCTCACTGAGCACAATACTCTGCGGACTGGGTGGAGCTCCTGATATCTCTGCAGCGATGCCTGGGGAATGTGGCAGGCAGATGTCCACTTCTCATCAGGGTCCTGTGTGGGGGCATGCCGTAGACTCCAGCACTACACCACCACAAGCCCCAGTGCAGGGAAGTGTTTCTTACGGGACCAATCTAGTGGCCACCTCTTCAGACGACAGCTAGCCCACTCTAATTGAATACCAGGACTGGTGCGGCGCGTGCAACCCTCCCTGCAGCATGACGGGGGGGGGCTGGCACTCTGTTTACTGAGTATTCTGGGGACTCACTGCACACTGAGACTCGGCTGACGGGGTGCAATTAATCCCCTCAAATGAAACATTTAAAGAAAGTAGCAAGTCGGATCCCATTATATGTCTGAACGCACTGCAAAGCCTTGCTATAGACCCTGGCACTAAACCACTGCAGGCCCTGACACGGAGAGAGTGGTTTCGAGGAGAAGAGGATTATGGACACTGCTCTCCCACACTTGCTTGTTGAAGAGTGTTGGACTTGGGCCTTTTGGCAGGTTCACCCCTAAACTTTTTGCCTTTAGCCTCTGGCATGGTGGTAGTGATTTTAGGCCTCTGCGCACTTAAGCACTGTGGCCCAGTGTAAAGTGCGTGCGCACTCGGAGAGCGTGTGGTGAGATGGCCTGCCCTCCCATAGGAAGGCATGGGGGATATGTGTGTCCATAGTAATTCCTAATATGTAGGGTGTGCAGGGTCGAATTTAGTATGTACGAACTCATGAGAATAAATGCTGCGCGATGGTGTGCGCAGATTTATTGTGTCTAGTGCAGAAGTAACACTTTTAGAAGTTGGCATTTCTGTGTACTGTAAGATGTGAATTGCCTGTCTGGCTTGTGAGTGACAGGGGCTGGCTGGTGTGCTTGGCTCCAGGAGCCAGGGTGAGTCTGCCCGGTGGTGAATAGGGAGATCTGCATGTAGATGGGAGGGAGGAGTTGCACCTGGGACCTGAATAGAGCTGTGCTTTCCCTCCACAATGCTGGCTCCACCTCCTGTGGTGCGTCTGATGTCCCTGGCCTGTCCTGTGAATAGAGAGGGGAGCTGAGCAAAACAAAGTGCTCCAGAACAAGTTGTATCTGGTTCTCCGCTTGCCTGCACCTTTGAGACAAAGGATTTTGTGGTATAAGAAGGGGCTGTGACCCCAAGTAAAATGTTATTGTTTGCGACTTGAATCTACCAGGGGCGTGCTGCTGCTGGGGCTCAGGGGAAGGCTTGCTCCCCTGGGCTCTGCCCTGCCCCTGAATGCCTGTAGGACTTCTTTCCCTGGGACCCTTCTTCCTGGCCTGGACCCTAGAGAGACTTTGGCAGCCCCCTTTGCGCCCTGGGACCGCTGGGCTACATTCTTTTCTCTCCCCCTCCCCAGGAAAGTATGAAGGCTGCGCAGAGCTGATGCTGCAGACCCTTTTTAGAGGGAATCCCCAGCATAGGGATTCCCCCCTCCTTAGGCACATTGCGGGTGCCCACCCCACTTATTTTAATATTCCTTGCAGGTGCCCACTCTGCATTTTGTCCGCGTGTTTTGTCATTGACTATACCCAGTGCACAATTGCCTGCGCTGCGTCTTTGTTTTAATTTTATAATTGCTGCGGGTGCCCACCCCGCTTGTTGGCATCTAGCGCGGGTGCCCATCCCGCTTCTATATTTGTTTTTGCCCTCGAGGGAGCCTACGCCTCGTTTTTCACCCAAGAAGAATTCACCACCGCAGGCCCGGGAACCTCGGGGACACCCCCGCGACGTCACAGGCAGCGCCGCACTGTGATTGGTGGTGGCACTGCGCTGTGATTGGAGGGAGTCCCCGACCGCTGAGAGAAGCTGCATATCGCTGGTCTCTCGGGTGATGAGGGAGACCGGGTGAAGCTGGTGCCTACTTGTGCGGGGCTCCCATGCCTGAGGGGGATCCCTGCAGTCACCAACAAATGCTGAGGGAAGGCGGAGGGGGCTCGAGGCACATTGCCGGTGCCTGCCCCCACCACGTAGGAGAAAGCCTTCCCCCGCCATCAGGAGAGCTGGTGAGTGATGCCGTTGGGGAGGGGCAGCCCATTTCAAGGCACGCGATCGGTGCTTGCCTCCATTGCTCTTGTCTCTTGAGAAGCCCCGCCAGAGAGTGGGCCACTTCCCCCATCGCTTGCCTGAGTATTTTTAAAGCCCATGCGGGGCCCGAGACATTAGACCATGATTGCTTTAAGGGCCAGAGGGGCCCGTGTTCCAACCCCAGGTGGTGCCCTTCGAGGCCAAGGGCCAGTTCCCCATTTAAAGCGGCCCCGGATGGCAGCGGGCCGCTCCTACCTCGTGGGCATGTTTTACTTACAGCGCCAGCACACTCCACAGTGCGCTCCTCGCTTTGGGGGCAAGTTCTTTTCCTTGATGGTGGCACTATTAGTTGAGGAGCCAGGGTGCTCCCTGAGACATGTTTATTTTTCGAGCCTAGATGGCTCCAATGTGTGGCGCATTTGTTCCTAAGGGCCAGTGAGAGCCCATGCCGCATTTCTACCTCCCAGCTGCCCAGCAAGTAGTGGGCAGCCGCACCGTTTAGGTCTTTTTCATTTTAGGGGACATGTTCTTTGAATCCAGGAGTGAATCCATGAGTGAATCCTTTGCCCCATCTCTGCCTGCACAGCTGCACAGCACTTAGTGCCAGCTGCTATGTTTAGGCCCTTCATTGAAGACTCCCAGCTGCCCAGCAAATAGTGGGCAGCTGCAACGTTTAGGTTTGCACCAAGTGCGCACCCTTGACTGTCCCTGCATTAGGCAGCGCGCCCTGACTTTGGACAGAGGGCATTTGAACCCCTTAGAGATGGCCAGTGGGCACATGGGACTATTAGGTTTGTAGGGCGCAAGGCCCTAGTGTGCTTTTTATAGGTTCTAGGAAATGTCATGTTTGTAGTATGTTTTATGCACCTTGATTTATGCGTATAGATGTGCTGTGATCCTTATTAGGTTTTACCTACTGTCTTCTGTTTTATTTTTCTACTGTGGTCTAGGTTTGATTTATTCCCTACTGCAGGTTGTGTTATAAAGTTTATTTCCTAATGCAAGTTATGTTTAGGAGATTATAGTCTACCATATTTTAGCTTATGAGGTTGGCGCAGAATAGAGTTCTCGCCTTGTGTGATACTGTGCCTGTTATGATTTATGTTACAGGTTGACGCTGAGTATAGTGTCTGCCAGGGATTACTGGCTGTGTTCTAAGTTCCTGACATATTCTTACTTTTACTACTTTACCAAGTGACAATTCTGACAGTGGCCCGTGTGGCCCTGTCATGTGTAAATAATCCCCTGTAAATATTGCCCGTGCCAGTTGGCACAAAGTATATTTTGTGATTACTATCTGATGTGTTTTATTATAATACAAAGGCTATTTTTATATATAACCTTGTGTGGAGTTCCTTTTGTGGTGTGCCTAGTGTGTTCTTACTGTGTGTGTTGTGCAAATGCTTTACACATCGCCACTAGGATAAGCCTAACTGCCCGTGCCAAGCTACCAAGGGGGTGAGCAGGGGCTTTCTTTGGCGTGTAACTCCCAAGCCCTGACTAGAGTGGTGGTCTGTGCCTGGCTTTGGCGCAAGCCTTAGCCAACCAGAGACCCCTATTTCTAACACAGAGGATGAAATGCAATCCCTTACAACTAAATGCCTCAACATGGAGAAAGTGATGGTATCGATAGAAGCCAAAATCCAGCACCTGGAAGCCAGGTCATGAAACAATAATATGCGCATCAAGGGTATTCAAGAGTCCACCAACCCCAGCCAGCTGGAAAACTACGTGAGAATCATGTTGAGGGAGATCTTTGGTAGTGAACAACTGCCTATGGTGCTAGTAGTTCAAAGAGCGCACAGATCATTAACAGCAAGCCCATCTCCTGGGATGTTGCAGAGACCAATAATCGTCAAACTATTAAGTTATTAAGACTGCTACCCTGTGTTACGCCTCTCCAGGCATAAAGGAACAATACACTACCAAGGATAAGATGATGCATTCTACCCCAACATCACCATGGTGGTGCAGTCCGCTCAGCATGAATTCCTGCCGGCAAAAAATAAACAGCACGCAGCAGGAGTACCATACACCATGCTCTGCCCTGCCCGCCTTCGTGTGGGACATGACAGAATGCAGAAAATATACACTATGCCAAAAGCAGCCATGGACTTTGCAAAATCAATTATCTGGACAAGGCGCAGATCACGGAAGGTCCGAACCAGCTACAGAATATTTCTGATTGCAACAACAAGTATGGAGAACGTTGATCTGTACTCACCACCTCTGTGATCCCGTTCCCACTGACACCAGCCCAGTGTCCTCTACAGAGCAAATATAATAACCTTTGTAGCTGTATTATCGCTTGTGCTAAGTGCAGTGAGCGACTCTACCTCATAGTGTGAGTGGCACTCTATGACCTTTTGATACAGTGCTGCCTTGCTTTCTATTGACTCACTGTCCTAGGGCTCCTCTTAGTGGTCTCAAGTGACGGCCCGTCAAGTCACTGATTCACTGGACTGTTTTCAGTCATGTTCCTGGTCACTAATGTCCACCTGGGGTACACACTGGCCTCTAGCTTCCTAACGAGGATGCACCCCAAATGACCACAAAGAATGTGGACAAGAATTTGTCTGTAATTTCTGTTTGTTCATATATCTGTTGATACTTTCTGTTCTGCATGGGATGGCTTTAGCAAAAAAGAAATGCTGAAGTGGGAGTGGGTTGGGTATCACTTTTCTTGTTTGAGATTCCATCTATGTGCTGCAACTTTTATAAACATGTCACTACGCTCCAACACGCAACCAGCTATGTATGTACCGCTTCACAGTTGCATACAATTTCAATGGCCCAAAGTGAACAACACATCAACTTTCTTACATGGTACGTGCATGAGCTCAATAATCACAAGAAAGTTTAGCAAATGTTTGTCTATTTAGACCGCCACCATGTGCAAGTTGCACCTCTTATTCCAGAGCTGCCTTATTCTGATTAAGAAATAAACTCCATTCACTCTTAAACATTTTGAAATGGATAATCAAGGGAGGTACGCCATTGTATAACAGTGTCTATGTGGCACTGCTGTCACCCTTATGAACCAGTATGGGCCCAATGTAGATGACGCTAATTTCTATACTAGGATATGGGGCCGTTTACATAAATTGAACTCTATGGCCATCATCTGTGGGGGATACCTTGCTGTCCAACACTAGATAAATCTGCTACCACAGTCTGGCAGGGCAAACACTCAGCGTATATCTTCAAAGAGGGTATGGAAGATGAAGGACTCAAATACATAAGGAGAGCACAATATCTGGGGTAAGAGAGGGCACCATCATGACATCAGTACCAAATGTGGTTGCGGCTTGATTACTGACTGGTGACAAAAGAGGTAGGCACATGGATTGCAGATGTCCACCACATGTCAAAATCACTCTCCAACTACTGCCCAGTGCTTTTGTTAGCTGCCTTTCCTACTCATATGCCAAGGCAGTTTCATTGGAGGCTTCAAGCGTTAGCACTACTTGATGTGGTTTTCCGGGGAGAGGTACGCATGGCAATCGTGCAATATTTTGAAGACAGTGAGGGCTTGGTTGAAGAGGCGAGCACACTACGGGAGGCATTCAAGGCTACCATCAGGGTAGCCTCCATTGGGCTCCAGGCCGTAGTACTGAGGGACATCTGTTCAGTCCATAAAGACCACTTTTCAGAATTTATAAAGAGCTATGAGGTCTGCCCCGACACCTGGCAGATACTAGAGCACACATCACAGAGTACAATGATATGGCAGAGCAAGAGGTGAGGCATGTGCCCAGACTGTGGGTGGTGAGAACAAAAGGGAGGGAAGCCGCCCTGGCCTTAGTTTAGCTGCCAAAATCATGGAGCCCTGGATGCATACACATGTAGTGGTTGTATTATCCCAAGACAGGTACTTTCACCATGATACTCCATCTATTGCTGCCCACTTCATGGAATTTTATACTGACTTATGTGGGGCCTTCACCTCGGTAACAGAACAAGAGACAGCTTCATCCTTGGACGATGTGGTGCTCACCTGGCTCTCATCACGTGAAAGGTAATTTTTTGAGCAGCCAATCTCTGATGAAAAGATAAAATATGCAATACACACCCTCCTGAGTGGGAATGCTTCCGGGAGTGATGTGCTCCCTAGTGAATTCTATAAGTTGTATCCAAACTTACTTGTGCCCAACCTCAGAGGCATGTCTGCATTGGCATATGCCAAACACACACTGGCACTAACCTAAAGGAAGACTCTAATAATAACACTCCTAAAACCAGATAAATAGCCCGATTGATGTGACTCATATTGTCCATTGTCACTAATCAACACGGATGTCAAAATCCTTGCGAGAATCCTAGCAGCTCGGCTTCAGCCGTTACTCACCTCGCTGGAACCGCCAGGCCAATCAGTTTTTATTCCCTCTCAATCCACAAGGCAGAACCTGCGCACAAGTTTTACAGTGCTTCACCAACTGGATCTCTCACTCCAGGTGGCCGCTGAATGCCTTGCCGCCGCCAAGGCATTTGTCTGTATACAGTGGCTATATATGTTCACAGTCCTGTACTGTATGGGAATGGCACAAGAGGTTTTGCTGTGCATTTGCTTGCTTTACACAGACCCGGTAGAGCGGGTCCACATCAATGGCAGCACATCGGAGACCATGAGAATATATAGGGGACACTGCAGAGATGCCCATTATCACTGATCTTATTCGTCCTGGTGTTAAAACCCCTTGCTTGCGTGATCAGGCAGCAACATGCTGCAGCTGACCTGCAATTTCACTAGCGTCCCTTAGCCCTATCTCTTTATGTGGATGACATGGTGTAAAGCTGTAAATCTGGCACTGTTAGTCCAGGAATACATAAAGGATGAATGGTATTCTGGGCTGAGCATAAATTGGTCTAAGTCAATTATCTTTTCCTTGACCACAAACACTGAGCCCCATGCCCTGGACTTTCCACTGGAGTGGAGTACAGATCCCATAAAATACTTTGGGGTGTGGGTGCGCAGAAACACTGAGATAGCTATCAGGTAGAACTATGATACTGCCCTATGATAGGCTAGCCTGTCTGCGCCCGTCCACGCCCAACCGGGGCCAGGGGCCAGAAACCCTGCATCTCCCAACTCAGATCTACACAGTCGCCTCTGCTAGTCGAGAGAAAAACTCACAGAACTAGCAGATTGTATGCCAGGTAATGAGACGCAGTCTATGAAAGCCTCTCCAGGGAGCACAAAGGGTGCCTTCTCATTCCTTTGCTGCAAATGGTGTCGCCGGGTATCCCTAGATTGGTCACAGAGCCCAATCGTTCAGAACGGTCCTCAAATCAAATGCATCTATTTCAATGCTAGGTCAGTGCCCAAAGACCCCTCGAGATATGGGATAACTAGCCAAGATAAAGCCCGACCTAGCCTTTATCACAGAGGTCTGTCTAGATGACAAGAACACCCCAGATGTCACCATTGCCCTACCAATTGGCCACAAATTATTGAGACACGACAGAATGTGCCGGAAAGGAGTTGGCATATCCTTGCTTTTTAAGGATGGTTTCACATGTCTCCCTGAATCAGTAGTTCAGCTGGGGAAGCACAAGATTTTAGCGTTTGAAATATTAAACGGTGCCCACAAAATACTCAGGGGCAATTGTCTACAACCCTCTCGGTTATAAACCAGATTTCAGTGCTCAAATTCTCACTCAGCTGTTTCCCTCATGCCTAAAACACAAGCACTATGTTCGTATTAAAGACTTTAATGTTCACTTTTAAGACTCTAACAACCCCTTGGCAAAACACCTAGATAAAGACATGCAGATTTTGCAATTAAAACAGTGGGTTAGGTAACAGTAGTGGCTCCTGGAGGGAGTGCTGCGGGGCGGTGGGGTGGGGCGGGGAAGGGGCTGGGTGGGAGTAGGAAACTACGGCAAACGGCCACCTACCGCCCCGCAGCACACCCTCCAGGAGCCGCTAATGTTAGGGATCACGCACATATTGCCGTGCACACCCTGGACCTTTTGTTTTCCAATATAGAATCCACCAACATCCTATATGTAAGGCCTCTATCATGGACAGATCACTCCCTGATCTCCTTTACTCTTAATCTATCAGCAAAATTAATCTGCCCCGTACACCATCAGCAGCAGTAAGAAGAGCCTGGAGGCATGTTATCCCTAACACATTTGAGCGTCATTTCTCTCTAAAAGACCCAATTGCCCTGATGTCCCCGTGTGTGCAAATGAACGTAGAAATCTTCCAAGCAGAAATCTCCAATATGCTGGACCAATGTGCCCCCAGACTAGGGAACAAATCCTTTAGAAGGACACCATATGAAAAATGGTATGCACTAGAGCACAAGTGGGGACTGCCTAAACAGGACATGGATAGATTGTCATATAAAACGGAAATGAGAATCTACAATAATGGTATTAAAACTGCTAAGAAGTCCTTCTTTGCAAAGCATGTAAATGACAACAGCAATTAACCTAGGGAGCTCTACAAAATAGTTAAAGAGCTATGTAACCCATCTAGCATGCCCCAAGTCATGCCCCCTCAATAGAGTGCTGTGATCTATTCTTCATTCAGAGATCAGCACCCATCAGATGACATAGATTAGGAAACTTTAGACCCTCATCTTGCGCCCAATCCTACCTCAGTAACTTTGACCCCTTTACAGAGGAGCAGGTTGCAAAAGCAATGGTTGAAGTTAAATCAGGGTCCCCACTTGACTCATGCCCTTGTTTCATCTTTTTCCGGATCATACCAATTATATGCCCTAACGTAACCCGCATATTTAACCAATCCTTACATACTGCAGTATTTCCAGAGATTTGGAAAAAACACCACTGTAGTACCCATACTTAAAAAGTACAGATGTTCAAAACCCGGAAAAATACTGACCGATTTCTCCGCTTTCATACTTATCTAAAGTGATGGAGAAGTTGATAAATAAACAACTGACCGACTACCTTTAGACCAATGAGCTCCTGGATCCAACCCAAACTGGCTTCCTGGCCACCAATAGCACTGAAACTTCCCTCCTGGCAGTACTAGATATTAGATCATTGACTGACCAGGGTAAAGCCGCCCCCCTGATCCTGCTGGATTTATTGGCAGCTTCTGACACTGTTTCACACAACCTTCTGTTGAAAACCCTTTATGAAAAGGGTATAAATTCTAAAGCCCTTCAGTGGCTTTGCTCCTTTTTAAGCAATAGAACGCAGACAATACAACTTGGCCCATTTTCCATAAACCCAAAATCCATTGAATTTGGTGTTCCAAAGGGAGCTTCCTTGAGCCCCACCCTCTTTAATGTCTACGTGTCTTCACTGGCCAAGATCAGCGAAAAATGGGGAGTCAGTATCTGCTCTTATGCAGATGACACAAAACTGCAGATAGCTCTTGATGGACACGAAGATATGAGGATCAGACCAACCAGCTGTCTCTCAGAAATGGCAGCCTGGATGTCTGAACATTGTCTGAAACTTAATGCAGACAAGTCAGAGATTCTACTCTTTGGAGGAGCACACTTAATCTGCGACGCAACCTGGTGGCCCCCATCACTATGTGTCACACCCACACCCAAACAGGTTGCAAAAAACCTAGGCATTCTCATTGACAATGCACAAACCATGCAGGGCCATGTCTGTGCACAGTGTGGGGAAAGCTTTGCAACACTGAAATTGATAAAAGACCTCTTTTTATGGATCCCTCTGGAGTGTAGGAAAACCATCATCAAAGCCTTGCTTATCAGCAAATTGGACTACGGCATGCACTTTATGTAGGCATGGCGGACTACCTCTTCACTCGTCTCCAGGTGGTTCAGAATGCAGCTGCAAAGCTGGTGTGCAACAAGAGCAAGTACAGCTTGGCATCAGAATGCATGAGGATGCTCCATTGGCTTCCTGTGTGACAAAGGGCTAAATTTAAACTGTTAGGTGAAGCACACAAAGTTCTACACCACCTTGGCCCCAGAATTCTTCAAGATAGAGTTGAATTCTAGGCCCCCACGCAGAACTTGAGGTCATGCTACCAGGCACGGGCAAAAACTAAACGTGTCAGGAAGACCAAGGCAGGGGATCGCTCCTTTTCACACCTAGCAGCGACTCACTGGAATGAATTACCACTAGAGCTCTGGCTTACCGATGACTTTCTGGTATTCAGGAAGAAATTGAAAACCCATCTATTTCCTAGGATCTAATCAGTAACTTAGAGATCTTCTCTCAGTACTCCACTCTCACTTATGTTGCACTCTCCTTAGAGCTGTGATATCCATACGGATTAATGTTGCACTGTATAAATAACTAAATACTGCTGTCTCTATACTAGAGGACCAAGTAGCCTGATAGATATAACTTATCTTGTCACTAACTGACAGAATAGAAATTATGAAGATGGTCATACTCCCTAAGTTTTTGTATCTGTTCATAAATATCCCATTTCTCTAATACAGGACTTTTTCAAAACTCTCAAGTCATGCAGGATATCCCTTTCTTGGACCGGTAAGCAACCTAGAATCTGCTGACACATGCTCACACGTCCATATGTGCAAAGTGGGGCTTGGGGCCACACATTTATACCTATTTGACCTTTGTGCATAAGCACACTTTGCACATTATTGGTGTTATCCACCAAAATACACAACACACATATCAATCAACAGGGATGATGTTTACGATATACCCCTTAGGGCCATCCCGCCCCATGGACACGACAATAGCAGTAATAAACACTGTACACAGTACAAGAAATGCCTGGCAGGTACTTGCACACATGCTGTTAAGTCCCCTATGCATGTCCCGACAATGCACTGTTGCATCATCCGGCTATGTCGGTCACTCAAGAACTCAGGGCACTTACTATTTTGAAGGGGGCAGGACTGGAAACAATGGGAGATGCCTACCCCGGGGAAAATTCTATTGCACTTGAAGACTTACTGGGTTCACAGAGGCAGACCCAACTTTTGGCTTTCCCATATCACTGCTTAAAAGTAGCCATGAGGGCTCTCTATCTGTCCTTTCCTCCCACAACTGTTGCCATGAGAGGCCGTACAGATCCTATTCACCTGTACCAATGACAAGAGACTCATTACTAGGCTATACAATGCCTTCCAACAAGAGGGGTCCAAGGGCACGTCGAATGCACAAGTTAAATGGAATGCTCTCTTAGATAACCCAATAACATTAGCAGATTGTGAACTTTGTTGTGCCTTAATGTGCAGATTAAAATCATGCTATAATTTAAGGATTATTAACTTCAAGTTCTTGCACCAGATGTACTACTCTCCCCTCCAGTTGATAAAATATGGGTTGTGAGCAGAGGCACAGTGTCTCAGCTGCCGCAAACTTGCATCAGACTTTCTTCACTTGGCCTGGTCCTGCTGCCCTATTAAACACTACTGGATGCAGGTGACGTAGGTCCAGTTGGATATGGTGATGGAACAAGTTGAATGTAGCCCCTAAACATGTATTTTGGGCCTTGTTAAGGATCTCCAGCCAGTTAATTGGAAACTTGTAGCAGTGGCATTGCTGCTGGCAAACAAAAATCACTGGGGTGGGAAACAGCCCCCTAAATTTGAAATGTGGAAGAAGGACCTTGTGGCATACTGCAAAGACCAATTGGATTGTTATGCAAAAGAACACCCACTGGCCTCGACACCCAAAAATATCCCTCACAGCATGTTTGTTGATGACTGTAGCCAATGGTTGATTTTGGATCGCTGTTTGCAAAAAGGACATATGTTAGAAATGTGGTTTCTGCCTGGTTTAAGCATACCCCAGTCAGAGTAATGGAGTTACAACATACAAATAAGAATTTGTAATATTTAGATGAGAAATTTGGGGTAATCGTGCATTAAATGCCTTACTTGCAATGTTTAGGTAATGAGATGGAATTTCGATTACAGCTGTTATGTACACTTTCAATAAAAACAATAAAAACATAATTAAAAATTTATAATCTTTTCGGGCTCCCTGAGAAGCTGTGAAGGACAAAGATTGGAATGTTGGAGCTCCAGGCTTTTACCTGCCATTAGAAATACTGAAATTCACCAGTCATAGGGGCATATTTTCAAAGAACTATTGCTGAGTTATGGGCATTTTATCGCAGCCAAAGTCATGATACATTTCTTTCTCCAATCACAAGCTAATGCTAACAGCCCATATCACCAGTTTACCTGCGATAGAACATTTGCACAGATGTCCCCGGCAACTATCGCTAATGAGATGCAGAGTAGGAGGTCCCGTGCCAAAAGCCACAACAAAACCACTCCGTAACATTCTCATCGACCAGCCAGACCGGCGATAAGATCACAGAACATGCGATAAGGCGCGTTAGCAGCAGGAAATTAACACCTGCTGTGACCTGGTGTAGACTCAGACGACAGCCTGCACCAGAAAAGGGAGCCCAGGCCAGAGCCACACCTGAAGAGCAACAGATGCCAAGGAGCCACTGATCGTGCATTCCAGACACCCAAGAGGGCCACGACACCCACCGCCACCACCCCCAGCACCACTCTACACCCCCCCCGGACCCTACCCCGGGCACCTTCCACCTTCCCGGAACAAGATATTGCACATCAACATCACAAAAACATGAACAGAAGCATTCGCCTGATGTCGCACCTTTACAACAATCAACATACATGGGAGTACAGAAAATCTGATTCATTCATTTACCAATGAAATTCCAAACAAAATAACACATTAAAAATTTGTCTCCAAACAATTATTTTGAAGAGTCATGGCAGAGCATCCCTGGACAATCTTTGAGTCACAGCCTGCAAGACAATATCTAAGATAAGAAGGTGTGGCAGGCACTCATCAAAGGACAGAGAGAGAGAGAAAGAGAGAGAGAGAGAGAGAAAGGAGGAGAGAGAAAGAGAGAGACTGAATAAGGAGCGCAAGGCCAATTGGGCCCTTGGCTCATTCATACATGCCAATTGGCGTGTGTTTTGAAATTGGTGCCTGCCAAATCTAAGGCCTGGCATCAAAGTCAGCGCGAAGGCCACATCACATTTAAGAACTGCAAGCAGTAGTCAGACTAAAATTAGATATGAAAGCTCCTATGTCTCAATACACTAGGCGGAAGGACAACCGAAACGCCAACCTTGGTCCTGAATGCGGCTGCCACACCCTGTGTGAGATACCATACAAGCCTCCGATGACTCCAAAACCACGAAATGCGCTAATGAAAGACCAAAGTGTCCACACCCCACACACACTTGTCCCTGCTCGAGCTACACCTGCAAGGGATGCCCTTGACACATTGGTTAAAAACAACCCATTCGTCCAAACATTGCAAACACATACGACTCATTGACCAGAGCTGTGGCATATCGTCCACCGAACTGCCGCCGGTCTGAGGATTGCCGGTGCTACGAGACCAACAAACGCAGTGGCAGGCAATCCCGGGCACATGCACAACCCCTGTCATGTGGAACTGTACCATGCATGAATGCTGCATCTGTTAAGATCACTGCCAATGGCAGTGTTGTGAATCAGTTTCCGTCTGAGTTTCAGTCTTGCCTACGTCACCTGCGTCCAGCCATGGTTCCACTGTCGATCATGCATATTAAAGTGGCCCATGAAGGTCTGCCTATCCAATGCAACAGTAGCTGAACTGGATTATGACTTGACAGTACGCTCCCTGTTGGCCCACAAACAGGAGTGTCACCCGGATACCCGTGCATGGGATGCCTTGATCTTTGGCGTATGTGCTGGCAGTTGTGCATGGGAGATTGGACAACTCCTCGTGTGCAGTGACCACATTGAGGCGTTCCCCTATTAGTCTGTGTTGCAGATTGGTAAATCGGCATGGAATGCACACATTTGCCCAGACCAGGTAATGGATTGGCTCTCCCTGGTGTTCCTTCAACTCGACAACGACGTACTCTTGGAACAGATTGCTGGGCTCACATTCATGAACGACTCTGTTCCTGCAGCCGGGGAACATCCTTTACGACGCGGATGTTACCCCGCGCTACTATTACGACGCGTCTCTTACAACGCAAGTCGTAACCACGACTTGCGCTGGAGGGCGCGCAAGCACAAGGAATAGCTAATTTACTATTCCAACACCTTCCCTACTATCCACGGGGACTAGTGTTGGAATAGTAAATTAAACTATTCCTAAGTCCGCACCCTACAGCGCAAGTCGCGGTAACGACTTGCATTGTAAAACACGCGTTGTAACGGTACGTGTGGTAATAGCCCGCGTCGTACCATCATACATCCCTGCAGCCACATCTGATTGTCACCCACAACACAGGTCCCCACCCCTTGTTGCATCATGGGGAATGCTCACATATCCCACCACAACAGTAGACATGTCTGCCTTCGCCAGGACTCAGAATGAATGTCCGTGGAACAACGCGTGTGTACACACACCTGTGCAAGGTGATGCAGTCCCATGGACGGAGCAGCACAGCAAAGTTTGGCAACTTTCCCAATTCAGACATACTGCTGGGGGGAGAGTACACACATGGCAAAGTAGTAGGACATGTGACCTTGTAGGACCCTTTCACCTGCTCACTGTCAGCAGAGCAGACAGTCGGCGCAGTCAGTTGGTACAGCACCATGCCAATCCCATGTGCTGTGCGTCGCATCCCCTGACACGGGGCAATAAGCAGACGCCAAACATCACATGACTCGTCCAGCAAGACAAAGTGGGCTGAGACCGTTGCCATCTGTAATGATTTGTGTACATTTTTGCCTCCCCATTTCTTGCACCTCAACATGTTCCCATGCTGCGTGTATGTGTCTTAAACATTTCCCTGTATGTTGTGGCTCTTGCCTTGCCCGTACTGACACGCACATGCTAATAACGTCTTCACATCTACGCTAGTGTTCAACTGTGATGACTGTTGATTAGAATGACAAATCGTGTGCCTCAATGAGCATTGTCCGTACACAGGGAAAGACTGACGGATGCATGTACAATGGGGGCGGGTCCCTTTTGACAGCTCCGCCTCTGTGAGCCAGACATTATGATTGGGATAGTTGCTGGCAGACCTGTGCACTTGTGTGGATGGTGTCCACCTTCTGGCAATGTAGAGCAGTGTTGTACATCAAAATAGACTGTGTCCACACAGATGTGTGTGAGTAAGTATGCAAAGCGACTTTCTGTTTTCACATGTGATGGAGGACACCACTTCAGGCCTGCTACCGATTTTCTCATTTCTACACACAGTCCTATTTAATACATGGACGTGTGCCTACGTTGGGGGATTGCGAAATTGTTGTTCATGTGCAATGAGGCCACAGCTAGTTCACACCTTCACAGTCATCTAATTCGCCATGTGGCTCAGGGTCAAACATGCGCATTGATGTAATTTACCTGGATGTACCTTCTTGTGCAATCAATATCCCTACATCCATCTATACTTTCATACTTCAGTGAACATAGGCATGACACATCTGTGTGATTTCGAATGTTTTATTCGCATTCTGGTGAATGCCGGAGCTGGAGATGTACATGGCCATGTCAAGCCCACATTCAATGGTAGTCCAGTGGTGGATCCATCAGAGTCCTTTGGGGAATGAAAAGTGAATTTGAAGAGGGAGAGTGCAGTCTGCAGCCAGATTGCTGTGTTATTGGTAACCAGTGAAGATATGGCAGTCCATGTCGGGATCCAGGTGAATGTCCCAGAGTTTTCCGGGGGACAGTGGGAGGTGTTGTCCCAGGGCATGATGCATATGGCTGAACCAGGCAGGGACAGGCCATATGGCGGGGATGGATGCTACTACCTCCTTCTTCACACAGTCATTACCATCCACATTTTACTTCTCTAATACGTCTTCTGTGTTTGGTGTGTCAGGTGTGTGTGGTGGTGTTATGGCTGCATCACTGTGTGCCACTGACACATCAGGGTGTGAAGGTGATAGGGCTGCATCACTGTGTGCTATTGACACATCAGAGGTCAGAGATGTGTGTGTCAAAGTTCCCGCTGCACTTATCTGGGACAGGCTCAGTGGCACCAATGGGAAGATGAGGAACTGCAAGGCATGGAAGATCGCAATTACATCTCGCTGGTGTTCAGCCGTGGCAGCCATGCTTCCAGCCTGCATCGGCTCCATGGTCTCCATTGTCCTGCACATCTGTGCCAACTCTGTGCTGTCATCGCTGGTGCTTGTCTGACTAGACAGTTGTATCCGAGTAAAGGCCCCAGCGATGTCAGCCAAGGATTGTCGGGGAGCATGGTGCAGACAGTGGGTGTCTGTTAAGGACTGCAAGTGGTCCCTGATGGGACTCAGTTGCCCACGTATGGCATTAAGTTTGGAAGCCACAAGATGGAAACCCACCTGCAGCTGATCAGCCATCTCCTCCTGGCAACACAACACATGGCGTTGGAATTTCATGTGTTGGTCGGGGGTCCTGGGAGACAGCCATGGTGGTGTGTGTTTCCTGCTGTGTGGTCTGTGCAGGGAATGGGGTCACCTTGATGCAGCTGGGCTGCCCTGCTAGTGGGGGTGGGGTGTAGAGGCTGTCCATTAGCCGTTGGAGGGTATCTGAGCATATGGTCTGCTCTGCAGTAGGTGTTGATTGTCCCTCTGCAATGTAAAGGGGCGATGCATTTTAACAGTGTGTCCCATGCATGTTGACGCTTTGTAGATGTTTACATACAGACTGCATGACAATGCACATTGTGACTGTTTTGGTGGAGCCGGCTATTTGATGGCAGATAGTGGAAATTTCAACTACATGACGGATGTTTGGTTATCATCTCACAGTATCATGCAATGCCAGATGTGAGTGGCCAGTTACTATGCACAAGCAGAACCTGTTGGGTCCTCTGTCCTGTGGTGTAGGAGTTGAACTTTGTACCACATTGCCAGTCAATGTTGATGTGCTGTGATTGCAATGTGTGTGTGCTGCATTGTGGTAGAGTTGCCCCTGCAGCTCTGATTTAGCGGACCCTTATCCCTTTGAGGCAGTGTGCCTTTGACTTGTGTGCTTTTCAGGGGCTGGGATGGTGGCGACTTGGGTCATTTGTGCTCTTGGACAGATTTCGTGGTCTTGTGCATTGTTTGTCTGCTGATGTGTTATGGGCGTCATGGATTGTAGGTGCGGGTGGATGTGTCAGAGTGTGACCTGCTTCTTTACGGATGTGATCCACACTGGGCCACCTAAATGTCAAACCATGTACCATGTCAATTATTTTGACTGCAGCCATGCTATCGGTCATGCAGTGTCACTTGCAGAGTCAGTGTGGCTCACAGAGCCGCTGCTTTTCTGGATTCTGCACATGTGCATGGGTAGGTTGTGGCATTGGGGATATGGAGACCAATTTGGGGAGAGGAGTTGGCCTAACGGCTAGGGCGCTCGACCTCGGACCTGGGGATCTGGGTTTGAGTCTCGGTAACGACGCCAAAACCTCCTTTGATTCTAGGCAAATCACTTAATCTCCCCGTGCCTAAAATGAATGTGTGTCCTCATGTAATGTAACTGGTGATATGTAAAGCGCTCTGATACCTAATTCGGTTCGGGTCTAGTTTGCGCTATATAAAACTCTGGGGAAAAAAATAAAAAAATGGAGGGGGCCCTTTTGTGCACATTGTGGACGGGGCCCAACTTGGTGTTTCTATGTGTGCCAAGGGTATCAGGGACATGTTACACTATCATTGTGCGTGTGCAGTGTGCTACACATGATTGTGCTGTAGTGTAGCTCCTATTTTCCCAATAGGCTCTGCGCATTGGAATAGTACCTACAGCAGTAAAGGCCTAGACCAGACGTTAACTAGGTCTACTACTGTCAATACTAGACTTAATTTTTGGGTTTGACAGCTAAGCTCAGAGTTCGCTAGAAACTTTCTCGAATGTTCAAGGAAGGATTAACTCCCCTGATTAGACAAGAAGGGATTTAGTTTCTGACAACCATAGAACATGACAACTTTGCTCTCCCCTAATCAAGAGTCAATCTCAAGAGTCGTGTGAGCACAAGGCAATTATTTTACTCAGTCAGTACGTGCATTCTTAGTCTCATCAGAATGTAGAGAAAAGGAAGAGACGGGCGTGTTCAATAAAAAGGTGTTATTTATTGATCAGTCTCTTTTCTCGTACAAGAGAAATGGATCGATATTATTGCAATACTTATAGTTAAGTAAAGTGCATACATTAAAAGCAATAGTATAAAATAATACTGTAAAAACATTGATATGGTTTCTGAGCCATATGATGTTTTAAAATGATTAAAATATATTTACATACACATATACATTTGACTAAACGTACTCAACTGGTGTTTCTAAATACGCCTACCCCGTGTACCTGACCTAAGTCTAATGCGTGGGCGGGAATAGAAAGTTACAGTTTAAGTTAAGTTTGTTTTTGCCAAGTGAATAACTAAAGAATTCTCTGTGAGGGGTTATTCAGTTCTGTACCTGGAATTTAGGATGGATGAGGAATGGTATCTCTTTCTCTGCTCTCGATATTCCAGGCTGCCTGCGAGGGCTGCCCAGAAGCGCCGGTGCTGGGTCTCTCGGCTTGAGATAGCAGCGCGTCTCTCAGCGCGTCAGGAAGGCGGGGCTGCTGCCAGCGGGGTCTGCTTCTGCTCTCGGCTTCGGCAAGTATGGCTGCTCCGTCTTGTCACCACGCGTGTGTTTGCATAGGGCAAGGTCGGCAATATTTATACCTTAAAGGTGCCGGGATTGACGTAAGGATGGACATAGGTACGTCAATAAAGATGTCATACGACTTGCTCGTTAGCACATTCTTTACTAAAGTTCTCTGTGAAATCAAAACAATGGCCGCACGGATTTTCCAGGTTGTCATAGGTTTGATTTGTTATGAGAACGTCGTATGCCTTATCAGGGGCTGGAGGAATGTCGCTTGTCTAATTAGATCTCAAGCGTTATGACCTAATTAGATAACACGTTCCTGTGCCGTAGTGTGACTGCGTCAGATAACGGTATCTGCATCATGGGGGATTTCTTGCCTCATGGGCTGACTGTTAGTTACCTTGATAGTTAGTTTAACCAGAATAGGGTCAGGAATAGGGGGACTGATTCAGAACCTATAGAAATACACGACACCCACTCCACGCTAACTATGGTCATATCTACTAATCTATGCATAGTATAACATAGTACAACATACTATAGAGTATAGTGTATACCTTACCACCCCAAAATACATAAATGCATTTCGAAATTTTCAAATATACTGAAAAATTGCAGTCATATATATTGTATGCACTTAAGCTATGAATTAAATGCAAAAGTAAACACGCATTTTTATGTATTATTGCTCTTTGGTATATGAGTAGTACACATGAAATGGCTCTTAATATAGCTATACAGAAAGGAAAGTCGAGACCATTTCATCACATAATAAAATTCTTGTGAACATACCAGCGGGCAGCTAAAGTCTATATAAAGTATCTAAAAATAGAAATCTTAGTTCTCTAGGAATAGTTTCTTACTTTAAGCAGAAGATCAGTGTCCCGGGAAAAAAATATATAGAAAAATATTTTAAGGGGCTTGCTGAAAAAAGTCGCTGTCCGTGAACTGGATTGTTATTGTTCATGTGACTTTATTTTTTAAAAGTTGAAGGCCGAATTCAGGGAACGCCGTGCGCGAGTTTACTCAAAAGTCTCTATTTCTGTTCCGGAGAGAACATCATATCATTCAGGCTTTCGAAAAAACTGTCAACAGCTTCATGGGAAAGTTCCACTAAGTCGGAAATAGGTGTAACCATGCATTCATGCGCATGATTGTCTGCATTGACATTCTGATTTGCATTGCTGACAGAAAGTCGTACCTGTTCGATGCTGCTTTCATCTTGAACTTCACTACCCTTCAATCGCAGTGGTGAAGATTCCAGGAATGCCGTCATCAGGATTGGCAGCCTTTGAGGGCAGCACAAAGCGTGAACCTTGGTAGGAACCAACAGTGTATCTGCATCCACCGGCGCATCCGATTGTAGCGTCAGACAGGTGTCTAACACGCATTCTTCTCCGCATAGCAGACACCTTAGTACAGGTAAAACACACCTTTGCCACATTGGTCGAAATGATAGAAACCAAGTCATGTTTAGGTCTCTAAGCCGGGAGAGTCCCAGGATTTTTGATATCCGGTCCCGGTATCCAATGGCTAGGATCGTATCTTCCATTGTCGCGAGAGTTTGATCTGTGACATGGGTTGCCATAACGAAAAATAAGGACTAGGAATAGGATTCCTGCAATTAGTCCCAGGATCAGGGGAAGTCCGCCAAAAATCGAATGGACGAAATCTGGAAAAATACCCAGTATGGCTTTGAATGGTGTTAATGCCATCGAAAATACTGTCTTAAATACCTTTGAGACCCCAGTGGTATCAGAAATATTTAAGATTTCGCTCAGGATTTCCGCGAAATGTACGGGGGAATTGGTTGATAGTAATGTATGTATCTCTGCAGTCGTCCTTGCGACTTGTAGATCATACGTTTCTTTTGATGACGTGAGCCTTGTAGGCGTCTGAAGAAGCACTGTTTTCATTCTGCTTAAAGTGTCTATTCGAATAGAAGTAATTTTCAAACTGGGCCATGCCCTCGCCTCCCTGTCTGGAAAGGAGCTGGGGAACAAAGCACGTCCACAGCACTTGACCTTCGCCGTTGTAGTGACGAGATAAGGAGTCCCGGGCATAAGACTACAACATCTGCGGTCTACAATAAGAATGTAACTCTCATTATAGAGTCTTTGAAAGAATGGTTCTATTTCAGTTGCAGGTGCGCCTTGCTGGTGACATGAAAGGTTGTATGAATTCCCTTCACAGGCTCCGTGCAAACTAATACCGTTACACAGAAGTGTGCCGCTTAGTGACATAGCACAATTGTTGCCACTAAGAAACACTTTCTGTCCTTTATTACTGACACATGCATGTGAATAGGGCAGGTTCCAAGTTGTTTTAAGGTACCCCTTTCCCAATTTCTCGTACATGCCAGCCTGTATATATTTTTGGCAGTATTGAAACCTGAAGGTTGAGATTGGAATATTTATGATTCCGTGGATTATCCATTCACTGACAGGTCGTTCTGACATTGTCAACGGTAATCTTTCTAGTTTTTCAATGCTCAAGATTGTATAATCAGCACCCTTCTGCGCCATACCGATTTGTCTATCAGTAAGGTTAAAGATTTGGAATAGTGACGTTGTGTTGATTAAACGCCAAGGCACATAGCCTGAACGCAGATTTTGTAACGTCCAGCCTAGCTGTACAATAGAACGCAATTGTGACTGACCATGTTGTAATAACAGTAAGTCTTGCGATAATATATCGATTGCTGAAGACACAATGCTGTCCAATGAAAATATTCTGGAGGACAGAGTCATTAACCCATTGTCCACCACAGAAAGTGATTTTTCCAAATTAATACGGTCAATTTCCCGTATTCTTTCTGCTGTTTCAATTTGAGTAACCTTCCAGGCCTCATTGTATGCTGCATATACAGAGGCTGCTATGAAACGCTTTTGACGCTGTTTGCGTGGTCCCAGTATGAAATCACGCAAGTCAGCACCATCAGTAAGTAAAGTTAGGTGTTGCTTAATTTCAGGCAGTGTGGAAGTTTGTAGCCATTGAAGGCATAATTTGCCCACACTGTAGGTTGTTATTATCCCTGGGTGATGTCTTTGGGGATATCTAGGGTCTGGCCTGGTCATTTTGAAACCCTGTGTTTTATTCAGGAATCTATCTTGACAGTGATTTGTATCTGTGGGCCAGATCAACCATTGTTTCCAATCAGGATGTGTTCTGTTTTGGTTAAGTATATGGTTTATGTCTATTTCTTCATCTGTTTCAGAGCTATTGCTAAACATTGTTGGCTTTGGAATAGACGGGTTATTTAAATCTTTGATTTTGGCTAAGCCAAGACAGGTGGTTTGTTGAACAGTGTCATTTAAAAATATCATTTGTTCTGGGATCATGCAGGCTCTAAACAAAGCTTCTAAACCCTGTACTTGCCATTCTTTTGTACCCCAAACACTTTTCAAATCAACATTTTTGTCCCAATAATCAAATCCAAAAGTATTCATTTTTTCAAAGAATATATCTGAATATATCAATTTTGTGTTGGTTATCATGGTTTTCATCCCTGTCTTGTTTGACAATTTATAATAAAATGTTTCAGCATTACTAGTGTTAAAACCTTGAAAGTATGAATATTTGTCATAAACGGTTCTAGAGCTCCCTTTTGGAGGTGTAGCACAATGTTCCCATTGATTATAATTTAAAACATTTCTTGGTTGTGCAGATTTATGCAAAAAACTGTTACCATAATGGTTGTAGCAATACATACTATCATAATTTGTAGAACCTTGCAAATAATCATGTTTTGTAAATTTAGCAGACATTACTAAGTCAGACATCATATTGTTTATACTTTCAAAGTCCCAATCATCAGCAAATGAGTTTGGTTTTGCAAAGTCACTCAAGGAGATCTTGATTTGGTGTGGATATTTCAGGATCTCGACCGGACCATAAATTTCATAGTCAGTGTTGTCCCAGGCTACCCCACCCGGTATTGGAATTGCTGTGAAGTTGGCTGAAGAAAGTTCTGAAGAAAGTTCTCTTTTCTCGACGTGTGAAGATGTGTGTGGTTTGAGGACCAAGTTGATGTTCTGACTTGCTGTGTCCATTTTAGCATATTTTCCCTCAATGAAGCGTCCCAAAGTAAATACCATGATGAGCCAAAGTATGAGGATAAATGCACCAAAACCCACCCAAAATTCAATCCATGGGGAAACCAGATATGTTTCTTTCAGTTGTTTCAAAAGTTCCTTAGCTTTGTCTTTAAAGGATTTTGATGATGGCTGTGTCTTTTGTTCGCTGAAACCTTCAGAGGAATCATCGAAGTTGATGAAGTAACCAGATGCAGTTCTGTCAATTGTTCCAATTGGTTCAGGATTTTTGTTTCTTGCATTTTCACTTGGAACTTCATTGTAGATTGGTGTGTCTCTGCTAAATGTTTTTATTTGGGTTTTCAGAGGTCTTAGTTCTATTGCATTGTTGCATAGTCCTTGTTGTTCTTCTGTAGGCGTTTCGAATGTGATGAGCCTCTTTGATAGGACCTCTGTACTGGTAGCAAACCTTGGTGTTCTGCTACTTATTGGGAGTCCACTTGGCCTACCGTTTGTTATCGGCCACATGTTGTGGTTTTACCAGGTCGATGGATACAACTCGGTTCTCCTTTTTTCCAGCAAGTGGCGGTAGTACAACTGATCTTGTCCCGTTGACAGACAAGACAGGAACTGCTTTTCTGTAAGAAGGCCCAAATTCCTTCTTTACCGCGATCTTCTCCCTGACTAGATCCCCGACTTTTGGAATCCAGACAGGTCTTGCTGGGACAGGTGGTGATTCTTCAGTGGTTGTTGGCTGTTGTTTCAACTGTATGTTGCTCAGGTCTTTTCTGTTTTGTTTAAGTCCTGCAAAATAGCCAAACGGTCTTTGACATCAAAGGTTTTTTCTATTACCACTGAAGTCTGACTATCAAGGTCAGAGATCAACATCCTAGTTCCGAATAATAATTCGTACGGACTGAATCCCTTCAGAGAATTTCTTGGCAAGTTATTTAGACTACGTTGGACACTTATTAGATGTTTGACCCACCCAGCTCCCGAACCTAATATCCTTTCTATTATAGATTGCTTTCTGCCTTGGTTTTTTCTTTACACCATCCCATACCCTCAGGAAGGAAGTGAGAAGATTCCCGCTGGGCTGTGCTCATTTGGCCATGTTTCCCCCCCAGGCTGGTTTGCCTGAGTGAAAGAAATGGTCGAACGTAGCATGCTCTTAGCGTATATGCCATTTAGACTCGCAAATCTTGTATAACAGTCCGGACGTCAGCCGAGTGCTGTGGATCTACATTATAAGTGGAAACTAGCCTGTATATGTTAATCGCAAGCCTTTCTTGCTGGTAATATTATCTGCCTTGATTCGACGAGGTATTAAACTGCTTCTCTCCCCTCTGCGATCTCTGTTGCAGTTTGGGCAGTTTTTTACAAACATGGTGTAGTGCAGGCTCATGCCTGGCCACCAGTACCGTGATTGTAATTCTTCCAGAGAATCTTTTAATTTAAGGTGTCTGTGACCCTCGCCCATGTGTGCGTCTGCGATTAACAAGTTTCTCCTGTCCATGTTTGGAATCACTCTATCCCCCACTCCAGGGATTCGAGCAAAAGGGACGGAGTTTGCATCGATTATGTATGTATAATTGAGTGGATAGTTGATCGGTAACGCTGAGCAGTCGCCTTTTGATGATGTTTTCACCGCCAGCATTGTTTCACCGTCAATGTATTTTAATGTACGCTTTTTCCGATCTACGGGAGCCAATTTAGTGGCTGCCGCAGCGGCTGTTTCAGCCAATGAATTCCCTACAACGTGAACGCCATCACGTTGATGACTCAGTGAGTGAGTCACGTGAGTCTTTGGTAGTTCTTTTTTCAAAAGAGCTACTTGTTCCCAGAGCAGTCTCTGCTTTATTGGTGCATCTGTGTCATCTTTGTAACCGTTCTGAATCCATGTCTGCAAATCCTTGTTATATGCTTTGACGCAGTAATATGAATCTGACACTATAAGTGTCGGGAATTCGCGATCCGCATTATCTAGCGCCATTTTCAAAGCTATTATTTCAGTTTGTAGTTCTGAATTAGTTTCTACTGAGTGTGATTTTGTTAATAGAGGTTTTAATATACCTCCGCGCCACACTTCTTTTGTAATCTCACATGTGGGGTTGTATGCATGTTCTCCCCAAACGGAGGGTTGAGCATGTCCGTCTGTATAGATTACACAGGCGTAATGTCGTAGAGGCAGAATGTCGATTGGCAGAGGATACGTCTTTTCATATTTTAGATTTTTTAATTCTTCTAGTTCTCAAAAAATTGTCAACCAGGCTATACTTGATAATTCATATCCTTCGTATAGAACTTTTAGATGGGCAATTCTGGATTTTTTTAAGTTGAATTTGTAACCCTCTGCAGCGAACCCAAGTATTATGGTGTTCACTCTTTTCAAGTGAGTCTCCAAGTCATCATCTGTTAAGTAAATGTCATCGACATAAGATAATGCTTCATCATCATATAGTTGTAGTAATTCTGTTACTCTCGCTGAGAATACCCCTGGGCTGTTCTTGTACCCAGGGGCTAACCGACAGAATTGTTTTTGAGTGCCATTTACTGAGAATGCAGTTAAAGATCTGCTCTCTGGTGCTATGTTTTGACAAAAGAATCCATTGGAGATGTCCAAGGTTGTTTTGTATTTTTTGCGCACTATGTTATTCATTAGTGCAGCACTGTGTGAGTTTTGCACTGCAAAGGTTTTGCAACATGTGTTAAGATGTCGGTAATCCAAAACTAGACGGTATGAATTGTCTGGTTTGGAGACCGGAAACAAAGGATTGTTCATTTGTGAGGTGCAAGTTTCAATCACCCCCTGGTATTCTAGCTGGTCTAGTATTTCATTTACCTGTTTTTTAGCTTCTTGCTTAATTGGGTACTGCCTTTGTGCAGTTGGTTGTGATTTTAACTGGATTTTGTGAGGAGGAGAATCCTCATCCCATCCTACATAATTTTTATATAAAGCAGGTGCTAAGGCCACTGCCCACTTTCTAGCAAGTGTGTATTTTTTATGAATCGGTATTTGATTCGAGAAGGCAGGCATAATTACTTCTTCGCCATGAGGGCACTCCCTGACAAACTCTGGTGGCCAGTCTTTTTCAGCTAGAAGGATGTCATAGCCCTTGGATAGGTTATCCCAAAATAGTCCCCTTATTTTCCTAGTCTTATCTCCCTCTATACGTAATATTATCTCGTATATCTTGTGGGGCTTGCTAACTCTGGTATCTGCAGTTTCCACTTGAAGGTATTCATTCGTGTCCACTGTCTCCAGATGATTCATAAGGACTTTGCGAGCTATGCTCACCTCTGCTGCGCTGTCTAGCATTGTCTGAGCCCACTCTCCGTTTTTCAGTTGTGTCCTCAGTATTCTCGGCATTGTTAACTACCTTGATACTGGCTACCTTCTTTTTTGGAAATTGTAATTTCTTTTTCAGTTGAGCAGGTTCCTTGTCTTTGGACTTGGCGTGCTCTTCTGATCGTCCTCTTCTTTCCGATTTCTGCGAGGAATTCTGAAAAGATTGAGAGGGACGTGTATCAATGTCTTTATATCTATCAGGTTTTTTAATATTATCCCTATTTCTAAGGTTATATCTATTCCCAGAGGGGTCACTCTGGGGTGACCTTTGTCTCGGGTTTGGAGATTTCTCTCTTCGCCTAGGCGACCTTCCTCTGGACTGGAATTTCTTTTCTTTAGGATTGGATTGTTTGTTTCCATCCCAGTTCTTTTTTGGTGAATTATTATTATTGTTAAAAAACGTTTTTTCTGGACTTGTAGTCAGTTGCGGTTTTACTGGTATTCCACCTAGACTATCTCTGCCTAGTTCTTCATAGGATTTTTCTATGATTCTGGCAATTTCAGCTGGTTGGTCTGCTATATCCGTCTCTTTTAACCTCTGGCGGATCGCCACGTTCGCTGCTTCACCTTTTATGTTGGCTAGTAATATAGCCGAGACCTGCTTGAAGTCTTTCAGTAATTTCATACCAAGAGTTAAAGCAGGTTCTGGACCGTATTCATCTTGAATTTGTTTTAGCACATCTGGTATTACCGAAATGGATGGAACACCGTGCGTTTTTGTGTAGATGGAAGCAAAGACTGTACCCCAAGTGTCACAGTCCTCAATGTGTGGTGCGATTCCCATTGGGAGACATATAGTCAGAATCCTGTGTTTTTCCAGCGGGGTGGTGTCAGGAAACACCGCCTCTATTTGGGTAATTTTCTGTGCCAACCAGAATGGTATTTGTTCCCGTTTAGCTGGAACCTTACCTAGGCAGGATTGGATGTTCTGTGGTGTAATTTTATTTGTGTTCCCCTGGTGTGGGGTCAGCTGTGGTAGTTTAATCGCTGGCTGAATTGTTGAAGTCCGCATTACATACTGAACTAATTGTCTATGAATTTTTAGTAATTGTTTCAGCTGTGTTAATAATTCAGCTGCAGGCATCCTATTGATGTCTGGATGTGGTGTGTATCCGGCTAGGACCGGCCACGTTGCTCCTGGTCTTCCTAAAGGACCGAGCATTGTAATGTGATTATTATGTTTTAGGGCGCCATCAAATAAGAGCAAATGCTCTTGGAATTTGAGTGGTACTTCCACCTCCTCGAAAGGAGTGTAAATGTCAGGAGGTTCCTCTACTTTGTAATAGTGGAAGTACTTTGTTACAGCATTTGCTGCTGGAAAATGTATCCATGTATAGTATACCTCTGTCTGCCGATATTCGTGTGCCTCAATTACGAATATGACTGTGCCACCTCTAGGTGTCAGTCCATTTTCTATAAGTTTTAAGGTTGTAGATCTCCTTTTGGCGACCTGGATGAGTATTATATCCGGGTCTGCTGTTTGCATGGTAGCATCAGCATCTGCTATTTCAGTAGCTAATCTAATTGCCTCTCTTTCATCATCACTCTCTGCCATTTTACAGAAGGATGGTATTATGTTTGTTTGCAGATCAGGTTTCTTATGGAAACAGAGATTAGATGCACAATATTCTGGAACTGTTTTATCCTTCAACGTTGACTTGACCAAAAACCATACATAGGAGTTCCCTCCTGCGAGGTTTTGGAGGATATAACCTTTCACCCACTCCAGACGTCTTTGGAGTATTTGGGAAAAGGGGTCTGAGTGAGAAAGCACGACTGAGTTACTCTAAATGTCTTACGTTAGTTTTATCGCCCTTTCCAAACGCGTTGGGCGCCATGTAGTGTAGCTCCTATTTTCCCAATAGGCTCTGCGCATTGGAATAGTACCTACAGCAGTAAAGGCCTAGACCAGACGTTAACTAGGTCTACTACTGTCGATACTAGACTTAATTTTTGGGTTTGCCAGCTAAGCTCAGAGTTCGCTAGAAACTTTCTCGAATGTTCAAGGAAGGATTAACTCCCCTGATTAGACAAGAAGGGATTTAGTTTCTGACAACCATAGAACATGACAACTTTGCTCTCCCCTAATCAAGAGTCAATCTCAAGAGTCGTGTGAGCACAAGGCAATTATTTTACTCAGTCAGTACGTGCATTCTTAGTCTCATCAGAATGTAGAGAAAAGGAAGAGACAGGCGTGTTCAATAAAAAGGTGTTATTTATTGATCAGTCTCTTTTCTCGTACAAGAGAAATGGATCGATATTATTGCAATACTTATAGTTAAGTAAAGTGCATACATTAAAAGCAATAGTATAAAATAATACTGTAAAAACATTGATATGGTTTCTGAGCCATATGATGTTTTAAAATGATTAAAATATATTTACATACACATATACATTTGACTAAACGTACTCAACTGGTGTTTCTAAATACGCCTACCCCGTGTACCTGACCTAAGTCTAATGCGTGGGCGGGAATAGAAAGTTACAGTTTAAGTTAAGTTTGTTTTTGCCAAGTGAATAACTAAAGAATTCTCTGTGAGGGGTTATTCAGTTCTGTACCTGGAATTTAGGATGGATGAGGAATGGTATCTCTTTCTCTGCTCTCGATATTCCAGGCTGCCTGCGAGGGCTGCCCAGAAGCGCCGGTGCTGGGTCTCTCGGCTTGAGATAGCAGCGCGTCTCTCAGCGCGTCAGGAAGGCGGGGCTGCTGCCAGCGGGGTCTGCTTCTGCTCTCGGCTTCGGCAAGTATGGCTGCTCCGTCTTGTCACCACGCGTGTGTTTGCATAGGGCAAGGTCGGCAATATTTATACCTTAAAGGTGCCGGGATTGACGTAAGGATGGACATAGGTACGTCAATAAAGATGTCATACGACTTGCTCGTTAGCACATTCTTTACTAAAGTTCTCTGTGAAATCAAAACAATGACCGCACGGATTTTCCAGGTTGTCATAGGTTTGATTTGTTATGAGAACGTCGTATGCCTTATCAGGGGCTGGAGGAATGTCGCTTGTCTAATTAGATCTCAAGCGTTATGACCTAATCAGATAACACGTTCCTGTGCCGTAGTGTGACTGCGTCAGATAACGGTATCTGCATCATGGGGGATTTCTTGCCTCATGGGCTGACTGTTAGTTAACTTGATAGTTAGTTTAACCAGAATAGGGTCAGGAATAGGGGGACTGATTCAGAACCTATAGAAATACACGACAGTGCATGTGTGCCGTTGTGCAGTTGCAGCCTGTAAAGGGAGTTCCGTGGGGTGGAAAGGCAGGGCGGGGGAAGGGCAGCATGGGGGGTAGTAAACACCGGAATATGGATGATTGGAGGTAAGTAAACAATTAAATAAATAAACAAATGTTGTAGCGTGCACGCTGCATCGCATTTTGCAACTGCCATTGTGCCCATCACTTGCTGGTGGTTACTCACCCTGTTGCTGTTGGGTCAGGTCATATCGAGCTGTTTCCAGACCCCCAACTCCTTGCACTGTCTCCACACTGATGACTGTGGCCACCATTTCCTCCAGCTCATTCAGCTCCTCCTGTGGCACAGGACTCCCACCTCCTGTCGCCTCTGCTGCCTTCCTGTTGGTGCCATGTTTCTGTTTGGGCTGGCTTTGCACATCATGCCAGCGCCTGTTGGCTACCTCCATTGACCTCCTCGACACTCCGACTGCATTGACGTTGATGACGATGGACTGCCATATTTCATTTGTGTTGCCAATGACCCAGTGGAGGTGACGGACAGATGTTGGTAGTGTTTTGTCACCTCCGTGACGATGATCCAGTCTTCCTGCGGACTGAACCCCATCTTCCTCTTCCTCGTCTCCTTGCCCTTCCCTGAACACGGGGTTCCTGGCTGGTCCTCCGTGGGGCTTGTGGGGTTCGGGTTTTCCTCTGATCTCGGTCCGGGTGCATCCATGGTGCTACGCAGTATGCTTTGGTTTTGGTGTGGTTTTTTTGTTGCTTTTATAGTGCATTTTCCCGCATGAGACGTGGGAATTGCAGGCCTGTTGCTGATTTTTGTATCGCGATTTGGGACATTGCTTCTTTTTTGGCGTTCATGTTTCGCATTTTTTGTTCGTCGTGTCAATTTTTACGCGGTCATTTGGCGCGTTATCCTGCTCCTTTCGCGTGGTGCCGCCAGGTTGGGAATAAAACGTTAAGACGGTGTTATTTTGACGCGATAGGCTGCAATATGCAAAGTTGCGTTAGACTAAATTTGCTGTCATTATCACACGTTCTTGAGAATATCCCCCAAAATTTACTGAGCTCACTATAGCCTGATCTCATGCCAAGCACTGCTTATGATATAAACACATACTTTATGCTTTAATCCTAATGCGATGTTTTTGAATATTAAATTGAAGTAACCTGCAGCCTTTTGCAAGTGTAACAAATACATTCTGCACTTTATGCATTCATATTTTATTATTTATGGATTAATTCCAGAGACTAGAATTGGAACAGTTGACTGTCCCTGAAACAACTTCTATGAGTTTTTTGTCATACTGCTAGCCTTCCGGTCTGTCCACCTCCGTGGCTTCTAGAATGCTACACAAGCCTAATCGAAGAAACGTAATTGCTTTTAATTTACTTCGTTCCAAAGTAAAGGAGTAAACTATATGTTTAATTATAAACTTTCCACTTCGGGCAGCTGTAATTAATGACTCCGGGAATGTTGCAATGCGCCTAGAGCAACCCTTTATTACTCCCGAGGTACCTGAACACCGGCAGCCTTTGAGGTCCAGTCGCTTTCCATTAGTAGTAGAGTCAAAAGTTCCCACCTAAGGCATTAATCACGCAGCACTTCGGCACTTGGAGACTTTTAATTACACATAGTCTGTGTGTGTGTTCTGTACACAGCCTGCGTACACATTGCAAGCTGTGAATAAATTGCTTATGATAGCATTTTTTGTTGCGTTTAATGCTGCGTTTGCACTTCTGGCCATTCGCGTTCTTGTGACGCATTCCCCTTCCACCCCAGTCTTCACTTTTCTTCGTCTATCTTTTCCCCTACTCCATTTTGGAGTCAACAGTACAAGAAGATCTGATAACAATGACTTTCAAGGCAGAATTTAAGAGACGAAAGGAAGGGAAATGCCATTCCTGCTCTGGTGAACGGTGGAAAACGCATTGACTGTAATCATGTTTCCTCTAGTAATTCACGAGTACGTTATGTTTCATTTTAAAAAAAACTGTCTATTAGCATGTACACAGATAGGCACAAAAACACGCATCCTCCATGAAAACAGAATAATTTCATGACTAGAATTCCAGTATCCGCATCTGAATATTTTGTACACCCAAAGTTATTCAATCACCAAATGTGTAATAGAAATAATATGCTGTAAAAGCAAAATTTTCTTAGAAAATGTTAATTATGGTTTGAGAAATAACATAAAATATTCACATATTATTACCATGCAGGTTTCGGCACTGTATGTTGATTTAAATATAATTAAACATGTATAATAAAAAAACGAATGCAATATGAGATAGTGATAGATTTAAATATTTCAATGATGGTTAGATCCATAATTCAGTGATTGCAGACGGAGTTTATTTAAGAAACGTATGTATTTTTTGTTATCATGAATCGAATTATTAATGCTAAACTACTAGATTACAATGGTATGTGAAAGGAAAGACGAGGGCTGAAAGACACAAAGAAAGAGATTTGAAAGTGTAAACTATGTAAATTAGCTTTCTTCGACTGCGTAGGTCAATTGTGTCCTATTGTTTGGGGTCTTCACATACTATTCACCAGGTACGCCTTTTGTAAATTAGGCATATTGGGGTATATTACCAACAACTAGCGATAATTTTTGTCTCTAACTTGTTTAGAGACAAAAATTATCGCCGCACATCGGCGATTTTTATCGCAGATAAACCTTGCTATTAGCAAGGTTTATCGCAAATGCGATAAAAAACGCCCGCAATGCATGAATATCGCTGAAAAGTCCGCGATATTCATGCATTATCGAGCAAATGCTCTTAGCCATGTTATCCACCTCCCATTGGATAACATGGCTAAGAACTGCTCAGGGCAGGTGTTAGCTTTTGGAGATATTCGCCCTTAGCGCAAATATCTCCAAAAGTTGGTAATAGGAGATAGCGATGTTAGCGACTGTTTCCAGTCGCTAACATCTTGGCACGCCCACTTTGCATGTCATTAGTGATAAATATCACTGACATGCAAAGTGGGGCCCATGATGGTCGCTATCTCCTATTAGCTGTCGCTAACTGGTGTTAGCGACAGCTTGGTAATAGGGAGATAATTTTATCTCCGCTTTCTTGGCTTTTAAAGCCAAAAAAGCGGAGATAAAACCCCTTGATAATATACCCCTCGGTTCATTATAAATCACTTGAGGCTTTGCCTCTCGTGGGTTATATTTAAAGGGCCTCCCAGAACTCTGCAATGACCAGATGCGTTAATATTAGACCATGTTACACGTTATCTGTTTTTTGTTTCCATATGAGATATTTATCGTGGAATACTTAGCATGGAACAGCTGTTTTCTTTATTGCAGCTAACAATGGCAATTGACCATTTAATCATGGCTCTTCCATATTTGCCACATACTTTGCCACAAAATTGGCCAATTTCACAAAAGTCTTGTGCCTAGCTCAAATTGGTAAATATATTACCAGTAGAGAATGTCCTCCATAATTTGCATTTTTTGTCGCTTAATTTAGATAACCTTACTTCACAATCCCTATGACAGTGAACAATGACTCTACACAAAACCAATAAGTATTTCCCATTTTTCAGGGTTCTCTGTGGAACACGTGTTTTTATTCCACAGCATGTTGTGCAATAAAAGCAAAAAACTGTAAATCACCAAAAAACACTGTTACAAATTCGAATCATTTTTGTGGCTCAAACATGTAAAAATCCAGAAATTCAACAGTTACTATATTTATGAACACACACAACACATGCAAAAATTTGCTCTAACCACCATGTTGTACTTCTGTTTTTTATATATATATTTAATTAAAAAACTCAAAGCTTAAAGCTAAGATATAGTTAGAAAAACCTTATTTATGCTTTATATACAAACCCAACTAAACTATACTAACAGGAGAAATGTAAATGTATGGCTATATCGTGAATTTTTAATTCATACACAAATATATCGAGCTTATATTTAGAATTTAAGCACCCCCTTCAATTTACTATATGTCGCATACCTCTGTACACTTTCTACTTGCATCAATTTCGGCGCTACACTAACTATAACTTGTTCTTTCTCTATGCACTAATTATTGCCTTGCATATAATATAAACAGAATGTGAAATCACTGCAGTTGTAATAAGAATTTTGACATTGGATATGACATACATTCTCAAAACAAAGTGCATGGTAGAGTGGTAGGTTATAGTTATCATAGTGTGGTGATTGATGCAACAGGAAGGTGTTGTACAGTGTTGTACGTTTTGTGCAGCGGAGTAGCGTGTTGTAGAATACAGTTGAATGTCCTACAGTGGAGTATTTTTGGCCGTAGTGGATTTGAGTGTCATGGACTGTAGTAGAGTTGAGTGGCATAGAGTTCAGTAGAGTGGTGTACAGTCCAGTGTAGGGGCAAGCAGTGTAGTACTGTGTCATACACTGGCATACAGTGTAGTACAGTGTTGTATAGCACAGTTTTATAGAGTATGGTAGATTCTTGTAGGTTGGAGTGGCATACATTGGATTCTCATACAGTGGCTTTCAGTGGGCTAAATTATCGTTCAGCGTAGTCGAGTGGAGTGGTGTGTTGTAATGTAGAGTGGACTAAAGTGTCACCTTGTGTCATACAGTGCTGTGGAATGGCTTATGCTGTAGAAGCATTGCATACAGTGGAGTAAAGTGTTCTAGAGTGGTGGGATGTGTCATACACTGGAGTGGTGTGCCTTGTGTGAAACTGTTATAGAGTGAAGAACAGCGTACTGGCATAGAGTGGAGTGCAGTGTTGCACAGTGGAATAAAGTAGAGTGGATTAGAGTGTGGTATAGTGTGCTATGGTGAAGTGGCATATATTGTTGGCTATTGTAGTGGCATAGGGTGCTGTTAAGTGGATTGGCCTACAGTGAACTGGGTTACAGTGGAATACTGTAGGTGGAGTGTCTTAGAGAAGAATGGCGTCCAATGGATTAGCATACAGTGGAGTGGCGTACACTGGAGTAGCGTAGAGTGGAGTAGCATACAGTAGATGGTGGCAGAGTGGAATAGTATTCATTGGAGTGGGGTACAGTGGAGTAGCATAGACTGGAGTGCCATAAAGTGGAGCAGCATATAGTGGTGCAACATAGACTGAAGTGCTGTACTGTGGAATAGCATAGATTGGAGTGGTTTTCAGTGCCCTGCCATGGAGTAGAATAGCATACAGTGGCGTAGCGTACAGTGGAGTGAGGTGCACTGTACCTGTCTACAATGGATTGGCATACAGTAAAGCAGTGTAAGAAATTGGTTTACTGATTGAGAGGACAAAATCCTACTAAAGCAGAAACCACAATCCTTCTCAGGGTGAAGTCACAAGCAAACCCTAATTTAATCTGTGCTCAAACCTCCGGTAGTTTGGCACAGAGCAATCAGGCTTAACTCACAGCCGATGTGTAAAGTATTTGTATAACAGCTCCAAAAGTAACACAGTGAAAACCCAACAGAAAAAAATCACACACCAGATTACAAAAATAGAGTATTTTTTAAGGAATAAACCAACACCAAAATGACATAAATCTAATCAGTAGAACGGGAGGAAAGCAGATTAAAATATTTCAGGGAAAACAGTACCAAAATGCACAAAGCGGCAACAGTGGATATCTGGATTGGGGTGGGGAGAAATCGGAGGATCACTTGCAAAGCATAATTACTAATACATTTCGCCACTACGCTCCTACAGGAGATTTAACTAATCAATACTGCAATTGCCTCCCGAACATCTACAAGCACTCTGCAGCGATCTTTATTTCGGTTGGGCTTCTTTTGGGATGTTTTTGCAAGTGATTGTGCATGTTCTTTAAATCCACCTGGCAACAGTGGTGACACTCCCAGGGAGTTGTGTGTGTTGAGCATCAGCAGGCCAGAGTTGCGGTAGGTGTTGTAGGGAAAGGAGAGGGAATGTAGATCGGAAGTAAGTGCCCTTAATCAATCTATTCAATCTTCAGATGTCTTCAATTGCAGCCTGCAATTTAACAGCAGTTGTTAAGGTGCAGTTTTTCACTTAGTTCGGTGGGTCGTTATTGCTTGATTGAAAGGAATGCCGGATGGTATCTAAGTTCACAGTCATTGTGTGCTGTGTGTTGATTATGATAGCTGGAAATTGTCAGTTACATAAAATGTTATTTTCTGGATAGGAATATTTTTGTTGATGATGCTGAAATGGATGCTAATGAAAAAATGGTACTTGCTCATGTAAGCAGATTGAGCGATCCTTTTCCCTATCCAGGCACTGTTACCTGTTGAAACCTACTGTGAGTGCGCATGATTCTGTTGCACTCACCGTGCTCGCAAATAGATTCAATTATGCATCCTAAGAAGTCATAAGTGAAAGAAATGTATTAGCCCAATCTGCAATGTATTGTGAGTTCTTGTCAATTAGGATTTCTTTTGGGCTATTTGCTGATCTTTGGCCCCAGAGCTTAGTATGTTTTATGTGCACCTGAACAGTGTCATGATTACATAACATAACATGTAGATTTGTAAAGCGCATGTTCACCCAAGGGTATCTTGATGCTGCATAACAGATGTTTATTGTTACCAAACTCAAAGGGTGTGGGGGCGTGGCTTGGCTGCAGAGCGGAATGGCTGCCTGAAACCGCCGCTCCGCCGATCGAGCCAATTAATCCGATATTTACGCGAGAATCTGATGTGGGAACTCGGACCCTGAGGCCCCGTGAGCAATCACTAAGCTGCGGAGAACACCTGGTGTAAAATTGGGACCTGGTACTAGATCCGTCAAGCAGAAACACCGAGCGGACCAAGATCGGTAGAGCGGCCTGGCGTAAGGGTGACAGCCGGGGACTGGCGTGCATCCGCAGCCCGCGGAAGACTGACGCTGTGCCGAGAGCGGGCGGACAACTTGCTGTGTACTCCCCGCGGCACTGGGCTGACGGCGTGACCCTCTCACCGGATAGCCCGGAGATCTGAGGCGCGGACGGCACTCCGCTGGGCGCAGGGGACTTGAGCTGTGAGAGGCGCCGAGGTCCCACCGAACTCCGAGGCGTGCAGGTACCCGCAGAAGACAAGCGGTAGCACTTAGGCCGTTGCCGGAGACCCCTGTCGGAGTGGGCGCCAGGCTGGACCCCAGCAGATTGGGCCGTGCTGCTACAGAGCCCCACAAGACCCTGCTAGGCGCCCTCTGCGCTGCGACGCCGCGCAGACCCTGTGTACCAGACGAGCAACGAATCGGCGGCCATAACGACTGGAGACACATAGCTGACGGCGAGCACTCCCGCGCTGTACATGGCCAGAAGGAAGCCTCCTGATCCCCGAGACGCCTGTAAGCTGCAGACACAGTGCAAGTTATAACCCGGTGTTTGGACGGCCGGAGGCGACATCGTGTGCGGGGCAGCCTGACTGCTTGCTGCGCCTGAGGACGATGCTGAAAAACGGGCGCGGGCGGCCATTTTGTCCTTCGCTGTTGCAACACCTAGCTTGAGGGATCCACCTTCGCCTGTGCCTGGCCTATATCACTGTGAGCGCTGCTAGGAGTGTCCAGGCTCCGTTTACGCCATCTCCTCCAGACTGCGCTGGGGAAGTACAATGGGCAAACCAGACACGAGGCAGCCAAGACTCACATTTGACAAATCCAAACAGAAGAATACTGGCCAAGAACAACAAGAAGATGAAACGGTAAGAGACGACCGAGGGGGCTCGCAAGCAGCGGACATAAAATCCATGTTCCAAGAACTAAAGTGTAGCCTTCAAAGCATAGATCAAAAGATGGACGACCTGGCCGCACGCATGGACAGTATCACCAAAAGAATGGACAAGCAGGAGGGGAGAGTTGGGGTGTTGGAAACACGGGTGACTGAAACAGAGGAGAGCCAGACTGAGCTGGACAAAAAAATGCGCGGCATGGACAAAGTGCTGACGATAATACGACAGAAGATCGAGGATTTGGAAGCGCGCTCGAGACGCAACAACGTTCGAATCACGGGAGTGGCGGAATCCACAGACATTGCCGGCATGGAGCTTTATGTTGAAGGTATGATGAAAGATCTTTTTGGAACTGGTCTGTCGCAAATGTTTCTGGTGGAGAGGGCACACAGAGCACTTGGGCCCAAGCCCCAACCGGGTCTGCCCCCAAGGCCCATAATTGCAAGGGTCTTGAACTATAGGGACCGGGACGCGATACTGCGCATGGCCAGAGATATGAAGGACATACAATATAAAGGCAATCGACTCGCGGTATACCCGGACTTCACCATGCAAGTTCAGGCTGCCAGGAGAGAATTTCTGCCGGCGAAGAAGATATTCCAACAAATAGGCACCAAATATTCACTCATTTATCAGGCAAAACTCAGGGTGCAAGGCCCTGGCAGGCCATCGTTCTTTGTGGACGCAAAAGCGGCATTTCAATATGCGAAACAATTGACGAAGGACCACAAAAACCAAACACACTGCGAAGAACCGGACACACAAGAGAGACTGAGTGACATTGAATGATTGCTGGTACGCGGTGAGACAACCACACTGGTCTGACACTGAGGACACCGGTTGGTGATCGGACTTCCTGACTGGAGCTTCTTTGTTCACCATGGGCAGATAAGTAGTTAGGCTCATTCATGCTCGGTAGGGGATGAGGGGGGTCCTAGAGTGACCAAGTTCAGGCCGGCGCTCGATCGCCCTGTCAAGAGTACAGGGATAGATGGAGTCCAACCTGCGTACCCCCGGGGATGATTCCCAGATCTTTGTTGTTGAAAGAGACACTTGATGATGTTGATGGGGTTGGGTGGGGGAGTAGGGAGGGTATTGCACAACCTAATTGGGGGGTTGGAGCGGGTGGGGACGGCGATTACATGCAGTTGGGTTGTTTTGTTTGTATGAGTTTGTTTTTGAGCGATGAGTCATGTGAAGCGAGCGACTGTGATACGAAGTTTCGATACTGTGCGGGGTGCCACGCTTGGTGGGTTGTGCTGCAGTCAGGCATCCGGTTACTGCGCGTGGCAATGTTTGCCTGGACACAAATGCTTGGGCCGCTGTGTACTACTGAAGCGCTGCTGGGACTATATATCACACTAGTGGAATCGTGAATCAAATTAAATGTCTTACCTGGAATGTTAGGGGCATGAACGATAGGAGAAAGATTAGACTGGTGCAGGCTTTCTTGCTCAGGAAAGATATTGATATATGCTTTTTGCAAGAGACTCACCTGACTGTCAATGCAGCACAACTGCTTAGACACTCTAGATGGGGGGAAATAACACATGCATCGTATTCCACATACTCACGTGGGGTGGCGATACTGATAAGGCGAGGCCTCCAATGGAAAACATTTGAAGAAGTAAAAGACTGTGAAGGCAGATTTATACTACTGGTGGGTACCCTGTGTGGCATGCGAACTGTGTTGGTGAATGTTTATGGCCCTAACGATGACAACCCTGGTTTCTACTGTGATCTGTGGCATAAGATTCAAGCGCGCGGTCCTGCTGCGATTATGTGGGGTGGAGATTACAATGTGGTACTGTCGGAAACTATGGATAGACAGGAGACAGCCAGAGAACATCACCCTAGAGCAGCCGCAGCGATAGGTGATATCGTCGAAGATGCCCAACTGATAGATTCTTGGAGGGTATTACAGCCCGGGGCCCGGGAGGGTACATGCTTAACAATGCACAGATCTGCATGGTCCAGGCTTGACTATTGGCTACTATCCAGAGAACTACATGCCCTCACACTCGACGTCACACACCTTCTGCGGTCACTGTCCGATCATTCCCCGGTGTGCCTGACACTGTCTACTCCATCACAATACACCCAACCTTTCAGCTGGAGATTCCTCTCCCGGGCGCTCCGGGACCAAGTGTTCCAGCAGGAACTGAGAGATAAGTTAGAGGAATACTTTGAGCTTAACGAGGGTTCTGTAGATTCCCCAGGCACATTATGGGAGGTTTGCAAAGTGGTGACGAGAGGGCACTGCATGTCATTAAAGTCCAAGGTGCTGAGGTCGATCAGAAATTCACTGAATAGATTGGAGTCGGAATTAGCTGCACTCGAATCCACATTAACCCAGGCGCCTACAGATAGGGCTCGCGCTGATTTCAGAACGAAACTAACTCAATACCATGAAGAGGCTGATAGGGAAGTTGCTTTCTTTGCCAAAGATGGACAAGCTCGACGATACGGGGAGGGCGACCGGGCAGGGCGTACACTTGCAAATATGCTTCGAGCTCCAAGGGGTATGGACTACGTTTTGGAGCTACAGGTTGAGGGAGGAGACACGGTGAGGGAGCCACAAGCCATTCTCAATGTCATGACTGACTACTACCAGACACTATACACTTCCAAGGTTACACCGGACGATCAGGTCCTGACGGACTACCTGGACACAATAGCATTAGCGTGGTTCAATAATGGAGCTAGGCAATATATGGATTTGCCGTCCACGCAAGACGACATAAAAGGGGTTATAGCAAGCCTGCCACCGGGCAAAGCGCCAGGCCCTGACGGACTGACAACCGAGTTCTATAAGGAATATTCAGATATACTTGTCCCGAGACTGCACAGGGTATTTGAGGAAGCAGTTGAAACAGGCATGCTCCCGCAATCGATGCGCGAGGCGATGATCATCACACTCCTTAAACCTGATAAGGACCCCGCCAACCCCGACTCCTATCGCCCGCTCTCGTTAATTAATATAGATGCTAAAATATATGCGAAACTACTGGCGGACCGCCTGAAATACATGCTGCCGCAGATAGCGCTTTCTGACCAATCTGGATTCGTTCTAGAGAGGTCCACCTCGAATAACCTGAGGGTTCTGTTTGGGCTCCTACACTATCTGGATCCCAAGGTGCAAGCCGCTGCCGCATTGCTGGACGCGACGAAAGCGTTTAACTCCCTAGAGTGGAAGTTCCTGCTTACGCTTTTTACCCGTATGGGTTTCAGCCCGCTGTTCGCAAAGCGCATTGGCATACTGTATAACAACCCGACTGCTCGTGTGCGGGTGAATGGTCATGTGTCTGCTCCTATCTCAATCACCAGAGGGACTAGGCAGGGGTGTCCACTGTCACCTCTGCTGTTTGCTATTGCAACCGAACCCCTCGCTGCGCGTCTGCTTCAACACCACACGCAGCGCAGTATTGGATTTACGTCACGAGGCCTACTAGTGTCCATGTACGCCGACGATATCACCATTTATATGATGAACCCGGCAGACAATTTTGATCCGCTGATGAGGGAGGTTGTACGCTATAGTGGGCTCACTGGCATAAACATAAACTGGTCGAAATCGACAATGCTGCCGTTGACGGACGGTACTGTTAAATGCCACACCGAATTCCCGATAGAATGGGTTGACGACGAAGTCAAATACCTCGGAATCCGAATGAGCCGTTCCATACAAGAAATATGGCTGTCGAATTTCGGGGTGGCGGTGGACTGGTTTGAGAGCAAGGTGAAGAGGTGGAAGACTCTGCCATTGTCACTGACGGGCCGCATAGCCATCCTTAAAATGGTGGTGCTCCATAAATTTCTTTATTTGTTTATCAATATACCATTGCCCTTAACTATGGCATTTTTTCGCCGCCTTCGGTCGACTGCAATCGAGTTGGTCTGGGCGGGCAGGCAACCTAGAGTGACCTGGAACCTTCTCACACTCCCATTCCACCAGGGAGGTTTGGCGGCCCCAGACTTCGAGCTGTATGCGTACAGTGCGCAGGCCCAATACCTGTATTACTGGCATCATCTGATCCCTTACCAGCCGCACGTGGCGATAGAGACTGACGTGGCAGCGCCCTGCCCCCTGAAGGCAGCGGTTTACAAAACTTACAAAAGAGTACAGGAGGACATAGACACTGTTGTGGTGGTACGATGGGCATGGGCGGGCATTGCTCGACGGGCTGGGGTGACTGCACTATATGCCCCCTCCATGCCACTAGAGGGCAACTCCCTGCTGGGGCCTCTGACGGATGCGGCGGTAGCACGTAGAGCGTCTGCTTGCGGTCTTAAGATGGCGGGAGACTTGTACCCGGATGATATATTCGTCACCTTGCAAAACATGATAGAGTCATCTGAGCCAACGGCTTCAGAGCTCCTACTTTATTATCAACTGAGGGCGGCGTGCAAGAGCAGGTATCCAATGTACCCGGAGGCCCCCCCAACGCTAGCGGCTCTGGAGGACGTACTCTCGAACAGCTCCTCGCATAAATTGATCACGCGCATCTACAGGACTACGCAGAATGCAACGCCCGTGCCACACACTAATTCATGTTTGCAGTGGGAGGCGGAAGCGGGTATCAGCATAACAGAAAAGCAATGGACGTTCTGCTGCACACAACTTGAACACCTCTCCCCCAACTACAGACTGCGTCTTATACATTTTAATTACCTACACAGAATAAGCACCCCCACACAGCTGTACAGAATGGGGCTACTGGAAAATGCATCGTGCTGGAGATGTGGGGATCAGGAGGCAACATTCTACCATTTGGTTTGGGAGTGTGGGCCTATCCGTAACTTTTGGGAACTGATCTTCCGTAACATAGGGCAGATAGTGGAGCTTCGGCTTGACCCAGACCCGTTGATGGCGCTACTGGGATTCGTCCTGCAGGTACCAAGTGTGTCCCGGAAGCTGGTGGCCATGCTCCAAATAGCCAAGCGCCAAATAGCGCTTCATTGGAAGCAAAGGGCTCCGCCGAAAATATCCAACTGGGTCACGTCTGCATTATATTGTAAGAATCAATTGTCTGCCTACTGGGACATGATGCCGCTTCGTTCGCGCCCGGCAGACATATGGCAACCATTGGTGACCTGGCTGGCTGGAGCGGGAGGAAATGATAGTGAATGAGAGGTTATTTGTCACGATTGAACAGTGTTGGGTATGTATGTGACCAGTACCGCGCGACCTGCCATATCGAACTATTGCCTTTATAGACTCTTTTATGTATACTCACATGGAATAATGCTCGCTACTTGACGATACTCGCTGATAGTTGTTTACGTTGATTGTTAAAGCTATGTATACTTGCTATTTGATTACAAATGTGTACTTCAAGGCTCCTTATAACGTAATTGTGCCCAGTGAAAGAGCTGCCTGCCTGCGGGTTGTTGGCTAAATAGCAGTGTACACTTTGATGTGCTTAATAAAAGTTTTTAATCCAAAAAAAAAAAAAAAAAATCAAAGGGTGTGTTGTGTTTTGCCATGCTCACATCAAGCTGAATTGTGTAGAAGCCTAACAGTGAATGTAAGGTAAGGGTGGATTGAACTCCACGGAATCTCACTGAGTTCTTATGTAACTCCGCAGAATTCTGCAAAGTTAAACTCTGAGATTCTACCCACCCCTATTCTGTATGCACCGGACTGGAACAAAGTCACAAATTCAATCCGACCCGGATGGAGTGTGGTCCAGATACAGGGACCCAATTAGGCCTGCTAAAAGAGAGACCCTTAAGTCCTGGTCGCAGAGCATTGTGAGGTCCTACACAGAGGATGTGTAATGCAGCCGCGGCGATGCACTATTTTGAAGGAGTTGTGATCATGCAATGTGAGGTCCTGCGTCAAATTTGTGAATTCGGTTGATGAGGGCTTGCAATGTGGAGTCTGAAATCATGAATGAGTCATGCATTCAAGACTGTGATGCATGCACCTCCTTTGTTGTCAAGGCTGCTGATGTCGAGAGTTTTGCAAAGCGAGGGTATGGGTCGGGAAGCTTTGCACAAGCGGTGGTTCTGATGTGGCTGCAAGTTCGATAAATGTTCCTTGCATCGGGAAAACTCTTGCAGCTGAGGCGATGTGTCAGTTGTTCTAAGATTGCACTGCGCAGCAGAGGATGTGTTTTGGTGTTGCTTCACCCCGATGGGCTGACAGAGCACCTTTAGGCCCACTTCCATGGGTGCAGGACTGGGCCGTTGGCAGGGTAGGACTCAACAATGATGAGTCCAGGTACTGGGTTCAAGTTTGGTGGAGCCTTTTGTCCTTGAGGTTCTAGTCAGGATGCCAGCCTGCACCAACAAGCCCTTGGATTCAGTCTGGGGCATTCTGGTATCAACAGATGCAGGTCCAGTCTTTCTAACTGGGGCAAGAAGGCAGCATGAAGCAGGTAAGCACCGCATGGCGGCAGTGCTTTAGAGCACCAGTCCAGCAGAATGGCAGAACTTTCAGCATCTCAGTAGTCCTTATTACTGGCAGAGGATTCAGAGGTTCAGAAGTGTACTGAAAAGTTGGTGTCTGAGGTCCAAGATGTATACCTAGGCCTTCCTTTGAAGTGGGTGAAGCTTCCTGAGTTTTCCCTAAAGTTCACATGTATCTTGTCCTCCTTGTCCTAGCTCCAGACAAAATGCAGTCCTCTGTGTGGACGCAGGACAGTCTATTCAAGTTTAAGCAGCGCAGTACCCAGCTTCCTCCCCCATCCTGCCAGTGATGGCCCATCCAGCCACACCTAAGCTCCCTATTGCATCTGGCTCTCTAGGGGAATAAGAGGGACAAGACAGGGATGCCCCTGCTCTCCCTTACTATTTGCAATTTTTATATACCTCTTTATAGGCAGATTGGAAACTAGCCAAGCAATGCCACCAATAAAAACCCTAAATGGTGACACCAAGACTTTAGCCTACGCAGATGACATTGCGCTGGTTACAAGTGATCCAGGAGAAGCCGTAACAGTTATGGAAGAGGAGGCAAAAAAATGTGGGAACATCTCTGGGTATAAGCTGAATCAAGATAAAACTCAGATAGTAATCAACAATAAAATCACCTACAGAGATGATAGGATAGTTGAAAAGGCGACATATCTAGGGGTCAATATAACAGCCAATGTAGATGAATTAGTCAAGGCCAACCTGGAACCACTCATGAAACAAACCGAAAAGGACCTCAATAGACTACATAATTTGCACCTAACCATAGTGGGTAGATATACAAATGATATTTCTTTCCAAATTTTTATATTTTTTTAGGGCCATATGCATAGAGTTCACCCTGCAGATTTTTAAAGATATTGACAACATATTCTCCCGATTTATCTGGGGATATAGAAGACCACGAAGGGCACTCAGATACATCTCACTCCCAAAAGGTTTAGAGGTGGCCTCGCCTTGCCTAATTTTAAAGTCTATTGGTGGGCAACAATCTTGAAATATAGTACGCTTTTATTTTCCCCAAATGGGAGCAACTGGCTGGATGGAGAGGTTCCAACACCACAGGGACTCATACTGGGTAATGAGGCTAGGGAGCATCTATGGTGACTTACATATAACTGCTATTTTAAAAGAGTGCGCTTCAAAACGCTAGTAGGTATCCATACAGCCTGGAATCAAATATGCAAACTCCTGGGATTTGGGAGGTTTTCCTACTATACTGTCTATCTAAAAACAACAACCTCCCGGAGATATTCAAGGACGCATGCATGAATAAATGGCTATGGGAAGGGGTTAACCATTGTGGATGCTTCTTCAGTCCAATAGGGTTTAAATCATTCGAAGAGTTAAGAAGTGAATATACGCTTGACCACAGGGATGTTTTTAAATACCTACAAGCTAGAGACTTCTTAATGTACTATAGTACTTCTGTACTATACACCTAACAAGATTGCTAAATGGGGCTCTGGCAAAGGTACCGAATGCCCGAAGTGTGCACTGTATGGGGCTGACATAATACATATATTTGCTACCTGTGACACACTCTGACCTTTACATAGGGAAATCTCCAATTTCCTAACCAAAATTTTCAAAACAAGAATTGAAATCACCATGGGAGAAATAATATTAGGAGTTGACGGAGACATCAGACCAAAGGCTATGCAAGGGCTGAAATTTATCTCTATGGCTGTATTCAGAATATGTCTAGATTCGGCCTGGTTGGACCCAAATCCTCCGGCTTTCCAACAATGACGAGCGCAACTACTGGCTGCATATAGTCTAGAGATAGCTATATATAAAAGGAAGGGACGCAATAAGAAGAAGAAGGGGTTGGAAATTTGGGATCCCCTTCAGAAGTTGATGCAAACCTTCTAATATTAAATGCAGTCTTGAAATGTTATATTGAAATGTACCAAAAAGTAATCTATGACTTTATTGATATGCCTGACAGTGTATAAATCATTAAGAAGCAATGTGCCTGGGGGTGGGTGGAGGAAAGGGAGGGGGTCCTTGGGTGGGGGCTGGCTGTAAATAATAAAAAATGTGTGTCTCAATAAATACTTGCTTAAAAAAACCAGAATAGGTCTATTCCTACAGCAGAGAGACTAGAAAACTGGCACTGTGACTCATGTTCGCATGGTGAGCTATGCGATGGTCAAAACACACGACTCCCGTGCCAGTCCACTGATGGCACAGCTTATGTTTTACACTGGAGCCTGGAGGGCCAGCTCCTGGTCGGCCATTGCTTGGCATAGCTCTTAGCCCATTTAAGCTCTTTACTGCACGTGTTTGCAGTCTTAGGCTACGAGAGTGTGGCATTTCCTGGCAGTAGTCTTATGAGGTTGGCATGTGAAAACGGCCTGTTAAATCATCCTTTGCAAAAACAGAACTACGAAACATAGGCCAAAAATCTAGTTTTTACCCGATATCTCCTCACAAACTTTCTGACCTGCACTTGAATCCGCTATTTTATTTTATATTTATTTATAAAGTTATTATATAGCACGAACTAGGCCCTGGAAGGGTAGCCAAGCACTTTGCAAATGTTACAGCAACTAGAAAGCAGGAAGCTCTTGCATCAAATATTCTAGAAAGGACATTAGAATAGTAAACATAGTTCTAAAATATATAGTTTAGCTGGATGTAGAAATGAAATAGAGGTCGACATTTTTATTGGGAGATATTGTTTATATCAAGTCGAGATTTGTCAGTCTATACTTCTAAAGTCTATTTTTCTCAAATATGTTTTTGCTGTCTGCATTCACATGATTTGCTCGTAAGGTGTGCCTCCGTGCTTGAAACAAGCTCACTAAAGTGATATCCACCATGTCCACCATCACCACGTCCACCACCACCACGTCCTCCACCACCATGTACACCACCACCACATCCACCACCATGTCCACCAGCACGTCCACCACCACCAGGTCCACCAGTACCACCACCACGTCCACTACCACCACGCCCACCACCACCACATCCACCACCACAACGTCCACCACCACCACATCCACCACCACATCTCTACCTAACAGTGGTATACCTGCATGAGCCACTCACTTAAAACAAGCATTAGCATAGCCAATAGGTCTCGTCTTTGGGACCTCATAGGTGTTTAGCCATGTAACACTTGATGTTGTTGCACCAAGGATATTGTGCTGGGCAACTAAACACTTATAAGGTCCCAAAGGCGAGACCTATTGGCTATGCCAATGCTTGTTATTTATATAATAGCTGTGCACTGACATTAGTTTACCGTTTTTCTCTTTGTAATTTTTAACAGATGCCATTTTTAACATATATTTGTATTTTAACAGATGCTTTTTTAAATATATACTTGTCAACTTTCAATTATATGAATTGACATTCTCGTTATTGTAATGTATTGTGCTTTAATGATTTGACATTTTTAAATCGAATAAAGCGTATCTTGACTTGGCTTGACTGCAGCTCATGAGTTACAATAAATCAATTTTCTACATTTCAAAAAGCATCTCAGATGTAAATCAACAAGCCAGTGCATCTGGACACAGATGGCTCTTAACCTAGGAGAGAGCTAGTGTGTACCAGTGTGTGTATGTCCTGATTTCCGGCATGAGAAGTGCATGAAAATTACATGTAGTGTGCCTGGTGTGTCCTGATTGGGTGAGCATACTTATATACATGTATTATATAGCTTTGGGGTATTTCTGGGAACACAAGCCTTTGGCCAAATGAGCTTTATTGAGGCTAATTATCTCTCGACTGTTTTGTGGTGCCATTATCTATCTGTGGAATCAATCAGGGCTGTCCTTGGGTGCATAATTGTCTTTGGTTTATGGGGGACCCCACCTGTGACCTGTTGCTCACTAGATGTGGGCATGGGTGTCAGGACCTGCCTGACCACAAATCTCTGACTCAGTGTTGATGTAGAGGTCACCTTGGGGGAATCCAACAGCAATGATGTGAGTTCACCTGAACTCCTAAAAATAATAAGGTAGCCACTGGTATCATTTTTATCACCATTGCACATACAGGTGTTATCTTGTAAATTGATATTGTTTGTACTGGTATTAATGAGGTTATGTTTGCTCTGTTCTGAACATACATTGGCATTGTTCTATTTTACAACAATAATATCATACAGCATGGTGTAGGATATGGATTGGTATTATTATTTCTGATGTTGGTGCTGCTGTGAGGAAATATGTTACGGTATACATTGATGGGCATTGTGCCCGTACAAGCTGTGGCATATGTTCACATTGCATTTACTGATATTGCCATTGTCGTCCCTGCTCATATCATGACATTCATTGACACTGTATTCCCCCATTCTGACAGTATCTTTCCTCAGGTCACAAAAAAACAAAGAAAACCTTCAACTGGAGAGTTTGATGATCCCTTCAGTTTTGACACAATATTGCATGCTGATTTTATAGTGGGAATATATTAGTATTGTTCAAAGCAAATTTTGAATGCCATGGAAATTCCATCAGAGTAAAATGTGCTTATTAGTCAGCATATCAGTCACAGGAAATTAGATGTTGCAAGTACACAGACATTAACAAGAGTACATGAGTTACTTATTTATTGCTTTATTGCCACTTTTTGAAAACACGTGCAGTTGTTACATGAAGTGAGACTTTATTCATACATAAGATCTAACACTTTTTGATAACCAATGTGCCAAACTTGAAAATTACCACTATGTTGTAATCAACTCTTACTCTAATTATGACAATGCATGCAAAAGGACATACTGTGATATTCATGCATGTGACTTACATATGGGTCATTCAAGTGTTCATAAAAATGCAGTGTGGTATTGCTTTTATAGGTCTTGTTCAATTGAAGCCAAATGAGAGTATGTCCCAAAACTTTGGTGACTCATGGACGCACCAATCTATAGGACCCTGTGGGATGATATGGCTATAATCACTCCAATAGAGAGTGATTCTTTTTATCTAAAATAGGCCCAGTCCTGTAGTTTTAGGACACCAGCACAAAAGCCCAGTAGAGAGAGATATAAGAAATACGAAATAACCGCCTGGTGCAAAGATTACTTTGTCAAAGAGAAGGTATGTCTGTAACACCTAGGTCATTCCCCAGTACCTCATTTTTTACAGGTGGTTCGAGGAATAACATGACAACTGACTGAGTCCACTGCACCACATGATTTCAACCAGTAATTGATGTAATTTGGCTATTAATCTAACATTGTTCATTTTGCAGAAGTTTCTTTTCAATGTTCCCATAGGTGTTTGATAAGCATTCAATAATCCCCAATACAAAGACTCTATTTGAATGTGCCTTTTTCAGCAAAGTGTCTCGGTAATTTTGTTGTAGTCTTTTTGCATCTTATTGTGCTTCTATGTTCCTGTATTCTTGTTTTTACTTTATGAGTATTCATACATATGTACTTCCTCTTACATGGTCAAGCGAACATGTTCTGATTTTCCTGCCCCTCAAGAAGAAATTCTACCCGAACGGCAGCTTGCGCTTACTGTTGGCTAATCTGGGAGCGGGGAAAAACTCTGCTGCACAATGTGAAGCAGAGTTTTCTGCACTCTGCGTACTCCGCGGAGCACAGAGTGCAGACAACTCAGCAAATGGAACGAAGTTCACCGACCAGGCCTATTTCAGTGTTTAAGAAGTATGCATACCCGGATACAGTTGTTTGGTTTTCCTTGTGAATGGACAGACAGAAAGCAGTAGTCGCTGAGAAAGTGGGCACTAATTGGTGGAAGACTACATGCATGTGCAACTGTGTTCTAGGTTCTAAGTTTTTTGGTCAGTTGTGGACCAGTGTGTCCTTCGATAATTTATTGAGCTTGAAGGAGAACAATGGCTTTTTACATTTCAAGGGGCCTGAGGTTAGAAATGCCCAGTGTTTGTTCACAATTTGTTTAACCTGATTATAGTAAATTCCACAGTTAGTTACCTAAATTAGGCGATCATTCACTAGTTTGTTAAAGGTTTTTAGTATTTAGTCTTTCTGACTGTTCGGAGCTCTCTGCTCAACTTTTTGTATTTTTCTCATGGCTATGCTTTCTTACAAAGCTTTTGTGTTAACAGTCTGGCATAGTATTTGAAGTCTTGCTTTTTAGTACAGTTTCTTCTGTCTGAGATATTGACCTACTGGCATATTATCTCTTAAAGACTAGGGTAGAAGCTCTCATATCTGATGAGATTGCTACAATCTATAGGTTTATAGAAGACTTCACACGTGTATGTTCAGGTCTAAGAAAGAGATATCCTTTCTACTCACAGGGAACTTCAGAAATTCATTCCTGGTATTAATCAAGTGCATGAAACCCTTTGCGTGTCCCCTTGTTCCTGTCTGAATCACAAGTACATCATCAATGTACTGTTTCTATAGAGAAAGGTTGTCAGCAAAAGGATTTACATATGTCAGAATATTTATTTTAATTTTTAAATTCATCTACATAGAGACAGGTTTTACTCAGGGCAAAAGCACTGCCCATAGCGGTGCAGTGTACTTGCAAATAATAGCCAGAAGTTTAAATTATTGATTCAGGAATACAAGAACCTGGTCATCTTGAGAAAAGCTGTTTTTTCACTGAGAAAATCAGATCCACTACCAACTCTGCCCAGCAATTCTTTCAAACAGTAATTAGTCTTTCTAGTCCCCTTGTCCCTTCCACAACACCCCATAGTGTTTTTCTTTAACCCCTTCGCTGCGGCGGCTATTCCGCCGCAGCGCTAGGGGGGTGGGGCGGCCGCGCGGCGCTCCGGCGCTTGTGACGGAGTCGCTCCGTCACGCCCCTCGGGTGGGCTGTGCTTGTGACTGAGCGGTTCCTTCACGGCCCCGCCCGCTCTTCAGAACACTCAGCGCAGGCGTGGAATTCGCGCCGCGCAGGCGCGGCGAGTGGGCTGTGACGGAACCGCTCCGTCACCAGCACAGCCCACCCGTGGGGCGTGACGGAGCGGTTCCATCACACGCGTGGGAGGGGTTAACAATAATGTTGAAGGGGTTTATAATGACCTCATCCTCAACAATGGGACCAATAAGGCAACCCCAGCCAACACTCTTTTAGATGAAAATAAGCTGACTCTTTGTCAGTTTCCTGCCATCTCCTCTGAATGCATGATTAGACTTATAAAAATAACCTAGTCCGGAGCTCCTTCAGACCCGTGCCCCACCAGAGTGCTGAATGATAGAGTTGACTTCATTGTTCACGTTGCTCAACAAATTTCTAAAAAATTGTTTTCCTACTGAATAAAAAAAGCTTACATTCCGCCACTTTAAAAAAAAATCAACTCTTGAACTGGCAGAAAAAAGGAATTAGCGCCTGATATCAAGACTTCCATTTCTAGCAAAATTACTAGAAAAACATCTCAGCATCATCCTTTCTACCTTTTTGTATCAGAATGGCATCTGGATAACTCCCCGTTTGGCTTTTAGAAAGCCTAAGGTACCAAAACTGAGTTGGTAACAGTATCAGAGGAGGTTAGGGCAATCGTTGATTGTGGAGATAAGGCTGTGGTTAATCTTTTAAATCTATTTGTAGCCTTTGACACGGTAAGCCATGAAATTGTGAAACAACGTTTGATGGAGAAAGGTGTCCAAAGCTCTACTTTCCAGCTACTCTGCTCCCTACTGGGGAGCGAACATGTAATTTGGGAGATTGTAGCTTTAATTCAATCTCGCTGCCTGGTGGTGTCCCACAAGGCTCCTCACTGTATATATAGTATATACACATCATATTAAATAACATGTTTCGTGCAGGTTTGCGTTCTTCTCGTTGTGAATGAAAGCTTATTTGTGAATTTATTTACTACATAATTCTTGTTGTGTATGAAGCCACACTCTCAGCTACATTGGCCGCACGTCTTAAAACGTGCTTTAGTTGCAAAGCTATTCCACTCCGCATTTAGATTCCTTCTACTTCTCATCCCACTTAATGCACTGCATCTGTTACAAAATTTGGCTCTCGTTAGATTTTGAAGCAGGGGCGTAGCTAGAGCTTGTGGCGCCCGGGGCTACCCTTCAGATTGCCGCCCCCCTGGCGGGTGCTGGGGAAAAAGGACGGCGAGCACCTGAAAGAGGTCTGACAAACACGCTGGGGCAGATTTATGTTGCCTGACGCATCTCTGCAAATCGGCAGAGATGTGCCAGGAAAGATACGACACGCAAGTTTATCCTTGCGCCACCCATGATGCGCCGCATTTACAATGCGGCGCACCATGGCGCAGGAATAAACAGATGCGTGTCCCATCTAGGGCGTGAAGTTGGCGCAGTGCTGAAGTTGTGTTGCGTGCGGCATGCAACTCCAGCACTATTCCAACTTGCCCTATCTGTAACGTGGAGCGTCAAGCCTTACGCCTGCTCCAAGCAGGCGCAGGGTTTTGATGCATCAGCGTTGGGAAAGTGACTCAGTGAAATCTTGTAGGTTTCACTGAGTCACTTTTCAGGGGCGTTCCTGCGACGGAACGCCCATCCTGCGTGGAAACGCCCACATGAAACCTGAGTCAGGTTTCATGTGGCGCAGGGCCTTACACCGTGACGCATCTCCATAGATGCGTCACGATGTAAGTATGTTGCAACGTGGCGCATGGTTTACACCACCGCTGCGTCACAGAAGTGACGCAATGGCGCCGCAAGTCCGACATAAATCTGGCCCATAGTATCGCCGCTGATAGTCAGGTGAAGCCCACAACTTCTCCTCCACAGGCAGCCCGCTGCTAAGCTGAGCTCTGGAATTAGGTGTGAAAGAACTTACGTAGGACGAAACAAGCATAAACAAATCACTTCCTGTGCTCGTCCTTGAAAAATGTACAGTAGCTTGAGGCATGTTACCTACCTATGCCTTCCAAAGATAGAAATGGAAAAATTGAAGAGCAGGCACCCTGTACCAGAGTACCTGCTTGTTTCTGAGAAGTGCCGGTACTCTGTAATTAAACAACTAGTCACTCTTGAGAAGTGCTGGTACTCTCCAATAACTCTCCAATTAAACTTATTGCGCATAGCTGCCAAGGTTTCAGATTACTTATGTGTGACATTTTCAGAATTTCAATGTCATTATGAGTGACATTCAACGACTATAAGTGACACTTTCTTGCGAGTAAAATCAAGAAATGAAGACGAGGGAAACAATAATACAAGAAATTACACCCATTTGAGCAATGAGAAACTTTAAGATTATCTTGAAACTGCTGCAAAGTACCAGAAATGGAAATGCAGTTCTCCTCAACAGGTGCCAAAAGCAACACAACACCCTTCTTCTGCTTTCTCCCGTGCACATACTCCTTCAAAACACTTCTTCAAAAACGCTCTCACACTTGTGGAATCTCCTCCCATCCTATACTTTACACCTGCAGTTAAAAAACAGTCATGTGCAAAAAGCTAGGAGCAGCAGTTTATACACTTCCTAAAATAAAATAGCCAGAATGGATTTTTAAAAAAACAGAAAGCAGACTAGTGGTAAAAAGTTTTTGTTCATAAGTTTCTTGGGTAAAATGACCAGGAGTGGAAACAAACCATGTGAAGTGCAGGTGGAAGTTTAAAGATTGTTATACTTCAGGAAAAAGCAGGTTGCTGGAAGGTAAAATTAGGGCAAAAATGGTATTCAAAATCTAAATGAAATCTGTAAATAAATCATCGGAATGGAGCGGAGCCTAACCCACCGCGGCACCACCCATGAGCCTGGAGAGCAGTGAGCAGAGCTACAGGCTCGGTGTTTCTCAGGCTGTTAGTTTTAAAAATATTTATTAATACCTCAGTGAGCCAGGCAGCGCCTCTCTGATGACATTCTGTGTCCTCTCTTCTCCAAACAGGTCCGGTCGACGCAGAGCAGCATGATTAGGCACCGTGTCCAATTTGGCACAGGCAGCCCTGCGAGCAGTGAGAGGCTGCCACTTTAACTACAGAAAGAAATCGTAACTACAGCCCGCTCACACTGGGGCCCTGCCTGTCTCAGGAGAAAGTGAACTTCCTGTCACCGACTCCAGACCCCCTCAGCACGCTCTTGCAGTCCTGATGCCATGTCACGTGAAAGGAGCTAACACTCGGCTGCGCAGAAGTCAGCATAATGACTTCTGCGCAGTCAGTTCAGCCCATGGCCAAATAAATTATTACAGGCCAGTGCTGCACGGCTGCCGCCCTTAAAATCGTGCCGCCTGGGGCGGACCGCCCCCCTCGCCCCCCCCTAGCTATGCCAGTGTTTTGAAGGAAACTGAAAACCTTCCAATTTCTTTCCTCAACTTTAAATATGGAATATATTGGACTGTTTGATTTTCTCGTAGCTATTGTCTTCTTTGCGTGAGCCCTTCAAGGACTGTCTCATTCAGCTGTGCCTCACATTTTGGAAAAAGCCACAGCATTTTATACATGTGTAAATTTTCAAAGAGTTCTTGCCAGTGTAAATTGATAATAGGATAAAAAGTATTTGTTTCTTTTACTGTTTCTACACATCATTGTAAAACCTTTTAGGTGCTTCTTTCGGGATCGCCCCCATGATATGCTTTTGGCAGTACAAGACTATTTTATTCATTTTTAAACAGCAGCTTTCTGGTCCTTAACCCCTTCGATGCTGATGACGAAGCGGTTCCGTCATCAGCATCGGTTGGGCTGTGCTGATGACGGAACCGTTCCGGCGCTCCACCCCCTGTGCAGCGATCTTGTTTTTTTTTGCAGGGGTGGCAGCGGAAGACTTTCCGCTGCCACCCCCTGGCCCTCCCACGCTTCCTGGTGACGTCAGCGCGCACAGCGCGCGCCAACGTCATCAGGAAGCGCTGGATGCGCTGGAAGCCATTTCTTTCCAGCGCGTCCAGCAAAGAGGTTCGTGTTTGGTGCTCCGGTGGGGCGGGGGGGGGGGGGCGGTTTTCAGTGCCTTGAGGCATCGGGGGGGAGGAAACTGTGTTTTCTCTCCCCTGATGTCCCAATGCAGGGCATTCCTGGTGCACGATCGCGCACAGCGTCGCGATCGTGCACCAGGAATGCCCCACTAGACACCAGGGATTGCGTTTGTGTGGTTTGTTGTGTGCTGGAAGCAACCCCTTGTGCAAGGGTCGCTTCCATTTTGGGGGCAAATAATTTTTCAGACTTTTCTGCCCCCCCTGGGGCAGATCGGCCGTTTTTTCGGCCGATCTGCACCCAGGGGGAGCAGAAAAGCCCACTAGTCACCAGGGATTTGTTTTTTATTTGAAAAGGAAGCGACCCCTTGGGGAAGGGTCGCTTCCTAGTGGCTCTAATATTTTTTTAGACTTTTCGGCCGTTTTTTTGGGCCGCATCTGGACCCAGGGGGGGCAGAAAAGCCCACTGGACACCAGGGATTGATTTATATTTATAAAGGAAGCGACCCCTTGGGCAAGGGTCGCTTCCTTAGGGGGATGTAATATTTTTAAGACTTTTCTGCCCCCCCCCCTGGGGCAGATCGGCTTTTTTTTGGCTGATCTGCACCCGGGGGGGGGGCAAAAAAGCCCACTAGTCACCAGGGATTTGTTTGGATTTGAAAAGGAAGTGACCCCTTGGGGAAGGGTCGCTTCCTAGTGGCCCTAATTTTTTTATAGACTTTTCTGGGGGCAGATTGGCTGTTTTTTTTACCGTTTCTGGACCCAGGGGGGGGAATAGAAAAGCCCACTAGACTCCAGGGTTATTTTTTTTTATAGGGAGCGACCCCTTGGCCAAGGGTTGCTTCCTTGGGCCCATTTATTTTCCGTATGTTCTGCCGTGTCTTTATTTGGCCTCTCTGCCCTCCGTAGGGTTGCTTCCAGGGGGCCCACGTTTATAATGATTTATAATCTTCCCCCCTTGGGGACAGACACCCCATTTGTGACATACCCTGTGACATAGCCTGTTGTAATGTGTGTTGTTTTTGTTTCTTCTAATGTGTATTGTTTTTTTTTCTCTTTAGATTGTTGCAGTGTGCGGTTCTGTTACTGGTGGTTCTGTTGTTCTGCTGTTTCTGTAGTTGTTTGTGTTTGGTAAGAGACCTTTTTTTGTTCAATTGTAATGTAATTGTTTATTTTGCAAAGTGTGTAGTAATACGAGTATGTTTTGTTTCTGTTTGTTGTGATTGTAAAACATGTTTTGCATTTGTTTTTGATGTGTCCTTTCTAGATGTAAGTTTTTTTTTCTTCTTTCTAGTGGGATATCGTTGCCTATTTGCTGTGTCTTTGCAGAGTAGGTGCTGGTGAGTGTAGTTGTGTCTTGTAAGTGAATTGTATATTTTTTCTAAATATAGTTTTTTGTGAAAAAGTCTTAAATTTTTTATCTTACTTTGCGCAGTGTTGGGGTTGTTGAGTTGTTTGTGCAGACTCCTTTATTTGTAAGGATAATGGCTAGCCACCGGATTACTGCTCAGCAAGTTGTTGGAATGCTTTTTGATTCTTCCTCTGACCATGGTTCAGAGTCTGACTCTGATTCTGAACCAGAGGTGGGAGGTGAAGATTCAGGTAGTGAGTTTTCTCTACACATGGCTTCATCTGATGATGAAGACACTTTGAATGCTGATGAAGCTACTTTTGGTGTGGATGATGTGCCTGTGGTTGGGGAGGACATTGCTGTGGTTGTGGTTGGGGAGGACATTGTTGTGCCTGCGGTTGCGGAGGACATTGCTGTGCCAATAGTGCGGCAAGAGACATCTGGGCTGCAGCCTGGGGCTGCTAGACTTCCAGTTGGTGTAGTGAGACAAGAGGCAGCTGGGCGGCGGCCTGCGGCTGCAAGACTTGACGATGAAAGTTCTGACCTCTGGGTTGCACCAGGCATGGTGCAGCCGGCATTGCCTGAATTTACTGGTGTTCCAGGGTGTAGGGTGAACACTGAAAACTTTTTGCCTATTGATTTTTTCAAGTTGTTTATGGATGATGTGTTTTTGGCAGAGATTGTAGAGCAGACTAATTTGTATGCTGAAAATTTTTTGAGGGTGAACAGTGCCAGCCTTAAGCCCCACGCTAGAGCTACCCGGTGGACTCCCACAAATTTGGAGGAGATGAAAAAGTTTTTGGGTTTAACTTTTTTGATGGGCTTGCTTAGGAAACCATCAATGGCTTCATATTGGTCTACTAGTCCCTTGATGGCAACAGCTATATTTCCGGCAGTCATGAGTCGTGATAGGTATTTGCTTCTGCTGCGGATGATGCGTTTTGTTGACAATAGTCTTGCTTTGCCACGAGATCACCCTGATTGTGACCGTCTTTTCAAGATTCGGCCTGTCATTGATCATTTGGTTGATCGATTTTCTGAGATCTTTTATCCTGGGAAAGAAATTGCATTGCAGTGGATGAGTCTTTGCTGTTGTTCAAGGGCTGCTTGGTATTTCGGCAATACATTCCTAGTAAGAGGGCAAGCTATGGAATCAAACTGTATATGCTGTGTGACAGTGAGACTGGATATGTCTCTAATTTCAGGGTGTACACTGGTAAGGAATCCAGGATTAACCCCCCTGGTTGTCCGTCGACTTTTGGAGTGACTGAGAAAATTGTGTGGGAACTTGGTCGTGGATTGTTTAACAAAGGCCATCATTTGTATGTCGATAACTTCTACACTGGTGTGCGGTTGTTCAGGGAATTGGCCAAAGTGGACACTGTTGCTTGTGGCACAATCCGCTCAAACCGTAAAGGTTTCCCAAAAGAACTTGTTTGCCGAAAGCTTGCTCGGGGACAGTGCAGTGCATTGCGTTGTGAGGAGCTTCTAGCTGTGTAGTTTTCAGACAGGAGAGATGTCTACATGTTGACTACAATACATGATGAAAGCACTGAACTGCGGACTGTTTGGGGTCAGGTTGCAGAAGTGCGCAAACCTGTGTGCATACTGGACTACAATAAGTACATGGGTGGTGTTGACAGAGTTGATCAGAGGTTGGAACCGTATGCTGCTCTTCGTAAGGCTTACATTTGGTACAAGAAGTTGGCTATCCATCTTTTCCACTTGGCAACCTTTAATGCTTTTATTGTGTTCCAGAAATCTTGTCCCCAGTCAAAGATGACTTTTGTAAAGTTTCAGGAGTCTGTAATAGGCAGCCTTGTTTTAGTTGAACAGGCAAGTGTTCCTAGAGTTGGAGTGGTGGAGGATGTTGCCAGATTGAAAGATCGCCACTTTCCTGATCATATTCCTCCTACAACCTCAAAAGACTTTCCCAGTCGTAGATGTAGAGTCTGTTGGCGAAGAGGTTTGCGGAAGGAGGTTCGCATGCACTGCCCCGACTGCCCTTCAAACCCTGGGCTGTGTGTACCTGCTTGTTTTAGATTGTACCACACGCAAAAGAATTTTTGGGAGTATCAATGAGTGGTAAAGTGAACTGGTTGGTCTTTATTCTGTAAAACTTATTGTTCAGTTTCAAAGTTTGTATTTGTGTAGTCTTTTTAGATTTAGTTGTCGAGTTAGTAGATTTGTATCAATTTGCAATTTGTTTTTGTTTCTCTTTTATTTAAAAGAAAAACTAAAGTATGATGTTGGTTTGCGTGTAGTGTCCATTGTCTGACTGTGTGCATGGTTTGGCGCTTGGCTGCCGGTGTCTGTGGACTGGTGCTTGTCTGGCGGTGTCTGCGGACTGGTGCTTGACTGGCGGTGTGCGTGGTCTGGTGTTTGGTTGGCGGTGTGCGTGCTCTTGCGCTTGCCTGGTGTTGTGTTTGGATTTGTCTTTGGCTGGTGGTGTTCGTGGAGTGGTGCTTGGCTGGCGGTGTGTGTGGAGTTGTGCTTGGCTGGTGGTGTGTGTTGAGTGGCGCTTGGCTGGTCGTGTGTGTGGAGTGGCACTTGGCTGGTGGTGTGCGTGGAGTTGTACTTGGCTGTCTGTGCACGGAGTGTTGCTTGGCTGGTGTTGTGTTTGTGGAGTGGTGCTTGGCTGGTGGTGTGTGTGGAGGGGCGCTTGGCTGGTGGTGTGTGTGGAGGGGCGCTTGGCTGGTGGTGTGCATGGAGTGGTACTTGGCTGTCTGTGCACGGAGTGGTTCTTGGGTTGCGGTGTGTGTGGAGTGGTGCTTGGCTGGCGGTGTGTGTGGAGTGGTACTTGGCTGTCGGTGTGCGCTGAGTGGTGTTTGGCTGGCGGTGTGCATGGTCTGGTGCTTGGATGGTGGTGTGGGTGGACTGGCGCTCGGCAGGCGGTGTGTGAGTAGTTACTTTCTGTTGGTCACTACACACACTGCTAGTTGAGTGACACTCCACACAGTCCATCATTTTGTGTAGTTGCAGTGTCAGAGGGGGTCACCTGAGCTTTTGGCCCGGGGCTTGGCGGGCATCTTTGGAAACTACCAAACCCAAACAGTTCTGAGAACTAGATACCCGGGGGAGTCCAGGGAGGTATGGCATGCGTGGGTCCCCCAATGTTTTCCTACCCAGAAACCCCTGCAAACCTTACATTTTGGTAAAAAAACCCACTTTTCCGTACTTTTTTGGGTAGGATCTCGCTGCCGGCACAAATGTCCTACTACCCAGCGTTTCCCTTGTTCTCCCGAGTAAAATGATACCTCACTTGTGTGGGTGGGCCCAAGGCATGTGACTCAGGCTGGGGGGCTTAATTTGTAAAACTTAAATATGACTAAAAACTACTTTTTTCAAAATTCATTTTTGGCGTGTTCTGCTTTGGGGCACCCACACAAGTGAGGTATCCTTTTACTCGGGAGAACAAGGGGAACGCAGGGTGGTAGGACATTTTTGCCGGCACGGCGATCCCACGCCAAAAAGTTTGGAATAGTGCTATTTTTACCTAATTTTAAGGTTTGCAAGGAGTTCTGGGTAGGAAAACATTGGGGGACCCACGCATGCCATACCTCCTTGGACTCTCCCAGGTGTCTAGTTTTCAGAACGGTTTGGGTTTGCTACTTTCCAAAGAATACCACGCAGCCCCGGGCCAAAAACTCTGGTTATATTGCTTCAGGGTATTTTAAATTCACCACCGTACGGTTTGGACCTTTTCCTGTTGCAGCCACTATGGCTACCCACGCAAGTGAGGTACCGTTTTTATCGGGAGACCTGGGGCAATGCTGGGTGGGAGGTAATTTGTGTGAGCCCAGTGATGCCACGCTTTCCCAGACTACAACATGTGAAAAAAATCAATTTTTTTCTGCTAAAATTGAGGTTTGCAAGGGATTCTGGGTAAAGGAACGTTGGAGGATCCACGCAAGCCATACCTCCTTGGAAGCCCCCGGGTGTCTACTTTTCAGAAATGTGTGGGTTTGGTAGGTTTCCATAGATGGCTGTCTCGCACGGGGCCAGAAACCCAGGTAACCCCTCTTGCAAAAGCTGGTGAATTTAACAATGGTGACAATGTCAAGTCCACCAGCTTTTGCAAGAGGGGTTACCTGGGTTTTTGGCCCCGTGCGAGACAGCCATCTAGGGAAACCTACAAACCCACACATTTCTGAAAAGTAGACACCCGGGGGCTTCCAAGGAGGTATGGCTTGCGTGGATCCTCCAACGTTCCTTTACCCAGAATCCCTTGCAAACCTCTTTTTTTGCTTGGAAAAAATCAGTTTTTTCACACGTTTTAGTGTGGGAAAGCGTGGCATCACTGGGCTCACAAAAATTACCTCCCACCCAGCGTTCCCCAAGGTCTCCCGATAAAAATGGTACCTCACTTGCGTGGGTAGGCATAGTGGCTGCTTTAGGAAAAGGCCCAATTCTTACTGTGGAGACCAAAAAATTACCTTTAGCCAAATAATCTTATTTTTTGAGGGGGTCACCTGAGCTTTTGGCCCGGGGCTTGGCGGGCATCTTTGGAAACTACCAAACCCAAACAGTTCTGAGAACTAGACACCCGGGGGAGTCCAGGGAGGTATGGCATGCGTGGGTCCCCCAATGTTTTCCTACCCAGAAACCCCTGCAAACCTTCAATTTTGGTCAAAAAAACCCACTTTTCCGTACTTTTATGGGTGGGATCTCGCTGCCGGCACAAATGTCCTACCACCCAGCGTTTCCCTTGTTCTCCCAAGTAAAATGAGACCTCACTTGTGTGGGTGGGCCCAGGGCATGTGACTCAGGCTGGGGGGCTTAATTTGTAAAACTTAAATATGACTAAAAACTACTTTTTTCAAAATTCATTGGCGTGTTCTGCTTTGGGGCACCCACACAAGTGAGGTATCCTTTTACTCGGGAGAACAAGGGGGAACGCAGGGTGGTAGGACATTTCTGCCGGCACGGCAATCCCACGCCAAAAAGTTTGGAAAAGTGCTATTTTTACCTAACTTTAAGGTTTGCAAGGAGTTCTGGGTAAGAAAACATTGGAGGACCCACGCATGCCATACCTCCCTGGACTCCCCCGGGTGTCTAGTTTACAGAACTGTTTGGGTTTGCTACTTTGCAAAGAATACCACCCAGCCCCGGGCCACAAACTCAGATGCCCGCCCCCAAAATCAAGGTAGTTTTGCAATAAGGTAATGTAAATTCACCACCGTACGATTTGAACCGTTTCCTGTTGCAGCCACTATGTCTATCCACGCAAGTGAGGTAGCATTTTTTTCAGGAGACCTAGGGGAACGCTGGGTGGGTGGAATTGTGTGGATCCACGCAGATTCCAGAACTTTCCACCACAGAAATGTGAGGAAAATGTGTTTTTTTAGTCAAAGTATTATGTTTGCAAGGGATTCTGGGTAACAAAACCTGGGGATAGGCAGACGAGTCACCCCATCCTGAATTCCCCTGGGTGTCTAGTTTTCAAAAATGTATAGGTTTGCTAGGTTTCCCTAGGTGCTGGCAGAGCTACGGCGCAAAAACAAAAGGTAGTCTTTTTGTCCAAAACGTGCTAAATTTCACTGGGAAATTGAGGTGCGGCCATGCTGCGTTTTGCGCTGTTTCATGTCGCAGCCACTATGCCTACCCACGCAAGTGAGGTACCATTTTTTTCGGGAGACCTGGGGGCACGCTGGGTGGGTGGAAATTTGTTGATCCATGCAGATTCCAGAACTTTCCACCACAGAAATGTGAGGAAAATGTGTTTTTTTGGTCAAATTTTTATGTTTGCAAGGGATTCTGGGTAACAAAACCTGGGGGTAGGCAGACGAGTCACCCCATCCTGAATTCCCCTCCGTGTCTAGTTTTCAAAAATGTATAGGTTTGCTAGGTTTCCCCAGGTGCTGGCAGAGCTACGGCGCAAAAACAAAAGGTAGTCTTTTTGTCCAAAACTTGCTAAATTTCACTGGGAAATTGAGGTGCGACCATGCTGCGTTTTGCGCTGTTTCATGTCGCAGCCACTATGCCTACCCATGCAAGTGAGGTACCTTTTTTTTCGGGAGACCTGGGGGCACGCTGGGTGGGTGGACATTTGTTGATCCACGCAGATTCCAGAACTTTCCACCACAGAAATGTGAGGAAAATGTGTTTTTTTAGTCAAATCTTTATGTTTGCAAGGGATTCTGGGTAACAAAACCTGGGGGTAGGCAGACGAGTCACCCCATCCTGGATTCCCCTGGGTGTCTAGTTTCCAAAAATGTATAGGTTTGCTAGGTTTCCCTAGGTGCTGGCAGAGCTACGGCGCAAAAACAAAAGATAGTCTTTTTGTCCAAAACGTGCTAAATTTCACTGGGAAATTGAGGTGCTGTGGTAAATAAATAAATAATACCCTATTTTTGACTAGACTTATAGCATAACAGATAGCTCAATAAATAAGAGTCAAGATTCGAGGTAGTAGGAGTTTCTGCAGGTTTATTACAGCATAAGGACAGGATCAGGACAACCTGCATAGGAACGGAATGACAGGGCCCAGCAGGACAACTGGGGCCCAGCAGGGGAAAAGAGGCCCAGCAGCTGCTGGGGCTAGGTCTGGGATGAGCGCGCTAACATTTAATAACAAAACATTGACTTATATACATAGCGCAAACACATAGCATTACATTGCAGTAGGCGTAACAGTAGGTGGAGTAGAAGGCGTGACGCGTAGCAGTCGCGAGAGATAAGAGAAATAAGAGGTGTAACTGGGAGTTTACTTAGACATGTGATGCAAAACGTAACAGAATATGTCATGAATGGGCGGAAACATTGGAGGGGGCTACCTAAGGAGCCGGGACCTCTAACCTAATGGTGCGCGAAAACTGACAATGACGTGTTTACTAGGAGAAGCTGGGGCTACGAACTCTGTGCTAGGAGCAGAGACTAGAGTCTGGAGGGTCGGAGCGACATGTACCTAAACCCTATCTGGTATCTACTGTTTAGGGAACATGTTGATATAAACTAGAAGTCATGAGGGGAAAAGCTAACTTGATTCTAAGACCGGACCATGCATTATTCTACATGTAGTACGTGAAGAATATTAAATGACCATTAAATACAGTATTTCTCCAACGTGGAGACGAGAAGGCTAGACAATGACGGAAACTATTGATGCAGTTCAGTAGCTTAGGAATGCAGAGGAGGAGGACTGAACTGATAACTGGAACTATAACATACTTTTGGCAGACTCAGAGGCAGAGCCGGGGTGCACCGGGCACTGCAAGGCAGGAAGTAAGTGAAGGGTCGAGGATACAGGTGGGGGCTGTATCGCTCCTCAGCGAGGCTTTCAGGAGACAGGAGCTGAATCTGTGGTCCGGGCCCTTTTGAGGCCTGGAAACGGGGACTTTATAATTGAATAACGTGCACACTGAGAAACGTGGCAACATTACTTACATAGGCCTGATATTCGTAGTATTCACGAGGACTGGAAACTAACATACTAGAGGTGGACACAACTGTAATTGCGTCTTTAATCAGAAATGGGGAATAACATATGCATATTGGTCATGCACACATAACATATGATGGATGAGGCGTAGGGACACAGAACATGGCAAAATTTACTTTTCCACATTCCCTCCTTGTCACTACGTTTTCATCAGGAAACATCAATATTCATGATACCATCTATCATTTCATACAGTACCATTTGCTCGTCTCGAATTGCCTTGGAACGAGATTTAGAACGGGGCTTGGGACTGGGAATACAAGAGGTAGCACACAAGCTGCAAATCGCAGGGCCACATTGTATACAGAGGCAGCAGCTAAATATGATCGCTACTGCAATACCTAAGAAGGACAGGACTTTCCATCCCCATGCGGAAATTATATTCCAGAACCAACCGGACCATGTCCAGGTGCCTAGATCTTGGTGTAACAGATGGGCAATTTTATGGAGTCTGGTTATAGCTGAATAAACAGACGGCGCGTTATTAGGAATGAAAATGCAACAACTGGATCCGAGAATTCTACAGGCCCCGCCCCTATCGGCCAGTATGACGTCAAGGACGAGACGATTCTGTAAAACGACAATTCTCATAAAGGATTGTTCTTCAGTTAAGTTACCTAGAGCAGAGGCAGTCTCATCTACTACTGCTTCAAGGGTTCTTGTTAACCTACGGATTAGCTTACTATTTACCACTGTGCCTAAATAAGGGAAAACACCTTTATCTATATCAATGAATTGCTCTGCGGCGGTTTCAGTATAATCGACAATCGGGAGATTTCTCTTGTGTCTAGTGTGTACTAAGAAAGAATTCCTATGATAGTCAGGTGGGGCTAGAAAAACAGGTGGCAGTAGGAAAGCAATGTAACAGGTTCCCTCCCAATCGAGGGGCAGACGGACATATGCAGTTTGACCACAAATAAAATAAGAATGACGTGAAGCTTTGAAAATAGATTTCCCACTGTCACTATACTGGATAACAGTAGTACATTCACTATGACCTATGTGTACAGAACCATAACTACGGACACATAATTCGCCTTTGACTGGTAGTACTGAAATAGCGGGTGAGTCTGGAGTAGTATCAGACTGAACATTCAGAACCATGAAATTCGACGAATAATTTCCTAAATTATATACTTCATTTTCTAAATCTAAACCTGTTCTGTGGGGGAAACCTTGCTTGTCTGGGAAACATGTACTGTTAAGAAAAGACATATCTGGTGAGGATGACGTTAACGTGGACCATGCTCCACACGAACCATTGTGTGAGAATGGATAAGGAAAGAGTGGCAGAACTCCCTTCGGTGTCTGGAAAGGGGGGAGTCGACCACACACCCAACAATTAGTGGCATTGCTGGTCTGGTGTGAATAATGTAACATACGGATAAATGTGTTATTACGCATAGCGAGGCGGTATGAATATTCGTGAGGAGGCAGATCACTAAACGTGTGCTCTACTGTAGCATGAGCAGACATATTTACATGAGGAACTGAAAAACACAGATAGAAAGCATAGCTGGTGCAGGAAATCATTAGGCTGATGAATAATATGAAACTCAGAAAAACGATACATTTGATTGAGCTTTGACTGACTCTCTCACTATGGGGGTCTATTTTATACATGTCAGAAACAGTCTAACCGTTTCACCTAGGGGAGGACTTATACAATCAAACTGGCTGACTTATTAGACCTGAGCTTTAACTTATACTCCTGTTGCGGAGTTTTCTCTAACAAGGGAGGGGTTGTAATAATGTCTTGTGCGGGACAGTCCTTTAAAACAATGTTCTGGCAATCCTTCGAATCCTGGGAAATGTTCTCGGAAATGCTTTTGAAGACTGGTTTCGGTCCTTTGAAAAGTTTTACATGAGAAAGGTGGACCCACCCCTTCCTGCCTTCCAACTTGACGGCAGTCCGGGTGGTCAAGAGGACCTGACGTGGCTCCTTCCAACGTGGTTCCAGCGGACTTGATCTGTCAAAATTTCTGATCATCACTAGGGAGCCTGGAACGATCTCGTGCGGTGCCACCTCGGTATTGTCTGGAAATGCGGCGGCAACCTGTGAACGACATGAGTTGAGGGCAGACATCAAGGAAGCTAGGTAATCTGTCAACATATTACATGAAACATCGGTAATACTTCGGGGTCTAGGAGTACCCCACATGTTAGGGGGGCGGCCGAAAACGACCTCATACGGGGACAGACCTGATCTGGAATGTGCGACCATACGCATGTAAAACAGAGCGACTGGCAAAGCTACTAACCAATCCACACCCTTGTCTTTACATACTTTTGCGATACGGATTTTCAGAGTCTGATTATGCCTTTCGACTAGTCCAGCTGCTTCTGGATGGCGTACACAATGGAACTTCCACTGGTACCCTAACAACAGGGAAACGTGTCTCATGAGTTCAGATGAGAATGGCTGGCCGTTATCAGAATATACGACTCTAGGGAGTCCATATCTAGGGAAGAATTCACGAACCAACTGCTTGGCAGTGGTCGCGGCTGTGTAATCTGGGACTGGATATGCTTCTGTCCATCTGGACAAGGCGCATACAACTACAAGGACATACTTGAAACCTCGACATCGCTCCATTTGAATATAATCCATCTGGAGAACCTCAAAAGGGTGGTCAGGGGGCTGGAAACCACCTTGTTCCACCGGGACACTTTTACCTGGATTAAACTGACAACATATCATACAGGTACGGACTTTCTGCTTGGCTGCAGCTCGTAAATGCTTGTTGAACCAAATGTTCTGGATACTGTCTAACATAGCTTTTTCTCCTAAATGTGCTGGACTATGTGCGGTATTGATAATGACTTGAACCATAGAATCGGGGAGGAACCATGTGGCTCTACCCTTCGTTAACCATCCTTGATCTGTCTGGACCCCTCCTTGTACAGACCATTTCTTGATTTCATCAGGAGTAGCATGTGACTGGATATCTATGACATCTTGAGTAGGGTCCTTAACTGTCATGCATGTAATCGGATCTGGAGTATGTGTCATATTAACTGGGATGTCTGGAGTCTGTGCTGTAAGCTTGGCTGTGCGGTCTGCTAAATCATTACCTTGGGAAATAATGTCAGTAACTTTCGTATGTGCTTTGCATTTCATGATAGCAATAGATGTCGGTAAATGTATGGCATCTAACAGGGCTTGAATAAGGAGACCATGCTGAATCTTGGTTCCATGAGAAGTCATAAAACCTCTCTCCTGCCAGAGCACTCCGAAGTCGTGTACAACTCCGAATGCGTAACGTGAATCTGTGTAAACATTAACCTTCAGGTTCTTGGCATGTATATAGGCTTGCGTCAGAGCAACTAGCTCTGCTGCTTGAGCGGACAGAGTATCAATACGGTGTGTTTCAATAACTTCAGTGTCAGTAGTCACTGCATACGCGGCGACTAGTTCTCCTGTACTAGTTCTCATACATGAACCATCCACATAAAGTGTCAGGTCAGGATCTGGTAACGGAATGTCTGTCAGGTCTTGTCTTGGCTTTGTCGTAATGTTAACTACTTCCACACAATCATGTGTGTCTGGATTTGAACTAACTGATGGTAACAGTGTAGCAGGATTCAGGACGTTGCAGCGTCTAATTTCTATGTGTGGCTGGAACAGTGTCAATTCATAACCTGTTAAACGTGCAATTGTCAAGTGCTGAGTTTGTGTTCGGTTTAAAAGAACTTCTACTGAATGTGGAACTTGTACTGTCAGGGAATGTCCTAAAACTATAGAATCACTTTGTCTGATAGCTAGTGCTGTGGCTGCAACTGACTTGAGGCACGCAGGCAACGCCTGGGCGACTGGATCTAATGTGCTCGAAAAATAAGCACAGGGCTTGTATTGACCTGCTTGATCTTGTGTGAGAACAGATAATGCTGTACCTTCGCGTTCTGTAACGAAAAGTGTAAAAGGCTTACTGTAGTTCGGTGTAGCTAGAACTGGAGCTTGACATAGGGCTTTCTTTAACTCGTTGAAACTAAGTGTATGGTCAGATGTCCAAGGGAGGACAGTCGATACGGCTGCCTCCTGTGTCGTTAACTGTATCAGTGGCTTGGCTAGAAATGCATACTGGGGAATCCATTGTCTACAATAAGAAGTAAGGCCGATAAAGGCACGTACCTCCTTCTGGGTTCTGGGCTGGGGAAGACTCGCTATTAACTGGATACGGTCGGGTGTCAACTGCCTACCCCTCTTGGACAGCAAGTGTCCTAAGTATACCACTTGCTGGACACAGAATTGAAGCTTCGAAGGTGACACCTTGTGCCCCATCTCGGCTAGAAAATACAGAACCGTAAGTGATGCACACTCGCAGTCACGTTCAGAACGGGCTGTGATCAGTAGATCATCGACATACTGGAGCAGGGCAGTGTCAGTTGGCATGTGAATGTTGTCTAGTTGTCTCTTGAGTGCTTGACTGTAGATACTAGGGCTTTCTGTGAAACCTTGAGGAGCGCGTGTAAACATATAGCTCCTTCCATTTAAACAAAATCCGAAAAGAAACTGGCTGTCTGGATGAATTGGAACACTAAAAAATGCATTCTTGAGGTCAATAACAGTGAAAAACATGGCTTCGGAATCAATGGCTGTTAACAGGGAAGAAATATCTGGGACAACTGGGTACTGAGGAATAATACATTTATTAAGCTCTCGCAAATCAATCACTAATCGATATACTGGGGGTGCATTTGGATCAGTACGTTTCATGACTGGAATGATCGGAGAATTGCATACATTGGAGTCAGTTTCTACAACTACTCCTTGAGCCATGAGCTCGTCAATAATTTTGGATAAGGCTGCTACAGCCTCAGGTGGCAATCTGTACTGCCTGATTCGTGGTAACACTACACCTGGTTTGAGAGTCACACGATGGGGTGTGATTTGCATGTAACCTACATCAGTTGGACCTTGCGCCCATAGATGCTGCGGAACATTAGACAATCTTGAATCAAAATCTCGTAATACATAGTGACCCTTAAAGTCACGTAGGAACAGACGTATTCCCTCTGGGGAACAGCAAATAACTGCACCTAATTCTTTCAGTGTCTTAATACCTAATAGATTTTCTGGACATGACTTAGTAAGTAACAGATCAGTAGTACGGGACAATGGACCTACTTCTAGAGTAACTGGCTTAGATATTTCATTAACTATGGGTTTTCCTGAAAATCCAAGGGAAACATTTCTTGAGCCTGAGAGCGGAGCCCCTGGAACTTCGGCATGACTAATTGTGGTCCTACTTGCCCCTGTATCGATCAGAAACTTTCTGTCTTTCCCTAATACTTGACTATGAACATAGGGACCTTCTTGGTCTACAGGTATCTCGATGAGAGGCAAGCCTACCTCCCTCTCTAGGCTGTTTCATGAATATGACTGGTACTCTGGATACTCGGACTGTGCATACTGGTACATCTGCGATGTAACGTGCTGTGTTGCAGCAATAGGCTGCGGTACTGTAACTGTCTGTAGTGCATTCTGTAGCTGGGGAGTCTGTGAAACTTGTTCTTGTCTCGGCGGACGTGGTCTTTCTTTAGTCTTACCAGTAGCTATGTTGTGTTTCAGAACTGCACACTCGTTTATAAAATGACCTGGCTGTTTACAATAATTGCAGTTCCCTTTAACGGGAGCCGCAGGATGACTGGCTTGATTCGGACCCCTCTTCTGACTGTCTTGAGGAATAGATTGTGCAACTAGCACTTTCATTTTCGTGTCTTTCATACGTTTTCTTTCGTGTTCTTGCTCTTCTCTAATTCTATTCTGGTGGTACTGGAGCATCTGGAGCATCTGGGACGGAGTATTTGCTTGCCAGGTGCTTTCGACTTTCAAAACTCGGTTTTTAATTTGTGGACTTGAATTCTCGACTAATTTGGTAACGAAAAGATGAGGGTATGACTCACTACTTGTCTTGAGACCACTGTTAATACTAAAACATTTCTCAAATCTAGAATAAAAATCACTAATATCCTCATCTTGTTTCTGTTTACAGGCTGAGATTGCATCCCAGTCTTCTTTCCTAGTTGTCAATAATCTGGGTAAAACTTGAATCAATAATTCTGGTAAATCTTTACATTTATCTCCAAGACCGGTACCTGGTACTCGTGCCTTGTCTTCAGCTTCTAGAGCTGTCCAATCGATCTTTTTCTCTCCCACCTCCCATTCTTTTTCCTTTAACTTTTCATACACCCCTGCGGGTAACAGGACCTTTAACATTTTAATTATATCTGGGTACGTGTATTCTCCCATACGGAGCATGTCTTTTAATTCTCTATGGAACCCTGCTGGATCTTTGTCATGACAGGGGATTAATTTCTTCATTTCAAGAAGTTCCATCTTTGATATCGGAGTGTATACAAACACTCGTTGCATTACGCCACCCGCCCCTTGGACTGGGTGGACTTCTCGTAGCGGATTCTGTCTGTCTATGTAGAATGGTTTACTTTCTGGGGGTGAGACATGAACAAAATGCGGGTTCAGGAACGTTCTATACTTGTGGCGCTGTTCTAGAATGACACTAATTAAATCGGTACCTAGACCTCTCCATCTGTACTGGAGTAACTCGTTCAGGATATCGTGCAACGGGCCTGGATCAGAATGTTGACCCTCATACAGGGTAATGAGGTGCTGGATCATATACATACCCACCAGTCGTTGCTCGGCTGGGGGCAATTTCAGAAACATTTGTGCCACTATTTCGTCTGGAAAAGTGGTAGAATCAGTAATCCATCGGACTGCTGATCGGGCTAGTTCTTGTTCGTGCATGGTACTTAATTCGCTATAACCGACTCGTGATTTCAGAATGTGATCGGTAGCTTGAAATACTTGTTCTAGAGAACCTCGTTCTGGTGCTGGATGATGAAACATAGACTTAGGTTCTGGACGTAAATGGCGATCTGGGAATCTGGATCTTCCTACATACGCTATTCTGGCGGGATTCTCGTCTTCCTCTTCAGGATCAGAGACACTTTCTTTCTCGCTTACTTGTGCTGCTTTACGCTGTTCGTGTAACCTTATTACTTCTTTACGAATTTTCTTGTACATACTTTCCATGGCACTAATGGTCTTGTGCTTACCCTCGGCTATATTATCACTCCACCTTGTCAGGATTCTCATTTCGGCGGGATCTTTAGACGGGTAATCTTGTTCTCTTATTAGACAATTGATCAGGAACTTTAATATCATGAGCTGAATCTCGGCTTTCCTTTGAGACATAATCTCGCCAATACTTTCTGGATCATCCCCTGTACGGATGAAACGATATATTCTGTCTAGATCTTCTTTCATATTTGGTAAGGTGACTAGATACTCGGTCACCCTTCTTACGCGTACGGAATATAAAACCATATTATACTCGCCTGGGACTGTGTCATAGACACATTCGGCAAGGGCTTGTCTGATTTCTGTAACAGACTTATTACTTTTAGGAGTACGCTGTGATGCTTGAGCATGTAATTCGAGTGCTGATAAACGCTTGTGTGGCGGCGGGGTTTGAGGAGGACCTCCTCCTACGGCCCCTAGACTAGAATTGTCGACTGACATTCTTCGTGCTTGCAGGGTCGGTAATTGTAACGTGGGCTGAACTTGTATGGCAGGCTGACCCGGGGGTACCGTAACAGGTACTCCGGTGTCTGGAGGAACAGGAAGTGCCTGATTTACAGGGACAGGTGGAGCGCGAACTGGATTTGCATATTCTGGAACTGTATCATCCAAATAGGACGAAATAAAAATATCAGCTGCGGTCGGTTTGTGACGTAGCTTGGTCGGAACTAATGGTGGTGGGAAATTACTGGGTGCCTCTGGGGTCGCTTTTGGCAAGCCTTCGGCAAGAAGAGGATACATACCCTTAATGAGGGCATGCCTCTGTCTGTCTGACTGTTCGGCTTTGACTTGTTCACCTATCTCGATTAATTCTCTTTCTTGAGCTCGTTCTTGGGATTCTCTACTTAACTCTGACTTTCTGACTTCCTTTTCCGTTCTTCTATGCGCTTCCTTACGCCATAACTCGATGGCATCTTTCTGTGACTGTCTGGCTTTCTTTTTCCATAATGCTTCTTCTACTCGCATGATACATTCGGCATCCCATGTACCCGATACGGGCCATCTATACTTTTCTTCTAACTGTTTGGTATACTCTACCCATAAATCTAGATACAATATGGCGCTTATGCCATGTTTCTGATACATAAAGTGACCTGGACTGTCCCTAGGCGGAACAGGAACTGCTGCTTCCAGCAGACCCTTTCTAGTTTTTAACTGACGTAACTTGGAAAAGAGCGGCATTCTAAACTTGAATCGGAACACAATACAATACACGAAAAACAATAACAATTGGGAAAACAATTCAGGCATACCACGACATTGGAAATACATTAAACAACATTATAAATAACAGTTCGAACAGAATACTACCTGAAAATACTGAAAACAGAACAGAATTCTCGAGAACGGAACAGACTAGAGTTACTGGATGCACTGCTGTAACAGTACGGAACATACCGGTCCCATAAAGGAACGCATCAAGACCCGTATCCACCTAGGTGAACACTTCGTTTGTGGGCTTGGGTACCACCAACCCACGGACCAGGAGTCAATTTAGACTGACCCTGTCTAGACACTACCCCAGCAATGGTACTCACCGGGCAGCACGGAACGGAAGGCCTCGGACGGGACTGGACTATGACGACGAACTTCGGACTTCGGACATCAGTTACGGGTGGGCCTCCGGATACCTCGGACCTTGGACTCTCGGCTTGGGCTCTGGTCGGGACTCGCCGCGTTCCTCCACCGTCTCGTTCGGATGCTGGACCGCCTCCTCCGTCTCCTCCGTGGGCCTGAGGGATACTTGAAGCAGAAATATCTGCACTTGGCCAGTATGGTTCCGTCACGACTGCAGAGGGTCAGGGGGTCGGCGTTGCTTCACCGACGCGTGGGGAAAGGGCAGGTCCCTATTCGGGCGCCATTATGTGGTAAATAAATAAATAATACCCTATTTTTGACTAGACTTATAGCATAACAGATAGCTCAATAAATAAGAGTCAAGATTCGAGGTAGTAGGAGTTTCTGCAGGTTTATTACAGCATAAGGACAGGATCAGGACAACCTGCATAGGAACGGAATGACAGGGCCCAGCAGGACAACTGGGGCCCAGCAGGGGAAAAGAGGCCCAGCAGCTGCTGGGGCTAGGTCTGGGATGAGCGCGCTAACATTTAATAACAAAACATTGACTTATATACATAGCGCAAACACATAGCATTACATTGCAGTAGGCGTAACAGTAGGTGGAGTAGAAGGCGTGACGCGTAGCAGTCGCGAGAGATAAGAGAAATAAGAGGTGTAACTGGGAGTTTACTTAGACATGTGATGCAAAACGTAACAGAATATGTCATGAATGGGCGGAAACATTGGAGGGGGCTACCTAAGGAGCCGGGACCTCTAACCTAATGGTGCGCGAAAACTGACAATGACGTGTTTACTAGGAGAAGCTGGGGCTACGAACTCTGTGCTAGGAGCAGAGACTAGAGTCTGGAGGGTCGGAGCGACATGTACCTAAACCCTATCTGGTATCTACTGTTTAGGGAACATGTTGATATAAACTAGAAGTCATGAGGGGAAAAGCTAACTTGATTCTAAGACCGGACCATGCATTATTCTACATGTAGTACGTGAAGAATATTAAATGACCATTAAATACAGTATTTCTCCAACGTGGAGACGAGAAGGCTAGACAATGACGGAAACTATTGATGCAGTTCAGTAGCTTAGGAATGCAGAGGAGGAGGACTGAACTGATAACTGGAACTATAACATACTTTTGGCAGACTCAGAGGCAGAGCCGGGGTGCACCGGGCACTGCAAGGCAGGAAGTAAGTGAAGGGTCGAGGATACAGGTGGGGGCTGTATCGCTCCTCAGCGAGGCTTTCAGGAGACAGGAGCTGAATCTGTGGTCCGGGCCCTTTTGAGGCCTGGAAACGGGGACTTTATAATTGAATAACGTGCACACTGAGAAACGTGGCAACATTACTTACATAGGCCTGATATTCGTAGTATTCACGAGGACTGGAAACTAACATACTAGAGGTGGACACAACTGTAATTGCGTCTTTAATCAGAAATGGGGAATAACATATGCATATTGGTCATGCACACATAACATATGATGGATGAGGCGTAGGGACACAGAACATGGCAAAATTTACTTTTCCACAGTGCGACCATGCTGCGTTTTGCGCTGTTTCATGTCGCAGCCACTATGCCTACCCACGCAAGTGAGGTACCATTTTTTTCGGGAGACCTGGAGGCACGCTGGGTGGGTGGACATTTGTTGATCCACGCAGATTCCAGAACTTTCCACCACAGAAATGTGAGGAAAATGTCTTTTTTTTGTCAAATTTTTAGGTTTGCAAGGGATTCTGGGTAACAAAACCTGGGGGTAGGCAGACGAGTCACCCCATCCTGAATTTCCCTGGGTGTCTAGTTTAAAAAAATGTATAGGTTTGCTAGGTTTCCCTAGGTGCTGGCAGAGCTACGGCGCAAAAACAAAACATAGTCTTTTTGTCCAAAACGTGCTAAATTTCACTGGGAAATTGAGGTGCGACCATGTTGCGTTTTGCGCTGTTTCGTGTCGCAGCCACTATGCCTACCCACGCAAGTGAGGTACCGTTTCTATCGGGAGACCTGGGGGTACGATGGGTGGGTGGAAATGTGTTGATCCACGCAGATTCCAGAACTTTTCACCACAGAAATGTGAGGAAAATGTGTTTTTTTTGTCAAATTTTTAGATTTGCAAGGGATTCTGGGTAACAAAACCTGGTGAAAGGCAGTCGAGTCACCCATTCCTGAATTCCCCTGGGTGTCTACGTTTCAAAAATGTATAGGTTTGCTAGGTTTCCCTAGGTGCCGGCTGAGCTAGGGCTCAAAAACAAAAGGTAGTCTCTTTGTCCAAAGAGCGCAAGATTTCACTAGGAAATTGAGGTGCGACCACGTTGCATTTTGTGCCGTTTCCTGTCATAGGCACAAGGCCGACCCACACAAGTGAGGTACCGTTTTTATCGGGAGACCTGGGGGAACTCTGGGTTGGTGAAAATTTGTTGATCCACGCAGATTCTAGAACTTTCCACCACAGAAATGTGAGGAAAATTTGTTTTTTTTGTCAAAATCTTAGCTTTGCAAGGGATTCTGGGTAACAAAACCTGGTGGTAGGCAGTCGAGTCACCCCATCCTGAATTCCCGTGGGTGTCTACTTTAAAAAAATTTATAGGTTTTCTAGGTTTCCCTAGGTGCCGGCAGAGCTAGGGTGCAAAAACTACAGGTAGGCACTTTGCCAAAAAAGGGTCAATTTGTAACTGCAAAATGTAGGTGTGACCACGTTGCATTTTGCGCCGTTTCCTGTCGCAGGCACAAGGCCGACCCACACAGTGAGGTACCGTTTTTATTGGGACACTTGGGGTAGATCAGATTTGTAAATCAACTGTTATTACCAATTGAGCTTTCGTGCATTTCTCCCTTTCAATGAAAGACATTGTGTAAAAAAAAAATCTTTATGAAAAATGACCAATAATTCTCATGCTAGTATGAGTATTCCCAATTTTGAAAATGTGCAATTATATACTGTTTCTGAACTCTATAATTTGTACCCAATTCAGAAATACATAGGTGTCTTTCATACAGATTATTCCTTGTATACATTTTCCAAGACAAAGTGCTCTATACCCAGTAAATGAAAAAATACCATTGCAAGTTGCTGCTCAGTTTTTGGATCTGGGTTCGTCGGGTTCTTGGTGAAACTACAAGTCCTATATATCCCCACAACCAAAAATGTCTAACGGATGTAACGGTATATTGCTTTCCAAGAGCTGTCAAAATTAGAAAAAGTTATAGGTGAAAACGTTGAGACAAAAGGCTGTTATTTTCAACAAATTTTCAAATATTCCAATATCTAACTGTTAGTTTCTATAACGAAACCTTCATGGATTTAGACAAATGACCCCTTTCTGAATTCAGAATTTTGTCTACTTTTCGAAAATGTAAAGCTTTCCAGGATCCATTATTGCTTTCAAACTCATTTCTACCATTAACTGGAAGGAGGTGGAAAGCTCTAAAAATAGCAAAAATAGGCTATGTCCCAGAAAAATGCCAAAACTGAGTGAAACATTTCGGTTCTCTGACAAAAGACTGTCATTCCCTAAAAGCTGAGAAAATGGAGATTTCAGTCCCACAAAATCTTTTTTGATACCATTTTCAGGGAAAAACCTAGAGGCTTTCATTTGCAGCCCGTTTTTCCCATTTTTCTGAAAAAAAAAAAAATCACTATATTTTGGGTAATTTCTGGGACCCCTCCAAGGGAATCCACAAACCGTGGGCGCCTTTAGAATCCACATGATATTGGAAGAAAAGGACGCAAATTTGGCATGGATACCTTATGTGGTCAAAAAGTTACAAGGGCCTAAGCGCGCACTACTCCAAAACGCCAAAAAAAAGCCTTAGCACAGGAGGGGAAAAGGCCTAGCAGCGAAGGGGTTAAACGGAGATGCACAGGTATTAAAAAGTAATAAAACTACACCACTCATCACTGAACCGTCATGAAGATTTCAGTCGATAAAACGTGAACCCGTCTTCTCATATGGTGGAAGTGTGAATTTGATAGTGGGGCAATTACACATACGCAGATGCCCTCTGCCATGCAGTGAGAGTGCTCCAGCACTTTCAATGAGGAGCAGCATATATATATATATTTTTTTTAATTCATTGTCACTCTGTGCCTTAACCTGAACCCGCCCCTACATTCATTCACAATGCCCGGCGGCACCTCTGCTGTAAGCTTCTTTATACATTTAAAATGCAGAACGCTCAGCATCCCCTGCTGTTGCTGTCAAAACAATTTGTTTCTGCCTCACTCTGTGGCCATCCCTGCCCTGGGCTAGCCTCTCCCTCCATTCACACTGCATAGCAAGTTCACTGCTGCTTTCTTTCTTCTTAATTGCCTTGCACAGACTATCACTGGAGTAGACACTGGGCCGCAGTTGGCGGTAGTGGCAGGGCATGAGTGATGCGCCTTTCTACACTCGTGACCTCACCCTCCTCACTTCTTCTCTCCTCACGCAAAGTCACCCTGCGTGGAATTCATGGCCTTGTAAATCTAGCCCCCTTTCACTCATTACTCTGTGTGAAAGGGGTGTTCCATGGGTGTTGCTGTCGGTGTTCCCACGCAAAACCCATGGATTCCAAGATTTACAAGGTATTGCAATCCTCGGAATGTGTCAGATTCTAACGTGAGGCGTTAAAGTGGTGCAACGAGGAGAATTACCTTTATTTCTCCTTTTTTTTTGCTCTATCTATGTGTGCTACAGAGCACACATAGAAGGAGGGAAAATCCATCAATGATTGTTTTTGTTCAGGAGGATCCCCCTTCCTGCACAAAAACAATCATCCCTGCAATGCAGGGACCCTTGTATCATAGTGTTTTCCTCCTTCTGTATGTGATGCAGAATGCACAGGGTGATTTTGCGTGTCCTTGTAAATATGGCTCAGTATTGAGCACCACTGAAGCGTCAAAACATTGACGCTCCAGTGGTGCAGGGGCCTTCTAAATATGCCTCTCTGTCCCTACAATATTTAGGATTCAATATTTGCAACCCATAACTTTCCCTCTGCAGTTGTTGCTAATGGAGCCATCCTGCAGATAGCGAGGGTTAATGAGTCTTGGTGCAAACTTGAACATGCACAATGCTTACATAATCAGGGCGCAGATCTGAATATGCACTGAAACAGTTTGTGTGATCGTGCAAATCCGAATAGGCAGGGTTACATATTCATCCGTCCATACTGTCTTCCCATCCATGCACTCTCTCATTCTTCCAACCCTGCAGTCCCACATACAACATCCCCGCAGTCACCCATTCATCCATCCAACAATCCATTAACTCATTCTCACATTCACCTATACACACTAAAAATCTTGTCAATGAAAAAACAAATGCTTCACTTATACACAATTCAAAATCAGTGCGTTGTCAGTGCTTGTTTTGACTGAGGAACACATTAGGGAGCCCCAGTAAACAGACAGAAGAAGCCATTTTAAAATCCTACGGGGCAGAACCGGTGACGCTCGGCGGCCTGGTGATAACTGCCACGGCTCAGTGCACCCTCCAGACATCATTCCAAATCAGAAACAAATTTCAGAAGTAATAGAATTGTGTCTCTGCCAGCAGTCAATTAGTATAATAAATAAACCCCTTTCTCAGTAGCATTTGGTAATTCAGTCGGTCTGTGTTTCGCTGAAGCAAGCACTTATTGAGATTATTGCATTTTAGTCTGATTTAAGGTGACATTCACTCGCATTTCCCAAATATTAATTAGCGGTGAATAGCCCCACATTCAGAGCCAATAGCCGGCCCAAGTATGATTTAAGTCCGTTTCCTGACGTCCCCCTCATCTGGGATGTTTAACAACGTAATTCTGCAGTTACTCTTCCCGACTGCAGCTCAGAGCCATGTTTGGCCATATTTCTTCAAAGAAATATTACATTCAGGATCTAATTCATGGCTGAGATGTGATGTTTCTCCTAATGGCGGTTCCCTGCATTGTCCCGCAAACACTACATCTGTTCCCGTCAAATAAACTCACTTATAAACTAATTTAAAAATGCGCAGTTTCATCCAAAACCTGTTGATTTTTTTTCTGCTGTACTCTTGTATCCCATACAAAACTACACAGACCACAATGACAGACAATTTGGCAATGGAACCGGAGTAACAAAACCCCTTTTCTATTATACTGTAAACCCTTTAGAAGATCTACAGTACCATAGTTATTGGTGTGCCACATTCAGATAACTTGAGTATGAGACATTTTTCCGAAAAAGTGTTGTTGAGGGTTTTTGTTTTGCCTGCATAAAATGCGAATTTTCCTATTCGAAGCATATTTTGATCACAAAAACTTCACACATTTGTGAGTTATGCATAGATTAAAATCATTTTAGAAAACATGGCAAAGCTGACAAAAATGACACTGCAAATTTTGCAAACTCCTAACCATAATGCGACGCTGGCAATTCTATAGCCAACCGGATCCCGAGAATGAAAATGAAATGACATACTTGACATAGGAGGGTCAAATTGCATAACACACTAATTAATGGCTGTGAGGAAAGGTGCTGGAGAAGGATTTCCGATATCAAACAATCTGAGAATGTGTGCTCCCATAAATCGCTAATTTTAAGCTCAGTCTTGTCATAAAGTAGGTATAAAATGATGTAATTTGAAGATTTTGCAAAGTATATTTGTTGTGAAAGGCTCTCCTCACCAATAAATCTACCTGAAAAGGGTACCGCGATTTTTTCCTGCCCGATCAAATTTCAGAAGCTAGGCAAATGAAAACTGGTTATGATGGGGAATGGCAGTAAAAGGGACAGGTGAGCATGACGCCGATTTGGTCAAATAAATGCGCTTATTGCCATGGAGAACAACAGACGAATCAGTTACAAGTTTAGAGTTCTACAAAGCTCACAGGAAGGACAGGCTCATCTGTTGGGCACCTGAGATTCAGAAATGGATTCCAAGATTATGTATTTCCGGGATAAACCACTTGAGGTGTAGAAGATTTTGATGTCTCAGGAAAGTTCAGGAGCAAACAGCTGGTATCTATTTACACAAGAGAGCACACACTAACTAAAAGAGCTTACGTCAGGGCAGGCCTTCACCTCTAATCTGCATCCATCAATTCGAATAATTTAATCATTGTACCATCACTCCCTCTGACATACTGAAGCTTATAATGCGAATCGTTTTCTGGCCCCATAACTTAGATCTACCACAGCTTGAAACATAAATGCATTCATCAATTATATTTTTCATAATGTATTTTATGAAATATTGCATCAGTGTCATTCATCTCCTGTTTGTTAATATTCTGGTAGGTCAATTGTCTTAACTGCAGGCTGGAGTCAAAAGCTTCCCATTACAGGAATACTGTCAAGAAAGAAAAATGTCTTAAGTTTCATTACTTACACTTTTTAATGGTTCACAAATGCAATAAGGAAACAAAGGTGACATATTTGTGTCCATTATTGCCTTGGTGATTTCAGGGAAATCATTTTGTCAAGGTCTAATTACCAAATTCTTGAAAGGCCGGATTTCAATCAACCCTTGACAAGGAACTGTTATTTTTTAGAAATATATATTTTATTTGGTTTTGTAACCACTACGGTTGGCAAATGTTCATCCAGTTAACATAAAAGGCCATATCTGACAAACTGCGAAGCGGATGTACTGTTTTACTATATGATAAATGGTACCAGTTTGTATTTGTTTGATTCGTATATGGCTGATTTTGCGGTAACCGGGGTGTAGCTTTTTCACATTTAGCACTTGGGCCGTCTTCCATTGGATCTGCACATGCCACTTTTGCTTACAAATCTTTAGCCGAATTTGTGAATATTTGCAAGGAAACTATGATGATTTAACGATTTGGCGACACATGAAAGCCTACAAAATTTGTTTTTACAAATAGTGGAATGATTGGGTAACGTACACAGTTGCCTTTTTTGCACTACACCATGTGACTTTGAGAACGAACATAATTGTGATCAGCGTTTCAAAATAAACGTGATGTGAATTGGAATAATCATATCACTACTAATCAGCTATCATTAATGGTTAATAAACTTCAGAATATAACTGTATCTAGACCAGACTTTCAACTGCATGACAACCAATCCAGCTTTAGAACATTCTGCAGCATGGAGATAGCTACCTTGATCTTAACCCCACTGTTAGACCTGTCATTCTGAGGGTGGTCTTCCTCCCAAACATTTTGCCTGCTTACCTCCTCTTTTTGCTGATTCTTCAATCAGTCAATCAATTCTTTTTGTTGGCCTTAGCTCTCAGAGCACTTTACCACTGCTGACCAATGCTACAGTGTATGGGATTCTTCCCTAAAGATGTTAACACTGGTATATACCATTGACATGTTTAGTTTACTTGTAAGTCCCTTGTACAGTAGTATACCATGTACCCAGAGCATGTAACCTCAATGCTGCTAGTGGGACCTACACAAGGAGCCTGTCAAACCCCTCTAAGGCCTGCCATGGCCTGTGTGCGCAGTTTACTGCCACTTCAAGTTGACATTTAAAACTACTTGCCAAGCCTTAAATACCCCTTTTATGAAAAATGTCACAGATAATGTAGCCCTAGGTAGGTCATAGGGTAGGGTGCTGTGTAAGTAAAAGGTAAAATGTGCTATTGTGTTTTGCATGTCCTGGTAGTGACAAACACCAAAATTCGTTTTTCACCACACTGAGGCCTACTCCTGTCATGGGTTAACATTGGGAATTCATTAATACACTTTTAAGCTGTAATTTCTGATTAGAAAGGAGAAGTTGTGTCATGTTTTTTATCTTTGGAATTGTATTAATAAATCCTCATTACAGGTAAAGTTGGACTAAACTTTCGTATTTTAGAAATGCAACTTTTAGAAAGTGGGAATTTCTCTGCTCTTACTGACCTGCGTACCTAAAGCATTTTTCCAATATACGTCTGGGGTGGGTGACAGCTACACATTGTCCATTCCTCTTGACAGCCACAAACACTGGTAGGCTTGGTTTGTCTGCATACTGATATGCATTCTGATGGCTTTTCCTGAAAATGAAGGGAGAGGGGAGCTGACACTTACATCTAAAAAGGCAGTGTCCTGTTTCCCGCACAAAAAGCTGGCTGATTACCCCCTACTGAGACTCCTGGAGCCAGGGCTGGGAAGAAAGGACCTGCTTGCACTTTAAAGACCCTTCTTCGAAGTCACACCCACTTCAAAGGCACAACTGGGTGTTAGTGCTGGGTCTGTGACCCTACCAAGACAGTTCACTACTGTACCTGTGAACAGCTCTTCCAGGACGAGTAGTGCTGTGCTGCTAAAAGGACTGCCACTCTGCTAGACTGCTGCTCTGGAAGAACTGCTTTTCTGCCCTGCTGAAGAAAAGGATTGGACCCATCTCAGTTGAACCCAGTGTGACTCCAAGGGCTTTCTGGCTTGTCCCCTGTTCTGAAGTCTCAGAGCTATCGAAGACTTCCTACCAACCCTGCAACAGCACCCGGACTCTGCCATCTGTGAGTCCTGTCTTACCAAATGGTGCCAAGCAGTGCCAACTGGGCCCTTGGAAGTGCTTCTTTCTGTTCTGACCCTGCAGAAGCTATGCATCAACGACTTTGCACTGCTCGGAACTGGCACATTGCCCTTTGATGCTGACTCAGCTGTTATCCGACGTCCTCACTTTAACAGACTGAGCAGCTCAGCGATGACAAATTGCAAAGCTTGACAATGACTCATTGCCTGTATCTCCAAGGGCTTAGTCGATAAGGCTTCACTGACTGCGCGGATCGGAACAATGCATTGGCTGTATCCATGGGATCGATGCATCACCTCCTCTGCATCTCGCATTGGGTCCTCAACATCGAAGCTTCCTCCATCCGAAGGTACCTTATCAGCAATACCTGATTAAGTCCTTTGGCCGGCCTGCCATCCATTGTTGTTCACCTGAGCTTTTGGATATACCACTTTCTACCACAACCAGATGTCCCTGGTTGGGATTTTTTTTACTTTAAGCACTATATTTTGATTTAATCATCAAAAGTTCTAATCATCTGTGCAATCTATTGGATATTTGTCCTTTTGATCTTTGTTTTACTCATACAAATATTATCTATTTTTCTGATCCTGTGTGGAGTATTTTTGTGATGTTTTCATTCTGTGAGTTGCATGAATACTTTACACATTGACTCTTTAGAAAAGCCTGACTCCTCTGTGCCAAGCTACTAGAGGCAGAGCACTGGATGTCATATAGTGTATATCTAGCTTACCCTGACAAGCGTGGTGGCTCCTGCTTGGGCAGAGTGCAAACCTCTGCCAATCATAAACCCCTTTTCTAGCATTGGTGATGAACTTTGAGTATACGACTTGTGTTTGTGCTACACCATATAGTAACTCATTGTTTACTACGACTCTATACTAAGACCAATTTGAGCCTTTTTCATGTCTCCCTGATTGGCCTTTTTAATTATTTGCTAAACCATGTCTCTCTGTAGAAGCCACACTTGCATCTGGAGTCCTTGATTTTGACGTGGCCAAGTTAGAATCCTATACTCTGGCCGACAGAGAGATTTTTGCAAAGAATTTCATGAGTCCAAGAGAGAGTTTACTCAGAAGGTGGAGCGTTAGAAAGCTCTGATAGCCTGGACAGAGGGCCAGAATGCAAGGACAGGTGTCACAGAGAAGGAGGAGCAGGAAATTTTAGAGGAGGAGGATGACCTGATTTTGGAGTCTGAGGTGGTTCTGTAACTGCCGGTGTAGGTGGCCAACAACTTGCTGGAAGATGTGGTGATCCCCAGAGCAGGGAGCAGTGTCTCCTCCAAGAATCTGTCCCCAGAGGAGTTGGCAGACAGGAGGTGGGAAAGAAAACTAAAATCAGAGCTTGCCAAACTGCAACAGGCCCAAAAACATGCTTTGGTTTGAAAAGGCCCATGTCAGATTGGAGAAGGAGCAAGCTCTAGAGGATATGAGACATGCCATGAGGGAGAGACGGCTGCATCATGAGCAGTGGCATAATAAAACCCCCTGCAGCCTACGCAGTGAGGGGGGGGAGCTGAGCTCCAGGGGGCCTATCAGCATAGTACCCTGGCTTAAATTTTCCTGAGTGTGTCCGGAGAGGTGCCACTCCAGGTACTTTGCTTGGGGGCCCCTCACGTTTTGTTACATCACTAACCATGAGCTGAGTCTCAGAGAACTAGACATAGGATCCCTGCAAGTGTGGTCCAGCATTTGCAATGGTAGCAGCATTTCAGCAGTGTCCACTGGTGTGTCCAGAGTCATAATTTGGTGGCCAATTATGGAGTGGAGCATGACATATAAAAGTGGTTTGTAGCCTTTGAAGTGCCTCTGAGAGTGCAAAAGGTCCCCGATTAATTCAGGGGTAGTAGTATAGGTAGGTATGTGCCCAGAGTGGGAACGGACATACACCTTACACGAGAGTTAGAGGACCAGACACACTGCACTGCAACAAAAGCCATCCCAGTCAGTAAGTTTAGACTGAACCCTTAGAGTTATAGGTTCAGGAGCCGCCACTAGACTCTCATCACAAACATTGGTGGATTTCCTGGATTATGCCAGCAAGGCACTGAAGAGCTTTGTGAGGGGCAACAACATTGATGATTATTCAGGGCTGCACAACTTATTTTTAAAGAAGTACATACTTGATACTTGTTTTCCAGAGCACCACCAACACCTGGTTGACATCAAGCTTTCTGACACCAGGAAGAACTCCAAGCAATCCCACAGGGGATTGACAGGTTAGGGGCTAACCAGTACTTAGGTAACTTTCACCTTATGTCAGGGTACTGTCAGATTGTCCTAATAGAAGGAGCAAAGGAGAGGATCACTATCAGTTTAGGGCGATGCACTTTAGACTCAAAAATGCCCCAGCCACCTTCCAGAGGTTGGTGAACCAGGTCCTTGCTGGTATGGAAGCCTTATCAGCTGCCTATCTGGATGATATAGTTGTTTACAGTAGCAGCTGGAAGGACCACTTATTTCAGGTCCTGGAAGTGCTTCAGGCTCTGCAACAGGCAGGCCTGACTATTAAAGCCAGTAAGTGCCAGATAGGGCAGGGTTCTGTGGTGTACTAGTGACACCTGGTGTGAAGGGGTAAGGTACAGCTCCTCCAGGCCAAAATAGAAACTGTCATGGTCTGGGAGCTCCCCAAAACGCAGACAGGCAGAGCATTCTTGGGCCTCACTGGGTACTACATGAGGTTTTTCAGGGATTATGGCACAATTGTGGCTACCTTAACAGAGCTGACTTATAAGAAGCAGGCCAGATATTTGATTTGGACAGAGGCATGCAAGAAATTATGACTCCCTCAAGCAGGCCAAGTACACAGCTCCTTTGCTCAAGGCCACTGACTTCTCCCAGGAGTTCATCATTTAAACAGATGCCTCAGAACATGGCAATGAGCACTACTATTACAGCTAAATGAAGAGAGTCTAATAAAACCTGTAGCCTCCATCTACAGGAGGTTACTCACCAGGGAACAAAGGTGAAGTGCTATAGAAAGAAAAGCTTTTGCTGTGGTCTGGGCACTGAATAAGTTGAGACCATACCTGTTTGATACTCACTTCCTCATTTAGACTGCGCACAAGCTTCTCAGGTGGCTCATGCAGATGAGGGGCGATAATCCAAAACTGTTGAGGTGGCTCATTTGCATACAGTTTATGGACTACACGTTGGAACACAGACCAGGAGTAGACCACACCAATACTGATGGTCTATCCAGGTTTTTCCGCCTTAGTGATGAGAACTCCCTAGAGGTTTGGTAGACCTCCTCACTTTCAGCTGGGGAGGCAGGTGTTAGATCTTTCATCCTTAGGGTGGTCTCCCCTCAAATGTGTCACCTTCTTACCTCCTCTTTTTGCTGACTCTATTTGTTGTCCTTAGGACTCAGAGCTTTTTTCTACTGCTGACCAGCGCTAAAGTGCACGTGTGCCTCCTCTAAACATGGAACATTGATTTATACACAACTGACATTTTTAGTTTACTTGTCATACCCTTGTAAAGTAGTATACAATATACTAAGGGCCCGTAAGCTAAATGCTAATTGTGAGCCTGCAGTGCTGATTGTGCCACCCACGCAAGTAGCCTTTCAAACCTGTTGCAGGCCTGCCGCTGCAGGGCCTCAGTGTGCAGTTTACTGCCACTTCGACTTGGCATTTAAAACTACTTAGCCTTAAACTCCCTTTTTATTACACATACGTTACAAATATGGTAGACCATGGGTAGCCCATAGGGCAGGGTGCTGTGTAAATTAAAGGTAGGGCATATAATATTACGTTTTTATTTTACCCGGTAGTGCAAAACACCCACATTCATTTTTCACTACTGTGAGGCCTACTCCTCTCATAAGTTAACATTGGGAATTCCTTAATACACTTTTAAGCTATGATTCCTGATTAGAAAGTTGTATATTTTTTATCGCTTTACAATTGTATTGATAAATGCTCTTTACTGGCAAAGTTAGATTTAACATCACTATTTTAGAATTACCCTTTTAGAAAGTGGCAATTTCTCTGCTCTTACTGCTCTGTGTGCCTGAAGCCCATCTCCAATGCATGTCTAGGGTGGGTGACAACACACTTTGTGCATTCCCTTTCGACAGCCACAAACACCTGAATGTTAGGTGCGTCTCCATACTCATATGCATTCTGATGGCTCTTCCTGGGCAGGGGGAGATGACATTTACACCTGAAAAGGCAGTGCCCTGATTCCCAGACAAATGGCTGATTACCTCCTACTGATAGTCTGGACCCAAAACTGGGAAGAATTGACCTGCATGCACTTCAAAGACCCTTATTTAAGTCACCCCCACTTCAAAGGCAAAACTGGGGATCAGTGCTGGGTCTCTGACCCTACCAAGACAGTACACTACTGGACTTGTGAAGCATTTCTGCTAGGCAGAAGGACTGCTGTGCTTCTGCAAGGGTTGCTACTCTGCTGGAATGCTGCTTGGGAAGAACTGGTTTACTGTTCGGATGTGCTGCCTATGGATATGCTACCAACGGAACAGGGTTCAACGTGTAAGGGAGTTATTGCGCACAGCTCTATTTCTGTTTAAGTAATCAGAGAAGGTGGCGTAATAAAATGGTGCTACAAGAGGAGGGATGACCCTGAAAATCCCTCAGGAGTTGTTGTGTGAAACAACAACTGTAACATTTACCAACAGTATCTTGTGCACATGGCCCGTGGCGTGCTCTGCAATGGCGAAGATGGCTAACGCGACGCTTACCAAGTGCGCATGCGTTAAGTAGAAAACAAGCGCATGCCTTGCTGTGAGCACTAGAACACTCACTCCACTTCCTGTATATCGATACGGAAGTGAGTGTACTACGTCCTCAAACAAGATATGTGCGATAGGTAGGAAAAAATCGATATGGTACTCGATGAATATATTGATTATCTTTCAAGATCAGTAGATCAAGAGAATTTGAAAACAAATCACGGGCAGAAAGCATCGAAAAAAATATACGAGAATGAAATTCTCTCAACATATCTATGTGAGACCGCTGTAATGGAGAGTGGGGAAAGGAGACGCGACAGATGCCCAAAGAAAGCCACAATCTACTGTCCGAATCGTTCACTCACTGTGTATCGATATTTTTGAAAAAAACGTATTGTCTCCGAAGCAAAAGGAGCTAAAGGAATAAGTATCCCACGGGTAAAGTCCCTGTTATTACAATCTCCTGGTGTCGACAGAGAAATAGTGCTACCCTCGTGTTTTACGTGTTTCCCTTGTTCAGTCTTACACGATTACCTATTTACTGATCATATTATTTTCTCACTTTTTGCCTCCAATTACCATCTCACAAGCCATCCCACATGGGATCACAGGAAAATACTAACACTTAGCTTCTAGCCACCTATGATAAGAAGGTGCAGAGAATCTGGAGAGACTATTCATTTATGTTCCAGAGGTGGCGACTGGGGCTGGCTGGAATATTTAATTATTCCAGCGGAATTGGAGGAATTTAGTAATTTCATGTTACTCTTGTAATATAACATTATGAATAAATTCTGCTGCTCCCCTGGCAAAATTAATCAGCACTGGAATAGTCCTCAGAGCTGTGCTCAAGGTGACACTATTCCCTGCTCATTCTATGGTCCTTTTTCTGATGCATCCTCCCACTTGCTTTTCCTGTACCAGGTACCAGGAACTGGTCCCTGAAGATTTCACAGCTCGACCTGCCTGTTAGGGGAAAGGCAGTGGGAGAGAAACAGGAAACTTGCTGTCAGAGAGTGTGTGCTAGCCCTCGGTCTGACACCCAGTGACCCATATCCTCCTCCCACACCTGTCAGAGCACACCCCCTCCCACCCTCCTACCTCTGTATGGAGGTTGCGATAGTGCCCGAGCCCACGTCGCCAGTGCTATCATGTGTAAACACAGCTGCAGGGGAACAATGGGGTCTGGAGGCGGTTGGATGTGCATGTTTGACTATCACCTGGAAGAAAGTGACGACCAAAAATTCAGAGGCCCTGTGTGCCAATTAAATTGAATCATCTCCGAATCATTGGGGTAGCTTTATGTGCGGTGCCCTCTGCAGGGTTGGTCCCATGCTTTGAGAGCTTGACATATTTGACCATACACAACTGGGATGTGTGACTCTCTGAGCATCCTGCTTATCTAATACTACTGTAGTTCTTTTGGTACATTTTTATTGTGTTTCTTAGCTGTCCTGCAGCCTAGATGCACATTCAAAGTACTCATCTTCATGAGTGGACAAGGTATCCCTACCTGAGTACTCCACCACCCAAGTTCCAGGATCAACTTGCAGTACACAGTGGCCATTGCATTGCTGTATAAAGGGACCTTCCAGCAAAAAACACTCACTTACAGAACCCTGGCATAAGTCTTACAGTACTATATGTGACAAATAGTGTGCATTTTGAAGTAATGGGCGGGTGTTTTGTAGGAGCTCAATCTTGTATGAGTCTCTTTGACATTCTGCAACATTATTTACCTGCTGCCTTGTTCTAAATAGTTAAACATCCATTAAATCAATAAACTGCATGCTTAAAGCAGTTGTGCAGGCAAGTTTATTGTGTCTACCTCATAATAACTGTATCAGGCACGATTTGGTCCTTGTAGAAACAAAATCATCATCCCTACTCCAACATGGAGAATGGTGAAAGAGTGGGGGCGCTAAGCAAGATGGCCGCACATTAGTGTAGCTTGGCCCGGTTGATTGCCAATCCGTTAAACATGCACCTTCAAAACGCTGCATCTCCATCGTAAAAATGGCTGTACTTTACAGCGGGATACCCCCGTATCAGTGGGGGCCTTGCTGACTGCTGGGGGTGCTGGGAATGTGGTGAAACTTATAGTGAGGAGCCCTGCCTGGCGAGACGATAAAATGGCGGCCGCCACTACCAAGCATTGACCTGCGGTGAGGCTTGCAGACCAAGACGCCGTGCAGGAGAGAGATACCGGTGCACTGGGACTCCTGTGAGTGTGGCTGCTTCCTCAACTACACCTCCTTATCTTCCATCTGCACACCCGATACTGGAGACGGGAGTGAACTCCCTGCTGTGACGTTGTTGAGCTGCTGCTAGGCCTGGAGTGGAGTGCGGATGCCCGTGGAGAGAAGGCGACTGTTCCAGGGGACAGCTGCGGGCTACTGAGGGGAGGTGGAGGCACCCGCTGCAAATGATGGTCCCTTGCGATACCGGCGATCTGCTCCCCTTGGCTGCTCTTTGAACCTCTGCATAGCTGCCTGGAGGTGTTGTGGCTTGGCCGATCTGCGTTGAAAGACGACTGCAAGCTGCCGCGAGAGCCCTATGAGAGCCCATGCTTGCTGCCGGAGACAGGAGACGCCTGCAGCGGGCTGTGGTGGGTGGGATATTGGCGTGTTTTGGCCTATTACTGCGAAGGCCGGTGTGGGCCTGGACACTTAGCTGCGGCCTGCGAGTTGCGGCCTGTGTGCATGGCTCTTGGCGTGCTGGGACGGGCCTGAGCTCTTTGAAACAAATGTTGGCACTTGACTGGGAAGAGTGCCAGTGGTCCGGCCATCACGCCACGAAATCCGACATACTTGACTGCCCGGGAGTTGTACTCCCTTCTGGCCTTGAATTCAGTAACTGCTAACCCGGCAGCCCATGGCTGGGAGCTGCAGGATCTGATTCTGGGGCACAAGGACTGTAGGCTACGACCTCGAGAGGCATCTTGAGCGGGCTAGTGTGTATTGGACCTGGCCCGCATCTCTGCAGTTATCTCTCTGTGGCATCGTGACACCTGGGGGCTGCTCGCTTTGGGTGATTGGCACCTTTGGGGTCCTGCCCGGGTTGGCCTGCCTCTGCTTCTCTATTGTATATGCCCCGCTCCATGGGTGATCGAGTCTTCGCACTGTGATTTGTCACGCAATAGGCCTGCATCTAATACCTGTTGTGCTTGCCCCTCTGGGACCAGACTTTGGAGGAGTGAAGCCCTACCTATTTTGTTAACGGCCGTCATGGGGAGAACTGACAAGTCGCAGCCTCGCCTCACGTTTGAGGGGCGAAAGACCACAAAGCCACTGCAGAGGGCAGCCTCGGACTCCAAGGCGGATGCCCCGGGCGAGGGCTCATCCATGTTGGAAGTGACCCTGCTTGCTATGCAGAAGAGTCTCCAAGCTATCTAAGCGAACATGGCGGCAATGAATCATAGGATTGACCACATGGCATCCCAACTGGAAAAACAGTATGCGAGGATGGGGGAGATAGAGCAGCGCATCTCAACAAATGAAGATGGCCTTAGCGAGGTGGCAGACAAGGCACCACACATGGAGAAGTTTCTGGCACTTATTCAAGTGAAGAATGAAGATTTGGAGGCCTGGTCACACCACAATAATATCAACATCACAGGCCTGCCAGAGTCCACCAATACCAGCAGGATGGAAACCTTCATCGAGTCCCTGCTCAAAGATATCTTTGGCCCTGGAAATGTCTCCACTATGGTTATAGTTGAGCGGGCCTGCCGCTCGCTGGCAGTGAGACCAGTACCAGGTGCCCCATCTCACCATATAGTAGCCTGCCTATTGAACTATCGGGACCGGAATGTCATTTTGAGACTTGCGAGAGAGAAGTGCTCAAACAACCATATGGGGAATGCGCTGTCTTTCTTTCCTGATTTGACAGTGGCGGTCCAAGAAACACAACGAGAATTTGGCACAGTAAAAAAAAAAATGCAGGCTAAAGGCTTTTCTTATGCCATGCCATACCCTGCCTGCTTACAAGTAGGCCTGGAAGGGGATAGCAAAATCTTCACATCTCCCAAGGCAGCAATGGATCTCATCAATAACTTGAAGTGAAAACAAACTGCGTCAGCCACAGATCCAGACAACGAGGAGCAGGTATTATGTGTCTGGGCTCTATGTTTATGGCCACAGTTTGGTGTAGTTGACATACTTAGAATGTTTCAGCTGTGACCCTTTGCTCACACTGCTGTTGGGCTGGTCCACGCTTCTCCTGTCCCTCGTGCTCCAGGGTTGGTTACTTGTGAGACTCTGCTATGCAATGCTCAGCTGTTCATTCCCCAGGGATATTCATGGTACTCGCGTACTTTGCAGCCCTCAATCATCCAGGCCAGCTGCCTTGTAGGAACAGCATCACATTATGGCATGAATATGTTTGATGCAAAGTTTATTGATGATTGCTTGCAAATCCTCGCATATCTCATATACCTGATCAGCCACCTCCCGCCATGTGGGAGGTTCGAAGCACTCTGGTGTCCTCCCATGGGCACTCCCCAAAAAAGGTTCTGCATATTTTGTCCCCCACCTTGGGGATTGTTTCTGCCGGGACAGGATGGCTTTGGCAAGTTTGGGTTGCTGAAGTGTGTGGGGCAATGTAGGGGGTGGGTTTGGTGGGATAATGGGCACTTTTTTATTGCAATTATATTGCATCCCTTCGGTCTGGTACCCATTCTGTCTCTCGTACTATCCAGTACATCTGACTCTGAAAGTCCATGAGCAGTAACATAAAGTTCCTTACCTGGAATGTGCGCGGTTTGAACAGTCTCAAGAAGATGCGGTCCGTGCTAGCGCAGTTAGATAGACTGGATGTCAAGGTGGTGTTCTTGCAGGAGACACATCTTTCATAGCAATCAGAGAATATTGGAGACTGCTGGGCTGAGGGTTGCCTCCTCTTACTCCTCTTACGCTAAGCGGGTGATGATATTGGTGAAGAGAGGGATCCCTTTCACTGTGCTACACACGGAAACAGATACACAAGGTAGGAAGTCCTTTTGGTAAATGTCTACAGCCCAAATGTTGATTACCCCTCCTTTTTCACAGATGTTTGGTGCCGAGTTTCCAAATTTCCTTTGGCTGAGGTGCGCTGGGGGGGGGGGCGATTTTAATGCCTACTTCGATGGACAACTAGACAGACAGGGAAGCGGCGCAACGTGACACAGCCAGGCGACTGAGGCGTTATTGGGGTTTCTAGATGCAGGGGCGATAAAGAACATTTAGTGCATGCCACACCCAGAAATTCGCGAAAGCACATTTGTCTCTATGGTGCAAGGCTCATGGTCCTGCTTGGACTATTGGCTCCTTTCGGAGATAACATGTACTTGGGTAGTGGATATACCCCACTTGGCCAAAACGTTGGCGGATCACTCTTCGAGGTGCTTGCTCCCACCTGTGAGCATTCCACGTTTCAGTGGCGATTGCAGCCCTCCTCACTTACAGACCAGATGTTTAGATGCACCATAGGGGTGGCCATCAGTGACTACTTTGAAGAAAATGCTGAATCGGTAGACAGTCCAGGGACCCTGTGGGAAGCATTTGAAGTAACTATCAGGGGTATCTGCATAGGTGCACGTGCGGGGGTTCTAAAAGACCTACGACATAGGATGCATAAACTGGCTGATGAGATCTCTGTTTTAGAGCATGAATACACACACAACCCTGCGTCACCTAACCTTGCTACCATACGGGAGTTGGTGTCGTAATATAATGACACAGCGGATCAGGAGCTAGCACATAGGTCACAACACTTTACCGCGCAATATTATGGGGAGGGGTGTGTCCCAGTCGTTCGCTTGCCCAGACAGTGGCTGCTCCTTGGACTTAGTGGTACAAAAGGGGGTGGTGATGGACGGAGCATCTGAACCAATCAAACACTCACACCCAGTCAACAGATCTGGGTTTAATCCATCACTGTTCTTTAGCCCACTCTGCCACCTCAGTTCAGCCATTGCCATATGGAAATCAGTCTGACCCTGTGCCTCATGGGAACAGTCCAGCCCGAACTGACAAGCCATGCCTTCCCTGGACCGGAAACAAGCTTCCGAGGACCGGTTTCTGGCATTTCAGCCGTCTTCAGCCCGGCTTGCTTGAATCCAGTGGCAAAGTGAGCAAGGGACTCACGTTTGAGCATACCTTGTCAACTTTTGGCGAACAAAGTGGTACAAAAGGAGGGGGTGATGGACGGAGCATCTGAACCAATCAAACACTCACACCCAGTCAACAGATCTGGGTTTAATCCATCACCGTTCTTTAGCCCACTCTGCCACCCCAGTTCAGACATAGCAATATGCAAATCAGTCTGACCCTGTGCCTCATGGGAACAGTCTAGCCCGAACTGCCAAGCCATGCCTTCCCTGGACCGAAAACAAGCTTCCGAGGACCTGTTTCTGGCATTTCAGCCGTCTTCAGCCCGGCTTGCTTGAATCCAGTGGCAAAGTTAGCAAGGGACTCACGTCTGAGCATACCCTGCCAACTTATGGCGAACAAAGTGGTACAAAAGGGGGTGGTGATGGACGAAGCATCTGAACCAATCAAACACTCACACCCAGTCAACAGATCTGGGTTTAATCCATCACCGTTCTTTAGCCCACTCTGCCACCCCAGTTCAGACATGGCCATATGCAAATCAGTCTGACCCTGTGCCTCATGGGAACAGTCCAGCCCGAACTGCTCCTTGAACTTACGCCTACATTAGGGAAATGCTGGACTCTGGGGGAGTGCCACACTATGCATCTCCAGAATTCAGTGAGGTGGTGCTGGACTTCTACTCCAAACTTTATGGAAAACGGGGGCACGTGTCATCCACTGATATAAATGCTTAACTAGACGACGGTGCGCTAGACTGGCTGTCTCTTAACCAATGCGAATACCTGACCCAATCCTTTGTTGTGGAAGATGTAAAATTGGCCATTATGTCCCTGCCCACCAGCAAGGCTGCTGGCCTAGATGGACTCTCCAGTGAGTTTTACAAGGCTTAAACTGATGAACTGGCGTCCAGACACTTGGACGTCTTTGCAGAGGCATATGACAGTGGTACTCTCCCCCCACGCTGAAAAAAACCCTCTTGGTTATGCTTCTCAAGCCTGACAAGCCGGCTAACTGGTGCGACTCCTATCGCCCACTCTCCATCATGGATATTGATATCAAAATCTTGTCAAAAATGATTGCCAGCAGAATTCAGCCACTTATCCCCAACCTGGTCCTCCCAGATTAGTCGAGTTTTGTCCCTGCCCACTCTAGGACACACAATTTGCAGACGGACTTCTCCATCCTGCATTACTTTGAGGCTAATTTTCAAGCTGTTTCTGTTCTGCTTGATGAAGCAAAAGTATTTGATTCCCTGCAGTGGGAGTTTATGTTCTTTGTCTTACTAAGAATGGGGCTATAACAGTTTTCCTGAAGTGGATACACCTTCTATACGAGGCGCCGGTGGCGCAAGTCCAGATCAATGGTTGGGTATCTACTGCATTCTCCATTCAGCGGGGACGCCGGCAGGGTTGCCCCCTGTCACTGATGCTCTTCGCTCTGGCTCTGGAGCAGCTGGCTTGTAAGCTTCGCCAGAGTCACGCACAAGCAACACTGCGATTTAGACAGCATCCATTGGTAGTCTGGATGTACGCCGATGATATGCTTTTGTATGCCGGTGAGCCTGCAACATTTCTCCCCGAGTTACTTCGGGAATATATAAAATTCGAACGCATCTCAGGGCTTGGTATAAACTGGGCAAAATCAACGGTGCTTCCTCTCACGGCTGGCAAGTTGGGGATTGAGCTGAACTTCCCACTAGCATGGTCAACCGACCCAGTAAAGTATCTAGGGATATGGCTTCACAGGGAATCAAAGGTAGTTGTTTGGGAGAATTATGGCTGGGCCCAAGTCCAAATGACTGAACGAGCCGCGCGTTGGGCCAAACTCCCTCTCTCCTTAGCAGATCGCATCGCGGTAGTCAAAATGACAATATTGCCTAAACTTCTTTACCTGTTCATTAATGCCCCTATCTGCCTCAATATTGCGTTGTTTAATTCACTTCAGTCAGCACTGCTCTCCTTTGTATGGGACGGCAAGAAGCCTCGATGTAGCTGGGAGGTACTGGTATTGCGTTTCGAGCGTGGAGGCTTTGAAGTCCCCAACATGTGCTTATGCTACCTATGTGCAGAGGCCCCATATTCACATTATTGGTTCTTCCCATAGCGTTTCCAGCCGCATGTCGCTATTGAAGCTGATACAGTTCTTCTGATGGCCCTGGCTGTGACTGCCTTGTCTGGAGGAAGTGGCACGCGCACAATTCCAGTATCTGTACGCCCCACGGTTATCGCTCGCTGCGCATCTGGATATCTACGCTGCAAAAGATCCGGCAGCCCTTAAAGCGTTTGGCGTGGTAGGAATAACTCAATTAGGGGACCTCTATAAACAAGGAAAGTTCAGATCGCTGTCTGACATACAGGGTGGTAGGGACCGGGGGTTCATGCTCGGGTTCACTTATGTGCGGGTGAGGCAGGCGATACATGCTATTTACCCCGATTACCCTGCAGAATCCAAGCCGTTGTTAGCACTGCAGATGGTGTTAGCAGGTGCAGATCGCACAGGCCTGATCCCGAAATTGTATACGTCCTCTTTTAGGGAAATGGAACAGCTCAATTCCCCTTCATATAACAAATCGGTGGAGCTGCTGGGGGTCTCGCTGTCGTCGGAGATGTGGAAGTTCTGCTGCGTCCTAACTGGCCAGCTCACTGCAAATTGTAACCTCCGCATTATCCATTTTAAATACCTGTACCAGCTATACAATACTCTAATGCAATTTATGCGGTTTGGTCCGCGGGAAAGCTCCTGCTGTGTGCGATGTAGGCAGGGGGATGCTGGCTTCTTGCATGTTATATGGACTTGTAAAGGCATATATAGTTTTTGGGGTAAAGTTACTGATCGGCTAATGAAGGTGGTGTTGGAACCTGTGCAATGTACCACCAAGGTTTGTCTATTAGGCTGGGTAAAGTATCTAAAGCCCTGCAACCATGGACTGATGGCTATCTCAACTTTATTAGCTAGGAGAGCTGTTATGTTATGTTAAAAAATGTTATACCGCGCTCGGTCACCAAAACGGTTTCATGGCGCTCATAACAAATGCGGGGGGCAGAAACGTGTGTTTACTCAAAGGCTGACTGGAAGAGATACGTTTTTAACATCCTACGAAAACAGTCGTAGGTAGGGCAGTGTCGGAGAGCGGACGGAAAGGAATTCCAGGTTTAAGGGGCCAGAAAAGAAAAACAGGAGCCACCGTGTTTTTTCCATTTAATTTTAGGGGTAACAAGCAAATTGTGAGAGGAGGAGTGGAGATCTCTGGAGGGAACATAGCGCTTCAGATTAGAAGAAATGAAGGCAGGGGCAAGATCAGACAGAGCTTTAAAGATTGTACAACCCAGTTTAAAAGTGCAGCGCTTAGCCACCGGGAGCCAATGAAGGCTCCGCAGTAGCGGCGAAACATGCTGGTGTTTAGGTTGATGGTAAATCAGGCGTGCTACCTGATTTTGCACCAGTTGCAACCTGTGAAGAAGGTATGCAGGAATACCTGCATACAGAGTGTTGGCGTAGTCAATTCTCGATGTGACCAGGATGACAAGGATGAGTGCGTCTCTGGTAAGAAATCTACAGATTTTGCGTATCCTGCGTAGGTGGAAGAAGCAGGATGACGTAACCGCACTGATCTGGGCCTCATAGATAAGTCACTGGAGATGACGACGCCAAGACTCTTCACAGAGTTGACAGGGCAAGGAGGGAGCCCTAGTGAGGGAGGCCAAAAGCTGTCATTCCATGGATTGGCTACTCCACCCACCAGTACCAGCTCAGTCTTGGTGGGGTTCAGTTTAAGCTGGCTATGGTACATCCATTCCGAGATCTCAAGCATGGTAGACTGAAAACTGGTGCGGGAGGAAAGGGAAGTATCAATGGGAAAAATTAATTGTAGATCATCCGCATAATTGAAGGTAGTAGCTGCGGATTTACGGAGGGAAACAATCAAAGGTTGCATGTACAAATTAAATAATAAAGGGGATAGAGCGGAGCCCTGGGGGACACCGCAGGAGAGGGTAGAGTAAGAAGCAGAAAAAGTGGACAGGTGCACTGCCTGGGAAGGTCTGTCCAAAAAGGATCTGACCCACTCGAGAGCTATGCCCTGAATACCGGCGTTTTTGACACGGTCGATCAATATTGCATGATCGACCGTGTCAAAAGCCGCCGCTAAATCCAACAAGACAAGAGCTTGGGAGATGTTGTTATCAGCGCCCTTTCTTAGGGTGTCCATAACAGCCACGATGACCGCCTCGGTGGAGTGGAGAGGGCGGAAACCGGCTTGCTGGGCCTCCAAGAAGGACGAAGTCTCAATGAAGGTGCTCAGGCAGCGAGTGACATAAGTCTCCAAAATCTTCCCCAGATAGGGGAGAAGGGAGATAGGCCTGTAATTGCTCAAGGCCGCAGGATCGGCATTGGTCTTTTTTAGGATCGGTATCACCACTGCCTGTTTGAAGGAATCCGGGACCACCCCCGTTGCCAGCGAGTTGTTAAGGAGAGCCAGGGGAGGGTCGGGACAGGCCAAAAAGAGTTCCCTAAGGATCTGGGGAGGGCAACAATTATTGGGGGAGCCAGAGCTCACTTTATGCAACAGTGAACAGAACTCCTAGAGGAAGATCGGGGGAAAAACGTCCAGGCAGCAAAGATTTCTAGGAGGTAAAGCAGGGGGAGAGGGGGATGAGGGCAAGGGAATATTGTGCTTAATAGTGGTAATTTTGTCCATAAAAAAAGCATTAAGTGAGTCACACAAGGACTGTGAAGGTTGGGGTTGAGGGGTAACTCGGTCTGGCAAAGAGAGCTCATTCACAATGGAGAAGATATCCTTAGCCTTTGAGGCAGACTCCATGATTTTTTGGGAAAAATAAGTTGTTTTAGCCAATAAGATGGATTTTTTGTTGGCTCTCAAGCGGTCCACAAATTCAATTTTCAACTGATGGTCGTAACAACGCCTCCAGCGGCGCTCCGCCTGGCGTAGGGCCAGTTTATCCGCCTTTAGTTGGTCCGAAAACCATCGCTGGGCGTCATGAGGGCGCCTAGTTTTTATAATTTTCAAAGGGGCGACGGTATTACACGCAGACAGCAGCCATTGTTCAAGAAGGGATGCCTGGTGAGACACCAGGTCAGAGGTCGGAGGAACTTTGGAGGCCAGTATAGAATGAAGTTCCACCAGATTGGCTCTCTTCCAGTTCCGAGCAGTGAAGTTGGTCGAGAGGGAAGGACGGTTGGGGATGGTCAAATTAAGAACAAAAGAAATAAAACAATGATCCTACCAAGAGCAAGGGGTCACAATAGGGGACGAGATATCCAGATTGGCCGTCCACACCTGATCCAAAATGTGGCCTTTGCAGTGAGTGGGAATTGTGATGTGTTGGTGACAATTCAGGCCCAATAGGAGGTCAGAGAATTCCTCCGAGAGGTGGCTTTCCCGGGGATCAGAGGGCCAATAGTTAAAATCACCGATAATCATAACCCTAGCATGGTTAATAATAAGTTGCGAGATAAGGTCACCAAACTGTCGAGGGAAGGAGGGCATAAAATCCGGGGGTCTGTACACAAGAACAACAATAAAAGAGGACCTGGGGGACGGGAATTTAACAGTGAGACTTTCTGTTCTGGGGATCGCTGCACAGGCTAAAGTAATGAAAACATGCTGAGAGCGAATGATGGCGGCCACCCCCCCACCAACTTGCCCCGCTGGTTGATTAGATTGTAGGATATAGTAGCCTGCGGGGATGGCGGCAAGAATGTCAGGGACAGAGTCCTCAGTCAGCCAAGTCTCTGACAGGAGAAGGATATCCACAGCTCTATCGTCCAATAGTTGGAAAATTTCCAGCTGGTGTTTCACCAATGACCGTGTATTGAGATATGTCACGGTCAGAGGAGTGACCCCAAGCGGTGACGAATTGAGACAAGAGGATATCGGCACAGGACAAGGGGTTGAAATCACAGGGCTGAAGGTGCCTGGGGGAACAAGAATGCCACAATCCAGAGCGATCTTTTCGGCGTGGGCCGGTAAAGGAAATGTGCGACAAAGCATTAAAAGGTCGGCAGAAGAATAGGTGATGAGGTGAGCATTATGACAGGCCCCGGACCCTGATCGGCCGCGGACGGGCGCAGACGGGCTTAACTTTGGCGCAACTTTGGCGTGAAGTCGGCGCTCCCGCTGCGCTTCCGCAAAGCCACCATTATATACCAATAGTGAGGTGAACCACTAGACCGCTAACCTGCAAGATGGAGAAGCAGGGCGGAAGTGGTGTGAGGGGCAGGAAGTGGTGCTCAGTACTATAACCCTCCGCACAAACGGCACAATGCCGGGGCGGAACGGGGTCCAGAGCGAAAAAAAATCAGGTAAGAGAAGCCCGAGCCCAATGCCCAGTAATATACAGCAAAAAATACACTTTGCGCTAGAATTACAGTTTTAAAATAAAGCTTGTAGTCAGCTAAATGAGAGGGTTAAAACCAGCAGCAGCGCAATCCCACGCCCGCAGCCTCAATCGCCACGTTTGTCAGAGTGCGAGGTGGCTGTCGCGCAAGATATAGACAGAGTATAGTAGCCACTAGACCGCTAACCTGCAAGATGGAGAAGCAGGGCGGAAGTGGTCTGAGGGGCAGGAAGTGGCACTCAGTACTACGACCCTCCGCACAAACGGCACAATGCCGGGGAGGAAAGGGGTCCAGAGCAAAAAAAAATCAGGTAAGAGAAGCCCGAGCCCAATGCCCAGTAATATACAGCAAAAAATACACTTGGCGCTAGAATTACAGTTTTAAAATAAAGCTTGTAGTCAGCTAAATGAGAGGGTTAAAACCAGCAGCAGCGCAATCCCAGGCCCGCAGCCTCAATCGCTGCGTTTGTCAGAGTGCGAGGCGGCTGTCGCGCAAGATATAGACAGAGTATAGTAGCCACTAGACCGCTAACCTGCAAGATGGAGAAGCAGGGCGGAAGTGGTGTGAGGGGCAGGAAGTGGCGTTCAGTACTACGACCCTCCGCACAAACGGCACAATGCCGGGGCGGAACAGGGTCCAGAGCGAAAAAAAATCAGGTAAGAGAAGCCCGAGCCCAATGCCCAGTAATATACAGCAAAAAATACACTTTGCGCTAGAATTACAGTTTTAAAATAAAGCTTGTAGTCAGCTAAATGAGAGGGTTAAAACCAGCAGCAGCGCAATCCCACGCCCGCAGCCTCAATCGCCGCGTTTGTCAGAGTGCGAGGCGGCTGTCGCGCAAGATAAAGACAGAGTATAGTAGCCACTAGACCGCTAACCTGCAAGATGGAGAAGCAGGGCTGAAGTGGTGTGAGGGGCAGGAAGTGGCGCTCAGTACTACGACCCTCCGCACAAACGGCACAATGCCGGGGCGGAACGGGGTCCAGAGCAAAAAAAAATCAGGTAAGAGAAGCCCGAGCCCAATGCCCAGTAATATACAGCAAAAAATACATTTTGCGCTAGAATTACAGTTTTAAAATAAAGCTTGTAGTCAGCTAAATGAGAGGGTTAAAATCAGCAGCAGCGCAATCCCACGCCCGCAGCCTTGATCGCCGCCTTTGACCAGTTGCGTAGTGCTGGGGCTCTAGCCTCACCCCAACACTAAATAAGTGGGTCCGAGATTTACTGTATTGCAAAGAGCAACTTGAGACATATGCCAAGGAACTTCTTGAAACCTCTGCCCTAAGGACTTTTGGGCTCCGCTCTCTGTGTATCTACTTACAAACCCTGATGTACAATAGATGCTGTAATCTGATGTTCTAGTTGTGTCTATTCTAGGGACTGCCATGTGTGGTATTACTGCAAATTATGATGAGATGCTCCGTTTGGGTCACAATACTTTTCTCTAGTGCCATGGGGGATAATGGGTTGTGGAGGTGGGAGTTCCGTGGGTTGTTATTTTTTGCTTTATGGAACAAACAAGCGCTTGTCCCACTATGACTCTCTATGCCTGTTTTGGCCTCTTGCATGAGGACATGCTGTGTACTACACAAGTTGCTCAATAAACAAATATTAAAAACAAAAAAAGAGAATGGTGAAAGTGTCAATTGGTAAATCTAATTTCTTATTCTAGGAACAATTTTTTCAAAAAAAATCATACAATGTCGGAACTATTTCTGCGAACATAGTGGCAAATCACCCTTAATACTTCTACAAACAGTATGGGGCATATTAGCAAGAACTTCGTTAAGCCCAGGTTAGATGTGCAGGACATCTAACCTGGGCTTCTATTGGAATTCTATAACGCATATTAGCAAGCCCATTATCGCCGTTTTAGCGGCAGGAAACTGCAGCTAAAATGGCGATAATTTTAACCGGGTTCTTGCTAATACGCCCCCAGATTTGTTAAGGAAAACACCAATAGAATTGGATACATTCAGCAAAGATTGGAGAAGGAATTTTACACCAACAAAAAATGTACTTTCACTATTTCATGAATTCAGTATGTGATTGATATCCACTCAAAGCCATATTTCCTGAATGCAATAGTGAGCTGCTAGAGTGAGTTCACCCATGTGTCCTTTCCCACTTCCTATTGTGCGACCGTGGCCATGCGCAGGGTGTGCAGAAGGAACTTGCTACCCCCTACAGACGTCGCAGGCCACATTTCCAGGAGTGTATATATGGCTATGCAGTGAGCGTTGCAAAATGTGCACAAAAATTACAGTTGAAAAGCTTCTTTTACATTGGATCTTTAGTTTTTATTCTTCCTTAACTTGCCTGTAATGTGACTCAAAGCATTTAAAAAAGTACATTTGGCAGTTACTGGTATTTATTTGGTTTCCTTTTTTTATAATGGAAATCAAGCATGATTAGACCTTGTGTGCTCGCACTACCTGAAGCTAGTGATCATAAGGTTAAAAGTAGGGGTGGGTAAAACTGCGTGTGGTGGGTATGGATTAATTGTATTGTTGAAATGTTATGCCTGTAATGTTCTATACCTGCGTGCTTGGAGTGTGCATCCCCGAGGATTCGATCAACTGTCTTCAGTTCTGATAGGGATCCTGGGGAACGCACTGCTCCACGCTGTGTCTAAAGATTTATTCAAATTAAAAAGAAGAATTATTATATAAATTACATCTTCGTATTGAACATTCTTTCTTACTACATTTGGTGACGCTTGGGAGTATCTTCTGCTACTTAAAAGAAGCCCCAGCAGCAAAGGCCACTCGTCGCTGCTTTGGAGTACTTCTGGACTACAGGCGGGTCGGCAATCCTTCCTGTAGAGGTGGCGCGTCTCTCTGGATTTCCCTGTGGAGGTCCGGTAGGATCCATTTCGATTAATTTTAAGTGATTTGGGCTTACTGGATCCTGTTGACCGTTGGCGGCTCGAGCGTACGCTCGCGCTGAGGCCAACATTCTTGAGCAGTTTGTGCGATTACTCGCGCTGGAGTGGACGTCACAGGCAGCGTGGAATTGGAAGACCAGTGTTTTCGTCTGATGTTCTGTGTGATGTTTTGACACTACATAGGTTACGGAGCGGCCATCTTTGTTTGAAGAAAGCCTTTGGGTTACCATTGACAATGGAGTACACATTCATTACGGAGACGCAGTTTTCATGTATTTATATCAGCGTCTCAGTGATGCGCACACCTATCAATTGAATTGTTGCTTTATTCATCATTTATGCACACACCTTTTAAATGGTTTTCTGAATTTATTAACGACATAGCTGCAAATATGATTTTCAATGTGGAAGCATTTCTTTGTGCATCGCGGTCATGCGCACACCTTTTATCTGAGTATTTGAGGAATTCATCTGTCCTGTGGCTAGTTGATCACGGTGATTCTTTCACTCCACAATTATCTTTTGGTTCACTTAATGAATGTTTATGTGATTCTTTATTTTGTTGTTTTATTTAGGCTTGAAATTATTTGGTTATTTATTTGTTTGACAGATATGGCAACAGATCAACAAATTAACCATCTCACTCAGCCACCACCATTTTTAGCAAAACCTAAAAAACCTGGTCTACCTTGGTTAGAGTGGTTTGGACTGTTTGAAAACCATATTGTTGCTATTGACGCTACGGAGTATTCTCCTCAAAGAAAATTTGCTCTCCTTTTTGGTAGTTTAGGTTTAGCTGCACAACGCATTTTTCAGAGTCTATCACCTATTCCTCCTCCAACTGGTCAGTCTGGGGATAGGCAGTGGAATGTTTACTTAGAAGTTATTGAGAGACTTAACAAGCAATTTTCAGAGTCCCCTAACATTATGTTGGAAAGACATACGTTTTATGAACGCAAACAGAGGGAAGATGAAAAAGTTGAAGAATACATCTCTGCTCTAAGAGTTTTGGCCACAACTTGCGGTTTTGGGCCTTTAGTTGATGACATCATTAGAGACCAATTTGTATTCAATTGTGCTTCACAAAAAATCCAGGAAAGAATTTTAAGCTGTAAAAATCCTCCTCTAACGGAAGTAATTGACTTAGCTCTAAGTATTGATTGATCATCAATTTCTACTAAAGCCTTACAAACAAGTGCTTCAAGCAAAGTTAATCTGATTTATGACCAGGAAAATTCTTCAGAGGAAGGCATTCTTGCTGTGGGAGGAAAGGATAATTTAAAAAAAAACAGTTCCTGGTCAAAAGAAAGGTCAAACTTTTTGCTATAGGTGTGGTTCACAATATCACATTGGCAACTTTCCAAACTGTCCTGCTTTAAGCAAATGATGTTCTAATTGAAAAAGGTTTAGTCATTTTCAGAAACTTCGTAAAGGGCAGAAAAGATCAGATCAGGTGAACAATATAAACACTGAATTGGAGTCTTATGCAGAGTCTTTTGACAATTTGCTGTTGACTTTGGAATATAAGAATGACCCTTTGGAATTTAAAGGTCCGTTTTTTGATGCCTTGATTGACTGAATTCAAACTAAAGTGATGGCAGACTCTGGCTCACCAATAACTATTCTTCGTGATTCTCATTTTTTTGAAAAATGGGGCAAGGAAATTCCTTTATCTCCTTCAGGCGTCAACCCGAAAGCATTCAGTGAAAAGGACATTGATATGTTAGTTTTTTTTAATCTAAAGTGAGATGTTGGGCTGCAATATCATTACTAGAGTGTATATGGCAATAAAGGGGAAGAACATCTTGGGCTGAAAGGATCTAGTAAAGATGAGTCTGTATTTGGTACCAGGTGATGATAATCCCATTAAGGTGAAAGACATTGCTGTGCACAGTGTGGAAGATTCTGAAGTTGATTTTAAACCATTGCTAGATGAATTTAAAGATGTATTTAAAGATCAAGTGGGTTGTATTAAAAATGTTGAGCATAAAATTAGATTAATTCCTAAAGCTCAACCAGTCATACACAAAGTTAGGCCAGTGTCTTTAAGTGTAAGCGAAGAGTTAAAAACAATGTTAGACGATTTGTGTGCTAAACAAATTATTTAACCCACAGAATCTTCCCAATTGGTGGCCCTGATAGTCATAGCCCGCAAAAAGTCTGGGGAAATTAGGCTCTGTGCGGACTTGAGGGGTCTGAATAAAAACCTGCTGATTGATTGTCACCCCCTTCTGAAAATTCTTGAGCTTTTGGCAAATCTGGCGGGGGCTAAGTGGTTTTCTCTTATAGATTTGAAGTCCGCATACCATCAAGTTCCCCTGAATGTGGAGTCTCAGGAATTAACAACATTTGTTACACCTTTTGGTGCATATACATTCCTTAGACTTCCTTTTGGTCTGGCCTCTTCGGCTATCATTTTTCAGAGCATAATTGTTACTATGTTTAAAGGTATGGTGGGTGTACAAGCCTACTTAGATGACATTCTCATATTTTCAAAAAATGTTTATGAACATTTGGATTTGTTGAGGAAAGTGTTATCTACTCTGGGGAATCATGGTATGACTGTAAGAGCTGATAAGTGCAAATTTGGAGTAAATGAATTGGATTATCTAGGTCATACAATTCTGATAAAGGCATCAATCCTAAGTTTTCAGTCATCACAGCACTTAAGTAGGCCAGACCACCTGGTGATAAGGAAGCTCTACAATCCTTTTTAGGGTTGGCAGAATATTATGCTAGGTTTGTGAGTTACTGTGCTCAGGTGGTTGAACCCCTCCGCTATTTGCTCAAGAAGGGAAGGAAATGTATTTGGTCTCAAGAATTGAATGGTGTGTTTGAGAAAGTAAAGCAGTTAGTTATTTTGGCTCAAGCTCTACACGCTTTTTGGGATGATTGCCCTTCCATAATCACTGTTGATGCAAGTATGAATGGTCTCGGGCTCTTCTCAGCCAGCGAGTGAATGGCAAAGAGCAGACAGTGGCATTTGCTTCACGAGCTCTGAAATCTTTTGAGAAAAATTACAGTACTATAGAGTGGTAGACTTTAGCCTGTGTTTGGGCAGCTCAAAAGTTAAAAACGTACATTTGGGGTCAAAAATGTGAATTGCTTACGAACCACAAACCTCTTTCATTCATTTTTAACAAAGTGTCCGGTAATAATACCATGTCAGCTAGGCTGACTTGGTTGGTGTCAAAGTTACAAGAGTATAATTTTGATATAAAACACATTCAAGGGGGAATGAATTTTCGTGCAGACTGTCTGTCAAGAATGTTAATGGAGAAGGACGACGAAGAAACCATTGAGGAAGATGAAGTGGAATGTGTGTCTGTTTTGGATGCGGTGGAGAACTGTGGTTTGTTTATTTCAGAGGCAGATTGGGGGAGAGCTTGTTCGGAGGATATGATTCTTTCCAAGGTGATAACATTCTGTAGTGGAAATTGGCCTGAAATTAGAAACCTGTCTGGTGATTTAAAGAATTTTGCACTGGTCGCTGATGAACTTTCAGTTAAGGACGGCTTTGTTCTAAGAGGAGATAAATGTGTTCCTCCCTTTAGTCTGAGAAAAGTTATTATCAGAATTGGTCACGAAGGTCACTTAGGTGTAACAAAAACTTGCATGAAGATTAAGCAGCATTACTGGTGGCCTGGTTTAGAAACTCAAGTTAGGGGTTTAGTGGACGGTTGCGAAGAGTGTTTGCTCTCAGACAAACACTGGAATCTCTTTAAATTGCCTTTACATCCTACTGAGTTTCCGTAAAAGCCTTGGGATAAGGTTGGCCTGGATTTTTCAGGGCCTTATACCGTTCTCGCTGAGGAATTTAGGTTTCTAATTCTGGCAGTGGAATATCATTCTAAGTGGATGTATTATAAATTTGTGGATTCTCCTAATACTGATAATACAATTGTTTTTTTGAAGAAACTGTTTTTTTAGAAGGAGCACCTAAGTCCTTAGTTACTGACAATGGAAGACACTTTGTGTCTGGTAAAATGTGTTCATTTTTGGAGTCCCATGACGTTAAACATTTAAAAGTTGCGTGGTATTCTCCTTCTTTTAACGGTCTAGTTGAACATGGCAATAAATTCCTTAAAGAAGGTCTTCAGACTGCTATTGCAGTTGGTCTGGATGTTGGGCCATTTTTGGAACAAAAGGTGTGGAATTATAATACATCTCCACATTGTACAACTGGGGTGACTCCTTTCGAATTACTTAGGGGTAGAAAAGTTAATTCTGTGCTTTTACCGTCATGGTTGGATAATAAATTGTCCGGAAATCCGGATTCAGTCGGTTTGTCTGAAGTAGTCAGTCAGAGATGAAGAAAAGATTTGATAAGAAAAGTTCTATTAATGATTTGGACATTTTTGAAGGGGATTGGGTGTTATGAAAAAAACCTTTTATAGTTCGAAAAGGTGAGTCTTGAGTTTTTTATCCTGTTCGGGTTTGTAAGGTTAGTAAAGGCACTGTATTTCTGGATGGCAAAGGTTGGTGGAACAAGAGGCAGGTGATCAAGTTAAGAAAGGATCAGGCAGAATTAATTAGAAACAAGAGAATAGGTAGGAGTTCACACGATTTAGAGTGGACTTTTTGGTTACAGGATCAGGACTTATCTGGTTCAAGAGGGGTGAATGCAAGTTTGTCTCATGAAGATTCTGTTGGGGAAGTTGTGAACGATTTTTCGGACAGATCTTTTTGAGTATTTTTCGGACAGATCTTTTTGAGTATTAAACTGCCTGCTAGGTTTAAGGATTATATTACATATTGAGTGTCTTTTGCATGTTAATTGTTTTTTAGTTTAGAATTTTCTTCAGTTTGTTTGTCATTTTTTTAAATTAGTATTAAGGGAGGAGGTGATGTAGTGGGTATGTATTAATTGTATTTTTGGAATGTTATGCCTGTAATGTTCTATGCCTGCGTGCTTGGAGTGTGCGTGCCAGAGGATTCGATCAACTGTCCTCAGTTCTGATTGGGATCCTGGGAAACGCACTGCTCCGTGCCATGGCTAAAGATTCATTCAAATTAAAAAGAGAATTATCATAGAAATTACCTCTTTCTATTGAACATTCTCATTTACTACACTGCGGAATGTCACTGAGGTTTTATGTAACTCCATGGAATTATCCAACTACTGGTCAGTTCTAATCAAGCCCAGAACTGCTTTTGTGAAGTTACCCAATGAAGCTTGGCAACTCATCAGGCTGTCACTGATGACCATTTGAATGAGCTCATTGCATTAGTATCCAGTGATTAAAAGTTAAGGGGAACTTTTAATATGGTAGAAAACGTTGCCTTAGCATATGGTTTTCCTCCCACTCAACATTGTAGAGGTTCACATTAGTTATATGCTCTAAACTCTAAAGTCCTGAATTGCTGAACAACAATGATAAAATGTTAAGAGACCAGTCAATTAAAATAGGTATATCTTCTACTTTTTCCTGAAATGTAAACATTTACTGGTCAATTTCAAAGAGCAGGGACCTCAATTAATCATTTAGGCGCATAAGATAGAAAAGATTTTCTGCCTGATCTTACTCTGCATGTTATGTGCACATGGGTTAAATTCTGAGTGCTGCATCTAAGGGATCTTTTTTGCATGTAACTATGACTGTGCATGTAATTGTGACTGAAGCTATTTGTTCATATATTCTAGGACAGGTCCAAATCTAACATGACAATGTGCTGGAAGTCCTTTCAGACTCTGGCTGCAAAATTTGTTATCACCTGTGATTTGCCGAAGTTTTTCGCTATAGTTCCTGGAAGAAAGGATTTGCCAAAGTAAATTGTTGCCCCACTTGTCACTTTGGCTAATGTAGTCCTCTCTGTTTTTTTCCAGGGGCTTACTACCCCTCTCCACGTGGCTCACAATCTGGACCTTAGGGGAACATAGAATGTCCCTAAATTAACTGCTGACCATTTGGATTATTTGTGGCCTGAAAGTCTGTAAAGTTATTTCGCTCATGATCTAGTGGTGATGACTGGAATTTTACAACTATTTTTCAGTTCCATACAAGACAAGGATGGTCTTCTCTTACCTCTGCCTTTTGTAAAAGATCCCTATTAAGTGTTACAACACAGCGGATAGCCAATTCTGGGAATTTTGATTAACTTATTGGACCCCAACAGTAGATAATTGGTGTATTACCTTTACCTTGTTTAACAGAGTAGCAAAAACAAAAATCCTGATAGTTTTCTATTAAAACAACTTCTGTATAACTATAAATTTAATAACAGCACAACCAGCACCGTTTTTAAATAGATATAGATATATAGATAGATAGATAGATATAGATATATATATACATATAGATATAGATATGTATATAGATGTAGCTGTAGAGATAGATGTAGAGATATAGAGATATATCTATGTACACTTACCCTTCTCAATATTTCGGTACTCAATATATTTGCTTTCATATTGTGATAGCACCGCAAGAAAAAGCACTATTTTGTGTTGTAGAATCACTGTTTAAGTGCTCGACTTGGCTGAAATTCTTCAATTTAATAAACTTCACACCTCAATAAGTGTTCCTTTTTATTTGTATGCTCATACTAGGGATTACTGTCCTTCATTAAATATTTCAGTAATCAGTCTCTATAAAATAAGATCCTTTAGAAATGTAATAACAGTATTCAAAGTCATAATTTCTATCATTGTTACTTTAGCAACTTTGAATCGAAATAACCAAGAGCCAATGCATACATTACCCTTCTAGCTAAACAGAAAAAGACATAATAATATCAAAACAAAGGGCCTGATATAAAGTATGATTTGCTCTACTGTGTCGACCAGGGTGACAGAAGACATTGCATCTGCTATATCGACTGACAGAAGATTGACATATTTAGAGATTGTCAGTGGCCCACCGATGCTCTATGTACCTTGAGGCGAACCACCAATACTGCATTTCTGCTGAAGGCATTACAAGTTTGATTGGTGGCCACTGTCTATTAGGTAGCTATTCGTCAAACATTTTTTGTTTCTGAACTACAAAAAAAAAAGATCCTTCACATTCTTGGTGTTTTTTAGCAGGTTGTGGAAGTCATTACTTATTTCCTGTTCAAGACCACCAGATTTTTTCTGGCAGTGAAGAGCAGAAAAAAAAGAGACCAGACCATCTGATGTCCTTACTATGATAGCTCCTATTTCATTGGGCTGAGTCAGGGGAGGTACCAGAGTCTGAAAACTGATGATCCACCTGTCTCAGAATAAAGCAGCCAGACCAAGAGTTTTGGCAGCCAGGGTATCCCTTCCGGTTTGTGATATACCTGTCTACCAAACTTTAAATCAGGCCCCAAATTTCCTCCCTGCCCTCTGGATAACTTGACAGGCAGAGACTTCACAACCCAAGGTTTAGCAGACTTCTCGCTCCCTGTCCATGTGTGTGTATATTGTGTATATTTGGAGGCTTTATAGTTACCTGCGAAATATTCTCATTTTCTTTTTATAAGCATGTGTGGTAAAGGCATATGCGTTATTAAAAATAAATATGTATATTTATATGCATTCTTATATATATTTTCAGTGACAAAACCAAAGGTTACAGGGACATTATAGTTCGGCTGATATTTCATTCGTACAAAACCAGAGAAGTTATAGTTGAGTTAACTACAACTCTCACCCCGCAATGCACTGCTTAAGGCCTCACATATTACATCACTCATGACATGGTCAGTGACGTTACTGCTGACATCACTGATGGCATCTCAAATTACATCCCTGATGACATCATCCACAAAATCTTTGACACACCCACTCACACCCCATGTAACCTTTCATACACGCACTCCAACTTTCACACTACCATTCTCGAAATCATTCAAACACCCATACCAGTTTTTACATTCACACTCACTGATTCATAGGTCTACACACACACATCCACTCAGTCACCCAAATAGCCAATTGTACACCAACACACTCACTAATAAAGCCACTGGTATATCAACTCATATAGGGTCATATGTAGGTAAGTTGGAAATACCGATTCCATAATTACCGAATGTTACCAAATCGGTATTTCCAATGTACGTAATAATTCGGTAAATATTACCGAATATGTAAAAATCGGTAGTTGTTGTTGTTGTTGATTAACTTTATTTCGGCTATTAGCCATAAAAGCATAAGAGTAAAACATTTTTACAAGCAAATAACCACAATTAACAATTGACAATACAACCAGATTTCAGCATAGGCTATTAACACAGACTAGAAGGGGCTTACGGTAGGGGAAAATTAACTTTTCGTCATAACATTTTATATCGTATTTATGAAAACTGCCTTAAAAACCACAATCGCATACTATAAATATGTTAAAAATCAAGTATAAAAACCAGAATATAAAAACATACATTTACATACTTTACAATATATACTATACAAAATGTAAAATATTCAAAGAAGACGATTAGACAAAATAGTTACATTATGTTTTGAGACCGAGTTTCTTCCTAATCATATATACATTAAATAGAAACCTACTTGTGCAAAATACTACCAGTTGGGATGTATTGGATTTAAAAATGCGTTCAGCTTCCTTAAAAGACCTTACACCCACATTTATGCATAGCGGTTTGATCCATCTAGCCCTAGCTGACTTGTAAACCGGGCAAAAAAAAAGTAAATGGGCATCATCCTCTTTCGCCTTTTGTGAACAGAGGGTGCACAGGTCAGACTCTATATTATACCCCCACCTGCAAGTATTTGCATTTACCTGTAGGACCCCGTAACTAAATTGCAAATAAAGTGATTTAGCAAGAGGTGGTTCTATCTCAACCATAAAGGGTTCGAAGGAGGCACTATCCCTTATAGTCAAAAACTTCTCGGTTAAAGTGCCTGTTAGGGAGGTATGCAGTCTTTCACTATTAATATAGGACCAGAAAGCTAGCTCTAAAAGCTTTTTACAGGATAGGGTCATGTTTGGAGGATCATCCCAAAAATGGATAACCCTAACTTAGTGCACCAATGAGAAATATATTTTAACCATACGATGTTATGGAACTCATCAATATGCATAATTTCTATTAACCCGCTTCTGTAATTAGACAGCTCCGGGGTGGTCCATAATCTTACCCAATAAAGTAATGGCCTTAAATTGCCCTGCAAATCTGTACGCTTAATATCAATATCCAAATATACTGGAGCTAGAGGAGTTCTGATTGGAATTTTGAGTAATCCACGTATAAAGTTATTTTCGTCTCGTTCAAGGTTCTTTTTAGAATACGGTCCCCAGATTTCAGCACCATACAGTGCCGCTGTTTGTGCTTTAGCTTTAAACACTTCCAAGGCTGGAGTAATAGCCTTGGAGAGACTCCCACCGTGGACTTTCAGAATAGGCATCGAGTTTTGTTTGAATAGCAATCTACTTTTTTCCAAATGCCCCTTCCATGATAATTTACTATCCAGCATACTACCTAAATAGTTAAAACTTCCCACATATTCCAGTTTTTGGCCTTTAAGAGCCAGATTCTTTTTAAATGATTTTTGCGGGTTTTTGGCCATGTATTTCATCTTAGAGGAGTTGATTTCTAAGCCCTTCTCCACACAGTAACTATTAAATGAATTTACCAAATTTTGGAGACCTTTTGGAGTCTGAGAAATGAGAATTGTATCATCGGCAAATAGTAGTGCCGTGATCGCCTCATTTCCCAGCTTCGGGGAATCATGACTGCAGTTACCCAGATTAGTAGGTAAATCATTAACATATAGCGAAAAAAGCGTGGGTGCCAGCATGCATCCTTGTCGCACCCCCCGTCTCACAGGTAAGGCCTTAGTGACTTCTCCACCCTTCCCCCACCTTACTTTGGCAAAGTTCTCTGTATGGAGCGTAACGAGTTCTATAAGAAGTTCATCGGGGACTCCCATTTTCCCTAGTGAGTCCCACAAGAGGGAGCGAGGGACGAGGTCAAATGCTGGCCTCAAATCCATGAAAGCAACGTACAAACTGCCCTTCCTTATGTTAATATACTTCCAATAAATACACGTGAATCTAAACACTTGATCCACGGTACTCGTTTTCATTCTGAACCCTGCCTGGTATTTGGATAGGATCTCGGTTTCCTCCATCCATCCTAAAAGTCTGTTTAAAATGTGTCTGGCAAAAACCTTCTGTAAAAGATCGATTAAACTAATAGGGCGTTAATTGGCTGGATCATACCGATCCCCTTTTATAAAAATTGTTACAATTTCAGCCCCTTTCCAGGTCTCAGGAATAGGTGTACCTGCCACTATAGAGTTACATAAGAAGTTTATATAGGGCCCCCAGACTTCAATATCATGTTTGAGTAAGTCACCAGGAATTTTGTCTGGGCCTGGTGCTTTGCCTGCTGTGATGGCCAGTAGTGCCCGAGTACTCCCCTCTAGGCTAAAATGTAACGACCCTGAGCTAGAAACTAGCTCTACCTCCTGTTCAGGTATACACAGACCCTCTTCATTTAACAAATATAATTCGGAAAAATGGTCACACCAAGTTTTTTCGTCTAGATAGAGATCATTATTCGATCTACCCGTCTTGTTACACTTAGATATTAAGCTCCAAAAGGTACATTGATCTCTCACTTTGGCTGCATTTAGGAGATCCACCCAATTAGCATCATCCCATTCTTTTTTCGCCTGAGTGAGAGTTTTGTTATACACATATCTACTCTCCCTAATACCCTGTGGATTCTTGGACTTAACTGCCTGGATCAAGTTGGACTTAGCTAAGCGGCATTGTTTATTATACCAGGGGTTATCTAGATCTGTGTGCCTATTCTTTAGTATCTTATCCTTTTCATATATTTTACTCAAGAGGGGTGTCAAAGTGCGTACCAAAATCGTAAATATTTACGGAATCCGCAATACCGATCGGTGTTTCCGAATCGGTAAATACCGAATCGGTATATACCGATTCGGAAATTCAAATACACAGCCATTGAGGAATCAGCCAATCCTGTGCAACCACCACCCCTCCCAACCAGGAAGTGGCCACACCCAGGCAGGTGCACACAATCAAAACCTTCTAGAGAGGCTGGGAGTGCAGAGGGGAGCAACAGAGCCACTGCCTGAACCTACTCTGAAAATCTTTCATAATGGCCAGCCAGGACGGAGAAGGAGGGGAAAGGAAGAGGAAACTCAAATTCAGCCAGGAGGAACTGCAGGTCCTTGTGGAGAATGTAGTTAAGCAGCACACCAAGCTTTTTGGAAAACAGTCCCTGCAAGCAGCAGAATCGGAGAAATGCAAAATCTGGCTTGGAATCCAGTCCCAGGTTAATGCCATTGGAGTGACCCCCCGGGCCATTTATGTCCTGAATAAGCATTGGTATGACCTCCGGATCATCACCAAGAGGAAGACGGCTGAACACAAAAAACAAGCCAGCCTGAAGGGAGGAGGAAGGAACAGGGCGCCTGCCCTGACTGAACTCGAGAGACTGGTGGAGTCAACGATAGAGCCAGAGACTGTCTGTGGAATTGGGGATGCAGACAGCTCTGCCAGAGCTGCTACAAAACAAGTTAAGAAGCATGCACAGCATTGTGCCCCCCCTTCCCCTATCCCAAATCCTCATTTGGGCTATGTGAATCCCGCTCCAGTACAGGTTTTACTTCAGATCAGCAATGCATTATGGGAGATGTAGTCAGTGAAACCCCTATCATGACAGGAATAGCACTGGACAACAATGCATGTGACACACATCAGCGATAAGCAGGCAGAGGACAATGAGATAGTGCTGCAGAAATGTATTTTAATTGTTTCAATGCAGGGATGCAGGTACATTGAGCTAATGTACAATTTCTGTCCACAGGCGAGACCTCACGCAGGACTGCGCAGGACAAGGGAGAGAGGGCACCCCAGAAGGACACCACAGAGAAGGCAACAACAAGTGCAGGTCACACAACACCACCACAGCCAGCCTCACCACCACAGCCAGCCTCACCACCACAGCCAGCCTCACCAACATCAACACCACCTGCAGTGGTGAGACCAAGAGGAGTGCTGTTGCCAGACTGCTGGATTTTGAGTCCTCCTATGAAGACTCCGGGGGGGGGGGGACTCCTACTGTGCCACAGGATGTCAGCAATGCTGGTTTGGTGGCCACGACTAAAGGAGCACACACAGTTGCCAGACGCCGCCGCAGGGCTCGTGTGACAAGTCCACCTCCTCAGGATGAGAGCCATGGTGTCTTTGGCGGGATGGAGGCAACCATGGTCAAGGTGCAGCGCCTACAAGGAAAGGCAATACTGTCAGTCCAACGATAAATGAGGCGCCTCAATGACAGCATGACCAACATTGACGAGGGCATCAACTCAATGGCAGAGGGAATGAAGGAGATGGCAGCGGGCATGCGGGACATGTCCCAGTCTGTGATGCTGCTGTGCAGTAAAATGGATGAGGACAGAGTTACAAGGCACAGGGAGAGGTAGAAAATAGGGCAACATTCGAGGGCAGTGAACCGGCTGGCAACTGCCACTACTCTACTATGCAGGCGCTCCGTGGCCATGCAGGTGGGGCTGGCGCACTGCAGCACTGATGTGTCTAGGGGACTGGTAAAGGTCACCACTGCTCTGGAAGTGCTGCTTGCGAGTCACTCTGCCACCACTGGTGCTGTCGAAGTTGCAGACAGCGAAGACACAGCCTGTCGGAGCAGCATTACCCCCCCCCCTGTTACAGACACCCGGAGGAGCAGCAGATGGCATGGGGCCTCCACTGGTACCACAGCCAGTGAGGAAAGTCAATCAATGCCATCCAGCACTGTTGTGCGTGGGCACAGACGGTGATGCAGCCCACACTTTTAGGACAGTATTGGGTGGAGTAACCCATTACTTCCTACTATGGATGTGAAAAATTGGAGATTTTGTTGTGGCATACTGCCCAGGAATTAAACTACATCATTACATTCAACAACTGGCTGTGTCTCCTTACTTACTTAAAAATAGTTGCATGTCATCTCTGCCCATCTCTGTCTCCCATCTGTTGCTGGCGGCACTTCTGCTGCGTTGGGCTCTGGAAATTCATCATCATGGTCCTCATAATCAGTTAATTCCATTCCTGTACCTTTCTTTGTGGCAAAGTTGTGCAGCATTGCACAAGTTGCAATGATTTTGCAGCAGATGATGGGTATGTCCTGACGTGCACCTCCGCTTTTGTGGAGGAAGCGGAATCTGCTTTTCAATAGTCCAAAGGTGCGCTCCACAACCTTACAAGTTGATTTGTGTGACACATTGTATCATCTCTCACTTGTGGTTGATGGATTTAGGTAGGGGGTGAGGATAAATGACCACACAACATATGGACTATCGCCTAGGTGAGAAAGACAGTGCCATTAGTCACATATACCAATACACATTCATCTGCAGTTGTATAAGGGAGTGTCACAGTGATTTACCTAGCAGGTATCATTCTCCAAAATCTCCTGCAGCCAGGCGTGTGTAGATCCCACTGTTCTGGAAGATGTATGAATCCTGGATGATCCCAGGAAATTTGGCCATGATGTCAGTGATTATGTTGCCATCATTGCTGATTACCTGCACATTTATGGAGTGGGTGGACATTATGTTCCTGTAGATATAGTCAGTGGCTGCTGGTGGGCAGATTGGAATGTGTGTGCCATCAATACAGCCTATGACATGCAGGAACTGTGCCATCTGGTAAAAGTCAGGCTTGGTTTTCAGCAGTTCCGCTTGTGTGTATGGAAGCTGATGTAGTGATGCATTCTCTGCATCATGACATCCAGGAACTTTCTGAAGAAACGGGACAGGCAACTCTGAGACACCCCACCTACCGCAGCTATCACCCCCTTGTAACTTCCAGATGCGAGGAGATATAGGCTACGGAGCACCTGCATATGTGGTGGTATGGCGTGCGCCCTTGGTGTTGGGTGGTCAAGGAGTGGGTGCAGGTCCCTTATCAAGTCCAAGATGGTGTAGGGGTGTAGCATGTACCTTTCATGGATCTCAGCCTCAGTCTGTTGGAAGAGTGTGATGCGCTGTCTGTAAATGCGCTCCTCCCGTCTCCAGATCCTCACTCCTGCTGCCTGTAGACATAGCAGCCTTGCAATCACATAGAGAGCCGCCATACTGATCACACTGTTGCATTTTGGGATCGCTTATATACCATGTGGCTCATTACCACCTGCTTTCAGTCAGTGTTAATTACCGACTCTAAAATACCGATTTTCATGAAATTCGGTATTACCAAATTTACCTCCTTCTTTTTTCTAGTTTTTACTGTTTCTTATTTACCAATTCGGTTAATAAGGAATCATTAATTCTGATACGGTATTTTTGGATTCGCTACTGATGAATCGGTATTTGCCGATTTATATTTACCGAATCCTTATTTTTGGACTCCTACATCTCAATAGCCTAAATACCGGTCGGTAACAGGAAATTTACCAAATTTTGGCTGTTACCGACCGGTATTTAGCTACCTACATATGGCCCTTAGCCACATAGCCATTCACACACTCTCAGTCACCCATAGAGCTACTCACACCACTAGATACTCACCCTTAGAGCCAATCACAGAGCCACTTACTCACCTATATAGTTATACACATATCAACTCACTTATTCATACAGATATTAACATATACCTACTCACCTATACAGTCACTGACACAAGCACACGCTCACCAATACAGCCACTCTCACTGTCACAATCATTCACTCACACATACAGTCACTTATACTCCAACACTCACCTATATTGCCTTTCACATATGCAGTTACTCACCCATATACCACTGACACATCCATTCACTCACTGACACAGCCATATGCACACTCACTCACCCATACAGCCTCTCTCAGACACACTCACAAACACATACAGCCACTGATTCACCTAGTCACTCATCCATGCAGGGATTCACACACCCCTAACCCACTCACAAAGATACTCATACACCCTCACAGGTACTCAGATAACCAATCAATAGCCCATATAGCCACTCATTTACCTACTCACCAACCCATGCAGCCACTTACACACCAACTGAGAGACTGACACAGACATTCACACAAATGAGTCACTCACCCATACATTCAATGAAACACATATAATCACTTACTTATACTGTCAGTCACACAGCCACTAAACCATCCTTACAGGCTCTCATACACCCACTAATTCATTAATACACATTGGTGTATATATATATTTAAAACTCATAAACTTTTTAGAAACACTCACAGTCACTTGATGATGTCATCAGTGATGTCATGAGTGATGTCACTGACCATGTCATGAGTGATGTAATATGTGGCGCCATAAGCAGTGCATTGCGGGGGCACAAGTGACAGTTAGCTCAGCTAAATATAACTGCTGAATATCAGCCTTACTAGAACGCCACTGTAACCTTTGGTTTTTTCACTGAATTTCTAAGGTTTATTTAGTTCTATTTCCTAACTATAACGTCCATGTAGCCTATGATTTTTTATTGAATTTTTAAGGTTTTTAAATTGTGTTTTCTATCCAAAATGGCTCTTTAAGACGTATTTTTATAAGCTTGTATTTTCTTAAGTGTATTAATAAGCGTTTTTTCTCTATACATTTTTTATAATTGGGATGATGTTTAGATCCCCGCAGACACGTCATGAAAATGGAAAAAAGCAGACTTCAATGACCACCAACACATCTAAAAATAATATGTAAAAAACTGTATTCTGAACATTGCCCTACACATATTACTATATACATACCTCTTTCAAAGCATGTTTAAACTCATATTTTTCTACTAAGTTTCTTTGAACACCATCTTTCAGACCTATTTCCCATTCTTTTGGTTATTTTAGGCATTGCGATAACGTCGTTAACTGCAACGATCGCACCTTTTCCATAAAGTGAAAACATATATATGCACACATATTACAGTATTATACAAAATAGGAGTTTATTACTGTACACTTCAAACTCATGTTTTCTAGTGTATTTCTAGAACAACCATCTCTAAAACCTATTTTCCCTTTTCGCAGTGACTCTGGAGACTGCAATGACTTTGGTAATTGCAATTCGCCCAGACACGTCGCGAAAGGGTAATACAAAAGCAGACATTCAATGACCACCAACACATACAAAAACCATATGTAAGTCAATCCATTCTGAACATTGCACTACACATATTACTATATACATACTGCATTCAAAGCATGTTTAAACTCATATTTTTGTACTAAGTTTACTTAAAAAATATCTTTCAGACCTATTTTCTGTTTTCACAGCTATTCGGGATATCATGATGACGTCTTTAACTGCGACGAACACGCCTTTTCCATAAAGTCTGAAATACATATATACACACATACTAAAGTATTTTATACACCAAGGGCCGGATGTAGGTCGGTCGGTAACGGCCGAAAATCGGTATTTTCGGCCGTTACAGACCGGTATTAACGAAATGGTATGTAGGGCCACATATTTTACAGATTCGGTAAATTTACCGATCAGTACATTTACCGAATCTGTAAAATACCGAATCTGTATTTTTACCTATTCGATAATTTTGATATGTAGGTGGGACTCTTCTTAGTCCCACAACCCTTACCGAATCTGTATTTTACCATCAAATATATTTGATGGTAAAATACCGATTCCGGTGTGCATGCACATGTGTGCATGCACACCTGTGCCATATGACAGGCAGACCTGCCCTTAGGGCAGGTATGCCTGCCACATGGCACCCGAGCCTCTTTTGGGGGTGCCAGAGGGTGTCAAAGTGACACCCCCTGCACCCTTGTGGAAATCTGTATTTACCGATTCGGTAAATACCGAATCGGTAATGCCCATTCATTCCTATGGGCTGCAAAGCCCATAGGAATGAATGGCCATTACCAGTCGGTATTTACAGAATCGGTAAATACAGATTTTTACCGATTCGGTAAAAGGAACATCTGGATGTTCCTACATGTCCCCCCTTCTTATTTACCGATTTTTAATTACCGAATCGGTAAAATTCGGTAATTAAAAATCGGTAAATAAGTCCTACCTACATCTGGCCCTAAGCATTTCTTACAGTATACTCTAAAATCATGTTTTTCAAGAGAGTTTCTGTAAAAACCATCTCTAAAATCTTTTTATGGTAACTCCGGAGATTGGCCCTGACATGTCGCGAAAATGAAAAAAAAAAGCAGGTATTCAAAAGCCACCACCACATTAAAAAATAACTATATAATTAATTCTAATCATCACAGTAGATAACTCACTAGCTAAATAACTCTATAAAACATTTATCAGAATCTCAATATTCCTACAACAATGCATATTAATATTTCACAAATGTATTTTATATTTCCATCAATATTCATGACGAAGTTGATAGTCGCAATGTCCCTGCAATGGTACATGGGAGGCTGCGCTGGCAGTCGCAGCATTGTTGTGAATACCGTGCGTGATTAAAAAAATCAATTTTGGACACATAACTTGTGTCAATAACACCCCCAATTCTCAACCATGGGGTAAGAGTATGTCCACCCTGACCCATTATATTGGGCTTTCACACAAATTTGCAGCATCTGGAACCAATCCCGATAGAAAAAATGGCAGTCACAACATTCTGTTCAGGTTGCGGCTGTTCTAGGTTGTGGTTAGCTGTATGCAGTTATAAACATATCCTATATAGCCAATTAGACATGCACGTACTTTAAAGTTATACCACAACCTAGTTTTAAACAGTCCATAATTATGGCATCTAATCAAATGTGGTAAATTAAATTCTACTTGCTAGGGTGTCTTTTTACTGACTTCATTTTGAAAACTGACTCATTCAGCTGCTGCCTTCTACAATCTTCTCCTATGTGCTACTGATACATCCTTCAAAATGGTTAGTGTGTGGATTGTAGGTCATAGCTTTGTGTTCTGGGTAGAGACTTTGCTACAAAGAATGGGATTGACAGGGAGATGGATTTGCTAATGGGGACATTAGTTGGTTTGGCCAGAGAGGGTTAAAGAGGCAGCAAGTGCTTCCATTGGTTGAAAGCATTATGGATTCCAAACAGCCACACCTCATAATTTTGAACTGTGGTGGCAATGACCTGGGCACACTGACTGGGGTAACGTAATGAAGAATATCTGTGAACAAGTAATGCAACTTTATCATCACACTGCCTTAGTGTTTTCTAACATATGCCAGATAATTTTGTCCACAGATACAAAAAGCCAGGAAACAGGTTCATAAAACTGTTTCAGCATTCCTAAGAAACCATAACATAGGCTCTATCTACAATACTAAAATGTGCTTCAACATGCATGGAAAATACAGGAGAGATGTTGTTCACTTCATGGAAGTAGACAACAGAGTATGTCTCTGCAACTTGAAACTCTACATCCGTTCGCATATATAGTCATCATATACACGCAATGAAAACAACAGTTTGTCTAAGAAACACTCTAAGTGTTGTTTTTAACTGTAAATCCTATTTTTTTTAACTATTGAATCCACAGATCCATCACAGATCCAAAAACCAAAAGCACACAGTCAATGCAAAAAAGCACATTCAGTATTTCTAGTAAACGGTTCTCAATGGATCTCACAGTGGATATAACAGAGTCTAAGTGGGTATCATTTTAGGTGCATAAGTGTTTCAATAAATATCTTAGTGGCTTAAACAGTGTCTGTATGAGTATATCAGTAGGTGTGAGATTCTCTATATCAGTATCTGAGTGTCTATGACAGTGTCTATATAGGTGTAAGTCTGGGTGTGAGAGTGCCTGTATGTGTTTGAGAATGGGTGTAACAGTGTATGTAGGATATGTGGATGGGTGTGACAGTGTCTATATGGGGTTGTGAGTGGGTGTAAAACTGTATATATAGGGGTTTGTGTGGGAGTGAGAGTCTCTGTATGGGTTTGTGAATGAGTATAAGTGTCTGCATAGGTGTCTGCATAGGTGTCAGAAAGGGTGTGAGAGGGTCTGAATGCTTATGTGAGAGGGTGTGAAAGTCTCAATATGAATGTACGTGTGGGAGTCTCTGTATGGGTTTGTGAATGGATTTAACAGTGTGGCAGTGTCTGTGTATGTGAGTGGGTGTAAAAATTTATTTATAGGTGTAAGTGTGGGTGTGAGAGGATCTGTATGGGTGTCTGCATGGGTATAACAGTGTCTCCATATGTGCAAGAGTGGATGTGAGAGTGTCTGTATAGATATGTGAGTGGGTGTGAAAGTCTCTCTATGGATGTAAGTGTAGGTGTGAGATTCTCTGTATGGATTTGTGAATGGGTTTAACAGTGTCTTTAGGATATGTGAATGGGTGTGACAGTGTCTGTATGGGTATGTGAGTGGGTGTAAAATAGTCTATATAGGTGTACGTGTGGGTGCAAAAGTCTCTGTTTGGGTTTGTGGATGGGTGTAACAATATTTTCATAGGTGTAAGAGTGAGTGTGTGAGAGTCTGTATAGGTATAAGACTAGATGTGAAGGTGCCTGAAACATTGTTGTGTGAACTTGCAAACATCAGAGGTCTTTCAGGAGGTGGTTGCTATGGAAAAAAGGCAGAAAGGGCAGAAGGGGGAAGGGTGTTGATTTGAAAAAAGTGAGGGAAGAGTTTTGATTGGGTGATATGAGAGATATGTGTGATGAATTACAGCATTTCTGTGCTTTTTTTGGCTGCAGCCTCTGGAGTGCATACCCTTTGCTCTTCTGAAGACAAATTGGTGTGTGTCTGAGACTGTTTTGAAACTCAAAAAGTATTTGCTAAGGTGAGAAAAGATTCATTTAATTTAAATAGAGAATAGTATGCTTTAAGGAGAAAATTATGACGAAAGTTGTGTATTTAAAATGTTGCTTTGTGTCAAGTGTTTTACAAATAGATTTTGTTTCTTTGAGTTACATAGCCATGTTACATAGGCATGTTAAAAGTGACGCAAAAATGGTGCAAGGGCCTTAAAAAACCGCTTTCATGTGTCTTAGGGCATTTTAAGTCACTTCCCCATGAATGTAGGTATATAATTACTTTACATGATGTGTTTAAAAACGTTTTTTGAAATCAATTAGGTTTCTTGATATGTACTGCTAGAGTTTAATAGGTTGCTTGGGGCATATTTACAAGGCCTTTGAGTTCCTTTGATGTTATTTTTCCCATTTTATTTTAAGACATTTCCTTGTGGTGCAAGGTCCTTGTAAATATGCCCCCATGTGTGCTTGGCAAATTTAGATTTTGATTCTTTGAGTTACATAGCCATGTTAAAAGTGACGCAAAAATGGTGCAAGGGCCTTAAAAAAACGCTTTCATGTGTCTTAGGGCATTTTAAGTCACTTCCCCATGAATGTAGGTATATAATTACTTTACATGATGTGTTTAAAAACGTTTTTTGAAATCAATTAGGTTTCTTGATATGTACTGCTAGAGTTTCATAGGTTGCTTGGGTCATATTTACAAGGCCTTTGAGTTCCTTTGATGTTATTTTTCCCATTTTAATTTAAGACATTTCCTTGTGGTGCAAGGTCCTTGTAAATACGCCCCCATGTGTGCTTGGCAAATTTAGATTTTGATTCTTTGAGTTACATAGCCATGTTAAAAGTGACGCAAAAATGGTGCAAGGGCCTTAAAAAAACGCTTTCATGTGTCTTAGGGCATTTTAAGTCACTTCCCCCTGAATGTAGGTATATAATTACTTTACATCATGTGTTTAAAAACGTTTTTTGAAATCAATTAGGTTTCTTGATATGTACTGCTAGAGTTTCATAGGTTGCTTGGGGCATATTTACAAGGCCTTTGAGTTCCTTTGATGTTATTTTCCCCATTTTATTTTAAGACATTTCCTTGTGGTGCAAGGTCCTTGTAAATATGCCCCCATGTGTGCGTGGCAAATTTAGATTTTGATTCTTTGAGTTACATAGCCATGTTAAAAGTGACGCAAAAATGGTGCAAGGGCCTTAAAAAAACGCTTTCATGTGTCTTAGGGCATTTTAAGTCACTTCCCCATGAATGTAGGTATATAATTTCTTTACATGATGTGTTTAAAAACGTTTTTTGAAATCAATTAGGTTTCTTGATATGTACTGGTAGAGTTTCATAGGTTGCTTGGGGCATATTTACAAGGCCTTTGAGTCCCTCTGATGTTATTTTTCCCATTTTAATTTAAGACATTTCCTCGTGGTGCAAGGTCCTTGTAAATACACCCCCATGTGTGATTGGCAAATTTAGATTTTGATTCTTTGAGTTACATAGCCATGTTAAAAGTGACGCAAAAATGGTGCAAGGACCTTAAAAAAACGCTTTCATGTGTCTTAGGGCATTTTAAGTCACTTCCCCATGAATGTAGGTATATAATTTCTTTACATGATGTGTTTAAAAACGTTTTTTGAAATCAATTAGGTTTCTTGATATGTACTGGTAGAGTTTCATAGGTTGCTTGGGGCATATTTACAAGGCCTTTGAGTCCCTCTGATGTTATTTTTCCCATTTTAATTTAAGTCATTTCCCCGTGGTGCAAGGTCCTTGTAAATACGCCCCCATGTGTGCTTGGCTAATTTAAGTACTGATAGGGTGTGCTTCTACATAGGACCTGTGTTGTGTTTTCAAATTATGACCAGAAAATTTTTTTTTTTTTTTTTAAACACTTTTCACATTTATGAGAAGGTGATATTGGTGTCTGCTTCTTTAAATTAATATTGAACTGAGAAATATTAAACTGAGGCTTCTGTAAGTGTCAAGGGAGGTGAGTAATGTACATTGCTCTGTTGTATACAGTCCTGATCTTCAGCGTACTCTTGGATATGCTAGACTACATCTGCACAATGAGATAACTAAGCTGAGGAAACACAGGTAATGTGATTGTGAATTGAGCAAAAATATTTGCACGTTTTTCAATTACATCACCTGTGTTTCCTAACATTACGAATCACATTGTGCAGATGAGGTTTAGGCCTGTCCAGGAAGATAGAGGAGGTCTGGCCTTTGTTCAAGAGTGCAATGGACATGACTCACTTCATTGTTAGGCCTGCACATGTATCATCTCCTCTGTACTCTTCAATAAGCCTAAATTTCATCTGCAACCCTGAGTAGGCCTCACCTCAAACAAACCTCTGGATAGGCCACACCTTATCGTCATCTTGAATCAATCATTTAAAATGTTAGGGGCAGATTTATGATGACCGTGTGCCTCTTTTGTGCCGCTGTTGCGTCACTTTTGTGACGCAGCAGCAGTGCAAAAGATGCACCATGTTGTAAGATAGGCCTCACTTCATCTGCAACAAGATACCGTCAGTTTAAACTGTATACATTTAGGACTGTGTAGGGGGCATGGAGAAGATGAGCAAAAGATACGCTATGTTGCGACATATTTACAACTTGATGCATCTAGGCAGATGTGTCATGCTGTAAAGTCCTGTGCCACATGAAACTTGCGTCAGGTTTCATGTGGGCGTTTTGTTGCAGGGTGGCCAGTCATTTAGGTGAAAGCCGTGTAAAACTAACACAGTAAAATTAAGAAGATTTTACTGAGTCAGCTTTATGGCATTGCTGAATCAAATCCTCACACCTGTTTGAAACAGGCATAAGGAGTGATGCACCATGCAATGTGTGGCTTGCCCCTGTGCATTGCAGTAGATATGTTGCGCTTATGACGTGATTCCTGCAATGCGCCGTTTTTGTGGAACAGATGTGTGACGCATCTGTGCTGTTTTTGCTCAATGGTGCTCTGCATTGTAAATGCGGCACATCATGGGTGGCAGAGCAGTGGCGTACGTTAACTGGTGCATCCCTGGGGATGCGCCAGTTAACATAAATCTGCTCCTTTAAATTTAAGTATTAGCAGGGGACACAGTGTTGGTGAGGCTTATCCAAGGTTAAGAAGAGATGAGTCCTGTTCACTGAAAATTTGGACATAGGCCTCAACTCCTCAGCATCGCTGGACATGGTTAAATAATATCTGCAAAATGTTACTCTTGTCAAACAATTTTACTATTATAGTCACTGAGATTTGTCTCTTAGTCTGCAACATCTCATTGTTGTTCTCTTTTTTTAAAGATAACGACAACAATGAAAAGTAACCATGTAAACCGTTTCATTTAAAATTAAATAAAACTTCAAAAACAGATTGTTTGAAGTGTCTTTATTAAAATAGTAAAATATACTAATAAAATTAGTTCAGATTCACATATAAAAGAGCACGGGTCAAATGTAGAAGCATTCCATTTCTTTGCTACTATTTGTGAGTTTCAATTTTGCTAATGCACTAAAAATTATTGTATGTAGAATTGAGAACTAGTATGTTAATTTTTTGACGACTGTTATTGATTTACTGTTTGGTAATAGTGGTTAATAACATTTTTTATTATATTTTACCACAGATTCAACTGCAGATCATTTCAAAATTAGACAATGCCGTCTAAGGAAAGAAGCCGAAAGGCTACAAAACGTCAAAGACAGCAGATTACTAAATGCTTGCAGCAGTCCTCTACAATAAAATCTCGTCAAGTCACCAAGAAAGCTCCGGGTAAGAGAACGAAATCATTCCTTAGAAACATTTGTAGAAAAAAAAGTTTAACTACAGAACATGTTTTAGTCCAGAAAAAGAGAGCCAATTTAAACGGAAAGGAAAGGCCAATCAAAAATGTTACTGCTAGAGCAGGAGATAACTCTGTGCAAGGTAGGAGAAGGAAAAATCAGTTTAGGGACATTCGTAGACGAATGTTCCGTAACAGGATAATTGGCAATTTGTTAAAAAATATTAAGAAAGGTCAACAGAAAGTGGTTTTTTATAAGAGAAAAAAAAAAGTTGAGAAAATTATTGATCAGGCATTTGAAATTAAGCGAAAGTTATTTATTTTGATAATCAATAGAATTAGGAAACTAAACAAGGCAATTTATGATTTCAAATCAAATAGTAGATGGAAGAGAACAGTTAATCGTATTAATTTTTGTGAAGTTTTTACAGGAGAATGGATGCATAGTTCAAGTTGTGAGGCATTTTTTAATGAGGAGAGTTATTTCCAGGATAATGATTTGGTGCATGCAGTTGACACCAGTGGTCGAGCATATGAGGTGAAAGATGGATGTGTGGTTGAAAAAGAAAAACTTGTGACAACAGAGGCAGAAGAGGTGTTAGGTGATGAAGTTTTAGGGAGACGTCCTAAGGGTCCAGTGTACACCTGGAAGTGTAGTAGTATTTGCAGTGTGCGACAGGAATCAATTGATTTGTTTTGTAATTTCTTACGTACATATAGTAAGAAAAGTCTGAAACAAAAAATTAAGTTGTTGCAAGACTTAGATCCTTGCAGATTGAGAGAACTGACAAGTTTGCATGGTCATTCATTGGCTTGTCTTTCCAGGAGAGTATGCCAGAGTGTTTTTCATCATTTCAGGATGCTAGCAGTGCATCATAATAAAGTGAGGAAATTAGTTAGAATGTTGTATTATGCTAAGAGTCCAGCAATTATGCTTAAACAACTATGGACTGCTCTTTTGCATGGTTCAGAAGTAGATGTGAAGAATATTTGTGCAGAAATTGAGTTTTGTTACTTTGCAAGTAAAGAGGAAAATGTTGAAATTGACCCAGAAGAAGAAGGTAATGTAGAAGAGAGTGTACAGATTTCCAGTACAGATAATTTTCAGAAGGAAATTGCCACGTTTCAGGTGAAATCAAGTGAGAGGCCTAATATCACTTGTGTGTGTTGTTGACGCACTTATTATAAGAATTAGACTAAGTTAGTGGATTTAAATGCAAAAAGTGAAAGAGAAAATAATAGTGAATGGAAGGATTTCGCAACATACTTGATGGTAGAAAATTGTTTTGATTTGGGATCGGATCAACGTGTGTGTACTTATTGTTGTAACAAATTAAATCAAAACCGGATGCCTGCTAGAGCGGTTCATAATAATCTGGAATTGGTTGAGATTCCTTCTGAATTGAAGGATTTAAATACTTATGAATCTATTTTGATTCAAAGTATCCATCCCTTTCAGGCTATTGTAAGAATGGAGCCAAAGACAGGGAAATTGCCTCCATCAGATTTACAGAGAGGATTAAAGGGAAGAGTTGTTTATTTGCCTCTAGATTTGAAGAAACACATTAATACAATTGGAGTAGAGAAAGTGGAAGAGGAACCTCTGGTTATCTTAGTTAATGGGGTTCCGACAAAGAGTAAGAAAATCTGGCAAGATTTAGTGGATGTTAGGAAAGTCAAAAAGGCAACATTGTATTTGAAGAAAAACAATAAGTATTACAAGAATGTATATGTTGCAGAAGAGGAAGTAAGTGAAGAAGAGGATAGCGATTTGTGTGCTGGTCAAATTGAGAAAGTAGAACCCTCTAAAAATGAAGAAATATATGAACATTATAGTGTTCATCCTTTGCATTCCAAGGAAGTCATGGGGAATGCTATTGAGTTGTTTCAAATGAAACAAGCCAAAGGAAGTCCCATTAGTGTTTGGGAGGAAAGTTTGGAAGCTCGGTGTTTCCCACAGCTATTTCCAACAGGTCAAGGAGGAAGATATGATGAGCGACCTGATCAAATTCCTGCTTTTGAATACCGGACTTTACGATTGTATGCAGAAGATCCTAGGTTTCGTCAATGCATTCCCTATTTGTTTCATCTACTGTTTGAAAGCGATCTGTCTGGACTGTCATATGCAGTGAACCACATCTTGAAAAGTGGTGTACAGATGCAAAACATCTCGGCAAGTGACTTTATGGATAAAGTCAATGTGCAAGACAGTATTTTGGATTCTCACCTGATTAATCTCATGGCGTGTCAGCGTGGTACTAATGAGTACTGGTACCGTCGTCATGGTGATTTAAAATGTATGCTGAGGAACTTAGGAGCTCCCACATGGTTCCTCACTCTCAGCTGTGCCGAGTATGGCTGGGAAGACTTACTTGAATTTCTACGAGAGGCAAATGGAAACATTGAAAATATCAAATTCAAGACACCCGGAGAACTGTGCTCTTTGGATCCAGTGAATGTATGCAGGTACTTCAATCATAGATTTGAAGCTATGATGTCTTTCATCATGAACAAGAAAAATCCACCTCTTGGATAGGTGTTGGTTTTCTTCTGGAGAAAGGAGTACCAAGCAAGAGGTGCTCCTCATATACATATGCTGCTGTGGATCAAAGATGCACCCAAATTTGGAACAGATCCAGATGACTTAGTGATGAGTTTCATAGAACAGTATTCTACATGTGCTGTTCCAAAGGCAAAGGAAGACAAAAGCCTAAGAGAACAAGTTTTACGCTTCCAAAGCCATAGTTGCGGAAAGTACTGTCGTCGTAAATTCAGAAACAAGGACAAGTTCTACACAAAATGTCGTTTCGGCTTTCCACGACCGGTGATTTCTAAAGGAAGAGTGAACAGTTTGATGTCTTTGCTGCGAAATAATGTGATGAAGAAATCACCCAAAAATACATACAATTTGAAAAGGAACGAAGAGTCCAAGTACATCAACGACTACAACCCAGTGATTTTGTCCATGTGGAATGCTAACATGGATATACAGTTTGTGGCTGATAACTGTATGGCTGTGGCTTGGTATGTGACATCTTACATCACCAAAAAAGAAAAGACAGAATTGAAGGATATGTGGGAGGACATTTCCCATGAAAAGAGCCTCAGTAAGAAGTTGTACAGTTTTAGTCTGAAGATGTTGTTGCATCGAGAAATCGGAGCTTACGAATGTTCTGACCGGTTAACTTCAGCAAGTCTCTATGCCAAATCCAGGAGTATCATTTGGGCGAGTCTTGGTCTTGCTGCAACGCGTAATCGAGTTCTGAAACCTGTACGGGAAATTGAGTATTTGGCGGAAAAGGAGCCAAACAGTACAGATATTTTGAAGACCAACATGTTGGATACATATTATCCAAATAGAAGCAGTCACCTCGAGAATGTTTGTCTGTATGAGGTTCTGCAAAATTACATATTCAAGAGGAACATCAAAGAAGATATTGATAATGGAGTGTATGCTGTAATTGGAAGTGAGGGATGTCTGGTCAAGCAAAGAAAATGCCAATTGGTAAATCATCGAAAATTGAGTGGCGAGTCTCCTGAAAGAAAAGAGTTTTTCTATTTAGCACTTTTGCAACTTTTCAAGCCTTGGCGTGCAGAAGAGGAACTGCTTGGAGATTTCCTCTGTTACGAAGACTCTTTCAATGCCGCCAAGGAGACTATAGAATGTCCTGTTTTTCCCAAATATCTGAAAATGTTGAATGCGGAAATCGAGCAGGAAGCAACAATTGCAGCCGAGATTGCTAGAGACAGTTCTCAGGACAGTCAGAGTTCTGTTTCATTAAGTCAGGATCCACTAGGAGGACCAGTTATCGAAAATGAAGCTGCCACTGCCATGATTGAAGTGGAAAGAGCCATGGCACATGCTCAGGAGGATGTGGTTAACTTAGAAGACTTGGAAAGACAACTCAACGTTGAGCAGAGGAAAATATATGAAGAAGGTGCCAACCAAATTGATCATGGATTAAGTCATGAGAAGAAAGAGTGCTCATGTACGTCGTTGAAGCCTGTCCGACTGTACGTGAGTGGAGAAGCGGGAACTGGAAAAAGTTTCCTCATTAAAGCAATTTCATGTTATTTGCAGAAAAGGACTGAGTCATCGCTGTCTTGCGTTGTCACCGCTCCAACTGGACTGGCAGCACATAACATTAAAGGTATTACTTTGCATCGTCTACTGATGCTGCCAGTGGAGCATGATAACAAATTACAATACCACAAGTTATCTGGAGATGCTTGTTGTGAAGTTTCAAGAGTCTTGAGGAAAATGAAACTTCTTATCATTGACGAAGTAAGCATGGTTTCCAATGTCATGCTTGCCTTTGTGCATTTGAGAATGCAAGAAGTTCTCAAAACAGAGTATGATGTGTTATTTGGTGGCAAACACATCATTATTTTCGGTGATCTTCTGCAGGTGACACCAGTGAAAGGACAACCTGTGTTCAAAATGCTCACGCATGAAGATACCAGGAAGTGCCTAGGGAGCATTGGCAACGTCAATATATGGTTAAACTTCAATTATGCTGAACTGCGTGAAAATATGCGTCAAGCGAAGGATGAAGATTATAAGAATATTCTACAAGATGTTAGAATTGGAAAAGTGACCGAGCATGGGAAAGAAGCTTTACATGCACGTTTACTGTCAAATTTGTATCCAGAAGAAGACGTTGTGCCTGAGAATATTTTTCGGAAAATTACTGAGAAGAAATCTGGAATATGTTTGATGCCAACTCTTGCAGAATGTGCCATCTTCAACAACAAAATGTTGCATTTAGAAAACCAAGAGATTGTGAAACTGGAAGCTATTGACAGAGTAGAGCATATGGGAACAACAATCATTTTGTCTGAGAATTTGAAATCAAAATTGGATTCATTAGAGAAGACTATATCTAAAACTGCAGGTTTAGAAAAGACTCTGAATGTGGGCTTAAATTGCCGTATAATTTTAAGAAGGAATTTACATGTTGAAAGAGGTCTGGTAAATGGATCAATGGGTAATGTTGTTGATTTTGAGAAATACAGAAATAGAGATGGAATTGAATTTTTAAAAATTAAATTTGATGGCATTGAGGAAGTACAGCTAATTGGTCGTTGCTCTGCTAGGTTTTTGCTTGTAAAAGACTTATATGTTCGCCGTAAGCAGTTTCCTGTTTGCTTGGCATATGCGGTGACAATCCATAAATCGCAAGGTTTAAGTGTAGACAGTGCATTGGTGAATATTGGCAGTTCTGTGTTCAAGGAGGGTATGGCATATGTGGCATTGTCACGAGTCAGAAGTTTATCGGGATTGTACTTGATTGAGTGTGATGTCACAAACATTTGTGCGGATCTAGATTGTGTTAAGGAATACAATAGGTTAAGAAGAGAGTATGCGCCACATTTGCCTCAATATCCTTTGTTTGAGAAACGTGTGGTAGGCCGGAAACGAAGAAATGTGACCAATAGTAGGGAGGTTGTAGCAAAAAGACGAAAAGTTGATGAACCTGAAATTATAAGCAGAAAGAAAAAGGATTCTGTTGAAGATGTTGTTGGTTTTCAATTTGAAAATAGTTCTGGTGTCAACTGCTATGCTAATGTAGTGGTTAATGTTGTCTTTTCTCTAGAAACTTTAAAAGAACAGATTGTGGTCAATTCGGATCAAAGTTTTGCTGCTTGCTGAATTCTGTGTTAGAGAAATGTAGCACTGATAGAACAAAAATAGAAAGTGTGTCTGAAATTCGAAATCTGTTAGACAAATGTTCAGGTCAAACGCAATTCTCTCAAAATATTCAGCAAGATTGTCAAGAGTTTTTAATGTATATCCTTGATGTATTGCAAGATGAAGGTGTAGATGTAGATTACCTGTTCGGCCTTTCTTATCAATGGCAGCATGACTGCGAGAACTGTAGGGTATCAAGTACTACTAGTGTAGACTCAGAAAGATTTATATATTTAACTTTGCCAGACAGTAAATCAGTGTCCTTTAATAAGCTAGTAAAATCAGCCGATCACAACATGGAGTGTAGCCAATGTAAGTCAGCAATGCTGTCCACATTATTTATACGAACATATGGCCAGTATGTCATTTTAATGTTCCAACGATGTAGGCCTGATGGAACAAAATTGACAACTTTAATTAAAAATGTTGTGGCTTCGCAGTTGTCAATATCAGGAAGGACTTTTGTAACTGCAACAATTATATATCATGACGGTCCTTCAACAACATCGGGACATTACACAGCTTATTTAAAGTCTAGAAACGGCTGGTCATTCTGCAATGATTCTATTTTAACTTTAAAAAAAAATTGCCTTTTGACCTTAAAAATTCTTACCTGGTGTTTTTACAACCAAAATTTTAGGGAAAGAATCTCGGGATCTGCTCTGAGGAATTTCAAGAGGTTCTAATGGCTCCTACACTATTTGGCCTTGAGGATAAGTGTAGTACAGAGTCAAAAGTTAAATGTGGAAATGTGGAACATGAGTGAGCAAGAAGGGTGAGATATTACTTGTACAGGATTGTGAAAGTGATCTTGAACGTTTTCTTTCTGAAAGTTGCGGAAAAAGAAAATGACGGGATTTGCTTAGAAGAATTTCAAGAGTTATAAATGGCTCTTACACGATTTGGCCTTGAGGAAATGTGCGGTAGAGAGCGAGAAGTCATTTATTGTATGTAACATATTTGTCAAAACGATGGAGCTTTTCTTTCACAAAGTGGCGGGCTGAAAATAATAGCAGCACAACAGAGTATAAGCTGTTCATAGGACATCCTTTGACGTCATGGAAAGTAAGTTACTTTTAAGGAGTTCTGATTTCTGATTGGTTATGTTATATGTTTTTTTTAAACACAATCATTTTGATTGTGTTTTTTTTTCCCCGCTGTTATATGATGAATACCTTCAACTCACTGTTTTTAGTGAAATTTGATACATTCTGAGAACAGCAAAAATAAACCATTTAACATGTATAATTAATTCTGTACTTTTTGTATTTATGATATACATTGAGAACTGTGTAGGAGGCATGGAGAAACTGAGGCTTCTGTAAGTGTCAAGGGAGGTGAGTAATGTACATTGCTCTGTTGCATACAGTCCTCACCTTCTCCGTACTCTTGGATATGCTAGACTACATCTGCACATTGAGATACCTAAGTTGAGGGAATACAGGTGATGTGATTGTGGAATGAGCAAAAAAAATTGCACGTTTTTCAATTACATTACCTGTGTTTCCTAACATTACGAATCACATTGTGCAGATGAGGTTTAGGCCTGTACAAGGAGATAGAGAAGGTCTGACGTTTGTTCAAGAGTGCAGTGGACATGACTCACTTCATTGGTAGGCCTGCACAGGTATTATCTCCTCTGTACTCTTCAAAAAGCCTAAATTTCATCTGCAACCCTGAGTAGGCCTCACCTCAAAAAAACTTCTGGATAAGCCACACCTTATCATCATCCAGAATCAATCATTTAAAATGTTAGGAGCAGATTTATGATGGCCGTGCGCCTCTTTTACGCCACCGTTGCGTCACCTTTGTGACGTAGCAGCAGTGCAAAAGATGCACCATGTTGCAACATGGGCCTCACTTCATCTGCAACAAGATACCGTCAGTTTAAAATGTATATATTTAGGACTGTGTAGGGGGCATGGAGAAGCTGAGGCTTCTGTAAGTGTCAAAGTTGTTGCATACAGTGCTCACCTTTTGCGTAGTCTTTCATATGCTAGACTACATCTGTACAATGAGATACCTAAGCAAAGGAAACACAAGTGATGTGATAACTCGATGGCATCTTTCTGTGACTGTCTGGCTTTCTTTTTCCATAATGCTTCTTCTACTCGCATGATACATTCGGCATCCCATGTACCCGATACGGGCCATCTATACTTTTCTTCCAACTGTTTGGTATACTCTACCCATAAATCTAGATACAATATGGCGCTTATGCCATGTTTCTGATACATAAAGTGACCTGGACTGTCCCTAGGCGGAACAGGAACTGCTGCTTCCAGCAGACCCTTTCTAGTTTTTAACTGACGTAACTTGGAAAAGAGCGGCATTCTAAACTTGAATCGGAACACAATACAATACACGAAAAACAATAACAATTGGGAAAACAATTCAGGCATACCACGACATTGGAAATACATTGAACAACATTATAAATAACAGTTCGAACAGAATACTACCTGAAAAACTGAAAACAGAAACAGAACAGAATTTCTCGAGAACGGAACAGACTAGAGTTACTGGATGCACTGCTATAACAGTACGGAACATACCGGTCCCATAAAGGAACACATCAAGACCCGTATCCACCTAGGTGAACACTTCGTTTGTGAGCTTGGGTACCACCAACCCACGGACCAGGAGTCAATTTAGACTGACCCTGTCTAGACACTACCCCAGCAATGGTACTCACCGGGCAGCACGGAACGGAAGGCCTCGGACGGGACTGGACTACGACGACGAACTTCGGACTTCGGACTTCAGTTACGGGTGGACCTCCGGATACCTCGGACCTTGGACTCTTGGCTTGGGCTCTGGTCGGGACTCGCCGCGTTCCTCCACCGTCTCGTTCGGATGCTGGACCGCCTCCTCCGTCTCCTCCGTGGGCCTGAGGGATACTTGAAGCAGAAATATCTGCACTTGGCCAGTATGGTTCCGTCACGACTGCAGAGGGTCAGGGGGTCGGCGTGGCTTCACCGACGCGTGGGGAAAGGGCAAGTCCCTATTCGGGCGCCATTATGTGGTAAATAAATAAATAATACCCTATTTTTGGATGAATGAATGAATAACAGATAGCTCAATAAATAAGAGTCAAGATTCGAGGTAGTAGGAGTTTCTGCAGGTTTATTACAGCATACGGGACAGGATCAGGACAACCTGCATAGGAACAGAATGAAAGGGCCCAACAGGACAACTGGGACCCAGCAGGGGAAAAAGGGCCCAGCAGCTGCTGGGGCTAGGTCTGGGATGAGCGCGCTAACATTTAATAACAAGACATTCATTTATATACATAGCGCAAACACATAGCATTACATTGCAGTAGGCGTAACAGTGGGTGGAGTAGAAGGCGTGACTCGTAACAGTCGCGAGAGATAAGAGTAAAAAGAGGTGTAACTGGGAGTTTACTCAGACATGTGATGCAAAACGTAACAGAATATGTCATGGATGGGCGGAAACATTGGAGGGGGCTACCTAAGGAGCCGGGACCTCTAACCTAATGGTGCGCGGAAACTAGCAATGACGTGTTACTAGGAGAAGCTGGGGGCTACGAACTCTGTGCTAGGAGCAGAGACTAGAGTCTGGAGGGTCGGAGCGACATGTACCTAAACCCTATCTGGTATCTAATGTTTAGGGAACATGTTGATATGAACTAGAAGTCATGAGGGGAGAGGCTAACCTGGTTCTAAGACTGGACCATGCATTATTCTACATGTAGTGCGTGAAGAATATTAAATGACCATTAAATACAGTATTTCTCTAACGTGGAGCCGAGTAGGCTAGACAATGACGGAAACTATTGATGCAGTTCAGTAGCTTAGGAATGCAGAGGAGGAGGACTGGACTGATAGCAGGAACTATAACATACTTTTGGCAGACTCAGAGGCAGAGCCGGGGTGCACCGGGCACTGCGAGGCAGGAAGTAAGTGAAGGGTCGAGGATACAGGTGGGGGCTGTATCGCTCCTCAGCGAGGCTTTCAGGAGACAGGAGCTGAATCTGTGGTCCGGGCCCTTTTGAGGCCTAGAAACGGGGACTTTATAACTGAATAACGTGCACACTGAGAAACGTGGCAACATTACTTACATAGGCCTGATATTCGTAGTATTCACGAGGACTGGAAACTAACCTACTAGAGGTGGACACAACTGTAATTGCGTCTTTAATTAGAAATGGGGAATAACATATGCATATTGGTCATGCACACATAACATATGATGGATGAGGCGTAGGGACACAGAACGTGGCAAAATTTACTTTTCCACAGTGGAATGAGCAAAAAAAAATTCCACGTTTTTCAATTACATTACCTGTGTTTCATAACATTACGAATCACATTGTGTAGATGCGGTTTACGCCTGTTCAAGGAGATAGAGAAGGTCTTACGTTTGTTCAAGAGTGCAGTGGACATGACTCACTTTGTTGGTAGGCCTGCTCATGTATTATCTTCTCTGTACTCTTCAATAACTTAAATTTCATCTGTAACTCTGAGTAGGACTCACCTGAAACAAATCTGTGGATAGGCCACACCTTATCAGCATCTAGAAACAATCATTTAAAATGTTAGGGGTAGATTTATGATGGCCGTGCGCCTCTTTTGCGCCGCTGTTCCATCACTTTTGTGACGCAGCAGCAGTGCAAAAGATGCACCATGTTGCAAGATAGGCCTCACTTCATCTTCAACAAGATACCGTCAGTTTAAAATGTATATATTTAGGACTGTGTAGGGGGCATGGAGAAGCGGAGGCCTCTAACTTTATTTCTTTGTAAAATTGGATGATTGTCAATCTTTTCCCTTGTCTTTTCTAATTTTTAAATACATGTTTTAATATTTTTCAAATTTTTGTTCTTTCTTTCACAGATTGAAAGTATAAAAATAAGAAGTGACTAAGTTAACGACAATTATGAGGTAAATGTTTTGTACTCTTTTCGTTACATTTCTATCACATTTAACTTCTATTAGTTCCACTGCTTCATTTCTTTAACCCTCAGTTTTCTGCCTTTGCTACTTCCCTCATTCCTTTCTCTATTACTTACTTACTCTACTCCTTCCACTCCTTTTCTCAGTCCCTCTGTTCTCATAGTTACTCACTCTTGTTCACTCACTCCGTCTCTATTACTCTCACTGTCTCTGACTGATCACTCTTTCACTACTTGTTCATTATGCTTTCTCCCTGTAGTTCAAGCATACTAAGGGGCATATTATCAACACAGGCAATAAAATGATCGCTGCTTTTATCGGCAGAAAACTGCCGCAAAAGCAGCTTTAGCTGCAGTTTTCTGCCGCAAAAGCGGCTTTAGCGGCATATTTCTGCCGATAAAAGCAGCGATAATTTTATCGCCTATGTTGATAATATGCCCCTATGTTATTTACATTTCTTTGCTGTTTCAATCATTCCTTTTCTGTTACTTCTTCTTTTCTGCTTTCTGTTTTTTCTCTCTGTTATTCCACATGTTTTAATCTTATTTTGAACATTCACTCACATTCTCTAAGAAACTCTTGTTTATTATTCTTCTACTCTCCTTTTTTTCTTTCACTTCCTTATCTATTTTGTTTTTCACAATTATACCCTCTTCCATCTTTTGTTTGGTAAATAGATCTATTAAACAGTATCTCTGTGTTACTCCCTATAGCTGTCTTTCTTTTAACATTACTCTCTGTTTCCTTCCCTTATACTTACTATTCTTTTTTTTGAATTTTTTTTTTTTAGTTCGCTTCCGGTTCGCGTACCGGCGAGCGAACCGGGAAGCGAACCAAAAGAAATAGAGGTTGCCAGAGTGCTAAACATTCTAGCAATTTTTTATAAATGGGAGGTAGTTCTGAAAAGAACTTTTTTTTTATTGTTTTTGTTCTTTTATATTTTTTTATTATTTTTCTGAACATTTTTTTTTTTTTATTTTTGGAACAATTTAAATTTTTTTTTGTTTTTTTTGAGGGGGAACAACGAAAAACAGGCATTAGAAACGGCTCAACAGGAGCAAAAAAAAAATCAATTTTTGGGGCGTTTAGAGCACTTGTGATTTTCATATGCCCTGTTCATTAAAATGAACCGTGGCAAAGTAGTCCCCCACAATAAATACACACCAGCTTGATGTGCTGAAAATTGCTTTGAATATTCAGGACCGTCTCCCTCGCCTCTGGTCCCGAAAAACTTTCCTGTGTTGAGGTGGTGGCTACAGGAGTTCGCCGGTTTTCACGCAAGTCACGCACCTCAGCCATGCTGTAATTTATTGGATGCCACCTTTGCATGTGGCGATGCATTGTATAGTTCCCAAAGCTATATTTTTTATCTGTGCCTCGGGACAGAACCTCTTTACATATCAGGCATGTGACATGACGGGCATTGACTTTTTTTTGCCCTGCTGGAAAGGAAAAAAATTGGCATATGAAAATGTTCTTATGGTGGGATTTCCGGGGCTGTTCAGGCAAGAATACTCTTTCCTGTACCTCCTCTTCCTCTTCTTCCTCCTCTTCCTCAGGGTTGGGAAGGAACTGGGTAGGTGGTCCTCTCTTCCTAGGAGGTGGTGGTGGTGGTGGGGATGCACCAGCTGAAGCTACAACCCTTGCCATTGCTAAGTGTTGAAAAAAGGTCTTCCTCTCACAAAGATGAAAGTCAGAGTAAGGAAACAAGGAGGGGTTTTCATCATTTGAGAAAAAAAATAGTTCTAAACCAATGAAAAGTGTTATTTTTAGGTCACATGACCTAGCCTTACATCATTAGGAAACCAAAAGTGAAATGAACCAATGAAAAGTTTTATTAACAAGTCACATGACCTGTTATGCTTACGTTACGCGCTCCGCGCCGCGCCCCGGATCGCTTCCGGGAAGCTGCGCTTCGCGCCTCGCTTCGCGCACCGGAGCACTTCCGGGTGCGCTAACGCGGCGCGTCATAAGACGCATTACGTGACAACGCAATACGTCGCGGTTACGCGACGCGTCACGATGTTGTTTTCTAACGCGGTAGTTGCGCAAACGGAACGTTTACCGGTTCGCGGACCGAGTCGCGGCACCAAATTGAGCTAACAGGAAGCTCACCAGTTCGCGTACCGGGAGCGAAACAAAAAAAATAATTAAAAAAAATACATTAAAAAATGTATTAAAAACATATAAAATATATTTTTCGATTTAGAGAAGAATACATTTTAAAGGTTTTGATATTTGCTATTAAAAAACCATTGAAATTCACTGAAAAAACCATAGGTTATAGACCATATATAGTTAGGAATTAGCATTTACAAAACCTTGAAAATTCACTGAAAAAAACATAGGTTATACACCATATATAGTTAGGAATTAGCATTTACAAAACCTTATTTTACTCACACAAAACCATTGAAATTCCATATATAGTTAGTTGCACTAACTATATATCGCGCACCCGCAATCCACTGCTGATGATGTCACATATTACATCATTCATGACATGGTCAGTGACATCACTGATGACATCACTGATGACATCTCAAATGATATCACTGATGACATCACTGATAACAACATCCAGTGATTTTATGTTTCTGTAAAGTTTAAATATGTCTTACATATTGAAGAATGAGTGGATGTATAAGTGTCTGGATGAAGGATTTAGTAGGTGCGTGACTGACTGTATGAGTGAGTGATTAAATATGTCTCACTGAGTGCATGGGTTAGTGACTAAACTGTCTTAATTTGTGCATCATTATGTCTGTTGTTCTGTAAACTGCCGCATGTGTTGATCAGTAGCTATATGAGTAACTATATGGGTTATTGATTGGTTGCCCAAGTATTTGTATGGGAGACTGAGTGTGTGTGTTGATGGTTGAGAGGTGTATGACTCTGTGCATAGATGTGTGAGCAGTTGATTCACTAGATGTATGGGTTCAAAAGTGCATGTGGAAACAGCTCTATGGGTGGTTGACTGTGTGCATGAGTGTATTGGTGAGTGAATGGATATCTCAGTGCTACATGTCAAAGTAAAAACATATGTAAAACACAGTATATGTGAGAGTTGACATATATAAATAACTGTGCATAAGAGCCAGTGAATGTGTGAGTGGCTGTATGGATCATTATGAAATTGTATCAGGGATTGTATAAGAGAGTAAATATGTGTTAGTATCTGTTTGAATACGTAAGGTGTGGATAACTGTATAGTTGAGGAAATGGAGGTGTGATTGATTCTTTGCATGACTGACTAGGTGTGTGAGTAACTCCATGGATGAGTGACAGTCTGTGAGTGTCTATTTACACTGAGTGTATATAAGGTTATATTAGAGTCTGAAGAAGTTCATCGTATTATCACATGAATGATGTCATCAGTGATGTGATCAGTCATGTCAAATGAGATGTCATCAGTGATGTCATCAGTGATGTCAATTGAGATGTCATCAGTGATGTCATCAGTGATGTCATTTGAGATGTCATCAGTGATGTCATCAGTGATGTCACTGACCATGTCATGAATGATGTAATATGTGACATCATCAGCAGTGGATTGCGGGTGCGCGATATATAGTTAGTGCAACTAACTATATATGGAATTTCAATGGTTTTGTGTGAGTAAAATAAGGTTTTGTAAATGCTAATTCCTAACTATATATGGTGTATAACCTATGGTTTTTTCAGTGAATATATATATATGTAGAACTAATGGCTTTGGACTTACCTGCAAAATACTTACATTTTTGTGATAAAGGAATGCATGGTAAAAGCATAAACGTGGTAAAGGTGCATGCATGGTAAAGATGTGTGTGGTAACGCTTTTGTTGTAATGACATGCGTGGTACATGCAGAATTGTAAATGCTGTTTAATGATGACTAGCATTACTCTAGAACCGTTCTCTGAGTACCAGGCCCACCTAGACCTCCTCCATGGCACAGTGCAATATTGTTTCTCCTTAAACCAAATGAAGGAACAATCTTGCCACCTCTCATTCTCATTTCTCCCTTTCACTTTGAACCATATAAATAGATCTCACTTCCCCTTGTAGTTTGCAGTATTTCAACCAACCCTCAGACACTTATTCATCAATCAATGTTACGATCTGGCTTTTCCTCCTTTATTTCAGAAATGACATCATGTCAAGGTATTTTTGCAACTCACAAAGTGGCCCATTAGGATCTTGGGTGGATCGCCGCCACCCGCATTGCAGTGGCGATCCACCCGAGATCCATCACCCAAAGTATCTTAAAAGGCACAATCCGCCTCACATATACTCGCCACATATACTTGTTCCACATTACACAGGGGTAAAAGTGACATACAATCAGACTGACTTTTCTGTTTATTTGGAACAGATTCCGCAGCAAAATATTGAGCTTCTAGTTTTGTTGTTAATGTTGTCAATTTTGCAGAGTAACATAATTCTCCTCTTTGTGACATGTTTATGAGAGGCTTGTAATCCATACATAAAATAAACTTAGCTTCAAACAAAATCATCTTACAAAGTTTGACGATCCAAGTACATTCGAGAAGTTTTCTTTCAACATAAAGTATTTCCTTTCAGCTTCTTATTGTGTTCTTGAACCATACGTTACTACCTATTCATTCTGCGTATGATTCAAAAACACTACACCACAGCCACAATTGCTGGCATAAACTGCGATAACATTTCTTGTGAACTATAACAATACATTAATTCAAAGATGGTGCTTGCACACTGTCACCCTTCTACATTACGAATCCTTCCTTTTGTCAGTCTCCCGATTCAAACTTTTTTCTTTACAACAGTCTCAAAGGCCCACCTTGGTGTATATTCTTTGAAAAATTTGGTGTAAAAATCAGCAAGACTTAGAAAGGATTTCAAGTACTTTCTAGAATCAAGTTATTCGTTGCTTCAATAATAGTTTTGACATGGCTCTTTTTTATGTTGCTACAGGTTTGGATTGGGGTCACAATTAAGCCCGGGCACTCCCCAAAAAAGTTGCCCACATTCCTGTTTTGGTAATTGTTTTTGTAGTTTAATATAGTGTGAACTCGGCCCAAAGGCATTGGAGAAATTTACATGAGCGCCAGTTAATTGCACAAGATCACATTCATTTTCATTTTAGGTAGACAGATTAAGTGATTTGGCCAGAATCACAGGATGTTCAGCTGATGAAGAAATTTAAACCTACTTCCCTAGTTTCAACATCTGGGAAAGGTGGCCCCACAGCGAGACCAATGCAAACCCCCTCCCCTATTCCAAGCCTAAACAAGCATTTATAATGCAATGGTCTCTGCATTCTTAAAGTTAGAGCTATTGGCATTGCTCATGACATTTTTATTTATGTTTTTTTTTTAAACATAAATAAATGGCATTGTCATTTACAATGCCAATAGCAGGGCAGGAGAGCAAGCACAACCAACGAGGGGGCAGGAGAGCAAGCACAACTAATGAGGGGGCGGGGGCAGGTGAGCAAGCACAACCAACGAGGGGGCGGGGCAGGAGAGCAAGTACAACCAACGAGAGGGCGGGGGCAGGAGAGCAAGCACAACCAACGAGGTGGCAGGGGCAGGAGAGCAAGCACAATCAGCGAGGGGGCGATGGCAGGAGAGCAAGCAGAACCAACGAGGAGGTAGGGGCAGGAGAGCAAGCACAACCAACGAGGGGGCAGGAGAGCAAGCACAACCAATGAGTGGGCAGGGGCAGGAGAGCAAGCACAACCAACGAGGGGGCAGGGGAGAAAGCGCAACCAACGAGGGGGCAGGGGAGCAAGCACAACCAATGAGGTGGCAGGAGAGCAAGCACAACCAACGAGGGGTCAGGAGAGCAAGCACAACAAACGAGGGGGCAGGAGAGCAAGCACAACGAGGGGGGGGCAGGAAAGCAAGCACAACAATGGGGGGGGCAGGAAAGCAAGCACAACAAGGGGGGCAGGAAAGCAAGCACAACGAGGGGGGCTGGAAAGCAAGCACAACGAGGGGGGCAGGAAAGCAAGCACAACGAGTGGAGTAGTGTGGCTCACTGGTTAGAGGCGGCAGACCCGGGAGCAGAAGTCGGCCCGAGACCAGGGTTCAATTCCCGACGCAGCAGGGTCGTGGACTTGGGTCAGCGGACTCGATAATTCTCGCTTCGGTGCTTACTCTAATCAGGGGTTCCACCCGGCAACTCTGGGCATTAGCTTGCCTAATCTCCACAACGGCCCCTTCAATTCCGGGGATGCCTGGCTCCACCTTGGGGACTCCCAGCAAGGACCATCCCACAGGGAAAGCCAGGACGGGTTCCCCAGAGTTATACAGCGCCAGGAAACCTACGGACGGGTAGCAGTGCGCTTTACAAGCTCAAATACATTTACAATTACATTTACAATGAGGGGGGCAGGAAAGCAAGCACAACGAGGGGGGGCAGGAAAGCAGACACAACGAGGGGGCAGGAGAGCAAGCACAACCAACGAGGGGGCAGGAGAGCAATGCACAACCAACGAGGGGGCAGGAGAGCAAGCACAACCGATGGGAAGAAGAAGATGGCAAGATAGCTGTAGAAATAAAAAAATGTTGGTGTACAATATGTAGAGCATGAAATGATACAGGCTATGAAACTTAAATTGCTGAATTTGCCATGTCATCACATCTGTGGATAGAGGACGCCAGAGGGCTGTTTGACATTCAGAAAAGTGGATGGGTGAGTGAATGAATGTGCCACGATCTCTTCTCCTGAGATTCAGCAGGCAGTTTCAACTTCAGTGAGAGGGGCAGGGAAAAGAAATGTGTTTTGTTTTCATGTATTTGTTTGATGTAGTTTTATGTAGCACAAACCTGGTCTAAGGGCATTAGATAGCTTCACACGCACATCAGATTACATTACATAGTATCAAATCCAATTTTTTATTATTTTTGTAGCATGTGGAGATTAAGTGATTTACCCAGAATCAAAAGTCGTTGAGCTTAAACCATGATTTAAACCTGGTTTCCCAGTTTTAAAGTCAGATAAGGGCACATACCCTCCCATTTGACTGCAGTAATGTATATCTGGCAGGAAAAGGAGAACAACAGAGGCTTGTTTATTGCCCCCCCTTACCTGTGTACCATAGAGGGGTGAGGAACACCAAAAACTTGAAGATATACCTCGCTGACCCTCACCTGTCCCCCATCACCCGAGCTTTCCAGTCCTCCTCCCTACCCTAGTCCTCTGCAAACAGAGTGCCAATAGCTTCCCATCAGCACCTCCTTGAGGCCTCTGTTTCACCTGGAGGGAGTCAGGGGGCATTCACACCTCATGCTGTGACAGATGGAACAGCCCATTGTCACTTTGCCTCTGACAATTAGCTGGCCTTCCATGGGTCGGGCTCAGTAGATGTATGCAGAGGCTGTAATAAAAGCCGTTCACGTTGTGCACTTATTGTGGAGATGGGGATGTCCCTGGTTGATTGGACTGCTTAGTCCACCTAAAAAAGGCCCACTGACTGGTCTTGGCCTCAGACCCATCTGCCCATGTCCAATTGCCTGCCTTTCTAATACGAGTCTGGGTTGCAACCTTTTCTAGAAATATTATAGCTACTTATCCAATGTTTTAACAACTACATTTACATTTACTCATTGCAAGAGTTAATCTCCTCTCTACCAGTTATTGAAATAATTTTTCCAAATTTAAATCATGTGATAGTGCAATCCACTTCCTCCTCGGTCTCTTGTTGGGTCCTTAAACACTATGCAGTGAATGAAAGTCCAATTGCCATCCTTTTGTATTGATACATTTCTGATGCGCGCAGCAAGGTGAAGAAAATTCTCATCCAAAACACCTGATATTAAGTGCTAGCCAAACATAAAGAAGAAAATACTATTGCATCAGCCAATGTAGAAATTGTGTCAATTGTGTGTCCTTTGTACCCTGCTGGCAGAATGTTGATTATTAGTACTCTATTCCCAATCTGTTTCAATGCTGAATCTTGGTAAACCATTGAATTGTGTCGCCATTATCTGTGCTAAGAAAAACATTAGGGCTTCACCAAAAATTATCTTCCCAACCATTAGAAACCATGTTGACTCTGCCAATCAAATATTCCATGTTAGACACAACATCACACTTATATTCAAATAAATGCAGATTAAACGCATAAGACCCGGGGGCGTGGCTTGCACGCCGAGGAGTAATGGCGGCTCCTCTCTGAGCTCCGTTGTGCTGCGGGTCTCCACGGCGATTTTAGAACCCTTTCACAGCGCCTCAAGAGCCCTGCTGCAGTCCTTCTGTAATCGGACGATGGGCTGCACATAAGGAATGCCTCGTCTGCTGTCTGCCTGCAGTTTTGGGACCATTTTCGCCTGACGGTAATTTTCTTCGTCCTAGACGCAGGCGGCCGCCATTTTGTGCCGCTGAGCCCGCGTCCTTCTCAGTTGATGAAGCAAGCCTCGCTGCCGGTTCCTTCCTCCCACATATGTTTATTTTATCGCGTATCCACTCTGTTCCTCATATTATCAGTCATGTGGTGTAAAACGCGATATTCACATCTTTTTATGGCATTTTAGTCTGTCAGCTGCTTTTGCCCCTCAGCTGACACTGAATAAACGGCCGCCATTTTGTACTAGGTCAAAAGCCCTTTTTTTGGAAGCCTCCTCATCTATGCCATGACTTTTAGCAACATTTCTTTTTATATATATATATATATATATATGGCTTCCATTTCTCTACAATAGCCATACATGTCTCTATCTATGTGGGAGATTACTTTTTCATTGAAGTCCCTTTTGTTTTTTTCGAGGAATGGTGGTTATCTTCCATGCTCGTCCAGGCTCTTGTTTTATTTCCCTCATAACAAGGAATTAGCACATTCTACATATTTTTGAGCACTCCTGCTTGTGACTATATCCGATCGTAAACCTTTGAGGATTATTCTTACTGCTGATTCCAGTATTTATGTGAAGAATTTCCTCTAATCACTTTTTCAGCTTTACATCCTTTTTTGTGCTTTTTTTCACACTTCTAAAATGGCACATGATTCAACTGATTCAACTAATTTAAAGACTTCTGCGACGAAAACTAAGAGACCAAAAAATGATCCACCTTCTCCCATTCCTTCCTCTTCGAATCCTGTTCCGGACTCCATATTGGCAGAAGTGCGTGGCTCCAACCTTTCATGTCTGCCACTGATGAGAAGCTTAGACAAATTGAGGAAAAATGGGTTGCCATGGAAGGTAAAGTCTTAAACTTGGAACAGCGTGTCAGTGATATTCAGGATGTTTCGTCAAAGATCCCTCTATTGGAACAAGAGATCCACAAACTAAAACTTCATACCGAGGACCTTGAAAATCGTAATCGTAGGAACAACTTATGCCTTTATGGCCTTCCAGAAAATATTGAGGGGCCCAACATGGTGTCTTTTTTACAGAAGTTTCTTCCCGCGCTCTTGAATCTCCAGCATGTAACGCACTCTCTTAACATTCAAAGAGCCCACCGTTTAGGTCGTCTCAATTCCACCGCCACTAAGCCTCGGGGAATTATTATGGTATTTCTTGAATTCACTGACTTAATGACTGTGTTGAAGGCTGCTAAGTTAAAAAGACGTCTCGGATGGTCTGGCCATAATATCTTCATCTCTCAAGATCTGTCTAATGCAACGAATTCTCGGCGTAAAGAATTTTTAAATCTTCGTCCTCAGATGCAACAATTAAATATACAATATGGCATCCTGCATCCATGTTTTTGTAAAATTACACACAATGGTCGCACTCGTTCTTTTAATGACCCTCTGAAGCTTTCTTCATTTTTACAAAATGTGTCTCCCTCAGGAATGGACACTAATGTTTGATATTTACATTTTCCATTACTAAATTTGCTTCTCTTTTTGTAATTCATGTGCTACTTTTGTATATTTATATACTTCTGTTGTAATTCTATATTATGTTTCTCCTTGTCTCCTTTAGGGTTCTGTTTTTCTTTCTTCCCTTAATTTTTTTCTTTTTTTTCATTGCTCGCTGAGGTCCGTACACTTCTTGGTGTCACTGCGCTGCTGCTGCTTTGGTTTTCTTTCTTGTTTCAGACCTGGCTTTTATGCCTTGTTCTGTCCGCTTATTTTGTCTTCCCTTTTTTTCTCTTTCTTCCATCTTTTACTTTTTCTCCATGCTCTGTCTTTCTTTGGTCTCATCTTCCTTCCTGTGTATACTTCTCGTTCCCCTATTCAGGTCAATCTCTTTCTTTATTCCTGTCTTTCTTATTGCTATCTACTACATCTTTGGGTCCATTATGTTATGACATTGTGAGCGTTTTGGATGACTTGTCCGCATATAATGTTTGTGTCTATTTTGTTCTTTTTTTGTAGTTCTCTCCTTGAAGTGTATCAAATCCACTTGTTTCCCATCTTCCCTACCTTCTGTCATGTGTAATTTTGTTACGTGGAATGTTCGAGGTCTCGGACATCCTGTCAAGCGTCAAAAGGTATTGTCACATTTATTTAAGCTTAATTCCCAAATAGTTTTTCTTCAATAAACTCATTGTACAGATGTTGAGTCACTTAAATTGAAAAGGCAATGGGTGGGCCAAGTTGTTTATTCTCCTGCTGCTAACAAAAAAGGGGTGTTGCTATATTGTTTCACAAAGCTTTGTCTGTTCAAATACTTTCTACTCAAAAGGCTGATGATGGGCGATGGGTAATGGCTAAGGTTGTGATTCAAAACAAGACATTAGTCTTATTAAACATCTATGGCCCTGTTCGACCTGATCCAACATTTTGGTGTGACATCAAAATTCTTCTCTCCTCCATTGACTGTCCCAATATCATAGTTGCGGATGATTTTAACCAATGGTTGGATCCTTTTTCCGATAGACTTTCTTCTTGCAAATTCCAGCCTGACAAATCCCATAAGTCATTCCAATCAACCATTGCCTCTCGCCCGTTATATGATGCTTGGAAAACTTGTAATCCCGATACTCTTGAATATACTTTTTTCTCGAATGTGCATCACACCCGTTCCAGGATTGATTACATTTTGGTTAGTAAATCTCTCCTTCCCTCTCTTCAAAAATCCGAAATTGCTTACATTTTTATTTCAGATCATGCACCTGTTTATGCTGTTTTGGACCTATCTCTCTCCTCATCTAAATGTAGTCGATGGAAATTCAATACCTTCCTTTTGTCTGATAATGTTTTCATAAAAGAAGTTACTGGTTTTATTAATGAGTTTTTTGACTTCAACAACCCACTAGACACCTCTATCTCTAATAATTGGGATGCTTTCAAGCCTGCACTTCGAGCCTTCACTTTTGCTCATGTCTCTAAAAAAAAAAACTTAATAGTTCTAAATATGAGCAACAATTAAAGAATATTAAAAACCTTGAACACTCATACTTCTCTTCTAAATCCTCTAATGCCCTTCAAGATCTGATTGTAGTAAAAAAACTGAGCTTAATAAAATTGCCACTTTTGAAGCATGTAACACCCCACTCAAAATTAAATCCAAATTTCACGGGGGACAAAATAAAGCGGGGAAAATGTTGGCAAACTATTTAAAAATTAAATCTGAACATAAAACTATTGGTCCGATTCTCAATGAATCTAGCAATAAATTGGTCTCATCAGATGAAAAAATTGCTGAGGTCTTTCATAATTAATGTCAATTTCTTTATACTGACGATACGCACCCATCTGATCAGAACTTACATTCTTTCTTCTCTGGCCTCCCACCACCGCCATCCCTTCCCGAAGAGTTCGAGCAACTAGATAAAGATATTTCTCTTCAGGAAGTGCTTAAGGCTATTAATTTTTTGAAAAAATCGAAGGCGCCAGGTCCTGATGGTATGCCTATTGAATTTTACTCTACTTTTCACTCAATTTTTGCCCCCAAACTATTGCAACTTTTTAATTCATTTATTGATGAGGCTAGAGCCTCTGGGTCATTTATGGACGCACTGATTGTAATCATTCCTAAACCTAACAAAGACCATTCCCTTTGCAAAAATTATTGTCTTATATCACTGATTAATTATGATTGTAAAATTTTCGCTGAAATTCTAGCATTCCGCCTTGATTCTATCATCCCCCTTTTGATTAAAACCAACCAAGTTGGATTTGTAAAAGGAAGATTTGCTTCTGATAATGCCCGTATGTTTTCTAATATAATTTCTCATGGCAAAAAATGTAAAGACCCTCTCGCAGTCCTATCTTTGGATGCTGAGAAGGCCTTTGACCGTATCGATTGGCAATTTATGTTTCAAACTCTCCAATGGTTTGGTTTTGGTCCCTCTTTTATTTCATTTGTCAAACTTTTATATTCTTCCCCCCAAGCTAGTATTTTTGTTAATAATCAATTTTCGAATTTTTTTTCGCTGTCTAGGGGTACAAGACAAGGCTGCCCTCTGCCCCCATTATTGTTTATCCTCTGCCTTGAACCTTTTTTAGAGCGTATCAGAACTAACTCTCAGATTACTGGCTTTAAGCTCTCATCTGTTGAAACTAAAATCTCTGCGTATGCGGATGACATATTGATTTATATGACTAACCCGGTTGACTCTCTTCCCCATTTTTTGGACGAGGTTCGCTTGTATTCCTCTATTTCAGGTTATAAGCTTAATTTGTCTAAAACAGAAATACTACCCCTAAATCCTATTTGTTATCAGTATATGTTCAATACTACTGATTTCACTTGGTGTCCCTCCAAAATCAAATACCTGGGTATTTGGTTCTCTTCGTCCCTAACTGATACACTCAAATTTACTTTTAATGCACTTTTACTAAAACTTCAATCTCTCCTCCAAATTTGGTCCCCCTTGTACCTTTCCTGGTGGGGTAGATTGGACACTATCAAAATGATGATAACCCCTCATGTGTTATATACTGTTTCTATGCTCCCTTTTAAAATTCCTAATGTATACTTTTCTCGTATAAATTCCTTTTGTACCAAATTCCTCTGGAATATTAAACACCCTCACATTGCTCTAATTGAGCTTATCCGCCCTAAAAATGAGGGTGGTGTCCGTTTTCCCAATTTTAAAACCTACCATTCTGCTTTTTTGATTAAACAATCCTTCTCTTTAGCTTATGACTTTTTGGACACTCCCGTTCCTAGATGGGTACTTTTTGAACACTCACTGTTAAAGGATTTTTCTTTTCAACATATTGTTTTTATATCTAATTGTTCTTTTTTGGCCACAGTCCCCGTTCTAAAATATTCCCAAACATTTCTGTATGACACATTCGCTAAAAATCTTTCACCTCTGCAATGCTTTCTGTCTTCTATTGTATGGTACAACAAATTTCTTAAATACAAAGGCAAATCTTTCGTCTACAAATACTGGAAGGAAAAGGGCATCTCGTTTGTCCATCAATTTCTTTCTAATCTTTCTGTCATTCCTTTTCATGAATTACAAATCATTTATCAATTACCTGATTCCCTGTTTCATGAATATACCATCATCACGACTGCCTTACAATCTCATTTATCTACACTGGTATTGCCTTCTACCTCTCCACTTTTTGATCCCTCCACATCGTTATACCCCTTATTTTCGACTCAACGACCTAAAGCTGCACTTGTTTATAAGTTATTGTTATCAACTGTTTCAGTTTGTTCTAAATCTGGTATTGAGACTGCTTGGGAAACTGACCTATCTGTTTCTCTTCCTGTTATAACTTGGGATAAACTATGGTCCAGAATGTTTAAAGTTTCTGCTTCTGCCCGTATTACCCAATCTTTGTTTTTCATTTATCATAGAGTTATTATCACCCCTGTTAGTATTTGTAAATTCTCCCTATCATCCTTCCCACTTTGTTGGTCATGTTCTAAGGAAATGGGCACACTTAAACACCTACTTTATGAGTGTCCTTCTGTTATATCCTTTTGGAACTCGGTTTGGAATATTTGCATGCCAATGTTTAATTTTACTACTTCTTTATCACTATTGAATTTTTTTTAGGTTCTTTATCACCAGATATTGATACTGTATCTTCCACTGCAAGATTGCTTGATCTTTTTATTGCTTTAGCTTTTAAAGTTATTTTTTTCTCCTGGAAGGATAATTCTAAATTATCTGTACTTACCTGGTGGAACTTTGTTTGTGATGAACATAGGATTGTTGCTGTTTCCTCTACCTCTGTCTCTGTAAAATTTAAATCTGATCTCCTTTGGCTTCCTTTTACTACCTATCTTTCTTCTAACTCTCCCTTTTGTTGAATTTTAGCTCTTTCTTTACTGCAAATATTCCTCACTTATATGATATCCATTTCTTTTCCTTCGTCCTTACCTTCCTTTCCTTTTCTTTTCTCCTCTTCTTTCCTCTCTCTTCTTCGCTTTCTTCCTTCTCTTTCTTTTTAATTATCTTCATATATATTCTCTTTCCATATGTCATATATCTTATGTTTTTATTTTAATTAGTTTAACAATTGTTTTCATATGATTTATGTATTGTATTTACAAAAATTTGAATAAAAATCTCTTAAAAAAAAAAAAAACGCATAAGACCCAATTCACAAAGGTAAACTGAGACAAAATTCTAACTTTATGATTTTTGTATTCACAAAGTGCATTAACGAGTAGTAAAGTTAAGCTTTTGTCTCAGTTTTACTCAAGCTTGGGTCTTAAATTTAACTGAGACCAAAATTAAGTTAAACTGAGACACAAGTCTAACTTTTCTACTCAAAAATGCCCCTTGTGAATACCGAAAGTCATAAAGTTAGACTCTCATCTCAGTTAACATTTGTAAATCGGGCCCTTAGTGTGCAATCACTCTGTTCCTAACATCACTTGCCACCAAGACATACTACACACAAACAATTAAGTATTCAGCAAACCCAGCCCTGAACTATCTTTAGTTGCAGGGCTAGGGACATCTTACTTGCTTAAGAAATGCCAAAGCTGCAGGTAATTTTGCTGAATCCATTGAAATCACTAGTTGCTAGTCCTATCAATTTTCTGCACATTTTTCTGACTGCTAAATCCCTTAAAACCTAGTCATAGTTAATATTTTTAAAATCCACAAAGCAACCTTAACCCGTACAACTGCCACATTTGCACTGTTCTATCACTGTGATTTGTTTTCTACCACATAGAGTAACATTTTGATTAATTGCATACTGAAAATATTCAAATTGCCATGATTCTCCAGTGGTGGTAATACTTTAACCCCTTCCATGATGATGACGGCCACCAGATGTCATGCACTACAGTGCTCGTGTGCTGATGACGGCTGGGGGCCGTCATGACCGCACCTGCGCTGAAATCTGCAGCACAGGAGCAGAATCGCAGCAGCATGGAAGGGGTTAAAGGTCTTAAGACCTTTTTCTACCGGGATGGTGTTTCACACCTCTGGTCGCTCCCCACGCCGCACGGCTCCTCCTGGTTGCCCGTGACTGCCCCTATGCTGCTGCTGCCAAGGGTTTGCCGCTGGTGAGCCCCTGGCACCTGTTCTGTTGTTTTTTGGTTTGTTGCTCTGTTCTCCCCCTTCCCTGGCTGTCTAATTGTGTTCTTTTACCCTCTGTTTGCCGCTCGTTTTTCGCCCTTGCCCTCTGTGCCCCCCCCGCTCGCCGCTTCCCGCCGCTGCTCCCCTACGGCCCTGCCCACTTTTGCCGTCTGTGCCCACTGCCCTCGCCCATTGGCCGCCCCGCTCCTGCCTCCCAGCTGCTCCTCCCTCCCACTTTGCCTCATATGGAGGGCGCCGCGCGGAAGCGCAGCGGATGCGCGCAGCGGGTGCGCCGAAGTAGCGCCAAAGGCAAGCCCGCCTGCGCCCGTCCGTGCCTGGACCGCGCCCAGCGCCAGAACCCCTGGACCCCGCGCCCACGGCAACACCAGACTGAGCTACGACTCCAGCACTCTCCTCGCACTCAACACCGAACGAGACCACCCCTGCTACCGAGCCACCCCGAAGCGCACCCAAGGACCCTTCACCTGCCGGAACTGCAGATTCACCAGCATCCAGCCCGCCAAACCACCAACAAGAGAACCCAACCACCTCCGCTGCATCCTCCTCAACACTCGCTCAGCTCGCAAACACGCCATCGAACTCTGGGACCTCCTAGACTCCACCCACCCCGACGTCGCCTTCCTGACGGAGACCTGGCTGAACACCACCTCAGCACCAGACATCGCCATAGCCATCCCACAGGGCTACAAGATCTCCCGCAGAGACCGCACCAACGGAGTGGGAGGCGGAATCACCATCGTCCACAAAGACTCCATCAGAATCTCAACTAACACCGACAACACCATCAATACCGCCTAGCACATGCACTTCCAGATTCTCACCGACCCCAACATGACCCTCAGAGGAACACTCATCTACAGACTTCCCGGACCCCGACCACAGTTCAGCGACACCATCACCGACCTCATCAGCACCCACGCCCTCGCCTCCACGGACTACATTCTCCTCGGAGACCTGAACTTCCACCTCGAGAACAACAACGATGCAAACTCCACCACCCATTCCGACAACCTCGGACTCAAACAGCTCGTGACGACACCCACCCACGCCGCTGGACACACACGTGACCCCATCTTTTCCGCAAGTCCCCACATCTCCTTCAACTAGACCTCCGAAACCCATTGGACCGACCACAGATGCGTCCACTTCACCTTCAGGAAACCCACCACACACCACCGCACCCAACAGCTGCCGCGCCGCTGCTGGGGCAAGGTCACCGAGGACCAACTAACGACCACACTCGCCCGGAGACCACCCACCGAACGCACCGATCCGGACACCACCGCAACCAACCTCACACAGTGGATCAACAACTGCGCCAACACCCTCGCCCCTCTCAAGACCGCCACAACCAACCACACCAACAAGAAAGCCACCTGGTTCACCGAAGACCTCCAGATCTCCAAGCACACCTGTCGGAAGCTGGAGAAGAAATGGCTCCACGACCGAACACCAGACAGCCACACAGCTCTCAAAAGCGCCACCCGCAGTCACCACCAACTCATCAGGACCGCCAAGAGGACCGCCTTCAAGGACTGCCTAGACAACAACACGGACAACACCAAAGAGCTCTTCAGAATCGTGAAAGAAATCTCCAACCCCAGCTCCAACACCAACGACATCGCAGAATCTTCAAACCATCACAAGACCTGTGCGACTCCCTGGCTGCCTTTTTTCACCGCAAGATCACTGACATCCACGACAGCTTCAACTTCGACACCCCCGCACCCACCACCGAGTCCACCACCCCTGCGACCACCACCCGCACCAGCCGCCTGACCGCCTGGTCCAACGTCAGCGATGAAGACACCATCAAAACCGTGAACTTCATCCACTCCGGATCCCCATCTGACCCCTGCCCACACCATGTCTTCAACAAAGCCAGCACAACCATCGCGCCCCACCTCCGAAAAACAATCAACAGTTCCTTCGAGACAGCGACTTTCCCGGAAAGCTGGAAGCACGCCGAGATCAACGCCCTTCTGAAGAAGCCTAAGGCGGACCCCAAGGACCTCAAGAACTTCCGGCCCATCTCCCTGCTCCCGTTCCCGGCAAAAGTGACAGAGAAGATCGTCAACAAACAGCTTACCCACTACCTCAAAGACAACATCATCCTGGACCCCTCCCAATCCGGTTTTCGCGGCAACCACAACACCGAGACCGCCCTTATCGCCGCCACTGATGACATCAGGATCCTGATGGACAAAGGAGAAACAGCCGCCCTCATCCTCCTGGACCTATCAGCAGCCTTTGACACAGTCTGTCACGGTACCCTATCAGCACGTCTCCATGACGCCGGAATTCAAGAGAAGGCCCTGGCCTGGAACACATCCTTCCTCTCCGGCAGAACCCAGAGCGTCCGCCTCCCACCCTTCTGCTCAAAATCCACCGAGATCATCTGCGGCGTCCCACAGGGATCCTCCCTCAGCCCGACGCTGTTCAATATTTACATGGCACCACTCGCCCACCTCGCACGACAACATAACCTCAACATCATCTCCTACGCCGACGACACCCAGCTGATCATATCCCTCACCGAAGACCCCCACACCGCCAAAGCCAACCTCCACAGAGGAATGAAGGCCATAGCCGACTGTATGAAGGACAGCAGACTGAAGCTGAACTCAGACAAGACGGAGGTCCTCATCCTCGGCGGACCCACCCCATCAGCCTGGGACGACTCCTGGTGGCCCACATCGCTAGGCGCAGCCCCGGAACCCACAGACCACGCACACAACCTGGGGGTCATCCTCGACTCCACCCTCTCCATAACCAGGCAAGTCAACGCCGTCTCCGCGTCTTGCTTCAACACCCTCCGAATGCTCCGCAAAATCTTCAAATGGATCCCCACCGACACTAGAAAAACCGTCACTCAGGCCCTCATCACAAGGAGACTAGACTACGGGAACGCCCTCTACTCAGGAACTACAAACAAGCTCCTGAGATGACTACAACGAATCCAGAACGCCTCGGCTCGAATGATCCTCGACGTCCCCCGCCGCAGCCACATCACTCCCCACCTGAAAGGCCTGCACTGGCTCCCCGTCAACAAGAGGATCACCTTCAAACTCCTCATCCACGCACAAAAAGCACTACACAACACCGGACCCACCTACTTCAACAACCGACACAGCTTCCACACCCCCACCCGAAGCCTCTGCTCAGCCAACCTCGCCCTTGCCACAGTCCATCGGATCCGGAAAACCACAGCCGGCGGAAGATCCTTCTCCTACCTCGCCGCCAAGACTTGGAACACTCTCCCAACCAACCTACGACAGACTCAGGACCTACTGGCCTTCAGAAGACTCCTCAAGACCTGGCTCTTTGACCAGTAGCGCCCCCCCCCCCCCCCCCCCGCAGCGCCTTGAGACCCTCACGGTTGTGTATCGCGCTTTATAAATGTAATGATTGATTGATTGATTGATCAAGGCCAGACTGGGAACAGAACCATCCCTGGAACATTTTGTCAGACAAGCCCCCATACTGCATTTAGCAAGCCAGCGCAGTGAAGGAGGTTGACCACTGCAAAGGGGACTTATGGTGGATCTCCCTCCAAGACTTTTTAAAAAATGATTGCAAATATTGTGTTTTTACAAAACATTTTTAATTCTTGAACATTCTCCAGTCATTGAATGCATGAATTTGAGAAATGGATGATTAGTTAATGAATGAATAGTTGGATGTGACGAGTGCTTGGATGAATTAATTCAAGAATGTCTGACAATGAATAAATACTTTTTGCTACTTAGAGTAAATAGTCTCAATGGCCTGACCAAAAGTGAGTGCTGTGGTTTTTTCATTTTAACTTCCTTATTGAACATCACCCTCCTCAAACTCTACTACCATCATCCCTCATGAAACATGCAAAATCTGGATGTAGTTCACACAGTGCAGTGATTTACCCTAAAATAATTACACACAATGCATTACGATTTGATCTAAAACTGGAGAGTGAATAAAATACCCATGCAGCAGCTGAATTTCACAAAATTCTTGCATCAAACCCAGTATCCACTCCACCACATTATGTGATTCTAGGCCATTACTTTTCTCACACTGCCTAATTTTCCATAATCATTACATAAAAGCACCGTGCAATACATCAGTTCATGAGTGTACTGCACAAAAGCAAATGATTATAATGGTAGCCAATCTAAACTAAAACCCTATGCCACGTATAGAGGACTAAAGACATATTTCTTCTTGGTTCTTCCATAGCATCCTCACCAGGGTGATAGCGGGGGCATGAATTTTTCCTCGTTCGTGATTAGAATATTTCACTTATCCTAATGGCAATAACAAATGCAACTCAATGTAATGGTAACATGCTGAAAGGTGTTTCGCACTACAAAAGACATCTGCTATTTTTTTTAACAGTCTTTATCATGTATGAACTGGACTCTCTGACCCAAGCAGCAGTTACCTCCTCGTCCCTCCTCCCCATGAAGGTCAACACTGCTCATGAAATTGCTGTAGGAAACAGGAAGCACCAGTGTCTAATTTGTGAAATAAAGATTGCAGGTGCCCTAACTCTGATCAGAAGCCCAGCCTGCGAGTGCAATTAAACTTAGGTGTGCCACATACTAATGCTATTAGTCTTTAATTCACTGCAGATACTCCCTGCTCCTTTTTCTCACTCTTGTAGGCTTCTGCCTTCTCCCTTGGCGATGATTTTACATTCTTTCTCTACCTCTTTCCGATCTGTGGGTTTATCCATCTCTTGGACTCTGGACATATCTAATTCGGAAAAGTAAGTGCCAATCCCCAAAAATAAGTGCCTGTGCCCCCCACCGGCAACCAGCGGCTCAAGTTAAGCACTGGGAACCATCCAAATACAACAATTGGTTTTAAAACCATTTGTTTTGCATGGTTTATTTATAACCTGGTTGGTTGATAGCTTTATTTCGATATGCAGATATATCTTAAAAAGCATTACATACATGTATAAAACTGCAGATCATCAATTTAAAGATGCATTCAAGGGTTAAAACAAGTAAAAAAAGCCATTGATACATACAATAAGTTAATTAAAAATGAATTAAATTGAAATAGACAGTCTTTTAGAGCGAATCAACCATGCCCATTTTAAAAATTTAGAGACACCACAGACTATAGGTGGGAAAGTGTCAGTTAGTAAGATACGTAACGCCACCATATGCTGGCGTGTCCCTAATAGTCTGAATAGAGGTTTGAGCCAACACCTCCTTGGTCGGGAATAATCGGGGCACTCAAAAAGGATATGTGCCACCGTCTCGGACCTTGTGGAGCAAAGGGCACAAAATGGCGATAACTGGACAGGCATTTTCCATCTGGAAAGGAGAACCCCTATCAGAAGAGTGCCCACTCTGAACTTAAAGTAAAGAGCCCTATCAATTGGCATGGTAATCAAATCCAGATAGGGTTCGTAGGCCACCACGTCCTTAATTCTTAAAAAAGCTGCAGTGGAGTTGCAGTGACGGAGATTACTGATAAGTTGAGAGGAGACCCATTCCCAGTACAGTTTTTTCAGGATAGCCTTGGGTGGAGCAGATTTTGTAGCCCAAGAAGCCCCCAATCCCAGTTCCCCCAAGAGGTTTTTGATATCCCTTAACCACTTAATCTTGTGCCAGCCCCCCATTCCCATCACCTCAGACAGCCCATCGGCATATGATTTCAGTTCTGGGACCCTCCACAAGCGGGCCCATAGAAGCAGCGGCCGGAGGCGAGCCTGGTCCTTGATCGATTTACAGCCCACGTCCAAGAGCACCGGAACTGTGGGGGTGCTCAAGGGGAGAGCCAGTAGGTCTTTCAAAAATGTACTCTCCGACTTGGATAGAGCCTCCAAGTTGCATAGGCCCCATAGCTCCGCCCCGTATAACGCTGCAGTGACTCCTCTTGCTTTGTAAATGGCAATTACAGGTGCCACGGACTGTTTAGATGAGGCGCAATACTCCCTTAACAGCGCACCCCCCACCCTTTTATGGCTAAGAACCATCTTGTTAATGTGAGGTGTCCAGCTCATAACATCGCTCTTACGTATTCCCAAATAGTCAAACTCAGAGACTTTCTCGAGAGGGACAGAGTTCAAGACTGGAGCGCGTCCTAGTTTCCGTGGTGGGTGCATGATCAGGTATTTTGTCTTGTCCACATTGATCACCAAACCCCTTCCTGAACAAAATCCCTGGAAACGATTCAAAAGCTTCTGGAGACCCTGGGGAGTCTTGGCAATGAGGAGGGTGTCGTCTGCAAACAGCAGGGTAGGGATCCGTACGTCCCCCAGGGAGGATGCATCTGCTGGTTCTTGAAGCAGGTGCTCTACCACACCATTTACGTACAAGGTAAATAGTGCGGGAGCTAGCACACATCCCTGTCGGACGCCCCTGCAGACCGGGATCCTGTCAGTCTTTTTATTTATAAGCGTTGCAGGCAGGTAACGGGGATGGCCATCCTGAGCAACAAAACCTACCCCCACCAGCAGAGAAATCCGCCCGTACTCTGCCAGTCCATTGGGAAAACATCGTGACAGGTTGCACCATTCTGGGCATGTCAACGAGAGTTTTCTTTAAAATTACCCTTTCCTTTCCTAAATGGGGATAAGGATGGGATATTGCGGAAACGAAAGTCGACACTGCAGTGGGCTCCAATATTATTTTATTGTAGAATGGAGACAGAAGGACCGCCAGAGGCCACTGAGACAAGGTAAGTATCCCAAAATAAACTGACCTCCGAACTAACAATTTCATATGAAGCTCACGCAACATTCTTCACTTAACATTTCAACCTCCGTTCATCCAGCTAACATTCACATTCTAGGATCATATTGCGCCATACTATACTGTCCTTGCGTGATTGTGCTCTTATAATGTTTCATAGCAAAAACACAGTGCTAAGTGGTTCCCTGGATCGGTACGCACAACGTAGGTACAGTAAAAATCTAAGCACCGTCATGAACCCAGAAATACACAGATAGCACACACAAACAATCCATGTTGCACACAGCATTCATCTAAATCAATGCTGATATACCTCATAGCGTCCTATCACGCTGTTGCTAATAGCACTTGCCACCAAAACACACACTGCGTTCAAGCATTCATGTGTTCAGCACAATTCTCTTTTTGATTTCAAAGTATTTTATTATAATTGCTGGGCTAAGGGCATCTTAACTGCTTAAGAAATGCCTCAGCCACTGATAAATGCCCTCCGACCAATCTCATGCACAGCTTCTTGAATATGACACCATGCCGAACTATAGATGGTCTACAATTTAATAACCCAAACATTTAACTTCATTTGATCTCAAACTTTAACCTGTGATGGAAACCGCGAAATCCATTGTTGATGCTCTCTCATTCAGCTGACATTGCTGTGATGCCAACCGATAACACACTGGGGGCCATGTGTACGACGAAGTGGCGGAGCGTGTCCTTAGCCTTCTGGGCTTAACGACACACTCCACCACTTCGGAAATGCAAGGCTGCACCATATTTACAGGGATGTGGTGCAGCCTAGCATTTCCCCCTGCGACGGCGCTAAGTTTCACACCGTAGCGCCAATGCAGGCACCCTTGCTCCAGAGTGCAAGGGTGTCTGTGTGCAGGGGAGCATTGTTTATGTGTCGGAAGGTGTCCCTTGCTCCACATAACAAATCCCAAAATGCCATTTTGTAACTTTCAAGTGGGCTGCTTTATGCAGTACACATGAAAGTTACAAAATGGCATTTTTAAAAAGGTTTGTTCTTGTACAGGAAGGGACACCTTCCTGTATATAAACAAACCATGGCATTTTGCTTTTTCCATGTGTGCTGCCTTGTGCAGCACACACAGAAAAAGGAAAAACAAGGAGAAATAATGCATTTCTCCTCGTTTCACCATTCTTAAGTTCAGGGTTTTCCTAGTCTTAAATTTGGTGCTGCCTTCTATGTATGCCACCCTTGTACATAGGGGGCAGCGTCAAATACAATGGGTGTTGCGGTGGAACGCCCATCACAACACCCACTGCACGTCCTTTTCATGCTAAACATAGCATGAAAGGGTGCCTTATGTACGTTAAGTGGATTAATGCTGCCTTGTAGATAAGGCAAGGCCCCTATCGCCACTGGAATGTCACAATAAGTGACGTTCCCGTGGTGATAGGGGCTTGCACATATGCCCCTGGGTCCTTTAAAAATGCCAACCAAAAACAAAATGATGTATGAAAGCCATGTATAGAGCCATGGGTGCAGCATCAACATCACCAACCACTCCATTTGGTGCTGGTATGAATGTGAAACAATGTCTACACCCCAAAAATATGGTTGCACATTTTCAACTGGGATTTCCCCACTCGTAAAAGACGTCCACGCATATTTACATTGGCCCTCCAATAACACTGAAGAACGGGTGACCTCATGAAAGAACAGTTCAGAAGCATTAGCGCTTATATCAGAGTTATTCGTTTCCTGGGGTTGTTACGTTGTAAAAACCAGGAGCTGAAGAAATCTCAAATTAGATGTTTTCATGGGATTGGTCGGTGTACCTGTGGCAAAACATTAAAACAATCTTCCGGTCTCTGAACAGTCTCTGATACTGGGCCAGTCATAGGAGTATGTTTGTTAAGGCAACATCTCATTTAAACCGCATTAAAAAATATTTAAATTGCATGTAAGACACAAATGAAAACTAGAAATCTCTTCATATAAGAATTCATGACTTATAAACCCAAACCGGCAGGGTAAAGCTGAAGAGGCTGGGTGTTGGAAATGGCCCTTTTTCCAGGGTTATCCCAAAACTTTTTGCTTCTTCCTCCCTTGTTTTTCCTGACCCGTAGTTGTTGGCAATAGGACCCTGGGCACTTTACTACTGCTGATCAGTGCTAAAGTGCATATGCTCTCGGTATAAATTGTTATTATAATTGGTTATCCATGATTGGCATATTTGTATCACCAAGAAGTCCCTAGTAAAGTGCACTGAGTGTGCCAGGGCTGGTGATTCAAATGCTACTAGTGGGCCTGCAGCACTGATTGTGCCACCCACATGAGTAGCCCTAAAATGGTGTCTCAGGCCTGCCACCGCAGTACCTGTGTGCAGTCCCCACTGACCAGGCCTAACCCATCCCTTTCTGTATACATTGGACACCCCCATGGAAGGCCCAAGGTACCCCCCCCTGGGCAGGGTGCAGTGTATGTGAAAGGAAGAGCATGTACTAGTGCAGGTGACATTCTCTGGTAGTGAATTACAGCCATTTTCATTTTTCACTATTGTAAGGCTATCTTGCCCATAGGCTATAATGGGGAATGCTGTGTACAGTGGTTACCTGCATATCTTCCCATAGGAGCAAGATAGGACATAAAAGTCTGGTAATTCTGAACTCAGAATTTAATAACACATCTTTTAGTAAAGGTGTTTGTTAAATCCTGTGTTTGAGAACAGCACTTTTTAGAAAGTGGCTGTTCTGTTGTCTGACCTTTCTGTGTGCTTTGGCTGTTTGTGAATTGACTGCCTGGTTTGTGAGTGACAGGGCTGGGACAGAATGAGTCCGCCCAGTGGTAAATAGAGAGATCTGCATCTAGATGGGAGGGAGGAGTTGCACCTGGGACCTGAATAGGACTGGTCCTGCCCCCCACAGTGCTGGCTCCACCCCCACTGGTGCGTCTGATGTCTCTGCCCGGCACTGTGAAAGGAGAGAAGGAATCATGTCAACAAAGTGCTCCAGGGCTGTGCTTTCCCTCCACAATGCTGGATCCACCTCCTGCTGAGCGGCTGACGACCCTGACCCTCTCTCTGAATGGAAAGGAGAGGCCAGGAAAACAAAGTGCTCAAGGAACACCTAGAACTAGATCAGACCGGGCTCAGAGCCCTCCTGCACAAAGGGAACAAAGACTTTTAGGGGTATCAGTAAAGGACCCCAGACTACAGAAAATCATGTCATCCTGGAATCAAGAAGGAACCTCTGCCAAGGAGAAAGCTGGAAGACTGAAGAAGGAAGACTGACCTGCAGTTGCTTTGCTGCCAAGAAGAGGGGAAGGACTTTGCTTTGTGTCGTGTCCCCTTGCTTGAAGAAATCTCTACGGGCCTGAAGAAGAGCTGGCTCCCTGTTAAGAAGTCCCAGGAACAAAAGGACTTCACCCCCGGCTTCCCCGAACTCTACTGAGAGAGTTCTGTCCTCCCTAGAGTGCTTGGGCCAGTTGTGGAGCCTCTGGAAGTTGTACCTGTGTTGAGAAGCTGGAAACCAAGATTTTAAGAACTTTATGCAAACTTTAACGCATCGCTCGCTTGCGGAGCGCATACCCGTCAGTGCGAGGAAATTCCTTCCGCCTCGAAGGCTGAGATCGTCACAGTGCCTGTTACCGCTGCCGGTGTCGTCGCATCCTTTGCTTACGGGCTGCACCAGTCCGGTGCGGGAAGATTACTATTGCTGCGAGTATTGTCGCAGAGCCTGTCATCACTGGGTGAGATCGATGCACCGCTTGCTTGCGGACTGCATCACATTGCTGCAAGAGTTGTCGCAGCGCCATCGCATCGAGGAGCCGTGCGAGAAGATCGATGCTGTGCCGCGCCTCGCCGCACCGCTGCACCTGAGATCGTTGCCGCCCCAAAGATCGTCGTACCTTTCTGAGACTACGAAACCTGTGCACCGGAATCCATACAAGGTATCGTAGCCCTCTCCATACAGACTGGAGTCATCGCAACACGCCAGCTGCATCCAGCGGGATTATCGCATCGCCTCCCCAGGGTCTCAGGAGTGACGCATCGCTTGTTTTTCAATGCTGCAGCTTTCCCTTGGAATTTTTGTTGCATCTAAAGGTACTGTTGGCTAAAACGTGACGCAACTGTGGATTATTTTAACGCAACCCTAAGAACTCTTTTTAAATTATATCCTTCAACTGAGTATGTTGTATTTTTGTCGTTATGGTCTTGTTTAGTTTAGATTAAATACTAAACTGGTGAGGAGGCAATTTGTGGTGTTTTCAGTGTTATTGTGAGTGTTGGTACAATTACTTTGCACACTGCCTTCTATAAGCCTAACTGCTCGTGCCAAGCTTCCAAGGGGGTGAGCAGGGGTTATCTGAAGAGTGTATCCTTCTTACCCTGACTAGAAGCAAGGGTCCCTATTTGGACAGTGGTACCTACCCTTGCCAACTAGAGACCCCCAGTTCTAACACCGGGTGTACCAATCATGGATCCTAATTAAAAATGATGGTAGATAAAGCCTTCCAGTTCTATGTGTGTTATATGAAACCTGTGTAATTTCTGTAAATATCTAATCTCCTACAAATCACCACAATGATTTGTGGTTGTACTGATTTAAAATTACCGAAACCATTATTTTGATTCTCCAAATCCATTCAAACTTTTATTTTAGTTGTGCAAGCTGAGAACGACAGTAAATGTAGTACTCCTGACCAGTCACAATTTGCCCAGAAGCTCCGTTTGAAAGCTAACAATTTAAACCTGCTGAATGTTGAATCACCTGGAAGTCAGTGCACTGTTTAGTGTGAACTTTTAAAAAGTATGAAAAACCAATGCAGAACATTAAAAGACATTTAAAAACTTAAGGTCCACATCACCTACCATACAACAATGCAAGAACATGTGAATATAAAACACATGAATTTACAGTTAATATGCAGAACCCTATGTCATGTATAACACCTTCAACTATACCTTGATTTTTCTCAATAACATCCCTTTGCATTCTGCTACGTGTGATTTTGGTGGAGCCATACACATTTTGTTCTAAAAATAGCCAGCATGTAAAGTGAAGTTGGCTAAAACTGCTTTTCGATGACTCGTTTAACCCATGCAAAATGACCATGTTCACCTCTGGTTCTATTGTTAGGATTTTTACATTTGCAACTTTACTCTTTACATTACACATACAAGACGACACGCACATGAATTCATGGGAAAATGGACTAGATGGGAGTCTTATTTCTGACATTGAACAAAATTAGACTGCTCTAAGTTCAAACAGAAATTTGCCACATGATAGCAAATCTTTTTACAGATTTCCTGTCGGCCCTGTGATTTTAAACACCCGCAGCATAGAACAGTATGTGTAATGCACCCTTGTTGCCCATTTTCCACATAGAAAATCAAGCAGTGGGAAATCCAATGGGTCTTGCCTTTACGACCAACAGGCTTTGCCAATGCTTTTATGTGATGCATAATAGCATTGATAAACAAGCATTTACAATGCAACGGTTTCGCCTTTGCAAAAGTTAGAGCTATTGGCATTGTAAATGACACATTTTTTATTTATGTGTTGGTTTTGAAAACATATAAATAAATGGCATTGTCATTTACAATGCCAATAGCTTAATCTCTCGCAAATACAAGACCTATTGCGTTTGTACCCACACACACACACAGAGCCACACGCACAGCCACACGCACAGAGCCACACGCACACACACACACACATAGATGTGGTGGATGTGGGGGGGGTGGATCTGGTGGATGTGGTGCTTGTGGATGTGGTGGTGGTGGATGTGGTGGTGGTGGTGGATGTGGTGGTGGTGGTGGATGTGGTGGTGGTGGATGTGGTGGATGTGGGGGTGGATGTGTTGGTGGATGTGGTGGTGGATGTGGTGGTGGTGGTGGATGTGGTGGTGGTGGATGTGGTGGTGGTGGATGTGGTGGTGGTGGATGTGGTGGTGGTGGATGTTGTGGTGGTGGATGTCGTGGTGGTGGATGTCGTGGAAGTGGTGGTGGATGTGGTGGTGGATGTGGTGGGGTGGTGAATGTGGTGGTGGATGTGGTGGTGGTGGGTGTGGTGGATGTGGTGGTGGAAGTGGTAGTGGTGGTGGCGGTGGATGTGGTGGTGGTGGATGTGGTGGTGGATGTGGTGGTGGATGTGGTGGGGTAGTTTGTAAGCTACAGCATATAATGTTACAAATCCAGAACATCTGAAACATACAGAAAAAATGCAAAGTAAAGGCTTTGGTGAGCGCGGGCAAGTGACCTCCATTGTTTTAGTCGTGGGTGGTGCATTTTTTTCAATATGCCAGTATAAGGGTTCCACTGAGACACAGCATCGTGTATTCAACGGCTTTACCAAGTGATGCAAACCACTGTTGTAGAGTCTGAGCGCTTCCAAATTTACATAGGATCGTATGAACCTAACGGGTAAAAAAAGGACAAGCTGCCTTCAACGCCCCTTAAAAGAAATAGAGCTAGTACTATCACAAATAACGACTTAGGTCATTTATGACTGCTGTGATGTTTACATGTTTCTCCGACCTAACAAACCGAAACTTTGCTTTATTATACTGACACCACTTAGGCCAACAAACTCGACATGCGATGGCTCTCACGCTATGCTAAAAAGTTAGAGCTATTGGCATTGTAAATGACACATTTTTTATTTATGTGTTGGTTTTGAAAACATATAAATAAATGGCATTGTCATTTACAATGCCAATAGCTTAATCTCTCGCAAATACAAGACCTATTGCATTTGCACCCACACACACACAGAGCCACACGCACAGCCACACGCACAGAGCCACACGCACACACACACACACACATAGATGTGGTGGATGTGGGGGTGGTGGATCTGGTGGATGTGGTGCTTGTGGATGTGGTGGTGGTGGATGTGGTGGTGGTGGATGTGGTGGTGGTGGTGGTGGTGGTGGATGTGGGGGTGGATGTGTTGGTGGATGTGGTGGTGGTGGTGGATGTGGTGGTGGTGGATGTGTTGGTGGTGGATGTTGTGGTGGTGGATGTCGTGGTGGTGGATGTCATGGAAGTGGTGGTGGATGTGGTGGTGGATGTGGTGGTGGATGTGGTGGTGGATGTGGTGGTGGTGGGTGTGGTGGTGGAAGTGGTGTTGGCGGTGGATGTGGTGGTGGTGGATGTGGTGGTGGATGTGGTGGGGTAGTTTGTAAGCTACAGCATATAATGTTACAAATCCAGAACATCTGAAACATACGGAAAAAATGCAAAGTAAAGGCTTTGGTGAGCTCGGGCAAGTGACCTCCATTGTTTTAGTCGTGGGTGGTGCATTTTTTTCAATATGCCAGTATAAGGGTGCCACTGAGACACAGCATCGTGTATTCAACGGCTTTACCAAGTGATGCAAACCACTGTTGTAGAGTCTGAGCGCTTCCAAATTTACATAGGATCGTATGAACCTAACGGGTAAAAAAAGGACAAGCTGCCTTCAACGCCCCTTAAAAGAAATAAAGCTAGTACTAGCACAAATCACGGCTTAGGTCATTTATGACTGCTGTGATGTTTACATGTTTCTCCGACCTAACAAACCGAAACTTTGCTTTATTATACTGACACCACTTAGGCCAACAAACTCGACATGCGATGGCTCTCACGCTATGCTAAAATCCATCAAGTGTCTGTCCTATGCTTTTTCTGGTTACATAGAAATGCATGTATAAACAGAGCATGTCACTTCCGTTCATATGATGCATCCTTGGTACTTGGTGCACGTCCTGTTTTGTAAGTGTCAGCCATGTGCTGACCAATTGAGTGCTTCACAAACAGGGGATGGGCTGCTCCAAGACTGAACCTAATATTAAAAATATGAAACGCATTGTGAGGTATTGTACAGCGTTTTTCAATCTGTTTATGAAATGCATTGTACATTTCAAAAGATCTTTCTGCGTCAAAAATAAAATAAGGTACAAAACAGTGAGGAACTTCAAGAGCAAAACAATGACTGCCTTCAGCACCTACGGATAGTGTGAGTGGGTGACCCGACCATATAAACACCTGCCCGCCAACACCGAGGCCGAACTGTGGGACTAGCTCTGGGGCGAGCTGAGGCTCTCTGAACATCTGTAGGCGTCTGGGCATCCGAGGGGGCTCTGAAACGCGGCAGTATGTTAATGAATCTCACCATCAGAGCGGACATGTAACACGTTTTAAATCCTGTCATGGGGGAAGGAGGGGTGAGAGACAGTGGTGTACACCGCCTATCTGTTTTTGTATTGTACAAAAGCAAGGGTTCCAAACCTTTCTTCAGTGAATTACGCAGCAGCTCCAGTTATGTCCTCTTAGCAATCACAGGACATATAAAAAAATGCATAAACAGGTGGAACACTTTCGTGACATAGTACAACGCAGGTTCTGGTAAGTTATCGCAACCATAACCCTGCACTATAGTTCATTATCATGTCAGGTGCACCTATGGCATTATAGAAACATTACACTGTTATGTATTCTCGTCCCATTCCATTAAGGATAAATGTTTTATATATTGCCAATAACATTTTACAGGTCGATACTTTTACAACTGCTAATATACCTCTTAGTATGTGGCATAGGCTCTGTATAGTGTGCATGTGGATGTCATTGAATTATTAAATATGACCCCACCCCCCCCCGGGATTGTGGTGGATCATGGTACATTCCCTATTGGTATTTGGGTGACAATGTATATTACACCATGCAATAACCTATAACTTTTATATTTCGATGGTATTTGGTGAGACAATATTACACCCTGCTCTACCCTATAACTTTTATATTACACCAATGCGCGAGAAACCAGCTGAGAACGAGAGAAAATAAAAGGTGATGAGAAAGAAAAGGGGTCAAAACCGGCAAAGATAAGAATTGAAGGAGAGTAAAAGATCAAGGGGGGGGAGAGCGAGGGGCCAACGTGGAGGGAGAGAGGGGAGTAGAGAAAGAGAGGGAGCGGTGGCAGTAAGAATGAATGTGCGAAAGAAACCCGAAGGGCATAAAAAAAATGAAATGTGCATCATGCTAGTGAGCTCAGGTGACCACAGTCCACCCCGCCGTCCCCCCCCCCATTTTATCCTCACCCTGTACCATTTCTGGGTCTCACTTTGGATGGGCGGCAGCCTGCCGTGTCTCCCTAAGCCCCCTGCCCCTCGTGCACCCCTCCCCCTCCACCACATACCTGTCCTCTGCGGTTCTGGTTCTGGGATGCTCAAGGCAGTCTCCGGGCGCACATCATATGCAGGCTGGGCAGGAAATCGGGGTGCAGACTGGGGAGGGGTGCGCCTTTTTTGGGGGTGAGATTTTGCTTCAGGTGTGAACCCCCGCTTCACAGGTGAACGTTTACCCCTGAAATGCGTGCTCTTATATCAGGGGGTGAACTCTGTCTCCTGGTGTGTACTTCGTTCCTCGGTCCCGTCTTCTGCTGAGATCCTCTTGTAATATTGGGGCGCACGTTTATTCCTGGGGTTGCATTATAGCTCCTATGAAACACTTTTGACCTGAGGTGTCGTCTCCTTCTAGAGCTGCACTACTATCTTGGGGTTTTCTCTTTTTCTGAGGTGCACTCTTGTTCCAGGGTGCTCTAATGTCCAACTGGTACCCCCTTGTTACCGAAGGCGCTCTTTTGCTGCTGGCCGCCACCCTGCTCTGGAGGAGCACTCTTACAGCTGTTGGTGCCTCTTGTTACCGAAGGCGCACTTCTGTCCCTGGCGCACTTTTGCTGCTGTCGCTATCTCTTGTTACCAAAGGCGCACTTCTGTCCCTGGCGCACTTTTGCTGCTGTCGCTATCTCTTGTTACCGAAGGCGCACTGTTGTCTCTGGTGCACTTTTGCTGCTGGCCGGCACCCTGTTCTGGAGAAGCACCTTTACAGCTTTCGGAACCTCTTGTTACCGACGGTTTACTTCTGTCCCTGGAGCACTCTTACAGCTGTTGGTGCCTCTTGTTACCGAAGGCGCACTTTGTACCTGGCTCACTTTTGCTGCTGGCCGGCACCCTGCTCCGGCGCACTACTGTCCCTGGCGCACTTTTACAGCTGTCAGTGCCTCTTGTTACCGAAGGTGCACGTCTGTCCCTGGCGCACTTTGCCCTATCACAGACTTTTCCAGCATGCAGTTTCAATGGTTCAATGTGAAAATCTTCCAAGTAAAAACAGTGGTGTATTTTACATCAATGTTATCATATTTTCTTGATTATGAAAGGATTATATGGGTTTTTGAATTGCCTTTGGATTACTTTTTTGGTATTAAATACAGCCCCATTACTCCCTCCCCTCCTACCTCTTCACATTGTGTTTTATTGTATTGGACTGTGTTGTAGCTTTGGGAAGAGAAGAGAAGTAAAGAAGAGAGGAGAGGTGACGAAGAGAAGGGAAGGGAAGGGAAGGGAAGTGAAGGGTGTGAGAGAGAATGAAGACGGGACGAAAGGAAGAGTTAAGGAATGTGGGTTGAATTGAAGTAGCTGCCTGTGCTTTGTCAGAGTCATTCAACACCTACACATTCTCCCAGGTTTGAGACGTCACCTCACCGCCATATCTGTCCTTAGGTTCTGATTGCATGTGTTGTGTAAACTGTTTGCCCTGCTATTTGCACACTGCTGCTGCCTGTGCCAGAGTGCACGAGCTGATAGGATACCGAGTAACGTAATCGTGCTTTCTATGGTTTTCTGGAATGTGGGCAGTACATAGGTTTCCTTTGAACTATGGCAGGTTGTGTTCTCGCGGCATTATCACAGTGCCCCACCTTGTGCCTGTGGCTGACAATAGGACGCAAGAGTGCAAGCATTCCAGGAGGGCAGCGCAAGCCCCTCCCTCCGCGTCACTCTCCCGCCTAAACAGCTGTTGAGAGATAAACCCGCAGCAGTCTTCAGGGCGACGCCTCGTCCCTGTCACAAGATGTGCTGCAGCAAATGTCCTTGTTCGTGAGCACATACCTGGCCTCTCAGCGCGTGAGAAAGTGAAGAATGCAGTCTGCCTTCTCATATTTATAGCATGAGAGGCTGGGAAAAAACGCCTAGGACCCCGTTCACAAAAACTTCACTTTTGTGAATGCAGAATACCATGGTCACAAGTTACATTTACAACAAGTCAGGTCCCGGGCTGGCAGCCAATCACAGCGCGGCCCGGGAAATGACGTCAAGGGGGTGTCCCGGGCCGGCAGCCAATCACAGCGCGGCCCGGGGAATGATGTCACGGGGGTGTCCCGGGCCGGCAGCCAATCACAGTGCGGCCCGGGACACACGGCAACAAGGGGCGGGACTTAAAAAAAGAGTCAGAAACGCCCACGATTCACGTTCTGACCGGGAAAGAGTGATGGACAACCATGTCTTCCAATGGCTAGCCTCCATTTATGGAGCTAGCCAATGGAAGAAGGGGCGGTTTCAAGTCCCCACTACTGAGATAACATTAGGTTTCGCCCTGGGCGGAGCACTGCTTCGCCGTGCTACGGCCAGGGCAAAACCTAAAAAGTAGTGCTATTTGCTGACGCTGTTTAATGATCATCAAAGTAAAAGGTGCAACGATGTGCCCTCTGTTGGCAGTCGAGTCATTCTGTAGGCAGGTGTATGCATCAACACACATGTATCATCTACAGAACGTCGAGGGTGCCATTTTCTTTACATTTTTACTGATCGATCTAAGCTGGAGAGTAGCATCTAGATTGGTCAGTTTAAAAAAAAAGAAAGTTGAAAGTGTGCAAAAGCGCTTTGTGGATTGCTGGCAACAATTTGCTACCTACCCTCCAAAGCAATATATTTATTCAAACATAAAAACTACTGTGGTGGTGGAGTATCGGAAAAGCGAGTGGGGAAAGTAGGGCTAGTGGAAACAACAGGGAGTGGGCAGGGGGAGGAGGGAAAGAGCAACACAGGGGTACATGCAGAATCACAGGAATGAGATAGTAACATGCGGTGGGGAGAGAAGCATATGAGGGAGGCGGCTACCCGGAGCACGGGGTTCAAGGGCTGAAATGCAAGGGTTGAGAGGGAGCAGCCACAAGTGAGAGAACAAACATAGAGCATGAGGGGGAGGAGAGGAAGACAAGGGCAAGAGAGTTTGAAAACACATGTACACTGACGGAGTATTTAACCACAAAGAGGAAATAGTTCACTAAAAGTGAGCAATTGAAGGACACAAGTCAGTCAGTCAAGAGGATGGTAAAGAGGTTATGCTTAAGGGGAGGGACAAACCCAAGATGAACAAGGAAATTCCTCTATTAAGAAGAAAGCAAATAAGAGTGACAATCAAGTCAAACAATGGTAAGCAGCAAGAGGGATGTAAGCCCCTGTAAAATCCTGAGAAGCTCACAATCTGTATTTTGCTTTACCTAAAAAACACAAAAAAGCACTATACCAATAAATGTGTGCTCTAACAGCTACAAGATGAATTTCAAAGCCTAGATAGTCAAAATACAAAGCTGCCAAGTGGCCCTATGTTATTAATGACACCTTCATCAAATCTTGCTGCTTAGCCAACAGCAGTTGACATGCTTGGATTTTTGAGACCATATTTAAACTGTTACAAGCTACACAACAGGACGCAGAATGCAATACAACACTGGTTAACATATAATTGCTGATGGTATCGCACATAGAAAGAAGCCACTTGCCAATCTATGAGCAAATTTTAACTTACATCCCGACATAACCACCCAACAAATTCCTTAACCAGTGCTTGGATTATCAGAGAACACTTTTCCAAAACTTGTGATTGTCCTGAACATGCTCCAGACTAGCAAAGAGAATAAAAGAAAAATGTAGCTATGCTAGTAATAGAAGGTAGAATTCTTACTTTGATTCTCAAACTTCTATTATTGAATAAGGTCAAGAGTTTGTTAAATCTCAAATCACTAAAATTCTGGTTATCTCGAGTTCAAGTAAATTGGTTCATCTCCTGTTAATTAAAATGTTCCAGACCATTGTTTCACCCAAAGGGAGTGAGAGTTGACCGGCATTGATTTATTTATATATTTATGTATTTGTATGTTTATTTATTTATTCATTCAGGTATTTATTTTGTGAAATCCCTATTGCCAATCCTCTTTGGATTCAGACGTCTTCTTTATTGCAAAATATCCCCAGGCACCACCACCAAACAGATCACACAACGTATCCACTATCCTAACCCCAGTTTGTTTGAAATGTTGCTCCTCTGGGTGCCAGGGGCCATCATCGCATCGCTCAACTGCGCACAGCGACATCATGAAGTCGCTTTGCTTAATAATGTATTTAGAACTGCTCCGGCGAGTGTCTTTTTTCCATAACTCTATTTATTGATTTTGAGTTTATTACAGACAACGAGGAAATAGATAGCAGGCCCATATGTTTTGTGGCAGGCAATGCATCTCCTGATGGATTTAGTGCATTATTTTCAATGCTACAGATTGTATGTTGGCGTCAGGCAGAGCAGGATACTGAGATTTCCTAGGGCAGATGCAGGGATTGCATTCGATTGAGAGTAATAACTCTGTTTTAAGTGCTCAGAGAAAGTATAGTTCTTCTTTTTCAGTGAATCTGTCTCATTTAAGTTCTAATGCTTTAGCCAAATTGCCCATTCAGTTTTTGACTTCCATTAACACGCTTTACAATTAGAGGTGATTTTCCCCGCAGCAGTATACACCCTTTGGCCAGTTAAAACATTTAAGTGATAGTGAGGAAAAGAAGGCGAGGGGGGGGCAGGGGGGTTAGGTCAAATCAAGGGATTTTCTACAGAATCCAATCGCACTATTGGACTAATTTGGGAGTCTAGCTGGATTACAAACCTTCCTTCACAATGTACGGCCTGGGGGCCTCAAGCTGCCCTCCTGACCTTCACCTCGGCTCCCCAGTTGAAGGAATGCACTGGACTGCTGTTCCTTGAGACAGCACTAACATTCAGAGAGATGTGAAATAAACAGGCAATGGTTTATAACTAAAGTATAAAACAAGAAGTAAATAAGGTGCCCTGCACCACTTAACTGTAACAACAGATTAATTTTTGAAGACATTTTGAAAGAAATGTGCAAAAATATGATGCAATTTCTTCAGAATTAAAAAAATGTATTTTATTAACATGCAGACGTGTTTCGCTTCAGTAAATCAGATTATATCAATGCATTCAGAATATATATATTTTTTTTAAACATAGTTTTAAAAAATTAACGTAGAAGCATTTAAGCCTCCTACCACACAGACAACAATGCCAATAGTGAACTAAGAGGAAAGTCAGTTGTCACTTGGTACCCTCTGGGTGGCCTGGGTTGGTATTCCACATGCATATAAATTTAGTTTATTAAATTAAACACAAAAGAAGATTTGTACAACATATACACTGATCTGGTGTATTTCAAGGTGCTGTTATATGTCATAATGAAGTTAATGGAGTCAAAATGAAATTAGACAAATGCATAGGATCACGCATTTGGAAAAGTGGTGAAGCTGGGACTGATATCAGGTTTTTGGTTTCACATTGAACAATTCAATTGTATTCACATGTAATAATCAAGTTACTTGTGTTTTACACTTGACTGTCTCAAGGCTTACCCAAGGTGCAGTAAAGAAATAGCGATTCAGAGACAGAATAACACAGGACTGTTCAATCTATGACATACTAGAGACTGGGAGCTTCATCTAGAAGATACTATGGAATGCAACACCCAAAATGACCCATTGACTAACTGACCACAACATGATCTGCTTCAGCTATGACCACCTAAACCGGTCCACCCCCGACTACATCCCACCCCCATCATGCTGGTATCAATGCGGCACAATACAGACCGTACTTTGTGGCCACTGGGAAAATGTTTATGAGCACCCATGCTTCACAACATGATCTGTTTACAGTCCTGTACCCGCATAGAGCGTTTCTTTTCCGTGTCTTTAGGGTATAGGTTAACTCCAAACACTCTCTGCATCAGTATATGTGGCGTCGACACCAGAACTTGGAACAGGGCGACCGTGCACCCAGCCCATTCCGAAATCCGTGCGATTTTCCACAGAAAACAGTTCGCTTTTCAATTGCAGATTTACTTGCATCTTTTTCTCAGACTGTTTTCCAGCTACTCAGCAAGTGAGTATGTTCTGTTCGGCGCACGCTTGTTAAGGGTGCCTGCGTTTCAGCTGGTCACCTGTGCTCGCTCATTTGCTTTACGCAAGTTGGCGGTGTCCTATTTGCATTGCTTTTCAGCCCTGCCTTCACTTTACTGTACTCTCCAGCCTACTTTCTAACTGATTTCCTCTTCCAGCTAAAATGTGTGTGTTTCTCTCCTAAACCTAGTGCTGCGTCCAACTGCGTCCGATGGGTCAAGAAGAAAGTGTTGCAGAGCCAGAACTCGCTGGGACATGACAAACAGCTTTAAAACCTGCCAGCGCCCTTCCATTCCAGCAGCAGACAGTTCTGGATTTTAGAGGTAGATTTCAGCACGTGTAATGCCACGAGATCAGTAAAACATCCGGCAATGCACAGGTGGATGGATGCACGAGCTAGGATGTTACTGTTTGCTCCTACTGCTCACCAATCAAAGGGCGTCTTTGCAGAGGCTGGCATTACCTTAAGGTGAATTAAGACTCAAAGGCTCAGTCATTAGGGGTCGGTAATGGGCTCCACACTACACAAGTCGGTTGTGTAGTGTCCTGCTGGACATGGTCTAGTTGTTTGAATGATGTAACCCACATTTTACACCCACCCACCACTGGTGTCACGAGTCACGTGACCCAGTCAATAAAGAGAGCGGAGCGCACATGCTCTGGCCGATTCACTAGCCCACTATCCTGGTGTCCGTGTCTCATTAGCAGTACCATAATGTGGGCCTAGGACCCAACATTACACTGGCAACGAGGTAGCTGTTCCCCGCGTGCACCAGCTAAAGAAGAATAATATAATAATAATCCACATTTGTAAAGCGCACAATCACCCGTAAGGGTCTCTAGGCGCTGGGGGCCGTCGGGAAGATTAAGCAAGCTATTGCCCAGAGTCACATGGTGCTGGGCTAACCTGCCGCCGGAGCCGAGGATCGAACCCTGATCCCCAGATTCCAGCGTCAGCCGCCCTTGCCGCGGCGCCACAAGGGGGAGAGAATGATGCCTGCCTAAACGCAAACCCCCTGCGATGATCGGAGCCGGCCGCCGAGAAGCCTGCGGAGCGAGTGCCTAGCCCCGAGCCTGCACGTCCATGAGAAGGTGACTGGGAGCCCACCCCGCACCTCTCCAGCCTTGCCGAGTGCTGCCGTGCGGAGGAAGGCACACAGAGACACAGCGGACCGACCGGAGCCCACCCGTGTTGGCCCCCACCAAGCATGAACTGCCCCCATGCATGGGGTGAAGAGCGGACTGACCGGAGCCCACCCGCGTCGGCCGCCACTGACCCCTACCACGGAGAGACCAACGCGGAGCCCACCCACGTGGTTGAACAGGCCCGTAGGCCGGAGGTGAGCCCAGGCGCTGCGAAATGCCCGGGGGACCGCGCAAGCCAGAAGCGACCCCCCCATATGACTGTACATCAAGCGTAGCCCACCCGCATGGCCATGGCGCCCTGCCGAGCCCGATGCGGCCGAAAATAAACACATGGAGAAGCAAAGCCAGCGGAGCCCACCCGCGGCCTGCCTGCAGCGTCCCCCGTCCTCCGCCGCGCAGCGTATGTGAAGTGAGGCTGCGGCGGCGGGGTGGATAATCTTCGAAGGGAGCACCCGCAGGGTGTGGGGAGCTGCGGGACACTCATGGAAAAGCGGAGCCCACACGCATCATCATGAGCCCCTTCACCCCCCCCCCCCTGAAACATGAACTGCCGGCACCCGCGCGTGTGCCCGACGCTGCCAATAACATAAAAGAAATAAAGAGACACTCACTGCAGGGAGGCCGGAGTCATCGCGTGGCATCTGGCCGCCCCTGAGCGTCCCGAGCAGCAGCCACCGGAAAAGGAGCCCCATCCACGAACCTGGAGTGCACAGCCAGCAGGACAGGAGCAGATCTCTACGAGCCCTACTGTCGGCCGGCAAGACATTCCACCAGTGAGGGAGAGGCCAAGCCTGCAATGCACCTACACAAAAGCACCCAGAACCAGTAGATACTCTGGGGCAGGAGGCGCGAGGCCCACAGCATTGAAAGCCTGCTGGGACTCGCGAGCTGTGAAAGAACGCAACACTGTCACCTGGTGGCCAGTTCCCAGAACTGCAGGCTAAAAGGGACAAACAAGCCTTTAACAACCCAAGAACTACTGCAGCTAAGCAAAGCAGACTCCCAGCCGAGGACAGGCTGCGAAGCAGCTTTTTGGAACAAGGCAAGTGCACAGCAGCACAGAGACCGTAACAGCCTGCCACATATAGCAGAACACTGCCACACCTGCATGGCGCCAAGTCGCCACCCAGACCTTAAGGACAAAGAGGGACGGCGCAGGAACGCGCCAGAAACGCAGGAACGTGCCAGGAGTGCAGTTAACTCCACACAGGACACTCAGCAGAACCCACAGCAAGTGCGCCCAAGGAATCAAAAGCGACAACGCCAGCGAAAGTCACAGGAGCGGTGACGTAACCATCTGCACCCAACGAAGCACGGGAAGAGCGCGGACAAAAGCGCGCCAACGCTAAAGCACCACAACAGCAGTGAAGACAACTGCATCATGCTACACAGCAAGGAAGCTTCACGACCGCCAACCGCAAGCAGCAAAGTGCAAGAACCACCCACACACATCAGGACAGTGCGGCACTGCGCAGGAATGCACCAGGAGTTAAAGAACTCCATGCACAAGGACGGGCAACGGAAGAGTGACGCAAGACCACTACGCAACCAGAGAAGGCAAAGCAACCAGGCACGGTTAACGCCCCAAGAATATGAAGAGCGCAGACAAAAACGCGCCAACGCAAAAGCACTGCAACGGAAACAAGTGGCGATCCCAAGGGTCACGGACAACATGAAGACTCACGAAGAGGAAGGAAAGCCGGCCACCCAGCCTGGTCTCAAAGAGGAGAAAGCCGGCCACCCAGCCTGGTCGCAAGGAGAAGAAAGCCGGCCATCCAGCCTGGTCGCAAGGAGAAGAATGCCGACGATCCGGTCTGGTCGCCAGGGAGAAGAATCCGACCACACAGTCTGGTCGCAAAGGAAAGGAAGTCGACCACCCAGTCTGGTCGCAAGGAAGGTAAAACAGACCACCCAGCCTGGTCACAAGGAAGATGACGCCAGAGAATCGACTAGAAAGAAAAGTGGAATGACTAGTCAGATGGTCGCCAGGGCAGAGAGACCTGGCAGGAGGTCGGCTCCGAAGACAGAAGACGTCCGTGAACCAAATGCCCAAGAGAGTGTCCGGAAGAGGACCCGAAGAGACGAACGCAACACCCACAAGAACCATGAGTAACAAGAAGCAAGAAAGTTAGCAACGACCAGTCCAGTCACAGAAGAGAAGAAGATAGTGTCCGAACGCCCGGACAAGATCAGAGGGAAACAGGCGGAGTGCACGCTGCCTGGAGAAGCCTGATCAGGAAGACAAGGACAGCGAGATGACCAGACCGTTTTGCGAAAAGGAAATGGAGCTGAAGGGCACGACGCCATGAAGGAAGGAGAAGAAGAAAGGAGTCATGTGGCACGATGCCATCAAGAACAACACAATCCAGAAAGGTGAGGAGAGGTGTGACAAGTCTACACACCCACCAGAAGAAGAGGTGACACGCACCACAACACCGCATACAATGACCCACATGTCCAGGAGAACATTGCTGGCACTAGGAATAGAACAGGCATCTACTTACAAGTTCCCCGACGACCGGTCGACTACAGGAGAGTATAGGCTGGACCATTGGTGACACCTACCTTTGGGATTGAGTGGAAGATTTGGATGCGGAGAGCGCTCAGACGTCCGGCAGAAGGAGAACTGACCACTCCACACCAGCCCGTGGATATCCAAGGGGCAAAGGCCTCAGGGACACCGGTGGCAGAGGGTTCCAACAAGAGAGATGGATCCACCACCATCTATCCTGCACGTCCGGGGAAGAAGAAGAACTTGTACGCAAAGGCAAGAGTTAACAGCCACCCTCCAGGTGGAGCTACGGACTGCGAGGTAGTAATCTCATTGCCTCCTCCATTCACACCCAGACTGTGGAGCTGGAGCAACGCTGTAGAGAACACCCAGCCCAGAGGAAACCTGAAGAAGAGGGCCTCCGGGACATCTCGTGGCAGGAGAACCCCCGCGAGAGGGGCGTCCCAGTGAGAGGGATGTCCTTCAACCACACCCTCTTTTGCAATGTGAAGCCAAGCTGCCTACAGTGAAGAAACCAGACGGACTAGTGGAAGACAACATCCATCAAGTCTACCATCTGGTCATCCTGTTCGGCGTCACCCCAAAAGCAAGATCTCAGTGGACTGAAGAACACACTGCCAAGGCGCAAGTCCAGAAGAGCACGCCCACCAAGTACCAAGACGTCGTGCCCAAGAAAACTAACATTTCAGCGTCAAGTTCCAGCGCCGTCATCTAGTAAGCAGCTGAAGAGACTCTTTCTAAAGTTATGAGATTGCATATTTTGTGTTTTTCCTCCCACAGGTTCGGACTTTGTTTTGTCTCAACTTTTATTAAAGCTGGGGAGGAATGTAGTGTCCTGCTGGACATGGTCTAGTTGTTTGAATGATGTAACCCATATTTTACACCCACCCACCACTGGTGTCACGAGTCACGTGACCCAGTCAATAAAGAGGGCGGAGCGCACGTGCTCTGGCCCTTTCACTAGCCCACTATCCTTTTGTCTGTGTCTCATTAGCAGTACCATAATGCGGGCCTAGAGCCCAACATTACAGGTTGCAAATGTAATGCTTTTTCGTGGTTGGAGGGGTAAAATCAGTAACTTTTTAATTTCCCAGTGGCAGAGAAAATGACCACAGTATTCCTATCTCGTGTTGCTGTTAGATGTCTGGTTATGTTGTCTGCTAGTTCTAAGACACCAGGAACAAGAGAGATCAGTAATCATAACTTCACGAAAAACTGTAATTTCATGTGAATGGTGGTGTCTGGACCTGCTATAGCAAATATGATTTTAGGTCATAACAGTTATAGTTTGCCTGTCACAATGCAAGCAATGTATCAAGTACATAGACCAAGATTTAGGGGCCTCATTTACAAGGCCTTGCATCAGTTTTGTGCTTCCGATGCGTCACTTTTGTGACGCATCTGCGGCGTAAAACATGTCTCCTGTTGCGCACTATTTACAAGGTGATGCATCTAAGCAGATGCGTCACTTTGTAAATCCCTGCGCTACATTATACCTGTGTCAGGTATAATGTATGCAGGGGGCAGCGTTCCCTGGCAAAAAGCTTTGTAGAAGTGACGCAGTGAAATCTATGAGATTTCACTGCGTCACTTCTAGGACACCGCTGCGTCAAAATCTTGCGCCTGCCTCACAGCAGGCATAGGACTAATGCGGGCCCTTGCACATGGGGCTTGCCCCATGTGAAAGGATGCATTGCTGGGGTTGTGTCACTTTTGTGACACACTCCAGCAATGCGTCACTTTTGCGCTTACAGATAAGTCAGAAATACTGACTCACAGCAGGCATAAGACTGACGCAGGCCCTTTCACATGTGAAAGGACGCATTGCTGGAGTTGCGTCACTTTTGTGACACACTCCAGCAATGCGTCACTTTTGAGCTTACAGATACGTCAGAAACACTGACGTATCTGTAACTCCTTGCAACATGCTGCGTCATACATTAAATATTTTTTGAAAGAAACAAGGGAACCCAAAGGTAATTTTACTAAGGACCTTGGGTGAGACAATTGTTACTAAAGACAGCGGTCCCTAGACAATTTCAAGTAGAGAACAACATTATAAACATATGCTAAATAGACAGTATGTTCTTTGTTCAGCCGGACAACGTAAATGGTGACAATTACAAGTAGGACGCCACCTGCGACCCACACATAAAAAAACAGGGTAGGGAGAAGGGGTTCAGGCAAGGGGAATGTGTCTGTATTCAGGTATGCTTTTAAACAGACTTAATTCTCATATAAGTACCATTGTGCATTATCTCCATATTATTCAGTGACATATGGTACAGTTAGTATTGACGTTTTGATCCCTAGGCTTAAATACATGGGATCATCTTCAGGACAGTAGAGGTGCCTGCGTACAAACAGTAATCTATTTGTCAAACCTAAGTAGTTATGACATTAATGCATTTTTAGAAATAAATTACAAACAAAAACAATGGTGAGGGGGAAAAAAGAAGGAAAAAAGGAATACAAAGGATTAAAAGGCATGTTAGGATGTATCAGGGGCAGACCACTCAGTTAAAAATGACTGCATTGTGTGAGCTAGCACTAGGAGACAGTGAGTGGAATTGACTTCTTATTATTACACGTGACGACCAATAGTATAAAGCGTTGCCCGGTGTTGAGGATTCTAGAGAAGAGAGAGCCATACTCGTGAATAGTGAGATGAGAGCGAATTGCGTGAGGCAAGCCACGGTGAAATTGGTGACACAGTAAGGAAGATTTAACTGGGATTTCCGAGTGGCCTGTGACTTCAATTTAAGTTAAATCAGGAATGGTAACGGATCCGGGAACCATGGCGCAGCGTGTGAATGTTGGCAAATAAATAGTTACCAGGAAGGGCCTGGGAGCCTGCAGAGCCCAAGCGTGCAACTTCCGACCGGGGAAGATTCTCCGGGAGGGGAAAGATTTCAATTCCAAAGCAGCCAATCCCTAGTCATCAAACCCTCTGACAAGGGCGGCAGGATTGTATTTCAGGATATAGATATATATAAAGAGATCTACAGACAACTGAAGAACGCTGATCATTACTGCACACTTCCTTGCAATCCCACAAAAGAGATTCAAAAACTCATTTTGCAAGTCACAGACGAATGTTTGGAGGCTGGCTTCCTCAGTAAGAAGGAACACTTGTTCCTCAACATTAAAGCGCCGAGCACACCAGTAATATACTGTTTGCCAAAAATTCACAAGAATCTAGAAACACCACCTGGTCGCCCTATTGTCTCAAGGTGAGGCTCCATTTTGGAACCGTTGGGGCAATATATTGACTTCAAGGAATTCGTTCCACAGACAGAGTGGAATACCCGTTTTACCCCACATCCAGCACTATGTGCACGCTCGATGTGGAGTCACTCTACACCAACATCTCCCAAATAGAATCAATGCTTGTCATCGAACGAGTATTAAATAGGCCCGCGTCCACATACAGTATCAACATTATTCATATTACAACTCCTGGAAATTTGCCTGACTAAAAACTTTTTTCTGTTCAATGACCAATTTTATGGCCAAGTGTGGGGTACTTCGATGGGAACAATTTTTCCTAGCTATCCTCTACATGGATGGTCTAGAAATGAGATGTATCCTCAACTCTACTAATCCCTTCCACAGTGGCATTGCCCTGTGGAAGAGATATATTGACAACAGATTTCTACTCTGGAATGACTCTAATGACTCCCTCATACAACTACTCCACTGGCTTAACAATAACTACAGTGGACTCAGATTAACCTTGACTGAAAGCAAAGTTTCCAACCCTTTCTTAGACCTTGAAATCAAACACCAAAATGGACTTCTAGCCACTTGCCTATACCGTAAACCAACTGAACGCAACCCGTTACTCAGTTATAAAAGTCACCACCCACGTGCTCTCCGTGATTCACTTCCCTACTCACAATTCCTTCGTATCCGACTGAATTGTTATCACAAAGAGGACTACTTCACTGAAGCCAAAACACTGAGTGACAAGCTCTGTAACCGTGGTTATCCACGCAAACTTGTCTGCTGGCTTGGTATTGCCCCAGAGATATCCTCCTGGATTCCAAAATCAAGAAACCCCAGGAGATAATTGTATGTGTTACTACCTTCCTGGAGACGGCAAGCCGCGATCTGAGAGTGATTCATTCCGCGATCGACTATACAACCGGAGTATTCCCGCCTGACCGCCACGGACCACGATTCCAGCCGGACGTGTCCGCATTACGCCAATTGGATTTTACTATCGATGGTGGATGTGACCCCAACCTTAACCTGAAATATTCCAACAATTATTGGTGCAAACTACGGTCTATTCGTGATATTGACCTCCGATATGGTCGGGTCCTGGTAATACCACGTTTGTGGTTGTGTGTCCCCTCCAGTCCTGATGAAGACCCCACCGCAAGATAACGACTTATATCTGCACGTTTGAGAGTCGAAACGTCGACATCTGTCTATTCTTTATCGTCAACTCCACACCCCATTGTTTTCATTTACTGTACTGCTTGGAGTATGATTTGTTTCAAAATAATCCAATGAACTTGTTGGTCTCATTTTGTGTACATAGTCTGTAACTTTGTCAAATGATCGACAATTGTTGATTTTACTGTCACTTAAGAATCTTCACTCTCTTCCTCACCATTTCCCCACACCACTACACCACCCCTCCCGCTTCTCTGTCTGGGGCACCTTGTAAACTACTGATTTATCTTTATGTATATAATATTGCATATCCAATACGCATTTCACATTGTGAATTTAACAATGTGGACTAAATGTATGTTTTCTTGATTATTTCCATTAGTGTGGTTAAATGTTCCTATGCTACTGGGACCCTCTCTGTTTACTTACTACCTTCTCACCGGCATCAAATGCTATACGTAAAAGTGTATTGAAGCATTGGAAAGTCATGAATGCGTGGGTACTTAACATTGAACACCCCTTGTTTGCTTTTAAGAGAGCTAAAAACATTCAAGATCACCTCGTAAGAGCTGCCCTTCCACCTACTTCTTCAAGGAGTACTCTTAATGACTTATGGGGTCTCCCTACTCTCCTAGGCCACGTCAAATGTGCTGAATGTATTGCATGTGACACCACTATAGAAGGCAAAGTATTTACCTATAACAAACTAACATTTGAAAGGAGGCATTTCACTAACTGTAATTCTGCAAATGTTATTTATGCAATCTTCTGTCCTTGTATGAAAATATATGTTGGACAAACAACACAGAAAGTCAAGCTACGGATTGAACAACATCGCTGCAGGATCCACTGCAGAACTCCCAATGCCCCACTAGTGGACCACCTCCTCACCTATGGGCACAGTGAACAGGATCTCACATGGACAATCATCACTTCAATTAAACCCCCACCCAGAGGAGCTGGCATTTCACAATTGCTGAATAAAGAGGAACTAAATTGGATACTCAGAACAAACAGTATTCGCAACTGCCTCAATCACCTAGAGGACTGGACATCATTACTATAAACCTATTGACAGTTAACCGCTTGCCAGGTTTCTTAGTTCCTGTTACAGTTTCCTCAGTTCCTCCATATATGTATATACTGCAAATTTTAAACTCACCAAGTATAGCTTTAACTAACCGACCTGAGCATATGTCAGCACTTACGTATGAGTTACATACCACAAGAAGTTAAGATCCATCAACTGTAACTACCTCCTGGACCAATACCCCTGGTACAATTGTTTACAACTCCACTATTGCCATTAGCCTTATTGCCTCATTTTGATTCTGTACAACTGTAACTATGTCACATGCATTGTAAATATTGCACTTTTCCTTTTTCTAATTCTATATACCACTATGAGAACTTTAAAAATCCTTTTCCCCCGAGTGAGTTACTGTGGGTATTGACTTTGTCCCCTTTCCAAGATGGCCGCCGCCTCACCCTACTATTGTGCCTCCTCTATTTTCATGCCCCTGTGGTCACATGCACTGTAATCACATGACGCCTCCTTAAGTATTCACCCATGCCGCACCACGAACACCAGTCGCAGTATCCGGCCGTCCATCGAGCATCGTCTCGGTAAGTCCTTCTCCATTAGAGCCCCTTTACACCCTGCCCGATCTACCCCACTGGTATGGCTAACTCTCACTTTCAACCGACAGGTCCCCGCCCTGATCGCTATCCGCGACGGCTTTGTAACCTGAATGCGAACCCTTTGCTTGACCTTATTCATTTTATCGGGCCCGGACACCGTTCCCAAGTAGTCCGCGCCCTTTACTCCACCTAATCAGGTAAGGAATGTCTTCCCGCTGACTTGAAATTAATAATGGCAGTATTTTCTCAAATGCGCTCTCATTTACTAGACTTGTGCCTTCACTTACAGGACTGACCCCATCAGGTGTTAAACTTCCACGCCCTCCCAACGCAGCGTTGCTGCTGCTTTGGAATTGAAATCTATCCCCTCCCGGAGAACCTTCCCCGGTCGAAATTTGCACGCTCGGACTCTGCAGGCTCCCAGGCCCTTCCTGGTAACTATTTATATGCCAACATTCACACGCTGCGTCATGGTTCCCGAATCAGTTTCCATTTCAGATTTTACTTAAATTGAAGTCACAGGCCACTAGGTAATCCCAGTTAAATCTTCCTCACTGCGTCACCAATTTCACCGTGGCTTGCCTCACGCAATTCTCTCTCATCTCACTATTCACGAGTATGTCTCACTGTCTCCTAGTGCTAGCTCACACAATGCAGGCAAATTTTGTAGCGCGCCTTGCATCGCATTTGCGATGCAGGGCACGGAACGAAATTCGTTTTATTAATTTAATTGTTTACTTACCTGCAATCATCCATATTAAGGTGTTTATCACCCCCCAACCTGCCTCTCCCCCGCCCCCCTGCCCCACTGCAACTCCCTCCACGGGCTGCGTCTGAAAATTGACACATACAAGCATGTACAATTAAATCTCTTCAATCTTTTTCTCACTTTAATTGTTTCACCTGATATTGTTCTTAGAAACATGGAACTGTCTCCACCACTGTCCAGGATCGGTGTTAACGATGTAGAGGCAACACCAGTCACTGATGTTTCAGACCTAGTCTCTCCTTCAACAGTTAGATCTCATGAACAATTATTTCAGTGCCTGAAATGAGAAGAGTCTCTGGTAATAGACGTCCCAGGGTGCTGGGCAATCACTATGTGTCCTTTAGTAGACACCACTTGTAAAGGTTCTGCATCAAAAAGAGCATCAGATTTTCTTACCTACATTTGTCTTGTGAGCACGGGATTTCCTTTATTAAAGACAATGTGTGTCTCATGTCGTCTTCTGTCAGCATACGCTTTTATCTTTTGTTTGTTAACCAAGTCTATCTCATGAGTCACCGTCATATCTTTTTTCTATGATTGGTCCACTGAGGTAACTTGATGTTCGTTGCTCGCCTAAACTTCAGTGCTGCAGGACTTTCACTTATGGTCGTGTGGGGTGTTGAATGATAAGCTCTCAAGATAGAATTCAACACAGTTTTCAAATTGAGCTCCTCAACCATAGCACGCAGCACTGCTTTCTTTAGCTAACTCATAAAATGCTTAACATGTCCGTTGGCTTGCAGCCACACAGATATGCTCTTCTAAAGCTTTATATTCAAATGGTTCAGGAGATCTTGAATCTCCCGACCATTGAAAGGTGAGACATTGTCACTATGGCTGAAAAAACACCATCTCGCAAAGATACCATCTAGTCTTTCAATGCCTCTCCCTTGAGTAGTAGATCAAAGATCTTCAATTAATGGAAGTTGTGAGTATTTATCCATAATTGTTAGACCTGGCATCATTGGCATAGGTCTCCCTTTCATTTGTTTGCTGTTGCCTCAAGTATTTTTGCTATGTTTTTGCTGGTCTAGATGCTTTGGGTACTTTGCCACTGCTATTCAGTTCCAAAGTGCAAGTGCTCTCTATTGTAAGCTGTTGTAATGGATTAGTGAATCCATTGTTGGCTATTTGATTTACTTGACAGACCCTAGTACAGTGCCCTATGTGTGCCCATGGCCTGTAAATCAAATGCTTTCGATGGTCTTGCAGCACTGGTTGTGCCACCCACAGATGCAGCTTGTAAAATGGAGCCCAGGCCTGCCATTGCAGAGGCTGTGTGCAGTCTGGGACTGCCATGCCGACTTGCAAGTGCACCCACTTGCCAGTCCCTAAACCTTCCCTTTTCTACATGTTAGTCACTCTTATGGGCAGGGTACATTGTATGTAAAAGGTAAGACATGCCCTGATGTGTGGGGCATGACCTGATAGTGAATTTCAGCCAATTTAGTTGTCCACTATTGTACGGCTACCTGTTCCCATAGGCCAGAATGGGCAGTTTGATTATAACATCTTATAATCCAGGGAACAAGGTAGAAATTCGAGTTTAGAATGCCTGAACTTAGAATGTTAAAATACTTCTTTTAGTGAAGGTGATTTTTATATTCTGTGTTTAAAAATACTACTTTTAGAAAGTAGGTATTTTCTTGCCTAACCATCCAGGTGTCTCTGCTAGGTTTGTGTATTCCATGTCTGGTTTGTGAGTGACAGGGGGCTGGAGAGGGCCTTGCCTCCAGCAGTCTGATGGGTCAGGGTTGGACTGAATAGGATCTGCGTTGAATAGAAAGAAGGGGAAGGAGATTCCCTTTCACTGCCCTGAGCCCTCATAGAATAGAGAGTACGGGGCAGAGATTTCCTTTCACTGACCTGAGCCCTCCTAGAATAGAGAGTAGGGGGAAGAGATTTCCTTTCAGCTACCTTGGCCAAGTCTGCTCTCAAACAATGCTGTCTCCACCTCCTGCCAGGAAGCTGCAACCAGGAGGACAGAACTGGTTTTGACTAGGTACAGACACTCTCTGCCTTCAAACAACAAAGGATTTTGCAGTATAAATATTGGGGTCCAGACCCCAGAACTTTGGATCACTTCAGGGAATCAAGACAAACCTTTGCCAAGGAGAAGAACCGGAGAAGCTGAAGTAAGGTTACTGCCCCTGTGCTGTTTGCTTTTGGCGTTGGCCTGCAGTGGTTACTTTATTGCCAAGGAAAGGAAAAAAGGTCTTTCTTGTGTTTACGTTATCATCTTGAGGAAGATTTCCAAGGGCTTTTGACTGAGCATGCCTCCTGTTGTGAAGTCTCAGGGACACAAAGACTTTCCCACCAGCTCCCCCTGAATTCCCTTGCTGGGAATTCTACCAGCAGAGAGGTGCCTCCTGTTGTTTCTGCCCTCTGAGAAGACTGCGTCGCATTGGGAGCTCGAAGCGTGACGCAATGAGGAGAAGCGTGTCACCTCCGCAGCAGTTGCCGTCGCATCGCCGAAGAAGTGTACCGCCGCCGCAGCTGTTCGCCGTCGCATCGCAGACGAAGCATGTCCCATCACCAGAGAAGCATGCCGCAGGGCCTGTTGTGGCTCCAAAGTTAATTGATTTTGCCGCACGGCCGTCGGGCATGCACGCATCTCATCCAACGTTGTCGCATTGCATCCAAGATGCCATTTTGTTGCATCACACAGAATCATCTCATCGCAGACCCATCTTGTCGCATCACACCGGATCACAGAAAAAAACAGACACTTCGCCACCTCTCCGATAAGGAACAGACGCATCTCCTCCCCTGCATTGCAGTAAGGAACAGGTATGCCACCTCATCCGGAGGAAGAAACTAAAGCATCACCTTCCCTGTAACCCTTTTGTTTGTTTTGCATGATGCATCCAAGGTACTTTGAGAGTAAAGTGTTGCATTTACCATCTACATTGAACTATGTTAATTCTACCATCTTAAAGTCATTTTCTTGATACAGTATTGTGGATTGCTAACTGGAGACCCCATTTCTAACAATAATCAACTGCAGGTGATATCAATTGTCTAGTGTACCGAAAAAGTCAATGGCTATTCTCTCCCATGCATGCCTTGGGAGTTCTGACATGTTCAATGTGTGGTAAATAGTTTTCGTAGAAATCCAGTTGTATAGATGACAGGCCTTTAATTCCCCTTCAACCGTGTCATCAAAATAAGGAAACCAGACTCGGTCTCTGAGAGCTTTGTGGCAATGATTCCACAAAGTCCTTCGTGTCCTTCGTGTGCCACTTCAATCATTTTCTGTCACAGACTGTTTGGAATCAGAATTCTAGACCCTCGAAGTATAACTCCTTCCTGAGTTATGACAATTCATCCTTGATATTCTTGTATGTTTTATTATTAACCTTCATTGATGAGCGGTTGAGTGTGTTGGTTCCATGACTAATTTGTAAAATTATATCCTTCAACTTTAACACTATCATGGCTCATAGCAGTGATATTCTAGCCCCACAAAATGGCAGCTGGTGTGTTTGATTTTATAATGAATTTAAGATAGTCCTCAGCCGTCTTGGGTGGAGTACTGTGACCTTGTGTAGTCACACTGGAAATGTAGTCAGCAAGGTTCTGATCCTTCCCTGCACAATGCCCACGAGTATAACTGTACTCTTGTAACCACAGTACTCATCGTTCAATGCGAGGAGGCATTTTGGCCTTTGGTTTGGTAAATATAGTCACTAAAGCTTGATTATCAGTTACAAGCGTAATAGTTTTTCCAATAAGAGTACATTGATATGTTCAAAAGCTTATACCATGGCTTAACTTTCTTTTTGTGGTTGTGAGTAAGCACATTCTGTTTGGGACAAACTTCTACTTGCATATGCCACCATATGCTTTTGAGCATATTAGTGTCCACTGTGCTGTGCAATGATAGCACCTAACCTGACTAGACTAGTGTGAACAGCTACCTCTGTATGAAGCTTCGGATTGAAGTATGCCATTCCAGTAGCATTCCCAAATGGCTTGCTTCATTTTCTTAAAATGTTTCTCACATTCATGTGATAATAAAATGAAATATTCTTTGTTGTCAATTCTCTCAATGTAGAATTTACAGTGGAACACTAACTTACCATGCTAAGAAATTAATGCACCATAGAAACATCATGTGGGGGATCAGCATTTGACAACACTTGTACTTTAGCGCAATTTGCTGTCATACTCCTATCGGAAAAGATATGTCCAAAGAATTTTACCTTTGTCCTATGGAACTCAAACATGTCTGCATTCAAAGTCAAACCTATTTCGGCCAGTAAACCATATACTTGTGTAAGAGCTTTATTGTTTTCGTTTTGGGAGCTCCAAAAACCAATGTGTCATCACTGCAATTGAACGCATTCAAGACAGGCTGTATGATATGTTGAATTACTTCTTTAAACATTTTAGAAGGGGATGACACACCAAAACGAAGGCCTTTATTTTGATGACAGTGGGACAACCACTGACTGGTTGTTGGTGGTGGTCTACACAGAAATCCAGGTCATCAGTCTGACTCCAACATTATGATATGGACGGTCGGACCGGAGCAGTTTATGGGATAGACCGCTGCTCTCTGACAGGCTCAAGGAGCCTGTTGCATTGGCAGTAGGACACTAATCCTTACAATGGAGGCAGTGCCTGCGCAGGCATCACCTTAGGGATTAGTCCATTTCCCATAAAGGCTGTCAGGAAGGAACTTTGGATTGCCAAAGTGGGGCCTCCCACCCGTGTGTCACTGCGAAGTGGCCAGGGGGACACGTGGTGCCCCACAAACATTCATGCAGTGTGTGCCAGGCACTTACTAGGGACTTCTTGGTGACACAAATATGCCAATCATGGATAACCAATCACAATAACAATTTACACAGGGAGCACTTGCACTTTGACACTGAACAGCAGTGGCAAAGTGCCCAAAGCATCTAAACCAGCAAAAACGAAATCCAGCACAGCATAAAAAATACAGGAGGTAGAGGCGAAAAGATAGGGGCAAACCGTGCCAAAGATGCCAGGTCTAACAGAGCCACATAGATATTGAAGAGTGACGGGCTAAGAATAGATCCCTGCGGGACCCCTGCCTTCATGGAGGGAATCGGGGCCACAAAGGGAGGCGACCAAATTGTTTGCTGACGGTCACTGAGAAAAGAAGAGAACCACTTGAATACTGTGACCATTTACAGTTCTGTCAAAGAGCAGTACATTTGCCTTCATGTGGAAACGAAAATCCACATCTAAAGAACAACTGCTTTTGTCTTTTGGCTTACTTTTCACGCTCATTATGGATCCTTTCTGGGAGCCTCCAGCCTCCATGTTAGCAGCTTGTCTGTCAGCATGCTCTTCAACTCTGGCTGTCAGTAACACTTGCTCCAGATTAAGAGTTTCTCTCAGCATTCGTCTTCTGAATGAATCTGACAAGCATCCGTCAATAACTCTCAGACGCGTATCTTCTTCATAATTAAATTAAATGAATTTACAATGACTGATGAGCACGCCAAGTCTCTCCACAAATTCAACAATGGATTCACCTACTTTCTGACATTCTTGGTTGAAGATGTATCGTTTGTAATCAACATTGGTCAATGGATTATACTTGAGATTAAATACTTCTTTAATCTGATGATAAATGATTTCTTCATCAACATTTTCCATATGACTTCTTTTACAGCATCATCAGCAAGATTGTATGTATACTTGGTTATCTTTTTATCAGTCACTTCAAGTGCATCAACAAAATCATCACATGTCTGTATCCAAGCAGTCCATCTGTTGCCAATATTCAGCTTTTTGGAGGTATCAAACAGTGGTGGTGGTTTCAGGAAAGCAGTAGCATTGTAGCTATTTCTGGAAGTGTTTGACATTGAAAGTGGAGCCCTCTCTGACATTGTTTCCTGCCCTCTAGGATCTCCTTCATGCCTGCCACCTCTAAGGCCCTGTGCTGTTTTGACCTTTGGGTCAACTTGCCCATTCGATGGACCTGTAACCTCCCTCTTGGGCTGCTCACTCTACAAGCCACATTTCATTCTCATCCACACTACATTAGACTTTTCACTATAGATATGCCACTATATTAAACCATTCTTCATTTCTTGTCACGCTCTATCAAACTATCTAATACTTTGTATGCTACCACATTTCACACTCTAACATAGACCACATTGTACCTTACTCCAGTAACACTACTTTCCAAACCCACCACCTACATACAGCACACCTCTGACTCACCATATACCACATAAAAGTAATCAAATGATTCACCCCACACCCTGCAGAAATAGACACAAATTACACTCATATTGCACCTAAACCACACTGAATCACTCTCCACATTCTACCACACTCTTCCACAACATTTCACACTCTACCGTAGACATAGCTAGTGAACACCACTCTCCTGCTCAGCAGCCCACTCCAGTGCTCCACATACTCTACAGCACATTTTACATTCATTTTCACACTGCACCACAGTCATCCCCATGGCACATCACTAACACATACATCAAATAACACTTCAGCTGTTCCACATTATAGACACAACTATTCTACACAAATTCAGACTCTACCACACTGACTACTGCATTTCACTGACTACCTCACTTACCTGTAAATCTGTAAATCCAGTATTTGTAAAGCGCGAACAACTCACCCCTAAGAGTTTCAAGGTGATGGGGGCCATCGTGGAGATTAAGTGAGCTATTGCCCAGAGTCACATGGTGCTGAGCTGAGCTGCCCCCGGAGACAAGGATCAAACGGTGAGCCCTCCATAGTCAATAAAACCCCATATTGAATCACACGGTATACCTCCTCACATATATGAACTGCCCTTCACATTTCTCTACACACCACAACCTTCTGTTCTACACCACACTAAACATTCTTTAGTTCACTGATTCCACTTCCTTCATTTCACACTCTTATCCCCACACTCTGGTAACTCCTAACTCACATTTCCTAACTACACTCTCATACCTTCACTCCCCTTCCTCAATAAAGTTACACCATTCATATAGCTGCACTGTAGCAAATCCACATTTTTTTCATGGTTACCCCTGACTTATTTAGCTTTTTCTCAGCATCCTACATTTGCCTGCTTTAGGATTATGTGCACTTTACCACTGCTAAAGAATAATAAAGTGTACGTGTGTCCCTACTTAACATGTGTTGTACATTAAAACTCCCTATTTGGCCTACATAACGTCCCTAGAATTCCCTCTCACACTCACACAAAAGGTGTTTTCACTGTGCAGGTCTCGCTAGACCTTTATCAAATAAGTTTAGGCTGGATTACAATCTTTATCATCTAATTCCATTTAAGAAAGCACTGGAAAATGCTTCAACATGGTTTCCTGCTTGGTTTTGAAAATCTGACTTAATTTATAAATGGCTGACCAGGTAGCACAAATTAGCTAGTCTATGGGCAGGAGCAGTTGGCAAAAAAAGGGCAGCTTTAGCATAACCTCTTTCATCTCGAAGAAACCAGAGAGGAATTCTCCTAATTTATCCCCATTACTGTCTTAAGGAATCATGCAGCAGCAACAGTAGAAGTGAAAACTAGTTTTGAACCTGTTAGGTAGGGGACTAGCTAGGAAGCTGGAGATATGCCTGCCTGGTGGCACCTAAATCTGGCCATGCTGACATAGGTATCATGGGTAATTTTACAGTTGGGCAAAGATGGAATCTTGCAAAAGGAGGTGGTGGAATGTAAGAATATAGGTTTAGGTAGTAGATTGTCTCCAAAGGTTGATAGGTCAACAGGATAAATATGGAACCTCCACAACCACATCCTCAGACCATTGCTGGTGTTGGTAAGTCTCCATCTGAAGAACACTGCCCTGCTGGAAGAAGAATCCTTATATATGGCACCTGCTGGAAGAAGAAGACTTTCACAAGAACTCAAGGACTCTTGGATTCTGCTGGCACCCAGGGGCTGGAACTGCTCCATAAGGATCAAGTGGTTAGCCTTCTGTTTACTTGCTACAGGGATACAAAATGCAGAAGAACTTCTGATTCCAATAGAGTACAGCAACATAGAGAGAACTCAATCCTGCAGGAGACCTGACTGCAGAGAGGGCTGGTGCCCAGAAGCATACTCTGAAGAGCTAGGGGTGGCAGAACTGACCAGAGGAAGCTTTCACCGCAGTTGATGAGTAAGAGCCTTATTTAGAGTTTGAAGGACTGGATAATTCACTAAAATGTGATGGCTATCTCGGCCACCATATTGAAAGTCCCATAGGCTATAATGCACTTCTTATATGGTGACAAGACATCCACAATATTTGTGACACATTTTTCTGTCCGCCAAACTTTGAATAACGAAACTAAACGGGTTTGGCGGTAAGCACAGTAAGGCTGCGCCACTACGTAGTAAACAAGAAAAATGCCAATACTGTGCACTAGTTTTCAATCAGTTGAAGAAGACACTCCTAGTCGCTGCCTCAAAAAAAGACCACTTTTTCAGTCAAAATTACTCATGGAAAGTTCGAAATTATTATTTTTTATTTTACTTTTGCTTGTGGTTTAATTTGTTTTTTGTATTTCAAAGAAGAACTTTATACATGTAAATGTCTGTACATCTATTTACAACATCAAACTATCATCGTAATTAGTAATAGACGAGGAATAGAGTTCTTTGGGGGGCAAGAGGAAATACATATAAAAGTGGTTTGTCACAATACTAACAACACAAATAGACATAAGACACGTGTACACAAGACAGTGAACATATATCAAAACATTTCTGATACGTGGTGGTAAATAGATCAACACAGTAATAAAGACCAAACTCTATTTCGCAATCATTTCTAATCACTCTAAGTTATACATGAATTGATTTAGAGCCAGAGAGATCTCTCTTTGATTTTAATGTTTGACTGATAGAATCTTTGTCACTGATTGTGTCTTTCAGATTAATTGTGTTTGGTCCTGAAGAGAATCCTTTACACTTATTTAGGATTCGAAACGCGTCGACCGAGGTGGTAGTCGTGTGTGGTGCCAAGTTTTGGCTCTAAATCAATTCATGTATAACTTAGAGTGATTAGAAATGATTGCGAAATAGAGTTTGGTCTTTATTACTGTGTTGATCTATGGAGCTCATTGATTGCATTATACCACTCCTATGATTGTAAATAGGTTTGGCTCTAGTTCCACCATAAAAGACAGCAATCTAACTTTGGCGATTACCTTGAAATAAACTGACACCAATTACCACCACGTATCAGAAATGTTTTGATATATGTTCACTGTCTTGTGTACACGTGTCTTATGTCTATTTGTGTTGTTAGTATTGTGACAAACCACTTTTATATGTATTTCCTCTTGCCCCCCAAAGAACTCTATTCCTCGTCTATTACTAATTACGATGATAGTTTGATGTTGTAAATAGATGTACAGACATTTACATGTATAAAGTTCTTCTTTGAAATACAAAAAACAAATTAAACCACAAGCAAAAGTAAAATAAAAAATAATAATTTCTAACTTTCCATGAGTAATTTTGACTGAAAAAGTGGTCTTTTTTTGAGGCAGCGACTAGGAGTGTCTTCTTCAACTGATTGAAAACTAGTGCACAGTATTGGCATTTTTCTTGTTTAAAACTTTGAATAAGGCAAATCTTTGAACTGGACAGACCGCTTAGTGTACCTGACTTTTGCTCCATGACGGTCAGTCTGAAATCGAACCTACATGTTGGTCCACCCCGATTTGTTCTTTTTCCATTATACTGAACTTTGTTATGCACTTGTTCCCTTAAAGCTGTAAAAGTTCATATTTTTGGTTCCACTTATGTTATCTCAATGATCTTTATGCATTTTAGCGATACAAAAGGGGATGATGGACGGAGCGTTGGAGAAAATCAAACACTCCCCCCCAGTCAACTGATCTGGGTTTAATCCATCACCATTCTTTATCTCACTCAGCCACCCCAGTTCAGACATGGCCATATGCAAATCAGTCTGACCCTGTGCCTCATGAGAACAGTCCAGCTCGAACTGCCAAGCCATGTCTTCCCTGGACCGGAAACAAGCATCCTAGGACCGGTTTCGGATTCATAATCCTCATCAGCCAGGCTATCTTGAATCCAGTGGCCAAGTGAGCAAGGGACTCACGTCTGAGCATACCCTGCCAACTTAGGGCGAACAAAGCATTACAAAAGGGGATGATGGACGGAGCGTTTGAGCAAATCAAACACTCACCCCCAGTTAACTGATCTGGGTTTAATCCATCACCATTCTTTAGCTCACTCAGCCACTCCAGTTCAGACATGGCCATATGCAAATCAGTCTGACCCTGTGCCTCATGGGAATAGTCCAGCCCGAACTGCCAAGCAATGTCTTCCCTGGACCGGAAACAAGCATCCCGGGACCGGTTTCGGATTCATAATCCTCATCAGCCAGGCTATCTTGAATCCAGTGGCCAAGTGAGCAAGGGACTCACGTCTGAGCATACCCTGCCAACTTAGGGCGCACAAAGCAATACAAAAGGGGATGATGGATGGAGCGTTGGAGCAAATCAAACACTCACCCCCAGTCAACTGATCTGGGTTTAATCCATCACCATTCTTTAGCTCACTCAGCCACCCCAGTTCAGACATGGCCATATGCAAATCAGTCTGACCCTGTGCCTCATGGGAACAGTCCAGCCCGAACTGCCAAGCCATGTCTTCCCTGGACCGGAAACAAGCATCCTGGGACCGGTTTTGGATTCATAATCCTCATCAGCCAGGCTATCTTGAATCCAGTAGCTTGTTTCCGGTCCAGGGAAGGCATGGCTTGGCAGTTCGGGCCGGACTGTTCCCATGAGGCACAGGGTCAGATTGATTTGCATATGGCCATGTCTGAACTAGGGTGGCAGAGTGAGATAAAGAATGGTGATGGATTAAACCCAGATCAGTTGACTGGGGGTGAATGCTTGTATTGTCAACGCTTCGTCCATCATTTCCTATGGTTTTTCTTGATGTATTTTAGCCCATTTGTTTTGTTTATCTAATTTAGTTTGCAAATGTTATTAGGTTTAGTTCTTTACTTTAAATGGTTGGTACAGCCTGAAATGGCACAGTGGTCTCAGGACACTCGCCGCTGTTTGTGCTCTAGCTACCAGTGGTTGAGCAGAGATTCTTTCAGAAATATGTTATGACCTAATCAGAGTATATTTAGTTTATGAGTAGGGCGAGCTCCTCCCAAATGAAGAACTCCCCTTCTAATATCCATCTCTTGTGATGTTTCAATATTCAGTTCTGTTTAATTTACATATTGTTTGAGAGAGGAAAAGGCAAATGCAGATCAAAGTGCCATAAAACGATAGTAAATATTAAACCATTAGGAGAGCGAAAGCATACAAAAATGTAACTCTCTAAGGCAGCAGTACATCAGCCATGGCAGTAAAATTCCAGTGCTAGTTACCAAAACTACACAGAAAATTATGATTTATTTTTACATTTTGTTCTGAATAGAACACAGGAAACTATTGATGTATAGCAAAACCAGCAGTGCTTTACAATAAACCATAGCCATAAGGGGGGCAGATTTATGTTAACTGGCGCATCCCCAGGGATGCGCCAGTTAATGTGCGCCACAGTGCGCCACAGCTCCGCCACCCATGGTGCGTCGCATTTATAATGCGGCGCACCATGGGGCAAAAACGGCACAGATGCGTGACGCATCTGTGCCGTAAAGGTGGCGCATTGCTGGAGTTGCGTCGCAGCTCCAGCAAGGCTCGGGGGTGCCCCATCTTCACAATGCTACGTCAAGACCTACGCCTGCTTCAAGCAGGCGTAGGGTTTTGACGCAGCATTGGCCTGAAAGTGACTGAGTGAAATCTTATAGATTTCACTCAGCCACTTTCAGGAGGCGTTCCTGCGCAGGAACGCCCCCCCCCTGCGCAGGAACGCCTCCTTATGGTGCAGGGCTTTATATCGTGACGCATCTCCTAGATGCGTCACGTTGTAAATAGGGCGCATTGTTTGCGCCGCCGTTGCGTCAAATAAAGTGACGCAATTGCGGCGCAAAGAGGCGCAAGGGCCTCATAAATCTGCCCTCGGGTGTTTATCTGTTTCTAAAGCTATGTGAATACAATCCCTAATAGATAACACTCCTGGTACAAGGCGGCACACTTGAGATCTTCAGTGTCTCAGCCACCTCAGTCATAGTCCTTTGATTAACTACCATTTATCAAATTTTAAATTTTACTCTGGTCTCCAGAGTAAGCCATTACAATCTCTTGGGGACTGGCCATAGGTCATAATTTCTGCCGGGTCTGCCTAGTTTTAAAACATCTTTAAAGTGCATTTTAATCAACACAGAACTTGTCAGAATTGAATTCAGGAACTAAATTCAGGGAACAAATTATTCACACATTTCAACAAATGATAGAACAAATTCTGGGTCATTCGTTGGCTGCAAATAAGGCAATGCCCTTGAAGCGTCAGTGAGAATTTTGAAAACGGATCTAACATTTAATTGACAGACTCACACCGAAGACTTACGGCCTGATTCACAAATGGTCTTTGCATTCATGGCGAAGGCAAGGCCTTGCAGTTCTGGGGAGTCTCCGCACTTGGGGCGGAATCTTCACAATGGGCATTATCATTGGAGAGATTCCATTGAATTGCGGAAACTCCCACTTGACTGTGGGACTCCCGCCACAAGTTTGGAGGCCCTTTATAAACCAGGCTGGTCATCATGGTTTAGATCATGGTCTGTAAGTTCAGCTCAGCTACAGGATTTGTTTTGCAAAAAAGTTGTAAGCTGTCAGACATAACAAGGAAGATTTCACTAATGGTAAAAAAACGGGGAGGGTTGAATTTAAATACCAAAGAGGCTCCTATTCCTTTCAGGATCTCATTAATCTCACACTAGCTGATACAAAAATGAAAAAATATTAAGAGGCAGATTACATTTATGGAAAAATATAGGCATTTCAATTCTCTAACTGTCCCTATTTCTTAAGAGTGATGCTATATGAAATAGAACTTAAGTATGTGACATCAGGCATTATATTAACCAAAAACGAAGGTTATCTTTGGTAAGGCACTCAACCAACCTGAAGATCCTCAGTGACACTAGGTTTAAGCAGGATACCATATATAAGGAATTTAAAAAGGGATTCAGGACACCTGCCTCAATGAATTGCTCACAGAGATGAAAAAAACTAAAAAATATCCCTCAAAGTCTTCCAATATTTGCCCGCTCACTGTCCATCAAATGTACAGGACAGTGAGCGGGCAAATGTGCATCTGAATTCTCATTAATCTCACACTAGCTGATACAAAAATGAAAAAATATTAAGAGGCAGATTACATTTATGGAAAAATATAGGCATTTCAATTCTCTAACTGTCCCTATTTCTTAAGAGTGATGCTATATGAAATAGAACTTAAGTATGTGACATCAGGCATTATATTAACCAAAAACGAAGGTTATCTTTGGTAAGGCACTCAACCAACCTGAAGATCCTCAGTGACACTAGGTTTAAGCAGGATACCATATATAAGGAATTTAAAAAGGGATTCAGGACACCTGCCTCAATGAATTGCTCACAGAGATGAAAAAAACTAAAAAATATCCCTCAAAGTCTTCCAATATTTGCCCGCTCACTGTCCATCAAATGTACAGGACAGTGAGCGGGCAAATGTGCATCTGAAATAAGCCTGTCTGCTCGTGCCAAGTTACCAAGGGGGTGAGCAGGGGTTATTCCAGAAGTGTATCCCCCTTACCCTAACTAGGAAGAAGGGTCCTTACTTGGACAAAGGTCCAAACCATTGCCAACTAGAGACCCCCATTTTTAGGGGGGGGGGGTCTACAGCCCAAGATGGTGGTCGCATAAGCGACGAGCACCGGGCCGGGGCTTCAAATCTGCACAATAATCTGTCTCTTCCCTACCTTATCTGATGGTGGCGAGAAAGCGGCTGACACATCCAGACGGCAGGGCTGCCTCGACGAAGTTTTGCGGGCGCCTGGTGCCCCTCAGAACATTCCTGCAGGCTGAGAAGTTTTCTGGCCTTCCTAAGGCCTGCTACAAGCTGGGAGCCACGAGCTGTCCTGGAGACTAGAAGGGCCGTGAGTGCCTGATCCCGGTGGCAGCCCCAACGCAAGTCCCCGGCTTTGGGCCCAGACTTCCTCGCAGCGGCGGAGGCCCCTGAGGTAGTGTTCAGCCCGGGCGTGCTGGGGGTGCCGGCTTACAGCTACGGCCGGAGTAGACTGAGATGCGTCGGGGCACTTGTGCTACTGTGCCCGGTACAGAAGGAGGCTGCCTTGGAGGCACCCTGACCGGTTGTGGAGCTGTGCTGTGCCACAGATTGGTGGCGGCTTCACAGTGGACCCCTGCTGCTCTTGTGTGGTGCTGCGGATTGGAGGTGAGGCCGAGAGGGTTGCAGTGGTAGCCCCACCTCCTAGTGCTGGGGTGTGACCCTGGGGAGTGCTCTGGGTAGGCGCTGGACTCCTTTATCCTGAGCCCCCCCTCCCTGTGAACGGTGGTCTTTCAAATTCCTCCCTATTCTGGTTGGTTGGTGGTTGGCGTGGCCCCCCCTTTCTTCTGCCTCACAAACTGGGTATATATGGAAGGACGGCAACTTGGTACCTGAGTGCACCCCATTAAACCGCGGGGCTGCAACACTACATTGCCTGGAGTGGTGACGCTGGTCACGAAGTTGAGATCAGAGGTGAGCTGGGACTGCCATGTGCCTGCGATTGGCGCCATGCATTGGTGTATATACTGGGGGACCGCCCGGCGGCGCGGAGGCCTCCCTGAGCAGCTTGGTCTTTGTGACGTGAGAGCTGCATGAGAACTTTCTGGACATCTCTCTACTTTTCTCAATCCGGTGAGCTGAGAGGGCCTACGGTCACACAGTATAGCGGCTGCCATAACTTGCCGAGGTACCTGGGTGTCCCTTGCGATTGACCTGAGTTGATCCCTTCTTGCTGCCAAGTGCTGCTGACTGGTGGTAGAGATCGTCTGATTACTAGTGAGGCTCTCCACTGATTGTGGGGTAGTCACTTTTTGCTTGCTGTTGCTGAGGGCCTGTTACCCGGTCCTACCACGCCACCGGCAATGGGCAAGGGAAGGCCTAGGGTGCTGGCACGGTCCGGGAGAGCGGCATCCCTCTCTCTGATTTCGGGACATTCTTCCACCCTGTCCCACCAGACGGAGGGGAGTGTGGAACCCAATACATCAGGGGACAAGCTGGACGTGATTTTACGAGAGTTTCGCGATTCCCGGTCTGTATTGGAGGCGCAGCTGGGTATCATCTCAGTGAATCTCAATTTGTTGAAAGATGATCATAAGAAATTGGCTGAGAAGGCTAGAACGACTGAGCAGAAGGTAGACACCATGGTTCCACAGGTCCAGGCCCATGAGCAGCAATTACAACTTATGCGTCACCAGATTGACTCCCTCCAGGCGTGGGCGGATGATGCCGAGGGCCGGGCACGCCAGAACAACCTCCGAATCGATGTTCCGCCGGAGAGGACGGAGGGATCAACGCCTACGGAGTATATCGAGAACTGGCTAAAGACTGCTGTGGCTCCCACTGGCCTGCGCATTTCACGGTCAAGAGGGCACATCCGTTCCCTACAATACGTCCGATTCCAGGTGCAAACCCGCGACCCATCCTGGCCAGGATTTTAAATTACAGGGATCGGGATCGTCTGCTGCAGGCAGTAAGAGACAATGGTCCTCTACAGGTTGATAATGTCAAGATTTCAAACTTTCTGGATTACACATTGGCAGTCCAACGCAAGAGATTTTCTTTTATGGAGGTGAAGGCACGTGCTCGAGAAGCGGGCCTGACATTTGCCCTATTGTTCCCCGCTAAACTGAAACTCCTCCATGACCAGCGTTCCCTGTTTTTTGATACCCCTGATAGCGTGTTGGAGTGGCTGGACAAGAGGTTCCCCGATGTCCAACCCATGAGATGCATGGACTCCTCACTGCCTACATCGCAACGCCCCCCTCGAATGTGAAGTAGGGGCCTTCTCACTCAAAGTTCACTCTCTAGTTCCCTGGGTCGCAAGCAAGTTCTGGAGGGCAGGCGCAGTGCTCTACATGCTGCCTCCACTTTTTGCACCTCTCGTCCCGATATCAGCTTTAGCCCGTCTGAAATGTTGAACATGGAGACTGATTCTGATGGCAGCGTTGCCCTGTTTCCTTCTACGACCCTGCGACTCAGCAATGATCCTCTTGCCTCAGCAGACTCTTACCCTGTGCAAGATATGCCCACCCTCCTGTTGTGTTCCTGTCCGGATTAAGATCTATGGTTCACTACAAATGCCTTTGCCCGTCTGGCAGGACAATGTAGAAATTGCATGCTGACATGACTGGTGGGAATGAATGGGTGAATTCCCTGGCCCGGCCCACGTTCTGGGTGCTTTCATGAGTACTTTATAGCTCTCGAGCGACTGTGGATGGTGTTGGCGAACTTCCCCCAAGGGCTGTAGCACTGGTTGAATGTGAAGTATGTTCACTTTGTTTGTACAGTTTGGTCAAACGATGTTTGGGCATTGGACCCAGTATTGGGAATCTGTTGAATTTGTTGAAACTATGCCTTATGGTCTGGGGATTGTGGGGGCTGGGAGGGGCAGGGTGGGCTGGGTTGGAATCCGGGGGGGGGGTTCTTTGTTCCATTTGATTATGCCTGCTGTTAATTCGTATACCCTTGTCTCTTGGAAAGTGCGAGGTATGGGTTCCATGGCCAAACAACATAGAATAGCTGCGCAATTGCATCATTGTAAGGCACACATAATTTGTTTCCAGTAGACTCATTTGATCCCTACTGAAACTGCAAAATTACAGAGGAGATGGCACGGGCAGGTTTTTGAGATGGCGTATTTAGCCTTCTCCAGGGGGGCTGCTATCTGGGTCTGGGCAGGCCTCCCCTTCTCTCTTACTGAGTGCAAGAGAGATGATCAGGGCAGGTTTGTGCTTCTGTTGGGAACGCTGGATGGCAGACAGGTTGTGCTGGGGTCCCTCTATGCACCGAATGTGGACCAAGAGGCATTTTTTACACGGGTGTCACAGCAATTTGCTAATTGGTCCCATGTCCCGTGGCTTCTGGAGGGGTGACCTAAATGCAGTGTTCGACATTGACCTGGTTCGTTCCAATCCTCCTTTATTTAATACGGCAGCGAGGGCACAGGCTCTAACCGTAACTCGTTGGGCACGAGGTTGGGACTTATTAGACATTTGGAGGACAATGCATGTGAACATGAGGGAATACTCTTACCCCCATAAGTTGCACACACTTCTGGATAATTTTCTCTGTTCCCCGAGTCTTGCCTCTTCTGTTATGCACTGTGAGTTTCTGGGTAAGACTAACTCTGACCATAATCCCATTGAATTGCGGTTGACTTGTGGCCATTCTCCTGCTCCAATTCCAAAGTGGATGATTCAGCCTTTACACTTAGAAGACCAGGTTTGTCGGGTAGTGTTGGCAACGGCTATTGACACATTTTTTGTTGAGAATGAGGGTACGGCCTCGTCCAGGGCTATCGAATGGGAGGCCTTCAATGTGACTGTACATGGGGTTGACATTGGGACGTTGGCAGGATCTCGGAGGGAAATGATTAGGGACATTACTTACCTAGAAGGTGAACTACAGGCCCTGGAGGCGGCGGCTCAGGGGAGTGTAGACAGTGCAGAACCACTTCAGTCTGCTAGGATTAAGTATGCAGAGTTGTTAGAGCGCTGACGTTTGTTGGATTTTGATGATAACACACTGCGAATACACTGTGAGGCGGATAGGGGGGTACGCTATTGGCGAGGCTGATCAGGCCTACTGTGAGTCCCACTCCCGTTTTGGCTGTGAATACTGTCACTAATATATTGGTTACGTCTCAGGAGGAGATTAATGTTGCGTTTCGTGATTATTGTACTCGTTTGTATGCCGCCCCGTGTATAGATGTCTTGGCTCCCACACTTTCCTTCCTGGCCGAGGTCCAGCTTCCCACGCTTTCTGAAAGAATGGCCAAGAAGTTGGCTGCTCCGATTACTGCAGCGGAAATCCGGGTGGCAATAAAGGCGTTGGCTTGCAACAAGATGCCAGGATCTGATGGTCTCCCTGTAGAGTTTCATTCCACATTCGCCGATAGGTTAATCCAGAGGTTGTTACAACTTTATACTACCACCCTAGAGCATGGGATCTTACCTCCCACTACCAGAGAGGCGATAGTCACGGCCCTCTTGAAACCAGACAAGGTACGCACTGAGCTTCTATCATACAGGCCACTTTCTATTCTAAATACAGAATATACGATATTCAGCAGGTCTTGGCGTCGCGCCTCCTTCCACTTCCTCCCTGTTTGATCCATACGGATCAATGTGGATTCATACTCCAACGTAGTACCTCATTGAATATCCCCCGGCTCCAGGCCTTAATACATGCGGAGTCCGACTCTTCCCCTCTTGCTGGTTGCTTGTCACTGGACGTGCGCCAGGCTTTCGATACTCTCAGCTGGCCATATATGCTAGTGGTGTAGTCTAAATTTGGCCTGCCCCAGTCCTATTGTGCATGGATTAACTTGCTGTATACTAGTCCCAAGGCGGGCGCTAAGACAGGTAGGACCATCTCTTCTTATTTAATTTCCTGGGGTACACGCCAGGGTTGCCCCTTGTCCCCCATGTTATTTGTGTTAGCCCTTGAGCCTCTTGCACAACACCTGCAACAGATTATGATTCCTTATGGCATCCCATTACGGGGAGTGATTCATTTAGTGTATTTATACGCGGGTGACATGCTGTTATATTTTCGTGATCTGGATGTAGATAAACACACGATAGCTGCTGCCTTTTCTAAATTTGGGGAAATATCTGGCTTGGGTCTTAATGCTTCTAAATCGGTTTGCTTTGCCTTTTATGATACTTATGCGTCTCCCACTCTACAATTTGGTCCATTGCGCTTCCGAGTTGAGTCTGTCACTTTTAAATACCTGGGGATTAATATTTATAGATCAATCACCGATACCATAGACGGCAATGTAGTTCACACCATTAATTTGCTGAGCTCCCAGGTTGCCTTTTGGAATTCGCTGCCATTGACAGTGGCGGGCCGTGTAGCGGTGTCGAAAATGGTTATGCTGCCCTGCCTCCTCTATTACTTTGTGAACTTACCGGTGGTTTTGCCGGCTTGGATTTTTAAGGTACTGGATGGGCTAGTAACATCCTTGATATGGGGGAAGGGCAGGCATTGTTTGGCGCTGTCTAAGCTACAGCCACCTAGTGCGGTGAGGGGCATGGGGGCACCTGATTTTAAGACATATTGTATAGTGGGTCAGTTACAGTGGATGGCATATTGGTTGGTGGGTAACAATTTATTCGAAATTGGGTACTCCTTGATATTTTTGCAGCGTGGGCTCCTTCAGTTGCAGCTCTGTCCAGGTGCACAGAAGTTGCGTGATCCTCCTTACTTACTGCATGTTGCAATACATTATTGGGCGCAGGCGAAGAAGTTGGCTAGATTGTCAAATCCGTACGCCACGAATATCCCTCTATGCGGGTTGCCTACTCAGCGTGGTGTATTATCGATGGCCAACTACGGGGTGGACTCAGGAAGGGGTAAGGACAGTCGGCGATTTCTTTTCCGAGGGCCAACTGATGCCCCATGACGAGTTTATTCATGCTCACTCGGTGCCTGACACATTATTCCTCACACATGCTGCTGTGGTGTGTTTCATTTGGACATTTTGGTATGCGGATCAAGCAGAACCCTCAACTTTCCAATTGCTGAGATCACTTCACATCATGGGGCATGGTCGACACTTGGTGAGCTGGCTTTACAGAGGATTGAGAGAACATTTGCAAGTTCCACTACTACAACTTAAGCAGAAATGGGACTTGGTCTTAGGGCAGGAATTGGAGCATAGGGAGTGGGCTCAAATGCTAGTGCATCCCCGGCGAGTCTCTCGGAATTGCAGTTTGAAAATGATTCAATTATTTATACTACACAAAGCATTCCTTGCCCCAGCAACTATACGTAAAATGTTTTCTGCGTCGTCTTCCGAGTGTCCGCGGTGCAAGACGCCTGAGCGACCTTTCCTTCATATGATATGGCACGGGCGGATGTTGCAGGGATTTTGGTCAGAGGTTGTCCGAGGGTTGGAGGTGTTGACAGGACGCAATCCGTGGGACACAATTGAGGTCTGCCTTCTGTGATTATTCCCCCTCCCCAAGAAGGCAAAATTACTACAGAGATTTGCAGGGCTAGCCCTGATACTGGCAAAACATATGGTAACACGACATTGGAAGTGTGCTCTAGCGCCAAGGGTGGGTGCTTGAAGCGAAGAGGTGGGCAGATGGGCGGTTGCTGAAAGGGAGGCTTTACACCGTGAAGAGTACAGGGGGGTGCGAAAGGGACCGATTTCACTGGACTGGGCGCACTTAGTGGAACAATTTAAGGCTATGGAGAAAGCTGAGCCCGGAGTATCGCAGTATTGCAGGCGGGACAGTGGTGCAGTGGTCTGGACGCATGCCTGCCCATACTCTGTCAGAGTGCCTCCCTTTCCCTCCCTCGCTCCCGGCTCTGTTACCTAGTCCTTTCGTCCCATTTGTCTCTCCTTTCCCCTGCTCCTCCCCCTCGGCTCCCTCCCCCTAGGCTCCCTCCCCCTCTCTCTCCCCCCCCCTCACTCTCAATACATGCCCCCTTCTGGGGCTTCTCAGACCTAACACATGCCGGACGGAGGAACATCAAGGCAGTGTTTAGTCAAAGTAGCGGAACTTTATTTACCTGTTTTCATTGGGGTATTGTGGGAGGGTTATGTTGGGGAGGGGGATGTAATGGGTACTGCACCGGATGTCATTTATTAGTGTCCGTTCTTATTTGACTGAATGTACAGTATATGCACTTATGCTGTAAGAAATGCGATATTACCTGTAATTTCCTTGTACTACTTGTATGCTCTGTCTTCAAAATGTGACTGAGATACATGTCAAATTACCCCTCGGTGTTGCTTTCAAAATGCATCTGATTTACTGTCTATTCCTGTATGATACATGCAGTGCTATATAAAAAAAAAACTAGAGAGCCCCATTTTTAACTATGCCGATGACCTCCAGCTCATCTTTAACCTGTCCTCTTCCTCTGACTCCATCTCTAACTTCCAATCTATTCTATCTTTCATCAGGGACTGGATGAACTTCAACCACCTGAAGCTCAATCCCGATAAGACGGAAATTGTGGTTACGGGTGGTTGTTCCAGTCCCTGGAATTCTTTATTTTGGCCCCCCTCCTTTGGTTCTCCTCCTACCCCAGTTCCCTCTGTTAAGACTCTTGGCATTAAGCTAAATGACAAACTCACTATGCACTCCCAGATAGGTTCGGTGGTTTCTTCCTGTTTTCTTACTCTCCGTACTATCCGCTCTATTTCTCGCTTCTTTTCCTTCCCTGCACTTAAACTAATTATGTCCGCACTGGTCCTGTCCCGCCTGGACTACGGGAACATCTTGTTCAATGGCATCCCTCAGTACAGCCTGCGCAAACTGCAACTGGTGCAGAACCAGGCGGCCCGCCTTGCCTTCGGTCTTCCCAAATTCCATCATACCTCTCCCCTCCTGAAGACCCTTCACTGGCTTCCCGTTCGGGAACGCGCCTTGTTTAAATTAGGCTGCATGGCGTTCCAGGCCAGGACGGGCCTGGCCCCTCTTTTTATATCTTCAGCCATCAAAGCTTATGTCCCTGGCAGAGACCTCCGCTCCTCGGCACAACATCTTTTAGCAGTCCCTCGCTTCCGGAAAAAAAAACAGGGTGGCTCGAAATTTTCCACTCTTGCCCCCATGTTCTGGAATTCTCTCCCCTTCCACCTTAGGTCTCTCACCCAATATTCCATTTTCCGTAAAGCATTGAAAACATTTTTATTCACTCAGGCTTTTCTGTCTTAAACTTTGTTCCCCTTTTCAGTCTATGTCTTAGCGACTGACTCTGCCCAGCTGGCTGTTTGCTATCTCAGCGCCAAGAAACCGCTCAGGTGTATGTTGCACTTAATAAATATTTTAAACTTAAACTTAAACTTAACACATCTCATTATGCTAAACGGGAGACTAACATAAATATGGGAGGGAGATTTAAACCACAGAGACTACATGAATTCCATTCCAAGCCAGTGAAGTACTCCAGCCAGTGAAAAATGTAATTTCTTTACTTTTAACCACTTGTTGCTGTCTTCTACACGAACATATCAATATTAAACTACACCCTGTTTTAACCACTGATCATAGTGATTCTGTCAGAAGATGGAGTGGTCAAATAGAACGCAAACTGCTTATTCAATTGTCAAGGATCATGGCTACGTTTTGCACTATAATAGAGTCAGAAACTAGCCAAAGCTACGAGGTGGAATGACCTTGGGCTCTGGAAGTCATAGGTAAGTAACATTTCGGAATACTGGAATTAACATGTGTTACCTGTGTTTCTCATGGATGGAGTGTGTACCATCATGAAGTTGAGGTTTATGTTGAAACTTAGGTCCCAATATTGTAAAGAAGCATGAACAGATTGCAAACCAGTGTATTGATGGAGGTCACATTTATCAACCATACTTTCTAAACCAAACTTACCATGGATGTTGCATTGGTATTGAAATTCTTACATTAATCATTTGTGGGTGTTTAGATAAGTTTCCTCTGAGGTATGCATCACTGTACTGAAACTGCAATTGACTGGTTGTCTTGGTGACAGAGTTTGCATGCGGAGCTGGAACATGCCGGTTCTTTCACCGAGCCAAATCATGTTTGATTGTGGCACCATGGGGGTGTGTATCAAATTGGGTAATTTCTCGTCATCATTACGTTAAAAGAACACTGCTTGGCTTGAGTGATTACACTTTGTGGCTAGTTTTTGAATCTGCAGGAATTGCACTTTAAGGCACCCATAAGAAAAGAATTGTGCAGTGACAAGGACAGATGTTTGGTGTACCAAACTTTTTATTGAGTTTTATGATAATAAAAACAGAGTGAAAAACAAGGCAATAAACCTTTCAATGCAGTAAAATTATTAAAAGAAAATCCTTTGACTGTTGTGATTCACCGATCTCTGCACTTATCTCTATTTTGCATTCATGGTAAAAGATAGAGTGCTCTCGTACATGGAGGGCATAACTCTGCATTGTTCATTCTAGGTAGATGAGTCATTAGGGTGTGGCACCATCTAAAAAAGGCTTTTCGTGATAGGACATTTCAGCAGAGAGTTTCACTAGTGCAAAGATTTGCCAGAGAAATTTAATCAATGTAGAATCTCCTGGCAGTTTTCCTATTTGTCAAACTGGCTACACCTGACAGTTTGCCATCACCCAGCATATGAAATATTGAAATGTTGCAAACCCTGGACATGTGTTCCTCCCTTATGTCTCTTAGGCCTATGACCATTGCCCCGTGATGAATGGAGCAGCTGATTTGCATATGGCTGGGTCCAGACTGGAATGGCATGGTGAGCAAAATAACAATGGATTAAACCCAGATCTGTGACTGGGGCTGAGGGTTTCACAATGTTTAACATTCCACCCATCCACCTTTTGTGTTTGCATTTTTACTCTATAGTTGGAAGGGTATGCTCAGACATGGGTCCCTTGCTGACAATGAAAAATATCCGCAGAAGCCTGTGGTATGGGAAGCACTATGCACTCGTTCAAAATAACGTGATTAGTTCTTCGTAATTTTCATCCATATATTCAATTCAACATAAACTTTACAGATTAAACCGCCTCTATTTCATCAAAGGTTCAAAAGATTCAAAACTGAATGCATTCACAGTCTTTTTTGTTCAGAAATGAAAGCCTTAACCCATTCAAACATAAAAGCTTTTGAAACAATAAAGGTGTCTCTTTCCTTCAGAAATGTTTTTATTCTTCTTGTTCGACAATGAATACGATCGTGTGTTCTTCAAACAACTCTCCAAGAGTTAACAAATAATGCCATGTCCCAATGCATTTCGGTATGCACCTTCGTCAGGGGAATGCACTATAAATAACAAAAATCTTTTTCATATATACATTCAATACATGTATCATTAACAATCATATGTACAATAGTTTCATAATTTTTAGATTTAAGTATCAACCAGAGAATCCCCTCATGTGATTTGAGAATCTGATGTGTATTCAAAAGTCATGCTCACCAAAGTTCACCTATCACCATCTAAATTAAATGAATCAAACTAAATCAAACCGATAATAGACCGTGCAGCCCAGAATCACCAACACCTCGTGCTCACATCGTGTATGTCGCCTACATGTAAACTCATACCTTTGTTAAACTGATCGTATAAAAAGTTGTCAAACTGATCCTATAGGAAGTTGTCAACCATCAAGGTCCGTACTATTCTTTTGCTAAAAAACAAAAAATAAATCCCTTAGTGTTTTATGTATATTACTACTTTCCTCTTTATACCAGTACAAACCAATACTTACTTGGTCACGAAGACCCCAACTTTAAATCACTGCGGCACTTTTTTATCTCTCTCAGGCTGTATTTCTATCACATCAACTTCGTGATCTGTAAAACATTCAAGGAGAGTACTCCTTAGTATCCAGACGCCTTACGTTATTAAGTAGCCTCTCGCTAACAAGGTTTTGCCAGCGTCTTACCTCAGTCTGTATCCAACCGCTCCGCGCTATTCTGTGAGTGAGTGTCTCCTGCCATTAACTCGCTATATCGAACCCTGTACACAGACGCCGGAAAGTGGTGTCTGACGTCATGCCGCTATAAACATCAAAGACGGACTCCCAGTTTCAACAACCTCATCCAAAATGGCCCCCATGTCTTTTTTACTCGACTGAAGCGCAATCCACCCATTTCAATAGAAGAAACCTAACTAACCTCATGCTGTTACAGAAAAAAGGAAAAGAACACGTGCTCTCACTACCAATGATAATAATTACAAAAATAATAATTACAAAAATAATAATTACAAAAATACTCATAACAAAAAACGTGAAGTTTTGTGAGTGTGAATATGAATACCATCTAAATCACATGTGCAACCAAGGATATTCAATGCAGCTACATATTACAAATTACAAAAAACACATCATTTCTATCTTATCATTGAGCCCATAGGGTGTCAGCGTCCTGAGGGACTTAATCCAGTATGTTTCTCTTTGTGCCAACAATCTGTTTGTGTCAACATGTGGTTGTTCCACCAATCTTTCTAGTACTGTGAATTTCAATTGCGGTATTGAATGTCCCTTCTCCTGCCAATGTGCAGCCAAACATGATTTCATATTTTTGGTTCGTATCATACTTTTATGTTCGGTCATCCGAACCTTCACCTTCCTACTAGTGCGTCCAACATAGACCAAACCACATGGGCATTTGATTGCATATATGAGAATACTCGAATTACAATCTGAAGTGTGTCTCAGAGTAATGTTTTTTCCGGTTTGAGGGTGAGAAAAAGAATTACCTACCAATACATTCCCACAATGCCCACAATTCAGACACTTCCTCATGCCTCTCTGGCCTACATCTGAGTCTCCAAATCTACGATCTTTGAGAAATTCCTTGATATTCCTGGACCTTGAGTGTGCAAATAGAGGTTTGTCTAGAAATACCTGTTTGAAGTCAGGTTCTTGCTCAATTATTTCCCACCGTTTCTTTACACATTTTTTTATAGCCGCTGTGGCTGTGGCTGTGGAAAATTTTAGCACATAGACTTCCCTCTTGTTTTTACTCCTCACTCTTTTTTCCAGCATATTGGATCTAAGCATACTGACAATGCCACCAGTTTCAAGCTAGCCTAGCTGATGAGGGGTGACGCCCCGGCACTGATCCCAGGATGCTTGTTTTTCTGTCCAGGTAGGGCCTGGCCTGGCAGTTTGGGCTGGACCGTTCCCATGGGGAACAGAGTCAAGGCTGATTTGCATATGGCTGGGTACAAACTGCAATGGTGTGGTGTGCAAAATAATGATGGATGAAACCCAGATCTGTGACTGAGGGTGAATGTTTGACAATATTCAGCATTCCGTCCATCATCTTTTTGTGTTGCACTTAGAAACATTTTGCCAATGTTCGGTCCCAGGACCACTGTTTGACAACCACTTTTTCTCCATAAAAATGTCTAAACCCGAAAGCAAACTTTTAGTGTGGATGAACCCAGTCCCCGTGCTAGCTCACAGTACCACATCTAAAATCCTAAACCTACAGAATGATAGATGTTGTCAGTAATCTAAAACATGATTCTCAGATTCCCAAATAAATCATGGAAATGCTAGAAAGACTAGGGAAGCAAGATTGCGGCCGCCTGAGGCCGTTTTAGCGGACTGCCAGGAACACCGTGAAAATGGACAGAGTGGAGAAGGATTAAATCACCTACTATAGGGAAGATCGGAGACACCAAACGCCCTGGATAGGGAGATCACTAGCGCTGTCACCGAATCTCTGTCAGGGCTGGGAGGCTGCCCGGGGGCCGCGCTGCTATCGGAGTGTTGTATCGCTCTCGAGCGGCTACTGAGGCTGGTTCGTGCCTGTGCGGACTGTCGGCACTGCCGAGACAAAGCGATCGAGCCGATGGCTCCTAAGACCGCCACAAAGGGGAAACTGGTTGCACCCCCGACAACCGCAGAATTGGGAGGCAAAGCAAATCAAGGATCCAAACGGACACCGCTGCCAGTGAAGTCGGTTCCAGGGAGTGAGACGGCCGCTGAGATGAGAGGAGGCAGATCTCTTCAGGACGATGCCTCCCCGGCTCCACAGTGCTAGAGTGGTTACATGATCCAAGTGGAAGACAGACTGGTGCTGCAGAGGCAGATTTGAGGCTCCGGGTCCCAGGGAAGAATGGATACAGGGGAGTCGACCTGAGAGTACTAAGGATATCACACAATGTACCAGCGCGCCAGAAGAGCTACACTCGGGGGCAGAGAGTGTAAGTACTTTAAAGGAGGGGGGAACAATGATGAATAGATACAGGGGAGTCGACTTGAGAGTACTAACACCACACGCAATGTACCAGTGCAGCAGAAGAGCTACACTAGGTGGCAGAGAGAGTAAGTACTTTAAAGGAGGGAGGAACACTGATGCACACTACTGCTAAGTCATTGGATATGTCTAAGCAGGAGGGACCAGGATATGCTGTAAAGTCTCTGAATCAGGATAATTCGATTGATGGACAACAGCTTACTGAAGGGGGGGCACTAAAGGAACTAAAGGGACACTCATCTGACATAGGGCCCACAGCTCTTAAAATAATACATCAAAGGATGCCATAGAGCTAACTCAAGGTCGGGAGGAAGGTACTATATATACAAATCGTGAGGCAGAGCTAGGCCCTAGCGACTGTTTTTTTCCTCTCTGACGGTTCAGAGTGGTCGGCTGTTGGCTCAGGATCCTCCATAGCCTCAAGCTATAATGATAGTGATCCAGATACAGCCGAGAACTCACTCTTTGCAACAGCACGTCGCACTGGGGGAAGGAGAGCGGGGCATCATACGCAGAAAGCTGCTAGTTTGAAATGGGAGTACTATTTAACTCACCCTCTGAGTTCTGTTGAAACAATAGCACCACATGATACTCTTGGTTCACATCCTCTGTCACTAGAGACTGTCCTGCAAATGATTTTGTAACATCGAGAGGAAACCCAGATGGATGCACGTAAAGCCCAGAATGCGCCAAGGAAAGTACAGGGCGCTGACTAAAACCTGCAACACCATAGGGGAGTGTATGACACAACTTGAAACCCAAATCAGCAATATAGAGACAGAGGTAGCTGATAAGCTTACGCATTCCAAGGAACAAGAGAAGCAGAGCACAGATATCCAATGGAAATTAGAGAACTATGAAAATAGACAGCGGCGGAATAACCTGAGGGTTCTGGGAATCCCAGAATGGAAGGAAGGAACAGATATCAGAAGCTATCACAGATATCAGAAGCTACATTTTAGATCTCTTTCAGCAGGCATTTCCGGAGCTCTCAGACTGGCAATGGCAGCAAGAAGTGCAACAAGTACACAGGACACAGTTTACCTTGAGACACCCGGTCAGAGAGGGGACCAAGCCAAGGGTTGTTCTAGTCTTTTTGGGGAACTTTCTCTTGAGGCAGGTGGTATTTGAAAAACCCAGACCTGAGGCCCAGAGGAATGTGGGAGATGTGTCATTCTTTGTGAGACCAGACTGTTGTCATGCCACTGTCGAGAGAAGGTTGCAACTTTGTCAGTTAACCAAACCCTTCCAAGACAAGGGTGCCAATGCTTTCCTGAACAATCCCTCAAGTAACAGAGAAAACACCAGTACTGCTATAATCTTCACGACCTATTTACAGTGCACTGAAAGAAACGATGTCACACCAACCACTTTTTCCGTTGGATTTAATCCCTGGAAATTTTACAAAATATACATTAGCATTTCATCAAAAACACAATAAAATACAAGCATCTTAGAATTCTAATTTTTGAAACAATAATATCCAAACTCCCATTCTCCCTCACATACATGCATACAACTGTTTTATTCACATACTAGTTTCACTTCTGTGCATTGTCAACATTCCATTCACTCTACAAAATTCACTACCTCAGTCATTCTATCATACCACACCTCTCACTATACACTATACCACCTATCATACACAAGCCCAAAGAACTTTACAATACATTTCCAAAAGATACAATTGGTACAAAACAAAACCAAAACAAGGCACTGGCCATCAATATCATGAATTTAGCCAAATTCATGACATGTACAACATTTTTTTCTGATTGGTCTAAACGCCGTGGTCTACGCGTTTCGAATCCCTCCCAGTGTGGGGATTCTCATCAGGACCAGAGTGGCTTGATCAAAGCTTCGCAATCAGTCCTTCCTGTTCACAAAGCTATCACACTTGGAACAGGCTGGGGGCAGTGTGAAGACAATTCTCAGTATTGATGAAGTTTTTACATCTCTGTATGATTGTCCGTCTTTTTGAATATATCTTAGTTTCAAATTTGAAAGCCGGAAGGAGGCACTCAGCACCGGTCTTAAACAATTGTACCCAAAAGTTATAAGGGGGAGTCCCACAGTTACTGCTCCGGATCGTTCCGGAGCAGTAACTGTGAGGCTCTCCCGTACAACTTTCGGGGGAACTTGCCTTGCTGCCTTGCTGTGTTGCATGAAAAATGATTAAATCGGCCCTACAGTGTTCATAATCATAAGTGGCTATCATTGATTTCAGCAAACAAACACTAGAAAAGATGCCAGTGAATTACATGATAATTTGTAGTATTTTCTGTATAAATCAGAACACAGTTACCATTGTTGTTAAATAAAAGAACGTGAGCACCGTGTATTGCTCAGTGTAACGGCGGGTATTAAACGTCCAAAATTAAACTTACACATTTTCAGTGATTAAATACAGAAATTAATGGCACAGATGTTTTCACACAATGCATGATTTAGGTTTCTACAGTAACTTTTAGTGTTAACTTATTTCATATGAAACATATAAATACGTGTAACATACTATTCAAGTAAAAAAATCTCTGAACGAAATTAGTAGTTTCTCCAACTAGTAGACACAAGGCCTGTTTACACATTAAGTAAACCTTAATTTGATAAAAAGTAAGCCACTAATCGAATGCTTCTGTCTCTATAAAAAGATAAAACTGCATATTTTTCGGTTTCATCCCATGCAAAACGAGAAACTATTTAATGTAGTGAGTGCAGGTATAGCACAATTCTTCATTTGCAAATCTTAATCACTGACAGTCTTTTCAGAGAACGTCACATTCACTTCCTTCACCATAAACATATACAATACCTGCACATAGTCATCTCTGCCTTTTGTATTTTATTAGGATCAGGGCTAACCATTTGTAGGCGTTACAATTTCTCACATAAGCTGTACTGTGTGAGCATTTTGAAGGCTACAATTTCAGCAAATAACTATTTATCTTTCCAACCCACCAAAAGATGGAATAAGGGCTCACATTGTGAAGATCGTCTGTGCCTGAGCTAAAATGTATAATTATATTCGCAGAATTCTATAATCAACATTTATGCTTGAAGGATTTTCTTTTTATGTACTCTGATGGTGACTGGTAATAACAGAGCAGCAATCTACAAAGCGGATAAAGATGGTCAAACATGCAACTGATAAAGCTTACAAAGAACCGCTGAGCACACCTTGAACTTGGCAAGCAAATCGTCGAAATTAGAAGAAATTCTCAGACTGAAAAGAAGTGATTGTGAAAAAGAATATGAAGGTATGTAAATTATATGTACCAATCAGATGTTAGCCAATGTGAACATGTTTTGAAGGAAAGCAAAAGCATTTCACTATTGGTTAGCAGGAGCAAAGTGTGCAGAGTCCTAAAAGTCAACAAAAAGGAGTTTAGCAAAGGAAGTCAAAAATCGGGGGCGACGCTGCAAAAATGGCCCCGTCCAACAGATGGCATTCTGCTCTTTCACAAGGAGAACATGATTTGTGAGTTCAGAAAGTATATTTTCAATTTTAGCCAAAGTTTATTTTGTATGTTGATGATCAACTGGTAGGTTCTCAAAAATAAATTTTTACAAACACCATGAATAAAGCAAAATACGCATTGACAAAGTCAAAAGGGTGGTAGCCAAGTACAGACACAATGATATTGCCAATGCTTGTTTGTGTAGAATGATTCAATGACTATCAGTGCTTGTTAGTACTGCCTACTTGAATGGGTTGCTCATATATAGTTTTCTTATTTAACCCCTTCCATGCGGCCGCGATTCTGCGCCTGTGCGGCAGAATCGCAAGTGGGCGGGTTTATGACGGCCCCCAGCCGTCATCAGCACACGAGCGCCGTAGTGCATGACGGCTGGGGGCCGTCATCAGCATGCCAGGGGTTAATTACTGTTTGTATGCATCAAAGGGTCTGTGATGTGTTGGGAAACCTTTTAGGGGTAGGCACAACTCGTGTAAATCCAAGTACCTTAATCACACAGAATTACCTAAGAGTTCTACAAGATTACACTTGAATTACGTGAAAGAGTAATTCCAAAATGGGAGCACAGGTGCATTTTACACTCAAGAAATAGCCCTGATGGCAACAAAATACAAATAGCAAGCATGAGCTGCCTCTCTCGCTCGATAAATGTGCTCTTCGATTATGTTTTCCCCAAATTTACTGCAGCCATTTAGCACTATTTTGTTAGTGCAAAATGCACCCCTATGTCCGAAATGGGGTCATGGACAGGTAGAGTTAGATTTTGAGAAGACATCTGTCAGCTGTGTTCTCTAATAGTTTAGTGATACTCTACTATTTAGTTGTCCGTATGCACACCATTTTTTGTTTGTGTTACAAATAGTGTTCTGTGTATGATACTTTTTATGTAGCAATCCCGGTTTTGCACTGTCCAGGTTCTGGGATTCAAGTGGACTAAACTCAGTATCAAAAAATACCCTAAGTGCAATATTTAAAGTGGTGCAGTGTAACAAATTACCTTGCTGCGTCATTGGGAAAGGTGCAGGAATGAGCCATATTTAAGGCAATATGGTGCATTCCTGTCCTATCCCCAGCACTGGTGCACAATGGGCTGCCTAGAAGCAATGCAGGCCCTCACGCACCATGGTTCAAGGGTGCCTGTGTTGCATGCAGGATTGTTTTATGCAGGAAGGATTTAGACGCATTTTTAACTCACCTATTCTCCCTGCCTAACACACTCCTTAAAGAGCTCCTCTTACAAACGCGTTGAGCCCACCTATTCATGCTCATTGTCTGAGTGAGGTTCCAATGATGAAGCAAGTCATGGGTGGTTAGTAGCTTTTCATAAACACAACCTATGTATCTGAGAATTGTGATGCGAGGACTCATTTACCTGGGTGCCTTTTCGCTCACTCATCTTGGATACACACAACAGACACGCACTCCATAGGAACATCTCACCAGTATGTTCATATAAAACTTGGTTTCCCCTCTCTTTGTTTTCAAATTGGTACATATAATCTGGGAAGCTGAGGGCCTACCCGCAAGAGCACTTGTCACTTCTTACATTTTAAGGCAATCAATTTGGCCATTTAGCTCCTATAGCATGGAATGCCCTTCCTGCAGACATCCAACAAGCGCATTCTGAACTTTATTCCAAAATAAATTACAGGCCTGGCTTTTTAGGTCAAGCTTTAGCGGCAGCGCACATGCGCTGCTCACTCTGCGAGGCATTCAGTAGTAGAGTATGGGAGACGAGCTGCCCTCACTCTCCGTCCATATTTTTCATTGGCTTCTGTGTTTGTCCTTCATAAATTCTGTCTTCTGATTGCTTATGAGGCTTGTTATTCCCACCTTAGTATGCCATGTCATCATTTGTACCGCCCCATGGCTATTGGACCCGTTACTTTGAGTATTAAACTGTACGGACGTGTTATTTAGAGCACTATTTTTTTCCATGCCTTCTCACCCCCACACCCAACTGCACTCCTGTTGCCCGTGCCTTCTTCCGACTCCCCGTCACTCCCGTTGTTCGCGTCTTCTCGCTCCGCCCGCCCCCCACCCCTGCTGTCCGTGCCTTCTCGCCCACCTGCCCCGCCCGCCCGCACTCCCATTTGCAACGCAATAGGTCTCGCTTAAATTCGATTCCTATTGCATTGCAAATGCTTGTTGTTATTTCTACATTGCCTTTTGTGCTCCTCCTGGACTCCTCCTCTCCCAACCCTGTTTCTCAGGCTGTGCATGTACTTTCACTTTCCTTTTTCAGCTTTCTGTTTTCAAACGTAGTGGAAGGTGCCCACAGGAAGAAAAGACTGGCAGGAAAAGGTGACTGCTACCCCGCCCCCGCAGGACTGGGCTCAGTTCACACTGGACCAATCTAGAGTCAATTCACTGCAATCAAAACCGGGTGTAATGGTGTCCTTGGCTGTCACCCAGGTGGAGTGAGGGAGCAAATATCTGGTCTACTATCGAGTAAGTAACTTCTCACCTCACCATAGACTTGTGAGCGATGTAGGTGGCTTAATGCAGTTGCCGACCCAACTGGATAGGGCACTGTATATTTCTGTCAATAGAATTGAGCATTGAGGACAATAGCACCCGTTGATATACAGCTCTGCAAAGCCAGTACGCGCAATAATAGGCATAGCCTTGCATGGCAGTAAGCGCAAGAATAAAACTGCAGTGCTTGCAATGTAGGAGGCAGGAAAAATCAGCCAGTGTTGCCTACCCGCCCAAACCCACAGAATTGTCTGCCCCACAATTATTTGCAGTTCTCATAAGTGCACGTGGTGAAGTCTCCCTTGCATTTGAGAGATTCCGCAGTTAGCCTGAAACAATACCCAAGAGCTGTTTTTTTGCAAAGTTATATAGTATAGCGCAAACGTGACCTGAAGGTAATGGAGCGCTTTAAGTGGCCACCAGTTGAATTACGTAAGGTCGCAATTGCTTTTTAAGCATGACGATTAGGTGATTTGCCTAGAATCGCAGGATGACTTTGAGATTCGAGCTTGGTTGTTCACTTACTGTTTAATCTAACACAAAAAATGCTTTTCCATCTCCACCAATCAAAGACAGGCTTCTTGTGGGCAGCCACTTGAATGTGTGCAGTCTGAATTTGTTCCTCAGCCCCCTTAGTGCAAAGCCCTCTATTGCACTCCATTTTTAGCTCTTGCAACATGAAAACCCATACAGTACATACCACTGCCAAGAAACCTTGAGTGTTAGAATACTCTAAATTATTTGCAATATAACATGCATACATTTTAATATAATCTTTCCACACTGCTCCTGAAGACAGTGACCATCAGTAGCAAGATCCTGCAGATGGCGGACATACTCCGTAAACTAACACGAAGTATGAGCAGTGCTTTACATGGAAAAACAAAAGTGCCGGTACTCGCTATTCAGAGTACTTGTTTGCTGCTGAAAAGTGCCGGTACTCCCCCATTTAATGTGTTGCAGCAGTGATGAGAAGTGCAGGTACTCTCCCTTCTAAATTAAAGAAGTGCGGTTACTCAGTACCGGACAGTACTGGCCAATTTAAAGCACGTATATGAGAATAGGCTACCTGTCGAATTACATTGAACACAGCATACCTTACATTATACCTACAGTGTGATTAACAACGAAGTGGTCCTTGTGCTGTTAGTGTGACGCACAGCGTACAATGCTCTAATCAGTGAGGCGCCCTCTCACCATGCAAACGAGCTTCTGATCTCGGCCGTGGCTCAGCCGGGTCCTAGCAGAGGGATTCAGCTGTCAGAGAAGCACAGACAGGCTTTGCTCTGACAGCCGATTCATTGTAACGCCCTCCCCCAATCTCTGTACCTGACCCTGCTCCAGCTTCATGCGTACCGGTGCTCTCTTTTTGCAAGAAAAAGTGCAATTACTGAAAGAGAGGAAACTGATAATTTCCTGTACTTAGTACCAGCGAGTACTGGCCCACTTAAAGCACTGCATCCCAGAAGCAGTGACTTAAGACCACTGATGTGGGTTTTAAACTGGCACACCAATTATTTTGAAGCTGACATAATAACCTGCAGATGCGCCTTGGTGGTTGTCGAAGCTGTGACCTGGAGATTGGGACAGATCTATTTAGCAGGTGCATTAACACACTGAGCAGCACCATCAGATTCCTAGCACCTAATTATTCAAAACAATTCTTAAATCTGTAAATGCAAAGGTACACTTTCACGTGGGTGCAGATTTACTACTTTTGATAATTCACACACTTTTTCAGTAGTATTCCTAGTAAGCAGCTAGTCACAGGTCTCCAGGCCTATAATTCCAGAAATTCCTTGTGAATTCCTTCTCACCACTGTGCACTGGCAATTCTGCTGGAAAATATTTGTAAACCCTTACATTACACTCATAAATTCTGGAAACGTTTGCTTCTACATTAGACCTTGGGTATGTAATTACTCCTGCCTTCGTTTGGAGTAACTGGTCAGAGAGGAGTTTGAGAAAACCCACACATTTCCAATACTCACCAGAGAATCCCCGTCCTGGAAGGCGCTCAGCTTGAGTGGGATTTACTCATGCACAATATTATAAAATACTGGGGTGGTGCTGTGTGTGACAAATGATTTTGATACCTTGGACTCCTAAACCCAGCCATTTATACTTAAACACAACAATTTCTTTGTGTGTCTATCATCTGTAGAGTTTAACAGGACATCTTTACTGACTACGAGTCTATTGGCGATATATGGTGAAAAAGCTCTTTGTCTCAGGGCACCTGTGCTGCAAAGATCTGCCTTAAACAAGCACTGGCAAAGTCCTTAGGTCTGGCATTGGCGGCCAGCCCTGGTCAGCCATTTGGCTCTATAAATGCTTGTTTTGTCATGGGTTTTGCAATATATTATTCTTGGGGAAGCTGCTGAACCAGATGAATCTAAGAAAAAAAATAGCTAAAAGCCAAAATATGTTTTTTTTGTCTTGTATAGCACACATTACTAAAGTAGTCCCTGTCACCTAAGGGAACTACTTTGTTTGTGAATATGCTCCATGTAAAAGTGAAGATTGCTGCCACTCTCAGTGAAGTTAGCCAATGGCTGAAGTGGGCTGACCCACTGCCTCATGATGGAAGCTGTAGAGGGCAGAAGAAAAATGTGAAGAGAGCAATGGATGATGAGGGCTGTTTAAAGGCACCTTCAAGCGTGTTATATTTATAATTGCATTCAAATCTAAAGGTTGTGGCTGCCGTCAGACCACAAAAAAAAATAATAAACGGCCCTTCTCCAGCAGCCCCTTAAAAGCCTGAACTCACTTCTCCTTGCCCAGATCTTCTGCATTTCAGCAATGAGCTCAGTAATTCTTCTTAAGGAAGTATCTCACAAAAGAAATATTGTCATTAAGTTTATAATCATCAATAGTAATAATAATATAATGTATTAAATATTTACATTATTTCACCACAGGTTATCAAGAGGAATTTTGAACCTGAAGTAAAGTCAGACTTTGTGAGTATTAGTATCTATGTTTATTGCTATATTTTGTCTGTATTGTAATCCTACTGCCTTGAAAGCGCTCTAGACGCTATTTCTCCAGTACTAACGAGAAAATTATTCCTACAATGGAGATATGGTTGCCTTCCCCTAGCTTCATTCACAGCGTCATGGCAATCTCGCTCCACCGTAGCAACATGTCCAATGTGTGCTCATCCGAAGGAGGACGATGCCCATACTGTCCTTTTCTGTAAGGGCTACGAGAGGAGTAGGAAATACTGGTTAGTCCCGTTACTCAGGAATTTGGGCTTCAGATCCTTCCAACCTGCTTATAGAGTTTTAAAGACAGACCTCTCGCCTATTGTAGTTTATGCTCTATCGAAATTTCTGACCTCTATGTGGTTCACTCGAAGCCAACTGATGAAAAGACTTGTATAAAAACCCCGTCCAGATACACCCTGTTTTATCTTTTCCAGCGTTTTAAATGTCTTAAATACTGGATCACCAAACGTTTAATCGGTTTTTAAATTGTATAAATGCTATGTGTCTTTTATGATCTTTGATCGAAATAAAGATTTTTGAAATGAAATGAATAATAATATAATGTATTAAATATTTACATTATTTCACCACATTATTTCACCACAGGTTATCAAGAGGAATTTTGAACCTGAAGTAAAGTCAGACTTTGTGAGTATTAGTATCTATGTTTATTGCTATATTTTGTCTGTATTGTAATTTAGGTGCTGTTTCGCGTATGTAGGATGAAATGCATGCACTGTTGCACAAGTTGCACAAGTTTAGACTTGTGTGGGTCCTGTGATTACTGAGGCTTGCTTCTGATTGGGGGTGCAGGTTGTTACTTTTTTGTATTACCATGAATGCCTAATCTCAGTTGAAGATATCTGCGTCATACTTCCTTTCTTTTTTTCTTTCTTCAAGTTTTTCTTTTGATTTTTAAATCATACATAGGGTGACCAGGCATCCCGGATTTGCACAAACAGTCCCAGTTTTTAGGTCGAGCCTGGGCAGCACATGTGCTTCTGCGAGGCATGCAGTAGTGGAGTATGCCCACTCTCCACCTATATTTGTAATTGGCTTGTGTCATTGTCCTAAATGCTGGCTACCCATTCAATATTAGGCTTTTTAGTCCCTCCTTGGTACCGCCTTGTCTGCATTTGTTACCTCCCATTATGCCTGGATCTTTTACTTGTCTTGTTACACAATCTGCTTTACACGGTCTGCTTTATCTTGGCTCTGAGCGCTATTTTATTTAAGGATTTGCCCCGATTCCTCCAACTACCTCGCAGCACGCCGCACGCTTTTATTTTCATTTTTACTAATAGCGGTCCGCTTTAACTATAGGGGCCATGTTTTTTATTTATTTGCTTTAGCAGTGCGGTCCGCATTTAGTGGCAATGCTTATTTATTTATTTATTTATTTTGTTTACTATCGCCCATTCAGCGCTTTCACATTCTGTGCCCCTTTCTTTACACAAACCGCTTCTAAAGAAAGGTACGCAGCAGACATTAAAGTAAAAGTGCGGCATGGGCGCTTCTACCCAAAAAAACTATTTGGCAACTTGACAAACAGATGCTTTTTTTGTCAAAGCCCCCATGCCGCGGTTTCACTTTAACGTCGGAAACACCCCTTTCTTTAGTCTAAAGAAAGGGGCGTGGCCTTCATGAATGTGAAAGTGCAGCATGGGCACTAGTAAAAAAACAAATATTTGCAATGCAGTAGGTCTCGCATTTGCGAGAGTTTAAGCTATTGCATTGCCAATAGCTTAAACTCTCGTTAATGCAAGACCTATTCCATTGCAAATGCTTGTTTGTTTGGAGTGAGCTCCCCTTTAGTCTGGTTGACCTAGTGTTCACTGCTTCAGCACCCTAGAGCTGGGACACCCCATTAGGAATTGCCATGCGCTGTACAAATCCTATTACTAATATATATATATATTTTTTACCAACTCCTTGAAGGAGGTGGTAACCTGTTCACAAATGGGAAGGAGTCTCCAGGGGAACCCTTTCCCTTTGAGAATGAAAACAAATATATGTTAAGAGCAAGCAGTGGCCAAATGGACCACTGTCTACTCTTAAAAAAAAAACTAACTGCAAGGTTTAATTTTTTCTTTTTAAACGCATCCAGTTTTCCTTGAAGGAAATTGGGCTGCATTAAAAAAAAATATTCTGTATTAAAAAGCAATCACAGACATGGTGGTATACTGACCTCAGCAGGCCACCATCCCTGTTATGGCTGTGATTCCTACTGGGTTGCAAATTGCAACCTATTTCATAAATATGCATGAGGTAGGTCTACTTGCGAGCCACTAGGAATTCCTAATGAAACTCAAAGAGTTTCATACATTCGGAATACGGATTTCCTAATTGCGATTCAGATAGAATCGCAAATGGAAAATTGGTTTTCCTAATGTTAGTACATTTGGCCCTCAGATGTTCCTTGTGGGTTTGGGGCAGGGGGATTCTATTTAACTACTTCTGTGTCTGCTACCTATGTTTACTAGGCAATTACTTTTGGAAGTAAATGGGGTGTTTGTTGCATATTCTACACTAAAGGCCTTATTACAATGTTGGGTGGACTTGCGTCCAGCTGACACTGTCGCGACCACCTAATTACAATGCTGTTGCCTTTGCCCATTTCTCAATTGTAGCTTGTGTTACTGCCGTAAACTGGCCGTCATACAAGCTCCCATTGAGAAATTGGAGTCTGTGTTCATCCCTGTACCCTGTGCCTGCCGCAAGATGCAGGGATCAACAGGGGGGGGGGCACCATAGGTTTCCCATCAGCCCCCAACCAGAGGCCAAATACAGAAGGGGGTCCTGCTACGGGCCAATGTACACGCTTTCCGACAGGGTTTCCGAAGTCAGAAAGGCTGGCATGAAAACCTGCCGGAAACTGGGCATCTTAATCCAGAAGGCAGAAACACCTTCCATGTAGATTATGGGCCGGTCTTCGACTGACAGACAGGCTCCTGGACCCTGACAGAAGGCAGCTGGAATCATCGGCTGGTCTCAATTATGACTGGCTGTATCATAATCAGCCAGTCGGAAATTAAAAACGATGATGTCTGTCGTAAGGCCTCCAAACTCAGGTTGGAGACCTTACGACAGACATCATAATAAGCGCCTTAGTGGAGATTTTTGTGGGAGTCTCCAAATGCATGCTTGAAATTGTGATAGCAGCCTGACATGGCTTTGTAGGGGAAGCTTTTTAAAATTGTTTGAATTTTTGATTGCTCAAAGTCCACTAAGATTTTTAAGGGATAGCAATTGTTATTATTATTATTATTATAAAATTTTATAAAGCGCGTAGTCACCCGTAAGTATCCCAGCGCTAAGATCCAGACAACTGAGAGTCAACCAGGTCAGAGGGGAAAACAGATCAGGGGAAAAGGTGCGTTTTCAGCCGCTTCCTGAATCGAAGATAGTCTGGTTCCGTCCTAAGGTCACGGGGAAGGGAGTTCCAAAGGCGGGCAGTATTAACAGAAAAGCACCGTCCACCCGTGCGCACCTTCTTGACTCTGGGGATGGTGATAAGGTATTCCTGATCAGAACGGAGGGATCTTGGGGCTTTGTAGGGCCTTATGAATTTTCTTAAAATAGGGGGGCCTTTATCTTGTAAAAGTCTGTGAGACAGACAGAGAGCCTTGAACTTCACTCGCTCTCTCACTGGGAGCCAGTGAAGGAGTTTCAGTCCTGGTTTATTTGGCCGAGGATCTGGCCGGGGTGTTACTAAGGATCCGGGCCGCGGCGTTCTGGATCCTTTGTAATTTGTTATGGGTTGCCTCGGGAGCGCCTAGGTAGATGGTGTTACTGTAATCCAGCCTTGATAAGATAAGGCCTTGGATTAGCAGTTTCTGGGAGGCCGGAGGAAGTAGGGGCAGAATCTTCCTGATCGATTTGAGAAGCCCAAAACAGGTACCCGCGATTTTTTTGGCTTGCGTCTTGAAAGACAGATCTTTTTCAAGCCAAATTCCTAAGCTCTTGATCTCAGACTTAGGAGCGGAGGGTTCACCAAAGCAGGGGGTTAGTCTTTATTTTAATTTGGCGCATTAGTTATTCCAGGGGGTGCAACAGTAGGGTAAGTGTTGGATAGTGTAGGGTTTAAAATTACTATTCTAACTCCAGGGGGTGCAACAGTAGGGTAAGTGTTGGATGGTAATTTATGCGTTGTAATGGTATGCGTTGTAATGACTGCATTGTAATGGTATGCGTTGTAGTAGTGTGCGTTGTAGTGTCATGCGTTGTAATGACTGCGTTGTAAATGCATGCGTTGTAATGGATTTTGCGTTGTAAAAGTTTTGTTGTAATGGTAGTGCATTGTAAAAGTTGCGTTGTAAAGGTTGTATACCGCTTCAGTATGTGTAGTGGCTAGATGTTCTAGTAAAACAGTGAATTTTTGGGGGCTCTGATCAGAATTAGCTGAACTGAGGCTGAAGTGAACACGAAGTTCAATGGAGTACAGACTGCTGAGTTGCAAGTTATATGCGGAAGCGGTGGTGGTTGCAACTCTCGTCTGTGCTCCTACCTAGCTGATTGGTCCTGTATCGGACCTCCCGAGCTGTGGAGAAGCGGGACAGGGTGGCATCTGAGCTCAGCTCGGCATTATACCGCACTGCTAATGCCGCTATTACCGCCGCAGAGCAGGCATACTCCTTCACAGAAGGAAGAGGGCGGGCCAGAGTGCAGGGGATAGATCCAGCAGCTGTGGAAGCAGCATATCGGGCACAGCAGGACTCGGCAGGAGTGGATTGGTGCCTAGAACCCGGAGCCCAGACCAAAGGTAGCTCATTGCAGGGAGGCTGGGGGGGCACTAAGTGAGTACTATTGCTCTTTGGAGGGGGTATATCATTGTGGCACTGTGGCTCTGCGACTTTGTGACTCTACTTTGCCGCTCCGCAGCGAAAGGTCCTGACACAGATAGAAAGGTTGCCAAGTAGAGAGGATTTGTGTCAGTAGCTTGCATCCAGCTAGCCCCCCACCTACTCCTACTTGACCCCCCCCCTGGCAAACCACATGGCCCCCATAGCCCACAGACCGCCGTAAGGTAAAACAGGCTAGTCAAAGAGGTAAATCAAAACACTGTGGCTAAGGTGCAGCTAGGGCGATTGGAAGTGGCCAGGGGAGGACGCAGTGCTGCGCAGCAATTATAAAGTTGCATAGATATCATAATTGGAACAGTCCAGAATACCCTGGTCAAAGTTTGTAACACTGACATATAAGATAATTATACAGGAAAACCTACCCACCAGCCAACAGGAAATTAACTATACGCACGTGTCCATCAATAAGACTAATACCTCTGGCAGGAGAGCTTGCACATGCCCAAACAGTTACCGAACATAGTAAATTTAGTTAAATTAGGCAACTGAAGTCAAGAGAGTTGGTAAGAGAACAGGTGCGCAGGACCAGACAGCAGGCTTCTGCATTTTATACTAACTGGAAAAACTCACATACGGTCTTTGAGGCTTGCTGAAATAGGATTACTTCTAGAAAAATGAGTGCGGATCTAGGCACTGAAGAGATAAGGGTAGGTCAACAAGGGAGAATGAACAAAGAACAGAAGAGTACACAAGAGTGGTGTAAGCTGGGGACTGAGTTGCATTGCCAATCCACAGCAGCCGTGGAAGGAGGAGAAGATCAAGGCACCTCCAGAGTAAAGTGATCCGTAACCCAGCCACAGCAAGCATCCTGATACATCAATACTGTACATGGCTTAAGGCAGAACATTTAGGGGACTGTATGGTGGAGAATGAAGGACTAGTAGTAGATACTAGATCAGCCCCTTCATCGACTGGTCAGGAGGTAATAACACAGAGAGAGGCCTCCATCTTCATTCCAAATTGTACATTGATATTCTAGAAGAATCTCTAGATGCAGAGATGGTGAGACATGGCTGCGGATAGCAATAGCACCCAAAATGCCATCAGCAATCATGTTAACCATAATATGTAGAACACCAAACAGAGCAAATCTGAGATCATTGAGATATCGTCAACAGTAAATGATGACAAAATATTTTGTGAAACGCAGGGTCAAATACTCACAGGATGCACCCAAAAAAAGAATGTGTTTGAAATAGAGGCCCTTGTTCATCATATTAACAACCAGCAATACGACATACTGGATGACTCTACTAACCTTGGTGCATGGGGAATCAGTCAGAACTGCTCTACTCCAGCAGACAATCTAGGAAGGGTACGCACACAACAAGAACTCAGTGACTTTAGCAACCTACATACCCCATATACAGTTTTCATGACACAATCTAGGCACCAATCCACTGAAAACACAACAATAAAAACAGACAGTGAATTACAATTGTGGGGCCGATTCCGATTTCGGTCGGAAGGGCTCCGAATGATGGTTGGAGCCCTTCCGACCGAACCGGAACGTGTCGCACGGATTCCTTTCCGACCGAGCCATTCCGATGGGCTCAGTTGGAAAGGAATCCGACTTGGATTTCCGGATTGCGGACGGCAGGCGCAGAGAGCCTGTCCGTCATACGGAAAAGCCCAGTACTCACCTGGATGCCTCTTTGTGACCAAGGGAGTACGATTGCAGTTTTTCACTGCCTTTTCATGCCAGTTTTTTCCAGCATGAAAAGGCAGTTGGAAACTGTCTTTGGGGGCCCCCTGTAGGGCCCCCATGGGTGCGAGGCTGTCGAAAGGCAGCCTGGGGGCCTCTGTGGATCCCTGCACCCGCTGGGAGGCACCTTGGGCTGAACTGCTCCCTTGCTTTTTACATTGCCAACATGTTTTCCCGCTCACAATGCATTCTTGCATTGTGAAGCATATGAGTGCGACTGAACCCTGTTCGGTGACATCGTACTAGCAGGGCCGTAACCAATGACAGCAGGTCGGTCGGTTACGGCTCCTGACCGATGTCGGACGGTAGTCCGTCCGCATTGGAATCAGCCCTTAAGGGTGGAGGCATCTAAAGTAGCTTCCACATGCCAACACCCCAGAACCTGCCCCAAAGATCAAGAGTCCATTCACAAGGATGGCCCGGAAATACCTCTTTGCTGGCAGCAGTCAAGACACTTACCAAGCAATCCCACAAATTAGAGATATAAGTGGAATAATACATATGTTGGCACAAAGGGTCCTGACAATTGATAAAAAAGGTTGACATGATTAATTCCAAATTTGATCAGTGGGTCACTAGAGAAAAAGGCCAGGGGGCCAACGCTAGTCTAGCAAACAATACATGTGAAGCAATAGTTGAACAGCTGACCACACTGCCTGGTTGTCTAATAAATTTAATAAAGCAATGCAGGGAAGCATGGACAAACAACACAAAAAACATGAAAAATACTGAAAATAAGGAACCGCCCCTCGGAGCAATAATTGTCACAGTGGAACCTGGTGAAACAATCGGCACAGCAGAGTCAGCTAGCACCACACTCCTGAGCAAAAGTGGTAGCCCTACAATAAGTATGGATGATGGTAATCAAAGTAGAATAACAGGCCAAAAAGTAATCGTAGGGTAGCTCTCCAGACCGCAAAAGAAAAAATGGTGGAAGTGAATGAAAACAAACAGAAGGGAAAATGGCATGATATTTACACAAAAAAGTACTTGCAAAGCGCGCTACTTACCCGTGAGGGTCTCAAGGCGCTGAGGGGAGGGGGTGCCGCTAGTGCTCGAAGAGCCAGGTCTTGAGGAGTCTTCTGAAGGCGAGTCTTGGGTCTGCCGTAGGTGGGTAGGTAGGGTGTTCCAGGTCTTGGCGGCGAGGTAGGAGATGAATCTGCCGCCGGAGGTTGTTCGTTGGATGCGGGGAACATCGGCGAGGGCGAGGGTGGTGGAACGGAGCTGGTGGGTGGGGGTGTACAAGCTGAGTCTGCTCTTCAGGTAGGCTGGTCCGGCGTTGTGGAGTGCTTTGTGTGCCTGGGTGAGGAGCTTGAAGGTGATCCTCTTGTCGACGGGGAGCCAGTGTAGGTCTCTCAGGTGGGGGGTGATGTGGCTGCGGCAGGGGATGTTGGCGATCAGTCGGGCGGAGGCATTTTGGATGTGTTGTAGTCGTCGTAGGTGTTTGGCTGGGATTCCTGCTTTGAGTGCGCTGCCGTAGTCCAGTCTGCTGCTGACAAGGGTCTGTGTCACCGTTCTTCTTGTTGCGGTCGGGATCCACTTGTAGATGATGCGGAGCATGCGGAGGGTGTTGTAGCAGGAGGAGGAGACAGCGTTGACCTGTTTAGAAATGGAGAGGGAGGAGTTGAGGATGAATCCTAGGTTGCGTGCATGGTCAGTGGGTGTCGGTGCTGCTCCCAGTGTGGTCGGCCACCAGGAGTCGTCCCAGGCAGAGGGGGTGGGTCCGAGGATGAGTACCTCTGTCTTGTCTGTGTTCAGCTTCAAACGGCTGTTCCTCATCCAGTCGGCGACGGCCTTCATTCCCTCGTGGAGGTTGGTTTTGGCGGTGTGCAGGTCCTTGGTGAGGGAGAGGATGAGCTGGGTGTCGTCAGCATAGAGATGATATTGAGGTTGTGTTGGTGGGCCACTTGTGGGAGGGGGCCATGTAGATGTTGAACAGCGTCGGGCTGAGGAACGAGCCCTGGGGGACTACGCAGATGATGTATGTGGCCTCGGATCGGAGGGGCAGGAGGCGGACGCTCTGGGTTCTGCCGGAGAGGAAGGACGTGGTCCAGTCAAGGGCCTTCTCTTGGATTCCGGCTTCTAGGAGGCATGTCTTTCGAGTGCCATGGCAGACCGTGTCGAAGGCGGCTGACAGGTCCAGGAGGATGAGGGCTGATGTTTTGCCGTTGTCTAGTTGGCACCTGATGTCGTCTGTGGCGGCGATGAGGACTGTCTCGGTGCTGTGGTTTTCGTCTGGGATGGGTCCAAGATGTTGTTGTCTTCCAGGTGGCGGGTCAGTTGCATGTTGACGATTTTCTCGATGACCTTCGCCGGGAACGGGAGCAGGGAGATGGCCCGGGCAATACTTGAGTTCCTTGGGGTCCACCTTAGGCTTCTTGAGGAGGGCGTTGATTTCGGCGTGTTTCCAGCTTTTCAAGAATATCGCTGTTTCGAAGGAGATGTTGATGACCTTCCGTAGTTGGGGTGCAATGGCAGCGTCTGCTTTATTATTATTATTATTATTATTATGTTTTCTTATATAGCGCCTGAATCGACCCCCGAAGGGGTATCTCCGCGCTTGCCTTGGGAACCCGTCCTGGCTTTTCCCTGTGAGATAGCCCCTACAGGGCATCCCCAAGGTGAAAGCCAGGCATCCCGCCGCAGGGGGGCCGTTGTGGAGATTAAGCAAGCTTAATGCCCAGAGTTGCAGAGTGTGAACCCATGATTAGGTCAGGCACCGAAGCGAGAATTATCGAGTCCATGGACATTTGAGCTCAAGACCCTGCCGCGTCGGGAATTGAACCCTGGTCCCGGGTCTGACCTCTGCTTCAGGGTCTGCCTGCTCTAACCAGTGAGTCACACATTCTTTGTTGAATATGTGGTGTGGGCACGGGTCTGACGGAGATCCTGAGTGGATGGAGTTCATGACCTTGCGTGTCTCGTCGTCGTTGACGTTGGACCAGGAGGTCAGGCGGTTGGCGCTGGTGGTGTTCACAGGGGAGGTGGGGTCTGGCGTAGTCGGGGCAGTCATGGTGTTAAAGCTGTCATGGATGTCAGCGATCTTGTGGTGGAAGAAGATGGCCAGTGATTTGCACAGTTCTTGTGAGGGCGGTATGTCGTTGGCGTTGGCGCTGGGGTTGTAGAGTTCCTTTACGATGCCAAAAAGCTCTTTGCTGTTGTGTGCGTTGTTATCCAGGCGGTCTTTGAAGGAGGATCTATTGGCTAATCTGATGAGGTGGTGATGTCTGCGGGTGGCGTCCTTGTGGGCTGCGTGGTTGTCCGGAGTGCGTTCGTGGAGCCATAACTTCTCTAGTTTCCGACATGCGCGTTTGGAGGTCTGCAGCTCGTCGGTGAACCAGGTGGCTCTCTTGCTGGCATGGTTGTTGAAGGGTTTCTAGCGTGGGGCGAGGGTGTTGGTGCAGTCGTCGATCCACTGTCTGAGGTTGCGGGCTGCGATGTCTGGGTTGGTGGGGTCGGTAGGTGCGTTTTCGGCGAGGGTGGTGATCAGCTGGTCTTCGGTGACTTTGTTCCAGCAGCGGCTAGGTAGCTGTTGGTTGCGGTGGTGCATGGTTGGTTTATTGAAGGTGAAATGGATGCAGCGGTGGTCTGTCCAGTGGAGTTCGGTGGTGTGGTCGAAGGTGACGTGGGTGCCTGTGGACAAGACGGGGTCCAGCGTGTGGCCAGCGGCATGGGTGGGTGCGGTGATGAGTTGCCTGAGGCCGAGGTTGGCGAGGTTGTCAATCAGGGTGGCGGAGTTGGCGTCGTTGTTGTTCTCGAGGTGGAAATTCAGGTCCCGAGGAGGATGTAGTTCGTGTTGGCGAGTGCGTGGGTACTGGCGAGGTCAGCGATGGAGTCGCTGAATTGAGCTTGGGGTCCGGGGGGTCTGTAGATGAGTGTTCCTCTGAGGGTGCTGTTGGGGTCGATGTGGATCTGTGGATCCGGAAGTGCAGGTGTTCGGCGGTCTTGAGGGTGTCGTCTGCGTGGGTGGCGACCTTGAGGGTGGACTTGTGGACAATGGCTATTCCTCCTCCGATTCCATTGGCGCGGTCCCTGCGGGTGATCTTGTAGCCGTCCGGAATGGCTATGGCGATGTCGGGTGCCGTGGAGTCGTTCCACCAGCTCTCTGTCAGGAAGGTCACGTCTGGGGCGGAGGTGTCGGGGCTCGACGGCGTGTTTGCATGTGGAGCGGGTGTCGAGGAGTATGCAGCAAAAGTGGTTGGGTCCAGTCCTTGGAGGTTTGGTGGCTCTTTCGCAGGTGAAGCTGCAGGAGTGGCAGGAGAAAGGTCCGTGAGTCAGTTTCACGGCTGCTTGGAAGCAGGTCTGGTTTCGGCCGGCATTGAGTGCGTAGAGGGTGCTGGCATCGTAGCAGAGTCTGGTGTTGTGGCGTTCGCGAGGTTCATGGGTTCTGGCACTGGGCGCGGTCCATTAGAGGGGGATAGGGAGGGAGGCCCAGCTGGGAGGCGTGAGCAGGGTGGCCAATGGGGAGCAGGGGGGCGGGGCCGCAGCGCCACAGCGGCAGGAAGGAGCGGGAAACAGCTGGAAAACAGGCGGGTGGCAGGGAGCAGGCAGGGAGCAGGTACGAGGCAGCTGGCGGCCGTGTGGTGGTGTGGGGAGCGACCTGCCTGCGAGCCATAATCAGTCTGAGACTGGAACAGAAAGCACCCACAAGGGTCCAGTGAATTATTGCATCTTTCAATTGAGAAACAGAATCCCGGATGAAGCGGCCCAGTCGAAAATTTGCCAGGAAGATTTCTTTTTAAAAAAACTGATTTCGCAAAATACAGGTAGCCCACACATGGAGATTTCTACACATTTCAATACACATATTACTTCTAACCCTCAAGAACAATGTTATTCCGAGGTAGTAAACACCAATTAAAAAATTGCGCTCAAAGGAGGAGAAAGTTTGCAGTCAAAAGCACCATCTGGGATCAGCAGAAGCATGACAGCCCGAACAACAGCACTGAGACCCTCGAAAACGCAACTCTGTGAGCAGCTGAAGAAGTTGCCACCGGTACCAGAGTGGTATTCAGACTATCAAGTTGGAAATGTCGACGTACACAAATATCGGGGTTGGAAATATCGGCTGGAAATATCCGGACACAGAAATATCGACAGCAAGAATATCGCAGTCAAGAATATCGACTTAAAGGTAAGATATATAATTTTTACAAATATCTAAGTCATTAATATCGTGTGCAAAAATATAGTTGTTTAAAACATTTTTTAATTAGTGTTATGTATTTTAGTATGTATTTTAAATGTATGTGAACTATTTTTTTTGTATAAGTTTTTAGTAGTAACAATTTTATTTTAATTTGATTTTGCATTTTTTTGTTCTGAATCAGGTTGTGGATTTATATGGGAATAGGATGGGAAGTAATTTAATAAGAATTAATTAATTATTATTTTTAATTTTGCAATATTTATTTAATTTAGATTTTATAGTGTTAATTGTGGGAAGTAATGTAGTATTAATTATTATTAAGTGATTTTTAATTATTGATTAATTAATTAGTTATTAATTATGTTAACTGTGAAAAATTTTTAGGAGAGGGTTTTGGGTTTTATAGGGGTAAATGGTGGAAGTAATTTAATTATCATAAATTCATGATTTTTTTAAATGTATTACTATTTATTTAATTTAGATTTGATAGTGCTAATTGTAGGAAATGATTTATTATTAATTAATCATTAATTGGTTGTTAATTATTATTAATAATTTAAGTGGTTATTAATTATGTAATTGTGTCATGTTTTTAAGAAGCAGGTTGTGGGGTTTATAGGGGTAAAGGTTGAGAATTTTTAATTAATTAACAATTATTAAAATTTAAATATGGCAAATGTGTAATTAATTTTAGATGTGAGTTGTGGGGTTTATAGTGGTAAAGTCATTTATTTTTAATTAATTATTAAGTAGTTGTTCATTGATATTAACTTATTATTTTAAAATTAATTATGAACATTGTGTAATGATGTTTATGTGTGGGTTGTGGGGTTTATAGGGGTAGAGGGTGGAAACTAATTTATGTTTAATCTATTAATAATTAAGTAATCATTAATATTACTTCATCAATTGATAATTAATTAGGGTAATTGTTTATTTTTTTGTGTGTGAGGTATGGATTTATAGGGGTAAGGTTTTTTAAATTATTCTGTATCTGTTTTAATTTTATTTTAATTAATATTTCTTTAATTGATAGTTAATTACGTTAATTAGGTAGGTACATTTTTTTTAAATTTAAATTTGTGTTGTAAATTGTGCAGTGTTTTAGGGTAGGAAATAAAAAAAGATAACATTTATAAAATGAATAATGTTTTTGTTTATAAATAATTTCTAATTAAAAATAGTTATTTGTTTGTAAATTATTTTTACATTTATTTAATATAATATTTCTAGGTATTTTTCATATCGATTTCACATTATAATATGTTTTTATTTTTTAGATATTGTTATAATTTTTAGAAGATTTTCCATTTTTTTTAAATATTTTGTGTTGGTTATATTGTGTTTGCTTTTAATTTCGAACTGACTGGAGTGGGAATATTAATTATTACCCCTCCGCTATCGTACACTTTTCCTACTTTTGCACTAACTGGAGTGGGAATAGTATTTTTTACCCCTCTACTATCCAACACTTTCCCTAGTGTTGCACTCACTGGAGTGTGAATAGAATATTCTACCCCTCCGCTATCCAACACTTTCCCTACTGTTGCACTCACTGGAGTGGAAATACTAATTTTTACCCCTCTGCAATCCAACACTTTCCGTACTGTTGCACTCACTGGAGTGGGAATAGTAATTTTTACCCCTTCGCTATCCAACACTTTCCTTACTGTTGCACTCACTGGAGTGGGAACAGTAAGTTGTACCCCTCTGCTATCCAACACTTTCCCTACTGTTGCACTCACTGAAGTGGGAATTGTAATTTATACCTCTCGGTTATCCAACACTTTCCCTACTGTTACACTCACTGGAGTGGGAATAGTCATTTTTTTCCCTCCGCTATCCAACACTTTCCCTATTGTTGCACTCACTGGAGTGTGAATAGTCATTTTTACCCCTCCGCTATCCAACACTTTCCCTACTGTTGCACTCACTGGAGTGGTAATAGTAATTTGTACCCCTCCGCTCTCCAACACTTTCCCTACTGTTTCACTCACTGAAGTGGAACATTTAAGTTTAAAGACTTTTAAATAGTTTAATGTTTTAATTTATAAAATACATATTTATTATTTTTTATGTTTTTGGTGTATGTATATATATATGAATATTTATTTGTAAATGTTCATATATACAATTATTACATACATTAAAATGAATAGTGTATTAATTGTTTTAATATGTTTACATTTTTTAAATTACATTTATTATATTTGTTAACATGTACATTAAATCTATTTTTATAGTTATTTTATTATTTAATATATGTAATATTATTTGGTATATATCTATTAAAATTGATATTTTGTACAACTATATTTTTTACATCAATATTGTTTTACCATTATAAATATAGGATGTCGGGGATATTTTGGGGGTCGAATTCTATCAGTGAACCTACCAGAGAGGGATACCTGCACAGCAAAGGTACAACCACCGCTAATGGAAACACAAGGCAAAGGACAAAATACAGTTATTTCACAAACAATAACTGCATAGAAGACAACACCGGCCGATCTAAAGACTCAGATGGTCAAGCAACCCTTTAGTACTAAACTAGATGGAAATGCACAAGTAGTGCCATGCTTGAACAAAAGCTAGATGGGGATTTTTGACCAAAAAACACATGTGATGGACAGGCATATGGGAATGTGAAAAAAGAAATGGAAAAAGAACTAACGGCTAACTCACCGTTTACAGTGATCTTCACCCCCAAATTAGCAAGCGCCTATGCAGCAGAAACTCAGCGAACAAGTGTCAACCAGTGCCTTCAAAAATAATCCTGTTTATCCCAGAGTACAAGTCAAAAGGACGAAGGGACACTTTAAACCGTGGTAATATTCTTCAAATCCTAAACGCAATTAGCAGTCTGTCCGGGATCAGAACCCAAGACCTGCTGTCAGTAGAATTTGAAACTTTCAAACTTCTTTCCGACCAAGAGACAACCAGGACTGAATGGGCAACACCAGAACTAGCAGAGAGAATCCTTAGTGAAGAATCCTAACTAGAAGTTTGGGGGATCCGAGTGCAACAACATTGACCAGTTGGCTATCCTGACCCGCTGCTCCAATATGATGCAGATTCCATCAAGAGATTCCCCAACAGCTCGAGAGGGCGTGGCCAAGTCATCTCAGTCCTCAAGTGAGCCCGCAGTACCTCGCTAGTAGGCCCAGATGCACTCAGCCCCACAAATGGGGGTCTTCGGAGCCAAGAAGGAAGCCATTTCCCAACTGACTGGTCCTGGATATCTAAAACTATAAACTTAGGAACAGAGATCCCGTAACCCAACACTGAACAGGGGAACAAGGAAGGAACCTTAAAAATCTGCTCATGTAACATAAATGGCTTTGGGACTAAAATTAGTGACCCCTCGCTACTGTCATATTTCCAAAAATTTGACCTAGTTCTCCTACAGGAAACCTAGTTGGAGGATCCCCTCCATCTCCAAGTCTACAAGACCTACCACCTCCCTGCAGTTCGAAACTCAAACTACGGTCACTGTAAAGGAGGACTAACCATCTATGCTTCGATCAAGGCAATATCGACAGGAAAAGAATTATTAAGCAAAAAAACGGCATCCCTTAAAATAATGGCAATTTAGCTCGAAATGCAGAGCCAAAGCAAACTACAGCACTTAATTTTGGTAAACATTTATATTCACCAACAGAGCAAGAGGAACAGCGCGAAGCAGTTAACAGCCAAACTGACAAAGCTAATAATGGAGGAGGAACATTCGAGTTACATTATAACAGGTGACTTTAACATGTTCCTTGCCGAGGGCTCAGACCAAGATAGCCCAGAAGACGACAAACACCGAGCATGGGGGATCTTTTCTCAGGATAAATACAAGTGGGGTAAACCTACTAAGACCTCGAAAGATTTGCTGCGAGAGCTGGAAAGTCTATTGCTGGTAGCGCTAAACGGCCGCACGCTAGGTGACAGACCCCAAGCTCCAACCTTTCATAGAAAACTAGCAACACCGCAATCGACTACACCTTTCTTGCTCTACCACTTTTTAGCTTAACAAAAGACTTTAGGATCGGGGTGTCAGATCACAGCGACCACCAACCGCAAGAGCTCACTCTTGGCATCCAGGGCACCGCCTTAACATACGTAAACCCGGACTCCCACCTAATGACGAGATACCAACACAGAAGAATCAGATGCAAAATACGTCAACCAGAAAAGCTATCAGCTGCTGCAAAAACCCTGTGGGAGGAAACCAAACCCTTCCAAGAAAACATCGTCCCCGCCTGGGAATTCTTCACCAAAGCCCTAGGTCAGCTTGCCTCTACAGTAGTCTCGCAACAAGTTAAAAGAGCCTATCAGCAAAAACAAAGCGCTAGGGTGGCAAAAAGCCAGCTCTTCCATCCCTCATCAACCCAGCATGCTGAACTAAGACAAATAAGGGGAGACATAAATAGAGCAATCCGCACCCTCTGGCAAATAACCCGATCGACGGAACTGTAGAAGAACTAAGAAAGGTTCGGATTAGGAAAAACAAAATCATTTGGCGCACAAAGAAGGACAACGCAGAATCATTATGGGCAAAATTATTGTATGAAGCAAAAATGAAAAACAGCGCAAGATTCTGGCAAACAGTTAAGAGCATTGAGAACCCACTGGCACCAGGGATTAACTCATACATAACGGAGGATGTTTGGGCAAACCATCTGCAAACATACTTCAACTTGGAACCACATAACAATCCGCAAAAAATAGCTGAGTATCACGGCATGCAATCACCCCATTCCCCTCAAGAGAATGGGTTACCACTCAGCTTCTCCCCTAAAATGATTGAGAGCAGAATTAAGCAAAGCCATTAAGAGGGAGCGCCAGGGCCCAATGGTTTTCCACCAATATTATACAAACAAGATCCAAAATACTGGTCCACTGCATTACTACCACTCTTTGATAACATCGCCAACACAGGAAGAATCCTGGAAGCGTGGAAAGGCTCCATTATTTCCCCCATCTATAAAAAAGGCTGTAAGAGCGACCCAAAAAACTATAGGCTCATAGCTCTTATCGACATTGAGGCCAAATACTACGCAGGCCCCATACTGGCCGAATTACAGGAATGGGCCAGGGAAAAAACATTAATCCCAATCATTCAAACAGGGTTTCAGGAAAACCTGGGAACCACCACAAACATTGTGGCCCTCTCTCTCATAGCCGACTCTGCAAAGAAACAATCATTATTCGTTTGCTTTATTGATTATAAAGCCGCTTTTGACAGCGTTGATAGAGGAAAATTATGGTCACAGCTAGCATGATGGGGGATCCCTTCTGTCCTCCTGAACCAACTCATTTTATTACACACTGAGACATGGGTTCAAATAAAACTGGGTAGCGGCACCATTGTGTCCAGGTTGATTCTAACGACCAGAGGCTTAAGGCAGGGCTGCGTCCTCGCCCCAACCCTATTTAATATTTTTATAGCTGACCTTTGAACCGAACTAGACAATTGCAATCATCATGCAAAAAATCTGGGCGGCCTCCCCCTCTCAAATTTATCGTACGCTGACAACCTGCTATTAATCAGCCAAACCTAAGTTGGCTTACAGCACTTACTCAACACCACAAACCTCTTTGCCATAAACAACGGGTTGGAAATCAACTTAGATAAGTCGAAAAGTATGGTATTAAACCAGCGAAGCGCAAAAAAACGACCAAAATGGCTGCTGGGTGAGAGTGAACTCGAAGTGGTTAAAGAATACAAATACCTAGGAATAATCTTCGACAATAAGGGGTCGTGTGACCATCAAAAAGAGGCAATTCAAAGACCAGGGACCCTCCTAGCAATGACCTTAAAAAATCTTAAAAACAAAATAACTGGTCCCAACCTGCTCCTGCTGCTCGAAGTCCTCCGAGCGAAGCTCCTACCAATGATAACCTACGCCAGCGAGGCCATGAGATGGAAGGATGAAATAACCCTGGACAAAACGGTCTCTAAAGCGCTAAGAATAATATTCAAGCTGCCAAAATACACCTCCCCAGCGCAACAAAGAGTCGAATTCGGATTACCAAACCAGGCAATAAATCAGAACGGTGCATATGTTAAAAGCTGGTACAAAATTAAGAGCTCCGCGACCAGATCTTTAAACTCATTTCTATGGAAAAAAATCTCAAGGAAAAACAACTCCCGTGCCATGGCATATCTTCAATCAGGGATCAGTGTGTTAGCCCTACAGAACATCTGAGAATCCGGACTTCCCTTCAACAATGTCAAAGTCCTGGTCAATAGGTCGATAAACCTCGTCTCTACTGAAAAAGATCGAGCATACTTAAATAAGAGGGCGCACAGCTGGTTTGTGATTCAAAGTTATTCAAAATGCACCCCACAACCGTACCTAGGCACCAGCCTCTCCAGAATGCTGAAGGAAAGCTTCTTGGGAATGAGGATAGAGATTTTACCTGTTCAAACCCACATGCCCCCCTGGAAACGCTCATCTATAACCACCCTCTGCAGATTATGTGGAGAAACCAAAGAAGATGTGCTGCACTTTCTGTGTATTTGCAAGTCTCTCGACCAGGAGAGGAGAGAACTGTTAAAGCCACATATAAATGAATTGCATATCCGGTCTTGCAGACAGGCAGTGAAGGCGTGCTTCGATGGGGTAATGTTAGACTAGTTTGCAGTTTTGTTAGTTTTATGAAAGAAGTAAAAACAAACCTAGGCACAGAAACCTGAGTACAACCACTCACATCCATGGCCCCCCACCAGTAGACTACTTATGATCTCCACCCCGCACAGACACTAAAATCAGCGGGCAACAATCCAATAATTAACTATTAAGATCTATGGACACAGTGACGACGTAAGCCCGGGTCCCCCATACAGACTTTGCCTGAACTAAGAAACTCATTATACATTATCACATGTATTTTTAATCAGTTTAAACTCTTGTTTTTAGAATAAAGTGATCCCGTTTTTCAGGAAATATGAAATTGTGCTATATATGTGTTTTTATAATTGTATAGACTGCTAAGAATTTAATTAATCAAGCAATAAAGACTTACTTCACCCCCAAATTAGAAACAAGTAGCCCTGGTGACATCCTAAACTGGTCAAGTATCTTATATCTCCTGTCAAGAATACCCTTACTGGCCTACTTAACATCAGCTCAACTAGCATCAGTGCATTTCAAGAATTACTCCTGGGTAAGTCATGGAGAGTCAACCCTGAAAAAGTAGACAAGCAGGGTAGACACCCAAAACATCATGGCAGAAAAAGACCTACTCAAGGTTTGAGGGATCAGCGTAGACAATTGCCCAATGGAAAAGTACCCCCATGTCCTATTGCAGAGGCTGCAAATTCAAGTGGCACAACAACCATTGAAAAGTGTACTAAGGGGCACCAAATCGAGCTCGAAATAATTCTGTGACAATAACATCAAAATCCTGCTTTATAAGAATGGTGGAACTAGACATTGTACAGAAGTAAGAGCATGATTAAAGGGCATCAGAAGAATGGACCTGGATCTCAACGGCACTGCACACCAATGGGAGGACTAATTCCTAGCACAAGAAAATACCTGATTCTGCTCGGACACCAATGCCATTGGACTTTAGGGAAAGCCCAAACCACCTGCATTGAAAGTATAAAGAAGCAAATAGCAAGATTTAGGATAAGAATATTGAACTGGAATGTGGCGGGGTTCAAATCCATCATAACAAACAAAGAAGCCATAGAATTTCTTCAAACAGAAGATATCTTATGTTTACAGGAAACATGGATGATAACACTGAGTTCTCTTAAAGGTTTCCAGGCGATCCATACATTGGCCTATAAGAAAAACCTTTTAGGAAGGCCAATTGGTGGGGTCTCGATTTTTCTGAAAATAAATCTGCAAGCACAAGTCAAGGAATGGCCCACGCAGTCACTCAATATCCGGATCCTAAATATAAAAGGAATAGGACTAGAGGGGACACCAATTACCATTGCAGTAATTAACCTTTATGTTAACCCAAAAAATAAGGCAAAAACCATGTTCACAAAGATGATTACTAGATTGATCAGAGGATCTCTTTATGAGCACCCAGGGCATGAGTGCATTGGTACCGGGGACTTTAACATGAGAAATCTGTGTTGCCTAGAGCAAAATCAAGGGGAGAGGGGGCGGAATATCATGGAAGCTTGTATTAACGAATTTAAATTGGGATTCTTGAATCAAATTGGGCTGATGAATAGGAAATTACAATCTACTTTTAAAAATATCTCCACATGAGATGACATCTTCCTGAGCAAGGACTGATTGAGGTGGTGCGAAGAATATAAGGTGCAACATACTACCGCAAGCGATCTTCACCCACTATCCATCCTTGTTAACGTAATTGCCACATTGCACAAGGAACATCTTCCAGTTGGTCAAATGCTTGTTTCAATTAGTGAGCCAGCATCAATAAAACAAATGAAATGGGGACTTTCCTGCAGGGCCAGGTACAAACAATGGAAACAGGCCATACACACAACCAGCCTTAAGAAAAGCTGGACAAAAATAATGGATTTGTTATGCAAGAAAGCAACCCACACATGAAGGTAAATTTATTGGAAAGGGCCTATTTATCTCCTTCATAGTACAGAATTCAGGAAGAGCAAAACGAGGTGTCACCAGGCAGAGTTACAGTATAGGAGAGAGACGTGCCCTTGGATAGAAATGAAAACAATCTGAAAACATCCAGAAAACTGCACTAAATAACCATTTGGCAGCTGAAACAAACTTACATGGAGGAAAATTAGAAACATATATACGCCTTGCTAGTGCCTAATAAGAACAGGGAATTAGTGCCTAATATGAACAGGGAATTTTGGAGTTATGTCAACGGCCTTAATGGTGGAAGCCATACAGAAAACGCTGAACCTGCCAACAAAAGGGCAGCCCATGCAACAAAGCTCTATGTTGACTATAAACCCTTGGACAATACTTTGGAGGTGGAGGGCAACCATCCTGATGAACATGAGGTAGATTACATTGCCAGAACAGAAAAAGAAACCCTAATCATGCTTAAGGGCATTCAGAAGGGCAGGGCTCCTGGACCTAACGGGCTACCAGGTAGCATCTTCAATGAAATGAATTCTCGGCTCCTCACATGCACAGTCTGTTCAATCAATGTTATAAAACTTTGGTGGCACCAGACTCTTGGAAAGGCTCTATCTTTCACCCCATCTATAAAAAAGGGGACGCCGCTCGCCTGGAGAACTATTGACTGATCATGTTGTTGGACGTTGATGGGAAGGCATTCGCAAAAGTGCTCCTGAAAAAGCTAGAGGCCTGGATAAATAAAAATCGCATCATACCTCAATATCAGACAGGATTCCAGCCCAACTCATCTATGTAGGACAACGCTATTGCCTTGTCATATTTGGTAACCAGGGCCACAGAGGTCGCCTACCCACCACTTTATGCATGTTTTGTTGATTACAGGGCTGCCTTTGATGGTATTGACTGTAACATACTCTGGCCACAACTTGAGAAGTGGGGCATCCCGAGGAAACTTCTGGCGGCCATTATGGCACTCCACACCGGCACTTGGGTTCATACTAAGCCTACGCAGGCACATGTAACAGCTAAGATCTATACGAACATAGGGTAAAACAGAGCTGTGTGATCGCCCTTACATTGTTCAATCTATACACCGCAGATTTGGGAGAGGCATTTCAGAAAAGTCAATATCTTTCTGCCCAAACTAGGCCATCTTATACTCCCAGTTATGCAGTTTGCGGATGATCTGGTTTTACTGGACCAAACCAGAACTGGCATGAAGAGGGCATTGGAGACATTACATCTATATAGGATGGAAAACAGACTTCAAGCTAATGCCACAAAAACAAAGATCCTGGTTTTTGTTCATAAACCGAAAAAAACTTCTGGAATGGTATCTCGGCCCGTTAAGTATTCCCACCACTAAGAAATACAATTATCTGGGAGTACAATTCTAAGACACTGATAGATCAACCCTGCAGGCCAAGACACTCGAGGCCAAAGCAGCTAAGGTCACACATGGATTATGCAAATTAAATCATAAGCTCCAAAGTCATTCCGCAGAGGGTATCCAACGGGTAATACAGGCAAAATTATTTTCAACATTGAGTTATGACCATCTCATCTTTCCGGGACTGCTTACCAAAAAATTGGAGTGATTGCACATCATGGATTTCAGAAAGGTTTTTGATCTTCCATATTCAAAACAGCACACCTTTATTCAGTTGGTGTTCAATATCATAATCGATAGACATTGAATGCAAACAATATACAGTCAAATTTTACCAACATTTGATCATGGTGAGTCCTGACAGAGTCAGGGAAGCCCCTAAAAACAGTTTTCCAGGATAATAATAGCCACTGGGCCAGCTATCACACAAAGGCTAACGAGTCAGTGGACCTGTCACCTGATTTTATAAGTGATACATCTTTAACAATGGCAGTGAAAGAAACAGGGCAAGCGCATCTCAAGGCAACAGGATCTTGAATGGATTAGACATATTCCTGGTGTAGAGGGTCTTGTCTCTTCACAAGAAGTCACAATATATCAACTATATCCGAAGGCAGCATTGGAAAAGCAAGCCCTACAGAACATTTTCAGAACCAGGCTCCTAACACTGCAAAAATAGGATTATAGAGGCCACTGGAAAAACAAACTGCCAGGAAACAATGGATGCTGTTTGTGCCAATATCATACAGAATCAACTGAGCACATAATTTGTTGCTGCCCAGCCTTGCTGGACCAGAGGCAACTATATCTAAGAATAATGTTCCAGCAAAATGGCGTAAGATCATGTAAAGAGATCCTAATGTTCATTTCTACTAGCACGGTGCCGATGGCCCTCGCACAAATTGGCAAGTATTTTGTGGTAGCTGGAAGGATACCACGAACAATGCAAGAAACGAAGATAAAAGTCTACAAAACACAAGCTGCTGATCGTTTATTGCCGTAGTAATACTGAACTGGTACTAAACGGTTTTACACATGCACCTTAAGATCCCTTAGGAAGATTGCACTATCCGAGGGGCCTGGGCATGGGTCTGTCTCTACACTCAGGGGTCAATTCTGATCTGGTAAAAAGCGCTCCGATTTGCCGTTTGGAGCGTTTTTCCAGTATGAATCGTACCCTGCAACGTCCCCCATACGAATGACGAAGTACGATCCGTACCAGGAGCTGGACTCCGTACGAATCGTACAGGGGCCGTACGAATCAAATGCCCGTACGAAAGTCCCTCGGAACCCGCTGTACGCGACATCTGTACGGTTCTCGGACCGGCAAGTACGATTCGTGTTGGGTACGCACCGTACGACCCCTTTTCTACGGGAGCTGAAAACAGCCGTAAAAGCAGAGTTCGCCCTGAAACAGGTACGGAACGCCCCCCCCCCCACGGTACCGTACCCCTGCGATCACGGGGTGTACGCACCGTACCCCGCGAACTTGGGGTGTACGCACCGTTCCCCATGTACACTGGGTGTATGGTGCGTACCCCATGTCTGATGGGTGTACGTGCGTACCCCCCATGATCGCAGGGGTACGCACCGTTCCCCATGTACACTGGGTGTACGGTGCGTACCCCATGTCCGATGGGTGTATGGTGCGTACCCCCCATGATCGCATGGGTACGCACCGTACCCCAGCGATCATGGGGGGGTACGCACCGTACGGTGTGTATGTGAGTGTGCGCTTTTGGAACGAATCGTCCTTACCTGACGTGGACCGTACGAATCGCGTCCTGATACCCGGGTCCGGATCGTACTCGTCGAGTCGTACGGTGTGTGTACGAGTCGTACGGAAACAGCTCCGGATGCGATTCGTACGGACGAGAATTTTACCGGATCGGAATCGACCCCTCAGTGTCTTCTTCATTTCTGGTGAAATTTCCGCACGCCAGCAGTGGTTCTCACGGTAGGTATGGTTAAACATAGCCCATTTCCCGTCCACCGCGGTGCGGCCCGAACTGCCATAAAAAAGCACCCGCCACCGCGGCGGTGGGAGCCAATAGAGACCCACCGTCGTGCGGACTGACGTCCCGACCGCTGTACAAATCAGTATGCCCCAATCAACCAGACGCACCACAGCAGAGAAACAGCCCAACCAGAGACGGCGAAGGAAGACATGGCTTGGCAGTTCGGGCTGGACTGTTCCCATGAGGCACAGGGTCAAGGCTGATTTGCATATGGCCATGTCTGAACTGGGGTGGTGTGGAGTGCAAAAAACTATGGATTTAGGCCCAGATCTCTAAATTCACCCCAGATTGTACTGGGGTGAATGTATGCCATTGTTCTGCATTCTGTCCATCAACTGTTGTTTTTGCATTTGTCACCCCAAGTGGGACGGGTATGCTCAGACGTGAGTCCCGTGCTCTCCACATCACTGGAGTCAAGCTATACTGGCTGATGACGGCTGATAGCCAGAAACCGGTCCTAGGATGCTTGATTCCGGTCCAGGGATGAGCTGGCTTGGCAGTTCGGGCTGGACTGTTCCCATGAGACACAGGGGCAAGGCTGATTTGCATATGGCCATGTCTGAACTGGGGTGGTGTGGAGTGCAAAAAAACGATGGATTTAGGCCCAGATCTCTGTACTGGGGTGAATGTATGACATTGTTCTGCATTCTGTCCATCAACTGTTGTTTTTGCATTTCTCACCCCGACCGGGACGGGTATGCTCAGACGTGAGGCCCGTGCTCTCCACACCACTGGAGTCAAGTTATCCTGGCTGATGATGGCTGATAGCCAGAAACCGGTCCTAGGATGCTTGATTCCGGTCCAGGGATGAGCTGGCTTGGTAGTTCGGGCTGGACTGTTCCCCTGAGGCACAGTGTCAAGGTTGATTTGCATATGGCCATGTCTGAACTGGGGTGGTGTGGAGTGCAAAAAAACGATGGATTTAGGCCCAGATCTCTGTACTGGGGTGAATGTATGACATTGTTCTGCATTCTGTCCATCAACTGTTGTTTTTGCATTTCTCACCCCGAGCGGGACGGGTATGCTCAGACGTAAGGCCCGTGCTCTCCACACCACTGGAGTCAAGTTATCCTGGCTGATGATGGCTGATAGCCAGAAACCGGTCCTAGGATGCTTGATTCCGGTCCAGGGAAGACATGGCTTGGCAGTTCGGGCTGGACTGTTCCCATGAGGCACAGTGTCAAGGCTGATTTGCATATGGTCATGTCTGAACTGGGGTGGTGTGGAGTGCAAAAAAACGATGGATTTAGGCCCAGATCTCTGTAGTGGCATTGTAATGACATTGTTCTGTATTCTGTCCATCAACTGTTGTTTTTGCATTTGTCAACCAGAGACGGCGGCGGCTCAACAGCGGAGCGCAAAACCAGATTCCCGGTCCCCACTGCCCGGTCATGACCGCAATGGATCCAGCTCTACATGTCATCCCGGTGCTGTTCCTGATACACTACCAGCAACTCATGAATCGTTGCAGACACCGCGGCAGGTACGCAATAACATCACTCTGCACACAACAACAACACAGAACCCATGCACAGATACAGGGAACACATCCACAAGTGTACCCACATATGTCCTACCTGTCACCAAGTCACCCCTCCCCATCCAGGTCACCCATTTTCCGCGATCTTGAAGTAATGTTCTGGACACGTCACCGCAGCTGTGAAGCTGCGTTAAAACATGCGCACAATGTAGTAGGAAGGGCCAGCACCAGGCATGGGCAGTTCACAAAGTTCTCAGGGCCACACCTCCACACTTCCCCCCAACATGTGCTCCCCATGCGCAATAACCAGCCAGATGAACCCACACCCTGCACCACACACCAAACAACTAGGGAGACAGCCTCAGCAGGTGTGGCTGTAGAGGAACACACAGCACAGAAGCACAGGGCCAGGGCCAGGGCAACCCACACACCACAACAACACCACACTCATGGCAAGAAAACTGAGTCCAAGCACAAAATAAACACACACACAGATAATGAATAAACACTCAACTGGACACACAGCCTGCCAGGTCACACAGACATACCCCACACTGACACACAGCCACATACACAAACCACATGCCAGCAGCAATGGAGGACAACAAATAGGAAACCTAAAGTGAGGTGCACACAAATGAAAGGCAAATGAGCTAACCACCAGGCATGTGTACATCACATGCAAGAGAAGGAACATATAACGACAACCTCAGGCCATTAAATCACACATGGCAGGCACAGTGAGTGAAGTCAAGCGACAGCAACCTCAGTGCAACAACTCATGGAGACAGCAAGGCAACCCATGTGTAGGCACAGGGATGAAAGGAAGAGTATGAAGTCAAACAGTGGTCAGCCACACATCTGTATCCAACTACATGACAGGAGTATGTCAGCAGCACAACACACATGGCCCATTGCAACACTCCAGGAATGTCATACCCCCATCATACCTCCAGCACACAACACCAGTGTCAAACACACAGAAGGGTGCCAATAATGTCCAGTCAATACACTGACAAACAATCACACACCCTGGGGGGTATCCAAAAAACATCACACACACACAGGGATGTCTGAACCAATGTTTGCACAAAAACAACAGCTAAACACATAACTCAATAAAACACTCACAGAACTACAACAAGACCAGACATACCATGTGCAGAAAAACTGTGGAAAGGCAATGGGAGCACAGACACAACAGGAGTGCACAACCTCATCAGTAAGGACAATACCCAGACAACATACCACAACACAGACAAGAAGTGTATCATCACAAAACAATCATGGACACGAAGTGGGAGAAATGGGCCTACAATGACACACAGACAGACGGTAAACAGACAAAATATCGACAAAAAAATATCGAATGGACATAATATCGAGTCCAAAACATAGGCTGGACAAAATATCGAATGGACAGAATATAGACATTAAAAATATCGTTTTGAAGGTAAGTAATGTAATATCGAATTTTAAAATATAGATAGTCAAATTATCGAAGTACATAATATAGGTTTATAAAAATATCGAAAATTTTATAATATCACATTTTTATAGTGTATTTTATGTGTTAAAAGTGTTTATTTATGTTATAATGTAATTTAATTAATGAATGTAATGTTATTTAAATTTTGCGTAATTTAATTCTGTAGGGGGTTGTGGGTTTATAGGGGAATAGGGTGGGAAGTAATTTAATTATAATTAATTAAATATGTACATTTTTTTATTGGTATTTGTTTATAATTAATTGTTAATTATTTTTTTTGTAATTAATTAAATGTTAATTGCCAATTAATTTTATTTAATTGATTAATTGATAAATATGTTAATTTAACTAATTCATTTTCTGAAGCGGGTTGTGGCTTTATAGGGGAATAGGGTGGGAATTAATTCAATTATAACTAATTACATATGTTAATTTTTTGAGGTATTTATTAGATTTTAATTGTTAAGTAACTTTTTAATTACTAATTAATTAATTGTTAATTTGTAATTAATTAGTATTAATAGATAACTAATTGTAATGATTAATTTAAATTAGTATTTGTAATGAATTAATTATTATATTATATTACATTGGTAATTACTTTTAATTAATTTTTTTATAGATATTAATATATATATTTTTTTAAATAATATATGAAGTATCTACTTTCCCTACTGTTGCACTCACTGGAGTCAGAATAGTATTTTTTACCCCTACGCTATCCAACGCTTTCCCTACTGTTGCACTCTCTGGAGTGGGAATAGTAATTTTTACCCCTACGCTATCCAACGCTTTCCCTACTGTTGCACTCTCTGGAGTGGGAATAGTAATTTTTACCCCTACGCTATCCAACGCTTTCCCTACTGTTGCACTCTCTGGAGTGGGAATAGTAACTTTTTACCCCTACGCTATCCAACGCTTTCCCTACTGTTGCACTCTCTGGAGTGGGAATAGTAATTTTTACCCCTACGCTATCCAACGCTTTCCCTACTGTTGCACTCTCTGGAGTGCGAATAGTAATTTTTACCCCTACGCTATCTAACCCTTTCCCTACTGTTGCACTCTCTGGAGTGGGAATAGTAATTTTTACCCCTACGCTATCCAACGCTTTCCCTACTGTTGCACTCTCTGGAGTGGGAATAGTAATTTTTATCCCTACAATATCCATCTCTTTCCCTACTGTTGCACTCTCTGGAGGGGGAATAGTAATTTTTACCCCAACGCTATCCAACCCTTTCCCTACTGTTGCACTCTCTGGAGTGAGAATAGTAATTTTTACCTCTACGCTATCCAACGCCTTACCTACTGTTGCACTTTCTGGAGTGGGAATAGTAATTTTTACCCCAACGCTATCCAACGCTTTCCCTACTGTTGCACTCTCTGGAGTGGAAATAGTAATTTTTACCCCTACGCTATCCAATGCTTTCCCTACTGTTGCACTCTCTGGAGTGGGAATAGTAATTTTACCCCTACGCTATCCAACGCTTTCCCTACTGTTGCACTCTCTGGAGTGGGAATAGTAATTTTTACCCCTACGCTATCTAACCCTTTCCCTACTGTTGCACTCTCTGGAGTGGGAATAGTAATTTTTACCCCTACGCTATCCAACGCTTTCCCTACTGTTGCACTCTCTGGAGTGGGAATAGTAATTTTTATCCCTACAATATCCATCTCTTTCCCTACTGTTGCACTCTCTGGAGGGGGAATAGTAATTTTTACCCCAACGCTATCCAACCCTTTCCCTACTGTTGCACTCTCTGGAGTGGGAATAGTAATTTTTACCTCTACGCTATCCAACGCCTTACCTACTGTTGCACTTTCTGGAGTGTGAATAGTAATTTTTACCCCTACGCTATCCAACGCTTTCCCTACTGTTGCACTCTGTGGAGTGGGAATAGTAATTTTTACCCCTACACTATCCAACGCTTTCCCTACTGTTGCACTCTCTGGAGTGGGAATAGTAATTTTTACTCCTACGCTATCCAACCCTTTCTCTACTGTTGCACTCTCAGGAGTGGGAATAGTAATTTTTACCCCTACGCTATCCAACGTTTTCCCTACTGTTGCACTCTCTGGAGTGGGAATAGTAATTTCTACCTCTACGCTATCCAACGCCTTACTTACTGTTGCACTCTCTGGAGTGGGAATAGTAATTTTTACACTTCCGCTATCCTACGGTAATAATATTGTATATTTTTTTAATTAAATTATGTTACTATATATATATATATATATATATGTTTTGACAAATGTGATTGTACATTTTTTTTTACTTTTATTAATTATTTAATTATTATAAGGTAATGTAAGTATTTTTAAATATGTTTTTGTAATTAATTTTTAATAATATTTTAATTTAACATTGTTTTTAATAAAGTAGATAGTTTTATAAACTATATTTTTGTAAACAATATTTTTTACTTGATATTTTTGTACTTACCTGTTTGTAGATAAAAAAAGTCGATATTCTGTCAGTCGTTATTTTTTTGCCGATATTTTTGGTAGTCGATATTATGTCCCTCGATATTATGTCAGTGATCCAGACAGATATACCACACCACCCATCAAGTCAACATGGTGTCATAGTGTACCACATGCCTGCACATGCACAATAATGACAAGAGACAGCTCAAATATAAGAGGAGAAAATATCAAGGACGCACCTAAAATAAGCACAGGAACTAGAATAGACCTAATTCATGTGACAGACACACAAAGTAAGGCACACCACACTGGCAACACACATCTGAATGAAACACACCAACAAAACACACACACTGACATGCAAATAGAACACCACACACAGAGCATCTGTCAACTGCAATAGACAACACAGCGCAAACACTGCACAAAGCCACATCAGACACACAACAGATACACATGCCAAGAAATCACATTGCAAACACCATGAACGCCCATAACAACAATCAAAACAGCACGCAGACAACAACACACCCAGGAAGGTAAGCAGTCCTTCAGGAAACACACATACAGCTAACCCAACACCCACAGATACACAAGTCTGAGACCCCAAAGTGGAAACAACATGATCAGAGGAAACACGCCATTGGCAATGTTGAAGAAGCATATAGAGCATATGTCACAGTAAACCATACCCACATAGAAAACACTTTATTTAGCAAGGACACTGACAAGGCAGACAACAGGAGTAACTGTTTTTATTCACATAATACACAGATAGGCATCTAAAGTAGACAACAGCAAGGCCAATGGCCTGGACAAAGTGTAGATGAGGTACATGAAATCCAGCACAGGCAAGGGGCAAACCGCAGGGAACAACAAGGCCAGTGGCCAGTACAAGGTGCAGAGTATGTCAATGAGAAGCTGCACAGGTAAGGGGCACTCATCAAGGCCAGTGCCATTCCAATGTTAGGAGTAGTTACATGAGATCCTGCACAAGTAAGGGGCAAACAGCAGGGAACAACAAGGCCACCAGTGGCCAGCACAAAGTGCAGATGAGGTACATGAGATCGAGCACAGGCAAGTGGCAAACAGCAATGAACATCAAGGACATTGGCCAGTCCAAGGTGCAGATGATGTACATGGGTTCCTGCACAGAGAAAGGGGCAAACAGTAGGGAACAACAAGGCCAGTGGCCAGCAAAAAGTGCATAGTATGTCCATGAGAAACTGCACAGGTAAGGGGCACAAATCAAAGCCAGTGGCCAGTCCACTGTTCAGAGTAGTTACATGATATCCTGCACAGGCAAGGGGCAAACAGCAGGGAACAAATCGGCCAGTGGCCAGCACAAAGTGCAGATGAGGTACATGAGATCCTGCACAGGCAAGTGGCAAACAGCAGTGAACATCAAGGACAGTAGCCAGTCCAAGGTGCAGATGAGGTACATGAGATCCAGCACAGGCAAGGGGCAAACAGCAGTGAACAAAAAGGCCAGTGACCAGGACAAAGTGCAGTTGAGGTACATGAGATCCTGCACAGGGAAGAGGCAAACAGCAGTGAACATCAAGGCCAGTGGCCAGCACAAAGTGCAGATGAGGTACATGCTATCCTGCATAGGCAAGGGGCAACAGCAGAGACATCAAGGTCAGTGGCCAGCACAAAGTGCAGAGTAAGTACATGAGAAGCTGCACAGGGAATGTGTGTGACTACCCTGCCATGATCAGCAACATAACCTGGGTGGTAACAATGGGCAGTACAGGCACTGCTGTGGGTGAGACAGGTGTGTGAGGGGGACTTCCACTCAGACTTGGCTGTCGGTCTGACTGGGGGGTGCCTGTGTGTTGGGGACAGTTGGAGGACTCGACCGGGGAGCGAGAGTCTCAGCTGAGGCAGAGGCATCAGTGTCCTGGGAAGCCGGAGGGCTGCTTGGACCAGGTGGTATAGTGGCACATGGAAGTGGAGTCATGCTGCCGTGAAACACAGTGTGGGTGGGAGATTGTGGAGGGGTGCCTTTCCACTTATTGGGGACTCTAAATGGTGTCCCTGTCTTGGGATTAATGGCAAGTGGTATGGACACAACAGGCACAGTCACTACCAAAGCTGCATCAGGTGCAGACAGTGGCCTTCCCTCTGGGGATATGCTAGATCCAGCAGGACACTTGGCCTGGCCTTGCCTTTGCCCCTCCATCCCCTGTTTACCAGGTGTACCCCCTACAGTACCCTCCTTTCCCTGCTTCACAGCTTTGGATGGGAGTTGTGGTTGTGGGTGAGTCTGCCTTGGAGCTCTTCTTATGTGTACTCTTAGCAGGCACCACCTTCTCAGCGGGCACGGGACTGTCTGCTTGTCTTTGTGAGATGCTTTTGGGACCGTAGAGTCCTAGGGTGGGGATGCCTTTAAGCATCTGACCGTGAGGCCTGCTTCTTGGCTTTGTGGCCCTTTGTGTCACCTGACGGAATTTGTCTTTATGCTCTGGGGTGGCTTTAGTTTTCTGTGGGGATAGTGTATGCGCCCTGGACCTCTTGGGCTGCTGATACTGTGTGCTACGTGTGCTGTACTTTGCCCTTGAGGTCTGTGGTATGTGGTCACTATTGTCAGATGTGGCCACTGGCAGGGGATGGACAAAGGGGCTGGAGCTGGACTCTGAGATTGTTCCAGTTGAATCGCTGTCGTCACAGCGGAGGACAAAGACTGGACAGTCCGGTGTATCCCATCCACGTCTGAATGAATGCCATCCATGAAAGCAACCACCTGTTCCAACTTTTTGTATTGGTCTACAACGGCATTGAGGGGTGCTGTCTGGCCCACACACAGCTGGCGCAAAAGGTCCACAGACTCAGCAGTGAAAGCAGCAGGGGGGACAGGGGCAGCGGTGCCTGGGGTGAAAGACACTCTTCCCTTCTTACTGGTGCAAACATGGGCAGCACTAGTGGATATAGGTGCGAGGGTGGGCACTGTATGCTGCGTGGTGGAAGAGGAGGCAGAGTCCCCACACCCTGTGCTCGCCAACATAGATCCGTCACCGCTGGCATCAGATGGTGCTAAGGTCTGCGTCTCTGGCTGTGATTCCTCAAGCAGACTCCTGTCCCCCTCCGAGGCACTGGTCGCACCTGTGTCATTGTGCTCGTATGCAGCAGTTATGCTTGATGCCTCACCACTGGTGTCTGTCCCCTGTCCTTCAGTGCCCACGGGAGATGCTGCATGAGACAAAGAGATGCAGGGTCAGTTCAATGGCATCAACAGAACATTCATATGCAAGCAAAGCATCACTAAAGACGATGAAATCTCCATGTTGCACACCACTCTGTGCAATAAATTGTGTGATCTCAATTTGTAACTCGATTTTTGCCTGTCAACAAGCTAACAGGGCACAAGCCAGCCATGTGATGACCACACAGCACAATATCCTTCCAGTGGCTGCATTCAACCAGACACATAAATAGCTCTGCGCACACCAAGGGCCCTGGAGGGGGCACATATGTACCCCACCACATGTTGCCACTGTCATATCTGGATGGAGCAGAAGGGGACAACACAGATATAGACTACAAAATAACAGTCCACAATGGCCATGACATTATGCCATCCACCATGTTGTACTTAGGGGCACACCTACTGTTGCACATTGCTGTCAGATGTCTAAGACTCACCATTCTGAGGTCAGGCAATGCACGCACTGATGAAAGCACACTCAGATAATACACACGGCTGTGCCCTTTCAAGGAATTTCCCAGACTAACCCAATGTAGATGATGCCTGAAGCCCATGACTCTGAATGCAATGTCAATGTCCTTTACTCAAATAACATTAGGAAGTACAGAAAGGGCAAATGCATGACAGCTGTACACAACACAGAGGCCATTTACAAGACCCTGCATCACATTACCGACATAAAATAGCCCAGCACTGGCATGGCTGTAAACAGATGCAGCCACTCACAGCCAAAGTCACCCTTCCAAGAATACTCACGCCTCGCTTGCTGCTGATGCTCCTTCAAACGTGCATCCAGGTCAGGCTGTGGGTGTAAAAAAGGGAGGTATCCCCAACTAGAGTTCCTATATCGGGATCACTAAATGTTTGGAAGGACAAATATTTAGGTGTAAAAAAGGGAGGTATCCCCAACTAGAGTTCCTAAATCGGGATCACTAAATGTCAGGCTGTGTCACGGCCAAGATGAGGGCCATTAATGGTATCATGCTTCGCCGCGCCAACTTGCCAGTTCGAGGGAGCAGCCCCAGCATCATCTCTGCCACATTCTTGCTCAGCCTGCAGATGTCATCCTACCTCTTGTGACAGTGGGTGCGCCGTCGGTTGGAGACAACCCGAGCCCACACCTTGCATGCAATGGCCCTCCACACGGCCTTACGCTGGTGGACTTTGAGCTGCAGGCATGGATGTTATGTACCAATATCTCTCAGTACAGGAATATGATACTAACTCATCCCAAATTTACAGATATGTCCAACAGAGACATTACAGCATCTCACATAGTACATTAGCATGGGAGAATCACATGTAAATGCATGCAGGTATGGGGGCGATTTACAGCCACATTCAAGACACGCCGGACTGGGAGTCTCACCTGTTGGGCGCCGCACAGCTCCTGGGGCTCTGACGCTGTGGTCTCGCCGCTGCCGCTCTACTCCACCTCGCGGCTGGCGGTGGCTGGAGACTACAGCTCCCAGAGAGCCTAGCGTCCACTTCCGGCCACTTCCTGCCGCTGCGCGCCCGGAGGCGCTATAAAATCAGGACGCTCGGCACCGGGCGGAGCCCGGGCAGAGGGCGGGCCGTCTGTGGCCGTCCGGGGACGACCAGGGACGGGACGGGCCACCCCCCTTGGCTTCATTTGTGAGTACGAATACAGCTTGGCTGTGTCAGTGAAAAACCGTATTCAAAACATTGGTTGTGACCTTTGAACTACCCCCAAAATGTTTATCCAATCTACCTTACCGGACAATTATCTATTGAAAGTAGTTAATAGAATCAATTGCGATAGAAGGAAATCACTAGGTAGATGTAATTTACCAGACCTCCCTCTGTCTTCATCCTCGGACCCCAATAATGTTGATATAAATACCACTAACGAGACTGGTATTGCAGCTGAGACTGATAACATTGGTATTAATGTTGAATCCACTGAGGCCCCTGATGTCTTGACTGTGGTGGAAGATACATCAAACACTTCAGAGATCATTGAAGGTACCCCTCAGCAGTCCACTAGGGCTACAAAATTTATGAGAGCATGCAGGAAAACAGCTCTTAAACGGGGAAACCATTCTGCAAGATCACATAAAAAGACACCATACTCAAAGAGAACATAGAGGAAAAAGGGGCACCATCTAAAGACAGTTGTGTTTACTTTAATACCACTCAATTCGACTTATTATTAAGTACTATCGATGATAAATTGAAAAATGCTGTAGAGCCTTTGTTAGTTAAAATTGATGATCTGTCGGCAGAAGTATTGAGACTGAGGGCGGTGGTGGACCAGCATGCAGTTAATTTGGATAAATCCATATTAAATATTAAAGATACTGCTTGCCCACATGCAGCACCTAAACAGGATAGGGTACAACTATGTCATACAAATACTGCCACTCCCACTGCTGTCGTAGGGAAACAACTACCTAAAAAGTCACCTGTACCGGCACGCCCTGTAGTACAGGATCCGGGCCGATCTTTGCAGGTACCAGCAGCTGGGTCGAAAAGTGTAGCGACGGGTGGTTCACTTCCTGATGTAAGAACACTAGCTGCACCAAACAGAGATAACACCGCTTTGGTACCAGCTGCGTCAACAACGTCTGATGCCATAAGGGGAATTGATGGGGTACCTGTAAGGACATGTAGGCGCCCAGTAGATCTTCCCCCTGAATGTGTACCCTATGTTGTGGTCCTAACTAATGTCCCGACTCTAACTCAGGCCCCTTATACCCAGGAGTCGGCGGATTCCCTAAAAAATAAAACTATTTCCTGGTTAAACCGCCACTGTGGTTGTCCAGTTGGCTTCTCTGATCAAATTATCTCTATCAGAAGAGTGAATTGGATTGGTAATACAAGGAAGACCTGTGGGGGTGATTGTGTGATCATAAATTTTAAACATCTGCAACATGTTGCGACGGTCCTGCTCAGAGCAGCTGCAATTACACCGTCTGAGACAGATGTCGTCGCAAGACCATTGGGCTATTTTTATAACCATCTTAACAGGTTGCCTTCTGCTAATTGTAGGGAGGGGGCAAAAAACAATCCCAATTTTCCATCTACTGGAAATAGACCTGTGTTATCCACCTTTTGCCCTGGTTTTCAGGACGGCAGATCCATTCTTTCGATGCACATGCTGAACCTTGCCCCCGGTGGGAATACATTTACACCACACACCCCCAATCTAGTACCAACTTGCGATAGTTTTTTCTCACCTGCTAATGGGATGGTGTACCAAGTCCCAATCCAGAATAGGTACCAGACACTGAGTTTTCTGGACCAAAATGATTGACATCAGATGGTCTCGGGAAACGGGAATGATGTAAACATAAATAATATTGGAGAGTTTACTACGCCCGAAATTGAACCGGTTAATAATGTGAATGTAGATTGCATATTTGTTGGAGGAGAAGATGAGAATGTTATGCATAATATAGAGCTTTTAAATTTAGATGAGAATGTGTCCGTATTTAGTGATGGACCGCCTGTTGTTAGCCATCTTAGGAAAGAGGAAACTTGTTATATAGCCAGCTGGAATATTGCAGGCCTGTTGGCCAAGGAGGATATGCTAGGATGGAAAGACTTTATTAGTTTATTTGACATCATCTGCCTACAGGAAACCTGGTGTAAACATTTTAAGGGCAGTGATGGCTTTGCATCCTATGAACTTCCTGCCTTGGCATCGCCCTTTGGCAGAGCAAAAGGAGGGCTGCTGGTCCTGATCTCAGTCAGGTTGCCAATCTCTGTGAAAAAGTATATAATAGTGGGGGCTCACTCCCAGATTTTATGGCTAGCACAAGAAGCGGGCAGAAATATACTTTTGATTAATTTCTATAATAATATATTTGATGGCACTAGGCACACAGTTATCAATGACTTAGAAAATGTACTAAGTAAGATTGTGAATAATTTTAATGGTGTTTTTGAATTTATTTTTGTTGGGGATTTTAATATTTCAGCTTGCCCCTTATCATTTCAAAAGTTATGTGGTGTTTATAACCGTTCGGGGGATGCTGATGTTCATATTCCTCATAATTTGTATGGCGAAACCTTGAATAATTTCCTATTAGATTATGATATGGAAATCATGGAAAATGAAAAGAATGATCAGGGAGAAAGTTTACCAACGTTTAAAGGGAGGGGGGCTAATACTATCATTGGTTTTATGTGCATGTCTTCTAACCTAATCCCTTTGTGCTCAGAGACCAAGGTGGTTGATGTTATGCTGAGTGACCATAACTGCCTAACTATTGAAGCCATGATTTGGAAACCAGTCTCCACTCTCGATCTAGGTACTATAGTTAATATCGAACCTTATAGACCGAACGGGTTTAGGTTGAGGTGGAAAGGAGATAAAGCCGAATTAACATCCGATTCCATCATCAATAATTGTTTGATGGAAATTACGGCGATCCTCGAACAGGATGAAACCGTGGCTGTCAGTATTGATCACTTTGATAGAATTAACGCAATCATCAACAGGAAGTTCTCTAGAACAGCAGGGCACAAGAGTAGACAAAAAAGGGGATGGTTTGACCATGCTTGTTTTATCGCCCGGAGAGATCTTAAAGAGGCCTTAGCAGTTAAACCCAGAGATAAGAGTCTGGTGATTCAACTTAGGCAGGATTATAATTTAACCCTTAAACGTAGAAAGGCTGAACTCCAGCAGGAAGCGTGGGGCAATCTCAGCCAAGCAGCTGAACTGAAGAACTGTACACTGTTCTGGTCTACCGTGAACAGTCCTTTCCTTAAGGACGAAAAGGTCCCAGAGCTTACATCAAATGTAAGCATGGAATCATGGATTCAACATTTTTCCAGTATTTTTGATTCTGGTAATAGACCGGCCCCCTCTGAAGATGGCTGGCCTATCGCTGTTTTAAATATTACTACAGCTGAGGTCATGTATAGTATAAAAGCGAGTAAGGGAGATAAGGCCCAGGGACCTGATGGGGTACCCATAGATGTGTACAAGACTGCCCCGGAGATTTGGGGCCCATTGTTGGCTAAGATCTTCAATGCAGCAGTTATTTGCAAGATACCGTCAACATGGGCAGATTCAATAATTGTCCCAATCTTTAAAAAAGGTGACCGGGGCAATGCAAAAAATGATCGGCCAATATCCTTACTGGTCTCATCTGTAAAAGTTATGAGTCGGGTCCTTTTAGTTAGACTAGAGGAATGGGCTGAGACTAATGAGATTTTAACCAACAGTCAGTTTGGGTTCAGAAAAGGTCGGGGCACCATTGAACAGTGCTTGAACTTAGAACTTTTGGTAGGGAAATATACCCAGGCCAAAAAAGGGTCAATTTATCTATGTTTTTCTGACCTAAGCAGTGCTTTCGATATGGTAGACCACGCAATACTATGGACTAAATTGATCGAAATGGGAGCTCCTAAAGGTATAGTTTACTTTTTGGCACGCCTGTATGAAAAACTTTGCACCAGTGTCCGGTATGGACCTAATGGGGAGTGTACTAATAAGTTCAGGATCAGAAGGGGAATTAGGCAGGGGTGTGTTTTAGCACCCCTGCTCTTTACACTCTTCATTAATGAAGTGGATTCTGTTCTGCAGACAGTCTCGGCGGACGTCCCAAGAGTTAACAACCTTAACATCCCTGTGTTGCTCTACGCGGACGATGCTGTGCTGCTGTCTAGGACCCCTCTGGGTCTCCAACGTTTGATGGACAGTTTTGTAAAGTTCATCAAAAGTAGGAAACTGGTGATTAATAGGTCGAAAACCTATGTGATGGAGAGTGGGCCTGGACGAGCTAAAACGAAAGTTAACTCCCATTATTCCATAGAAGGTGAAACAGTCCAAAAAGTTGATAATTTTTGTTATCTGGGGATCACATTTTCTAAAAATGGCAGCTGGGATATCGAACATAAAGCTGTTAAAACAAAAATGATTAGGAGTGCTAATGGGGTTTTTGTATTTGCCAAGAAGTTGGGGAATAGAAGCATTAAGGACATGTTAAAAATCTTTCAATCTAGATGTCTTTCTGCGGCCCTTTATGGGGCTGGAGTTTGGGGTGTGGCATCAGCCGGGAGTCTACAGGTAGAGGAGAATAACTTTCTGAAAAGGCTCCTGTGCTTACCCAAAACTACCTCCAACAACCTGGTTCATAAGGAAACAGGGACTCAATTCCTGACTGACATGATTATGCTAAGACCCTTACTACTGTGGCGCGCGGTATGGCTGAATGATGGTACCTCTCTGAATAGAGCCATTATCGAGGACTGCCTCACTATGGGCCAGCACTTAAAGATCCCTTGGATCAAATATACTATCGACTGTTTTCAAAAGGTTTTTGGGTTTAATATGTCCATTGATCGGTATTGTGCCTCTGACATCTCCAAGTCTAATATGAAAATCATTTTTGTAAACTATTGTGCAGAGAGGCGTGCTCTGGAAGAATCAAAATTTTCTACTTGTGTACTGTAAAATAGCTTGAATGATTTTATTGGATTCCATCCATACTTGACACAGGTGACCAGAGTTTCGCACCAGTTTGTGCTGACAAGGATGAGGATGGGAACAGTACATCATCTGGTCGCATGTCCCAATATTAAAAAGCGCCCTACTGGACCCTGTGCCTGTGATAATAATACAGAACAGAGCACTACGCACTTTCTTTTGTCATGCCAATTGTACAGTGAGTTACGGGACATCTTTTTAAAGCCAATGTTGAGAATATTTGGAGTAAGAACAATCATTGACTCCATGAAACTGCTTTTTAATTTGCATCATCCGGACATTTGCTTCTTTACAGCTACCTTCCTGCTTAAAGAAATCAGTGCCAGGAAAAGTATGTGTTTTTAACCATTTTTAAATTATTTATTCCATCCCCTTCTGGATAATTATATTATGTATCATGTGTGTTCTTTTTTCTTTTTCTTAAAATGATGAAATGTTCTGTAATTGTAATTATGTGTGCTTTTATGGACATGTTTCTTATGCTCCGAATAAAGCTGTATGAATTGAATTGCATGCAGGTATGAGGGTGGACACAGTACCTGCCTATCCCACACACATGCAGGATGCCAGCACAGATAGCTATCCTGTCCATTTTTCAGTTGAGCATGACATACAGTACATATAAATATATGTTTGGGGGTTGACTCACTGTGTCCAACACTGCACAGCCCTTAATGTCCTAACCCTGTGAATGGCTCACTGTGTCATGGATGTCACATTGAGGGATATGATCTTACAAACCCACACACTTCTCACAAGGGTTGTCATGTGAAATCTACAGGGCTGAGATGGCTCATTGACGGAGAGTCCCACAAAATACACACATGTACCACCCTGTACATTCAGTAATGTGTCCTTGCCAGATTGGGCGGTGACTGTGCAGGCCAGGTGGGCTCACACTGAAGTCCAACATGGGGCATCAGAAATGTCACATGAAGAGACAATTTGAGAGCAGAAACAGTGCCTAAACATGCCAGTCAGAACACTTGCTGTTGGAAATGGAGGGATCTGCGCACAATATTTTGGCAATCTGCTGAGTCATAGGTGAATGCCCACCAATAGTGTCATCCTTGGGTAATGAAGTCATGAGCATAGTGCTGAACTGGAGATGATGTACTATTAGAAGACAGACACAATTCTATCACTACCCTCTGGACGAAAACCCCAAATAAGGCCACAGATGGGCCTGTGAAGGACATCAGGGACCCACACAGCCATTCACACAAGCAATCACTGCCCTGACTCCTGCATTACCAACCTGCTACATCACTGTATGGCTGACAAGGCAAGACATGTCCCTCCAATCTTGATGTGCAGGCAGGGAGACGTGTGAAATAGGCTACACACCCCTTTCCCAAGGACACAGCATGCTAGGCACTGCATGACACAACTCCACACTCTCAAGCATATACTGCAGCAGATCAACTTAATGTGTGCCCGCCACTGCACTCTCAAGCCCACTCTGGAAGACTTACCATGACATTTTGAGCACCATATAGCCTCAGATACTGTGTGAGCACCTCTTCCACCAGCACCTCCTGCTCCTCGCTGGTGAAGGGACTGGCATGGATCTTCTCAGTTCTTGACATCATTTTGGCCTGGAGGCAGCAGCAGTTGGTGGTGAGGGGTGGCAGGCAGCAGGCCCTGGATACAGCAGCAGCAGCAGTTGGTGGTGAGGGGTGGCAGTAAGCAGGCCCAGTAGACATGCCCTGGAGACAGCAGCAGCACCAGTTGGCTGGTGAGGGGTGGCAGGAAGCAGGCCCTAAAGACAGCAGCAGCAACAGTTGGTGGTGAGGGGTGGCAGGCAGCAGGCACTAGAGACAGGAGCAGCAGCGGGTGGTGGAGAGGGGTTTCTGCAGCAGGCTCTGGAGACAGGAGCAGCAGCAGGTGGTGGTGAGGGGTCTCAGGCAGGAAGCTCTGGAGACAGGAGCACCATCAGCAGCAGGTGGTGGTGAGGGGTCTCAGGCAGCAGGCTCTGGAGACAGAAGCCGCAGCAGCAGGGGGTGGTGAGGGGTCTCAGGAAGTAGGCTCTGTGAGCTGTGGAAATTTGGGGCTCTTTCCCACACATATATAGCCACCAGGGTTCATTTCAGCGGTTCTAAGCTGCTGCAATGGGTGTTCCAGGTCAGCCCTTTTGAAATACATCCAATGACCGGCTCCTCGGTGGCGGAGCATGCCTACCGCGATGTTCAAAATGGCATTAGTCTACCGCGATTGCGGTTCCCAATAGAAGTAAGGGCATGGCCCATGGCGGTGACACACCACAGGGCCCAGGCGGGCACTACCACGGTGGTGCATCTTTTAATTGCAGCCAATGTCCAGCTCCGTGGTGGTGCAGCACGCCTACCGCGATTTTCAAATCTTGCATTGTGCTACCGCGATTGCGGTTCCCCTTGGCTGTGAGGGCATGGTCCATGGTGGTGACACACCGCTGGTGCCAGGCAGTAGCTACCGCAATATGGGTGCCATACATTGCCATGAATAACCGTGATTTGGGTAGCGGAGCATGCCAACCACCATTTGACCATGTGTATATGCCTATGACTACAGCGATTGTGTCTTGGGCATTGGCAGTGACACAGCGGTAGCTACCGCAATATGGCTGCCACAAACAAAATGGATTCAGCTCATGCTAACAGCGATCACTGCCAGTTTCCACAGATGACCCTTTTAGCATTAGCTGAAGACATTTATGATTTAGAAGGAACAAAGAACACATCTTGTATATTAATTTGCATCATTTAATTAACTTCTTGATCCAATACATATTGAGAAGTGCAGTCTTAACATTGCTTTTAGTAGGCATACAAGCAGTGATACAAAGGGAGCAAAGCATTGGACCACATTGCAGACATAGGCAACATAATAGTAGGGTCGCACAGAATACACATAGTACTTTTAACAGCCTGCAGCCCCAAGTTACAAATAGTGTCCACAGCCAACCCGATAAAGTCCATGTTCCAGTATCAGGGTGAATCTCAGTGGCAATTTTATGCAGGTTAGAAATTGCATTGAAAACAGAAGGGGCATGATCAGGGATATAAACACAGCAACTACTCTCGATGATGCGACATGCACCACCTCGATCAGCCAACACAACATTGAGGACCATTCGATTTTGGAGCGCCATAATCCTCGCAATTTGCAATTCTTCTGTGCTGCTTGCAGGTGCCATAGCTGTCTGGTTGGTCACAGCCTCTACAACACATGTCAAGAGTCTGATTTCCCTGCTATTCAAAGCTGCACCAACAAAGAAGAACAATCCCAAATTAAGGTCAACATATTGCTGCAGTGCGATATCAGTCTGATTCACCAAATCATGATTTATTGTCCTCTTATATTGGTTCTTTGAAATGTCATTAAACAGTTTATAGTCTTTATGATATGATAGAGGAGCCAAGAACACAGTCTGCTCGGGCTCTAGTAACAACTATAGCAGGAGGTCCATTACCCTTAGATGTACGAGTGTTTGGGAAAACATAACGCATAGAAGAGTTTCCTTGTCGATACTCCTCCATTTCCCATGCAGTTCCGTTAGCCTGTGGATCTCCTTCCTCATCAGGATAGCACACTTTATTAAGATAATAATTCAGTCTACTTACATCAGTATCAGTAATATTAGCCACTTCAGAAGCCCACAGGAGTGCAAACCAAGCTCGACAAGAACCTTTGTGCGCGAATGGGAGAGAAATGAAAGGTGTTCCTCCCTTTTTCTAATGAGCTGGCATCATTCCACACACCCAACAGTTGGTGACGTTCGTACCATTGTGGGTGTGGTGCAACATCTGAATTAACGTATTATTGAGGTAGGACATTCTATGCTGCTGCTCATGATAGAGAAGGGAAAAATAATGCTCAATGGGGGCTGGAGTAGTGGCATTCAGCGTTTGTCTAACAGGAGCCACTTCCTCTACAACCCAAGCTATTACTGCCATAATAATAGAGATGAAAGTAAACCCAGCAATGAACGTAGTTTTCTTGTCGCAGATTCTCGCAGCGGTCAATGTTTTTCCATAGGCATGTTTAACTCGACGTTGAAACAACAAAGTAGATGGAGCTCTAAAGACCTGGTCAGCCGTTGGTTTCTTCACTGATAGTTAAGACGGATGTCACTAAGCAAAACGATCCCCCCCGTCTTAGGCTCAGTCTTTCACTAACCCAGGACGGTTGCTCAACCAGTCTTTTTCAAAAACAAAGTTTCTCTCTGGGGTCGCAGCTGATATTGAGCTGCACCAGAGATCGTGTGGTCCGAGAATACTTCCTCAGGTTCTTCAGGTGATATGGCTTGGCTGTTCTCTGTGTCCAAGAGGTCTCGATGGTCGGAAAGTGCGGCGGGCTCCACCAAGGCAGATGGCACCTTTTTACAGTAGGTGAAATGTACCCAGGCCTTCTAATTGGTGACTAGGACTGCAGTTCTGGTTGCTAGAATCATCTGCTCCAGGCCACGCCACCTCGGATCCAGGTTACTCAGCCTCTGAAAGACTTTCACCATAACCTGATCGCCGGGCCGTAGAACATTGCCCTCACTCTGAGACCTGTCAGGAAAGCTTCTCGAACCTGTTGATGAATAGAAAGCAAACTATCAGTCACCTGCGGCAAGTAGTCACTCATCAAGAAACAAGGTACATCATGTATAGGACGTGGCTTAGGAATCCCCCAAATATTCATGGGAATTTCAAATACCACCTCATATGGTGTGAGGCCAGATCGTGTATGTGGCACCGATCTAATGGATAGCAATGCTAAGGGTAACCCCTGATGTCCAGAGATGTGGAAGCCTGAATTTTTGATAACTTAAGTTTGAGGGTGGAATTGTTTCGCTCCACTTGTCCCGCTGATTGTGGATGGAAAGCAGCATGAAACTTCTTCTTAATCCCTATCCTTTCAAGACATATTCAACAACTTGCCCAATAAAATGGGGTCCGTTGTCACTCCATAAAAGTCAGCAAACACTGAGTCGAGGGGAAAACTCCTTCAGAAGCACCTATGCTGTAGTAAGAGCTGTATTATCTTTCATACGGTATGCCTCTATACACTTACTGAAGGCACATACCACAATTAGGACATACTTTAAATTATTACAGCGTTCAAGCTGAATGTAATCCATTTGCAGAACCTCAAAAGGTGCAGTTGGTGTGGCAAACCCTCCTGTTGGAATTTGTGTTCCCTTTCCAGGATTATACTGGAGACAAATCAGACAAGACTTGACTATATTTTTAGCTGTGCCGGCAATTTCAGTATGATCCCAAACTTGCGTAAGTAACTTCATGTGCCATATGAATAATAGGTTGTAAATAGGCTGCGGGCAACTTCCATTTAGTCATGGTTTCATTTCTCAAACAGCCCTCATCCTCCAATGGTCCTTCCTTAGCCCATTGCTCTAGTTCATCTGCAAAAGCAGATCGATGTATGCCCAGCACTTTTTGTCTGGCATCATGCCAAAGCTCAGCCCGTGACTTCATCACATACATAGATGTAGTGCTTTGCTGCATTGCTGTTTCACAAGCTGTGTAATCTGCAAAGGCATTGCATTGTCCTATTTTATCAGTCACTTTCTTGTGTGTACTACATTTAACAATCGCTATTTTCTTGGGATCTGTCAAGGTAGTAAGGAGATTATGCACTAATTCTTCATGCACTATTTGTGTCCCATGAGATGTAAGGAAGCCTCTTTCCTTTCAGAGTAGCCTAAAATCATGTGCCACTCAGAAGGCATATCGGCTATCAGTATAGATGTTAACAGACAAGTCAGTACTAAGTTTACATGCCCTCATTAATGCCATCAACTTAGCTGCCTGAGCTGACTTCTGTGGGATGTGAGCTGTCTCAACTACCATCTGAAGTGTTGAGATTGCATATCCAGCTGATGTTGTGCCATCTGGTAATTTCAAACAGGACCCATCAACCCATAATTCCCGTCTAAATTTAAAAGGGGTGTATCTTGCAGGTCAATGCGACCCTTTGTCTGTTCCTCAGTAAAGAATATACAATCATGAGACTCCTGTGACTGGGACTGAGTAGCTGGGAATGGCAATAAGGAAGCCAGATTGAGAGTAGAACATCTTGTGAAGTAGGCACTAGTTAAATGCTGTGTTTTTGTTTGGTGCAAAAGGGCATCAACTACATGGGGTACTTACACAAGCAATCTATGTGACAAGACTATTCCCTCACTCTGACGTATGGACAAAGCTGCTGCTGCCACAGAGCGAAAACACCCAGGCAACGCATGAGCGACTGGATCAAGTACAGCTGAAAAATATGCACAAGGACGCTGCTTATCACAGTGTGTCTGTACTAAAACCGAGAGAGCACAACCATCCCTTTCATGTACATAGAGTGTGAAGGCCTTAGTGTAGTCTGGAGTGCCTAACACTGGTGCGGAACATAAAGCTTGATGTAACTACTGGAAATTTTCTGCCATTCAGTAGTCCATGGAAGGGGCATTGGAGTGTCTTTAGTCAAAAGGGCCAACAGAGGTTTAACAATATGTGAAAAACTAGGAATCCACTGCCTACAGAAAGAAGTAAGACCAATCAATGCACAAACCTCCTTCTGAGTGCATGGCACAGGCGTGTCTAAAATAGCTTGAATGTGATCTAGTGTGAGTGCACGTCCTTCCTTAGACAGTAGGTGACCTAAATAGGTAACCTGCTGTCTACAATATTGCAATTTCTTCCGAGAAACCTTGTGATTGTGAGATGCAAGAAAGGAAAGCAAAGACAGAGTTCCTTCTTCACACTGTTCAGGGTTATCCGCTGCCAACAAAATGTCATTGACATATTGTATGAGAGCTACCCCTTTTGGCACAGAGAAAGAATCAAGCTGTCTTTTCAATGCCTTGCTATAAATGCTAGGACTCTCTGTATACTAGGGGTGGGCGTAGTGCTCCGCTCCGTCCACGGAGTGTGCGTAGTGTTGCCTAATTTGCGATTAGGAAAGTAGGCATAGTAGGCAACACTACGCACACGCCATGGAGGAGCAAAGTTGCCTGCCACCCGCCTCCCTCCCGCCCTCTTCTAAATGCACTTAAAATCATTTAAACCATTCTAAAACTAATGAAAACGACTTACCTGAGATTTCTTGCGAGAAATGAGCATGCGCGGGTGCCCGCGCGAGCTCATTTGTGAGGAAGAAGTCGGCGAGAAACAGGAAGAGGGAGCCCTGGGACGCAGCATCTCAGGTAAGTCATTTTCATTCGTTTTAGAATGGTTTAAATGATTTTAAGGGCATTTAGAAAAGGGTGGGAGGGAGGCGGGCGGCGCGTAGTGGGGCTACGCGAAGTGTGTGGGTGTGCATAGTTTCCCCCCCACTTCGTGATGCTTCAGGTAGCCCCACTACGCCCACCCTTACTGTATACCCCTGTGGAGCTCTACAAAATCTAAATGATCTACTATTTAAAGTGAAGCCGAACAAATAAAGGCTGTCAGGATGAATAGGTATCGAAAAGAAAGCGTTTTTAAAGTCAATCACACTAAATGAAGTGGCAGTGGGAGGAACCCTAGTAAGAAGTGTTGTGATATCAGAGACTACTGGATATTGGGGCACTATGATCTTATTAACCTCTCGCAAATCAATGATAAACCTGTAAATTCTAGTATCAATATCTTTCTTCAAGATGGGAAGGATAGGACTATTAGAAACATTGTAAGGTTCTTCTTCCACAACTCCCACTGCAATCAAATCTTGAACAATGCGTATCAGTGCCTCCTCGCCTTCTCGAAGATTTTTTATATTGAGGCAATCGAGACAATAAAGTGCCCTCCTTCACTTGAATATGAACTCGGGGAATAACCATTTGCCTCACGTCAGTGTCTGATGTAGCCCACAAAGTACTAGGTAGCGATGCCAAAGCAGTATCTTCTTTAAGAAGACAAGACCTCTCAGCCATAGGATAGTTGTCATTTAAAATAACATGCACACCTTCTGGGCAGCAGCGTATCGTGGCACAAGAATGTTTGAGCATATCAAGACCCGCACTATTATCCGGTGTGTTAGATGAAAGCAAAAATGGACATGCGGCAGAAAACTTATCAACATGAAATGCAAGCGGTTGTGACAGAGGGCTAAGGGAAGGTGTCCCATTGAATCCTATCGATGTTATTGTTAAGCCATACAGGGGAGCCCTAGGAACCAATTGTTTAGACAGGGCACTGCAAGTAGCTCCTGTATCAATCAAAAACCGATCAGTAGAACCCAAAATGTTTGCATTGGCATAAGGACCCTTCTGATCTACTGGGATTAAAACTGATTCCTTACCCCATCCTAGGCATTCATATGCATAATTAGAATCCTTCAAATCATCTGGCAAATAATCAGACATCTGATACTGATTTCGTCTGTCAAAAGTATCAGAAGAATTTTTTGGAGCATGTTCTAACGCCTCAAACCTAGCACGATTATCCATATCTCCCCTATTTCCTGAGTGCCCTGGGCGGCTTCTCATTTGTCCTCTACCACACAGATATTTCTAACTACGTAACAGTGGACAGTCAACACACCAATGTCCAATCTCCTTACAATAAGCACATTGATCAGAAGACAAAGAGGGAAAGAGGGTGCACCAGGAAGAAATATTGCATGCCCACCTCTCCCACCACCTCTATAAGATGGGCCACAAACCTGAGCTAACATAACTTTTGTTTTTAAATCGTTAGTCTTTTTATCCTCCTTGCCTTTTTCTTCCAATTCCAGACGCTCATAGTACTGAGCCATAGTCAAAAGAGAGACAGGGGAAGACGTAGTCCATGAACTCTTGCTGGCATTTAGGCGACTAGCTTTTCCTCGCAACATGTTTGTGACAAATTTGTCAACGTACAGATTCTTGCCCGCATCATATGTCAATGATTGCCCACCAAAGTCATGGGATGTCTACTCAAAACGGGTAAAGAAATCTGAAACTGACTCATCCACCTTTTGTTTACAGCATGCTAACATAGTCCAATCTATCTTTATAGGAATCACAAGGGTATTCAATTTAGTTATTATAGCGTTTGGAAGGTCTAATATCTCTTGTTGGGGTTACTGTACAGGCTCTCTTTCTGCATCCATTCTCTCTAGTTCCTTCCAAACATCTTCAAAATCAGTATGATCATCTATTCTATGGATAGATCCCCACATATCAGGGGGTAAAATAAGCCCAAAAACATATCTATATCAGGCAAAGACATAGTGTAAGAACTAATAGCTCCTTCAACTTCTTCAAAAAAAGCAACCAGATTTTTCCGTGGGTCAGGCAACGCAGCTTTAAGAGCCATGACATCCGCTCTACTCCAAGGAGTATAAACCCAATTGTAAACAAAATATCCCTTCGCATCAGCTGATAATTTACTGTCATCTGTTCCCGCACCCCTAGGGGGGGACATATAAAGGCGCAGCTTCATGCATTGGTTTCCCATGAACCACATTATCCTTTTCTGTCCCTGGATCTGCCTCCTGCGACACAGGGGTCTGAGTTGTTTGTTCAGGTGTAGCGGCTGCCTTTTTCACCGCTCGCAAACGAAACGCATCATTTCATAGTTTAACCACGCATCTAATTAAATAGGCCAACTGGAAAGGGAGAAAAAGACCGTCACTCATTTGTTTATGATCATGTTTTAGATCAGCAGGCTCTAATTCTGTTGAATATTTCCTAAAATTCTCAATTATTTCTCCAGTAAATGTCTCTGTGAAACATAACTGATCTGAATCCGACTATTGTTGATTATCTGCTATAATGTACGGAGCAAAAGCGTTACCACAAGCTGCTTTACGAGCAGCGGACCTAAGAGCGGGTGCACGATCAAAGGGCAAAGTCAAACAAGTGTGTTGTTTAGGATCTAATTATGTCCCTTTTTGACCTGGGGATGATTTGTCATCATCAGAATCATCCTTGGGGCAGAGGGAAAATGATATGGAGGCAGAGATGGATCTAATAGAATTGAATCATCCTGAGGTTGATTAAGTAGAGGATAAAGGGGGCGCCGAACAGGGTATTGGCCATTTACCTGTAAACGACGCTCCCTATTCTCTTTCTCCTTTAGTTCCTTCATGTCTTTATTTTTCATTTCTAGCGCTTTCGCATCAATATTTTGCGCTGTTCTTTTTTAACTAGTGCTTGTTCTCTTTTCACTCTCTCATGCGCTTCTATTTCCCACATTCGTGCACAGTCAAACATATTTTGTCTACTTTTGCACTTAAACATACATTGTTCCACATACTGAATTTTTCTAATATCCAATGACCCATGTATTGGCCATTGTAATTAAGGATCTGTCCTTGTATATTTATTGTATAGTGCACTATACATTATGGAACAAATACCGTGTTTAATGTACATATCCCTATTTTGTGTCCCCTCAGGGGGAGCTGGCTGATTTCGGTCTAAATCCATATTGCTACCTCCAAGAAAGCAACACATTCTTTGGAGCGTGCTTAAAACAGGCATGCCAAAACATTATAGTATATATAATATTATAACAAAGTAATACTTTTTTTTTTATAAACTTTTTTTATTAATTTTGTGCACATAGCATTCAATCTCAGTTCTCATACCAGCCCGTTCGCAGTACATACTGCCATGTCACTTCCCCACAATCCCCAACAACAGACCCTAATCAAGACATCCCGCCACCCTCTCTACCCCCACCCCCCCCCTTGTCAGTGTGCCTCAACGCCCTTGTTACGGCTTGTCAGACCTATCACTTCAGCAGCAGGCATCAGTCTCCTCCAGCCATTGCCCACACATAAGTCCAGGTATGGTCCAACATTGCCCAAGACCTCCAGTCCATCCCTGGATTCAGGCGACCCACTTAGTCCACCCCCTCCCTGCATCCGGGCTCATTGTTTAACTCCCCTCCCCCACCCCAGCAACCTCCACCTCTCCCCGCCCCGTATCCTCCTCTAGGGTCGCCGATTCGCCAGCCTCTCCACCATCATCAGCCTCCAGAAGTGATTGCAAATCTGTCACAAGCGCGCTCCATGCCCTAGCAGTCTCTAGCGCTTTATCGTTTGCCGTGCGCCTAGCTAATTGCAATCTGAGAGAACCTTCACACGAGGCCCATTGCAGGAAGCACCTCCGCCACCTCAGAAAGTTAGGTCCCCCTCTAGATTTCCAATGTAGAGTAAGTTCCCTTTTGGCCATTATGAACCCCAAATCATAAAACTTGCTAGTGACTTTAGTGGCAGGGGTATGGGGAAACCAGAGTAGCAGGCATGCACCCGCGTCTGCATCAACCTGACGACCCGTAACCGCATTCAGGCAAGCGAAAACATCAATCCAGTATGTGCCAAGCCCTGTACACGACCAGAACATATGATCAAAGTCAGCGTCCTCCGCAGCACAGTGCGGACATAACGATCGCGCACCTCCAAAGATCCGTTGGATCCTGGCAGGTGTCCAGTACGCCCTATGGAGAGTGTAATACTGGACCAGTTGAAACCGAACATTACGGGTGCCCTTCCAGGCCCTGCGTACAAGCTGAGGCCAGGTCGTCTCCGGTATCTGCCGACCAAGGTCAGCCTCCCAGCGCTCCCGCAGCCCGTCAAGGGGAGGGGGGTCAGCTAGCGCCAGCCTCCTGTACAGGCATGTGATGGCCTTATAGGTGCCAGCCGCCATCACAACATACTGGCAGCCCAGTGACGAGGGTGGTTCCACCAGCCCCATCTTCCAGCGCCTCTGAATCCCAGTCACCAAAGCCGCATGTAACAGGAAGTCACCCCTCGGCAGACCGAAGGCCTCCTGCAGGACACCGAACGGCATCAAAGCACCGTCCCGGTATAAATCCCCTAGCATGTGAACCCCGAAGTCCTCCCAGCAGGCAAGTGCCGACCAATCCCCGCCATGCGGGATGGCAGTACACATACCCAAGGGTATCTCCGGCGCATATGGTGCACGACACCCCACCCGTCTGTGGCTACGCAGCCAACACCTGCGAAGGGTACGCTCTTCAAGAGTCAGCCGCTCTAACCGAAGCTCCTGTTGGAACACAATAAAGGACAGAACATGGCGCTGCACAATCCGACCCTGCAGGCCGTCCGGTCCTCTAAATTCCCGCGCCACCGCTTGCGTGAGCCACTGAAGCTGAGCGGCCAAGTAATACCATTCGAAGTCCGGCACGGCTAGGCCGCCCTCCTCTCGGGACCGAAGTACAGTATTCAGGGCTATGCGTCGCCTGCCAGTACCCCAGATAAAGCCTATCACCACGGACCTCAGAGTACGGAAGAAAGAGGATGGGATCCACACCGGTAGCGTACGGAAAAAATAAAGTAATCGCGGTAGGACCACCATTTTCAACAAAGCTATCCGCCCTGCCACAGACAACGGAAGGACGCGCCAAAACCTCATGCTACCTCTAATGCCCCTCATGGCCCTTCCCACATTCCCCTCGTATAGGAGCGAATGGGTGTGATATATATGAACTCCGAGGTACTGCAGACAATCCGGTTCCCAGCGCAGGCCATCCAGCACCTCGGGCTGAGCGCAGCGGGGAGTCAAGGGGAAGAGGCAGGTCTTAGACCAATTAACCCGAAGGCCCGATAGGGTCCTGAATTCCTGAAGCAAGGCACGTGCCCCCGTCACAGACGCATCTACATCTGCCAAGAATAACAAGAGGTCGTCGGCATACAAGGAGATATAATGCAAGTCGCCGCGGGACAGTACCCCGTCAAAGGACCGACCCTGCCGGGCTCGCGCCGCCAGCGGCTCAATCGCCAAAGCGAAAAGGAGCGGAGATAAGGAGCAACCCTGTCTGGTGCCCCGACCGACCAAGCATGCCGTGGATATGGAGCGGCCCGTTCGGACCCTAGCAGTAGCCGACTCATATAGCAACCTTGTCCAACGGACAAAGCCATCTCCCAACCCGAACCGAAGGAGGACGCAGAACAAATAAGGCCATTCCACACTGTCGAAGGCCTTTTCAATGTCCACCGACAGCACGGCCGCCCCCGCGGGGCCTTCCCCTTCAACATCCATGACCCTTATCAGACGCCGTATGCACGTCGAGGTGTTTCTAGTGGGGACAAAGCCCGATTGGTCCGGGTGTACCAGCGAGCACATATGGGCAGTCAGCCTCGTCGCTAAGATCCTGCTCAACACCTTGTAGTCCACCGTGAGCATCGACAGCGGACGATACGCCGTTCTAGCTGTGGGGATGCCGCCCTTTTTCAACAGCGGGATTGCAATCGCCTCACGCGCCGACGTCGGCAGTTTACCCTGCTCCCAGGCCTCCCCATAGACCTGGTGTAGGCCAGGTGCCAGAAGATCCACATATGCCGCGTAAAACTCCACGGGGAGGCCATCCCCCCCTGGCGTTTTCTTCCTGGCCATATGCTTAGTCGCCGCCCTAATCTCCCCCTGTGTAATAGCCGCCCCAAGCGAGGCTCCCTGCTCCGGATCTAGCCGCGGCAGCTGAGCCTCTTCGAGGAAGGCATCCAGTGTCGCAGGGCACGCCGCCATCCGGCTCCGATAAAGTTCCGCATAATAATCCCGGAACTGGGTGTTAATCTCCAGCTGCGAATGGACCATGCCCCCAGCCGACGTAGCTAACGACAAAATCGGCGTGCCCCTAGTGTCAGGAGTAGCCAACCATGCCAGCAGCGTGCCGACCCGATCCGGTTCCGCATGCGCTCGGACCATGTATTCCCGGTAGTCATGGCAGCGGAGCCGCTCCACCTGGGCGGCCACCCGCTCTCGAGCCTCTAGCACTTCATCTCTATTGCCGCTCGCCTCACGGCTATTCCTCTCCGCCTGCCGCAGAGCGGTCTCTTCCCGCGTGACATCAACCAGCAACGTCCGACGAACCTCCGACGAGGACGAGAGGCACGCGACACCTTGAAGGCGTCCCACTCAATCGCTCGAGTGGACGCCGTTCCCGAGTTCCCAAGGAAGTAACGCTCAATGCAATCCTGCATTTCAGCGCAAAAAACTGGGTCCTCCAGCGTCAGCGGGTTCAGCCGCCATGTGGGAACCGGCTGCCGCTGCCTGGTCCAGTGGACCGTGAGCAGGCAAGGGTTATGGTCCGATATGGTCCGTGCCAGGTACTCGCAATCATGCGTAAGCTCCTGAGCCCCACTTGAGCAGAGGAAAGTGTCGAGACGCACATGTAAATCATGCGGTACCGAGTAGAACGAATAATCCCTATCTGTGGGGTGGCACGTCCGCCACTCGTCCTGGAGTCTCCAGTGGTCCTGCCAGTCCCTCTGAGCCTTGGCCACTCTACACACCACCGACCGAGCAAGCGGCGGATGGGAGCGGTCCATCTCAACATCTGCCACCGAGTTAAAATCCCCTCCCATGTACACCGTGCTCACGAGCACATCCGGCAGCCGGCTTGACAAGACAGAGAAAAACGCAGCCTGATCGAAGTTAGGGGCGTACACACAGCAAAACGCAACATCCCGGCCATCTAGCCTCCCCAACACTGCCACAAATCTCCCGTCCGGATCCACTCTAGTGATCAATGGCTGAAAGGGGACACCCGCCCGCACGCAAATTAGCACCCCCTAGCATGCGCAGAGTAAGTGGTATAGAAGAGTTGCCCTCTCCAACGCCGCTGCAGCGCCTGTCCTTCTGCCAAAGTTAAATGTGTCTCCTGTAAGAAAGCCACCTGGACCCCCCTCCGGACTAAATATGCATGTACTTTATACCTTTTCCTCATGGAGTTAAGCCCCCGCACATTCCAGGTAATGCACTTCAGTTCCAATCTAGCCGCCATCAATGGGCACATAGCAGAGTCCAATCCCCCACAGTCTCATCGGCACACTGACAATACCCAGAAACTCAACAATCCCAAAACATCCCCAACCAACTCCCATCCCACCCACCCCCAGAACAGGCATCAAACAGTTGTCACCCATCCAAACCCAACCCCCGAATACGAGGGAAACTCTGGTAAATACCAGAGACTCACAAATTACGTGAGGTCGAGGAGGTGACCACCCACCAGCCAGCCGGTCAGCCAAAACCCATCCCACCAGGAGAGGTCGATCCTGGCTAAGAGTAATCCTCCCCCTCCCCCCCCCGGCAGCACCACCCCCCATCAACAAGGCCCAGGACCCAGCCCACCCCACAGGGAGCAGAGCCCAGCCACAGTTCCATCCGCCCAGAGAGCAGGACCCCATCGGCCCATAATGTGTCCACCCCACTGGGCCAGCAGACCCCCTTACTGTCCATTACTCATCGTCCCGTAGTCACTCATCCAGTAGTCCATCAGCCGTCTGCGGTGTGATCTGAGGCCGCCCCCCAGTTTCCTTGTCCGAAGCCTCATCCGAGCCTCCCGGTTCCGCCTCATCCGAGCCCAATCTCGAGCCCGAGTCCACCACCTGAGTCTCAGGCACCACTCCGGAGATGTCCGACACCGCCCGTAGGGCATCTCTCCTCTCCTGCGCAGTCTGAGAGGCTGAGGGAGACCTCCTGCCCTGTTCTCTCCTCCGATTACGCCTGCTCCTGTGCAGTTTCGGCCAGGCCTCAGCGTTCCCCGTCCAGGCACCCGAGCCATCCTTGCCCGCTCTGTACCGCTCCAACCATTGCCAAGCGTCATCCGGGGAATCACAGAACGTCGCCACTCCGTCCACCAGCACCTTCAAGCGGGCTGGAAACAGCAGAGAGTATTGCACCTCCTCATCTCGGAGAGCTCTCTTGATGGCGACAAAGGAAAAACGGCTGCGTTGGACCTCCTGGGAGTAGTCTGGGAAGATCGACACAGATGCGTTGTCCACCTTGTAAGGACCAGCCAATCTGGCCTGCCGCAGTATAAGGTCCCGGTCCCTGAAGTGGAGCAGTCGAGCTATCACCGGCCGGGGAGGGCAACCCGGGGCTAGGGGACGAGCTGGGACCCTGTGAGCCCTTTCCAAGGTGTAGAAGTGCGTCAAGCCCTCTGGGACCACCACGTCCCGCAGCCAGTTCTCCAGGTACACAACCATGTCGTCCCCCTCAATATTTTCGGGTAGGCCCACCACGCGGATATTGTTGCGTCTGTTGCGCCCTACTGCGTCAGCCGCTCTCCGTTCCAACTGCTGCACCCTACGAGTTAAGTCCTCCAGTGCGACGTCCGACGCCTTCTGGGCCGGTTCCAGTGTATCTATCGCCAGTTCAGTGGCCTTGACACGGTCCGCGAGCTTGCCATGGTCTGCCTTCAAAAGGCCAAGGCTCGTGGAGACCTGGGCGATGTCCTGGCGCAGCGCCTCCCTCGTGTCCCCAATAGCCTTAGGAATCTGGTCCATCTGCTGCTGCTGCAGCCCTGCCGTCCGATCGCCCGTCTGCTGCTGGTCAAGGGGGTCAAGGGAGTCCTCAACTTGGTCTGGTGGCGCTGCGCCCGCTCCCTTACGCGGCTTCCCCATGGAGGCCAGCCGATGACTGCATCGATGCCAAACACTGCAGGGCCACCCCAACTTGTCCTTCAAGGAGGGCCAAAGCCGTTAGCCCGTCGGTAAGCCTGACAGGATAGCAGGGTCCAGCACGGTGAGGGGAAGAGAAAGAAGGGAGGGCAGCCAGCCGGCACAGCCAGATCTCGGCTCTCGCTACCCCCAATGTGACTCCCTCCGCTCCGGGTCCCTGCAGCCAACAGCCAAAGCCACCAGTAATTTCACGCCGCCCCCGGGCCGTCTCTGCCGGCAGTTCCCAATGCAAGGTCCAGGATGGGAGCAGAGCGGACCCAGGCTCCCCCCGGGGCCAGACGGCCGCCCCAAGGAAACCGCGGTGTCAGGGTCGCTGCCGCCAAAGTCCGTCGCGGGTCACGAGGGGCCCCTCCAGGCAAACCCAGGCCCCCACAGTGCTCGCGGCCACCAGTCCAGTCACTATGCTGCCAGAGCCCAACAGCTCCGCATCCAATTCGGCACCCCCGGGCACCAGGCCGGTGGCGCCCCGCCGATGTCGCCACAGATTCAAAGCACCAGTCGGCCTCAGCGCCGCCCACCGCCGCCGGGTGCCTCCGCCCCCGGCGCTCTCTCCAAACCTCCTCGCAGCACCAGCGTCCAGGCACCCCCCACTCCGGTGCCCGGTCCGTCGGATCCTGGTCGTCGGGCCCCCAGGAGGCGGCCACCCGCTCTCGAGGTCAGGGCGCCCGCCAGCGCCGTCCTCCAGCCTCCCGTAGCAGGTCAATCTCCGACGGCCCCCCAGAAATCAAGGCCGGGGATCGGCTGCGAGTCACAGGCCCAGGCAAAATGGCCGGCAGTCGCCTCCGCAGTTCCCACCGAGGAGTGCAATCCCCTGCAACCACGGGACCCAGCGCACTCCCGATCGGCGCTAGGGCGTCCCGCGACTCTCAGCGGTCAAGCCCGGGTGGCGGCGCCGCCGGGGGGGTCTCTCAACAGGATATTCTCCGAGACCGACCCGGAGCTCAGGCGTCCATGCTCGGCAGCGTCGTGGCCACGCCCCCCTATACCAAAGTAATACTTAACACAAATTGTACCGTTCAAAACTTCAAAATTTAGAGAAAAAAATTACCTGCCTATATAAATTGCAATTTATATATAACCAAACCAAACCAGAATTTTGGGCCAACAAATCAAAAAGCTTCGCATCCAACAACCTTACCAAACAAAAGTCTGCAGCCTCCATCTGCCAAGTTCTGAATCGACTAAATGGTCACTGCAAGACGAACGCCAAAAGGGATCTCAGTCGGAGCCCGGCACCACCTAGAGGGTCAAATCGGGAAAATCGGAAAAGCACTTCAGCCTGCAAAGACAAGGGCCTCCTCATGAAGTGTGCATCCTTAGCGAGATTCCAAACTTTCGTCGAGACCACTCCCTCGGGTAATTTGTGGGGTGGGCCTTACCGAGCCCACTGGTGCAGGGGTTCACCCTTTTTTTCGCACTGGTCCTTAGACTGATACAATAGAAATTGGCACAGAAGCTGTAATATTAAACAAAGAGTTTATTAAACTTCATGAGTGGAACACAACCCTCAGGCAATGTATAAGGCAGCACATGGACTAGAGTAACCCTGGTGCTTTTATCTGGTGATACTTGCAGAGTAAACATGGAAGCTCAAAAAGAGGCAGTGCAGGTGTACACACAAATAGTCATCTCTACATATAAGGATACATGAGAATCGCTTAGTTAACAAAGTTGGAGGAGCTATACAACTGCTGATGTTAGCTAAAATAGTCTGACAGTTAATTTTGAAACAGGTGCATTCCAACAGCTACAAGTCTTTCTGAGCATGGTCAAGGCTCTAGCTCAATGCTGAAAGAGTTAACTATACTTGATCACTCCATCAAAATACAAGGGCAGGCAACAGTGAGGACGGGAAAAGCAAATAACAAAATTACTTCTGCTCATGCTAACAGCAATCACTGCCAGTTTCCACGGAATGACCGTGAATTTGGTGGCGGAGCATGCCAACTGCCATTTGACCATGTGTATATGCTTATCACTATCGCAAGTGTGTCTTGGTCATTGGCGGTGACACACCGCTGGTGCCAAGTGGTAGCTACCGCACTGTGGGTGTCATACATTGCCATGGATGACCATGATTAGGGTGACGGAGCACTTTGACAGCACCTATGGACAGTGCACAGTGGCCTCATGATCAATGGTTGTGTACACAATGCCAATGTCACATTTACCTCACTGCTGACTACACTTGCTATGTTTGTGTTTATGCTTTGGGACATTGGCATGTACTCCCTCACATATCCCTTGTGATTTTTCTGGCCATACCCTCAGAACCATGTTGCAATGGACCCTCCAAAGAGTGTACATGGCAATGTGTGTGAGTGCCGAGCAACTCACACTGATGGTTGTCTTACTGAACAATGTGCAGCTTTGAGTGTCTACTTTTCCAGGCTCATGCACAAAACTGTTTTTCTCGCATAGACTGTGCTCATTATGTTGTTGGTGTGTGCCCCGTTTGACTTACGCCTGAAGATGTGGCAGGTACTGCAGCTAGGTATGAGACAGCTGTTTCACTCATAAGCTGTGTGAGATACTCCCAGGGCTGCTCATGCAGGATGTGGCCATATCCCTTTGGGCATTCTCATAGTCAGATATTGTTTTGTAGGTACTTGCTGTGTGTAAGGTGGACACGTGTACGACTAGTGTAGCTGAAGGTGTCCATACATGTAAGGAGTGCTGTAAGCTCAAATGTGATGCTAGTCAATGTAGCCTTTGTGTCAGTCAAAACGTAAGATGTCAGACACATCTGGTGGATTGCATTGACATGTGTCCTCTGTCATCTCACCTAGGAGGAGACCGAATGTGCATCGTCCCTTCACAGTGCTGGCAGACATGGAGGATGAGGATGTCATATGGAAATTCCATCTGGATAGAGACACTGGGTAAGACCTATGTGCCATGTTGGAGCCCCACTTGTAGCCTCTGGATCTTTCCAGTACACGGTGTCCAGAGCAGGTGGGATGTCGCAACCTATGTTCAGCATGATGTCCTGTCCGCTATGATGATCTCCAATGACAGATATATCCATTTCCCCAGGGGGCGTGAATTGGCGTGTATTAAGGGTGATTTGTATGCCCTTGGACACATCCCCCATGTTGTTGGGACCATTGATTGCACACATGTTGGGCTAGTTCCACCACAGGCACGTGAGCACATCTATAGAAATTGTAAACATTTCCACTCCATAAATGTGTAAGTGGTGTGCAAGGAGGATATGATCATCTTGCTTGTGTGTGCCAATTTTCCAGGCTCGGCCCATGACTCATACATCATGCATACCAGCATTGTACCACAGCTGATGGCTAATCTGCTACCTGAGTGTGCATGGATTGTGGGTCAGTATGCAGAGTCACTTTGCGTGCTGTCTGTGTGGCATGCTGTCCTCTGCCACAATAACATTACAAGGTTTCTCTGTGTTTCTCACACCAACCTTGGTTGCTGAGCCCACTGCGGTATCCCAGGACCCCGGGTGAAGTCTGCTACAGTGATGCCCATGGGAGGACACGTTGTGTGGTGGAGCGTACTTTTGGTCTCCTGAAGTCACGATTTTGCTGCCTGCACAAGACCGGAGGTGCACTGATGTACTTGCCCAGGAAGGTGTGTCAGATTGTAGTTGCATGCTCCATGCTCCACAACCTGGCCATTTGCAAAGAGATCCCCCTGCTACTTGATTCTGATGACCAGCCAAGTGGATAGTGGAGAGGGGGAAAGTGTCGACCTGTGTCAACAGCTCATCAACTGCTACTTTACTTGATGGTGAGTGACGAGGTACAACAGACCCATTGTCTGATGATGTTGCTGTTGTTGGCAAGGCGTATGTGAGATTTGTGACTGCAGCCGGTTGATGACTCTGATGGCTAAAAATGTTGCTGGAACAGGGTATTTTGGCATATCTACAGGATGTGTATGTTGGCACTGTTGCTCATTATGATGTGCGCATGATGGAGTAGCTTGATGGTAAGTGTTGTGTGATGTCTGTGATGCCAACTCCTGACTAGTGAATCTTGCTCTGTTGTGTCCATTCAGCCTCGCCTTGCCTACATGCATTGCATACTCATGGTACATTGTAAACATGGTCAAGACTGCACATCCTGGAATAAACACGGAGTAGAAAGAATGACATGTGTGTAAGGAGTATTTATTTACGATTGTGACATGTGAGGGGAAGTGAACATTTACATTGAGGTGATTAGTGAAGCAGTGAGTTGACAGTTATGGTAAATGAGACAATCGAGTAGTCACCACATTGATGTGGTGACCCAGTCCAACCGACAGATGCCATTCATTAGGCAGTGTGGGTAAGGACAGTCCAAACAGTCAATGCAGTAGTGAAGAGGGTTGCCTTGATGGCTTTCTCCGTGACTGACATTTGGCAGGTGCTTTGCCACGGGATACTCCCAGGGATTTTTTGAGATGGCCCCTTCATTCCTTTGCAGGGGGGGCCTCTGCTGTGGGGCCAAAAGGTCTGAGGACTCCCCCCTCTCTGTGGCTGCAGGGGAGAATGTGTCACAGTCATCCTGCCGTCTACCAGAGCGAGGTGGAGGCGTTGGTTGTGGCGCAGGCCTGTCCCTCAGTACCGCCACTAGGTGGCCCAAGAGGTACACAATTTGGCAGGAAGAGCTCATGTGAATCTTCTTCTGACTGGCCCGTTCGTCCCTAGGCCCTTTCATAGGCCCCAAGGACATGGTTGACATTTCAAGGGATTCGGTCTCAGGGTTTGGTTGTCTGTGACTAACCCTTGCCCACCCACCTGCCCTGCTGCCACGGACCTGTTGCCTCACCACTGTGTGGTACTAAAGGGGGTGGTGATGGACGGAGCATCTGAACCAATCAAACACTCACACCCAGTCAACAGATCTGGGTTTAATCCATCACCGTTCTTTAGCCCACTCTGCCACCCCAGTTCAGACATGGCCATATGCAAATCAGTCTGACCCTGTGCCCCATGGGAACAATCCAGCCCGAACTGCCAAGCCATGCCTTCCCTGGACCGGAAACAAGCTTCCGAGGACCGTTTTCTGGTATTTCAGCCGCCTTCAGCCCTGCTTGCTTGAATCCAGTGGCAAAGTGAGCAAGGGACTCACGTCTGAGCATACCCTGCCAACTTATGGTGAACAAAGTGGTACAAAAGGCGGTGGTGATGGACGGAGCATCTGAACCAATCAAACACTCACACCCAGTCCACAGATCTGGGTTTAATCCATCACCGTTCTTTAGCCCACTCTGCCACCCCAGTTCAGACATTGCCATATGCAAATCAGTCTGACCCTGTGCCTCATGGGAACAGTCCAGCCCGAACTGCCAAGCCATGTCTTCCATGGACCAGAAACAAGCTTCTGAGGACCGGTTTCTGGCATTTCAGCCGTCTTCAGCCCGGCTTGCTTGAATCCAGTGGCAAAGTGAGCAAGGGACTCACGTCTGAGCATGCCCTGCCAACTTATGGCAAACAAAGGGATGTATGTCCTTTCAATGCATGCTTTTACCACGCATGCCTTTACAACGCGGGGATTACAACGCAAGTCGTTACAACGACTTGCGTTGGGGGGCGCTGGATAGTGGAATAGTTTAATTTTCTATTCCAACTCCAGTCCCCGTGGATAGTAGGGAAGGTGTTGGATTGAAAATTAAACTATTTCCTATCCAACAGCGCCCTCCAGCGAAAGTCGTTGTAACGACTTTCGTTGTAATTCCTGCGTTGTAATGGTAGTGCGGGGTAAAAGTTTTGTTGTAAACGATGTTCCCCGAACAAAGTGGTACAAAAGGGGGTAGTGATGGACGGAGCATCTGAACCAATCAAACACTCACACCCAGTCAATAGATCTGGGTTTAATCCATCACCGTTATTTAGCCCACTCTGCCACCCCAGTTCAGACATGGCCATATGCAAATCAGTCTGACCCTGTGCCTCATGGGAACAGTCCAGCCCGAACTGCCAAGCCATGCCTTCCCTGGACCGGAAACAAGCTTCCGAGGACCGGTTTCTGGCATTTCAGCCGTCTTCAGCTCGGCTTGCTTGAATCCAGTGGCAAAGTGAGCAAGGGACGTACGTCTGAGAATACCCTGCCAACTTATGGCGAACAAAGTGGTACAAAAGGGGGTGGTGATGGACGGAGCATCTGAACCAATCAAACACTCACACCCAGTCAACAGATCTGGGTTTAATCCATCACCGTTCTTTAGCCCACTTTGTTCGCCATAAGTTGGCAGGGTATGGTCAGACGTGAGTCCCTTGCTCACTTTGCCACTGGATGGCAAGCACTGGATGGCAAGCACCTTCTCCGATGCAGTGAATGTTCTCGGTGTAATGGGAGGGCCACTGCCAGTCCTCTGAGCCAGCTCGCGCTTCTTGTTCCTCTTTTCTTTCACAACCCTCTTCAAGTCAAACCACCGCTTCATGATTTCCTGCTTGGAGCGGGGGGTGGTCCCTACTACATTGACCTTGTCGACTATCCTTGCCCACATTTGTGCTCTTGTGGCTAATGGAATCTGTTGGTCCAGGCTACCAAACACTTGTGGTTCTACTCTGATTAGTCGAAAGAACCTTACGGAGGTAAGGTGGGGCTCCTGAGCACACCAAAAGTAAATGTAATAAATTGTAGCACGATGATTGATGCGAGGTAAACAATGGAATGGTGGTCCACGATTTTATTCAAAGTGTCCACAAAGTAGGTCAATCATCTGTTTTTTAAAACAAGTGATGTGTAACATGAATCATGAAAGAAGAATACCAAAGTCGTATCTACGAGTGCTATGAAAAAAATGAGCGTGCTGCGCTAAATGGGGTGAACAAGTGTAAGGAAAGAACTTACCAGGATAACAGGGAGGTTAGGAACAAGTGCGGCCGTGCAGGGCGGCGTATGTGAATCGAGTGCGGGAGCACTTGTAGAGAGGAAATAGAAATAGGGCTGGTCGGGATGAGTGCCAAAAACAAAAGGCGGACTAACGTGGGAATAAGTGAGAGCAAGGACAGACGAAGTCAAAAGAAACTGACACCGGTGAAAAGAAGGTGCAGTGCCGAAAAAACAGGCAAAGTTATCTACATGTCGAAATGACAGTGAGAGAAAAAGAAAAGGAAAGTAAAATCGATCAAAAAGATCGGGGACAGGTGCAGATGAGAGAAGAAAATAAAAACATGATAGGGAGGAACAGTTCAAACAAGATTCAACAAAAATGTTAAACTAAGAATTGGAAAACTTTGAAAAATATACATGAAATTGACAAATTAGTCGGTTTTTTCACAACTTCTAGAATTTGAAAACACATTTGACTCAATGTGTGATTCTGTTGAGTGTAATGCACAGCTAATGTAGATTTGGTATTCTTGGTGCGGATGTTGCTGCGGAAACTTCAGACAGTGACTCTTGATCCAACAGAACCTATTCTGCTTTGCACCATCGACGTCAACATCTATACCTCATGATCTAGGAATGCAAGCAACTGTCCGGAGTCGCGATGGGCAATTGCGCGGCACCTGCCTACGCTAATCTCTTTATGCACGACTACGAAAAGACCAACATTCTAACTATGCCACCTTGGACCAACTACCTGAAATTTTATGGTCGATATATCGATGACATTTTCCTCTTGTGGTCCGGATCAGAATCCCAACTTGTGAACGCTATTCAAACCCTCAATACAGTCAACGACAGAATTCAATTCACCCACACGATCAGTTCCACGAGAATTGCGTTTCTCGACGTAGACATTCAAATGAAAAACAATTTGCTAGAAACATCCATATATACTAAACCCACCGATCGCAATAACTTTCTCCATCACACAAGCTTCCACCAACCAAGTCTTAAAAGACACTTACCCTACTCGCAGTTTCTACGAGCAAAAAGGATTGCTTCTACAGACAGCAACTACATTCAAGACAGCAAAGTGATGCAAAACAAATTTTTAAAAAGAGGGTACCCTACTCAACTTGTAGAAACTATGTTTGAAAAAGTGTCCAAAATTGAACGAAGTTCCCTACTCAAATCGAAAGCTACAATACAAGCTCCAAACACACGGTGTGTGTTTGTTTCCAAATTTTCTACCACCAGCAAAATCATTAAAAACATCATTACGAAACACTGGCAAGTGTTACAATTGGAACCTGATTTCAACCAGATTTTTCAAAACAAACCGATTTTTGCTTATCAAAGATCTAAGAATCTGCAACAAATGCTGAAACCACGCCAAGAAACCACACAAATGTACAAAGGAACTATTCCTTGTCACAACTGTGCCAACTGCAACAACATCATTCCAGGAAACACTGCGCTACACCCTTCACAAGGCACTACGATACCATTGAAAGTGAATGCAACTTGCGACACCAGCAATGTCGTCTACCTCCTGAAATGTCCATGTGGTCTCCCATATGTGGGTAAAACTGAACGCAAAATAAAGATCAGACTAACAGAACACCGCAGCAACATCCGCACCAAGAATACCAAATCTACATTAGCTGTGCATTACACTCAACAGAATCACACATTGAGTCAAATGTGTTTTCAAATTCTAGAAGTTGTGAAAAAACCGACTGGCATCGACCCCAAAAAATACCTTTTACAAAGGGAACTCTTTTGGATTCACAAGATGCAAGCAGTGGCCCCCAAAGGACTGAATGAAAGACTTGAATACAGCAGCTTCCTCTAATCAGTGATTACTGTATTCTTCTGCATCACTTGAACTATTGTTTTCTCTGCTGGCAGCTCTCATCCTTTAATTTACCGTACTTGTTACTAATTTGTCAATTTCATGTATATTTTTCCAAGTTTTCCAATTCTTAGTTTAACATTTTTGTTGAATCTTGTTTGAACTGTTCCTCCCTATCATGTTTTTATTTTCTTCTCTCATCTGCACCTGTTTACCCGTCTCCGATCTTTTTGATCGATTTTACTTTCCTTTTCTTTTTCTCTCACTGTCATTTCGACATGTAGATAACTTTGCCTGTTTTTTCGGCACTGCACCTTCTTTTCACCGGTGTCAGTTTCTTTTGACTTCATCTGCCCTCGCTCTCACTTATTCCCACGTTAGTCCGCCTTTTGTTTTTGGCACTCATCCCGACGAGCCCTATTTCTATTTCCTCTCTACGAGTGCTCCCGATCTCAATTCACATACGCCGCCCTGCACGGTCGCACTTGTTCCTAACCTCCCTGTTATCCTGGTAAGTTCTTTCCTTATACTTGTTCACCCCATTTAGCGCAGCACGCGCATTTTTTTCATAGCACTCGTAGATACGACTTTGGTATTCTTCTTTCACTTGAGGACACCCGCGCACCTCTCTGCTCTTCCACACGTTGACGGAACTCAGCCACCACCGTTTGTGCTTTTCTCTTCACGCTCTGGGAGATCCTATGGCTATCGAATACCTGTACCTCTGACAGTCACGCCCGTTTCCATCATAGCACGTTCATCCTTTGCTTGTTCTCACCGAGACCCGTTTCTGTCACTACTCTAGGACACCCTTCCCTTGTCGTACACCACTAGTACCTAACTTTTCATTTTTTAATCATTCATTTTTTAATCTATCCTCGGTCTCCTGTGCATTCCACTTATTCGGTATATTTTCTTCTAGATACTCAACCCCCTGAAGAAGAGCCGGCTTGGCTCGAAATGCATCGGGGTGAACATGTACTGTGATACCTAATGATTTTCCAATGGAAACTATGATGATTCATGTTACACATCACGTGTTTTAAAAAACAGATGATTGACCTACTTTGTGGACACTTTGAATAAAATCGTGGACCACCATTCCATTGTTTACCTCGCATCAATCATCGTGCTACAATTTATTACATTTACTTTTGGTGTGCTCAGGAGCCCCACCTTACCTCCGTAAGGTTCTTTCGACTAGTCTTGAACAGCACCTCCCAGACAGCAGGTGAACCTCCCGAGCACCCCGACCTACTTAAACGTAACTCACACTCTACTTTACTTCAATACTACATGTGAGTGCAGCGATTGCCCTTCCTTGATTTCAATTCTACTCTGATTAGCTCATCTACCATGACTGTCAACTCACTCTCTGTGAATTTGGGCATTTTCTGTGGTGCCATGGTGTGTGATGTGCAGAGGGGTTGGAGGTGCAGGTGCGGAAGTGGTGGTGGTGCTGTGTGTGGTGTGAGTAGTGTTGGAGTGTTCATTTGCTTTTCCTTTCAGCTGTGGTGTATGACCCTTCACTTCTGGAGTATTGCAAGGATTGTGGTCAGGGAAGGGGTTGGTTTTTAACTCAGCTCTGTGGGTGTGTCACAATGGGGTATTGCTGTCAGGTGTGTTGTGTGGGTTGTCCTGGGATTTGTATTTTTGTAGATGCCATGTGGGTGTGTCATTGTTGTGTGTTAGGTGTTTTTGGGGCAGGGCTAGTTTGCTGTGTGCACTTTGTGGGCTTGTTGTGAGTTTTTTCTGTTGACGGCCACCTTTGTCACGGAGCGTCCGCAGCGGTGGCAATGCTGCAGCTCTTCCACCGGCTCTCCCATTCTTCACTGTTTGCGACCGCGGCGGTCGGAGCCACACCGGAAGGTACCGCGGGCACATCAGGAATATCCTAATTTTCCGTGACGTCTCTCTGCTGTCCTGGCGGCGGTTTGGTGATTTTCCTCCGTGAATCCGACTGCCGCGGAAGGATTTTGACCTTCTCAGCCCGCTACTGGTGGTTTTTCGTTGCCTCGTTCAGCCGTGGTCTGATTTTTTGGGTGGTTGATCCTAATTGTACCGCCGTTTTTTCTGCGGTACTGGCGGGCTGTTGTATTGTATTGTAAGGGGTGCTTATAGAGCGCACTGACACCATGGGTTTCCTGGCGCTGGGTAGACACAGAGAGTACAGAAAGACTAGAAGGATTGGGGGAAAAGCCAGGTTTTTAAAAGCTTACGAAAAAGAATCAGAGAGTTAGAGACTTTAAGAGAAGAGGGAAAAGAATTCCAAAGCTTGGGGGCCAGGTAGGCAAATCTCCGGCCCCAGATCTACAGAGTTTATAAGAGGGAACAGTGAGCAAGTGAAGATGGGAGGATCTCAGATTCCGGGACGGGCAGTAAGGTGTAATCAGAGATTTCACAAACACGGGACAAGGCCCGGTTTGGGATTTGAAAACAAGACAACCGATCTTGAAGGCAGACCTGGCAGTGATGGGGAGCCAATGGAGTTTGACAAGAAGGGGCCTAGCAGATTGCCACTTCGGGATCCCTAGGGCCAGTCTCGCCGCTTGATTTTGTACCACTTGTAGTCTGGCCACCGATGTTTTGGGCAGACCGTGGTAGATCGCATTAGAAAAATCTAAGCGGGAGAGGACGAGGGCCATGATGACCTGTAGGAGGGCGTCAGGTGTGAAAAGAGATGCCACCTTCCTGATCCTGCGTAGCTGGTAGATGCAGGACGAGACTACCGTCCCCACCTGTGGCCCGAGGGATAGACCGGAGTCAATTGTGACCCCCAAGCTCTTCACCGTGGCCACGGGGGTGGGAGAGGGACCAAGTTCCGCCGGCCAAAATTGTGGCCCCCAGGAAGTGGCGCTCCTACCGGGAAGGAGGAGCTCCGTCTTCCCGGGGTTCAATTTAAGCTGGTTATGGCCCATCCACTGGAGAATGTGGGACATGACTGCCTGGAAATTAGGGATAGCAAAAGGGGAGTTAAGAGAAAAGATGAGTTGCAGGTCGTCCGCGTAGTTAAACACGGTAACGTCCCACTGCCTCAAGGAAAAAAGAAGGGGGCGAAGATAGAGGTTGAAAAGAAGAGGGGATAGCGAAGAGCCCTGGGGGACCCCACAGGGCGAGCACTCCCTGGGGGCCCTGAAAGTGCCAAGGCTAAGGGTCTGGGACCTGCCGGTCAAAAAAGATTTGACCCAGGCCAGCGCCAGGCCCTGGATGCCAGCCTGCTCGACACGGTGGAGAAGGATGTTATGGTCCACCGTGTCGAAGGCGGCCGACAGATCTAGTAGTACCAGGGCCTGGGGGGTACCCTTATCCACCCCGTCTCTCAAGGCATCCAGCACCGCCAAGATCACAGTCTCCGTGGAGTGGCCGGGTCTGAAGCCAGCCTGATTGGCCTCGAGAAAGTTGGAGCTCTCGATAAACTGAGAGAGACAGGTGGTAACGTGGGCCTCCAGGATTTTAGAGAAGAAGGGTAAGAGGGAGATGGGACGGTAATTTGCTGGAACGGCGGGATCCGCCCCTGGCTTCTTCAAGAGAGGCACCAGAACGGCTTCCTTGAAGGGGCCAGGTACCATACCAGAGGAGAGAGAAGAATTCAACAGAGGGAGGATGCAGTTGGGTAGAGAATGGCAGATGGCCCGAAGTATGGACGGGGGGCAGCAGTCGTCAGGAGATCCGGACTTGACACGAGTGGCAAGAGTAGCCAGAGAAGTGGGGTCCAAAAGGGGGAATTGTGTGAATGAGACAGGGTTGTAAGGAGGGGAAGCAGAACCAGCGCCAGGAAGGGCAGCTGGGATGGTGTCCTTGATCAACACAATTTTTTCTAAAAAATAGGTGCTAAGAGCATTACATGCTTCCTGTGTGGCAACCTGGGTAGGAAGCGTCCTGGAGTCTGAGGTAAATTCATTAAGAATTTTAAAAATTTCTTTAGACTGACACGGGCCGATAGGATTTTTTCTGATGCATAGGTTTTTTTTGCTGTAAGGATTGCACATTTATACCTATTCCGAGCAGCCACATAGGCATCTCTGCTTAGGGGGTGATAATCTCTCCTCCACTTACGCTCTGATTTCCACTACCATGACGGTCGGGTTGTTTTCCGACCGCCATCCTAATAGACCGCTTTTTGTTTACAATATTTGGGGCAGTTTGTTCATTATTTGGTGAATGCTAATTAAGGAATATGTTTGAGTAATAATATATATTTAAGGTTCCTAAGGTTATTTATTTTAAGTGTATACAAATGAATAATATTATTTTAGTTAATACTTTGTGTATATGTTACTTTATTACATTTATGTTCTTTTTTGTTACGTTGTTTCTTTTGTGTTTATTTATATATTTCAACATTTTAAAATGTTTTCTTTGTGTTTGATAATTGTTGTTTTTTGACAATAGATAAAAAAAATGGTATGTCATTTTTTTAACAATATTTTTAGTTCATATTTTTGTTTTTGATATTTTTAAATGTTGTGCTTATTTCCTGTTTTAATGATGTTTTGTTATACTTTGATTTTACAACAATATTTTAGTTATTGCTGTTTTTGTATTCTTGTTTGTGTAGAGGATAAGGCTAGTTGGGTAAATGATATTTTTTGGGTGATGCTGTGGTGAATTGATGTTTGGTGTTAAATATTTTATCATATGACCAAACCGGAGGAAGTCCACCTGCCTTTCTTGTTTCTGCTCTCACTTGGAGGGGCCACAAGATCTCCAGACTTGACACTTTGCAAAACGACAAGCTGAGTAATGGAGCTGAGTGCAAGGGTCTTACATCCACCGGTCAATCGGAGCTCTTACGAGTAACCCTGTCAGAGCTTCTAAACCTGACTAAGCATTGATCACTTCCCGAGCCTGTGGCACTCTATCCTGGCTTCTAAGTGGCACAGCAGGCTGGATAATAGCACTCAACATGGAGGCTTACACCTCTAGGCCAGCTGGAACTCTTGACCTAGGGTCCTGGCAGGAATTCTTAGCCCAGCGAACCAAGCGTGCACTTCTCATGCCTGATGGGTACCAATCCTGGGTACTTTGCAGCATGGCGGTAAAGAGAATTGAGCCCAGGACAAGGGGCTAAGTCAGAGATCCTTAACCCATCCAAGCACAGGAGCCCTCTCAGGGCTGAGGGGGACTCCATCCTGGGCACTTTGAGATGCACGGAGCTACATAATGGAGACCAGGATCAGGGTCCTGTCAGAGCTTCCTCACCCAGCCAAGATGTGAAGACCTGCTGTTGCCTTCAGGACCCCCAACCAGGCACTTTCTGACACATTGGATAGAGAACGGAACCCAGGACAGGGGCTTCTACCCTATAGCCAAACAGAACTGTAACTTGTGAAATGGTCAGAGATTGTTGTCCCACCCAAGCAGGGGAGCCCAGGGTCTGTGGGACCCCATCCGGAAAACGTTGTGGTACGACAAGCCAGCACTCAGACCCCCAGATACTGTAAGTCAGCACCTAGGATCCACCCGAGCTCAGTCCCAGCTCCAGACAGGCGTTTTCAACCTGGTGAACCAGGGGAGCCATCCCCAAGCACTCTGCAATAGGGCGGTTCAGCACATGAACCACAGGTAGGCCTCATCGGAGCTCTAACAGGGATCCTGTTGTCAAGTTCTCTGTACTGTGAATGAGGATCACTTAGGAGCTAACAACATAAACAAAAGAATAAACTGGGCTGGCTAGGTAAATAGGACCACAATACAGCAGAGGAAGCAGATGCCAGTTCATAAAAACTAGGCATTTGAGTCCGGTTGTATCGACCATCTTAAATGCTGCATGCAACTGACTAGTATAGTGGCCTGCACATAGCCTGATTGGTCAAAAACTGTTTATAAACAAGAAACTGGGACACCATCCATGAGAACATTGAAATGGGTAAACATCCTTTACAACGACTATGTTACAACGCAGTCCATTAACCTGCATTTTTAACTCCGCCCAATCTTTTACAATGCAGGGCTTTGCACCGCAAACCTTTACAACACATTACCCATTACAACGCCCCAATGGAGTTAGAACAGTTAAAATTGCGTTGTAATGGACAATGCGTTGTAATGGATTGCATTGTAAAGCCCTGCGTTGTAAAAAAATTTGCGGAGTAAAAAATGCTGGGTAATAGCATGCATTGTAAACGCGAACGGAGTAAAGTGTCATATTCATTCGAATGAGTGACATCAGCTTATTAGACAAATCTATCCTGAGGATAATTTTTGTCTATGTTCAGCAGAAAAAGAAGGACTCATGTGTAAAACTCCCTAATACCATAGGGGAGACAATGAATAAACCATCAGAATACAAGCATTTGATCCTCATATGTTGTGATTTCCATTTCATTAAGCGCCAGAGGGAGAATAATCAAACTATCAAGTTGAAGGATGTGTTAGGCATCCATACATTTGCCACATGTTCCCAAAAAATGTAAATCATCTAAAATCTTTTTGTCAAGCCTGGTACCAAATACTGCTGTTGTCTTCATTGCCAAAATTGTTTCATTCTAATGGTAAAGATAACTGCATTTTGCAGTTTTTCCACTCATATGTGCTAGGTCCACTCCCAAAAGTGGGATACCGTTTTTATCAGGAAGTATTATCAATTGAACTTCTATCCATTTCAGGCTTCCCTCTTAATCACTATTGTAAATGTAATAAAAAATTCAGAGTTGTCCAATCATCACTATTCCAAAACACAATATCTTGGGCATATTTCAAACATGGATTGATTTCCTTAACACCCATTTTCCATTCAATAGATTTTATAATATGAATTGAAACCTATTTGGTGTTCAATGAAAAGTCATTATAAGCTGCAGCTTGGTTTTCGGCTCTGTGTTTTTTTGGACAACCAATAACCGGTATATACACAACTGCAACCAGAAGGGTCTAACAGACGTGACAGTATTGTAGATTTGAAGAATAGCTGTCAAGGACAAACAAATATAGATTAAAACTTCAGCTACGTCTATTTTTTACATTATTTTTTACATTATTTTTTACTTCAACAAATAGTTGCTTTGGGTAAACCATGGTTCATCTACACAAATGACCTGTGGCTGAAGTAAATTTTGAACTATTAATATTTTTATTAATATCGTTTTTCTGAGCTCACCCAGGGTTTTTACGCCAATTTCAGCACTAACTGCAATTAAATTGAAACCACAATACATAGAAAAAAGGAAATACCACTTTGACAAATGCAAAAATTGTGGTAAAAAAATAGTTGTTCGACAACTCTGCTTGTTTATTGCAAGCTGAAAAGATGATGATCTGCACATAGCAAGCCTGTTGATTCCATTTTTAGTTCTTTAGTTTAGTTTCAGTACCTTTTGGTGCACAGCACTTTTTACCTAATTTTCCAAACCCGCCCCTTTCCCCCCCTAAAATGTCGCTATACATTGGTTTTTTTTCTCGGCGCCCTACAATGGAATCCACTAACTGGGGGCAAATTAGAAATCCCTAACACGAGGAAAAGACGGTTGCGAATTTGGCCTGGATGTCTGTTGTGAAAAATAAAATATAAAGGTTTAAGCAAGAAGTGCCCCAAACTTTAAACAGGGTTCAGCACTTGGGTGGGAAGGGCTAAATGACATATGATATTGGGCTAAATTTATTTTCAAAACCATATTTTCCTGTAAAGTATTAACAGTAACATTTGAGTTAATATAAAATTACTCCAGGGAAATTAATAATGTATGCATCTAATGCATGAATACATTTACGAACTGCACATCAATTTCAATGCTGTGCTTTTTGAGCAATAGCAATTCAAATGAAATATCTGTAGTAGAACAGTTTACACGTAAGATGTGCAAAATACCACGCACTAACACATCTTGCAAAAAAAAGTGTTCTGATGCGTGATAAATTAAACATTATTTTGATCAGAAAGACCCGTTGCGTTTTTGTAATAGGAAATGGATGTCCTCTAGTTTTGCAGGCTTAACGTCTTCCAGAACCACATTCCCAGCCTATGGCAGTAGTTTGTATTCACCACAACAATCAGACAAAGAAAATAGAGAACAAAAGAAACCCTATGGGATGCAATTTAATAGGGACAGTTCCAACCCCTTTAAAAGGCAGGCGACAGGGGCTAAGGGACAAAGATTTTCAGACGTGTGCAGACATTCACTTGGGATCTAATGGTGACTAACGCACAACGTCTTTTTTTGAATCGTCTTCCTGAATTGGTGGAACAAAGGATTTTGTGAGCGAAAAATTGTGAAGTTTTAAAAAAACTATATTGAAGAGTCACTGTGTGACTTGAGACATAAACGTGTCTTTCCTGGCATCTTACATTATTTTCATGAAAAGAGAACAGAAGGACCATTGTATGTGCCCCTTGATAAGACTGAAGCACAGCTCACAGGACCCTACTTGTTAAATGTAACTAGGAGCGACTTGATAAATAGCATTGTGTGGAGATTGCAAAGGAGGAAAGAATAGCGGACAGAAACAGGGCTGGCACCTTGTTTGAACTTGTGACAGATAAAGAGATGGTGAAAAAATAATTACATTGTATCGCTTTGACCACCAAGTCATTCTAAGAGCGCTCTATTCCTTCCTTTTTTGTTTCTCTTTTTATCTGATTTTACTTTGACAACCAGTTTGAGAAGCCTTTTCAATGGTGTCCTAAATATACGTCGCAGTAAAGAAAAAATGAAGTTCCTTCGAGTAACAATATGCTTCTTAATAAAGTATATATGTTGCAATGATGCTAAATCTGTTGAGTATGATCTCTGTGCTGTACTATCTAAATATTGGAAAACACAGATGAATTGATTACAAGCCTCTAATTGAGAGTAGCTGAAGCTAGCACAACAAAAAAAGTGTCATTGTGGCTCCTGCACATTATCCCACTACTCGAATGACTGGGAATGTAGAACGACCTTAACGTTGCCTGTGACCTAACAAATCAAATAGTTCAAGGGGAGACAGTCAAAAAGGGGGCTGGTAGTCCCATTTTCTGTGGGAAAATCCTATTTTGAGATTCTATTTCCAGGCATATCCACATGTAAGATGCAGGTGGAACCACGCCAGATATAGGGCTGGAATAAAAAAAAAAACAAGAGACAAATGTTGAGGTAACACTTATTTCTGCATGTTATTTCCATCTGCAGGTGTAAAAACTGATGATGGCCTGGTAAAGGCACTGTAATACAATGTACTATGTTGCCTTACCTTATTAGAAGGCCAGATATGCTCAGCCCTTTAGTAATTCACACACACTTTAACCCACACATAGACAAGAATGCCAAACACCTACCAATCATTGAAACACGCAAGAACGCAAACTCTCTCTTATATATTCCTTCAGATAGTATGATCTAAATCTTTCAATCTGATAACATCATGTTCTCTCTCAGGTAAGTCTTTTTTCCATTTAAAATATGATTATCAATGCTTTTTCAAAATACCATTGATGCAAATCTTTGATGAACACAACATTCTTCAGTGTTTTCAGTAGCCTCATCTGGAGCCACTCACGCTCAGTAACTGTGCATTTGGAATAGGATTTTCCCCCACTTTATTCATGGCCTTTAGTGCTAGCTTCTTAGCACAAAATACAACCTTGCATCCAAAATGGATGTCAGGATGCATTTTGAGATAATAAAATAGTGCAAAATGCGACAGAACATAAACCAGAGCGCAAGCAGCTGTTCACACCCAAAATGTAATGCTGCTGTAGTATTTTTACACCCAAATAACTCTTATTTAAGCGAGTGGGCATAATTGAGTTGTTATTAGTAATTCCATTTCAAAGAGCAACCCAGAATTACTGAAACTACTCCAATTAATCCAGTGTAATTAAAAATACTCCCACCACTAATTAACAGGCCTTCTTTGCATTAAACAGGTACAAACTCTCTTTAATTCACATGTTAATGATGTTTTTGGTAAGGCCTATCAGCCTTAGGGTGGTTTTAACTCAAACTTATGGCCTTCCTCCCCCATTTTTGCTGATTTCGTTTTTGATGGGCTTAAGACTGCACACTTTACCACTGCTGACCAGTGCTAAAGTGCATGTGCTCTCTTCTCAAACCATGGTAGCATTGGCTTATTATTAATTGGCACATTTCTTGTATCTGTAATTCCCTAGTACAGTGGCAGTGCATATGTGTAGGGCCTGTAAGTTACATGTTGCGAGTGGGCCTTTAACACTGATTGTGCCATCCACTTAAGTATCCCTTTTAACATGTGTCAGACCTGCTACTGCAGCCTGTGTGTGCAGTTTTAAACTGCCATTTCAACCTGGAAAAATAACATTTTGGGAGATCCAAACCTTCCTTTACAAAACATTTCACCCCTATGATAAGCCCTGCCCTGGACAGCCCAGAGGGCAGAGTGCAATGTATTAAAAAGTAGGACATGTAATATTAAGTTTCAGATGTCCTGGAAGAGAAAAACGATTAAAGTAATCTTTCACTACTGCAAGGCTTATCTCTTTGATAGGATAACATTGACGTTACCTTATTACAATACATAAGCTGTAATTTCCAAATGGGAAATGTAACAATTCATGTTTGGTGTCTTTGGAATTGTATTGAAAAATGTTAACTTATAGTGAAGCACATTTTAAATTACAATTTTGGAAATGCCACTTTTAGAAAGGTAATATGTACAATAGGAGTTTCTTGTACACCCAGTAGAGCCCTGGGTATTATGTGTACCAAAAAACAATGACCCAAAGGGAATCAATAGGAGGGAAACTAATCACATAAATCTATACAATAATCAAACAACAAGTATTGTATAACAAACTAAATGATGACAAAGAAAAGGCCCAGATATAGCCGGGCACAACAAGTCAAAGGTATTTAGTCAATGTTATGTGCATTTGAACGCTCCTTAGCACTCGTTACAGTATTCAGCATAGATTTGCACATGTGTATTTCACTCATACATAAGTCATGCAAGATTTAAGAATTGAGGTCCTTGTAATTCAGGTTGTTCCGCAGGTGTTGTTTTTATTTCGGTAGATGTTACAGCCAACACGTGTTTCGTCAGTAGGGAATGTAACCCTTGACTTTTTCAAGGCTGTTAAGTGAAAAAAGTGACATTTGTAACATTCATGGTTTGGTCTGAGTATGTTGTTATTATACATCACTGTATGTTACATAGGTAGGTGGTGGTAGGTCTTGTTTACAGTGCTCATATACATTTGTGGATGTTCACCTAATGGAAGTTGTGTTCAGAAATCAACTTCAATTGTACATGATTTACCCTCAGGATGTTGGGGGTTATTTTTAGGTGCACCCATTAAGATATGGAGAAACCAGTGATTCTTCGTGTCATGCTTCTCAATTGTGATTGTGCATTGTGAGACTATTTTTGGTAAAGTTTTGAGTTGTGAGGTTGAGAGTTGAACCATAGTGGCATGCATACTATTAAAATAAAGTAAGTGCTCGGGGTACCTATTTTCCTCGAGTGTTCCTTTTTCTGTATGAAGAAAAATGGATCAAGAAGAAATATTTTCAATATATTCGCAATTCTTTTAGGCGTGTTAACTTTGTTGTATTTTCTCCAAACTGTTTATTCACAGTTACTCAACTTCCTTGAGGTGATAATTCCAACCCTCGAAGGGGTTTCTGTTTGGGGACTTCAGTTCGTTAGTAGGTTTTTCTTCAGTTATCTGCCGTTGTATCGGTATATATTAAAGCAGCTGTAAATCAATATGAAGTTTGTTAGGAGTTAATTTATTGCGAATTGCCTAATAGCGATTCTACGTAATTCTTCTGAATTGTTTGTCGCCATTTACTATGGTAAGAAAGGAGCCTTTGTTTGGCGGCTTAAATTACCAGTCAGCCCGTGACAAGTACATATTTAGTTTGGCTTAAGTGTGGTTCCCACCGGTAATAAGGTAATAATACAAAGTTTTGTATTTTCTACATATGCCGATTTCATATTAATATCGTAATTTCCAGTGCCTTTACTTAAAAGTTTATTTACTGAGCTATACGTGCTGAGTAATCGTGTGATCTTCCTACGTCTACGCGGAAATTGTTGTGCCCCTCGTAATAAAGAGAAAGCCATGACAGCATGGTTAGGCTGCTGGTTCTCTCGTGTTAGTACTATTCAACGAACTCGTGCTCCTTGCTATTCAAGACTTTCCTATGGGCTTACCTTTCGCCGTTGATGCTTCCGTATATCCTAATGTCCCCTCTGCTCCGCGTTTGGTGCAGTAATCTGTCTCCTGCTTTTCGCGCTGGTTATTTTCAACCGGGAACGCTCCGTGTCACGTGATTCGTGACCGTTTCCGGTTCAATTTTGTTGTGGTCCGTGTTAGTGGGAAATTTCCTAGCAAATACGGCGGCCATCTTATCCTATCCATATTGACAGGATAGTCTAGCCCCTGAAATATATATTTGACCGGGTTGCCACTATGTTATCTAGAAGGTTCATAATTGTAGATTCCTAGTGATTTCTTTTCCAAATATCTAATGCTCGCGAACTTTTAGGATCAGCGTCCTTTATTATCTGGGGGGAGTGCTCATACGTGCTCAGTATTATGAGTGTATTGTCATTATATCACACAATTCTATTATTCTGTGTTCACGATCGTTATGGACATAAGTGTCTATTCGTCTGTGAGTGTTGATCGGGATTAGTGTCAATTCGTTTTTTGGTGCGCAGTGCTTTACAGTGTGGTATGTGAATACTATGGTGGTATAGTTCTTGTTCTCCATCCAAAATGGGTACAGTACAAACTTTTTGCCACAGGGTGGTCTTACCGCTGTTATAATAGTAACACTTGTAATATAGGTATCATACACATTATCGATATGGTGCATACATATTAAAACCTTTTGTGAAGTCATATTGTTATTTCAAAGGGTGGTCATCGTTACTCATATAAGCATATTTGGTTAAACAGGCATCAGCTAACTATTAAATATAAATATAAAAATACATTTGCATATTAAGTATTTCGTACATATATGCAGATCTCAGTTCATAGTCATCCTGTCTCTGTCTGGTTGTCATGTTGTCAGTTATGTCCCTAGAAAAAAGTGATACTCTGGGTCAATGTTAAGACCGTGTTCCACACTTTTCAGAGTCATGATCCAAGTCGCTTCCCTCCTGCGTAGTGTCAGTTCCCTATTACCACCTCTTGGATGGCAGGGTGTGTGTTCAAATCCAAAATATCTGAAGGAGTGATTGGTAGTTTGTTCAGGGCATAAGGACATGTGTGCAGCTACAGGGTATCGCATGTCGCCTTGTTTCACTGCCCTAATATGTTCATTAATCCTGTCCCTTAGTGGCCTTTTGGTACTGCCTACGTATCTCTTACCGCATTTGCAGTCTAGAGCGTAAACTACATATTTGGTTAAGCAGTTTATAGTACTTAAGATGCGGTATTTTTTGGTGTCGTTTGTTCCCTGGAAATCTTTTTTCTTTTTGTATGCCCATTTGCAGGCTGCACAGCCTCCACAGCTGTAGAACCCTGGTTCTGTTAGCCATGTGTTCTTTTTGTGTGCTTGGGGGTAACTTGGGCTTAGTATATTTTTCAGAGTTCTTCCTCTTCTGAAGGTTATTGTTGGTCTTTCTGTTATATGTTCCTTCAGCATAGTGTCTGTCCTTAGTAGGTGCCAGTGTCTGTTTAGACTCTTTCTTAGGATTGTTGCCCAGTTATTGTAACCAGTTATGAGTCTAATTTTTTCATCCTTACTTTTCTGGCTCTGTTGTTTGTCCCTTAGTGTGTCCATTCTACTTACTGTGTCTGTTCTTCCAGCTGCTTTGAGCAGTTGGTTTCGTTTGTACCCTCTGTTCTCAAACCTCTTAATCACCCCTTTCTTCTGAGTTTGGAATTCAGTTTCATTGCTGCAATTGCGGCGGGTCCTGATTAGTTCTCCATAAGGGATTGCTCTTTTTTGATGTTCTGGATGTGCACTGGTAGCATGTAATAGGGAATTGCACGCTGTGCTTTTCCTGAATAGTCTGCTTTGAATTGTTTCATTTTCTATATAGAATTCCACATCTAGAAATGCGAGTTTTTTATTGCTAAACTCCATTGTGAATTTTATGTTTTGGTCATTATGGTTCAGGTACTCATGGAATTGGTGTAGTTTCTCAGATGTGCCTGTCCATATCATGATGCAGTCATCAATGTATCTGCCCCAGAACAGTATATCATTGTTCCATTCTGATGCAGGTGCGCCCCAGATTCTTGTTTCTTCGAATCTCCCCATTACTAAATTAGCGTATGAAGGCGAAAATCTGGAGCCCATGGCCACCCCTTGTTTTTGCCGGTACCATTGATCTTTGTATAGGAAAACATTGTTATCCAAAATGGTTTCTACCATTTCTAAGATCATCTCTGTGTGTGACCATGCACTCGCTGGTCTTTTGTTCATCATTCTTCTTACTGCTGTGAGCCCCGTTTCCCTTTTTATGCATGTATATAAGGAAACGACGTCTAGTGTGACCAATAACATGTTTTCTTCCCACCGCAATTGCAGCAATGAAACTGAATTCCAAACTCAGAAGAAAGGGGTGATTAAGAGGTTTGAGAACAGAGGGTACAAAAGAAACCAACTGCTCAAAGCAGCTGGAAGAATAGACACAGTAAGTAGAATGGACACACTAAGGGACAAACAACAGAGCCAGAAAAGTAAGGATGAAAAAATTAGACTCATAACTGGTTACAATAACTGGGCAACAATCCTAAGAAAGAGTCTAAACAGACACTGGCACCTACTAAGGACAGACACTATGCTGAAGGAACATATAACAGAAAGACCAACAATAACCTTCAGAAGAGGAAGAACTCTGAAAAATATACTAAGCCCAAGTTACCCCCAAGCACACAAAAAGAACACATGGCTAACAGAACCAGGGTTCTACAGCTGTGGAGGCTGTGCAGCCTGCAAATGGGCATACAAAAAGAAAAAAGATTTCCAGGGAACAAACGACACCAAAAAATACCGCATCTTAAGTACTATAAACTGCTTAACCAAATATGTAGTTTACGCTCTAGACTGCAAATGCGGTAAGAGATACGTAGGCAGTACCAAAAGGCCACTAAGGGACAGGATTAATGAACATATTAGGGCAGTGAAACAAGGCGACATGCGATACCCTGTAGCTGCACACATGTCCTTATGCCCTGAACAAACTACCAATCACTCCTTCAGATATTTTGGATTTGAACACACACCCTGCCATCCAAGAGGTGGTAATAGGGAACTGACACTACGCAGGAGGGAAGCGACTTGGATCATGACTCTGAAAAGTGTGGAACACGGTCTTAACATTGACCCAGAGTATCACTTTTTTCTAGGGACATAACTGACAACATGACAACCAGACAGAGACAGGATGACTATGAACTGAGATCTGCATATATGTACGAAATACTTAATATGCGAATGTATTTTTATATTTATATTTAATAGTTAGCTGATGCCTGTTTAACCAAATATGCTTATATGAGTAACGATGACCACCCTTTGAAATAACAATATGACTTCACAAAAGGTTTTAATATGTATGCACCATATCGATAATGTGTATGATACCTATATTACAAGTGTTACTATTATAACAGCGGTAAGACCACCCTGTGGCAAAAAGTTTGTACTGTACCCATTTTGGATGGAGAACAAGAACTATACCACCATAGTATTCACATACCACACTGTAAAGCACTGTGCACCAAAAAACGAATTGACACTAATCCCGATCAACACTCACAGACGAATAGACACTTATGTCCATAACGATCGTGAACACAGAATAATAGAATTGTGTGATATAATGACAATACACTCATAATACTGAGCACGTATGAGCACTCCCCCCAGATAATAAAGGACGCTGATCCTAAAAGTTCACGAGCATTAGATATTTGGAAAAGAAATCACTAGGAATCTACAATTATGAACCTTCTAGATAACATAGTGGCAACCCGGTCAAATATATATTTCAGGGGCTAGACTATCCTGTCAATATGGATAGGATAAGATGGCCACCGTATTTGCTAGGAAATTTCCCACTAACACGGACCACAACAAAATTGAACCGGAAACGGTCACGAATCACGTGACACGGAGCGTTCCCGGTTGAAAATAACCAGCGCGAAAAGCAGGAGACAGATTACTGCACCAAACGCGGAGCAGAGGGGACATTAGGATATACGGAAGCATCAACGGCGAAAGGTAAGCCCATAGGAAAGTCTTGAATAGCAAGGAGCACGAGTTCGTTGAATAGTACTAACACGAGAGAACCAGCAGCCTAACCATGCTGTCATGGCTTTCTCTTTATTACGAGGGGCACAACAATTTCCGCGTAGACGTAGGAAGATCACACGATTACTCAGCACGTATAGCTCAGTAAATGAACTTTTAAGTAAAGGCACTGGAAATTACGATATTAATATGAAATCGGCATATGTAGAAAATACAAAACTTTGTATTATTACCTTATTACCGGTGGGAACCACACTTAAGCCAAACTAAATATGTACTTGTCACGGGCTGACTGGTAATTTAAGCCTTCTAATCAGAAGTGGGGGAGATGGAATATTGATCCATTCATTTTCCAAAGGATATAGTATAATCAAGGGAGAAAGGATCACTTGTCCTGATCAACCTTAGGTCTGCAGGATGGTTGGGGGGATTTCCTGTCCCAATATTAAGACCCTCAGGCACGTGATGGGTATGGTGGTGTCTTAAAGCTTAGGTCTGCAGGATGGTTGGGGGGATTTCCTGTCCCAATATTAAGACCCTCAGGCACGTGATGGGTATGGTGGTGTCTTAAAGCGGTATATCTTGATTCTCCGCTTATATCTCACGTGTGTGCATAATCATTAGGTCTACTTAGGTTATGCAGCCTCCACCAGGAGGTATTTACCCAAGGTTGGTGCAGTAGTGAGCCAGAGATAAAAAGACCAAAAACCAGGGAGACAAAAATTTAATAGATCTGGTTTTGGGTCTGGTAAACTCAATAGTAGTGCATCCGGTTTTACTGGTTTATGAGTTACAGTTGCACTTTGAGTAAAGAGGGGGTTAAAAGATTGGTCGACATGTTTCTGCCTCAATTGCCTTATTTCTAGGACTTACGGGCATTCATCAGGACCGTGAATTAACGTGCAAAAAAATATAATACAGTGTTCAGAAGTGAGAAGAAAAAGGTTATTGACCTGATCCTATGTCTTGGAGGTCTTATGGTACCTGTAATGAGTAAACACATAATTGTGACACACACACACGGGGTGGGGGAGGGGGGACACACACCCACAGCGGGTTACCGCTGTAAATTTTACCAATAAACAACTACAAAATGGCAATACTTTTAGACCGTTAGTGTTCACTTGAGTGTCAACTCTCTCATCCTTTCTATGCTCAGGCACCGTCCTATAGCATGCTTCCAGAGGGACAGTGTATATTTTAATTTTAAATAGTATCGTGCATTCATATTCATTGTGAACTCTCGTGACACTGATGGTAGTGAATTCTAATCAATTTCTATCAGGGCGAGTGCTGAGATCATTCGACCTATGGTCGTGACATGCAAGGCATATTGCGCGTTTTTGTGAGCTGAAAAACGCCGTTGTCTTAGAGGGCGCCATAAGGCATGCATACGCTGTTTTTTTTGTGTTGCTAGCGTTTACCTCGCGCATTACTTATGCACACTTCCTTCAGCCGGTAGAGATATTGGAGCGGGCTAAAGGGGGGGTAAATAGAGGCATTAATGTCAAGGCGGCTGTTTTGTACTTGCGGTTTTGAAGACAGGATGAAGTCTTTCTCCTCGCTACCTATTGCGGCTCGTCCTCAGCTTGCTGTTGTGCGCGCTGCTCTGCTCATACCGAACCGGAAGTGGTTCGTCTCGTTTCCGGGTTACTTTTCAGGATCTGCCTCGAGGGCGGTGCTAACGCCCCCTACGCGTTCCTATTGGGCTAATAGTGTTTACTATGGTGTTATTGACATTGATGGCTATATTATTCCTAAGTTGTGAGCCTCTCTTTATAAAAAGCTCGTTTCAGTAGTTTTTTAAAACTACCAGGCTCGCAAAATAATTTCTGCACAGCGAATTGGTGACGGTAGCGTTTGCTCACAAGCGATGTGTTATCAGTCTTCTTTGATACTGAGGGGTAATCTGCAGATAATTAATACGTGTGGTTCAACATTTTGGTTGTGCAAATCTCCACAGCTAGATTCATATTGAAAACTTTTGTCTCTTACAGAGTCGATGTAGGGTTAAAGTCTCTCATTCATTGATGGGAGTGTTTCTGCTATGGTTTTTGTACAGATCGGTCTTGTTGGGGTGAAACAGGCGGTGTTCTCTTTTTGGAAGGTATGCCAGTATCATCTCGCTGTGTATATTGTGGGGGCAGACTGTTGTTTCCAAGGGACACTAATATTCAGATGGCCCTCTTTCGATTTCATAAGGGGTCCTTATTGGGGGTGTCACTGGTTTGCATTATCAACTCATGGAGTTGATCATGGGGTACTCATTTCCTTGCCACCGTGAGCCAAGGTATATTATCGTTCAGCCCTTCGGTATCTGTCTTGAGTCTATGTACCCATCTCTGCTCTTTTTCAAAAAGGATTTTTTCAGCATTGTGGTCTTTGTTTGGTAATGTTTCCAGGATTACCCATTGTAGGTCTAATATTGTGTGGCCCTTCTCTAAGTAGTGGGTGGCCATCTTCGTGGTGCTCTTTTTGCACTTGACATTGCTCTTATGTTCGCATAGTCTTTGCTTTGCTTTTCTGCATGTCATACCGATGTAGTTCATTTTACATGGGCATGTAATCATATAGATCACGTGGGTGGTGTTGCAGTTTGTATGGCTGTTCAGAGTCCATTTGAAATTCGGCAAGAGTTGCAGTTCTTTAGTTGCTTTTGTGAGGTTGCAGACTGAGCATGAGCCACATGGATAGTGACCTTTCACTTGTGGATTGCCCCATGGGTTGAGATTCTCTTTCGGTTTCTTTGGGGGTGGCCTCGTATGGACCAAGATGTCTTTTAGATTCCTACTCCTTTTATTTGCGAATCTTGGTTTTTGCCAGGTCAGATCACCCGATGTGAGTATCCGCCAATTCTTATTGACCATTTTCTTAAGATTGTTTGTCATTGGGCTATACGTGGTAACACACGTGAGTATTTCTTCAACAGGTTTTTTGGGAACGATCTCAAGGAGTGCTTCTCTGTTCTGATTCCTAGCACGTTTTTTGCAATTGTTGATGATCTTTTTTGGGTAATCCCGACTCTCTAGTTTTTTACAGAGGTCATTTGCTTGTGCTTTGTATTCTCCGGGGTTGCTGCAATTGCGCCGCAGCCTGAGGAACTGGCTGTAAGGTAAGTTCTCTCGTAGCGGGCGTGGATGGAAACTGTTAAAGGATAACAGGCTGTTTTTAGCAGTCGTCTTGAAGAAGGTGCGCGTGTGGAGAGTGTTCTCTGCAGCATAGACGGTTATGTCTAAGAAATCGATGCTTCTTGTTATCTGCACAGTGAGTAAACTGTAGACATTCGTCCTTTTGGTTCAGCCAGGTATGGAATGCTGACAGACTTTGATGGTCACCTTCCCAGATCACAAAAATATCATCAATGTATCGTTTCCAAAAACGTATACAATGATGATAGGGGTTGTTGGTTTCATTGAGAATGTGAGTCTCCTCAAAGGAGCTCACGTACAGCCCTGCCACGCTTGGGGCAAATGTACTGCCCATCGAGGTCCCGTGGCACTGTAGGTATAGTGTGTCTCTGTATTGGAAAAAGTTTTCCATCAGGGCCAGCCGGCAACATTCTAGAACAAAATGCCTAGGGGTTTTATGTGACCATGTGGTGTTAAACAATGTGTCTTCTAGAGTCGCCATGGTCTTCTCCTGGGGTAGGCTGGTGTATAAACTTTCAACATCGAAACCCACCAGGAACATAGTCTCTGGTGAGTACTCGATGTTTTTCAGTTGATTTAGGAGATCCCTTGTGTCCCTCAGATATGTTGGAGTACTTTGAACAAGTGGTCGCAGATACTGGTCAGCGAACTGGGAAAGAGGTTCAAGAATTGAACCAATCCCCGAAACAATGGGGCGTCCTGGTGGCGGTATCCGTCCTTTGTGTGTCTTGGGAAGGGAATAGAAGTATGGGGTTCTTGGTGTTGTGGTTCTCAGGTAATCCCCTTCTTTTTTGGAGATCCAGTTATTGGTCTCCCCTTCTTCTATCATCATGGCTATTGTTGTTTGTAGTCTTGGTGTCGGGTCTGTTGTTAAGATTTTGTAGAATTTGTCATTAGACAAAAGGTCCATACACTGTTGGTTGCCTGGTAATTTAAGCCGCCAAACAAAGGCTCCTTTCTTACCATAGTAAATGGCGACAAACAATTCAGAAGAATTACGTAGAATCGCTATTAGGCAATTCGCAATAAATTAACTCCTAACAAACTTCATATTGATTTACAGCTGCTTTAATATATACCGATACAACGGCAGATAACTGAAGAAAAACCTACTAACGAACTGAAGTCCCCAAACAGAAACCCCTTCGAGGGTTGGAATTATCACCTCAAGGAAGGTGAGTAACTGTGAATAAACAGTTTGGAGAAAATACAACAAAGTTAACACACCTAAAAGAATTGCGAATATATTGAAAATATTTCTTCTTGATCCATTTTTCTTCATACAGAAAAAGGAACACTCGAGGAAAATAGGTACCCCGAGCACTTACTTTATTTTAATAGTATGCATGCCACTATGGTTCAACTCTCAACCTCACAACTCAAAACTTTACCAAAAATAGTCTCACAATGCACAATCACAATTGAGAAGCATGACACGAAGAATCACTGGTTTCTCCATATCTTAATGGGTGCACCTAAAAATAACCCCCAACATCCTGAGGGTAAATCATGTACAATTGAAGTTGATTTCTGAACACAACTTCCATTAGGTGAACATCCACAAATGTATATGAGCACTGTAAACAAGACCTACCACCACCTACCTATGTAACATACAGTGATGTATAATAACAACATACTCAGACCAAACCATGAATGTTACAAATGTCACTTTTTTCACTTAACAGCCTTGAAAAAGTCAAGGGTTACATTCCCTACTGACGAAACACGTGTTGGCTGTAACATCTACCGAAATAAAAACAACACCTGCGGAACAACCTGAATTACGAGGACCTCAATTCTTAAATCTTGCATGACTTATGTATGAGTGAAATACACATGTGCAAATCTATGCTGAATACTGTAACGAGTGCTAAGGAGCGTTCAAATGTTTAAAGGCACAGCCTATGTTAGAAGAGGAAGTGTGGTTCTCTTCTCCTTATAGCACCGTTTCCAATAGAAAAATAGATATTTAGAGGTGTACAGTCCCCTGAGGCGCCGTATCCTAGTACAATACCACCAACCTAGCCCTAATAGCAATTTTATGTGCAGCATTAAATATGAACTCAAAATGTACAAAGTGAACACACAGTGTTCATGAAAGTCAGGTGAACGGGGCAAAGTGAAACACGTGAAACAGAAGAGTGGTGAAAAGAAACCAATTGGTAAACTTTTAGAAAGTTGGCAATTTCCTTCCTGAGCCATTTAGTGCTTGCAGCCTGTCCCTGGGTCACATGGTTAGATGTAGCTGACAGTTGGGCTTTGTATATTCCTCCTAGACAGACATACACAATAGAGAGCTTAGGTCTGCTTGGATAGGCCATCACTGGCAGGATATGAGAGTTGAGCTGGGCCAGTCCTTCTTACACTTCAATAGGCAGAGTCTTGCCTCCATACAAATGGCTGCAAACCCCTGTGGTTAGTCTGGATCCAGGAAAGGGGAAGCAGGATGCCTGGAGACTTCAGAGAGTAACTACTAGGAGCTTCTTCTCCACTTCAAAGGCATAGCTGGATATAAATAATGGACCTCAAACATCAACTCGTTAGTACACTTCTGGTCTGCAAATACGCTGCCAGAAAGAAGGATTGCTGTGCTGCTGAAGGACGGCAGCTCTGCTGGCCTTCTGCACTCCTGGACTACTGACTTGCTGGTATGCTGCCTTGCTGTGCTGGCCTGCTTGCTGCCTGGGTGAGAAGGACTGCACATGCATCTCTTGTACCTTATACCCCAGAGTGCCTCCAAGCGCTAGGTGGCTGACCTCCTGATTTGAAGCCTCAGGGACATAACAGGCTTCCATCACCCTTGCACCTGGAATCTGCCATCTGCAAGTCAACCCTGCCAAGTGGTGCCAGTCGTGGACCCTTGGAAGTGGATCTAGGGTGCTCTGCCAGCAGTGGTGGCTGGCGACATTTGAAAGTGGTAGGGCGTAAAACTTCGGGGCGAGTGAAGCCGACTGCTAAGACAGCAAAAAATATAAAAAAGTGGGCAAATGGTACATTTTCAAGCAAATCTGAGAAAGCAAGAACGTTTATAAAGCAATATATACATTAATAAGCCACCCTATCTGTCCATTTACAAGAAAACCTGGATGCACTTTAAGGCAGCTGGATTGCATCATTCTGTACAAGCCTATTCATCCATTCAGAAGAGGCGTACCCTGAGCCCTTCACTTAACTTAGCCATTCTATAAAAGTGTATTCATTCATTCATTGGTCAACCTATTCATAAGAGGACCAGGGACCACCTTGACACCGGCAGGTGTCTTCAACAAAATAGAACAAAATAGTGCTCTACATTTCTATTCATACTCTTATTCGTTTATCTATTTACAAGAGTGCCCTTGGGGGCCTTGAGGTGACTCAGTCAATTGACTCATTCAATACTAGCCTATTTAGCATATTTATCCATTCACAAGAGAAATAGAAGGCCCCTTGATGCCATTCAAATAACAGGATCCTTCTCTACAAGTCTGTTCACCTTGCCATCCATCCACAAATGCACCCGTGGGTGACTTGGGGCCATTACTTTGGTAGAGTCAATCTCTGGAACCCTATTTATTCATCAAGCTACTCATGAATCCACACATGACCAAATTAAGCTGGCCTTTTAAAAAAAATCCAGTCACACCCACCCTTGAACCCTATCCTCCAGCCACATCCCTTTTTTGCTCTCTTCTAGACTTTGGGTATCTAGTGGTGTTAGCACCTCCTGTGCAGTCAGAAGACGTGACTGCCTCAGAACCGCTCAAAGCTGTGTGATTTTGCGAAAATCAATGCATGTCAACTTAGTGGGAAGGAGGGTGGGATTTAAAGCGCAATTATCATGATTAAGTGGCACCTTTACCCCAGTCCTTTAGCTACAACAATTGAGTGTATTTAGAAACAGGTTAAATGCTGGTGTAAGGCACAACATAAAAGACACCTGACTTGTTCTCTACTACAAATGCTTGCTATCCACACAGCTACAGAATAAACCCAAAAAGTGTACATACAAGCATCGATAAAGAATGAACAAGCGTACCAGAATACCTATCCCAACGTCCCCTTTTGACACCCTCGCTAATCACGGGCAAATCAGTTTTTTTTCTCTCTGACTCAGTTCCACATAGGCTGTACCAGGGTATCGAGCACTACTTTAAAACAGCCATATTTGTAACTGCATCTACTCATGCGAGTCCCTCTAAAGTCTTCGCCACGATTTACCCTGAAGAACCTGTCCCCACTGCCCCGGACAGACAGACATGGCGGCACACACAGAGAGAACACAGAGACGGGGCGCTGATGAGAGAGGAATAAAAAGATGCAGATCGGTGAAACAATGCAATAGGTGGGAAGAAGAGGGTTCGACCAGTAGACAGGGAGTCAGAGCGAAAGAGGAAGATAGATAGATAACTTGGGCACTATGTTAAATGCCCCTGAGGAGAAGCAAGAGGTGGAAAATAGCAGCACAACGAGAGACGGGCATGCAGAAAAAGGAAACGAGTAATGCAGAAATACAAAGTGACAGGCAGAATAACACAGAAACAGAAACTGGGGGGCATGGGGTGGCAGGCAGATAAAGACCGGAAAAGAAACATACAGACAGAGAAAGGCTTAAAGCAATAGTGACAGAGGCACTGGGCAACAACATACGCGTAGGCAAACTGACAGAGAGGGGTACAGGCAGGCGTCCTGTCGGCCCCATACCGCTCCATCAGGGGGCTTACACTCACCACCCTTGCACCTCTCAGGGTGTAACCTTTCTAGGTGGTGCTTCCACGTACTACCAGGCAGTGGGTGGCACATGTGTTCCTTCTATGGATACTCCTCCTCCTCGCTGGTTCTGTGTGTCTCTAAGGCCCAGCTGCATGCCCAGTGCCAGGGCTGTGGGCAGAGAGACTCACTGAGACAACGCGCTGAGAATCTTGAATACTTATCACGGACACCCAGAACTCAACAACATCGTGAGACCACAGCTCCCAACTCAGTGGTACTCATTTTATTGGCCCCCAAAGGGTGTAAAACAGTGTCTTTCTCCATCTTGCCTCTGGTGTTTTAGAAGATTGCTTTAATCAGAAGCCGCCGGAATAGAACCAGGTTCTGGTAAAGTAATGTAATCTGGTATGAAATTTGAATCGCCACGCATCCTCTGCAAGGTATATTGATCGCCTAAACCCACATCGCTACTTTAAATGTCAGAAATATGGATAACCTTCCCAAGGGTGAGCACGTTTATTTTTTGATCGGCGATTAAAGGAAGCAAAACCTGGAGGCAACTTCGCTTAGTCTGCACAGAATTGTAAAAAAATGTGTAATGCAAGGTCAAAGCCCTGCAGGAAAAATAATCCTTGTGCCCCACTGTAAGAAACTTGAGGATAGAGAAATACTTAATGCTCAATGACCCTCTCCCGAACCAAGAAATGTAATCACTGGTAGTTACCTAAATGCAATTGCTGTCAGCTAATTATATAACCTGGCCCCCATAGTGCTCCTAAAAGCAACAGCGTCATTGCAAAGCACCAGGAGGCGCTTTAAAAACACCTCAGGGCGCCCGCAGAACGGGTCCCTTTTACAGCCTGACTTTCACCTACTTGCTCTGCTGCTCCTGATTGCCGGTTGCCACGGACGTTCCTGGGAGGGGGTGCACCATTCTCCGCTGCACCTAGGGGGCGAGGACTACACCTCCCAGTCTCCTCCAACACCTGCAATTGACGGCTAACACCTTGTCATTGCAAAGCGCCAGGAGGCGCTTTTAAAACACCTCAGGGCGCCCGCAGCGCGGGACCCTTTTACAACCTGACTTTCAACCTACTCGTTCTGCTGCTCCTGATTGCCGCTTGCCATGGACGGTCCCGGGAGGGGCTGCACCGTTCCCCGCTGCACCTAGGGGGCGAGGACTACGAGGACTACACCTCCCAGTGTCCTCCAACGCCTGCCATTGACAGCCAACACCTCATCATTGCAAAGCGCCAGGAGGCGCTTTAAAAACACCTCAGGATGCCCGCAGCGCAGGACGCGCGGGCGAAGCCCGGGCCCATCCTTGCCCGTCTGTGACTGACTGAGGCCGGGCTGGGCCTACTCTCTTGGCTATGGCACCTGGAAGGAAGACCGCTCCTACCAGTAAGGCCATATCAAGTATCATTGATTGACTCTGTTATTGGGCCATGTATCCATCATCAATGTTGACTTAGGACTGATACTGTTATAGTTTGTGAAGATAATATCACTATTTTAAGGTGTCGGCGACAAATGTGATTTGTAGATTAGGTGTAATCTGGTGTTCCTATTTTTAGAACTAACATGTCTAACATGGTCAGCGACTAGCTGCCGCCTCCCCCCCAATCCGGCACCCAACACCCAGGAACGTGGACACGAGACGTGTTTTACTTTTTGGAAGGCGGGCGCTAGTCCCCCGGCCGTATTTATTAAAGTATGAAATTAAAAAAGGTTTTAATTGCATAATCAACAATGAATACAAAAATCAGCAGGACATTCAGTTATACAATTGTTATCAACAAGTTTGAGAGCCTGACCTTAACAAAACTCTAATACAAGTTGTTCCTAGCTTAAACTAAACATCCTACCTTGATTTTTGTACATTTCTGGCCATATGGCAGGGTCACTACCGGTGTCAGGTCCTACAAGCTGCGCCTTCCCCCTAGAAGTGCGCATGCGCAGTGTTACCCCGGGAATTGCCCGGTCTACGCCCCAAACTCCATTTACCCACTAAAGGAGGGCCCTTACTCTGCGCCGGTGGCGTCATGAGTCCACGCGCGCGGGGTGGCTACCAGCCTAAGGAAAGCGTGAACTACTCCTACCCGCGCTCCTTTGCATATTACCTTGCCCCTGGAGTACTGGGAGTGGCCCGCAGGCCCCTCCCCCCGGGCGGGAACCTCCATAGGATGATGCCCGCCCCCTCAGACCTCAAATATGTGCTCACCGATAATGACCTTACCGCATGTCCCATACCTAATAAATACGACGACCTATGGAGAAATTCTAAAAGACAACTACACTGGCTAATAAATAACAGTATCCACGCATAGCTAAAAGGGGAAAAAGGCCTAACGACACATGGCATAACATTACAGTTTGGTTCACTCATGTTACTCAAAATTACAATATCAACGTATAGCTACAAAGGGAAAAAAGGCCTAAAGACACATATCTTCAAATACAGTTCACTTCACACATCACTTTTCTACAAAGGGGAAAAAGTCCTAACAACAGATCACAAAATACAACAACAGCCTACTCTCTACCGCGGTCCATACCTTTGAAACTTACCATTAAACCGGACCTAATGCTGCTTAAACTTTGTACCAAGGGATGGTGGGTGGGAAACAAAGAAGCCCCGAACGCGGGGCACAGCGTTCAGCGAGGGAGCGTCCAGGGACAAGGGGGTCTCCTGGGCGCTCCCCACCTCTTATTCCCGAGGGGCCGGGTGGCCCCTCCTATCGCCCGCCCCCCCCGACCCGGAACCAGTCCATTGAATCCGGGTCAGGAGGGGCGCCGGCCAATCGGCGGTGGGCCGCGCCCCAGGGCACGCCCCCACCGTCGAAGGACCCGAGGGGGAGAGGAGGTGAGGCGGTCGCCGCGCCGCCATGCGTGCGGGGGGGCCGAGGGCCCCCCCTTTTCACATGGTCAGCGACTAGCTGCCGCCTCCCCCCCAATCCGGCACCCAACACCCAGGAACGTGGACACGAGACGTGTTTTACTTTTTGGAAGGCGGGCGCTAGTCGCCCGGCCGTATTTATTAAAGTATGAAATTAAAAAAGGTTTTAATTGCATAATCAACAATGAATACAAAAATCAGCAGGACATTCAGTTATACAATTGTTATCAACAAGTTTGAGAGCCTGACCTTAACAAAACTCTAATACAAGTTGTTCCTAGCTTAAACTAAACATCCTACCTTGATTTTTGTACATTTCTGGCCATATGGCAGGGTCACTACCGGTGTCAGGTCCTACAAGCTGCGCCTTCCCCCTAGAAGTGCGCATGCGCAGTGTTACCCCGGGAATTGCCCGGTCTACGCCCCAAACTCCATTTACCCACTAAAGGAGGGCCCTTACTCTGCGCCGGTGGCGTCATGAGTCCACGCGCGCGGGGTGGCTACCAGCCTAAGGAAAGCGTGAACTACTCCTACCCGCGCTCCTTTGCATATTACCTTGCCCCTGGAGTACTGGGAGTGGCCCGCAGGCCCCTCGCCCCGGGCGGGAACCTCCATAGGATGATGCCCGCCCCCTCAGACCTCAAATATGTGCTCACCGATAATGACCTTACCGCCACAGGCCAGTATTGTTAACCGACGATCTGGCCTCCCCCTCTATCCCCTGCCTAAGGACACACTCCTCCTATCCCAGCCCTCTAGCCAAGCCCAGATATTGTCAGACCATAGGACATTACCCTCTTCTGTCAAATGAACCCCGTCCTTCAAGTAATACTTGTGACCCCAGATGCACCCATGAGGTATTGACTGTAACACGGGGGTTCGAAACAACCTATCCAACCGTGTGTTGATCCTCTTTACCGAGTGATTCAACGCCCTGACCGAATGACCCCCCCGCCACTGAAGTCGAGGTATGAGTTGTGACCATACTAGCGTGCACCCGGGGCAGGTCCTAGCTATCCAACCCGCTGTTGAGATAATCTCTTCAATCAAGATGCGCCTGCCCAGTGTTGCCAAGTCGTTCTCCCCAAGGTGAAGTATCACCACTGACGGTGGAGACCGCTGGCGTGCTAACAGCCCTTGGAAGAAACCCCTAAACTCGTGAAGACACAACCCACCTCTGCCAAAGAACGTGATATTCAACCCTAATTGTGCCGCCCTTTCTTTCTTATCACCTGACAGGAATACACATTCCGCTCGCTTCACATATGAATGACCGACAATCCAGACATTGTTCTTTGTTGTTTCCTGTTCGCCGCTCCGTGCCGATGAATCTTGGCGGTGCCCGACGACAAATTCCTCCCCTGCGTAACAGGTCTGAGAAACTGTAAGAGAGCGGAAAGAGACCAAGCGTGAGTGACAAGTAATCATAGCATGTCAATCCGAACATAACGTTTATAGCAGTCTGATGACCACCTTCCAATTGTCTTCACTCTTTCCACCGGGAGGCCCCCCGCCACCGCCTCAGTTGCTGCCCCAATCCTGAAGGAATGAGATCCAAAATCTCTAGGATCAAGACCTGCTTTTGTAACCCCTATTTCGAACACTCTCCTGAATTGATACCTGGTCAAGGGGCTCCCGTCGGCGTGACAGAGCAACGCCCTGCCTGCTGAACCGACCATCCGTCCCATGAGTGCTTCTACGTGCCTCACCGGGCAGCACGGGTTGGCGGGTGCCCGTTGCAGAACTATGGTGTGACCCCTAGCTTCTTGATCGGTCTTTGATTTCTGGATAATCACCCACATGGTGTCACCCCTTATCGTCACCCCAGCCTTCTGCAAGCCACCTAATATGTCAGACTTGGATCCTGCCACAAGTTCACTAATTCTCAGCGCCCCATAAAATGCCAGGGAGAATGCCGCCTTAAAAAGAAGCACTTCCCACTCCGAGTTACAAACAACATCCAGCGTGCCCAGTAAGGCTGTTAGCCGGGCCAACCCCATGGGCTTCCTCTTATCCTTCTGGTGTCCCCGAATACGGCGCCATCCCCTTAAAGCCTTGCGTATCATAAAGGTATTAGTGGGATCCCTGAAGCCCCTAGCTTGAGCGAAGAATGACACTGCTGCCCTATGTCTGGTCGCCGCTGCCACTGAGCGCCCCTCTTTGTGCATCCATTCTAAATAGGCTGCAAACCCATCCTCCTTCGCCCAAAGCACTTCCCACTGTGGCCCCAAGAAAGAACAATAAGACAGAAACGCCCCTTCGTAAGCCGTCTTGGTCCTGGGGGCTAGGCTAGCGACCACGAGGTCCTGTAATCTGGGGCACCAATCTGCCAAAGTACTGCTGGGAAGTGTGCTGGCGAGGGGTCTGCTGTGGGGAGATGTTCCCTGAAAACCTGCATTTTGAAGCGAGAAAGGGAGTCAGCAGCATTGTTTAAAACACCAGGGACATGTTTGGCTCTAAAATTAGCATTCAGTTTAAGGCACCGCAGAACAATTTCTTTGATCAGACGAAGTATGAAAGGACACCGCGCCCCCTGCTGATTGATACATTCCACCACTGTCATGTTATCTGACCAAAACACCACTGATTGGTTACATAGGTGTTCGGGCCAAACCATCAGTGCCACCCATATTGGAAAAAGTTCCAGGAAGCCAATGTTGCTGAGCAAGCCCCATGTGTTCCATTCTTCTGGCCATTGTTGAGCGACCCACCTATTCCCTAGGATGGCACCAAAGCCCACACTACCGGCCGCATCAGTCCATAATCCCAACTCCGCCGATGTCGTGAGCGGGCCGGGCCAGACCACCCTACCGTTAAAATCTTCCAGGAATGCCATCCAAATGAGCATATCCTGGCGAATTTCAGACGATAGGCGCGTGCGGTGGTGCTTTTCCTTCAGCCCCCCCATCGCATGCGCGATGGAGCGAGAGAAGGGGCGAGCCATTGGGATGATTCTTAGTGCGAAATTCAATTGCCCTACCACCTCCTGTAATTGCTGCAAAGTGACCTTCTCCTTCCGGAGGCATAACTGTAGCGATGCCTTGAATTTGCACACCTTGTCCCTGGGTAGTCTACAACATCTCTCCATTGAGTCAATCTCGATGCCCAGAAATTCCAAGCAGGTGGTCGGGCCCACCGTCTTCCCAGGCGCAAGCGGGACCCCAAAAGCCCGCATGAGCACGCAAAATTCCTGCAATGCCAGTGCGCACTCCTGAGAACCCGCTGTACCGAGGAAGAGGAAATCATCTAAGTAATGCATGACCCTTTGATGGCCCGTCACTTGTCTCATGGCCCATTCAAGAAATGAACTAAACATCTCAAAGTAGGCGCAAGAAATAGAACAACCCATAGGCATGCATTTGTCCATGTAGAACCTATCCCTAAAGGTGAAACCTAAAAGATGCTGGTCCGCCGGGTGGACTGGGAGGAGGCGGAAGGCGGATTCTATGTCTGATTTCGCCATCAGCGCCCCGGGTCCAGTGGCCTGCAATAAGGTAACAGCCTGATCAAAAGAGGCGTACTTAACACTACAGATACCTTCGTCAATGGCATCATTCAGTGACGCCCCCTTTGGCGCTGACAGGTTATGAATCAATCTGAATTGCCCCTTCTCTTTCTTGGGGACAACTCCCAGTGGGGAACACACAAAATTGGGTACTGGCACTGCGGGAAAAGGGCCAGTTATCCTGCCTAAGGAAAGCTCTTTGTCAATTTTGGCGGCCACAACAGCCGGATTGTGTTTGACTGATAATTGATTTCTACAGTGCGCACTGCCTGTGTATCCCCCGGCCGGGATCCTAAAACCTTTAGAAAAACCTTCCTGGAGTAGGGTGGCCGCTTTGTGGTCAGGGTATCTGTTCAACAATGGAATCATTGCCACCACATCCACTGGAGTGGGGGGGCGTAACCTGTCTGACTTATAGTGGCTTTCCCCTACCCCTCTGTCCTGTGTTACCTTGCTTGGACCTACAGGTAGTTTCTGGATGAGAGGGGTGCCCACAGGAGGAACATGCATGCCTAAACTTACACGCGGCCCTTGCGCAGGTACGCCTATTAAAATCCCAGCACACCCCTTTCTTCTCTGGCCCACCTGCCCTAAATCTCCCAGGTATTTCACTCGTTTGGGGGGGCCGAAAGGGCTGCTGCGGTCTAGTGAACGCCTTGACCGCACCGAACTGAGGGGGCGGTGCAGTGTCAGAGAACTGTTTGTGCCAAGCCATGGAATCTACTGAGTCCCATGGCAATGATCTATTGAATTCCAATGCCTTCCTAAAGTTGACATCATAACCCTTCCATGCTTCCCCAGAATACTGTTGACTCCACCCCACAATCCTGCTCGAGTAGCAAGCCAATGCAGCCTGCAGATCTGGAGGACGCTCAGCCTTAACTGCAGTGAAAACAGCCCATGCTTGCATCCAATTATTGAGATTTTCCTCAACCCTGAATCTAGTACACTGCGCCCTCCATTCACTTGGGAGCATCCACTCTTTCAGTGCTTTTGCCTGCTCCATTTCCCTATTATCCAACAATAAAGAGTAAATGTACACGTATTTATCAGCCCAAATCATTTCTTTCACAGCTAAAGACACATGCTGAGCTAGATTTTCGCTCCTGGAAGGTATCACACCGTCCCCCAAGAGCGGCAATGCCACTTCCTTACCAAGTGCGGGCACCGGGGGCGGCTGCCCTTTTACTCCGTCCAGCTGGGGAACACTTGGACCTGCAAGGGGAGAAGAAATTGGCAATGCAACACTGTCGGCGACCGGTGCCGATCTGATTTTTTCTACAAACCTTGCCGCCTCTGCCGCATGGTCTGCAGAATTCGGGAAGGCTCCCCCTTTTTGGAGCCATGGCATCATGGCCGTTAACTGAGTCAACAATTCGGGTGGCATTGAATCTACATTACCCCCCGGGACAACAGGTACCACTGGGGTTATGCCCAGTGGTCCTGGTCCAGCTGGCAGGGCGGGCGCCGGGTGTGGCCCGCCTGTACCCGGGATTGTGGGCACCGGTGCGGGAGCAGACCCAGCGTCTACTGGTTGACCTGCCGGCACCGGCACCACAGGGGCAATGGGTGTAGGCACATGCGGGGGTGGGACCACCGCGGGCGGTAACGGGTCCACTGGGCCTGGGGTGGGGACCGCCTCCTTGGGTCGTTTGGACCTAGGTTTCCCTTGCGGGGTGACAAATTCCCCTCTTGGCACTGGTGCCACCCTCTTGCGGATCGGTCTCCCGGACGGGCCCGGTGCCTCGCCCTCTCTATCCTCCAACCGAGCTTCCCGCTCCTTAATTTGTCCTAGCTGTTGCTTAATGTCGCTCATCTCCCGCATCATAGCCCGCATCATAGCCTCCATGTTGGACCCCCTTTTTCCACCCCTTGGACCTGGCATGACGCTTACCCCAAAAAACACCCGCTGCCTACTTAGTTCCCAACAGGTCAACCGTGTGTACCTTTCAGATGGAGAGTCACCAGGGGGCTTTCAGCACCATGCAACGGCGACCGCAACACTAGCGGCTTGTCCGCTTATGTAAGGGGTGAGTAAACCTAATGTAGACCCACCCGGCGGCCACCAGGAGCGATGAATGCTAGCCCCCCGTACCCCTCTTACCGACCAGTCCCTTGTCCTCGCCTGCGATAGCAGTCCACGGCTCTGGTCCACACCCCCTTTGCGTGCTGGATGCTCTTACGTCCTGTCCGCTAGTGAGTGGCCCAAAATTGTCGTTAAATTGCCTGGAATTAAAAAGTATGTTATCACCGTGTACATGCGATATTGAAAATCACACTCGTTCGAATAATATCAGCACAATCAGCCCAAATCACCACAATATCCCTTTAAATGTCTGAAATATAGCTACGTATCATCAGCATGTAATAAAGAGGTGGGTTGATTGTAGGGAAAACAGAACCCTCGTTTTTCCAAAACAATGGAACCGTCTTAAATTCTCAGTTCCCTATCCCTCCTTATTAATAAACAGAGCAGTATGAAGCCTCCAATACTTTCTTTCAGCAACACAATCTTATACCAATTCCCCCAATCAAGGTGCCACTTACTGAATTTTGAAACAGTCCCTGAATACTAATTATCACAGGGCACTTAACTTTATCGTTTATAAACAATCATGAAAGGAGAACAGTTGTCCAGTATCACTTGGTAAACTTCACAAGACAATTTAAATGGTTCACTTGTATGATATTGCACTTTTAGGTTTGTTTTTATAATTGTACCCTTTCACACGGGGTCTCCCATCCAGGTGCTGCCCTGGTCGACCCTGCTTCGCTTCCTTCCGCAGACTGTGCAAAATGGGCTCCAAATCTTATTCCGCTTATTTCAATTAGCCCTCCCCGGCCTGATTTGCCGTTTCAAACGAGTGCGCGCCAAAAAACGCTTTTCAACTAAGCGTCTATTTCCTGTGCTTACAATGCCAATCCAGCGCACAATCACCCGTAAGTCCGTCAAGAAGTTCAATTAAGCTATTGCCCAGCCGCTCAGGTATATCACCGCGGCGTATATGCACCCGGCTGGTCTACTTTAACTTACACCGGTCCACTCGTTTCTGGACCCCCTCCCGCCCCGCACAATACCTCACGGAGCCTCACGCCGGCCCTTACAACGCCCTCCGCTTCTGCGCACTCGCCGATCGGTGACTCGTGAAGGGCTGATTCCCTCGTCCCTCCGCTCTCACAATGCGGGAAGCCCAACGCGCCTGGGGCTGCGATCAGCTTGCGTCCGAAGCCTGCGAAGAAACGAACAAGGTTAACAGTTCCTCCGCATCGATCCTCCAACCAGGATCCACGTCGAACGCTCTCTCCCGCCTGTATTCTTTCCGCCTGAAATACAAACAAGATGATTAAAAAAAAAAAAAAAAAAAAAAAACAAAGAAGCCCCGAACGCGGGGCACAGCGTTCAGCGAGGGAGCGTCCAGGGACAAGGGGGTCTCCTGGGCGCTCCCCACCTCTTATTCCCGAGGGGCCGGGTGGCCCCTCCTATCGCCCGCCCCCCCCGACCCGGAACCAGTCCATTGAATCCGGGTCAGGAGGGGCGCCGGCCAATCGGCGGTGGGCCGCGCCCCAGGGCACGCCCCCACCGTCGAAGGACCCGAGGGGGAGAGGAGGTGAGGCGGTCGCCGCGCCGCCATGCGTGCGGGGGGGCCGAGGGCCCCCCCTTTTCAGAACAATCGCAGGGGTGTGTGTGTTTCGGGGGTTGTGGGGACATTAGACGCGTTTCTTCTGCGGGCTGAGTCTGTTCTTATGCATGAGATCAACATTACTGAAAAAAGACTCTCCTTAGAGCCCCAATACCATTGTGTCTCAATAGGAGCTCACACTTCTAGCCTCCCCACTACTGAGGCTCCAACTGCGGACACGACTCACTTGGTAACTGCCCCGATTTATACTCTTGAAGGTATGAATCCCCAATCCAATGGTAGTATAGTATCTATTGATCCCTCCCCCTCTCCTAAGATACGTACATGGCACCAGAGATTGTAGCAGACAATGGTGGGGGAGGTACAAACTAACACGAAAAAAAGGAAGGCACGCGGTCAGACGCAAAATATAACCTGTGCTAGTAAGGTGGCCAAAACAAGGAGTAAATGTGGAGATAGTGTGGGGGCCCAGATAGTTGCCTCCTCATTAGCCAATCTCAGTTGGAATACAGATAAGGAAGAGGATAGAGCCTATATTAAACATGTTTTTAAGGATTTTGAGGAGGTTCTCCTTTCCAAAGTGGGTGAGAAAATGGTGGCCCTGCTAGATCCCTTACTATCTAAAGTGACAGAAATTGATACAAGGTTGTGTAAGCTGGAGCAACACATACTATCAGAAACATTAATTTTGGGCAAGGTCGGAAACGGCAAGCCAAATGCTTCTAGTTTAGTCACCGGGCTTAGTAATAGTCAACCCAAGGAGATAGGTAGTAGCAACTGTGGTGAGGGAAGGCTGGGTTTAGTTCATAATGCCATCGTGAGTGGTCAACACACCGTACCCAATGGTTCTGTATGTACCAGGGAACAGCAAAGGAGTTGGGATCCAGATCCCACTCAGGGGAGGAATATCACTACTAGTAGCTCCCTCAACCTCCCTCTGGAAGCTACACCTTACACCATTGTTCACTCCAATGTACCGGTACTCGCGAGCAATAATATTGAACATTGGGAATTGCTAAAGAATAAAGCTTTGCATATGTTAAACATCAGAACGGGGTTGGGCGATTCCCTATTTCGAGAATTCAAGATGGTCCGTAGAGTTTCATGGGTGGGGGACAATCAGAAAACCCATAGAGGGGATTGTGTGGCGCTCAGCTTTGGGTCTCCATCTCTTGTACAAGCAATTTTGGAAAGGGCAGGCACGAAAGATTTAAGTGAAGCGAATATTCACATCTTGCCCCAGGGCTTTTTCTATCGGGCTCCTTCACTGGCCATGGCAGCTAGGGGCTGTGTGAGGAAAAGTGATCAGGCTCTACTCCCCTATGTTTACATAGTGCCGACGTTAAATAGATATGAACACCTCTCCACATTAGGGGACATTGATTAACTGCAACCTGGAAGAGAGTGTAATATGATCTCCCAGTTACCACCTACTCCGAGAGGGGGGGTTGAGGTGTTTAAGCACTCAGGCAACATATCACAAAACGGGCAAAGGAAATTTGGGGTAGGTTAGAAAGTGTTACGGGTAGGGCTAATGATAGGGATTTAAAAGATAACACTATGCAGGAAGATACTGGTGTGGTTGGGGTGGCAAACAAATTTTGTGTCCAGCCAGGCCCTGGCATTAAATCTGGTGAGGCAAAAGACTCCAGTCCTGGATGGAAGAATCTAACATCTTGTCTGATTTACAGGCTGGTTTTTGGCCTTGTACAAGCACCATAGAGCAGGTTTTTAGATTTATACTTGTATATTGGCGCACTGTGGTAATAGGGGGAGGCACCTTATATGCTGCCTTCATCGACTTGAAGTCGGCGTTTGATCTTGTTCCCCGAACCAAGATGTGGTGCTATTTCTCACAGCTAGGCATGCCATTGGAGATCCTGGTTCTTTTAGTCAAGCTACACACTGCAAGCTATGCGCAGGTGAGATGGGGCATACAGGGAAACCTCACCAACAAGTTTCCAATTGAGAAGGGGGTCAGGCAGGGGTGCGTACTAGCCCAGACATTCTTTTCATTATACATAAACAAGGTGGTGAGCTACTTTAAGGATTTCGCTACCCACGCACCCTCCCTAGCAGGGAGTAGAATCACCCTACTCATGATTGCCGATGATACCCTCATCCTCTCAAAAACAAGAATGGGTCTTCAAAGAGCACTCTCTAGATTTGAGGAGTTTTGTGAGGGCATGAACTAATTGTCAACATGGACAAAACCAAGTACATGGTCCTGCACAAACATAAGCTGACTGTCGGCAGGGTTGAAATGAAGGACATTTTACTGGAACAAACCAACACTTTTTCTTACCTGGGGGTTCACATTGATCGCACCGTGAGCTGGAAACCACAAGTAGATCTTCTCTCAGTTAAGCACGCCCAGCTGTCAGGTGCACTGATCAAGGAGCATGGATCATCATACACGAAACCGATAGCCCCTGTCCTCCATATATACAATACAAAAATAGAGGCCGCAATCCTTTATGTGGCTGAGCTGTGGGGCTACGCTAACCTGGATAATTTGGTTTTAGCGCAAAACAAGTTTATGCGGTGCAGAATAGGAATATCGACGTAGAAATATTGTCTGACATAAATATCTCCACAGAAATATCGAGTGGAACAAATATCGACAACAAAAATATAGTTTGACCAGAATATCGACTGACAGGTAAGTAATATCGATAACAATAATATAGTTGTAATAAATATCGTTTTCAATAATATAGTTTACAAAAATATCGATTTATTAATAATGTTATGTATTTCAGTGTTTTCAATGAGAATTGTTTGTTATTTTATCATATATTTTGGAATTTTATTAGTTATTAATGTTTTTTATGTTTAATTTTGTGTTATTACTTCCGTAGCGGGTTGTGGGATTATAGGGAAATAGGGTGGGAAGTAATTTAATTATATACAATTAATTGATTAATTAATGTGTTAATGAATTAATAATAGTTTAATAATTAGTTGTTAATGAATTTCAATTAGTCAATTAATGATTGATTATGTTAATTGTTTAATTTTAGGTGAGTGTTGGGGAGTTCATACGTGTAAATGGTGTGAATGGTGGTAATTAATTAATTTATTATTGATTAATTAATAAATAATTTTAAAATTAATTACCATTACTTATTTAGTAAATATTAAATGTAATTGTGTAATTCATTATAGTGTGTGTGGTGGATATTATAGTTTTAAATAATGTGTAATTAATTAATTTTTATTATCTTTGTTAATAATAATATATTTAAATGTATATATTAATTATGTTTATATTGGAAATTAAATGTCTTTTTTTTTATAGTTTTTTTTTTTATTGTTTTGTGTTCCAGCGCTTTCCTTACTATTGTACTCACTGGAGTGGGAATAGTCATTTTTACCCCTACGCTATTTAACGCTTTCCCTACTGTTGCACTCTCTGGACTGGGAATAGTAATTTTCACCCCTACGCTATCCAACGCTTTCCCTACTGTTGCACTCTCTGGACTGGGAATAGTAATTTTTACCCCTATGCTATCCAACGCTTTGCCTACTGTTGCACTCTCTGGAGTGGGAATAGTAATTTTTACCCCTACACTATCCAGCGCTTTTCCTACTGTTGCACTGTCTGGAGTGGGAATAGTAATTTGGGAATAGTAATTTTTACACATACGCTATCCAACGCTTTCCCTACTGTTGCACTCTCTGGAGTGGGAATAGTAATTTTTACCCCTACGCTATCCAACGTTTTCCCTACTGTTGCACTCTCTGGAGTGGGAATAGTAATTTTTATTCCTACGCTATCCAACGCTTTCCCTACTGTTGCACTCACTGGAGTGGGAATAGTAATTTTTACCCCTACGCTATCCAACGCTTTCTCTACTGTTGCACCCTCTGGAGTGGGAATAGTAATTTTTACCCCTACACTATCCAGCGCTTTCCCTACTGTTGCACTGTCTGGAGTGGGAATAGTAATTTTTACCCCTACGCTATCCAACGCTTTCCCTACTGTTGCACTCTCTGGAGTGGGAATAGTAATTTTTACTCCTACGCTATCCAACGCTTTCCCTACTGTTGCACTCACTGGAGTGGGAATAGTAATTTTTACCCCTACGCTATCCAACGCTTTCCCTACTGTTGCACCCTTTGGAGTGGGAATAGTAAATTTTACCCCAACGCTATCCAGCGCTTTCCCTAATGTTGCACTGTCTGGAGTGGGAATAGTAATTTTTACCCCTACGCTATCCAACGCTTTCTCGACTGTTGCACCCTTTGGAGTGGGAATAGTAATTTTTACCCCTACGCTATCCAACGCTTTCCCTACTGTTTCACCCTCTAGAGTGGGAATAGTCATTTTTACCCCTACGCTATCCAACGCTTTCCCTACTGTTGCACTCTTTGGAGTGGGAATAGTGATTTTTACCCCTACGCTATCCAACGTTTTCCCTACTGTTGCACCCTCCGGAGTGAGAATAGTAATTTGTACACATACGCTATCCAACGCTTTCCCTACTGTTGCACTCTCTGGAGAGGGAATAGTACTTTTTACCCCTACGCTATTCAACGCTTTCCCTACTGTTGCACTCTCTGGAGTGGGAATAGTAATTTTTACTCCTACGCTATCCAAAGCTTTCCCTACTGTTGCACTCACTGGAGTGGGAATAGTAATTTTTACCCCTACGCTATCCAACGCTTTCCCTACTGTTGCACCCTTTGGAGTGGGAATAGTAAATTTTACCCCCACGCTATCCAGCGCTTTCCCTAATGTTGCACTGTCTGGAGTGGGAATAGTAATTTTTACCTCTACGCTATCCAACGCTTTCTCGACTGTTGCACCCTTTGGAGTGGGAATAGTAATTTTTACCCCTACGCTATCCAACGCTTTCCCTACTGTTGCACCCTCTGGAGTGGGAATAGTCATTTTTACCCCTACACTATCCAACGCTTTCCCTACTGTTGCACTCTTTGGAGTGGGAATAGTAATTTTTACCCCTACGCTATCCAACGTTTTCCCTACTGTTGCACTCTCTGGAGTGGGAATAGTACTTTTTACCCCTACGCTATCCAACGCTTTCCCTACTCTTGCACCCTTTGGAGTGGGAATAGTAATTTTTACCCCTACGCTATCCAACGCTTTCTCTACAGTTGCACCCTCTGGAGTGCGAATAGTAATTTTTACCCCTACGCTATCCAGCGCTTTCCCTACTGTTGCACTGTCTGGAGTGGGAATAGTAATTTTTGCCCCTACGCTATCCAACGCTTTCCCTACTGTTGCACTCTCTGGAGTGGGAATAGTAATTTTTACTCCTACACTATCCAACGCTTTCCCTACTGTTGCACTCACTGGAGTGGGAATAGAATTTTTTCTTCTACGCTATCCAATGCTTTCCCTACTGTTGCACCCTTTGGAGTGGGAATAGTAATTTTTACCCCTATGCTATCCAGCGCTTTCCCTACTGTGGCACTGTCTGGAGTGAGAATAGTAATTTTTACCCCTACGCTATCCAGCGCTATCTCTACTGTTGCACCCTTTGGAGTGGGAATAGTAATTTTTACCCCTACGCTATCCAACGCTTTCCCTACTGTTGCAACCTCTGGAGTGGGAATAGTAATTTTTACCCCTACGCTATCCAACGCTTTGCCTACTGTTGCACTCTTTGGAGTGGGAATAGTAATTTTTACCCTTACGCTATCCAACGTTTTTCATACTGTTGCACTCACTGGAGTGGGAATAGCAATTTTTACTCCTACGCTATCCAACGCTTTCCCTACTGTTGCACTCATTGGAGTGGGAATAGTAATTTTTACCCCTACGCTATCCAACGTTTTCCCTACTGTTGCACCCTCCGGAGTGAGAATAGTAATTTGTACACATACGCTATCCAACGCTTTCCCTACTGTTGCACTCTCTGGAGAGGGAATAGTAATTTTTACCCCTACGCTATTCAACGTTTTCCCTACTGTTGCACTCTCTGGAGTGGGAATAGTAATTTTTACCCCTACGCTATCCAACGCTTTCCCTACTGTTGCACCCTTTGGAGTGGGAATAGTAATTTTTACCCCTACGCTATCCAACGCTTTCTCTACTGTTGCACCCTCTGGAGTGCGAATAGTAATTTTTACCCCTACGCTATCCAGCGCTTTCCCTACTGTTGCACTGTCTGGAGTGGGAATAGTCATTTTTGCCCCTACGCTATCCAACGCTTTCCCTACTGTTGCACTCTCTGGAGTGGGAATAGTAATTTTTACTCCTACACTATCCAACGCTTTCCCTACTGTTGCACTCACTGGAGTGGGAATAGTAATTTTTACTTCTACGCTATCCAACGCTTTCACTACTGTTGCACCCTTTGGAGTGGGAATAGTAATTTTTACCCCTACGCTATCCAGCGCTTTCCCTACTGTGGCACTGTCTGGAGTGGGAATAGTAATTTTTACCCCTACGCTATCCAGCGCTATCTCTACTGTTGCACCCTTTGGAGTGGGAATAGTAATTTTTACCCCTACGCTATCCAACGCTTTCCCTACTGTTGCACCCTCTGGAGTGGGAATAGTAATTTTTACCCCTATGCTATCCAACGCTTTGCCTACTGTTGCACTCTTTGGAGTGGGAATAGTAATTTTTACCCCTACGCTATCCAACGTTTTTCATACTGTTGCACTCACTGGAGTGGGAATAGTAATTTTTACTCCTACGCTATCCAACGCTTTCCCTACTGTTGCACTCATTGGAGTGGGAATAGTAATTTTTACCCCTACGCTATCCAACGTTTTCCCTACTGTTGCACTCTCTGGAGTGGGAATAGTAATGTTTACTCCTACGCTATCCAACGCTTTCCCTACTGTTGCACTTACTGGAGTGGGAATAGTAATTTTTACCCCTTCGCTATCAAATGTTTTCACTACTAATGTTTGTATTTTGTTATTAAATGTATGTATTATTATTTTTTAATACTTTAATGTGTTAATTAAATATAGAATAATATTTTGTATTCAAAATGTTTTATATCTGTGTTTATTTTATTTTTATATAATTATTCTAGTTTATAAAATAAATAAAGATAATAATAAAATGTAATTAAGAAAATATATGTATATGTACACATTTATTGTGTTTATATTCATTAAATTAAGTTTATTTGTTATAATTAGTTAAAATATAAATGTAATTTAATTTATTTGTTAATATTAATATTATTTAATAATTTAATTTAAATTATATTATTTTTTAAAGTCGATATTTTTTACATCTATATTTTTTACATCTATACTTTTGAGTCGATATTGTTGTACTTACCTGTTTAAGTACAGGGATTCGATATTTTTGTAGTCGATATTTTTACATCTATATTTTTGTTAACTATATTTTTGTTATCGATATTTAAACATGGAACCGTTTATGCGGTCCTTAATTGGGCTCCCGCAGTCCACTCCATTGTTACCATTGTCTTTAGACTTGGGTTGCCACTCCGTTAGGGATGTGGCAAAGTTTAGGCCAATTGCTTATTGGAGGATGATTTGGGTGACTCCCGAGCTTAAACATTATGCATTGGCGCTAACTGATGTTAAGAACTCGGACGTCTCTAATAAAATTTTATGGTTAAGGTTTGTGAGGAATACACTCAGTGAGATGGGTATGAGTAGGCTATGGACTAACCCAAGGGATGCTGTGTTTCTGTCTAAGGCTGAGATCAAGGAAGCATACTGGAACATGGTTGTAACCAGGCGTTACGCGTCCTCTAGTGGGCCTTCGTTTTCTAGAGCATTTCTTGACCAAAAACATGAAGCCAAGTACGAAGGCTATTGGGATTTAATAACTATCCCCAATGAAAGGAAATAATATCACCAGCTTAGGGTGGGTTCTTTACCCACTAAGGAATTCACAATGAAATGGAATGGTTGGAATACTAGTGCCTGCCCACATTGTTCAGAAGTGGTAGAGACAGTGGTCCATATTCTAACTGCCTGTCCAGCCTATCATAAACCTAGGCATAAATGGTTAAAACCTGTCTGTCACACTATGGGAACCAGGTCGAGCATTGTGGCTGTGAAGCGTTTAACCACATCATTGGAAGAACCAATAGTGATCGCTGTCGCGAAGTTTTTGGGATGGGCGTGGGGTATTCGTCTAAAATCGAATGTCCTATGATAAAGTTATGTCTTTTAAATGTCCTTCGCACAATGCACTTTACAATACTTTGCACTATGCCCCTTGAAGTAGTTTTGCTAGTATCTTTGAACTGCTGCTCGTTGAACCAAACGTTTTAAATGGTATACATATTAGGGTTCCTCTTGTTTTAACATGATTTTAATGTGTTTGTGTATATTTATATATATCGTGACCAATATTTTAATGATAGGAATTGATGTGCAATTGCTAAATGGTACGCATTGTTTTTAAAGTGTTTTTAGCTCAACTCTCTTATGGCATGTATCAAATTTTGTGATTTTTAATCGAAATAAAGTTTTTGACTGGCAGCTGTGATGGGCCTTGCATTTAAAAAACAGTGGTGCCTTTCAAATGTTTGGAAATTCACCTGGTAATTCACAGGTAATTCACACAGCCCTACTTGGAGTGCTGGGCCACAACCTCATAACGGAATTCAACCTCTTCGATACAGTCGTAGCCGGGAGGGGATGGGGGGGAGGCGGGATAAATAATAAAAGTAAAACTGACCTTCCCGCTTTTCTTAAGTCCTGAGACTCCAGACTCCCGACTCCCGCCGTCCTGCGTTTCGAATTCCCAGGGTGCTCGTCATCAGGAAGGCTGCAGGCAGCCTCCCTCCCCTCCACCGCAGCGTTTTTGATTGGTGAGGCTGCTCCCCCACCCGCGTCATTTTCTCTCTGTATGCTGCATAATGCAGAGAGAACAGGGAGAGTGGGTGGTGTTACTCGAGGGCAGGGGGGAGTGGCTTGCCCACTGTTGTTAATACTGTCTGTTTGGGCGGCCTAAGGCTGCCCAAACAGACAGTATTAACAACAATGGGCGAGCCACTCCCCCCTGCCCTCGAGTAACACCGCCCACTCTCAACCAGGAACTTCTGCTTTCTCACCGTGCGAGAAGGCAGAAACAAATGGTAGTTATTGTGTGGAGAAGTGTGGCTCACTGGTTAGAGCGGCAGACTCTGATACAGAGGTCTGGCCCGGGACCAGGGTTCAATTCCCGTCACGGCAGGGTCTTGGGCTCAATGTCCTCGGACCCGATAATTCTCTCACCTCGGTGCCTACTCTAATCATGGGTCCCACTCTGCAACTCTGGGCAATAGCTTGCTTAATCTCCACACTGGGCCTAATGCTAGGATGCCTGGCTTCACCTTGGGGTGTCCAGGAGTGGGCACCTCACAGGAACAGGCCAGGATGGGTTCCTCAGTGGCACAGTGCGGGGACACACTGGCTAAGTGTAACCAGGCACTTTATAAGCTCAGGATTATTATTATTATTATTGTTATTATTATTACGGTAATAACTACCATTTGTTTCTGGCTTCTCACACGGCAAGAAAGCAGGGGGCGGCGCCCAAACGCCCCCATAGAGGAGCCGCCACTGTCTGCCAGTCTCTGTGGATCCAGAAAAACAAATGCATCTCCTCTACTGCACAGCACAACTCTGAGAATTGATCAGAGCCATCACAAAGATCAGCATCCCAACATACCCTGCCGCCTCATCGGAATGCCACTGCAAGTTGCATCCTCAGGGCAGGTTATTGCATCTCTCAGTGACAGCTGCCTCAATGACGTTGCCAGACTCCACATCAAAGCCTGGCAGCTCCTAAGAACCAATGCATTGCCCGACTGCGTGATGCATCCTTGACGCTGGACTCTGCATCACAAGCCCTTGTGGACAGGATCCTCAACACCGCCGCAAGACCTCACACCTCAGCCTCACCACATCTCAGAACTGGTGCATTGCTTTGGCTGTGCAATGCATATTCGACTTGGATCCTTGCAATGCTCCCTAAACCAGGATTTAGGGTAATTTGTTCAGCAGGTCTAACTGGGTCCCCGTAGTGGTCATGTGCTCCATCTTGGACGGCCTGAACTTCTGCCTTTGTCCCAGTCCTAAGCAACCAGATATCCATAGTTGGTGCTTTATGCCTTTTGACACACCTTTCACTGAAATCTTTAAAATTGATTAGAATTTTGTTATTGTTTAATTTATTAAAATTACTACATTTTTCTAAATCTGCTGTGGGCTGCTTTTGTGGTATGTATTCACTTTCCTACTGTTTTGAAGTGTGTTGTGTTTGAACTGTTGCACACACACTTTACACATTGCCTCTGAGTTAACCCTGACTGCCGTGTTCCAAGCTATCCAAAGGCTGAGCATAGGTTAATTTAGGCTTTGCTTATGACTTATGTAGTGCACACAAGCGAGAAGCCATTATCAACTAGCTACATATTAACTAAGCCATACACATTCTCTCTTTTCACTTTTTGTTTTATTGAAAAAAATAGCTTCATAATCATCTTTCAAAGAACCTTTTTACTTATTATAACCACCAGTACATTTCATCCAAAATGTATTTACAGTGATAGATTTCTAATCTAATTTAAAACAAAGCACACGTCACATAAATAGTTGATACTATGATGCAGTCACAGCCAAAAGGTTTTTCACGACTCACCAACTATTTCTTCTGGGCTCATGTGAGGAAAATGAACAGAAAAGTAATTAGCAGGTTCCAAAAATTAGACGATTTAAAGTAGGTCTCATAATCAAAGCATGATAGATTGTGCCTTTTATCCTCGATGAATTCCTGTCAAAGTAGCTCTGTACTAAGATGATAATTAAAACCAAAATAACTGCCAATTTCATTTAATTATATCATCTCCACATCATATTACAATCCTTCAACCTATAGCATGGTTTTAAATTGCACCTTTATTCTGCGTGATGTAACTGTCAACCTCCCATTCCAAGAAATCAAAAGCTGTGTTTTGACTTCACTCGGAGAAGAATTTTGGTTACTGCTTGAGAAGGGTTTTACTCCTCTCAACCAGTAACCCAATTTCTTTCATTCTCAATCTGGGTGCAAAAGAGAGAGGCATGTTTTTCCAGAGCTGGGCGGGAGCAGAATTCCAGGCAGAGTCCATACATTTGGGATTGTTCTTGGTGTCAAACATGGTTTGGCAATTTAGAGAAAATGCATTCTACCAGCAGAGAAGGTGGCCACAAGGCCTGAGGTAAAAAACCCGATTAGAAATGCAATTCAGGTTAAATTTTGTCAATAAAGCCTACAGGCTATGATTGGTCTTCCAAAATGAGCGATATGGGAATGGCCTACTTGTTGGTAAGCAAATCTGAAGAATATAACAGACTACTAACATCAAGAAATGTATGACCTAGAGGAGCCGCAGCGCACATCCCCCCATCCTCACAGTCCATTCTTGTACTGTTAGTGGGAGGCAAGCACTTGAGCCCAACTATATCACCATTCACTAGCTTCAAGGAAGAGCGGAGAACAAATCCCAAGAGCTCTGCCTCCTGAGAGCGCGGAACAAACCACCATAGCAGGGTCAAGATGTCTTCCACGAGGGGCCATAAAGCTGTTCAACATAACAAACTGGATCGATATATGCTCACCAAAGAACTGCTCCACGACCAGCGACCTAGAGACAAGCCTGGGGAGGGTCAGAGGGAGAGCCCCCAGAACTTACCCTTAAAGATGTAATGACCTTGCTGGAGCACAAGATGGACACAATCTCAACCAAAGTAACCCTCATTAGGGCAGACCTCAACAAAATTAACGAAAAGGTCAAGCAGATAGAGATTACAATAGCGAGCTTAGTGAACGACACCTCGCAATTACAAGGTGAAGTTCCGGAGCTGCAAACATTCTGCAAATTCACCGAAAGCAAGCTTGATGAATATGAGGGGCACCTAAGGAGGAATAACATACATATCTTGAGTGTACCGGAGAAAGCGGAAGGACAGTCGCCAGACCTATTTGTGGAAGATCTCATCCTTAACCAGCTACAACCCAAAGGCCTGGGGAACTTCTTTGTAAGAGAAAGAGCACACAGAGTTTCCGGGGTAGTCTAAAATTGGGTGCTCTACTGTCCTATACTGGCAAGAGTACTCAACTTTTGAGATAGAGACGTGATACTCAAAAACCCCAGGGTAGCCCCTTCGCTGTGCTATGAAAACGTTGAGATAACCTTTTTTGCAGACTTCACTCAAGCGGTACAAAAGCAGCGAGGATTCTTTCTAGCAATTAAACGGAAGCTCAGGGAGAGAGGTATGAAATACACCATGCTGTTCACACTGCAGCTCAGGATGGAGGCAAACAGAAGGGCATGGTTCTTTGACCATCCAGAGTCAGCTGCTGAATGGCTGGAAATGCAAAAAGGGAGAGATAACAACCTCCATGGCCATCACGATTGGACCGAATACCACTCAGAATGAGTGAGTCAGACCCAAGGAACTATAGGGACTTTTCCCCAACTATTTCAGATCTGCATCTATCGCTGGAACAGGTTACTGGGAATCTATGATGGACTCGGATGTTTCAGACTCAAATACCATGGTAAAGGGGGAGGTACCCCTGAAACCTGACCCTTCTCGGGGGACTATTCAATAATGGCAGTAAAGGGAGGGAGGGATGGGTGAGGCACCACATCCCCCACACTTCTTCGTTTAGTTCACACATTGGGTGACAGGCACTCTGCATGGTTTGTAAATGGGCAGTTTTATGCCCAGAGTGCAGGGAAGCAGGGAGGGGGTAGTTGGGTGGGGGGTTTAGAGTTTTTGTATGTTGTTTTTGATGGATTAACAGGACAACCTGGCATCTATCGGGAGGTATTGATGATTGACTCATGGCTAAATGAGTGCGTAGTGGGGGAAGGGTGCTAAAGTGCTGAGTTGGAATGTCAATGGGCTGGGGGATAAGATCATACGTAGCGTTATCCTACAGTATATTAAAAGCAAGCCCCAGACATATTCCTGCTTCAAGAAACACACTTGGTGGGCAACTCCTATTAGGCATTAAATAGGTGGGGTTATAAACTGATGGCACACGCCGGCTTCACTACTAGTTCAAGAGAAGTAGGTATTATGATGAAAAACTCCTTTCCACATTCACTCTGCGCCACCTGGTTGGACGACCGGGGTAGATATATCGGAATCTCAGGACAATGGGAAGGGACCATATTGAGGCTTATATCGGTCTATATGCCGCCTGGCCTCCAGGGCACCACGCTTAGCGACCTCAGCTCCATACTACTCTCGCTTCCAGAAGGTATTCTAGTGTTGGGGGTGACTTTAACTCTGTAGTCTCAGGCAACTTAGACTGACACCCACCACATGAGATTGGGCCCTCTTACGGATGGCTGCCCGATTTTATGGAGACATTGGGACTAGTAGAAGGGTGGAGAACCTACAACCCAAACATAATTCAGCATAGCTGCCACTTAGGGGCCTACCATAGTCTCTCCCGCATAGACTATTTCCTAGTCCCTGCATCACAGATAGCGAATATTCGAGAAACCAGACACCTGGCGAGGGGTATCTCTGACCATTCTCCGGTTTGGGCACAGATAATCCTGGGTCAGGAAAGAATAGGCAGAATCTCACCCATCAAGCTATGGTATCTCCGAGATCCCAGAGTTAGAAAAGCACATCTCCAAGCCATCGATCACTACTTCCGAGAAAACGATGGGTCCGTGGAGTCCACACAGTTCCCGTGGGCGGCATTCAAATCAGTAATACATGGATAAGCACTGTCACTGATAGTCGGGTCCAAAATTGAGAGAATAACAGAGCTTATGGAGGTGCGGAATGAAGTCCTCCGGCTGGAGGAAGATTTAGAACTAGGGATAACACAAGAGAAACTACACACACTACAGCTCAAACGCGATGAATACAAAGCTTTGGTCACAGAAAGGGCCAAAAGAATGGGGAGAAAAAATATGGGCAGGATATACAATCTAGAGGTTAAAGCAGGGTATTGTATTGTATTGTATTATTTCTTTATTCGGTTTTTGGCAGATAAAAAAAAAACATAAAAGCATTTCACATAAGCATTTCATTACAAAGTCAAGTAAACATGTCATTTCGTTTTGTTCTTTACAGGATAAAAAACCGAGTAAAAACCTTAAAAGAAAGGCTAATTAAAAAAAAAAAGGAAACCCTTGTTTTTAGCTAAAAATAGGGCAAATTTGTACTCGTTTTAGGCCCTAGCATATTTACACGTTAAAAATATTAGTTCATGGGGGGGCGTGGCTAGCAGCCAACGATGGCGGCAGCAGCTTAGGGAGGCTCCCGTGGCAAGGCGGCATCCCCCATAAATCCGACACTCTTATCCGCTAAATTCCGTACACTGTCGGGGCGGACGGGGTCTGGCGACCGTGCGACACCAAGCGTGGCAGTTTTTGGAGCAGCGGCGACCCGGCAATCAGCGGAACCGCGGGGCGTGGGGAGGGGCTTGCTGTCCTCATCAAAGCTGCGAAGTGGCTGGCGGACTGCACAAGGGCGGAAGTAGAGCCCCGGCGGGTACCATCGACCGGAAGTCTCGGTCCTCTAGCCGAATCGTCGGATGAGACACGGCAGCCTCCTGAATGTACCGAAGGACTGGCGAAGGGTGAATAAAGCAGACGCAGCCACAAAAAACGGGCACGGCACACAGCGGGAGGCACCGCAACTCCGGAGACGGGGCCGCCATCTTGGCCAGCGGATCTGTCCCGATAGCGGAGACCCTATGGCACGGACACGCGACCCCCCTGAGCGGGTAAGCCTGAGACTGCGGGACCGGGAGGGGGACGGCGGGGGTGTGAGGAGCAGTAAGCGGTCACCGCGAGCATCCGGGGAGCGCCACCAGAGGGACGCGGGGCTCCGCGTAGAATCGGGCCCCCTTCTGTCTCCATTGACTCACTGGCTGAACAACATGGCGAACAGAGGCCCCAGACATAGCTCCATACAAGCCAAACTCGACAAATTCGCCTACGACAAACAAACTCCCCCACAAGAGCAACGCAAGACCGTGGGGAAAATGGCGGACGCGGAAGGGTCGAAGAAAGCCACACTGGACGACGTTCTGGCGGCATTGGCTCGGGTACAGGAGACAGTGGGGGCGACGGCGACTGAAGTTAACCTGATACGTGCGGACCTCCAGAAGATAAACGAGAGAGTGAAACAGGTCGAAGTGGTGACCAAATCCTTAGTTGAGGATGTGTCGGAACTGCAAATCGAAATGGGTAAATTGCAAGCAGACAACAAACTACTTAAAGAGAAACTGGATGACCAAGAAGGGCGTTCACGAAGGAACAACGTCCGAATTTTAGGTGTACCGGAGTCGGAAACTACGGGAGCAATGGACCTTTATTTGGAAGATATGATCAAAAATCGACTCCAACCCAAAAGGCCTCTCGCATTTCTTTTCAGTGGAAAGGGCTCACAGGGTGCCAGGGGGAAAGCCGAAGACAGGGGGTCCACCAAGGCCGATCCTAGCGAGACTCTTTAACTTCAGAGACCGGGACGCCATTTTACAAGCGGCTAGGGTGGCTCCGGCCATCCAGATCCAAAATTCCAAGGTGTCCTTCTTCCCTGACTACACGGCAGAGGTCTCGCGGAGGCGGAGAACCTTTCTTGAGGTGAAAAACACATTGAGAGAAAAAGAATTGCCTTACTCGATGCTTTTCCCAGCCCGACTCCGAGTATTAGCTGACAAGAAAGTTTGGTTCTTCGACTCCCCCGATGAGGCCAGGGACTGGCTTGAGGGCTGGCACACTGTGGACAGACATCGGAGGACTCATAGGCCGAAAAACGGACATCGCGATGACAGCCGGACGGGGTCACAAACGTCAGGCAGAGGAGGAGCGGGACGATCCCCAACTCAGGACCTCGTGGAGGCAGGTGGAAACGAATGACTCTGAATAGCAGGAGCAAACATGTTCGCTGTCTCTTGTTAATGGAACTAAAATTTCACAGTTGCAACTGGACGCTGGCTTGGTTTGCCTCGGATGTGAGCAGGGATGCCGCCTGCTGGGGGTGACGCTCTCCCCCCTACACGCAAGTACTCTGGTTTTGGGATGGGTTAAGCACTCTGCTCAGTTGGGGAGGTGGGCAGTTGGAAGTCCGATAAGCAGGGGGGCAGGGAGGGGGAGTGAGGGGGGGGGTTGTTTTGACGTTGTTTGGAATACACATGTATGGTCGAGGAATAATGTAAGACATTCGGGTGCTGTAACAGAAGTTTGGTATATACGAAGATGGTCTAGCTCTTCTGTGAGAATTCAGTGCAGTTTGTGGAACAGGTGTGGTACTGACATTCAGGGCTCAGAGCGGGTTCGACACACTAACGACATCATAACCACAAATGATAGACGACCCAATGGTTGACATGGGTGAGATTGACCCAACTTCGCAGGCATCGCCCCTACGACTAATGACATGGAATGTGAGAGGCCTAGGGGATAAGGTCAAACGGGGACTGGTACTGACCGCACTGAAAAGGCAGAAACCCACTATAGCATTACTACAAGAGACACACTTAACAGGAGGGGCATCCAAGGCCATGGATAGGAAAGGGTATAAAATGATAGTCCATTCGGACTTTACGTCTGGGTCCAGGGGAACTGGTATCCTACTACAGAAAACCTCACAGTTCATTCCACTGCAGACTAAGACTGATGATCAGGGGTGCTTTGCAGCCCTACAAGGACAATGGGAGGATAGGCTCCTCAATCTGGTTTCAGTATACATTCCCCCAGCGCTCCACTCGGTTCAGCTCCCGAAACTAGCTGATTTTTTTGCTGACCCTTCCCGTAGGGGACTTTGTTCTGGGGGGTGACTTTAATGCCATTGTGGACGCCCAGCTGGATAAGTTTCCGGTGTTGGCCCCCACCGGGGGACATTCCCACTTCCAACGTTTTTTAACAGCAATGGGTTTAATTGACATTTGGCGGCATATCCACCCCCAGGCCCAGCAATACACCTTCCACTCCACAGTGCACGGTAGCCTGTCGAGAATTGACCACTTCCTGGCCCTCGGCAATGGCATCCAACACATAGACACCATAGCAATTCACCCTAGGGGAATCTCAGACCACTCCCCGATCACCCTAACGATGTCCACTCAGGTTAAGACGCGCAAACGAATATTCCCTATACACGCTACATACCTGAAGATAAACCAAGTTCGCAAGGCTCTTAAAAAAGCGACGACACAGTATTTCACCGAGAATGTGGACTCAGTACGCTCCTCAGAGGTGCTATGGGAGGCATATAAGACAGTGTTCAGGGGGCAGGCCATAAACTCTATCACAGGTCACAAAAAGGAAAAAGCTTTGGAGCTAACCAGATTGGAACTAATATTACAGGAATTGTCAACAGCACATCAAAAGCAACCCACACCGGCAACTGCCCACATACTTAACATCCAACAGCAACTCTACACGGACCATTTACGGAATCAAGTTAAGGAACACATAGCTGACACGCAGAATAGGGTTTATGAAGTAGGGGACAAGGCGGGTAGGATGCTGGCCTGGCTAGATAAGAGGGGAGGTAGCTCCAGGGGCATCCAACAAGTGAGGGACAGACAGGGCGAGGTGCACACAAACCCAGAACAAATAGTCAAGACGCTCGCATCCCACTTTGAGGGGGTTTACACCCCTGAGCGAGGAGTAACACCTGAAATGGCTAAAACGGCGCTAGGACAGATCGAGGTCCAGACGCTTCCTACAGAGGCAGATATAGAGTTGGATGCGGACATAACGGCAGAGGAGATACAGCTAGCGATTAAGGCGCTGAATCCAGGCAAGGCGCTTGGGCCGAACGGCATACCTATAGAATGGTATCAATCGACGCCTGAGACACTAAGCAAACATCTACTAGCGATGTACAGGGAATGTTTAGAGAAGGGAACACTTCCACCAGACCAGAGACTGGCCACTATAGTGGCCATCCCCAAGCCGGGGAAACCATCAGAGGATTGCTCCTCTTACCGCCCCATCTCGCTGCTTAATGCGGAAGTCAAAATCCTCGTCAAACTCTTGGCGACCAGACTGGTACCTCATCTGCCCACTATTATACATCCGGATCAATCTGGATTCATGCCTCGTAGAAACACGGCGCTGAATCTGCGTAGGTTACACGGGGTGCTGGCTCAGGCGGAATCGATTACAACACAGGCAGTCATACTGGCACTAGATGCCAAGATGGCTTTTGACCTTGTGGAGTGGACTTACTTGTTTGAAGTTCTGTCTCGTTTGGGATTTGGCCCCAAGATTATTGCATGGATTAGACTGTTATACGCTGACCCAGTTGCACAGGTGGTGGCTAACGGCCATATCTCGCGCACGTTCCCTCTGGGGAGAGGAACCCGTCAGGGGTGCCCGCTCTCGCCTTTGCTATTTGCAATCTCATTGGAACCATTGGCCACCTTAATAAGGACCATGCCACTTCTGAAGGGAATACGCTGGGCAGAGTGTTGGGAGGACCGGCTTTCACTGTATGCGGACGACATGCTGGTGTACCTAACAGACCCAGAACAAGGGGTGCCAGCGCTTTTACATCTCTGTGACAGCCACAGAAAAATATCACGGTACAGTTAAATTGGAACAAATCGGAGATGTATGTCCTGACGGGTCCGACTCCAGCACTGAGTGTGGACTGCCCTCTGATGAACGCCGGATCCTCATTTAAGTATTTAGGTATCCATATAACAAGGGACCCAGTGGAGTTCATGGATAAAAATCTGAGGCCTCCCTTGGAGCGACTTAAACAGGATGTTGGGTTTTGGGCGGGGCTGCCGTTAACACTTCTAGGAAGGGCTGCACTATACAAAATGATGTCCTTGCCCCGATTTTTGTATGTCCTTGAAAACACTCCATATCCGGTGGCTCCTAGATTCTTTCAGAAAGTGGCGGCATTGGTATCAAATCTTCTGTGGGGGAACCTCCCGCCACGTATAGCGCAAGCCAAACTGCACAGGGGCTGGTATGACGGCGGAATCGCGTTGCCTAATCTGAAATTATACTATTGGGCGGCACAACTGAAACCCATCAACCACTGGTTACACACTCCGCAAAACAAGCCAGCATTTCAGGCAGATAGATCACAATTAGGCACGAATAGTCTCTTAGCTCCATTATACGACCAAAATAAAATGCGTAAACTAAAGGGGCCCACCAGACTAACCGCGGCGCTGTGGCATACGGCGACAGCGACATTGGGCTGGAAGGGGAGAATAACGGGGCTTACACCACTGTGGGACTCTCGAGCCTTGGGCAACATGAGAGACAGCAGAGGCTTTTCCCACTGGGATACTATAGGGATATCGACAGTTGGGGATCTCTGGGAAAGGGGCAGTGTAGTACCTTTTGACAGATTGAGAGAACTATACGACCTGGGAGAGAGGGAATTATACAGATACATTCAGATACAACATGCGTTGCTGGCTGCCATACCCCCGGACACTGAGTTGCCGGACTCTTCCCCGCTTGAAGACCGGCTTCTCACTGAATATATGACTGAACGTGCGACTTCCCTTATATACCGCAAACTACTGCACAACCTACCCGACCCACTGACCCGGTTGAAGGGGAAATGGGAGGGAGACACCTGTGAGATGGACGACCATGAATGGAATGAGGCGATCGCTTCACCTAGGGAAGTGGGCATCTCCGCACGACTGAGACTTGTATAATTAAAAGTTTTACACAGGGTATATTACACTAGGACTATGCTACACCGTATTAACAGAGTGCAACACCCTTACTGCCTTCGTGGGTGCGGGGAGGAGGGCACGTTTTTTCACACAATATGGGACTGTCCCCGTATCCAGGAATTCTGGAGACAAATAATGCGAACAATGTCACAAACACTAGAGATCTCACTGCTGCCTGATCCACGGAGGTGCCTCCTAAATGTGTGGGAGGCTACTGACGTGTCCAGACATGGTCAAACCTGGGTCACGGTGGGCTTGATAGTAGCTAAACGCGACATCGCACAGAGATGGGGAGCTACAGAAGTGCCAACAAAGTCACAATGGTGCCTCAATATGGACAGGGTTATGGTGACAGAGAGGGCGGTGTACTCCAGCAGAACCTGTCCGGGGAAATGGAACAAAATCTGGACCAAATGGAACGTGTATAGAGGAGAGATCTGTGATCCCTTGCCTGAAGACGATCAAGACATGTCAGATGAAGAAGAGGAAGTGGGATAATGGACCTCACAGAGTCCAAGGGGAAGAGTAGACACAGGACTCAGGATAAACCAATGCTTTACAGACTGGTCTTGAGAGTTAGATAGGGGTGGACATCAAGGGAGTAGCGTCCAAGGGGACATGAGCACGCACAACATCATGTGTTGGGGTTGTAGGGGTAGATTCGGATGGAGGTGACACTGGGGGGGGCTCCTCCCTACTCAGCTAAGACGACTGATAAGGAATCACATGATGGTCATTCATTGTTAATTAAGTTCCTTTTGTTCTGTTCTTGTTTTTTTTTTTTTTTGAAAAATAGAAAACCAAAAACCTGTATTGAATGACTGAATAGTGAATTGTAGTGTAGTTCCTATATTCCCAATAGGCTCTGCGCATTGGAATAATATCTTCAATAGTATAGACGTAGGACTGTGGTTAACTAGGTCTTCTACTGACGATATTAGACTTAAAGTTATGTGTGCCAGCTAGCTCAGAGTTCACTAGAAACTTTCTCGAATAGGCAAGGAGGAGTTTAACCTCCCTGGATAGACAAGAAGGGGTTTAGTTTCTGACAACCATAGAACATGACAAGTTTGCTCTCCCCTAATCAAGAGTATATCTCTAGAGTCGTGTGAAAACAAAAGACAACTATTTTACTCAGTCAGTACGTGCATTCTTAGTTTCACCAGTTTGTAGAGAAATAAGAGATGGGTGTGCTTCAATAAAAAGATGTTATTTATTGATCAGTCTCTTTTCTCATACAAGAGAAATGAATCGCTATTATTGCAATACTTATAGTTAAGTAAAGTGCATACAGTAAAAACAGAATTATAAAATAATACTGTAAAAGCATTTATATGGTTTCTTAGCCATATGATACCTAAAATGGATAAAAGATATACATACATATATACATTGACTAATCGTACTCAACTGGTGCTTCTAACTACGCCTACCCCGGTGTACCTGACCTAAGCCTAATACTTGGGAGGGAGTAAGTAAGTAGCAGTTTAAGTTAAGTTTGTTTTGCCAAGAATCTGACTCAAGAATTCTCTGTAAGGGGTTAGTCAGTTCAGTACCTGGGATTTAGAAGGCTGGAGGGTTGGTATCTCTGTCACAGGACTCGATATCCCAGTTACCCGCGAGGGCGGCTGGAAACGCCGGAGGCTGGATTTCCCGGCAGGAGAAAAGGCAGCGTCTCTCTCAGCACGTCAAAAGGGAGGGGCAGCGTCCGTGGGCTTTTCTGCATCAGCTGGGCTCTCCGGCAAGTAGTGCTGCTCCAAGTTCGTCACCACCGTGTCTTAGCTTAGGGCAGCGTCGGTATATTTATACCTGAAAGGTGCCATGTTTGACGTAAGGATGGACATAAGACGTCAGCAAGAATGTCATAAGGACTGGTCGTTCTTACATTCTTTGCAGGAGTTCTCGAGCGAAATCAAAACAATAGCTGCGGGGGATTTCCCAGGTCTGTTGGAGGTTTGATTTGTTTTGAGAACTCGGTGTGCTTTCTAGGGGGCTGAAGGGATAGTGCTTGCTTAATGTGACAGCATGCGCTATGACCTAATCTGAAAACGGGTTTCTGTGCCGGTGCATGGACATTAGTGAATTAATAACCGGACAAGGGTCAGAAATAGGAGTATCAATATGGGTACCTAGATAAACACACTACACCCACTCCACGAATTTATGTACATTTTTACTAAACTAAGCAATAGTAAACATAACTAAGAGTGCATGTGTATACCGAACCACCCCCAAAAACATTTTTTTGTATTTGAAAAATGGTGTATGCGAAATGCACGAAATGAGTATAGGTACCGTATGCATTCAAGCAGTATAATCATTCAAAAAGGAGATGCACATTTTATATCGGCATGAATGATTTGCGAAATTACACATGAAATGGCTCTTGATACAGAAAAAAATTGCGAGACCATCTCATCACATATAAACACAATTAATTGCATATAAACTAGAGGTTGAGGTAATGTAATATCTCTAGTATTCCTAAGAATAGAAGTTCTGTTCTCTAAGAATAGTTTTACTTTAAGCAGAAGATAAGTGCCAAAAAGGTAAATATTTTGGAATAGAAAAAAAAGTTTTCGCTATTCAGGGGAGAAGAGAAAAAATAGTTCACAGTCACTTTGTTTTAAAAAAGACTTAAGGCCAAATTCAGAGTTCAGGGAACGCCGTGTGCAAGTTTGTTTAAAACCATTCTCTCTGTTCCGGTGAAAACATAATTTCAGACAGATTCTCGAAAAAACAGTCTACAGCTTCTGGTGAAAGTTCGACCAGGTTGGAAAATGTCGCTACCATGCAGTCATGCGCATGATTGCTTTCAATGATGGGTCGATCAGAACTGCTTACAGAAGGTTGTAGCTGGTTGATGCTGCTTTTATCTTGTACTTCACTACCCTTCAATCGTAGTGGTGAAGTCTCCACGAATGCCGTCATCAGGATAGGTAGCCGCTGGGGACAGCACAATGCATGAGCCTTTACTGGACCCAACAAAGTATCTGCATCCAATGGTACGTCTGATTGTAGTGTAAGACAGGTGTCCAACACGCATTCTTCGCCGCATAGCATGCACCTTAATACAGGCATAACACAATTCTGCCAGATGGGTCTGAATGAAAGAAACCAGGTCATATTTAGATCTCGTAGCCGGGCTAAGCCAAGGACTTTAGTTATGCGGTCCCGGTAGCGGATAGCTAGGATCGTTTCTTCCATTGTAGCTGGAGTCTTGTCTGTGACATGGCTTGCCATAACGAAGCAAGAGTAGCAAGAATAAAATGCCTGCTACGAGTCCCAACAGGAGTGGAAGTCCGCCAAAGATGGAATGGACGAAATTTGGAAAAATACCCAGGATCGCTTTGAATGGGGTTAAAGCGCCTGAAAAAACTGTCTTAAATACACTTGCGATACCACTTGTATCAGAAATATTTAAGATTTCGTTCAGCATTTCTGCGAAGTGTAGGGGGCAATTTGTTGATAACATTGAATGAATCTCTGCCGTTGTCCTTGCAACTTGGAGATCATACGTTTCTTTTGATGACGTCAACTGGGTTGGCGTCTGTAGGAGCACAGTCTTCATTCTGCTTAAAGTATCAATTCGAATAGAAGAGATTTTTAAACTGGGCTATAACCTTCCCTCCCTGTCTGGAGCATCATTCGGGAACATTACTCATTCACAGCACATGACCCTGGAAGTCACGCTTACAAGATAAGGATTTCCTGGCAGCAAGCCACAACATCTGTGATCTACAATTAGAATGTAACTCCCCTCCGAAAGTCTTCTAAAGAATGGTTCTATTTGTGTTGCAGGTGTGCCTAACTGGTGACATGAAAGGTTATTTGAAGTCCTTTCACAGGCCCCATGCAAACTAATACCCTGACACAGAAGTATGCCACTTAGTGATTTTTCACAATTATTACCACTAAGAAATACACTCTGTCCGTTATTACTGACACATGTGTGTGTATAGGGCAAGTTCCATGTGGACGTAATGTATCCTTTACCCAACCTTTCATACTGGCCTGCCTGTATATATTTTTGGCAGTATTGAAACTGGAAAGTTGTTATCGGTATATGTATTATCCCATGTATTATCCATTCAATGACAGGTCGTTCTGACATTGTCAATGGTAATCTCTCAAGTTTTTCAATGCTCAGAATTGTATAGTCAGCACCCTTTTGTGCCAAACTGATTTGTTTATCAGTAAGGTTAAAGATATTAAATAGTGACGTTGTGTTGATTAGACGCCAAGGCACATAGCCTGAACGCAGATTTTGTAACGTCCAGCCAAGCTGTACAATAGAACGTAATTGAGACTGACCGTGTTGTAACATCAGTAAGTCTTGTTCTATTATATCGATTGCAGAAGATACTATACTGTCCAGTGAATATATTCGGGAAGACAGAGTCATTAACCCATTGTCCACAACAGAAAGTGATTTTTCCAAATTAACACGGTCAATTTCCCGTATTTTTTCTGCTGTCTCAGTTTGAGTTACTTTCCAAGCTTCATTGTAAGCTGCATATATAGAGGCCGCTATGAAACGTTTTAGACGCTGTTTGCGTGGTCCCATGATGAAATCACACAAGTCAGCACCTTCTTTAAGTATAGTTAAGTGTTGCTTAATTTCTGACAGTGTGGATGTATGTAGCCATTGAAGGCAGAGTTTCCCCACACTATAAGTAGTTACAATCCCTGGATGTTGTCTCTGGGAGTATCTTGGGTCTGGCCTGGTCAATGTGAACCCCTGTATTTTGTTCAGGAATCTGTCTTGACAGTTATTTGTGTCTGTGGGCCAGATCAACCATTGTTTCCAATCAGCATGTGTTCTGTTTTGGTTTAAAATATGGGATACGTCTAACTCAACATCCGTTGTGCTATTACTGTTAGGTGTTGGTTTTGGAATAGACGGTTTATTTAAGTCTTTAATTTTGGCTAGGCCAAGACAGGATGTCTGTTGAATTGTATCATTCAAAAATATAATTTGTTCTGGGATCATGCAGGCTCTAAATAATGATTCTATACCTTGCACTTGCCAATCTTTTGTGCCCCAGATCGTTTTCGTTTCAATGTTATTGTTCCAGAAATCAAAACCGAATGTATTCATTTTTTCAAAAAATGAGTCCGAATATATAAATTTTGTGTTTGTAAGCATGGTTTTCACTCCTGTCTTATTTAACAATTTGAAATAAAATGATTCTGCATTACTTGTGTTGTACCCTGAAAAGTATGAATATTTATCAAAAAATGTCTTTGAACTGCCTTTTGGTGGAGTTGAACAATGTTCCCATTGGTTAAATTTTAAAACATTTCTAGGTTGAGTAGATTTATGCAGATAATGGTTACCATAATGGTTGTAACAAAACATTTGATCGTAATTAGATGAACCTTGCAAATAATCATGTTCTGTAAATTTAGCTGACATTACTAGATCAGACATCATATCATTAATACTTTCAAAGTCCCAATCATCAGCAAACGTGCTTGGTTTTACAAAGTCACTTAATGAAATCTTGAATTGATGAGGATACTTCAGGAGCTCAACCGGACCATAGATTTCGTAATCAGTTTTGTCCCATGCTACCCCACCGGGTATAGGATTGGCTGTGAAGTTTACTGAAGAAAGTTCTCTTTTCTCTATGTGTGAAGACTTGTGTGGTTTCAGGACCAAGTTGATGTTCTGACTTGCTGTGTCCATTGTAGCATATTTTCCCTCAATGAAATGTCCCAAGCATAGTACCATGATGAGCCAAAGTATGAGGATGAATACTCCTAGTGCCACCCAAAGTTCAATCCATGGAGAAATCAGATAGGTTTCTTTTAGTTGATGAAAGAGTTCCTTTACTTTATCTTTAAAAGTTTCTGTTGTCCGCTGTTCCTCAGGTTCACTCAGATCTTCAGAAAAATCATCGAAGTTGATGAAGTAGCCTGATGCTGTTCTGTCAATTGTTTCAATTGCTTCTGGGTTCCTTTTCGTTTTTGGAATTTTCTTTGTTTCATTAGCATAGTCTGTGGTTACATCATTGTAGACTGGTGTTTCTTGATTTAAGATTTTAATTTGGGTTTCAAGAGGTTTAAGTTCCATGGCTTTGTTGCATAGTCCTTGTTGATTCACTGTAGGTTTATCAATTGTGATTAGTCTTTCAGTTTGAACCTCTGTGTTTGTAGCAAACTTTGGTGTTCTGCTACTTCTTGGGAGTCCACTTGGCCTACTACTTGTTATCGGCCACGTGATTGTGGTTTAACCAGGTCGATGGATACAACTCGGTTCTTCTTTTTACCAGCAAGGGGCGGTAGTACTACTGATCTTGTCCCGTTGACAGATAAGACAGGAACTGCTTTTCTGTAAGAAGGCCCAAATTCCTTCTTCACCGCGATTTTCTCTCTGAGCAGATCCCCGATTTTTGGAATCCAGACAGGCCTTGCTGGGACAGGTGGTTTCTCTTCAGTGGTTATTGGCTGCTGTTTCAACTTTATGTTGCTCAGGTCTTTTCTTGTTTCGTTTAAGTCCTGTAAAATAGCCAAACGATCTTTGATATCAAAGCATTTTTCTTTAACCACTGAAGTTTGACTATCAAGGTCCTGGATTAACATTCTAGTCCCAAACAATAGTTTGTACGGATTGAGACCTCTCAGAGAATTTCTTGGCAGATTATTAAGACTACGTTGGACACTTATTAAATGTTTGACCCACCCAGCTCCCGAACCTAATACCTTTGCTGTTATAGATTGCTCTATGCCCTGGTTTTTTCTTTACACCATCCCGTTTCCCTCAGGAAGGAGGTGACAAGAGTACCGCAATGCTATGCCCATGCCGGCCATGTCCGTCTTATAAGCTCGAGAGCTAAAAGCAGGACCCTAGTCAGAATGTAGCATGCCAGTTGCGTATATGCCATTATAGACTCGCAAATCTTTTTATAACACTTCAGACGTCAGCCGAGAGCTGGGGTCTACATTATAAGTGAAAATAGTCTCTATATGTTAATTTGACGCATTATTCATACTGGGTATTCTATGTCGATAGCCTAATCCTTATTGGGTGAAACGCCATGGCAATACACCGTCTCGGTCACCACTGCGATCTCTGTTGCAGTTTAGACAGTTTTTTGCAAATATGTGATGTTGCAGGCTCATTCCTGGCCACCAGTATGTTGATTATAATTCTTCTAGAGAATCCTTAAGTGTAAGGTGTCTAAGACCCTCACCCATATGTGCGTCTGCTATTAACAAGCCTCTCCTGTCCATGTTTGGAATCACTCTATCCCCCACTCCAGGGATTCGAGCAAAAGGAACGGAGTTTGCATCGATTATGTATGTATAATTGAGTGGATACATGAGGGGTAGCGCTGAGCAGTCGCCTTTTGATGACGTTTTTACCGCCAGCATTGTTTCCCCGTCAATGTATTTTACTGAACGCTTTTTTGTAGCTACGGAAGCCGATTTAGTTGTTTCCGCTGTGGCTATCTCAGCCAATTAATTCCCTGCAACGTGAACGTCATCACGCTGATGACTCAGTGAGTGTATCACGTGAGTCTTTGGTAGTTCTTTCTGCAAAAGAACTACTTGTTCCCAAAGCAATTTTTGCTTTATTGTTGCACCTGTGTCATCTTTGTAACCGTTCTGAATCCATTTCTGTAAATCGTTATTGTATGATTTGACGCAGTAATACGAATCGCACACTATTAGTGTCGGGAATTCGCGATCGGCATTTTCTAGCGCCATTTTTAATACTATTATTTCAGTTTGTTGTTCTGAATTATTTTCCACTGAGTGTGTTTTTGAAAACAGAGGTTTTAATTTACCTCCGCGCCACACATCTTTTGTAATCTCGAATGTGGCGTTATAAGCTTGTTCTCCCCAAACTGAGGGCTGAACATGTCCGTCTGTATGTATCACACAGGCGTACTGTCGTATGGGCAGAATGTCGATTGGCAGAGGATATTTTCTTTCATATTCTAAATTTTTTAATTTTGTCATTTCTGGATCAAAATAGTATTTCACTCTGTCTGTAGCAAGAGAATCTTCCCATTGTATCCATTTTGGATTTAGTGCCATTGTAGGTAAATTACATGGGCTTGTTAATGCCTCAAAGGCCGATTCTGCTGTTCTGACTGTAATCTGTCTGCCGTCAGCTTGGTATCTTTCTCTTGCTACAGCTGTTTGAACCGCGTGAACAATGTTTTCCTTAATGCTGAATGTTTTTTCAGCTTCTGTGTACAAATGTGTTTTGTATGCTATTGGTACCTTTTCTCCCTCATTAGAGGTTAGGTATGTGAATCCGCATCTTCCTGGGATGACTCGGATTACAAGGTTGCGTGTGTTATCGCGTGTTTGTAGTTTTGTTTTAACTAACATGTCTGTTTGTAAAGATCTCAAAATTTCTGTGTGTTTTTAAATCCAATTGATTCTTTTAAAATCTGGTTTTATTAGATCATAGAGAGGTTTAACCCTCTCTGCATAATTTATAATGTAAGTTCTTCCGAAATTCAGGAAACCTAGAATTGATTGCAAGTTTTTCAGTGTTCTAGGTGCTTGGATTACAGCACATTTCTCTAGGAAATTGTCAGCCAGGCTTTTGCCTTCACTTGATAATTCATATCCTAAAAATAGGACAGTCAGATGGGCAATTCTTGACTTCTTGAAGTTGAATTTGTAACCCTCTGCTGCGAACCCAAGTATTATGGTGTTCACTCTTTTCAAGTGAGTATCCAAGTCATTATCTGTTAGATAGATGTCATCGACATAAGATAATGCCTCATCATCATACATTTGTAGTAACTCTGTTACTCTCGCTGAGAATAATCCTGGGCTGTTCTTGAACCCTTGGGGCAAACAACAGAAATTTTTCTGCGAGCCATTTATTGAGAAAGCGGTCAAATATCTGCTTTCAGGTGCTATATTTTGACAAAAGAATCCATTAGAGATGTCTAATGTTGTTTTGTATTTTTTGCGCACTATGCTATTCATTAGTGCCGCACTGTGTGAGTTTTGTACTGCAAACGTTTTGCAGCATGAGTTAAGGTGTCTGTAGTCCAAAACTAGACGATATGAATCATCTGGTTTGGAGACAGGAAACAAAGGATTGTTCATTTGTGAGGTGCATGTTTCAATCACCCCCTGGTATTCAAGTTGATCTAAGATCTCCCTGACCTGTTTTTAGCTTCTTGCTTAATTGGGTACTGCCTCTGTGCAGTCGGTTGAGATTTTAACTGGATTTTGTGAGGAGGAGAGTCCTCATCCCATCCCACATGATTTTTATATAGTGCAGGAGCCTGGGCTACTGCCCACTTTCTTGCAAGTGTATATTTTTTATGAATTGGAATATGATTTGAGAAGGCAGGCATAATCATTTCTTTGCCATGAGGGCACTCCCTGACAAACTCTGGTGGCCAGTCTTTTTCAGCTAGAAGGATGTCATAGCCCTTGGATAGATTATCCCAAAATAGACCCCTTATTTTCCTAGTCTTATCTCCCTCTATACGTAAGGTTATTTCATATATTTTATGAGGTTTGCTAACTCTGGTATCTGCAGTTTCCACCTGAATGTATTCATTCGTGTCCACTGTCTCCAGATGATTCATCAGGATCTTGCGAGCTATGCTCACTTCTGCTGCGCTGTCTAGCATTGTCTGAGCCCACTCTCCGTTTTTCAGCTGAGTCCTCAGGATCCTCGGCATGTTTTATTATTTTAATGCTGGCTACCTTCTTCTTTGGAAATTGTAACTTTTTACTTTGATGAGCAGGTTCTTTGTCTTTGGACTTGACGTGCTCTTCCCTGTGTTCTGACCGTCCTCTTCTTTCCGATTTCTGCGAGGAAGTCTGAAAAGATCGAGAGGGACGTGTATCAATATCTTGATATCTATCAGGTTTCTTTAAATTATCCCTATTTCTAAGGTTGTATTTTTTCTCAGAGGGCTCCCTCTGGGGAGACTTGTGTCCTTGGTCCGGAGATCTTTCTCTCCGCCGAGGAGACCTTCCTCTGGACTGGAATCTTTTTTCTTTGGGAGTGGATTGTTTATTTCCATCCCAGTTCTTTTTTTAAGTGTTTAGATTATTTTTAATAAATACTTTTTCAGGATTTTCAATTAGTTGGGGTTTCACTGGTTTCCCACCCAAACTATCTCTTCCTAGTTCTTCATAGGATTTTTCTATGATTCTGGCAAGTTCAAATGGTTGGTCTGCTATATCTGTTTCCTTTAATCTTTGGCGGATCGCCACATTTGCTGCTTCCTCCTTTATGTTTGCTAGTAATATTGCCGAGACCTGCTTGAAGTCTTTCAGTAATTTCATACCCAGAGTTAAAGCAGGTTCTGGACCGTATTCATTTTGAATCTGTTTTAGCACCTCTGGTATTACCGCCATGGACGGAACACCATGTGTTTTTGTGTAAATTGAAGCAAAGACTGTACCCCAAGTGTCACAGTCCTCCACATGTGGTGCGATCCCCATTGGGAGACAGATAGTCAGAATTCTGTGTTTCTCCACAGGGGTGATATCTGGAAATACCGCCTCTATTTGAGTGATTTTCTGTGCTAACCAGAATGGAATTTGTTCCCTTTTAATGGGTACTTTACCTAGACAGGACTGTATGTTCTGTGGTGATTTTATTTGTGTTCCCCTGATGAGGGGTCAGCTGTGGAATTTTAATAGCTGGTTGGACTGTTGAAGTCCGCATTACATATTGGACTAGTTGTCTGTGTATTTTAATCAGTTGTTTTAACTGTGTTAAAAGTTCTGATATTGACATTTTTTCAATGTCTGGATGTGGTGTGTATCCGGCTAGAACCGGCCACGTCGCTCCTGGTCTACCTAGTGGACCGAGCCTGGTGATGTGATCATTATGTTTTAGGGCGCCTTTAAACCAGAGCAGGTGCTCTTGGTATTTGAGTGGTATTTCCACCTCCTCGAAAGGGGTGTACTCATCCGGAGGTTCCTCTATCTTGTAATAATGGAACTCCTTTGTTACAGCGTTTGCTGCTGGAAAATGTATCCATGAATAGAATACCTCTGTCTGCCGATATTCGTGTGCCTCAATTACGAATATGACTGTACCACCTCTCAGTGTTAGTCCATTTTCTATACGTTTTAAAGTTATAGTTTTTCTTATGCTGACCGGGATGAGTATTGCACCCGGGTCAGTTTGCAGGAGACTTGTGTCTTCCTCTAGGAGTTGAGCTGCTATTCTAGCTGCCTCCCTTTCTTCTTTATTGTCTGACATTTTACTGACAAGAAGGTTTTTTGTTGCAGATCAGGTTTCTACGGAAACAAAGATTAGATGCACAATATTTTGGAACACTGTATCCTTCAACGTTGAATAAACCAAAAACCATACATAGGAGTCTCCTCCTACTAAGTTTGGCAGATTTTAACCTTTCACCCACTCCAGACGTCTTTGGAGTTTTATGGGAAAAAAGGGTCTGTGTGAAAAAGCACGACTGAGTTACTTTAATGTCTTGCGTTAGATTTATCGCCTATCCAAACCGTTGGGCGCCATGTAGTGTAGTTCCTATATTCCCAATAGGCTCTGCGCATTGGAATAATATCTTCAATAGTATAGACGTAGGACTGTGGTTAACTAGGTCTTCTACTGACGATATTAGACTTAAAGTTATGTGTGCCAGCTAACTCAGAGTTCACTAGAAACTTTGTCGAATAGGCAAGGAGGAGTTGAACCTCCCTGGATAGACAAGAAGGGATTTAGTTTCTGACAACCATAGAACATGACAACTTTGCTCTCCCCTAATCAAGAGTGTATCTCTAGAGTCGTGTGAAAACAAAATACAACTATTTTACTCAGTCAGTACGTGCATTCTTAGTTTCACCAGTTTGTAGAGAAATAAGAGATGGGCGTGCTTCAATAAAAAGATGTTATTTATTGATCAGTCTCTTTTCTCATACAAGAGAAATGAATCACTATTATTGCAATACTTATAGTTAAGTAAAGTGCATACAGTAAAAACAGAATTATAAAATAATACTGTAAAAGCATTTATATGGTTTCTTAGCCATATGATACTTAAATTGGATAAAAGATATACATACATATATACATTGACTAATCGTACTCAACTGGTGCTTCTAACTACGCCTACCCCGGTGTACCTGACCTAAGCCTAATACTTGGGAGGGAGTAAGTAAGTAGCAGTTTAAGTTAAGTTTGTTTTGCCAAGAATCTGACTCAAGAATTCTCTGTAAGGAGTTAGTCAGTTCAGTACCTGGGATTTAGAAGGCTGGAGGGTTGGTATCTCTGTCACAGGACTCGATATCCCAGTTACCCGCGAGGGCGGCTGGAAACGCCGGAGGCTGGATTTCTCGGCAGGAGAAAAGGCAGCGTCTCTCTCAGCGCGTCAAAAGGGAGGGGCAGCGTCCGTGGGCTTTTCTGCATCAGCTGGGCTCTCCGGCTGATAGCTGGTGAGATAGGCCGCTGAGGCTCTGCGCACTCATTGTTTACAATTTAAAATTTTTTAAAATATTGCTTTGTGTTCTACACTTTATTTTGCCGCTTCTTAGCGCAACGTTTTATTTGTATAATTGTTGATTTAAAGAACAAATATACCTGTATCTGAACGCCGCTCCTTGGCGCAACGCTCTTTCCTCAGCCTAATTTTACTTTTCCGCTCCTGGCACCGATCCGCCACGGCTTGTGCCGTTTGCAGCGGCGGGGCCACACGAGCGCGACTTCCTCCTTCCGGCCTCACATCTTCACTTCTGCCCTGCTGGCAATTGGCAGGTTAGCGGGCTAGTGTGTAGAATAGTCTTGGCTACTTAAGCCCAGCGTAGCCTTTAGTTGGGGCTGATAGCTGGTGAGATAGGCCGCTGATGCTCTGCGCACTCATTGTTTACAATTTAAATTTTTTTAAAATATTGCTTTGTGTTCTACACTTTATTTTGCCGCTTCTTAGCGCAACTTTTAATTTGTATAATTGTTGATTTAAAGAACAAATATACCTGTATCTGAACGCTGCTCCTTGGCGCAACGCTCTTTCCTCAGCCTAATTTTACTTTTCCGCTCCTGGCACCGATCCGCCACGGCTTGTGCCGTTTGCAGCGGCGGGGCCACACGAGCGCGACTTCCTCCTTCCGGCCTCACATCCTCACTTCCACCCTGCTGGCAATTGGCAGGTTAGCGGGCTAGTGTGTGGAATAGTCTTGGCTACTTAAGCCCAGCGTAGCCTTCAGTTGGGGCTGATAGCTGGTGAGATAGGCCACTGAGGCTCTGCGCACTCATTGTTTACAATTTTAAAATTTTTAAAATATTGCTTTGTGTTCTACACTTTATTTTGCCGCTTCTTAGCGCAACGTTTAATTTGTATAATTGTTGATTTAAACAACAAATATACCTGTATCTGAACGCCGCTCCTTGGCGCAACGCTCTTTCCTCAGCCTAATTTTACTTTTCCGCTCCTGGCACCGATCCGCCACGGCTTGTGCCGTTTGCAGCGGCGGGGCCACACGAGCGCGACTTCCTCCTTCCGGCCTCACATCCTCACTTCCGCCCTGCTGGCAATTGGCAGGTTAGCGGGCTAGTGGGTTTCTCTCTACTGGTATTTAATGACGCAATGGCGGAAGCGCAGCGGACGAGCGCAGCGGGAGCGCCGACTTCGGGCCGAAGTCGTGCCTAAGTCCTGCCCGTCTGCGCTCGTCCGCGCCAGGACGGGACCAGGGGCTAATCCATCTGCCCCCGGTCATATAACATACTCCCGCTCTGCTCTACTGAGTCTACAACTACCTCTTTGTATTCTTGCTCCTATTTTTAATTGTCAAGATGCACCGTTAAAATGTTCTAAATGCGCTCTCTCTCTAGACTCTGTCCCCCCGGTTACTGATACCTTTTCATCCACTTTCTGGGTTACCCTACCTGCCACGCATCTGGCCTCCTCTACTACGCTCAAAACTTGTCCTGATTTGAACTTTATTAGCATAAATTGTCGATCTCTCGCTAAACATAAGAGAGATATTTTTGACCTCCTTGAGTCATCTAGCCCGGCAGCCATGTTTGTAACGGAAACATGGCTAAATGAGAGTTCTGGCCCCGACATCGCCATGGCTCTCCCCAACAATTACACCTTCATGGGGAGAAACCGTGTTCTCAAGGAGGGAGGAGGCATTGCTGTAATCTTTAAAAAAGAATTCTCCTGCAAATGGGAAGACTTAGATTTCCCTAATTGCGAAGCCGGTCTCTTTAAACTTCTACTCTCCCCCTACTTTACGCTGACTGGAACCCTTATCTATTGTCCCCCTGGCTCGGCCTGTGCATGGGCCTCCTCTCTCCCAGAGCTCATTGCCCCTTTGATGCTACAATCCACTAATTTCCTTATAGTGGGTGATCTAAATATTCATTTTAATCAAGCTTCTTGTGCTACTAGCACGCGTCTATTGCAGGATTTAGCCTCCTTGGATCTCCACCTACATAATTCTGGCCCTACCCACAAAGCTGGCAATCTATTAGATCCCATTATTTCGAATCTTAACTGCATCACTCACCACTCCTCTCTTCCTGTTATTTGGTCCGATCACTTCATTATAGACTTTTCAATCAAGATATCTGATCACAACTCCTCCACTAGTTTACATCCGCATAAAGCCAGTAGGAACTGGATACGATTAGATAAGGGCAAATTGAACATCTGCCTTAAACTCTAAACCTACGCTTCCCACTGTTACTACTAAGGAGGTGTCTGTCGTCAGCTCTTGGCTGACATCAGCCTTAGATTCTTGCCTCCCAACCCAGAGAAACAAGTCTCAGATCCATCATCCTCCGGCACCCTGGTTTAATGATTCACTCCGCCAGGAAAAATCCTGTTGCAAGAAATTGGAACGCATTTGGCGCTCCAATTACTGTACGGATAATAAAGCAAGATATAAGGCTGCCCTTCTTGTTTATCACTCTGCCTGTGATACTGCCAGAGCTAACCATGCTAATATTACTCTACTCAATGCCCAAAATCGACCGAAGGCCTTGTTTAAAGTAGTAAAAGGTCTTTCAGGCATGTCTTCTACACCTAAAGACCCTTGTTTGGACAGAGTACAATGTAATGCCCTGGCAAATTTCTTTCTGGAGAAAATAGAGAAGATCTATGCTATTTTTAGTGCTACTCCCAGTGTATCTTCCACTCTTGATCTTCAACTACCCATCCCTTGTCTCGTCGATGCATCTAGTTTAACTCCCATTGCCCCTCAACTCCACTCTTGGGAGCCGATTTCACCCGCACTTTTTCAAAAATATTTGCACAAAATAAAATCTGGCTCTGCTCTTGACCCTATGCCTCCACAAATACTGTGCACCTTGGATCCAGCCACACTCCAGATCATTCTGGATCTTCTGAATGCTTCACTGGCTGAAGCCACGGTCCCCAATGAATGGAAACATGCGATGGTGGTTCCATTGATAAAAAAAGCCAACGCGGACCCAAACAATCCCTCTAATTTCCGTCCTATCTCTTTGCTCTCTTGCTACTCTAAGGTTCTTGAAAAGCACGTTAACTCTCTTCTTACCTCTTATGTTGAATCCTCTAACCTTCTTCACTGTTCACAATCCGGGTTCAGGGCTGGCTTCTCCACTGAGACCACGCTTCTTGGTGTGTCTGAAACCATCAGAAGACAGGTGGACAACAGGGAGACAGTGGCACTCATTCTGCTAGATTTGAGTGCCGCATTTGACACCGTCTCCCACTCCATCTTGCTGTCCACCTTGAAATCGATGGGTATTGACGGCCCTGCCCTGGCCTGGATTACTAGCTTTCTTTCCAATCGCACCTTTCAAGTCTTTTCCTCCACTTCTGTCTCCTCTATTTTCACTTCCCCTCACGGTGTTCCCCAGGGGTCTATCCTCAGCCCTCTTTTTTTCAATCTTTATGTGAGACCTCTTGCTTTCTTGGCAGAGCAAGCAGGCCTCACGATCTATTCTTACGCAGACGATACACAAATCGTCTACTCACTATCTACTAATAAACATCTCCCCACGTCTTCCCTGCAGTCCGGGCTGATACAAATTTCCAATTGGATGCACAGACATAAATTAAAACTGAATGGTGACAAAACAGAGCTGCTTTTATTCGGCCCAAATCCATCGGTCTGGGGCCCGCAACATTGGCCTCATCAGATGGGCCCTATTCCTACCCCTTCAGCTACAGCCCGTAACCTCGGGGTCCTTCTTGACAACCAGCTGTGACTGAAGCAACATGTTGTAAAAGTCTCTGCCACCTGCACCACCATCATAAGGTGGCTGAGAAAAATCTCATGGATGCTTCCAGCTGACACCCTGAGGACTGTGGTCCAGGCCCTTGTCATCTCACGGATGGACTACGGGAACATTCTGCTCTTGGGTGCCTGTAAGTAGGTAACAAAGAAATTTCAGGTTGTTCAGAACATGGCAGTGCGCCTTATCTGTAATTTGCCTACTAGGTCCTCGGCCGCCATCCATCTGCGCAAGCTGCATTGGCTGCGCATTGAGAGACGAGTAAAATTCAAAGCTCTCTGCACAATGCACCACATTAAAACAGGTAAAGCTCCGAAATATTTGTCCTCTTTAGTACAGCACTATGTCCCGTCCCGTATGTTGAGATCCTCAACGCAAAACAAGTTTCAGATTCCCCGTGTCAACAAAGCCAAAATGGGCGGTCGCTCATTCGCTTTACTGGCACCTTCCTTATGGAACTCCATGCCTCAATCATTGCGATCTGAAACCTGTTACCTGACATTCCGTAAAGGAATTAAGACCTGGCTTTTTAACACTTAAACATGCTTGCTCATTCCCTCTTAACTTAACTCACTTTCTGTTTGCTTTAGCGCCGGGAAACCTCCGGGTAGCTGTGCGCTCAATAAATGCAATTATAATATAATAATAATAAGTAGCGCTGCTCCAAGCTCGTCACCACCGTGTCTTAGCTTAGGGCAGCGTCGGTATATTTATACCTGAAAGGTGCCATGTTTGACGTAAGGATGGACATAAGACGTCAGCAAGAATGTCATAAGGACTGGTCGTTCTTACATTCTTTACAGGAGTTCTCGAGCGAAATCAAAACAATAGCTGCGGGGGATTTCCCAGGTCTGTTGGAGGTTTGATTTGTTTTGAGAACTCGGTGTGCTTTCTAGGGGGCTGAAGGGATAGTGCTTGCTTAATGTGACAGCATGCGCTATGACCTAATCTGAAAACGGGTTTCTGTGCCGGTGTATGGACATTAGTGAATTGATAACCGGACAAGGGTCAGAAATAGGAGTATCAATATGGGTACCTAGATAAACACACTACAGAATGTGCAGTGCCTTTTCTTTGCACAGTAATATTGAACTGTTAATAATATGACATTCGGAGCCCAGTAGGATATTGCTGCATGGTGTTTGTAAGAAGGTGATGGCGGCCAGCCCCAAGGGTTGTAGGCCTACAGCTGTGTAAATTCAAAGGTGCAATAAAGGTTTTTGGAAAAAAAAAAAGAAAAAAAAAATAATAGTTCATGATGGGTAAATTTTGCCACAACAGATGGTTTTTATACAATTTACAGGTTAAGGCAATGGTGAAAGATACATTTCAGGAATTTTACTATGTTCTTAGATGACCATTCATTGCTCAGAAACTGTAATACTAGCAAGGCGGGACGGCAACGCCTGTAGCCCATTTCTTTCATTAAAGGGCCCAGCCAGATTTTCCTATGCCCGCTATAATATTTACAAAAAAAGAGTGTATGGATGGTTGCCTGATTAGAAGACTCATCACACGGACAAGATGGTAACTCCGAGTCCCAGTTATTTCTTGTAGGGAAAGAGACTAGACGATCTATTTATTTATTTATTTATTTAAAACTTATAATGCGCGACAGCTACCCGCAATGGGTTTCCCGGCGCAAGGGATAGACTAGAGTAGAAAAAGAATGGACAACACTACAGCATTATTGGCAGCTAGGGCGGCAGAAAGCAATTAAAAAAGAAAAGTTTTCAATTTTTTGCGGAAGCAAAGCATGTTAGTCTCAGTTTTCAGAGCAACAGGCAGAGCATTCCAGGATTTGGGGCCTAGATGGGAGAAAGATCTTCCCCCCCATCTTCACAAGTTTGAATCTAGGAATGACAAAGTCACAATTAGCCGAAGATCTCAGTGTACGGCTAGGCCTGTAAAATTGAACAAGACTCTGAAGATACAATGGGGCTAAGCCCTGCTTAATTTTAAAAAGGTAGCATAAGGCTTTAAATTTGATGCGGCTCGATACCTTGAGCCAATGTAGATCTCGAAGGGCCTGGGTGGCCGAGGATCTCCTCGGGATGTTGCATAGAAGTCAGGCCGATGAGTTTTGCACGACCTGTAGTTTATTTATGGTCGCAACGTCGGCACCAAGGTAGAGGACGTTACCATAGTCCAGGCGAGATGTTACTAACGCCTGGACAACGGTTCTCCTGGTGGCATGAGGTAACATCCAAAGAATTTTCTGGAGCCATCTCAGGGTGGTAAAACAGATGGCGGCCACCTTGGCTAGCCTGTTGCCTCATAGAAAGCTTGTCATCTATGAGGAATCCAAGGTTGCGTACCACCGAGACCGGTTGGGGAAGGGGACCCATAGCACAAGGCCAGTGTTGCAGGCCCCAAAGATCTTTGTGTTTCCCCAAGATAACGATCTCGGTCTTGTCACCGTTTAGCTTGAGGAGATGGAACATATTCAATCTAAACCTAATCAGGAGAAATCTTTCAAAGGTTGTAAAATTGTGGGTTAGGTAAGGCTGGATTGAGAGAGTAGTTTGTACGGATAGACAATGTTGAACCGATGATTTATGGGCTTCGTTTGTTAGCCGTAGTTCTTCTAAGTGTGCAAGCGACAGGTCTCTTAGTTTCTTCCTTGATATAGACCTAATGGTAGTTGGTTCCAGGTAAAAATGTTCCAAACCTAGGTCTTTGAAAAAACATTTTATGTAGGACAACCAGATGATTTTGTTTGAGTGGTCCAGGGCCATGCAATCTAGTATGATTTGTTTGGTGAGATCATTTTCATCTGTCAACCAGACACGATGCCATAAAAGCAATGGCTGTATCTTGGCTAGATCTGATAGATATGATAACCCCAATTCCATGTGGCACGCAAGAGTTAATACACCCCTCAGTGTCACTGGGAGAAATCATATGAAAGCATTTTCCGCCTTTTGTAAGGTGTTTGTGTCCGCGTACCCCCACACTCCCGCCCCGTACAGAGCTACTGATTGACACTTGGCTCTATAAATCTGTGTGAGCTCGACTGGTGGTCTCTTTCCTAATTTTTTAGAAAACTTTACAAGAGCCATATTAGCTCTAACAAGATGTGACTTTCTCGACTCTATTGCTGCTTTCCAGTTTAACTTATGGTCTATTATGATTCCTAGGTATGGGTATTGGGTCGTTGTAGATACTTTCTCATTGTTTAAATATATGTCCCTTGCTCTTTTTCCTCCTGGGCCTGCGTTCATAACAAAGGTCTTTTTTATGTTTATGTGCAGGTCCAGGTTGCCCATATATTTGGAGTATCTACACAATGCCTGCTGGAGCTCTAGGGGGGTACAGGCGAGTATCACTGCCTCGTCCGCGTAGAGTAGAGCGGGGATCAACCGATGTTTTATATGTGGGAGGTCCTGGCTCCCCTCCAACATGGCACCCTCCAAGCCATTAGTATAGAGTGTAAAAAGGAAGGGGGCCAGGACACAACCTTGTCGTACTCCCCTCTCCACCCAAAACGGCGCAGATAACTCGCCCTTTGTCCCAAATCTCACCCTGGCTGACGCATTTGAGTATAATACCCGAAGGAAATTTACCAGTGGAAGATCAACCCCCATATCTAGTAGCATGGACCAAAGTTTGGCGTGAGACACACAGTCGAAGGCTGATGACAAATCTACATATGCCATGTATATGCTGCCCGCCTTTGCACATATATATTTGCAAGTATCAATGTCAGATTTAATGCCTGTTCGACTGTCCCAAGGCCCTCCCGGTACTCAAATTGGAGGTCCGAGAGGATCCCACGATCGTCCGCCCACTGCTGAGATCGGGCGATAGCAGGATACCCCTTCATGGTCCCCCTTTTTAAAAATGGGAACCATGACTGATCTTGACCAAGAGTCTAACAGGCCCGCCTTACAGGCTGAATTTACTACCCTGGTTAACACTGGGGCCCAAAGATCCATGTTTGACTTAAATAGGTCTATAGGTACCCCGTCAGGGCCTGGGGCTTTCCCATTTTTACTAGCTCTAAGGGCTAAAAATACCTACTCAATTTTAATCTCTAGTGCTATTGGGTATGAAACCCCCGGTAGTGCCGAGGTTGTATTTTCCTGGATGCCTGTGTCCTGTGTGCCTTTCTCGAAAAATTTAAAAAAAATTCCCACCCAGGTTGACTCCTCAATCGCAACATCCAAGCTTGGTCCCTCTTTACCATCGCTAAGGAATGGTGATTTGACTATAGCCCAGAAAGCTGCACTGTTTTTAAGCCCACACTTTTGTGTTGTTGATCCCACAGTGTCTGTTTCAGCTCGCTCTTTCTATCCCTTAATGCTACGTTGTACTCCCTCCTGAGGCTTGATATTTCTTGAGGTACCCTCTTGGGGATTTTCAGAGCTGTTTTTAATTTTGAGAGCGCTGCTGTACATTTATGGTTGAACCATTCTACCTTTTTGGTTTCTGTTGTTTTTATCTTAACTAAAAGTGCCTTGTGTATCGCTTTGAGGACTAAACCGAAATTTCCTAGTACATCCTCATCTGATGTCTCTAGATCCAGGCATTTAAGAAGGGAGCTGTGGGCTTTTTTAAGGACTCCCCTTATAATTTCCGGGGGGTCAACCTTGTCCCATTTTATGGAAAATCCATTGATTTTATCTATATGTATTGAATTTTGCCTAAGAATGCTTGCTATACTTTCATTTCGGTGTTCCTGCAGTAGGCGAAACGTTAGAGTAAGAGCACTATGGTTACTTAATAGGTTAACCAAAATGTTGCAAAATGTTTGCCCCTTCTATCAACTGTATTTGATATCAGGATGAAATCGAAGGTGGTTTGTCTGCCCTTGCCGTGGAATGTTGGGTCCAGCATCTGGGTTAGCGGGTTTTTAGCATTAGCAATCTTTATATCTAAATCTATAAGAATTTCATTTAGCTGATCCCCAATGTGCGAATGAGAGAAGTGAGCTATAGGTTCCTCATTTTCATCTGTGATTTCACAGACGTTTTGGCTACTTAGTGGGCAGGGATGTTGGTTAAAATCACCTCCCCAAATTATCGTGGAACCTACCACTCGCCCATCTGTTAGGGGGGAAAGTTTTTGACTCAACCCCCTCAGAACCTTGAAAAGATCAGCTTCTGATAGATTATTATAGAAATTGACCAAGAGGACCGCCTCTACTCTGTTAAAGCAGAGGCAGACTATCTGATAGTTTGGTTTGAGTTCTACTGTGGTTATTACCACCCCCCCTATTGTGTTTGATATAAATATGGTTAAACCGCCTTTCGCCCTGCCAGATGCTGCTGGTATTGCGGGAGAGAAGTAGGTTTTATACCCTGTCAAATGAATTTCAGTGGTTGACCAGGTCTCCTGGAGACAAATTATGCTGTAATCTTGTATGAATTCCACCGCAGTGCCATTTTCTATCTTGGAGCAGAAACCAGCTATATTCCAGAAAATAAGCGTTATAGCAGGACCATCCTTTACCTGAGCTTTATCGAGTAGCATTCCTTCCTTTGCTAACTGTGGGTCGCCACTTTTTCTACCCGCTTGCGCCTTTTCTTTTGGAGGAGAGGGAGATCCACCCTCATTGGTACTAGAATTATTATTGTCTACTACGAGTTTTCCCGTACTCTTTTGTCCTACTATTGGACTGCCCATGTCGGGAGATTGTAATGGGCTACCTCTGTTCTCAATGGTTTGGGCTTCTATATTACTACGATAGTTACATGCGGGAGAGTCCCCCAAATCCCAGCCGTAGAGTCAGTCGACTCCTTCCAACCCCGCAAGCATGGAATAATGGTTAAATGTGGGGATGTTAAATCCGGGTAGTTGGTGTTATGACCACGTATGAAAGGTGGACGAGGGGGTCTCAACACTAACGACTTGGAGGTAAAAATAGGTTAAGTCCCGTGTAGTGATTCCTTCCCCACCTCTGTCGTCGAACCAATCCCCAATGTGTTTGGTTACTCTGTGATCCTTAAAGTTTATGATGATCACATCCCCCCTTAAGTCCTTGGGTCTGTGGCCCAGCCACCCTAGTCTTCTAACGTGGAGTATTTCCCCGTTTATATTTGGAGGTAACGGCCTATTGTTTGCCAACCAATGAACCACCTTGTTCTTCAGGGTTTAAAAGTCTTCAGTCTTTTCTTCCTCTAATTCTGGTACCCCCGTCAGAATCACTACGTAGGGGGCAGCCTGTGGAGGAAGGTCTACCTTCCTCCTATATACCCTTGGGGGGTTAAGGTGGAATTGAGTCCTGTTATCTTCAATCTGGCTTTTTTCAATTTGGCTAATTCCTGATTTTTGGGCTTGAACTTCCCCTTTTTTCCATTGGGATTTGTGTGACCCTTGACTATTTTACTAGTGGTCTTGCTTTCCTGCTCTGATGCAGATTGTATTTCCTTGCTATGTTTTTTGTCTAATGATAGGGATGATGGGTATGGATTACAATAGAGGTTTTTATGTGTGTTTATTATTAGTTCCCTGGTCTGGTCTGCATTCTTCTTTATCATGTTATCGAATTCCCCCATTTTTTCTGACATATTTTTAACGCTCTGTACTAGGGGAAGTATTAGCGACCTAACTAATTGTTCCATATTCCCCATTAATTCTTTCATGAAGAGGGAATTCGGGGGTTGATGCTCCGACCCACTTTTCCTAGCTGGAGTGCATGGCTTCATATGTGTACCTTCCTTCCTAGGTGGGCTCTGTGCTGTTTTTGGTGTCTTAGCACTCCCACCTTGGTGATTGCCCCCCCCTATGTTTTCTCTTTTTTTGCGGGATGGTCTGGGCCTGTTTGATGTTAGGAGGGATAGGTCTTGGTGAATCAACAAGAGATTGATCCTCAGATGAAATTTCTAATGGTGTATCTACCTGCGATACATCTTTATTCGATTCCGTTGATTTATTCTGATCTCGTAACTGAAGTGGGATGCTAATGTCACCCTCAGGATTTCCCCCCCCACTCTGGTCTGGTGGAGTAATAACTGTTTTGATCATCCCCAGAGATGAGTGTTTGTTATGCATGGGGGAAGACAGGGATAATCTGGTTGGCATGGGCTGTAACTCCAAGGGTACATTGCCTCTAGTGGGGGGTCTGATGTACGTGATTGCAACTTGATGAAAGCCTGGCAGGGATACAATAGATGGAGCAAGAAATGAGTTGTGTGAGTTAATGGTGGTCACAGATATGTTGGTTGATGACAAAGGGGGAAGAGACCCAGCAGGAAGGGAAAGGTGTCTCTCTGTATGCTCAATTGCATTTGCCACCTCCCCAATAGTTTTCTGGAGCATGCGGTCGATCGCCGTCAGACTGGGTAGAGTGGGTTTTAACACCCCCTGCTTCTTTGTTACTGGAGCAGGCATTTAAGTAGACTATTTTATTAGCTATTTTTCCCCTGTGTTAAATGCTGAAAGGGATCAATGCACGATGGCCAGGTGCAAGAATCCCGGGTTGAGACTAGTTGCGCTAAGAGTTACTCCGTTATTCTGTAGCACATGTTAGCAAAAGTCAGAAGCAGACTGCCGTAGCCAGGTGGATGATAGGTCTTACTTGAGGATGCAAGCTGTCTCAAGAATATCCTTTCACAGGGCCAAGAGGGGGGGCCCAGCCCGGCCTCCCCCGGCACCTGAACGGCCACAAAATGGTCCCGCCCTTGTCCCGGGCTTCTCCCGCGTACGTCCCACGACGCGGAGGGAGACCTGTGATTTTTATGTGCCTCCGGGCGCAGGCTGTTGGTCAGTGGCATCAGCCACAAAGGCTCTTGGGGGCTGTAGTCCCCCCCTCTCGGCGGCCGTGACGCGAGGTGGAATGGCGTCGCTGGTGGCGGGGGGGGACCTGGGCAGGAGCTGGAGCCCACAAGTGAGAAGCGGAGGAGCAGCGGCGAATCAGGGCGTGTAGCAGGAGCCCGTAAAATGAAGCACCTCAGAGAAGCTGGCGAGGTAGGTGAAAGTGTAGACAAAAGTTCCCCGCTCTGCCAAGGGAGACCTGTGATTTTTATGCGCCTCCGGGCGCAGGCTGTTGGTCGGCGGCGTCAGCCGCAAAGGCTCTAGGGGGCTGTAGTCCCCCCCCTCTCGGCGGCCGTGACGCGAGGTGGAATGGCGTCGCTGGCGGCGGGGGGGACCTGGGCAGGAGCTGGAGCCCACAAGTGAGAAGCGGAGGAGCCGCGGCGAATCAGGGCGTGTAGCAGGAGCCCGTAGAATGAAGCACCTCAGAGAAGCTGGCGAGGTAGGTGAAAGTGTAGACAAAAGTTCCCCGCTCTGCCAAGGGAAACCTGTGATTTTTATGCGCCTCCGGGCGCAGGCTGTTGGTCGGCGGCGGCAGCCGCAAAGGCTCTAGGGGGCTGTAGTCCCCCCTCTCGGCGGCCGTGATGCGAGGTGGAATGGCGTCGCTGGCGGCGGGGGGGGGCCTGGGCAGGAGCTGGAGCCCACAAGTGAGAAGCGGAGGAGCCGCGGCGAATCAGGGCATGTAACAGGAGCCCGTAGAATGAAGCACCTCAGAAAAGCTGGCGAGGTAGGTGAAAGTGTAGACAAAGATAAAGCAGGGAAGCTAATCAGCTGGATTGACAAGAAGGAGTGGGCTAATAGACTGGTGCCGGACTGATAGACGCCAACAGCAAGTCCATAACCGACCTGCAGGAAATAGTAAACCAGTTTGCTGCCCACTATGGGGTGGTATACTGTACCAGAGTGCCATACACTGAAGAAGACTCCCAGTCACTAATTAAAGACATAGCGCTCCCTATTCTGTCAGCAGAAGACCAAAATCTGCTTGAAAGTAATTTGACAAATGACGAAATAGAGCAAGCTATTAGGACTCTCCAATCCGGCAAGGCCCTAGGCCCAAACGGCATACCTATTGAGCTGTACAAACTTAAACTTGATACGTTAGCCCCATACCTGCGTGCCATATTCATAGAGAGTAAAGAACTGGGGATGCTGCCATTGGATCAGAGGGTGGCTACACTACTCACCATTCACAAGGAAGGGAAACCAAAGACTGACTGCACCTCCTATCGGCCGATCTCTCTGCTTAATGCGAAACCAAAAATCCTGGTTTAACTCCTGATGACCTGCCTTGTGAAGGTGATCGGAGTTCTGGTCCATCCTGATCAATCAGGCTTCATGCCGCACCGAAACACTGCTTTGAACCTGCTTAGAGTCCATGGAGTCTTGGGGGGAATAGCCACGATCCAGGAAGCAGCTATAATAGTGTTGTTAGATGCGACCATGGCATTTGACACCATTGAATGTCCGTTTCTCTTCGCAATCCTCGCAAAGATGAGGTTTGGATCGAGTTTCGCCCAGTGGGTCAGGCTTTTATATTCAGAGCCATTGGCACAGGTCGTAGTCAACAATAAAAAATCAGAGACGTTCCAATTGAGCTGGGAAATCCGGCATGGATATCCCCTCTCCCCTCTCCTGTTTACTCTTGCACTGGAACCACTGGTGGCATGGATTCGTAGGGATTCCGCAATACGGGTCTTTGTTGATCCCCGGAGTGGGAAGACCGCATCTCTCTATATGCAGACAACAGATGTATGACATTGCAACGCATGTTTTTACATCGCATGCCTTTACAACGCAAGTATTACAACGCAGTCCATTACAACGCATAGTGCTTTGGGGTGCTGGATAGTGAATAGTTTAATTTACTATTCCAACTCCAGTCCCCGTGGACACTAGGGAAGGTTATTGGATAGTAAATTAACCTATTCCCTATCCTAGAGCGCCCCCCAGAGCAATGCGTTGTAATAGTTTGCATTGTAATGGTTGCGTTGTAAAGGCTCTGCGATGTAAAAGTTGCGTTGTAAAGGTTGTTTACCGCAGACGACATCCAGCTATTCCTGGCCTCCCCCAAAGCATCACTCGTAGGGGTACTGGACATCTTTGTGGTGTTTGGGAGATACTCAGGATTTTCCATTAATTTGGGTAAGTCCCTTTTATACATCCTTCGAGGTGAAGGGCTGTTCTATCCAAATCAGCACAATGGGCTTCAGAAATCTGGGTATCTTTGTCACCTTAGATCCAACACTCCGATTTGACCGCAACCTACTCCCACCATTGCAAAGATTAAAGAGAGACATAGCAAGCTGGAAAACACTACCACTCTCGCTTCTGGGCAAAACGGGCATCTTCAAAATGATGCTGCTTCCCCGTTTCCTGTATGCACTACGGAACTCTATGGACCCAGTTCCATCATCCTACTTTAAAGTAATCGAGAGCCTGCAGAGGGATTTGATGTAGGACGGGAAACTCTGTATAGCTCTGACTAAACTCACGCTAAATTGGTTTGATGGAAGGATCAGTTTTCCAGACATAAAAAAGTACCACTGGGTAGCCCACCTTGCACAGACGGCCCAGGATATGCCATGGAGAGGTGGCTCCTACCGGGAGGGAACTACAGCAGGGCACTCTATTTGAAACCAGTGATACCTCCTAACCGGGCCCACTAAACAATCGGTCCATATATGGCACGCTGCAAACAAAAGTCTGGGATGGGAGCAATAACTGACATTGGCCGCTCCCCTATGGAACGTCAAGAGGCTAGGCGATTTGTGGAGGTCGAAAGGGATTCAATAAATCAGATCTCATCGGTATTTCGAAAATTGGTGACTTATGAATAAAGGGAGACGTAACTACGTTTGTCACCCTGCAGCACAAACACGAACTAGCTGACTCAGAGTACTTTAGGTACCTACATGTCTGCCACGCCTTACAAACACACCTTTCCAAAGGCTCTTCTCCCCCAAAATCCTCACCACTGGAAGACAGACTAATAGATGGCTATATGCCTGAGAAAGGAATATCACTAACATTCAAGAAACTGATTAACAACATGGCAGACCCCCTCCATCAAGCAAGAGAGAAGTGGGAAATAGATGGCATTGAACTAGACTACGAAGAGTGGCAGGAAGCAGTCGCCTCCCCTAGAGAAGTAGCAATCTCTGCCAGACCGAGGCTAGTTCAACTTACAATTCTTCACAGAGTGTATGTTACAGGGCCCTGTTTGGTGCACTTGGGAAGAGCAGAGAGTGGAGATTGCAGGTGACAGTGTGGTCGCGAGGGCACATTCATGCACATAATATGGGAATGCGACCACATACAAACATACTGGCGCAAAACATATGAAATCATTAACTAGGTACTTGCAGTAGTCCTCCGTCCAGAAGCACGGAGATGCCTTTTGAACATATGGGAACCAACAGACCCGAATAGCCAGAACAAACAATGGGTCACATTAGGGATAATGTTGGCAAAGAGAAATATTTCACAAGCATGGGGAGCCTCGCAGCAGCCCAAAATAGAGGCCTGAAAAGCAGACCTAGACGGGTGTATGTTAAGGAAAATGACAATGTATGTGGCAAGGGGCTGCCCCAAGAAGTGGTCCCGTATATGGAACCCCTGGAACACCGACAGAGGGAACATTTGTAACCCACCTTGCAGCGCCAACACAGAAGACTCACCTTCTCCATGAAAATGTCCTCACGTGTGATATTATGCAATCCTCTTTAAGAATGTATCTGAACATAGAATGTAGTTTTTGATTCCTCTTCATTGTATGCTAATTGTCGATGAATATGTTCAATAAAAAGATATATTAAAAAAAAAGAAATGCATTATCAAAAAGCCATATCCATGTCTGTCGACAGAGATAGGGCCATATAAATTAGGGGTTTGCCTCATACTTGCACCACGCTTGATGGTACATGTGTAATGCAAACCTCAGAGTCAGAAATGTTAAGACAAACAAAGCCATTTTGTGTGCATTTGAAAGGCATAAAGATCCAAAGCAATAGAACGAACTCTAGAACCATTGACCGGGTCGTGCCTGCTGGGACTATTCCCCCGACCACCCAAGCGCAAAATAGGCACACAATTCTTGGACCTAGCATTAATTCTAGCTAAGAGGAGAACAGCATTAACTTGGAAATCCACCTGTGGCCCCAAAATTGGTGAATGGAAAAGAGATGTGACCCACTGACCGGGAGCTATGGGGAGGACCTTGGTCAGAGAAGATGCATTGGAGACTGATACGCAACACCATGGCAGAACCCTGGAGATAAGTCCTTGCAACTGGGAAACCCCGAGGGAGGAGGAGGGGGGATCTCGTAGTGAGACTGAAGAGGATGGAGATAGTTCCCACTCGGATGAAGATCAGGACCAGGTAGCCGGAGTAACTAGCAGGAATACAAATGTATGCAGACAAGTGTAGTAACACAACAACGGAATAGGTGTCACATGGCCACCGTGAATAGACTGAAAGCTGCCCCTTGGCTCCACTATCCAACCTGGCGTGCCCGAGCTCTGGGTAAACTGATCCAATAACACACTGTGGGTTGTAAGAACACTGAGGCTGAACTGCGGCCCACTGGGCCCAGCGCCCCCGGCCTCCCCTTCACTCACCCCCCAACCCCCAGCACCCTTTCGTTTCCTCCTGACACAGTTATATTCCGGCGCCATCCTGCACAGAACAATTGTTAATAAGTAGTTATACGCTGCATTATACAATATGGGTCACTTCCTCTAGGTGCTCCTTTTCTCATACCAAATGGAATTTGACTACAAAATACAAACTGCATATATTATATGCAAGCTCTAGGCCGCCAAGATCATATAAAATTTCTCATAGATTTAAGTTCATGAAACTCGACATATACTGGGCAGTTAAGCATTGGAACTGTGCACCGTGGAACACTATGAGCTGATGTATCTGACAGATGTTGAACTAAATTGCTAATAAAAATCTGTTTACAGAAAAAACCTGAGGAATGCACGGCTATCATTAACAAACAAGATATACTGTAGTCAAGGATTGCGGAACCCGTCAGTCTCAGGTAGGACAAGCTCGGAATTCTGTTTGGTATTCACGTATTCTTCTTCTCTTACAGAAGCAATAGAAATGGAGGAGGACAATGCAAGCAAGAAGCCCTCATAAAAGGCAATGCGTGTTTACACAGCAACCACTGAGGCAAGAATGTATTTTTCCCAAAAGATGAACTTAAATAATAAACTCAAACTTAGTGAAATTGCTAAATAAAAATTAACCTTCATCTGCTGTTATTAGGAGCAAATCATGCGAAAACAAGACAACACCATCCTTCTACCTGAAAACATTCTGTTTTCGAAAGTAACCCTCTGCTTGCACACACACAGTACCCACATGATGCACTTTAAGAAAAGAGAAGTGTTAAAGTGCTTGCAACTTTCAGGGAAACGTAAGGCAGAAAGTAGGTCGTGAACACTGATGGTTGTAAAGAGAGAATATTTTCCTAGCATTATTGGAAGTCTGTAGGTGAGACCAGCGTTTAAAAGGTAGGGCTTTGGCAGCTGTGATATGGCCTTCATTCTAGAAGCTGAACTGGTCATTGTGGAGAGGTTTGATGGAGGCGTGCAAGTGTTCGAGTAAGTATAGTCTCCTAAAGCCTAAAGCCTTTGCAGGATGCAAAGTGCTCTGTCATAGCTGTGAGGGTCCCATAATGAGGACATGGGCAGCATGTTACTGCCTCCTGGGTAAATGGAGCTCAGGGGGCAGTGATGCATGTACATGTGCCAAGTAATGCCACTAGCTCCAAGTTCAGGATACTTACAAATTAGTATGGACTATGCACACGGTGCTGCTGGTGTCAGGAAGACAACCTCACAGACAGCGGCAATCTCGTCATGGAATATGGCTGTTGTGTCATGATGATGAAGTGGTGGGGATATTGGAAAGCTGACGTCGTCTGAAATCATTGTTGTTTCCCGGTCAAAGAATGTACTCACCTAAGTGGACCAATTCATAATGAAGTTGACGCAACATCTATCTTAGATGAAGAGATTCCCCACAAATGCTTTAACATGCTTATTTGAAACGCCAATTCAGCTCCTCAGCAAAAGAAGGTAGTATCATCATCTCCCCGTGCAGCACCATGTGGTCAATCCACTCCGTTACTGGCACCACAACCCAAAAGACAAGTATGTAATTGCAAGCCAAATTTATTCTCCTTGCAGCTAGCAAAAGCACACACAAGGGGAATTCTCTCTTGTAAATTCGTTGTTACCTAATGGCATTGGCATGGCAGTCGTCTTAGAAAATTCTATGCCTGCGAAGCACTTTTTCTTTTCTAGACACCTCAAAAACATTTACCGGAAAACATTTAAATCTGGAACATTATGTCGGCTGATATCAAAATATGAGTTTTATCTCATTAGGTCAAGGTTTGAAGTGCATTTTCCCAAACAAGCAAGGGATCTGGTACAAACCTCTTCTCTGTTCGTAGTATTTGCGTTGACATTTGCTCAGGGAAGCAGCTAACACTTTCTGTAGCCTGACCGAAAACATCTTATCTTCAAAGCAAGCTCCTGCGCATGAAGTGCAACTTTTATATGTCTAAAAACCAGACAAGTTTTAACAGAGATTCCATACTTCATTTCAAATTCTTTTTCAGATAAATTAACAAATTGAACATGTTCATTTTCTATGAAATATATAACCATCCGTATTGTCAATTTGTTAGTAAGTCACTTCTTTCAGAGTTTCTAATTAATTTAATTAGTTAAAACACATGTTTAGTACCCACTGCGCCATAATGTACTAAAGAATCAATTAATACTGCAATAACCTTGTGACAGAGTTGGGCTGAGGCATATGTTGGTCTATATGTCTATATGTCTGTGTTCCTGAAATAATTTTGGAGATGGTGCTTTGAATGTTCTGTCTAAGGCTTGTGCCCGTTTTTGTTACCAAGCTATTAAATGTGTATTTCCCTGAAGTGTAACTATAGATGGGTAGATTTATGAGTTAAATAAACTTATCAAACTAATATGAACTCCACATCCACCCAACGAGGCAGAATCAATCTCTTAAACAAAAATGGTCTTCAAAATCATATATATGCTACCTTTCACTTTTTTTTGTACCTCATTACTCATACACAAAGTTACATCATTGAAGCAACCTGACTACAACAAAACCTTCTCCCACAGAGGCCAAACTTTGAACCTTTACTCTTAAGACCATAGATAAAGATGCCATGTGAGCTTACACAACTCTATCACTCTCTGACATCAGGGACTCTTTCTTAGAACTGCTAGGTATAATGGAGGTCAAAGGATGCTCTATACAAATTAGTACTTGAGAATACTTGCGAGTACCAGGAGTAGAACGCCCCAAGGAACAAAGGGGCATTTTCCAAGCCTCTATCGCCACCACAACGTTACTTTTCAGGACATTGAAGTGGTGATAGGCGCTTCACCTTATTTACAAGGCTGCATTAAGCCACTGAACATGGCTTAAAGCCGCCTTGTGAATAAGGCCCCCTTTCACGCAATGGGTGCTGCATAGAAACAGCAAAAGGCCATTGATTGTTTATGTGCAGGAAGGTCTCCCTTTCTGCACATAAACAATCTTTTTTTTTTAAATGACATTTGGCAACTTCTATGTGTGCTGCTTTAAGCAGCACTCATAGAAGTTACAACACGGCATTTAAAGATTGTTTATGTGTAGGAAGGAAGACCTTCCTGCACATAAACAATCTTCCCCTCAATTCAGACACCCTTGCACTATGGTGTAAGGGTGCATGCTTTAGCACTAGGGTGCTAATTTTAGCACCAGCGCAGGGGGAAATGCAGGGCTGCACCATATTGTTGTAAATATGGTGCAGCCCTGCATTTCACAAGTTGTCGAGCATGGCGTTAAGCGAAGGATGCTAACGCCGCCCTCTGCCACTTGATTGTAATATGCCCCAAAAAGCCACCTAGTTGCTGAGTCCTCATTGTAATACAGTCCTTTCAGGGCTTACAGTTTTTATCAGAGTCAGACCAGGACTGGAGCAGAGATTTAGCTTTAGGAACTTCAGAGATAAGAGTCCAGACTGGTGTAAAGATGGAACTGACAGGGCAAAGGCGAGCTGGCAGGACTGGAGTAGAGCTACATCACGAGAAAAGAATCCAAAGCCAGAGGGGTTGCAGCACACCACATTGCTAAAGGCTCATTTATGCATGGATAGCAGGACCAGCTGGCAGGAAGGAGCTGGTTTCTGAACCGGAACTGATAGGCCAGATGGGACTAGGTAAAGAAGAGAAATCACTTGAAAGCGCGGGACCTGCTCAGAAACAGACAAAGCCTACACTATAAGGAAGGGCTGACAGAAAATTGAGTCTCACCAAAGGGATTTGATCCGACGTACCAGACTTGCAGCCAGGTCTGGCAAACAGCTGCAACGCTCACATTCCTCTTCGCTCCACTCCTCACTAGAGCACAGCTACATATGACATGATAATAGCACTTCTGTGACTCAAAGTTAACTAAAAGTACTATTTCTGACTTGTCTTTCCAGTATCCGTAACTTGCACCCTGATTTAGAGTATATATTTGATCCAGATTGATTAAAAAAAATCATAATACATAATACATTTCCTCACATAAAACACGAAGAGCTGGAAAGTGTATGCTGCACACGATAGACATGGTGACACATGAGGCAGAAAGTAGTGTATGAAGAGGCACTGTAAAAGCGTGCTTTAAAAAGCGTGCCTAGTGATTTTGATGTGCTTTTTGCTGAAAATGCTCTAATTGGAAAAAGTGGTGCAAAAACAAGTAGCAATGAAGTACAGGTTCGAGATTTTGCAGATTGATACTAGAGACTTTGGGCCATATGTATCAAGCACAAATGCGTTCGCAAATGCCTAAATTCGCAGAATTTTGGCGTTTTCGAACGCATTTTTGCTAAATGGTATGTATATAGCAAATCTGCGTGCAAAATAAGGAATCGCAAAATTTAAGATTCCTTATTTTGCAATTGCATTTAAGGAATCGCAAATTTTGCGATTCCTTAAATGAAATGTAAGAAGCACCAAAAAAGTGCAATTTCGCCTTAAGGAATCGCAAATTACCGCCAACTTCAAGTAGGTGGTAATTTGCAATTTCTTTGAAAAATTCACTTTTTTGCATTTTTCAAGGTGCTATGTGAAGCACATTCATGCCCTAAGGGCATGTATGTGTGCCACATGTGCACCCATGCTTGTTTCAGGGGTGCAACAGGGTGTCCTTTGGACACCCCTGCACCCTGGAAATTGCATTCTCAATTTGCGATTCTCAAATTGCTAATCGCAAATTGAGAATGTCTTCCCATTCATTCCTATGGGCCTCTGGGCCCATAGGAATGAATGGGGAGGTATTCCTTAATTGCGAATCGCAATTTGAGATTCGCAATTAAGGAATATGTAGGATACACACAATTTATTGCAAGTCCTACATACATAGCATTTTGCCATTCTCAAATAGCAATTAGCAAAAAATCGCAATTTGAGAATCGCAAAATGACTTTTTGGTACATATGGCCCTATGTAGTTTATGAAATATGACAAACGATTTAGTAGAATTAAAATGTGAAAAGTTACATTTATATGAATATTGAAAACTTTTGTGGTAGTAGGTACTTCTGTTAGTCATTTTAATGTAATACTATTGTATCAAATGTATACATTCTTCATTTGAAATTGATTTAATTTCATTACTTTTGAAGTAACATCAGAGCTAATTTTATTTAAGCGTACAATGCTAACTTAAAGGACTTCACAAAACACAAAATGTTTTTCTAATGTTTACCATTGCCCTGATTTAATAAAATGGATTGTTCTTTGCAAGTAAAATGTTGCATATTTTGTCTTGTATCCTTCAACACTCTGAAATTCAATGCTTTTACAACATTCACAGTGAAATATTCCTGTGGCAATAGAATTTCAGCTATGGCTATGAGTTACAACTTGGGATTTCTTCTCTATCCATGTTAGGCCTGTGAGGACTCGCAAACCTTCTTTCCTCATGACTAGCATGGGAACCCGCATGATGTTCCAAATCATATTAGGTGACTTGATGTGAACTGAGACATATGATAGACTTTCAATGGTGATGTGTTGCTACGTCATTGGACTTTGCTAAAGCTCTATAAAAGAAGAAACCCAAAGGAGGGGCAACAACTGCCATTCTGATTTTTCATACTTAAAATACCAATGCCATGCTGATTGATCTTTACTTTTGGGACTGTTTGTTGCTGCTACAATAAGTATGCCAAACCATTTCTATTTTTTAAAATTCCTATTATACTTTTAAGCTTTAAGTTAAATGACTTGCCCCTATTGGACTTTAAATTTCAACTTTTCCCTTTGTCTTGTAGGTTCTGCACTGTTAGAATTTGAACCATACTTCTGCGTTAGTAAAGTAGGACTTTGTACTCTAAATTTAATACCCTTCCTCTAAAGATTTGTCTAAATGGTTGGCGCTTCAATTGAAGACATACAATTCTTGATCAAAGTCCTTACTGCTCATTCTGATGAAGTTTGAGTCTTTAATACAATAACCAAATTAATCTAAATTTGTCTGAGTTCAATATTGAGTCCGACTGATTTTCCATTTTGACTGTGATTAGTGTTTAAATGTGTTGTAGAGAGAATCAGTGAGCACTATCAGAACATCAGGTTTTACATCTCTTGTTTAGTACAGCAATTTCTGAGCTCTTGGTTTGCATGATTCTCACTCAACTTAACTTTTTAGGAGGGAGGGTCTTCAAGTCGCTATTCTTTATATCTACAGGATAGTCTTGTGAGTGGTCTTGTGATCTGTTTTCAGACATGTAAGTTGGCTGTCAATTAATGATCCTCATTGCACTGCTAAGGTGGAGTTTAGTCACCCTAAATTCCACCCCTCCTATTGGCAGAGAAAGATTCATCAGAGGATCATTGTCTCTGTGGTAAATGCAAGTGCTACAGACTACCTAATTGTAGTGAGCCCAGTACGGTTAGGGTGGCAAGGAGAGTAAGCATACAATAATTGAACTTTAGGCTGTGCTCTACACTGCAACAGAGGTAATTCTGATTTTCAGCACAGTGGGGAAACAGCCTCAAATGATTTCAGTGCCAACTTTTAAGTCTGATGACGTACATATTGTGATACTAACCTGTGATGTTTTACTCCTTGATGCAAATAAAGCAGATTTAAAGTCTCTGAAAAACATCTTTAAAAAACAATATTACCCATTTAAATTTCTGCACGAAAAAGTAAGTTAAACTCGTATCACTTTCAACCATACCACACGCATACATCAACGTGATGGAAGTAGCAAATACTACAGACATAGCTGGTGTAACGATTTGCACGTAAAAGAGGGAGAGTGATACCTACATTTTGATACTGTATCATGCTCTGATATTCAGTGAAACAGAATTGCTGGCAGCAGACAAACATCAAGCACTGAGGGTAATAATCACAATGAAGATTGGTATTTGGGTACTGCAATAATTGGCAAGTTGTCCTGCTCTACTGATTACTAGGCTTGGGTACCAGTGCACTTACATTCACAGTCAAATAGCTTGTCCATACTAATATAGGTGTTTATATTAGGTCTAAGTTAATTTTGTTATTTTTACTGTGAATTTTGTTCGCCATTTTACAGTCTCGTATGTCTGTGACTGGTTTGAGGGGAACAGAAAAACTGTGGCCAAGAGGTGTTTTTTTCTTAAACCAGCCTCCTTCTGGTATCTCAAATCCCTTTTGTGCACTAGGTATGCCCTTGAGTTACATTTTTTATTCAAGGTACCAGTCAAGATGTCTTAAACAGTAGATGCAAATTCACATAACTTTGTGAAAATTGGCCGTTTTTCTCAGAGAAAATAGCAATTTCATTTATCCGTAGCTAAAACACACTGAAACAAGTGCAGCATTTACGCTGGTTTTAAACTTGTTCTAGTCGTTATTTTCCTATGGGCTGGACATAAACCGCCTAATACAATGCAGGGCTGAAATGTAAACGATTTACTTTGAAAACCCACAAATACGGGGAGCAGATAGGATGTGGGGTGGGGGTACGGGTCTTGAATAACAGAGCCATCTGAAGTAGAGTGACCCAATGGTTTGCCAGCATTATTAAAAAACAAAAACGGTATTTGGGTAATTAACAACAAGGCTATTAAACTGTTCTGACCTCCTTCATTGTTCAAACAGACCACATATGGTGGACATGTATGTAAATCAAGCAAGTCTCAGGGTATGACACTGTTTCTTTTTTTTTTTTTACAGATATTATTTGACTTATTTGCATTTCCATTGTTATCATGTCAGGTTATTTGCAGACATATATAGATTACACTATTGTTCTCTTTGTTTTTTCTGTTGTGTTGTTAATTCTTAGAAACATTTCAAAAAACCTAAATTCAACTCCCATTTCCCCCTCCCCTAATGAGTCACTTAGTCTAGCTTATTATTTTCAGCATTGCATGTTCATTTTTTTCACTTTATGCTTTATTCTTGTCTGGGGTCTGTGCTGTGTAGGGAAGGTCTTGTGTCTGTCTTTTAACCTTATTCTCCTAGTAATCCCCTCTCATTGTCTCTTTCCGGTGGTGGCGAATTTGATTGAGCTTCTGCCGTCTCATCTAGGTCTGAGGCCCACATGTCATCTAGTAGTCTCCCCCAGGCTCTCACAGTTTCTAGGTTCCCTATTCCTCAGTTTTCTGCCTCTGTCCACTTCTCCAGCTCTCTTTTCCAGATCTCTATTCTTGGCCCCCTTGTAGCCTTCCAATTCTTCGTAATTTCTCTCTTTGCTAATACATATGCTCGGTCTTGAAACCTCCCAGTAACCTTTGACTTGACTGTGTGTGGGAACCAGTTTTGTATGCAGTGTAAAGTATTAAGGAAGGCAGGTTTCCTTTCCAAAGAAGTTTATTCCAAGTACAGGGTAAACAGGTGGAGTCAGGAAGCACAGCTGTACAGTAGCTCAGGAAGGCTTCAACTGCCTCAACATGGAATACGAATCTACTCGTATAATACATTCTACAAGATAGCTCGTTCTAACACGAGCCTTAAAGCAACACACAAGAAGTAATTAAAAGCACAACATAACACATCCCCCCCCTCACAATAATAACCAATGAACTCCAAAGAAGAAGAACAAACAAAATAAAGAAAAAGAAAATTGAAATAATTCTTAATAAATTACTTAATGTAGTCCTTTAACCAATACGGCAACATTCGCGTCCTATTGGAAACTTTAACAGCAGGTAATGTGGGTGTTGTAACTATACCACTATTAACACTATTTTCACTCATACGACTGGTGTCAATAGAGCTGGGTTCATGTTCTGCATTACAAGGTTCATGCAAAGATTCATTGACTTGACATTCAGGAGAAACTGGAGAACCAGTTACCACCTCCCCCTCCTTTAATTGAGGAAGGGAAACATTAGGTGCAAGATGGGATTGCAATTCGCTGCCATGAAAATAATCTTCAACCCAATCAAAGTTAGTACGTTTGTCCTTCACAATCTCACTCTCCTTATGATTCTGAACAATATCCAAGGCTACATCTTTCAAATTCCATACCTTGCCGTCACTTAACCTGACTGAATTCCTAAGAACTTCGAGAACCTGTTTAGGCGAATCAAATTTATTCTCCCCTTTTAAAACTTTGTAAGGTTTTTTTTAATCCTGACCCAATCTCCAGTTTTTACAATGATATCTTTCACACTATGGCGCTGATTATAGTAAGTTTTACTCTTGTCATGTACCAATTCCAAATTCCACTTGACCTCAACCGGTGACCACTGTTGTACACTGTCTTTAAATAACCAGCTAGGATTAACCTTACACTTGGGTAACCTGCCTCTCATCATCACAAAAGGGGAAACTCCTGTGCAACTATTCAAAGTCACTTTGTAAGACCAGACAGCCTTTTGTATTTCCACTTTCCAATCTAACCCCTTGTAATTTGCAGCTTGTAAAATACCTTTAATCACCCTGTTGAAGCGTTCAACAGTTCCATTCCCGGTGGGATTATACAATGAGGTCGTTTTGTGTGTAATACCACACTTCACAAAATAATCTTTCGCTATTCTAGACATGAATTGTACACCATTGTCTGTTAAGATATTAACCGGTAAACCTTCCACTACAAAAATCTTATCTAAAAATTTCAACACAGCCAGAGTATCTACCCTGTCCACGAATTTAACCACAGGCCACTTGGTAAACAAATCGATAGCAACCAAACCATATTCTTTCGGGTCCCCTACCGGACCAAATATGTCCACAGCAACTGTTTCCCAAGGCATGCTAGGAATGAGTCCATCACTCATAGGTGGTCTCAAAGTTCTCAAAGATTTGTCTGCAGAACTGCAAACAGGGCAACTTCTGACAAAATTTTCTATCTCACTGTCAATTTTGGGCCACCAAAACAAACTTTTAACTGTTAACTTAGTCCTTACTATACCAAAATGTCCCTCGTGACACAATTGTAGGATCTTTCTTCTCAACCCAGAAGGTGGAACAATTCTGTCCCCTCTCATTAAAACTTCCTTCTCAATTGATAACTCAGATCGTATCTCCCAGAACAACTTCACAGAGCCAGATAACAATCTTTCTTTTGGCCAACCTTGACAAATGAATTTTGAGACTTCTATTAATACCTTATCTGCATTATGTTCTCTTATCCAATCCTCCCTGCTAATCGCTGGGAACCCAGAATCATGTATAAACGCCACACTAATGTTCCCCCAAGGATCGTCAACGCATTCTTCCAGAGGGGAAGGAAGTCTTGATAGACAGTCAGCAACAACATTGTCTTTCCCCGGTACATATGTGATACTGTAAATGTATTCTTTCATGCGCATAGAGATCCTTGCCAGTCTAGCAGAAGCAGTAGCAGTGCCATCAGTGGATAAAATGTGGACTAACGGTTTGTGATCCGTCCTGATGTGAACCATTTTCCCCCAAACAAATGCACGAAAGTGTTCCAAGGCCCAAGCGCAAGCCAAAGCTTCCCTCTCAATGATAGGGTATCTGCTTTCAGCTGGTGACAAAGCCCTGGATGCAAATAAGATGATTCTGTCTTTACCCTTTTCATCCACTTGTGACAATACTGCGCCCAACCCTTTATCGCTTGCATCAGTAGTCAGACAACAGTCCAAATTAGGGTCAAAACTAGACAAAGCACTCACTTTCTGCAACTCCCACTTGATTTCAGTAAACTCTTTCTCACATTCTCTAGACCATTCAAATTTCACATTTTTCTTCAGCAAGGATCTGATGTTATATACTTTAGAAGCGAAGTTCTTAATGAACTTGGCGCAATACTCAGCCATACCCAAAAAAGATTTGATCTCTTCTTTAGAATCAGGTGCAGGTGAGTTAACAATACTTTCTATTAGTGAAGCTTTTGGTCTGACACCCTCCTCACTAATTATATGGCCTAGATATGAAACACTTCTTTCGCCAAATTTGCATTTAGACAGCTCAACTGTCAACCCAGCTGAATTAAGTGTGTTAAAAACCTTCCACAGTTTTATGTCATGATCTTCCTTGTCGGTGCCTGCAATCAGAACATCGTCTTGAAAGAAATAAATGCCATTCATATCACCAAATAACTTGTGCATTAAGCGTTGGAACACTGCAGCAGCAGATGCAAGGCCGAATGGCATCCTAATAAATTGAAAACAGCCAAACGGTGTAATGAAGGCTGTTAGATGCCTAGACTCAGGTTCCAAAACTACTTGGTGGTAAGCAGCGGAAAGGTCTACTGTGGAAAACCAGGTCGCTCCCCTCAAGGAGGAAACCATCTCGTTTATTTTTGGCAAGGGAAAACGTTCAGTCACAATATTCTGATTAAGGTGGCGTAAATCAATACACAAACGGATTTTACCATTAGATTCTCTTGCTACCACTACTGGAGTAATCCACTCTGATGAGTCCACTTCCTCGATAACTCCTTTGGCTAATAAGCCCTGAATTTCTTTCTTTACTTCGTCTCTTATTAATAAGGGAATAGGTCTAACCTTATGCACTTTGGGTTGTGCATTCCCTTTGAGCATGATTCTATGCTCAAAACCCTTAAGTTTGCCTAACTGTCCACTCACCACACTGGTGAATTTGCTCTTCACTATATCTTCCAATTTGCTACACTCATCTACCACTAGTACCTTTTCTTTGCTATTAGGGTCTAAAATGATATGGAGATTCTTCTGGTCATACCACCCTACGACTGAAGGTCCTTTTTTAGATATGTCTAACTTGCCCCTTGTCACCCTACCTTTAAAAATGAAAGTGAGCCACCTAAAACCCAAAAGGTCAATTTTACCTCCTGTATAACTCACCGGGTTAACATCTGAGGCATTTAACTTATCTCCTATTTTCTGTGTGAAGTTCTTTTTCCATATCTCTTCGTTGATAATCGTATATGGAGACCCTGAATCTGCATATACTTTAACTTTTATACCACCAAAAGAGACTTCACATATAGGTTTGCCCTCCATAGCTTCATCAGTAATGTTCAACATGTAGTTGCCTTCCTCAGTAATGTTTAACATGTAATTTCCTCTTACATTTTTTACACAACTCTCCTCATCTTCACTACTCTCGTTCACGCACACGTCCTCATTCCAAATGCATTTGACATTAGTGCGCCTACGGCACATTTTGCTAAAATGGTCTATAAGACCACAAACACTACACTTTTTCCGTAGGGCAGGGCACGACTTGTAGTAAGCCATATGTTCTTTGCTGCCACATCGGTAACACCTTTTATCCTCCATCTTAATGTCCATCCCTTGATTCTTGAAAGGTTGACCAAAATTTTTATTCAGAATTTGCTTATTCTGATATTTAGGTGTTCCTTGGATTTTGAAAACAGCAGATGATGCCTTGTCCGAATCTTTAACGGTATCTTTAACAACTGTGGCACATCTCCCCGACATTTCCGATTTCCTCATTATTGCAAGTACATCATCAAGAGGTGCATCGCCATTCACCCACAGGCGGTCTTGAATTGGAGAATTTTCATTGTGCATAACCAGCTGATCTCGAATAAGTTCATCATGTAAGTCTCTGAACTTACAGTCAATTGCAAGTTTTTTAAGGTCATCAACCCATTCATCCACCAATTCATCCTTCTTCTGTTTTCTTTGGAAGAATTTGTGTCTCACTACACCTATGCATACTTTAGGCGCAAAATATCTGTCCATATCCGCAATGGCATTGTCAAATTCACTTGAATCAGCATCAGCTAACTTCTGCATACGTGAATATGTTTTTAATCCTTTAGGACCAAGAGAATGTAAAAGTATTCTTTTCTTTTGTTCTGGTTTCATTTTAGTATTCTCATCAATTGCACAGATGTAATTATTAAAATACTCCTTCCATTCCACCCACTTCATGTCTGGTTGTGAACCAGTAGCCCAAAAAGGTTGTGGGGGGCTAATAACAAAACTTTGTTGAGCCATTACTTCTTCACTTTCACTTTGGGTTTGATCCCCAGAATCCATATATATAGTACTTATAGAGTATATGAAAGGGTCTGTTCAAAAATACCCTATTTTGCAATAGATATACTTTGTAATAAAAACAAAACGAGTGCCCCGACAATCTCACCTGTTTACTTTTACTCTCTTCAAATGAAGTAATTTGTCCAAAATTACCAGTCAAGAGCTCAGCGTCGCTTTGTCAAAGTTCGTTTTTCATTTGTTATTGTGATAGTTTTTCTTCCGTCTCGGTGCTTGAGGAAATGTCTAAAATTTCTCGACCAATCTAAAATGGCCGCCACGCAGGGTCACGCAGCGTGACCTGGCGCGATTATGTCATCACGCGGTCAAGGAGAATGCGTGAGTGACGTATGGCAAGCAGTGGTCGCGCGTCAGGAGATCGTGTTCAGAATTCGGCTCCCGACTGAAAGATGCCGGCATGCGCAACCAACGGAAGCTTTGAGTTAAGTAAGTCCTAGCTACAATAAACAAATATACGAACCCATAGTTCTTTGGACGTCTTAAATACTTCAATGATTCGGATGATGAGAGAAACAATAGACTATGCTTCCCTTTTCCTTTGATGGATCGATGGTGAAGAAAAAAAATTTCCACGAGGTTGTAGGTTGTAGGGTGCCAAATCCCATCCAATCGTCGCCAATTGTAAAGTATTAAGGAAGGCAGGTTTCCTTTCCAAAGAAGTTTATTCCAAGTACAGGGTAAACAGGTGGAGTCAGGAAGCACAGCTGTACAGTAGCTCAGGAAGGCTTCAACTGCCTCAACATGGAATACGAATCTACTCGTATAATACATTCTACAAGATAGCTCGTTCTAACACGAGCCTTAAAGCAACACACAAGAAGTAATTAAAAGCACAACATAACATGCAGTTTCCAGCATATGTGGTACCTCTTTGTCTATAGTACTTTCAACTACATTTAGCACCTCCTCCCAGATCTGCAAGATCCGGACAGTCCCAAAACATGTGCGGAACATGTGCCTGCTTTTCCCCACATCATGGGCTGGCCACTTCCTCAGCCTGGAAGTATCTCCTGATTTGTGCTGGCGTGATATACGCTCAATGCAGAACATAATAGTTTAAGAGCTGAAACCGGGCATTTCTTGATATCATAAGGGTATGTTCAACAATGTTTTCCCAGTCCTTTTCTGTAATCAGCACCCCTAAGTCCTCTTCCTATTGCGTTCTCAAGCGTTCCATAGGTTTCTGAACATGTCGCCAGATTGCTCCATAGATGCAGGAGACCATCTTCTTCATGCCTGCCGACAGGGTCACGTATCTGCAACAGTCTAGTGCCCAGTGCAGGGTGAGAGTACTAGCACATGATGGTTGATAATCACGAGTTGTCAGGTGGGGAGAGTAATGGATGTTTAAATTTAGTTGGTTTGTAGAGTTTGGTAAAACAGATGTTTGAGCGCGTACTGGGAGAGTACGGCACGTTGCGATAAGAATACATCAGGTTTGCACTGGGTTTTATAAATGAATGTGGGTGAAGTTATAAGGTTGGGGTGGAATGTAATAATGTTTTCGGGTAATTGGTAAATGTTCTTTTTGGATTAAGGTGGGTGGGTTTATATATTTCATTTATTTAAACACTTTTGGAAGAAGCAGCTTACAGGTTGAGTTTGCCTTTTCGATTAGAGTTGATTATTTAAAGGGAGTTACAGACAACATTTAATTATGTTTTATAGTTGGAATTAAGCATGGGAAGTTGTGTTAAAGATATATTTCTTGATACTATGTTTTAGGGTGGTGAAAGAGTTCAGTTAAGACCAGTGATTTCTTTAGGTGGTTTAATCATAAAATGTAGCTGATAGATGTATCTTTTACATACTACAGATACCCCTGTCGAAGGTCAAATGGACCGAAATGCATTGGGAGATGTGATTGGGCATTTTTAGAGGACTTGAAATTTGAAAGTATTTTTTAATAGGCCTGGATGGGTAAATCTGGAACAATTAACACGCACAAGAAAATTGAATTTCGTGCCTTTGATGTGACTGATAAACTTGGAATAAATCACGAAATAAAAAGCATTACGTTTTTAATACTTTGATTCAAGTGTATTAAATGAAATACCATTGTGTATCTGGCTGTGCACCCCAACGCTGACGCGCAAACAGCTGGTCACCATTTCTCTGAGGGTTTCTTTTATCGTTGGCCCCATGTAATTCTGCCCCATCCTGGCGCGGCATGCTAGCGTCTCCATGGCTAGGGCAAACAATAGTGGGGACAGTGGGCATCCCCGTCTTGTTCCTCTCACCCACCTTCTGACTTTGGGATTCAAGGTATGAGACTGTTAAGATACTTAGTTGGCTAATGAACTTGCTACAGCAATCTGTGTAAAACATCTGATGCAATTCTGAATCATCAAATAATACCTTCTGGGATTATTATGCATGCTGCAGAACATTGCCTGTAACTTGAAGTTTGCAAGTTTGAGTTGTATGGACGATAGCTTTGTGGACTAATATATGTTTGATAAAGCAAAGTAAACGTCACAGATTACATTGCTTGTAAAATGTCTCTGGGGTTATGCATGCTCTAAATATCAGTATTGCAGTAAAATGCCCCTTTTTGCTCTTTTGTTTAGTGGTCACTCCAACTTTTTGGTAGATGTTCTTGCTGTTTTTTGGACGCTGCACACTGAGATACTGCTGTCCAGTGCCAACTGTATGTGCTCTCACCCCTAAAAGCATGTTCAATTGATATATTCCTAATCAAAATATTTAACTTACCTGTAAGTCCCTAGAATATGGTCCAAAGGGTACCAAGAAGAATTAAGTAGGTATGGTGAACTTTTCGGTATAGAAGTTTGAGGTTTTAGGGAACAAAGGTTGCTATTACACGGATTGACGAAGCTGGGCATGCTATATAATCGCTTGTCAGAGAAATCTGAGATTTTACAAGTACTATGGCCAATAGCACTGACACCATGGTTTTTTTAAGGTTATGCCTGTGATAAAGGGACCAGCATCCCGAAATGCATTGGGCTCTATGAAAACCTTGCAGTTGATTACCTGATTGTATTATGACATGTTCAGAACAAATTGTAATACGTACTGTTTGAATTCATTCTTTGGTTTATTTATGTTAAATTAGCGATGGCATAATTCATGTGGGTATTATTCACACGAACATACATAAAACATATGAGTAAAAATAAATATACATGTGAATAGATCATGCAAATTTGAGTCAAGTCGATGAATCGTTGAAGAAGACTAAAAAGAGCAGTGCACTCTCTAGTCCAAGTCACCTCGAAATTTGGCCCACCCTCTTCCAAAGTGTACCAAGGGCATGTAAGTTAAATGTCACTAGTTGGCTGCAGTGCATGTTGTCTCACCACTCAAAGTGACAATGCAAAGTATGTCTCCGTGTCTGCCACTGCAACTTGCATGTGTAGTTTTAAGCTGACATGTTGCAAGGCCTAAAACTACCTTTTAATACTAAGAAGGCACCCCTAAGTTAGACCCTAAGTTCTCATTGGGCAGGGCGCAAAGTATTTAAAAAGTATATTTAAATGTTTAACATGTTCTGGCACTGAAAACACCTCCAAAGTCGCTTTTCAAAGTGGCAGGGCTGGTTCTCCCATAAGCAAACACTGGCTTACATTATAACCACTTACAATGCTGGACTTTAGACGGGAATCAACAATAAAAAATATTAAAGGATTCATTATCATAGTAATTTGTCCAACCTAATGGTCAAGTCAGATTTTATATTGCCATTTTGGAAATTACACTTTTAGAAAGTTATCATTTTCCTGCCTTTGCCAAAAGGGCCAGTGTCCAGTGTGATATGACTGCTCACTGTGGATTTCTCCCATACTGGATTTGCCCAGCCAGTGATCCAAGGGCTTGGGTGATGAATCAAACCCAGATCTTTTGACTGGGTGTGAGTGTTTGATTGGTTCAGATGCTCCGTCCATCACCACCCCCTTTTGTACCGCTCTGGCCGCCATAAGTGTGGCAGGGTATGCTCAGACGTGAGTCCCTTGCTCACTTTGCCACTGGATTCAAGCAAGCCGGGCTGAAGACGGCTGGAATGCCAGAAACCGGTCCTCGGAAGCTTGTTTCCGGTCCAGGGAAGGCATGGCTTGGCAGTTCGGGCTGGACTGTTCCCATGAGGCACAGGGTCAGACTGATTTGCATATAGCCATGTCTGAACTGGGGTGGCAGAGTGGGCTAAAGAAAGGTGATGGATCAAACCCAGATCGTTTGACTGGGTGTGAGTGTTTGATTGGCTCAGATGCTCCGTCCATCACCACCCCCTTTTGTACCGCTTTGGCCGCCATAAGTGTGGCAGGGTATGCTCAGACGTGAGTCCCTTGCTCACTTTGCCACTGGATTCAAGCAAGCCGGGCTGAAGACGGCTGGAATGCCAGAAACCGGTCCTCGGAAGCTTGTTTCCGGTCCAGGGAAGGCATGGCTTGGCAGTTCGGGCTGGACTGTTCCCATGAGGCACAGGGTCAGACTGATTTGCATATAGCCATGTCTGAACTGGGGTAGCAGAGTGGGCTAAAGAACGGTGATGGATCAAACCCAGATCTTTTGACTGGGTGTGAGTGTTTGATTGGTTCAGATGCTCCGTCCATCACCACCCTCTTTTGTACCGCTTTGGCGGCCATAAGTGTGGCAGGGTATGCTCAGACGTGAGTCCCTTGCTCACTTTGCCACTGGATTCAAGCAAGCCGGGCTGAAGACGGCTGGAATGCCAGAAACCGGTCCTCAGAAGCTTGTTTCCGGTCCAGGGAAGGCATGGCTTGGCAGTTCGGGCTGGACTGTTCCCATGAGGCACAGGGTCAGACTGATTTGCATATAGCCATGTCTGAACTGGGGTGGCATAGTGGGCTAAAGAACGGTGATGGATCAAACCCAGATATTTTGACTGGGTGTGAGTGTTTGATTGGTTCAGATGCTCCATCCATCACCACCCCTTTTGTACCGCTTTGGCCGCCATAAGTGTGGCAGTGTATGCTCAGACGTGAGTCCCTTGCTCACTTTGCCACTGGATTCAAGCAAGCCGGGCTGAAGACTGCTGGAATGCCAGAAACCGGTCCTCGGAAGCTTGTTTCCGGTCCAGGGAAGGCATGGCTTGGCAGTTCGGGCTGGACTGTTCCCATGAGGCACAGGGTCAGACTGATTTGCATATAGCCATGTCTGAACTGGGGTGGCAGAGTGGGCTAAAGAACGGTGATGGATCAAACCCAGATCTTTTGACTGGGTGTGAGTGTTTGATTGGTTCAGATGCTCCGTCCATCACCACCCCCTTTTGTACCGCTTTGGCCGCCATAAGTGTGGCAGGGTATGCTCAGACGTGAGTCCCTTGCTCACTTTGCCACTGGATTCAAGCAAGCCAGGCTGAAGACGGCTGGAATGCCAGAAACCGGTCCTCGGAAGCTTGTTTCCGGTCCAGGGATGGCATGGCTTGGCAGTTCGGGCTAGACTGTTCCCATGAGGCACAGGGTCAGACTGATTTGCATATAGCCATGTCTGAACTGGGGTGGCAGAGTGGGCTAAAGAACGGTGATGGATCAAACCCAGATCTTTTGACTGGGTGTGAGCGTTTGATTGGTTCAGATGCTCCGTCCATCATCACCCCCTTTTGTACCTCTTTGGCCGCCATAAGTGTGGCAGGGTATGCTCAGACGTGAGTCCTTTGCTCACTTTGCCACTGGATTCAAGCAAGCCGGGCTGAAGACGGCTGGAATGCCAGAAACCGGTCCACGGAAGCTTGTTTCCGGTCCGGGGAAGGCATGGCTTGGCAGTTCGGGCTGGACTGTTCCCATGAGGCACAGGGTCAGACTGATTTGCATATAGCCATGTCTGAACTGGGGTGGCAGAGTGGGCTAAAGAACGGTGAAGTATCAAACCCAGATCTTTTGACTGGGTGTGAGTGTTTGATTGGTTCAGATGCTCCGTCCATCACCATCCCCTTTTGTACCGCTTTGGCCACCATAAGTGTGGCAGGGTATGCTCAGACATGAGTCCCTTGCTCACTTTGCCACTGGATTCAAGCAAGCCGGGCTGAAGACGGCTGGAATGCCAGAAACCGGTCCTCGGAAGCTTGTTTCCGGTCCAGGGAAGGCATGGCTTGGCAGTTCGGGCTGGACTATTCCCATGAGGCACAGGGTCAGACTGATTTGCATATAGCCATGTCTGAACTGGGGTGGCAGAGTGGGCTAAAGAACGGTGATGGATCAAACCCAGATCTTTTGACTGGGTGTGAGTGTTTGATTGGTTCAGATGCTCCGTCCATCACCACCCCCTTTTGTACCGCTTTGGCCGCCATAAGTGTGGCAGGGTATGCTCAGACGTGAGTCCCTTGCTCACTTTGCGACTGGATTCAAGCAAGCCGGGCTGAAGACGGCTGGAATGCCAGAAACCGGTCCTCGGAAGCTTGTTTCTGGTCCAGGGAAGGCATGGCTTGGCAGTTCGGGCTGGACTGTTCCCATGAGGCACAGGGTCAGACTGATTTGCATATAGCCATGTCTGGACTGGGGTGGCAGAGTGGGCTAAAGAACGGTGATGGATCAAACCCAGATCTTTTGACTGGGTGTGAGTGTTTGATTGGTTCAGATGCTCCGTCCATCACCACCCCCTTTTGTACCGCTTTGGCCGCCATAAGTGTTGCAGGGTATGCTCAGACGTGAGTCCCTTGCTCACTTTGCCACTGGATTTAAGCAAGCCGGGCTGAAGATGGCTGGAATGCCAGAAACCGGTCCTCGGAAGCTTGTTTCCGGTCCAGGGAAGGCATGGCTTGGCAGTTCGGGCTGGACTGTTCCCATGAGGCACAGGGTCAGACTGATTTGCATATAGCCATGTTTGAACTGGGGTGGCAGAGTGGGCTAAAGAACAGTGATGGATCAAACCCAGATCTTTTGACTGGGTGTGAGTGTTTGATTGGGTCAGATGCTCCGTCCATCCCCACCCCCAGTTGTACTGCTAAGTTCTCATAGGGCAGGGCGCAATGTATTTGAAAAGTATATTTAAATGTTTAACATGTTCTGGCACTGAAAACACCTCCAAAGTCGCTTTTCAAAGTGGCAGGGCTGGTTCTCCCATAAGCAAACACTGGCTTACATAATAACCACTTATAATGCTGGACTGTAGACGGGAATCACCCCAAAAAAATATTAAAGGATTCATTATCATAGTAATTTGTCCAACCTAATGGTCAAGTCAGATTTTATATTGCCATTTTTGAAATTACACTTTTAGAAAGTTATCATTTTCCTGCCTTTGCCAAAAGGGCCAGTGTCCAGTGTGATATGACTGCTCACTGTGGATTGCTCCCAAACTGGATTTGCCCAGCCAGTGATCCAAGGGCTTGGGTGTGGGGAGGTGTTTTCTTCCATGGGAAGGATGGTCTTAGGGTTGTGCTCAGCTCCTTCCTGAGCTTCAAAGGATGCCTACCCTGTCATTGGCAGATGTTGTTCACACCTAGGCCTGCCTCTCTATTTTACACCTAGCTAGCCAGGCTCCTATCCCAGTGAAAGAGGATCTGCCCCCAGAGCTGGTTCTGGTCAACCAGAGGGGATGGTTTGCCCATGTCCATAGCCACACCTCTGGGTGAGTATAGGGACCTTGGAAAAAGAGAAAAACTTTTCTGCCATGTTGGTTTTGAGGATGGAGGTATACTCTGAGATAGTTTACAGTAGACCACACAGGAAGTGTTGCAAAAACGTTGGTGGGGTCACTTTTACCCCATTCGTTAGGGGTGGGCAGGAGTTTCCCCCACCTACAGCCTGTCATGAGGCGTAATTGTGGCATAGCCAGTACCCACTTAAGAACACTACTGGACCTGTGGCAGATAGAAGAAGGACTTCACCTGCTGTCATGCAGAATGCATCTGGCTCATGGTGGCCTGTTTGCCTACAGTTTTCAACCTTGCCTCACTGGAGGAACATAAGTTCCAAAAAAGTGACTATGTTCGTAAGTAGAAATCTTCACCAAGTGAAGGTGACAGCAAGGAACCTTCCTTGGCTGCTAATTTTGAATTTCTCCTACTCAGAGATATCCTGCCAAATGTCAATGGCCTTGTGGAAATCATCTTGGCCACAGCCTCCTGCCTTGCTCCACTGAGGATTTTTGACTTCCATTTCAGAGACTAAGGGGTCAATTACACGTACGGCAGTCATTGCCGACGTACTAGTGGTGACGCAGTGTTGGTGGCTGGCGCATTACAAGGCAGGTTTTAGGACTGTGCAATGCTGTGCTGGCTGCACCAGCTGTGACAGGAAACCGCCGTTACCTGGCGGTGGTGCAGCATAGAGGGCCTATGTAATATGCAAAGCTGGACCATCGTGGTCCACCGAGCATGTTATGATTTTACCTTCTGCCAGCCTTTTCATGGTGAGCTCACCACCATGGAAAGGCTGGAAGAGGGGAAAGAAAGGAGGTTCTACAGGGCCCCCATACCCCACCACTATGGGGATGCGTTCAGGGAGTACAACATGTGCCCCCCTGTTTGCATGCACGCCACATTCCGGGGCGGCATGGGCTGCACAATCCATGCCAATTTGTAACTTCTTTTGAGTTCACATTGTGGTGCCTGTATTCAGGGCACCGCCATAGGAATGGCAAAAGATAAGACAGGAAAAGTCTGCCAGACATGAGTTCAACTTGTAATCTGGTGAAAGGTGTCTGGATAGCTTTGGCAGTGCTGAGCTGGCACAAAGCTAATACAGTACCGTCCAAGTCGAAATTGGCCCCTAAGTCTGAAGGTAAAACTTCTAACAGGGACATACCCTCTGTTTTCGACACACGCTCCATCACAGTTGGACTTAACATGCACTTAGGTATCAGTCAAGCGCAGCCAGATGACTGTGATTGGCAACTAATGTTTTTTGATAATTTTAATTACATTTAAAAAAAATCATATCTCTGTTTTACCTTCTACAATTTTGTTGTTTGATGTATAATTGTTAATTAAAATATTCTCTATTTTATATAAATTGAAGTAAGATTTCTATTGTGCTATGCTTTGTACTTTTGGTACTTCTTAAGTTAAGCTTTGCTGCTCTGCACCACAGCTACCAGGTTAGCTCAGGTTTAAATTACTGAAACCTTTACCAGACCTAACAAGAATAGTGTCATTATTACTTGGGGTGGACTACCATCCACCCCAACTAATAATCCACCTTTTTACATGCATTCAGGGAGATAACACAGGCCCCTGCAAGGGGTAGGGCACCCTTGAGAGTTGGGTGACTTCCAGGCCTTTAGGGGGCCCTCAATCACCCGCCCGCAACATACTCTGCAAGGCCCACGTCATTTTGCACATTGGCGCATTCAGCTTGTTTGCTGTAAGGCAAATATTTCAATTCTTACAAGTTCTAAGCCAAACTTTTTTAGTGTTAAGATTGAGATAAAGAGTTCCTTTGAGTTGGCTTGAAATAAACATTTATTAAATTAAAATAACATCAGTTTGTTTTTTGTGCTTAGCATGCGGTCAAAATTAGTGTGGTTGCCTAGAGAGATCTAATCAACAACCAAACATAGCTAGAGAAGGTAAACAGCTTTATTAGTTCAGTTCAGTAACAACTGCCTTATCATTTAATCTATTTGCAAAATCATAAAGCAACACACCTAGGCCCTCATCATCAGTGACCTCTTAATTTCAATGGGTCTGGTAACAGCAGATGCCAGCCCCATAGGAATTATGAGATATGGGGAGCTTCCAAAAATATATTTATTTTCACATGGAGATATTGGCTGCTGAAATCAGGTGGAAACTCCATGTGAAAACGTAGGGAGAACATGGGAGTTATGGGGGAATCAATCCAGAAATTATTGATTCCCTCTATAATTCCTAATTTCCAACCGTACCCTCAGGTGTTATTGATACCCCTAATATGGGTTACTCGGAGGGTGGTGAAAATCCCGGTAACTCCTAATGAGGGCCATAATGTATCTTTATTCCTCTTAATGTGCTTCTGAGTCAGGCAGCAAAGGGTGCAGATCCAACTTTGCTATCTTTCACTTTTAAGACCTGCTCACAGCTAATAAACACCTCAGACTAAAGGAGTCACTAAGTGTATACTTTCAGGGAATTCAAACATGCACTGGTGAAGAAATGCTCTTCCCATTTCCACATTCCCTGCAGGCTCCATAGCAGCATGGCAAAACAAACAAACAGTTATTGTTGATGGACATCAGGGTAAAGGGACTGGTGTAATAACACTACCTTATGGTACTTTTAGGAAAATGTGCAAAGGTAGACCTTGATCCGTGCTATGTCACAGAATAGCTGCCAGAAACTGAATACAACTGTGTTTCACTTATATGAACAAATGTACCTAACTATCAGCATAGCTAGTCCTATCTCATGCTCATCTTGTGTTATTTTGTCTTGAAATTCCATGGTATTCTTTCCTTCTAGCATAGATTGTGGAACTTCTGATGCAAAGAAAACCCTTAAATTATAGATTGGTGCTCGAAATGGACACCTGTGATGCACCTTAGGATTGGGGAGACCTTAAATTAGTCTCACCCAATACCCCCAGTGCCAAGAAAAACATTTGTGTGTAACATAGGTGCCAACTTGTGCAAATAGTCTTATTTATTTGTTTGCTACTAAAGCCTGGTCACTGTTTTACAGTATAATTATTTATATTTGTGGAGGTATATTTAAAGCGTTTTTCTTTTACATTAAACACATCCGGCTGGTCATTCTTATCTTCATTATAAGTGTGATATTTAACTAAGCTGTAACTGTACTAAGCCTTCACACTACTTCCTTTAATTCATTTGTTATATTTTTTCAATACCCCTAATCCACTAAACCAGGGGTGGTTTGGAGAAAGAGTTTAGTTTGTGCTTTTGGTTAGAGGTGAACACCAGAACTCAGTTTTGGAAACCAGGAATCAATTTTATCATCAGATTTTGACCCAGAGCAAAAGATGGAAAGGTAGAAAAACTGGAGAAAGAGCAGTTATAGGAATATAGAGAAGTAGTAACATAGGGAGAAAAACAGGGAATACAAACTGCCTGCAACAGAGAGACAGGAAATGTAGGTTGGTGGAAGAAAGACGAATGAGGTGGAGTTAAGGCTTGCTATTGAGCATCCCCATTAAGGTGTTTGGGCAAAATATCGAGTTCGAAATATCAAACTTAAAAAGTTTTAAAAAAACTATTGTGAAGCAAGAGTATCATAGGATAGAAAATCGTCAAGAATATACATGTTTTGGCAAGTAATATATTTTTAAGGAATATTGCTGCTTTTAATATCGCTTTCTGTAACATAGTTGAAAAAAGACATTTTTTAAATCATTTTACTTATATTAATTTTAGTTGTTGATATTGTTGATATAATTTATTTTTAATGTAGATTGTAATTTTAAGTGATTTATAAAAATATATTATCAGTGATTTATAGTGTCATAGAGGTTTAATGGGTTTGTTTGTTTTTTGTCCTCATAAGCCATCAGGCTGCCACTCCAATGGTGTTTATTGACCATGTGCTTTATTAACTGCGATTCCGAAAGTGAAGGGACCCCCCTTACACGACCTCATGTTAGCAAATTTGGCTTACTCAAAAGATCGATATGAGTCTAGATTGCTTTTTCACCATGTGGTAAAGTCAAACCGAAACCCATGCAACCTCCTGCTTCAATTGCAGTCCACTTCTAATTTGCATACTCTGTTCACAGCTTTCTTCGCATCATTTAATATGGGTGTGGTAACCTTCAACCAATTCCCACAACTCCCCTCCTTGTCAGCGAGTTCATGGAAGAGAAGGCTTTTCTGTCAGTACGATATACACAAATCGAGCTAGGCATCCAATCAAAGCAGAATCAGGAGGGGATTTTCCATGATTTGAATGCTATGATCTCAGACATCACTTTTCTTATGCCTTCCCAAAATCTGTGCAGCCTGGGACAAGGGACAAACATATAGATCATTAGCCTTCTCCTCCTCACAAGGGTTACAGCGAGTAGGAGTGCCTTTGGAAACATTTGCCAGCTTCCTTGGGCCATATATATTCTATGGAGTGGAACAAATTATTTTTCCGGAGGTGAGCTTCTTTAACTGTGGAGTAAAGGTGTAATACGGAAATCTGCCAGACATCTGGTTGTTCCTCTACCGGCAAACATCCTCCCCAAGGATGGGCAAGGATCTTACATTTCTTTTCATCTGTCTTGACTAATTCACAATAGCATAGAGGGTCTTCTTTGTTTAACTCGATGTAGTCTTGACGCCTATCCTCTAATTCTAATTCGCCCTGCTTTCCCAACTTCTCCTTGACCCCCACAAGGCCAATTGCAGGCATTTATACCATGAATTAGTACCCTTGGTTTCCTCCTATAGAACGTCCTACAAAACTACTTCAGGACCTGCATGTAACTGCCACCAACAACTGATACCAGCCATAATCAATTGAATGCTTAAATTATGCTCCAAAACTGGGGGCGTGCCTTGATAATTCCAAATGGGGGCAATCTCCAAATAGTAATCTATAGTTAGGATTTTCCTAATGCAATACAAAACTTCCAATCAAGCCAGCAGGACCTTCAAACTGACTTTCTTAAAAAATCGGTGGTCCCCAAACCTACATAAGAACCCATTCTGCTCAATCAGGTCCAGCATCCCTGCATTCATTTTGCCCTGCTGGGGTCGTCAAGGAATTTAATAGCATTCTTTAATTTATGAATTGGAAAAAGAGACAATAGAAACAAACATCTAGAAATACTACCCATCCCTTTTCCAACTTTCTTCCTAATTTCTTCCTGATTAGTCTATAACTCTTGGAGGACCAGATGAAACTCCCTAATCTCTCTAGTATCGTAGCTAAGCAGTCATTGGGGAAGAAAAGAGGGATGTTATCATACCAATAGGTTAGCTTGGGAAGGATTGCGATACTGACAACATTTGCTCTACAATCAAGTGTTACGGGGAGGTTCCCTAACTTGCTAATAGTACTTAAATCTCCTTCCTCACCTTACTCAGGGTGTACTTCAGCACCTCATCTAAATTGTGCATGACTGTGATACCCAGAAATGTTATCTTTGTTTTATAACACGCATATGTGCTGCTCAAATTCCATACAATTCCGTCTGGTTTCTCCTTGTTTATAGAGTAACCCGAAAAGGCCCAAAATACATCAATGAATCAATCATCCATCAATCAATCAGGGAATTGTAAGCGCACTACTCACCCGTGAGGGTCTCAAGGCGCTGGGGGGTCCGCAAAGCTGAAGCCGAAGAGACAAGTCTTGAGGGTCTTCCTGAAGGCGTTCAGGGAGGGGGTGCGTCTGATGTCTGCCAGTAGCTTGTTCCAGGTCTTGGCTACAATGTGAGAGAGAGGATCTTCCACCTGCTCTGACTCTGTGGATGCGCTGGGTTTCGACCAGTGTGAGGTTGGAAGAACGGAAGTTTATTTTGGGTACGTGGAAGTTAATTCTGTTGCTGAAGTAGTTGGGTCCATTGTTGTGTAGGCATTTGTAGGCGCGAGTAAGGATTTTGAAAGTGACTCTTTTCTCCACAGGGAGCCTGTGGAGACTTAGTAAGTGTTGGCTGATGTGTTTGTGTCGGGGGATGCCAAGGACGAGTCTGGCGGCGGTGTTCTGTATTGTCTGGAGTTTGCAGAGTAGGGACTTGTTGATGCTGGTGTAGAGTGTGTTTCCATAGTCCAGTCTGCTGGTGATGAGTGCATGGGTGACTGTCTTCCTTGACTCAGGGGGGATCCACTTGAAGGTCTTGCAGAGGATGCGGAGGGTGTTGAAGCAGCTGGTGGTGACGGTGTTGACCTCTCGGTTCATGGTGAGTGGGGAGTCGAGTACAATGCCCAGGTTCTTGGTGTGGTCTGAGGGGGTAGGTGGGCTTCCAAGGGTGGTCGGCCACCAGGTGCTGTCCCATGCAGAAGGGGTGGTACCGAGGACAAGGACTTCAGTCTTCTCAGCGTTGAGCTTCAGGCAGCTGTTCATCAACCAGACTGCAACATCTTGCATTCCTTTCTGGAAGTTGAGCTTGGCAGTGGTGGGTCTTTGGTAAGGGAGAGGATGAGCTGGGTGTCATCGGCGTAGGATACGATGTTGAGGCTGTTTTATCGGACGATGGCTGCGAGGGGGGCCATGTAGATGTGGAAGAAGGCAGGGATCAGTGATGAACCCTGTGGGACTCCGCATGTGATTTTTGTGGGGTCGGAGAGGAAGGGTGGGAGTCTGATCCCTTGGAGTCTTCTGGTGAGGAATGATCGGATCCAGTCCAAGGCTGTTCCTTGTATGCCTGCATTGTGTAGTCTGGTGACTAGTGTGCGGTCGGAGACGGTGTCGAAGGCCGCTGATAGGTCAAGTAGGATGAGGGCTGCAGAGTGGCCTTGGTCCAGGAGGGTGCAGATGTCGTCTGTGGCAGCGGGTAGGGTGGTCTCTGTGCAGTGGTTGCTTCAGAATCCAGAATGGGATGGGTTGAGGATGGCCTTCTCTTCAATTAATCGTGTCAGTTTCCTCTTGACTGCTTTCTATACAACTTTGGCTGCAAAGTGGAGGAGCGAGGTGGGCCGATAGTTCTTGAGGTTGGTGGGGTCGGTGGGATCAGCTGTGGGCTTCTCGAGCAGGGGTCTGACTTCTGAGCGATTCCAGTCATCTGGGAAGGTGCCTGTATTGAAGGTGGTGTTGATGGTGCATTGTAGTTCAGGTGCGATGGTGGGCGCAGCTCTGTGGTAGATGTAAGGGGGACATGGGTCAGTGGGGGTTGGTGGGGGCCCGGAGTGGATGCTTTTCATGGTCAAGGCGGTGTCTTCGATCATGTTTAGCGTCCAGTTGGAGATGGTGGGCTGGCTGGTGTTTCTGGGGGAGGATGGGGGACGTCTGTGGCACCTGGTGGATGGTCGGTGAAGTTGTCGTAGAGGTTTTTGATCTTGAGGTGGAAATAGGTTCCAAGCTTGTCGCAGAGGTCTTGGGATGGAGTGATGTCGCTGCGTGGGTTGGTGAATTCTTCAATGACACTGAAAAGTTGTTTGGAGTTGCTGGAGTTGGCCAGGATTTTGTTGTGGATGAAGTTCCTCTTGGTGGCTATGATCTGGTTGTGGTAGACCGTCATGGCATCCTTGTAGGTGGTGTGGCCTTTGGTTGTCTTGGTGTTACTCCAGTTCTTCTCCAGGCACCTGCTGGTGCGCCAGGCTTCTTGGAAAGTGGTGGTGAACCGGGCGGCTTTCCTGGGGAGTTGTCTGTCGGGGTTGCATAGCGGGTGAGCTCATCTGCGCAGTAGGAGATCCAGGTGTGGAGTTCTCTGCCTGCGTAGCGGCCGCTATTAAGTAGGGGAAGTGGGAGGGAGGAGAGGCTGGGAGGTGGGAGCAGGGGAATTCGGGGGGGATTCCTGGTGGGGGAATTTTGGGGGGAGAAATCTGGGGGGAGGGGTCACAGGGGCAGCAGTGGCGAAAGGAACAGGCAGGCACAAGAAAATAAAAACAGTGGTGGAATTAGAGCAAGACACAGATGGGCAGAATAACAGTGGCACAACGGGGAAAAAAATTAAGAAAACAAACAGCTGAGAAAGGTTACGGTGGTTGCAGGCAGTCTGGTCCCAGTTGGAGCGGGCAGCAGGAGCAGGAGTGGGCAGCAGCGTTGAACCTCCCAAGGAGGAGGTCGGGGTCTGGAGGCAAGAGACGACACAGCAGAGCTGTGGGGAGAGAGTGGACCTAGACCGAGGGTCAAATACATTGGTTATTTCCTCCAAACGTCTCATTGTTTTCCAGGGTTCCTCTGTATGCAGAATGCTATCATCTGCACAGAGACCAACCCGAATCTTGTGGGACTCCAAAGACACTATCTCATCATCTACCATAATGGCCTGTGCCAGGGGCTCTATATACAAATCAAAAAGTAACAGGAGAATGGACAACCCTGACGTGCCTCCTTCAGGATATTAATTCTCCTTGTCATGATCCTATTAACCATAATCTGAGCCAATGCTGCTGTATATAGTGCCTTAACTGTAGCAATGCGCCCAGTGGGAAGTCCATAAGATGTCTAAAACTTCCCACAGGTGTGTCAAGCACACCCTGTTGAATGCCTTGGCCGCATCAATAGTTACTAGAGTGGATCTCATTTCATAGTTGCCATGTCAACTGGCAATATCAATTTATGAGTAAGTTCATGCAGCTGCCTACCAGGCACAAATCCCTTCTGGTGTGGGTGTACTACACTACTTATCACCATTGAGAGTCTCCTAGCAAAAATGCCAGCAAAGACCTTTTAATCATAATCTAATAGATAAATAGGCCTGAACAAGTCTGCCTTATTAGGATTTTTATTGGGTTTCAAAATTAAGGTTTCAAAATTACTGCCTTGCTCCAAGATGGAGGGATTGCTAAACCACCTACCAACAACACGATGAAGAAATGCTTCCATATAGAAACTAATATCTCCATCTTGACCTTATAAAATTCACCTGGTAGAGCACCCAGGTCTGCTTACTACCCACTACGAGTTCTGTTATTTTGTGTGATGATTTCTTTATTTGTAATGTCTTTCAGAAGGTCTTTGTGTTCTATTCTGGGCAAACCTAGAAGTTGTTTCCCCTCTAACCACTCTCTCACATCTGATTTCCTGAAACCACTTGCTTCTGAATATAAATCCTCAAAACATTTGATGAAACACTCTTCAGTCCAATCCATATCTTCTTGCTCATTGCCTTCCTTATCCACTATCACACACTATATAATTACACCTGCTGGCTGTTCCTGCCTCTGGCCGTTACTGACTTCCAGGCTAAATGCTTACGACTCTTCTTCCCATACTTGAACTTGGCCACCTTACTGGAGTGTCACTTCAGTCTAATCCAATTTTCAATAACCTGAATAAAGGCTTCATATTTCCCAGGCACTGTTTTCTTGACTACTTCCACTACATCTTCTGAGGTGGGCACTAGAAGCTCTCTTTCTAACACCCCAATATCCTCCTCAAACCTCCTATCCTCCTGATACAACTTCCTGGTTTCAATAAACCTCTGCCTGGAAAGAATCCCTTGGGCTACTGCCTTATATGAATCCCATGCTATCAACAAAAGTGTCTCTCAAAGATTAATGCTAAAGTAACATCTACTATCCTACCTAATTCATGCAATACATCCAAATCTGACAGTAATACCCTGTTTTCTGTCAACCTCTGATTGGTCTGTGTTTCGGATAATGTTACTCCTAATAGGATTGCAGAGTGATCGGAAAAATGGAGAGGTATATATCTGACCACCTCAACATCATTTAGCAATGGCCTATCTGCTAAAAAGTAGTCAATTCTATTGGAGCACCAATATCTGTTGGTAAAGAATGTATACTCTTGGCACACTCTTTTTTATGCCACAGGTCACACAAATTAAAATCAAGCATGTAATTTGTCAAGAACTTCCTCACTTTAGGGAAGCCGGCCATCTGCCTGTATGAAGATCTATCTAGTGGTGCGTCAAGGCAAGTGTTGAAATCATCACTAATCAATAATGGGGATGAGAAAAGCAACATGTTTTCACCTAGGTCTCCATGGGAGAGATGTTGTCACAGTTTGTGCTATAAAAACATATTCATGTGAACTTATATATCCTAGAATGAACTTGCCCATGACACATCTTCCTGAGCAACCAGTTTTAAAATCCACAATATTTATACCAATATTATCCCTGATAATAAGTGCTATTCCCTTGGTAAACAAGGTCTGTCTAGGACAGACCACCTAATGAACCCATGTTTGACCACGAAAGAGGCACTCACTACAGTAAAAAATGTCCCCTGTAAGAATATAATATGGGCCGTATGATCTTGCAAATATTGGCTAATCAACGTTTTTCTCCTTCTATACCTAAACCACTCACGCTCTACGTCAGTATTCTTATCACCTTTCTCCCCTTTATCCAGTTTGCTTAGTCTCCACCCACTAGTCATCTGCATTATTGGTTCTTTTGCTGAAGAAAGAAAAATAACTAGTAAGAAAGAAAAAGAGGCAGACCTTAAAATAGCTAAGATGGCTATGATTTTATTTTTTTCCATTTTCTCCCCCACAGTCTCCCCATCCAGTGCCCTCCCATGGGGACCCCCGCCAACTACTAGCTGTGGCACCAGTGCATGCCCCACCATGGGAGGATATTCTATCCAATAATAACCACCACACCTCACATGGTACCCCACACTAAAAAGACAAAAAGAAATGACAGACGGGGAAGAAAAGGCTAACTACAAACTAGACATACTGGTACACAGGGACGGACGGTACTTCAATCTTGGGACGAGATCTGTATTTGCTTGATGAAATCCTCAGTCTCCTCAGTTTACCTAGTGGTATGCATCTGATTGTTCTACATGACTCAGCTGGTCTTGACTCCCAATTTCAGCAACTCCCCCATCCTCTGTCTCATCTCTTACTGCCTCCGTTTGTTAACCCTACAAATGTCCAATTGATGGAATATGAAAAACCTTCCCTGGCCATATTCCCTTTTCTCAAAGCCAGGTTCAGAATTAGCTCCTTTTTTATGTGTGACAAAACATTCATCAGTATATTCCTGGGTTTTTTCTGGCCCTCTGACCACTTGAAGGGGTCTCTAAGCACAGGGGCCCAACAACATTCTCTCCACTTCCTCCTCCGAGCATGTTTATCCCAGTGTCCTTGGCTTGCCTGCACGTGTGCTGATTCTGCCTAGCACAGCCACCACTAGAAAGATGAATGAGCTCGCCCGTTGCACATCTCAGGAGTGACAGGGGCTCCACACCACCAACAGGCTCTGGACTGGCATGAATCTCTTTAACTCCAAACCACCCAGGCATGTTGTACGACCTTTCCCCTCCAAAACCGCTCACTCAACTTGATCCACTGCTGCTAGTAAGGAAAGGCATATTAATTCAATTTATTATCTTTTCAATGCTACCCCACGACCATCTTCAGCTAGCCGCCATGTTTCTCCGCATTATTGGGTTTGAAGGGGACAGGGTGGGAAGTTATGAAAACTATACACGTTTCATTTATTATTGATTTTTCATTGGTAATTGATTTTTCAATTGATCATTAATTATACAATTTTTCAGTGTTCTATTTTAAATTTAGACATTTAGTTTAGCTTCATTATTGCTCATAGTAAGGTATGTTTTAGTAACAGGTTGTTGAGTTTGTAGGCTTATAGTGTGGAAAGCTAATTAAGGTAAAAAAAATGTAAATGTATTGGTAATTATTTTTTCATTGTTCAATAATTATATTTTTCATTTTTTTTATGCAAATAGTTTATTAACTAGTTTATAATGTTACATTAGTAGTGGATTGTTGGGTTTGCAGGGGTATAGCTTTTGGAATGTTATTAATCTTTTAAAAATTCAAAAATATTATTAGTTCATTTTGAATTGTTAATTATTTATTTAATGAATTGTTAGTTATGTAAGTAGATTAATACGGTTTTATTTAAACTATACTTTAGGTGTGGGTCACTGGAGTTGTCTGTGATTAGGTGAAGAAATAAATTAAAATCAATATTTATTTATTTTATTGTTATTTTTTGCAAAAAATATTTTTTATTTGATTAATACCTAGGTGTATTACTTAATATATTAGGTATCATGGAACTGTTGTAATGCTTTATTTATTGTAATATGCATGTTTGTTTGTATATGGTTATTAAACACGTATCATTTAATAATGTGTTATTTCTTTAGATGAGTAGGTTAAAAATAAAATAAAAATACATCATTTGTTATATTAATTTATATATTTATGTAATCCATTAATTGGAAATAAAATATTTATAACATTTGACTATGTAATACTTTTATTATATTTAATAGTAAGTGTGAGAATTTGTTTTTGGGATGACATTTTTTATTTACAATTAATTTATTTTAGTTTACTAAATTAAATTAAATGGATAAGAAGTGATTTAATATTGAGTTTTTTTTATAGTTAGTGAAGTTGATATTATAAGTAAAAAAAATTATAGTGATATGTTAACATCTTTATTTAAATAAATATTACAAAAATATTGGTTTTTGTGTACTCTGATATTTAACACATTCGAAGTCCAACACATTCACTACTGTTGTGCTGACTAGAGTAGAAATTGTAAATCTTACTTTCTGAAGTTCAACACTTTCCCTACTGTTGCTTAGGCTGTAGTTGGAATAGTACATTTGACCACTTTGAATTCCAAAGTTTTCCCCACTCTTGCATACATTTGAATAGAAATACTAAATTTAACCCCTCCAAAGTTCAACACTTTCTCTAATGTTCTGCTTACTGGAGTAGAGATAGTAAATCCAACTCCTCCGAAGTGCAAAGCTTTCCCTATTATTGTTTAGACTGGAGTGAGAATAGTAAATTTCATCCCTCTGTTGTCCAAACCTTTCCCCACTTTTGCTTAGAATGGAGTAGGAATAGTTAATCTAACCCCTCCAAAGTCTAAAAACTTTCTCTACTGTTGCTTAGACTGGAGTCTAAGGGGGTCATTAGGATGGCGGGCGTACTTAGTCCACCCCCCATCCTATCGGTAATTGGGAGCGCCCGCCATAAGGGCGGGGGTCCCGTGGGGGGTATTAGGATGCGCCCGCCACTGTGGAGGGCGCATACTGCATTTTTAGCATTGTGGCAGGCGGTGCTCTCAGCACCGCCCGCCACAATGCTAAAAATGCACGTATGCATTTGCATAAACAAAACGGCAGGCACCGTGCGGTGCCTCCCGCTTTGTTTATGCAAATGCAGGGGGGTACCACAGGTACCCCCCATTTGCACCCCCCACCTCTCCTTCACTCTGGGGGCCCACAGGGGGCCTCCAAAGTGAAGACCGCATGCCTTTCCGTAGCGGTATCGCCGCCACGGAAAGGCATCTAAAAAAGCCCAGACTAATATGGCTGGCGGTGTCTATTAGACACCGCCACCATATTAGACTTTTTCCGCCCCGGTCACAAGGCGACTGGGACGGAAAAGCGGCGGACGGTCTTTCCGTCCGCCGTGGTCCCCCCGCCATACTAATATGGCGGGGGGGTCATTTAAGTGAGGATGGCGTGCAGATTGCCCCCACCAGGCCGGGGGTGGCTACCGCCAGCCTGGCAGGAGCTATCCACCCGCCATCCTAATGGGCCCCTAAGACTTTGCCGACTGCTTCACTGACTGGAGTAGTGATAATAAATCTAACCCTTCCGAAAGCCCAACACTTATCCCTACTATTGTGCTGATTCGAGTAGGAATGATAAATCTAACCACTCCAAAGCTTCACATTTTTCCTACTGTTGCATAAACTGGAGTGGAAATAAAATATTTGATATCCTAATTGTTTTCCTAATAACAGTTAAAACAGTTTTTGTGTAATGTGTTTGTTTTTTATATTTATATTATTTGTTTTTCTTTGTAAGTTTATTTTAATGGTTATAGTATTTCAAGTAAATTAGTTTTTGGGAGGTTATGAATACTTATATTTCATTTATTGCCTACATTAGTTTATTCCATTGATTATATATTTAATGGTTGTTTTGTGTATGTAATATATATATATATATATATAATATTTGTTTAATTTATGTTTCACTATATATTTATTTATGTAAACACAAACACATATACATGAGTACATATTTATAGAAAGTATTAAACATTAGTGCAATCTGTTTAATTTACATTAAATGAAATGTATATATTAAAATAGTTCAGATGTACAACTTTAAACTCTATGTTATTGAACGATATCAGTGTCAATTATATTTATTTCCCAAAATGTTGGTACCCACCATTTATACTCTTAGGAACACAATATTATGGTAAACAATATTTTTGAGACAATATTTTTTGTCAACGACATTGTTCACCACAGTATTGTGTTATTGATCCCCCAGTATTGGGCAGTGCAGGCAGTGCATGAAATCTTCCCTTTGATTTTGCTAGGCGATCGCTATGACTTGAAAAAACAGACAAAAAACGTAAAACAAAACTTTATAACAGTACTGGTGCAGCATTTTGGTCAGAACCTCTGAAAACGGGAACAGTGTTTGCATGTATAGCCAACAAGCTACAAGAAATGGGCCTTGAGCTCACAAAGAGGTAATGCTGCAAGGCTACTAAAAAATTCCTACTTGAGCCTTGCCAATGCCTTTATGATAGGGCCATGGAAGATGCCATTAAAGAACACAAATTTAGTAGAGGGCGAGATACAGGCGTCACATTGCCATCTCACACGCTCCTCAATGGTACGCTAGGCATTAGTTTGTTTTTGATGCAAAGGTTTTTTGATCAGCACATAGTGTGGGCGCCATGATGTTAAATAATTCAGCGTCGGCGTTGTGTGTTAACAGCCTTCAGATGAGATGGTACAGAAGACAGACTCAATCATAAAACAATCTTCCAGAGTAGCTTCTTGGCACCGAAGCAGGCTGTACCTTTCACAACCTTCTTTCATGCTAAATACAGTAGCCAATTTGCAAAATCCGAAGCGTTGCTGCACAAGCACGGTTTTGTGGCCTGAAGAAAAACTACGCAGCTTAAAGTTATTTCCTCACGAGATGTAATTTACGTACCACCTTTGAAAATAAAGAATTAATATGGGGGTAAATTAGTTGGAAATATGTGTATCTCTAAGGGTCTCGTTTTGCTGAATAAGATTGTTTTTACGCTGTTAGTTAGCTACCAAGGCAGGCCTGGGTAAAGCCTAGGACTACATTGACATGTTTGATGTGTTAGACACATCGGTGGGTTGAGGTGCCTTCGGTAGACACCTCTTTTTTAACAGCATATCGAAGGGCTCAATCCTTATTTGCAAAGCATAGCCTCCCATTCCTGCCAGGGTGAAAGAAAATTAGAAACACTGGAATGGGCTTGTCTTACTTCCGTTTTCACCGTGTTTGCAAAGTACCCAGTTATCATATCTCTTCCTGGATCTGTGAATGCAAAAGAATAACTATTCATTGTATATGTGAGAAAGAAATATGGCATATTGGTCCTCGTGATGAAAACGGATCCACAAAAAATGAAATTACGCACTTGGGGCCTCATTTTCGAGGCCCTAGCGGCACTTTTGCGCTCCAGACGGTCGCTTTTTTGATGCTCCGGTGGCGCAATGTGCTGCAGCATATTTGCAAGGCCACGCTGAACCATTTTACGTGGCTTTTCATGGCCTTGTAAATATGTGCCCCTTTCACGGAGACTTTCACGGAGAAAGCTGAGTGAAAGGGGCATCCATGGGTGCTGCTCTGGGTGTTCCCATGCAACACCCATGGAATCTAAAACATTCCCTGATATATGAGGAATCATAAACCTTGCCATTGGAAGCATAGGAGTGGTGCTACGAGGAGAAACACTTGTAGTTCTCTTTATTTTTTCCTCTTTCTATGCATGCTGCATTTTGCGGCACGCATACAAGGAATAAAATGCCATCAATGATTGTTTTTGTGACGAAAGGTGTCCCTTCCTGCACAAAAACAATCATTCCCGCAACACAGACGCCCGTGCAACATCAGGCAAGGTTGTCTGCATTGGTGCACAGCTGCTTTTTGTGCGCCGGCTCAGGGGAGAATGACAGGAATGCGCCGTATCTTGTAGTTAATGCATTCGTGCCCTTTTCATTTGACTCAAGGCAGCACAGCAGGAAGGCATGATTGACTGTCTTGCGTCAAAAGTTTGTGAATGAAACCCTGAATTTTGGGAATCATTTCTTATTTTGTGAAGGTCAGTTCGCAAAATATCAAATTGCAAGGTGTCGCAGAATGATCTGCCTGATGAATATTTATGAGGCAGATCACAGTTTGCGACCCCATGCAAATGGCCACAATAACAGGGATGGTGACGGCAAGAGACAGCAGACCACCATGTCTCTGATTGTGTTTAAATCAAGAAAATATTTTTAATGCAACCCATTTTCCTTAAAGGAATTAGAACTGTGCATAAAATAGAATAGTTTTCTTTTTTTAAAGTTTCACTGACATATGGCAGCCGCCCACAAGACCATTGTCAACTCTCCCTGATTTTTTTAAAGATTCACATAGGGTTAAGGCTGAAAGAGGACTCCCCTTCTCTTACCTTTGCGAATCAGGTGTCAGTATCTGATGAATGGTGTGCGACTGCAACTATGGTCACAAATTATTGATACATTCCTCTCTGACTCGTAAATAGGATCCAATGGAACTCCAATAGCAGCACAGTAAATAACATACTTGAAAGAAGCTGCAAGAAATTGTGAAAAGATAGAAACACATGTGCTGCATTCATCCAATAGATTTTTATGTTCAGATAGCTATATTAGAGTTTAAACACAATAGAAGTACAAATAATAAATGCAATGAATGAGACAGGCTAGACATGGCAGATCATATGTAAAAAGTAACAAGGACAATATAAACCCCAAAATACATTCAAAAAGAGTTCTGTATGAGTCGAAGAGAGATAAGCCATGTACCACAAAAGATATTGTACATGATATACGGAGGAAACAAAAGAGAGAAAAGGGGAATTTTTGGGACGGGAAAGAGGGGTCTGGAGTACTCCAGTGGAGCCATTCCTACAAAAGTAAGCAAGAAGAAATGGAAAAAGACATAAAAACATCATGCACAAGAGACAGCCCTAAAAGAGATCAGGTATTAGAGGTATCAGAATTGGATGCCCAAGAAACTAGAGCACCATGTTGGACATAGGCGTCCAAGGTTTGCCAGACTCGGCTGGAGATAACCGGAGAGGAATGACTTTCAGAACGCAACGTGTGAGCACAATGGAGATAAGACAGCCAGGCCTACCAAGTGTGAAAAGAGATGTGTTGGAAGTTCTTCCGTTCCGTGAGAATCACTTTGACTGCATTAGACAAAAGAAAATCCAATAATGACATTTCAGACTTATCTAAAGGAAGAGGAGCAGTTGAAGCCCATGGGCTCAGTGTAACCATAGAAAATTACAACCTAATAAGAACATTAAATACTCGACAAGTGCTTCTGTATAGAAGTCCAATGGTCAGCTAATAGTGTACAATCAAACATGTGTTCCTGGATCCGATAGTATAAAATTAATTTTACATTTCTCAAACTGTAATAATTCTTGCAAATATGTGAATAAAATGTTCAACATATCTGAGACCTAGAACTTAAGGAAGCTTGGTCCAACATAGGTGCAGGAGATCTACCAAATTTTCAAGATAACAAGATAAGAACAGACAATGTTTTGAGAGCCTTAAAGGGTTTTCCTTCAACCACAATTATGTCCAAATTCGTGAAAATAGGGACATATTTATAAGGAGATTGTGCCACTGGTGCATCACTTTTTACCACACCCTGGTGGTGTGATATCCTGCTCCATATTTACAAAGTGGCGTTCAGACGGTTTGCATTGCTTAAAGTTTCTTTGTAAATATTGTACCCTTTCATGCAGGTATCTGCATGAGATGGGCATACAATGAGTGTTGCTGTGGGCGTTCCACCGCAACACTCATCTCTTTTTGCTGCTTTCCCAGATTTACAAGGATGTGTAACTCTGAGGCAGCACCAAAAACTAACACCACCTAAAACCAAGCGTTAGCATGGTGCAACAAGGAGAGATACTTTAATTTCTCCTTGTTTTGTGTCAAATCACCTTGAATTATTGCTGCTAAAGTGCAGATAGGCGTCCATTCCTGCACATTAACAATCATCCCTGCAATGCAGCCACCATTGCACCTTAAGGCATGGGCGGCTGTGTTGGCACTAGGCATCTTTTTTTTAATATTAGCATAAGGCAAAACACAGGGGTGCACCCTATTCTTGTGAATACGAGGCATCCCATATTTGTATAAGTTGTTCAGCACAGCAGTGATAAATGGCTCAAAGTGGTGCTCTTTGCCATTTCTTTGTAAATATGTCCCTTCAACTCTGACTCCCTAGGGCTATATTTGGCCTGCATTCTGGACAGCGGCTAGTAAATTAACATGGGATGGAGCAGAGTATAGGTCTGAGGGGGTTCATGTTCTCTGCATGGTTTGGAAGACTAAAATAAATGAAATTTGCCTTTTCCAGGGAGTTTGGTGCCTCAAGGACCAGGGTACAGTACAAGGGGCATGAGTGAGACAGATCACCTGCTAACGGTGAGCTTTTGAAGGTGGGCAACTGTGGATGGCTGCTTCCCAATCTAGGCTCCTCACAGCTAAAAGAACAGGTTCTAGCTGCTCTGAAGGTGGATTGAAACAGCCACAATTTGTACATCTTTAACTACAGACTGCTTTAATTGTCTATGTTGAACATCCATTGTCTACAATACAATATATTAAGAGTGTGGTCTTTGGAGCAGCAGCGCCTTGGTCATGATTGTATGGTTTTCTTGTCAACTTCAGTTTTCTGATCATTATTCAATGGTTTTACTCCTTACTCTTGCTTTTGACCATCCCTTGAAGCAAAGCTTATTTACCATTATTTGGATTAACTGACTTGTATCCTTCCATGCCTTTCATGAGGTGACTATTTATTCATTTGTCTTCAACACTCAATAGAGCATATGTTTCTTTATTGTCTAACCTATTCACTGCCCCACTTTATTTGTGAACATTTTTATTTATTTTTGTGAAGGCCCAGCAGCTTCACACTGCTGTCAGGTGATTCATTCTTTTTTTTTTTTTCTGCTGCTGTTTCCCAGACTACTTTTTAAAGACAACAAGGGTCCTCAGGAAATAAAAATAAACAGAAAAAATGATTTTACAGACCACAATCGGTACTAAAATCAAGTTTCCAGACCCAGCCGGGTGAGGAAATGTTTAATTTAAGGATAAAAGGAGTTTGGTTGACCTAGAGGTGGTCAATTATACACATTTTAGATAGGGCACAGTCCTTTACCTATCCTACAAGAAAGAAAGTGTAGTAGACAAAATAGGAAAGTGAGAAAAGTTTTTCAGGCAAGAAGTTTGGAGCCAAATGCCGCTTGTAAATTAGTATTCAATACAAAAACAAGTTTCGACATACAGTATTTACAGAATGGCATACAATTCAATTTTCCGTAATACTGTTCAACCGTCAACGTTTCGATCCCCTGGCTCCTAATGAACCGGGATCATCATCAGGACTGTTTAAATCATTTGCCTGTTTTTAGGAATGCCTGTGGAAGTAAGAGAGAAAAAGATTGGAAAACATGAGGCATCCGCCTACAAGAGTGAAAGATTATACAGATATATACAAACAGTTTGCGTGGCGAGGATTACTTACACTGTGAATACTTGTGTGGCTGGCCTAAGAAGTGGTACTCATAATCAAGGAGCCGTCCAGTGAATTGAGAACATCGGATTGATTGATTATAACGCAATTATGCAGTGAACGTGGGGAGTCGTGAACTAGTTGATAAAACTCTTCAGGTATTTAACAGGTAGTGGTATTTGGAGGGGTTTCGGGCGAGTGGGTGCCTATCATGCACGTGGGGTACTTGTCATTGCGAGCAGTGCGTCAAGCTATTTAACTATATCGCGACCGCGCAGTGAGCGTGGTGAACCGTGAGCTAGAGGGTGAATTGTGCAGGCATAAGGGTGGTCCGGCGAGTGAGTTCCATGCACGGCGGGGTGTCTGGTCTTCATCATGAGAGAGACACCTATGTGTTCATGCATACCTCGCGATTTATGTACAAGTAGCACTGACCTGCCGGGCAATTTGTTAGATCCTGGTCAGGCACTTGAGTGGGTGGTCAGAATACCGAGATAGTGCCGGTACCTAGAATGGGAGAGAGATATCGTTATCTGTCCGGGTTGTGCCTAGTGTGAACCTGTGCCTCGTCGGTGCTATGGATAACGATTACCTGCTTTCGGTGCGAGGTTGGTTAACCTCAGCGTCGAGCGAGCCTTGTGGTTTCACTCGTGGGGATAAATTGTGTCCTTCGGTAAGGGCCGATTATTATTCCAACACCCGGTGGGCTGTAATGAGAAATTGAGGGATGAAGGTTTTTGAGAAAGGGCGGAGGGGAAAAAAACAGGGGTGCTCGGTTCGCCCTAGGGCCTTCGCTTACCTATTGTGGCCGCGAGAGTTGAGGCGGGATGACGGCGAGACTCGATGGTCTCTCTCTGTATCTTTTGCAGCATTGATGCGCTGACCGGGTGTTGTTAGTCCACCGGGGCTTAAGGCATAGAGTGGACTTGAGAAACAAAAGAGGGGACTACTCGTTCGCGTTCCCTTTGGTCGCCATTTTGGAACGGGCACGGACCAAGAGATGGTGAAAGGACTATAGTGCGTGTTGGATTCAGGGGTGGTGAAGGTGCTTTAACGTCCGTGATAGTGAATGTGCACTGTGAGTCGGCCATATTACAGAGACCGCGACAATAAGCAGCTGGGGGTGGGTTAGAGGAAGAAGTCCTCGTGGTGGTACGACGTACCCTTAGAGTAACCACTGGCCGTGATCTGTAGCCCACCATACACTTAACGAATTTTAAATTGTACAATGTTAGTGCTAGCATTATATTCAATATACATTTACATTTGCACTGCATTAGTACATATTTACTACAATGACGTCTGGAGTTCATATTAGAGGTGGGGCCTCTGAAAGTTCAATATACATTTACATTTGCACTGCATTGGTTCATATTTACTGCAATGACGTCTGGAGTTCATTTTAGAGGTGGGGCCTCTGAATGTTCACCCATTTAGCACTAACATTGTACAATTTAAAATTCGTTAAGTGTATGGTGGGCTACAGATCACGGCCAGTGGTTACTCTAAGGGTACGTCGTACCACCACGAGGACTTCTTCCTCTAACCCACCCCCAGCTGCTTATTGTCGCGGTCTCTGTAATATGGCCGACTCACAGTGCACATTCACTATCACGGACGTTAAAGCACCTTCACCACCCCTGAATCCAAAACGCACTATAGTCCATTCACCATCTCTTGGTCCGTGCCCATTCCAAAATGGCGACCAAAGGGAACGCGAACGAGTAGTCCCCTCTTTTGTTTCTTAAGTCCACTCTATGCCTTAAGCCCCGGTGGACTAACAACACCCGGTCAGCGCATCAATGCTGCAAAAGATACGGAGAGAGACCATCGAGTCTCGCCGTCATCCCGCCTCAACTTTCGCGGCCACAATAGGTAAGCGAAGGCCCTAGGGCGAACCGAGCACCCCTGGTTTTTTCCCCTTCGCCCTTTCTCAAAAACCTTCATCCCTCAATTTCTCATTACAGACCACCGGGTGTTGGAAAAATATTCGGCCCTTACCGAAGTACACAATTTATCCCCACGAGTGAAACCACAAGGCTCGCTCGACGCTGAGGTTAACCAACCTCGCACCGAAAGCAGGTAATCGTTATCCATAGCACCGACGAGGCACAGGTTCACACTAGGCACAACCCGGACAGATAACGATATCTCTCTCCCATTCTAGGTACCGGCACTATCTCGGTATTCTGACCACCCACTCAAGTGCCTGACCAGGATCTAACAAATTGCCCGGCAGGTCAGTGCTACTTGTACATAAATCGCGAGGTATGCATGAACACATAGGTGTCTCTCTCATGATGAAGACCAGACACCCCGCCGTGCATGGAACGCACTCGCCGGACCACCCTTATGCCTGCACAATTCACCCTCTAGCTCACGGTTCACCACGCTCACTGCGCGGTCGCGATATAGTTAAATAGCTTGACGCACTGCTCGCAATGACAAGTACCCCACGTGCATGATAGGCACCCACTCGCCCGAAACCCCTCCAAATACCACTACCTGTTAAATACCTGAAGAGTTTTATCAACTAGTTCACGACTCCCCACGTTCACTGCATAATTGCGTTATAATCAATCAATCCGATGTTCTCAATTCACTGGACGGCTCCTTGATTATGAGTACCACTTCTTAGGCCAGCCACACAAGTATTCACAGTGTAAGTAATCCTCGCCACGCAAACTGTTTGTATATATCTGTATAATCTCTCACTCTTGTAGGCGGATGCCTCATGTTTTCCAATCTTTTTCTCTCTTACTTCCACAGGCATTCTTAAAAACAGGCAAATGATTTAAATAGTCCTGATGATGATCCCGGTTCATTAGGAGCCAGGGGATCGAAACGTTGACGGTTGAACAGTATTACGGAAAATTGAATTGTATGCCATTCTGTAAATACTGTATGTCGAAACTTGTTTTTGTATTGATTACTAATTTACAAGCGGCATTTCGCTCCAAACTTCTTGCCTGAAAAACTTTTCTCACTTTCTTATTTTGTCTACTACACTTTCTTTCTTGTAGGATAGGTACAGGACTGTGCCCTATATAAAATGTGTATAATTGACCACCTCTAGGTCAACCAAACTCCTTTTATCCTTAAATTAAACATTTCCTCACCCGGCTGGGTCTGGAAACTTGATTATAGTACCGATTGTGGTCTGTAAAATCATTTTTTCTGTTTATTTTTATTTCCTGAGGACCCTTTTTGTCTTTAAAAATTGATTACCCATGGTCCGAAGGTACTTATTGGGTTCCCTTGTTTACATGAAAATGACCTGAGCGCAAACGCAGGTTTGCAAGGGTTACATTCCGTCCAAACTCTGGTGTTTGGGCTTCCTAGTACTCAATTCCCCATTTCTTCACCTTATACTTTACCCACACGGAGAAATCCAATTTTTCCTTTTCCTAGCAAGGTAATTATGTCACTCCTAGCTCCCTTATACACTGACGATTATATTAAACATCTATGTTCTGGCCCGTCCTTACTTTCAGACAATTCTGACACTCCTAACCAGACCGATAGCTCAATACCTGAACAACTAGAAAAATTAAGGAAGAAGCAAGTCCGATTACAACTCATGGTATTGATGTTGACGGACTACCTCAAGGCGAATGTGATCCCCTTAGGCCTTCAGATTAGGAATATACCAGGCATCTTTACTGACAACCCTAAATACATATCAAATTTCAGCTATATAGGGACTACTTGTTCCCGCCACTGGCTGGTTTTAGGTATTGACATAGCCACCGAAACCCTAAAATCTCTAGAGGCAGACATTGCAGACATCCTCAAACAAATAGAGGATTCCAATGATACAACTGAGAGCAAAAAGCTCATAGAACAGGTGGACAAGACAGTGGCAGACTTTTATAGAATCGAACAAAATAAAAAGCCAAATAAAGTCAAAAAGGACATAAAATCTTACAATACTGAAGTGACTTATCCCTACTTGCATAAAGATTTTTATACTAATAGATCATATACCAATCCCCAACACAATAGACCGTGGGGGAGATTCAATAGGCGACAAAACCTAGTTGGTTTTTCGGACACTTCCGCCGAATCATCTGACACCTCAGACGCGGGCGAAGGATCCAGTACCTCTAGACGGGGAGGAGGAGCACAACAGAGTTCCACTTCTTTTTTACAAAGGGGCCAACAAGAACCGCCACAACGTGGGCGCGTCAAGAAACCCCAAAGATGGTTCAACCCCCCGGGCGAGCGGAGAACCAGGAACAACTACTACCAATGGTAACACAGGCCCCCCAAAAAACCGAGATGATTCCCATCTTCAACCTCGCTAGTTACTCGTTGGGTGAGGATGAACTTTCTGTCCTTAAAAAGGGCTTGTCTTTTGTTCCAACCATAGCACCTAATTTTATGGAGGTCCAGACTGAACTCCTACGCTTCTTCAGACGCATTAGACTGAAGGCGTTCTTTCAGATTCACCCCTCTTCTGAAAATAAAGCATTTACCCCTTTTCGCCCACCCTCGACCTTTTTACCATCAGCAGGTATGTTACCATCAGAGGTGATAACGTTTGAGAAATTGGTTCTTAAAGACCTCTCAAACTTACAACAACAAAGGAGATTTACACCATATAATATTACATTTAAGGAGAAACAAGCCATCAGTTCCCTTAAAACCAATGCCTCAATTGTAATCAAAAGTGCTGACAAGGGTGGGGGTATTGTTATACAAGACCAAGACACCTATACAGTAGAAATTCAAAGACAGCTGGACAATAAAGATCACTATCTTAGGCTAGCATCTAATCCCACAAAAGAAATTCAGGAGCTAATACGGAAGGTTACACTGGAGGCAGTGGAAGAAGGCTTCTTGACCAAAAAGGAATTTAACTACTTAAACGTAAAAAGCCCCAGGACCCCTGTTATATACACGCTGCCCAAAATCCATAAGAATATCACCACACCACCAGGTCGCCCCATTGTATCTGCATGCGGGTCCATTTTAGAACCACTAGGTGCCTTTGTTGACCACTTCATCAAAGTCTTTGTCCCTTCAACAGCTTGCTATGTACGAGACTCCATGGCCATGATTAATTTGATTGAACATCATCCATTCAATCCAATTACTGACACGTTGTGCACCATGGACGTGGAGTCTCTGTATACCAATATACCGTAGGTTGCTGCACTCCAGGTCATACAAAGAATCTTGGACACACGCCCACGTCCACATACTATACCGACTATATTCATCTGTCAACTTTTGGAAATCTGCCTTACTAGAAATTTCTTTTCATTCAAGGGCCTCTTCTATCAACAAATAAAGGGGACCGCCATGGGCGCAATTTTTGCTCCGAATCTGGCCATACTATTCATGGACGAAATTGAGAGACAGGTTATCCTGGCACCATCCAACCCATTCTTCACCAGTATCATCATGTGGCGTAGATACATTGATGACATTTTCATGATATGGAAGTTTGACATCAATGTTCTACGCCACTTCATGCACTGGATGAACAATAACTGCCCGGGTCTGAACTTCACATCCTCATCTGATAAATCTTCCATTGATTTTTTGGATTTAACGATTTTCCATCATGAAGGCGAACTGCTCACGCGCTTGTTCAGAAAACCCACTGAGAGGAATACATCGTTGGAATACACTAGTAACCATCCGAGGGCTTTAAGAGACTCGCTACCTTTCTCTCAGTTCCTCCGAATCAGGAGAAACTGTTCAAACAGGGAAGACTACTTCAAAGAGAGTGCCATCCTGGCTAACAAACTGAAAGATAGGGGCTACCCTAAAAAAACTGTAAAAATTGCTTTGAAAAGAGCTTGGTATCGTCCCCGAGAAACCTTGCTTGTCCCAAACCCCAAGAAAGACCAGGAAAGGATAGCTTGTGTAACAACTTTCTCCCCCTTATCCAATAGACTGAGAAAAATTATCCTACAACATTGGCCTGTCATCAACGCGGGCATCCTGAAGATCGAACGCCCTCTCTTTGCCTTCAAAAAAAGCAAGAATTTAAAAGACCTTTTGGTGAGAGCAGCCCTCCCCTGCCCTGCCCAACCTTCTACTCTTGAATCTAGATGGGGACTGTCCCCCATTGTTGGACATGTGAAGTGTGGGGGGTGCGTTGTATGTAATCTAACCATTGAAGGAAAAACATTAGAGTTCAACAACATCAAATTCCAATGCAATACTCTAACAAATTGTAATACTAGTAATGTTGTGTATCTCATCCAATGTCCATGCCAAAAAGTGTATGTGGGCCAAACCTCACAAAAAATCAAAACACGCATTTGCCAGCACAGAAGTCGTATTAGATGCAAGACACTGAATGCCCCGCTGGTAGAGCACTTCATTGATGCCAACCATGACGAGGATGACATCCGCTGGACAGTACTAAAGGCATTAAAACTACCCCCAAGAGGAGGAAGCATGACAAGTCTCCTTAATAAAGAAGAATTGAAGTGCATAATACTTTTGGACTCCATCCACAACGGCCTAAATCGGACGGAGGACTGGACCTCCCTCCTCTGATTAGATTACTGCTTAGTATCTCGGAAACATGGCTTGGACCCCTGTTTTAATGACATTGCTAAATGGGTGAACATTCAGAGGCCCCACCTCTAAAATGAACTCCAGACGTCATTGCAGTAAATATGAACTAATGCAGTGCAAATGTAAATGTATATTGAACTTTCAGAGGCCCCACCTCTAATATGAACTCCAGACGTCATTGTAGTAAATATGAACTAATGCAGTGCAAATGTAAATGTATATTGAATATAATGCTAGCACTAACATTGTACAATTTAAAATTCGTTAAGTGTATGGTGGGCTACACATCACGGCCAGTGGTTACTCTAAGGGTACGTCGTACCACCACGAGGACTTCTTCCTCTAACCCACCCCCAGCTGCTTATTGTCGCGGTCTCTGTAATATGGCCGACTCACAGTGCACATTCACTATCACGGACGTTAAAGCACCTTCACCACCCCTGAATCCAACACGCACTATAGTCCTTTCACCATCTCTTGGTCCGTGCCCATTCCAAAATGGCGACCAAAGGGAACGCGAACGAGTAGTCCCCTCTTTTGTTTCTGAAGTCCACTCTATGCCTTAAGCCCCGGTGGACTAACAACACCCGGTCAGCGCATCAATGCTGCAAAAGATACGGAGAGAGACCATCGAGTCTCGCCGTCATCCCGCCTCAACTCTCGCGGCCACAATAGGTAAGCGAAGGCCCTAGGGCGAACCGAGCACCCCTGGTTTTTTCCCCTCCGCCCTTTCTCAAAAACCTTCATCCCTCAATTTCTCATTACAGCCCACCGGGTGTTGGAATAATAATCGGCCCTTACCGAAGGACACAATTTATCCCCACGAGTGAAACCACAAGGCTCGCTCGACGCTGAGGTTAACCAACCTCGCACCGAAAGCAGGTAATCGTTATCCATAGCACCGACGAGGCACAGGTTCACACTAGGCACAACCCGGACAGATAACGATATCTCTTTCCCATTCTAGGTACCGGCACTATCTCGGTATTCTGACCACCCACTCAAGTGCCTGACCAGGATCTAACAAATTGCCCGGCAGGTCAGTGCTACTTGTACATAAATCGCGAGGTATGCATGAACACATAGGTGTCTCTCTCATGATGAAGACCAGACACCCCGCCGTGCATGGAACGCACTCGCCGGACCACCCTTATGCCTGCACAATTCACCCTCTAGCTCACGGTTCACCACGCTCACTGCGCGGTCGCGATATAGTTAAATAGCTTGACGCACTGCTCGCAATGACAAGTACCCCACGTGCATGATAGGCACCCACTCGCCCGAAACCCCTCCAAATACCACTACCTGTTAAATACCTGAAGAGTTTTATCAACTAGTTCACGACTCCCCACGTTCACTGCATAATTGCGTTATAATCAATCAATCCGATGTTCTCAATTCACTGGACGGCTCCTTGATTATGAGTACCACTTCTTAGGCCAGCCACACAAGTATTCACAGTGTAAGTAATCCTCGCCACGCAAACTGTTTGTATATATCTGTATAATCTTTCACTCTTGTAGGCGGATGCCTCATGTTTTCCAATCTTTTTCTCTCTTACTTCCACAGGCATTCTTAAAAACAGGCAAATGATTTAAATAGTCCTGATGATGATCCCGGTTCATTAGGAGCCAGGGGATCGAAACGTTGACGGTTGAACAGTATTACGGAAAATTGAATTGTATGCCATTCTGTAAATACTGTATGTCGAAACTTGTTTTTGTATTGAATACTAATTTACAAGCGGCATTTGGCTCCAAACTTCTTGCCTGAAAAACTTTTCTCACTTTCTTATTTTGTCTACTACACTTTCTTTCTTGTAGGATAGGTAAAGGACTGTGCCCTATCTAAAATGTGTATAATTGACCACCTCTAGGTCAACCAAACTCCTTTTATCCTTAAATTAAACATTTCCTCACCCGGCTGGGTCTGGAAACTTGATTTTAGTACCGATTGTGGTCTGTAAAATCATTTTTTCTGTTTATTTTTATTTCCTGAGGACCCTTGTTGTCTTTAAAAATTGATTACCCATGGTCCGAAGGTACTTATTGGGTTCCCTTGTTTACATGAAAAAGTTTCCCAGACTACGACATTCTATCATATATCTCGGCAGATTACTTTATTTCATGGGCTGGATATAAACTCATTAGCAGAAATGCAATTAACATAAATCACAAGTCACGAGATATGTACTCATTTTTTCACATAGTAAAGTACCTTGATGCTCACCTGCTTTATGAGAATGTACCAATATAGTTCTTACCTAGCACATTGTACTTAATGTTTGTAAGAAATGCCTCTTTTTCATGTTCATCCCCATATTTTGGGACTGAGGCTGCTGTTTATCGACTCTGGGAGTGCACTTGGTCCTGCTAATCCGACCTCAGTGCCAGTGTTCTAACCCATTAAAAAGTATATGTTGAATTGGCAATCCACAATAAGCAATGACTGGCCTATTTTTACATCCCTAGTATATGGTACCCAAGGCATGTTAGGCAGAGTGTCCACCCAGGGCTTTAGCACTGCTGGTGCAAGTGTGAATGAGTGACAATGTACTAAATGGCTCCCAGCCTGCCCCTGCTGACTGGAAGGACAGGGGTAACACTGCTAGTTTGACTTTGCCATTCAAACTAATGGCAAAGCCCCCACTTCCCTTAGCAATATATATGTATCCGCTAAAGAAGGCCTATAGAGCCCCAAGGCAAGAAGCTGCATATTATTAAGTAGGGCATGTATATGTATCTATGTCTTAACAGAAGCACATTCTGGGAATAAATATGGCACCCCTGGCACCCATTCATGTCAATCACGCTGGAACTGGAACAAGGACTGAAGAAGGATTATCATGTTGCCCCCTGGACTGCACAAAGAGAGACTGCACCACCTGCAGGACTCCGCTTGCTACTCCTTGGGCTATTGAAGAGAGGACTTTGCATGTTGCTCATGGCTTGGGGAAAGGTTGTGCCCAAGCCCCACACCAAAGGTATGCCTCAAAATAAAAGTGGACAGACCTCTTGAAACCAGCACCAGGGTCAGCACAGCTGAAGTAGCCCACATAAGCAAATTGGTAGGTACTGCAAAAGAACCGCTACTATCTGCCGCTGAACATCCCAAGAGATCAATGCTCAGTGGCCAAACGTTGCACCTGAGCCTGCTGGACCCAGGACTGCAGTCGGAGTCCACATTGGTCATCCAAACGGGACACCAGCCCCCATCAAAGTATTTTGATGGGGCCCCTGTACACAGACACCGGTAGCCCAAGACCAGCTGGCCTTTTAAGGTCTCAAGAAGGACTTTGAGGGACTGCCATCTCTATGGCCACCTGAACTGTGGAACAAAGAATAACCAAAAAGACACCCCCATTGACTGTACATCACCTGGGCCCTCCTTGAGCATGTTCTTATCCTGTACCAACAGCAATGGGACCAATGGAGTGGTCATGCTGTAAAGTTAGGAACTGGACTAGAAACCACTCTAGTCGAAAAAACAACTTTCAAAATCTACCCCATTGGCCGCACAGACCTTCACACTGTTGGATTTGGATGCCCAAGCTGGGCCTAAGTAGTCAAACTAACTTTTACAAACTTTCCAAAAGTTTTCAAACTTTTCAGTTGCCAATGCTTGTTTGCGGTTAGATTAAAAACTTAAGATGTATTTACAAATCACAATTTCCAGAAGCCTTCAGTGGATTTTACTCATCATGAACTCTACTAATTCATAAAAATATAATCTATTTTTATAAATTGGTGTCATATTTCTTTTGTGTTGTGTGGCCTTCTTATTTTGTTGTTTGGCACTGTTAAATGCTTCACAATAAATCATTTGTTCAAGCCTTGCTGCTGAAAGCCAAAGCTACCCAGGTTTGAGCTTAAGGTAATTCAAATGAGCCTGACTGGATCTAAGGTGTTTTTTTAGTGTATTCCACGGTAAGGCCACGCTGTCATACCAGATAATACACCCAAATGCACACAATTTTAAAAAAACAAGCTCATTATAGCCCTAAAGGTTTAATTTCAAACCACTTGTAGATCAGCAGTTATATTTGTCTCAAGGGAAGATATGGGTCAAAAAGTACTGCATACATAACTTCAAACTTGACTGAATCACTTCTGTTTATGTTAATATTGTGTGAATACTTCACACCTACCGTGAAAGAAAGCACACTGCTAAGACTTCCAAAGTGTTATTCATGTGCCCTTCCTTGACTTTTTTTTTCCATTTTTTCTGTCAAAGTTTTGATTTCACAAGGTGATGACACCTCATCCTGTACATAGTGATCTAGGGGCATGTGACGGCTGGTTCAAGAGAAAGATAGTACAGCTACTTGTTCTGTGCAATAAAATACACCTTGTTAACGTTACCATTCTCAGTGATACTCTACTTACATTGTGGCTCTTGACTATGTTTAAGGCTTCGGACTGGTGAGTATGAATGTATGAATATATAAAATACCTGAAGTCACCTTACACCCTTCCTCTATTATCTCTTGCAAACCATCTCCCCTTTACTTCTGAACCATGGCTAAGATAGGGAGTAGAGGGAATTAATTTTGAGCAAGACGCTGCCGTAGCATCAGGTTTAGAGCACCTCCATCACACCACATTCTCCCTTCCCATGCTCATTGTTTTAGGCAACGTATGACATTTTATCATAGATGGGTCTTCTTGGACTTGGGTTCCTCTCTTCCTCTATCCTAGTTATTTCACTCGTATGAATGCGAGTTCTTGAAGGGTGGCCTCATGGGCTAAATACACACATTCCCATGTGAGATAATAATTCTAGAAAGATGAACTAGGGCAACTAGAGCATTCTACTGAGACCCCCATATGTGCACTAGAGTTTGTCAGCTATTCTGAGAGTTACAGAGAGTTACAGAAGAATAACATGCTCAGCTTTAGCTCTATGTGAAATGAGAATTTCACATATGTAATGCTGACTCATTATCTCAGTTAAAGGAAACTGCTATTTTATTTAAGAAATGGCATAAGCTCCCACTTAGTATTATAGGCCGAATAAACTTGGTCAAAATGAAAATATTGCCTAAATATCTTTATCTTTTTCGTTCTATTCCCTTAAGGGTAAACAATTCTTATTTTTGTAGGCTTGAGGGCATTATTAGCAGCTTTATTTGGGGCTACAAGAAAGCTCGACGAGCTATATCTCTTCTTAAAGCTCCTTATGATGCAGGTGGACTAAACTTTCCAGATATTAGATATTATTATTGGTCTTCTTTTTTGATTCACTTTCGTAGTTTGCTGATCCCTGATAAATGTCTTTATTTTCATAAGTTTCTGTTAGGAGCAGATGCAATTATGTTTTTTTATAGATTTAATGACCCCAATTACTTTAAACGAGTTAAATTTAAGACGGTGCGGGATACCACTTACATCTGGCGCTCAGTACTTACTAAAAGCAAGATATCTCTATTTCATGATAAAACTCCTCTATGGTCTAATCCTGGCTTACCGGAAATATTTCAGGATATAATAGGCAGTGCATTTTCCAAATCTGGCATTAATTCTGTTGGAGACCTATATGATCATAGGGGATTTTTACCGTTTGAAAAATTAAAAGCTTGTTATAAATTGCAAGAAGGGGCAAGATTTAAATATTTTCAAATCAGGGATTATTTTCTGAGGGAGATAGAACTCACTTCTTTGAATGAATCTGAAGTATGGAACTGTATATATAGGGAAGAAGATAAGGCATTGATTAGTATAGGGTACAAAATATTCTCTGGTTATAGTATTAATGACGTACAAAAATTAGCTGAAAAATGGACTAATAAGCTTACAATGGAAATTACATCAGATTTCATTACTTCCTCTCTAAATAGCCTTAATCTTGCTGTTCAATCTTCAAATCTTAAACTACAGTTGTTTAAAACTATATGTCAGTTGTATTATACACCGGATCAGATTCTCAAATGGGTACCGAATAACAATCTTAGCGATCGTACAAAATGTCCCAAATGTGATTTGAAAGGAGCTGATATCATTCATATGTTTTTTTTGTGCCCAAATCTTGTTGAATTCTGGAATGGAGTATCGAAAGTTATTTCCACTAAACTTGGTATTCCTATTATGTTATCGTTAAAAGATGTATTTATAGGAGCGTCAGGGGAAAATAGTGTATTATGTGATTTAATGAATATCTTAATTACTTGTGCTAGACGGACTATTGATAGAGACTGGGTTCAGAAAAATTCACCAAAGGTTACTGAGTGGTGGAGTCTTGTTAAAGAAATACATAATATGGAATATGCTTTGGTTAATACTAGGGGTCTACAGGCTAAACGGAAAGTGGATAGAATATGGGGATTAATTATATCATAAAATTATTTCTGTGGCAAATTATTTTATCATTTATGTTTATATCTTGTTGTATAATACGTTTGATGTACCCCTGTGATGCAAAATAATAAAAAGATTTAAAAAAAAAAAAAGAGTTACACGTGTTGCTTCTCCACACTTCAAATTCAGACTTTCTTACTGCCGTAATACTCAATTTATGAACATATCTAATTTTGAGAGAGTTGTGGATGTCACCTTGAGGGAGGAAGTTACAGACAATGTTGAGTAGCCGGGGCTATTCATATTAACAACTTCATCTCAACCCCTTTCATTCCTTTCAAACCTATGTTGGTCTGACCCATGACACCTTATCAACATGCCTTAGCTATCTTCTTTCTCATGACAAAGACACACATTTATATTGAAGCCTTCACTGTCACCTCCCTACAAGTCCTTTACTAATTTGCAAATACACACATTGCTAAATAAATTTGTCATCTCTGCTCAGTCTGAGCTCCACTCATCCGTCCTAGACAAACAATTCTTCTCAATCACTCTGTCTCTGGGAGAGTTTCATTACTATCATTGCATGGGATCCCAGAGCAGGTCATATTCCTACTGTGCACTAGTCCTGGAGACCCTTGTCAATAGGGATATGGCCAAACACATGATATGTGGTGGGTGTATGTGCAAGGTTCCAACCTGGGAGTAAATATTTATTGTGCGGAACATCCATGGAAAGAGAAATAGAATAGGTGAATTATTATCCAGGCAATGTTGACAGACAAGATGGGCAATTCAAGAAAGAGCTGAAAAGGAGTATTGAAGGAGTTGATCTCTTATTTGCAGGAGAAGACGTTGAAGGGGGTGAACCTTCTCAAGGAATTAAGTGATAGGTACGGGAATGGTGGCCATATTCTAGAGAGCATTGTGGTGAGTTTACTACCATCAGAGAGCAGCTGATTTCTGATCCCCTGGACTTCTAAAGGGTGATAAGGGCTTGACTGTATTGTTATGTTAAGGTGAGCTTATAGAGCGCTCTGTCACCGTAGGTTTCCTGGCGCTGATTTGATACTAAGGGAGGCAGAGGAGATTAACCGGATTGTGGGAAGAGCCACGTTTTTAAGGATTTGCGAAATTGGATAAGTGAGTTGGAGGATTTAAGCGAGGGAGGAAGAGAGTTCCAGAATTTGGGGGCCAAAAGTGCGAATCTCCGGCCACCGATTCTGCAGAATTTAAAAGAGGGAACAACCAGGATGCGGAGGTGAGAAGATCTGAGGTTGCGTGAAGGGCAGTAGGGACTGATAAGGGATTTCAGGAAGGCAGGGCTGGGACCGATTAGGGATTTAAAATTGAGGCAGCCGATCTTAAAGGCTACCCTCGAAGTGACAGAGAGCCAATGTAATTTGGTGAGAAGAGGTTTGGCGGATTGCCATTTCGGAGTCCCAAAGGCCAGTCTCGCTGCTTGGTTCTGGACGATCTGTAATCTAGAAAGAAGGACCTTAGGCAGACCATAATAGAGAGAATTCGAGAAATCCAAGCGGGAGAGAACGAGAGCCATGATGACTTGAATCAGGGCTTCGGGAGTCAGGAGATAGGCCACCTTCCTGATCCTGCGCAGCTGATACATGCAGGAAGAGACCACCATCCCTATCTGGGGCTTAAGGGATAGCTCAGAGTCAATAGTGACCCCGAGACTCTTCACCGAGGCCACAGGGGTGGGAGAAGGGCCAAGCTCTGCCGGCCAGAAGTGCAGACCCCAGTGGGTAGAGCTCTTGCCAGGGAGAAGGAGCTCCGTCTTCCCGGGATTCAATTTAAGTTGATTCTGGCTCATCCACTGGAGAATGTGCACCATAACCGCCTGGAAATTAGAGATAGCAGAGAGAGAATTGAGAGGAAAGATGAGTTGCAGGTCGACAGCGTAATTAAAGACGGTGACGTCCCACTGCCTCAAAGAAAAGAGAAGAGGTTGGAGATACAGATTAAAGAGAAGAGGAGATAAGGAGGAGCCCTGGGGGACCCCGCAGAGTGAGCGGTCCCTAGGTGCCCTGAAGGTACCCAGGCTGACTGTCTGAGACCTCCCGGTCAGGAAGGATTCGACCCATGCCAGCGCCAGGCCCTGGATGCCGGCCTGCTCGACACGGTGGAGAAGGATGTTATGGTCCACCGTGTCGAAGGCGGCCGACAGGTCTAAAAGAACCAGGGCCTGGGGGTTACCCCTGTCTGCGCCGTCTCTCAGAGCATCCAGCACGGCCAAGATCACTACCTCCGTGGAGTGGCCGGGTCTAAAACTTTGTTTTGTAAAACAATTGGTATTGTGCCTATGATGTTGAGTGTAGAGTACCTTGTCAAAGAAAGGATCCTGATATTTATGTGGTAGTGAAGGAGTGCGTTATGTGCTCCAAATGTAGAAAAAATATCAATGTCCAAAAACAGTAAAGTGTGTACAACATGCATACCCTTTTTAAATAATTTGGACATTCTACCTCTGACAGAAATGAGGTACCATTGAATTGTTGGGATCAATTTGAGAATTGTATCTGTACTACGTCACATGTTTTTACAGGCAGCATATTTCAGTAAAAATACAGCTGATTTAGAGTTAAGCATAGTAGAACAGTATACTGGTTTTCAAGGAAGTGTTGAGTTTCATGTCATATCCCTGATGCCTTTTAAACTATGTGATTGGGTGACTCCACCATGTGACAAAAGGCTGCTCCATCTTTTTGTGGAAGTGAATGGTTAGGCAGGTAGTTAAAGATGATCTAGGTGACATCACCTAGGGGGAGAAGTGTGGCTCAGTGGTTAGAGGCGGCAGACCCGGAAGCTGAGATCGGCCTTGGACCAGGGTTCGATTCCCCGCCTCGGGCTCTAAAATTCCACGGACTCGATAATTCTCGTTCCGGTGCCTACTTGACTCACGGGGTCACACTCTTCGACTCTGGGCAATAGCTTGCTTAATCTCCCTTACGGCCCCTCGCGGCGGGATGCCTGGCTTTCACCTTGTGGATACCCTGCTGGGGTATCTCACAGGGGAATACCAGGACGGGTTCCCTAAGCAAGCGCTTAGATACCGTGTCGGTGATTTGCGCTATATAAATACATTTACATTTACATTTACATTAACATCATGAAAGATATCGAAGTTAGGAGAGGGTTGTAAACCTGAAAGAGTGGGGTGATTGGGAAGAAAATGTGGTGCTGCCTAAGGGAATTGTAATGGTGCAAGGTGTGCACAGTTTTTTCACCTGAGTCGCATCCCATCATTTTGCAAGTTCATGTTTAACATGTCATAGTTAGTGTTTCAGCGCATAGTTTTTGGAAAGTGATTCCCTGTATGCCTTGATTTATTTGCAGTATTTTTCGAGGATGTGTATTGCTCTCAGAAAACTGTATGGGGTACATTTTGTCATAACATACTCCAAAATGTTGACATGTAATACATGGGATTCTATAATCCCTGTATAAACGGCAGTCTCTAATTTATTTACAATTGACAACTTGTGATGCACCAAGTCGACGATTCTAAAGGAAAGACGTTAGAAATCACAATCAATCAATCAATCATAACATTTGTATGCGCGCTACTCACCCGGAAGGGTCTCAAGGCGCTTGGGGGATGGGTCCGCTACTTCTCGAATAGCCAGGTTTTGAGTTGTCTCCTGAAGGCGAGATGGTCCTGTGTCAGCCGGAGGTGGATGGGGAGGGAGTTCCATGTCTTGGCTGCCAGGTAGGAGAAGGATCTTCCTCCGGTGGTTGCTCTTCGGATGCGTGGTACGGCGGCGAGGGCGAGGCTTGTAGAACGTAGCTGGCGGGTGGGCGTGTAGAAGGTCAGGCGGTCGTTGAGGAACTTGGGGCCCAGGTCGTGGAGAGACTTGTGTGCATGGGTAAGGAGCCTGAACGTGATCCTCTTGCTGACGGGGAGCCAGTGCAGGTCCCTCAGGTGGCCGGAGATGTGGCTGCGTCGAGGGATGTCCAGGATGAGTCGGGCGGAGGCGTTCTGGATGCATTGGAGTCTTTTCTGTAGCTTGGCTGTGGTTCCGGCGTAGAGGGTGTTTCCGTAGTGCAGTCGGCTGGTGACGAGTGCCTGGGTGACCGTCTTCCTGGTTTCGGTCGGGATCCATCGGAAGATCTTGCGGAGCATGCGTAGGGTGTTGAAGCACGATGAGGAGACGCGTTGACTTGTCTGGTCATCGAGAGGGAAGAGTCCAGGATGAAGCCCAGGTTGCGTGCGTGGTCTGTTGGCTTGGGAGCGGTGCCCAGGGCGGGAGGCCACCAGGAGTCGTCCCAGGCGGAGGGCGAGGGTCCCAGGATGAGGACTTCCATCTTGTCTGAGTTCAGTTTAAGGCGGCTGTTCTTCATCCACTCGGCGATGGCTTTCATTCCTTCGTGTAGGCTGGTTCTGGCGGTGGCGGGGTCTCTGGTGAGGGAGATGATCAGTTGGGTGTCGTCGGCGTAGGAGATGATGTTGAGGTTGTGTTGGCGTGCGATGGCTGCGAGTGGTCTCATATAGACGTTGAAGAGGGTGGGGCTGAGTGAAGATCCCTGTGGAACGCCGCAGATGACTTCGGTGTCATCGGATCGAAACGAGGGGAGGCGGACTCTCTGGGTTCTTCCGGCGAGGAACGAGATGATCCACTCCAGTGCCTTCTCCTGGATACCGATGTTGCTGAGGCGCTGCACTAGGGTGCGGTGGCAGACAGTGTCAAACGCTGCGGAGAGGTCCTGGAGGATGAGGGCCGCTGTATCCCCATTGTCGAGCAGGGTTCTGATGTCGTCGGTGGCCGTGATGAGGGCGGTCTCGGTGCTGTGGTTGGCTCGGAAACCGGACTGCGATGGGTTGAGGGATCCGTTCGTTTTGAGGAAGGCGGCAAGCTGACTGTTGACAGTCTTCTCGATGACTTTGGCAGGAAAAGGGAGGAGCTAGATGGGGCGGAAGTTCTTGAGGTCGGTGGGGTCCACCGTTGGTTTCTTCAGTAGGGCGCTGAGCTCGGCATGCTTCCAGCTCTCCGGGAAGGTGGCGGTGTTGAAGGAGGTGTTGATGATGTCCCGGAGTTGGGGTGCGATGGTGGAGTCGGCCTTGTTGAAGACGTGGTGGGGGCAGTGGTCGGTTGGAGATCCGGAGTGGATGGTGTTCATCGGTGGTCAGGTCTTCGGTGGTTACCGTGGTCCAGGTGCAGAGGGTGGCAGTGTGGGGCGTTGGTTCGACGGTTGGGTGCATGGATGGTGCGCCGAATCTGTTGTGGATGTCGGCGATCTTGCGGTGGAAGAACGAGGCAAGAGAGTCGCAGAGATCTTGTGAGGGAGTGATGTCGTTGTTGCCGGTGCTGGGGTTGGAGAACTCCTTGACGATGCTGAAGAGTTCCTTGCTGTCATGGGCGTTGTTGTCCAGTCGTTCCTTCAGTGCTGTCTTCTTGGTGGTGCGGATAAGCTGGTGGTATTTGCGGGTGGCGTGTTTGAGGGCAGTCATGTTGTCTGTGGTCTGGTCGAGGAGCCAGGCTTTCTCGAGGGTGCGGCAGTGCTTCTTGGAGTCCTTGAGTTCGTCAGTGAACCAGGAGGCTTTCTTGCTTCTGGGTCTGCTGGGGGGGTTCTTCAGTGGCGCAAGGTCGTCGGAGCAGGCGGTCAGCCACTGCGTGAAGTTGCGGGCTGCCTCGTTGGGGTCTGTTGTGCTGGCGGGAGGGTTCTGGCTGATGAAGGCGGTGAGCTGCTCTGCGGTGATCTTACTCCAGCTCCTGCGAGGGGCCTGTTGCGGGTGGTGGTGGGTCGTGGTTCTTCTGAAGCTGAAGTGGACGCAGCTGTGGTCGGTCCAGTGAAGTCCGGTGGAGTGGCTGAAGGTGATGTGCCTGCTGGAAGAGAATACGGGGTCAAGTGTGTGGCCGGCGTAGTGGGTGGGGGTGTTGACCAGTTGCTTGAGTCCGAGGTTGGCGAGTTTGTACAGCAGGGCAGCGGTGTTGCGGTCCTTGTTGTTCTCCAGGTGGAAGTTGAGGTCCCCTAGGAGGATGTAGTCGGCGGAGGGGAGGGCGTGCGGGCTGATGAAGTCCGCGATGTCTTCGCTGAATTGTGTGCGTGGTCCCGGGGGTCTGTAGATGAGGGTGCCTCTGAGGGTCGTCTTTGGGTCGGTGTGTATCTGGAAGTGGAGGTGCTCGGCGGCGGATAAGGTGTCGTTGGAGTCGGTCGTGATGTGGATGGTGTTCTTGTATACGATGGCGATGTCTCCTCCAGTCTGGTTGACGCGGTCCCTCCGGGTGATCTTGTATCAGTCCGGGATGGCGATGGCGATGTCGGGCGCAGAGGAGGCGTTCATCCATGTTTCTGTGAGGAAGGCGACGTCTGGTGAAGTTGTGTCGATCAGGTTCCAGAGTTCGATGGCGTGTCTGTGGACGGACCGGGTGTTGAGCAGGATGCACTTGAGGTGATTGTTGCTGGTGCTCGGTTTGGCGGGTGCGGTACTGGTCCGGAGGCAGGTGTACTTGCAGGCTTGGCAGGTGAAGGGTCCGTGGGTGCGTCTCGGGGCGGCTTCGTAGCAGGCTCGGGTCCGGTCGGGTTTGAATGCGATGAGGTTGGCGGCGTCGTAGGTCCGTCGTGTGGTTTGGCAGAGTCGGGGGCCAGGGGTCCTGGCACTGGGCACGGTCCAGGCGCGGACGGGCGCAGACGGGCTTGACTTTGGCGCGCCTTCGGCGCACCAGTGGCGCATCCGCTGCGCGTGAACGCTGCGCATACTCGTGGACTCCGCCATAAATGGCGTAGTGGGGGGCGGAGCGAGGGAGGAGCAGCTGGGAGGCGGGAGCGGGGTGGCGAATGGGAAGGGAAGAGGTCTAACGAGGGAAGGGGGCGGGGCCGCAGGGGAGCAGCGGCAGGGAGCGGGGTGCGACGGCAGAAAGGCGGGAAAAAACTGAGGCAGTGCAGGGTCACTACACGGGAGGAAAACAACAGGCACAGACGGAAAGCTGAGAAAGGCACAACAGAAAATACCACAACAGGCAGAGGACAAAGCAGAGAGGCACAGGGGCTGATAGTACAACAGCAGGGATGATGGACGGAGCGCTTGAGCAAATCAAACACTCACCCCCAGTCAACTGATCTGGGTTTAATCCATCACCATTCTTTAGCCCACTCAGCCACCCCATTTCAGACATGGCCATGTGCAAATCAGTCTGACCCTGTGCCTCATGGGAACAGTCCAGCCCGAACTGCCAAGCCATGTCTTCCATGGACCGGAAACAAGCATCCTGGGACCGGTTTCGGATTCATAATCCTCATCAGCCAGGCTATCTTGAATCTAGTGGCCAAGTGAGCAAGGGACTCACGTCTGAGCATACCCTGCCACACTTAGGGCGAACAAAGCGATACAAAAGTGGATGATGGACGGAGCGCTTGAGCAAATCAAACACTCACCCCCAGTCAACTGATCTGGGTTTAATCCATCACCCTTCTTTAGCCCACTCAGCCACCCCATTTCAGACATGGCCATGTGCAAATCAGTCTGACCCTGTGCCTCATGAGAACAGTCCAGCCCGAACTGCCAAGCCATGTCTTCCATGGACCGGAAACAAGCATCCTGGGACCGGTTTCGGATTCATAATCCTCATCAGCCAGGCTATCTTGAATCCAGTGGCCAAGTGAGCAAGGGACTCACGTCTGAGCAAAAGGAAGAATATGTCACAGGGTGGGTGAACTGAATACTTTTTGGGCTTGATGAACAGTGGTTGGTCTTCGATAACATTTAGTTTGCTCTATGTACTTTCTCTGATTTTCAATCATTTCTCTATACTCCCTTTTGATTTCCCCTATACTTTGTCTAGTTTAGATTTATTTAGTTTATGGCTACCTTGTTTAGTTTAAAGCTTGGGTGGACTATTTTAGTTTTTAGGTTTGTTTCTAATTTAATATCTGGCATTTAACCAGATGTTAAGTTAACTCTGCAATCCTAACACTTTCTGAATAAACATTTTTAATGTAGGACTTGATTTAGAGTTTGGCATATGGGTTATTCTGTTGCTTAAATGACAAATATCCCATCCATCCTATTACACATGCCTTATGTCCTATGGAACTTGTAACTGGGTGGATGGGATATGGATCACTTCTGCGACATGGTAACCCCTCTGCTAAACCTAAGTCAGGTACCTATGCTTCAAGGCCCGCGAACGGCCCTTCGCATCCCACTCTTTTTTTAAGGTTCAGAAAATTGATAGTCTTGTGTAGCTCAGTTGTGAGATCACTAATTTAAAAAATACATGTTTACTTTTGGTTATATAGTCACTATACGTCTTGTTATGTTTATTTTCATTCTTAATTAACTTATAAAACAGTTTTGTTGTGTACCGCTGATATTCATTGCATGTATTAAGCCTGGGGAAATTCGAGTAGTTTCCTTGTGGAAATCCTGAAAAAAGCCCATGAAATGTATGCAAACTCCTAAATTATAATGCAAAACTCAGGGGTATATTATCAACAACTAGCGATAATTTTTGTCTCTAACTTGTTTAGAGACAAAAATTATCGCCGCACATCGGCGATTTTTATCGCAGATAAACCTTGCTATTAGCAAGGTTTATCGCAAATGCGATAAAAAACGGCCGCAATGCATGAATATCGCTGAAAAGTCAGCGATATTCATGCATTATCGAGCAAATGCTCTTAGCCATGTTATCCACCTCCCATTGGATAACATGGCTAAGAACTGCTCAGGGCAGGTGTTAGCTTTTGGAGATATTCGCCCTTAGCGCAAATATCTCCAAAAGTTGGTAATAGGAGATAGCGATGTTAGCGACTGTTTCCAGTCGCTAACATCTTGGCACGCCCACTTTGCATATCATTAGTGATAAATATCACTGACATGCAAAGTGGGGCCCATGATGGTCGCTATCTCCTATTAGCTGTCGCTAACTGGTGTTAGCGACAGCTTGGCAATAGGGAGATAATTTTATCTCCGCTTTCTTGGCTTTTAAAGCCAAAAAAGCGGAGATAAAACCCCTTGATAATATACCCCATAGTTCTGACATTCTGATCTATTTTTAAATGCCAAATAAATCCTCGCATTTATTATTTTAAACGCGGGGATACATTGATAACTAAAAATCTAGAGCAAACAACAGTCATACACGTTTTGTTTGTTTGCATCGGCAGTGTGCTCCTATAGGATTTTTACCTGAAATCTCAATTATGATATGTGGCATAATAGCATAATCTCAAACAAGAAACTGAAAAACTGGAAATTACGCAAGATTATGCAAGCCTAAAATAAATTTCACCGAGCCTAATGCAAATGATAAGTAATACCTAATAATTTTAGGTACCTTTTGAAAGGTCCATTCTAACTGAGAGATCAACCTCATCTTAGTACTCTAAACGAAATGCACAGCTTGTATTGCAGATTTGATGTACTGCTGGAGGTCTCACTGAATAAATTGCCCTAGAAATACTCTTAAATACACCTCTCTGAATAGAGAAAATCAAAAAATTATTTTGCTTCACTAAGAGTGTGTGATAAGGGATGTATGCCTGAGTAACAGGAGCAGCAATGCTTGACAAATTTTAAAGCAGGGTCCAGCTTTGCTAACCAAAGGATTCTCAACCCCACAATCCCAGTCCCAACACATGGGACTAAAAAAGAGTGGAGTAGTTGCCTTATGAAGCTACGACTCACCGTAGTCACTAGTTACTCCACGTACTTGGCAATAAAAGAATGTGATTACAAATTCTCAGCGGAGTCCTGCCAAATTCATCTTAATTTGCTTACTAATCATGCAGTTATTGGATTGCCTGCTTCATGTGTGCCATGACAAACTCAGTACTCTTTGAAAGCCTGGTAAATGAGCTCTGTAAATGCTTCCTAGATGAACAAATGTAATACTTAATTTTCATTCACGGCAAGCCTCAACACTGGTGTGAGAAAATTTCACTTTTGCATGGTAACCAACATTTTGTACTGAATGTTATTGTTGTGTTTTTAGACTCTGCACGTTGGGAGACTGCTGTTCAGTGCTGAGTGTTAGTGCTTTAACCCCTACAATATTCAGAAACTGTTAAATCCCTGCTTGGCATGTTTAACTTTTCTATAAAGTCATAGTATAGAGTATGAAAATACATTAGTGGCACGAAAAGTTAATGTCACCTATTGACTGTAGTACTTATTGTGCTGTCCACTACTGTGACAAAGGAACACATGGGTTTGGGTCTACCATTTCATACTAACTGCTGGAGTGTGATAACCTATACAGCAAAATGTTTAAATTACCCCTTTTGACAGTTAAACACCTCCCTTTTAAATGTTAGTAAATTACCCCTATATAAGCTTTGTAGCCCACAAGGGAGGGTGCATGGTATTTAAAAGTGAGAAATGTAGAAAATGAATGTTACCATGTACCTACAGTGACAAGTCCGAAAAATTTATTTTCACCATGGTAGGTAACTTTTCCTGTGTAGAAAACCAGAGTACAGAATAAAATACTAATACTGCTAACTCAGGAAATGAACAATCTAGAAAAAAACAATATCAACTATTTTAGCAGTTATTAAAAACCTAATTGAATGGAAAAGTCATATTTTTTATATAATATTGAGGGAAAGTAACTTTTAGAAAGTTACCCTTTACCTGCCTCAGGTTTCATGATGTTACTTTCCGTCAAGTGCTCAGCCTTGAAGAGGCATGAAGGAGGTCTGAATTGCCTCCTATGAGCAAACAATAGGCTGACCTGAATGGGCAAAGATGAGTGTTTTGATCTTCCCAGAATATTCATAGTCTGCTGCTAGCATCCTTGAAGCCACACTGTTAAATCCTGCCTGAAAGGTCTGTTGAGCCACAGGTTTCATATGGGCCACACTTGAAAGGGAGAGAACCGGATGCTAAGATAATATTGGTTATCCCCTATCTGGATGCTGAAAGGACCAGCTTTTGTCCCACCAAAATTCTATCTCTGGGTTTTTGTAGGTACAGTGCCTGCTTTAAACTGCATGTTGGTGTTATTTGTGGGTGGGCACTAGGGATTACCATGGTCCACTCACCTACACATTCTCAGTTCCTAGATTTAGTGAGGCTGAAGACTTTTGCCATCTTGAAACCTCTGTAGGACATGGTTCTGGGCCTGTTTGTAGTAAAGCAAAAATGGACTACTACAAAGGTAGGTAGGTAAGGACTTTGAACCTTTACTCAAATGGTCATAAAGAAACTTGGAGTGTCTTAAGGTGTCCACTGCCCACGAGCGGGTGAATCATACAAAGCCGGAACTCGACCCAGCCATCCTCAGAACACTGCTGGGCTTGTGAAAGGATGCCAGGTGGACTGAACCTGCTCCCTGTGATGTGTGAGAAGGATCGAAGGACATTGGACACCCTTTCACTCGAAATGCAAGGACAGGAAGTGCTCCAAGGATTTTAAGGTTAAACCCCTGAATGGAGCGAGGAACATGAAAAAGCTGCATAGGACATTCCTATGAAGAGTCTCACCACACAGGTGCCAACTTGACCTGGATTGGTCTATGCTGTTGGATACAGAGGATGACTTGGGATGGCAAGTCATCAATGTGATTCAAACACCACCGGGCAGCACAGACATCAACGGAATCCTCAATAAAGAGGAATTGAAGTGGATACTACGCACCAACAGCCTACATACAGGTCTTAACTGCATGGAGGACTGGACAAACCTGATCTAATTCCTGCTCGAACCACTGTATGACTCTTTTTTCTGTACAGAGTGTATGGCTCTTTATGTTTTTCGTCTATGTTTTTTGTCCAATTTAGATTCCGGGCACTTCAACGTGGACTTGTACTGGACATTACTATGAACAACCTACTGTTCATTAAGTACCTTGAGATCTTATATTGATTCTATCTCTTAACACTTGCTTGTATAATTTTATATATTCCAACCTTTGCACTCATACTTTTGCAAATTTTATATTTTACATACAGATAGAAACTGATCTCATTAGTATTGTCCACACAATTGCCCTTTGTTTTGTTTTTGGTGGTACTCCCCACTGTTTCGTGTGACTCTTTATATCCTCTGCATTTCTTATGCTTAGGATTTAATTGTTTTAAGAAATGTAAACATTCAATACACTTTAATTTATTATGTCAAGTAACAACAATGCGCTAACTCCCCTGGCTCAGTAATATGGCAACATTGTTGTGTATACTTGGCATTCATTCACATACTCTATGATACCTTCTTCCACTTTCTAATTCATCTATTCAGACTTCCTCATCACCCGATAAGGCCCCCGCGGGTCTCCTCACCTCCCGTCACCCGAACACTGGCCTTAACTACGCATGTGCAGCCTTCAGCTGCCTTCACAACTGATTCACCGGCACGCGCATTTGGCGTTCTTCCAGTTTCAGCACCCCCGTGGAATTGAATCTCGGTTTGGCCGAACACAGGTGGGTTTCCTGAAAGGCGGTGTGGATTTAAATGTAACTCGATACTCGGTTATACATCGCCTTCTTTCTCTCCCCAGAAGCTCCCTTCTGGTGCATCGCACTCTGAAGTCAGGGCTACATTGGCGGGAAATCAGTTCCTGTCCCTTCTTCAGTCCTAATATTCCCTTGACCCACAGGCAGGCGGTAAGTACTTTATTCTTAATCACCCACTGGGGTTTTTGGCATACCTATCACCTCAATATTTTTAATCATCGGGTCCTCTTCTAGATTGGACCCTGCCCGTGGTTAACCCTTACTGACATTGTTCCTACTTAGTTCCATGCGATTCACAGATTCCAGCCCTACTCAGGATTTTGGAACACAGGTTAGTCCCACCACCGGACTACTTCGCACACAGTAGAACACCCTGCGCCACCACCACACCTGTCATAGTACATCTACTTTCCCCATGTACTTGAACTCTTATTTCATCACAGCACTTGTGAACTAGGCATGTGTATTCAGCAAATTATCCCTTCACAATTGGCCACGCATTGCGCTCAGGTCTTATGGTCTCTCATCCCTCACCTACAGAAGCATGGCCTTGAAATTATTGTGACCACTCAACTGCCCCCTCTAATCCTGTTTCTTCTTTTTTTTCTCCCCATGATTTTTCCCTCCTTTCCTTGCCATTATTTAGGCTCTCTCAAGCATCTAAATAACCTCTTGTCCTGATGATGATCCCCCTACTTTTCAGCAGGGATCAAAACGTTGTTGACACCCACACTGTGACTCCAAATGTATGATAATTTATGTGGAGCACGAATTATCCTTTCGCATTGTGACTGTCTTGAAAATGTATTACTAATGTCACTTTTAGAAGTGAATGCCTGAGGTCTGGAAATCTGCGTATTTCCATAGCATGCTACGCTACCCACTAGATTAATAATGTATTGTTCCTTTTTCTGTATGTTAAATAAACACAGCCCTTTCCATTTGGATACACCAACATAGTGCTAATTTGTAGGTCTGTGCTTATGCTTGTTATGCTCTTTGGTAGGGACCTATGTCTCTAGTCAAAATAAAAGTTGCCCTCTGGCTTGCACCTGAGACTATCCAAATGCTCCCCTCATGGACTTGGGGGCCTTGAAATTGTGTTCTGTGGATGTTCAGGCACCTTGGCATTGGACTGAATTTCAGGGTAATCACTTTTCTGATTGGGACTTCGGATTTTATTTGAACTTCCCTACTTCTAGGCCCCAGCTCGGCCAATGTCCTTGATGCATATGACCTGACCTCTATCACAGTCAGCCTCAAACTGTGGCTAAGTTCTGGTCTGCCTTTACCAATAACTATCTTTAGTGCTTTTTGCTGCTATTTACAGTTAAATCTTTAGAAATGCAAATATATGGTTCCCCTTACTGGATTTTTGTTGTTTGGTGTCATTGTGCTTATTATTTTTTTGCTATTTTTATAAATTACAGTGGGGTTTTCATGGTGTTGTGTTTTTGACTTGTTAACTGTTTTGCTACTTCTAAATGCTTTTCACATTTTCCCAAGTTAAGCCTGTCTGCTCTGTACCACAGATACCAGGGGTTGAGCTCAGGTTTAAACTGATAAAACCTTTGACTGAACCTAGGGAGATAGCGACTTCATTACTTGTGATGGACAACAGTTCCCCTCAAATAATAAAGCACTTTCCCACATGTTGAAGAATATGTCTGCCTGTGAAAAAAAGATGGAAAATCTAACACCACTGGAGAGAAGTTGAGTGGTATGGACAACTAATGTTATACTGTGATTTCTGCAACCATTCTCTGCTTAGGGTTGGTTTCCCCAGGTGTTCACAGTAGTATGTGGAACTCTCAAAGCATTGGGACAGACCTTTCTCTTTTAATTCAGATTTCGAAAAAAGGAACTGTAAAAGGGACGTATTGCCGGTGGTATGATGTCTCATATCTCAGTTAGAAAGGCTTCTAAATGCTCTCCTCCTTTCATACAACGCAGCACAATTCAGCACAGCAATTTTAGTTGCTGCACTGCGTGGCATAAATATTTCCTAAATCTGGGCCCTGGTACACGTCAAGATCAAGTAGTGACCACTCTGTAAGTATACCATCCTGGCACTTTGTTCAGGCTGGAGGCAACAGTCTTTTTGGCATAAGATAAAAACATCATTGACTACAGCAAAAATAGTTCTGAAGAACAACGGGGTTGCACAGCCTCCTTTGATCACACAGCAGACCTTTAACAAATAGCCGAGTGAGATTGTGAGAAAGAAAGCAAGAGAATAGAGAAAGTGCGCAGAGCAGGGACAAGACAAAACAACTCTGCAAAAAAGAAAACAAGGTGAGAGAAAGACATAAGTGGGTGCTCTGTGATCTAATGCAAGGGAGGAAAAGCTGTCAAAACTATCATCCCCCTGCGGGACAGAAAAAGACAGCCATAGTTTGGGTAGTCTGTACCTCACATTCCTGAGCAACAGCACTTGCTGCATTAATGATAGTTGTGCCAATAGAGATAATGAGAAACTTGAATGAGAAAGAGAAACACAGAGAAGCAGAGAGAGAGAGAAATTGCAACAGAGCACGAAGAAGAGACATAAAGAAAGACTGGCACATATAAAATCAGAGGGTTGAGAAACAGCAAGAGCTTTCCAAGACTGTTGGAAATTCAGAGGGATAGAGAGAGTTAGAGGTAGCAGGGGCACATCAGGGGAGATAGGGAGAAAGAGAGATCAGAGAAGAAGTGAGACCATAGGACCATACACAAAGAAATAGAAAGAGAAGTAGGGTGTTCTTAGACAACGAAAGAGAGAAAAACGCGAGAACAAGAGAAACAAAGAGGAGGAAGACATACGAAAGAGAGAAGGGAGGAAGAAAAATAAAGGGCATCTTGAATTAATATCATGTAATGCTTTGGAGGATTTCTGATCACATGCCCACCCAAGACCCTATGGTTGGAATGTTGTGTATTGCAGATGCCCAGACAAGTGACCACCTCCCAATGTCACTCCACCACGTTTTAAAGAAATTGTTCATAAATTACGATACATTCTCGATTTCAGGTTCTATGGTTTGATCTTTAAAATCAAGATAAATATAAAGGAAAGACCAAGGCCTTATTTAATATTATCCATTGCTCCATCTCTGTAGAGGAAACCACATATGTATGGTGAAAGACAGCACCCATATTCTTAATGCTTTAGAAGTGTTAAGACACCAGTGTTTTACTGCACAAACATTTTTAATCCAATTATGTCTGAGAACAGATCTTGAGCGATAAAAAGAGAAAGGCGAGAGGCATTTGCTTGTGATAGCCAGCTGAATGATTGATTAATGGCACTTGGAATGATGGCCACCTTAATTCCCCAGAATGCATATTGCAGTTGTTTTCTCAGGTGCACGAGCTGCCTCTGGAACTACATAAGGCGCACACACAGGACTAGAGACGAAAGGAAATAAAGCTCTTAAAAAACACCCATGATTCATAGGTTATTAGACTCAAACTGTACACCTGAGGCAAGAGTAGAGTAACTGAAAGGAAATGAATAATATTTTGATACAGCCATGATTGCATAATGACAGGACCTATTCAGGGACCTTTTCAAATTGCATAGCCACTAAGAACATATTGAATCACTGAAATCCAAATAAATGACAATAGCCCGAGGAGCAGCCCAGCCAGAGATCTCGATATTGACAATAAGGATAAAATAAATTACTGCCTATCAAAAAGCTAATAGATGAAGCAGAATGCACCCTCCGAGGAGGTTATTATGTATTCAGTTCGGCAGTGGGAATAACCTTTTGAAGAAGTTTTACTTTGCTGATCATTTCGGTTTTAACAAGTTCTTCATGTAAAAATGCAATTAAATACATTTGTTCTAACGATTACTTATACAGAAAAGTCCCCTGGTTCTCGGTCGTTTTATCCTAGCAATTGTATAGTGCTTGTTTTACATTCTGTATGCCTCGGTGCGCAGTGTGAGTTAATGAGATCGAGAAAGCACGCCATATGTTGACAAGTGTCAGTACAAGGACAGCATGGACTCCTGTTATAAGATTTGCTGAAAGGAGATGGAGATACAATAGGCTCTCCGATTTCCTTACTTGCACCTGTTCTTAAAATGAACGGGACACGCAGTTTATTGATGGAACCGAAAACTGCTTCTCTAAGCAGTTTAAATTACTGCGTCCTGTGTGCTTTACTACATTCGGCGCAGGGATACCCTCCCAGGTGATAGCGCGCTATACAAACCTGCATTACATAGGATACTCGGTTGGTAGTCTAATGTAGCTTCCTCCATATATATGTGGGTTGTGCACATTTTTTTTCTGCCCATTCATATGCAATTTACACTTGTGGGCTCAGGCCCCATTTGTTTATGTCTGGTGTTAGACAAAACTTTTTGATTTTGCTAAAATGTTATTATAGAATATATTCACTTGCAAAGACTTTCGCCTGGCCCTCGTTATCCATTGGTTTGTTGTTGCGTCATTCACATTTCTATTCCACCCACTACGAGAGCATACAGCATGTTGCAAAAAGTCAGCCCAGGACAACCTTTGGCTAATTTCACTGTGAGTGATGGCATTCTGGATTCTGGACTTTCACAAGTTTTGCATCTGCACACAAAGTAGTTCCCTTTAGTGCTGGGTACTACTATGACAGTTTGTGTTCTCTGAGACTGCAAAAATATTTTTTATTGTTTGCCATTTTCGTAAGGTAGAGTATTATGTAGGGATGCTGTCCAGGCTGCACTAGAAAATACTCTACCAATACCCAAAGATGGTCCTTGGATTCACAATAATACATTCTTAGCTCAGTCCTGGTACAGTGGCAAAGAGTGATAAGGCTTTACTAGAGGAATATATGTTAAGCATTTCAGGGTGCGAACATGGATGACAAGTAATGATATGTTGCAAAAGAAATCCGACACTAATTTATAAAAAATAAAGCAGATTTTTAGATAAACGTAGACAGCAGAATGAATTCAATTTTATAAGTATAACTGGAGTTATGGACTTTAGAAGCTAAATTAAATCAGTGTGAATGAATACTGCATAACTTTAGCATTGCGGTCAATGGGAAAAAGCACTAGAGACAATTGGTCATTTGCAAGGTTGAGTTGCATGGAACCCAAGGAAGGTTAAGGTGGTGCAGGTCCCAGGACCAAGCCACAACAGTCTGTATGATTTTACCTGGCTTGAGAAGCCTGGGTGAAGTGTTGTCCTGGATGTCCTTGGTGCTGAAGTGGGAGCCGTGGGGGAACTGGTTTTACCGCTTACACAGTGCGGGTTAGGGAACGGGTGGAAAAAGTCAACAACGAGGCCACGGCTGTGGTCAGATGAAAGTGTTGAAGTGTTCCCTCCAGTTGCAGTATTGAGTAATGGTGGTGGTTTGCCAGGCTGGCCATCAACAAGCCTTGACAGCGGTAAGGTCAGCAAGAAGTTATTTCTACGTACGAAGGTCTAGGGGTAAATGGTATCAGTCTGAAACTTGCTAGAGATCAAGACTACATTTCTCACAATGCACTGGACCATCTACATTTGAGCAATCCGTCAGTGGGCCTGATGGCCAGTGATTATTTAGTTTCAGCACATTATTTTTACATGCAGACGGCTGGGAAAAGTACCACTAGTCCAAGGGAGTCTGGAATTGCATTCTGCTCTCAAAGGGGACCCTATGCCTGGGGGAACTGGTCTTTGGTCTGAGATGATTTGCAGTTGTGCAGTTTCAGGATGGTTGGCACAGGTGTAAAGTATCCCACTTTTGGTTTGTGCAACTCCTATTGTCTCGGACTCGGTTCTCTTCTGTGTCCTTTGTTACAAGTCGAATCAGAACTGAGGCTCTGGTGTCAGGGGTGCCCCTTAAATCCTAGATTTACGGACATTAGGAGTGTGGGTGCAAGTAGCCAATCGGCTCTAAGCCCCAGCGACTAATCTGCCGGTTTTGTATGTCACCGTTTCTACCAGAACCCTTTATTCTGCCAGTTCTAAAAGTGGCAGAAACGTTCCTTAGCTGTACAGACCAGGGGCCCTATGTAGGTAGCCAAATACCGGTCTGTAATTTCGGCCCTTACCGACCGGTATTGGGTTTGTGAGATGTAGGTGGCACTTTTTAAGGATTCGGTATTTTACCGAATCAGTCATTTAAGGAATCGGTAAATTACCGAATTCTTAAATACCGATTCTGTAAATTACCGAATCCTGATATGTAGGGAGCACTCAAATGAGTGATTTTCCCATTTTAGGATTCGTTATTTACCACCAACTACAAGTTGGTGGTAAATAATGAAAACCTTGGAAAAAGCATTTTATTTGCTTTTCAACAGTGCCATGTTGCAGACATACATGCCCTTAGGGCATGTATGTCTGCAACATGTGCACCCATACACAATTGAGGGGTGCAACAGGGTGTCAAAGTGACACCCTGCCACCCTTCAATGTTTCCCCCAATTACCGAATCGGTATTTACCGATTCGGTAATTGACATTCATTCCTATGGGCCTCCAGGCCAATAGGAATGAATGGCAATTCGGTAATTACCGAAACTTACCGATTCGGTAATTTTTAAAGAAAAATTACCTACATCCCATTTGCCAGTTCTTAAATACCGAATCGGTATGATTCGGTATTTAAGAATCGGTAATCTGGGATTACCTACATTGGGCCCCAGGTACGCCACCCGAGGGGCGTGGCTAGCTTTCTGGGGGTATACACCTCCTGGTTATATAATTTTCCCTATTAACAACAAAAGAAGGAGTAATTCCAAGGAGATTACAAATTAATGCATTGAACTAAAACAGAGGAGTAAAATTTAGGGGCACATTAACAAGGAACAGGGAAAATAACGCTAAGGGTGCTTAGCGTTAATTTTTTTTAACGCCTCCTATTGCTGGATAATATCGCCTGGTTATCGCGTTATTAACAACGCTAACCGCCTAGGGGATAAAAAATCCAGCAATAGCGGCATTTTGGGAGGTTATCGCTGGTAATGCAGTGATAAAACTAAGGATAGGGATATCCTTGTTGATAGCCCATGGTGGATTTAGCCATGTAATCCACCTCCCATTTGATTACAAGTCTTAAAATTAGCAGACGTAAAAAAGCAGCGTTAACCGTGGTTAGCGCTGCTTTTTTTGTCTCTAACAGGGTTAGCGTGAAGCTTGATAATAGGAGAATTGTCGCTAAGCAACATTTCTCCTATTATCTTGCTCTGGAAGGCCCACTTTGCATCTCATTAGAGATGCAAAGGGAAGCGTAGTGAAAAAGGGTGCTAACATGCAGTTCTGCATGTTAGCACCCTGTTGTTGATAGCACAATATTTTTATCTCCACTTCTTTGGCTTTTAAAGCCAAAAAAGCAGAGATAAAGCCCTTGTTAATTTGCCCCTTAGTTTTTAAAAGAACCCTCACTCACCAACCTAGTTGATGACATGCTTCATCATAGGGTCCCCACCCGAGCAGACAAATGCCTCTAGGGTGTGCCTGATTACAGCGGAACAGGTTTAGTTGTGCAGAGTGAGTGATCAGTGAGGATGTGGTTTAAGATTGCCTTTATTAATCCCCTGAAAACTTTATACTGGAATAATAAGGCAAGGTTAAAACAAAGAATGATGTCCTATCAGGTTCAATTGGCCATTGACATCCATAGGTGTATTAAGTGACAAGTTCAGGTCTATATGTTTCAGCCTCAAGGCACGAAATTGTGAGGCTTTCTTCAAGACAAGTGATGACACGAAAGGTGTGCTCTCGCTAAGGTGCACCCATCTCTATGTCTTGATTGACCCCAAACTTACAGTTCAGCTCTCAGAATTTTCTGAAGGAAACGGTTTGTAAACTGGAAGAAAAAACAACATATAACAATATACAGGTTGTTCTTGTACTGAAAGTTGTACTCAGCATAGTTAGTGCACACATGCTACCATACGTGATGTTCAATAAGTGTAGTAGGCTATCCTGACTATAGTGCCTATTTTGTTCAAGTGGTACAAAAGGGGGTGGTGATGGACGGAGCATCTGAACCAATCAAACACTCACACCCAGTCAAAAGATCTGGGTTTGATCCATCACCGTTCTTTAGCCCACTCTGCCACCCCAGTTCAGACATGGCTATATGCAAATCAGTCTGACCCTGTGCCTCATGGGAACAGTCCAGCCCGAACTGCCAAGCCAGGCCTTCCCTGGACCGGAAACAAGCTTCTGAGGACCGGTTTCTGGCATTACAGCCAGACACGATTGTTTTCACCCCTGAGGCGGAAAGCCGGGGGCATTCTACGCATTCTAAAGCTCTTCACTGTCGCCCACGGGCACGCTAGAATTTATTGGAAGACCTCTTTTTAAAAATTGTATATATTTTAATTGTTGCTCTCTTACTTGTTCAATATTAATTTTGTGCATTATTGGCCCCTCGGCGCGAGAATCACGCCGCTCTGAGGCCCCTCATAGGCTTCCTTGACCGGCTCAGCCGATTCAGGGCTGACGCCGGTAGACTTCGAGGGGGGACGCCATCTTGGGGGGAGAAGAGGGTAGCGGTCCAGTAGTTGGACGCTTCCCGCCCGCCCAGTTTACAAAAGGAGCACTTTCATTGCCTGCAGTCAGACACGATTGTTCTCACCCCTGAGGCGGAAAGCCGGGGGCATTCTACGCATTCTAAAGCTCTTCACTGTCGCCCACGGGCACGCTAGAATTTATTGGAAGACCTCTTTTTAAAAATTGTATATATTTTAATTGTTGCTCTCTTACTTGTTCAATATTAATTGTGTGCATTATTGGCCCCTCGGCGCGAGAATCACGTCGCTCTGAGGCCCCTCATAGGCTTCCTTGACCGGCTCAGCCGATTCAGGGCTGACGCCGGTAGATTACGAGGGGGGACGCCATCTTGGGGGGAGAAGAGGGTAGCGGTCCAGTAGTTGGACGCTTCCAGCCCGCCCAGTTTACAAAAGGAGCACTTTCATTGCCTGCAGTCAGACACGATTGTTTTCACCCCTGAGGCGGAAAGCCGGGGGCATTCTACGCATTCTAAAGCTCTTCACTGTCGCCCACGGGCACGCTAGAATTTATTGGAAGACCTCTTTTTAAAAATTGTATATATTTTAATTGTTGCTCTCTTACTTGTTCAATATTAATTGTGTGCATTATTGGCCCCTCGGCGCGAGAATCACGTCGCTCTGAGGCCCCTCATAGGCTTCCTTGACCGGCTCAGCCGATTCAGGGCTGACGCCGGTAGACTACGAGGGGGGACGCCATCTTGGGGGGAGAAGAGGGTAGCGGTCCAGTAGTTGGACGCTTCCCGCCCGCCCAGTTTACAAAAGGAGCACTTTCATTGCCTGCAGTCAGACACGATTGTTTTCACCCCTGAGGCGGAAAGCCGGGGGCATTCTACGCATTCTAAAGCTCTTCACTGTCGCCCACGGGCACGCTAGAATTTATTGGAAGACCTCTTTTTAAAAATTGTATATATTTTAATTGTTGCTCTCTTACTTGTTCAATATTACTTGTGTGCATTATTGGCCCCTCGGTGCGAGAATCACGTCGCTCTGAGGCCCCTCATAGGCTTCCTTGACCGGCTCAGCCGATTCAGGGCTGACGCCGGTAGACTACGAGGGGGGACGCCATCTTGGGGGGGAGAAGAGGGTAGCGGTCCAGTAGTTGGACGCTTCCCGCCCGCCCAGTTTACAAAAGGAGCACTTTCATTGCCTGCAGTCAGACACGATTGTTTTCACCCCTGAGGCGGAAAGCCGGGGGCATTCTACGCATTCTAAAGCTCTTCACTGTCGCCCACGGGCACGCTAGAATTTATTGGAAGACCTCTTTTTAAAAATGTTATATATTTTAATTGTTGCTCTCTTACTTGTTCAATATTAATTGTGTGCATTATTGGCCTCTCGGCGCGAGAATCACGTCGCTCTGAGGCCCCTCATAGGCTTCCTTGACCGGCTCAGCCGATTCAGGGCTGACGCCGGTAGACTACGAGGGGGGACGCCATCTTGGGGGGAGAAGAGGGTAGCGTTCCAGTAGTTGGAGGCTTCACGCCCTCCTCCACCCTGGATAAAAAGAAGACATCCTCCCGTCCGCGCAGCGGGCGGGCGCAGTGGGCGGGCGCAGCGGGCGCGCCGACGGCGCGCCGAAGGCGCGCCAAAGGCAAGCCCGTCTGCGCCCGTCAGCGACAGCTCAGCGCCTAGCGCCATAACCCCTGGCCATTTTTGTCCCAATCACCACCCCAGGAGGATATATAGCCGCAACCATCTTATGAGCTGGAACCAATCGGGAGGAGTAGACTGCAGATGCATATTTCCGGGCAAAAAGATGACTGATACGCCCAAGGTGTGTTCAACATGTCATGCCCGCCTACCTGCTATTTTATGGACACCTATCAAGGATCTAAGTAGCCCCCACCAGATAAATAACGATCGAGAAGATTACACAATTAACTGCCTTCTCATCAATGCCAGATCACTGGTTAAACACAGTACTGAATGTGCTGATTTGATCTTAGAAAGAAATGCTAAAATCGTATTTATCACTGAGACCTGGACTGATGCGGCTTCAGGACCGGACTTAGTTATTGCCACTCCAACAGGCTACTGTTGCCGGGTCCAGGACAGACCCGGTCAAAGGGGAGGCGGGATAGCCATTATCTACCACGCCTCGATCCAAGGCACCTTTCAGACAGTGACCTGCCAGTCTACGGAGGTATTAGGATTTAAACTTACCATTTCGAATCACTGTACATTCCAAGGTTGCCTCTTATACAGACCACCTGGTCCCAAAGCCCAATTTCTTGACGAAATCGGTACTCACCTGGAAGAAGCCCTTTGTGCCAAATCATTCACTATGCTTGGTGATTTTAACTTTCACTTAGAGGAAAACTCAGACCCTCAGACGGCAATTTTAGTAGACACCATGCTGGCGGCAGGACTAAATCAGATGGTAAGGGGTACCACACATGTAAAGGGACATACGCTAGACGGTATCTTCACAAATAACCCTGACCTTCAGTTCAGCCACGCTGAGCCTTTGGCTTGGACAGATCACTCACTGGTCCTCTTTAAAATTCAACTGCCTGAGTTAATTAGAGTAAGGAAGGACAGGAAACCTGCCAAGCTCTACACACCATGGAAGGAATTGGATGGTAAAGCATTGGAGGACTGTCTAGTAGCCTCTACCTTTACCCCATCGGCAGATGTAAACGAGGCTGCCGAAAGATACACTAACTGGATAAATGATGCATGTACATCTCTAGTCAAGCCCAAACTATCTCGCCCGACACGCACAGTACCATCAGCTCCATGGTTCACCCTGGAACTAAGAGACTACAAGGTGTCTTGTAAAAAACTCGAACGCCAATGGCGCACTGAATATTCACAGGCAGATAAACAAAAACTCAAAGCAAGCCAAAAGATATATAAAGAAATGATCAAAAAAGCAAAAAGTGTATATTTCTCTGCCAGAATTGAGGGAGCTAAGAACTCCTCCAAAGAACTTTTTCAGACTGTGACCACTTTGTCCACTCTAAATTCAGTCACTATCCCTCCCAGTCTGGAGCTTTGCGAGATTCTCGCCAAGTTCTTCCTAAATAAAGTGGAGCAAATCTTTACAGCCCTTGAACCTCAAGTGGGGTTCACTCTTACCGAGGGATCACATAAGACCACGCAAATACACCCACAAAATTCGGAACTTGGGGAGTTCCGGCCAGTAACAGTAGAAGGAATAAAAAAGCTACTACTGAGAACCAAATCTGGCTCCCCCCGGGATCCCTGCCCAGTCTCAGTGGCCCAACTGGCAGCCACCCCCATATCCACCATGCTAACAGACTTATTCAATAAAATGTTTAAAGAGGGAGAATACCCACTATGCTGGAAACAAGTCTCAATAGCCCCTCTGCTTAAAAAATCAAATGTAGACATTTCTGACCCCAGTAGCTATCGGCCCATAGCTAGACTTCCACTACCGGCTAAACTTATTGAAAGGGTCATGAATGCTCAGCTCTGTGACTTCCTCCGATCCTCTGGTTGTTTGGACTCTGCTCAACACGGGTTTAGGGAAGGTCATAGCACCGAGACCGCCCTCATTAAGTCCACTGAGGAAATCAGGAAAGCAATGGATGCTGGAGGACGGGCGGTCCTGATGCTCCTGGACTTGTCCGCAGCCTTCGATACGGTCCACCATAACATTCTGTTGGACTGTCTTGAGGGCTGCGGAATCCGAGGAGCTGCACTGACCATGCTGAAATCCTTTCTATCAGACAGGATCCAGGTGGTGGCCATGGGAGATTTTGAATCCAACCCTTTTACACTCCCAGGAGGGGTTCCTCAGGGCTCCTCCCTGAGTCCTACCCTATTCAATGTTTATGTCACCTCCCTCGTCCCGGTGATTCGTTCTTTTGGCTTCGAATTAACATCTTATGCAGATGATACTCAAATTGTGGAAGGAATTGCGGCTAGATTCCAAGACTGCATGATTGCAGTAAGTTCATGGATGGCTAGGAACTGCCTCAAATTGAACTCCTCAAAAACAGAGGTTCTCCTTTTTGGAAATGTGACCAATCTCTGGACCCCTAATTGGTGGCCTCATGAAATGGGAGTCCCACCCATCCCAGCCACTACAGTAAAAAACCTGGGGGTGATTATTGATACTCAACTCTCTTTCAAAGCACAAGCTAATGCTCTATCTTCCTCCATTCACTGGATAATAAAAACCATTAGGAAAATTCTTCCTTTTCTTTCCAGTGACAGCAGGAAAACGGTGGTGACAGCACTTGTGCTGTCCCGCCTTGACTACTGCAATAGCATGTATTTGCAAGCCCAGCAGGGAGTTTTGAACAAAATGCAAACGCTACAAAATGCTGCTGCCCGACTGATTACTGGTCTACCTAAGTTTGCATCGGTCACTCAGGAACTAAGAAACCTACACTGGCTTCCAATACGGAAACGTATCATGTTTAAAGCTTTCTGCATGGTATTCAAGGCAGTGAATGGAATAGGTCCGTCCTTCCTTCAAGAACACCTTCAACTGTACAAACCAGGACGACAACTAAGATCTGCTAATAAAAGCCTGGTTATGACTAACCGTATTAAGAAAGCCCGATGGGGAGGACGCAGTTTCCTCCATGGAGCATCCACCATTTGGAATGAAATGCCCCTCTCCCTAAAACAAAGCAATGACCATATGACCTTCAGGAAAAATATCAAAACATGGCTTTTTAACCTCTAGTGATTCCTTTGCCTCTCGGAGAAAATGTATCGTTTTCAGCGCCAGGACACCGCCCGGTAACAGTGCGCTTAACAAATGGTAAAAATAAATAAATAAATAAATTACAGCCGTCTTCAGCCCGGCTTGCTTGAATCCAGTGGCAAAGTGAGCAAGAGACTCACATCTGAGTATACCCTGCCACACTTATGGCGGCCAAAGCGGTACAAAAGGGGGTGGTGATGGACAGAGCATCTGAACCAATCAAACACTCACACCCAGTCAAAAGATCTGGGTTTGATCCATCACCGTTCTTTAGCCCACTCTGCCACCCCAGTTCAGACATGGGTATATGCAAATCAGTCTGACCCTGTGCCTCATGGGAACAGTCCAGCCTGAACTGCCAAGCCATGCCTTCCCTGGACCGGAAACAAGCTTCCGAGGACCGGTTTCTGGCATTACAGCCATCTTCAGCCCGGCTTGCTTGAATCCAGTGGCAAAGTGAGCAAGGGACTCACGTCTGAGCATACCCTGCCACACTTATGGACACTATTTTGCCACTTCTAAAGTGGCAGAAATTTTCCTTAGCTGTACCGAGCAGGTAGCCCACACTAGCAATGTGACCAGTCTTCAGGGGGTATACCTCTCCTGAATATATCATTTTCCCACCTGGGTGCAAATGTGCAAGGGGGCAGGGGTAGGGCTGTTTCTCCTATAGATGGCAGCCTTTTTGCCACCACACAGGTGGTGTAAGTATTGAAGCTCACCTCCTTGATGTGCCACCCCACTAGCCATCCTGTCAGGGCGGGAGGTTTGACCTCCTTCCCATCCAGGCCATTGTTTTTGACTACTGATTTGCATATGGCCATGTCTGAACTGGGGTGGCAGAGTGGGCTAAAGAACGGTGATGGATTAAACCCAGATCTTTTGACTGGGTGTGAGTGTTTGATTGGGTCAGATGCTCCGTCCATCGCCACCCCCTTTTGTACTATTTGTTCAAGTGCCATGCACATGCGTTGCTCACCCACAGCTAATAGTCAATGAGGAAAGGTAGGATGTAGGGAAAACTTATGAACTATTTCTGGGTCATCTCTGCCTCACATCTGTCTAACATGTCAACTCCTCTGGGCAGTTAACCTACCTCAACAGGAACAGGACCCAATTTAAACTGGGCCTTAACTTAAGTTATGTTATTACCCTCCACCCCTTTTGCTTTGGGTAGTGAGGTTCCCACCTCTTCTAACCCTATCTTAGCTAAGACAACACCTAGCTTACCCACAGAGGTTATTCAACACTTGAGCAACCCACCATGACCAACAGGGCCACTGGTCCTGGACATGGGGTCTGCCTCTCATGCCAAGTACAGTGCTGCCATCAAGGCTAGCACCCAACAGAGGCTACTGACAGCTGCCAGTGTCCAGACCCACAATCTAAGCTCTGCACTGACAGTTGGATGGCTTCCTTAGGGGCAACTGTGTTTTTTTCAAGCCTTCCTAGTTGTTCAGAGTGGGGGCTGTCACCTCCTTTGGCAGACATTCTTCTCCCACTCCTACTTCTGTGGGTTCAGGGATGACACCCTGGTTCAAAGCAGTTGCCTGACTCTTCAGGACTTCTTGGAAGTCAGGAGTGGTCTCTCCAGTGCCAACTTTGGGTACTTCCTTACTGGGGAAGAATGCCCTTCACTTCCTGAGACCTTTGCTAAGAGGGGTCTTTGTTTCTTATCTTTACCCTTTTCCCTTTCAACTGCTGCTCCTGGGATAAGACCAACACCTGGGAGGTCATTGCCTAGTATACAATCTAGGGAGATGTCAGGACTGACTACTACCATATGCCAGCTAAGGATATCAATTCTTTCCGGGGGCACTAAGGCTAAAGGTCTGGTTGTGATGTTCCCTGGGACTACCCTTACTCTCCTTGTTTCTCCTGGCATACACTGGTATGTGGCTACTATCCTGCCAACCTCAATAGTATGACTCGCACCGGTGTCTCCCAGGGCAGGGGTGGGGATCCATTTCACCTGAGTTGAGTGGAAGTGCCTAGTATCATCCTTCTCCCAGTTAAAAGCTATGGAGATCTACTCATCTGACAAGTCTCCTCCAAAGACTACACTGGCTAGGCCAGTTTTAACCTTTCTTTTGGCAGAGACTGTATCCCCTTTGTAGTGCCCTGCCTGTTGGCAGTGAAAGCCCAGCCTATTTGCCAAGAGATTTTTGTCCTGGGTCCCTCTTACAATATCTGCCAAAGGTGGGTGGGATTGGATCTCCTCCTTGCTTCTGTCCCGGGTCCTGAAGCAGTATATTTCCCTTTCCCTATTGTGGGCCTAATATCCCTTCCTGAGATCACCCTCAAGGTTTTCTTGTGTACTTTATCCACCCATCATCCTTCTTGCCCATCTCTCTCCTGGGGTCCTGAAGGAGTATCTTTGGTGGGCTTATCACCTCACTCCTTTCCCTATTGTCCCTGATCTGTTGACTGGGTAGGAGTGTTCTGATTAACTCAGATACTCTGTCCATCACCACCCCCTTTTTGTAATTATTTTGGCCACCATGAGTGTGGGAGGGTATGCTCAGACATGAGTCCCTTGCTCATTGCACCATCAGGATTCAAGCAAGCCGGGCCGAAGACGGCTGTAATGCCAGAAACCGGTCCCCGGAAGCTTGTTTCCTTTCCAGTGAAGAATTGGCTTGGTAGTTTGGTCTGCCCTGTTCCCATGATGCACTGGGCCAGGGACAGACTAATTTGCATATAGCCAGGTTCTGAACTGGGATGGTGCAGTGAGCTAAAAAAACGGTGATGGATCAAGCCCTGATCTGTTGACTGGGTAGGAGTGTTCTGATTAACTCAGATACTCTGTCCATCACCACCCTGTTGGACCTGGCCTTCTTGGCAGGGTCATCCCTAAACTTTTTGACTTCCTCCAATACTCTCTCTGGCCTGTTTTTGTTGGTTTAATGACTCTGGGCACTTTTACCACTGCTGACCAGTGCTAAAGTGCATATGCTCTCCCTGTGAAAAGTGTATCTGTGATTGATGTCCATGATTGGTTCATTGGGTTTACTGTCAGTCCCTAGTAAAGTGCACTAGGAGTGCCAGGGCTTGTATATGCCAATACTGCTAGTGGGCCTGCAGCGCTGATTGCGCCACCCACAGAAGCCGCCTTAAAATGTGTCTAGGGTCTGCCATTGCAGAACCTGCGTGCAGTCTGGTACTGTCATGCTGGCTGGGCAAGTGCACACACTTGCCAGCCCCTAAACCTTCCCTTAACTTCATATTAGTCACCCCTATGGTAGGCCTGAGGGCAGGGTGCATTGTAAGTGTAAGGTAGGACAAGCCCTGATGTGTGTGGCATGTCCTAATAGTGAATTACTGCCAAATTCGTTTTTCACTATTGTAAGGCTACCAGTTTCCTTTAGGCCAGATGGGCTGCTGGAATTATTACACTCTATAATCCCAGCAGGCTCAGGGAACATGGTAGAAATTAATGTTTAGTATGCCTGAACTCAGAATAATAAAATACTTCTTTTAGTAAAGTTTATTTTAATATCCTGTGTTTGCAAATGCTACTTTTAGAAAGCTAGCATTTGCTTGCTTAACCATTTCAGCCCGCCTCTGCTTTTGTGTGTATCTGACTGTCTGAGTTGTGTGAGTGACAGGGCTGGGAGTTGACAGGTGGTGAATAGCAGGATGACACCTTAGTGGGTGGTGGGAGTTTCCCCTGAATGATGCATCAGGCTGTGCTCTGCCTCCACAATGCTGGCTCCGCCCTCCTGGGGAGCGACTGATGACTCAGCCTGCACCTGGCCCAGGAAGGACCGAAGCTTGTCAACAAAGTGCTCAGGCTGCCCCTGTCCTCACAATGCCGGCTCCGCCCCCCTGGGGAGCGGCTGATGTGCCTGCCCTCACACTGAATGCAGAAGCAGTAGTACCCACCACAAGTGCTCAGGGACTGAGAGCAGTTATGCAAAGGCCCCCCTGGCCAGTGAGAACAAAAGAAACTGTGTATAAAAGTAGGAGCCCTGCTCCTTGTAAATTAGAATCCTGTTTTACCACAAAGAACCTCTGCCCGAATAGAAGGAGAAGAAGACGCTGGGAGGACTGGCCTGCTGCTTGCCTTGCTGAGGAAGGAGAGGAGAAGACTTTGCTAAAAGACTTTGCTGCTTTGTGCTCTAAACATTCTCCAAGGGCTTGATTGAGCTTGCCCCCTGAACTGAACCCCAGGACCAGTGGGTTCTCCTGTGCTTTGGCTCGTCCCCTGCCTGAGGCCGAGTATTTCCTCCCGCCGGAGGTGAAGTCTGCCCCCTCTAGCCCCCTCCTAGGGCCGTGGTACTCGGGAGCCAGCCTGCCCTCTGGCCCTTGAGAGCCTCGCTCCACCCGGAGTCGCTCTCTGCCCCAGGGCTAAGGCCGGCCGCTCCTCTACCCCTGCCTGCTTCACGGAGCCCTTGAGGAGACTTCAGCCCCTCCCGCCGGAATCCCGGGGACTCGAGCAGCCTGTGCCCGGGCACCTGATTGCACCCAGCTGCCCTGCCTTGCTCTGCCCCCCCCAGGAGAGGCCGCACCGCACTGTGAAGGGTGCCTTGCCTCCCGGAGATCCTCCGCTGACCCCTCTGCACTGACAATTCCTGAAAGAAAGAAGCATTCCTGAAGGTGCCTTGGCCCCAGAGGCTCCTCTCACCCTTCCCTGCTCCTCACTGCAGCTGAGAGCCCCCACCTCTGGAAAAGGCCCGGGGCTCCTCTCATCGCCTGCTTGCTGCTCTGCTCCGAGCTCAGCCCCCACCTCTGGAAAAGGCCCAGGGTTTTTCAAGCCCCTCTCTGGTGTCCATTCCAAGCATACCGCGAGATGCGTGAGAGTTGGTAGGGGCTGTGTCAGTTTCACCCTTGAAGGCAGGAGAGGCGCTGCAAGGCGATCCGAAGGCCCGGGGAGGGTCTGGGGGATAACACGGAGAGAACACTAAGAGAACTGTGAAATTAGGAGATTTATAACAAAAGCGCCTTAACAGAGAAATCTCAATTTTTGAACTGCAACTAAGGAGAAAAGGAACTATTTTCTTGAAGTGAAACCATTGAAGTATTTTTGAACAAACAACCATTGAAAGCTACAACTGAGAACCTTTGCCTATTTACAACCTGTGCTGCAACAAAAACGTTATTTGGTCTTGTGATAAGTCTGTTGAGTTACATATATATATTTTTACATAAAGAAGCGTATTTTTATATATTTACAGCCTGGTGTCCATTTGTGGGGGGATTGGTATATTTTACTGTGTGTGTGATTACAAATGCTTAACTAACTAACGCCTGAAGATTAGCCTTGGCTGCTCACGCCACGCACCTAGAGGGTGAGCAAGGGTAATTCTAAGGGGTCATCCTTCGCCCTGACTTGGAGGAGAGGGTCCCTGCTTGTCACAAGTGCATACTTGCGCCAACCAGAGACCCCCAATTCTAACATTGGACGCAGCGGTGAGGATTTGCGAATTTGCATTTGTAGTGGACATACAGTGAATTACTGATCACCACATAGTGAGAGCAGACCTATAACGCAGCCACAGGTTTCCATTTCTATAATTTTGCTGGGAGATCTCCATGTGCTTGTGAAACGTCATGCCTGGTTCAGTGAGGATGGAAAAGGCAACAACCAGATGCCTGTCGCCAGAGGAGTTGGCAGACAGGGCAGCAACCAGGGCGCATGAAATAGAGATGGCGAAATTAAAAGGACAAATGGAAATGGACAAGCACAAATTGGCAATGGAAAGCCAAAAATTAGCCATGGAGGCGCTAAAACGCCAAAGAGATCACTACTTGAGGATGAAAGAACTTGATTTGGAGCTTGAAGCCAGGAGGGCCTCAGCCCAACATCCAGAGATTTGTGTAGCTCACAGATTGAGCTTTGCTGAGTTGGAGGTGGAGTCCAGCTCAGCTGGTGGCAGCAACATTCAGGTATCTAGTGCTGACAGCATAGCGCGCGCACCTAGAGATATGGCACCTGACTTGGGGGGGGTTAACTTACACCAGGAGGTTCAAGGGCATGAGGTAGCTCCAGTAGTGCGCAGTGTCCCTGAAGGGAATAGGGTGGCTGGCGTAGGAGTTCATGGTCCTAGTGGTGGGAGGGATTCCCCCATGGTTGAGGTCCTGGTGGGTGAGTGTAAGGACCGCCCAGAAGAGTGTGGGTTGTGTGACAGAGACAGTCCGCTACTGTCTGGCCAGTCTCAGGAGAATGGTGTGGAGTATGTGTGTGAGGCGCTGGATGGTGAGGTGAAGGATAGTTTGGTTAACCCTGCTAGGGGGCTGTGTAATCCAATTCTGGGAGAGCATATTGTAAGTCCCAGTTTTCCAGAGCTATGCCAACACCTGTTTGAGAGTGAGTTCTCTGATCCCGGGGAGCTCACATTGGAGGCAGACCTTGTGGTGGATTCCGGAGGGTCTGGAGAGGCATTGGGGTGCGTTCCTGTGGGGAGTGGCTCAGGTATCTTCCAGCCCAGAGTGGTGGAAGTGGTGCAGAGTGGCCCAGCTAGGTCCTGTAGTAGTGAGAGGGGTGTAGGGCCTCACGTCCTGTCCTTAAGGGGAAGGAGTGAGAATGGGTTTTGTCCCGGTAGTGCCCAACCTCAGTCTCAGAGCCTGGATGGTTCTTTAAGGGAACACCAGGTGGGGAGCCTAGGCTGTCCGGATGAGTCACCCTTTAAGGGGGATCCCCCAGTGGCTAGAGAACGTGGAGGCTCTGTAAACAGAGCTCCAGTAGTTCTGGTGTCTGGCAGTACCGCTCCAGTTGGGAGGGTGCAGAGGTCCAGAAAGAGGGGCGAGAGGGGGAAAGAGTCCCCAGTGGAAGAACCAGTGGGTCAGGGGCCAGCCAGCAGGGCTGCGTCCCCAGTGAATGACCAGGGGGACACCACTTCTGTCCTGGGGGATCTTCCCACACTGTCAGAGGGACAGGGGTTGGGAGATCTGCGCCAGGTAGACTGTCGCACGGCACATGAGCTATGTGCCACCCTCAGGGGGGGCATGCGTGCTCCCCGGGAAGTCCTGGTGCGCCAGGCAAGTGTTCAACTTCAGGGTTGGGTCCCTGAGTTGGAGAGTCAGGATCAGGTGTTGTCTGACCTGAAGGGTGGGACCACTGTAATCAGTGTCCTGACCCATGTCACTTCTAGGGGTACCACTCCAGTTGGGAGTGGGCAGTACTCTGGAAAGGGGTGCAGAGGGAGGGAGTCCTTGCCTCTGACCCCGGTGCAGTTTGAGGGTTTAGACCCTAGGATAGAGGGCCAGGTGCAGGGTGTCCCCCCTGACCTGGTGCCCCAGTTGCAGGATAGCACCCCTGAACTGGTGGGAGAATTGTGCAGATCACCTGCCACAGGTGCCCTGACAATTCTGGAAGGGGGTACCACTCCAGGTGGGAGGGTACAGAGCCCCAAGGAAGAGGACCGGGTGTGGGAGAGGCCACCCCAGTGTTTGGTCCAGCCGCCAGGTACAGGCCTGGGGCTGGTGGGTCAGTGCCAGGATAGCATACCTGGACTAACAGAAGAGAGAAGGGACAAAAGGTGCCAAGCACCTGGGGCTACTGCCCCCCGCTCTCTAAGGCCACAGAGGTTTGAAAGCCCTGAAAGCATAAGGCCTGGGTCTCAGCCCTGACTACTGTCAGTGGCCACTGGGATTTGATGACTGTCTGTTGGGACACACCTGTGAGCAAGTTACGGTTAGAGGCTGCCCAGGTGGTGTCCACAGAGGAAGAAAAGGGTGCCCCATGGATTAGTTGGGTGGACCCTGAGAGTATGGACAGAGGATTTGAAATAGGTTCAGATTGGCGTAGAACTGGAATGTGCCCCTGCTGTTGCGGGCCAGGTCCAGGTTCTATCGCCCAAAGCAGGGAAGCCCATCACAGTGGTGATTGGTCTACCCTGCGTTTTGGCTGGAAGGGGGTTGTGTTGGACCTGGCCTTCTTGGCAGGGTCATCCCTAAACTTTTTGCCTTCCTCCAATACTCTCTCTGACCTGTTTTTGTTGGTTTAATGACTCTGGGCACTTTTACCACTGCTGACCAGTGCTAAAGTGCATATGCTCTCCCTGTGAAAAGTGTATCTGTGATTGATGTCCATGATTGGTTCATTGGGTTTACTGTCAGTCCCTAGTAAAGTGTACTAGGAGTGCCAGGGCTTGTATATGCCAATACTGCTAGTGGGCCTGCAGCGCTGATTGCGCCACCCACAGAAGCCGCCTTAAAATGTGTCTAGGGTCTGCCATTGCAGAACCTGCGTGCAGTCTGGTACTGTCATGCTGGCTGGGCAAGTGCACACACTTGCCAGCCCCTAAACCTTCCCTTAACTTCATATTAGTCACCCCTATGGTAGGCCTGAGGGCAGGGTGCATTGTAAGTGTAAGGTAGGACAAGCCCTGATGTGTGTGGCATGTCCTAATAGTGAATTACTGCCAAATTCGTTTTTCACTATTGTAAGGCTACTAGTTTCCTTTAGGCCAGATGGGCTGCTGGAATTATTACACTCTATAATCCCAGCAGGCTCAGGGAACATGGTAGAAATTAATGTTTAGTATGCCTGAACTCAGAATAATAAAATACTTCTTTTAGTAAAGTTTATTTTAATATCCTGTGTTTGCAAATGCTACTTTTAGAAAGCTAGCATTTGCTTGCTTAACCATTTCAGCCCGCCTCTGCTTTTGTGTGTATCTGACTGTCTGAGTTGTGTGAGTGACAGGGCTGGGAGTTGACAGGTGGTGAATAGCAGGATGACACCTTAGTGGGTGGTGGGAGTTTCCCCTGAATGATGCATCAGGCTGTGCTCTGCCTCCACAATGCTGGCTCCGCCCTCCTGGGGAGCGACTGATGACTCAGCCTGCACCTGGCCCAGGAAGGACCGAAGCTTGTCAACAAAGTACTCAGGCTGCCCCTGTCCTCACAATGCCGGCTCCGCCCCCCTGGGGAGCGGCTGATGTGCCTGCCCTCACACTGAATGCAGAAGCAGTAGTACCCACCACAAGTGCTCAGGGACTGAGAGCAGTTATGCAAAGGCCCCCCTGGCCAGTGAGAACAAAAGAAACTGTGTATAAAAGTAGGAGCCCTGCTCCTTGTAAATTAGAATCCTGTTTTACCACAAAGAACCTCTGCCCGAATAGAAGGAGAAGAAGACGCTGGGAGGACTGGCCTGCTGCTTGCCTTGCTGAGGAAGGAGAGGAGAAGACTTTGCTAAAAGACTTTGCTGCTTTGTGCTCTAAACATTCTCCAAGGGCTTGATTGAGCTTGCCCCCTGAACTGAACCCCAGGACCAGTGGGTTCTCCTGTGCTTTGGCTCGTCCCCTGCCTGAGGCCGAGTATTTCCTCCCGCCGGAGGTGAAGTCTGCCCCCTCTAGCCCCCTCCTAGGGCCGTGGTACTCGGGAGCCAGCCTGCCCTCTTGCCCTTGAGAGCCTCGCTCCACCCGGAGTCGCTCTCTGCCCCAGGGCTAAGGCCGGCCGCTCCTCTACCCCTGCCTGCTTCACGGAGCCCTTGAGGAGACTTCAGCCCCTCCCGCCGGAATCCCGGGGACTCGAGCAGCCTGTGCCCGGGCACCTGATTGCACCCGGCTGCCCTGCCTTGCTCTGCCCCCCCAGGAGAGGCCGACCCGCACTGTGAAGGGTGCCTTGCCTCCCGGAGATCCTCCGCTGACCCCTCTGCACTGACAATTCCTGAAAGAAAGAAGCATTCCTGAAGGTGCCTTGGCCCCAGAGGCTCCTCTCACCCTTCCCTGCTCCTCACTGCAGCTGAGAGCCCCCACCTCTGGAAAAGGCCCGGGGCTCCTCTCATCGCCTGCTTGCTGCTCTGCTCCGAGCTCAGCCCCCACCTCTGGAAAAGGCCCAGGGTTTTTTAAGCCCCTCTCTGGTGTCCATTCCAAGCATACCGCGAGATGCGTGAGAGTTGGTAGGGGCTGTGTCAGTTTCACCCTTGAAGGCAGGAGAGGCGCTGCAAGGCGCTCCGAAGGCCCGGGGAGGGTCTGGGGGATAACACGGAGAGAACACTGAGAGAACTGTGAAATTAGGAGATTTATAACAAAAGCGCCTTAACAGAGAAATCTCCATTTTTGAACTGCAACTAAGGAGAAAAGGAACTATTTTCTTGAAGTGAAACCATTGAAGTATTTTTCAACAAACAACCATTGAAAGCTACAACTGAGAACCTTTGCCTATTTACAACCTGTGCTGCAACAAAAACGTTATTTGGTCTTGTGATAAGTCTGTTGAGTTACATATATATATTTTTACATAAAGAAGCGTATTTTTATATATTTACAGCCTGGTGTCCATTTGTGGGGGGATTGGTATATTTTACTGTGTGTGTGATTACAAATGCTTAACTAACTAACGCCTGAAGATTAGCCTTGGCTGCTCACGCCACGCACCTAGAGGGTGAGCAAGGGTAATTCTAAGGGGTCATCCTTCGCCCTGACTTGGAGGAGAGGGTCCCTGCTTGTCACAAGTGCATACTTGCGCCAACCGGAGACCCCCAATTCTAACACACCCCCTTTTTGTAATTATTTTGGCCACCATGAGTGTGGAAGGGTATGCTCAGACATGAGTCCCTTGCTCATTGCACCATCAGGATTCAAGCAAGCCGGGCCGAAGATGGTTGTAATGCCAGAAACTGGTCCCCGGAAGCTTTTTTTTTCTTTCCAGTGAAGAATTGGCTTGGTAGTTTGGTCTGCCCTGTTCCCATGATGCACTGGGCCAGGGACAGACTAATTTGCATATAGCCAGGTTCTGAACTGGGATGGTGCAGTGAGCTAAAAAACGGTGATGGATCAAGCCCTGATCTGTTGACTGGGTAGGAGTGTTCTGATTAACTCAGATACTCTGTCCATCACCACCCCCTTTTTGTAATTATTTTGGCCACCATGAGTGTGGAAGGGTATGCTCAGACATGAGTCCTTTGCTCATTGCACCATCAGGATTCAAGCAAGCCGGGCCGAAGACGGCTGTAATGCCAGAAACCGGTCCCCGGAAGCTTGTTTCCTTTCCAGTGAAGAATTGGCTTGGTAGTTTGGTCTGCCCTGTTCCCATGATGCACTGGGCCAGGGACAGACTAATTTGCATATAGCCAGGTTCTGAACTGGTATGGTGCAGTGAGCTAAAAAATGGTGATGGATCAAGCCCTGATCTGTTGACTGGGTAGGAGTGTTCTGATTAACTCAGATACTCTGTCCATCACCACCCCCTTTTTGTAATTATTTTGGCCACCATGAGTGTTGAAGGGTATGCTCAGACATGAGTCCCTTGCTCATTGCACCATCAGGATTCAAGCAAGCCGGGCCGAAGACGGCTGTAATGCCAGAAACCGGTCCCCGGAAGCTTGTTTCCTTTCCAGTGAAGAATTGGCTTGGTAGTTTGGTCTGCCCTGTTCCCATGATGCACTGGGCCAGGGACAGACTAATTTGCATATAGCCAGGTTCTGAACTGGGATGGTGCAGTGAGCTAAAAAACGGTGATGGATCAAGCCCTGATCTGTTGACTGGGTAGGAGTGTTCTGATTAACTCGGATACTCTGTCCATCACCACACCCTTTTTGTAATTATTTTGGCCACCATGAGTGTGGAAGGGTATGCTCAGACATGAGTCCCTTGCTCATTGCACCATCAGGATTCAAGCAAGCCGGGCCGAAGACGGCTGTAATGCCAGAAACCGGTCCCCGGAAGCTTGTTTCCTTTCCAGTGAAGAATTGGCTTGGTAGTTTGGTCTGCCCTGTTCCCATGATGCACTGGGCCAGGGACAGACTAATTTGCATATAGCCAGGTTCTGAACTGGGATGGTGCAGTGAGCTAAAAAACGGTGATGGATCAAGCCCTGATCTGTTGACTGGGTAGGAGTGTTCTGATTAACTCAGATACTCTGTCCATCACCACCCCCTTTTTGTAATACACTGGTATGTTGCTACTATCCTGCCAACCTCAATAGTATGACTCGCACCGGTGTCTCCCAGGGCAGGGGTGGGGATCCATTTCACCTGAGTTGAGTGGAAGTGCCTAGTATCATCCTTCTCCCAGTTAAAAGCTATGGAGATCTACTCATCTGACAAGTCTCCTCCAAAGACTACACTGGCTAGGCCAGTTTTAACCTTTCTTTTGGCAGAGACTGTATCCCCTTTGTAGTGCCCTGCCTGTTGGCAGTGAAAGCCCAGCCTATTTGCCAAGAGATTTTTGTCCTGGGTCCCTCTTACAATATCTGCCAAAGGTGGGTGGGATTGGATCTCCTCCTTGCTTCTGTCCCGGGTCCTGAAGCAGTATATTTCCCTTTCCCCATTGTGGGCCTAATATCCCTTCCTGAGATCACCCTCAAGGTTTTCTTGTGTACTCTTGTACTTATCCACCCATCATCCTTCTTGCCCATCTCTCTCCTGGGGTCCTGAAGGAGTATCTTTGGTGGGCTTATCACCTCACTCCTTTCCCTATTGTCGGACAAATCCCCTTCCTAAGGCGACCCTCTAAGTTTTCTTGGGTACAGTTGTCTTCATCCACACAACATCCTTCTTGAGCAACTCTCTAGGGCTAGAAAGCTCTCAATATAACAAATGCTTGTGCACTTTCTCTGTAGTACAATCATCAAAAAGGTGCTGCTTATTCATAATTAAATTATATAGCCAATCATAAGTGTCCACCTCATTGCCTTTTATCCCGCCTTCTAGTGCTTTGACTAAACAGTCCACAAAGTCCACCCATGTAAGATTTGACCTTTACGGGTGCCCCAACACGTCACTCTGTATTCCTCTGTGGTGAGCATAATCCCTTCTAGCAAGGGCTCCTTCATATGCTGATGGCAGTCAGCAACACCCTCATTAAGAGTAAGATGTCTATCTCCACCCTTCGTTGAGAATAACTCCCACATTGGAGGGCCCTAGTGCTGGGGGGCTTTCCTCCTCATTTTGCAGGTCCTCTCAAAGGCTGCAAACCATTTGTCAATATCATCACCATCACTAAACATCGGGACAATTCTCTTAGGGATCTTAGGGTCAAAGGTTTTCTTTTTTTCTCTATTAAAGTTGCTAACACCATTATTTTGGGGTTTCAAGCCCATCTTGACCCTTCGGTCTTCAAAGGCTAGTCTATTTTCTCGAGTGAGAAGAGATGAAGCTCTTCCTCAAGGCAACCTACCACATTACCAGTATTGGTCTGCTAGAGAGACTTCCGTCACGTCCCACTGGGGAAGGGGTCTGGGAAAGGGTGGAGAGTTTAAGTCTTCTTCTTCTTCCTAGTCTTCTTCAATCTGGGAAGGGCATTATCCTCAACCTCTTCAGGGTCTTCTTCTGGGTAATGGTCTCCTTCTTTAGTTTCTCTTTCTCAGAGGAGCTGAAGGCCTTCCAATGTCCCCCTTTCAAGCTGTTACTTTGTAGCTAATGCCCCCAGCTGTGTACAAAACCCTTAAATTACTGATTGTCAGTGCTGGTGCTGGGATGACTGATAGGTCGAGATTCTTACCAGCTTCCATTGTTCCCAACCTTTTCCCTGAAAAGTCGGACCTTTAAAAAAAATGTACACTCTTTCCTAATTTTCTATGTCTTTTGTTTTACTACTGGAATGAGGGGTTATACAGGTCCCTGAAATTCCAACTTTAAAAAATAAAAAGCATTTTGAAAAATACATTTTAACTCTAAAGTCACTGTGGATTTCTCATGCAAATGTCATTATAACTAAGTGGTACAGCAAAACAGAACAGTATCCCAATGCTGAAACACCAGTGTAGGATGGTGAACTATTATATATTGATGCTGGGTAAGCTTCTCTATGCAATACTCTCAAAATACCCCAAAGATGGTCCTTGAATTCACAATAACAAATATTTAGCTCAGTCCTGGTAGAGTGGCAAAAAGCAGTCAGGCTTTACTAGAGGAACATGTGTCAAGCATTTTAGAGTGCCTACATCGATGAGAAGTAATCCCACATCATTTTATACAAATAAAGCAGATTTTCATATCAATGTAGATACCAAAACGAAGTTAATCAGATAAGTATAACTGGAATTGTGGATCTTAGAAGCAAAATTAAATCAGTGTAAATCAATACTGCAAAACTTTCAGTCAATCGCAGGTCGAGTTGCGTGAAACCCAAGAAGTGTTCATGTGATGTGGGTCCCAGGACCAAGTCACAACAGTTGGTTTAAATTTATCTGATTGAGAAGCCTGGGTGCAGAATTGTCCTGGGTGACCTTAGTGTTGAAGCGGAATCCGCAGGGGAGCTGGCTTTACTGCTTACAGATGCTAGTGAACAACAGGGCCACTTTTGTGATCGGATGACAGTGTTGCAGTGTTCCCTCAAGTTGCAGCATTGAGAAAGATGGTGTTTTGCCTGGCTGGCCACTAACAAGCCTTGGTAATTGCAAGGTCAGCAGGAAGATGTTTTGATGTAAGGAGGTTGGGGGGAAAACTGTAGCTGCCTGAAACTTGATGGAGGTCAGAACTATGTTTCCCACAATGAACATCCATCTACCTTTGGGTGAACCCTTGGAGGCCCATTAGGCAGGTGACTCTTTGGTTCTGGTACATTGTTTTTACCTGCAGAATGCAGGGGACTAGTGCCACTAGTCCAAGGGAGTCTGGACTTGCTGTTGGCTCTCAAAGGGCCCCTCTGAGGACACCAGTCTTTGGTCCAGGACAAGTCACAGTTGTGCAGTTTTAGGTGGTTGCCACAAGTTCAGAGTATCCTGCCTTCAGTTTTTCCAGATCCTGTTGTCACAGACTCGGGTTCCATCTGTGTTCTTTGTTGCAAGTCCAATCAGTACTGAGGTTGTGGTGCCAGGGGTGCCCTTAACTCCTAGGTTTAGAGGTGTGGTGGGGTAGAAGTAGCTAATGGAATACTATCCCCAGCGGCTAATCCGCCCCTGAGGTGACCACATCCAGGGGTGTGTGTCACTTTTCCTACCTAGAAACCTCTATTTTGCCACTTCTAAAGTGGCAGAAAGTTTCCTTAGCTGTACAGAGCAGGTAGCCCACACTAGCAATGTGACCAGTCTTCAGGGGGTATACCTCTCCTTAATATATCATTTTCCCACCTACCTGGGTGCAAATGTGCAAGGGGGCAGGGGGAGGGCTGTTTCTCCTATAGATGGCAGCCTTGTTGCCACCACACACGTGGTGTAAGTATTGAAGCTCACCTCCTTGATGTGCCACCCCACTAGCCATCCTGTCAGGGAGGGAGGTTAGACCTCCTTCCCATCCAGGCCATTGTTTTTGACTACTGGAAGAGATCACACCTCCTGGCAGGGGGTCAGAATCTATCTTGGTGGCAGCAGCTGCAGGCTGAGAGCCAGATCATATGAAAAGCTGAGGCGACTAGGTGGGTAACCACTAAGGTAGCCACATGGGTGCATGGCACATCTACCTCAGCACGAGAATCATGTTAGGTTTGATGAGGCATGTTGTATGATAACAAGCATGACATATTTTGGCAGTATCATAATGGAGCTCCCAACCTCAGTGGTGACCGGCTGCTAGCCGATGTTATTCTAAGGACTGCTGATCAGTAATAGTAGCCCTTAATTGAAAAAACTACTGTAGGCACATATAAGCTTGCACTTGTATGTCCTCATCTTTAATATAATTTATTCTGCTTTCTGGGCTCAGGAGGCCTTTCTTAGGGGATGAATGGCATATATTAAAACAGTGCATTGGCCTTGCCATACATGGTGAGGGCAGAGTTGAGTTTGAGCAGTTTGCAATGCTCCTGCAATCTGCAATGGTAGAGCTGACGTCATCTGTTTACCTGGGTCACTCAGGGTGGCACAAACAGTGCTTCAGGCCCTGGTGACCCCGTCAACTCCCATGCCCTGGGTACCCCTGGTACCATTAACTAGGGGCTTGTAAGGCATAAAGTCCTTACAGTAGGGGTTGCCAATTCACATGTATTAGTTTAGGGAGATTAAAACCAGCATCTAATATCCAAACGGGGGCAAAAGGTGTGGGGGAAACCTGCAAAAAGGCCTGTTTTCTTACAGTCGTTTTAATTGGTGAAGGCCTTGCATGTCCTCCAACCAGAAAATATAAAACAAAATATTACAAAACAAGCAGTGACAAGTCCAAAAGGCTGCCAGCCAACAGCAGACCTTATATTTGCCAAAGTTGTTCTTTAGATGGGAGCAGTATTTTCACTCCCTATTCACCAGCTCTTGAGCTCGCCAACTCATGCTGTAGAGTAAAAGCATTGTGCCTCTGTTGCTCTGCGCTACCATTGGCATGAGACTTCACTGTAGAACAAGAGCATGCAGAACAAGGACAATTCTACTGTACTAGAGACCTTGCATTGGCTATCATTTTCAAACAAGCAGCCTACAGTGAAGAACTCAGACTAAAGCAGAAAGCCAGGCACAGTACATAACAGACTTCCTGTATCTGATGAACCACCAAGACAATTATTAGGATCATTGTGCTCCTATGTGGTGGTCCCCCTAACCGGTCTTACTCACTTGATGCCAGTAACCCCTTGTGTAATAATCAGAACATATTACCATTTTCCCATTGCGATTAATTCATACTGGATTCAATTGTTAGCTTCCAAAGAGGAGTACCCATTGCTTGGAATCCGATGGCCCTCAGGAGCCCAACACCTCTTTTGGTCTAGAGACATTGTTGCACAGTCACCCTCTATGGAGGGTGAAATACTGCACAGCTGTTTCACATTGTGCTTGATCAAGTCTCTTCTTTTGCTCGTAATATTAGAGAATCATTTCACAGACAGGCAGTGTACTCTTACCTTTCTGTACAAGTGACAGAGAAGCTAGTCTCACCCTTTTTTTGTGCGATTGAGGGTAATACATAGAAAGTGGAGCTTGAATTATCCTTTTATCATCTTATATGACAATCCCAGTATGATAAAGTTTAACGTATTTCTTACTCTTATACAGTGGAGTCCACCTTCCCCTCAATGTAGAATGCATTTGAGAGAGAGAAGGCCATAGAGGCAGTGAGAGAAATGCCTTTTTCGACAGGAAAAAAGGGAAAGAGGTCTGTGCCTCATTGATTTTAGATGCATCCTCACTCATTTTAAAGTCAAAAGAGTTGCAAGACAAGCTCAGACTCCAAGGGAAAAGGATTTCTACATGGTACCTATTCAGCTGCCAGTATGTAGACCTGCGCCTCTATTCAGTCCACTATCTGCACCTACCTGTACATTGACTCAGTATGCATAGAATATAATTGTTCAACATTGCTGCAGTGCAATATGAAAACAATTATCCCGCTCTTAACTAGGACTAAACCTTGAGATGACTAGCAAACATATACCTTGTAGAATAATAATTTTGTAATTTTATATTATTAGTGTGTATCTCTAGTTTGTTTTTTTGGGGTTGGGTTTACCAATCACTGTAACAAAGCATGTTGCAATTTTTCTCAGCACAGTGTTAGGTAGTACAACTTCATTGTAATTTGTTTATGGACCTGCCAAAGATGGTTGTATGTCACAATATTGAAGTAAGAAATCTCAATTTACCCATATACTCACTCCACAAATTTTGACTACTTATATATTGTCTAGATAAATATATATTTTCACTAATTGTACTCACTCACTACTTAATACAAAAGCTAAATGAAAGCAAACCCAGAATAAAACACTGTAGTTGATACTCATCTCTAACACACTCAGCCTCTTTCTAACCCTCATTGAGCCGTCTGACCTTGCCATCATTAATATACCAGTCGCAGTTCAACATACCCTCTCTATCGTTACTCCCTTCCTAGTTTGTTGGGCAAAATGCAGACCTAACTGCAACTTTACAGCAAAATGCATTGTTCAGGAAAATGTAACAAGGCCCTGCAGACGGCTTTCCATTTTCATTTACCTGTGTGTATGTTCTCCCCAAAGGTTTCACTGCCACACTCATGGATTATAGCACACATTTATTTCTCCAATACACTGATGTGCATACTTCTTCATACATAATGCAAGCATGCAATCACTGAAAATCTACATGAATACAAACAAACTCTAGAAATACTGTCAATCTGCCTACTTTGAGAACAGTATCTCCTTGCTTCAATCACATCCACAACAATGTGTATGCACAATTCATAATCTACTTTCCGCACCCTTGACAAATATCCTGCATCCCAAATCTCTTCAAAACGCACCACTTATAAACAATCTAGATTAGTAAAAACTAACCCCTTCCTTTTCTTTAACTCCTCAACTGTACTCTGTTTATTGACATTGATCCTGCATCAACTATCACGTTTAATACTTAAGTAAACTGACTCTTCTAGCATTCCTTCTGTCCCACTTAATCCTCATGCGATAATCTCTTGCACAAATTTAACATACTACGCTGAATGACTTTTTATGCTGTCACTCACGCTTATCTGGTAGTTATCCATTATGCTGGTAGCTATCTCCTATGCATTAAATCCGCAATGATGTTACCCTTCCTAATGAGTACCCAGAGCAGACCTCTTCTCCCAGCTTTAGCGTTCCCTCAGCTTCCTTTTTTTGTCTCAAAATACTGGCATGCAGTGGCATTATTTTCAATCCCTACTTGCAGCTGGAAATGTACTTCGCCACGAACATCACACCAAATCATAAAAATATGTCAAATCTGTCCTCATGCTCTCTTTCACAGAGCCAAGACTCTGAGCAACTAATTGATTATCAGCAACTCGACAGTTGTAATAGTTATCTTGTAGGCCTTCCTCATTACACGTGTTTCCTGTACACAGAGTAATATACTTTAGCACTAATGTACTATATAATTCACCTTACATACAGGCACCTCCGACATTTTTTGTCAAGCTGGCTGACTGGCTTCAAATAAGACCAGGGCCCTACACAAACATTTACATTATTCTTCAAAGTGATTCATGGGACATCCTCAGACTATCTTTATCAGATCTCACTCAATAGATATCCACCCACAATCTAAGATCTGCTAATCAACACTTATTTGCTAAACTCACTGAAAAAGATTTTAGCACCTTCCAGTTTCTGGATCTTCTATCTTCCAGGACCCTCTAACTGACATTCTCCTGCACTGGCTATCATGGTAAACCCCAAACTGCAGGACATTTAAACAACACTAGAAAGTTCCCTTATGAAACTTGATGGTGGTTTACCAAACAATAATGACCAAACTGTGTAAATATGTTACATTTCTGTATACAATTTAAAAAGAGAAGTTATCTGCCACTATCCGTGTGTATTGTATATGTTTTGTGTTGTACTGTGTTCAGATATCTCTTTACATCGGCTCTTCTTGCTTTCATAAAACTTCTTGCTTGACACATACCATATACATTAACCCAGTTCTCTTAATACATCCCCGTTTGTTCATTGTCCTATTTACTGAATGTTTATTTGCACTAATGTATGCCATTTTAGATTGAAGTATTATAGGCTGCTACAATTTTAAATAAATACATAAACACAAATCCTAGCCCTAACCTTGCCCCTAATACTTGGCGTCGGCATAACTCTAACAATTACATAACTCTTATCACAACACTAATTCTAACACATGCCCTATATAGAATACTAATCGTAACACCAATCAAATCCCCCCTCCGATACGATCCCTAAACCTAATCTGAATACCTACCTCACGCCTTTCCCTAACCATCTCACTATCAACAAATCCTACCCAGTATCCATGACTAATCCAAGCCTCTCCCAAATCATTACTTAATCATTCATTCTAAAAATCTACCTTAAGCCTAATCCTGAACATACACCATACCTTAGCCCTAAACCTTAAGCTGAAATCCTAACCGTTGTAATGAAGTAGTGTAAATGTTGTGATATGCCTTTGCAGTAGATTCAGGTGCACTAGGGCGTACAGTGAACTCCCTTCTGCCAAATATACCATACTGACTACCTCCATAAACCAATCTTGTCAGGACAAAGCCAGGGTACTACAGCCACACTGGGCATCCAAGTAAGTATATACAAACTTAATAAATCAAATGCATGCAAAAGTCTCAGGCACTGGCAACCACTCAAGACCACACTCCAGGTTATCTGTTTTTGCCAATTGCAAAGTGTCATTGTGCATAACGGCAAAATCAAATGTTTTTTCCTATTTCAGTACGTATATGTGTCCTTGCCTCCATTGGAGGCTTGAGTCTAACTCTCACCACCGTACCACCTCCATCCAGACCTCCAGTGTGGCTTCATATACACCTCGCAGGTAGGACCAGCTGTGCAGGTGAACATACATCCTCTCTTGGACCATTAGAGGTCCATGTCTATCTGGAAGTGTATGGTGATTTAACAAAGTGAAAAGAACATCATTGATAAGGAAAACATTCACCATCAACATAGTCACACCGCTGTGATTGATTGACCTTGGGCTGGCCCGTGAACTTGTAAGTCTGTTCATTGGAAAGGGTCTAATTCCACCTCCTCAACACCAAGTCCTGCTCAAGTCTCTGATGTGTGCACTGATACCTTCTGCTGACAGTTACTTCTGAGCATCTCAGTAGCCCAGAGGTGGGTGCACTGCTACCCATGGCCAAAAGTGCTTTGGGGAACTCTGTGCCTTGTGGATTTCAGTGCACCTCCTGCAAGTCATAGGGACCTTGCTCTATATATTTCTATTGACGCCTAGGAAATGTGTAGTGTTTTCTCCATGAAGACACTTCCAAGTTTTTATTTGTTATGATAAAGGAACTCTTTCGAGGTCCACATAAAACAAAATATACATACAGGAAAGAAAAAATGCATACAATGTCCATATAACACCAAACACAAGTGAAAAAATGACATATTAATAAAAATCCAAGAAACATTTAAAGAAGCCATACAGTTTAAAACAAAACATTTCATTAGGAGGGTTAATCAAGGCCATCTGAAATGACTGGGCAGAAAGAATATTAAGTTGTAAGCAAATTGAACGTAACCATCTGCGCCTATAAGACATCAGGACTGGACAAACAAAGATTACATGATTTAAGTCCTGAACATGCTTCTGACAAAGATCACAGAGTGGAGAGTGACCATACCATCTAGCATAAAGAACTTTCAGCGGAAGCAGGTTTTGTCTTATTAAGTACATTAAGCGACGAACGCCATGAGGGATATTCCAGTACATATAAGGTTGTGCTTTCCGCAAGATGCATGAATCAATAACAGGAGTACAACCTTTTTTTAACAGACGGGAATTTCTGTCATGACAAAACCCCAATTCCCATGAAGAAATCCTCAATAGAGATTTTAGTTGATAAGAGGATAAAGAAAATAAAGTTTCTTCATCCAATTTCAATTGAGCCACAGCAAATCTAAAGTTTTTTACAATCAAAGAATGTTCATTTAGATTGCCTAGCAATTCATTTTTTATAAGAAATCTCAGGGTATTAGACTCACTTTTTACTAAGCCTACAACCCAACGAATGGAGCCAGCCAAACCTTGAGCCCAGCTGCTACGAAGGCCAAGTTCCTGTCTCATAGCAGCAGTCGAACTTGCAGAACTAACAGATAGTAAACTACGCAAGATTTTTCCTTCCGTGGAAGATAAGAAACTCCATTGATTTTGCTCTATTAACTCTAAGCCATATAACAGGGAGGCAGGGACTTTTGCTCTAAATACATCTAAGAGAATTGAGAAATGCCTTCTACCTGTAGCTTTATACAAGGCTATTAAACTCTTTCCCTGTGAAATAGCCTTTCGGGAGTTGTTATCTATATGGGCTTTGTCACTAAGGTTAGTTGTGACAATTTTACCAAGGAAGGTATATGATTTCACAATTTCCAATTTTTTCTCCCCCACACACCATGGAAAATTAAGAAATTTAGGTTTCTTCCTGCCGGAGAAACACATCACTTTGCTTTTTGCCGTATTTATCAATAGGTAATGGTTTTCGGCGTATTCAGACAGTGCCTGCAAGCGATTATTTAAGCCCTTCGGGGTAAGGTCCAAAATCAGGATGTCGTCTGCATACATGAGGCATGCAATTGGAACCCCCCGCAAGGAAGGGGCAATACCAGCACACGATGAAAGGGCAACAGGTAAATCGACAGTATAAAGGGAGAATAGCAAGGGGGCCAAAAGGCATCCTTGCTTTAACCCATTAGAGGTAAAAATTAATTTGGATAAGTCGCGTTCACCTCCCAAAAGAACTCTGCACCAAGTATCTGAATAGAGTGCACGAATTAACTTAATGAGATAAGAGGGCATACCCAAATCAGATAGCTTTCTCCACAGTAATATCCTGTCCACCTTATCAAATGCGGTGGAAAAGTCGATGAAAGCCCCATAAACCTGCCCACCACGAACTTTAACATATTTTTCTGTGATGACTTGTAAAGCTGACAGGTTGTCAAGAGTTCCATGATTCTGTCTAAAACCTGTTTGTTCAATAGGTAAAATATTAAATTCAGTTACCCATTGATTCATTAAAGTGAGAATACATTTTGCGAAAACTTTACCTATGGCGTCAAGCAAAGCGATTTGACGATAATTTTGGGGAAGATCTCTCGCCCCTTTTTTATATAAGGGGACAATGATACTTCCTTTCCAGGAGGGGGGGACTGTTCCACTACGAAAACAGAACTTAAAAACTGGAAATAGAATCTTGCTCCAGAGTTCACTCTGTTGTTTCAGTACTGAGATGGGAACTTTATCTGGCCCCATCGCGCCCGAGGAACGCATGTTCATGATAGCAAATTCAATTTCCTTTTCAGAGGGACAATCAAATACGCATGAACCATCATTGAATTCCACCCATTGTACTTGCACATTATTATTACTGTAGAGTTTCTCAATGTAATGGACCCAAATCTGTTCCTCGATGGCAATCGGAGTGGCACTGGCTCTGGTCCCACAGCCCCTGCCGATTAAAGACCAAAAAATTTTTACTTGACCATTATAAGAGGCTTCTCTCAGTTGTATCCAGAGAGAGTCTTCCTTATCACGTTTTAGACGGGCCTTAAGCCTAGCTCTCCTTCTTTTTAAAATGGACAATTTATGCTTGGCTTCTTGAGTAAATAATAAATATTGCCCCCTTATTACTTTATTAATTTCTTTATTTAAAGCCCGCAAAGAAGGAGGGACTGCAAGCGATTTTTTCACCCCAGGTTTTTTCTTCGCTATTGCAATTACCAAATCTAAAAAATTAGCAAATCCTAACAGCTCTCTCCCTTCCCAGAGAGATAAGCTTTTAACAGTTTGATTCAAAAGGGGCAGCAGATTTTCAAAACAACGAAAATTCCAGAAACATTTCCCAGAGATAGAATTAAAATTCACCAGATCCCTCTCCATACTCCAAGAGTCCACTTTCGGAAGACTAACGGAGACTATAAGCAACAACGCATTATGGTCACTAAGATTAGACTCAATGACTTTCATATTTTTCAACTTAGAGAAAAGAGCATAATCAGCCATGACATAATCAATGATTGAATTTCCCTTATGTGATTTATGCGTACTAGCTGCCGGGGTATCAGAAGGAAGCCTCCCATTTACTATTAAACAGTCAGCTTTATATAGACCTTCTAAGACAAGTTTACCTCTTTTATTAGTTTTGACTTTGACAGGGAACTGGGCCAATGGGATATTTAGAGATTCTTCCCTAATTTTGTTTCTGAATAGAGCTAGCCCACAATTGGATATACTACAATTCAAATCCCCAAACAATAACACATAAGGAGGCGAAACAACATCCAACGTAGCATTTAAAAACGAAAACAACGTCTTGAGACCATCATTATAGCAGCGATTTGGGGGGATATAGATGTTTATTATTACCAACGATCTATTGGGGCAATCCTCAAAAACATCTTTTAAGGTAATTGCTTGGAACAAATTCCCTGGATCGAGATAATGAGAATAATTCCATTTTATTCTATTTGTTAACAAACATGCTATTCCTCCTTTTGCGTGACCTCTTCTAGAGGAGGTTGCACACTTTTCCAAAACGAAAAAATCCTTTTCCAACGCTATTCTACCTTCCACCCATGTTTCTTGTAAGCAAATTATATCCACCTTGTGAGAATACAAAAAGGCTAGTTTCTCCTTGTGATCTTTAAAGCCTGCTGTATTCCACGAAATGATCTTCAACTCTTTGTTAAAAATCTAAATGCGGTTTAAGGCCAGAAGAAGCTTTACTTGCTAAGACTCCCGGTAGCCAACTCCATTTAGATTGATCATCCTTCAACATTTGTTTCAAGGGGGGATTTTTATACAACACTTGCCTTTCATTCCTGGACACACATATTTTTAAATCCTCTGCCCCAGAACTAGACCACTCCGTCAGCTTCAAACCCAAATGGGGAGAAGATGACAAATTGGGGAGTACCTGAGAATTATATTTTTCCCCAAAATATGGAATAACATCTATTCCTCTAATTTGCAGTTCCGCAGCCCACTGTAGAATTAGATTTGACACTATTTTTGAATAAAATTTCACCCTTGTAAATCTCCCCATCACAGAGTTAAGGAGCAGTACTACGTCCAAATCAGACGTTTGAATTAATTTTAAACCTACAATCTCTTTGAAACAACTAAGTAGGGCTGATCTATTTAAAATTAAATCAGTATCAAACAAAGGCAAAAAATCCAGAAAAAAAGTATCTACAGTTATTTTTTCTTTAATAGGACTAACTACAGTTGGGGGTACCTCTGAAGGAGGTCGTGCCAGAGGGTTAAGAGAGGGGCGACAAGAATTAGCAAGAGAGGAAGTGACCTTAGGAACCTCTTGAAAAGGCATTGCGGATGGATTAAGACAGGAAAGGAAGGGATTAACTGCGGGTGAGGTAACCCTGCGGCAAAAAGGATTCGTAGAACTAATAGGACCTAGACCCGTAGAGGCGAACTCCCCCTTCGGGGAGGCAATCAACGCTTCTACGGGAACAGGCAACTGGACAACCTTAGGGGATTGTTCTAAACTAGATTCCACCCTTTTATCAAATAAGAGTTTTCTCTGTCTTTTTTTAGAGATTCTTCGAATGGGTTTTCTCTTCTTTATCTTAATCTTTTTATGTTTTAAGGGGATCGATTCATTAACTATACCAGTATTTATATTTGCCATACAGATCTCCTCATTTTTAGACTGAACGGAAAATATTGGAAAAAGAGAGGGAGTATCAATTTTATGGACGACAGGGGACGAGGATATTGCCTCAATTTTATCACTAATGGAAGTTATACAATTAAAACCGGCCGAAGCCGCTTTGCTGATCTTAGGATCAGCAGAGAATGCTACTGAATTCAAAGTTTTTTGGCTGTCCATGAGGAGAACAGGACAGACAGGGGCCAGGTCTAATTGATCACTTGAGGGACTCTTCTTAGGGAGCTCCATCAAGTTGGTAAACAAATGAGGGCAATCAGACTCCGGACCATTCTTCTTTTGCAGAAGGACTTTTAAAATTTGATTTACCGTATCAAAAATACATTCAGAACCTCCAACAAATTTTTCCAGTAGACTCAGAATCGAAGAAAGTATAAATTCCAAAGAAAACAAAGTTTTGGATAATAACCTCCCATCAGCATTTGGAGAATCCTCCACTACATTGTTCAAAATCGGACACTTCCCACTGGTGCCTACAACAGCCAAGAAGTGATCCATGCTGTATACCGACTACAGCTGCTTGATGGTAACTATAGCCTGATTAAGAGGGAAACAAAGCCCTCATTCAGGTTGATTTGATGATGTTTATGCGAGAAGAGCACGTATGTGATATATCTTACACCAAAGAAAGCAGACCAATTCAACTAGACTGGAACAATTTGAGCTGACGTGCTGTAAAAGCTACAACATTAGAGTAGCAGGTCAGAGCATGATTCCTAACGAAGTAAGTAGAAAAGAAGGGTGGTGGGCAGGGTCCAAACATAAGAACCCGCTCCGCTCCAGATGCTATATTTTCTTGCCTTGAATGCAATATGACTGGACAGAAAGCAACACTATATTTGATTACGTGACTCCTTAGTAGTCGCTAGTACCATTTTTACTTTCAATAGGTGGATTCTATGAAAGAGTGTGAAGGTTTAATCCCATGGGATAGCTCTGGTTTTAGTGTCTCTTGATTGGCAACACTTCAAGACTTTTATCGGCATGATCTCCCAGCGCTTCAAGACTCTCACTGGTGATGCAGCCACGCTCTACAAATCCTGATTGATTGATTGGTTGATAGGCTAACCTTACAGAGAAAACCATGCATGCATCAAACATAATGCAGATACATCAAATAGCTGGGCATCACACCACTTCAAGTAGAAGTATCCTGAATCCAAAACACAAGCATTAAACACAGAACATTAAACAGTACCTTGCACATCTACCCAAACAAGATCAGATGTTCCCGGTATATAATATTAACAAGGTCATAACCAAATGCATTATGTCTCAATTACTTACCGGTAATTGCATTACTCTGAGTCCTAGTCCCTCGCTTCTATTACTTACTTAGTCGAGGCAACCCTGCCTCACCAGACACCCATACCACATGATTTATCATGTGGGGGCTATAAGTAGCCCTCTCAAACCTCCTGTATTACCACAGAGACGGAAACCATACCAAAAGGTTGGCCTGGACTACCAGGGAGGGAGGGAGGGATATAAGTAATGGAAGCAAGGGAGTAGGACTTAGAGTAATGCACATAACGGTAAGTAATTGAGACATTACCTCCTCGTCCCTCCCTCGCTTCCACTCCTTACGTAGTCGAGAAGTACAAAGCCAAACAGGACAACCAAAGAAGGTATGCAAAAAAAAGGTTTATTAAAAAAACAGACAACAGGGAAAAAACACTATTCAGGAACCATAGTGGAAAGAACCCTGTACCCAATAACATCAGTATGGTCAACCTCCTGGCCAATCCGGTAATGAGGCAAAGGTCAACTGCGAAGCCCAGGTGGCAGCCCGACAAATCTCTGAAATGGAAGCCCCTTGAACTTCCGTGCAGGATGCCGCATGGACCGAGTGGAATGACTCTGAACCCACAAAGGAGGAAGGTGCCCCGCCGCCTCGTACGCCAAAGAAATCAGAGACCGAATCCAACGACTTAAGGAAGGAGTAGAAGGACGCAAACCCCGATTCAAAGGCACATAATTAACAAAAAGCGAGTCAGACAAACGGAAAGGAGCAACCCGTTCCAAATAGACCAGGAGAGCCCGCCGAACATCCAAAGAGTGCAGCCACACCTCAGACTCTGACACTGGAGAATCAAAAAAGGAAGGAAGATCCAACTCCTGATCCCTGTGGAACTGAGAATCCACCTTAGGATGAAAGGAAAGGATAAGTCTCAAAACAATCCTCTCCTCAAAAGTAGGACAAGAAGGATGTTTGGAGGAGAGAGCGCCAGAGCAGAGGAAATTGCCAACAAAAAGAAGGTCTTGAAAGACAAATGGCGCAGATCCACAGAAAGCAAGGGCTCAAAGGGAGGGGACATCAAAGGGTCCAAGACCAGAGACAGATCCCAGGTGGGAAAATGCCGCAGAGGGGTAGGAAGAACATTATTCAAACCCTTAAAAAGGTGACCAACCAATCCATCAGGATCCGAGAGATTGCCCCAAGAGCTCCGAAATGCCTTAATCGCAGCCCACTGTAAACGAAGGGAAGAAACCTTCAAGCCCAAAGCAGCGCCCTCCTGGAGAAACAGCATCAACTCAAACAAAGAGGCGGAAGCAGGGTCCAAACCGCTGCCATGACACCACCGACCGAAAGAACGCCAGTGTCTCAGGTAAGACTTGCTGGTCGACGGGCGCCTAGCTGCCTGCAGAGTAGAGGTGAAGCCAACCGGAACACCTTGACGCAGCAGACCTAAGCGTTCAAAGTCCAAGCCGCCTAGCGCATCTGTTATATTTATTGTTTTGTGGTTCATCACAGCATGTTCATGATCTCATTGTCGAAATGGACCTAGATTGGCTATTTGTCACGGAAACTTGGCTTCGTACATGGTGTAACCCGGACTTAGCAGTGGCTCTTCCATACGCCTTCTCAATTCAGCGATTAGACAGGCCTGTACAGCGGGGAGGTGGTCTGGCAATCATTCACCGCACTGCAATCAAATGCACGACGTTTGAGTTGCCAGACATTAAAGGAGCTGAGACTATGGCCTTCTGCCTTGCCATTCATGATTCCTTCTCCTTCTCTGGTGCTTTGAATTATCGGCCACCTGGTCCATCTACCGATTTTTTGGAAAGCAGTGGAGATGCGTTGAACGAGCTTACACTTAGGTTCGCTCATTGCACGGTGATGGGAGATCTCAATCTCCATCTAGATTCCCCTAAGGAATCAGGAACTAGTGGCTTTTTGGACATTATTAATATACTTGGTCTTGCTCTGCTAACGCTGGAACCCACTCACACAGCAGGCCATGTTTGGGATTGTATTTGTTCTAATTCTGATGGCCTACTGGTTAAACCTCCATTTACTTTAGCCTGGTCAGACCATAAACTTATTCCATTCCACCTTTTGGTCAAACAGAAGGCTCCGGTGAAACGCACGGAATTAAACTCTATCCGTCGCAAGCCAGATTGGATAACTGCCTTCACACGACCTGATCTTTTGGAGAAGTTAAAAGTTAGCATACCCGTTGTAACAGGTGATACTCTAACAGATTACCAGCAATACTGTGAGTGGCTGGCGACCTTTGGGTTGTCTTTAGACACAATGAAAAAGCAAAAAAACCTAAGCTGTCCTAGAAACAGAAAGAGTGCCCCATGGTTTTCACTAGCTTTAAAAACTGGGTTAGGTGTAGTCAGATCACTTGAGCGAAGGTCGCGGAGAAATTATGAGGCGGCTGCCCGTGATTTATACAAATCTGCACGTAGGAACTACCACGCCGCAATTAAGCTGGCTAAAAAATCATACTATTCTGAAGTTATCTCCTCTTCTGACAAGGGACAGAAGGAGATCTTCAAGATAGTCAAGAGCTTCCCTAACCCTACAGCACTCTCTCAGAAAATTCCACCTTCCCTCTCGCTTTGTAATGACATAGCTAATTATTTTGAAAAAAAGATCTCGGATATTGTTAAGGATTTTCCACCCATGCCACCTATCTCGACTAATGCGGAAACTAGGATGATAGGCTCTGTGACAACTAACATGCCTCGTTTTGATTCATTTACACCTATTTCCCTGGAGGATTCTCACCAGGCCATTTTAACAATAAAATCTGGTTCTCCATTTGATCCCTGCCCGCCCATGGTCCTGCGGACCTTGGTCGAGGAGATAAATCCAACTGTCAACAGTATTATCAACTCTTCAATGGACACAGCAGTTATTCCAGGTGACTGGAAGCGGGCAGCGGTTATGCCACTTCAGAAAAAAGCCCTGCCAGACTCAACCACTCTGTCCAACCTGCGTCCAATTTCCCTACTCCCTGTGGTATTTAAGCTGACCGAAAAATTCGTCAATCACCAACTTACGAGTTTTTGGGAGGAGAATAACATCCTGCACTCCAACCAATCAGGGTTTCGATCCAAACAATTGACTGAATCTGCTTTATTGTTTTCTGCAGAGACTTTACGAATGGCACTGGACCAAGGGAAGAAGGCCGTCTTGATTTTACTCGACCTATCGGCGGCCTTCGATACGGTCTCACATTCTATCCTGATTGACCGGTTGGATAACGCAGGTATAGGAGGAGTGGTGCTGGCATGGCTTACAAACTTCCTCTCCCAAAGACGTCAGGTAATAGTACTAGGTGATTTCAAGTCTGAAGAAAAGGTCATCAGCTCAGGGGTACCACAGGGCTCTAGTTTGAGCCCTGTTCTATTCAATCTTTATATGGTTCCCCTGATTGAACTGATCGCCTCCTTCCAGATTGAAGTCATATCGTACGCTGACAATACACAGCTGATGCTGGTGTTGGATAGGGAGCTGCCTGGGGCTGAGGAAAATCTGATGAACTGCCTCACGGCTACATTTGAGTGGATGAATAACAATCACCTCAAATGTAACTCAGGGAAGACAGAAATATTGCCCTTTGGATCCCATAATCTGTTCTCCCATAAACAATGGTGGCCTGAGGGTGCAGAAGCCCCCCCTAATACCATTTCCACTGCGTGAAATCTGGGCATCAAATTTGATGACCAACTTTCCTTCAAACAGCAAGCGGTGAGTGTGGCTAGCTCATGTTTCCAGATTATTAAATCATTAAGGAGGTTTTTTGACCTTCTCCCTTTGGCAGCCAGGAAGACAGTGGCAGTAGCATTGATAACATCTAGACTGGACTACTGCAATAGCCTCTATGCAGGTACCAACAAAGCAGTGCTCTATAGGCTGCAGATGGTCCAGCATGCTGCTGCCCGCCTGGTACTTCGCTGGTCGAGAAGGTCTTCTGCCTCTGCTGCACTCAAGATCTTAAATTGGCTACCCATTCATAAGCGTGTATTATTCAAGGTTCTGGTTATCACCTTTAGAGCCTTTCAGTTACAGGGACCGAGATATTTGTCAAATGGCTTCAAACACTATCTGCCAACACGCTGTTTGAGGTCTCTCAACCAGAATTTTTTGGTAATTCCCAGATTTAGATTGGCCACCAAAGGAGGGAAATCTCTTTTTGTACTGGGCTAAAGAGCTTAGAATGAATTGCCAGCTCAGCTTCGGCGCATAGCTACGGAGAGTGAATTCAGGAAATTTTTGAAGACATGGATCTTCTCACTCTCTGATGCGGCCTGTAGAGCACTAGTGTAAAGCCTGTAATTCGTCGAGATTGTCTTTTGTCCACCAACCTTTTCCAGCAGGGTTGGGTGTTGAGCGCCAAGATGCTCCGGGGAGCGATAGTAGCGCTATATAAGTGTGAGTTTACATTACATTACATTACATCACTTTATCATTACTCACATGTTTCTCTCATTAGAATGTTGCATCCTTATGATGCCTTAGATGGTTCTAAGATGATGTCATGCCTGTGGCTTCAGTGAGCAGTTGGTCCAGCTGTGTCTGGCATGAAGATGTTCAGGTCTTCCTTTGAAGAATAAATCCACTTGGAAATATTACCAGATCTACTTGGTTTATTTATCATAACAAATTTGGCGACGAGGATGGGAACCTGACCAGAACATCCCCCTGCAACACCGGGAACACCCAAGGGGACAGAGATAGAGGCAGCAACCATTCCACCTCCGACCACATCTCCACCAGGAGAGGAAACCAGGAGGCACAAGGCCAAGCCGGAGCCACCAGAATCACAGGAGCTCCCAAGGAAAGGACCCGAATAAGGAAGCAGAGAAAAAGAGGGACGGGAGGAAAGGCATACAGAAGCCTGCAAGGCCAGGGGCAAGAGAGAGCATCCTCCACCCAGGCTGAACTCTCCAGACTGTGAGATACAAATAGGGCAACCATGGCATCGCCCAGACAAGCAAAGAGGTCCACCACTGGAACACCCCAACGCACCGTCAGATCCACAAGCAACTCCTGACAGAGGCAGAATTCTACAGTTGGCAGGATGGCTCTGCTGAGAGCATCCGCTAGGGAATTGGACACCCCCCGAAATTGAATAGCAGAGAGAGCCACAAGATGAGACTCCTCCCAGCTGAGCAACTGCAGTGCCACCAGAGCCAGAGACGAGGACCTGGTACCCCCCTGTCTCTTCACTCAAGCCATGGTAGTGATGTTGTCCGTCCGAACTAGAAAAACTGAACCTTGCAGAAGCCGAGAGAAGGCCAACAGAGCCAGACGGACCGCCTTCAACACCTTCCAATTCGAAGACCTCCTGCCCAGAGAGGGGGACCAGAAGCCCCTGGTCCGATGAACCCCCATCCATGCCCCTCAGCCCAAGAGGCTGGCATCCGTGGCAACCACAACACTGCTACTAAATCCACTTTCCAGATTTTTATATATCCACTCATTCTTCAATGCAGATTGCTATATATATAATACATATTTAAATATGGAACCAAACCACATTCACTGGATGATGTAATCAGTGATGTCATTTGAGAAGTCATCAGTGATGTCATCAGTGATGTCACTGACCATGTCATGAATGATGTAATATGTGACATCCTCACCAGTGGATTACGGGTGCGAGAGTTACAGTTAGTACAACTAACTATAACTGAGGAATTTCAATGGTTTTGTATGAGTGCAATGTCCAGCTAACTATAACACCCCTGAAGCCTATATTTTTTTCAATGAATTTCTAAGGTTTTTTAAATGATAATTCCTAACTATAACCTGCTTGAAACCTATGTTTTTTTCAGTGAATCTATATATATATGTGACCAAGCTCCATTCGCGGAGCGAAACGCGTCAGGGAGAGCACTTGCTCTGCTATTCTGCAATAAATTCTTCTGCACTGCTACACTCCATGGTGTTTGGCGTCTCTTACTTGATTAAAAAGTGAGAGGAGTTGTTGAAGAGAAGGAGGTCCGTGCCCGGCTTTGACCGCAGTCATCGGCGGTCGGGATTTCTTTGATATATATATATATATCACAATCTTCCGTTCTTGCACAGACTTGCTTCTATTGACGGACACAGACCCAAAGAATGGTGCGCAGAGAATTTTTATATATATATATATTTCCAACACTTGGTCACCATTTCTCTCAACCAATTCAAACAGAGAGCACTCCAAGCCATATCACGCAGTCCATATAGCCGTATTTATTTCTTGTACTGTACTATATATGTATATATATATTCACTGAAAAAACCATAGGTTATAGACCATATATAGTTAGGAATTAGCATTTAAAAAACCTTATTTTACTCACACAAAACTATTGAAATTCCATATATAGTTAGTTGCACTAACTATATATCGCGCACCCGCAATCCACTGCTGATCATGTCACATATTACATCATTCATGACATGGTCAGTGACATCACTGATGACATCACTGATGACATCTCAAATGACATCACTGATGACATCACTGATGACAACATCCAGTGACTGTATGTTTCTGTAAAGTTAAAATATGTCTTACATATTGAAGAATGAGTGGATGTATAAGTGTCTGGATGAAGGATTTAGTAGGTGCGTGACTGACTGTATGAGTGAGTGATTAAATGTGTCTCACTGAATGCATGGGTTAGTGACTAAACTGTCTTTGTGCATCATTATGTCTGTTGTTCTGTAAACTGCTGCATGTGTTGATCATTAGCTATACGAGAGGCTATATGTGTTATTAATTGGTTGCCCAAGTATTTCTATGGGAGATTGAGTTTGTGTGGGGGTGGCTGGAAGGTGTGTGACTCTATGCATAGATGTGTGAGCAGTTTATTCACTAGGTGTATGAGTTCAAGAGTGCATGTGGAAACAGCTACATGGGCAGTTGACTGTGTGCATGAGTGTATTGATGAGTGAATGGATATCTCAATGCTACATGTCATAGTAAGTACATATGTAAAACACAGTACATGTGAGAGTTGGCATATATAAATAACTGTGCATGAGAGCCACTGAATGAGTGAGTGGTTGTATCGATCATTGTGAACTTGTATCAGGGATTGTATAAGAGAGTAAATATGTGTTAGTATATGTTTCAATAAGTAAGGTGTGTTTAACTGTATAGTTGAAGAAATGGAGGTGAGATTGTTTCTTTGCATGACTGACTGGGTGTGTGAGTAACTCCATGGATGAGTGGCAGTGTGTGAGTGTCTGTATACACTGAGTGTATCTAAGGTTATATTAGAGTCTGAAGAGATTTATCGTATTAGCACAAGAATGATGTCAAATGAGATGTCATCAGTGATGTCATCAGTGATGTAATTTGAGATGTCATCAGTGATGTCATCAGTGATGTCACTGACCATGTCATGAATGATGTAATATGTGACATGATCAGCAGTGGATTGCGGGTGCGCGATATATAGTTAGTGCAACTAACTATATATGGAATTTCAATGGTTTTGTGTGAGTAAAATAAGGTTTTTTAAATGCTAATTCCTAACTATATATGGTCTATAACCTATGGTTTTTTCAGTGAATTTTCAAGGTTTTGTAAATGCTAATTCCTAACTATATATGGTCTATAACCTATGGTTTTTTCAGTGAATTTCAATGGTTTTTTAATAGCAAATATCATAAGCTGTCGAATGTCAAGTACGTGGTAAGTGAAAACATTTTCGTGTTTATGCACACTGATCTGCTTTGAATGGTGCCCCCCCCCCTCATTTCTATTAGGAGTACTCTCTCTTTGCAGATAGTGAAAGGTAGTTAACGCAGGCCTTTGCCCCCGTTGTAATCCGTCGTGCCTGCTTCTCTCTCCATTTGATTGATTGTTATCCAAGTATTTACTGTTTTAGAATTAGTTCTCTTTGGTTCATTCTCTATTTACAAACAAACACAGAGTCGCAATACTCTGTTTAGTCTTTGCAGATAACGAAAAATCGTGTAAAAAAAAAAGAAAAGGAATCGAGCAAAATCAGTAGGCCACTAATGGGATCTCTTTTTGACCTCGCTGAAATAGAAACATTAGGAACAACCCCTCATTACAAATACAAAACTAGTGAGATGAACTGAACTCCACACAATGATGGCTGCAAAACAGCTCGGCTCCGCCACCCACCCCGCCCAAAATAACGATAAAGAACGGCTGCCATGATTGGTTGCGGAATGACCACGACGGAGCTACGAAATGGTGCTGCTCTCATGCTAACCCCAGCTTCAGTCTGAAACATCCAGAAACACTGTAGACTACCAATTCGATCAGTTCCGGTAGCGCCCCAATGTAACCCGGTAGAGAAGAACTAGCCCTCCCCTCTTTGACTGATGGTTCTTGTTGCCTGTCCCTTCTGTTGTCATTTAACAGAACTATTTAGCCTGCTGAAAGGGGTTGTGTTCCGACCGCTGGTTGGTGGAGACATTTTTACTATATTCTGGACCTGCGTTGTCGCGTAATGCGTCATATGACGCGCCGCGTTAGCGCATCCGGAAGTCATCCGGGGCGCGCAGCGCGTAACGTAAGCATAACAAGTCATGTGACTTGTTAATAAAACTTTTCATTGGTTCATTTTACTTTTCTTATTGTAATGATGAAAGGCTTGGTCACATGACCTAAAAATTACGCTTTTCATTACTTCCGAACATAATTTTTTCTTAAATATATGTTATAATGTTCCAGGCTAATGTACTTTCCCGGAAATTTTACAACTGTCCTGCAAGTAAAATATATTCTTTTTTCGAGAAAAAGAGCGTTTCTTCGTCCCATGACGGAGCCGTTGAGCAAAAGAGGGTCGACCTGCTGTCTTAGTCGCCGATACGCCTGAATATGAGATTCTTATCGATCACTTTATGTTGCAGGAATAGAAAACACAACAGCCCTTGACCATTTATCTTTACTGCGTTCCTTCGTATTATACCTTTTACCCTTCATGTAATTGGTCTGCTTTATTTCACTTGCCTTTTAATGATTCTAAAACAGTCACTATTATTAAAAACTTTACCAATGTATATACTACTACCATGTTTTCTTTTAAAAACCTTTATTGTGAAAATTTCATTATACAAATACGAGCCTATAACCACGTGGGCCTGCCACAGAGCAAACTGTAATCGTATATGATGAGTAGACATTTACACTGTAGAGGAACGTAACGGGCGGGCCATTAGGTTGCAAGAACTAAGGTGTCTAACAGTTACGGAATCGGTGGACGTACATTTTATAATTAAAATACGACAGGGCCAGTTACAATAAAATTATCTAGATATACATTTGCGGGCAAGTACCATGGGTGACGTTAATTAGAACTTTCAATAGTACAGTAATCAATAACACATCAGAACTTAATATCAATAGGGATGTCGAAATATTCAATCAATTCTCGTCCCCGCCCGCCATGTGCTTCAAAACTGCATACGTATCTCGTGATTTCAAGGTTCTGCAACCAGTACACAACAAGGAGTTACGAGTCCCATTTATTCCGGCGCCATTTTGGACGAGGACGGGCAGGTCCAGGATATAGTCAAAATGTCTCTACCAACCATCGACTATGATGATGTTCATATGCTGTATTTATTAGAGTAACACTCATCTGTCCACATGAAATTAATTTGCCACAATCTAAACATGTCATTTTAATCTTTCCAAAGTTCTTCTAAATATTTGGGACCGTTTCCCTTGCCTCTGAAGCTCTCAGTGCCACTTCTTTGATGAATGTACTAGCAGGTCAGGGGTTCTCCTCCAAATCTCTCTTTTATGCAGCACTATAATTAATTGGTGCCACCTCTCCATATGACGATGCATGGTATAGTTACCACAACTATATTTTTTTTTTCGGTTCCTCTGGAGAGTTCATCGTGGCAGATGAAGCGTGTAATGTACCGGGCATTTACCTTTTTTTGCATGTACAGGAAAGGAAAAAAAAATCGAGCGTCCGAGTTCTAAGGTGTCCCAGGGCCATTTTAGTGGACCAGGCCCAAATCCAAAGAACAGCCATCTCACAGGCTAATGGGGCGACCCACGCCGACTTTCAGCATTGTAGAATGACCACACCAGTACAGCAACTTGCTAGACATCACCTCGGTGCCATCCGGATCTCGGCGCCCCACTGCAGATGAAGTGCCTCTCAACTATGAAACCACCACGGTGACATCCGGATCTTGGCGCGTTGTGCTGCCTTCGGCCTATTCGCACATCGGTCCGCTACTGATGCCATCTCACAGGCTAATGGGGCGACCCACGCCGAGTTTCAGCATTGTAGGATGACCACACCAGTACAGCAACTTGCTAGACATCACCTCGGTGCCATCCGAATCTTGGCATCTCAACGCCTAGTGGTATCTTCCATACAAAAAATATTGTTACGCTGCCTTTGGCCCCATTCGCACATCAGTCCGCAACTTAGACATCACCTCGGTGCCATCCGGATCTTGGCATCTCAGCGCCTTGTGGTGTCAGTCAGAAAATATTGTTGCGCTGCCTTTGGCCCCATTCGCACATCGGTCCGCTACTGACGCCATCTCACAGGCCAACGGGGCGCCCCACGCCGACTTTCAACATTGTAGGATGGCCACAGAAGTGCGACAACTTACTAGACACCACCTCGGTGCCATCCGGATCTTGGCGCGTTGTGCTGCCTTCGGCCTATTCGCACATCGGTCCGCTACTGACGCCATCTCACAGGCCAACGGGGCGCCCCACGCCGACTTTCAGCATTGTTGGATGGCCACACCAGTGCGGCAACTTACTAGACACCACCTCGGTGCCATCCGGATCTTGGCGCGTAGTGAAGCTGCAGCAGCTGCAAATAAGCTTCAGACAGTGTTACAACCGCTGCTCAGAACTCTCAACTATGACACCACCTCGGTGCCATCCGGATCTTGGCGCGTTGTGCTGCCTATGGCCTATTCGCACATCGGTCCGCTACTGACGCCATCTCACAGGCCAACGGGGCGCCCCACGCCGACTTTCAGCATTGTTGGATGGCCACACCAGTGCGGCAACTTACTAGACACCACCTCGGTGCCATCCGGATCTTGGCGCGTTGTGCTGCCTTCGGCCTATTCGCACATCGGTCCGCTACTGACGCAAACTCACAGGCCAGCGGGGCGCCCCACGCCGACTTTCAGCATTGTAGGATGGCCACACCAGTGCTGCAACTTGCTGGACACCACCTCGGTGCCATCCGGATCTTGGCGCGTTGTATTGCCTTCGGCCTATTCGCACATCGGTCCGCTACTGACGCCGCCTCACGTGCCAACGTATTTTCTCCGCATTTTATACCCTATGCCGCATAACAGGCCATGTGACTTGTTTATAAAACTTTTCATTGGTTCATTTTACTTTTGGTTTCCTAATGATGGAAGGCTTGATCATATGACCTAAAAACAACACTTTTCATTGGATGAAAACTTTTTTTTTTTCCCAAACGATGAAAGCCCCACCTTGTTTCTGGATGTTTCAGACTAAACTGGCGTCAGCATGAGAGCACCACCATCTCGTAGCTCCATCGTGGTCATTCCGCGAGCAATCATGGCAGCCGCTCCCCACCAGAAGCCTGCAGGAGTCGGGGCCCCCAAAACTTTTGATGAATTCTCAAGGCGGAGGGGACGCTTTCGAGAATGGGGTCCAAGACCTAGCAGACAAGCGTCCGATTTCCAAGGTGTCCCAGGGCCATTTCAGTGGACCAGGCCCAAAAAGGAAAGAGCCTGCCGCCATTTTGAGAGTCCTGTGACAGCCGCCTATCGCTGCACCGCAAGAGTGGGCGCAACTCAGCTGAATTGCGGCTTTTGACACAGTGGACCAAAAACGGACGGAATGGCAACTGAAACGGTAAAGGGGCGCTCCACTACAACAGATGACACTCCACCTGGAGAGGCCCGTTCACGCTGCCTCCCCCGGGGCGCCCCACGCCGTTATTCGGAGCAGCATTGTAGGATACCAAAACCAGTGCGGCAACTTACTGGACATCACCTTGGTGCCATCGTTCTGCTGCCTTGGAACTATTCGCACAACAGTTTGCTACTGATGACCCACCCCCGCGACGCCCCACGCCGTTATTTGCTGGGTGGCAACTTACTAGACATCACTTTCGTGTCATCTAGATTTCGGCGCGTTCTGCTGCCTTGGAACTATTCGCACAACAGTTTGCTACTGATGACCCACCCCCCGCGACGCCCCACGCCGGAAATCTGGACGTTGTGCTGCGCTGGGACTATTCGCACAGCCGACCGCTACTTCGTTGTTTTTCCCTAAAAATGTTTATATGTTATTACTATTTTTGTTTTCTTGTATATATTTATAAATTATTAAAGTTTTATAATCTTACTACTTTGTCGGAGTGCTATATATTTTTAATGTGACACATAATTGTAAAAACTTTGATGTACAAAGAGTCATCCCTGGAATCTTCCGCTTCACGCTCGGTCCCCTCCCCAATCACAATACAGGATGGTTTTCAGATAATAGCAACGCTTCTGCTGTGACGGATCTCATCGAGTGTGGGCCTTGATCTACTATAACTCCTTTGAAGAGGGGTGATTCTTTACAGCTGTGGCCATAAACTACATCTGCAGGGCTAGCTGATAGCCTAGGACCGGCCTGGACAATCGGACACAGAGGAAAAGGAGTGTCAGAGGGTGCGGTAGTGAATAGGGCGAAAGGGAGGTGTCGGGCGGGCACAGGGTGTGATTCTCAGGGAAGAGCAGCGCAGATGGGGGGAGGTTTATTACCCATGCATAAGACAGAGAGCGGGGGTGACCACTGCCTGGGTGAGATGCTTGCGAGGGTGGGGAGCCATGCTAAGGATCGACAGCGTGCACAGAGTGGGTCTGGTCAAGGCATCTAAAATGGCTGCCGTGCACGACAAAAGTGTGGCATTTGAAAAAAGACAAGATGGCGCAGACAATGTTTTTCAACACTTCCTAATTTCCTTCGAATCGAACGTTAACAGACGTTGGGGCATATTACCAAAGTTAAGCGATATTTATCCCTAACGATGCATTGCAAAGATTTTTTTACCGTCAGAAATTATCGCAGATAAACCTTGCTATTATCAAGGTTTATCGCAAATACGATAAAAAACGACCGCAATGCATTAATATCGCTGAAAACTCAGCGATATTCATGCATTACCGAGCTAATGCTCTTAGCCATGTTATCCACCTCCCATTGGATAACATGGCTAAGAACTGCTCAGGGCAGCTGTTACTTTTTGGAGATATTCGCGCTTATCTCGAATATTTCCAAAAGTTGATAATAGGAGATAGCGATGTTAGCGACTGTTTCCAGTCGCTAACATCTTGGCATGCCCACTTTGCATGTCATTAGTGATAAATATCACTCACATGCAAAGTGGGGCCCAAGATGGTCGCTATCTCCTACTAGCCGTCGCTAACTGGTGTTAGCAACAGCTAGGTAATACAGATATAATTTTATCTCCGCGAAGCGGAGCGCTGTTACAGATATATATCTTGTTTTTGAACGTTAATTTCTCAAAATGCACCGAAGCACATATATTGAGACCTAGCAAAGGCACATCGGGCTACCAGTCCCTAATATTTTACCAAGTTTCGTGCAAATCCATTCAGCCGTTCGATTATTATTATTATTTTTTTTTTTTGCCCCGCGGGCCCTTTTAAAACCTCCACATCAAACCTAGGGGGTCAGCGAGGATCTACTATGCCCCCTTATGGTCATTTGCCCCTTCGCTTTGGCCTCCTCTTGTCTCTCGATCCTACCGAGAGACAAGATGGCGGCCGCTACGTACTGTTTGGAATGTTTACAGACACCGGAGAGCCAATCAGCTTCGCTTCGCAAAGCTCCGTAACGCGAAAAGTACGCGGAGCGCTGTTACAGATATATATCTTTTTTTGAACGTTAATTTCTCAAAATCCACTGGAGCACATATATTGAGACCTAGCAAAGGCACATCGGGCTACCAGTCCCTAATATTTTGCCAAGTTTCGTGCAAATCCATTCAGCCGTTCGATTATTATTATTATTTTTTTTTTTTGCCCCGCGGGGGCCCTTTTAAAACCTCCACATCAAACCTAGGGGGTCAGCGAGGATCTACTATTCCCCCTTATGGTCATTTGCCCCTTCGCTTTGGCCTCCTCTTGTCTCTCGATCCTACCGAGAGACAAGATGGCGGCCGCTACGGACTGTTTGGAATGTTGACAGACGCCGGAGAACCAATCAGCTTCGCTTCACAAAGCTCCGTTGCGCGAAAAGTACGCGTCCTGGAGCGCTGCCCGGTCCGCTGTTACAGATATATATCTTTTTTTAAACGTTAATTTCTCAAAATCCACTGTAGCACATATATTGAGACCTACAAAAGGCACATCGGGCTACCAGTCCCTACAATTTTGCCAAGTTTCGTGCAAATCCATTCAGCCGTTCGGGCTAAAAGTGAGGCCAACCGCCCTATGGAAAACTCAATGTTAAAAACACGTTTTGGGACCCCCCTTTTTTCTCGACCCCCCCTGGACGAACCCCCCCCCCCAATTTTCAGGGGCTGCTCAGAAACAAAATGTGCCATTTTCCTGAAAATTTCAGCCAATTCCGTCCACAAACGCCAAAGAATTTTCAAAAAACCCATAGAGAAAAAATCCTAACTATATATACCTACTGGCGACCGCCAGTAGGTAATATATATATACAGGGGGCGGAGCAGCTCTTCACGAATCAGGAAGGGGCAGGATATTTAATCCAAGATACACGCCTGCATTCTGGTTGATATACCCTCGGCGGTGAAGAAGGAACAGACGGCGAAATGCATCTGCCTCAGTGGGTGTTAAAGAATCGCCATGGCATGTGTTTTGGAATAAAGGTGCTTCCCACGTTTCCCCTTCTGTGGCCTTTTCTTCTTTTCAGAGGAGTTTCTTGGATATATATTGACCAGGAGGCTGTTGTTCACATCCTGAATAAATGGCTGAAATACAACCTGTGGCTGTGAGGCTTTATTCAAAAGGGCAAACTTTATTTGATGATATATATATATATATATATATATATATATATATATATATATATATATATATATATATATATTACGGTTCACAAAGCACAGTGAAGACTGTGCCGATGCACTCCACTTCAGGTGGCACATTAATCACTCGGACAGTCGGGTGTGCTCGCCAGAATAGTGTTTAATTCATATTGGTTCCACACACAGGTACATGAAAACAGCCCCAATATATATATATATATATAAACCGAAGTTGCTCCTTCCGGGATGCTGGGACTCAAGAAGGGTGGCATACACGCCATCAGAGCTTACCGGCACTCAATATCCAAGCCCAAACTCCAATAACGTAAGCTCTCAGGAAGACACAGACAGAACGCCAATATCGAAGTCCAAGTTTAATTTACAAAACGCGTTTCGGCAACAGCCTTGTTCACGTGTAAATGTGTACCATACAAGCAGTCACTGATAACGTTTTCCCACAACCCCAGAATAAACAAAATAAACATAGGACTGTGTCCGGAATCAACCAAAAAACTTTGGCGGCCATATTGGACGAGTAAAATACGTCTGCAGTAAAGGTTTAGTCATGCGAACCAGCAGAAATACTGTTCATCACAAAACAGTAGCCCCCATGAAAATGCATGCCTAGGGCGCGAGTGCACAATATATACACAATTGTAGGAATCACAGATGGTATTGAGTAACCACCCTAAAAATGCAGGTATAGAATCAAAACTAAACATTGCATTATCATACGATCCTAAATGCAAAATGTTGTATACATACGTAAAAGCTTAATGCAAGTGCCATAAAGTTGTTGATAGATTTAAATGACCTAATGCAAGGAACAAATAACTCAAAAGTAAATGTGCACGGGTAGTGGGCGAGTGCCCAACCAATCCAGGAACGATTCACTATAAAGGGCTAAATAAAACAAAGCGCATGTGTGCGTGCCTAACACAGTGTACATGATGTACCCGAAATGCAAATATCAATAGAACCAGGGTACAACAAGACAATCCCTGGCAAGTGCCCTAGCACACTGGGCGGCAACTGTCAAGGCAATGAGAAAAGTAGACCGTGCACCTACCAGTAAACTGCTGGTGAATAAATACTATAACAATACAGTGTGACAGATGTGCCAGCAGGTCGGAGGAAAAGGGTAGGATGCCCGTGCAAGTGAGTACATGTGAAGGGGCCCCTTCCTTTTCTCCTGTAGAGGAAACATAATACGAAAAAGAAAATGGTTAAAATTATTTAACAACATCTAATTTTTAATAGTTCATGTACATGAAAAACAAATTAAACTAACAACATCTAAAGCAGACCCACGATGGGTGGAAAGCAGAGATACATAGTGGGCCAAAAGATTAAAACCAGTAAGTTAAAGACACAGCCGTATCTATGCAATGCAAAAGCTACAAGGACAAAACACGGAGGAATGCCTACGACCTTTCGCTCAAATGGATGGACAGTTCCTCATCATAGTTCAATCCTCCCGGACTTTTAGTTTGGAAATCTATAATGTATCTAAATTCCTGCTGCCTGAGAGTGTGGACCCTATCGCCACCTCTGGTATTCTTGGGGATGTGTTCAAGGATCAGGTAACTCAAAACAGAAACATTAGAAAAATGTTTCTTATAGAAATGATGAGCGATGGGGTATTTGGGGTCATTGTTGGTAATGGCTCTTAGATATTCCAGGAACCTTTTCTTGGCCGTACACGTTGTACTGCCAATATACCACAGCTTACATGTGCATTAGATGGCATAAATAACAACGCTAGTACTGCATGCCAGAAACTGTGTGATTCTTTTGGAAATGCCTTTATATTCCAGAGCTACTCTGAACTTACTATGTCTACATGCCTTGCAATGGCCACACGGATAAAATCCTATGAGGCCATGGCTGGCGGAAATGGGATAGTTGGTGATGTCATTCTTAACCACAAGATCGCAAATGTTTCTGTCCCGTCTGTATGTTATCATGGGTCTCTCAGCTATGCTTGCCCCCAGGACGCAATCCACTTTCAAAATATCCCAATGTCTCGCAATTATGCATTTGATTTTGTGTGACTCTGAATTGTAAGCAGGAATCATCCGTGTACATTCACTCTCTTACTCCTGAGTAGCATCGGGTTTGTCACGTAGTGTATGAGTTCTATCTACCCCTTCTGCCCGATCCTTAGCTTTCTTGAGGACCCAGTCAGGATAGCCACTTGTTCTAAACCTGCTGATGATGTTATCTCTCTCCTCCGTGTAAGCCTCAGTGTTGTTACAATTCCTTTGGGCCCTCACCAGTTTGCCATAGGGTATACTCCATTTGAGTGCTTCTGGGTGGCTGCTGAGGGCATGCAGAACTCTGTTCCCCACTGTAGCCTTCCGAAAGAGAGAAGTGCACACCTTGCCTTGTTTTATTTCCAGAAAAACATCAAAATAATCTGTTTTGTCAGCATTGATGCGCCCTGTGAGAAGGATGTTATATCTATTGGTGTTCAGTCTACCAATGAAATCTTCAGCATCACCCCTAGAACCCATCCAGATGATGAACAAGTCATCTATGTAGCAAAGCCACATGATGACTTTCTGGAGGTCCTCTTTGAGGGTGGTACTGTCAAAGATCTCTTGCTCCCAGTAGCCCAGGAATAAATTGGCAAAACTGGGAGCAAAACAAGAACCCGTAGCAGTATCATGAACCTGCCAATAGAGGGTGCCATTAAATGCAAAGATGTTATTCGTCAGGCAAAATTCGGTCATCTTTATGATCATCCAGCTATGTTCACGATATTCAAGAGGCCTGTGTTTCAAAAAGTGCTCATATGCTTCCACACCCTGCTGATGGTCTATTATCGTGTACAAAGAGTTCATGTCTAGGACTATAAAGAGATAGTCAGGATTCCATACAAGATTCTCAATTCTACAGAGAAAATCCTTTGTATCCCTTAAGTAGCTCAGCAATTGTATCACAATATCTCTCTAAAAGTGATCAATATATTTAGAAATATGGTCACTAACGCTCCCAATCAATGATACAATGGGGTGTCCCGGTGGTCTAGTGCTATCTTTATGCAATTTGGGTAGAAGGTAAAGTATGGGAAGTTTGGGATGATCTTTTTTCAAGTAACAAAATTATTCCGACTCTAGGAGACCCTTGTCCCTCCAGGTAGCCAGTTTGTCCCAAATGTCAATGATGCTCTGATTATAGGTGTCATGGGTGACATGTATGTCAAATTTGGTATCATCAAGTTGACGTAAAGCCTCATTGCTGTAGTCATCTCTGCTGAGGATAACAACATTACCCCCTTATCCGCAGGGCGGATAACAATGTTGGTATCTTCGTTTAATGCCTTAAGTGCATGTCTCTGGGTGGAAGAGAGATTGTTGTGAATGTCTCTGGGTTGTATTTTTCTCTTGTGCCTGAGGTCCATGAGTGCCTTAATGGCACAATTGTGGAACGTATCAATATTGTCATGTGGGAGTAGGGGTACATATGTGGATTTGACCTTAAACTCAGTATGCGCCACAACCCCCTGTTCTAATCCATGTTCTCAAGAACCTGTCTATTGTCAATCGTTCATCCCTATCCTGACTATTCTGTTACAATTCTGCCATGTTGATTAGAGTGTCTATATCACTAATCATGAGATTGTTGTTAGTCATACTACTACTATTCCTTCTAGTCTGGTTTTGTCCCAGTCTCTTTAGCTTATGCCACTTTTTAAGTTTGAGTTTCCTCACATATTTAAAAAGGTCCATTCTGGTGTCAGTGTAATTAAATGAAGAAGTAGGACAAAAAGAGAGACCAAGGCAAAGAGTCCTTTTTTCCACATCACTCATAAGTTTCGTTGAAAGGTTGACTAGAGTTCTATTTACCGAGTCCATATCCATTAGTAGTTTTTGTTGGAGCATGTCTTGCAATTTCCCACTGCACCACGCTCTTTGCCTGTATTGCCAGCTATGTTGGAGTCTATTTTTTCTATTTCGACCTTTCCTGTCTTCTGCCTCTTCCACGTCCTCGTGCTCTTGGCGGTGGGTTGTCTCTCACAGTCTGTTAATCCTTCTGTAGGACCCGAAACTCGTCTAAAGATTGACTTGTCTTGGGTTGCGTTCTTGTCCAGATGCGTTGCCTCCAGAGACCTCAGATTCAGTGTCGCTCATGTTAGAATTATCTGTCACTGTATTGGTAGTATTTACTGGAGTTGGCATCATGTTGGAGTTTTGTGCTTTGTACAAATGGTCGTATTTCTTGCTAAAAGTAAATATTCTGCCACTCTCGTAGTCAGCATAGTCACGATTCATCTTTCTCTGCTTTCTCACCATGATTTCATCTTCATATTTGGTGAGGCGTTCTTTCATAGGGTCAAGAATCTTACTCAATACTTCACTATCCAATATTTGTAGCAATTCGGTCATGGTTTCTTTAACTTTTTTAAAGTACCTCCTCCATGTCCTGCCACACATACTTGATCAATAGTTCCATTATCTTCCTGGAACTTAATGCAGAATGCTCAGACCATTCCTCCAACATTTTAGGATTGGGAGCCTCATAAGTAGGAGTAATGAATATTCTTGATCCTCTCAGTGCCATTGCCTGGTCTACATAATTCTGTAGCAAGATGGCTTCCCACCACTTTGATGTTACTGTACGTTTAAGTTTCTCCAGTTTCTATACTTTTTCTTCCAGAGGTTGAGTTTTAGGGTCTGTTTTGTCTGCTGTGTCTGGCCTGCTCACAACCCCAGGTTTTCTGTTGAATAGGGTAAGAACAGCCGCTCTTCTCTCTGCTTCCTCCTCCATATTGTGCTTATACTTGGACTAGTATTCCGGTGTTTACTGTCTGTCTTCCCCTTTCATAAATGGAGACTTGCCTTTGCCATCCGTACACAGTCCTGATAGGTTGCTCTTACTGTTTAGTAAAAAGAACCCAATAATCAGTCACAGTTGACGTCTTTAAAACAATGTGAGACGTGTGCTACTGTACAGCCTTGTTCACATGTAAATGTGCACCATACAAGCAGTCACTGATAAAGTTTTTCCACGACCCCAGAATAAACAAAATAAACATAGGAACGTGCCTGGAATCAACCAAAAAACCTTGGCGGCCATATTGGAATGGTAAAATACGTCTGCAGTAAAGGTTTAGTCATGCGAATGAGCAGAAATACTGTACATCACAAAACAGTAGCCCTTATGCAAATGAACGCCTAGTGCACAAGTGCACAATATATACACACAATTGTAGGAATCATAGATGGCATCTTGGACTTCGATATTGGTGTTCTGTCTGTGTCTTCCTGAGAGCGTACGTTACTGGATTTTGGTCTTTGATATATATATATATATATATATATATATATATGTATATATTTTTTATATACACAGAAAAAGCAAAGGTTGCATGGACATTATACACATTCGTACAAAACCATTGAAATTGAGCAATTATAGTTACCTGAGCGTACTATAGCTTACGCCCCCATTATAGTTAGTTCAGCTAACTATACTGCGCTTTCATATCCCAAGGTCCCACTGTCTCACCCTTTCCATTTGAGTCATCTTTGATGCACAATGTTGGTGCACAGTCTTTTCTTGTGCTCAAAAGCCATAAATGTATATACATGCAGAATATGTGACGTTATAATGCATACCATTATAAAGTATACTTTTACAATGCATATTTTACAACGCATGTTTTTACGAGAAGCATTACAACGCAATTCTATAAGGATACATAAAAAGTCCCATTACAAAACATACTATTACAACATATAAAAGTACAACGAATACCATCACAATGCATAATAATTAAAATGTTTGAAACTTAGACCGATGTTACATGTGAAAAGAAGTTGTGAAAAAAAACCTAAGATCAATATTTCGATGAATACTTTTCCAGTATATAAGTTTGCACTAAAAAAAGTGCATGTTTATTGGCAAAACAAGCAAATACATACAAAGCATTGAAAAACATGTGTCCTTCCACTATTTCCACTACAACAGCCCAGCCGACCATTCTGCAATGGAACGTTATAAAGAATATTTTGCACACCAAGTAATAAATAAACATTCTATCAGGTAAAATAATAAATAAACATTCTATCAGGTTCTAAATCACGGAGAAAAATTGAATTCAATACATATTTTCTTTTGCATTTTCATTAACCCCAAACCAACGTATAAATTCAGCGGAACACCATTTTGTGCTCAGTGGTACACGGACTTCTCTGGTGACATCATGCATCTGCATTAGCAGGAGAATTGTGAGAAATTCAAATTCAAACACTGCCATCTGTTGACTGAAGTAGGTGAAAGTTGTAAACAAAACAAGATAGGCATCAAATAATTAATGAAGTTAAAACAATATTTTTTTCCAAATATAATAAATGCTTTACATAAATCAGATTTAATTTTAAATGGGAAAAGAAGCTAAAAGTACATTTTAATTTTGCTTTTCTAAAACACTCTCAGACTTTGAAGAGACACATGCACATACCAAAATTAATTTATATCTCTGAAGAAATCCATCAGTAAGCTCATGCAAAAGTATTTGTATAACCTACATGTATTTAAATAAATAATATATGTTGTGAAAAATGCTTGGAAGTATTCTGAGGCAACATTAGTACTAGACCTCAGCAGAATGCTTACATCTGGAAAGGCGCTGGTCAGTGGCAGGGGGCCGAAATTAGTATTATAACTCCGTCTGGTGTTGGCCTCGGGGAACATGATGGTCAGATGTAGAGGGCAAAATTACCATTATAACTCCGCCATGTGCTGGCCTCAGGGAAGGTGCTGGTCAGTTGTGGGGGGCAAAATTACTATTATAACTCTGCTGTGTGTTTGTCTCAGTGAAGGTGCTGGTCAGTGGTTTGGGACAAAATTAGTATTCTAATTCCACCGGGTGCTTGCCTTAGGGAAGGTACTGGTCGGTGGTGAGGGCAAACTTACTATTCTAACTCTGCTGGGTGCTTGCCTCAGGGAAGGAGCTGGTCAGTGGTGATGGGCCAAATTTGTATTCTAACTCCACTGTGTGCTTGCCTCAGGGAAGGTGCTAGTCAGTAGTGGGGGCAAACTAACCATTCTAACTATGTAGTTTATTTGCCTCAGGGAAGGTGCTGGTCAGTGATGGGGGGCAAATTTACTATTCTAAATATGCAGGGTACCTGCCTCAGAGAATGTGCTGAATGCAAAACAACAGTTGATGGACAGAATGCAGAACAATGTCATACATTCACCCCAGTGCAGAGATCTGGGCCTAAATCCATTATTTTTTGGCACTCCACACAACCCCAGTTCAGACATGGCCATATGCAAATCAGCCTTGACCTTGTGCCTCATGGGAACAGTCCAGCCCGAACTGCCAAGCCATGTCTTTCCTGGACCGGAATCAAGCATCCTAGGACTGGTTTCTGGCTATCAGACGTCTTCAGCCAGGATAGCTTGTCTCCAATGGTGTGGAGAGCATGGGACTCAAGTCTGAGCATACCCATCCCACTCGGGGTGACAAATCCAAAACAACAGTTGATGGACAGACAATGTGCTGGTCAGTGGTGGATGCATAATTACATTTATTAAATGAAAACAAACAAATGTGAATAGATACAATAATTATCCTTTTTTTTTACAAAGCTTGAAAGTAATAAAATCAAATCCGTCAACTGGACTACAAACATCCTCTCACTCACTTGCTCAACAATCACAAGGCCTTTCAAAGGTAAAATAGTTCTAAAACGTAGGGCTTCATTATGATATCAGTCGGAAATGGTTTCCGTTGGACTTTGGTTAGGGGAGTCAGGCCAACCGATCACAACTTTTCTGAACGCTGTTCGGCCACACTCCCATTGACTTCAATAGGAGCTTGTGTTCCGACTGACAACGTAGGCTCCCATTGAAGAAAGGGGTGTTTCTGGAAAAACCTTTCACCCTCTGACGGGCACCCCATGGTGCCTGCCACACTCTGCATGTTTGCAGAGGGGTCCCATGGATACCCCCACAGGTGACAACCAGAGGCCTCCTGGTGAAGATGGGCCTGCTACAGGTTCCCAAAGTCATATTCTGACAGCTGATCCGTGTTGGACAAACCGAATCGGAAAGGCTGTCCGAATTGGAAATCGTAATCTGTCAGTCAGAAACGCGGTCCATAAAGCCATATGAGTCGGCTCCGATTACCATCCTAATCGGTCGGTTAGAAATATTTCGGAGTTGGTCGGAAACACGGGTTACGGCACGGATTCTGATAAACTGAATGTCGTTTAGAGCCTTTCCAACTGATATCTTAATGAGGCTCTTAATGTTGTAACCACAACTAACAACAATATTACTTTTAGAAAGCGAAAAACCAAGCAAACATCAATCATTAAAAATCCACTTTTTCTTTTAGACTCACCCAAAATCAAACCATTAGGAAAAAAATGAAATCATCAAAAACAGCAGAGATACCAAACTACACCAGCAAAAGAACAAACAAGCAAAGGAAGGAACCTTACTAAGGTGAGGCATGCTACTTCAACTATATGACATACCTCTTTATCTTTTAACAGGAATCAACAACAAACCAAATTAGAAAATCACAGCTGGGAAGATCTAAATCAAATAATGTAATAAACAACATGTTCCTAAAAAACTGGATACACAACCAATTCACGTTTAACTATTTATTTTTTCAGATAATATCAGCAAAACATTGTAAACATGTATTCAGAAATACACATTGTCAGACAAGTAATACTTATGGCATTTTTGGTTTCACTTCCGAATCACTAATTACAATTTAGACAGTCGGAGTGATTCCTACGTGCTCAAGAAGCCTTTGGCCAGTCGGAGACAAGCCCGTAATCCATATGGACGGTGTTTTAAGCCATCCGGATTATGATGCTCAGTTGCTGGTATGCTTTTCAAGTTTCCATGTCGGACTTTCTGAAATGGAATCTGTCAGAAAGCAAGTTTGAATGCCCCTAGCAGGACCCCCTTCTGTTTGCCACCTCCGGTTGGGGGTGGAGGGGGCACATACTCCCTGCACCGTGTGGCAAGCACCCTGAGTTTTTTTGTTTTTTCAATTTTTTATTTATTTACAAGCCATAGTTGCTGCATATTTATCTTATGCAACTAACAACCATTGACAAAGCCAATAGTTCTGACTTGCTGTAGATATAATGTTACTTGTTGTATCATATATCTGGATGCAATGGCAGAAACCACAAAATACAAGTCGGGCTTATGTGTTTTTAAGCCATGCCCATTTTTTACATTGGCTGGGTGTGAGTGTTTGATTGGTTCAGATGCTCCGTCCATCACCACCGCCTTTTGTACCGCCATATACATTGTAATAGCATGCGTTGTAATACCAAACACTGTAATGGCATATCAGTTGTAATGGCTGCATTGTTAAGGCATTACAATGTAATGTCTGCATTGTAATAGATGTTTCTCATAGGCGTAATGAGTTGTGATGAACTCAGGTGATGGTTTTTGTTGCCTTTTAAAATACATAGATTAAATACAAGGTAGTTCTTCCTGTTAGACAAGAGAATTCACTATTAGGAGGTCAGTTTCTTCTTGATTGCTTATGTGAAAGTACAGAACTTAGTAATGTTGTTTTTATGTCTGTTTCTCTTATGTGTAGGCTTGATAGTCAGATGACTACGTCCTGAAGAGACCCAAAGAATCACACGACCTCGAAACATCAACGCAGCATCAATCTTGGTTGTTAGGGCAGTTTAACCGCATGCGCGCTGCGGCGATTTTCGCGCTACGCGGCTTTTTTCATAAAGCCGCGTTAGATGACGAGCTCAGCTCGTCATCAGCGTGCGAGCGGCGCAACTGCTGACGATCTGAGCTCGTCATCAGTGCCGAAGGGGTTAACTTCAAGATTTTACACATTGACATGTGCAAACCCTATTATGAATTTCATCAATCAATTGCATACAACCCTTTGTAATTGTACAGTGTCTTTTTTTCTATGCTCTTTGTATATATATTCACCATTGGAGCATTGCGTTGTCTGCCTATGATCATTTATTTTGTTGATTGTAACACTTGATTGGAGTCAAAACAGTACAAAATGTAAACTATATCACTCCTGTGTGTTTTCCTCTGTGTAGGTAATTTTGGTCCGATGAATAAGTCTGAGTAACTCTTGGTTCATTCTAAGACACACACGAAGATAACACTTTTGACTGAGTCTCGAGGGACAATTGTTACATAAATAATCGCCACACAACTCGAAAAATTAGGACAACTGGATAAACACGTGACAGTTGCAAAACCGAAACAATTTTTCGATTCATCTGTGAGTTTGGATGACCTAGAAGAGCCAAGGATCAGCAGGTTAGTTCAAGCCCTTACTCACCCCATTAGAGAATATTATAAGATGTAGCAGTCCACTCAGGGTGAGGGTAGATTAAAAGAGAACAGGAAGGGCAAGGGTGGCAAAAGGAACAGTAGTAGCCCAGAGACAGACAGACGAGGTACCAGTCACCAAACATGAGACATCATGATACACCACCTACACATACACCATGTTTCACATCGCCTGTTATGTATTGAATCATGATGAAACTTTCTAGTTTCCGATCAAAGAGGCTGTATGTGAATCGAGTCACTGAAAGTTTGAAGGACAGTGCTATATGAAGCGCTTCCGCAGGAAAGTCTTTTCATCATGAAAGAAGTCCCAAGTTCTCCTGAAATATAACTACAGAGTGCATGCAGCCAGTCGTCTTGCAGAGAAAGGGGCAGGCTCTGCGGCTCGCCGTTTAATCAACAAAACACCTGGGAGCAGATTAGCTGTAATTTTACACTTAATTAATATTGATATTAGATTAGGGGAATGTTATTTGAAAGGTGCTTGGAGTTTAGTAGACTGGATCTGAGAAATGACTGTAGAGGGTTGCGTGCCCTGGCAGACTACTGTAGAAGTTAAGTATTTCTTGGCACAAGTGTCAGGCTGGAACAACTCGTGCGTTCACCTGCCGAGTCTCCGCTGACATTCTGTGTGACCTTATACCAACAGTTAACCTTCTTATGAACAAGGGCACGAAAACTTGTATTCCTTGATGAACGCACAGAGAAGTGAAGCGTACCGAAAATACGAAGAATTTTGAGAAACTGGGTTAGGTGTGTATTTGCATGAACAAAAAACAAAATAAAAAATATCCTTGAAGAGGAAAACAATTTGCTATTGTATACGGCAATTAAAAACAACAGGCAGCCACAAACAACCTAGAAACATTAAAATAAGGTGCTTTATAGACTACATACACATAGCATAGCCGCTTGAAGATACATTTGCATGTGCTGTAGTTTTCACATTACACTTTAACTCACGGGTCTCCAACTTTTCTGTAATAAGCGCTACGTATGTTCAATGAAAATCATCCTGAGTTCCTGTTATTATTAGAGCTTTAATACTGATCACATTAGACAAGTTTACATTAGTGGCTACTATGTGCAAGATTACCCGCAGTATGAGTTCATCATGCAGGGTTCTAAACAGTAATATTTAAAATGGCTAATGTCAATAAGTAATGCCTCTAAATGGGTAATAGATATATGACAGTCATTGCTACAATGCCCCTGGCACCAAGTTAATATCAGTAATAAATCTTCCCAAACATCAGCTTTTGAGTTCTGAAAATACACACATTTTTGCTTTTCAATTTAGGTATACATATATTAATTCAACCAAGCAAAACCTTCTAATTGGGGAGAGAATGTAGCCTTACAGCTAGAGCTGTCGACCTGGAAGCTGGGGAACTGGGTTTGAGTCGTGGCACGGCGCTCAACATCTTATGATTGTGGGCAAATCACTTAATCTCCCCGTGCCTAAAAAAAAATGTATGTGTTCATCTGTAGCGAAACTGGTGCTCATGTAAAGCGTTCTGAAACCCGATGTCTCGTTCACGCTATATAAAACTCTAAAAAAACATTTTTTAAATTGAGTAGGCTGGGCTCACACAGGAGAGCTACTTATGGGTAACTGGGGAGCTATTGTTGGAGAAGCCTGGTCTAGTTCAAGTGAACAATCACCTATAACCAGGGATCAACACCTGGTTATAGGTGATTGTTCACTATTCATGAGGTTTGACCTGAACATTTAATTACATCATGTTGATTAACTGCACATTTCCATAAGACAAACATTACCAAATCTCCCACCTTGCTTTCCTGTTTCAATATAGAAGGCAAAGAAATAATTGCCACTGAGTCTGGTAAGTCATGCCTTTTTATCATTGACACAACGCTGGTCAGAAAACGAACTGGTGACATCACTAACACGAGCAGTGTGAGAGCTAGACAGAAAATACTGAAACCAGTGAAAATTCGCAGCATACAAGAGGCAAGTGCTACATTAAAAGTGTATATTTTGTACTGAGGTGGGTGCTGTGGGCTGCAGCACTTGCAGCAGTACAAAATATGCATTGCATGCATATCCCTGCACTATGTGGCAGGCACCACATGGTGCAGCCACTCCTGGCCTATTTGAGATCCACAGTGCAGCCACTCTTGGTCTCTCCCTAAACAATGGGGAAAAAGTTTCCTGGGGTAACTGCTCACTTTTGCAGCACTTCCTTTGTGTTTTACCGTAAACTATCCCACAGTGCCTTTCTCTACCTAATTCCAAAATGGCAGAGCCCTTATTCTCCAGGTCAAAGCTGCCTGTGCCCATCCAAAAATGTGGCTATAATAACTCCCTTGTTGCCACTTCAGACCAGTCCTAGGAAAGCTCCTTGTTGTGGGTTAATTTCATGCCCTGCTGACATCAACTGCCTAACTCCCTGCACACCACATTCCATGCAGTCATGACATTCTATAGGCATCATAGGCTGAACAAGAGGAATGAGAAAAGTAAGAAGAATGGCATGAAATTAACCCACAACAGGGAGCTTTCCTAGAACTGGTCTGAAGTGACAACAAGGGAGTTATTATAGCCACATTTTTGGATGGGCACTGGCAGCTTTAGTACATGTTTCACTTTTTCCTGTTCTGCGCCACAGTTTATTGGCGTTTAGATTCTGTTTCTTCCTCATTTTGTTCATTCCATTGTGTGTAAAGGAAGAGGATATGTTGTGGGTTAATTTCATGCCCTTCTTCTTCCTTTTCTCATTCCTCTTGTTCAGCCTATGATGCCTATAGAATGTCATGACTGCATGGAATGTGGTGTGCAGGGAGTTAGGCAGTTGATGTCAGCAGGCTCAGCAGGAAGGATATCCTGCTTCTGGTGGGGCATACTTTACAGCTTATTCCATCTTGGCTTATGTAAACTTCCTGTAACTTACCTACAAATAAAGTTACAACTTGGAACTAACTACCTGACTTCCAGAAGATTTCTACTTTGTAACACTCCCCTTCCCACTGAGTTTGGAGCTACGCTGATTAGCAAGATAAAAGTGAGCCAGACCTAGTTGTGAGCTTTATCTGCAGTGATAGGGTAAGTGTAAGAAAGCGCAAGTCACAATTTATCTACCCAGCTGCTTGTAAGAAGACCCAGAAGTCTCGGTAGCCATTTTGAAGGTCGAGGTTATTTAAACCACACTCCACTGGGTTCTCAATCCTTCACATTGAGAACCTAAAGGGGAGCAGACCTTTGTTGTAGACCTCTGCTGCCCAAGTAGCATAGGGAAGGTTCTTGAAATCTACAGAACAGCTAAGTGACAGTGGTATTCGATTAACTGTTTCAGTACCTAATTTGAAAGACTCCATATCACTCCAGAAGTGTGGAATATGAAGAATCAAGCATATGATGGACTCAAATCGAGCAAACTATTGATGGGTACTCTTAGTTCTAGGGTGACATCCCCATTTCTTTCTGTGTGAATTGTAAAAGCCCTAATCATTGTACCTATTTATTGCAGTGTTTATGCTGTTTAAGGAATAAGGCTTGCGAGTGTGAGAGCTATGGGATAATAGTTCTGGCCAGAGATCCCACGATAATTTGAGTGCATGTGAGAATTAGAGTAAAAGCCAGACAGCTATGGATGTGATACCATTTGTTCTTGAAAGAGTCTAGGAAAGCACAAGAAGGGGATTTCAGTAAAATGCTTCCTATAATAAGATCTTAGTATTCAATACAACATGTGGGTGTGAGGTTAACACCCGCTACTAGTGATGAAGCAGTAGAGTAATCCCCAGTTAAGAGAAACTTATAAAAGTATTGGTTAAATACTTGTGTTTCAAGTTATAACTTTTCAGAGCTCTCCTTAGGCTTTGACAGAGAAACAACCAGTTTTGAGGATCCTCAGGGAAGCATAGCGCAGGCGCTTTCTGGTATGTCTACCTTCACTACAAAAAGTAGGCAAAAGCGATCTGGGTGTTACATGAAGTAAGGGATACATTCCTGATCTGTGCATGCTTTCTTACACAGGGAAAATGTTGAAAGTAATCTTCGTATCATGTGTTAAATCACAAAGTATCTAACCCCAGGGAGGATCCTCCATCAATAGAGGGAAAGCAGCTCAAGGGCAACCTTCAAAATCAACATGTTAGTAAAGCCAACCTCTCTTTTTCCAAGGGGAGCTGTGTAACCTGTATTTGGGGGTATTTCTCCACACCTCATCCTGCTCAAGAAAGTAAAACATATCTCTACACTCAAGCCCTTTGTTCACTGTCTTTCAGCAATACACACCTAACCAAAGGGGAGCCATCAGCAGTAAGGTGACACTGGGCACTGTCAGAAAGGGCCCTTTTGGCTGATGCAGGAAAACAACAACTTTCTAAACGTTTTATGTCCCAATTGCTAAGATAAAATTGAGCTTCACCATTAGCTTTGATTTTAAATTACTATTACAATAAGTAATTGAACTATATATCAAGCTGCCCCCAAATTTAAATTCAACACTATAAGTTGTTATACCATAATCCAGTATTCTCTATGGGAGGGCCCGTCTTGCCACTCTGGAGGTTTTTCACTGCCAGTATAAGTAAAAATGTAAATATACATGTCCTCCTTTATTAATACCACGCACACTGCCCAAGGGGTATTTTGGACTTATATTAGGAGTGGCCTATAAGGATTAAAAAGGAAGGAATGGGCCTGGAAAATGGTTTACTTTGCTGTGTCAAAATGGCAGCTTTAAAACTGTATACCAGGCTGCAGGGGCATGCCTGAAGTTATGTTTTACAGTGCTACTTAAGTGGGTTGAACAATGAGTGCTGAAGCCCACATGTAGCATTTCATTTACAGGCCCTAGGTACATGTAGTACCATATACCCTATATGAAACCCTGCTCAAGCAACAGCCACAATCCTCATCATGCAGAACCCCATTAGCCTGTACTTAACCCACTGGTAGCTTGGCACACAAGCAATCAAGCTTAACTTAAAGGCAATGTGTAAAGTATATATGCAGCACGCAAACAATAATAAAGTAGAAATACAACACAAGAATAATCCCACACCAATTTAGAAAAATAGGGTGAAATCTGAATCGTTATTCGACAATAAAATGACAAAAACCCAATCAGTAGAACTGGAGATATAACATTTTAAAAGGTTTAGGTAAATATAGGGCTTAAAAGCACAAAGCACTAACTATGATTATCTCATCGCACCATACTAGGGCAAAGTAGCAAGTTCAGGCCAACCATGGTGGAGCACAGGACGGATACAGCGACCAGGTTAATCTCTGCTAATAATACCGCTCTCCATCGGTTCTGTTGGGGTGCTGCGAGGGCCAAGATGTGCGATACTTGTCGAATTGCATTGCTGTGAGTCGGTGCAGATGAGGAGCGACACGGGCTGCCATGGGTTTGCTTTGCACTGCATTGGTTCTAATGGGGACACCAGCTGGGCTGGCAGAGCTCTTTTATCCCCACTTTCAAGGGTCCAGGACTATTGAGGCCCTGTGAGACCAAATCCATACACCTGAAATCAAGACCACACAGAGAGTGAACAATAGGCTCAAGTGGAAGGGGGCTGGAATGAGAGCGACAGAAGAGAGCATGTCAACACTTGTGGTGCTGAAGTTCCTTCAAAAGGGAAGCTAATGGGTGTGTGAGATTAGAGGCAAGGTTTTCTGGAGTCTTTCTTAAGGGAAACTATATAGTCTCTGGAACCTTTTCTGAGTGGGTTTTCAAGAAAACAATCCCAAACAATTAACTCTTTGGAGAAATGATCTGTGTCTACGCCCTTTCGAGACTAACTTGTTCACCTGGAGGTTTTGTATCAGCTGGTATGTGATTAGGCGTGGGCTTCTTATTCTAGACCTAGATTTTACTCTCTAACTTTGAGAAGTCTCTTCAATACAGAAATAATTGAGAGCACAATTATTATTGTCTTTTGTCTTGTTAGCCTTTAATCTCTCTCTGATGTTTTACTACCTTTTAAGGAAAACTCCTTAATGTACCTGGTAGTACTGATTCTCTTGGTTGTCTGTGGCTCCTATCTGAATGTGGAGTCTCTATGACGTTCCAAAGGTTTTCAAGTGATCAAAATAAAGTCTTTAATTTTTGATTGCAATATGAATCCTGAGTTATTTTTCTACATATCTCCCTTGGATTATATTTCAAGCTATTGCAACACAACTTTTCAATCTGTTCGAGATGTGTGCACTTACCTTGTTTCCCTGATTTTCTACTGTTGTGATAATTTTCTCCTACCATGCTTGATTCTAAACCATGTTTTTTTATTTTTTGCTTTTTCAGGTTCTGGGATGCCAGAGTGGTGAGGAATGAAGAAGAGAACCTGACAGGACCAGGATTCAGCCATGTCTTCCACAGGTTAGGATGCAGATAATAGGAACTCCTTTCTCTCTGGAAGCTTCGAAGCAAAGCAAGGCTCTAGGGTTCTGGGCATGGTATAAATAGTAACCACAATCTCTCTAGATTTCAGGAATGGTGTGTCTTCCAGAAGATTCTGTTCGCCTAATGCACCAATATCGAGGCCTTTCCACATTGAGGCCTGAGAAGCACCAAGGAAATTGTATAAGCAGCCCCAGGGGAGAAAATAAGAACAATTGGGTCCATAGATGGATGTACTGACCCGTTAGGCCCTGGATGATGGATTTCACCTATTTCACGGAAGGAGAATAGAGCCTAAGGGAAGATGTACTAACATCCAGGGTTAGATGTACTAGCAACCAAGGCCTCCAGGGATGGAATGAACAGAGTAGAAATCACACAGGTGGCATGGGTCGTGAAAGGCAATTCTTGAGGGTTAGGACTCACAGCAGGCAGTGTCCAGGTGCAGGCTCAGGATTGTTGGAGCCTTTTCTTTCCCTGAGGCTCTGATCAGGAGGCCAGCCAACTGGCCCTTGGAGTCACTCCGGTGGTCCTGGGTTCAAGGTGCAGGACTATCCATTTTCCTGAAGTAGCAGGGCAGCAGCTGTACAGTCTATCTGGCAGAAGAGCAGCAGGGCAGGACAGCAGTCCTTCTTCTGAGTCTCCCACACTTCCAGAAGTGATCTGAAGAATGGGTCTGAGAGTCCCCTTTGTATCCCTGGTACCTTCTCTGAAGTGGGTGAACTTCTGGAGACTTCCTCCCATTGAAGTGTACAGAATTTCCTGTCTCCCTTTTATGGTTACAGTCTGGCTACAAGCACAAAAGGCAACTAGGAAGCTCTGTGTGTATGAATAGGGCTCATTCTAATGGTGTGTAAGTGGAGCTGTACACAGCACCTTCTCCTATCCTGCCAGCGATCCTCCCATCCGGTTCAGGCTCATCTAGTTCCCCTGTTGTGTGGTTGTCTTGGATAAATATACAAAGACCAGCTGCCACTCACACGTAGCCATGTGACCCAGGAACCAAATGGTTGGAACAAGAAAATGGCAACTTTCTAAATGTGGCTGTTTTAGAATTGTTACTTAAACTCTGAATTTCCCATTAGAGAGGATTTTAAAATTACAATTCCTCAGATATTAAACTTGACTTCCCTACATGCTCCAAAGCAAACATTGGTACTTAATAAAGCTAACAAGGTAACCAAATGATATCTTATGTGAGAAGTAGGCCTTGCAGTAGTGAAACAGACATTTCTGAGTTTTTCATCACCAGGACATGTGAGACATAACAGTATATGTACAATTTTTTTATTACAATGCACCCTGCTCTTTGCACTGTTAAGGGCCTCCCTACGTGTAACTTAAATGTAATAAAAAAGATATTTTTATATTTGGCGCAGCATTATATTGCAAAGTCAAAGTGGCAGTTTAAAACTGCTCGCAGGCTGCAATGACGGGTGTGAGACAGGTTTTAAAGGGCTCCTTAAGGATTGCTGCAGGCCATCCAACAGGAATCAATTTACTGGGCCTGGGTATATGATATATACTTTTACTATGGACTTATGGTAAATTAAATATGTCAATATGTAAGCAAAATGTACCATGTTCTAGTCAGTGAGCACAAGCACTTTAGCACTGGTTAGCAATGGTAACGTGCACAGAGTCAGAAGGCCAACAAAAAGATATTCAGAAAAATAAGAGAGTGAAAGTGTACAGTTTGGGGAAGACCACCTTAAGGCTGATAGGTTTAACAATGCAATATAAAGTATGGACCAGATTTGCATAGAAGTCCTGCAAGCCAACATAAGTAAAGTTGCTATGCTGTGTTGCATAAACATGAGAGAGCAAAACAGTGCCAAATCAACTAAGATGTGGTGCTGTTCTCCTCTCTCTCTGAACTGATGCACTTAATGTAGTCATGCCCCAAAGAAAAACCCTTTTGCAAGTGTGTCTAGGTTTTCTGAAGCACTTTTGTTATTGGAAGCTGTCCTTCCAGTAAATAAACTATGTTTTAAGGTTTTATCCACATTGTATGTGTGCTGTACAATGCAATACACATGCAAAGTAGTAAAAATAAGAAGTAATAAAAACAATTCTTCTTGTTACACCTGCCTCGAGGAAGTGCAGGATTTTGGAGCAAACCCCAAATGGATTTGTTTCAAAAGCAACTGTTTTGTTGCACGGGTACAACCATGCACAGCCCATGGAATGCCCCATTTAGCCAATGTAACGTAAGGTTGCACATTGCATAACTTTGTGTTTCTTTGGGTTACAATTCAACACAAATCGCAATTTGCATTGGATTGTAAATCCCGCTTGAAAATTTGCTTTGAGTTTGCATGTGAACAGGAACACAAACCATTTTTAAATCTGGGCTTTAGCATTTTAAGATTTTCTAGGGTCTAATTTAGCTCCCATGCCTGCCCTGCACAGATTTGGTAGAGGTCTGCAAAGCACATTCTCAGTGGCATAGCTAGGTGGTTAAGGATCCTAGTGCAAGCAAAGTAACTACCCCCCTCACTAAGGTGACATCTCAATCTGGCAGCTGTCCCAGACACCCCTCAACCTCCTTCAACAGAGTCTACATCTGCCATATCAAAACTCACTACCATTCTCATACATGCATAGTTGTATTTCCACTCCCTGCATCATTATTTTTGCAAGTCAAAGTCACAACTATAAAACACATTACAAAAGCCAATAGGTTTGGCACCTGTGAAGTGTATGAACACATAGACATAATACGCACGGACCTCACACTACTGCCCTCATGTACGCACACTCCTCACCCTACACTCACATAGGAATATGCCTCACTCTGCACTCACACAGGCACAACTTTCACCCTGTAGACCACTTACCCTGCACTCACAAAAGACAATGATAATCCAGAATTCACACAGGCACATCTCGCATAATGCACTCTCAAAACACGGCAGCTGTCTTACATGCACACAAACACACAGCTTATAAATGGGTACACTGCTTACTAGGAAGGACCACCGTTTGGGCAGATGGTAACAGAGGAGCTGCAGTCTACTAGTGACTTTCAAAGCTGTGGATGTAAGCTACACTGGATCTAATCTGAGGTCAAAAGAACAAAGAGATGGAATGCTACCTTTTTGCATACATACTCCCATTAACCTTTGTATATTTACTAGGCAGAGTCAAACATTGCAAAATAGCCAATGACTGAGGTGTGTTGATCCCATCTCTGATTGTATACATGTGGATCTGGCGGGCTGAGCTAATATGTGAATGACACCTCAGTGGGTGAGCTACTGAAGGATCAAACTAGATACTAGGCTTGAAGTCAGCTTGAAATCCTCTTGAGCCCTCAAACCCAAAATGATCTCAGATTTCTTGTAGCATCTTTTTGCGACCCACTCTCTATCCTCATGCACCAACAACGAAAGGCAACGTTTTAAACTCCGATGGAAAATAGGGGTGAGAAAGAGATATCAATCTAGTGGTTGAATTGCATATTCTAATATCAGAAAACCTGAGAGGACTCCCGGCTTGGCAACTAAACCAATTTGTGTAATCTTAGGTAGTTATTTTATTTTATTTATTTTTTCATTATTGCATATAAGAAAACCTTGAAATAAATGATGTCTACTGTACACAAATCTCACTTCAGTTTGATTTAATGGACTATAATGTTGCTCCATGTAAAATAAAATAACTGCTCACATATAGGGTGTACATGACAACTAACTTGCCTCTTAGTTAACTAATGGAATTTTCTTTGGAGCAAGGCATGAATGTTCCTATATTCATGTTTAAAAATTTCACTTTAAATAAACACCTTTAAATGTGGTTATATAATATGATGGGGCTATGCTTGTCAAATAAATATACTTGTGGAATTTCAAATACACTTTATCATAATTCCGCATAATATTTGTTGCACGATTTCCATGGCAAATGTTTGCATGTCTAAGCTCATTTCTGGGCTCCTAAAGCCAAGACAGGTTCTTAGTACCAAGACAGACTCTTCACTGGCTCTCACTGGTAATATGGCCATCTCCACCATAATACATTGCATAACAGTTACTGAAGTTCCCTTTCTCTATGTATCTAGCTCTGGGGAGCCACATCTTATATTCCAAGAACCTAGCCAGTTTCCATGTGTCTCCAAAGAATAACTATTTCTATTTCTGGTTTTAATAAATAAGAATTGTGCTTTGGCTACGCCAAGAACGAGTTTTAAAGTTACTTGTTCATTTTTAGAATAAAATGAAATAAACAATGTGCAAATTGTCATATCAAATGGTCTTTATATTGCACTTACTATCCATGGTGAGGCATTGAAGTGCATTGTAGTGAATAACAAGGTACTCCAGAGGTTAACCGTTAGTAGAGTCATTTTTTTTAATGCCTTTGTTGTGTTAGGGCTGTGCTTTTGATTTCTTGTTTGTTGATGGAGTTTAGATTAGGGATAGGAAAGGATTTGAAAGGGGAAGTAGTAAGTTGTTTTTGTAAGTAGTGGTGGTGTGTGTCTGTTATATGGGTGACATGACTGAACAAGCATTAGCAAAGTCTGTGGGTCTGGGTCGTCCACCAGCCTTTTAGCAATTCTTTATTAAATTTGTTATGGTTTTTGTGAAACTATTTTTAAGGAAGCTGGCAAGCCCTCATCGATCTAAACAAAAAATGTACTAGAGGCAAAAATGTTGTATTAGTATCAAAAAAGCACACATTGATATAATGCTCCCTTGCACTAAAGGAACTACATTTTTTGTTGATATGGTTCTTGTGAAAGGGCAGCAAGCTGTAACTCATAATGGAGTGAGCTATTAGCTAAAGTTGGCTGACATATTACCCCTTGGTGTATGCTGGAGTGGACGGAAAGAAATATGAATGACAGTATTAGACCTGGCATCATTGGCGTGAGTCTCCCTTCCATTTTGACGGATTGACTCCTCTATTTTGATATGTTTTTTCTGGTTATATGCTTTGGTCACTGTGCCACTGGTAATCTGTGACACAGTGCAAGTGCTCCCTATGTTAAAGTTATGTACTAATTGGTTATTCCATGATTGGGTTTTTTGATTTATCTATCAGCCCCCAGTACAGTGCACCATATGTGCCCAGGGCTTGTAAATCAAATGCTGCTTGTGCCACCCACAGAAGCAGCTTGTAAAGTGTGCCTAAGGCCTGCCATTGCATGGCCTGTGTGCAGTCTAACACCCCCATGTCGACTTGGCCAAGTGCACCCACTTGCCAATCCCTAAACCTTCCCTTTGTTTCATATTAGACACCCCCGTGGTAGGCCATAGGGCAGGGTGAATTGTAAGTAAAAGGTAGGACATGCTCTGATGTGTGTAGCATGTTCTAACAGTGAATTACAACCGTTTTCATTTTTCACTATTGAAGGCTACCTGTTCTCCACAGGCCAGAATGGGCAGTTCGATTATTACATTCTTATAATCCTAACTGACTCAGGGAACATGGTAGGAATTCGAATGTAGTATGCCTGAATTCAGAATGATAAAATACATATTCTGTGTTTGAAAATACCACTTTTAGAAAGTAGGTATTTTTTTGCCTAACTATTCAGTTTTGCTCTGCTTGGTTGTGTATTCCTTGTCTGGGTTTGTGAGTGACAGGGCTTCCAGGAGACAGGCTGGGGCAGCCCAGTGGTGAATAGAGAGATCTGTATCTAGATGGGAGAGAGGAGCTGCACCTGGGACCTGAATAGGGCTGGGCCTTCCCTCTACAATGCTGGCTCCACCTCCTGGGGCGTGTCTGATGTCTCTTCCCTGCCCTGTGAAAGGAGGGGAGGAATCATGTCAACAGAGTGCTCCAGAGCTGTATCTTCCCTCCCCTGTGATGGCTCCACCTCCCGTGGGGTGGCTGGTGTCTCTGCCCTGAACAGTGAAAGGAAGAAGAGAGTCATGTAAACAAAGTCCTCAGGAACTGGTTTGGACTAGGCAGAGACCTCTCTGCCTCCAGAGAACAAAGGATTTTGGGGTATAAATATTGGGACCCTGATCCCAAGAAATTAGAACACTTTTGGACAAGAAACCTTTCTGCCAAGGAGAAGAACCAAGGAAGCTGCAGGAGTTGTACTGCCCCTATGCCAGTGTGCTGTTTGCTGGGTTGGCCTGCAGTGGTTGCTTCATTGCCAAGGGAAAGGAGAAGGAACTTTGTAAGGACTTTCTTCTAAAGATTATTCTCTGAGGGCTTGAACTGTGCCTGCCTCCTGCTGAAGTCGCAGGGACAAAAGACTTCACCTCCAGCTCCCCACTGAATTTCGTTGCTGGGAATTCTGAATCCAGACACTTGCGTGCTGCTGGGAGCTGGAAGTGCAACGCATCGAGAAGAAGCGTGTCGCGGCCGCAGCTGAAATCATCGCATCACCGTAGAAGCGAGCCTCTGCCGCATCTCCCTCGAAGCGTGTTTTCATCGAAGCTGCCTGCTATCGCATCCCCGGAGAAGCGCGGCGCCATTGTGAGAGTCGCCATTGTATCACCGGAGAAGCGTGTCGCAGGGCCTGTCACGGCTCCAAAGTACAGAGTTGTCACCAGGTTGCCGGAGCGTCATCGCATCCTCATCGCATCGCCGCATCAAGGGCGTCATCTTCTCGCATCGCAACCCGATCATCGCATCAAGGCACCATCTTGCATGCTGCAACGGGCCTGCAGGCTGAGAATCTCCGCATCACCTCTGCACCGGTAAGGATGCGCAAGCATTGAGGCACGACGCATCCTCTCCCCAGATCACGGAACCAACGCATCTCCCCTTTTGCGAGCCTTTAATCATCTTTTAAGTAATCTTAAGTGTAGTACTGTGGATTTTAGTTGTTTGTGGTCTTGTGTTAAGTCTATATAAAGAATACTTCTTTTTGTAAAACCTGTGTTGTGTCCATCTGTAGGGTTTTCACTCAATTACTGTGTATATTCACAAATGCTTAACACACTGCCTCTGAGATAAGCTTGTCTGCTCATGCCAAGATACCAAGGGGGTGAGCAGGGGTTATTAAGGAGTGTAATCCCGTGTCCTGATTTAGGAGTAAGGGTCCCTATTTGGACAAAGGTGAATACCATTGCCAACTAGAGACCCTCAGATCTAACAGACAAAACCACAGACTAATGTAACTATATTATTTACTTAATTTTAGTAGAATCAAAAGGTCTTGGCTAACACATACTTAAAAAAGGCAATCAGTCTGGCATTGGCTGCCAGCCTCTTGCCTTTGGGAAACAAGGTGAGCAAGAAAGAATCAAAGAAAGAAAGAAGAAGGAAGGAGAAAGAAAGAAAGAAAGAAAGAAGGAAAGAAAGAAAGAAAGAAAGAAAGAAAGAAAGAAAGAAAGAAAGAAAGAAAGAAAGAAAGAGAGAGAGGAGAAGGAAACAAAGAAGAAAAGGAAAGAAGGAAAAAGGAGAAGGAAACAGGAAAAAAGGAAATACTAGTTTTAAAAAAGCAAAGAAGGGATGACAGACAGGGTTGAAAAGATAGAGCACCCTTTTGAGCTCACAGTCAGAGTTCATTTGAAGCGCTAGTATGATGTGAAAGAGCAGCAGTCACAGAAATAAACACAGGCTATTTCAAAACAAATTTTTATTGGCAGAACATTGCATTGGCAGGAGACAGGAACTGATAAAAATGAAATGTGCCCCGCGCCCTCATAAGGTACCTCTACAAAGGCAACACTAAAGTAAAAAAAACAAAAATAATGGCCATGAAGGGAACGACCTCATGTATGGACGTGCTCCTTGTGAAAGAGCTAAACGCAGTCACTCAAAGTGAAGTTAGCGAGTGACTGAAGTAGACAGACCCATTGCCTGTGCAGTGTGCTGTAGTGGGGGGAAGCAAAATGTGAATGATATACGAACAGGCTAATGAAGGACGAGAGGTGGCTGAAAGCCCCTTTATATAAGTATATGGTATATAAGATTTGCTAAAATTAAAAGGGCTTGATAACACCAGAGGATGGTAAAGTTTGAGAAGGATGTTTGGATGTTCAAAGAAGCCAGAATGATTTGGAGTGAGTCACAGAGAGGAGGAATGGGAAAAAATTTTAAACAATTATTTTTTTATAACCAAAAAACTGAATTATCTTAGACATACAAATATGCAAATGAGACTTGGTAAGGTTTTATAAGCTGGAGGAAACTGTTGCGAGGTTCCATAGGGCCCGTGCACTGCCTTCATTTTTAACTACATGTTTTAACTTGACATTTTTTCCTAATGGGGAATTTTTACATGCTTTGCACTTACATGATATTGAACTTAAAAATGATTCGGCATGCAGCACATTTCTTAGTAAGCCTATTATTATGTTGCCGGTACACTCTGTTCAAGGCTAGGAACATTGAACTTGAGACCCTTGCAATTGGTTGTCCAGTTGGAGGCATTTCTTAGACTCCAGACTAACTATCACATCAGCGCTACACCTTTGACAAAGTGTGATTAGAACACTACTTTTATCATATGAACTGCCCCTCAGCCTAATTCAGCAGAGCATCAGTTCAGCTGAGATTATCCTGGAAAGCTGTGCACTTTGATGGAGATGCACCCCTGTTACCACTAACCATCATCCTGCAAAGGACGATAGCCTGCTCTACACCAGTTCAGCTTCCTGACACATCATACACAGGTGTAGGGGGTTAGGCTGTCCTAAGAGATCTGGCAGAGGGTACTCCAACTATTCTCTCAATAGTGTAGGTAGTATTAAATAAGACTATAAACATGATCATAATCACAGAGTAATGTTATAATGGTAGAACTGTTTATCATTTTTACCATTCCTGTTATACTGGTTACAATGCTAGTTTTCAGTTTCCTAATAATTAGCTCACACTTTCTATACGAGAATACAATTGTTTCAATAAATGTTTGGGAAGCCAATTTGTGTCTTTCTTGTGTTTAACTTGGGTATGTAAAAGTAATCAACAAAAGAGAAGATCAGTACCCACGATTTTCTTGGAGAATTAAAGTGGTCATTTTTTTCTTTTAATTTTTATTGAGAGTTCATAATAAATAGGGAAACAATACATGGCAATTTTCACATCAGAATTAAAAAGTGCAAAATACATTATACAAAAATAGGCAGGCTGTCAGTCTATCATAATACAAATACAAAATCTGAGAGAGGATATTTCTTTTAAAGTGCAATGTGCATAGTGCAATATATTGATATTAGCAGAAAATAGCAATACTTTCCAAGAATATGTATACAAAAGAGGAGGAAGTTAGAAATCAATGACTAACATTCAAACACACTCCAGTATTTATCATATTTTCTAAGGACCCCTGACCTCAGTGCATATTTTTTTTCCCTTCCCTGAATCCTGGATATTTTTGCCTTCCATGCATTGAGAGTCGGTACTTTATCTGTTTTCCAAAGTAGCAGAATAAGTGATTTTGCTACCAGTGATGCTATAAACAGGGACTCATCATGGGGGTTAATTGAAAGCACAGGTGCACCATAAAATGAACAGGTTTATCAATGAGAATTTTACAAATATAAATGTCCAGAAAGTCCGTTTTGTTTAGATGATTTATTTTTCAATAAAGTGAGAATAGGACAGCCGACGCGTTTCGTCCCTGCCGGGACTTCTTCAGGGCAAGAAATAAGTCAATGTCCAAGATAAAGTGTGGAAACCAGTTGGGTTGCCGACAGCTCTGTTAATCTCTATTTTCAATAACAATGGTGAGTATCCACGTGAGTATTCATGAAGCAAATCAGTCACTAAAACTCATGTGTACGCGGAGTCTTGGCAAAGGTGCTATAGATACGCTATCAACGTTACTCAGAGGGAATGGTTTAATATCCAATTGTCTCTTCAGAATAAATGTATGGTGCACCAACAATACAATGTGCACTGAATCTATGGGTGGCTACAAATCCCTTACAGCCGATATTCTGACATCAAACGCAAATATTCATGATTCTTCCTCCTTGGTTCTATAAGAGCACTATCGGCGTTTATCAGAGGGATGATTTGACATCCAAATATCTCATCGGATAAATATATAGTGCACCAACAAAACGTTGTGCTTAAAATCTATAAAATGGCCAAGAGCCCCTTACAATGGATATCCTGACTTCAAGCGAAAATATTCATGATTCTTCCTCATTAATTCTCGAAGCAAATGAGAGAAAGCGGGAGATAACCGCCCACACGAACCGTCCCCTCAGTATGGATAACGCCTGATGGTCCATCAGGCGTTATCCAGAAGTCAGGATATCCATTGTAAGGGGCTCTTGGCCATTTTATAGATTTTAAGCACAACGTTTTGTTGGTGCACTATATATTTATCCGATGAGATATTTGGATGTCAAATCATCCCTCTGATAAACGCCGATAGTGCTCTTATAGAACCAAGGAGGAAGAATCATGAATATTTGCGTTTGATGTCAGAATATCGGCTGTAAGGGATTTGTAGCCACCCATAGATTCAGTGCACATCGTATTGTTGGTGCACCATACATTTATTCTGAAGAGACAATTGGATATTAAACCATTCCCTCTGAGTAACGTTGATAGCGTATCTATAGCACCTTTGCCAAGACTCCGCGTACACATGAGTTTTAGTGACTGATTTGCTTCATGAATACTCACGTGGATACTCACCATTGTTATTGAAAATAGAGATTAACAGAGCTGTCGGCAACCCAACTGGTTTCCACACTTTATCTTGGACATTGACTTATTTCTTGCCCTGAAGAAGTCCCGGCAGGGACGAAACGCGTCGGCTGTCCTATTCTCACTTTATTGAAAAATAAATCATCTAAACAAAACGGACTTTCTGGACATTTATATTTGTAAAATTCTCATTGATAAACCTGTTCATTTTATGGTGCACCTGTGCTTTCAATTAACTCATGTTGTAGTTCTCTTTTGAACTGGCATTGTGTTGGCGGGTGTCGTATCGGTGTGCACATGATCCCCACCCAAGGGTTGAGATAAGGGGAATTTTTTCACATAAGTGGCAAAAAAATATTTTGTATCAGGTGCATTTGTGTCAAGGTTCCGCCAGCTATCATGCTATAGAACTCATCATGGGGGGTATACCTAGTGGAACAACCAAAGACTGAAATTAGTTCATTAAATGTAATTGTGACATCAATTATATTTCTAAGCTATTTTCCAATGTCATTCCAAAATTCCTGTATTTTGGTACATTCCCATATTATGTGTTTCCAAGTACCCTTTTCTTCACAGCGGAAACACCTATCCTCCACTTGGGGATATATATTGTGGAGGAACAAGGGTGTTCTATAGATTAACCATTTACTGAAGAATTGCATTCGCTTAAAATTAGCACCACGGAAAATGGACTTATTAAATGTATCTTCTCTCTTTCTCCACCTGTCCCTCGCCTTATTAAATAAAGAGACTGAATTATCTTCATTGAGATTTTTTATCCAAGTGCTAATCTTCCTCTGCGTCACACTATTTAGTGCTTCAGTTATATGTATTTTATCAAATAAGTTACCTATATCTAACTCTCTTAGTACGGCATGGAGGCTAATATAGGACCATTTCAGGATTGTATTCGAATGCTGAATCTCCCTTTCGATTACCTCCCAGGTTTTCCATCTATTCCCTGGTATAAAATCCTCAATTTTTTCAAAACCGTTATCCTTCAAAATATTTTTATCCAAAGTACCCATCTCTCCTATATTTAGGTTCATTCAACTAGTTGAGCTGTTCGTTCTAAAAATGTCAAACTGTTTCAGGAGCTGGGTTTTTTGCTTAAATAGCCACTGTATAGACTTATAACGTACCTTCTTTGGGTATTTCGTGATTCTTACTGGGTCATTGATTTTGAGTTCCAACAACATCTTTCTCATAAAAAAATGATCTGCTTCGTGATCATCTGTAAAAAAACAAAACTAAAACTGTGATGTGCAAAGGTAGCATAATAATAATCTCTAATATTTGGAAGAGACAATCCTCCCTGTATGGTCGGGGAGTTCAAAGTGCGAAGTGCTAATCTCGGAATTTTATTTGCCCATAAGAAGAAAGAGAACATGACATCTACTTTCTTAAAAAATTAAACCTGAATTGTGCAAGGAGCTGCACTAAAAAGGAAGTTAAAAAGTGGTAGGATAGACATGCGAATTAGGGCGGCACGACCCATTATTGACAAAGGCAATTGGTTCCAGCAATCTAATTGTGAGCCAGCCCTTTTTAATAAAGGTATATAATTTAGCGGGTAAAGATCTTCCAAGTTTTCTGATATAAAAATTCCCAAATACCTCTTAGGGAGAGTATTATATATTTGCCTGAATTCTATTAATTAACATGTCTACCGTGCAATTACATGAGATGATTTCCGTTTTATTCATATTTATCTTATAGCCTCCCAGTTTTTGGAAATCAGAGTAGATTTTTTTAATTTCCACTTGACTGGTGGGCTTTGAGTTTAGAAATAGGACGATGTCATCGGCATAAAGTTTTATATTCGTCATTCCGACTACTGGTACAGTGCTGGCCATTTTCCCCCTAATTGTGATCGCCAAGGGTTCAATAAATAAGGCAAATAAAATTGGAGATAGGGGGCAGCCTTGTCGCGTGCCTCTGTTTATTTGGCATATCCCTACATTTAATATTATTAATAATAATCTGTGCCCTAGAGTTCTCATATAGTTGTTGCATGAGAAAGATAAATTCAATCGGGAAATCAAAACTGTGCAAAATCGCAAAAAGACAGTCCCATGACACAAGGTCAAAAGCCTTTTCGGCATCTAAAAACCAAATCTGTGCTTCCACTTTATTAACGTTAAAAAAATCCAATGCCTCCAATAAAAATTTTGTGTTGGTGTGGAGGTGTCTTCCTGCTATAAAACCGCACTGGTCTGGTCCGACAAGTAACCCTACCATTTTATTCAGCCGGTTCGCCAGGAGTTTCGTAAAAATGTTGTAGTCTGTATTTAAAAGACTTATTGGCCTGTACGAATTCATATTATCCTTATCTTTTCCTTTTTTCAAAATACTAACTACAACTGCCGTTCGGGAAGATTCCGGCGGCGGCCCTCCTTGTAATAGATGATTAACTAGTAGCAGGAACTCTTTACGAAGGGTACCATCAAATTTTTTTTTAAATTCTGCGGGAACACCATCCTCACCAGTGGCATTGCCGCTAGGTAGGGAACTAATTACGACATCTAATTCTGCCTTTCTGAACTCCTCAACTAACAATTTTTTATACTCGTTTCCTAATTTGGGAATTTGAAGTGTCCCTAAAAACTCAGAAACGGTTTCACTTGCAGCCCGTTCACTAATCTGGTATACTCCCTCATAGTGTTTTAAAAACATCTCTCCTATAGATTCAGTGGTCTTTGCATATACTTTGGTAATCGGATCAAAAAGATGATCTATCCTATTGCGAACTTGATGTTCTTTAGCTTGCCATGCTAGGAATCTACCTGTATATTCACTCTCTTCTTGGAGCTTCTTTGCATATAGACTACTAGATGCATCTCCTAAGTCATAATAAAATTCCCTCAATTTTTTTTTTGCTTCTGCTACCTTTTGCCCAGAAACTTGGGATTTAACTCTGTAATGCTCTTGGTTTGCGTATACAAGATTTTTCTGTAAGAGAATTTCTCCTCTCTTTTTGCCCTCTGTTTAGGTATTTCTTTGGAGGTAATTATTCCCCTCAATGTGGCCTTGAACGCATCCCAAATCACATTGACTGGAGCAGACCCTCTATTCAGATTAAAAAATGCCTCTATCTCCTCCTCAATTGCTGTGCACCATTGTGGTTCTGCAAGGTTCAGCTTATTAAAATACCATCTTCTAGGTCCCTCTTTTTCCTGGTTTCCTATAATCATTTCCATTTTAAGTAGTGCATGATCTGAAAATGTGTTAGGTAAATGTTCGTAGGTGCAAACTTCTAGGCCATGGGATATTAACAAAAAGTCCAGCCTAGATGCTGAGTTGTATTTTGCAGAGTGGCAGGAGTATTCACGTTTAGATGGATTTTGGGAACGGCAGCAATCAAAGATATCCAGATCTGTTTAACAACTTTGTAAAGCAATGGCTACTTGGGGTTTATTTTGGCATCGATCTTTTATGGATGAATCAATTGTGGGATTTTGTAAACAGTTAAAATCACCCCCCCCCATATTATTTTCCCAGGTATGCATGTCAATGCTTGTTTAAGTTGCAAAATTGGGAGTCGGTCATCTATGACCGGTGCATATATTGTAACTAGTATTGTGTTTACCTGATTTATTTTTTTTGTAAAACTTTTTTTATTATTATAACACAAGAGGAGAAATATACATATCGGGTGTCATTAAACGAAATACAACACAGCTGTGGACGGGCAAATGAAGTGAAGAAGCACTGTACAGTCAGAATCAGCAGAGAAATCAATACCAGCGTATAGCAGAAGCAAAACAATTAGATAGCAATGACCGCAGGTACCCCCCCACAGCACCCGCCCACCAGGAGGACAGGATATACGAGGCAGACATATGACACCCAGATACGTTTAGGCAGCAATCAGGAGAATACGCCACATCTCTTGTGAAGAAGGGAAAAGGGAGATAGAATGGTCATAGAAAATAACAAAGGAAAAAAAAAAAAACACAACCCCCCACCCTACACCCCTGCAGATGGCTATGAACTAACCCCATTAGCAGCGTGCCTGTCGCCCCCTAAACTACGCCCCAAGGAAGGGAAAAAGTTGGAGGAGGAGAATGTTGCAAAACTATACGAGCTCCCGGACTCCCATCCCCCCGCCAAAAGCAGACACCCCCTACCGTAGTATTAAGCAAGTTTTAGCAAATCAAGAGACAGTCCGTAGGGGAGCCGCAAACAGAAAAAGGACCATCCCGCCCGACCCCCGGCACCAAAGAGGCAGCAAATCCCGTCCCGAGCATATCAGACTAACAATAATCAGACAATCAGATTCACATCCGGCCCTCGCTCCCACAGATATCACCCAGCAAAGACAAAAGAAACAGTGCATCAAAGTCCAATCAAGGTCAGCCCAAACCCTCACGATCCATAACGATGACCCCGTCCAGTACAATTAGGTCGCTGCGTTTCTCCACGCAGGCTTTGTCCATCCGAGCCGCCATCACAACAAGAATAATAGATAACAGTAGAGTGTCGAAATCAATTCGATAGGAGAGAAAACAGGATAGACGTCCACAGAGTCCAAGAGTCAAAGCAAGTCCACTGCCTACCAGCGATAAATCAGCAAAGCGGCCTTGATCACTCACGAAAAGAGGCAAAGGTGTGATCCGACAGACGTTGGAGAAGTCACAATGGCTTACGAAGATAGTCACATCCATCTCGGGCGGGGTCGACATAGGGCTAAAGAAACGTCCAGTTATTTCGGGCTCGATCGCCGCCATCTTAGGGTCGCAGTAGACTTCTGTGTCGGTATCCTGCACAGGGTCCTCGGTGACAATCAAGGCGTTCTCCGCGGAAGAAATATCTCGGCTCTCCAGGAACAGAGGGCCGGAATCCGGTCCCAAGCCTATTTGATCAACAGTTATGATCATCTCCTGGAAGGCGGCGGTGAATCGTGTGTGGAGCTCCAAAATGGCGGCCATTACAGTGCGTAGCGACGGTGTAGTTTCAACCCGCTCCATCGCCCCTCAATGAGCGACCGGGCGGGTGTCCGAACCTCGGAGGTTGACTTCTCCGGGGCACAGGGCAGAAGCAATGTAGAAACCACCTTTACCACGTCCAAAGCACGATATCAGTACCGTCGCCGCCCACGGGGAACCGAGCCCAGAAAACCCCGGGAGCTCAACAGGGCCTCCGGGCAGCGGAGCCCCGAACAAATAGTCGGTACAATAGGCCACCGTAGTTGCTGGGTAGAGCTGTCACCAAATCACCATCCATAACGGGAGAAGAAAATCGCCACTTCGGGAGACCGGAACCGCCCATGGTCCGCGGCCGATGTTGTTCAACTCCAACCCGGCCGGGTTAGAACTCGAGGCCCCGGCTTCAAATCTGGGGTAGGCCAAGAATGACACACGACATATCTTTGTCGTCCGAGCAGCTAGAAATTCCGGGATTGCACCTTTCGAGTCAGGCGCAGTTCACCTGCACGGGAGTCCGGCGGGAATTCGGGATAGGAGTCAGGATTCATGAGCCTCTGGCAGAGGTCGGCGGAGCCGGGAGCTTATGTGTTTACCTGATTTAATTTACCATACACAAATGCCCATCTACCGCTGTGGTCTGTGTGTGACCCTTCCACTAAGAACCCTACATGTTTTCCTACTAGAATGCTTACCCCCCTCTGTGCCAGTTCAGCTACTGACGAAACTCTGTAATCTGCCCAGCCCTTTAGAGTTTTATCAGAGTCGGCCAGGGCTCTGTGATGAGTTTCTTGTTTAAAAATAACATCTGGACAAAGATTTTTTAGCCAGCATTCTATAGCGTTTTTTTACGAACATTATTCAAACCATTTGCATTAAAAGACAGAAAGTTCAACTAATTTCTCATTAACCTTCAAACTTTCATACAATCTGAATACTCCTGCAGAACAGACATTGTAAAATACGCAAACACTGAGACAAAAAATGAGCATGGGCAATATATGCATAATCAATGCTAAGAATGCAGAGATCGTAGGATTCAAGCATCCTTCTTTGTGCAAAATACGCAAACCTCAACTCCAAAGAAGAGAAAGCAGTAACAATTGTGCAAAGTCAGCATTAAAGTGCAAATAGCGTGCAAATTGATCATTTCGCAAAGTCCAGCATATGCAAGCCTGAGCTCTAAAAAAGGAAGCAACAGAATGTGCAAAAACAGCGTTAGAATAAGATTATTTTGGGGAGTATATCTTCCTTTACCCAGAGATTTATGAATGTGCAGACTCAGCAAAATCAGCAACCATGTGCAAATTTCATCGGCTTCCAATTACTGGCTATGGCAAACTGCCTTAAAGTGCAAAAGTATTTCAATTAGGAAATTAATTAAAAGCTCCAACATATATTACAAAGTGCCTTCAAGTGCAGAAAAAGTGCCTTAGCGTGCAGAGAACTGGGCCTAATAACTTCTCCCATAACCGAACTGTACAACCAACTGACCATCAAAATTCCTACAATATGAACTCTCTTTTTTCCCCCTGCTACACCCTCTTCACCATCCCCCCTCCCTAAATCCCCTAGATAGGACGGAAACCCCCAGTGTCCCACTTCCGTCCCCATCTGTTTCCTGTTCTTCTTTGTGGATGCCATCTTGTTGCATCCATGTGCGCTTCCTGAGTTATCTTGCAGCTGCCCCTTCAATCGTAAAGACAATACATGGGATCTTCTATTTTCCAGAAATTTCTACTATATTTTAATTATCTCAAACCTGGCTATGCAGAAAGACCCTCCATGAATGACTGCGCTTCTTGTATGTCTGAAAATATTTTAAAAAATCCTTTGGCTACCACTTTTAACTTGGACTGCTGAACAATCATTGCTTGAGCGCCCTTAGCCTTCAAAGAGTCAATCATCTTAACAAAATCCCTACGTCTGTGAGCAGATGCCGCTGACATGTCCTAAAAGATCCGGAAATTTTTTACTTCATCGGCATTGAAAGTTCTTCTTGAGAATGCCATATTCAAGATTTTCTCTTTAACCCTATAATCCGAAAAATTCATTAGTATGGTACGCGAATATTTAAGGTTATTGGGCTTATGTGTCGGCACTCTGTGCGCTCTTGTGATTGTTAGGTCACCTTGCAGTTCAGGTATAGCCTTTTTAAAAGTGACTCCAACCATTTTACCACATCTGTACCTTCTAGGCCTTCGGGAATGCCCACTAATCGTAGGTTGGACCGCCTGTTGTAATTTTCTAAGTCCTGCAGTTTTGCCTCCATTTGAGATTTATCTTTCTTTACTGCATGAAGATCTTTTTGCATAGCAGTTAAAGTGTCTTCCAACGCTGAAACCCGAACTTCTGCCTCTGAGACCCTTCTGGGAAGATTTCCGAAATGTTCCTCCATCTCTGTAAGCCTACTATGGAGATGTGATATCTCATGCGCTTGAGAGATTTTGAGGTCCTTTATTTCCTGAAGGATAATTAACAACATCTCCTCTACCGAGTTCTCTGTTGATGCTTTCGGCAGGATACATAAAACATCTCTAGAGTGGTCATTTTCTGAGGTTACAGATGTCATATGGTACTCTGGTATGGTTGGTGGTTCAGATGGGGTAATTTGAGTTAGCAAGGAACCAACATACTCTTATGATACGTCTAGACTCAGTCCCCATAATTTGATGGGTATGTTATCGGGATACACAATCCTACTTAATTCCTAGTTACCTGTATCACAAAACCCCGCTATATAAATACCCATATGTGCATATAATCAGCAATATTTACTTGGTTGGTTTGCATTTATCTTGTGGAGAAGTATGCACATTTTTCAAGAACTTTATTTAAGTTTTATTGGCAGGCATAAACTCCTCAATATGTGGACCTATATGTACATACAAGCAGCAATAATACATTGTCTTATATACACATGTATCTTGTGGTTTAATATCATTTTTTCCCTTATATAAATGTGTCTGCTTATAATAGGAAGAATAGTTCAATACACAGTGACACTTGTATAATGAACACTTTATCTCTATGCCAATAGAAGCTTAATTTGTCATGTCCGAGAATACTGTTGTGTATAGTTGTCATGTGGGAAAAAGGCAGCTCTTGACTAATATTCTGAAGTTAAGATGGCTGCTAGTGGATCTTATCTGTGGGTATTAAGGGGGGCAGAAACAGCCACCATGGAATAGGCAGCTCGGAGCCACCACCCGGACCTCTGTCTGCCCCAGTTGTCGTGCTCGGCTCCGGCCGCCTCCTCAAAGGCAGTAATCCTGGAGTAATCCCGGAGTCACATGATGCTGTTGGGGGACAAGTCCCAGTCTTAATCATGTACATGCCCGGGGGAAACCTGCACCTGCACTACAGTGGCTGCTCCTAAGATTGCTGCCCCATGTCACGTACCAACTCCTGGGCTCACAGGGGTGAGTGGACTGGCTCCCTTTGTACTCTGCCACCCCTTGTGGGGAAGCAGGGGTCATAAGGAATGAGGCTGATACATGCACGGCTGGAGGGGAGTCGCGCTGCACTTCATCGGATGTTGACCTGGGGCAACGGCCCCCTTCCACTTTCAGTGTGGCCATGGAACTGCAGGGGCAGCAGAGGTGAGGGTTAGCCCTGAGGGACCCCTACTTCTTTGAGCTGTCTGGGAGCAGCTCACCGTAACGTACCCCAGTAGAGGCCTTGTGTCTGCCTTTATGCTCCCCTTGTGACATACAGTGTCCCGGGGAGACCAACTTGCCCCAAAGCCCATTATATTACCCTTAGGTGCTATATTAGGCCACTGAGGCCACCAGATTGGAGGTTGCACAATGTTCCAATGGCCCTTGGTGACGTGTGCCTCAGTTGACAGATATTCCTGCCTGCTGCTCCATCCTGTCTCCCTCCCACACACCTTGACCTATAATGGGCCAATGGGCCACATGCAGCATCACAAAGATCGACCCCCGGTGCCTACCAAGAGGGGATCAAGTAGGGTGCTGGGGAAGGGGACCCTTCTACAATGGACACCAAGTTGGACAGTCTCCTTGCGGTGACTGATGCCACTGGTGAGCACCTAGAGGATAAAATAGACCCCATCATGCTGGAACTGGGCCTGCTCGGGGAGGACTCGAAGAAGGTGGCCAGGAGGTTGTCTGCTTTGGAGCCAGCGGTCCGACCCTAGAACCCAGGGCCCAAGCAACAGCATGCTGCCTAACCAACTTGGATATGCAAGTGCAGTGGTTAGCCATCTGTTTTGATGATTAGTAGGTGAGGGCACACCACAACAACATCAGGGTTCTCATACTGCCCGAGGGAATGAAGGGCAACTCTACTCCTGACTACCTTGAGGGCTGATTGTGGGGTTTGTGGCACCCAAGGGCCTGTCTCATTTCAATGCACTGGACCTGATGTATAGAACTCCAGCAACACCCCCTGAGACTGTGGTACTGCCCAGATTGGTGGTAGCCCATCTCTTCAGTTCCGGGGTAAAGAATTCCTCCTCAACAGGCCCAGATGCATGATCCCTATACAGTCAAAACACAGAGGTGTCGCTTTATCCTGACTTCACCCTTCATGTGCAGAGGCAACAAGCCTCATTCTTGCCCATCACGCTTCGCATTCAAAAACTGTGACTGTCATATGCCTTACTCTTCCTGATCCACCTGAGAATACAGGCGGAGGAAAATACACATTTTTTTGTAGATCCTTCGGCAGTGAGGCACTGGGTGAAGAGCTATGTTGCAACACACCTGGATCCTCAAAATTCTCTTCAGTTGACACAGGGACGATGCGAGCAGTCCAACCTCTGGGAATGGAACTCACTGTCCATGCAGCAGATGATGAAAGAACACTCAGGTGATGGAGAGAGTGGCCTCTGCACTCAGATGGGACCTATCTGTTCCTCAATGTCCAATTGCAAAAGGACTCCACATCGAGCTTGGGAGATTTCTCAATCTCTGGTTTGGAGGATGTCCTGCACGGTGTCACCTCCTACTCAGTGGATTACATTGTCGATTTGATTAATCTCCAGTGGTGTCTTAGCTCCTGAAGTCTTTGGACTATTCGTTGACTGTCTTTACTGCTGGTCCGTGGGTCTTGGGTGCGGGTGGGCACCTGCTCTTACACTGTCAGTTTTCCGAACTTCACCTTTCCTCTAAATGTTTCAGCTATGGACTGGCCTTCCAATGGAGGTGGGCCGCTATTTTTTAGGCGAGTTGCCTCTTCTTAGCTTTTTGGATTGGATGTGTACATATCTCAGTCCAGGGGTGTGGTCGTGGTAGAGGCTCTTAGTTGTTTTCGGGTGGGGGATTTCTCTGATTCCTGTTATTACACATGTTATGTTATGGAAACTTCTGAAGCGCACGATTACCCAAGGATGTCCTGGTGCTGAGTTGGAGTGTTACAGTGTAAAAAAGGAGCAGAGGAGGCTAAGCCACGTTTTGACACGTTTCCTAAAGCTCCGTAACGTGCGAGATTCTTGGATATTTATGGGCAAGCTGTTCCAAAACACTGCAGCTTCAGAGGAGAAACAACTGCCCCCCCCGCCCCCATTTGAGTTTCTTAAATTTAAGGCATGAGATGGTTAATGAATTTTTCGATCTTAAATCTCGATTGGGTATTTACCAGGTGAGAGATTGTTTAAGGTACCTGGGGCCGGAATCGTGTAAGGCTTTGTAAGTAATTATTTAAAAAACAGTGGTCCCTAGACACGGGTTAATGTGAATAAACAATAAATATAGACACTAACACTACTATATTTTGCAGCTGTCCAGCTGGACAGGTTTTTTTTAATATGCAGTTTTTTAAATATATACAAAATAAAGCAAGAAACAATTAAAGTGGGACACAAGTCCGTATTCAACTTAGTGGGAAGGACGTACAACATGAAAACATGCTCAGTCAGAGTAAATTGTTTGTATGGGGCCCATTTAGATATGACAAAAAAATTATAGTGTGGACACCATTACACAAAATTAGTATTAAATAAAGAAGTGTATATGGCGCACTACAAGTCAATGGCATTTCGATCCTTACAAAAGATATAGGATCATCATCAGGACATTATCAATGGTATGCCTGTGTACATTTTGCCTGTAATAACTAGGTCCAGGTCAGAGTGACTTGGAGGAGGTTCGGAATCTGACAGGCGAGACAATCTGTAACAGCGGCTAATCACAGATTCCCCTGATACTTGAGACCGAGGACGCAGCTCACAGCTCACTGGGTTGGCGGCCCACATACCCTGCAGCCATCCAAAATAGGCTTTCCTGGACCCTGATTCCTAGACCGCTAAGTGGCAATAACTTCTCAGCCTCGGAAATACACCGGACGCCCTCCGGTAGCTTAATTCAGCTGTTATAGCCCTTTAATTTAGGTCGCCAATGACCCAGCCTCTACTTGTACAGACCACACCTGTGGCTCTCTGCCTCGTTCTTACTCAGCCCGGACTCCTAATCGGTCTTCGCCTGAAACGAACCTCCTCCAAGTCATTCTGACCTGGACCTAATTTGTTTGTCATATCAAAATGTGCCCCATACAAACAATTTACTCTGCCTGAGCCTTTCTGTTTTCATATTGCTGCATTTTTTACACTTTGTAATTTCCTTGTGTACTGTTTTTGGACCCTAACGTATAGGCCATAGCAGTAGTCCAATTTAGAAAGAATTAATAGGGAAATCTCTGTTTTTCTGGAGGTAAGGGGAATGAATGAGAGAATTTTCTTAATGATTCCCAAAGTATTAAAACTAGAGGAGATGACCGAGCTGATATGTTTATTAAGATTACATTTCTCGTTGAAACTAAGCCCAGATATTTTTCTTTTTGGACCGGGATGGGAAGAGTTCCCAACTCCGTAGGCCAACATGCTTGGCTCCAGAATTGGGGATTGTTGCCAAATTGAATGACCTCGGTTTTATCCTAATTCTGTTTAAGGCAATGCTTGCCCATTCAGTTAACGACTGCTCTCATACAGTCGTGAAACTGGGAAGTATTAAATTCTACTTTGTTTTATGCCAAGACAACAATCTCTGCATCGTCTGCATATGAAGTAGGTGAAAACCCAAATGTTCTAATCAGAGAGGTGAATTCGATGACATAAATATTGAAGATTTGGGGACTCAGGGAGGGACCCCACATGGGAGGGAAAAGGACGTAGATGTAGTTTCACAACCTAACTGAGTGCTCCCTATCTGTAAAGAATGACTGGAGTAAGTTAAGTGCTTTGTCAGTGATACCTAATTTTTCAAGGCGGTCAATGAGGGTAGCATGGTCCACAGTATAGACATCCCCTCACAGATCGAGGAGGATGAGTGCTGCAGACCCTCCTTTATCAAGAATTTATTTGATTTCATCTGTAGTCTTGATTAGAGCCGTCTCCATACTATGCTTGGCCGTAAAGGCAATTTGGGCAGAGTCCAATATCTGATTGTCCTGGATGAACTGTGTCAGTTGAGAGTTAATAGGTTTTGCCACTATTTTCATTGGAAATGGCAGCCTCGAGATAGGGCAATAGTTTGCTGGATTATCGGTGTCCAAATTGGGTTTTTTAAGAAGTGGAAGAATGGAGGCCTTTTTCCACAGTTTAGGGAGGATCCCCGAGCTAAACATCCCATTAAAGATGTTAGTGAGAAAAGAGGTGATAGGAATAGGGACCTTTTTGAGAATCGAAGGAGGACAGGGATCTTGGGGTGATCTCGAATTGGTAGACTTGAGAAGGTTAAGCACTTCTGTTTTCGTAACAAGAGAGAATTGACTGAGTTTGGGTTGGAGGATTTTGTCCAAGGACTTAGGTGCAAGGGAGGAACCTGGTGCTGCGATAGGGCTGGTGTTGAGATCTGTGATCCTAAGACGGGTAAACAGCTTGTAGATTTGTTCTACATTATTACACAAATGGGAAGCCATGTTCTAAAAAAAAGCTAGAGTGTAGTAACTTCCTCTATTTTCAGGTTTGGTAAGTTTGTTTATGACTTGAAAGAGATCTTTAGAGGAATGTTTGGATGTTTCAATTTGATGTATAAAAAAGGCAGCTTTTTCCTTCTTAATTCTAGTTTGATCTCCTTTTTCTTTCAAGTTGTTTACAATTTAGTTTTTTCTGATGGAGAGATTCATTAAACCAAGGTGCCGATCATTTAAGAGTAAGGGGAGCCTCCTCATTTTTTGGGCACAGCTTTGGAAATGGTGGTGTATAGCCAATGTGAATAACTTTCTGTGGCCTGTGTTGGATCAGGCCCTAAGGTGTAATCCGCCTGAGAAAGGAGTTGTTGTAAAATATTAAAATTGGTTTTGGCCCAAAGAAAATGTTGGGTTATAATCTGATAACTTACTTTGAACCGGGGGGACCGTTAAAATAAATGTGATAGCCTTATGGTCAGACCATGTAAGTGGAAGAGAATCCATCACTAAAATGGAGAGAGTATTAGAAAAGATAGCATCTAGAATATGATCAACACTGTGTGTGGGCTGCTGTACATGTTGGGGAAGGTTGAAGGCTGTAATTATGTTCAGAAAAGCTTAATTATCATGCTGTGCTGTTTGTAGGTGTGGCTAATGTACAGCATTGTAGTAGGGGGAGCAGTGGGGCTTCTGCAGAGGGGTGGCCCTTACCCCTAGGCTATGAGCCTATAGCTGAGATGGCTAATCACCTACGTCTTATAACCTGTAATGTATGAGGGCTAGTGTCACTCTCCTAGGGCTATAATGTTTTGCCATACCCGAGGTAGAGAGGGGTTTTGCAGGAGATGCATCCAACGGGTGCCGAGGGCAGGGCTCTATACAGTAGGTGAAGAGACCATCTATACAATACAGTTTACTCTGCCTTTTCAAGTGGGGCCCTCATTTGGATTAGGCTGGGGGAGGCTTTCCAACTACATAGGTCAGTCATGGCCCTGTAGGATAGGCCCAGGCTAGTGCTGAGATGACTGGATGGTTAGGATGTGGCACTGCTTAACATATATGCCGCAACACTGACCAGGTGCCGTTTCTGGACAGCCTTACGACCCTTCTTCCCTCCATGGTTCTCTATACCTGAATAGTAGGTGGCGATTTTAACTGCATGGCCAATCTTGTGGGCCATGATACCCACAACTAACATAGGAGCTGCCTTTTGTAGCTGGGTGCAGCATTGGGCCCCCACGAACTGTTGAGGAGTGAGGAACCTAACAGTTAGGGTTTACTCCTTCTGCTCCAGTGTGCAGGAGTTTGAGGTGAGACTGGACAAGGTGCTTGGCTGCCCATAGGAGTGCGAGAGAGTGCTAAATGCTGAATACCTGGTGCAGACTTTTTCTGATCACTGTCCTCTACTGTGCACTTTCCAATGGTCTGCGTTGGACTTGCATCCCCTCTGAAGGCTCGACCCATTGCTTTTTGAGGACCAAGTATTTAAGGCTTCTCTGCTAGAGAAAATCACTGCATATTGAACTGATTACCTCTGCATCGGTAGAGGTTGAATAACAGGCGTTCAAGGTGGTAATGCATAGCAAATAAGGCGGATGTTGCTCAATTGCATTCTGATATACAACAAAAGGAGGCAGGTTTGAGGGTCTCCATGCAGGACTAGAAGACACACCGGGTGGAAGGAAGTAGCTGCTTGCCAAATGTGAAATGCTGGTCGCCTTGGTGGAATGCTTGTGCCAGTCTAATTACAGGGCATACACGACGAGGGCACATGCTGATAGGGATAAAGCAGGGAGTATGTTAGTCTGAACCTAAATGTTCAGGAGCCAAGCGGCCAGCTTGTTTTTGTGCAGGAGGATATAACCACAGTTTCCTGCATTTCTACCTTGCGCTGTGTGCTGCAGGAATAGAGGTCAATGACTCAGAAATATCCTGCTACATTGTGGATGCACCCCCGCCTATGCCTTACCGAGGGCTGGCCAAGCAGTTGAGGGCTGAGATCACAGTGTAGGATGTCCAGGGAGCCATCAAGGGGATGGCAAGGGGCAAAGTTCCTGGTACTGTCGGACTACCTGCAGAATTCTACTCTACCTACCTGACAGCAGTTGCCTCATGACTGGTGACCGTCTTTAATGAGGGGAGGCATGCTGCCATCCCTTCCGGAGGCAGTATTAGTGTCACTGCCAAAGAAAGGAAAGACCCCTTGGTGGTGGACTCCTACCGCCATGTATCCATGCCCAATGCATGTTATAAAATCCTGAGCAAAATACTGCCCAATAGAATGCTTCCTCATAAGACCAATCTATTACTCCTTGATCAGAGAGGCTTCATTCCCACTCGCAGCATGCTACCGAATATCCAACAGCTTGATACAGCCCCAGATAGAGTTATTACCAACAGACACCCTGGCCAACTCAGTGGCTATATGCAAGGTGCTTGACTCTCTAAGATGGAATTTTTTGTACGCCGTACTCCTGGGGATGGGTTTAGAGTGCCATTTGTTAGATGGACCAGGCTCCTGTATTCCCAGCTATGGGCATAGGTTCAGATGGTTCCAGTGATTTCTTAGGCTCACGCTGTGGAACGTAGTAGCCAGCAGGGCTGCCACTATACCCCCCTACTGTTCACGATTGCGCTGGAGCCACTTACGTTTACCGTGCGACAGGAAAGATACTACTGTGGCCTACAGGTGTCGGGGTAGCAGGTATACATCTCCTTGTATGCAGTTGACCTGCTGCTAGATATCCTTCGTGCCTCTACTAACTTGGAGGGCACAGCAGTGGACCTGTCTGACTTCAGGTGAATATCTGGACTAGAGGTGGACTGGTGTACGACATGCACCTTTCCGTTGTGACCTGACTGGTGCCCCTTTCTCATCTGGGGATTGAGCTGGGAGGATCCCTCTGTTCCCTATCTTAGGGTTGATGTATGCAGATCTTCATATTTACTCCACAAGGTCAACTTCACTAGGGCTTTATCAGCTGTACAGAGTTCAATATCCTTCTGGAGTACCTCAGTTCATGGGCGGATCACCATATCTACGATATTCCTTCTGCCACACCTGCTATACCTCTTCTCTGCACTGGCATCTGTGCTCCCCACATCCTTTTACTGTGAACTGCCTACTTGCCATGTTATACTAGAGAACCTCCAGATGTAGAATGGTTCTCTGGAAGTTACAGTTACCTGTGGATGGGGGGAGATTGGCAGTACCCAACTTTGAGTTACACAATCTAGCTGTCTAACTGAAGTGGGTCACTCAATGGAGATTGGAAAATTGGGACATGACAAACACTTCTGAGCAAGGGAGTCCTACCAAAACTCCTAACTCATATCCTGGTGTGTCCTTATCTGCGAAGCGTGCTTTGCATGGGCAAGGGCCTTGCAGCGAACCCACACTAGAACTCCATACTCAGGCGAGTTTCCCTTTCTGGGCCAGTAATGGCCACTCCCTGAAGGATGGGTCAGCCTGGAGACATGATCAGACACTGATGTGACCATTACGGGAGATCTCTGTGCTGGAGGTAAACTGTCTTTCTTCAAAGATCTTAGAGAAGCTTATTATGTACCAGTTGGGCATTTCTTGTTGCTTGGTGCCTTGATGGGTTGGGTTCATTACTGGTGGAAAATGGGTTCCTCAGAACATGATTGCTTAGTTATCCTCTTCTTAGTTCCAGAATGACTTTGATGATTACTTTACTGTATTTGGTTCTGTTACATGGAGCACAACCTGACCTTCTACCCAGCAATGCCGGTGGGTGGTGAACATGGGCCCAGCGCTCTTGGATCTGCCTGGGAATTGATACTGAGGTCTACCCCCAAGTGATCTCGTAATGCCAAGTTCAAATCTATCCAGTACTTGTTCCTGCACTGGACGTACCTCACCCAACAGAGACTGCACACTATGTTCCACAGGACATCATTGGACTGCCCTCATTGTCGTGTGTTGGAAATGGGGTTCTTCCATATGGTAGGGTTCTGCCCAACATTAGCTCTTTATTGGACTTCAAGCATACTGGTGATAAAATGGGGCACGGATAGGCAATTTGTGTGCACTCTGCAGTTTTGCCTACTGAGCTTGTACACTTGCAGTGCGACTCGAAAAGTGACGGACCAATTTACAAACTTGGCCCTATTACTTCCCAGGAGATAGCTGACGAAGAGCTGGAAATCTGCCTCTGGCCCTGATCTGTGGAGCTGGAACAGGGAGCTGACCAAGTGGGCGTAATTCAAGAGAAAAGCACTTCACAGGGAAAAAGCTTGGAGACTATGAAGTGTCCCTCTATTGACCTCCTGGGACTAGATATTGGTGCCTGCCTGTGCCTGTGATAGACAAGGAAGAATCAGGGACATGGAGGTGGTATCCCCCCACATCCCCAATCACCCGCTATATCAGTTTGTTCAGATCGTGCCCTGCTGCGACTACATTCCTGCTGTCCCCACGGAACTGCCCCATGTGGCTCAAAACAATTTTACCTTAGCGCCATCTGGATGGTGGGCTGATTGGCATGCCAGACCAGGGCAACTGAAGTATGTGATGGCGAAGATTGCATGTGCGTGCTTGGGATGAAGCATGTTGACCCAGCTGAGGGACTGCTTAACCATATCATTGGCCCTTCCACTCTCCAATGCCCATCATGATGAGATTATTACTCTGTTATTCTGCTACTGCTCACCTACCTAGTTTGTTGCAATTCTGTGCAATTTTCTTTTGTGACTCTTTTTTCGAACTGTACTTTGTATCAAAAAGGCAATAAATTCTATGGTTATATATATTAATATATTTTATATAGCGCTCGAATACCTGAAAGTGTCTTGGCACTGCCTTGTGAGGAGCCAGTGTACGAAGAGAATATGAGAACAGAGGACTTGGCTAGTGATTTAAAAAGCCATGTTTTCAAAGCCTTACTGAATTGGAGAAGGTTTTCTAACTCTTTAGGGTTAAGGGGAAGGGAATTCCAGATGTTTGCGGCTTCTTGAATAGAGAAAGATATTCCACCAATAGAACATTCAGGTGGGGCAAGCCATTTTCGATCCTTTGTTGTATGTGTTTCTTAATTTTCTTTCTAATAAAGTAGACTGTATTGCTTTGTTTGTGATACAAAGTAGCTTGAAGGTGGATCTTCTGGTAATTGGTAACCAGTCTTGGGCCCTCAAGGAAAGGGATATGTGTGCTTGTGGCTTTACAATGTAGGAGGAGTCTTGGGACAGTGTTCTTAATTCTCTGTAGTTTTCTCATAGTTAACAAAGGTGAACCGTGATACAGACAATTAGCATAATCCAGTTTAGATAGGATAATAATAATGGTTGCTTAACCCTTGTGAGGGAATCCTAGGTGCAGGAAGATGTGTTGCAGTGTTCTCATTGTGAGAAAGCTTAGCTTGGCTATCTTTTCCACTTGTGCATTCAATAGCAGCTTGGTGTTCATGATTATTTCATGTTCATTAATTGTCAAGATTCCAGCATTATGTCTGCAGAAAGACTAATCCTTTATATCTGCTCGCGTCTTCCCTGCACCAATCAGGCTGAATGGAGTGTTCACTTTGACGGACTAGCTATCTGAACCTACTCAGCAGCTTAGGCACAACTTCTTCTTTAATCTATGCTTGCATCAGGCAGCCAGGGATGAATGGCGCTCTCTGCATTCACAATAGTGAGCATGTACACCACTCGACCATTCAGTGATTATCCAATAAGGTATTGAAGTGCCCCCGCAGGGAACTCAGGAGCTTCTGCTGCTCAGAGTCTGACTTATGCAGACCGAGGTAACTAGGCAGAGCTAACAGCAAGCTCCCAGTGCTGCAAGAGCTCTTGGGGCCCTGGTAGGCAGTGCTGCTGGAACATTTTTCAGACTGGTCATGCTGTCATCAATGTTTCATCCCTGAACTCATAGGAATTCAAGCATCACCCAACAAAAAGTGCCCTGAAGGAGACGCCCCCATTCAGCAAGAGAGTGGTATGGGTGTAGTATGTAGCAGGTGTTGCATTTAGCAGCACATTGTCACAAATATACTACTAAGTCTTGTTGTGGTAGCCACTGTCATTTACAGACAGCACATTTTCCTTTGAAATGTCAAATAACATTGCACAGACATATTATTTTACTAACAAAACTATGAAGTGCAAAAATGATATTGTATAGAAATAGGGTTTCAGCAAATATTTGAAATTTTCACCTCACCAAGTAAAGTGTCTTGATTTCTTTGAGTCTATTAACATCTCTGGGGCAGATTCACAGTGGTATTTTAGGAATAGTATCCTAATGAGTGTGAAGAATCCACACATACAAAGACAACACACATGGTCAGCGACTAGCTGCCGCCTCCCCCCCAATCCGGCACCCAATACCCAGGAACGTGGACACGAGACGTCTTTACTTTTTGGAAGGCGGGCGCTAGTCGCCCGGCCGTATTTATTAAAGTATGAAATTAAAAAAGGTTTTAATTGCATCATCAACAATTTATACAAAAATTCAGCAGGACATTTAGGTTTAGCAATAAGTTTGAGAGCCTGACTTTAACAAAACTCTAATACATGTTATTTTCCTAACTTATACTAAACATCCTCATCTAGAATTTTTGTACATTTCTGGCCATATGGCAGGGTCACTACCGGTGTCAGGTCCTACAAGCTGCGCCTCCCCTCTGGATGTGCGCATGCGCAGTGTTACCCCGGGAATTGCCCGGTCTACGCCCTGAACTCCATTTACCCACTAAAGGAGGGCCCTTACTCTGCGCCGGTGGCGTCATGAGTCCACGCGCGCGGGGTGGCTACCAGCCTAAGGAAAGCGTGAACTACTCCTACCCGCGCTCCTTTGCTTTGTAGCATCCATTACCTTGCCCCTGGAGTTGTGGGAGTGGCCCGCAGGCCCCTCCCCCTGGGCGGGAACCTCCATAGGATGATGCCCGCCCCCTCAGACCTCAAATATGTGCTCACCGATAATGACCTTACCGCATGCCCCATACCTAATAAATACGACGACCTATGGGAAAAAATTCTAAAGGATAGCTACACTGGCTAATAAAACAGTATCAACGTATAGCTACAAAGGGAAAAAAGGCCTAAAGACACATAGCATTAAATACAGTTCACTTCAAACAGTATCAACGTATAGCTACCAAGGGAAAAAAGGCCTAAAGATACATAGCATTAAACACAGTTCACTTCAAACAGTATCAACGTATAGCTACAAAGGGAAAAAAGGCCTAAAGACACATAGCATTAAATACAGTTCACTTCACACATGACTTGATAAAAGGGGAAAAAACTCCTAGACAAAAGCATCAACAAAATATACCAACAGTTCATCACTATTACCCTGTGAGACCCGTGGACCGTACATCCAGAACTTACCATTCAACCAGACATAAGAACTGCTACCAAACATTTTGTTCCAAGGGATGGTGGGTGGGAAAACAAAGAAGCCCCGAGCGCGGGGCACACCGTTTCGGCGAGGGAGCGTCCAGGGACAAGGGGGTCTCCTGGGCGCTCCCTATCTCTTTATTCCCGAGGGGCCAGGTGGCCCCTCCTCTAGCCCGCCCCCCTTGACCCGGACCCACTTCCCAGGATCCGGGTCAAGGTGGCCGCCAGCCAACCGGCGGTGGGCCGCGCCCCCCAGGGCACGCCCCCACCGCCGAATGGCAACAAAGGAAACTGTGGGGGCGACGGTCGCCGCGCCGCCATGCGTGCGGGGGGGCCGAGGGCCCCCCCTTTTCACATGGTCAGCGACTAGCTGCCGCCTCCCCCCCAATCCGGCACCCAATACCCAGGAACGTGGACACGAGACGTCTTTACTTTTTGGAAGGCGGGCGCTAGTCGCCCGGCCGTATTTATTAAAGTATGAAATTAAAAAAGGTTTTAATTGCATCATCAACAATTTATACAAAAATTCAGCAGGACATTTAGGTTTAGCAATAAGTTTGAGAGCCTGACTTTAACAAAACTCTAATACATGTTATTTTCCTAACTTATACTAAACATCCTCATCTAGAATTTTTGTACATTTCTGGCCATATGGCAGGGTCACTACCGGTGTCAGGTCCTACAAGCTGCGCCTCCCCTCTGGATGTGCGCATGCGCAGTGTTACCCCGGGAATTGCCCGGTCTACGCCCTGAACTCCATTTACCCACTAAAGGAGGGCCCTTACTCTGCGCCGGTGGCGTCATGAGTCCACGCGCGCGGGGTGGCTACCAGCCTAAGGAAAGCGTGAACTACTCCTACCCGCGCTCCTTTGCTTTGTAGCATCCATTACCTTGCCCCTGGAGTTGTGGGAGTGGCCCGCAGGCCCCTCCCCCTGGGCGGGAACCTCCATAGGATGATGCCCGCCCCCTCAGACCTCAAATATGTGCTCACCTATAATGACCTTACCGCCACAGGCCAGCATTGTTAACCGACGATCTGGCCTCCCCCTGCCTAGACCTACCCTAGAAAGTTCTCACTCTAGCAAACCTTCCAACCAGACCCAGACCCCAGGCCCCTTCCTTCCTCCGTCAAATGGACTCCCCTTACCAGGTAGGACAAATACACCCATGTTGGATCATCTGGAACCGGGGCTTGAAATAATTTGTCCCGCTGTGTGTTGATCCTCTTTATCGAGTGATTCAACGCCCTGACCGGGTCCTTGCCACCCTGGGATCAGTTGAGAACCACCCACTGTGCCACCCGGGCTTGTCCTGAAGACCCACCCACAGTGGAGATGAACCCATCAATGAGTATTCGCCTCCCCAGTTTGGCCCATTCAGTCCCCCCTAGGTGAGGTATCACCACTGACAGGGGGTCGGGCTGCTGAGCTAAAAGTCCCTGAAAGCAGTTCCTGAACTGACCATGGCACAGACCCTCAAACCCACTCTTCCCTGTCCTGCGTCCGGCACGTTGTTTGTGCTGGCACATTTTTAGCTCCTCAACTTCTGACGAGGAGTTCCTCCCCTGCGTGGCAGGTTTGAGAAACTGCAAGAACCAGAAAAAGACCAAGAAAACCTGGGCAACCATTTTTAGCTCCTCAACTTCTGGTGAGGAGTTCCTCCCCTGCGTGGCAGGTTTGAGAAACTGCCAGAACCAGAAAAAAGACCAAGAAAACCTGGGTAACCATTCCCACTTCCACCTTAGGGAATGGGTAACACTTACACCTGCCAGCAATACTTGGGCTCTTGGTGTCCTCTTTCTCGATGAATGCTTCCCCTTTGTCGTCCACCCGCTGCTGATGTTGCGGTGTGGAGCAACCCCTCCGATATCCGCCATGAACCCAGCCGTGGCTGACGTAAGCATCCTCTGGGCTGTCCGCCTGTTGCAGCTGTTGTGATGTGTAGCCCACACGGTATCCACCATGGACCCGGCCATACATAAAAATGGAAAGATAAACACACACCATTAGTGTTTCTGGTGATAACTGCTGACTACGCACTAGTCTTACATTACCCTTAGTTGCTAAGTGTCAGAGAAGATTAGCGCCAGATGACTACTCATTAACACGTTGACAGTAAATGTTAAGCATAGCCCCGGTTTGTGCTCCATGTATTGTGATTTAATTAGTGCTACAGAGAGTGCCCTGTAGAACGACCTCTATTAGGAGTAATATCCCGCGGCATCGCAGTCTTTAGCTAAAACAATTAGCACCGCCCTCACTCCGCCAGGCCATAAGCTGGCCCAAGGGCCTTTTTGGCTCGCCACTTTGGCTTCCGGGGAATATCACCCTAGCCAACCGGACATGATCACATGCCCCCCCAGAGCTATGTGATGCCGCAACTATTCCTTTCTACAGGCTCTAGGCCCCATCTCTATGCCATTCGTTGTTACCCCCACCACATTATTAATATATGGCTTTGGTACACCCCCCGAGCTCCACGTATATGGTGCTAAATGACCGTATGCTTTTAGCCTCGGAAAGGAACTCAAGGGATGTGTTGAACAAATACATATATTTGTTGTACCCCTGTTCTTTTTCATTTGCTCATTCATGAGATTATAGACTGGTAAAATACGCTGCTCTACATTCCCCAGGGCTCCACGTATATGATGCTAAATTACCATGTGCTATATAAGTTTTCATACTGTACTTGTTTGCCTCCAATCTCATCATAGGCTCCACGTATATTGTGCCCATTTACTTGTGTTTCAAATCAGTTTACTGACTGTAATTTCTTGCTCTTAACCTCAGACAGGAACCAAAGGGGTGTGTTTAGAACAATTACATATATTTGATGTTATACCCCTGTTCTTTCTGCATTCAATTATCCATGAAGTTAAAGACTGGTAAACAAGCTGGTCTATATTCCTTCAAGACTTAGCCTGGGGCTGCACGCGGTACCGCCAACCCTAGGATAGCTTCCTAATGATGTTGACTTTAACCTAATGGTCATTACCTCCACAATGTAATAAGTCCATTGTTTTGGCTTCCTGCTTCGGTTTCCATAGGAAAATGGGACCTTGAAAAATGGCTCTCAGTCTCGTCACGCCCTACCCCTAAGTGTCGTTACTCCCCCGGATGACCCCAAGGAAAGGTGATATACCCTATTCGTGAATGGTTCCATTATTGTTCTACCACCACCTACAGATACCAATGACAGTCTCTCTAGGGTGTCAAAATTGTTTGACCTATGTCAATGGCTGTTCCTTGCGTAAGAGAAATAATGTAACTCACAACCCATGGTGGGGACCCATCCCATCAGGGAGTTGCGTCTGCCTTGTGAATTCAACCCAAGTAAAACCTACGCATTTTTAAAACGCCCAAGCTCCTTGTTGATCGTTCCCCACCCTGCACGTGGATGCGATCCAGTTGATGGGGCTCAGTGACTTTGTGTTTCAACGGGTTACCATGAATACCGTGAACACTGCCAGTGTTAGTTAAAGATAGAGTAAGTGCCACAGTTTTTGGGCGACTGAATTCTTAAATGCTCCAAAGCTGGAAAAATTGCTATTCTACCCCTTTGTGTTGAAATGGTTACTGGTGAAAGGAACTTTCAAGGTACAAGTCTAATTTCGGCCAGGAAAGGCAGCAGCATGCCCCCTAATATCGTTAACGTAAACAATATAACACAATTATATACCCCAAGTAATATAATAAGAGACTTAAAAATGCTACAGGGCACAGCATCCCGGAATAGGCAAAACTGAATCCCACCCAACAGCTATAACCCCAGTGCAATATTTATTGCCATAGTGAAGTACCAACACTGCAACACAAAATTAACAGAACACATCACCTTCACCTTCAAAATTGTCGCCCAATTAGGTAACAACAAACCCTGCCCCAATTTACTACCAAGGACATAACAATGTTCTGTGATCTGGGACATCCTGGTGTGCGTTTACAATTACTTCACGCAGTTTAACAGCTTTATCTTAAACGAAGGGCATTTATATGTGCTTCAATCTCTCGCAGTGCGTGTTTCTTCTCTTCCTGCGCATTTAAATCAGACCCTTTTCTCGGTATTGCCTACGCTGTCAATAGCATAATGCATAGTTCATTACCTGATATTGAAATGCTGTGTGTCAGAAAACCCTGACCTGCTACCGCCTTTCCAGCCCTTTCCTGAACCCCATCAGGATTGTTAGCTAGATCAATCCTCTCACTTTGCTGTACTAGAATTAAATGCTAGCCCCTCGGGCTACCAATAAGCAGCAATTTGTCAGAAGACAGTCTGATATTAGCCCTCCGTCTTTGAATGCACAGCGAATTTACACTGATAGACAAACCATATAAAAGGCATCTCTTTACTGCTTGTTCCCTTCTGAACTCTAGCAAGATTCTTTTGTGGGGGAGCTGCAGTACCCCTACTTTCACCGCCTATTGGTGCGGGGCATCTAAAATTATGTATTTTAAAGCAACTTTAGTGGCCACATAGGGCTAGGCTAGTACCTGGTATATAAATGTTGGAGTACAGTACGATACAAAAAAGGGGGGGGAATACACTACATAAACGCATTTCTATGTACACACTCACAAAGGCATTTCTACATACACATGTGTTCTTTAGTTCCGTTCCAGTTCCCTCTTCTAGCTTCTCTCCCTCCCCCACTGCTCTTAAGTCTAGCCGGATGGCTTTTTATATTGATATGATATTTATATCTTCCCTCATCTCCATAGCTTGATTTTGCGCACGTGAAAGTATCACTCCTAATCCTTGAATGTCACACATAATCACACTGACATTATGAAAATGTCACACATAGCAATTTTGAAACCACTGCCTACCATTGTTGGACGGTGGCAGGAGGACATAGAAGTGTTCGCAAAGTATGTATTCACGATGTTCAAGTGACCCAAGGTCACTGACTGACTATGTTACTACCTCATATCCGCCAATGAAAACACCGTGTGACACCCGCTCTACTGCGGTTATAATTCCGATGCAAAACGTGCCAAACCTGTGTAAGTATAACATAACAAGGAAACATTTTTGTCTGCCTGTTTCCGTTTATAAGTACTTATATGCTGCGCTACGAAATGCAAAACCTTAAATTCAAAACCACAATGCTAGATTGCTAAATGATGTTCTTAACAGCCAAGGAAGCTTGAAAGCGTCTGTGGACATGGGTCCAACTTCTTGTGTTGCTGGCGTTTCTTCCAACCGCAGTGATTGGTGTTCTTGAAAAACACTCATCGGACTGGGGACATTCCTTGCAGCTTTCAAATACATTTCAAAACTGTGCACGGACTTTGAAAGTTGCTGTAATAGGCCTTTCTTTCTGACAATATAACCGACTCTACTTCACCCGCGACATTCCGACTTCATTAAGGGCTGAGCCTATTCCAAACAAAAACCCACAAATGCTCGGACCCTTGTGTTATCACAGACCCCGTGAAAGTTGGCGGCGCTAATGGCCCCACGTGAAGCCATAGTTACAATCCGTGCCTTGATCCGGTGATGCCGCTCTAATTATCTACGGCTGTGTCGGAACCTGTAGGGAGTGACCCGATCGTGAAACTGGGTGAATCGAGCAAGGGAAAGTGGAGATTATCTTGCTCCCACCGGAGGCAGGCCTGGCAACACAGTTTGCAAAGTAGAGGAGGGGCGCCATGGATTGTAGGAGGAGGGGCGCCATGGTTGTAAATAGTGTTTATTTGCTTGTATTAACCGAAAGAAACGGATTAATTAATGCCCAAATGGTAGAATTTCTCAGATAGCAATATTTTTGCCATCGTGCCGACATGAGACCTTGTCACTTCCCAAGATTAGCCACAAGATGGCGGTATGTAGTTACAAACCCCTTCACACTCTGCGGCATCAGAGGAAGAAAAGGTGCAATTGAAAAGGAGGAGGGGCGCCATGAACAAGCACGCTGACGGTGCATAGGATCGAGGGTGCCGATCACTCTGAAATATCGATCCACTCTGGGGGCCCCTGGAAACACGTCAATGTGGTGCAATAGACGGTTTCCGCAGGTACGACGGTAGTACAGAAATGAGGTCTGGGGGACCAGCGACCCAGGGTACTAGCGACTGCAACAACTAACTACTGCCCCCAGATGCGTACCCAGAACGCTAAACCCTAGGGGGAGAACACTGCTTACTACATTTGTTTGTTTGGACGCCATTTTAACTTTAAGGCTTGGGGGCCTCGCCAACAGCAGCTATCAGCAAACCACTCTACGCATGGTACTTAACTTATCACATGCTCCTGTATCTTCGAGCATGGCTCCCCCAAAGCCGCCGCTTCTGCTCCAGGGCGCGACGCCTGTTCCATCAAGGGCAAAAACCATCTGCCACAATGTCCACTTCGCCGATCGCTGCTCCCTGTTGTCCGTTCTCCCAGGATCTAGCTTCTCCGGTATTCTCCGCACTACAAGCACCCGTTGATCTCGCAAACCTGCAGGGGGAACAAAAGAGAAATTTACTAAACAAAGAAGCCCCGAGCGCGGGGCACACCGTTTCGGCGAGGGAGCGTCCAGGGACAAGGGGGTCTCCTGGGCGCTCCCTATCTCTTTATTCCCGAGGGGCCAGGTGGCCCCTCCTCTAGCCCGCCCCCCTTGACCCGGACCCACTTCCCAGGATCCGGGTCAAGGTGGCCGCCAGCCAACCGGCGGTGGGCCGCGCCCCCCAGGGCACGCCCCCACCGCCGAATGGCAACAAAGGAAACTGTGGGGGCGACGGTCGCCGCGCCGCCATGCGTGCGGGGGGGCCGAGGGCCCCCCCTTTTCAGTCCTATCTTTTTGTGTGCGTAGAGCCCTCACTCGTAAAGATACTACTCCTACTCCTAAATACCTTTGTGAATCAGGCCCTTTGTTTCCATCATACTTAAGAATTAGATAAAAATGCGTTATTTGTGCCTTCCTGTTTATTTTCTTTTAAATATTTGTATAGTTCATTTAATGGTATTTCAATTTTGTTGCGTGTTAGAAGAAAAAGAAATCCTACAGCCTTTCCTTTCACTCAGAAAGATTTTCACATACTTCATTTTACTAAATCCTCACCCTTTGCAGTAAGCAATATAAAGGAAACACCAATATTTGTGATAAAAGAATAAGCTGCAATTCGTCAGAAGACAAGACTGACATTTGACCTACATCTTTGAAAGCACAGTAAATGTGACAAGATAAAGAACAAAGGCCCAGATGTAGGTAATAGCAAATTACCGAATGGTAAATACCGAATTTTACCGATTCGGTATTTACTATTCGGTAATTGCTATGTAGGTAAAAAAATCGGTAAAAATACCGAATCGGTAAGATTCGGTAATTACCGATTCGGTAAATACCGATTCGGTATTTGCTATGGAATCCTATCGGCTTTGAAGCCCATAGGATTCCATAGCAAATACTGAATCAGTAATTACCGAATCGGTAAATTTACCGATTTTACAAGGGGGACAGGGTGTCACTTTGACACCCTGTTGCACCCCTGTTTCAGGCTTGTGTGCCATGTGACACACAGACATGCCCTTAGGGCATGTCTGTGTGCCTCATGGCACAGGTGTACATGCACATGTACATAGGAATTCGTTATTTACCATGTAATAGTATTACATGGTAAATAACGAATCCTGAATGGCCTCTAGCACTGTTAACAGTGCTACCTACGTAGCAAATTACAGATTCGGTATTTTTACCAATCGGTAATTTTACCGAATCGGTAAAATATTCGGTAAAATTACCGAATCTAGGTTTTTCTGACCCCTACATACCAATGTCCATATACCGGTCGGAAACGACCGAAAATCGGTATTTTCGGCCGTTTCCGACTGGTATATGGACACCTACATCTGGCCCTATGTTTAAAGCGATCATTAACGCTCCGGCATGGTTAGTTAGATGCCCTCTCAGGGTTCAAATAGCTGGTGCAGTTGGGCGCTCTCCCACCTCTAGGCTGTGGTGCACTGGTGGCTTTGCCCTTAGACATTCTCACATACTTGATTTAAAAATTTGCTCTATCACCATCGTACATTTTGCTTACCTTACATTTTATTTTCATATTCTAAAAGGCTTGCATTATATTGGGCCATGTAGTTATCTCATCGGCGCATCCCTGAAGGTGGGTTAAAGGGATGGGGCCATTGCAGCATGGTTTAGGGAGGCATGACCCCACAGTCACGTCAGTCTCTTTTCAGTGCCTACCGGCTTCCTAGCACAGAGGGTACATAACCAGAAAGAGAGAGGACGAGAGGAGGGAAAGAGAGATAGTGGAGAAAGAACGAGTACGGAAGGAATGAAAGGTAGATGATTGAGGGAGGGCAGAGAGAACTCGAAAAGTGCTTAGCAGAGTGAATTACAGAGACAAAGAATGGACAGGAGGAAAGGGAGAGAGAGGGGAGGAGGAAAGGGCTGGTTTGAAATAAATGTATCAGGCCTGCTTTTGGTTCCCAGCTTGGCTCACATTTTCTCAATTCAGGACAAGAATATCAGTGAAACAGCAGTAATCAAGCATCGTTTATGGAGCTTAAATATTGTCAAATGAAAAAGAGAGGACTGCAAAAATGGTGTACCCGAACAGCAGGCGGCAAGAACATTTTGATGCACAAATAAATCTCCCACTGACATTGTTATTTGTTTTGTTTCTTGTTTGATGCGTTGTGTGGACCGACTGAAATAGGATATAAATATGTCCCTTACACAGTCCCTTCAGATGGCGGTGAAAAAAATATGGAGTGCTCAAGACTTCCTTCAGCATTAGGCTTTGTTTACACTTAGACAAATAATACGTTTTCACATTGGCAGATGAGGGTTCAACAAGATCATAAACAAACATGAAAGACTACCTGTTAATTGCACCAATAATATGTTTATTTAATGTTGGCAGGTCTTCCTCTTCGTGGTGTGTCATTGGCAGGGATGCAAGCTGAATGGAGTTGTTGTTTATGAAATTGTACGGAGTTTTGAAGTAATATTTTATGAAACTGCAGGATGCCTTTGCTGAGGATCTTATTTGTAGCATATTGAGTTTGCTTTACATTTGTGAACTGCGCCAATTGCACAAGAAATGAACACTTTTATTGTCTTGCTGTCAAATTGGAAGTGATTGCTTGTTGAGCTGTGTTTTTTTTACATACCTTTTATTATTTTCAAATAATTTGGGGGAGCTTGTGTGTTAAAGTCAACTTAAACACAATAGTATTGAAGGAGATGTCACCAGGCAGCTGCCCTATACTCTTTATAGATGACCAGACTCCCCATTACTGGCTGGTTTATTTTAAATAATAAACGGATTGTGTATTGTTTTTGATTGGCCATCCAAATAACCTACGAGTGAGGGTTCAGTGCTTTAAACTTCATCTTTACATTAACATATTTTCAAGGACAGAGGCAGTGTTTAAATGCAGGGGTTGACCCAAATCCTGGCACACTTACTTATTATTTTAGTTATTTCATCATTGCTCTTAGTGAATTCAATGAGGTAGTAATAAAAGCCAGTATCCAAAGAAAAATCCAGGTTATGCTTTATTTAAATACAACCACCGACAGAAAACAAGTCTCAGCTGCAGCACCTCCAAAGTCAGAATGCCACATCACAGATCATGAAGTAAAGAAATTTTTATTCCATTACCACGACATGCAAGTGTTCTATGAAATCTATGGTCGAACTGGCCTACCCCTTTTGTAGTCTGTGGGGACTTCAATATCTCTGCGGATTTTATAGAATCAGGGATAAATATCCCATATCATGGACGGAAGCCCAGGGTATTTCGTGCTGTAACTTCATTAATCAAAACTCAAGGGATTCTGGATGTTTGGGGCAAGAAGGAGCCTAATAACCCTGGAAATACATATTTTTCCTGTCCTGCTAGAAAGTTTTCTAAACTCGATTATTTCTTTGTATCTGTTATGGAGGCAAATAGGGTAGAAATTAAGAAGGTACCAAAAGTAATTTCTGACCACAATCCGTTGATCCTTCAATACCATATCGATACCCTGATTAGACCACCACTAAGGTGGACTTTCGCAAGAAAGTTACTAGCTGACAGTAAATTTGTTGACCACCTAAATAATTGGGCCCAGAACCTATTTGATACAAATCGCTATAGTACATCTCGTAACATGGTATGTGACTCATTTAAAGCGACTTTAAGAGGGGAGCTAATTAGGTTTGCTGCCAGGCTTAGGAAGGAAATCAAGGTCCATAATGAGAATCTCTTGACTCAATTAGCAGATGCAGAATAACTACTGGTTAGAGCTATAGTCAGGGGGCGGGAGGTCATAGAAACTCAACAGAAAGTTATGGTTATTAAAGCCGAGATAAATCAGTTGATAGCCCAAAGAGCGGCCGATCAATACCAAACAGATAGGGGCTCACTGTACGAAACCGGGGAGCAGGCGGGCAAATTATTGTCTCTCAGAATTAAACAGAAGAATAGTCAAAATGTCATCAACAATATTCGTGAGGGAACCCAGAATTACTCCAAGCCAGAAGAGATCCGAGAAATCTTTAAAAACCACTATCAGGCATTATATAAAGAGGAGACCAGGTCAGATTTCTTTAATACAACCTGGGACGATTTGGGGTCGAAACTGACCGACCAGGACAGACTTGGGTTGGAGGAAAAGATATCAAGGGAGGAAGTTATTGAGGCTATAAGGGACCTAGCAACAGGAAAAGCCGTAGGACCAGATGGCAATCCGTTGGAAGTGTATAAGTGTCTACAAGATGTTATAGTACCCTTATTAGTGGATTTATTTAATGGGATAATTTAATATATGGATACCCCTAATTCATGGAAGGAAACAAACATTGTGGTCTTTCATAAAAAGGGTAGACCTAAGGATGAACCCGGAGCCTATCGACCAATATCCCTCATAAACTCTGATACAAAGATCTATGCCAAGGTTCTGGCTAATAGATTGGGAGGGATCATCGGCGGTCTGGTGTCCCGTCGGCAGCATGGGTTTATCCCGGGTCGGGGAACAATGGACCACGTTAGACGGGTAATTACTTTATTCGATGTGCATGCTGCTGAGGGGGATCGGATGGCGATGATCCTCCTCGACGCCGAGAAGGCATTCAATCGTGTTACTTGGCGATTTTTGTGGGGGATTTTGGTGCGAAGGGGTTTTGGTCCTAAAATAATCAGGGCCATCAAAGCTATGTATCGCGAACCCAGGGCCCGAATCCAGCTGATGGGGGTAGCTTGGAAGAGATTTTAATATCCCATGGGACTCGACAGTGGTGCCCCTGCTCCCAATACTTTTTGCCCTTTATATAGACCCCATGATTCGTAGAATTTTAGGTTATGAGGCAATTAATCCAGTAGTTTGTAGGGGCAACGAGACAAAAATGTTGGCTATGCCGATGATTTGGCTGTAATAACTCCAAATCCAGAAATGGCAATAACAGTTCTTACGGACATGGCTAGGGACTTTGGCAAGTACTCTGGTTAAAGCCTGAATGGAAATAAGACTCAAATAGTGTGCACTAGTAATATGTTAAGACAGGATGGGAGGTGGCTCGACTCAGCAATTTATCTTGGGATCAGGATAACCCCGGCAGTCATTTCAATTATAGAAGAATATTTCGCTCCATTGGTTGCCTCCATTACACAGGAGTTAAAAAGAATAGATACCATTCAACTATCTTTAATTGGGCGAGTAAATGTATTGAAGATGACTATGTTACCAAAATTTCTCTACCTTTTTCGTTCAATTCCGCTTCTGGTTGGTGAGGGGTGGATAAAAAGCATAGAAGCAATATTCTCGAATTTTTTTTATGGTCCTACGGCAAAATTAGAAGGTCCCAAAATACCTATCACTCCCAGAAGAGAGGGGTGGCCTGGTAGCCCCTAATATCAGATTCTACCAGTGGGCATGCCTAATGAGCCAGATGGCTATATTATTTGATACCTCTCCTGATCCCAGTCAGCCTTTAGATCCCCCATCTATCTTTGAACTACTAGTGGGTAGCGATGCTCAGGGGCTGCTGTTACGTCGAACAGAAAGAGGATATTATAATAGAACTAGATATAAAATTATGGATGGAATTTGGACAAATTGGAAAGCTGTCCAGAAGGCATTAGTAATTCCTAAAATAAACTATTATACGCCATTATGGGATTCTAATGTCTTTTCTCAATTCAGTAGTGATAGGATGGGGTCTATATGGGAACAACAAGGAATTAGAACAATGGGGGACATTTTTGATAATGGCACAGGGAAATTACTCACTTTCCTTGATATTCAATTTAAATTCAGTTTTCCTTCTAGTCACGCGTTTAAGTACCTTCAGATTCACCAAACAACGTAAGGGATGAGACCACGTATCCATCCAGGTGGTTAAATTAAAGTAATTGAGTATCTGTTAGAAGGCGCAGCTCGAATTAAAATAATTTATAAAGCTCAAATAGACTCGATACAAGACAATATGGATAAAGTAGAATCTTCATGGATGACGAAATTAGGGGATCCAGATTTCGACTTAGATAAAGCTCTAGAATTAGCGAATAAAGTATTTCGCTCTACCAATTTAAGGGCACAACAATATAAAGTCCTCTTTAATCTGTATTTTACCCCGGCCAGGCTTTTTCAATGGGGCAAAAGGGAGGACGACAAATGTCCAAGATGCCAGGACGGACCTGCCGACCTAATCCATATGTTCTCTCAATGTGAAAAGATGAGGGGAAACTGTGTAGAGATTGAGAAATTTTTGGGGCTGCTAGGTATTCATGTTAACCTGTCCCCTACACCTATGATATCTGGTTTTGGTAATAATCTTGATCTTGAATGTGATAAGGAGGCCTTTGTGTTTATATGTTTGGCAGTCCTTCGGATCCTGGTGTCAGCAGGATGGAAGGATAATACTGCACCTACTTTTCAGATGTGGCTAGTTAGGCTGCTAGGCATTCGCAACATTGAAGCTGCCCTCTATAAAAGAAGGGGAAGAAAGATGAGGGAGTGGGGCCTTTCTGTTTGGGATCCCCTCGCTGTGTGGAGAAAAAACCCCTTGAAAAGTTATTAATGTGTTGGTGTATATATATGAATTTATCCTCCAAAGTTTATTTTATTTTTATCCTCATACTAAGTTACTATGAAATGTATTTTTTATGATCCATCAATATATAATCAATTTAACTTTTAACGTCTTGTAGATTAAATGTTTTTCTATGAATTAATGAATTTAATGTATCGTACCAGGTATAAGAATCAATAAATAAAAAAAAATTTAAAAAAATCTATGATTAAGCATGCAAATAAATTACAAAACATCCCCTTTACAAAAGTCATGGAAATAACAGAACAAACACGTCTCAATGTAATGACCAAAGCATAAGAAAAACAAAGAGCAAAAGAACAATGAGAAAATTCAACGTAGCAGTATATATATAAACAAAACATAAGAAAAATTGGAAGACACTAAATTCCAATATAAAACATAATCCTTGAATTTCACAGGTACATGCCTGAATCTAGTTGAACTAGTTGAACTATCATTGTTTGCACCTCTATCCATAGACGCACAACTAAGGTCACTAGTTGTACGTTGAGTCTCAAAAAATTTAACCAACCAAGACATACTCCAGGTTCAACCATTGTACAAAGTTTAAAAAAAATCTTAATTGCTGTGATGACAAAAGGGCCAAGAAAATTAGACTAACCTTTGTGACCATGCTTGTTTTTTTTACCAAAACACCATCACCCAGATTCCATTTCTTCTCCCTCACTGACATTATGTCATCATACCACAATATGTACTTCTGCTGGTACTCTGCAAGTTTACTTCTCCTCAGCTCTTCAGTCACAACATTGTCCTTCCAAACAGGAAGCCATAATGGATATAACTTAGAATTTGCTATCCTCCCCCTCAAAGCTTCAAAAGGCGACTACTGAGAAATAGCATTAGAAACTGTGCGGTGTGCCTACCAAGTTTCTCTTAACACATTCCTAAAGGAAACTCCAGAATCGTGTGCCCGTGTAGCACAACTCTTGACGACCCTATTCATCCTTTCCGTGAGGCCATTGGCCTGTGGAGAATATAAAGCATCTTCTGATGAATAATGCCTAGATCTTTTAGAAAAGTATGCATCCCATGGGAGGTGAACTGCACCCCATTGTCAGTGACTAAATAGTTGGGAATGCCTTCTGAGGCAAAAACATCTTTTAAAAACTCAATCACTGACCTCGAATTGACAGTACTCATGCACTTGGAAACCACCCACTTTGAGGTGTAGTCCACTAAAAGAACAACAAACTTCTCTTGAGAAGGCATTAATTCAAAAGGGCCCATTATATCCAACACCAACTTGGTCCACACAGCATCAGGTACTTCTACAGGAGAAAGAGGAACATTACTGGTCACATGAGACTAATCATTAATAGCACACAAATGACAGTCTTTGACAACGTTTTCTACCATTTGATCCATTCCTGGCCACCAATATCTCTCTCTGACCCGTGCTTTTGTAAGACTTCTTCCCAAATGTCCTTCATGGGCTAAGTTTATTACCTTATCCTTGAGCTCATCAGGTGGAACCACCCTATCACCTCTCATCAGATTTTCCTGGCAAAAGGTTACATCATCCCTTACAGTCGAGAAAGGTTTCAAAACAGAATCAAGATCTTTGTAATTTGGCCAATGCTTGGATATAATCTCTTTAAGAGAGACAAATACTTTATCATTAGCAGTGCAAGATGACCACTCTTCCTTGAACAATGAATTCTCCATCAACCTCTTCCACATGTTCAGAGTCCACCGGCAAACTTGACAAGCAGTCAGCAGATTTATTACTCAGGTCTGATATGTACTGTACACGGATATTAAATTCCTGAAGACTTTAACTCCATCTCTTAAGTCTAGGAGTCATGTGGTCACTGTGATGACATTAGAAAATCTGAACAAGGGGCCGATGGTCATATTTTACCATAAACGGAATCCCCCATAAGTAAAACTTGAAGTGTTATATTGCCCAAAACATCAGCGCTTCTCTCTCAATACAAGAGTAGTTCACTTCAGCTTCCCTAAGGGCTCTGGAGGCAAAGGCTACTACTTTTTCTTCCCCATCTACAACTTGGGAAACTACCGCCCCAAGACCCTTGAGACTGGCATCAGTTGTAAGGATAGTTCTCAGTTTGGTATCAAAGTGACCCAATGTTGGCATCGATACAATCTCAGACTTGACCAAATTGAAAGCTATCTCACATTCTGGTGTCCAGACAAACTGTGCTCCTTTTTTTAGTAAAACTCTGATTGGCTCACCTACGCTTGCAAACCTTTCCACATATATAGAGTAGAACTCTGCCATTCCCAAAAAGGACCTAACTTGCTCCTAGTCTTCAGGTCCAGGGGCTGTGACAATGCCCTCCGCAAGCTGTATCTTTGGCTGTATACCCTCACCTGAAATGACGTGACCGAGATAAGTGTAATAGATTTCAGTCCAATGCGGCATTTATCCTTCTTTACTGTGAGTCCCCTCTCCTTCAACTTACTGTAAACAGATCACAAAACATTCTCATGTTCACTTTCATTCTTACCATAAGCTAAAATATCGTCCTGAAAAAATAAGACATTAGGTACGTTTCCAAGAATCATTTTCATTATTCTCTGAAAGCAGGCTGCCGCAGAGGCTAACCGGAAAGGCATTTTCAAAAATTGATATGCGCCCAAGGGAGTGACAAAAGATGTTAAATGCCTGGAATTCTTTTGAAGCTTGATCTGATGATATGCGGACGACAGGTTCAAAACACAAAAAATGTTAGCCCCCTTCAACAAACTTATAGACTCTGATATATTAGGAAGGGGCTGGCGATCTACCCAGATCCATTCGTTCAAACTGCGCAAGTCCACACACATTCTCACAGCAGAACCACCATTCTTGGGTGCCAAAACACTGGAGATAACCATTCTGAGGCTTTGTTCTCTTCAATCACACCCAATTTCAACAATTTTTCAAGCTCAAGTCTTAACAGCTCGACCATCAAATTGGGCACTCTCCGTACCTTATGTACACAGGGTTTGGCTGAATTCTTTAAAATGATCTGATGCTCAAAACCCTTGAGGCAACCAAGGGCATCTGAAAACACCTCAGGAAAATCTTGCAGCATCAATTGACAAGACTTGTCTGTGTGGATTCTCACACACTATATCCATCAATATGACATGATCTTCTGGGTTCTTGGCATTGGGATTTAGAAGTATGCCCAAGTCACGTTGATGTCTCCAACCCAGAAGGTTACCTAATCTCACAGCCACATAAACCTTCCCCACAGTCTCCTTCCCCTTGTACACAATGTTTGCTGTCCCATACCCCACAATATTTACACGGGACCCCCCATAACTAAGAAGAGAGATGTCTGGGGAAAAAAGCTTTACATTTTCAAGTCCTACAACTTCATTCCTTATTTTGTTCCCAATTAAGGTAAATGGGGAACCTGAATCAGCCATAACGTAGAATTTGTTACCATCAACAGAAATATTGCAAAACGGCATAACAATTTTTTCAGAGTCAACATTGCCATCATCCTCATAAATACTTGAAATAACTAGTGTGGCTAGTGTCAGAAGTGCTTTCCATTGCACAACCTTTCTTTGAGGATTTGCAAACACAGGCATAATGACCTTTGATCCCACAGTTAATACACACTGACTCCCTAGTATAACAATTGGGAAAACTAGACGAGTGAGAGAAACTGCCACATCTGTAACAGTGCACTCTTTGATTGTCACTACTATTCCTCTCACAATCAAAGGAAAATTGTTGGCGTAAATCACGTACGTTACGTGGTTGAACATCTCTGCTCAAGGTGGTGTGTGATTGAGTGTTCTTGAAAACATTCTTATTCTTTGTACCTAAAGACACTTTGGCAATGTTGTCAGAAAACTCATCTCCTATGTCACAATCCGACATGGTGTGCACAGCATCCTGACTTTTCTTTGTGCCTTCATTATGAACTTGGCTACTATCCTCACGATTGTTCCTCATATCTTTCACCCAAGAGGAAGTATTTTTAAGATCTTCTAAAATCGCAATGGCCTCAGACAACGTGGGATTTTTGGATAAGAGTTTTTCTTGCACCCTTGAGCTGTTGGTGCACCTTACTAGCTGATCTCTCACAAGAGAATCTGACAGTTCACCAAACTCACATGTACGTGCCAAAGTTTTTAAAGAAGCAACGTAAGTTCCCACAAGTTCCGTAGAACCTTTGATTCTTGTGAAAAACCTATGACGCTCCAAAACCACATTGATACGAGGTCCAAAATATCATTCTAATATAGTCGTGAACATTTCATATACATCTGTGGGCTCGCCATCGCCATTACCAATAGTAATGAGGTCCATGCTGTCATAAATATTTCTGCCTTTCACACCTAAATTAGGTAGTAAAATGGCTTGCTTCCTGAAGGGAGAAAATGTTTCTCCCCAATTGCCACTATATACGAATCAAATGAATTCCTCCACCTCTTCCACGGAAGGATAGGCTCTCCTTTTTTAGACAAAAACACTGGAGGTTGAGACAAGCTGGCAGAACTGGCCATATGTGCTGCTTTTCACACAGGAGTCTAAATTAGAAATTCTTAGTTTCAAAAATAAAATTCTCACTGTAAATAAAACTATCAAAAGTGTGATGACTGTGAAAATTGTAAGAATGGTGATCTTTCAACCCCGTAGACCGAATCGCACTGTCTTCACGATGTAAGATCCAATGTTGCAATCCACCTCTTATTATGAGATTTACCCGGTAAATCTGAGTGCAGCCCAATCCAAAATGGCCACCACGTTACGTGACGTGCCGTGTGCAGCAATGTGAGCGTGAATGTCAAACTCAGAATGAAGGCACTCGGGGTGGAATGGAAAGGAGAAGACGTCTCACGGAACGCGGAACGCGAACATCATGCAGGGTGCGCAAAGGCACGTGATGGCAGGAATTTGAAAGTAAGCAAGTAACTGCCATTTACTTTTCTTTTATGTGTAGGTCCAGATGAAAAAAAAAAACAATGAAGTCCAGATTTAATAGATGCGCTCCAGTGATGATTATGGTGTTGGGGAGAGCATGCATTCTGAATTGCCAACAAAATCCAAATTCTTTATGTCCTTGTTGGACTTGGCCCTTCTGGCAGGGTAACCCCCGAACTTTTTGCACTCTCCTAGCCTGTTTGGGTAACCCCAAAACTTTCTGTAACCTGGTGTTGGTGATTTTAGGCCTCTGTGCACTTTTTCACTCTGGCCCAGTGTAAAGTGCGTGTGCTCTCTGTGTATGTGTGGTGAGAGTGGCCTGCCCTCCCCTCGGAATGCATAGGGATATGTGTGTCCATGGTAGTTCCTGAAATGTGGGGAGTACAGGGGCGAGTTTGGTATGTGTGAACATGTGAGGATAAATGCTGTGCAATGGTGTGTGCAGATTGATTGTGGCTAGTGGAGGAGTGTCACTTTTAGAAGTTGGCATTTTTGTGTGCAGTGTGATGTGAATTGCCTGTCTGGCTTGTGAGTGACAGGGGCGGACTGGCGTGCTTGGCTCCAGGAGCCATGGTGAGTCTGTCCGGTAGTGAATAAGGAGATCTCTATGTAGATGAGAGGGAGGAGTTGCACCTGGAACCTGAATAGGGCTGTGCCTTCCCTCCACAATGCTGGCTCCACCCCCTTTGGTGCGTCTGGGGTCCCTGCCCTGTCATGTGAAAGGGAGAGGGGGGCTGAGCAAAACAAAGTGTTCAGGAGCTCCCCATACCCAGTTGTAGCGGGTTCTCCCATTGCCTGCACCTTGTAGACAAAGGAAAATGCCATATAAATATAGGGGCTGTGTCCCCATGAATCTGCTCTGATTCTGGGTCCTGAACCTGTGGAGTGTGCTGCTGCTGGAGTCCAGGGGGGGTTGCTGCCAGGAGGGCTTGCCTCCCTGGGCCCTGCAGTGCCCTTTATTCCTTTCAGGACTGATTGGTCTACAGAGCCCCTTCCCCTATGGGGACTTACTTTGGATGGTCCTTGCGCCCTGTGAGCGTCTTGCTTTATATTTCCAGGAACGCAGTGGTGGCCTTGAGGAAGCGTTCCTGATTTTGACCTGCAGCGCTGGGCTGCGATCCTCTTCGAGGGAATCCCGACGTTGGGATTCCCCCGCTTTCGCCAACTCCGCAGCGGGTGCCCATCCCACATCATGGCCGCATCTGAGGTGGTGCTTGTAACAGGTGCCCACCCCGCTTATGGCCACTTATTTGCGTTTATTTGCTGAGCGCCGCATGTCACCTGACTTGTGTGCTTGTGGGTTGGGAGCGGGTGCCAACCCCGCGTTCAGGAAGGTATTTTAGATCGCCGAGGGAGCCTACCCCTCCTTTGCCGCCACCGTGATTGCCGCTACAGTCCAGCCCGCGGCCGCCCCGGAAGTCAAGCAAGACTGCCTGTGACGGGGCGGGACCACGGCAGGACCGGAAGAAGGAGGCGGTAGCCGGGAACCTCACTAGCTCCATACTAGAAGTCCCGGTCCCGAGACGGGGGACCGGGTGAAGAATGGCGCCGAGGTGAGGCGGAGCTCCCAGAAGGTGGGAGAGCCCCGCAGGTTTCTGAGCTTGTTTTTGTTGGCTCTGCACAAGTTACTACTGCTAACCGGTGCTAAAGTGCTTGTGCTTTCTCCTTTAAACATGGTAAAATTGGCTTACATCCAATCGCACATTTAATTTACTTATACGTTACTAGTAAAAAGCACCTACATATTATGTATCCAGGGCCTGTAAACTAATTGCTCCAGTGGGACTGGATCACTATCATGCGACCCACTTAAGGAGCCTTTAAAAACATGTCTCAGACCTACCATTGCAGCCAGTGGTCCATATTCACAAAGGTAACCTTACACTTTTGTGTAAGGTTACAATTTTTTGCAGTTCACAAAGCAATTTTACAATCTGTATCTTTGCGACTGCCTATCTTTTGTTGTGTGGTGTCTCTGCCACAAGTGCAGAGGCTGTGCGGTTGTTAAGATACTACTCATTATTGCAAGGCTTACCTCTCCATAGGATAACATTGGGTTACTTTATTACATGTAATAAGTGATAGATTTTGTGTGGGAGCTGGTAGGAATATCATGTGTGTTGTCTGAGGAACTATATTTTTAAACCCTCTTAACTGTAAAGTTGAATTGTAGGTCATATGAGAAAACCATCCTTTTTGCCCAGAGCTCCCCCATTTTTTGAATGATACTGGTAGTTACTGACTCTGAATGTGCTCTGGGTTCTGCTAACCAGGCCCAGTGCTCCGTTAAAAGGTATATGGTATTTAGGTGTAGTTACAATTAGTACTGACAACCTATTTGTAAGTCCCTAGTATATGGTAGGACATACAGGTTAAGAGGCCCAGTAGATTTAATACGCTTAAGAGTGCCCTATTGTGGTGCCTGCTGTCATTTTAAAAGCCATCCCTGCTTTAAAGTAAAACAAAGTCCAACTTTGACGCTGGATTTAAAGGTACTTCCAAAGTCTTAAACTACTTTAGTTTTTTTTTCCTTTCATTTTTTAAAATTTGTTAATTGAAAGAAAAAAAAACAAGAGGAAAAAAACCAGTCATACACAGCCTTACGCCTACAACCGTGGGGCCGGCGGCTATACTTTAGAATACCATTTACACAGCTATTAAGCCAACATTCCGGGGGGCAGGCAGTGGGTCATATTTAAGTTATCACTGAAGCAATATTCAAATCTTATTTAGTGGTGTACAAATACATAACAGTCACCTTAAAAGCTTGCATGGTCACTGCCCTCAGGCATATGTTCAGTCACTACAAAGACAGAACTGCTAGTGCAAACCTACGGCACCGGCATTCGCGATATCCCCCTTACCAATCTTGCATGGGGCGAACTTTTCTCTCCCCTGCCCTGACAGCATGGTAAGTATGTCTGAGCACCCCTCAGCTGCAGCTTGGTAATTAGCACTACCACAAATTAGCCTCTTGCTCCCCATTAAGGGGCAAGGGTGCTAATAGTATCTTCCGGTCCTGTCGTCCCTACAACTGTTTCTCCATTATTGTTAAGTCGATAAGCTGTGTATAGCCCCCAAAAATTCTTAGGTCTACTCCGTGGCAGGAGCAACTCCCTTAAAGACTCTGATTGTGTGCAGCAATAAAGCATTTCGTGCGACCACTGCAATAAGGTGGGGGGGCCTCTCATCCAGCACATTGCAACCCTGCGCTTTGCCATGAGCTACCCCATGTCGACAAGCCTGCGTATTGCCTCATAAACTACTTTACTTTTACATAGAAGCCATCCCTAAGGTCGGATCAAAGGTTGGGGGCCATGTTAAAATAAGCAGGGACATTATAAATGATGTTTTATATGCCCTGGTGATGGAAAATCTGGCAATTTCATTTTTCCCAATTATATTAAAAATGTTCCCTAGACTAACATGGGAAGGCTTAACTTAACATTAATAAAGTCTGTATTCTGACAGCAGTGAGCTAAAATAATACTTCAAAGGGATAATGTAATAGCTTAAATAAATCTAGCAACTTGCCACGGTTGGATTTTTCATAACTATCACAGGAAAGAAGTTATAGAAATGCTTTCCTAAAGTTACACAATTCAGCCCTGTACAAAGCTCTCCTGATTGGCCAGCATTTGACAGGCTGAGCCAAGTTGTCCTAATGAGGTGTGAAGTGGCGTAACTGAGACAAAGGAGAACTCTGGTAAGAGGAGATCTTGTGCTTGCAGATGCCAGGACAGGAAGTGGTCTGGGTAGCCAAACTTGTCTTCAATGGGAAAAAGACAGTGAGGACAGGACCAGGCCTGCCCCAGAATCCTGCACCCCCAGCCAGATGGGAGCGCCTATAATGGAGAGGGGCTGGAAGGGGAGTGTAGGGGAAAGTTAGCTGCAACTGTCGGTGGGTTTAGCCAGACCTTAAGTTCCATGATAGATTTTTTTCCATTTTGATTTCTGTGGAACGGTACTTTCTGGACAAGAAAATGGCACTCTTCAGGGAAAGTGATCATTACAGAGGGTGGCACCCTGTACTCCATTGGTCAGAGGTGCCCCCTTCTCGCTGGCCCAGATATCTGGACAAATATGGGATAGCTGCCCAGCAGCTCGGATCCCTGCTTGGAAATAACAAGAAGAAGGGCTGCCATGCTGAACCCCTAGTATGCACCAAAGAGGACTGCACTCCTAAGGACTGCATTTTCTGCAAACTCTGGGCTTCACGAAAGAGGATTTCCTTTGCTTTAAACGTTTGAGCAGTGCACTTCCTCACAACAATAGATACAAAAGAGCTTCAAGAAGTCACCTACACTATCTCCACCAAGACAAGACTAGATAACCAGCGTCCAGTGGACTTTTAAGGTTGTGTCCAGGTGCATTGTGGAAATTGTAGTTCCAACGCTCCAAGGAGCAACTCAGAGCTTCTGGAACCTTAGATGGTGCTGTGGCTCTCAAAAGGATCTTCTGGAAGATCCAGAAGTTTGACCAAATTGGAAACATTCTGGTAAAAAGCTCCGTAAGTTGACCGATGAGTAGTCAAGAGTCAAGCCGGCAACGTTAAAATGCGACCCAGCCTGAAATCCAGGTTAGCCCTGCTCAAAGCTCTGGAGCTCTTCGCCATTGACGATGATAACCAAGACCTCTGGAAGCCATTGAGTGGAATCAAACTGCCATCATCGAAGTTCAACCTAACCTGGTAAGGAGCCAAATTCGACGTCGAGAGAAAACACTCCAAAAATATTACTAAGTCAGAAGATAAAAACTTGATGAGTTTAATCTTAGTAGACACCACTCATTGATTTGGTTTCCCCATGCACAACACTGTGCAGCAAATGTGGTTGTTGCATTGCATTTTATGAAAAATAAGCACATTTGTGCCTCTGTTTTCATTCACTTAACACTTTTATGTGGTGACAATCTGTAATCACAAATCTTTTCCAGTATGGCCATTTTCGCACTGCTAGAAGAGGTAACAATCATTTGCAGACACTCTTTTAACTTCATATTCAGCAGCTCCTCCATCTCAAATTGTCTCAGCATTATTCATTATGAGTTACAATGTCTAAACTCTTTTCGATCCTTCTTAATACAAATAAAATCTTTTTTTGTTTTTTAGTGAGTCACATAGATTCTTTTGTACCAACAGGTGCTTCAAATTAGTAGAAATAATATAGCAGATTCATTTCCTAAACATTTTAAAACAAAAAGCAAAAGCAAAAGGAAAGGAAGTTACAGTCTAGTTCATCGAGGATAAGGAACATTTTTAACAGAATTACTATTCAATGAAAAAGCTGGCTCAGATATTCCCAAGGCAATGTTAACCTTTGACCCCTTTAGCCTTAAATATGTCTGCTTCCTATTCATAAATTTGACTAAACCCTGACCACCATTCTAAAGCAGTAAGGGATATAGGGTCGATCCAGGCTGTGCCAATGCGCAAATAAGCAGTAGCAGTTGCGACAATGGTCGAGTCTCTGGGGTAAGTGGCAAATGTATATGCCATCATAATTTCTTTCTTAGTTAGCTGCACGTTATACCCTAGATGAAGCGAGAGATGTTCAGAGATGACAGCCCAAATATTTTTAAGCAAGGGGCACTATGCAAACCTATTAACAATGTCAGCAGAGTAGTCCCACACCTGGAGCAGCTTATCTTATTATTAAATGTTATCCCGGACCCTCTAAATATCTTCTCTGCTGTATAGTAAAGCTTGCATATAGTTTCAAATAGTTGCATTTTAAGATTAACAAAAAAAGATCAATTTAGGATGTCAAATGCATTGGTGATATCAATGCAGAGCAGTTTACTACACTGTGCCGCAAGCAAAAGTTACCAGTTTTCCGGATATGGAATCATAATGAAAAAAAAATATTATGAATGATAGTTTACCTAAAGTTGTATAAAAACATTGCAGTATAGCCGAGTTGTCTGATTCGACTAACTTTAGCTGCCTGCGTAAGAGATAATTGTGAATCTGTAGGTACTTAAAACAAGCATTGGCATAGCCAATAGATTTCGGCTTTGGGACCTTATAAGTGTTTTGCCAGAGCTATTGGCTTTGCCAATGGGTTTAAACTATGTTGTAGAGCAGTCCAGCTGCTGTACAGCATGTTGAAAAGTTATAATAAAGTGACTGGGGTGAAAAGAAAATATAGGGCAAAATGGAAACATACATCTAAAAGTATGGTTGGATGAATGCACGCTCAAAATACTGGATAAATGGATGGGTGGGAGGAAAATGGATTGATAGATAGATGAATGGATTAAAAATAGCATATAATGATGTTCTGGTGAATGCGTATGTGGACATTTTCTTTTAAAAAATAGGTATAGCACCCAAAGTGACAACATTGTGTACAATGTAATTGCCGGATATCTGGTGTGGGGCCTTAATGGCCAAAACAACACACGCTTAAAGGTCACAGGGCATTGGAGGTGAGCTCGCGGGAAATTAATGTTTTTTCACCACTTTTCCATCACCCTAAAGTTAATTAAGTTAATAAAGTCAATTTAGTGTTGGATTGGCTTGAAAAGTGAAATGTGGACATGTTAAGTTGTAATATGGGGTGATGTCATACAGAAAGGCACTCTTTAAGTAGTTTTGCTTGATAATAGTCTTGCTATGCATGAATGCTGATGTTTTGGGCAAGTTAACGAAAAATCCCCAACCTTAAGAGTTTGGAAAACTTGCGAAAGTATGTGGCATAACTGTGCATAAATAGCAGGTGGGGGTGTTTAAAGCAAACAATGTCGCTGTCTGCATGTCTTCACTTCATGCAGGATTATGTTTTAATCCAGTTTTAAATAGCGCAAACTCGACACAAAAGTATTGGAGCCCTTTCATAAACACTAGTTACATTACACTCAGATTAAAATGTGAGAAGGAAGACGCTCTTTGGTGTAAACTTCGTGAAGCAGCTAAGAGTGGTCGAACTAAGACCTTCTGGTCATTAATCGGGGAGGGTTGTGGGGTGAGATCCAGACCTTCTCCGATATCAATAAATGAGCAGACTTGGGTAGACTTTGTTCAGGGTCTATATAGTAGTAATGGTGAGGAGCTTGACCTTAATAAATTGCAGGAAGATCTATTTCCTTATGATCCTCCTTCTGAATTAGAAATTGAAGCCGCAATTAAAGCTCTCCGCTCGTCCGGTGCCTTAGGCCCAGATGAAATTCCAATTTCAGTATTGAAAACCCATAGTGCCTTATGGGGGAAAATTCTATACCCTGTATTTAAAGCTTGTTATATTAAGGGCATTGTTCCACATTCTTGGAAAGGGAGCTTGTTAATCCCTATCTACAAAAAGGGCGTCAGGGATTTACCCGAAAACTATAGACAAATAGCTCTCCTAGACGCCATAGGCAAGGTTTTCACCAAATGTCTATTGAATTCTATAAATGACTGGGTGGCCATGTCCGCAATTCTCCCCCTAGAGCAGACCGGCTTTAGAAAACAACACGGTACCTTAGATAATCTGACCGCTCTCCAAATTTTAATCGAAAAATATGTCACAGTCCGTAGAGGAGGTATCTATGGAGCATTTATTGACTTCTCTACGGCCTTTGATAAGGTGGATAGAGTTTTGCTTTGGAGTAAGCTAATAAAGTTAGGAATGCCCCCGAGCTTATTGAAACTAGTAATGGCACTCCATACGGACACCTGGTGCAGAGTTTTAATGGGTGGTGATAGAGGACTTTCCAGAATAATATCTACCAATAATGGGCTTAAACAGGGCTGCCTGTTGGCGCCCCTGTTATTTTCCCTATACATTGCTGACTTACCAAAAGCTATATTATCTACTAGCAATGGTATTGCCCCTGTACTAGGGGGATCACCCATTGCATGCTTAATGTATGCCGATGATATTTTAATTCTGGATCTCACCCCAAAGGGCTTGAATAGTCGTTTGGAAGGTTTGAACTCCTACTCCGAGGCCCATTTCTTAAAAATTAATACCTCAAAAAGTAAAATAATGTGCTTCTGTGGAACGAGAAAACCTAAATATAACGATTATTACTGGTCTGTCGGGGGTGAGAGACTAGAAGTAGTTAAATCCTACCCCTTTCTTGGGAAGATAGTCACGAGTAATCTTTCAGAAAAAACCCATACAGAGAAAAGTGGTAGGAAAGCTCTCGCTCAAGGGAAGAGTCTTATCTCCTTATACAAAGCGACAGGTCGGAGGCATTTTTCCATATTACTCGAAGTCTATCGGGCAAAAATCCCCGTATCCCTAATCTACGGATTGGAAATAGTGGACATGGCATGCTGGAAATTCTTGGATTCTATTGAAGGAAGAATTCTTCGTAATCTAGCTTCTGTAAATACTGCAAGCTCTACGTCTTCGTTAAGACAAGAATTTGGATTGCGTAGTGCACGGTCCCAGGCAGTAGCGAGTGTGGTGCGTTGGGTTTTTAATATAGCTGAAGGAAAGCCTGGCACCCTGAGGTTTCAAATAAAAAATGAGTTGTTGGGTTCCTATAATGTCTATTCCTCTATCGTAAGGAACTTTAGACAGGCAACTTCTTTACTACAGATAGATGAACAAAGTCTTTTTACATTATCAGCTCCCCAACTAAAGCTATCCTTAAAGACTACGTCTTGGGAGTTGAGTTTTAGAACTGACAGTATGATCCGAAAATCTAAGAGAGGAATGTTCCCCTTCGGCAACTCTTGTGAAATTAAAAAACTTCAGCCATATTTAGGTTGGAATCTTCCTCATGCAGTTAGGCGATTTATTCTTTTGTTGAGATATGATTTACTCCCATTAAATTGTTTATTGTTTAAATGGCATGGTGGTACAGATATCTGTGATTTTTGTAAACTTAATTCCCAGGATCTATACCATGTTGTTTTTGTTTGTCCAGCCCTTATGGTTCACAGACGTAAATGGTTAAAACCCTTGTGTTTTCAGTTGGGTATTTTTACTGCTTATGATTTTATTGTAGCTATGTTTAATCCCCCAAACGAAATGTTTTGCTTTAAATTGTTTTCTTTTTTCAAATGTTTTTTAACATTGTACTGATATATATATATTTTTTTTTTCTCTTCTTTTTGATTATGTACTTAATGTCGTTTTTTCTTTTTATTGACAAACTGTTATGTGGATCTCGACAGAGTTCCGTTATCATAAATAAATAAAACTTGAAACTTGAAACTTACACAAGAATGTATTATTTTTTTGGGTAAAATCACCAACTTTAAGAGTTTGGAAAACTTGCGAAAATATGTGACATAACTGTCTTTAAATAGCGGGTGGGTGGGGATTTTGAAGCAAACACTGTCACTGTCTGCATGTTTGGTATTTGTTTTTTCTTCATAATAATTTGTGTTATTTAATGTGTAATGTTTTTGTTATGCACGTTTAGCCATACTGTGGCTGAAATTAAGCCCCTTCGAAAACAGTGTGGTAAAGAGCTGGCAGTGGAAAGAACAGGCTTTGGGGGGGATGCACAAAGTTATGGCTCCGCACCCTTCTAAAAAATCAAATATACTTGTATTTTTAGATAACAGTCATTGTACAGTGTTCTTCACCATTTTGAAGATCCACATTCATTTTCCCGAAGTTAAGTCAGTAACAGGCTTTGGAAGTTTAAAACTTGATCTTTATTCAATTTCCTTTTTTAATCGAAATAGCCAACGCGTTTCGTCCGTTACCGGACTTCTTCAGGGCACAACAAGTTTATAATAATCCAAGGTGCATGAACCTGTCGATAATCAATTCAACCCAGGTAGTATTAAGAATTGCCTATAAATTCTTTTGGCAATATAGAGGAGAAGTTTGTTTTTCGATCGATAAACGAAAGTATAACCTCAGCAGTGCGCGTGTCGTCAATCATGTGGTCATCTGGTTCGACGGTGGCATGGGAGTGTTAGGAACTAATCGTAAACAAAGGGCTCAGGGCTATGGGGAAAGAGGAATAAAAGAGGAGGGCTATGTCTGGCTTATGTCTGGCTTAAGTCATACTGGTCCCGCTAATCTGTTTCCCGCTGACACTTGTAACAACAGCATTGTAATGTAACTGCGGGGAAGACATTACATCCTTAGACATCTAGGGCCATATGTATCATACTTCCGTTTTGCGAATTCCAAATAGCGAATTTTAAGGAATCGCTATTTGGAATTCGCAAAACGGTATGTATGTACAAAATCGCTATATAATAGCGATTCCTTACCATTCCTAATTTGCGATTAGCTAATTGCTAATCGCAATTTACCCATTCATTTCTATGGGCCAGGAGGCCCATAGGAATGAAGGGGCAATTTGCGATTAGCAATTTGCTAATCGCAAATTAGGAATTCTTCCAAGGGTGCAGGGGTGTTTCAAGAACACCCTGCTGCACCCCTGAAAAAGACATTTGGGGGCATATGGCGCACATACATGCCCTAAGGGCATGTATGGGCGTCATTTGGCCCCTTTTGTTTTTTGGAAAAAAGCTTTTTGAAGAGAATTCGCAAATTACCACCAACTAGAAGTTGGTGGTAATTTGCGAATCCTTAATGGCATTTTTTGAATATTTTTTGTTTGATACATTGCATTTAAGGAATCGCAAAATTTGCGATTCCTTAAGTGCAATCACAAAATAAGGAATAGCAAATTTTGCTATTCCTTATTTTGCATCAAACATGTTTGATACATACCATTTGTCTAATTAGCATTCGCAAAGGCCGAAATTCGCAGAATTTCGGCCTTTGCGGATGCTAATTAGCTTGATACATATGGCCCTAAGGCCACAGGCACTTCTTAACAAAATGCAAAGTAAATGCAGAGAAGCCTCAGACATAATATTTTAATAAAAGTACAGTGAAGCGTCACCTTCCACGTAATTACAAAGTTATAATAAAGCAACAATTTTAAGCATGCCTAAACATCTAAAATTTAGTTTAAAGCAGTGTTTTGTTTTAAAACAAATGTAAAAATGTTTAGTGCATGTTTCCTAATGTTTATTTGTATGCTTTTGTTTTGTGTTTTAGACACTTGAATGATTTTCAACACACATTCTCGTCTGTTAAATAGTTGTGTCAAATTATTGTGTATAAATAGCGGGTGGTGGGGCTTAAGGCAAAAACTGTTGCTGTCTGCAGGTTTGCACTATTATGTTTTTATCCGGTTTTAAATAGCGCAAACTCCACACAAAGGTATTGGAGCCCTTTTATAAGCACCAGTTACGTTACAGAAGGATGCATTGTTTTTAGGTTTCGCCTGGGGCACGGAGCTTTAGCTCCGCACCCAGGAGAAATCTTATGTCTCTACAGTGTACTGCTTAGTCCCGCCCTCTGTTCCATTGGCTAGCTCCATAAATGGAGGCTAGCCATTGGAACAGAGATCTGTCCGTCATGGCGGACCAGATTCGTGGGCGTTCCTGCATTTTTTTCCCTCTCCACCCTTTTCGCATTGTCATCAAGCCTGTGGGCGGGGTTTATTTTTTTTTTTAGTCAGTTTCGTTTGGTCATTGTGCGGCCGATCTCCGCCAGAGGAAGTCCAGGTTCAGGTGAGTGCTGGCCATTCCCGCCCCCCCTCCCGCTGTCCGTGTGCCTCCCCGCCCCCCTCCTGCTGTCCGTGCACCGTTTCTGCCCCCCCCTCCCGCTGTCCGTTCCCGCCCCCCCCTCCCGCTGTCCGTGCGCCGTTCCCCCCCCCGCTGTCCGTGTCCTCGTAGGTGCTTGTTGTCAGTGTGGTCGGACAGTCTCTTGTTGTTATGTGTCTCGGCGAAAGGCAGCCCATAGCCAGACCATACCACTTCTGCTTGGGAGAGGGGAGCATTTCCTGCTGAAGCACAAAGATGTTTACAATGTCTTGTGTGTTTTTAATAGTCGCCGCTTCGTGCGCATGCTCTCTCTGCTGTATATCGCGTCAGTCTCCTGCCCACTCCTTGGAGGTCTTCCCTTTCGTCACCGATGAAACTCACCCCTCCCCCCCCAAAAATGCCCTTTCTGTTGCTGCTTGGGAGAGACCGGCATGCTGGCTTCTCCCATGTGTGCTCAGCAGCAGCTGACGCCTGTAGTGAATGCGTGAGCGCCGAAGCTTTACTGCTTTAAGCACTGAATGCATCGGCTCTGGTCAAACTAGGCTTTAACACTGACCGTGACCCGCCCCCAAACACCTTGGGCTGCCTCGCGAGCCTTCCCGTGTGAGGGCTTGTTTCTTTGGCGTCTACTTTTCGTTTTTTGCTACCCTTAGTCTGGCTCTCTAATATAAAACAGAAGTAGAGGTGCGTGAAGTCGGGGGGGGGGGAGCGTTCTGGGCGTCTAATGGAATTAGTGGAACGTTCGAGTGCGATTTGTACCGGAAAAGTAGCCACAAGCTCCTCGAGCTAAGTGGACAATTAGTTTTGTTAGGTTGCGATTGGAGGCCTGGCCCTTTGTTATCAGAAGACAGTTATATATGCTCGAATGGTTTAACTATATACAGACTGGAGTGGCAATTATTTACCTTAAGTTTGTGTGGGGTCTGATCTCGGCAAACCATCAAATCTGACCCTTGGGTGGAATGATGGAGTTGTTTTTATATATTTTGTTTTTTTATTTTTATTTACTAACATTGATGAGGCTGCCACATGCATGCTATTCTCGATGGGGAGAGGATGTGACTTTAGAGCCAGAGCGTCCGACTTTGGATCTGGGGAACCAGGTTCCAATCTCAGCGTCGGCTAAACAGCCTGTCATTTTGGGCAAATCAGTTAATCTCCCCGTGCCCCAAGTACGAAAAAAATGAATATGACCTTGTGTAAATGTAACTGGTGCTCGGGTAGAGCACTTCAATAACTAAAGGCCGAGTTCGCAATATATACAATTGCAAATAAAATAAATAACATGTTGAGCAGGGTAGACTTTTCCGCATTTAATTTTTAACTGCTTGATTGGCGTAATCGTAGGTAAAGTGATTTTTATGTAAGCAGTGAAACTGTAATAAAGAAAGTGTTAAACTTTCTCTTTCTGTTAGGGCTCACTTGAGAAAAAAGAAGAAAGAAATTAAGTTTTAGAGGAAGGCGTTAATTCGTCACAAGACATACCTTTACCTGATATAAAATGCAAGAAAATAAAAAAGCAACATGTTAAGTTAATTCTCCCGCTCTTTGTATTGCTTTCAAAATGCAGTGGAGGGAATGGATCCCAAAGTTATGGACAACAGTGAGGGAAACGATAGGAGAACGAGGAACATGATTATTGTGCATTTAGGACCCTCCCTCCGCTCTCACAAAAAACCCACACGTTTCAGTGTTTAGGGACGTTTGTATCCATTAGACCAGTGTTTCCCAAACTGTGGTCCGCGGACCCCCAGGGGTCCGTGACAGATTCCAATGGGGTCCGTAGGCAGCAGTTTTAAAAGCACAGAAAAGTTTCTTGTGTAATTAGCAGCTTTCCAGCAACAATAAAAGTGTCAAGATAATGGCAGTGATTAATGTACCTGCTGGAGAGCGAGGGGAGTTTTGTTCAGTGGCAGCTTTGGCTTAACTAATGTAGCACAGAGGGTTAATGTGCCTACTGCAAAGAACTTGTAACATGCATTTTAGAAAAGCAGTATTTTATGTGCATAGGTTCGTGGTTACTGCTTTTGTCACAGAGATTATTTTGTTACTGTGCACTTCATAAGTGGCAATCGAAATCTAGCAGAGGGAACTATAAACTGTCATCAAAGAGCTGCTTGCAAACTGCATGGTACCAGTTAGTAACTTATGTTTTTTCCCAGTTATTCATTATCCTGATGCTGCTAAAAAGATTTAATTGGGCGGAAATACATTTTTAATGTTACTAGCCACTGTGTTGTGTTCTGAATCCCGAGTTTGTGCTTTTCCAGACCAAGCACTCTTTAAAAATGCCTACCAGTATGAATGACATGTGACCCTTGTAGTCCCCTTTACCTTATGTAACATTTTATATACTCAATGATTTACATGTATGATTCAATGTCTCTATGGGGCCGATTATGATAGAGGATTTTCCGCCTCCCCCGGGCCGGCGGAAGCCACCGCAGGCCCGGAGGAGGCGGAAAATCCTCTGCGGATTCACCAAAGACCCACCGCCGCATTACGATGGCTGGTGGGTCTTGGATTCTGTCCGCTGCTTTTCCGCTGTGGTCGGATTACAACCGCGGCGGAAAAGCTCTCCTTTGGCTGGCAGTGTCTATCAGACACCGCCAGCCAAATTAGGAAGCATTAGTAAACATGCTTTTCTGCGGTGGTTTTTCCGCCGTGGAAAAGCATGTGTACTTTTGCTTTTGGGGGCAAAGGCGGGCCCCCAGGGCGTAGGCGGGTGGGGGGTGCACATGGGGGGCACCTATGGTACCCCCCAGCATTTACATGCACAAAGCGGCAGGCACCGCAATGCAACGGTTTCGCCTTTGGAAAAGTTAGAGCTATTGGCAATGTAAATGACAATGCCATTTATTTATCTGTTTTCAAAACCAACACATAAATACAAATTTTGTCATTTACAATGCCAATAGCTCAAACTTTTCCAAAGGCGAAACCGTTGCATTGTAAATGCTTGTTTGGTTTAGGCACAGGCGATAACGGAATTTATTTGCCAAAAAAAAACAACATATTACGCCCACTCTCAAACTCGAACATGCTTTCCCAGTTCGAAAGTTGCCAGCTCTAACAGTTAAGCCACTAAGAGGGGAGCATAAGTGATCACAGCAACCCTGCCTACCAAGAGAGGGATGGGCTCCTTAAAAACGGGACGGGATGAATACTCATTGCAAATTCACCAACTCTGCCCTACATTAGCCTGGGGTGAGGGGACCAGAAAAAAACCTGTAATGTCGCCACACATAATGCAATAGGCTCACTGTGCGCACAACAGTGTAACATTTTTTGACAGTCTTTATTGTGATTTGTTCATTACATTCAGCATAAGATGTAAGCATCTCACTGATGCTGGGTTCAGGGACAGAATGCTTTTTTGACTCCTCCATTTTGTCTGACTTTTTTGGAAGCGTACCTTATTGACCTGTTAGAAGATAACTGGTTCCAAAGATATATTTTATAAAGTTCGTTGCGGGTTTCTGCCCCTATCAGAGTCAATTTTGTTTTCAGACAGCTAACATTTTAGAACGGGGCACGATCTAACATTTAAAATATGTTTTGTCATTCCAAGTGCATTTGTATAGTGCATCCCCCTAAGGCCTGAAGAAGGGTGGCTATGCCAAAGACTGGCTTCAGACTCTAACTCCCTCATGCATTTCAGATTGTAAATACAGCCCGGAAACGAGGAGTGTGACATCGGTATCCAATTTACTGGAGCCTAATGGCGTGAGCAAAGACTTTTCTGTACTTATTACATAAGAATTACATATGTTGTTCTTTGGATATGAAACTCTACATTTATACTGCTCTTCGAAATTCCCTTCCACAAGAAGATACAAAACGAAAATAATTCAAGAAATTGTTTTGTGCATTCATCTAACCCGGTATGAAATTAAGGACATAAAGATTGTGTACATTACACATTAATAATGCGCCCTCTGTGTAAATGTAAAGAAATCTTTAAGCAAAAGCAAATTGATTAGGGTCTCGTGAAACTCCCTGTAAAACATTAGGCGCAGGCCATGCAGTGAGGTTTTGCAAGGCTCCGAAGATAAAGCACAGTAAGAGAAGTTGTGAAAGCCGAGTCACAAAGAGCCAGGGGCGAGGGCACAGGGAGAGGGGAAGAACAATTGGCATTGCTCAATAGCAAAGTTTGTACAGTATCAGGAGCAGGTTTGACTACAAAAGGTGGAAGCTGGAGGCTTAAAGTGACAGCCAGTGAACCACAGCCAGAAACGTGGAGATGTAATAGCTTTAAAAAAGAAATAAAAAAACATTCTCACTAGGACTTGGATTCGGGAGGTATGCAAGACATTTTCCCCACACTCGTGCTTGTGCTGGCATCTGCCTTGTGGGAGTGAGCAGCGGCAGCGCAAGAGCCATATGTTGTCAATTACCACGCACGCCGCTACTCGCTCCCGCAAGGTGGATGCCAGCACAAGCATGAGTGTGGGGAAAAGGAGCCGAGCGAGAGGCCCTCCTAGGGCAGAGCATGCGCGCTGCCTAGGCGAAAACTAAAGAATTGATGTGGGAGGCCATGGGGTGCTTAAAGAGCTGAGAATGTATACAGACCAGATGAGTTGAAAAGCTGGCGAAAGGTTTTTAGGCCTAATGTGAACTACTGCTCGGTCACAGTATCATGGAAAATAGGTGGGATATTGGGATTATCCCATAGCAGAGTAGAAAGGTGAATATATGGCATGGCATATTTACTGCAAATATCCCCCCAGATCAGATGGATATCCTTAATGATCTTGAAGCACAACCGTTTAAAAAAGTTCAGGTCCGCTGTCTGCAGAGAAATAACCTAAAGTTAGAGCCCAGGGCCAGTTGTCAGCAGAATGCCAGGAAGTCAGGATCAGAGTATGTATGTAGGTTCTGTATGTTCATTCTGAACCTGCCCAAAAGTATAGCTTAAAGTCAGGGAGTAACAGGCTGCCTATGATTAGCTGGTAGTTTCATAAGTCCTATCACCTATCTGGCTCTTTTGTAGCCCCAAATGGAACTGCTGATTACTCCCTCAAGGCCTCTATATAATGAGTCATGCACTCACAAAGGAATTGAGCAAAAAAAATATTGAAGTTTAAGGAAGAATATTCATTTTAACTCTATTGCATCACCTTATTAGACTTAGTGGGAGATAGCTCCATACTCACAGTTTAAGACTAACAGGCTTCAAGAGGAAGTCATAGGGCCATATGTATCAAGCAAAATTGCATTTGCGTTTGAGAATGCAATTTTGCTAAATGGTATGTATTAAAGCAAAATAAGGAATCACAAAATTTGTGATTCCTTATTTTGCGATTGCATTTAAGGAATCGCAAATTTTGCGATTCCTTAAATGCAATGTAAGAAGTACCAAAAAAGTGTAATTTGGCCTTAAGGAATCGTAAATTACCACCAACTTCAAGTTGGTGGTAATTTGCGATTTCTTTGAAAAATGCACTTTTTTTGCATTTTTCAAAGTGCAATGTGAAGCACGCACTTCCCCTTAGGGCATGTATGTGCGCCACATGTGCACCCATGCTTATTTCAGGGGTGCAACAGGGTGTCCTTTTGACACCCCTGCACCCTTGAAATTGCATTCTCAATTTGCGATTCGCTAATTGCTAATCGAAAATTGAGAATGTCTTCCCATTCATTCCTATGGGCCTCTAGGCCCATAGGAATGAATGGGGAGGTATTCCTTAATTGTGAATCGCAATTTGCGATTCGCAATTAAGGGGTATGTAGGATTCGCAAAATTTGTTGCAAATCCTACATACATAGCATTTTGCGATTCTCAAATAGGGAATCGCAAAAAATGGCTATTTGGGAATCGCAAAATGACTTTTTGATACATATGGCCCATAGTTCTTACCCACTACACTGTCTATATTAACACATATCTTAACCCCAAGGTATGTAGGTACTGGAGTGATACCAGGAACAGGGCAGGCAGAGTTGTAAACAAGCAACATATGAGCCTTTGCAAGGTGAATTTTATAACCAGAAACCACTCCAAACCTATCTGCCTCATCTGAGATTTGGCCAATAGCTTGAAGGGGGTCCAACAAATATACAGTCACATAGTCTGCATAGGCACTGAGCTTCAGTTCTACCTCATTAAAGATGACTGGTTCGATCAAAAGATTAGAGATAAGTAGCTGGAGATAAAGAGCAAATAATAATAGGGGCAAAGGACAGCCCTGATGTGTGCCCCTGTATATATGGATGAGTGAAGAGCTATAACTGTTCATAATCAATCTGCCATGGGATCTTTATACAAAGACCAGACCCTATATATACAAATCGTGGTCCAATTTCAACTACCAACAGGACTGACCACAGAAAGAGGCATGAGACCTGATCAAATGCCCTTTTTGGCGTCCAATAAAATCATGCCCAACTTACTGCCAGTCATTCTGGCTATTTTTTATTATTTTATTTTATTTTATTGAGAAAGTGGTACACGGAAGGACATAAAAAAATTCATCAAATAGTTACAAAAACATATTCAATTCTAAAATTTCAATTGATATATTTACACAGATTTACAATGTATACTTTCGCGAGAGGAGTAATAAATAGCAAGTAAAAGACAGCTCATTACAACACAGATCAATTCCAATAATCAAATTCTTGTAGCCCTCCAGTTTGTTATGGGGGCCCAAAGCCGCTCACCCTTCTCACGTTTTTTAATACCTTTAAGTTTGTACAAATTAGAATCGATGTTATGAATACCCAACAATCTGGATAACTACATCTGAAAGGACGGGGCTATCGCATCCTTCCAGGCTGCAGAAATAAAAATTCGGAATACTGCGACAGATATAAATATTAGGGCCCTCTCATCATCTCCCAGGCCCAGCTTAGAGTCATTACCAAGAATCATTAAAGTAGGGGATAGATCAATAGTATGACCTAGCAGCCCCTGCCAAAATGTCATAATCTCACTTTTAACATCATCCAGCCGATTACAAAAAAAAACCATATGTGTTATGTCAGCGGGGCTTTCATTACATCTAGGACAGTGGTCATTTTCCCTTATTCTCCAAGCATATAATTTAGCCGGTGTGTGATACAAATTAAATATAGTTTTATAATGTTGTGCTCGAAGATTAGATGCCCGAAATATATTCTATTTAGTAGAAGGGAAAGATCCACATCTACATCTGGGTCATCGAGTTTTAAAGCCCAGTTTGACTCTACCTTTTCTAAATCATCTTGAATTTGTTCAATTAGTGAGTCATAAATAATCTTAATCTTTTTAAATCCTCTACATATTATCTCCAACACAGGAAAGTCGGCATTCGGTGAGATCTTAGGCCTGGTCGCAGCGACCGTACGTGCAACTTGACCATACAGCAGCCAGTGGCTGCTAGGAATGCCGAATTTTTCCTGCAATGCCTCAAATCCAAGGATTTTATCCCCATCCAATATGTCTCCCAGATATCTAACCCCCAATCTCTTCCATTCCTGTAAATTTCTATCTTTTTTCAATTGAGGCATTAAGGACGAGTTAGACAATTGTACATATATATTGAATTTAGGGACCTTAAAAAATTTCATAATTGCTTTCCACGCCTGCCAGGCACCATATAATGTCTTTAGCTGAGTCTTTTTATAACAGCCACGCTCCAACTCACGATGCAGTAGCCCTTATTGACTTATCCTTCAGAAGCATCTTAAAAATCTGAGGTGCTTCTTGTTCTACAACCTGTTCTGGATCTATAGCACCAGGTTCGGGCTGGACTAATATTGTCATTTGAAGCAGGAGACATGCCCAGTGATAAAGTCTTAAATTAGGAAGGGCCAACCCGCCCCTCTCTCTAGGTAGAGACAATAGATTGGTGGAGCGCCTCACCCTTCCATATTGCCATACAAATCTAATAAAGGTGGCTTCCAGATGTTTCATAATTTTATCCTCTATTAGTAATGGAATAGCACGGAACAGGTAGAGCACTCTAGGAAACATAGACATCTTCAAAGCATTCACCCTTCCTATCAGAGACAGATGGAGCACGTCTATTCTCTTTAATTCGGATTCTAGATTTTTAATTAGAGGTAAATAGTTTTCAGCAACAATCTTTTCCACACTGGCATTAATGTTAACACCTAGGTAAGTTGCAGAATCAACATATCTATGATCTGTTTTGCTTATATTCTTGGAGCAAATAATCTGAGTCTTTGCTTCATTTAACAGATACCCCGACTCACTGCCGAACACTTTAGCCATTTCCCCCAAGATTGGGAGAGATTGTTGCGGATCAGTTGTTAACCCAGCTAGATCATCGGTGTATGGCAAAATTTTATTAGGAAAGCCATTACAGTACACTGGAGGTATTCCGGGACAGGCGAAGATGTTCTGAATAAGAGGATCGATGTATAAAGCAAAAAGGATGGGGGAACAGGGACACCCCTGGCGGGTCCCTCTCTTGATGTTAATCACCGCAGATCTTTGGCCCATAGCCGTCACCCTTGCTATAGGTTTTGAGTACATTGCCTTAAGGGCTCCAATAATGTTAGGCCCGAATCCTCTCACCTCCAAAACACCCCAAAGAAAGCTCCAGTCGACCCGGTCGAACGCCTTCTCTGCGTCGAGCAGGATCATGGCCATCTCCCCACCCCCGTAGCAGCCTGGGCGTCAAATAATGTAATTGCCCTGCCTATGTGATCAGTTGTACCCCGGCCGGGGACAAACCCATGCTGCCACGGGGAAACGAGACCGCCTATGACCCTGCTCAACCTTTTCGCCAGTATCTTTGAGTACAGTTTGGTGTCTAAATAATCAGAGATATAGGGCAGTATGATCCTGCCTTTTCCGCTGGCTTACCCTTTTTATGGAAAATTACAATATTTGTCTCTTTCCAAGACTCAGGTATCAAGCCAGAATATATAACCCCAATAAATAGATCTAATAAAAGTGGTGCAATTTCTACTTTAATGGCTTTGTATGCTTTAAGGGGAATCCCATCAGGTCCTGAGGCTTTCCCTGAGGCTAATTCATGAAGAGCAGTGCTAATTTCCCCTGAAGTAATATCCTCATCAAGTTTATTTTTAATTGACTCATCAAGTTGTGGGCCAGAATCTTGAATTCCTTCACCAGGTTTCTTACTAGGCATTTCATACTCATAAAGCCGCTGATAGTAGTTCTCAAATACTTTAAGGATATCCTTGGTTTCTGTATACTCTACCCCATCCTCTTCAATACGATCAATGTTATTCCTTACCTTTTCCTGCCTTAACTGAAGGGCGAGCACTCTCCCTGCTTGTTCCCCCGTCTCATATCTTTTAGTCCTATTAGTCGGGTATTCGCCGGTAGCCTTCAAATTTATTTCATTCTGGAGAGCAGCTTTAACTACTAAAAGTGCATTCTGGCTTTCAGAACTATCTGAATCGGCTATTATATCTTTAATATGTTGCTCTTCGGCTTTCAGTAATTTCAACATTAAAACCTCAACCTTTTCCATATCTTCCCTTTTCAACCTAGCGGAACAGCTGATAGTTTCACCCCTCAGGGCCGCCTTAAACGTTTCCCAGACCATATTCCTAGAAATGCTGTACCTGTTTGCATAAAAAAACTGTGTTACCCATTTTTTCAAATAATCCACAAATCTCTCATCAGCAAGCAATTTTTTCTCAAAGGACCAGGGGTTTCTTTTCCTTTCTATATGTCCTAAGTCATATGATAGAATTAAAGGATTATGGTCTGATACCAGTCTGGGAAGTTTGCTAATATCCACTTTTGGTAGTTCAGACGAGGTAATAAGAAAATAATCCAATTTTGTATACCTCTGAGCAGGGTGAGAAAAATACGTAAACCCATGATCCTGAGGAAATTTAGCCCCCCATACATCCTGTAGCCCATGAGAGCCCATCAGGGATTGTATAGATTGGAAAACTTTAGGCTTACGGCCTGCATATGGTGTATGGCCATTCCAATCAGCCGAGATATTGAAATCGCCAGTTACTATCAACGGGGTATACCACCCTACTAGTTCGGTTTCCAAAAAATCGAAGATATCAGGCTCATCAAAATTTGAACCATAGATTGAACATATCGTGAGGCCTAGATCTAATTCAACTACTGCCCTTCTCCCGTTACTATCTGCTTTTATTTTCTTTATTCTACCCAGAGATTTCTGAACTAAAATAGCGACGCCCCTAATTGTCGATGTCTGAGTCAAACAGACCGCTAGTTCAAAACCATTCAGAAAGAGTTGCTCACGTTTAGCCCAAGGTAGATGGGTCTCCTGAATGCAAAGTATATCTATTTTTTCATGTTTAGCCATGTATGCCAATCTCTGTCTTTTTTTCCAGTCATTCAAACCTCCCGCATTTATAGTGCATATTCTAATGTTTATCATTGTATTTTATTGTAAACTCAACTTTCAAGTCCTTCCACAAAATATTAATCAACGGTTCACTGTCTTGCTCTTCGCTATACCAACTCCCTTTTTTCCCCGTTTTCCACCCTACCACTCCCCCGCCCAACCCCTACCCCACCCCCCTCCTACCACCACCACCCCACCCCTCCAACCCCCCCTTCTCTCCCCTAGCTGTGGGGCGCGCAGACCTTGTCTGTGCAATGATGGAGTGCTTTGAGGGCAGTGAGGACAAATGTAAACTAATTCAATAACCTACAACCACAGTGGAGCCCACAGCCTAAATTTCCTCAAAATAATAACATTAAATCAAAAAGAAAAACAATTATCCGTATAAGTTTTCACTCAATCATAAATGCATTTGCCCGGGCCTATACATCAGCCACTTGCTTCAATGAAACCCTATTATTCGGCTTAAATACCAACTTTTCACATAGATAGAGTATCAAGCTATCCTTTCACCTTGATCTCAGAAGAGAAAAATAGAGTTTTTCCATTGTTAATAATCTTTAAGGTCGCCGGATTTACCAGGAAGGCCTGTAAGTTCTTGTCCTGACAAGGCTTGATCATTTCCCTCAACCGCCAGCGCCTTTCCACCGTAGTGTGGCATAAATCTGGTCTAACAAAGAATGAAACCCCTTCCACACTCCGCTTCGTTTTTGGCTTTGCTAGATCTGCAACGGCTTGTCTCAAGATAAAATTCCCAAAAAATATTAGAACTGCCCTTGGATAATCCCCCTCTTTAGTATTCTTTCTCAATTTGAAAGGGGTACGATGTACTCTTTGAATTTCGGAGAACCAATCCCAATCACTCAACTCGGGAAATGCCTGGGTAAATAGCTTAATTATATATCTCTTAATGTCAGATCCTTTAATCCCCTCCGGAATCCCCAATACTCGCAAATTGTTTCTGCGTAGCCTATATTCCATTTCCTCAAGCTTCCAATGGACGTCTATCATTTGAGCATCTATAGTGTTGACTTTAGAGACTGCCTCCACAGCCTCAGTTTCAGTGGAGACAATCCTGTCCTCTAAATTTGCTACTCTGTCATTAGTAGTAGTACAGACCTTTGAGAGTTTCCTGACTACTCCCTGCATTTTTTTCATGGAGGAATGAACTTTCTGATTATCCTTACGAGTTTCTTCCCTGTGAGCGAGGATCTCTTGATGTATCCTCTCTAAAAGTGTCATCTGAGCAAACTCCAGGCCAGGTCTATCCTGCATAGACTTATCCGTATGGTGTTCCCAGCTTAACTCGTGTTGAGCAGTAGAGAGGGGCCCCTTACTCATAGCCCCTGAAGCCTTTAAAGCTGTAGCTGGCTGATCTAGTTCAAGATCACTATCAGAGTCTAGGTCAGAAGAGCCTGCTTCTCCGTCTTCGGACCATTCCTGGCCATCTGATGCTGAGAAGAAAGCTTCACTAGGGGCTTTCTCCTTCCCTTCGCCGCCCAGGGCTTTGCTGCTATTCACATCTGCACTCTGCATTTCATCTTGTGTAAGGTTTGATTGAATTGCTGCAGCGGAAGTAGTGCTTAACAATATATTAGAGACTAGGGGAGCGGAGTCCTGCAAAAGTTCCAGGTCATCTTGCTGTGTCCGACCCTCCTTTAACTTATTTGGCGTAGTTTCATTCAGTCCTCCTACATCTGAAAAAACTCCATTCTCCTTACTTTTAGCGGCACTGGGAGGCAAATTAGGGGTATTAAGCTCTTCAGTCGCTAAACAGTTTTTAAGGGGCCCACCATCAGCTCCACTCACAACGTCCGTCATTTTAACTGTGGACCCGGCAACCTTCATGGACTCTTCAGCCCTTTCTGCCTCTTCTGCCCCCTTCTCCTTACCAGCTTTGGCGAAAAGCTCAGCTCTTGAAGCGGTAGCCAACCTGGTTTTTGCTCCAGCTTGTTGCTGTTGTTGCTGCTTCTTCTTGCGTTCGTCAGGCGGAGGTGTATGCGCCGTTCCGAATTCCACCGATTCCTCCTCCTTAGATATGTGGTGCTTCTTCTTACCCGGCGGTTTGCCGACAGGGTTAATTTTGGGAGCCATAATTTCACAGCTGTCGAGCTTTTCCTCTGATACACTGCACCCAAAACTCTCAGACGGAATCCGCTTGATCGTCTCTCTGACTCCGCTCCTGCTCCTGCACACCGGCCTCTGTGTAGCTGCCGCTACGGCGTTCCTCAGCTGCTTCAACTTTCGGCGTTCGCTCCGCCTCCACCTCCCAGCCGCGCTGAATCGTCCTCCCTTCTGCAACAACACGGTAAGAATGGACGCCAAAGCTTGTAAAATCCGTTTAGTCGTTCTGCAGCATGAAAGGGCGAACTGCATCATTTATTTCACCGGCATTTAAAAGCGCATCGGCATTAGCGAGTGTATAGGGTCCTGGGAAGTATTAAATCATTAGAGCTCTGGTCCGCTATAGCCTCACTGCACTCCTGCCACGGCCGCTAGTGAGCAGCCGCCATCCGGACACCACATGCCCGTACACACCCCATCACAACCAGTCATTCTGGCTATGTCGAACAGAGCTACTGCAGTATTTATATGGCTGGTGATATTCCTACCAGGGATGATTTTATGCTGCTGCGAAGAGACATTATAGTGCAAGATAGGTGCACGTCTGACCACAATAATTTTATCAAATATTTTCATGTCTTCATTCATAAGAGAGATTGTTTGGTATGATCCCCTTTCTTGGGAGGCTTATCTTTCTTAAGAAGACTGCTATGCTAGTGGACTTCCAAGTTTCCGGCGACAGTCTCCCACTATCAGTATGAGACATTAGCCTCATAAATAGATGAAGACGTGTATCACTAAATACCTTATAGAACTCCAGGGGAACAATACCTTCCCCTGCTGCCTTGCTAGATGGAAGATATTTAATGGCATACTCTAACTCCTGAATAGTAATATTCCCCTCCAAACCTAAAGTCTAATGTTAGTCCAGACATGGCAGGCAGACCTTCTGTATATAGTCATCCATATCAGCCAGTGGGGTTTGCTCTGGTAGGCCATATATTTCTTTGTAGAAATTGTAAAAATCACAAAACTGACTGACCTGTAACCAGGCGAGGTCGCCCCCACACACCCCTGCTACTGCCTCCATCTGCTGTGCCCTTTTGCTGCCCTCGCTGTTATTGGTGTGCCCTTGCTGACTACGTTCTGCTGTGCCCTTGCCACCTTCATTTTGCTCCCTCATTTTCCTCTTTTTTTCCCTGCTGTGCCCTTTGCTGCCCTCGTTTTTGTGCTGTACCCTTGCTAACTACGATCTGCTGTGCCCTTGCTACCTTCATTTTTGCTCCCTTGTGTTCCTCATTTTTTTCCCTCCTCGCGCTTCTCCACAGGACGACCCAGCCGCCACTGAGCCGCCCGCTGCCCTCCTTCCCGCCACTGCCACCCGGCGGCCCCGCCCCCCTCCTTCCCATTCGCCGCCCCGCTCCTGCCACCCAGCTGCTCCTCCCTCCCGGCTCCTTCTTAAGGAGACAGCACAGAGGTGCAGGGAGTGACCGCTGAGCCTGTAACCAGGCGAGGTCGTCCCCACACACCCCTGCTACTGCCTCCGTCTGCTGTGCCCTTTTGCTGCCCTCGCTTTTTTTGCTGTGCCCTTGCGAACTACGTTCTGCTGTGCCCTTGCCACCTTCATTTTGCTCCCTCGTTTTCCTCGTTTTTTCCCTGCTGTGCCCTTTGCTGCCCTCGTTTTTGTGCTGTACCCTTGCTAACTACGATCTGCTGTGCCCTTGCTACCTTCATTTTAGCTCCCTTGTGTTCCTCGTTTTTTCCCTCCTTGCGCTTCTCCACAGGGTGACCCAGCCGCCGCTGAGCCGCCCGCTGCCCTCCTTCCCGCCACTGCCACCCGGCGGCCCCGCCGCCCTCCTTCCCATTCGACGCCCCGCTCCCGCCACCCAGCTGCTCCTCCCTCCCGGCTCCTTCTTAAGGAGACAGCACAGAGGTGCAGGGAGCGACCGCTGAGCCTGTAACCAGGCGAGGTCGCCCCCACACACCCCTGCTACTGCCTCCGTCTGCTGTGCCCTTTTGCTGCCCTCGCTTTTTTTGCTGTGCCCTTGCTGACTACGTTCTGCTGTGCCCTTGCCACCTTCATTTTGCTCCCTCGTTTTCCGCGTTTTTTCCCTGCTGTGCCCTTTGCTGCCCTCGTTTTTGTGCTGTACCCTTGCTAACTACGATCTGCTGTGCCCTTGCTACCTTCATCTTTGCTCCCTTGTGTTCCTCGTTTTTTTCCCTCCTCGCGCTTCTCCACAGGGTGACCCAGCCGCCGCTGAGCTGCCCGCTGCCCTCCTTCCCGCCACTGCCACCCGGCGGCCCCGTCCCCCTCCTTCCCATTAGCCACCCCGCTCCCGCCACCCAGCTGCTCCTCCCTCCTGGCTCCTTCTTATGTCGCCTCCTCGTACATGCAGCGTTGACACGCAGCGGGTGCGCCGATTGTGCGCCGAAGGCGCGCCAAAGGAAAGCCCGTCTGCGCCCGTCCGCGCCTGGACCGCGCCCAGCGCCAGGACCCCTGGCCCCCACCGATGCAAGACGACCCGACGGACCTACGACGACGCCGCCCTCAACGCACTCAATACCGGCCGGAACCCCGCCTGCTGCAGAGCCACCCCGAGACACATCCACGGACCCTTCACCTGCAAAGCCTGCAAATTCACCTGCCTCCGTATCTGCACCGCACCCTCCAAGCACCAGCAGCAACCACCTCAAGTGCATCCTGCTCAACACCCGCTCCGTCCACAGACACGCCGTGGAACTCTGGAACCTCCTCGACGCAACATCACCAGACGTCGCCTTCCTCACGGAAACCTGGATGAACGTCTCCTCAGCCCCCGACATCGCCATCGCCATCCCGGACGAGTACAAGATCATCAGGAGGGACCGGGTCAACCAGACCGGAGGAGGCATCGCCATCGTCCACAGGAACATCATCCGCATCACGACCGACTCCAACAACACCTTTGCTGCAGCCGAGCATCTCCACTTCCAGATTCACACCGACCCAAAGACGACCCTCAGAGGCACCCTCGTCTACAGACCCCCGGGACTACGCACACAATTCAGCGAATACATCACAGACTTCATCAGCCCACACGCCCTCCCCTCCGCTGACTACATCCTCCTTGGAGACCTCAACTTCCACCTGGAGAACAACAAGTACCGCAACACCGCCGCCCTACTGGACAACCTCGCCAACCTGGGACTCAAGCAACTGGTCAACACCCCCACCCACTACGCCGGCCACACGCTTGACCCCGTCTTCTCATCCAGCAAGCACATCACCTTCAGCCACTCCACCGGACTCCACTGGACCGACCACAGCTGCGTCCACTTCAGCTTCAGAAGAACCACGACCCACCACCACCCGCTCCAGGTTCCCCACAGAAGCTGGAGTAAGATCACCACGGAGCAGCTCACCACCTCCCTCAGCCAGAACCCGCCCGCCAGCACAACAGACCCCAATGAAGCAGCCCGCAACCTCACGCAGTGGCTGGCCGCCTGCGCCGACAACCTCGCACCACTGAAGAACCCTCCCAGCAGACCCAGAAGCAAGAAGGCATCCTGGTTCACCGACGAACTCAAGGACTCCAAGAAGACCTGCCGCACCCTCGAGAAAGCCTGGCTCCACGGCCAGACCACCGACAACATGACCGCCCTCAAACACGCCACCCGCAAGCACCACCAGCTTATCCGCACCACCAAGAAGAAATCCCTGAAGGAACGATTGGACAACAATGCCCACAACAGCAAGGAACTCTTCAGCATCGTCAAGGAGTTCTCCAGCCCCAGCACCGGCAACAACGACATCACTCCGTCACAAGACCTCTGCGACTCCCTCACCTCGTTCTTCCACCACAAGATCGCCGACATCCACAACAGCTTCAGCGCACCATCCACGCACCCCACCGTCGAACCAACGCCCCCCACCACCACCCTCCGCACCTGGACCACGGTGACCACCGAGGACACAGCCCGTACGATGAACACCATCCACTCCGGATCACCGACCAACCCCTGCCCACACCACGTCTTCAACAAGGCCGACTCCACCATCGCACCCCAACTCCGGAACATCATCAACACCTCCTTCGACTCCGCCACCTTCCCGGAGAGCTGGAAGCACGCCGATCTCAGCGCCCTACTGAAGAAACCAACAGCGGACCCCACCGACCTCAAAAACGTCCGCCCCATCTCGCTCCTCCCTTTTCCTGCTAAAATCATCGAGAAGATCGTCAACAGACAGCTGGCCGCCTTCCTCGAGACAAACGGATCCCTCGACCCCTCGCAGTCCAGTTTCAGAGCCAACCACAGCACCGAGACCGCCCTCATCGCAGCCACTGACGACATCCGAGCCCTGCTCGACAACGGGGAAACTGCTGCCCTCATCCTCCTGGACCTCTCCGCAGCGTTCAACACTGTCTGCCACCGCACCCTAGTTCAACGCCTCAGCAACATCGGCATCCAAGAGAAGGCACTGGAGTGGATCACCTCGTTCCTGACCAGAAGAACACAGAGAGTCCGCCTCCCCCCGTTTCGATCTGAGGCTACCGAAGTCATCTGTGGCGTTCCGCAAGGATCTTCACTCAGCCCCAACCTCTTCAACGTCTACATGAGACCTCTTGCAGCCATCGCACGCCAACACAACCTCAACATCCTCTCCTACGCCGACGACACCCAGCTGATCCTCTCCCTCACCAGAGACCCCAACACCGCCAGAACCTGCCTACACGAAGGGATGAAAGACGTCGCCGAGTGGATGAAGAACAGCCGCCTGAAACTGAACTCAGACAAGACGGAAGTCCTCATCCTGGGACCATCGCCCTCCGCCTGGGACGACTCCTGGTGGCCCCCCGCCCTTGGCACCGCACCCAAGCCAACCAACCATGCACGCAACCTGGGCTTCATCCTGGACTCTTCCCTCTCGATGACCAGACAAGTCATTGCCGTCTCCTCATCGTGCTTCAACACCCTGCGTATGCTCCGAAAGATCTTCCGATGGATCCCGACCGAAACCAGGAAGATGGTCACCCAGGCCCTCGTCACCAGCCGACTGGACTACGGAAAGACCCTCTACGCCGGAACCACAACCAAGCTACAGAAAAAACTCCAACACATCCAGAACGCATCCGCCCGACTCATCCTGGACATCCCCCGACGCAGCCACATCTCCGGCCACCTGAAAGACCTGCACTGGCTCCCCGTCAACAAGAGGATCATGTTCCGGCACCTCACCCACGCACACAAGTCTCTCCACGACCTGGGCCCCAAGTACCTCAACGACCGCCTGACCTTCTACACGCCCACCCGCCAGCTACGGTCCACCAGCCTCGCCCTCGCCGCCGTACCACATATCCGGAGAGCCACCGCCGGAGGAAGATCCTTCTCCTACCTGGCTGCCAAGACATGGAACTCCCTCCCCATCCAACTTCGGCTGACCCAGGACCATCTCGCCTTCAGGAGACAACTCAAGACCTGGCTGTTCGAGCAGTAGCAACCCCCCTCCTCCAAGCGCCTTGAGACCCTCCCGGGTGAGTAGTGCGCTATACAAGTGTTATGATTGATTGATTGATTGATTGTGTGCCCTAATGGAGGTAGCCCTCCTTATCTGTGATGGATTGATTTACATTCTTATACCGCTTTTCAACAATCTGAAATGCCAGTACATGGCCAATCTCTTTCCCATACCTGCATGTAAGAGTCTTATTGTTATGGTTATGTTAATTTAATTTGTAACATGCTCAATTTACCCCGAGGGGTATCTCAGAGCAACAAAGAGACAAGGCAACAAGAGCACCTAGATCAGAACAAGATTGACTTAAGTAATTTCCCTCGCAGACCTCGGTCAAGAATGCATCTGAGGTTCACCAGTTCCAAATAGAATGAATGCTAAGTTAGCATTTTATACTAACAGCTAGCGCATGTTTAGTCTCCCGCTCCAATAGCTGGACACACATCTTAGAGACCTTATCTCTTTCATTCTTGTTTGCTTTCAGAACAAAAACCTTCAAGGTGCCCAGTGTCCTATACATTATGTAGCAGGGCAGCGTCCTGTTCATCCACTATAAACCCTCTCAACTGGTCTATCAGTCGATATTTAAATGCAGAATTATAGAGAAGTGACTGTGGGAAAGAAGAGAAGTGACTGTGGGGCTGTGTCCCCATGAATCTGCTCTGACTCTGGGTCCTGAACCTGTGGAGTGTGCTGCTGCTGGGGTCCAGGGGGGGTTGCTGCCAGGAGGGCTTGCCTCCCTGGGCCCTGCAGTGCCCTTTATTCCTTTCAGGACTGATTGGTCTACAGAGCCCCTTCCCCTATGGGGACTTACTTTGGATGGTCCTTGCGCCCTGTGAGCGTCTTGCTTTATATTTCCAGGAACGCAGTGGTGGCCTTGAGGAAGCGTTCCTGATTTTGACCTGCAGCGCTGGGCTGCGATCCTCTTCGAGGGAATCCCGACGTTGGGATTCCCCCGCTTTCGCCAACTCCGCAGCGGGTGCCCATCCCACATCATGGCCGCATCTGAGGTGGTGCTTGTAACAGGTGCCCACCCCGCTTATGGCCACTTATTTGCGTTTATTTGCTGAGCGCCGCATGTCGCCTGACTTGTGTGCTTGTGGGTTGGGAGCGGGTGCCAACCCCGCGTTCAGGAAGGTATTTTAGATCGCCGAGGGAGCCTACACCTCCTTTGCCGCCACCGTGATTGCCGCTACAGTCCAGCCCGCGGCCGCCCCGGAAGTCAAGCAAGACTGCCTGTGACGGGGCGCACCACGGCAGGACCGGAAGAAGGAGGCGGTAGCCGGGAACCTCACTAGCTCCATACTAGAAGTCCCGGTCCCGAGACGGGGGACCGGGTGAAGAATGGCGCCGAGGTGAGGCGGAGCTCCCAGAAGGTGGGAGAGCCCCGCAGGTTTCTGAGCCTGTTTTTGTTGGCTCTGCACAAGTTACTACTGCTAACCGGTGCTAAAGTGCTTGTGCTCTCTCCTTTAAACATGGTAAAATTGGCTTATATCCAATCGCACATTTAATTTACTTATACGTTACTAGTAAAAAGCACCTACATATTATGTATCCAGGGTTGGTAAACTAATTGCTCCAGGGACTATCATGTGACCCACTTAAGGAGCCTCTAAAAACATTTCTCAGACCTACCATTGCAGCCAGTGGTCCATATTCACAAACGTAACCTTACACTTTTGTGTAAGGTTACAATTTTTTGCAGTTCACAAAGCAATTTTACAATCTGTATCTTTGCGACTGCCTATCTTTTGTTGTGTGGTGTCTCTGCCACAAGTGCAGAGGCTGTGCGGTTGTTAAGATACTACTCTATATTGCAAGGCTTACCTCACCATAGGATAACATTCGGTTACTTTATTACATGTAATAAGTGATAGATTTTGTGTGGGAGCTGGTAGGAATATCATGTGTGTTGTCTGAGGAACTATATTTTTAAACCCTCTTAACTGTAAAGTTGAATTGTAGGTCATATGAGAAAACCATCCTTTTTGCCCAGAGCTCCCCCATTTTTTGAATGATACTGGTAGTTACTGACTCTGAATGTGCTCTGGGTTCTGCTAACCAGGCCCAGTGCTCCGTTAAAAGGTATATGGTATTTAGGTGTAATTACAATTAGTACTGACAACCTATTTGTAAGTCCCTAGTATATGGTAGGACATACAGGTTAAGAGGCCCAGTAGATTTAATACGCTTAAGAGTGCCCTATTGTGGTGCCTGCTGTCATTTTAAAAGCCATCCCTGCTTTAAAGTAAAACAAAGTCCAACTTTGACGCTGGATTTAAAGGTACTTCCAAAGTCTTAAACTACTTTCGTTTTTTTTTCCTTTCATTTTTTAAAATTTGTTAATTGAAAGAAAAAAAAACAAGAGGAAAAAAACCAGTCATACACAGCCTTACGCCTACAACCCTGGGGCCGGCGGCTATACTTTAGAATACCATTTACACAGCTATTAAGCCAACATTCCGGGGGGCAGGCAGTGGGTCATATTTAAGTTATCACTGAAGCAATATTCAAATCTTATTTAGTGGTGTACAAATACATAACAGTCACCTTAAAAGCTTGCATGGTCACTGCCCTCAGGCATATGTTCAGTCACTACAAAGACAGAACTGCTAGTGCAAACCTACGGCACCGGCATTCGCGATATCCCCCTCACCAATCTTGCACGGGGCGAACTTTTCTCTCCCCTGCCCTGACAGCATGGTAAGTATGTCTGAGCACCCCTCAGCTGCAGCTTGGTAATTAGCACTACCACAAATTAGCCTCTTGCTCCCCATTAAGGGGCAAGGGTGCTAATAGTATCTTCCGGTCCTGTCGTCCCTACAACTGTTTCTCCATTATTGTTAAGTCGATAAGCTGTGTATAGCCCCCAAAAATTCTTAGGTCTACTCCGTGGCAGGAGCAACTCCCTTAAAGACTCTGATTGTGTGCAGCAATAAAGCATTTCGTGCGGCCACTGCAATAAGGTGGGGGGGGCCTCTCATCCAGCACATTGCAACCCTGCGCTTTGCCATGAGCTACCCCATGTCGACAAGCCTGCGTATTGCCTCATAAACTACTTTACTTTTACATAGAAGCCATCCCTAAGGTCGGATCAAAGGTTGGGGGCCATGTTAAAATAAGCAGGGACATTATAAATGATGTTTTATATGCCCTGGTGATGGAAAATCTGGCAATTTCATTTTTCCCAATTATATTAAAAATGTTCCCTAGACTAACATGGGAAGGCTTAACTTAACATTAATAAAGTCTGTATTCTGACAGCAGTGAGCTAAAATAATACTTCAAAGGGATAATGTAATAGCTTAAATAAATCTAGCAACTTGCCACGGTTGGATTTTTCATAACTATCACAGGAAAGAAGTTATAGAAATGCTTTCCTAAAGTTACACAATTCAGCCCTGTACAAAGCTCTCCTGATTGGCCAGCATTTGACAGGCTGAGCCAAGTTGTCCTAATGAGGTGTGAAGTGGCGTAACTGAGACAAAGGAGAACTCTGGTAAGAGTAGATCTTGTGCTTGCAGATGCCAGGACAGGAAGTGGTCTGGGTAGCCAAACTTGTCTTCAATGGGAAAAAGACAGTGAGGACAGGACCAGGCCTGCCCCAGAATCCTGCACCCCCAGCCAGATGGGAGCGCCTATAATGGAGAGGGGCTGGAAGGGGAGTGTAGGGGAAAGTTAGCTGCAACTGTCGGTGGGTTTAGCCAGACCTTAAGTTCCATGATAGATTTTTTTCCATTTTGATTTCTGTGGAACGGTACTTTCTGGACAAGAAAATGGCACTCTTCAGGGAAAGTGATCATTACAGAGGGTGGCACCCTGTACTCCATTGGTCAGAAGTGCCCCCTTCTCGCTGGCCCAGATATCTGGACAAATATGGGATAGCTGCCCAGCAGCTCGGATACCTGCTTGGAAATAACAAGAAGAAGGGCTGCCCTGCTGAACCCCTAGTATGCACCAAAGAGGACTGCACTCATAAGGACTGCATTTTCTGCAAACTCTGGGCTTCACGAAAGAGGATTTCCTTTGCTTTAAAAGTTTGAGCAGTGCACTTCCTCACAACAATAGATACAAAAGAGCTTCAAGAAGTCACCTACACTATCTCCACCAAGACAAGACTAGATAACCAGCGTCCAGTGGACTTTTAAGGTTGTGTCCAGGTGCATTGTGGAAATTGTAGTTCCAACGCTCCAAGGAGCAACTCAGAGCTTCTGGAACCTTAGATGGTGCTGTGGCTCTCAAAAGGATCTTCTGGAAGATCCAGAAGTTTGACCAAATTGGAAACATTCTGGTAAAAAGCTCCGTAAGTTGACCGATGAGTAGTCAAGAGTCAAGCCGGCAACGTTAAAATGCGACCCAGCCTGAAATCCAGGTTAGCCCTGCTCAAAGCTCTGGAGCTCTTCGCCATTGACGATGATAACCAAGACCTCTGGAAGCCATTGAGTGGAATCAAACTGCCATCATCGAAGTGCAACCTAACCTGGTAAGGAGCCAAATTCGACGTCGAGAGAAAACACTCCAAAAATATTACTAAGTCAGAAGATAAAAACTTGATGAGTTTAATCTTAGTAGACACCACTCATTGATTTGGTTTCCCCATGCACAACACTGTGCAGCAAATGTGGTTGTTGCATTGCATTTTATGAAAAATAAGCACATTTGTGCCTCTGTTTTCATTCACTTAACACTTTTATGTGGTGACAATCTGTAATCACAAATCTTTTCCAGTATGGCCATTTTCGCACTGCTAGAAGAGGTAACAATCATTTGCAGACACTCTTTTAACTTCATATTCAGCAGCTCCTCCATCTCAAATTGTCTCAGCATTATTCATTATGAGTTACAATGTCTAAACTCTTTTCGATCCTTCTTAATAAAAATAAAATCTTTTTTTGTTTTTTAGTGAGTCACATAGATTCTTTTGTACCAACAGGTGCTTCAAATTAGTAGAAATAATATAGCAGATTCATTTCCTAAACATTTTAAAACAAAAAGCAAAAGCAAAAGGAAAGGAAGTTACAGTCTAGTTCATCGAGGATAAGGAACATTTTTAACAGAATTACTATTCAATGAAAAAGCTGGCTCAGATATTCCCAAGGCAATGTTAACCTTTGACCCCTTTAGCCTTAAATATGTCTGCTTCCTATTCATAAATTTGACTAAACCCTGACCACCATTCTAAAGCAGTAAGGGATATAGGGTCGATCCAGGCTGTGACAATGCGCAAATAAGCAGTAGCAGTTGCGACAATGGTCGAGTCTCTGGGGTAAGTGGCAAATGTATATGCCATCATAATTTCTTTCTTAGTTAGCTGCACGTTATACCCTAGATGAAGCGAGAGATGTTCAGAGATGACAGCCCAAATATTTTTAAGCAAGGGGCACTATGTAAACCTATTAACAATGTCAGCAGAGTAGTCCCACACCTGGAGCAGCTTATCTTATTATTAAATGTTATCCCGGACCCTCTAAATATCTTCTCTGCTGTATAGTAAAGCTTGCATATAGTTTCAAATAGTTGCATTTTAAGATTAACAAAAAAAGATCAATTTAGGATGTCAAATGCATTGGTGATATCAATGCAGAGCAGTTTACTACACTGTGCCGCAAGCAAAAGTTACCAGTTTTCCGGATATGGAATCATAATTTAAAAAAAATATTATGAATGATAGTTTACCTAAAGTTGTATAAAAACATTGCAGTATAGCCGAGTTGTCTGATTCGACTAACTTTAGCTGCCTGCGTAAGAGATAATTGTGAATCTGTAGGTACTTAAAACAAGCATTGGCATAGCCAATAGATTTCGGCTTTGGGACCTTATAAGTGTTTTGCCAGAGCTATTGGCTTTGCCAATGGGTTTAAACTACGTTGTAGAGCAGTCCAGCGGCTCTACAGCATGTTGAAAAGTTATAATAAAGTGACTGGGGTGAAAAGAAAATATAGGGCAAAATGGAAACATACATCTAAAAGTATTGTTGGATGAATGCACGCTCAAAATACTGGATAAATGGATGGGTGGGAGGAAAATGGATTGATAGATAGATGAATGGATTAAAAATAGCATATAATGATGTTCTGGTGAATGCGTATGTGGACATTTTCTTTTAAAAAATAGGTATAGCACCCAAAGTGACAACATTGTGTACAATGTAATTGCCGAATATCTGGTGTGGGGCCTTAATGGCCAAAACAACACACGCTTAAAGGTCACAGGGCATTGGAGGTGAGCTCGCGTTCATGCCGCAGGCAGGGAAATTAATGTTTTTTCACCACTTTTCCATCACCCTAAAGTTAATTAAGTTAATAAAGTCAATTTAGTGTTGGATTGGCTAGAAAAGTGAAATGTGGACATGTTGAGTTGTAATATGGGGTGATGTCATACAGAAAGGCACTCTTTAAGTAGTTTTGCTTGATAATAGTCTTGCTATGCATAAATGCTGATGTTTTGGGCAAGTTAACGAAAAATCCCCAACCTTAAGAGTTTGGAAAACTTGCGAAAGTATGTGGCATAACTGTGCATAAATAGCAGGTGGGGGTGTTTAAAGCAAACAATGTCGCTGTCTGCATGTCTTCACTTCATGCAGGATTATGTTTTAATCCAGTTTTAAATAGCGCAAACTCGACACAAAAGTATTGGAGCCCTTTCATAAACACTAGTTACATTACACAAGAATGTATTTTTTTTGGGTAAAATCACCAACTTTAAGAGTTTGGAAAACTTGCGAAAATATGTGACATAACTGTCTTTAAATAGCGGGTGGGTGGGGATTTTGAAGCAAACACTGTCACTGTCTGCATGTTTGGTATTTGTTTTTTCTTCATAATAATTTGTGTTATTTAATGTGTAATGTTTTTGTTATGCACGTTTAGCCATACTGTGGCTGAAATTAAGCCCCTTTGAAAACAGTGTGGTAAAGAGCTGGCAGTGGAAAGAACAGGCTTTGGGGGGGATGCACAAAGTTATGGCTCCGCACCATTCTAAAAAATCAAATATACTTGTATTTTTAGATAACAGTCCTTGTACAGTGTTCTTCACCATTTTGAAGATCCACATTCATTTTCCCGAAGTTAAGTCAGTAACAGGCTTTGGAAGTTTAAAACTTGATCTTTATTCAATCTTCTTTTTTAATCGAAATAGCCAACGCGTTTCGTCCGTTACCGGACTTCTTCAGGGCACAACAAGTTTATAATAATCCAAGGTGCATGAACCTGTCGATAATCAATTCAACCCAGGTAGTATTAAGAATTGCCTATAAATTCTTTTGGCAATATAGAGGAGAAGTTTGTTTTTCGATCGATAAACGAAAGTATAACCTCAGCAGTGCGCGTGTCGTCAATCATGTGGTCATCTGGTTCGACGGTGGCATGGGAGTGTTAGGAACTAATCGTAAACAAAGGGCTCAGGGCTATGGGGAAAGAGGAATAAAAGAGGAGGGCTATGTCTGGCTTATGTCTGGCTTAAGTCATACTGGTCCCGCTAATCTGTTTCCCGCTGACACTTGTAAAAACAGCATTGTAATGTAACTGCGGGGAAGACATTACATCCTTAGACATCTAGGGCCATATGTATCATACTTCCGTTTTGCGAATTTCAAATAGCGAATTTTAAGGAATCGCTATTTGGAATTCGCAAAACGGTATGTATGTACAAAATCGCTATATAATAGCGATTCCTTACCATTCCTAATTTGCGATTAGCTAATTGCTAATCGCAATTTACCCATTCATTTCTATGGGCCAGGAGGCCCATAGGAATGAAGGGGCAATTTGCGATTAGCAATTTACTAATCGCAAATTAGGAATTCTTCCAAGGGTGCAGGGGTGTTTCAAGAACACCCTGCTGCACCCCTGAAAAAGACATTTGGGGGCATATGGCGCACATACATGCCCTAAGGGCATGTATGGGCGTCATTTGGCCCCTTTTGTTTTTTGGAAAAAAGCTTTTCTGAAGAGAATTCGCAAATTACCACCAACTAGAAGTTGGTGGTAATTTGCGAATCCTTAATGGCATTTTTTGAATATTTTTTGTTTGATACATTGCATTTAAGGAATCGCAAAATTTGCGATTCCTTAAGTGCAATCACAAAATAAGGAATAGCAAATTTTGCTATTCCTTATTTTGCATCAAACATGTTTGATACATACCATTTGTCTAATTAGCATTCGCAAAGGCCGAAATTCGCAGAATTTCGGCCTTTGCGAATGCTAATTAGCTTGATACATATGGCCCTAAGGCCACAGGCACTTCTTAACAAAATGCAAAGTAAATGCAGGGAAGCCTCAGACATATTATTTTAATAAAAGTACAGTGAAGCGTCACCTTCCACGTAATTACAAAGTTATAATAAAGCAACAATTTTAAGCATGCCTAAACATCTAAAATTTAGTTTAAAGCAGTGTTTTGTTTTAAAACAAATGTAAAAATGTTTAGTGCATGTTTCCTAATGTTTATTTGTATGCTTTTGTTTTGTGTTTTAGACACTTGAATGATTTTCAACACACATTCTCGTCTGTTAAATAGTTGTGTCAAATTATTGTGTATAAATAGCGGGTGGCGGGGCTTAAGGCAAAAACTGTTGCTGTCTGCAGGTTTGCACTATTATGTTTTTATCCGGTTTTAAATAGCGCAAACTCCACACAAAGGTATTGGAGCCCTTTTATAAGCACCAGTTACGTTACAGAAGGATGCATTGTTTTTAGGTTTCGCCTGGGGCACGGAGCTTTAGCTCCGCCCCCAGGAGAAATCTTATGTCTCTACAGTGTACTGCTTAGTCCCGCCCTCTGTTCCATTGGCTAGCTCCATAAATGGAGGCTAGCCATTGGAACAGAGATCTGTCCGTCATGGCGGACCAGATTCGTGGGCGTTCCTGCATTTTTTTCCCTCTCCACCCTTTTCGCATTGTCATCAAGCCCGTGGGCGGGGTTTATTTATTTTTTTAGTCAGTTTCGTTTGGTCATTGTGCGGCCGATCTCCGCCAGAGGAAGTCCAGGTTCAGGTGAGTGCTGGCCGTTCCCGCCCCCCCTCCCGCTGTCCGTGTGCCTCCCCGCCCCCCTCCCGCTGTCCGTGCGCCGTTTCTGCCCCCCCTCCCGCTGTCCGTTCCCGCCCCCCCCCCCGCTGTCCGTGCGCCGTTCCCCCCCCCCCGCTGTCCGTGTCCTCGTAGGTGCTTGTTGTCAGTGTGGTCGGACAGTCTCTTGTTGTTATGTGTCTCGGCGAAAGGCAGCCCATAGCCAGACCATACCACTTCTGCTTGGGAGAGGGGAGCATTTCCTGCTGAAGCACAAAGATGTTTACAATGTCTTGTGTGTTTTTAATAGTCGCCGCTTCGTGCGCATGCTCTCTCTGCTGTATATCGCGTCAGTCTCCTGCCCACTCCTTGGAGGTCTTCCCTTTCGTCACCGATGAAACTCACCCCTCCCCCCCCAAAAAATGCCCTTTCTGTTGCTGCTTGGGAGAGACCGGCATGCTGGCTTCTCCCATGTGTGCTCAGCAGCAGCTGACGCCTGTAGTGAATGCGTGAGCGCCGAAGCTTTACTGCTTTAAGCACTGAATGCATCGGCTCTGGTCAAACTAGGCTTTAACACTGACCGTGACCCGCCCCCAAACACCTTGGGCTGCCTCGCGAGCCTTCCCGTGTGAGGGCTTGTTTCTTTGGCGTCTACTTTTCGTTTTTTGCTACCCTTAGTCTGGCTCTCTAATATAAAACAGAAGTAGAGGTGCGTGAAGTTGGGGGGGGGGGAGCGTTCTGGGCGTCTAATGGAATTAGTGGAACGTTCGAGTGCGATTTGTACCGGAAAAGTAGCCACAAGCTCCTCGAGCTAAGTGGACAATTAGTTTTGTTAGGTTGCGATTGGAGGCCTGGCCCTTTGTTATCAGAAGACAGTTATATATGCTCGAATGGTTTAACTATATACAGACTGGAGTGGCAATTATTTACCTTAAGTTTGTGTGGGGTCTGATCTCGGCAAACCATCAAATCTGACCCTTGGGTGGAATGATGGAGTTGTTTTTATATATTTTGTTTTTTTATTTTTATTTACTAACATTGATGAGGCTGCCACATGCATGCTATTCTCGAATGGGAGAGGATGTGACTTTAGAGCCAGAGCGTCCGACTTTGGATCTGGGGAACCAGGTTCCAATCTCAGCGTCGGCTAAACAGCCTGTCATTTTGGGCAAATCAGTTAATCTCCCCGTGCCCCAAGTACGAAAAAAATGAATATGACCTTGTGTAAATGTAACTGGTGCTCGGGTAGAGCACTTCAATAACTAAAGGCCGAGTTCGCAATATATACAATTGCAAATAAAATAAATAACATGTTGAGCAGGGTAGACTTTTCTGCATTTAATTTTTAACTGCTTGATTGGCGTAATCGTAGGTAAAGTGATTTTTATGTAAGCAGTGAAACTGTAATAAAGAAAGTGTTAAACTTTCTCTTTCTGTTAGGGCTCACTTGAGAAAAAAGAAGAAAGAAATTAAGTTTTAGAGGAAGGCGTTAATTCGTCACAAGACATACCTTTACCTGATATAAAATGCAAGAAAATAAAAAAGCAACATGTTAAGTTAATTCTCCCGCTCTTTGTATTGCTTTCAAAATGCAGTGGAGGGAATGGATCCCAAAGTTATGGACAACAGTGAGGGAAACAATAGGAGAACGAGGAACATGATTATTGTGCATTTAGTACCCTCCCTCCGCTCTCACAAAAAACCCACACGTTTCAGTGTTTAGGGACCTTTGTATCCATTAGACCAGTGTTTCCCAAACTGTGGTCCGCGGACCCCCAGGGGTCCGTGACAGATTCCAACGGGGTCCGTAGGCAGCAGTTTTAAAAGCACAGAAAGGTTTCTTGTGTAATTAGCAGCTTTCCAGCAACAATAAAAGTGTCAAGATAATGGCAGTGATTAATGTACCTGCTGGAGAGCGAGGGGAGTTTTGTTCAGTGGCAGATTTGGCTTAACTAATGTAGCACAGAAGGTTAATGTGCCTACTGCAAAGAACGTGTAACATGCATTTTAGAAAAGCAGTATTTTATGTGCATAGGTTCGTGGTTACTGCTTTTGTCACAGAGATTATTTTGTTACTGTGCACTTCATAAGTGGCAATCGAAATCTAGCAGAGGGAACTATAAACTGTCATCAAAGAGCTGCTTGCAAACTGCATGGTACCAGTTAGTAACTTATGTTTTTTCCCAGTTATTTATTATCCTGATGCTGCTAAAAAGATTTAATTGGGCGGAAATACATTTTTAATGTTACTAGCCACTGTGTTGTGTTCTGAATCCCGAGTTTGTGCTTTTCCAGACCAAGCACTCTTTAAAAATGCCTACCAGTATGATTGACATGTGACCCTTGTAGTCCCCTTTACCTTATGTAACATTTTATATACTCAATGATTTACATGTATGATTCAATGTCTCTATGGGGCCGATTATGATAGAGCATTTTCCGCCTCCTCCGGGCCGGCGGAAGCCACCGCCGGCCCGGAGGAGGCGGAAAATCCTCTGCGGAGTCACCAAAGACCCACCGCCGCATTACGATGGCTGGTGGATCTTGGATTCTGTCCGCTGCTTTTCCGCCGTGGTCGGATTACAACCGCGGCGGAAAAGCTCTCCTTTGGCTGGCAGTGCCTATCAGACACCGCCAGCCAAATTAGGAAGCATTAGTAAACATGCTTTTCTGCTGCGGTTTTTCCGCCGTGGAAAAGCATGTGTACTTTTGCTTTTGGGGGCAAAGGCGGGCCCCCAGGGCGTAGGCGGGTGGGGGGTGCACATGGGGGGTACCTATGGTACCCCCCAGCATTTACATGCACAAAGCGGCAGGCACCGCGCGGTGCCTGCCGCTTTGTGCATGTAAATGTTACACATGCACTTTTAAGATTGCGGCGGGTGCTGCTTGAAGCAGCACCCGCCGCAATGTTAAATATCCAGGATGTGACCGCCAGGGTGGCGGTCACATCCTGATTTGCACGGAGGGACCTCCGCAGTCCATGCGGACGGTCCCTCCACCTCTGGGATGGCGGACGGACGCTAGTCCGTCCGCCATCCTAATCGGCCCCTAAATGTGTGTGATGTAAAGTGCTCTGACATCCTACAATGGTATGTAAATGTAAATGGTATGAGAGATGCTATAAAACAAATGACATACATGTGACAGAGGGGCTGTTCCTTCAATATAAAATACTACCGGCCAGATGTACATTCCGTTTTTATATGCGCGAATGGGTTTGTGAACCCATTTGCGCATGCAAAAACCTATTGGGCCAAGTACATAGCCTATTTCGCAAGTCGCAATTTGTTTGCGACTCGCCAAATAGGTTTTGCAACTTGCTATTTGGAAGGGGCATTCCCAAATAGCGAGTCTCAAAACCATGTACAAATGTTTTTCGGTCGCAAAACACTTGCAATTACCACCTACTTCAAGTAGATGGTAATGCATCCTCAAATGGGAAGGGGTCCCCAGGGGACCCCTTCCCCTTTGCAAATGCATGCAAAAGTCAAAAGTCAAAAGTTTGGGAACCACTGCATTAGACACTTAAAGTAGCTAGCAGACCTTGGGCGTCTTAACTTGTCAGTAGGCACGGAGGGGTAAAAGGAAGCGTAAGACTAAGTGGAATCTGGACAGGGTATGACAGACTTTGAAGCAGTATTAGTGCAGGGACTTACTCCTACCCTTTTTCCCCTGATGGGGGTACTCATTGGGCCTCTACTGTCCATAGCTTAATAAAATCGAGTTCGGGACCTCTTGTTTCTACCGGCACATTGGCTTCGGGAAGGAGCAATATTGGGGTGGAAGTAGTCCTGTGCAGGCTGCTGAAGGCTTTGCTCTAGCAATTTTCGAGTGTAGTTTGACCAGGATTAAGCTTTAACTCTTGTAACAACATCCTAGGGTGCCTAGCTGGAGAGCGCCAGTGAAATTGAGATTCTGTGCTTTTGACCCTCTTGTTTTTCCATTGAAAAGCTTGCATTATATTTGCAATATATAATCTTAAGAAAACGAAAACATGTAAAAAAAAATACAGGTTTTTCTCTTTTCCTAAATGCAGAGTGGAATCTGTTTAAATTCCCCAGCCGTGTTTCAAAAGTAGCTCATGAGATAAAGGGCTCGCACATTAGACCAGACTAACTTATTGCGAGTAGGCATTATAATTAATTCTGGTGGGAGAGAAGGGAGATGACTTTCATCAGGTGGATGGAACATTGGAAACATGCAGTCTAAAACGAACCCTTGTTTGAGGATCAGTTGGTGTGAAGTAGAAGTTTGAAAAAAGCACTTCAAAACAGCATATGCTGCAAAAATTGTGTGAGAAATGTGTTATAGGCATTTTAAGACTGCAGTATTTAGTAGTTAAAATAAACAAGCATTTACAATGCAACGGTTTCGCCTTTGGAAAAGTTAGAGCTATTGGCAATGTAAATGACAATGTCATTTATTTATCTGTTTTCAAAACCAACACATAAATACAAATTTTGTCATTTACAATGCCAATAGCTCAAACTTTTCCAAAGGCGAAACCGTTGCATTGTAAATGCTTGTTTGGTTTAGGCACAGGCGATAACGGAATTTATTTGCCAAAAAAAACAACATATTACGCCCACTCTCAAACTCGAACATGCTTTCCCAGTTCGAAAGTTGCCAGCTCTAACAGTTAAGCCACTAAGAGGGGAGCATAAGTGATCACAGCAACCCTGCCTACCAAGAGAGGGATGAGCTCCTTAAAAACGGGACGGGATGAATACTCATTGCAAATTCACCAACTCTGCCCTAAATTAGCCTGGGGTGAGGGGACCAGAAAAAAACCTGTAATGTCGCCACACATAATGCAATAGGCTCACTGTGCGCACAACAGTGTAACATTTTCTGACAGTCTTTATTGTGATTTGTTCATTACATTCAGCATAAGATGTAAGCATCTCACTGATGCTGGGTTCAGGGACAGAATGCTTTTTTGACTCCTCCATTTTGTCTGACTTTTTTGGAAGCGTACCTTATTGACCTGTTAGAAGATAACTGGTTCCAAAGATATATTTTATAAAGTTCGTTGCGGGTTTCTGCCCCTATCAGAGTCAATTTTGTTTTCAGACAGCTAACATTTTAGAACGGGGCACGATCTAACATTTAAAATATGTTTTGTCATTCCAAGTGCATTTGTATAGTGCATCCCCCTAAGGCCTGAAGAAGGGTGGCTATGCCAAAGACTGGCTTCAGACTCTAACTCCCTCATGCATTTCAGATTGTAAATACAGCCCGGAAACGAGGAGTGTGACATCGGTATCCAATTTACTGGAGCCTAATGGCGTGAGCAAAGACTTTTCTGTACTTATTACATAAGAATTACATATGTTGTTCTTTGGATATGAAACTCTACATTTATACTGCTCTTCGAAATTCCCTTCCACAAGAAGATACAAAACGAAAATAATTCAAGAAATTGTTTTGTGCATTCATCTAACCCGGTATGAAATTAAGGACATAAAGATTGTGTACATTACACATTAATAATGCGCCCTCTGTGTAAATGTAAAGAAATCTTTAAGCAAAAGCAAATTGATTAGGGTCTCATGAAACTCCCTGTAAAACATTAGGCGCAGGCCATGCAGTGAGGTTTTGCAAGGCTCCGAAGATAAAGCACAGTAAGAGAAGTTGTGAAAGCCGAGTCACAAAGAGCCAGGGGCGAGGGCACAGGGAGAGGGGAAGAACAATTGGCATTGCTCAATAGCAAAAGTTTGTACAGTATCAGGAGCAGGTTTGACTACAAAAGGTGGAAGCTGGAGGCTTAAAGTGACAGCCAGTGAACCACAGCCAGAAACGTGGAGATGTAATAGCTTTAAAAAAGAAATAAAAAAACATTCTCACTAGGACTTGGATTCGGGAGGTATGCAAGACATTTTCCCCACACTCGTGCTTGTGCTGGCATCTGCCTTGTGGGAGTGAGCAGCGGCAGCGCAAGAGCCATATGTTGTCAATTACCACGCACCCGCAAGGTGGATGCCAGCATAAGCACGAGTGTGGGGAAAAGGAGCAGAGCGAGAGGCCCTCCTAGGGCAGAGCATGCGCGCTGCCTAGGCGAAAACTAAAGAATTGATGTGGGAGGCCATGGGGTGCTTAAAGAGCTGAGAATGTATACAGACTAGATGAGTTGAAAAGCTGGCGAAAGGTTTTTAGGCCTAATGTGAACTACTGCTCGGTCACAGTATCATGGAAAATAGGTGGGATATTGGGATTATCCCATAGCAGAGTAGAAAATTGAGAATGTCTTCCCATTCATTCCTATAGGCCTCTAGGCCCATAGGAATGAATGGGGAGGTATTCCTTAATTGTGAATCGCAATTTGCGATTCGCAATTAAGGGGTATGTAGGATTCGCAAAATTTGTTGCAAATCCTACATACATAGCATTTTGCGATTCTCAAATAGGGAATCGCAAAAAATGGCTATTTGGGAATCGCAAAATGACTTTTTGATACATATGGCCCATAGTTCTTACCCACTACACTGTCTATATTAACACATATCTTAACCCCAAGGTATGTAGGTACTGGAGTGATACCAGGAACAGGGCAGGCAGAGTTGTAAACAAGCAACATATGAGCCTTTGCAAGGTGAATTTTATAACCAGAAACCACTCCAAACCTATCTGCCTCATCTGAGATTTGGCCAATAGCTTGAAGGGGGTCCAACAAATATACAGTCACATAGTCTGCATAGGCACTGAGCTTCAGTTCTACCTCATTAAAGATGACAGGTTCGATCAAAAGATTAGAGATAAGTAGCTGGAGATAAAGAGCAAATAATAATAGGGGCAAAGGACAGCCCTGATGTGTGCCCCTGTATATATGGATGAGTGAAGAGCTATAACTGTTCATAATCAATCTGCCATGGGATCTTTATACAAAGACCAGACCCTATATATACAAATCGTGGTCCAATTTCAACTACCAACAGGACTGACCACAGAAAGAGGCATGAGACCTGATCAAATGCCCTTTTTGGCGTCCAATAAAATCATGCCCAACTTACTGCCAGTCATTCTGGCTATTTTATTTTTTTATTTTATTTTATTGAGAAAGTGGTACACGGAAGGACATAAAAAAATTCATCAAATAGTTACAAAAACATATTCAATTCTAAAATTTCAATTGATATATTTACACAGATTTACAATGTATACTTTCGCGAGAGGAGTAATAAATAGCAAGTAAAAGACAGCTCATTACAACACAGATCAATTCCAATAATCAAATTCTTGTAGCCCTCCAGTTTGTTATGGGGGCCCAAAGCCGCTCACCCTTCTCACGTTTTTTAATACCTTTAAGTTTGTACAAATTAGAATCGATGTTATGAATACCCAACAATCTGGATAACTACATCTGAAAGGACGGGGCTATCGCATCCTTCCAGGCTGCAGAAATTAAAATTCGGAATACTGCGACAGATATAAATATTAGGGCCCTCTCATCATCTCCCAGGCCCAGCTTAGAGTCATTACCAAGAATCATTAAAGTAGGGGATAGATCAATAGTATGACCTAGCAGCCCCTGCCAAAATTTCATAATCTCACTTTTAACATCATCCAGCCGATTACAAAAAAAAACATATGTGTTATGTCAGCGGGGCTTTCATTACATCTAGGACAGTGGTCATTTTCCCTTATTCTCCAAGCATATAATTTAGCCGGTGTGTGATACAAATTAAATATAGTTTTATAATGTTGTGCTCGAAGATTAGATGCCCGAAATATATTCTATTTAGTAGAAGGGAAAGATCCACATCTACATCTGGGTCATCGAGTTTTAAAGCCCAGTTTGACTCTACCTTTTCTAAATCATATTGAATTTGTTCAATTAGTGAGTCATAAATAATCTTAATCTTTTTAAATCCTCTACATATTATCTCCAACACAGGAAAGTCAGCATTCGGTGAGATCTTAGGCCTGGCCGCAGCGACCGTACGTGCAACTTGACCATACAGCAGCCAGTGGCTGCTAGGAATGCCGAATTTTTCCTGCAATGCCTCAAATCCAAGGATTTTATCCCCATCCAATATGTCTCCCAGATATCTAACCCCCAATCTCTTCCATTCCTGTAAATTTCTATCTTTTTTCAATTGAGGCATTAAGGACGAGTTAGACAATTGTACATATATATTGAATTTAGGGACCTTAAAAAATGTCATAATTGCTTTCCACGCCTGCCAGGCACCATATAATGTCTTTAGCCGAGTCTTTTTATAATAGCCACGCTCCAACTCACGATGCAGTAGCCCTTACTGACTTATCCTTCAGAAGCATCTTAAAAATCTGAGGTGCTTCTTGTTCTACAACCTGTTCTGGATCTATAGCACCAGGTTCGGGCTGGACTAATATTGTCATTTGAAGCAGGAGACATGCCCAGTGATAAAGTCTTAAATTAGGAAGGGCCAACCCGCCCCTCTCTCTAGGTAGAGACAATAGATTGGTGGAGCGCCTCACCCTTCCATATTGCCATACAAATCTAATAAAGGTGGCTTCCAGATGTTTCATAATTTTATCCTCTATTAGTAATGGAATAGCACGGAACAGGTAGAGCACTCTAGGAAACATAGACATCTTCAAAGCATTCACCCTTCCTATCAGAGACAGATGGAGCACGTCTATTCTCTTTAATTCGGATTCTAGATTTTTAATTAGTGGTAAATAGTTTTCAGCAACAATCTTTTCCACACTGGTATTAATGTTAACACCTAGGTAAGTTGCAGAATCAACATATCTATGATCTGTTTTGCCTATATTCTTGGAGCAAATAATCTGAGTCTTTGCTTCATTTAACAGATACCCCGACTCACTGCCGAACACTTTAGCCATTTCCCCCAAGATTGGCAGAGATTGTTGCGGATCAGTTGTTAACCCAGCTAGATCATCGGTGTATGGCAAAATTTTATTAGGAAAGCCATTACAGTACACTGGAGGTATTCCGGGACAGGCGAAGATGTTCTGAATAAGAGGATCGATGTATAAAGCAAAAAGGATGGGGGAACAGGGACACCCCTGGCGGGTCCCTCTCTTGATGTTAATCACCGCAGATCTTTGGCCCATAGCCGTCACCCTTGCTATAGGTTTTGAGTACATTGCCTTAAGGGCTCCAATAATGTTAGGCCCGAATCCTCTCACCTCCAAAACACCCCAAAGAAAGCTCCAGTCGACCCGGTCGAACGCCTTCTCTGCGTCGAGCAGGATCATGGCCATCTCCCCACCCCCGTAGCAGCCTGGGCGTCAAATAATGTAATTGCCCTGCCTATGTGATCAGTTGTACCCCGGCCGGGGACAAACCCATGCTGCCACGGGGAAACGAGACCGCCTATGACCCTGCTCAACCTTTTTTGCCAGTATCTTTGAGTACAGTTTGGTGTCTGAATTAATCAGAGATATAGGGCGGTATGATCCTGCCTTTTCCGCTGGCTTACCCTTTTTATGGAAAATTACAATATTTGTCTCTTTCCAAGACTCAGGTATCAAGCCAGAATATATAACCCCAATAAATAGATCTAATACAAGTGGTGCAATTTCTACTTTAATGGCTTTGTATACTTTAAGGGGAATCCCATCAGGTCCTGAGGCTTTCCCTGAGGCTAATTCATGAAGAGCAGTGCTAATTTCCCCTGAAGTAATATCCTCATCAAGTTTATTTTTAATTGACTCATCAAGTTGTGGGCCAGAATCTTGAATTCCCTCACCAGGTTTCTTACTAGGCATTTCATACTCATAAAGCCGCTGATAGTAGTTCTCAAATACTTTAAGGATATCCTTGGTTTCTGTATACTCTACCCCATCCTCTTCAATACGATCAATGTTATTCCTTACCTTTTCCTGCCTTAACTGAAGGGCGAGCACTCTCCCTGCTTGTTCCCCCGTCTCATATCTTTTAGTCCTATTAGTCGGGTATTCGCCGGTAGCCTTCAAATTTATTTCATTCTGGAGAGCAGCTTTAACTACTAAAAGTGCATTCTGGCTTTCAGAACTATCTGAACCAGCTATTATATCTTTAATATGTTGCTCTTCGGCTTTCAGTAATTTCAACATTAAAACCTCAACCTTTTCCATATCTTCCCTTTTCAACCTAGCGGAACAGCTGATAGTTTCACCCCTCAGGGCCGCCTTAAACGTTTCCCAGACCATATTCCTAGAAGTGCTGTACCTGTTTGCATAAAAAAACTGTGTTACCCATTTTTTCAAATGATCCACAAATCTCTCATCAGCAAGCAATTTTTTCTCAAAGGACCAGGGGTTTCTTTTCCTTTCTATATGTCCTAAGTCATATGATAGAATTAAAGGATTATGGTCTGATACCAGTCTGGGAAGTTTGCTAATATCCACTTTTGGTAGTTCAGACGAGGTAATAAGAAAATAATCCAATTTTGTATACCTCTGAGCAGGGTGAGAAAAATACGTAAACCCATGATCCTGAGGAAATTTAGCCCCCCATACATCCTGTAGCCCATGAGAGCCCATCAGGGATTGTATAGATTGGAAAACTTTAGGCTTACGGCCTGCATATGGTGTATGGCCATTCCAATCAGCCGAGATATTGAAATCGCCAGTTACTATCAACGGGGTATACCACCCTACTAGTTCGGTTTCCAAAAAATCGAAGATATCAGGCTCATCAAAATTTGAACCATAGATTGAACATATCGTGAGGCCTAGTTCTAATTCAACTACTGCCCTTCTCCCGTTACTATCTGCTTTTATTTTCTTTATTCTACCCAGAGATTTCTGAACTAAAATAGCGACGCCCCTAATTGTCGATGTCTGAGTCGAACAGACCGCTAGTTCAAAACCATTCAGAAAGAGTTGCTCACGTTTAGCCCAAGGTAGATGGGTCTCCTGAATGCAAAGTATATCTATTTTTTCATGTTTAGCCATGTATGCCAATCTCTGTCTTTTTTTCCAGTCATTCAAACCTCCCGCATTTATAGTGCATATTCTAATGTTTATCATTGTATTTTATTGTAAACTCAACTTTCAAGTCCTTCCACAAAATATTAATCAACGGTTCACTGTCTTGCTCTTCGCTATACCAACTCCCTTTTTTCCCCGTTTTCCACCCTACCACTCCCCCGCCCAACCCCTACCCCACCCCCCTCCTACCACCACCACCCCACCCCTCCAACCCCCCCTTCTCTCCCCTAGCTGTGGGGCGCGCAGACCTTGTCTGTGCAATGATGGAGCGCTTTGAGGGCAGTGAGGACAAATGTAAACTAATTCAATAACCTACAACCACAGTGGAGCCCACAGCCTAAATTTCCTCAAAATAATAACATTAAATCAAAAAGAAAAACAATTATCCGTATAAGTTTTCACTCAATCATAAATGCATTTGCCCGGGCCTATACATCAGCCACTTGCTTCAATGAAACCCTATTATTCTGCTTAAATACCAACTTTTCACATAGATAGAGTATCAAGCTATCCTTTCACCTTGATCTCAGAAGAGAAAAATAGAGTTTTTCCATTGTTAATAATCTTTAAGGTCGCCGGATTTACCAGGAAGGCCTGTAAGTTCTTGTCCTGACAAGGCTTGATCATTTCCCTCAACCGCCAGCGCCTTTCCACCGTAGTGTGGCATAAATCTGGTCTAACAAAGAATGAAACCCCTTCCACACTCCGCTTCGTTTTTGGCTTTGCTAGATCTGCAACGGCTTGTCTCAAGATAAAATTCCCAAAAAATATTAGAACTGCCCTTGGATAATCCCCCTCTTTAGTATTCTTTCTCAATTTGAAAGGGGTACGATGTACTCTTTGAATTTCGGAGAACCAATCCCAATCACTCAACTCGGGAAATGCCTGGGTAAATAGCTTAATTATATATCTCTTAATGTCAGATCCTTTAATCCCCTCCGGAATCCCCAATACTCGCAAATTGTTTCTGCGTAGCCTATATTCCATTTCCTCAAGCTTCCAATGGACGTCTATCATTTGAGCATCTATAGTGTTGACTTTAGAGACTGCCTCCACAGCCTCAGTTTCAGTGGAGACAATCCTGTCCTCTAAATTTGCTACTCTGTCATTAGTAGTAGTACAGACCTTTGAGAGTTTCCTGACTACTCCCTGCATTTTTTTCATGGAGGAATGAACTTTCTGATTATCCTTACGAGTTTCTTCCCTGTGAGCGAGGATCTCTTGATGTATCCTCTCTAAAAGTGTCATCTGAGCAAACTCCAGGCCAGGTCTATCCTGCATAGACTTATCCGTATGGTGTTCCCAGCTTAACTCGTGTTGAGCAGTAGAGAGGGGCCCCTTACTCATAGCCCCTGAAGCCTTTAAAGCTGTAGCTGGCTGATCTAGTTCAAGATCACTATCAGAGTCTAGGTCAGAAGAGCTTGCTTCTCCGTCTTCGGACCATTCCTGGCCATCTGATGCTGAGAAGAAAGCTTCACTAGGGGCTTTCTCCTTCCCTTCGCCGCCCAGGGCTTTGCTGCTATTCACATCTGCACTCTGCATTTCATCTTGTGTAAGGTTTGATTGAATTGCTGCAGCGGAAGTAGTGCTTAACAATATATTAGAGACTAGGGGAGCGGAGTCCTGCAAAAGTTCCAGGTCATCTTGCTGTGTCCGACCCTCCTTTAACTTATTTGGCGTAGTTTCATTCAGTCCTCCTACATCTGAAAAAACTCCATTCTCCTTACTTTTAGCGGCACTGGGAGGCAAATTAGGGGTATTAAGCTCTTCAGTCGCTAAACAGTTTTTAACCACTTGGATGCTAAGGTACCTGACATACTTCAATGTAATTTCCATTGAAGTCAATGGAAACTCCATGACGAGCTGAGCTCGTCATGAGCGTTGAAGGGGTTAAGGGGCCCACCATCAGCTCCACTCACAACGTCCGTCATTTTAACTGTGGACCCGGCAACCTTCATGGACTCTTCAGCCCTTTCTGCCTCTTCTGCCCCCTTCTCCTTACCAGCTTTGGCGAAAAGCTCAGCTATTGAAGCGGTAGCCAACCTGGTTCTTGCTCCAGCTTGTTGCTGTTGTTGCTGCTTCTTCTTGCGTTTGTCAGGCGGAGGTGTATGCGCCGTTCCGAATTCCACCGATTCCTCCTGTTTAGATATGTGGTGCTTCTTCTTACCCGGCGGTTTGCCGACAGGGTTAATTTTGGGAGCCATAATTTCACAGCTGTCGAGCTTTTCCTCTGATACACTGCACCCAAAACTCTCAGACGGAATCCGCTTGATCGTCTCTCTGACTCCGCTCCTGCTCCTGCACACCGGCCTCTGTGTAGCTGCCGCTACGGCGTTCCTCAGCTGCTTCAACTTTCGGCGTTCGCTCCGCCTCCACCTCCCAGCCGCGCTGAATCGTCCTCCCTTCTGCAACAACACGGTAAGAATGGACGCCAAAGCTTGTAAAATCCGTTTAGTCGTTCTGCAGCATGAAAGGGCGAACTGCATCATTTATTTCACGGGCATTCGAAAGCGCATCGGCATTAGCAAGTGTATAGGGTCCCGGGAAGTATTAAATCATTAGAGCTCTGGTCCGCTATAGCCTCACTGCACTCCTGCCACGGCCGCTAGTGAGCAGCCGCCATCCGGACACCACATGCCCGTACACACCCCATCACAACCAGTCATTCTGGCTATGTCGAACAGAGCTACTGCAGTATTTATATGGCTGGTGATATTCCTACCAGGGATGATTTTATGCTGCTGCGAAGAGACATTATATTGCAAGATAGGTGCACGTCTGACCACAATAATTTTATCAAATATTTTCATGTCTTAATTCATAAGAGAGATTGTTTGGTATGATCCCCTTTCTTGGGAGGCTTATCTTTCTTAAGAAGACTGCTATGCTAGTGGACTTCCAAGTTTCCGGCGACAGTCTCCCACTATCAGTATGAGACATTAGCCTCATAAATAGATGAAGACGTGTATCACTAAATACCTTATAGAACTCCAGGGGAACAATACCTTCCCCTGCTGCCTTGCTAGATGGAAGATATTTAATGGCATACTCTAACTCCTGAATAGTAATATTCCCCTCCAAACCTAAAGTCTAATGTTAGTCCAGACATGGCAGGCAGACCTTCTGTATATAGTCATCCATATCAGCCAGTGGGGTTTGCTCTGGTAGGCCATATATTTCTTTGTAGAAATTGTAAAAATCACAAAACTGACTGACCTGTAACCAGGCGAGGTCGCCCCCACACACCCCTGCTACTGCCTCCGTCTGCTGTGCCCTTTTGCTGCCCTCGCTGTTTTTGGTGTGCCCTTGCTGACTACGTTCTGCTGTGCCCTTGACACCTTCATTTTGCTCCCTCATTTTCCTCTTTTTTTCCCTGCTGTGCCCTTTGCTGCCCTCGTTTTTGTGCTGTACCCTTGCTAACTACGATCTGCTGTGCCCTTGCTACCTTCATTTTTGCTCCCTTGTGTTCCTCGTTTTTTTCCCTCCTCGCGCTTCTCCACAGGGCGACCCAGCCGCCGCTGAGCCGCCCGCTGCCCTCCTTCCCGCCACTGCCACCCGGCGGCCCCGCCCCCCTCCTTCCCATTCGCTGCCCCGCTCCTGCCACCCAGCTGCTCCTCCCTCCTGGCTCCTTCTTAAGGAGACAGCACAGAGGTGCAGGGAGTGACCGCTGAGCCTGTAACCAGGCGAGGTCGTCCCCACACACCCCTGCTACTGCCTCCGTCTGCTGTGCCCTTTTGCTGCCCTCGCTTTTTTTGCTGTGCCCTTGCTAACTACGTTCTGCTGTGCCCTTGCCACCTTCATTTTGCTCCCTCGTTTTCCTCATTTTTTCCCTGCTGTGCCCTTTGCTGCCCTTGTTTTTGTGCTGTACCCTTGCTAACTACGATCTGCTGTGCCCTTGCTACCTTCATTTTTGCTCCCTTGTGTTCCTCGTTTTTTCCCTCCTTGCGCTTCTCCACAGGGCGACCCAGCCGCCGCTGAGCCGCCCGCTGCCCTCCTTCCCGCCACTGCCACCCGGCGGCCCCGCCCCCTCCTTCCCATTCGACGCCCCGCTCCCGCCACCCAGCTGCTCCTCCCTCCCGGCTCCTTCTTAAGGAGACAGCACAGAGGTGCAGGGAGCGACCGCTGAGCCTGTAACCAGGTGAGGTCGCCCCCACACACCCCTGCTACTGCCTCCGTCTGCTGTGCCCTTTTGCTGCCCTCGCTTTTTTTGCTGTGCCCTTGCTGACCACGTTCTGCTGTGCCCTTGCCACCTTCATTTTGCTCCCTCGTTTTCCGCGTTTTTCCCTGCTGTGCCCTTTGCTGCCCTCGTTTTTGTGCTGTACCCTTGCTAACTACGATCTGCTGTGCCCTTGCTACCTTCATTTTTGCTCCCTTGTGTTCCTCGTTTTTTTCCCTCCTCGCGCTTCTCCACAGGGTGACCCAGCCGCCGCTGAGCTGCCCGCTGCCCTCCTTCCCGCCACTGCCACCCGGCGGCCCCGCCCCCCTCCTTCCCATTAGCAACCCCGCTCCCGCCACCCAGCTGCTCCTCCCTCCCGGCTCCTTCTTATGTCGCCCCCTCGTACATGCAGCGTTGACGCGCAGCGGGTGCGCCGATTGTGCGCAGAAGGCGCGCCAAAGGCAAGCCCGTCTGCGCCCGTCCGTGCCTGGACCGCGCCCAGCGCCAGGACCCCTGGCCCCCACCGATGCAAGACGACCCGACGGACCTACGACGCCGCCGCCCTCAACGCACTCAATACCGGCCGGAATCCCGCCTGCTGCAGAGCCACCCCGAGACGCATCCACGGACCCTTCACCTGCAAAGCCTGCAAATTCACCTGCCTCCGAATCTGCACCGCACCCGCCAAGCACCAGCAGCAACCACCTCAAGTGCATCCTGCTCAACACCCGCTCCGTCCACAGACACGCCGTGGAACTCTGGAACCTCCTCGACGCAACATCACCAGACGTCGCCTTCCTCACGGAAACCTGGATGAACGTCTCCTCAGCCCCCGACATCGCCATCGCCATCCCGGACGAGTACAAGATCATCAGGAGGGACCGGGTCAACCAGACCGGAGGAGGCATCGCCATCGTCCACAGGAACACCATCCGCATCACGACCGACTCCAACGACACCTTTGCTGCAGCCGAGCATCTCCACTTCCAGATTCACACCGACCCAAAGACGACCCTCAGAGGCACCCTCGTCTACAGACCCCCGGGACTACGCACACAATTCAGCGAATACATCACAGACTTCATCAGCCCACACGCCCTCCCCTCCGCTGACTACATACTCCTTGGAGACCTCAACTTCCACCTGGAGAACAACAAGTACCGCAACACCGCCGCCCTACTGGACAACCTCGCCAACCTGGGACTCAAGCAACTGGTCAACACCCCCACCCACTACGCCGGCCACACGCTTGACCCCGTCTTCTCATCCAGCAAGCACATCACCTTCAGCCACTCCACCGGACTCCACTGGACCGACCACAGCTGCGTCCACTTCAGCTTCAGAAGAACCATGACCCACCACCACCCGCTCCAGGTTCCCCACAGAAGCTGGAGTAAGATCACCACGGAGCAGCTCACCACCTCCCTCAGCCAGAACCCGCCCGCCAGCACAACAGACCCCAATGAAGCAGCCCGCAACCTCACGCAGTGGCTGGCCGCCTGCGCCGACAACCTCGCACCACTGAAGAACCCTCCCAGCAGACCCAGAAGCAAGAAGGCATCCTGGTTCACCGACGAACTCAAGGACTCCAAGAAGACCTGCCGCACCCTCGAGAAAGCCTGGCTCCTCGGCCAGACCACCGACAACATGACCGCCCTCAAACACGCCACCCGCAAGCACCACCAGCTTATCCGCACCACCAAGAAGAAATCCCTGAAGGAACGATTGGACAACAATGCCCACAACAGCAAGGAACTCTTCAGCATCGTCAAGGAGTTCTCCAGCCCCAGCACCGGCAACAACGACATCACTCCGTCACAAGACCTCTGCGACTCCCTCACCTCGTTCTTCCACCACAAGATCGCCGACATCCACAACAGCTTCAGCGCACCATCCACGCACCCCACCGTCGAACCAACGCCCCCCACCACCACCCTCCGCACCTGGACCACGGTGACCACCGAGGACACAGCCCGTACGATGAACACCATCCACTCCCGATCACCGACCAACCCCTGCCCACACCACGTCTTCAACAAGGCCGACTCCACCATCGCACCCCAACTCCGGAACATCATCAACACCTCCTTCGACTCCGCCACCTTCCCGGAGAGCTGGAAGCACGCCGATCTCAGCGCCCTACTGAAGAAACCAACAGCGGACCCCACCGACCTCAAAAACTTCCGCCCCATCTCGCTCCTCCCTTTTCCTGCTAAAGTCATCGAGAAGATCGTCAACAGACAGCTGGCCGCCTTCCTCGAGACAAACGGATCCCTCGACCCCTCGCAGTCCAGTTTCAGAGCCAACCACAGCACCGAGACCGCCCTCATCGCAGCCACTGACGACATCCGAGCCCTGCTCGACAACTGGGAAACTGCTGCCCTCATCCTCCTGGACCTCTCCGCAGCGTTCAACACTGTCTGCCACCGCACCCTAGTTCAATGCCTCAGCAACATCGGCATCCAAGAGAAGGCACTGGAGTGGATCACCTCGTTCCTCGCCAGAAGAACACAGAGAGTCCGCCTCCCCCCGTTTCGATCCGAGGCTACCGAAGTCATCTGTGGCATTCCGCAAGGATCTTCACTCAGCCCCAACCTCTTCAACGTCTACATGAGACCTCTTGCAGCCATCGCACGCCAACACAACCTCAACATCATCTCCTACGCCAACGACACCCAGCTGATCCTCTCCCTCACCAGAGACCCCGACACCGCCAGAACCTGCCTACACGAAGGGATGAAAGACGTCGCCGAGTGGATGAAGAACAGCCGCCTGAAACTGAACTCAGACAAGACGGAAGTCCTCATCCTGGGACCATCGCCCTCCGCCTGGGACGACTCCTGGTGGCCCCCCGCCCTGGGCACCGCACCCAAGCCAACCAACCATGCACGCAACCTGGGCTTCATCCTGGACTCTTCCCTCTCGATGACCAGACAAGTCGTTGCCGTCTCCTCATCGTGCTTCAACACCCTGCGTATGCTCCGAAAGATCTTCCGATGGATCCCGACCGAAACCAGGAAGACGTCACCCAGGCCCTCGTCACCAGCCGACTGGACTACGGAAACACCCTCTACGCCGGAACCACAGCCAAGCTACAGAAAAAACTCCAACACATCCAGAACGCATCCGCCCGACTCATCCTGGACATCCCCCGACGCAGCCACATCTCCGGCCACCTGAAAGACCTGCACTGGCTCCCCGTCAACAAGAGGATCACGTTCCGGCACCTCACCCACGCACACAAGTCTCTCCACGACCTGGGCCCCAAGTACCTCAACGACCGCCTGACCTTCTACACGCCCACCCGCCAGCTACGGTCCACCAGCCTTGCCCTCGCCGCCGTACCACATATCCGGAGAGCCACCGCCGGAGGAAGATCCTTCTCCTACCTGGCTGCCAAGACATGGAACTCCCTCCCCATCCAACTTCGGCTGACCCAGGACCATCTCGCCTTCAGGAGACAACTCAAGACCTGGCTGTTCGAGCAGTAGCAACCCCCCTCCTCCAAGCGCCTTGAGACCCTCCCGGGTGAGTAGTGCGCTATACAAGTGTTATGATTGATTGATTTATTGATTGTGTGCCCTAATGGAGGTAGCCCTCCTTATCTGTGATGGATTGATTTACATTCTTATACCGCTTTTCAACAATCTGAAATGCCAGTACATGGCCAATCTCTTTCCCATACCTGCATGTAAGAGTCTTATTGTTATGGTTATGTTAATTTAATTTGTAACATGCTCAATTTACCCCGAGGGGTATCTCAGAGCAACAAAGAGACAAGGCAACAAGAGCACCTAGATCAGAACAAGATTGACTTAAGTAATTTCCCTCGCAGACCTCGGTCAAGAATGCATCTGAGGTTCACCAGTTCCAAATAGAATGAATGCTAAGTTAGCATTTTATCCCTAACAGCTAGCGCATGTTTAGTCTCCCGCTCCAATAGCTGGACACACATCTTAGAGACCTTATCTCTTTCCTTCTTGTTTGCTTTCAGAACAAAAACCTTCAAGGTGCCCAGTGTCCTATACATTATGTAGCAGGGCAGCGTCCTCTTCATCCACTATAAACCCTCTCAACTGGTCTATCAGTCGATATTTAAATGCAGAATTATAGAGAAGTGACTGTGGGAAAGAAGAGAAGTGACTGTGGGAAAGTTAAGCAGTGCTCTTCCCGAGTTTTCTGGGCAGCCGTATTGTTAACAGGACCAGATTATGGTACAAGGTATTCTTGGGCCATACCTCCATAGCAGCCCATTGAAACAGCTGTTGAGGCAGAAGAATGGGATCTTTTCTAGAATATTTCCTGTGCGGTGCTGAATAAAACCTATAGCGGGGGTCAGGGGAATAAACGCCCTGTGTCAACTATGGCATGCACCTGTAATATCTCTGAAATGGAAGCCCTTGTTTTAGCAATACAGTGATAGGCCTTGGGATTAGTGGTCACAATTGAGTAGTCAAGAACACAGTTAAAATCACCCCCTAATAGCAATCCTGACCAATTTAACAAGTTCAAATTTAGCTGATCAAACCTTCCAGGATCATCAAAATTCGGGCCATAAATAGAACAAACAACCAGCACCCTAGAGTAAGCTGACAACTAAGCAATTGCCCATCTGCCTCTGGGGTCAGAGGTAGTTTGAAGAACAGTATGTTCCAGTTGCTTTGAGCATAGCACAGCCACCCTCAAATAGAGATAGACTGAATAGTACTGATAGTCTTATCATACCCTAATTGTCTCACAACACAGGTGTCTTAATAGACAAGATGAATCTCAGTGAGGCATACTTTATGGGGTTTATATGCCAAAATCTCCTCTTTAACCATCCTCTTCTTCATAGGGATATTAAGACCAGCTACATTCCAGCTCCTTAACTTCAATTGAGCCATAATATAAATTTACTGCCAAATGTTTCAATTTACGTTCTACTCACAAAGAAGTCAAATGTATCATTCAAAAGCCAAAGAAACCTATGAGCTTTGTAACTCATTTACCATCATGCCTACCCAATAAAATACATCCAAACATTGCAAAAGTAATTTCAAACACCCACCTCCACCAGGACACCTCCTTGCCACTCACCCACATGATGGGGAAAGAAATCATCCCATCCCTAGGGTCTGCCGTTGACCAGACAGCCCACAATGTGTGCACCTTCCCCTCCTTTGCCTGCACCACCACCAACTGTCCTGCCCCCACCACTGTCCATTTAGCATAAAAACACAGAAGAGATATTAGAAAACTGACATTGAGTTCAGGGACCGAAGTGCGTATCATACAATGCCATAATCAATACTAAACATCAAGTGGAATGCCATCAACCAATTTGTGCAGTTAGATACAGTTTGTTCCCCAAAGCACAGAATGCAAAAAAGCAGCAGTTTTTTTTGTCACAGCACCCCCAGTGAGCTGCTATTTATAGAAAATGTATACAGAAAAAAAGATTATTTTTATAGCAGACTGCTCCCAGCTGTCATCCTTTACAATTTTTGGGACCCTACCTGTCTCTGCCTCTGAGTGCCAGAACAATGTTTGACTGTCTCTCATTATCTTCAACCTGGGACATCAGAGCTCTTAGAGGATCAATTAGTTGTTTGAGCTTCCATCAATGATCCATGATTGTTCAACACAGACCTGACCTCACAAAAAAGCATAGAGCATTGGCAGAGACTGGGGCTGAATGCCTAGGCTTTAAATATATAGTTTTTTTTTATCGAAAGATTCCTATGAATATCAAAATAGGCCGAGGCTTAACCTTGTCTATTTTTGAGGTCTCAAGTTGTATTGGGAGATGGTGCTGGTTGAACTTGAGAGTCTATATCCCAGTCTGAGTGATCAGGTAAGGCACATGAGAACATCAGTAGTATAAACTCCCGGGAATCGGACCCCTCTTTCCCCTCTAGAGTCCCAAATACTGTCATATTGTTCCACCACTGTTGATTTTTGAGGTCCTCGACCTTAGTTTAGACCAGAATAAGCTGTGCCTCATGCCCAACCTCTTCTGTATCAGCAGCTCTTTACTGCAGCTCAATAACCTGAGTAGCCAGCTGTGAGAATTCCCTTACCTTAGGGTCCTCTCCTGTTGTTCCTTCTTTTGATCGTCAGCCCAATGGTGTTCCCCTGTGCTGTTGTAACTGTGAAAAAGTAACCAAACTGTCTCTAACATTTAATAAAAAACTGAGGCCTGTCTCTTTTCTTTAAACAGGCCCATGAGATTAGCCAATGGAAGATCGCTGTGGGAGAGAAAAAGGAAGACCTGACTCCAGAAAAGGAAGGAGGGAACGAGGTGGTGGGATCCCAGGAAGAACAAAGATAACCTGTACCCGAGAGAAGAAGGATGTGGTATCTGCCCAGTGAGTGGAAGACGTGTCCTCCTAGAGAGGAAGCCACTACAGGAGCTGCCATCCTGAAGCAGTGGGAGATGCCCTGCCGTGAGAAGGAGGATCCCGAGTCAAGACCAGACAAGTGGTGGATGGCCTCAGAGGTTGCAGTCTAGGTGTCACAACTCAGGAAAGTTGCCGCTGAACGCATAAAAACCTGTGGCCAGAAGGTGCTGCTCAGGAGGGTTGAGGGAGGAGGGTACAGGTCACAACGGTGGAGGTGGGGGGATGCCTGAGTTTGTTCTTTTCCTTACCCTTACTACAGGACATACACAAGGGACTATAAGTCCCATGATGCCATGCTTGTGGAGCTGACAATAAAAATACAGGAGATTTTATGGCCGCTTATGTTAAAAACCCTATATAGATATATATATATAAATTATTTTCTTTGCCTAATGCTTTATATCTATTGGAGTGGGAGGATGTATGGAAAAGAGTTTAAGAAAACTCCAAAGAAAGGGGCAGATATAATTTATTATTCCTTTTCACAGTTTATAAGATGGGACGACCAATCCGGTACCTCAAAAAAACTTTTACATGGTTACTCGGTCTTTTTCTCCCACCAACCGGTGTTGGTAGCAGATTGCTGTAGACAGGACCTTTGAACCCACACTTGCCGCTCATTTACCCTTTATACCTAGAGCATCCGCAGGAAACTCTAGCCATGCCTGAAATCCTAAAAAGAGAAGACAGAAAAGAAGAAAAACATTATTCGGGGAAAATGTATGTTCATTATCATTCCTGTCTATCATACTATCAGATCTATGTGAATAAAAAGCATAATTGCAATACTGGATAAGCCTCCTCACCTTTACCTCTGGCCTAGTATCCTAAAAGTACTACACTAGCACAGATACCTTTACAGGTATTGCCACTAGAGATTACTACAGTTCGTTCTTATCAGCACTTACCTGTGCATAGTGTTGTAATGCCTCGATGCACTGAACTTGCATTAGACAAATAATTGTGGCTAATTTTGGCACTGACTCTGTAGTAGAAGCGGGGCTGCACCAGCCAAGTTGGTAGTGGGTGCACTTTCCCTGCATACTCAGTCAAAACATCTGTGATGAGGATCTCATGACTGATATTTGTGCAGGTAGCTGGACTATTAGATATACCAAGAGCTTCGACAGGGGGATCCATTGCCTTGATAGGTTTAAGTCTTGCATCAAGCTGTTGGTTTAACTGACCTGTGCTATCGATATCAAGGTCAATATAATGATCCTGCCTGTTCAGGTGATCTCCAGGTGTATGAGCTGCACAGCTCAGAGCAGCATTATTCTTGCAATTGTCAACTGAAGGTTTTCGATTTCTCTTTGGTTTGGTCACTACCCACTGTGCCAAAAGGCTAACCTTAGATTGTACCTCTGGCAGCTGATGGGAGTGTATACTGCCCTGATGGCCCTATTGAGTGCTCCCACTCCTTGATTTACAAGAGACGATTTGAGTATTTTTGCCTTGGGAATCCTGTTGTGGATTAGGCTCTGTCTCATTTTGGGATTTCACCTGATGAGTCAGTCCAGTCTCTCCGGGGGCCCAGGGAAATCAACCACCCTTGATCCTCTCTAGTGTTGCGCTAACTCCCCTTCCTCACCTAGAGCACCATATGGAACAGGTTCCAGGGGCTGTGCAGGCCATTCATGCTCTCCAAGTTATCCTGCCTCTTCTTCCCCTGCTTCTGCTCCAGTCCCTCTTCTGCCTTCAGGCGAATCAGACCTCTGTACAACTCCTTTCCGCAATGGCTGTAACTGTAGCTGTAGCAGTGTCTATATTGCTATTATCATTGCCATTGCAATTTCCAACAAACAACAATGAAGGAGATGAATTAGTAAGGGAAACACTATTATCTTGTGCAATCATTGCAGCGCCCTTAGCTACAATGTAACTGGATATGTGGCATCAAAAATCCATACTGGATTGCGAATTATGAGTTACCATCTCACACCCTGCAAGTGCCCCCAAGGGCAGTTCTACCTCAGGAGAAGTCTCTGTCTTGGTCATGCCAGATTCAAGAAGGTCACATGAGAGCACATTGCCGTCATTCTTGGTAGACAGGAGCTTAGCAACAGAAGCAGTTGTATTTATGCATGCCTCCTGCTGTTGACTGAGTCCACCCGATCTTGTTGTAGCTACAGGCCTTCCCCATCTGCCGCCTCGGGGTAGGCTGATCTAAGATTGTTTATTCAGAGCCATTGCTGCTTACAGAGCAAAATACTGCATCCTTATTTTGCCTGGGGGCACTAGGCGCCAAGATTGAGTAGGCAGAAAAACTGGATGCATGTGCAGTAGCAGCCCATGGTGGGAGTGCTGCCGGACGCTGGCGTTGGGCGGGGGAGGGGCAGGGTGGGGGGGTAGTAAACTACGGATTACGGCCTATTAGAGGTAAGTAAACATATAAATAAATAAAACAAATTTTGTTGCGCACGCTGCATCGCCAAATGCGATGCAGCGTGCGCAAAGAAATTTGTTTTATTTATTTAGATGAGTACTTGCCTCTAATCGGCTGTAATCTATTGTTTACTACCCCCCACACTACCCCACCCCCGCCCCACATCAGTGCCCGGCAGCACTCCCACCACGGGCCGCTACTGTGCATGTGTCAGTTGGATCAGACACCCAGGCTAGAACATGTAGCAGGAGCAGCAAACACTAGCCTCGCTCCCGAACGTCCACATCAGCAAACAAGCGTTTGCAATGCAATAGGTCTCGCATTTATGAGAGTTTGAACTATTGGCATTGTAAATGACAATGTCTTTAATTTATGTGTTGTTTGTAAAATAGATAAATAAAAGGCATTGTCATTTACAATGCCAATAGCTTAAACTCTCACAAATGTGAGACCTACTGCTTTGCAAATGTGTGCTATACATTTTTTTAGGAAGTGTTAGGAGAGAGCTTGTCCTGCCTGCAACAGCAAGCAGGATAAAGCTATTTGAGAAAATAGTGCTCGGAGGCTTTAATTAAATCTTACCGAGCAACAACACATGTAACAGGGTGGGTCGCCATGGGCAGTTACAAAATGAGACAAGGCGGTACAATGGAGGGACTACTAAGCCACTTGACCAATGAACAGCCACAAGTTTCCAGTGGATAATGACACAACCCTATGAAAAATGTGGGCGGAGAGTGGGCGGAGTTCCAAGGCCCTACCTCAATACAGCATGCCTTGCAGAGCAACGCATAAGCTGCCCAGTCTCAACCTAAAAAGATCCAGGCAGCCCAACGCATCCCAGAGACAGAGCATACGTTGGCAGTGGTGTGAAGTGGGGAGTGAGGAATTCACCTGCAAAACAAGAACAGCCAGTTCTGTGCACTAGCAGGTCCCGGCAACCTCCTCTTCTAGTATCCACGGCAGCCAGTAAGTTCTTAGGCAGCTTGGTTAAAACATGTAGCTGCGAGGGACAAGGGCAGCATTCAGCAGCGTTCGGTGGAGAGCGGGAGAGATGTACACTAGTGGCAGGGTTAGCCGTCCGCCATCTTCATTCTAGGTACCATACAATGCTCAGTCTTACTGGCTATGTCTTTCATGTCACTATGAGACGGAAGGGTATTTGGGAATTTCTTGCAGCATAAAAATCACATTTATAATACCTATTAGCCATCTCATGGAAATATCAAAAGTCATCCAAACTTTGGAACTCCTTGAGTAGTATCAGACGATCTTGGGCAACCTATGAAAACAGAAAGGCCATCGACAGGCAACTACACTTACACCCATAGTTAATTAGGCAACCCCTACTTCACCATAGGTGATCTAATGCTTTTTTGCAGCTTATTTTTATATGGCCAGGTTATAAAGTACTTCATGCCTCTAACCGCCTTCAGTCCAGTTTTACCAGTGTGCACTTACTGTTTATGGAAAAACCTATCTTGCTTTACATGACAGGGCTATATACTAACTACTCTGTGAAGAACAAACCAAGCAACTCACATATCATTTATCCTTCAATGTACAGTCCCTCTTTAATCATTTAAAAAACACCACCTACTTAATTATGAATAGATGTCCACCTCACCAAATATTCACAGATATTCTTGATATGGCCATCTACTTACAAATTATAGATGCGTGTTTCTTGACCACAAGATTCACAACACAATTGCACTCCGTTGGCACTGTTTCCTCAATGTAGTCAATAAAGTTCATTCAAATATTGTTCATGAATAAAGTTGCATTTATTTCTTTTTCTTGCTTGTTATTTCAATCATAACATTCCTTTATAGGTTTAAATCTCACATTTTTTATGCCCGATGCATAATCTGAAAACAATGAAGTACATATTTCTAGTCGTCAAAGCTGAAGTGTAATCACCGTACATCCTATCATCTTGTCTCCCCATAGTGTTAAGTATTTAGACTGGTCACCACACTCGTGTACACCTTATTGCCCTGCATGATACATCATAGTTATTGTGTACATACACATAGTCGAACCTTTTTATATCAAGTACTACACTAGCCTTAGTCCTCCTCCAGAGTAAGCGTACTTCCTATATGCATGTCCGATTGTCACACGTGTATCTGCAATTCATAAAATTATTCGTGAATGTCTAATTCGTGAATGCACGCTAGTGTCAATCATTGCACTCAGATACCAATATCTAATCTAAGACAAGTAGCTTACCCGCTCTATGCGGACCTCTCTCTTCCTCGAACTCCTTTTCGTATTCTGGCGTGTGGCGTTCTTTCTCAACTGACTCTATGGTCTTTCTCTATGCTCTATAACGCTTCTGTGTGTGTGCCGATCACGTGGTGTAAAGCGTAAACACTAAAGGCGGACTATCGTCTATGTCGACTCTATCTACACAATATATCTTATTATTGTTTTATATGGGTCGTTAAACCTTAACGCTTACTGACGTCCTGCCAGTAAAATTAATAAGATCGCATTCCTATAATGTAATCGTTGTGTGTGCCTAATGTCTTGAACACCATGTTAGTGTGGTATGATGGGGAGACACCCTCAATTTAAAACAAGCATAGCACAGAGACTATATGTCAAAACGTAAAAGGCAAAATCGCCTAAAAAAGGCTAATACAATACGGTTAATGAAATAAACTAAAATAAATGTGCACATATACTCAAATATAGCAAGTAACATCATCATTACAGTCCATCGAAAGTACATTATATCAATGATCAATCTAATGTCCATGTTGTATTACAAATAACAACTAAAATCTAATCGTTCGTTGAGCCCCTTAGGCTGTAAGGTACATAAGAAGTTCATCCAGTGTATTTCTCGTTTTAGTTGATTTGTGTGGTTATCTCTTCCTGGTAGTATGTTAACAACTTCAAGAATGCAATATTTTAGCTAAGATACATTGTGATTGGCGTCTGCAAAATGAGTTGCTATAGTGGATTTCAGGTTTTTTAACCTAATGTTGCTCTTATGTTCTATGAGTCTGGTTTTAATCTTTCTCTGGGTCTTGCCTACATAGGAGAGTCCACAGGGGCATCTCAGCATATATATCACGTTGCTTGTATCACACGTGCCTGATACTTTCAAATTTACAGGTGTTCCCTTGGTGGGAAGGTTGATAGTGTTACCTTTGATTATGGCTGAACAATTTCCGCAGTTATGGCAAGGAAGAGTTCCAGTGTACCTTATTGTGGCTACTTTCTTAGGGGTCTTGATTAATTCTTTCACATTTTTTGTCCTTTCATACGTAAATATTGGCATTTTGGTGAACAGTCCTTTAAAATCCTCTTCCAGTGCCAATAATGGCCAGTTTCTCGTGATCACCTTCTTGATTAGGTGACTTCTTGTCAAAAATTTTGATACAAATACTTGTCTTTGTTCATCCGATTTGGATTGTGAAGTTAACAAATGTTGTCTCTGTAGTTTATCTGCATGATCTGCTGCGGATTCTAGGATGGATTGTGGATATCCCCTCTTCTTGAATTTCATTAAAGTGTCATTCTTATGTTTGATGAATAGTTCTTGTGTTGAAGCAATTCTTTTGATCCTAAGTAACTGTGAGAATGGTAGATGATTTTTCAATGATGATTGGTGGAAGCTGTTATAATGTAGCAGATTGTTTCTGTCCGTGCTTTTTGTGAATACACTTGTCACTAGGTTGTTGTTCACATTAGTGATTAGCACATCCAAAAATGATATTTTCTCCTTGCTGATGTTAAACGTGAATTGGATTCTGGTGTTGATGGTATTTAACTCTTGTAGGGCCTTAATCAAAGAATTCTCAGATCCTTTCCATAGTAGAAATATAAGAATGACACTTTAATGAAATTCAAGAAGAGGGGATATCCACAATCCATCCTAGAATCCGCAGCAGATCGTGCAGATAAACTACAGAGACAACATTTGTTAACTTCACAATCCAAATCGGATGAACAAAGACAAGTATTTGTATCAAAATTTTCGACAAGAAGTCACCTAATCAAGAAGGTGATCACAAGAAACTGGCCATTATTGGCACTAGAAGAGGATTTGAAAGGACTGTTCACCAAAATGCCAATATTTGCGTATGAAAGGACAAAAAATTTGAAAGAATTAATCAAGACCCCTAAGAAAGTAGCCACAATAAGGTACACTGGAACTCTTCCTTGCCATAACTGCGGAAATTGTTCAGCCATAATCAAAGGTAACACTATCAACCATCCCACCAAGGGAACACCTTTAAATTTGAAAGTATCAGGCACGTGCTGTACAAGCAACGTAATATATATGCTGAGATGCCCCTGTGGACTCTCCTATGTAGGCAAGACACAGAGAAAGATTAAAACCAGACTCATGGAACATAAGAGCAACGTTAGGTTAAAAAACCTGAAATCCACTATAGCAACTCATTTTGCAGACGCCAATCACAATGTATCTCAGCTAAAATATTGCATTCTTGAAGTTGTTAACATACTACCAGGAAGAGATAACCACACGAATCTACTAAAACGAGAAATACACTGGATGAACTTCTTATGTACCTTACAGCCGAAGGGGCTCAACGAACGATTAGATTTTAGTTGTTATTTGTAATACAACATGGACATTAGATTGATCAATGATATAATGTACTTTCGATGGACTGTAATGATGATGTTACTTGCTATATTTGAGTATATGTGCACATTTATTTTAGTTTATTTCATTAACCGTATTGTATAGCCTTTTTTAGGCGATTTTGCCTTTTACGTTTTGACATATAGTCTCTGTGCTATGCTTGTTTTAAATTGAGGGTGTCTCCCCATCATATCACACTAACATGGTGTTCAAGACATTAGGCACACACAACGATTACATTATAGGAATGCGATCTTATTAATTTTACTGGCAGGACGTCAGTAAGCGTTAAGGTTTAACGACCCATATAAAACAATAATAGGATATATTGTGTAGATAGAGTCGACATAGACGATAGTCCGCCTTTAGTGTTTACGCTTTACACCACGTGATCGGCACACACACGGAAGCGTTATAGAGCATAGAGAAAGACCATAGAGTCAGTTGAGAAAGAACGCCACACGCCAGAATACGAAAAGGAGTTCGAGGAAGAGAGAGGTCCGCACAGAGAGGGTAAGCTACTTGTCTTAGATTAGATATTGGTATCTGAGTGCAATGATTGACACTAGCGTGCATTCACGAATTAGACATTCACGAATAATTTTATGAATTGCAGATACACGTGTGACAATCGGACATGCATATAGGAAGTACGCTTACTCTGGAGGAGGACTAAGGTTAGTGTAGTACTTGATATAAAAAGGTTCGACTATGTGTATGTACACAATAACTATGATGTAACATGCAGGGCAATAAGGTGTACACAAGTGTGATGGCCAGACTAAATACTTAACACTATGGGGAGACAAGATGTAGGATGTACGGTGATTACACTTCAGCTTTGATGACTAAGAATATGTACTATATTGTTTTCAGATTAGAAGGCCCCTGAGGAAGAGCGCAGCTCGAAATGCATCGGGCATAAAAAATGTGAGATTTAAACCTATAAAGGAATGTTATGATTGAAATAACAAGCAAGAAAAATAAATAAATGCAACTTTATTCATGAACAATATTTGAATGAACTTTATTGACTACATTGAGGAAACAGTGCCAACGGAGTGCGATTGTGTTGTGAATCTTGTGGTCAAGAAACACGCATCTATAATTGTCAAGCAACTCTATGCTCAGAGAGAATATACACATTCAGCACCACTGAACTAGTTACAATTTGAGTACCATTTTGAATATTTATACACCTAAGGAGTGCGGGACCACAACATATTTGGTTTCATCTACTTACAAAACCACACTCCTCTACTCTTTGGCCACAGTATTTTATTTTAGACAAAGCTTAAGAAATGATCATCTTCTAACTCTTCTGCTTTCTTAACGGGTAGCCTTCAGAGACAATCTGCAGCAAAGATACGTGGCTCCAACACGTACTCAACATGCAACATGTGCTCATAGAGGAGGGCAGGTCACCTTCTGATCTTTGAGGGCACCAAGAGTGTTTAAAATGCCCTTTAGGGTATGTGATCAAACAGAGAAAAGTCCTGAATTTCTTGACATCATAGATTGTTTTCAGAGACCTGCTCAAAAAAGCAATATTTCCTATATCTTTAGAGCATTCAGGAGAAAAACTGCCATTTGTTTTTTTGTGGTGGGTAGGAGCATCACCTATGTACCTAAATGCACTGGCATTCATATTGTCATGATCATTCTAGAAACGTGATCAAATGTAACCAAGATGGGTGACTAGTTGCTGCCAATCTTGATTTTAACACAACTAAGCATCTTTCTCCTCTCTACCAACCCCTGCATTAGAGTAGTCAATGCAAAAAACAAAGAATCTAAGAAATGACACAAGGCTTCATATTTTTTTGTGTCAGAATTATTTACAATAGCTTTTCTATAATATTCCTTGGAGCATGAACACTCATCTGTAATGCCCTGCCTAGGATATTTAATAGAACTGGTATAGTGGAATAAATCTTCTCTACATTTAGTTTCAATTTACTGTACCCCAAAATGCATGCAAGTTCCCCCGTGTTCCTAGCAAGAAATGGCAAAGATAACCTTACAGGAAGACAGTGAGGAAACTCTCAGGGGAAGCAGTTTACATGAAACTCAGTGAGAAGGGAGCTAACTGGAGGCCTCAGAGAATACAGAGTGCTTAAACGTGCCTTAAATTAAACTGGTATCTAAAAGAGCACGGAATAGTCAGGTGGGATAGAGCTGGGCACAAGAAGAGAAGGCTAAAAATTATTTACAGTATGTATTTAAAGTGAACGAATGCACATCTAATGTTCAACAGTCCGTTTTCCGAACTGCTCCAAGGCAAAACATATTTTTGCGTGCAGACTGATGTAGTGCCCTGCCCCAGCGGCACAAATAATCAATAACATGACTTGTGGTGGCAGTGCGCTCCAACCAGTCGCTCAGCCAATGCAGATATTATTCAAAAGACTCCATCGTAATCAGATTGATCCACTTGCATAAGATTTAAACCACATACGATGTCATACGTTTCTCATTTCTTCTCCATATTTTCATTCACATAAAAGGCTGCGCGTTCCCCAATCTTTTCAAATGCTTTAGATGTCCCTATCCGGGCCTTTTTCTATAGAATGTGGGCACACAATATTTATTCTGGGCAGCTGTATTCACTTTAACCCAATGTATGTCGGGCTGAACAGCCCTTCGTCAGGGGTAAATATAAAAACAAAATAAAAACTGCTATTAATTTTTAGAGACATTAAACTTCAAGCGTTTGATTTCCAGTGCTTAATTTGAGCAGATGCTTTCAGGTGCTCAGCACCTGCACTTCTTTCGCAGGGCTGGGGCAACAATTTCTGAACCTGCAGGTGGTGGTCTCAATATTTATTGTTCAATTCAAAATAAAAAGAATAACATACATTGCATGGTGACTGGCTGGTAAATGTTCATGGGCAGGCTGGCATATGCCGGTCCAGGCAGGCATGATTGTGTATCACCACGTTAGTGATGATGTCATCAAGCTGATCACAAATCCAAGAAGTCATTGAAAACTATGGCTTACATTCTATTCTTCTAGTCTGCTGCACCCTGCCACTGCCTGAGCCTAAACTTCCCATTGGATAATTGTAGCTGGGGGCTGGCTCATGACGGAGTTAAGGCAAGGAAGCTGCAAAAGTGCATTTGGAACTTGGGAGTGAGGGCTCTTGAGGAAGAATAAAGGAAATGAAGTGTGGACTTTCCACTTGTTGCGTAGCCAGAGTAGCATATCCAGCAGCCCTGCATTGCTACTATCCTCAACATGCTCAATGCGGCCCAACTCAACTTTTGTGCGCCATTGCGTCATCAGTACAATCTGTGCGCTGCATCCCAGCATGGTAATTGCTGAGCGTGAGTGAGTCCAGTAGGCACCACAGCCATACGTACTGGCATTGGCAGCATTACTGCAGTGGACAATGCCAGTGCTGTAGCAGGCAGGATCACAGCAAGCTGAGCAGTGGATGCCAATGCAGTTGCCATCCCTGGACCTACTAATTACAGGAAGCACTAGCAGTGACATGACCTGCTGTGCTCAAGCAGCTACCTGTTCTGCAATAAACCTAGTCATGGCACACTGAATAATATATGCAAAAAAGCATTTTCATTTGGTGTACATTTTGTTTTTGCACTCGTTGTAGGTAAGAAGGTAAAACATGTCATCTTCCGCTTCTTTAGGAATGACAACATGAAAACGCAGAGTTCAAAATAGCAGGGACATGTATAGGCTGACGACAGGGGTCACAGGCAGCAGCAGTGTTAGAGATGAGGCAGCAAGAGTAAAGAAGAGAAGAAACAACAAGAGAGGAAAGAGATAAAATGGAGGAAAGTAGAAGAAAAGAAGGAGAGCAAATCAGATACAAAGAGAAAGCAGCCATGATGTGAAGAAGAGAGCATTAAGAAGAGAGAAGATAGAATGAAAAGATCAGGAGGACAAGTGAGAGGAAAAAAAGCAGACAAATGATAAAATAGAGACACAGCTAATCACTGCTAGAGAGTGATAATGAAGAGCGAGGATCGAGGGGAGAGAGAGCAGAGCATGGATAAAAGTGAAGAGAAAAAAGGGCAGGGCTAAAATGAATAGAGGGCAAATCAGAAATACAGGGTGTGACAAAGGTGATAGAAAACAATTAGAGAGGTGAGAGGATAGACTCTTACAGCAAAACTTAGGGGACAGACAACAGAGCAAGGTTAGAAGATAGAGACTGAGGCAGTGAGAGTGTTGAAAGTGGGGCTCACCAGAGAAAGGTGAGAGCGGTGACCCCCTTGGCAAAATGTTCAGCACCTGCACTTCTTTTTTTTACAAATTAAGCTCTGTTGATTTCTAAACACATTCTACCTACTATGATCCATGTGTATATAAAATGAAAACATAGTGCCCGTGCTGAATGCAAACCCAACCATTACTTCAAATATAAACCAAAAATGGCCCACTTCAACCAAATCCTTCTCTTATCAACCTTGTTTCCAGTCAATGGATACCACTCCCAGCACCCATAACGTGATGGCTTCCCCAATACAATCAAACTGATTTGTACCTGCAAATGTAGAACGCCGTCCCCAGAAGTTAAACCAACACATCTCCTACTTATTGCACCTTTGTGCGAGATTACAAAAGGCAAGATGCTGCTAAACTTGTGATCCCAATTATCTAAACCGATGTTCTTTGCCTCTTAAACGCCCCTTGTGTGCTTTCACAACTATCACGTAGCTCTAATTGCCTGTTCAAACAGTCACTCTAGAGAAAATACAAATCCCACTAATCATTGCGTGCTCATCAGTGAACATCCGACCTCCGTGTTTAAACCCAACCATTACCATATTATAATTAAAAACAATATAATCTGTTTTTTTGCAGTTACATGTGCCAAATGTGCATCTCTATAGAGTGTTTTTGTTTTTTTAAAGTCTTAAATTGTCAAATGCAGACTTGTTAGCAGTTCTTAAAAAAGCGAAATGGACTCCCTGTCATGAATTCGGTGTTCTCCCAGCAGCCCTTTGCATAATTTATTATGTTTCTTCCATTCTCATCTACTTGTTCCTCCTGGGTGCAAATAATCGAGAGAGGCAGAATCAATCCAGTGTTCATTTAAAGTGCCAGAATGCACACCTGATGTTCAACAGTCTGTTTAAAAAAAAAGTCCTACGTTTTCAAGTGCAGACTTGTTACCAGTTCTTAAAAACACGGGACATAATGACATCATATGTCGTTTGAAATGGATTAAAGTGGATCAATAAAATTACAATGGAGTCTATTGAATAATGTTTGGATTGGCTGTGCGACTAGTTGGAGCGCAATGGCACGCCACTGGTCATGTTATTAAGAATTAGTTACAGTCACAAGCATTTGAGCCTCTGTAAACTATCTATTATGGAACTTTCAAGGATTCCCCTCCATCACAGGTGTTGAGCTATCTGATGTGGATCTGTGTGGAAACGAGATGTAAATATGATTAAGAGTTAACAAAGCTTTAACCTGTGCAATTTGTACAACAGTAAAGCAAGAAGCTGAGTTACTGTGCAGGGAGAAAAAGTTCAAGACCTGCCTTTACAGCAGTGCCTGTAGGCAACAATCATCGCAGTCTTCAGAAACGAAGACTGCAGTCCTATGGTTTCACATATATACATATTAAAGCAAATTTACACTTAGGGCCTGAATATGATATCGGTTGGAAAGGCTCTGAACGGCATTCGAATTTCCCTAAACAGTTCCGGAACCTATGTTTCCATCCGAATCGGCAAAGTTTCCGAACGATCAATTATGATGCAAGGAAACCATTTGAGCTGACCGACTCGGTTCGGATTGGCACTCGGATGCACTTAGTAGTTTGGAGCCGAATTGTACAGCTCTATGGACACTGTTTCCAACCGAGCGATTACGATGTCAGATTCTGACGTCCATTCCGAATTGGCCTGCCCGACACGAAACGGCTGTTGGAATCTGACTTTGGGGGCCTGTAACAGGACCCAATTCACCCGGAGGCCTCCGTTTGGGGCCTGTGCATGTATCCATGGGAACCCCTGGAAAACCATGCACAGTGTACACAGCACCATGCGGTGTCCGCCACAGGGTGAACATTTTTCTGCAACAACCCTTTTTTTCAATGGGAGCCTGTGTTGTTGGTCAGAACACAGGCTCCCATTGAAGTCAATGCGAGTCTGACCGAGCGATGTTTGGAAGCATTGTGATCGGTCAGTTGGACACGCAGAATCCAATTCGGTGGGACCAGATTCTGAAACTGAAGCGGTTGGAAGAGTTTCCGACTGACATCGTAATCGGCTCACAAGTATTTTCTAAACCACATCAATGACACATGTGTCCCAAACAAAGGTAAAAAGGATATATCTGATGAGAGGACAAAATTACCCTTAAACTCTACCATGAAATGTTCATTATTCATATTTGTTTGAATACGAAATATAGACTAAAGAAACTTGCTTTTAAGCACAGATACAAGATTCACACACCCAATGTGAGTCAATTGAAAACAGTGGTGATCTCAGCCTGGTCACTAAATCTCCTCCTCCCTCCCATTCCTATTCTAACTAGTTGAGGCCTCACCGTAACTCTAGAAGTCTCTGAACAAACATCCTTTCCAGAACACAATTTGATAGATGATGTGTGGCTGCAAGATTCCATAATCAAGATATTTCTAGGTTCCAACTTCATGGCAGTGTTTTCAAGAAGTAGTAGATTCTGGCTTTATGCCCATGCCATCTGGAATATTAGAAAGTAAATATGGCGTCTTCCTCTGTACCTCAAATCTGCTTTTGGGAGATGTGCTTTGCAGCCGAAGGGGATCTAATAACACAACATTGGTTGAGTCAAAAGAAGAAGGCCACAAATGTGGTCATCCAGTAGAATAGAACAGTGCATTATGTGTGATGTAGTGCTTTTGTTTTGTGAATGTCTCATCTCACTGAAAATGAAAACAACATTTTCAGTAGCAATTCCTCAGGCCACACAGCTAGTAGCAGGAGAAAACACAGACCATAGAAATGAAGACTTAAAAAATGTAAACTACATAATTAAAGGCCAGAGACAATTTTGAAGTATAAAACTCCATATGTAATATTCACCATCAAGCACTTCCCTCAGATATTCAAAGACCAGAGTTACAATACAAAGTTTGACCCAGTCGTACAGTAGGTTGGAAGAGAATGTACAAGGATACAGAATGTTTTTCAAAGGTCAACATCTTTGTAGCTAGATAATTACATATGAGATGTATGCTGCAATACCCACTTTTTGAGTTTTTAGTTCCATGGCCTGGGCTTCTGAAGTCAATAGCTTCACACAGTACCCTTCCTCCCAGATCAAAGCAAAAAAGTCCACTCTATTGGAAGTATGGTAGAAATATTAGCTGAGTGGTATAGAGACTATCAATAAGCAGGGATTAGATGGAATTTGGCAGCTGCATTTGAACAGTTTAGCGTGGTATGTCATTAAAACTCCAAGGAGGTTGGCACATCGCTGGATTAATTGCTTTCTGAAAGGCATTAATCGCTTTCCAAAAGGCAGAGGGTAACAGATGTGCTTGGAACACCTGACATCAAAGATAGCCACATTCATTGTCCAGCCAACTTCGCACACGCATACTGCAAAGAGGTACTGGTATGAAACTCCTCCGGAATTATCTTTTATTTGTGACCTCATTTGTCGGAGCTTATTCAGAATGTCTTGTCAGTGCTATAGGTTCCCACATTGGTCCAGACCTCTATACTGAGTTCTTAGAGCTGTCCAGTAGTGTAACTAGATGTCAGTGTTTCATTCGTTTTGCTTTATGATCTCAGCCTTGTGAATTTTGTTTAGCAGTAACCACTTATGATCCTATTACAAGCTTTGCAGATTTCAGTACCAGGATGCCGTTTGCTAGAAACAATGTTTCATGTCGTAGACTCAAAATCCATTCCCCTGGGAGTTACAAATATATGTGCAGATCTGTTTTTTCTGAGTGAAATTCTATGCTAAATTCCCAGTTCCATGGCAATTAAGATTCAAATTTACCACCTGATCCAATCAGGTTTTAAATATGATATGAGTGTGGGGTAGTGCATTGAAAGGGGTGGGTAGGTTACATTTGGAAGAAGATGATATGACATGGCAGGGAAGAGCACTACATGACCTTGATAAACTGGGCTGCACTTGTGGGCTGCACTTGTAACCCAAGCCTAAAGCAATTTCACAAATGTATATTCCAGTGGGTAATCTAGGTGCAGGACTACCACTAGGAAGATTTATTTTCAATTGTATGTAGTGGTATCCCACCCGGGATACCACCCTATCCAACTTGTTAGGTTCCACAACTGGTTGCCTTCTGAGTGTTAGAGTCCTCATACAAAGAGGATCCTATGAGATATTGGGAAAAGGAAGGTGTACTGGTGCTTTGGCAATTATGGAAAGGTGTTGAAGTAGATTGTTCCGTCTCTGTAATTATGCTGTGTGCTCTCACTGTCCAGTTAAGTGATAGATGATCAATTTTTTATTAGCCCAGGATGCTATAACATGTTGTCAGTGTGTGAACAGGACATACATTGACAGCACCACAAATAACTTTTTAGTTGCTGAGGACATATTTCAGCACTATGTTTCACAATATTATTCATTTTCACTTTTTCCTTCAAGACCTGTGTTTTTTATGTTTATATTAGTTTATAAGGGATTGCAAGGATGTTGCATTAAGGCCTGCAGCAATTTGGGTTGAGCTGGTACTGTTATTCCAAGGCAAGCCCAACGCCTCTAGTTTGTATTGTTTCCTACATTTTTTATCAAAAATGTATGCTGATTTAACTATCAGTGATTTATAAGCAGTTGGTTGGCATATGACATGCTGTGGACATAGGCAAATTTGTCAGGAATTTGAGATCGATGGTCCTAAAAAAGGCTGTGGGTACTCGGCCCCAGTTGTAACAAATGGGGTCTTTAACCACTGCTGTCTTGGGGTGCTGTATTGCAGAGTCAATAACTGGCAATCAAGTACCTCCTTTGAGCACTTCACTCTCAAAATAGCACTGACTCCAAACAGTCATATTATGTGCTCACGGAACAGCTGGACCGGGGGTATTTCCAGTACCAATGGGCTTCAAAACAGAATATCCATTGCGGAGTAACAAAAAGAGAACCAAGATGCTCCAAATGAGGAAAAATAGCAAGGGCATGCCTTCAAACACACAGGAAAATAATGAATGAATTAATGCTGGTATAACTCCAAACATCTTCTGGAAGGTACTGATAAGACAGTCCTGATTGTTTTAAAAAAGTGTGCCACAACCGCAGTATTCCAGGCATTAAATATTTGTGGCACAAGATCACCAAAGTGTATTGGAAGATTGGTGTTCAACAAGGACTGTATTTTACTGGATGTCCTTGTAATCTGCAGTTCAAAAGTTGGAATTGAAGGCCACAATGCAGTTTCAGAGACTGTATGCATAGGTAGAAAAAACACATCATTGCAGCAGGTCACTATCAGGAAGGCAGGAAAAATATACGAGATTCCAACCTTCATGGTGCAACAGTCTTGGTTGCTTAACATTAAATAACTTCTTTTCAAAAAAGACATTCATGAGGGGGAGAATTGAAGGGACTGGTTTTTCTTTTAGATAACAGATCAAATTTACTACTGAAGCATTTCATGCCCTGTGAATGGTAACATGTTTACTGTCAAGTGAGTGACCAACAGAAGAGTTGCATTCCTTTACAGTAAGGAATCCCTCTTTCGTAGCCCACTAACCTTGGTAAGAGAATGGTAATAAACATAACTCAGAAATAATGCTTGCTTCAGGGCTTTAAAACTACCTACTGGAACTTGTTTCATGCAAGATGTAAACTGAAATGCTGAAATTGGCAAAGATATTATGCCGTGTATTAACCACACTGTGAACAGTGTTTCTGCTAGTGGGCATAGGAGGTGTTCTAACTTCTCGAGATGTAACATTGTGTAAGTTGCGTCTTAGCTCTAAAGCATTGTTTACATGTCTGGTTTAGAGGCAAGGCACTCAGTCACTTCTGAAGACCTTAAACATCCAACCAAACTGCATGATAGTTTCCACTTGTGATATTTTTCAAATTTATAATATGTGGCATAAACAAATCTTTTTGAGCATAGAGACCTAGGACCCAATAGAATGTCAGCTACATCCATGTCTTCTGAAAGGAGAGAAAGATGTTGTTTTACTGCAGACAGCGTGAAATGATTCAACCATTGTTGACACAATTTCCCTATCGAATAGGTGTTGACAATACCTGAGTGTTGAGAACAGGAATAACGAGGGTCGAGTCTGCTTGCCTTAAACCTCGGTGTGGAATTAAAAAATGAAAATAACAACCATTTGTGTCCACTTTCCACAATTACCACCACTCTGTACCAAAAAGTGTGGAATGAAATGTACTATACTATACCATAGTATTAAACTGCTGTTTAGTTACATTTGTTAAATTCTCAAATCGGGTAACAAAAAGAATGTTTAGTGCATTCATGTGTTTGATTTTTGCCTGTCCTAGACAAGTAGTCAGTTGAAATGTATCATTTAGAAACATCATTTGTGCTGTTATTAAGCAGGCTCGGTACATAGTGTCTGTTCCCTTAACTTGCCAATATTTGGTAACCTAAATTGATTTCATGTCTATGGTCCAATAGTCATAACCTTTGATGGCTAATTGTGTGACAAACAAATCTGTATATAATAGCTTAGTTTGTGCAAACATATATTTCTTTTATGGTGTAGGGACGATTTTAAAATAAAAAAGATTTCAAGTCTAATGCATCATATCGTAAAAATAGGTGAATTTATCCCTTTTATGATATGGAGCTCCTATGTGGGGAGGTAGGACAATGTTTCCATTGTGTATAATTAAAAAGTGCACGTTTAACACTAGCTCAATGTAAATAATGAAGCCTATAATGATGGTAACAGAACATTTAATCATAATTAGCCGAATTTAGATACAGGTCATCAGATTCAAAAACAGTATAGTATTCCAGTTCTGAGACCCTAAATTCATAAGGAATCTGCAGCATTTCCATTGGTCCAAAGATATCACAAGGCACTTTATCCCAAACTATTCCATCAGTTACTGGAATAGCTTAAATGTTCACACGGGACAAGTCTCTTTTTAGCTTGTGTAAAGATGAATGTGATGTTAACACCTCATCAACCAATTCTGTGGGCGAGCATTGTGGAAGGTAATGACCATTAATCAGCAAAAAGAAAACAGTCACAAATCCAATCCAAAGGTATAGAAAACCAAGGAAAGTGCTATAGAATCATATATTTAAGGAGGTACCAGATACGTGCTTTTCAGCCATGGGTTTGGTGGTGAACTCCACTATGCTGGTGGGGCTTGCAAAGACTTCCCCCCTCCGCACTCCACTTGGAGCATGGAGTTTGGCAAACTACTCACCCTCCTACATAGGGTAGTGAAGTTTGCTAGGTCAGCGCGAGCGCCCACCCACTCCAGGTCACCAAAGCTATGTAAAGCACTAACACAAACATTTGAAATACAAATCTGCAATCAAACAGCCTGTGTGTCACATGATTTAACTCCAGCTCTCCTCTGTTCAGACCTCCGTTTATGGTAAATGTCTAATGTACCTTCCTCTTGCCTCAATTCACTAGCTCACGCCCTCACCACTGACTGCCTCCGACTGTACCAAATGTATCAGCAGACAGGTGAGAAAGAAGAGCTCAGAACCAAAACAATATGTCTCTGAATGCCCTAGAGTCCCTGAAACACTCACCCTCTGAAGTTCGGGCATTGAGTAGGGTCTGAGCAGGGCTGGGGGGGGGGCACTCTGAGGATTGTAGACACTTTGGCTTGTCAGTCCTCATGAACCCCCGGTACAGCCAGACAGCCCCCTAAGCTGTAGTTGTTCAAGCCAGAGTTTCAGGGGCATCCTGAGTGCATAAGGGCTGGCAGTGGCACCATGTGGACTGTCATAGGCACTGGTGCCTCATCTGCAGCATGGAGTACACCATCAAGCTCGCCATGCATGAAGATTGCAAGGACATCATTAGGATGATTCGGGTAAGTAGGGTAGGGCAGCCGGTGGGGCTGGGGAGGCAGCGCTTTATGTCATGCTTAACTGCCATGCCCCTTCAGTAGCTGATGGGAACAGGGGGGATTAGAGAAAGGAAGGAGAGACAGAATCAACTCCGGAATATATGCACAAAATATTAACAACACCGCATTATTGATGCCGCTACTGAAATAGAAAACAGTCTTCGATCTGTGATGGATCATCGAGACGTGGATGTGAAGGTTCACCCCTACCGGACAGTGCTGCGAGGGGATACTAATGGCAATGCAGTGCAGTTTAAAACAGCTCTGGTAACGTAACTTGGTATCCTTTCTTTTTCATAACACAAGACACCTATGAAGTCAAGTCTGCACTGTCTGTCTTTTTATAAAGAAGACTAAAAAGGTTTCTCTTCTGTTTTTAAAAACTAAACATTAGTAGAAAGAAATACACACATGCTACAATTCAGGAGAAGCTTATATCAGTTTTAACTATGAGGGTACAGGAGAATTGCAGCAGCGTGAGGCCTATAGCAGTCATGGACTTTGGAGAGGGAGAGTTCACTCTATATAGAATGATTTAGACACTCAGTTGCTTTTCTTATTACTTTGTGAAAGTCAGCCTCCATCCCCTAACTTTTCTTTCCTAGAAAAGTGCCTTTTCAGTATTTGCTCTCATCCAGCAGCTTTCATTCTGACATTTGCCAAGTGTAAATACACTGAGCACTTATTGTAGAGAGCAGCGAAGGCTGGGCTGAAGGAGGCTGCTTCATTCACCGATTTTCCACCCTAAATATAGATTTGTTCCGGCCCTGAGAACATGCAAATGCCATGCACAAGTGAACTCTGTAATCTGAGCCGCTGCTTTCATGAGTTAATGGCCCGCAGCAGGCCTGAGTGCAAGGGTGCCTTGTGCGCAGTGCAAGCTGCCTCAGTGCAGGGGGCTCTAGGGAGAGGGTGTAGCAGAACTCAATGGGATTCCACTGTCTTTTTTCGCAACTCCACCGAATTTCATGTAGTGCAACTCTGCAAGCTCTGTCCACTCCTAAAAATAGGCCACTGTAGGCAGAGTGTCTAAAATGGAAGAACAATCAAAAGAGTTGAATGGAAAATCATTTGTTCCCACATAATAACCAGAAGCAGTTCATTGAAAAACAGGAGCCACAGGTACAGGAAGAGAACCAGTAAAGTCCATGAGAGGTGGATCAGTAGAAACATCAGCTGCAGTAGACACAGCAGTGAGAACAGTACTCATTTCAGTCATGTGGCTGGAATTTGTAGGGGTATTTGGAATCAACTGATGTTCATTCTCTGTCACCCTCCCCCAAGCTTGGAAGAAACAGCTTCAATGGAGCTCTCAAGCTGAAGAGAAATTTCCTGTATGTTAACAAGAGGATTTGGCAAGATGACAAAATGATTGTCTGGAGAGCCAGCAATCAATAACATTACTACATTTCTTGTGCCTTAAATGGCAAGGACTGGCACCAGTGCTCGGTGTGATGGGTCAAACTTGTTCTTTACTGCAATCCTTTCTAAAATTAGATGGAACTTGTGGAATCCAGCTAGAAGGGGCTGGCTGCTCTTTGATTCCTGCAGTCAGATGTCTTCAACTGCTCAGGGGATTGGCCATCATTGAAGTTGTGTAAGTCCTGTAAGACAGAACAATATTCATTTAAATAAAAGGGTGTGGCTGTTGCCAAAATGTTTGGACCATCAAGACCTGGAATGTACAGCCAAAAATGGCCTTGTTTGGGGTTCAGCTACCCAGAGATCTTTTAGGGAGATTATTAAGTGCTCATTGTACCCCATATAGGTGGTGGATCCAGTGAGGCCCTGTACTTACTACTCTAGCCGATAGCGACTGCTTAAAGTCACAGGTCATCCTCTCCACATTGGAATTGCCCTCTGGCTCATATGGAGACCCGTAATATATGTCTACACCCAGGGTAGCCATTCTATCCCTATACGCTTGTAAGGCAAAAGCAACGTCCTGCTCCGAGTGCAATGCATTGCATGTATGTATTCTGATAATGGCTTGCAAATCTTCCATAGCAGTTTGATTGTCAGCTGAACACTGTGGCCACTCACAGAGGAACCTGGAGCAAGAATCAACTGCAAGTAGGATACAGTTAAATGTTCCATCAAAATTAAGAGGACCACAGTAGTCCAAATAAATGCAGCTGAAATTTTTTCAGAAATCAACAGCTGTGTCTGCCGTGGGTGAGCCACAGTGGAAGATTTAATTTGCTGACACATGTCACAACAGAGGACATAATTCTTGGCCTGTTTGTAAAAGCCATGCCATCAATAATGTTGCTGTAGTAATGCAATTGTGAATGCATGTGCAGAAGCATCACCTTCATGCGCAGCTGTCACTATTGCTAGCCTGCGGTCATGGGAATCAAATGATCACTAATCTGTGGAACTGTAACAAAGCGAAAGCTCTGTTCACTTAAAAGATACTTGTAGGGAAGAGGTGTGGTGCCGCGGCCAGGGCGACTGATGCTGGAAGATGGGTTTCACGGTTCGATTTCTGGCTCCGGCAACAGGGTTCTGCCCAGCACCATGCGACTATGGGCAATAGCTCACTTAATCTTCCCAATGAATTCCCTACAGCGTGTGGTCGCACACATAGATGACCCAATTTATGAATGATATCATTCAGTGGCAACCTATCTTTAAGGACCACCATGTTCACCCAAAGCATTTAATGCTATATTGTGGTGTTGTTTGAGTCTTTGATCCATTCTGGCACCAATAATGCAAGTTCTCATTAAAAGATTTGGCACAATGATATAAATCACACACTATACGTGTGGGTAACTCAGGATCTGTATGTTGTAGTGCACGTAACAAGGCTTTTAGTTCAGTTAACTGCACAGTTCAGTCCCCTAAAAACAGTGTACAAGTGTTTTGTGGTTGGAATTTTCCACCCAATGTCCCAGCAAGAACAGTGGCACACACATCTGGGTATTGGTGCTTAGCACCTATAGCAGGTTGGGCTGAACCATCAGTATAAACAATATATTTATACTGCTGAAGAGGCAAAATATTGCTTGGAATGGGATAAACATGCTCAGATTGAAGAAATACTTGTGTCTGTAAAGATGGGTCAAAAACGAAGTCCACATCAACAACTGTCAAGAATGTTGCCCATTGTATCTATCTAGGATGGAGGGCTTCAGTGTTAGGAATGCTCACTTGTCTGACAGCCTCTAAGACTGGAATGGGAGTAACAACAATAATGTGTTTGTATTGTACAAGTCGCCGCTCTTTAAGTATAGCCATTTGCACTGCAGTCGGTATTTTTTTCAGTGGAGGCAAAAAGCATTTCTACACTTAATTATAAATCCAATTTATATGCAATTGGTTCTGTCTCACCTTCATTATTTATTTATTTATTTATTTATTTATTTTGAAGGTTTTATATAGCACGGACAAGACCCTTGCTGGTATCAGAGCGCTTTACAAGCAGATATAGCAAATAAACCTCAGATTATAACCAGAAATTAAAAATAGTTATGATACGAACACATCATACAAAGAATGACAGCATGTAAACATAGTTTATGTGAACTTGGACAGGAGAATAGCTTTCACTTCTTTTTTGAATGATAGAGTGGAGGGATTCTGTCTGGTTTCAGGGGGTAAATAAAGCGTTGCAAATCCTAGGGGCAATCCCGAGAAGGCCCGATTGTATGTTTTCTTCTTAGAAAATCGTTGTGGTTTTAGTAGAAAGTTTTTGGCCCTTCTGGAAAATCTATTGCCACAAGATAGTACCAGTTTATGTGCCAGGTAGCTCAGACCATTGTGGTGAATAGCCTTATGTGTCAGCAGGTAAGAGGGCAGCGCATACAGGGCAATCAAGGTTACAGAATTCCTTAACCTTAACCATTGAGTCAGTTATCATACCTAACATATCCCCTACCATCGTCACAGCATGGAAGCCCCCCAGATTTGAGGCTGCAATCCCTCTGGTGGTCCATGTTTTCACCTTGGAAAGGAGTTTTTTTTAAAAATAATAGAATGTAAGTAGCGCATTGTATCTAAATGACAAAAAACGCTCCTATGAGTAAATTGCGGCCAATTACATTATGTTTCCATCCTTTTTCCCTCAGAACCAATTTTTCTTGCAGATCCTTAGAATGAATAGTATTTAAGCATTCTTGTGGACTGTTAAAAGTAAGCATTTTGCCTTTATTATTTAAATTAGTTACCACTTGGTGCATAGCGTCATGAGCATTAATGCTATATGTATATGATACCTCTTTTGATAGATACATCAAGTTATTGGGTCGATCATACAGCATCATGTACAGAAGTACTTTGGCACCTTGGCTTATCTAGTATTTATGCCAACTATGGTCGATACCATTTCTCTTCAGGACCCACTGTGTCAGCTGTAATAACAGCGTGCGACGCGCACACAGTACGTGTTGCTGGCCTCATTATCACTACTCATATTTTTTTGAAAATATAAAAACCATAGAATATGCCCTATTGTAAGGATTATATTTTTGTTTTCAGAGTTCTAATTATTATAAAGAGCACACTATGCTCCTTCCTGAAACCACCAACACAGTATCGTAGTTTATCCAGGGTCTCACAGCATTATAAATGCCTGAAGTAAGTAACAACTCCTTTTGATTCAGCTCTAAAAAACTTTCCATCATAGGAACTCTCGGGGTTGGCACTTTGATATCTCACAACATAGATACACACTTTACCACCAGTCCATTGGTTCACCCAATGGTGAGAACCTTAGGTCATTAAAACATCAAGTTGCAACCAATAAGGCTTGCACCTATCTTCAACGGCGTCCCTTTAATGGGAAAACAGCCATCTTAGAACTATCTTCACATGTAATACTAGAGTCCTTAAGGGGCATTAATACGACATCCCTCATACTACATACTGTTTTGAATTTAGGTTTGGGCATTATACTCTTTATCTATCAACCTATTCTTTCATTCTGTTAAAATATCATTTTATTATGTTAAGGATTTCACTAACTTTCGCTCTTTTATCTTTGGTTCTACTAAGCTCCTTAAATTATTTTTCTATTGTACAGTTATAGTCACAATAATTAAGTGGCCACTTTTGTTTATAGAAAAGAAATAAAGAAAGTATTCCAAAATGTATTATATTATATCATATATCAGTCGCATTGAAGAATGTATATTCATATATGTATTTCCATTGTAAATTTACATACATTGATTGTTCGTCTTTGATTTCATCCTTTGCATTGAATTATATATAATGATGAGAGGTTTTGCCACATTCTAGGTATTGTGTGTGTTTGTATATATTTGCACATAAAATTAGTATTTGGTATATATATTTTTTTTATTAGGAAGGTGTAACCACAATGTAATTGTTCTGTGTTCTCTATAGTATTTTTTTGCAATAGACGGTTTCCTGACAAAGGCAGAAGTTCCGAAACGCGCATAGTTGTCATCTACCGCTAGCCTTTATCAAATATGTCAAGTTTTGAAGAAAGATATAATCATTAATCATATGAATTGGATTGATTATTTTCTTTTCATGTACATATAATATGTGTTTATCCCCTCTCTCTATATATATATATATATTTACATCATAGATTTAGAATGAAAAAAATCCAAGAAAAAGAGATTTAATAACTGAATAAAAAATATTTTCATAATAGGAAATAGATACTGTCTCAGTTAGTTGTCATTAGTGGTTTATCTTGTGGTTACACCTGTTTATATGATACCTAGAATGTCTTAACTCCAGACTTAATTGAAAGCTTGCTATTGTTTCTTTACCTAATCGCCTTATGTGTCATGCATGCGATGTCAGTTAAACTCTTGCTTCAAAAGGTAACCAATTGAGGGTTCTTAAGTCTGGGGAGATATGGCAGTTTCTTTTGGAGCCAATGATGAGTCTAGGTAGATTGAGGCTCTTAGGGGGGCCGTTGTCGATCTTGGTAGCTCACAAAGGGTAGCACTCCCATATTCTATTCTGGGGAGTACTAGAGTTTGATCTGCAAGTTTAAGGTCATTTGCGGGCAGGAAGGGTTTGAGTTTTCTTAGGATATTCAAGTTGCTCCTTTTTTTGTGCTCTTGATGACTTTCTGCATGTTAAAGTTTTTGTCGAGGGTAACTCCCAATGATTTAGAGGAGTCAATGATAAGAGGTTGGCATTTGAGTGCTGAGAGGTGTTTCAGCCAGACACTGATGATAGTCGATTTATTGGGGAGAGCGATGAGGAGGAATTCTGTTTTGAGGGCGTTTAGTTTCATATGGTTTTCAGTTATCCAGGTCTTGGTTTTTTGAAGCATTACGTTGAGCAATTTAATTTCTACTGGTGAGTGGATTTTAAGGTAGATTTGTGTATCGTTGGCATATATACGATGTTGAATATTAGAGGAGTGGAAGATGTTGATAAGTGGTTCCATGAATAAGTTGAAGAGAGCAGGGGAGAGGGAAGATCCTTGTGGGACTCCTAAAGTGACTAGGACAGGATTAGATAAGGATTGCTTAGTCTTGAATCTTTGTGATCTAGCATGCAGGAATGAGGTGAACCATTTTAGGACAGACCCCGATAGCCCCATTCTGTGCTTCAGGAGGGTTATTAGGTTGTTATGCTTGACAGTGTAGAAAGCTGAGGATAGGTCGAGCAAGATTAATAGACAGGCTTCATTTTGATCTATAATTTTTAGAGCGTCATCAATTATGTGAGTCACAGCTGTTTGAGTGCTGTGCCCGGTTCAAAAACCGAATTGGTGTTGATCTAGCAGGTTGAAATGATCAATGTAACTGCTGAGCTATGTGTGAACATATTTTTCTAGAAGTTTGGCCAACGTGAGAATTTTTGATATTGGGCGATAGTTATTTAGGTACGCCAGATCAGACGTTGGTTTTTTCAGGATGGGAGATACCTGCCCAGATTTAAGGTTGTCTGGGATGATTCCTTGCTGGAGAGAGGTGTTTATAATCTTAGTCCACATAGGCAGTAACAGAGGGATCAAGTCTTTTAAATGGCTAGCGGGGAGAGGGTCCATGAAATGGTTGGATGGGTTCAGAGAAGTGAGCATTTTCGCTATCGCATCTTCACTGTATGAAGTGAAGGAGGCCCAAGAAGCATTGTTTTTGAGGTTAAACTTCGAAGCATATGAGTAGGGATCCTGGGGGAGGGGAAGGGGTGCCCATGTGAATGCCAGAATGGGTTGTTAAGTCGTTGAGTAGGTCCGCTTTTGTTTTCTGTCTTCAGCATGAAGAAGTAGGCAAATTCTTCACAAATGGGTAGCGAATTCGAATTGGATTGGGAGGGTGAGGTATGTCCTTCGATTGTGATAATAATTTTTTGGGGATAGTTTTTGGCTTGGTCCTGTTTATTACTGAAAAAGATTGTCTTTGATTGTCTAATATTTCTGTAGTAGGAGTTGCTTGTTGTTCTTAACATTTTGAGGTGGCCTGAGGAAGGAGTTGACCTCCATATTCGTTCACTTAATCTCAATGATCTTCTGTCCTTGCTAAGTCTACCACCGTATCATGGTTTGGAGTCTTTTGTAGAAGTTCTTTTCCATTGTAGTGGAGCGAATTTTATCTAGGACCTTGCTTATGGAACAGAAGTAGTGATCTGTCAGATCTTGTACATCCGTTAGACCTTCAGGGGCAGAAGGATATTGGGACAAAAAATTGTGATTAGGTCTGCATGTACATTTTTTAGATTTCTCTTCCACATTTTGGGTCTCTGGGGTTTGTAGTGAAAGGTTTTATTGCTTCATTGATGAGGAAAGTGATGATGTGATGGTCAGACCAATCACAGGGAAGGATCGTTACCAGCTGGGTGGCTTCCACTTTGGAGATGATTAAGTCTAGAATTGATCCTTTATCGTGTGTGGGGGTGCTACAAATCTGAGTGAGGTCTGGGTCTGAGAGGAAAGATGTGAGGCAATGGACTGCTGAGTCATTGAGGTCATTCCAATGGAGGTTGAGGTCTCCAAGGAATATTTGTGTATTTTGTTGTCCCTTATTGGTAGACACAATTTCCATGAGATGCTCAATGAAGGTGAGGTAATCTCCTGGGGTTTGGTAAAGAGTGTGCAATGTACACACTGGTTTGTTGTTACTCTTTAATTTCTAGGCACAAGTATTCACAAGAAGATAGAACCAGTGAATGGGAGCAGTTCACTGAAAGGTTGGACCAATGTATGCAGGTGATGCCTCCTCCAGGTCTATCTGTTCTGTCTAGTCTGATGATGTTATAGTTTGGGGGCAACAATATGTCGAGGATGGTTGAGGTTGATTCGTTTAACCATGTTTCGGTCAGAATTAGCAGTTCAGGTTTATGAGTGAGGACGAGGTTGCTATGTCAGCTGCATGTTTTGCGGCTAATCTACAGTTTAATAATATACATTTAAGGTGTGGCTTGATTTAGTTAGAGGTGACATAAGTAAAGCCAATGGCACCCAAAATTATATGGATGACAAGTTTGCTGTTTGGACACCTGTATGTAAGTGTGGTGTTGCAAGGAAGTCATATTGTAATGATCTAAGTATGTCTGTATGCTCTGATGTCCAATGAGAACTTGAAAATCAGGATGAATTAACTCTTACAATGATTTAATGCATTGTGCATAATCAGGTATATAAGTTCTGTCAAAATTATGAGATCATAATAAGAATTGCCGTTTCCATAGAGTATTTGGAGGCTGCAGCAGACCACACTTCTTCAAGAAGTGCTGTGCCAGGCTCTTGCCTTCATGTGCAAATTTGTAACCAAAAGATAGGATACTTAGAAATGCTATATTATCTTTCTTATAGTTGAACTTGTAGCCACATTCAGTGAACCCCAATATTATGGGATCCACTCTGGCCAAATGTGTGTTTAACTCATCATCAGTCAAGTAGATATCACTGATGTAGGACAATGTGTCAGGGTCAATTTCTTGTACAACTGACACTAGGCAGACAGTTAACAGTTCAGGACGGTTCTTAAACCCCAAAGGGAGCCATCAGACGGAGACGCGAGTGAAACTCTGAATGGCTGCGACTGAGAAGCTAAACGGCTGAGGCTGTGGGTGGCCACTGCTGAGTGTCCTGCTGGGGGAGCGTGAGGATTGAACCCGCCACCGTTTAGCCCCGCTCTTTCGCTGGTGTTGGCGGTGTGTTGGCGGAAAGGCTGAAGCAGCCGCGAGGAGGAGTTGCGACCCGCGGCCGGAGTCGCTAAAGCCACTGAAGACGCGAGCGGCCGTGTGGGGTTCGTCCCGCTGCCTGAACCGCCAAAGCAGCGGGGGTTGCAGAAAAGTGAATTGGGTCTGCCACTCGTCCACCACTTGGGGCCGCCATTTGGCCCTTTTGGCTATTAGTGTCAGTCACTATTGTTAACAGCGGCTGTGAGCGGCAGACAGCGGCAGACAGCGAAGCAACGAAGCAAGCCCACATTTGGCCCAACCCCAGCAGAGGTGAGCGACCAGTCTCTGGTGTTGTGCGGGGGTTAATCGGGCCAAGGAGAAGGAACGGCCGCATAGCAGAGTTCTGTAATAGCTGTATAATAGAACGGACTCTGGTGTTGTGGTGTTGTGGGGGGGTACTCGGTTATTCAGTCCAAGGAGGAGGAACAGCCGTATAGTAGAACCGAGCCCTAGGTATCTCCCTAAACCCCGCGATTTGCGCTGAATCTAACAGGCACACCATTGCCCTACCTGTGCTGTGACCCTCAGCTTCTGTCTTTGCCAGCAGTCTCCCCCCGCCGCCACAGCCTTTTCCACCCTTGTGTGGCCGTTGAGCGGGGGAGACTTCAATTCCCAGGGGGCATAGCGGCAGGCAGGCAGCCGCTCCACAGGACATCCGCGCCTGGAGGCGCTTGAAAAGAAAGACTGTTTGCGGCAGAGCGGGTGTATCTCCCTAAACCCCGCGATTTGCGCTGAACCTAACAGGCACACCATTGCCTTACCTGTGCAGTGACCCGCAGCTTCTGTTTTTACCAGCAGTCTCCCCCCGTCGCCACAGCCTTCTCCACCCTTGTGTGGCCGCCGTGTGGGGGAGACTTCAATTCCCAGAGGGCATAGCGGCAGGCAGGCAGCCGCTCCACCGGACATCCGCGCCTGGAGGCGCTTGAAAAGACTCTTTGCGGCAGAGCGGGTGTATCTCCCTAAACCCCGCGATTTGCGCTGAACCTAACAGGCACACCATTGCCTTACCTGTGCTGTGACCCTCAGCTTTCGTTTTTGCCAGCAGTCTCCCCCTGCCGCCACAGCTTTCTCCATCCTTGTGTTGCGCTGTGCGGGGGAGACTTCAATTCCCAGGGGGCATAGCGGCAGGCAGGCAGCCGCTCCACCGGTGAACAGAAAGACTCTTTCCTGCACCGTGGGACGCGTGCGGGACTGCGCCGGGCTAAGCCCGGGCAAAGGGTGGGCCCTCTGATGCTGGAGAAGGCTGGGCTGGGGCCTACTCCCTCAGTGCCATCTAAAGTATCCTAATTGTATTTTGACCACAAACATTTAGTGTTTTCCGGCTCATCGAGGTAAATGTTGACTATCTTGTGGTCAGCTGTGATTGTTTGTGGCCGCCAAAGCTCCTTTTCTGTGTGCCTAAGCTAGGGAGGGTCCAACAGGAGTAAAGCTGATTTTATGTTCTTCGAACTATTCTGTTCTCTGCTGATTTCCATTGGAAAAATTGAAATTCATCATGACTGCTAAAAAATTAAGGTCTGGGCGACTATCGGTGGGTAGGACTTGCTCCAAGACCAAATCAAATCCCCTACGAAACAAGGATGTTTCTGTTACGATGTTAAAAGGAAAATGTCAACTATACAGTTTATGGGAAAGGGGAAAGGACAGAGTCCCCATAGCTGGGTCAAATACAGAAGGCAATAATGGAAAAGGAGATGGAGAAGGACGAACAACTGTGAGTGGGTACAGCAATCACGTTGATCCAATTGATTCTGCAAATATGGCAGAGGTTGCTGATCTCCTTACTGTGGGGGAGGGTGGGCCCTTAGATCCCTTGAAACCCTTTTGACGCAAATCCCCGGGGATAAAAATAAAAATAGTCCTCTGACCCTCCATGGACCCTTAGGTTCTACTTTTAAAACAGTGGAGGTGCCAGTGCATAGACCATTACTCTCCCCCGGTGAAATTCTAAAAGATCCCATCGATCCTTCCCTGTCTGTGGAGGCTCGAAGTAATGATTTCACTCTTCCAGATCTAGATATACAGCTCTGCAAGAGATATATCACCTACGATTCTGGTAAGACCATAGAATTAGCAAATACTCCAGCAGCAATAGCCCCCACAGGACTCCAATTATATAGTAGTACTCCCTCCAATAAATCCCAATTTTTTATATCACAGTCAAACATCTCCACGAGCCCTGATCTTAACATTACTGATATCCATCTTAACCAACCCACCAGGCACGATAAACCAGTCTCTGACTCTTTATCATCTCTAGAACATTTGCTTTCTTCCATCTTAATGTTACTGGAAAAATGTGTTGGTGGTTCAGATTGTGTGCTGGAAACTGTAACCCAAATACTAAAGGTATTATTAAATAGCAAACAGGGGAAGGAATCTAGCTTGAAATATGAGTCTATTCCAGTAGGACTGAAAGTGATGAAAGATAAGGTGGCAGAGAATAAGTTTGAGAATGTTCTCCAAGATTCAGTCCTAATTGAACACGATGATAATTGCCAACCTACTGACCGAAAGAAAACAGTAGTGATGTTGGGGAATATCCTTGAAACCCCATCAAAAGCTTCTGTAGCTAACTGTGTTATTGAGCTTGATCAAGAAGTAAAAATCATGGTGGACTCTGAAAAAAGGACAGATAAGGAGTTATTTCCTATTTTTAAACCCCAGACAAACGAGGGGAAAGAGGGTGTTCTGGTTTCATCATGTGAGGGGAAAAAGGAAAAAACTGGGAAACTTAAAAAGAACAGAAGGAAAAAGAGGAAACCAACTCAAAGATTTGCAAAAAAGAGGCAAAGAAAAATTAACTTTGAAGAACACTTAGACACCTCTATTGGAAAAGATCTCTCTCAGGGATCTATGCTTAATGCATCCCAAGATATGATCCGGCAAGTTAAATTAGACCAAAAGATCCTGAAACCTTTAGATCAGGTGACTGGTCCATTATTGACTCATAACGACTCACGCCCTAACACTAATCCCCCCATATCAGTTGCCTATAATATCGTAACAGGGGGGTTACCAAACACTACACCTCCTGTGGAGCAGATGTAACCAGCTAGTCAAGTATCAGTAGCCCTCAATCCCCTAGCTAAGTCGTTCCCTGATACGATTGGAAGAAAAGAGGCTCCAAAAATGCCAAATGACGTCCTTGAAAGGGAAAGTATAGATACTCTCCATTTAGATTTTTTCCCTCTGTTTGATACAGATCTCATACTAAATAGATCCTCGCTTCTTAAATGCTTCTGGGAGATCGAAAGTCTGATACTTATCCAAACTAATGATATAGACCTAGTTTCCATTTTGAAAACAGAGGTTGGGAATATAACGAGGGTAAGGTTTTATTAAAAAATTATCGTAAAAAATATCCTTCTATGGTCAGAAGGGTTACAAAGTAGGGGGATTGATGTCACTCCTTTTCTAGAGAAACCACGAGAAAGAAGTTTTGGTAATAAACCCCTGCTAATCCAGGCAGTCTCGGGCAGCAGAGATTGTCCTCCCGAAATTGAAGACTTAAAAATCTGTATCTCAAAAAATGTACAACAGATGACATATATAAATCCCCTCTCCTTCCCTTTCCAACGGAATGCCTCAGAAGAGAGCCCCCAATGGAATTGGTTGCCTGGTGTCCTGTCGAGCAAATCTAACAATAATCTCAAACTGTATCCCCATTTTTAGCAACGATCTAAAAATAACATCGTGGAATGCCGCCGGAATAAAGAATAGCCCAGAAAAACTACAATTTGTACATACATTAGATGCTAACATGATCTATCTTCAAGAGACTTGGTGTGCAGAGAAATTACTTGTGGGAAAGGATTACTTTTCGCTAGATGACAGAGCTACACCCTCTAGGAGAGGCCATGCAAGGGGCGGGGTGGCTTGCTTGCTGTCTCATAAGATAAAATGGAATTTTGCTCACTATATAGACCCTAGCAATCTTTTCCAGGCAATGACATTGTTCAATTTCGACAAAGTTGAAAATTGTAAACCATTTATTTTGATAAACGCTTATATTCCCCCAGATGCCTGCCACAATGCACTTCTTAAGAAGGTCTTTTCTTATATAAAGAAAATCATTGATGCAGAACCTTCCCCTCATATAATTTTGTTAGGGGACCTTAATTGTAAAATCTCCAACCTCAGTCTAGAGATGTTTAGAAATAAGGTCATAGAGGAATCCTTGCATATTCCTCAAACCCTTTTCCCAGGCAATATTAGGACAAACAAGAGAGGGAAATCGCTTCTTAAGGAATTGACAGAAATTGAAGGTATTATAGCAAATGGAAGGTTATCCTCAGATACACCAGCAAACTTTACCCATAAATCAAATAATAGTGAATCTATTCTAGACTATGTGATAGTGGGAAGTACCTCCTTCTCCCTTTTGAAAGATCTTACGGTTTCTAAGACACTATATAGCGATCATAAAGTGCTAACTATCACTGTAAATCTAAATCCATCTAAGACGGACCCATGGTCATTAAAAGGTGAATTGTTCAGCTTTGGAAAGAAATCAGGGAGATGCCACTGGGATATTAGGGCAATTAGGGGTTTGGAGAGTATTCTAGAGGGTGCTGTGGAAAATTTGGTTAACTGGAAAGGATCTGAAATAGCATGCTTTGCTGATTTTATGAATATGGTGATTTCCATTGCAAAAAAACGAATCAAAAAGGAAATACTAAAGTAATTCCCAGATCTCTTTGTTTACTTAATACTGAAATAAACAAATTAATAAGGGAACAGTATTAGATGTATTCGCTCATAAGACACCATAGATTAGTATTACTAAAAAGAAGGAGAAGTAGGGTGAAGGTTAAGATGAAAAAAGAGAGGGAAGATACTTTATGGATTAAACTGTGGGAAGCCGCATTTAAAGGTCAAGTAAGAACATTTTGGTCTCTCATTGGGGAGGGTTGTGGAGTAAGATCTAGACCACTTCCAGTAGCCATTGAAGAGGAAATATGGGTTGGTTACATCGAGAACCTGTATGCAAGTAACGGAACGGTGGTTGGCTGTAGTGGAGCAAATGAGGATCGCTTACCATATGGTCCGCCTTCTGAAAAAGACATTGAACTGGCCATTAAGGGTTTGCGTTCCTCTGGGGCTATGGGTCCGGATGAGCTTCCAATCTCGGTTCTAAAACAAAATAGCGAAATGTGGAGCAAAATTATTCTTCCGGTGTTTAGTTTTTGTTTCACACGCAAAACCGTTCTACCATCTTGGAAGGGGAGCATATTAGTCCCCCTTTTCAAGAAGGGAGACCGTGACGCTCCACATAACTATCGACAAATTGCCCTTTTGGATGCCATAGGTAAAGTCTTCGCAAAATGCCTTCTGAAGCTGATCAATGATTGGGTGGTTAAGGGCGAAATTCTACCCCTCGAACAGACTGGGTTTAGGCAAAGGCATGGAACCATGGATAACCTAACGGCATTGCAAGTTATAACTGAAAAATACATTAAGGTCCGAGGAGGGAGAGTCTATGCAGCCTTCATAGACTTCTCCACAGCATTTGATAAAGTAGATCGTCCTTTGCTGTGGAGGAAACTATCGGACCTTGGCATGCCGACCACCCTTCTGGAGCTAGTTCGGGCTCTCCACTTTGATACTTCGTGTAGAGTCTTGATGGGAAGGGAAAGAGGTCTATCTCAAGCTATTACCTCAGCAAATGGATTAAAACAAGGTTGTTTACTGGCCCCTTTATTATTTTCCTTGTACATATCCGACCTCCCCTATGCCCTGTCTTTATGTGAAGGTATCGCCCCTGTATTGGGGGGGTAAATCGATTGTCTGTCTGCTTTATGCAGACGATATATTAATACTGGACTTAACACCGAGGGGATTAAATAATCGTCTGCAGGCTTTACATGAATACGCAGAGGCCCACCACTTAAAGATAAATGTGTCAAAAAGTAAAGTAATGTGCATGACGGGAAGGAAAAAGCTGAAATATGGGAGTTTTGCCTGATCTGTAGGTGGACAAAAATTGGAAGTGGTAAAATCTTATGTCTTCCTAGGAAAAACAATAGCTGGAAATTTAAGTGATAAGGCTCACATAGCAAATAATACTCGGAAAGCAATGGCACAAGGCAAAAGTCTAATCTCCCTCTATAGACCTACAGGCAGAAGACACTTTGCCTTTTTACTAGAGGTTTTCCGTGCTAAAATCCCAGCCTCCTTACTGTACGGCATCGAATTACTTGACCTAGGAAAATGTCTTTTTTAAATACAACCGAAGGCAAAATCTTGCGGCATTTAACCACAGTTAATACTGCTTGTTCTGTGGCCGCCCTTAGGTTGGAATTTGGTCTGCGTAGTAGTTGGGTTCAGGGCCTTGCAGGGATAGTGCGATGGGTTTCAAGCCTCGCAAAGGGAGAACCCGGTACACTAAGATATCTTATTCAGAAGGAAATATTAGGAACTCTAAAAGAGCATTCTTTAATTGTAAAAAAATTGAGAATTGCGGTTGATCTTCTTCAAATAGATGAATCTGTACTTTTTACTCTATCTCCATATCAGCTAAAGGCCACCCTGAAACTGGCTTCCTGGAAATTAAGCTTCAATATATATATATATAGGGAAGCCCGTATTTCAAAGAAAGGTGTTGTTCTGGCTATTGACTCTTGTCTGATAAGAAAAGTACAACCTTATATTACCTGGACTCTCCCTTATGGAGTACGCCGTTTTTGGCTCTTATTGAGGCTGGATCTTCTTCCTCTGAATAATGTATTGCCAAGATGGTATGGTTCCTCAGCTATGTGTAATCTTTGTAATAATTCAATTCAGGATGTCACTCATGTGCTTTTTGTGTGCCCGGCTCTACTTTTACATCGGGGTAAGTGGATGAGACCAATTTGCCAACAATTAACTATTTTGTCTCCTACCGCATTTATAGACGTCATTTATAATCCACCTAATGAAATGTTCTGCCACAGAATTTTTAACTTTTTTAAAAGTTTTTTAGATATATATTAAGGAGGAAGGAAAGAAAGGAGAGAAGGGAAGAGAAGAAAGGAAGAAAAAAAGGGGAAAAAAAATATTTTTTTCTTTATTCTTTTTCTTACTCGAATGTCTCTATCCTTTTAGAGATTCTAATTGATGTTCTTAACATGTTATCCCTGTATCCTTTATTCGATTGTATGAAAATGTATATTTTATCTCTGTTTTTCTTTTTATGTGGATCTCATTTGAGTTCCAAAATCATAAATAAAATAAATTGAATTGAGCCGTCAAAATGTCCAAAGTTGTTTTGTATATTTTACTGACTATATCATTTATTAGTGTTGTACTGTATTTTGAATTGTATATGTAATGTAATGTAATGTAAGGGGTTATTTATACCACGCAACTATCGCTCCAAGGAGCATCTTGGCGCCCACTTGTACGGCTGATCAGATAGAATTCTTACACTAGGGATCTTGCAGTGGTGTCAGGTAGAGTAAAGATCCAGGTTTTTAGTTGTTTCCTGAATTCAGTTTCTCTATCCAAGGCTCTTATGTGGGGGGGAGTGTGTTCCAGGCTTTTGTGCCTAGCACCGCAAGGGACTTGCCCCCGCGGGTCTTAAGCCTGAATGATTGAGCTGCCAGAAGATTGGCGTTGGTCGAGCGGAGAATTCGAGTTGGATGGTATCTGATGAATTTTTTCCGCAAATACAACGGTCCTAGTTTATGAATTGCCCTGAAGGTGATGAGCAAGATTTTGAATAGAATTCTTTTAGTGATAGGTAGCCAATGTAGAGTCTTAAGGGCTTCCGTCGCTGATGATCTCCTGGGCCACTTTAATACAAGTTTGGCCGCCGAGTTCTGCACCATTTGGAGCCTATAGGTAACCTCCTTGTTGGTACCTGCATATAGTCCATTACAATAATCAAGGTGGGATGTGACCAGTGCGACCACTACTGTTTTCCTGGCCTCCAAGGGAAGGAGGTCGAAGAACTTTCTCAAGCTCTTTATAACACCAAAGCACGTACCTGCCACTTTCAGTGCCTGCTGTTTAAAGGACAAATTCCAATCAAAGGTCACTCCCAGATTGCGGGCCGTGGTGGCAGTATTGGGTGGTATTTCTGCTTTCTCAGGCCACCACAGTCTGGGTATGAATTCATTGTTTGGGCCCATCGGTATTATCTCCGTCTTCCCGGTGTTACATTTCAAATGGTTAGCCCGCATCCATTCAAAGGTTGCCGTGAGGCAGCCCTTGAGTTTCTCTTCCCAGACCTGGTTGTCTTTATCCATAGTCAGGATCAGTTGCGTGTCGTCGGCATAGGCTATAGCTTCTATGCCAAACGATGCAATTAAACTGATCAGGGGTGCGGTTTAGACATTAAACCAATGTCGGGCTAAGACTGGAGCCCTGAGGTACTCCTGTCGTGAGTCTTCTCTCCCCAGAGTGAAATTCCCCTAGCGTCACCACCTGTCTCCTACCACTCAGGAAGTTCTTGAGCCATTCAAGTACCACACCTGTGATGCCAAAGGTTTTCAAACGGTCTATCAGGATGATATGTGAGACCGTATCGAAGGCCGCCGATAGGTCTAATAAAATCAGGACGGCCTTCTTCCCTTGGTCTAGGGCGGTACGGATGGTATCTGCGGTATGCAGGAGAGCAGACTCCGTTGAGTGCTGTGCTCTGAAACCAGCCTGGTTGGGATGCCATACTTCACTCTCTTCTAAGAACCTGGTCAGTTGTTGGTTGACCATAGACTCTGTGATTTTACATAGAGCAGGAAGTAGTGAGATGGGACGCAGATTGGATAATGTAGTGGGGTCAGGGAGCTGTTTCTTTTGCAGGGGTCTCACTGCTGCAAGTTTCCACTCTGGGGGGACATTAGCTGTGGCCAGGGAACTATTTACGATGTCGTTAATGACTGGGTTGGTAACCTCCACAATAAGATGCAGGAGTTTAATAGGGCAGGGGTCAAATGGAGAACCTGAATTGGTGCAGAGTATAGCTCGTCGAGATTCCTCTAGGCTGACAGGTTGGAAGCTCGCCAATTGTTTTTCCACCAGTCTCTCCATTCCATTAACTTCATCACCGGCCAGGCTAGGGATTACAAAATCCTTTGTCAGGCCATGTACTTTTGCTTCAAAGTACTCGGCGATAGCCTCGCACAGAGTCTCTGAGGGGGGAATTTCTTGCGTTAGAAAGTCAGGTTTATTAAATCCTCTGACAATGTTGAAGATGACTTTCTGTTTGTTGTTTGCAGCCTCAACCACCTTGCAATAATAGTTTTTTTTTGCCAACCTAATATGTTCATGGTATTTTTTCTTTGTGGCATTGTATTTGGTGCGTTCTATCATGCAGTAGTTCTTACGCCATCTGCGCTCTGCTCTGCGCAGTTCTCCTTGTCTTGTTTTAAGATCCTGGTTGAACCATGGGGCTGACTGCTTCTTTTTTTTTTCCCCTTTGGTCTTCCTAATATTTCCCTGCCCTCCCATTCCTTTTAGCACATTCATCCATTCCTTGAACGTATTGGGGTCAGTATTGAATGATCCTATCTTATTGGGTCTACATTCCATTGCCAGTCTGGCAAGGTCTGGGTGGGCCATTAGTTCCTTCCACTCTTCATGGGCGGACTGACTTCGTTGATCGAGATTTTTACATTTCATATTATGTTCAAGCGTGAGAGTAAACGGTATGAGCGCATGGTCTGTCCATACCTGAGGTTTTGGGTGTTCACATCTTAGAGTGCTTATGTTAGTCGCGATGCAGTCAAGCATATGTCCTGCATCGTGAGTGGGCTGGTTACCATTAATAACTAAGCCAAGACCGTCCATGGTCTCCCTAAAAGATGCAGTCGCATTATCAAATCTGTTCTGTAGATGAATATTTACATCCCCTAGGACCGTGAAATTAGAGTACTTTAGTACCAAAGGGCTAAGTGCTCCTCCCACTGTTTCCAAGAAGCCTTTACAGGATCCTGGTGGTCTATATATTAATGCCCCAGCAAAGGTGAAGGTATCATTGATTTTTATGCAGAAGCCCATTCCTTCTGCCTCTTTAAGTTCTTGCAGCTCTAACACTGAACATGAAAGAGTGTCTCTGTGAATAACAGCCACTCCCCTTCCCCGTTTTTCTTCTCCTCTGTCTTTTCTAAGTATAGTATAACCCGGTGGCAGAGCCTGTACCACATCTGGGGTGCAGCCTGGTTTCAGCCAGGTCTCTGTAATACAGAGTAGGTCCAGATTTTCATCAAGTATAAGATCGTATATATACTGGGCATGTCTGGGCATTGATCTAGCATTTATTAGGCCTCCAAATAGAAGTTTCCCTCGAGATGTCATATCAGTAAGTATGTGTGTGTATGGCTGTTTAAATGTCTATAATCAAAGATTATGCAATATGAATAATCCGGTTTCAAAACAAGAAAAATTGGATTACTCATTTGAGAGACCCAGGGTTCACTTACTCCCTGGTACTCCAACAGAGAGAGTGTTTTTATGACTGGTGTTTTTGCAACCCGTGTTATGGGATATTGTGGTTACACTTGTGAGCTGGACACTATCTGTTTTATATTATAACAGGAATCATTATCCAAGTTTACATTATTGCAATATAAAGGAGGGCCTGTTTAAGAGCCCATTCTGCTGCATAGGCTTGTTTGACTTCATCAGGGGAAGTGCAGAAAATGGAGGGAGTACTACATCTTCTCTCTGTGGGGATTTTAGGACAAAATGCAGCGGCCAATTGCCATCTGCCAGGAGAATGATGTATGATGAAGTGACATTTTCCCAGAATATTACTCTAATGGTGCAAGGCATATCATCCTCAATTTGTATATCCAAATTATAATCTACCTGAGGGTTCAATTGTAGCGAAGTTATAAGCTGCAGTCGCTGCCAGAAACTCCTGGAACTTCTGGCACACTATAGTGACCTCTGCCATGCTGTCGAGGTGAATCACCAGCCACTTCCTGTTCGATAGGAGAGTTCTCAGCGTTTGTGGCATATTTTGCGGTTATGGCCACAACTTTCATTTTTTTGGATTGGGCTGTAAATTGAGGAGGTGTTTTCACCTTCATCAGCTTCACGTCAGACGAGCATTGTGAGACATCTTAGGTTTCATGTACTCTTTCTGTCTGCGGTCATAACGTCCTCCGTTGTATCGCTTCTCTGGTGAGTCCTAAAAGGAAGGAGAAGGACAAGTACCAGAAAACTGATACCTAGCAGGTTCTTTTATTTGTTTGCAATCATGCAAATTTGTAGCATGTGTTAGAAGACTCCGGAGGTGAAGATCCCCTTTGTGATTTAGCTTTGTTTTTAAGTTTGGGTTTTTGTCCCATCGTTTTTTAACAAACTCCAGGGTCAGCTTGGCAGTATCCTTGTTAGCACTAGGTTTGCAAACTTGAGGTTTGCTGGGTCTGGTTTCCAAATGTTGGGTATCCAATAGAATTATATACTTCAGTAATAATTATAGGTAGCTTGCATTCTGGTTGAGCGGTGCAACCTGTGTGAGCTGCTGGCATATATCCAGAGAACACGTTTTGCCTGAAATGTTAGACAGTCAGTACAGGATAGTTTTCCATTAGCTTCATTGCTAAATCCAGGGTAGCAGCTGCCCTGTGTTCATTCAATATTTATTTTAACACCTCTGGCAGGCCTGCTACAGATGGAGTACCATGTGTTATTGTATAGACAGTGGCAAAGACTGTGCTCCATGTGGTGCAGTCACCTATTATGGGAACCATCCCATGGGGTAAGCATATAGCCAATATTCTGTGCTTGGCTTGTGGTCCCATAAGAGGAAACATGGCTTTAATTTGACCGATTTTCTTGGTGATCCACAATCGAATTTCTTTGTGGGAATTTTGCTCATATTGAATGAACAACTACAGGAATTTTGGTTTGCACTGTAGGCTAATGAGCCTGCCTTGCCAGGCCGGACTTTGCTTTGACAGTCAACAAGATGCATGAAATCAACTAATTCTGTCCAAGTGGCCCCTTCATTGCTAAGGGGGATGCATGGGCATTCATGTATAAGGGAGCCTCAGAACCAATTTTGATGTTCCCAATATGAAAGTGGAATTTCCAAGAGCAAATATGCTTTGTATTGTTGAGTCAGGTGCAAAAGTATATCCATGGAATATATCTGAATTAGCATAAACAGCCAGAAAATGTACCCAAGAGTAAAAGACTTCTAAGTGATAGCCATCGTGGTCTACGACCACAAAGATAAAAACCCTGCCTCTAGTGCCACGGCCAGGTAAAGTTACATGCACAAAGACTGCAGTTATCAGCAATTGGTATAGGTTGTGGCTGCACCACTATTAAAACAGTAATGGAAAAAGTGCAAACACAAATATGGGTGATCCATTTGAAAGGTTCATGCTTGAACAACCAACAGAAAAAATGTGGTGCTTCCTAAAAATATTGTGGACGATATATCCTCAACACCACAGGAGTTTCCGGTGTTAGGGTACCATGGGCACACACAAGTAATACCATAGAGACCTATTACATTAGTACCAGGCTCTCGTTGGTGATGTCATGTTGCAGGGATTCTGTTTCTGACTCTGTGCCTTGGGAGAACAGAACGTTGGAATGTAGGGACTGAGTCTCTCTACTACATCAGTACCTGTAGGCTCAAATCCAACTAGCTCTCAGTGCCTCACCTGCACTCCTAACCTTTCCACAGTAGCAGGTGATTTTCGCAAACCTAGAACATGAACCTCTAGTCCCGGAGGGAACCATGGAAAAAAAGCATCACCTTTCATTCTCACTCATACATGTCCATGACACAAAGGAAGTTTACAATATATTTATTGAAACTATTGTAGTATATTTTGAAACAGGTGTGCTGGGATTAGTAGACACCCACCACTGAGCAATGTAATCAGCAGACTCTAAGCAATGTAAAGCCCATCCATGGAAAATAATATATCTATCTAGGCCTACCCTCACTATGTGAGCACAGGGATATAGTAGTGATCTCTGGGATTACCACTGGACCCCTTATCTGGTGTGTGTATTTAGGTGGTCTGCATCATAGGTGTAAACTCAGTTTACACACGGCTGCTGCCTCCATTCCAAGACTAGTCTTTTTGCTTGAATTCTGCCTTCTGCTCTCCAAGGGGCGGAGACACGGTTTATATGATAAGAACTAATGTGTTAGTAAACTGAAACTGAAACTGTGCTACTGTGTTGTGTCTAAAACCATTAGGAGATGTTGCTGATCCTGCATGAGAAAACATTACACAATTTTTTTCGACTTTGTACGAGATGTTCAGATTGAATCCCAAGAAGAGTCACTGAATAACAAATAATATGCACAGTGTATTTCTAAAATAATATCATGTTTCAGAGAGAAATGTATTATGTGCAGCTGTGCAAAGCAAAGTCAGCCTAAAGCTGCTAATTCCAGCAACCAAAGGCGAAAGAACCAAAGTAGGTCCAGAAGTGCAGATTTTGTACCCGTTCTCTTCCTCTCTCAGGAAAAAGCTTAATACCCTCAATAGAGGCTTTTTTTGTTGAGGATGCTTTGGTCTACCTGGTGGACAGAAGAATAATTAGCTTGACCTGCAGTTCGGAGTCCAAATCTCATTAGGGGCTTACTCAATGAAATATGAGAAAAATCCAAAGTACAGTAAGGAGTGTAAATGTGGCCAAATTAATATTATATTTTCACTAAGGACTTTTTTTCATCTATATAAAGTGATGTTAAACTCTTTGACCAATGCATACTGCAGATTTACAGAGAAGTAGTACAGGCTCACACTGCAGTCAGAATGAAATGGTGGTTTTCTTTTTTGAATGCCAAATTAGGTTATAAGGCCTGCACAGGACACAATCAATGTATTAAAAGTTTGACCTGCAACAGACTGCCTGTGCAAAGATGTCTGGCTGTAGTATTTACACTTGCTCAGCCCGCACACAGATGAGGACACACACTAGTGCTCACATGATCATGTGTAACCAGCCCACAGTCTTTGTTTAGTACTGTACAGCTAAATATGCTCTTTTGAAAGATGGGTACTGGAGGTTAGTACTCAGGTCCATATTACCACAGCATACAGTGAGTGAGACTCAAGTAGTGAGACTCATTCACATTAGCGATCCAAACACCGGGTTGTTCCAAAAGAAAAAAATCTACAGGGGGGAATCAAGTCAGACTCCCAATTATCATACAATGGAAGATGGAAACATGGATTTCTTGATAATGCTGAGAATATGGGTCCAGATTTATGAAACCTGTGCATGGCCATCACACGGGCAGGGGAAGGCAATGCAAGGGCTGCGGTGAGATGGCTCTGCATGGAATGGTAAACCTCAAATAATGCAAGGCATCACAAGTCTCTGCCCTGGAAAGGCGTTCCATGGGTGGAGAGTAGTTGTTCCAACGCAACCACCCAGAGATGTTGCTTCTTCGCAGATTTATTAAGACCAGTAAATTAGACAATATGTCAAAATGCTATGCCCTCCCAATTTAGATGTAACTAGGAGAAATGTTTAATTCTTCTACTTTTTTTTCGTGGGGGGATGGTTGTGTTTTCCTGAGCTCTGCGGTATCACCGGTGCGGACGGTCAAGCTGACATGTATTTCGGGAGATTTTAAATCACCTTTGGTCGGCGACCAGCGGCAGAACAGCTTGTGAGCTTTGGGGACAGCTTAGAAGTATTTAGGTCTGCTTTTCTTTGTGCTGCCTCACTTGAAGCTGAGTCAGGGCTCTGAAATTGCGCCCACTACAGAAGTCTTGACACAGCACGGTGTGCAGGAAATGAAACCTGCTTGAATGCTTCTAGTCCAGGATTATTCCCCCTGCTGATTATGAGGTACTGTACGTTCCAATTTTTCAGTATTTAACGACAAGACTTGGAACTTCCACCTTTCGGTGAGGGGAGTTTTGTCTATCATATCATTAGAATCCACAAAATGGCGGCCGCTGACAAGATCCATTTCGAGGGATATGATTCCTAATTACTAGCCCTAATAACAGCGTTGGGATATAATTCACTGTTGGTGGATTACCACATGTAAAGTATTCTGTCTGGTATCTGCTGGTATTACTGTGTCGCAGTGAATAAGTGCTGGAATCATCTTTCAAACCACTCACATTTCAAAAGTCCTTTGTGCATGTTTGAAGATCCGTTCACTATTTTTGGAACTTATCCCTTTTAATGTTGGATGTCAGGGTTTCCTTCATTACTGGAGGCTACAAAAAAACGGATGTTGACAGGTTTTTCACTGGGTGGCGCATTGCCTGCTGACAGACTCTAATTTAAGTAAGGAGTCTTTCTCAGTGCTTGATGTTTATCACATATTCTTTGGGTGTGTTGAGCTTCTTTCTGTCTGGCATTTGTACCTCTCTTCTCTTGACTAATTCCTACATCACTCTGGGCATGTTTGTAACATCGTAAATTTTCCACGCACATCAAGACATATAGTCGTGTTTATTGCAAACTTCCTCAATGGCAGAAGGTATGGGCGTCACCACTAAGGACAGAGATTCCAAAAGGAACATGAAATGATCTAAACAGAATTCACCTACCCCAGACTTAGCAGCTAAGGGTAGTCCTGACTCTGCCTCAACTTTAGGAGTTATATTACTCAAGCTTAATACTCTTCATGATATAGCACGAAGTACCAAAACGAGTACAGATCTGTTTCAGGTAGAAGTGGCTGCAATTCGTAATGACCTCAATAATCTTTTATTACATGTTTCTAATGCTGGAATAAGAATAAGTAGTGTGGAAGATTTTACAAACAAATAAGCAAAGCTTATCCAAAGTTTAAAGTGTTGCATTACTTCATTAAGGAGAGTTTTAATTGAACAGGAAGATCGGAATCGCAGAAGTAATCTACGTATTTTGGGAATACTGGAGGACTGTTAGAAGTCTGCCCCTTTAGCGATTGACTTCTTACTTACTTGGATCAAATGTTCTGAATATCTCGTTCAATAGGGACTTTGAGATCGAGCGTACTCATTGGGTCCCAACTTTTAAACCTAGAACGATGTCTTCTCCAAGACCTTTGCCTTTTAAATCTCTGCGCCATCAACATACTGATCAAATTCTGGCACAAATGAGGAAAATTAAGACAAAACAATGGAAAGGTCACAGAATATCTATTTCACAAGATTTTGCCCAAGACACTGTAATTTGTCGCAAAGGCTTCCTGAATCTACGCAAAAGACTTTCTGATATGAACATTCCATTCTCTTTTGCTGGGCCTTCTAGGTTCCGGATCACTTTTGAAGTTCGTTTACAGATTTTCTTTGAACCTTCAGATCTATCAACGTTCCTGGATATCAATCCGAATCTCAGATGGACTCAGATTCTCTTCCTTGTACTTCTCGTTCCTAATCATCTGTATCTATTGACCTGGCTTGTTTCCAATGTTTTCCCATTTATCTAGTGTAGCTGCTGGTCCTATTTTATATTTTGTTCACATTCTCCACAGTTTTTGCTGGTTTTTGAGATGTTATACAGTCTGTGGTAATTAATTTGTTGTTTTTTGAACTCTAGATTAGTCATACTCTACTAATTGTCATGTTTTCTTACAGTACTATGCTCTTTTCTGTACAGTATTTAGCTCTAGTTGGGATTACAACACTACAGATAGCTATTGTATAATTGTGGTTGTCCTAGTTAATATGCTTCCTTTCAGATTTATTGTTTTAATTGAATGAACACATGCATTTTTTTATTTTCTTTCTATTCTTCATTTTCTTTTTTTACAATCCCTGGCTATAGGTAAATATTGGATCCTTCAATCCTTGTTTCTGCTTCTTATTCTATCTTTTATCTTTTTTCTGTGCCCTTTTCCACAATTATATTTATTTACATATTATACACTCATTGATGCCATCATTGTTTACCACTGGAATGACAGCTGCATTGTTGTTTTGATTGGTTTGTTTATGAAATGGTATTTTATGATAGTCTCTCCATCTACATCTAATGTCTTAACTAAGATTTGCTCTAATTGGTGATATTGTTCATGACATTTTTTCTCCACAACCTTACTGTTGGTTAAGTACGTTATATGTTGTGAGTACATTTAAAAATCCTATCTGAATGGATGGTTGAAATAAGTATACATCGGTATCTATCTGCTATTTTAGTCATGTTCTATTTGTTTCTGAAATTTCATCTATTCAGTCTCATATTATATATTATTAACAGCAATAGACATAGGTAATATACTGCTATATAAATGTATATATTGTGAGTACTTTTTAAGATCCAATATGAATGATAGGTGCTCTATTGACATCTAATATTTTGTTTAACACTTGCTCTTGTTATATGATATTGTTCATGGGATTTTTACTCCATAATTGTATAGTCGGATAAGTACCTTATATATTGTATATCTCTTTTTAGATCCCGTCTGCATGAAACTTATGATTGAGTTGATAGAAATATATGCGAGTATCTTTGTGTTGCTATAGTCCTGTTTTACTTGCATGTTCTATAGGTTCTACTTGCTTATAAAATGTCATTTTTCAGATGGCCAGTTATATTATAATTTTTCAATACATGTATGTGATATACTGATATTGTTACGAGCAAGTGATATATATGATATACTTATACATTTAAGAAGATAACAGTTGTTCTGCTGCTCTGCAGTTTGTTTACTCTTGAGCTGTCAACACCGTTGTTGATAGCTTCTGCTGTTGCTCCTCCACGCTGACTCCCCATGCAATATGTCTCTTACAGACATCCCCTGGTGGGGTTAGACTTTGATGATGCTCAATTTTTTTTATGGAGTACTTCTATTCCCCTTCTTCTTTTTCCTACTCTTTATTTCTTCTCTTTATCTCTACTTTAACTCTGGGACATCTGCTCTTTTTCTTTTGGTACATCGGCTACATTTCCTTTAGTTTTTTTAAGCATATTTTTACTGCACTTATACTCTTTTATCAGAAGTATTCTCTCTGTATGCTCCATGTGTATCAATGCCTAGTTTAAATATAGTTTTCCTTAATTTTAGGGGGCTGAACCATCCTATTAAGAGGACCAAGATTTTAGATTACTGTAAGAGCTTATCTGGTGATGTGGTCTTACTTCAAGAGACTAAGATAGGTTTTAAAAAAACCTCTTCTTATGAGAAAAGATTAGGTACTAGATGTTATATGCTACAAAGCTTCTGGAAAGAAAAATGGGGTAGTCACCCTTATCTCTAAATGTTCTGGTTTGTCTATAGTTGCGGCTGAACATGATACCAATGGAAGATGGTTACTTGCTCGTCTGACTAATGGTTCGGATGATCTATATATTATGAATTTATATGCTCCAAATATAGTGATCCTTTTTTCTGGTGAGGAATAAATAAAACACTCACTGACATTCCACAAAATTCAACAATGATCATTGTAGTTTACTTTAATCTCCCTTTTGACCCTATTTTGAATAGGCACACTGCTTTTAAGTTTCTAGAGCACACAAACATATGCTTGGTATGTGCACGTCTCTTCACCTCTTGGATGCATGGAGATTACACAACCCTATGGGTAGCGATTCCACCTTTTTCTCCTCTCCACATTTTAGTTTCTCTCATATTGACTACCTCTTGGTTGACGAGTCCCATTTTTTGCTGTTGCCTCCTGTATTTTTGCTATGTGTTTTGCTGGTCTAGATGCTTTGGGCACTTTGCCACTGCTATTCAGTGCCAAAGTGCAAGTGCTCCCTATTGTAAAGTATTGAATTTGATTAGCGACTCCATGATTGGTTCATTTGGTTTGCTTGTCAGACCCTATTACAGTGCACCATTTGTGCCCAGGGCGTGTAAATCAAATGCTGCTGGTGGGCTTGCATCACTGGTTGTGCTACCTACAGAAGCAGCTTGTAAAGTATGACTCAGGCCTGCCATTACAGAGCCTGTGTGCAGCCTGAGGCTGCCATGCCGACTTGGCAAGTGCACCCACTTGCCAGTCCCTACACCTTCCCTTTTCTACATATTAGTCACCCCTAAGGTAGGCTCAAGGGCAGGGTGCATTGTATGTAAAAGGTAGGACATGCCCTGGTGTGTGTAGCATGTCATGATAGCGAATTACAGCCAATTTTATTTTTCACTATTGCAAGGCTACCTGTTCCCATAGGCCGGAATGGGATGTTTGATTATAACATCTTATAATCCTAACTGACTCAGGGAACTAGGTAGAAATTAGAGTTTAGTATGTCTGAACTCAGAACGATAAAATACATCTTTTAGGGAAGTTGGTTTTACCATTCTGTGTTTGAAAAAAACACTTTTAGAAAGTAGGTATTTTCTTGCCAAACCATCCAAGCCTGCCTCTGCTAGGTTGTGTACTCCATGTCTTGTTTGTGAGTGATAGGGGCTTGGGTGACTCCAGGCGACAGGGTGAGTCAGCACAAGGCTGAATAGACCTATCTGCATGAGGAGCGGTAGGAGGAGTAGCATCTGGGCCAGAAGAGGGCTGTGCCTGCCTTCCACAATGCTGGCTTCACCTCCTGTGGTGTGTCTGATGACCATGGCCCACACTGACAAAGGAAGAATTCTGCACTGGCAGATTGCACCCAGAGCTGGGTTGGACTAGGTACAGACACTCTCTGCCTTCAAGGACAAAGGTTTTTGTGTATAAAAAGGGGGACCCAGGCCCCAGAAATTTAGATCACCTCTGGGAATCAAGACGAGCCTTTGCCAAGGAGAAAAACCAAGGAAGCTGAAGGAGGAGACTGTGCTGTGCTGTTGTGGTTGGCCTGCAGTAGTCCCTTTATTTGCCAAGGAAAGGATTAAAGGAACTTTTGCAATCTTGAAGAAGAATCTCTAAGGGCTTGATCTGTGCTTGCCTCCTGCCTGAAGTCTCAGGAATACAAGACCTCACCACCAGCTCCCCTGAATTCCCTTGCTGTGGATTTCTCACTGCAGAGAGGTGCCTACTGTTGTTTGGGCCCCCTGAGAAGACTGCAAGTCTCTGGGAGCTGGAAGCGCGATGCAATGAGGAGAAGCGTGTAGCCATCGCAGCAGTTGACGTTGCATCACCGAAGAGGCGTGCCGCCGCTGTAGCTGTTTGCGTCACATCATCGACGAAGAGTTCCGCATTACCAGGGAAGCGTGTTGCTGCCGCAGAGGTCACCGTGGCATCACCAGAGAAGCGTGTTGCAGGGTCTGCTGTGGCTCAGAAGTTACAGAGTTTGCCCATGGATGTCGGGCGTGCACCCATCACATCCAATGTTGTTGCATCACATCAAGACGCCATTTTGGCACATCACACCTGATCGTCACATCGCATTGAGGCGCCGTCTTGTCATATCGCACCGGATCACAGTAAGAAACCAATGCATCACCTCCTCTCAGGTAAGGAACCGACGCATCACCTTCCATGCGCTGCAGTAAGGAACCAACACATCACCTCCCCCGAAGCAAGGAACCGATGCATCACCTTCCCTGCGACCCTTTTGATTGTATTGCATGACGCATCCAAGGTACTTTGAGAGTAAAATGTTGCATTTACCATCTACATTGAACTGAGCTATTCCTACAATTTGAAAAACTATTTTTGATTACAGTATTGTGGATTTTTGTTGTTTGGTCTTGTGTTAAGTCTAGTAAAGATTACTTATTTTTCTAAACTGGTGTGGTGTCCATTTGTAGTGTTTGCACTGTATTACTGTATGTGTGCACAAATGCTTTACACACTGCCTCTGAGATAAGCCTGTCTGCTCGTGCCAAGCTACTAAGTGGGTGAGCAGGGGTTATTTTAGAAGTGTAGCCCCTTACCCTGACTAGAAGCAAGGGTCTCTATCTGGTCAAAGGTACCTACTTCTGCCAACTAGAGACCCCCAGTTCTCACAGTGATGATTCATCCAATAGTTATCTCTGACCACGCGGCAGTCTCTTTACCCATCCTTAATCTTAAGAATATCAAAGGCCCTCGTAATTGGCATCTAAACACAGAAATCTTAGAAAATAATGAAGAGGTCAAAGAACTTAATAATGAGATTGATCATTTTTATAAACATAATGAATCCTCAGTGGACTCACCAATAGTATTGTGGGATGGATTTAAAATGTACTATAAGGCATCACATTATTAAAAAAATGGCCAAAAGAAATAGTGACATTAAGAAATCTCTTCAATTTTTGGGGGATGACATTAAACAAAAGGAAGAGTTATATAGAAATACTAATGACAATTTACTCTTGTAGGATATAAAACATCTAAAATACTCTTTTAACTCCATTATGACTAAAAGAGCTTATATTGGAGTACACGCTCTAAGATCCAGTCAACTAATGTTTTTGAACAGAGCGGGTAACTTGTTGCCAGCTACTCTAAAATATAAGAATAAGAATACCAACGCTGCTTATATTACTCATGTTACTGATAAAACTGGCTTGAAGAAGTTGCATACCCAAGTAATTCTTGGGGTCTTTCGGGAATTCTATGAAAATCTATTTACCCCTCAGAATCCATGTACCAAGAATGCCTGCCATCAGTTTCCTATTTCTCTCCCTACTAATACTATTTCGCATTCCGATATGATCGAGCTGGGAAGACCAATTGATACTGATGAAATTATTCAAGCAATTAAATCTACACATTCCGGGAAGGCTCCCGGAATGAACGGGTTCCTAATGCCTTCTACAAAACATTTACCTCGTCCATGATTGATTATCTTAAAAGGATATTTGATCATTTTGTTCTTTCTGGTAAGGTTTCAGGTATGGCTGCTGAGGCTACTTTTGAAGTCTTACCAAAGGAAGGTAAGAATGACTCTGATCCCAAAAACTTCCGTTCCATTTCATTATTAAATATGGAAGCAAAAATCTTCTCAAAAACCTTAGCAAAACATCTAGAAGGTCATATTCCTAATCTCATCCATGATTCCCGAACAGGTTTTGTCAAATGTAGGTTTGCTACAGATAACATCTGCAAGTACCGTCACATTTTAGAGAAAGCTAAACTTTCCTCATTGCCTTCGGCGGTCATTGCTCTTGACAGTAAAAAGGCTTTTGACAAGATTTTGTGGCCTTTTTTACAATCAGTGTTAGAATCCCATAACCTTAGTGATTCTTTTATTAATATGTGTATTGCTCTCTATGCGCAACCAAAAGTTAATATTAGGATTAATGGAACAACATCCTCTTTCTTTAGTCTTTGTCAAGGTACTAGTCAAGAATGTCCTCTTTCACCTCTTCTTTTTCTATTATCTATGGATCCTCTTCTTCGCCTATTTAATCTGAGCACCTATATTAAAGTTTCCAATTTGCACCGCATACACCTAAAATGGCTACTTACACGATGATGTTCTTATTCTTTCAGAAGATATTGAATTAGCAATTCCTGCCATCTCTAACATTATTAATGGTTTTTCAGTAGTTTCTGGTTATACTATTAATAAAGAGAAAACAGAATTGTTTCCTCTAAATTCCTTTGTTTTCCTTCTCATCCAGGTGATTCTGGTTTTAGGTGGCAATCTACTTGTGTTAAATATCTAGGGATCTGGTTTTGTAAAGATCTTTCAGATACTATTACCTATAATAAATCATATATCATAACTAAAGTTAAAGACCTGTTGTCTAAAATATATTTCTTGGTGGGGTACATTACAAACTCCAAAAATTATGATAAGCTCAATCATTAATTTTTCATCCTCAATGCTACCTTGTTCTTCCATGAAATTGATTCAATTATTTCTAGATTCTTATGGAATGATAAGAGAGCTAGAATCGCTTATAAATCTCTTAGGAAACTTCCTGTAGTGGGTGGCTGCAATCTCCCGGATTGGAATGTATATAAAATGTCTCTTTTGGTGGCTCAACACGCAATATGGTTTTTACCAGAACTTCAACCTTCACCCCCATGGATTCAAATTGAACTAGATTTATGTGCTCCTTTTCCCACACCTTCCTTACTCACGTCTTCTGAATTTACCTTAGTTCATTCTCAGCGTATTATATCGGACATGGTTAGTGCATTGAAATTTATTGACAAAAATGGTTTGAATCCTGTTCATAAATCAAGATGGTTATCCTTATGGTTTAACCCTAAACTTCCTATGGATAATGATCCTAACACAGTTCTTTTGTGGGCTTCCAAAGGTATCAGACTGGTGAAAGATTTTTAGGATATTAATCATGAACCTCTGCCTTTTTATTTTCTAACCCAAAAATATGGATTTCCATTCTTTTTTTAAACTAAAGGTCAAACTCTCTAAATTGACACTCTCCACAGATCCGACTATTGTGTCTCTTCTCTCTATGTGGGTATATTCAGGTCATACCGCCACTAAAATGTATACATTTGTATCTGCTCCGCTGCCTTCACAATCTACAATTACCTGTGTTAAATGGTATCCCCATTTTGAGGTTGACTTTTTTAAACATATTTCACAAGACACTTGGCAACTCATTGGGAAATTATCCCTTGGCAACAAAATAGGCCCTTCACTGATCTAATCTGAATTCTTTAAATTGAACCTCTTACATTGGACCCCTGCTCGCTTACATAAGTTAAAGTTACAAGATAGTGATCTTTGTTGGACCTGTAATTTAGTACCAGGCACCCATCAACATATGTTTTTTAAATGTTCGTTATTAAACTCCTTTTGAGGCCTGATTAAGAATCAATTACCATTAATTTTTAATACACCTATATTTCTCTCTTTACCTATGATTCTGCTAGGTTCGTGGACTACAGTTACCCCTTTACCTCTTGATAATATGGATTTGGAGCTTTTAGATTTTCTTTTATCCATTGCAGTCAAAGTTTTCATCACAGAATGGAAATCGTTTCTTCTCCTATCTTACAACATATGGCGGGAGTGTTCTTCATCTCTTTGTGGAGCTCATCCATTTATTGAAAATAAACATTATTCGCCTTCAATTTCTAGTACCATTTGGCAGTCTCTGGAGACTTTTATGGATTGATCTACTCAGGGGATGGTAGCTCAATATCCTTTCAATCCCGTTTCTTAATGTATTTTTTCAGTTATGTAGCAGATGTTCTTCTCTACTATTGCATTCTCTTTCTCTCACTCTAGTGGTCTTTCCTCTTTCTCTCTTTCTTTTTTCTTCCCTTCTTCCATTTATTTCCCCTTACTGATGTATCTTAATTAGTAAGCAATACAATTTCACACATGACTTTTCTGAAATATATGTCAAAGCTCCATCTGTGTCTGATTCCTGGGATCTATATTTATATTTGACGAATGTATAATACCTGCTATTTGTCATGACATTTTTCTAATCTGTTTTATATAATAATTTGATCTCTTTTTTTTCCCAGTCAAGTTGCTTGTTGTCCTTCTTATTATATACCTGACTCTGTTTTCTTTTTTATGTATTGCTACTGTATTGCAAATGTATTTTTTTCACTAAATTATAAAGATGTTTGAAATAAAAAGATTCTTCTATTTTTTTGCAGCACAATTAGAAAGAGGAAAAAGCCTCAGAGGATTGTTTGTGTTAGTGTTTAATTTGTAATAACATAAGTGCCAGGGCCCTTGTCAGGAGGCCGCTGCATCTCGCACCACCCATACACCTGCCAACGCTGCCAATGACGGTACCTACAGAACTACTAACCATTACACTGCTACAACTGAAGCAATTCAGACTGTTAGTGGCCTTAAAAGGTGGTATGGGTGACATGCATTAGTTCTTTTCTATTATTAACCCCTTCACTGCCAGGCCTTTTCACCCCCTGTGCTAAGCCTTTTTTTGGCTATTTGGGGTAGTTTGTACTCAGGCCCCTGTAGCTTTTTACCACATAAGTTATCTTCACCAAATTTGTGTCCTTGTCTTCCAACATAATGGGGATTCTGCAGGTACCCAGTGTTTATACATGCTCCTGGAGGGGACCCAAAAATAGTCCAAATACAGTAAAACAAAAATATTTTGGGGGGGGAATGGGAAAAAAGTGCTGCAGAAGAATGTGTCTGTTTTTTCCCCTGCACATGGTATCAACAAAGGGGTTGTGGTGCTGAAAACGCACCATCTTTCCAGCTTATGGGACTGACAGACGTTTGTCAGAAAACCAACATTTTTACACAGTTCTGGCATTTTACTAGGACATAACCTATTTTTGCATTTCTTTGTACTTTCAACCTCCTTTCAGTTATTGGTAGGAATGGATATGAAAGCAATAATCTAAAGATCTAAATCCTCTGCCTCATTGGCCTCTACCTCTTTGAGGGTAGAACTGTGGAACATTGAATTGTTGGTATCCTTTACCAAATCCACGGCCTCTGGAATAGGGCCTATGATTAAAGCGGCCGGCAGAGAGGCCCCGTCTTAAGGCCATTTGAAAAAGGTTAATTTTAATATTGACCACCTTTCAAATATTTTGTTGCGCTTTGTCAAGGGCGGTAAAGGTGGAAACATATTTTCCCAGAGATTTGATCAGGTCTTTGCCAAAGAGCAGCCCTTTAGGGCTCCAAGAGGGTTCTTTGTCGGCCAGGTTGCTTAGCTTGGGGTTTATTTTGGTAAGGACGATTCTACGTCTCTCCACATTCATACTTGCATTGGCATTGCCCAGTAGGATGATAGCCCTATGGCTCCATCCCCTAATCATTTCGGTGTCAAGATGAGTGCCATGAAAGTGGCTTTCTTCTGCTGTGTCTAAAATTCTGGCCAGGGGACCGAGAACGCCTAGGAGACGATCTTGACAACCTTTAAGGGATTTTTCCATCGCCTTTCTAGGGTCACGCCTTAGATTGAAAAGAAAATTGATCAGTTCTGGAGCCAGATTAGGGGTATAGCAAGTTTTGTCTTCAACAGAAGGTCTTGAACATTCTGCCCAAATGACGTTACGTGTTTCTTTTTCTAATAGATTCCTGATCCATTTTTTGATCAATTTCGCAACGTGGTCTTGTGGAGACCATTCAGAACTCCGTGGGAGCTTTAAATTTAGAGGGGAGAATATTTCTTCTCCTAATGGAATTGTATTCTTAGAGGAAGATCAGAGGTTCTCTACTAGTTCATCAAATTCCTAATCCTCATCATTGAGATCGAGGACATACCCGTCCAGAAATTCAGAATCATCAAAATTATCGTCCTCTGTGCTATAAAGAGGATTCTGTTTTTGTATGCCGCTTTGGACACCTTTATTTTTTGTGCCGATAAGGACACCCTGGTGATTTGAGGTGTGAATACCTCCATTATTCGATGAGGTGCCAAGACCTCCCTGAGTTTACGAGATGCCTAGACCTCCCATGTCAATTTTTGCTCTTTTTTAGTCTCTTGTCCCTTAGTTCTGAATCATTATGAGAATGGGATGATGAAAAATGGGCAATATCCTCTTCTAGGAGGGGTCGTTTAGATGCCATAAATTTAGGTAGACTCTCTAACATACATGATTTCATTTCCATGTGCAGCATCTTACTAAAAGCCAGATTCTCGAAGTTGGGGGTAGGGGCGGAAGCCTCATCAGAATCAGAGCTGGACATTGTGAGAGGAATAAGGTCTCAGTAATGGATGAGGCTGTTAAAGGCAAGAGTAAGGGGTTAAAGTCATATAATGCTGGAAGGAGGTCTTGAAGAAGGGAAAAATCACCTTCAAAAGTGAGATATAAGGTAAATTAATGAAGGGTACAGATCTCCAATATTTGCTAACAATCCCCTTTTTTTTTTGAGATGTAAGAAATAAAATAATGGCCACTTGCGGTTTTCTCTGTGTAGGAAAAAATGGCTCTTGAGAAGCTCGAGCGCTCAGCAGCGTGTAATTGCCATGGATACCCTCTGGTCTTGAGCCCGATCAGCTTAGCGATCAGCTGGAGGCCGGAGGAGAAGAAGAATGGCACTAGGCCACGGGTGGACGTTGCGCTCCTGTTGCCCTCTGCCTGTCCGCTTTGTGAGGGAAAGGGAGAAATAAGCCCGCTTTGCGGAGAAAAAACAAATGTGTGGGTTGGTAGGTTTCCCTCAATGGCCGCGAGCCCGGCGCCAAAAAACTATTTGCTCCCCCTGCAAAACCAGGTAGTTTCATGATAGGTATTTATGAAGTCATCACATTACGATTTGGGCCACTTCCTGTTGCAGCCACGATGCCTACCCTCACAAGTGAGTTACCATTTTTTATCAGGAGACCTGGGGAACATTAGGTAATTGAAACTTTGTGTCAGGCCAGTGATCCCACAACTTTCCCACCTAGAAAAGTGAGGAAAATGTGATTTTTTTTTAAAGCTAAATTTGAGGTGTGCAGGGGATTCTGGGTAGGGAAACTTTGGGGGATCCACGCAAGCTGTACCTCACTGGACTTTCCAAGGTGTCTAGTTTCAGAAATGTGTGGGTTTGGGATGTTTCCATAGATGGCCGCTGAGCCTGGGGCCAAAAACCCAGGTGCCTCCCTGTGCAAAACCAGGCCGTTTTGTGATAGGTCATTTTGATGCCTCCACAATACATTTTAGGCCCTTGCCTGTTGTGGCTGCTTGAACCACGCACACAAGTGAGGTACCATTTATATCAGGAGACTTTGGAGAATGACGGTTGCGTGGAGGTTTGTGGACCAGTGCAGACTCCAGAACTTTCCATCACAGAAATGTGTGGAAAATGTGTTTTTTTTTTTTACAAAGTTTGAGGTTCGCGAGGGATTCTTGGTAACAGAACCGGGTGAGAGCCAAACAAATCACCCCATCCTGGATTTTCCTGGGTGTCTAGTTTTCAAAAATGTATAGGTTTGCTAGGTTTCCCTAGGGGTCAGCAGAGCTTGCATTCAAAGTCTACAGCTAGTCACTTTGCAAAGAAAGGGTCAGTTTTCATGGTAAAAATGTGGTGTATCCATGTTGCGTTTTGGGACATTTCCTGTCAGGGTTATTAGGTCGGCCCAAATAAGTGAGGATTCATTTTTGTTGGGAGACTTTGGGGAATGCTGGGTGGGTAGAAGTTTGTCAATTTGCACATATTCCAGAACTTTGCATCACCAAAATGTGTATATTTTTACAAAGTATGAGGTTTGAAAGGGATTCTGGGTTACAGAACCTAGTGAGAGCCACACAAGTCACTACATTCTGGATTTCTCTGGGTGTCTAGTTTTTAAAAATGTATAGGTTTGCTAGGTTTCCTTGGGTGCCAGTTGTGCTAGAACACAAAATCCAAAGGTATTCACATTCAGAAATAAAGTCAGTGCCTAGTGGGCTTTCCACCACCCTGGGGAGGAGGAAACGAGGGCTATCGCCCCACTATTCCCTCCAAGGGGTGCAGAATATACTTTGGCTATTTTCTTGGTGGGGGGTGGGGACAATGGGATGCCCATTCTGGGTTGCCCCCACCCGTACGTTTTAAAGCCAGCATAATTGCTGGTGCCTAGTGGGCTCTCTGCCCCCCCGGGGGAAGATCAGGGGCTAGTGCCCCCATCTGCCTTCTGAGTTGAGCAGAAAGACTTTGGCATCTTTTTTGGGGGGGTGGGGCATTGGCATACCCCTTCTGGGAAGCTCCGACCCCTGTATTTTGAAAAAATGTATCCCTGGTGCCTAATGGCCTTTTGTCCCCCCAAGGGAGCAGATAAGGGCTTATTGCCCCCATCTGCCTACAGGGCGCAGAAAGACTGTGGCAATTTTTTTGGGGTAGGGTTTTGGCATGCTCACTCTGGGCAGCTCCTACCCCCATGGTGCTTAGTGGGCTTTCTGCCTCCCCGGGGGCAGATCAGAGGCTATTGCCCTAATCTGCCCCCTCGGGGGGCACAGAGTCTTTTGTTTTCTTTGGGGGGTAAGTGGGGGCATTTGCATGCCCATTGTGGGCAGCCCCCACCCCTGGCCTAAAAAAAAATCCCTGGAGTCTAGGGTGCTTTTTGCTCCCCGAGGGGGGCAGAAAGACTGTTTGTACTAAAATGTTATGGGGGGAGCAAAGGCTTGCCAAGAGGCCACTCCCCCTCCCGTGGGACTAGTGGGTGGATTCCTGCTTGGGATCGTCCTCCTGGGGCTATCCCCAAAGCAGGGATCCACTCAGGAAGGGTCCCATTAGAACGGGGAGACCCAATGATACCTCCCCAAGTGTTTCAGTGTTCGTGGTGCTGAGCTAGCCCAAAGAGCACCAAAACAATGAAATTGAAACTACGTTTCAGTTTCATTTTTAATACAATGTCGTCAGCACACCATGCACGCAATCGTTATTGCAATGAAAATGCTAAACAGCCTCTGGAGTTGTGGAAGCACTTCCCCCAACCTCCTGAGGCCAATAAAAAAGGAAATCCCTCTGCTGTCTGCAGCAGAGGGATTTAGTGCCCCTATTCCAATGACAGAATGGTTCCATCATGAGCACAGGAGCACTGGTGCTCATGACGGAACCATTGTATCATGAGCACCGAAAGTGTTAAATAACTGTTACCCTAATCATCTCCAAATTGCACAAACAGCTGGCAGCAGTCACAAGTGCCAGTGTTGAAAATTAAGTGCTGGTGCCGAGCACCAGATACCATTGGTTCAAATTAAGCAGTGGTTTGTTTGCAGGATGGCGCCGGTTTACACACAAAAACTATACTGGCTGTAACACAGGCACTATTGCACCATGGTGCAAGGGTGTCTGCATTGGAGTTTGGCTGCACTCAGTGAACCAGTGCATGGAGAGAGCAGGAAAACACTATATAAGTAGATCTGGTACATTCCTGTCCTTCCCTATCAATTAAATTGCTCTACATGTGACTAATTCTGAAATGTTGTCTGGTGCATTATAGTTGATAATAACATGGTTACAACGAAAGCCCAGTTTGCATTGTATCTGGCTGTCCCTGCACGTTCCGTATTCTCAAAGGAAGCGCGATTTACCATGACAGTGGAGTCATTTGAGCAGGCAGACATGCTGTTAAGTGGAAAAAGCTGTTTACAAAAAAGAGTTCAAGTTGCCTTGGGGGATTTGGCGAGACTTCCACTTATAACATTTTTCTGAATTGTCATGTGTTATTCTTCTCATGTCTAACAGATGGTGGTTCCAATTCAGCAACCCTTTTAAGACACATAATCTGAGGCCATCCATGAGAGGTGCCTGAAGAAAGTCAGAGAGGCATTTGAATGGGATTTTAAAGCACATCTCAGTGCGGAGCCAAAGTTTTTTTTAAATTGGAGATCTCATACCATGGGACACTAAAGGCATATTACCCGGCACTGATGGGAGAGATGTTGTTTGCTTAGGCTGTCAAAATATATATTTTAAAATTTTCTGTATTCATTTTTAGTTTAATGAACAGCAATGACATATCAGTGTGCACAACACACAACAAATGTCTACAGATTAAGGATTTACAAAGGCACAAAGAAACAGAAAGTTAATGGAGGGTCCGAGGGGAGAAATTATTATAGACCCACTAGTACCTAGTCCCCCAACTAATCACTAAAACACATGGAAGGTACTACAGGTCTGAAGAACACAGAGAGAGAGAAAAGAAAATAGCAAATCTCTCTTTGGGACCTAATAGTGTCCTCTTTTCATACCCAAACCACACAGTTGATCTGGAGAAAGACAAGAAAAAAGAGAAGATACAAGGACAGGAAAAGGATACCCATCAGCCCACTCATAAGTGGAATCTCGTCATCTGGGTATATGTTGGTACATGGTGTCCTCTAGGATCTGCCTTGGAATGAATCCATAGGGCTACCTAGTGATGGACCCAGAACATTACACCAACAGATGACAGTATATGAGCGGGAGGGGCTAAGTTTGCAGTGCTCAAAGAAACAAGAGAAAAAGGAAAATGATCCAAGTGATTCTAAATATACCTACAGTGATGTCATAAAACACTTTATTGGGGCTGACCATCAAAGTGGTATGATTAAAAACAGTGTGCTGATAGCATGTAAAGAATTGCTACCCACCAGTGTTGTTATTCGGTCAACATGTTTCAGCCTAAAACGGCTTTCGTCAGGACCTCTATGGTGCTACTGCAACACTTACTTAAGTGATGTGAAGTGGAATCTACACCCGCTTTCCAAAATGAAAATAGTGTATCTTCTCCTGCATAGACAAAGTAAAAAAAGGGACAGAAACAGAGACACAGACACATAATGTCAACAGAACAAGTTCAAAGACTTCAAGTTCATGTTTCTGTGGTCTTTATGATATGGCTATGAACACTAGTAAGACACTCACCCTTATTGTGGGGAGAGAGAACCTCACCTCACCTGGCCACTGCTCAGGATAAAAGGAGGCCACGCATTGGAAAACAAACAAAATACTTTTAAAGTTATAACCAGTGGTGGTAGAAACAAGATAAGAAAAAGAGAAAGAGAAACTGGATTCAAAACACATAAATGAGAGATACACATGGTAAAACAGTATGGCCAGAATGGTTTCTTATAGCATCAGGAGAGTATGCCCAAAACACTTCTAACTGCACTTGCTTACACAAACCTGTTAACCTATAAAGTAAAAAGTAAAAAGGCACAGGTAGCCAGCTGCAGTCACTGCAAATTGAGGCGCCTACTCCTGTGCTCTCAAATTTGTTCTTTCAGACCAAAAAAGTCCTTCTGACTATCCCACCGCCACTGACCTCTCCGTCGTTGCCTCGGAGTAAAGACTGAGCCGAGGGGGAGGCGATGATTGATGGTCAAACGCGGTGTTAAATACAACTGCGGCGGACCTGCGAGGAAACTCCTTTTTCGCATGGTGTGATTGGTCGTCGGCCTCCTCAGGTGTAGGCCAATAGAAAATAAGCTCGCAGTCAGCCAAAAGGAACATACACGGACAAACACGGCCGCATTGGCAGGCGGACCCGTGAGACGTTACCTCACTAACAGGTGAGGACTATGAAATAGTGTAGTCTACCCCGAGTCTCAAACAGAACACGAAAATAGCAACTGTCCACAGCGCCACTGAAAAACGCTGGCGGACCTTCATGTAAACTATTAACTTGGACGCCGCTGCAGGCCCGCGCATTGGTTGCCGCGGAGCCAATCAGCGGTACCCATAAGTCGTCACACTCGCAAAATGGAGGCAGCCCGGCCTCGCATGGTGTCGAGCAACAAGCATGTAGTGACAAAAGCCGGCCCATCTGCCTGATCCAGATGGCTTGCGGACATCATGAAAAGCATCTAAAATATCCAAACGCACCAAGTAGGTAGCGAAACTCGGTGTGTATTACTCGTGTGTATTACTCATGGGGGCACTGATAGGAGGTCGCGCATTGGTTATGGCTTAGCCAATCTGCAGCCTCCGTCTGTCTTCTACCAGACGGACGATATTCTTAGCACAGACTCGCGTGAACACTCTACCCAGCCTGTCTAGATATTATAAACAGAGGATGAAGAATGAATCAATACAATAGGTAGATAGAGAAGCAGACCCAACCCAGTGACGATGTTAAAATCACTGGAGGCTCCCACGTAACCTGAGGCATGGCCCAGCGAACACTGTTTTACAAGGGAAGAGCACAAGTATAAGAGGGCTCTATCTCTGTGAGTCTAAGTTGTGTACTAGCAGTGTATAATTAAATGAAAAGTATGTTAAATTCATGGTGGCAGATAATCAAGACCCCTCTGAAATCAGGTGGGCAGACCCGACAGATAGTGAACACCATGAACACCCCGGGAATTAGGAATGGCCAGATCTCCTCGAGGCAGGGGGGTACCGGATAGGCAAGGTGTCTCCAAAGCCTAATAGTGACTCTGTAGTAGGCATAACCCAAAAAAGTGTTTAATGGGCCTTGCCTAAATGGTACAAATGAATACACCTAGTGACCCACAGGTCATAAAAGTATCCCCTCCACCTATACTCAGGAAAACCCCTCATAAAAGAGGGATCAAGTGTTCTCCTAATTGAATTCCCTTAAAACACCAAAGTTGAACCTGAGAGGGAACTCGAGAAAATATGGAAAGCATGTGTGGAAATAAAGCCTCTTCTAGATCCCATGGAAAACAGAGGTGTGTAGTAGTGCTTAGCACATCGAAATACACAATTGTGCATTCACAACTGCATCCAAGGGATATCATCATTCAGTCCCTCTGTATCACTATGACGTTTGAAAACCCACTTTTGTTCTTTCCTCAGTAGGAAAAGTGAAACATCCGTAACATGACTGGGTATGTAGGGTTGTTCCAGAACCAGCCATCTAAGTTCGTCAGGACTGTGTCTCTTGTCGAGGAAGTGAGTGGTGAGCCGTGTTGCCTGCTTTTTGCGTCTCATGGTGCTCATATGTTCCTGCACGCGCAATTTGATTTTTCTTGCGGTCATGCCGATATACCTTAAACCACAGGGGCAGGTAATCTGGTATATCACTTTCTCACTGTTACAATTAGTGTGGCGTTTCAATTGCCATGGTCGAGAGGTCCCGATGTCCACTTCAAGAGTTTTGGTAGTTAACGCACATACTGAGCAGTTCCCGCACGGATGATGTCCTCGTACCGGAGGAAGACCCCATAGAGTGGGTGAGGATTCACCCAATTCTTGTCGAGGTCGTGTATGAACAAGAGAGTCTCTCAGGTTATTCCCTCTTTTAAATGAAAAGAGTGGAAGGGGAATGCTCTCACCAGAACTGTTCAGGATGCGCCACCTCTTCCTGATCATCTTTTGAATTTTGGAAGATGATGTGTTATACGTTGTCACACACACCAGCCTGTCCAGTGGTGGTTTCTTGACTGGAGGCTCCAACAAAGCTTCACGATGGGTATTCGCAGCGCGTTTCAGAGAAGTCCGGACAAGATTGTTCGGATAGCGTCGCACTCTTAGCTTCGTGGAGAGATCCTTCGCTTTTTGGCGGAAATCTGTAGTATTGGAACAATTCCTCCGGACCCTCAAGAACTGCCCGAAGGGGAGGTTCTCACGGAGGGAACGGGGGTGATGACTATCGAATCTCAACAGGGAGTTTCGAGCCATGGGTTTCCGATAAAGGGAACTTGCCAAATGCCCATCTTCTGGAAAAATGACAAGATCCAAGAAGGGGAGCTCTGTCCTACTATACTCCAGAGTGAACCTCAAGTAGGCATTCTGACCATTAAGCCACTCCTGAAAAAGCAAGAGGGATGCTACATCAACGCGCCAGACGACAAGAATGTCGTCAATGTACCGCTTCCACATCATCAATTGATGATGATGAGGATTGTTGGTACTTAGTTCGTGGTGGGTCTCAAAAAGGTGGACATACAAATTAGCCAAGCTGGGCGCAAATTTGCTGCCCATTGATGTCCCCGAGGTTTGTAAGTACAGGGAATCCTCAAAGGCAAAGAAGTTTTCGGTCATGGCAATCCGAGCCAATTCCATGACAAAGTGAGTGGGAGTTGTCAAGGTGGAAGGAAAAGTCTCTAATAGTTCTTGTACAGTTTGTAGTGTATCCATTTGAGGGATACAAGTGTACAATGATTCAACATCAAAACTTGCTAAAATATCAGTATTGATGTCGAAGGTCACCTCAGGTAGAATTCGCAGGACATCTTTAGTGTCCTGGAGATAGGTCGGCATTGTTTTGACAATGGGACTCAGAAAGATGTCGACAAAGGAAGACAGAGGTTCGAGCAAAGATCCAATGCCCGAAATGATCGGACGGCCCGGAGGGGGTCTCGCAGGCTTGTGAATCTTTGGAAGGATGTAGAAATAGGGAGTGATGGGACACTTAGTGACCAAAAAGGTTGCCTCTTTTGGAGTAATCCAGCCTTCTGTGCTGGCTTCCTCTACCAAATGTTTGATCTGGTTAGTTAGTCTTGCCGTGGGATTTTCAGCAAGGAGGGTGTAGAACTGTGCATTGCCTAGTTGTCTCAGACACTCAGCTCGGTAGTCCGTTGTGTTAAGAATGACTATGGCACCCCCCTTGTCTGCTGGTTTAATCACTATCCCAGTGTCTTTCGAGAGAGTGTCAAGGGCTGATCTGTCTCTTTTGGATGTGTTCTGATATTTCCCATCTTTGGAAAAGTCAATCGATTTGAGATCTTGTAATATTGCAGCCTCAAAAGTGGCAACCTTGGACGGTACTTGTTGCAAAAGGGGCATGAAGGTGGATCTAACTTTCAGACCTGTACTAGTGTCTTCGATCGGAGTATCTATTTCTTTGTTTTTGAAAAAATAGTGCAGCCTGATGGTTCTGAAAAAGCGTTCAATCTCCCCTCGTATCAAAAAAGGTTCCCCACTATTAGTCGGAACAAACCCAAGGCCTCTGTTTAAGACATCCTGCTCAGTTGGAGTAATCACTCGACTGCTTAGGTTCACTACCAAGTCTTCATCATGTTGTAAATTACTCATTGCCCTTGTTTGTTGTGAGTCATTGCAGAGTCCTGGTTGTCTGCCCACTGTACTTGCCCTTGATTTTGGCCTCTCCGCCTGCCTCTGTTCCAACCTCTGCCCTGTCCCAAAAAAGCCTGGTTATCAAAATACTGAGGCTGCATAGGAAAATGAGACATGGGTGGGGGAAACTGGGGATAACCCCAAGGGGCTGGTGGCCACCATGACCCCGTTTGGTACATGTTTCCACGACCATTGTATCGACGATTTGGTCGATTCCCGCGGCCTCTGCCTCTGGGTTGGCTATTGTCTCCGCTATCTGAGCCAGAAGAATCAGTCTCTGATGATGTGGCATATGAAGAGCCTACAGTGTGTTTAGGTTTGTTGGTGTCAGTGGGAGTGTAGTTGTCACTGGTGTACGGATACACCTTCTCATGTGAGAATTTAGCCAGGTCTTTCTTGAATTTTTCTATCTTGGCGAAAAAAATCGGTTCTTTATACTCCTTATTTGCTTTGTTGGAGTCTTCTAATTGTTTTTCAAATTTTTTAGTTGTTAGGGTGGTCTTAATTTGCCCTTCTAAAATTTGAATCTCAACCAAGATGGCATCTGCAATTCTTTTGGCTGTAGTAATGATCAAAATCAGCCAGTCTCTTGTACAGCGCCAGGCTATTAAGGACCAGTCTTTGACAAAGACCTTGTCAGTGAGGAAAAGCCTAGGCGCATTGGTGACTATGAGACCTGTGGGTGAACATTTGCCATGTAGATATTCTGCCATTATTTGACCGTGTATGATAGTTCGTGAATGACTTTTTTTCAGGTTTAATATCGTTTCCCAGTCTCCTACAATTGCTGGAGCTGGGGTTGGGATCTGGTCTAACATGCTTGGATTCTCAGACAGAATAGATGAGAGGAACTCATCATCGAAACCCAGACCGCCAAAATCCGCCATTGTATCACCAATTCAAAATGTGAAGAATCCAGAGAATGCACCAGGATGTCAGTGCATTAGTTCAAGATAAAGGACCCGCAGCCCAGGCTGCACAATAGAACAAAGAAACAGAAAGTTAATGGATGGTCCGAGGGGAGAAATTATTATAGACCCACTAGTACCTAGTCCCCCAACTAATCACTAAAACACATGGAAGGTACTACAGGTCTGAAGAACACAGAGAGAGAGAAAAGAAAATAGCAAATCTCTCTTTGGGACCTAATAGTGTCCTCTTTTCATACCCAAACCACACAGTTGATCTGGATAAAGACAAGAAAAAAGAGAAGATACAAGGACAGGAAAAGGATACCCATCAGCCCACTCATAAGTGGAATCTCGTCATCTGGGTATATGTTGGTACATGGTGTCCTCTAGGATCTGCCTTGGAATGAATCCATAGGGCTACCTAGTGATGGACCCAGAACATTACACCAACAGATGACAGTATATGAGCGGGAGGGGCTAAGTTTGCAGTGCTCAAAGAAACAAGAGAAAAAGGAAAATGATCCAAGTGATTCTAAAAATACCTACAGTGATGTCATAAAACACTTTATTGGGGCTGACCATCAAAGTGGTATGATTAAAAACAGTGTGCTGATAGCATGTAAAGAATTGCTACCCACCAGTGTTGTTATTCGGTCAACATGTTTCAGCCTAAAACGGCTTTCGTCAGGACCTCTATGTTGCTACTGCAACACTTACTTAAGTGATGTGAAGTGGAATCTACACCCGCTTTCCAAAATGAAAATAGTGTATCTTCTCCTGCATAGACAAAGTAAAAAAAGGGACAGAAACAGAGACACAGACACATAATGTCAAAAGAACAAGTTCAAAGACTTCAAGTTCATGTTTCTGTGGTCTTTATGATATGGCTATGAACACTAGTAAGACACTCACCCTTATTGTGGGGAGAGAGAACCTCACCTCACCTGGCCACTGCTCAGGATAAAAGGAGGCCACGCACTGGAAAACAAACAAAATACTTTTAAAGTTATAACCAGTGGTGGTAGAAACAAGATAAGAAAAAGAGAAGGAGAAACTGGATTCAAAACACATAAATGAGAGATACACATGGTAAAACAGTATGGCCAGAATGGTTTCTTATAGCATCAGGAGAGTATGCCCAAAACACTTCTAACTGCACTTGCTTACACAAACCTGTTAACCTATAAAGTAAAAAGTAAAAAGGCACAGGTAGCCAGCTGCAGTCACTGCAAATTGAGGCGCCTACTCCTGTGCTCTCAAATTTGTTCTTTCAGACCAAAAAAGTCCTTCTGACTATCCCACCGCCACTGACCTCTCCGTCGTTGCCTCGGAGTAAAGACTGAGCCGAGGGGGAGGCGATGATTGATGGTCAAACGCGGTGTTAAATACAACTGCGGCGGACCTGCGAGGAAACTCCTTTTTCGCATGGTGTGATTGGTCGTCGGCCTCCTCAGGTGTAGGCCAATAGAAAATAAGCTCGCAGTCAGCCAAAAGGAACATACACGGACAAACACGGCCGCATTGGCAGGCGGACCCGTGAGACGTTACCTCACTAACAGGTGAGGACTATGAAATAGTGTAGTCTACCCCGAGTCTCAAACAGAACACGAAAATAGCAACTGTCCACAGCGCCACTGAAAAACGCTGGCGGACCTTCATGTAAACTATTAACTTGGACGCCGCTGCAGGCCCGCGCATTGGTTGCCGCGGAGCCAATCAGCGGTGCCCATAAGTCGTCACACTCGCAAAATGGAGGCAGCCCGGCCTCGCATGGTGTCGAGCAACAAGCATGTAGTGACAAAAGCCGGCCCATCTGCCTGATCCAGATGGCTTGCGGACATCATGAAAAGCATCTAAAATATCCAAACGCACCAAGTAGGTAGCGAAACTCGGTGTGTATTACTCGTGTGTATTACTCATGGGGGCACTGATAGGAGGTCGCGCATTGGTTATGGCTTAGCCAATCTGCAGCCTCCGTCTGTCTTCTACCAGACGGACGATATTCTTAGCACAGACTCGCGTGAACACTCTACCCAGCCTGTCTAGATATTATAAACAGAGGATGAAGAATGAATCAATACAATAGGTAGATAGAGAGGCAGACCCAACCCAGTGACGATGTTAAAATCACTGGATTTTTGGTCTGAAAGAACAAATTTGAGAGCACAGGAGTAGGCGCCTCAATTTGCAGTGACTGCAGCTGGCTACCTGTGCCTTTTTACTTTTTACTTTATAGGTTAACAGGTTTGTGTAAGCAAGTGCAGTTAGAAGTGTTTTGGGCATACTCTCCTGATGCTATAAGAAACCATTCTGGCCATACTGTTTTACCATGTGTATCTCTCATTTATGTGTTTTGAATCCAGTTTCTCTTTCTCTTTTTCTTATCTTGTTTCTACCACCACTGGTTATAACTTTAAAAGTATTTTGTTTGTTTTCCAGTGCGTGGCCTCCTTTTATCCTGAGCAGTGGCCAGGTGAGGTGAGGTTCTCTCTCCCCACAATAAGGGTGAGTGTCTTACTAGTGTTCATAGCCATATCATAAAGACCACAGAAACATGAACTTGAAGTCTTTGAACTTGTTCTGTTGACATTATGTGTCTGTGTCTCTGTTTCTGTCCCTTTTTTTACTTTGTCTATGCAGGAGAAGATACACTATTTTCATTTTGGAAAGCGGGTGTAGATTCCACTTCACATCACTTAAGTAAGTGTTGCAGTAGCACCATAGAGGTCCTGACGAAAGCCGTTTTAGGCTGAAACATGTTGACCGAATAACAACACTGGTGGGTAGCAATTCTTTACATGCTATCAGCACACTGTTTTTAATCATACCACTTTGATGGTCAGCCCCAATAAAGTGTTTTATGACATCACTGTAGGTATTTTTAGAATCACTTGGATCATTTTCCTTTTTCTCTTGTTTCTTTGAGCACTGCAAACTTAGCCCCTCCCGCTCATATACTGTCATCTGTTGGTGTAATGTTCTGGGTCCATCACTAGGTAGCCCTATGGATTCATTCCAAGGCAGATCCTAGAGGACACCATGTACCAACATATACCCAGATGACGAGATTCCACTTATGAGTGGGCTGATGGGTATCCTTTTCCTGTCCTTGTATCTTCTCTTTTTTCTTGTCTTTCTCCAGATCAACTGTGTGGTTTGGGTATGAAAAGAGGACACTATTAGGTCCCAAAGAGAGATTTGCTATTTTCTTTTCTCTCTCTCTGTGTTCTTTACAAAGGCACAGCCAGAACAATCCTTGTCGGGTATACGCCACTATTACCCTCCCTCACAAACCCAATACAAAGCAGCAGCAGCCCCAATCTGACTACAAGTTCCCTTTTGGAGAAACCCCGGTTCCCTCTTGATATCAGGAGTAGCTGGTGGGGTCAAGATGTGTTCGCTATTTGGAGATCTCCTTCCTCCAGGTAAACCCACTGCTTTTTCCTCCCCATCTACAATGCTATGCAGCAGGCCCACCTATGTTTGCAAGTCCTCCTGCACTCTTTTATCGTGTCTATTCAATGCAATAAACATTTCTTCTGCTTGGGCCCATTCCCTAACATCTCTGTACCATAATGAAACTTGGGTGCTCCTCCTACTCAGCCAGCAGATCGCAACCATTCTGCTAGCAAATGCCAGTGCTAGATTCAAGATTTTATGATGCCTGTTTCTCCCATATTTTTAGGGATCACCACCAGGATGCTCTGCAGAGGGCCAGGCTTCAGTAGGATGCCACTTACTGTTGCCAATGTAGAAAGGATAGACATCCAATAACATCACACAGGGGGGTAATCCCAGGCTAAGTGGAAGTACCTGGCAAAGCCTCTGGTGCCTAGCACCTGGGCAGACTGTACTCCGGCCTGGATACATTTTTACTAAGGATCACTGGTCCAAGATATATGCTATGTAATAAATTGAACTCTTTTAGCTGAAATCTTGAGTTACTCGATTCTGCTTGAATGCATTCACACGCTTTGTCCCACACCTAGTCTGTGAACTGGGCCCCTACATCAGATGCCTAATCTGACATCCCACCGACTGTCTTCAGGCATTATCATGCTTTAGGTCCCGGTACAAACATGTCATAGGATGTCGTGCAATACCTAATTATAGGTTGGCTTTCCAAGATCCGTGAGGGAGCAAGGGCCAGTGGAAAGCTGGTCCAAATCTCCTTAGCCATTCTCGACAGCTAATCATATTGAATCAGCTGTTCGGGGACCATCCGAAACATGTATTCGTGAAATTAGAGAAAGTTGTCTCCCGGGTAAACATCCCCCAGGGCCTTGCAACTTCGCTGGAGCCATCTTGCCATTGTCCCTGTCTTCGATATCCTTTTAAATGGATGGAGCACCCACAAACTTTGGGTTTTGGCAAAGGGAGGCCTCCAGAGCATTACTTTTAAAAATCTGTTTCCCAACAACCCACAGTCTGCCTGAAAATGTAGAGTTATTCCCCTGGGATGCAGGAGCCCCTCATGAGGAGCTCATCTTGTGAGTAATCCCCATGCGTACCCTTTATCAGTCTTCATTCCCATTTGTCCTCCTCTGTTGCCCATCTAGTTGCATGTTTTATGTGGGGTGAATTATAGTAGGCTTGCAAGTCTGGAAGTCCCAGACCCCCTCCATCTCCAGGTCCTTCTTTAGTTAGGCCAAGGATGATCTCCTTCACTTGCCAGCCTAGACCTGACCCTCGGTCTGAGATCTGCCCTTCCCCAGCAGCTCCACTGTGCCGTGCTCTGCCTCTGGTTCCACCCAGTGCTACGCAAACAAATAATGGACGGAATGCTGAATAAATCATACATTCACCCCCAGTCAAGAGATCTTGTTTAAATCCATTGTTCTTTTGGTCACCATGCCACCACAGTTTAGACCCAGCCATATGCAAATCAGTCTTGACACTGTGCCTCATGGGAACAGTCCGGACTGAACTGCTAAGCCAGGTCCGACCTGGACCAGAAACAAGCATCCTGGAACCTGTTTCAGGATATTACCCTTCATCAGGCAGGCTAGCTTGAATCCAGGGGCACAGTGAGCAAGGGACCCACGCCTGGGCATATCCATTCCACTTAGGGTGAAAAGTGCTACACAAACAAATGATGGACGAAACCTTGCTGGTGCCCGTTGGTGCATTTTGCCTCTTGTTTGTGCTGGTATTGTTTTCATTCTTTTTTTCTCCTCGCATTGTGCCCTCTTTGCTGCAGTGATATATTTTAAGTCTGTTTCCCCTGCGTTGTGCCCATTGTTTGACTCACTTTGTGCCTGTGCCCATCTGTTTTTCTTGTTGTCCTGCCTGCTGTTTCCTTTCCAGCTGAAACCTCTACCCCCTGACTGCCCCGCTCCCGCCTCTCAGCTGCAAATCCCTCCCCCTCCCCTACTTAATTGCGGCTGCTGTGCAGTCGCACCGAAGTTGTGCCTAACGCAAGCCTGTCTGTGCCCATCCGCGACCACTGAGAGGAACCCTGGATCTCCGACCATCCGCTGCGACAACACTACCACCTTCCTCGCACTCAACTCCAGAAGACGCAGAGAATGCCAACAGGCCTCGCCAAACACAACCCATGGACAGTTCTCCTGCCTCTACTGTCGCCAGACCTTCACCACCACCCAGGCTCCAAAACCCCAAAAGCCAGCAGCGGCGACACCCTAAGATGCATCCTTCTCAATATGCACTCCATACACAAACACGCAATGGAAATCTGAACCTACTTGACTCTCTCTCACCCGACATCACATTCTTCACGGATACCTGGACCAACGCCTCCTCTGCCCCTGACATCAACAGCGCAATCTCAGACAGATACAAGATCCAGAGAAGAACCGCCCAAACCACCCATGAGGGGGCCTTGCCATCGCCCACAAGAGTACCCTCTGCCTCACCACCTCCCGCAAAACATTCCTCGCCGCCGAACATCTGCACTTCCAGATCCAGACCAGCCCCAACGCCACACTCCGAGGAACCCTCATCTGCAGGCCACCCGTCCGCCGCACACCCTTCGCCACCATCATCACCGGTTTCATGGCACACTACGCCATTGCCTCAATGAACTACATACTCATTGGAGACCTGAACCTCCACCTCAACAACCCCAATGACCACCACCCCACTACCCTATGAGACAACCTCGCCGACATCAGACTTAAATAACTCGTCACCACACTAACCCACAGAGCAAGAAACACCCTCAACTCCATCTCTGCTGCAGGAAACAACGTCCTCTTCAGCCACACAATGCAACCGCCATGGACTGACCACCACTGCGTACACTTCGCCATCAACAAACCCAAGTCACCCAACCTAGCCGCACACCCACCATGAAGGAACTGGACCAAGGTTACCAATGAGGAACTTAACTCCTCCCTCACCCGAGACGACCACACCTGGGTATCAAACACAACAGCGCAGCCAGAGGACTCCACACTTGGATCTCTAATTGTGCAGATGAGCTTGCCCCGCTACGCAACCACAGCAAACAGTGCCCCAAGAAAGCCGCCTGGTTCACCACTGATCTCCAAGAAGACAGGCACACCTGCAGATGCCTAGAGACAAACTGGAGAAACACCAAAACATATGAAAACTACTCCACTTACAACGACACCATGACTGACAACCACAACTAAATCAGAACATCCAAGAGGAATGTTATCCACAACAAAAACCTCGCCAACTCAACCAACTCCAAGGAACTCTTCAGTGTCATTCAGAAAATCACCAACCCATGCAGCGAAGCCACAGACATCACCCCACCCCAAGACCTCTGTGACAAACTTGGAATCTACTTCCACCTCAAGATCAAAAACCTCAACTTCATCGACAACACATCAGAAGCCGTATACCCGCCCCCTGGAGACACGAGCCATCCCACATCACCAACTGGACAACAATCACGACCGAAGAAACTGCCTCGACCATGAAAGGCATCCACTTGAGGGCCCCCACTGACCCCTGCCCTGCTCACATCTACCACAGAGCCATGGCTGCCATCGCACCCAAACTACAGCGCACCATCAACACCACTTTCAAAACAGGCACCATCCCAGATGACTGGAAATATGCAGAAGTCAGGCTCCTGCTCAAGAAGCCCACAGTGGTCCCCACCACCTCAAGAACTGCCGGCCCATCTTGCTTTTCCCCTTCGCAGCCATAGTTGCAGAGAAAACAGTCAACAGGGAATTGACATGATCCATTGAAGAGAGTGCCAGCCTCGACCCGTCCCAATCCAAATTCCGAAGCAACCACAGCACTGAAACCGCCTTACTTGCCACCACAGATGACATCCGCACCCTCCTGGACCAAGGGCACTCCGCAGCACTTATCCTACTCGACTTATCAGCGGCCTTCTACACCATCTCCCACTGCACACTAGTCGCCAGACTACACAACGCCGGGTAACACGGAACAACCCTGGGCTGGATCCGATCATTCCTCACCGGAAGAAGCCAAAGGATCAGACTGCCACCCTTCCTCTCCGATCCCACAAAAATCACCTGCGGAGTCCCACAGGGGTCGTCTCTGATCCCGTCCCTCTTCAACATCTACATGGCCCCCCTCGCTGCCATCATCCGACAACATGGCCTTAACATCGTATCCTATGCTGACGACACCCAACTCATACTCCTCCTCACCAATGACCCCACCAATGCCAAACTCAATTTCCATAAAGGAATGCAAGACAACGCAATCTGGATGACCAACAACTGCCTGAAACTCAACGCGGAGAAGACAGAAGCCTCGTTCTTGGAACAACCCCCTCGGCATGGGACAACGCTTAGTGGCCGAAAACTCTCAGAAGCCCACCTAACCCCACTGACCATGCCAAAAACCTTGGCATCGTACTCAACTTATCACTCACCATGAACTGACAGTTCAACATCGTCACCTCCAGCTGCTTCAACACACTCCGGATCCTCCGCAAGACCTTCTAATGGATCTCGCCTGATTCAAGAAGACGGTCACCCACACACTCATCACCAGAAGACTGGACTATGGAAACGCACTCTACACCGGCATCAACAAGTCCCTACTCCACAGACTCCAGACAATACAGAACGCCACCGCCAGACTCGTCCTAGACATCCACCGGCATGAACACATCAGCCAACACCTATGGAGACTCCTCTGCCTCCCCGTGGAGAAAAGAGTCTCCTTCAAGATCCTCTCCCACACCTACAAATATCTACACAACAACGGTCCAAAATACCTCAATGACAGAATCAACTTCCACGTACCCAAAAGAAACCTCCGATCTATCAATCTCGCTCTGGCCGAAACACCATGCATCCACAGAGCCTGAGCAGGCGGAAGATCCTTCTACCACACTGTGGCCAAGCCCTGGAATGAGCTACCGGCAGACATCAGGCGTACCCCCTCCCTGAACACTTTCAGGAAGACCCTCAAGACCTGGCTTTTTGGCTAAGCAGATATGCGAACCCCCCTCGTGCCTTGAGACGCTCACGGGTAAGTAGCGTGCTTATAATCCCCTGATTGATTGATTGATTGATTGATTGATTGATTAATAGACTATCAAGTGTTTTGAATATAGGTAAGTGGAGGGGACAGATAGATTCTGTAGGGTATGCAGGCATCGCAGTAGGACCACCATCTTAGACACCGCCAAATGTCCCATGACTGAAAGCGGCAGCTACGTACAGAAATTGATCACGGCCTGGAGTCCCTGTATCACTCTCCCCATATTATAGCCATACTTTTTTTCATGAGTGCGAGTTACCTCTGTACCTACGTAGCAGGATTTATCCGTTTCCATCTCTTACGTCTGAGAGCTCTACAGGTGGTTGGGAAGACAGGTTCCCCAAGTGAAAAAGGAGGCTTTTCCCAATGTTTGTGTGGAGGTTGGAGACCTCTCCTAAGGGAATGAAGCACTGCAACAGTATAGGAATAAATAACCATGGAAGACGCAACTACAACAGTGCATCATTGGCATACAGGGACACCAAATGGGTGACGTCTCCCACCCTGATATCCCACTCTGCCATTTCTGACCAAATGTGAAGCACTAGAGGCTCTATAGCAAGCGCAAACTGTAATGGGGAAAGGGGGCTTCCCTCCCATCTATCATGCCATGTAGTAACATATAGTGTCCCTCTATGTCAGCTTCTAAGTACATCAATTAAAAGGTAGCACCGGGTGAGATCTATTTGGATCACCCCTCTGGCATAAGAGGAACATGTTGAGAAGTAAAGTTGTCCCCCCCATTTCTTAGCTAAATTGTGCCCCTCAGAGTCACTAAGATGTGTTTCTTGCAAGCACGCAATGTCGATTTTGTGACGCTGCAAGTAGGAAAGTACCCTGTACCTCTTGGTGTAGTTACCCAGACCTCTAACATTCCAGGTCAATATACTGTACGTCATAGCAGGTTGTGTAGGAAGATGATCCCTGTCCTCCCAGGAAGAGCAACCCTATGGACTCCTCCCAGGGATGCCATAAAGATATACTGGGGATCAAGCTGCATGTGTCCCACTGCTGATATTGTCATGAAGTGCCAATATAAGAACATGCCATAAAGCAAACCTAATCCAACATATCTCCACTCCCTCTACCAGTGTAAACACCCCTAAACCTTATCCCAATTGGAGTGCCTGCTCAACTTCTAAGATCAGCAACGCTAATCATGGGACTTCAGATGTGTAATCTTCGAATAATAGGGATAATCTATTTGTACTTTCAAATCATGTGCTTCTGCACACAGGGAACACGTCTTCTCCCTGTACCAGCCCCCTAACATCTGCCTGCTCCGTCCCCACATCCTGCGGCACAGTCCAAATCCAACGGGCAAGGCCCAGGTCTCTCTGCCTTCAATGCCACGTCCACCCGGGGCTGGGACTCTGCTGCATCTCCCATTTCCAGCCTGTCCCATACCTGAGTTGGTGTTGTGAAAAAAGTGCGCTCTGCCTGCATATGTCACACGGAGTTTGACAGGGAACAAGAGCATATATATTGCAAACCCATCATTCAAAGCTCTGGTTTGACTGGCTCAAATGTGCATCTCTGGTACTTCTTGGGACTAGTCGGGGAAGAGCTCCTCCTCACCTGGCCCTCAGCTTCCTCCACCCTGGCATGAAATTGGTTTGCCAATTCTGACAATGTGCAGACTATTGTCTGCAGCTTTACTACCTCCAGCTGCATTTCTTGGACCATCCTCTCCATTTTCGTGGTTCACACACTAACCCAATAGAGGTCGTTATGAAGAAGATTGACCACTGGGGAGATTACGCACAATTTTGCCTTAAGCGTTTGATCTGCCTTTTCAATGCCCGTCAAGATTTGTGCACCAGAGGTTGAGTCTGGCGGTACAAGCTGTGTAGATTTCGCAGGGCGTTCACTAAACTGGCCCAGTGACATATCTAGTGCCAGGGAAGAGACACACTGAGACGTACTGCTGCAAAACACTAAGGAGGAAAAGAATGGAGGGGTGGTCCACAGATCCAGTCAGATGGGCACCTTTCAGGCAGAGATCGGGCCCCACAGAAAGGGACTCTGGTGCTGCCACACAATCAGGAGGGGGGAGAAATCACCACAGTTCCCCCCACTCGTCTACCAGTTCAGGGCCCACACAGTCTTACCACCCTTCTGGATTTAGCCGCCTCCTGGGGGTCTTGAGCAGGCACCCCTTGCTTTTCAGAGATGCCTAGTCTCCGGGCATTTGTACCACTCAAAAAGGGGAATGCTGCAGCCTGCACTGTAGTTCCTTCACAGCAGATGTCCCTGTAGTTAAGTATGTTTGCAAAGATGGCTCGTGGGGTCGCCCCTTGAGGTGGCAGAGATAAGAGAGCCCTGTGCACTTTCAACAATAAAGCAGGTGGTAATACATGAGGGGGCAAGGGTATTCCTGGTCCATTGCTTCAGGTAGAATGCCGGATTGCAACCTTCCACCTCCTCTGATAGAAAGGGCAAATTGCTCCTCCTCACCTGGCCCTCAGCTTCCTCCACCCTGGCATGAAATTGGTTTGCCAATTCTGACAATGTGCAGACTATTGTCTGCAGCTTTACTACCTCCAGCTGCATTTCTTGGACCATCCTCTCCATTTTCGTGGTTCACACACTAACCCAATAGAGGTCGTTATGAAGAAGATTGACCACTGGGGAGATTACGCACAATTTTGCCTTAAGCGTTTGATCTGCCTTTTCAATGCCCGTCAAGATTTGTGCACCAGAGGTTGAGTCTGGCGGTACAAGCTGTGTAGATTTCGCAGGGCGTTCACTAAACTGGCCCAGTGACATATCTAGTGCCAGGGAAGAGACACACTGAGACGTACTGCTGCAAAACACTAAGGAGGAAAAGAATGGAGGGGTGGTCCACAGATCCAGTCAGATGGGCACCTTTCAGGCAGAGATCGGGCCCCACAGAAAGGGACTCTGGTGCTGCCACACAATCAGGAGGGGGGAGAAATCACCACAGTTCCCCCCACTCGTCTACCAGTTCAGGGCCCACACAGTCTTACCACCCTTCTGGATTTAGCCGCCTCCTGGGGGTCTTGAGCAGGCACCCCTTGCTTTTCAGAGATGCCTAGTCTCCGGGCATTTGTACCACTCAAAAAGGGGAATGCTGCAGCCTGCACCACCATCACATGCCCCCAGGCGCCAGGTCTCCGCACCAATCACCAATAATAGCCGCTTACAGAACAAGGCTTCCCCAATGCCACAAAGGCTCGAGCTGGGTTAGAATTCACCATGCCCGCTTGCGCCCCCTGCAACTAATTACCCCCCACCCCCTCACTCTGCCTGAGGTTCCTCTCACCTTCAGGGGGGAGGCAGCAACTCACCTGCTCACGGCGGATCTTCTGTCACCTGGGCCCCAGGCCCTCACAAGCTGCTCTGACCCAGTTTCAGTACTGCACAGGGCCGGCACGTGCCACACGCTGCCACACAGCTCTAACTCTTCCCTCCAGCCCCTTGCCACCCCAGGCTGCTCAGAAAGAGTCACAACCAAAGCAGCGTGGTCTCAGTGACATCCGGATGTATAGGATGGCCTCCGTCATGCTCAGGATTCTGCTGGATTGCGTTTAGAGTTGTATTTAACTACTCTGCACACGAACGTCCTTGATTGCCTCCCCCACCGCTGGATTAAGTCCACCTCACAAGGTTTCCCTACAACAGTGACGTACCCGTGGGATACCGAGGAGCAGTTTACGCTCCCCCGCCAATGTCCTCCTGGACCCTGGCACCATCGATCCGATTGAGTCTGTCCCCGGGATCTTCGGAATTCGTCCGAGACTTTCGCCGTCTGCCCTCCTGGCTCATCATCCCCGTGGCTCCATGCCCTCCCACACCGTTTTTATCCACAACCCGGTCCTGAAGATTATCCTGATTGATAGGATCGCAATGTCGCCGACCCCTCAGTGCAACTAATGGCGCATATCCTACTGTGGCTCTGCTAAAACTGTTCTCCAATTTGTAAAATTTGCATTGTAAATCGTTGTTTTGAGCTACATCTTTCACTGGATACACTGTATATGTTCATGCACTTCTGCACCACACCCCGTTTACGCTGATTACACAATTGTCACTTGCGTCGCCACCTTTTGTGTCACGTCCACATTTAGAGCACCAAATCCAATTTGTGTTGTTTTATATTTATTTGCCTACAGTGCTGCTACAACTGTACTTTTGTTATCTTTGACCTCAATTATACGATGCCATGAGCACATTTGGAAAATCATTACCGACCTTGATGAACTGGCGTGGCGACTAATTGTTTTTGGGGATCACTTGCCTGTAATAAACATTTCAAATGAAAAAAAAAATAACAATTACATAAACCTTAACAGAACTCTGCTGGAACTTCTCTGCAATGATGTGTACTTACAATATGTATAAAAACCCTTTTAACTTTTATTGTATATCATAAGAAAAGATGGTTCTTTTCGGCAGTAAGAAAATGTTCTTGCATTTTTTATAGTACTGTAAATTGAAGCCATAGTTTAAGGACAAAAAGGATGAAGAAAAGAAACCAAAAAAATATTGGCACGGTAAAGTGTAGACTCACCGGTCGTGGCGCTGAAGTTCAATTCTTTTTAGGCGGATGAGAGCCTGTGATCAGGACAATGCTTGCGCAATATCCGAAGTAGGCCAATCCATTACCAGACGGTGAGTGCCCTGGTAGGGGGGACGATCATTGTGAATGGAAGAAGAACGGATCAGTCGATGGAGGTCTCTGACTCAACGCATCATCGTTTGTCTACATTTCTGCATTTTGTTTTATGAATTGTTATTACACAAGGCCTGCAAAACAGCTAGAGCTGTCTCGTGGTCGGAAATAAGGAGAGCTTTGTCCTTCTGAAAGCTGATTTCTGCTACATTGGGGCCCCAGAGTTTGGGATCTGAGACCCAGAATAAGCTTCTCCAAGGCGCTGCACTGGTGAATCGGATCAAAGACTGACTCTGGGTTGTTGATTTAAGTGATCTAGTGAAGTTGATAAAGCAATTGCCCTGCCTGCTTGCCTAGAAGACAGGTTAGGAGGGCTGGCAGATACGGTAATATGGCAGTGCCAGAAAGGCTGATCTGACAGGTCAGTGTGAGCTGGTGTTTTTTGGCTCCTTGTGGGACCTTTTTATGGTCTTCTGAGACGGTATTTACTATTGATTTCCCTGAAATTACCATACATTCGATACAGCAAAGTTAAATGGTTACAATCTCCCATTCCATGTTAAACACCTATTCAGCTCGCCTGTACAATTTCAAGACTCCCCGATTTTCAAACGTGGGCCACTGTAAAGCTATTTGATGCATTAAAGGGGGACCTTTTATTTTCATGCCCAAACCTTTCTATCCCAGTCTAACCCTCATAGAAGAGCTAGTTTTTAATAATTGTGACTAGCTATCACGACTGCAGCAGGAACAGGTAGCATCGCGACACATGAGCTTGAGGATACCATTGCACTTCAGCTGTGAATGTCTGTGGATTCATAAGCACACTCTTTGTTTACATTAGGGCGCTAGTTCCTGAGAACATTTCTGACCTTCAATTGAAAAAGCACTGCCACTGAAAACTAATGAAAGCATGGGATGTGAGAGAGTTGTTGTCTATTTTATTAAATCTGCAAACCACGCATGCTGCTGCATTCAACAGTCTTTGTAAAATCGAAATGAAACTGGCCGTGAGTACAGCACACTCTGCGTTCAAATAAACGATTTGGGATTCGACTCGTCATCACTGGGAATAAGAGGCAACCTATGAAACTGCAAAATGAGTTTAAAAAAAGGTTTTTTATGAACGAATTAAGGTGGGAGGTGGGGCAACTTGAGCTAGACATTAGCAACGTTTTCCATCGAGTTCTTTTGGTGGTGTGGCTTGGTTCAAATAATTATGATGTGTTTATATGTGTTCTCAATTTGATGAAAAGCTGAAGCACTGTGTATCTTTGCCCAGGAGACCCCTGGCACTCTCTTGCTGACTGGCGCAAAGTAACCTTATTGTTTTTGTATATTGTATTTCGGTATCTTATTCAATATTAAACAAAGTTATTTTTTGCGACTGTCTCCCTAAAATGTATATGTGTGATGTTATGTTGATAAAGAGAATTACATTTTAATTGAAATGTGTTAGACCAGGTGTGCTTGGCATGGGTTTCCCACTAACATTTTGCCTTCAGATCTCCTGGTTTGCTGACTTTGTTTTTGCTGGCATTAGGGCTCTGGGGGCATTAGCACTGCTAACCAGTGCTAAAGTACTTGTGCCCTCTCCTTAAAGCATGATAGAATTGGCTTATTATCAAATTGTATATTTAATTTACTTGTAAGACCCTAGTAACATGGCACTACCTGTGTCCAGGGCCTGTAACCAGTTCATGTTTGGTATCTTTGGCATTATAATGAAAAATCCACTCTTGTGCTAAATTTGGTTTTTAAATCCCAATTTTGAAAATGGCACTTTTAGAAAGATATATATAACACACACAATTAGGGAGGGCCTGAGAGACGTTTTGAGACCTGCATAGGTTGTGTCTCCCTATACCAATATGAACAATCCTGCTTCCACACTAAGAGCTGCATACCCCCTGTTATTAGTCTGAAGCCAGAACAAGGGAGAGGGAAAGCTCTGCACGTCAAAGGGAAACTTGTAGAAGCGTCTCTCACTTTAAAGAATGCACCTGGAATAAATATTGTACCTCAGACAAAAACTCTACACTATACTTCTAGACCTGTGGTGACCTTGCCAGGAAGAAGGACTGATATGCTGCTGATAAGACTGCCACTCTGCTGGACTGCTACTTTGCTGTACTACTAACTTGCTGGACTGCTGCCTTGCTGGATTGCTGCCCTGCTGCCCACCTGCCTGATTCAGAGGGATTGGACCTGCACCTGAACCCAGGACTTCCAAAGTGACTCCAAGGGCTAGTCTGCTGGCCTCCTATTCAGAGCCACAGGGAGATAACAGGCTTCTAACCTCCTGAACCTGCATCCAAATTGTGCTAAAGTAAACCCTGACCCTCACCCCTCAAGTGCTGCCCCTCAGGTTCTGGACCATTGGGGTAGCCTCAGTGGAGCTGAATTTAAGTTTTTGGGCTCTTGCAACTGTGAATGAGCCCATTAGTGGCAAAATCTAGTGGCTTGCACTGCCCACCAACGCTTAGTTATGTCAACTAGACCCTTAGCGCTACAGCATCAACTTCTGGCACGGTGGGCCACCGCAAGCTCAGGCCCAAATGTTTGCAAAAAGAAACAGAACTTCACACTACAGTAATGACCATTCGCAACTCCAGGACTGCACTTTGCGCTACATCTTTGACACTCTGTGAGGCTTCCTTGCTCCTCTTGTCCCCCTCCACAGCGAACTGGACTGTGAAGGTAACTTTTCAGCTGGACTAATCTGGTCCCTGTATCTGCCCCACGCTCCATTGTGGCTGGCCTGAACTTGTCACTTTCTCCCGGTCTCACACAATCAGATTGCGGCGAGTGGTACTTTGGGCTTTTTGGGTCTAGTTTCACTTAAATCTTTAAAATGGCATCTTTCTGGTTCTAATGACTGGATGTTCTTCATTTTAGTATTGCTTTATTAATTACACAGCGCTCTATTTTCTAAAATAGGTGTGGAATTCTCTTGGGTTGTGTTTTCACATTATTGCTGTTCGAAGTGCTGCATAAATACTTTACAAAGTTAATCCTAACTGCTCTGTGCCAAGCTACCAGAGGATTGAGCACAGGTTAATTATGGGGTTTGGTTGTGCCTCACCCTGACAAGGATTGTGGTTTCTGCTTGAATAGGCTTTCAGCCATCCAACCAGTAACCCAAATTATCACAACATGCTTTCAATTATCCTTGTGCACAGGCCATCATAGCGCAATGTATTTTGTGCAAATCATGCCAAGAAGCATGCATAACAAAGAACACCTGGAAAACGAAAACATATCGGGGCATCCATACAAAGTGTTCACACAGCACACGGAAGCAGCATCAAAGTTGCTGTGTGAAAGAGAGTGCAGAAATGCCCAATATTAACATAGATATGGATCATTTCTGCTCTCTTCTTGTGCTGGGGCACACTTTGTAGCCAAGCACCAATGCAAGCACCTTTGCACTATATTGCAAGTGTGCCTGTGGTACTTAAAAAGGATTTTTTTGAGCAGGAAGGGACACATTCCAGGACAAAACCAATCCTTAGAAGACATTTCCTCTTTCCTTGAGTGCTGCATAATGCAGTACACATTAAAAGAGGAAATAACGAGGAGGAATAAAGATATTTATCCTCATTATGCCTCATTGAGGAAGGCGTATCATTTTGACGCATTCATAGGTTTACTAGCTTTGGTAAATCTGGGGATGCACCAAAGTCCATGGGTGGATACATGGGAACGCCCATGCTCCATGCATGGAACACCTCCCAGCCTGAAATATAACATACCACAGCACAAGCTGCTGCACAGCATTACATTTTGTTGCAAAACCACACGAAAATGTGATGCAAATTGCCCCTTGCATAGCTTTATAAATATTACTGAAACCTTTGCGTTGGCAATACAAGACCAGCACAAAGGCTTGATAAAACTGAGTCATAGTTGGTAACTCAAATATCGATTCCAACTTGGTGGTTGTTGTCAAATAAAGTACACCGTTATAGTCTGCAATCAACATATGTTCATAATCACTTTGAGAAAAAGCTATACCTGTGCTTATCACCACTAGTCATAACTGAATAAGTATTTATGAAACAGTGAGAAAGTACCTCATACTAGACCGTAAATTCGTAAAACATTACTAAAAGAACTCTAGCTTAAATAATTGTTTCAAACATAGATGGCCAATATTCTGTCCTATGTAATAATAAAGTGAAATGAATATACTTCAACCTGTGTGTGGACCAGTTATGAAATTTATTTTATGGTCTGCTGGGCAAGCTTTTGCTATTGGTGTCCCTGATATTAAAACAAATGCATTCAGTTTCTCGTACCTTGAAAAAAAAATTTTACAAGCTCAAAACTGCCCCAATTTGCAAACATGAGCTATCTAATTCACTAATGGGAGCCACTTTTATTTTGGTGCAGAGACCTATTTTTTGTCCCAGTCTGGCCCTTAGCAACACACATACACAGCTGTAGTTTATGCAAATGGAATACATTCAAAACGTGTTTAAAATACGATCGTCCTGTATGATAGTGTCATGTATTCCTATAGGTTCTGAATCGATCTCCCTATTCCTGACCCTATTCTAGTTAAACAAACCAACAAGTTAACTAGCAGTCAGCCCATGAGGCAGAAAACCCCCATGATGCAGATACCGTTATCTGACGCAGTCACACTACGGCACAGGAACGTGTTATCTGATTAGGTCATAACGCTTGCGATCTAATTAGACAAGCGATATTCCTCCAGCCCCTGATAAGGCATACGGAGTTCTCATAACAAATCAAACCTATGACAACCTGGGCAAAACCCTGCGGCCATTGTTTTGATTTCACCGAGAACTTCAGTAAAAGAATGTGCTAACGAGCAAGTCGTATGACATCCTTATTGACGTATCTATGTCCATCCTTACGTCAATCTCGGCACCTTAAAGGTATAAATATTACCGATCTTGCCCTATGCAAACACACGCGTGGTGACGACACGGAGCAGCCATACTTGCCGAAGCCAAGAGCAGAGCAGACCCCGCTGGCAGCAGCCCCGCCTTCCTGACGCGCTGAGAACGAGACGTGCTGATTTCTCCTGCCGAGAGATCCAGCACCGGCGCTGACTGAGTAAAATAAATTGCCTTTTGTTCACACGACTCTCGAGATATACTCTTGATTAGGGAAGAGCAAAGTTGTCATGTTCTATGGTTGTCAGAAACTAAATCCCTTCTTGTCTAATCAGGGGAGTTAATTCTTTCCTGAACATTCGAGAAAGTTTCTAGTGAACTCTGAGCTAAGCTGGCAAACCCAAAACTTTAAGTCTAGTATCGACAGTAGTAGACCTAGTTAACGTCTGGCCTAGGCCTTTACTGCTGTAGGTATTATTCCAATGCGCAGAGCCTATTGGGATGATAGGAACTACACTACAATAGAAAATGGTAGAGCATTGATAGCATCAGTCTTCAGACTCTATGCAACTGCTGAATTAGTCCTTTTACCAGTATTTTAGCCATAAATCTTTTTGTAAAGTTTTGACAGTTTCGTATGAAGCATTTTACTACTTTGTCATTTGTTTCCTTAATACTTTGTCAATTATGGGCACGAGTGAAAAGTACATTTACAGCTAGTAGATTCTTCTCAAAATGACGATAAAGTATAGTTTTTTTGTATATTTTTTTTCATTGTTATTCGTCAACATACAAGTGACAACATCCAACCGTACATGGCTTGCTGGTAGTGCATTCTTTGATCGCATCACAACAAACCGGGGTATATTTCGGTTGCAGTGCATGGTCTGTCCCCGCGCTAGCCTGCATTGAACAGCGCCCATAAGTACGCTGTGATTATAATTGATGAAATGGACATTCTATTGATGCCCTGCAAGCTTCTCCACTACGCATGAGGCCCCCTCACCTTTGCAAATCGCCAAAAACGCCACCGGGCCCAGGTAGCCAGCCAACTGCTCTCGCTGCGCCTTTCCGGCCACTCTGAGAGGCGAGAGGACAAAGAGGGCTACTCCTTTGATTCCAGCTACTTTATCAACCATGGGGAGGGACCGCCAATGCACTTCCCTCTTTACTCGCATTTCAGGCGACCCTCACCTTGCCCACTTTCAGTGAAACGTAACCGTTCTCTCGGCACTGAATCCCACTAAAGGCACCCCTCCTCTAGATGCGGGGGGGGGCCTCTCAATACATGAAGTAGTGCTCAAACTTGTTCATTGTCTGACAAAAGTACATCTCGAGACCTCAAATAACCCAGCAGCGGTTCCCAAATGTCTCTTGGCCTTGATGTTGGCAGTAGCTGCTCCGCGAATATTTCCAAATTCACTTTAAAATATACCAGGTCTTGATCCAGATGAAGAGCCGCCCTACTTTCCCAAGTCATTGCCACCCTCCTTTTGGCAAGAAACATAGCAATTTGCACAAATATCCCAGTTGTGCCCTTGAAATTCGGCAAAATAGACTATAAGCATACTTTTGGACAACATTGTAGTGCAGTGCTGGTCACTAATCGCAGCCGAGACACCACTTCCTTCCAAGACGCCTGTATTTTCCGACAGTACCGTGCCAAGTGGACCAAGTCTGCCCCTGGAGACCAGCACCTTTTGCATTCATCCAACTCCCTGAGCCCATATCTTTATAACTGATCAGGAGTATAGTAGACTTGGTGTAAGCATTTAAAGAGTATAATGCGTAGGTTGCTATTTGAAGTCAAGGTCTCAGTAATCCGATAACTATATTCCCATTCCTTCTGTATGATTTGGACCTCAAGTGCATTGTTCCAGCGGGCCAGGCTGTTGTCCTCGCCTGGAGGAATTTCCTCCCATATCGCTCGGTATAGTTTAGTGATTAGTTTCTGTCTTGTTGGATGGCTAGTAATGACTGCAGTGCATGCAATGATGGTGGCTCCTCAGAGAAGGTATGAAATTGTGCTTTGACAGTGGCCCTTAGTCTGAGATATGGAAACATAAATAGCTGTGTCTTGCATTTTGTCTATGCCCGCTAATCTGAGGTACCGCACAGCGCCCGCTTCTTGTGTGGCCGAGAGTTCAGCATAATGTGCAATAGGGAGCAGCGGGGCATATAACGGGAGCTTTGACGTTAGGCAACCTATCGCCTGCCAGGCTGCTATAGTGCAGTGAATAGTATCAATCTCATTTTATGGGGTATTACGCTTAAATTGTGTTGAATTGCTGCACAGAGGAATTGGGTGTGCGCCTCTGTCCTCCATAGGTACGTGTGGGAGGAACGTGTGATGATTGTACCGGTAGTGGGCATATTGCACCTGAGCCCAAAGATAATACATTTGTAGGTTTGAGGACGCCTATCTGCCTTTCTTGTAGTACAATGTAAATGTGTACCAGCTTACCTGGGGTTGTTTGCCACTCCAGAACAGTTTCAGCAATTAGGAGCGAAGATTTAAAAAAAATTAACTGGGAAGCCTAATGGGTATATTGCTAAAAAGGTAGAATATGGCAGTACTATAATTTTAATAAGAGTCATTCAATCTGCAAGCGAGAGCGGCAGCCTGACCCACCTTCCTACCTGTTGTTCTAGTCTGCAGTAAGATATACCATCATTTTCTTTCACCACTACTTCTGGGTTGTGATGTATTATTGTGCCTAGATACTTCACAGGGTCGACAGCCCACTCAAGGGGAAAATCTATATCATACGGGGTCGTACATTCCGTTACAGGCACTGCAATTGATTGGTCCAATTTATACTAAGGCCTGAGAACCCCCCAAAGCGGATGCATTCCATTAGAATTGGGGGTCTCTAGGTGGCACAGGTAGGTACTGGTGACAAATAAGGGCCCTCTCCTCTAGTCAGTGTAAGGGGTACACTCCTAAAATAACCCCTGCTCTCCCCCTTAGTAGCTTGGCACGAGCAGACAAGCTTATCTCAGAGGCAGTGTGTAAAGCATTTGTGAACACATACAGTAATCAAGTGACAACACTACAAATGGACACCACACAGGTTGTATATTTATAAAAATAAGATTCTTTAATATAGAGTTACCACAAGACCATAAACAACAAAAATAATCTACAATACTATTAGAAATTAAGAGTTCTTGTTAAAAAGGCTTAAATCAAGGTTCTGTGCGAGTCGGTAGCCCTGTCCGACTACAGCGTTGCTGAAATAACACAGAGTCTAACAAATCCAGCGGACCGCGTCGGTCCGGGCCCAGTCAAGTGTCGAAAAACTCAGTCATAGTACCTTTACTTGATGCAGCAGGCACGGGCGTGCGAGCCGGTTCCAGCGTTCGTCACATTGCAGAAAAGAAAGGGTTGCAGGACACGTTGTCCCTCAATGAGGAGCAGGCAACGGCCCATTGACGGAGTCAGTGGGTCCGAGGCGTATGTTACAGGGCGAGACGGTGCTTCATTGGGGTGCCTGCAGCTTGCGGTGCGGCGACAGAGCCAGAGTTCAGGAGCTGGCGTCGATTAGTTCCCGACAGCTGTATGAGTCATGAGGTGTGTTGTGAAGTGTTCAAGCGGTGCCCAACTCCGGTGCGGTCACAGGACTTGAAGTCAGCAGCAGTGACTGCGTCGGTCAGACCAGTACAAGTCCACAAGTCATGGTGCAGGCAACGGATCGGTGACGGCGTCAGGACGGCTCGGTGAGCTCAGAGCTTGCGTTGTTCGATGCGGACGTTGTTCGATGCTGTGCCTACAGGACACTGGGCCGGTTGTGAGAGTCGGTCAAAGCTCCCTGCCTCTGTAGCCACTGAAACAGCGTTTCCAGCAGCAATCCACAAAGGCTGGTGAAGTCTACTGGTACTGAGACTTTGGTCAGGGGGCAAGCTCTTTTCCAAGCCCTTGGAGATCCTTCACAAGTTGAAAATAAAGCACACAAAGTTCCTTTCTCCTTCCTTTGGCATTCAGGCAACCACTGCAGGTCAATCCCCCAAGCAGCACTTCAGGTTAGGGATAGTCTCTCCTCAGTTTCTTTCTCATCAGCAAAGGTTTCTTCTTGTAGTCTAAAAGTGATCTAATTTCTTGGGATCAGGGTCCAAATATTTATACCCCAAAATCCTTTGTCCTCTGAGGGCAGAGAGGCCTTTGCCCAGTCCAAAGCAGTTCTGGAGCACTCTGTTTACATGACTCATTCTTACCTTTCACAGTGCAGGGCAGAAACATCAGATGCCCCAAAAGAGGTGGAGCCACCATTGTGGAGGGAAAGCACAGCCCTGGAGCACTTTGTTGACATGATTCCTTCTCTCCTTTCACAGTGCAGGGCAGAGACTTCAGACACACCACAGGGGTGGAGCCAGCACTGTGGGGGCAGGCACTGTCCTATTCAGGATCCAGGTGCAACTCCTCCCTTCCATCTAGATGGAGATCTCTCTATTCACCACTGGGCTGACTCATTCTGTCTCCTGGAATGCCCCAGCCCTGTCACTCAAACTCCAGACAAGGAATACACAACCTAGCAGAGGCAGGCCTGGATAGTTAGACAAGAATATACCTAATCTCTAAAAGTAGCATTTTCAAACACAGAATGTTAAATCCAATTTCACTAAAATATGTATTTTATCATTCTGAGTTCAGGCATACTAAACTCGAATTTCTTCCATATTCCCTGACTCAGTTAGGATTATAAGATGTAATAATTTAACTGCCCATTCTGGCCTACGGAGAACATGAAGCCTTGCAATAGTGAAAAACAAAAATGGCTGTAATTCACTAACTTATACTTACAATGCACCCTGCCCTTGGGCCTACCATAGGGGTGTCTGATATGAAGAAAAGGGAAGGTCTAGGGACTGGCAAGAGGGTGCACTTGCAGAGTGAGCATGGCACTACCAGACTGCACAAGGACTCTGCAATGGCAGGTCTTGGACACATTTTACAGGGCTGCTTCTGTGGGTGGCACAACCAGTGCTTCAAGCCCACCAGCAGCATTTGGTTTACAAGCCCTGGGCACTCCTGGTGCTCTGTACTAGGGACTGATAGGTAAACCAAACCAGTCAATCATGGAATCACATATTCATACATTCATTTACAATAGGGAGAGCATATGCACTTTAGCACTGATCAGCAGTGGTAAAGTGTCCAGAGTCATAAAACAGCCAACAACAGGTCAGAAAAATAGAGGAGGAAGGCCACTATAGGTGTGGCAGGGTATACTCAGACATGAGTCCCTTTCTCACTGCTCCATCAGGATTCAAGCAAGCCGGGCCGAAGAGGCTGAAATGCCAGAAACCGGTCCCCGGTAGCTTGTCTCCTTTCTGGTGAAGAATTGGCTTGGTAGTTTGGTCTGCCCTGTTCCCATGATGCACTGGGCCAGGGACAGACTAATTTGCATATAGCCAGGTTCTGAGCTGGGATGGGGCAGTGAGATAAAGAACGGTGATGGATCAAGCCCTGATCTTTGGACTGGGTAAGAGTGGTCTGCTTAATTCAGACACTCTGTTCATCACCACCCCCTTTTCTGTATCGTTTTTGGCCACTATAGGTGTGGCAGGGTATACTCAGACATGAGTCCCTTTCTCACTGCTCCATCAGGATTCAAGCAAGCCGGGCCGAAGAGGCTGAAATGCCAGAAACCGGTCCCCGGTAGCTTGTCTCCTTTCTGGTGAAGAATTGGCTTGGTAGTTTGGTCTGCCCTGTTCCCATGATGCACTGGGCCAGGGACAGACTAATTTGCATATAGCCAGGTTCTGAGCTGGGATGGGGCAGTGAGATAAAGAACGGTGATGGATCAAGCCCTGATCTTTGGACTGGGTAAGAGTGGTCTGCTTAATTCAGACACTCTGTTCATCACCACCCCCTTTTCTGTATCGTTTTTGGCCACTATAGGTGTGGCAGGGTATACTCAGACATGAGTCCCTTTCTCACTGCTCCATCAGGATTCAAGCAAGCCGGGCCGAAGAGGCTGAAATGCCAGAAACCGGTCCCCGGTAGCTTGTCTCCTTTCTGGTGAAGAATTGGCTTGGTAGTTTGGTCTGCCCTGTTCCCATGATGCACTGGGCCAGGGACAGACTAATTTGCATATAGCCAGGTTCTGAGCTGGGATGGGGCAGTGAGATAAAGAACGGTGATGGATCAAGCCCTGATCTTTGGACTGGGTAAGAGTGGTCTGCTTAATTCAGACACTCTGTTCATCACCACCCCCTTTTCTGTATCGTTTTTGGCCACTATAGGTGTGGCAGGGTATACTCAGACATGAGTCCCTTTCTCACTGCTCCATCAGGATTCAAGCAAGCCGGGCCGAAGAGGCTGAAATGCCAGAAACCGGTCCCCGGTAGCTTGTCTCCTTTCTGGTGAAGAATTGGCTTGGTAGTTTGGTCTGCCCTGTTCCCATGATGCACTGGGCCAGGGACAGACTAATTTGCATATAGCCAGGTTCTGAGCTGGGATGGGGCAGTGAGATAAAGAACGGTGATGGATCAAGCCCTGATCTTTGGACTGGGTAAGAGTGGTCTGCTTAATTCAGACACTCTGTTCATCACCACCCCCTTTTCTGTATCGTTTTTGGCCACTATAGGTGTGGCAGGGTATACTCAGACATGAGTCCCTTTCTCACTGCTCCATCAGGATTCAAGCAAGCCGGGCCGAAGAGGCTGAAATGCCAGAAACCGGTCCCCGGTAGCTTGTCTCCTTTCTGGTGAAGAATTGGCTTGGTAGTTTGGTCTGCCCTGTTCCCATGATGCACTGGGCCAGGGACAGACTAATTTGCATATAGCCAGGTTCTGAGCTGGGATGGGGCAGTGAGATAAAGAACGGTGATGGATCAAGCCCTGATCTTTGGACTGGGTAAGAGTGGTCTGCTTAATTCAGACACTCTGTTCATCACCACCCCCTTTTCTGTATCGTTTTTGGCCACTATAGGTGTGGCAGGGTATACTCAGACATGAGTCCCTTTCTCACTGCTCCATCAGGATTCAAGCAAGCCGGGCCGAAGAGGCTGAAATGCCAGAAACCGGTCCCCGGTAGCTTGTCTCCTTTCTGGTGAAGAATTGGCTTGGTAGTTTGGTCTGCCCTGTTCCCATGATGCACTGGGCCAGGGACAGACTAATTTGCATATAGCCAGGTTCTGAGCTGGGATGGGGCAGTGAGATAAAGAACGGTGATGGATCAAGCCCTGATCTTTGGACTGGGTAAGAGTGGTCTGCTTAATTCAGACACTCTGTTCATCACCACCCCCTTTTCTGTATCGTTTTTGGCCACTATAGGTGTGGCAGGGTATACTCAGACATGAGTCCCTTTCTCACTGCTCCATCAGGATTCAAGCAAGCCGGGCCGAAGAGGCTGAAATGCCAGAAACCGGTCCCCGGTAGCTTGTCTCCTTTCTGGTGAAGAATTGGCTTGGTAGTTTGGTCTGCCCTGTTCCCATGATGCACTGGGCCAGGGACAGACTAATTTGCATATAGCCAGGTTCTGAGCTGGGATGGGGCAGTGAGATAAAGAACGGTGATGGATCAAGCCCTGATCTTTGGACTGGGTAAGAGTGGTCTGCTTAATTCAGACACTCTGTTCATCACCACCCCCTTTTCTGTATCGTTTTTGGCCACTATAGGTGTGGCAGGGTATACTCAGACATGAGTCCCTTTCTCACTGCTCCATCAGGATTCAAGCAAGCCGGGCCGAAGAGGCTGAAATGCCAGAAACCGGTCCCCGGTAGCTTGTCTCCTTTCTGGTGAAGAATTGGCTTGGTAGTTTGGTCTGCCCTGTTCCCATGATGCACTGGGCCAGGGACAGACTAATTTGCATATAGCCAGGTTCTGAGCTGGGATGGGGCAGTGAGATAAAGAACGGTGATGGATCAAGCCCTGATCTTTGGACTGGGTAAGAGTGGTCTGCTTAATTCAGACACTCTGTTCATCACCACCCCCTTTTCTGTATCGTTTTTGGCCACTATAGGTGTGGCAGGGTATACTCAGACATGAGTCCCTTTCTCACTGCTCCATCAGGATTCAAGCAAGCCGGGCCGAAGAGGCTGAAATGCCAGAAACCGGTCCCCGGTAGCTTGTCTCCTTTCTGGTGAAGAATTGGCTTGGTAGTTTGGTCTGCCCTGTTCCCATGATGCACTGGGCCAGGGACAGACTAATTTGCATATAGCCAGGTTCTGAGCTGGGATGGGGCAGTGAGATAAAGAACGGTGATGGATCAAGCCCTGATCTTTGGACTGGGTAAGAGTGGTCTGCTTAATTCAGACACTCTGTTCATCACCACCCCCTTTTCTGTATCGTTTTTGGCCACTATAGGTGTGGCAGGGTATACTCAGACATGAGTCCCTTTCTCACTGCTCCATCAGGATTCAAGCAAGCCGGGCCGAAGAGGCTGAAATGCCAGAAACCGGTCCCCGGTAGCTTGTCTCCTTTCTGGTGAAGAATTGGCTTGGTAGTTTGGTCTGCCCTGTTCCCATGATGCACTGGGCCAGGGACAGACTAATTTGCATATAGCCAGGTTCTGAGCTGGGATGGGGCAGTGAGATAAAGAACGGTGATGGATCAAGCCCTGATCTTTGGACTGGGTAAGAGTGGTCTGCTTAATTCAGACACTCTGTTCATCACCACCCCCTTTTCTGTATCGTTTTTGGCCACTATAGGTGTGGCAGGGTATACTCAGACATGAGTCCCTTTCTCACTGCTCCATCAGGATTCAAGCAAGCCGGGCCGAAGAGGCTGAAATGCCAGAAACCGGTCCCCGGTAGCTTGTCTCCTTTCTGGTGAAGAATTGGCTTGGTAGTTTGGTCTGCCCTGTTCCCATGATGCACTGGGCCAGGGACAGACTAATTTGCATATAGCCAGGTTCTGAGCTGGGATGGGGCAGTGAGATAAAGAACGGTGATGGATCAAGCCCTGATCTTTGGACTGGGTAAGAGTGGTCTGCTTAATTCAGACACTCTGTTCATCACCACCCCCTTTTCTGTATCGTTTTTGGCCACTATAGGTGTGGCAGGGTATACTCAGACATGAGTCCCTTTCTCACTGCTCCATCAGGATTCAAGCAAGCCGGGCCGAAGAGGCTGAAATGCCAGAAACCGGTCCCCGGTAGCTTGTCTCCTTTCTGGTGAAGAATTGGCTTGGTAGTTTGGTCTGCCCTGTTCCCATGATGCACTGGGCCAGGGACAGACTAATTTGCATATAGCCAGGTTCTGAGCTGGGATGGGGCAGTGAGATAAAGAACGGTGATGGATCAAGCCCTGATCTTTGGACTGGGTAAGAGTGGTCTGCTTAATTCAGACACTCTGTTCATCACCACCCCCTTTTCTGTATCGTTTTTGGCCACTATAGGTGTGGCAGGGTATACTCAGACATGAGTCCCTTTCTCACTGCTCCATCAGGATTCAAGCAAGCCGGGCCGAAGAGGCTGAAATGCCAGAAACCGGTCCCCGGTAGCTTGTCTCCTTTCTGGTGAAGAATTGGCTTGGTAGTTTGGTCTGCCCTGTTCCCATGATGCACTGGGCCAGGGACAGACTAATTTGCATATAGCCAGGTTCTGAGCTGGGATGGGGCAGTGAGATAAAGAACGGTGATGGATCAAGCCCTGATCTTTGGACTGGGTAAGAGTGGTCTGCTTAATTCAGACACTCTGTTCATCACCACCCCCTTTTCTGTATCGTTTTTGGCCACTATAGGTGTGGCAGGGTATACTCAGACATGAGTCCCTTTCTCACTGCTCCATCAGGATTCAAGCAAGCCGGGCCGAAGAGGCTGAAATGCCAGAAACCGGTCCCCGGTAGCTTGTCTCCTTTCTGGTGAAGAATTGGCTTGGTAGTTTGGTCTGCCCTGTTCCCATGATGCACTGGGCCAGGGACAGACTAATTTGCATATAGCCAGGTTCTGAGCTGGGATGGGGCAGTGAGATAAAGAACGGTGATGGATCAAGCCCTGATCTTTGGACTGGGTAAGAGTGGTCTGCTTAATTCAGACACTCTGTTCATCACCACCCCCTTTTCTGTATCGTTTTTGGCCACTATAGGTGTGGCAGGGTATACTCAGACATGAGTCCCTTTCTCACTGCTCCATCAGGATTCAAGCAAGCCGGGCCGAAGAGGCTGAAATGCCAGAAACCGGTCCCCGGTAGCTTGTCTCCTTTCTGGTGAAGAATTGGCTTGGTAGTTTGGTCTGCCCTGTTCCCATGATGCACTGGGCCAGGGACAGACTAATTTGCATATAGCCAGGTTCTGAGCTGGGATGGGGCAGTGAGATAAAGAACGGTGATGGATCAAGCCCTGATCTTTGGACTGGGTAAGAGTGGTCTGCTTAATTCAGACACTCTGTTCATCACCACCCCCTTTTCTGTATCGTTTTTGGCCACTATAGGTGTGGCAGGGTATACTCAGACATGAGTCCCTTTCTCACTGCTCCATCAGGATTCAAGCAAGCCGGGCCGAAGAGGCTGAAATGCCAGAAACCGGTCCCCGGTAGCTTGTCTCCTTTCTGGTGAAGAATTGGCTTGGTAGTTTGGTCTGCCCTGTTCCCATGATGCACTGGGCCAGGGACAGACTAATTTGCATATAGCCAGGTTCTGAGCTGGGATGGGGCAGTGAGATAAAGAACGGTGATGGATCAAGCCCTGATCTTTGGACTGGGTAAGAGTGGTCTGCTTAATTCAGACACTCTGTTCATCACCACCCCCTTTTCTGTATCGTTTTTGGCCAATATAGGTGTGGCAGGGTATACTCAGACATGAGTCCCTTTCTCACTGCTCCATCAGGATTCAAGCAAGCCGGGCCGAAGAGGCTGAAATGCCAGAAACCGGTCCCCGGTAGCTTGTCTCCTTTCTGGTGAAGAATTGGCTTGGTAGTTTGGTCTGCCCTGTTCCCATGATGCACTGGGCCAGGGACAGACTAATTTGCATATAGCCAGGTTCTGAGCTGGGATGGGGCAGTGAGATAAAGAACGGTGATGGATCAAGCCCTGATCTTTGGACTGGGTAAGAGTGGTCTGCTTAATTCAGACACTCTGTTCATCACCACCCCCTTTCTGTATCGTTTTTGGCCACTATAGGTGTGGCAGGGTATACTCAGACATGAGTCCCTTTCTCACTGCTCCATCAGGATTCAAGCAAGCCGGGCCGAAGAGGCTGAAATGCCAGAAACCGGTCCCCGGTAGCTTGTCTCCTTTCTGGTGAAGAATTGGCTTGGTAGTTTGGTCTGCCCTGTTCCCATGATGCACTGGGCCAGGGACAGACTAATTTGCATATAGCCAGGTTCTGAGCTGGGATGGGGCAGTGAGATAAAGAACGGTGATGGATCAAGCCCTGATCTTTGGACTGGGTAAGAGTGGTCTGCTTAATTCAGACACTCTGTTCATCACCACCCCCTTTTCTGTATCGTCCCTCAATGAGGAGCAGGCAACGGCCCATTGACGGAGTCAGTGGGTCCGAGGCGTATGTTACAGGGCGAGACGGTGCTTCATTGGGGTGCCTGCAGCTTGCGGTGCGGCGACAGAGCCAGAGTTCAGGAGCTGGCGTCGATTAGTTCCCGACAGCTGTATGAGTCATGAGGTGTGTTGTGAAGTGTTCAAGCGGTGCCCAACTCCGGTGCGGTCACAGGACTTGAAGTCAGCAGCAGTGACTGCGTCGGTCAGACCAGTACAAGTCCACAAGTCATGGTGCAGGCAACGGATCGGTGACGGCGTCAGGACGGCTCGGTGAGCTCAGAGCTTGCGTTGTTCGATGCGGACGTTGTTCGATGCTGTGCCTACAGGACACTGGGCCGGTTGTGAGAGTCGGTCAAAGCTCCCTGCCTCTGTAGCCACTGAAACAGCGTTTCCAGCAGCAATCCACAAAGGCTGGTGAAGTCTACTGGTACTGAGACTTTGGTCAGGGGGCAAGCTCTTTTCCAAGCCCTTGGAGATCCTTCACAAGTTGAAAATAAAGCACACAAAGTTCCTTTCTCCTTCCTTTGGCATTCAGGCAACCACTGCAGGTCAATCCCCCAAGCAGCACTTCAGGTTAGGGATAGTCTCTCCTCAGTTTCTTTCTCATCAGCAAAGGTTTCTTCTTGTAGTCTAAAAGTGATCTAATTTCTTGGGATCAGGGTCCAAATATTTATACCCCAAAATCCTTTGTCCTCTGAGGGCAGAGAGGCCTTTGCCCAGTCCAAAGCAGTTCTGGAGCACTCTGTTTACATGACTCATTCTTACCTTTCACAGTGCAGGGCAGAAACATCAGATGCCCCAAAAGAGGTGGAGCCACCATTGTGGAGGGAAAGCACAGCCCTGGAGCACTTTGTTGACATGATTCCTTCTCTCCTTTCACAGTGCAGGGCAGAGACTTCAGACACACCACAGGGGTGGAGCCAGCACTGTGGGGGCAGGCACTGTCCTATTCAGGATCCAGGTGCAACTCCTCCCTTCCATCTAGATGGAGATCTCTCTATTCACCACTGGGCTGACTCATTCTGTCTCCTGGAATGCCCCAGCCCTGTCACTCAAACTCCAGACAAGGAATACACAACCTAGCAGAGGCAGGCCTGGATAGTTAGACAAGAATATACCTAATCTCTAAAAGTAGCATTTTCAAACACAGAATGTTAAATCCAATTTCACTAAAATATGTATTTTATCATTCTGAGTTCAGGCATACTAAACTCGAATTTCTTCCATATTCCCTGACTCAGTTAGGATTATAAGATGTAATAATTTAACTGCCCATTCTGGCCTACGGAGAACATGAAGCCTTGCAATAGTGAAAAACAAAAATGGCTGTAATTCACTAACTTATACTTACAATGCACCCTGCCCTTGGGCCTACCATAGGGGTGTCTGATATGAAGAAAAGGGAAGGTCTAGGGACTGGCAAGAGGGTGCACTTGCAGAGTGAGCATGGCACTACCAGACTGCACAAGGACTCTGCAATGGCAGGTCTTGGACACATTTTACAGGGCTGCTTCTGTGGGTGGCACAACCAGTGCTTCAAGCCCACCAGCAGCATTTGGTTTACAAGCCCTGGGCACTCCTGGTGCTCTGTACTAGGGACTGATAGGTAAACCAAACCAGTCAATCATGGAATCACATATTCATACATTCATTTACAATAGGGAGAGCATATGCACTTTAGCACTGATCAGCAGTGGTAAAGTGTCCAGAGTCATAAAACAGCCAACAACAGGTCAGAAAAATAGAGGAGGAAGGCCACTATAGGTGTGGCAGGGTATACTCAGACATGAGTCCCTTTCTCACTGCTCCATCAGGATTGAAGCAAGCCGGGCCGAAGAGGCTGAAATGCCAGAAACCGGTCCCCGGTAGCTTGTCTCCTTTCTGGTGAAGAATTGGCTTGGTAGTTTGGTCTGCCCTGTTCCCATGATGCACTGGGCCAGGGACAGACTAATTTGCATATAGCCAGGTTCTGAGCTGGGTTGGGGCAGTGAGATAAAGAACGGTGATGGATCAAGCCCTGATCTTTGGACTGGGTAAGAGTGGTCTGCTTAATTCAGACACTCTGTTCATCACCACCCCCTTTTCTGTATCGTTTTTGGCCACTATAGGTGTGGCAGGGTATACTCAGACATGAGTCCCTTTCTCACTGCTCCATCAGGATTCAAGCAAGCCGGGCCGAAGAGGCTGAAATGCCAGAAACCGGTCCCCGGTAGCTTGTCTCCTTTCTGGTGAAGAATTGGCTTGGTAGTTTGGTCTGCCCTGTTCCCATGATGCACTGGGCCAGGGACAGACTAATTTGCATATAGCCAGGTTCTGAGCTGGGATGGGGCAGTGAGATAAAGAACGGTGATGGATCAAGCCCTGATCTTTGGACTGGGTAAGAGTGGTCTGCTTAATTCAGACACTCTGTTCATCACCACCCCCTTTTCTGTATCGTTTTTGGCCACTATAGGTGTGGCAGGGTATACTCAGACATGAGTCCCTTTCTCACTGCTCCATCAGGATTCAAGCAAGCCGGGCCGAAGAGGCTGAAATGCCAGAAACCGGTCCCCGGTAGCTTGTCTCCTTTCTGGTGAAGAATTGGCTTGGTAGTTTGGTCTGCCCTGTTCCCATGATGCACTGGGCCAGGGACAGACTAATTTGCATATAGCCAGGTTCTGAGCTGGGATGGGGCAGTGAGATAAAGAACGGTGATGGATCAAGCCCTGATCTTTGGACTGGGTAAGAGTGGTCTGCTTAATTCAGACACTCTGTTCATCACCACCCCCTTTTCTGTATCGTCCCTCAATGAGGAGCAGGCAACGGCCCATTGACGGAGTCAGTGGGTCCGAGGCGTATGTTACAGGGCGAGACGGTGCTTCATTGGGGTGCCTGCAGCTTGCGGTGCGGCGACAGAGCCAGAGTTCAGGAGCTGGCGTCGATTAGTTCCCGACAGCTGTATGAGTCATGAGGTGTGTTGTGAAGTGTTCAAGCGGTGCCCAACTCCGGTGCGGTCACAGGACTTGAAGTCAGCAGCAGTGACTGCGTCGGTCAGACCAGTACAAGTCCACAAGTCATGGTGCAGGCAACGGATCGGTGACGGCGTCAGGACGGCTCGGTGAGCTCAGAGCTTGCGTTGTTCGATGCGGACGTTGTTCGATGCTGTGCCTACAGGACACTGGGCCGGTTGTGAGAGTCGGTCAAAGCTCCCTGCCTCTGTAGCCACTGAAACAGCGTTTCCAGCAGCAATCCACAAAGGCTGGTGAAGTCTACTGGTACTGAGACTTTGGTCAGGGGGCAAGCTCTTTTCCAAGCCCTTGGAGATCCTTCACAAGTTGAAAATAAAGCACACAAAGTTCCTTTCTCCTTCCTTTGGCATTCAGGCAACCACTGCAGGTCAATCCCCCAAGCAGCACTTCAGGTTAGGGATAGTCTCTCCTCAGTTTCTTTCTCATCAGCAAAGGTTTCTTCTTGTAGTCTAAAAGTGATCTAATTTCTTGGGATCAGGGTCCAAATATTTATACCCCAAAATCCTTTGTCCTCTGAGGGCAGAGAGGCCTTTGCCCAGTCCAAAGCAGTTCTGGAGCACTCTGTTTACATGACTCATTCTTACCTTTCACAGTGCAGGGCAGAAACATCAGATGCCCCAAAAGAGGTGGAGCCACCATTGTGGAGGGAAAGCACAGCCCTGGAGCACTTTGTTGACATGATTCCTTCTCTCCTTTCACAGTGCAGGGCAGAGACTTCAGACACACCACAGGGGTGGAGCCAGCACTGTGGGGGCAGGCACTGTCCTATTCAGGATCCAGGTGCAACTCCTCCCTTCCATCTAGATGGAGATCTCTCTATTCACCACTGGGCTGACTCATTCTGTCTCCTGGAATGCCCCAGCCCTGTCACTCAAACTCCAGACAAGGAATACACAACCTAGCAGAGGCAGGCCTGGATAGTTAGACAAGAATATACCTAATCTCTAAAAGTAGCATTTTCAAACACAGAATGTTAAATCCAATTTCACTAAAATATGTATTTTATCATTCTGAGTTCAGGCATACTAAACTCGAATTTCTTCCATATTCCCTGACTCAGTTAGGATTATAAGATGTAATAATTTAACTGCCCATTCTGGCCTACGGAGAACATGAAGCCTTGCAATAGTGAAAAACAAAAATGGCTGTAATTCACTAACTTATACTTACAATGCACCCTGCCCTTGGGCCTACCATAGGGGTGTCTGATATGAAGAAAAGGGAAGGTCTAGGGACTGGCAAGAGGGTGCACTTGCAGAGTGAGCATGGCACTACCAGACTGCACAAGGACTCTGCAATGGCAGGTCTTGGACACATTTTACAGGGCTGCTTCTGTGGGTGGCACAACCAGTGCTTCAAGCCCACCAGCAGCATTTGGTTTACAAGCCCTGGGCACTCCTGGTGCTCTGTACTAGGGACTGATAGGTAAACCAAACCAGTCAATCATGGAATCACATATTCATACATTCATTTACAATAGGGAGAGCATATGCACTTTAGCACTGATCAGCAGTGGTAAAGTGTCCAGAGTCATAAAACAGCCAACAACAGGTCAGAAAAATAGAGGAGGAAGGCAAAAAGTTCAGGGATGACCCTGCAAAAAGGGCCAAGTCCAACACATCCCAGTCGTATCGGCCCTAGGTATTTCTTTGGTTCCCTGACATACAGAGAAATGTTGATCGTTTCAATGTGAAATGCAGGGCAGACTCTCTGTGCCTCTGTCTAATAATGGAGGATAAGGGTTCCAATAGTATTGATAAAAGGAGTGGCGACAAAGGACATCCTTGCCTTGTCCCTCTGCGAATCTTTATAGGTTCCGACGTCAAACATTCAATCCTCGCCCTCGCTGTTGGGTCAGTATATAAGTGTCTCACCCACCTGCAGAAAAACACAGGTAGCCCAATTTTTTCTAATATTTGAAACATATATCCCCACTCTATGAAATCAAAGGCCTTAGCTGCATCTAGCAGTATGGCCGTCGAAGGCAACTCAGGATTTACGACATGGAACAGGGAGAAAACCGTGCGAAAATTATGCGTCATAGATCTTTCAGGTATGAAACCGGACTGATGTGGCAAAACCATCGTCGGGAGTAAAGTTTGTAGTCTAGTGGCACGTATTTTTGCCAGATTTTTAGTGACTTTATTAATGAGAGAAAGCGGGCAGTAGGATTCACATCATGATGGGGGCTTGTCTTTTTTTAACGAGGCAATAATTAGGGCCTCTCTGAGTGCAGGCGGAAGTCCCCCACTTTCACAGGCGTCCTCATACATAGCTAGTAAATGTGACACCAACTTGTCCGCGAACTACTTGTAGAATTCACTTGGAGCCCGTCCGGCCCCGAAGCCTTCCTATTCGGAGGAGCCCGAACTGTGTCCCTGATTAATTGGCCTCTATCAGCCAAGACAGGTACTCCCAATGCGAGTTAGATAGCCAGACAAAAGCAATAACAGCTAAATACTCATTCAGTTCCTCTGAGTCCGCTCCACCTTTTGATGTGTAAAGATCAGCATAGAAGGCTTGAAACTGGACACTGATTGCTTGTGTTGTAAAGTGATCCTCCTTCATATCATCCGTGATCTGAGTAATAGTGTTATGGTCCTGCCTCCTCGTAACCTTGTCTGCGAGTATATGCCCTGACCGTCCTCCCTCACCATACTTGCCACTCCTCTCTTTGATAGGTACTTCCCCTCATTGGGCGCCAACTCATTGTATTCTAACACCAGTTCATTAATTTTGGCCATGTTGGCCAGGGTTCGAGCGATTTCTTGCGCGCTTTCGAGCTGTTTCAGTGCAGCTTCCAACCTCACGAGCCACCCCTTATGTCCCTTAATATGCCTGTGTTTGTGCCGATACAAGTTCCTCTAATTGTGGCCTGAAAGGCCTCCCAGAGAGTGGCTGCCTCATTGACTGTCCCCATGTTGAGCATGTTGCATTAGCATCTCTAATCGTGGCCGTATATGTTGGGTCAATCAACACCTCTGCCCTAAATCTCCAAGTGAATTGACGGGGGATCATATTCGAGATATGTAGTATGAGTTTGAATGGATTGTGGTTTGACATTGTTCTAGGTAGTCGGGCTATGTCAGACACCCATATATGTGCCCCCTCGCTGAGGAGCCAGTAGTGTAGCCTCAACCCACTTCCATTCGCATTAGACATGCATGTTCCTTCTAGTGTGTCTACATTCTGTGTTATCCACGTGTCCACAAGCCTGAGTTCCTCCATCCCGCTAGAATAACTTTAGCCACCTTGGGTGAGTGCCCTCTTTGCTGACTCGATTTATCTTTAGAAGGTGAAAATATGTATTGAGGTCCCAACCCATATTATTTCTGATTCTGGCCACCCCTGCAGTACTCTCATCAGTTCCTCATAAAATGTTGGTTCGTCCGAGTTAGGCCCACAGGTGTTCACTAGTGTGATGTGCATCCCATGTAACTTGCCATGAACAATGGTATTTCTTCCGTTATCATCTGTGGCTGAGTTGAGCACCGCAAAGGGAGTGCACTTTTTGACAAGGATAGCTACCCCTCTTGCGTAGGAGGATTATCAGGAAAACATACGATATCCAAGATGCCCCCAACCTAGTCTCATTGGGTTTAGTAAGGTCTGTCTCCTGGAGGAGAGCTACCTTGATGTGGGGTCTGTCGATGTGTGCTAGCACCTGTCTTATTTTCTTGGGACAACTCAGCCCATGTACATTCCACATTGTGCATGCAATCGAAGCATTATCCATCTGTGTAACCCCCGCCATCTACTATAACCAGGATATGTGGATCTTTGACGTGCAAACAAATGCCAGATGAAGAGTTGCCGATATAGCAGGAAGCCAAATAAAACAGTCCCGCAAAACAGGAAAAGAGAAATGCCACCCAGCCCATTCCACCCACAACAGCATTCCAAATATGCAGAGCACAATGTATACCAAATCCCACCCCCAGCCCATAAGCAACCTGCTTAAGATGAAAAGAGAAAAAGAAAAGCAGGGATCACCCACTGGAAGGACACTAGGAGCCCGACCAGCCTCCGACAAGGAGGTAGCCAGGCTGTACAGGTTACAGTCCGCACCACAATTACACCATGTAAGTCTGCAATATATTTACATGCTTAGTGAAGACTCAAAAACAACGATCTGCCCTTATGCTTAGTCGGAGTCCATTGATTCCTCTGAGCCTTAGGTGCGTATTTTTTTCAAGCATGGTCCTTAGGAATTCTTGCACTGCCTTGGGAGAACTGTACATTTTCAGCTGACCTGCGAATTCACTCCGCAGCCTTGTCGGATATAGCATGGCATATGTGATGTGTGCTTTTTGTAGCTGCTTCTGGACTGCAGTATATTCTCTCCTTGCAGCTTGGATCAAGACTGTAAAGTCTGGGTAGAAGACTACCTAAAATCATTGGTAGTTTATATCAGATTTCTCACTGGCCAGACGAAGGATTGTGTCATGATCACGGTAATTGAGAAGCTTAGCAATTACCGGCCTGGGGGGGCACCAGGGGGCCTGTGGGCGCACTCTATAACAAACATCGTTGATGGGCTTCCCCAGCTGAACAGGTCGATAAGTATGGTGAATTTAAGAATGCCAATAATGCGAATGTTGCTGCGCCGGGAGCGCACCTCTGAATCTTCATTTTTGGCCTGAATGATGGAAAGGAGCTTCTCCATGTCAGTGCATTTGTTTGCTGTGGTCTGGACATCATCTTCTACATTAGAGATTCTTTGCTCTGCCACGGTGATCCTGGAGGTGTGTTTGTCCAGCTTAGCCGCATGGCATCTATTCGTTGGTTCAAGGTGACCATTTTGTTGTCTATGGACATTAGGTTCTGCTGCATAGCCTGAAGCATCGCTGCAAGTCGAACAGTGTCCGGCGCGGCTGGGGACTGTTCCTGGTCGACCTGGTCGCCCTGCGCCAATCTATGTGATTTCTTTGCGTCAAAGGTGACACAAGGCTGTCCCTTGTCTGGTTTGCCCATTTTTTTATGCGGCCGGCAGGCCCGGCTCCAGGAATTTTTATTTGGGTGGGCCAAGGGGGCATTTGGGTGGGCCACTGCGTGCTCAATTTGTCGCATATATGTCTGGGCAGGCCTGCTTCAGGGCCCCCCTTTATCTCTTCTTAGTCTTACAAGGACCAGTAAAATGCACTATTTTCCAAATTTCTTTCTACATATTATCATCTCAAAAAGTGTTTTTTCCATGTAAAGTTCCTTTGATGGGAAGAGGAGGTTTCTGAGGTGGACTATCAGGCAAGTGACACATCTCGGGCTCCCTCTGTGCGTGCCTTCAGTGAGAATCCCTCTTCATTACTACCTCCACCTGACCCCGGCCTCTGAAACGCACTCCCTTACAGACTTGATTATCCACTACTCCTCTTCAGTGCACCTTATCTCACAGCTAACCTTGGGCCCCAGCCCCATAGCACCATTGGGCTCCACTTTCATTTTTCCAGGTAAAAACATTAGTAAAATCACCTTCAAACTTAAAACATTGAATATAGCAGTAAATATAATTAGCACACACTTTAAAGTATGTCCACAGTAGCCCTTATGACCCGACTGTTAATTAAATAAACAAAAACAGGAAGGCCATGACCGGGTCGGATTCAGCGCTGATGCGAAAGTCTTTTTTGGCGCCACACCAATAACCTCTTTCTCCATAAATACCTTAAGTATCACCTTCTAACAGTGCCCCTCATCCCTCCATGGCTCGCCCTATTGACCTCCTCCTCAGATTTCCTCACTGCCATATGCCACAAGTGCCCCTCATCTCCCCATAGCCCCTCCCCCTCAGATTCCCTCACTGCCACCCTCCACCAGTGCCCCTCATCTCTCTCAAGTCTCTCCCCCAATGATCTCCTTCCCAGATTCCGTCACTGCTACCCTCCACCAGTGCCCCTCATCTCTCCATAGCACCGCCCCACCCTTTGACCTCCTCCTCGGACTCCCTCACTGCCACCCTCCACTCTAGTGCCCCTCATCTCTCTGTAGGTTTTACATTTATTTATTTTTTCCCCTCCACCCCATGACCTCTTCCTCTGATACCCTCACTGCTACCCTCGCCCAGCACACCTCATCTCTCCGTAGTTCCCCCCACCCCGTGACCTCCCCCTCACACTCCCTCACTGCCACCCTCCACCAGTGCCCCTCATCTCCCGGTAGCCCCCCATTGACCTCCTCCTCGGATTCCCTCACTGCTACCCTCCACCAGTGCCCCTCATCTCTCCGTTGCTCCACCTCCACCGGTGACCACCTTCTCGAATTCCCTCACTGCCACCCTCCACAGTGCCCCTCATCTCGCCGTAGCCCCCCACCCTTAGTCCTCCTCCTCAGACTCCCTCACTACCACCCTCCACCAGTGCCCCTCAGCTCTCCCTAGCTCCCCCTCCATCCTATGACCTCTTCCACCCCACCAGTGTTATCTGGGCATTCTGTATTGGCTTATTGTTGTCCTGCACCTGCCAAGATAATGATAAAAACTGTTTAAATGAAACGCACACAAAGTATGTGTCCTGCTGGGCCTGTGCTGATTAAAAAAAAAATAGTAACACATTCTCTTACCTACTACTCCATTAGTCAAACTTTGTGTTACAGCCTCATGGGAAAAGCAGCTGCAGGGGTCAGCAAAGGTGACTAGGAATAAACAAACTTCTTTTCTCCTGAGCTGCATAGAAAAAGAAATATCCATGCAGCAGAACAGTAGGCAAAGATTATCCTTGTCAAAGAAACGATTTGTTGCCTTTCGCCATGTGGAGATGAAGGGGTGAAAAAAGAAACAAAGCCTTCTTAACATGTAAATAGTCTTTTAAAGACCAGTGAAGTACTCAGGTGCGGGCTGCGATAATCTCAAAAACTGTCTGTGTGTGTGCGCCCAATGAAGCTGTCTCAGCCCGGGCGCACACACACAGACAGCCCTTTAAGATGATCGCAGCCGCACCTGAGTACTTCACTGGTCTTTAACCCCTTCGATGCTGATGACGGAGCGGTTCCGTCATCAGTATCGGTTGGGCTGTGCTGATGACGGAACCGCTCCGTCATCAGTACAGCCTCTGGGGCATCGATCGTGGCGCTTGTACCTGGGATGGCAGCGGAAGACTTTCCGCTGCCACCCCCTGGCCCCCCCACGCTTTCTGGTGATGTCAGCATCAGGAAGCGCTGGACGCGCTGGAAGCCATTTGTTTCCAGGGCGTCCAGCACAGAGGTGGGTGTTCGGTGCTCCGGTGGGGCGGGGGAGCCGTTTTTCGGTGCCTTGAGGCATCGGGGGGGAGGAAACTGTGTTTCCTCTCCCCTGATGTCCCAATGCACGGCATTCCTGGTGCACAATCGCGCACAGCGTCGCGATCGTGCACCAGGAATGCCCCACTAGACACCAGGGATTGTTTTGGGCCATATTTATTTGTGCAGGAAGCGACCCCTTGGGCAAGGGTCGCTTCCTTTTATCGCTATAATAATTTATCAGACTTTTCTGCCCCCCCCCCCCTGGGGCAGATCGGCTGTTTTTTTGGCCGATCTGCACCCAGGGAGTGCAGAAAAGCCCACTAGTCACCAGGGATTTGTTTTCATTGGAAAAGGAAGCGACCCCTTGGGGAAGGGTCGCTTCCTAGTGGCCCTAATTTTTTTTTAGACTTGTCTGCCCCCCCTGGGGGCAGATCGGCTGTTTTTTGGGCCGCATCTGGACCCAGGGGGTGCAGAAAAGCCCACTAGACACCAGGGATTGAATTATATTTATAAAGGAAGCGACCCCTTGGGCAAGGGTCGCTTCCTTAGGGGGAAAACATTTTTTTCAGACTTTTCTGCCCCCCCTGGGGCAGATCCGCCGTTTTTTTGGCCGATCTGCACCCAGGGGGGGGGGGGCAGAAAAGCCCACTAGTCACCAGGGATTTGTTTACAATTGAAAATGAAGCGACCCCTTGGGGAAGGGTCGCTTCCTAGTGGCCCTTATTTTTTTTTAGACTTGTCTGCCCCCCTGGGGGCAGATCAGTCGTTTTTTGGGCCACATCTGGACCCAGGTGGGGTAGAAAAGCCCACTAGACACCAGGGATTTTATTATATTTATAAAGGAAGCGACCCCTTGGGCAAGGGTCGCTTCCAGGTGGGCATTATAAATATTGTAGACTGTTCTGTCCCCCCTGGGGGCAGATCGGCTGTTTTTTTAACGTTTCTGGACCCAGGGGGGGGATAGAAAAGCTCACTAGATTCCAGTTTTTTTAAATTTTTTATACGGAGCGACCTCTTGGCCAAGGGTTGCTTCCTTGGGCCCATTTGTTTTAAAAAGTATGTTCTGCCGTGTCTTTATTTTGCCTCTCTGCCCTCCGTAGTGTTGCTTCCAGGGGGCCCACGTTTATAATGATTTATAATCTTTCCCCCTTGGGGACAGACACCCCATTTGTGACATACCCTGTGACATAACCAGTTGTAATCTGTGTTGTTTTTGTTTCTTCTAATGTGTATTGTTTTTTTTCTCTTTAGATTGTTGCAGTGTGCGGTTCCGTTACTGGTGGTTCTGTTGTTCTGCTGTTTCTGTAGTTGCATGTGTTTGGTAAGAGACCTTTTTTTTGTTCAATTGTAATGTAATTGTTTATTTTGCAAAGTGTGTAGTAATACGAGTATGTTTGGTTTCTGTTAGTTGTGATTGTAAAACATGTTTTGCATTTGTTTTTGATGTGTCCTTCTGTAGATGTAAGTTTTTTTTTCTTCTTTCTAGTGGGATATCGTTGCCTATTTGCTGTGTCTTTGCAGAGTAGGTGCTGGTGAGTGTAGTTGTGTCTTGTAAGTGAATTGTATATTTTTCTAAATATAGTTTTTTGTGAAAAAGGCTTACATTTTTTATCTTACTTTGCGCAGTGTTGGGGTTGTTGACTTGTTTGTGCAGACTCCTTTATTTGTAAGGATAAAGGCTAGCCGCCGGATTACTGCTCAGCAAGTTGTTGGAATGCTTTTTGATTCTTCCTCTGACCATGGTCCAGAGACTGACTCTGATTCTGAGCCAGAGGTGGGAGGTGAAGATTCAGGTAGTGAGTTTTCTCTACACATGGCTTCATCTGATGATGAAGACACTTTGAGTGCTGATGAAGCTACTTTTGTTGTGGATGATGTGCCTGTGGTTGCGGAGGACATTGCTGTGCCTGTGGTTGCGGAGGACATTGCTGTGCCAATAGTGTGGCAAGAGACATCTGGGCTGCAGCCTGGGGCTGCTAGACTTCCAGTTGGTGTAGTGAGACAAGAGGCAGCTGGGCGGCAGCCTGCAGCTGCAAGACTTGACGTTGAAAGTTCTGACCTCTGGGTTGCACCAGGCATGGTGCAGCAGGCATTGCCTGAATTTACTGGTGTTCCAGGGTGTAGGGTGAACACTGAAAACGTTTTGCCTATTGATTTTTTCAAGTTGTTTATGGATGATGTGTTTTTGGCAGAGATTGTAGAGCAGACTAATTTGTATGCTGAACCTTTTTTGAGGGTTAACAGTGCCAGCCTTAAGCCCCACGCTAGAGCTACCCGGTGGACTCCCACAAATTTGGAGGAGATGAAAAAGTTTTTGGGTTTAACTTTTTTGATGGGCTTGCTTAGGAAACCATCAGTGGCTTCATATTGGTCTTCTAGTCCCTTGATGGCAACAGCTATTTTTCCGGCAGTCATGAGTCGTGATAGGTATTTGCTTCTGCTTCGGATGATGCATTTTGTTGACAATAGTCTTGCTTTGCCACGAGATCACCCTGATTGTGACCGTCTTTTCAAGATTCGGCCTGTCATTGATCATTTTGTTGATCGATTTTCTGAGATCTTTTATCCTGGGAAAGAAATTGCAGTGGATGAGTCTTTGCTGTTGTTCAAGGGCCGCTTGGTATTTCGGCAATACATTCCTAGTAAGAGGGCACGCTATGGAATCAAACTGTATATGCTGTGTGACAGTGAGACTGGATATGTCTCTAATTTCAGGGTGTACACTGGTAAGGAATCCAGGATTACCCCCCTGGTTGTCCGTCGACTTTTGGAGTGACTGAGAAAATTGTGTGGGAACTTGGTCGTGGATTTTTTAACAAAGGCCATAATTTGTATGTCGATAACTTCTATACTGGTGTACGGTTGTTCAGGGAATTGGCCAAAGTGGACACTGTTGCTTGTGGCACAATCCCCTCAAACCGTAAAGGTTTCCCAAAAGAACTTGTTTGTCGAAAGCTTGCTCGGGGACAGTGCAGTGCATTGCGTTGTGAAGAGCTTCTAGCTGTGAAGTTTTCAGACAGGAGAGATGCCTACATGTTGACTACAATACATGATGAAAGCACTGAACCGGTGCCGGTTTGGGTTCAGGTTGCAGAAGTGCGCCAACCTGTGTGCATAAAGCACTACAATAAGTACATGGGTGGTGTTGACAGAGTAGATCAGAGGTTGAACCGTATGCTGCTCTTCGTAAGGCTTACATTTGGTACAAGAAGTTGGCTATCCATCTTTTCCACTTGGCAACCTTTAATGCTTTTGTTGTGTTCCAGAAATCTTGTCCCCAGTCAAAGATGACTTTTGTAAAGTTTCAGGAGTCTGTAATAGGCAGCCTTGTTTTAGTGGAACAGGCAAGTGTTCCTAGAGTTGGAGTGGTGGAGGATGTTGCCAGATTGAAAGATCGCCACTTTCCTGATATAATTCCTCCTACAATTTCAAAAGACTTTCCCAGTCGGAGATGTAGAGTCTGTTGGCGAAGAGGTTTGCGGAAGGAGGTTCGTATGCACTGCCCCGACTGCCCTTCAAACCCCGGGCTGTGTGTACCTGCTTGTTTTAGATTGTACCACACGCAAAAGAATTTTTGGGAGTATCAATGAGTGGTAAAGTGAACTGGTTGGTCTTTATTCTTTAAAACTTATTGTTCAGTTTCAAAGTTTGCATTTGTGTAGTCTTTTTAGATTTAGTTGTTGAGTTAGTAGATTTGTATCAATTTGCAATTTGTTTTTGTTTTTCTTTTCTTTTAAAAAAAACTAAAGTATGATGTTGGTTTGCGTGTAGTGTCCATTGTCTGACGGTGTGCATGGTTTGGCGCTTGGCTGCCGGTGTCTGTGGACTGGTGCTTGTCTGGCGGTGTCTGTGGACTGTACCTTGGCTGGAGGTTTGCGTGGTCTGGTGTTTGGTTGGCGGTGTGCATGCTCTTGCGCTTGCCTGGTGTTGTGTTTGGATTTGTCTTTGGCTGGTGGTGTGCGTGGAGTGGTGCTTGGCTGGCGGTGTGTGTGGAGTGGTGCTTGGCTGGCGGTGTGTGTGGAGTGGCGCTTGGCTGGTGGTGTTTGTGGAGTGGCGCTTGGCTGGTGGTGTGCGTTGAGTGGTACTTGGCTGTCGGTGTGCACTGAGTGGTGTTTGGCTGGCGGTGTGCATGGTCTGGTGCTTGGATGGTGGTGTGTGTGGAGTGGCGCTTGGCTGGTGGTGTGCGTGGAGTGGTACTTGGCTGTCTGTGCACCTGTGCACGGAGTGGTGCTTGGCTGGCGGTGTGTGTGGAGTGGCACTTTGCTGGATGGTGTGCGTGGAGTGGGACTTGGCTGTCTGTGCACGGAGTGGTGCTTGGCTGGTGTTGTGTTTGTGGAGTGGCGCTTGGTTGGTGGTGTGTGTGGAGGGACGCTTTGCTGGTGGTGTGCGTGGAGTGGTACTTGGCTGTCTGTGCACGGAGTGGTGTTTGGCTGGCGGTGTGTGTGGAGTGGCGCTTGGCTGGTGGTGTGCGTGGAGTGATGCTTGGCTGGTGGTGTGTGTGGAGTGGTACTTGGCTGTCGGTGTGCGCTGAGTGGTGTTTGGCTGGCGGTGTGCATGGTCTGGTGCTTGGATGGTGGTGTGGGTGGACTGGCCCTTGGCTGGCGGTGTGTGAGTAGTTACTTTCTGTTGGTCACTACACACACTGCTAGTTGAGTGACACTCCACACAGTCCATTATTTTGTGTAGTTGCAATGTCAGAAATGTGGGCGTGTGAAAGTGATGGGCCCTTGAATGGCGCTGTCTGCTGGTGTGAGTGTTGAAATGTGATGGGTCCGCGGCTGGCGGTGTGAATGTTTTGTATGTGTCACACGTACGAAAGGTGTATGAATGGCCTGTAAAGCGGTTGGTGCCTTGACGTGGCTATACAGCTCACGAGCTGTGAGTCAGTGGTTCAGTTTATCATACTTTCAATTATACACAGTGTATTTCATTTTTGTGAAATTACTTGCGAATACAATTGTATGTACTGAATCATCACTCACCCTCGTGCCAAATACAACCAGTATGTGTGTGTGCCTGCGGATTAGATGGCTGTGCAGTAATATTTTTCTTTTATCTCTTACTGAAGTAGGGTGTACCTTGTCCCTTATTGTGATTGTTGTTATGTGTTGCTTTTCCTTCCGGATGGTGTCAATGGTCTGGTTTGTATCAGGTATGAAAGGTGCATGAATGGCCTGTAAAACGGTTGGTGCCTTGTCGTGGCTTTACAGCTCATGATTTGCGAGTCACTGGTTCGGTTTTTATGCATTTATTTATTGACAGAGCATTTCATTTTTTTGAAATATCTTGTTAATAAAATTTTATGTACTGAACCATCACTCGCCCTCGTGCCAAATCCAACCTGTATGTGTGTGTCTTTGAGGAATAGATAGCCGTGCTTGAATGTTTGACTTTTGAGTAACTCTTTTAAGGGGTGGTATAATTTTACTCGGGAGAACAAGGGGAACGCTGGGTGATAGGACATTTTTGCCGGCACGGAGATCCCACGCAAAAAAGTTTGGAAAAGTGATATTTTTACCTAAATTTAAGGTTTGCAAGGAATTCTGGGTAGGAAAACATTGGGGGACCCACGCATGCCATACCTCCCTGGACTTCCCCGGGTGTCTAGTTTTCAGAAATGTGTGGGTTTGGTAGGTTTCCCTAGATGGCTGACTAGCACGGGCCAAAAACCCAGGTAACCCCTCTTGCAAAAGCTGGTGGTTTTGACAATGGTGACAATGTCAAAACCACCAGCTTTTGCAAGAGGGGTTACCTGGGTTTTTGGCCCCGTGCTAGACGGCCATCTAGGGAAACCTACCAAACCCACACATTTCTGAAAAGTAGACACCTGGGGGCTTCCAAGGAGGTATGGCTTGCGTGGATGCTCCAACGTTCCTTTACCCAGATTCCCTTGCAAACCTCAATTTTAGCTGAAAAAAAATCCTTTTTTTCACACTTTTTTGTGTGGGAAAGCGTGGCATCACTGGGCTCACACAAACTACCTCCCACCCAGCATTCCCCCAGTTCTCCCGATAAAAATGGTACCTCACTTGCGTGGGTAGGCATAGTGGCTGCAACAGGTAAAGGCCCAATTCGTACGGTGGAGACTTAAAAATTACCTTTAGTAAAACTATCTTATTTTTTGAGGGGGTCACCTGAGCTTTTGGTCCAGGGCTTTGCGGGCATCTTTGGAAACTACCAAACCCAAACAGTTCTGAAAACTAGACACCCGGGGGAGTCCAGGGAGGTATGACATGCGTGGGTCCCCCAATGTTTTCCTACCCAGAAATCCCGGCAAACCTTAAATTTAGGTTAAAAAACCCACTTTTCCATACATTTTTGGGAGGGATCTCCCTGCCGGCACAAATGTCCTACCACCCAGCGTTCCCCTTGTTCTCCCGAGTAAAATGATACCTCACTTGTGTGGGTGGGCCAAAGGCCTGTGACTAAGGTAGGGGGGCTTAATTTGTCAAACTTAAATATTACTTTTTTAAAAATTCATTTTTAGCCTGTTCTGCTTTGGGGCACCCACACAAGTGAGGTATCATTTTACTCGGGAGAACAACGGGAACGCTGGGTGGTAGGACATTTTTGCCGGCACGGAGATCCCACGCAAAAAAGTTTGGAAAAGTGATATTTTTACCTAAATTTAAAGTTTGCAAGGAATTCTGGGTAGGAAAACATTGGGGGACCCATGCATGCCATACCTCCCTGGACTCCCCCTGGTGTCTAGTTTTCAGAACTGTTCGGGTTTGGTAGTTTCCAAAGATGGCCACCAAGCCCCGGACAAAAACCCAGGTGCCCCCCCCCAAAAATGAAGGCTATTTTGCTTTAGGGTATTTTAAATTCACCTCCGTACGATTTGGACCTTTTCCTGTTGTAGACACTATGCCTACCCGTGCACGTGAGGTACCATTTTTATCAGGAGACCTTTGGGAACGCTGGGTGTGAGGAAATTTGTGTGAGCCCAGTAATGCCACGCTTTCCCACACAACAATGTGTGAAAAATATGATTTTTTTGAGCTACGATCGAGATTTGCAAGGGATTCTGGGTAAAGGAACGTTGGAGGATCCACGCAAGCCATACCTCCTTGGAAGCCCCCGGGTGTCTACTTTTCATAAATGTGTGGGTTTGGCAGGTTTCCCTAGATGGCCGACTAGCACGGGGCCAAAAACCCAGGTAACCCCTCTTGCAAAAGCTGGTGGTTTTGACAATGGTGACAATGTCAAAACCACCAGCTTTTGCAAGAGGGGTTACCTGGGTTTTTGGCCTCGTGCTAGACGGCCATCTAGGGAAACCTACCAAACCCACACATTTCTGAAAAGTAGACACCTGGGGGCTTCCAAGGAGGTATGGCTTGCGTGGATGCTCCAACGTTCCTTTACCCAGAATCCCTTGCAAACCTCAATTTTAGCTGAAAAAAATCATTTTATTCACACTTTTTTGTGTGGGAAAGCGTGGCATCACTGGGCTCACACAAATTACCTCCCACCCAGCATTCCCCCAGGTCTCCCGATAAAAATGGTACCTCACTTGCGTGGGTAGGCATAGTGGCTGCAACAGGAAAAGGCCCAATTCGTACGGTGGAGACTTAAAAATTACCTTTAGTAAAACTATCTTATTTTTTGAGGGGGTCATCTGAGCTTTTGGCCCGGGGCTTGGCGGGCATCTTTGGAAACTACCAAATCCAAACAGTTCTGAAAACTAGACACCCGGGGGCGTCCAGGGAGGAATGGCATGCTGGGTCCCCCAATGTTTTCCTACCCAGAAATCCCTGCAAACCTTAAATTTAGGTTAAAAAACCCACTTTTCCATACATTTTTGGGTGGGATCTCCCTGCCGGCACAAATGTCCTACCACCCAGCATTCCCCTTGTTCTCCCGAGTAAAATGATACCTCACTTGTGTGGGTGGGCTAAAGGCCTGTGACTAAGGTAGGGGGGCTTAATTTGTCAAACTTAAATACTACTTTTTTTTAAATTCATTTTTAGCCTGTTCTGCTTTGGGGCACCCACACAAGTGAGGTATCATTTTCCTCGGGAGAACAAAGGGAACGCTGGGTGGTAGGACATTTTTGACGTCACGGAGATCCCACGCAAAAAAGTTTGTAAAAGTGATATTTTTACCTAAATTTAAGGTTTGCAAGGAATTCTGGGTAGGAAAACATTGGGGGACCCACGCATGCCATACCTCCCTGGACTCCTCCGGGTGTCTAGTTTTCAGAACTGTTCGGGTTTGGTAGTTTCCAAAGATTGCCGCCGAGCCCCGGGCCAAAAACTCAGGTGCCCCCGCCAAAAAATCAAGGTAGTTTTGCAATAGGGTATTGTAAATTCACCACCGTATGATTTGAACCGTTTCCTGTTGCAGCCACTATGCCTACCCACGCAACTGAGGTACCATTTTTTTCGGGAGACCTGGGGGAACGCTGGGTGGGTGACATTTGTTGATCCACGCAGATTCCAGAACTTTCCACCACAGAAATGTGAGGAAAATGCGTTTTGTTTGTCAAATTCTTAGCTTTCCAAGGGATTCTGGGTAACAAAACCTGGTGATAGGCAGTCGAGTCACCCCATCCTGAATTCCCCTGGATGTCTACTTTTCAAAAATGTATAGGTTTGCTAGGTTTCCCTAGGTGCTGGCAGAGCTAGGGCTCAAAAACAAAAGGTAGTCTCTTTGTCCAAAAAGCGCAAGATTTCACTGGGAAATTGAGGTGCGACCACGTTGCGTTTTGCGCTGTTTTGTGTCGCAGCCACTATGCCTACCCATGCAAGTGAGGTACCATTGTTTTCGGGAGACATGGGGGAACGCTAGGTGGGTGTAAATTTGTTGATCCACGCAGATTCCAGTACTTTCCACCACAGAAATGTGAGGAAAATTGTTTTTTTGTCAAATTGTTAGCTTTATAAGGGATTCTGGGTAACAAAACCTGGTGGTAGGCAGTCGAGTCACCCCATCCTGAATTCCCCTGTGTGTCTACGTTTCAGAAATGTATAGGTTTGCTAGGTTTCCCTAGGTGCTGACAGAGCTAGGGCTCAAAAACAAAAGGTAGTCTCTTTGTCCAAAAAGCACAAGATTTCACTGGGAAATTGAGGTGCAACCACGTTGCGTTTTGCGCTGTTTTGTGTCGCAGCCACTATGCCTACCCACGCAAGTGAGGTACCATTTTTTTGGGGAGACCTGGGGAAACGCTGGGTGGGTGGAAATTTGTTGATCCACGCAGATTACAGAACTTTCCACCACAGAAATGTGAGGAAAATATGGTTTTTTTGTCAAATTCTTAGTTTTGCAAGGGATTCTGGGTAACAAAACCTGGAGGTAGGCAGTCTAGTCACCCCATCCTGAATTCCCCTGGTTGTCTACTTTTCAAAAATGTATAGGTTTGCTAGGTTTCCCTAGGTGCTGGCAGAGCTAGGGCTCAAAAACAAAAGGTAGTCTCTTTGTCCAAAAAGCGCAAGATTTCACTGGGAAATTGAGGTGCGACCACGTTGCGTTTTGCGCTGTTTCGTGTCGCAGCCACTATGCCTACCTACGCAAGTTTTCTCGAGACTTGGGGGAACGCTGGGTGGGTGGAAATTTGTTGATCCACGCAGATTCCAGAACTTTCCACCACAGAAATGTGAGGAAAATGTGTTTTTTTTTGTCAAATTCTTAGCTTTGCAAGGGATTCTGGGTAACAAAACCTGGTGGTAGGCAATCGAGTCACCCTATCCTGAATTCCCCTGCGTGTCTAGTTTTCATAAATGTATAGGTTTGCTAGGTTTCCTGTAGTGAATGAATGATAAATGGTCAGGTAGATTCTTGAAACTCTTTATTTCAAGTAAGATGTACATGAGGAAAACCCCACCAGGAACAGGATGGTCACTGCTCAGCCCTCTCTCATCAACTGTCATTCCACATCCACATCAGGCACACTAACATTCTATTCACTCTGTCATCTATCATTCAACATTCCATACTGACATCACATACATACTGGCTGAGCAGGAAGCAAGGAGGTTATATAAAGCACAACATATCTCCTTTTCTTCAACGAAAAATAAACACAATAATATAAACATAGCGAAAGTTAAAATTTGCAATATATATGCATATTTAAATTAAGACCAGAATGATTTAGACTAAGTAAATATAGGTAAACACAACCTAAGTAAATATAGTTAAACGCAACCTAAGCAATATATATGCATATTTAAATTAAGACCAGAATGATATAGACTAAGTAAATATAGGTAAACACAACCTAAGTAAATATAGCTAAACGCAACCTAAACAAATATAGCTTAACGCATCCCTTTCCCTTGGGAACATTGAAATTGTTAATTGTAATATTACTAATGTATGTATAGATTAACTGTAAAGAAGGTATAGTTGAAGTTAAGTGAAAAGATTAGGTAGGGTAAAAATAGTAGGAAGGGCGCGCGCATACTCCATACTGAATAAGTATGGATACTAGTTTTGAACAACCTTACGAAGAATATTCTTAATTTTAAAGTACCAGTAATCACAAGAAACGCCAATATGAAGCTAAATTTGCATCACTAAATTCGTACTATGTAAATAACAACAATTAATTAAATTATAAAGGCAATACAGACTCATTACTGTATAAAGTATTAAAAGTAATACAGACTTAGTGGAATTGCTGTACCAAGTATTGAAAGTAATACAGACTTGAATCGCTGTATAAAGTATAAAACGTAATATAGGCTTATTTGAATTGCTGTATAAATTATTCAAATACTACTGTTTAACTTAAATATCTGTATAAATGTAGAACATTATAAATGTATTACTGTATAAATATGTAAACATGACTGTAGTCTCACTTACACAAATTTCTGCATGGATAATTAATATAAGCAGTACTATATTGTAAAAATTATCATAAGCAGTACAGTTTTTAAATAAGTGCAGTGTTTAAAACAGTAGAAGTTCCAGGAACCTTGTGATAGTCAATGAAGAAATAAAATTTAAATATCAAAATAAATCATTAGATGGTAGCTTAACCTTGTTTGGTGAATCAATACTGTTCACTTTTCAACTGATTAGTTTTTCTGTGGAAGAGATAAACTGTTCTTTTTCTAAACACTGTTACGTGAAAACTGTTCATGAAGGTCTCAAAATTGTAGAAATTCTCTTTTTCATAGCTCCAGACAGGTAATGTCCATGTTTTACAAAGAGTTAAATTCTGACCTCTGATCTAGACGTTATCCACACGCATAAAGATGACGTGCTGACATGACTAGAAAGAATCACTAACTGTCTCCCTATGATGCACGCAGCACAATCGCCAACTCCCTCAGAGTGTTCCACTGCGTCATCACAACCTTCTGAAGACAGAAAGGTAAGGAGCTCCTAGAGTAGCTCCTAGAGTAACTGACTTTTTCGAAGGCTTAACAGGTGTCAGAGACAGTACGTGACTAGCACGGGGTTTAGTTTATATTTTCAATTACAGAGAGATCTGTGCGCAACTTGCAAAACGAGAATAGTTTATTTTTAAATGTGGAGAGATGCGTGTGCTGTCAATATCCTTTCCTCTAAGCTATTCCTTTCACGCATGCTAGCTCGAGAGCTATTTGAACTTCAATGACAGTTCCCATTGCACTTTACCTCTCATTTATTTCATTCGAAATTTCTGAGTATGTGTTATTGATTTTCAACTGCATAAGAGTACTACGAATTATAAGTAACTTAATGGCACGTACACCATTCCTATTACTCTCAAAGGAAGGTAAAACCAGACCTGTGTCAAGAAAATGTCTACAAAGAAAGAGACAGAAATCACAAACAAAAGGAAAGAAGATAAGAAACACATGTACAACATAAGTGCATCTGACGTCTCAGGTTCGCCTATGTGTAAGAGATTTAATCATTGGTATCAAAAGAAGGATGGATAAACAAGAGCTCTTTAAGTGAACAGCGAACCGGCGCTGAGATTTGACTCGACCATAACTAGAATGTAAAAATGTATGTGTGACAACAAGTTACCGGGATACACTCACCCGTAAAATTAAAGCATCAAGAAATGAGATATCAAGCAATGGGATCTACTCACCGAAATATATTAGTAATGAGATACACTCACCGAAACATACAAGTGATGAGATACACTTATCAAACTGTAATGTTAACCTTGTCATATAAAAGTAAATTACCAGGACCTGTATATATAAGTACTAACTCGTAAATAATATTATTCTAGTAATGAGATAAACTCACTCAAACATTCAAGTAATGTGATACGCTCATCCTTGCGTAGAGGCCTTGTAAAGTAAAATAAACCCTTGTAAATAAAACATATTCCTATCTCAGGGGAATGAACAATACTGTAAAATTGTACAAGGAATGCTCTCTCTTGCACACATTTGCAGGAAAAAATTAATCGCAGGACCAGAGAATGTCACATCCGCTCTACTGCCTACACTGTAGCATTCCGTTCACCTACCAGGGACAAGGAATGCCTTCTTTTGCACACATTTGCAGGAAAATAAATTGCAGGACCAGAGAATATCACATCCTCTCTACTGCCTACACTGTAACATTCCGTTCACCTACCAGGGACAAGGAATGCCCACTCTTGCACACATTTGCAGGGGAAAATAAATTCCAGGAAATATCACATTCCTTCAACTACACACACTATAATAATCCATCCTCTCCTTGTAAATTACTATAAACGTGAATCTACCTCCCTATGTAAGGAAACAACAACTACGTAACATTAGAAACAACACTTACCCAGCATAAGGCCCACCCTCATGCAAGGTAAAATTGTACTTGTAATAATAATAAAGCTGAAAACTGTACACTGATAAACTAAAAAAAAACGTTCTTGAATAATAAAAATAAATCCTTCAACTGAGACACTGGAAAGTGAAAAGTGAAATGTGAAAAAGACCACTAGATGGCAGTCTTGCACAGCATAGTAATATTTCATAATGCAGGATAAACCAAATCTGAACTCGTTGAAATTGCTCCGTAAACGTTCCTAAAATGCTTTACAAGGAACCAGAAAGAAATGTAATAGAAGTGTATCTGAACTCGTTGAAATTGCTCCGTAAACGTTCCTAAAATGCTTTACAAGGAACCAGAAAGAAATGTAATAGAAGTGTTCCGTGAATGTTCCAAGAAGGGTGAAATGTCTTGATGAGTCCGATTTATTAAAAGCTTTGTGTGAAGTGACGCCTCGAGAAGCAGTCTCATCGACAGAAACCTGGCTTAAAACTGCGTTAGACGTGAAAACAGTAAACACTCACTTCACCCGAAACTGCGTAGATTCCCAGTCAGCTCCAGACAGGTAGTGCTCACGAGAGACAAACAGAGGACCCTTGACCTCTGAACTTTACGTTTCCCTCACGCACGTTGAGATGACGAGCTGACATGTCGAAGAAGAATCACTGGCTCGTATCCTTGATGACGCATGGAGCACAATCGCTAACTCCCCAAGAAAGTTCCACAGCGTCATCATAATCAGTTTGAGTCTGCACGGTAAAGAGCTCCAGAGTAACGAACGTTTCCCAAGGATTGATAAGGATCAGTTGAAAGAAAACAACGCAGTTAAATCTTGGAGATAACTTCCATACCGTTACAGCATGCAGAAACACACTCAGACGAGCCAGGTTGGGTGAAGGAGCGTTTTTAATTCAAATTGTTTTTTTTTTTTTTTTTTTGTTAATTCTTTTGTAGATCAATGAGTGGATTTTTCCGACCTGTGTGCCTTCCAAAATAGAAAGTTACATATTCTTGATTACTGCTCAACAGGGATGACAGTTGGTACGTGTAACACAAGAAAAGTGAATCTTGAAAGTGCTATCTGCTGGAAATAACACTTTTACTAATGAATAGCAACATATTTGTAGACACAATTTCTTCCTCTCAGACTTCTTCACATCTGAATTTTAAAAGAAAGTTACTCATTTTTCCTTTCTTCTTGGCAGGAAGTGAGTCTCTGAGTGTCTTAATAGTACTTGACTTTAATTTAGCCTTGTGAAATTTACTTGTTAGGCATTCTTCTTAACGGTATTTGAATTGAAAGGTTAAACAATTGGTTTTTTTTGACTTAGAGCTAGATCTGGCACTTGTAATAAAGTTTAGGGCGACCGATTGTGGGGTCACTGGTGGGGTTTCGAAGTGCCAGGTAGCGTAACAAAATTTTAGAAGTGTAAAAGTCTTTTACCTTAATTGAATTCTTCTCTTTAGGGTAGTATTGCTTGAAGGTACCTTGTAAATAGGATGTAGCACGTTGTGAGTTCTTCAATCGTCGCCAAAATGTAGTGAATGAATGATAAATGGTCAGGTAGATTCTTGAAGCTCTTTATTTCAAGTAAGATGTACATGAGGAAAACCCCACCAGGAACAGGATGGTCACTGCTCAGCCCTCTCTCATCAACTGTCATTCCACATCCACATCAGGCACACTAACATTCTATTCACTCTGTCATCTATCATTCAACATTCCATACTGACATCACATACATACTGGCTGAGCAGGAAGCAAGGAGGTTATATAAAGCACAACATTTCCCTAGGTGCTGGCAGAGCTAGGGCTCAAAAACAAAAGGTAGTCTCTTTGTCCAAAAAGGGCAAGATTTCACTGGGAAATTGAGGTGCGACCACATTGCGTTTTGCGCTGTTTCATGTCGCAGCCACTATGCCTACCCACGCAACTGAGGTACCATTTTTTTGGGGAGACGTGGGGGAACACTGGGTGGGTGGAAACTTGTTGATCCACGCAGATTCCAGAACTTTCCACCACAGAAATGTGAGGAAAATGTGTTTTTTTGTCCAATTCTTATCTTTGCAAGGGATTCTGGGTAACAAAACCTGGTGGTAGGCAGTCGAGTCACCCCATCCTGATTTCCCCTGGGTGTCTACGTTTCAAAAATGTATAGGTTTGCTAGGTTTCCCTATGTGCTGGCAGAGCTAGGGCTCAAAAACAAAAGGTAGTCTCTTTGTCCAAAAGCGCAAGATTTCACTGGGAAATTGAGGTGCGACCACGTTGCGTTTTGCCCTGTTTCGTGTCGCAGCCACTATGCCTACCCACGCAAGTGAGGTACCATTTCTTTCGGGAGACCTGGGGGAACGCTCGGTGCACGGAAATTTGTTGATCCACGCAGATTCCAGAACTTTCCACCACAGAAATGTGAGGAAAATGTTTTTTTTTTGGTCAAATTCTTAGCTTTGCAAGGGATTCTGGGTAACAAAACCTGGTGGTAGGCAGTCGAGTCACCCCATCCTGAATTTCCCTGGGTGTCTGCTTTTCAAAAATGTATAGGTTTGCTAGGTTTCCCTAGGTGCCGGCAGAGCTAGGGTGCAAAAACTACAGGTAGGCACTTTGCCATAAAAGGGTCAATTTGTAACTGCAAAATTGAGGTGACCACATTGCATTTTGCGCCGTTTCCTGTCGCAGGCACAAGGCCGACCCACACAAGTGAGGTACCGTTTTTATCAGGAGACTTGGGGTAATTCAGATTTGTAAATCACCTGTATTACCAATTGAGCTTTCATGCATTTCTCCCTTTCAATGAAAGACATTGTGTAAAAAAAAAAAATCTTTTTGAAAAATGACCAATAATTCTCATGCTAGTATGAGTATTCCCAATTTTGAAAATGTGCAATTATATACTGTTTCTGAACTCTATAATTTGTATCCAATTCAGAAATACATAGGTGTCTTACATACAGATTTTTCCATGTATACATTTTCCAAGACAAAGTGCTCTATACCCAGTAAATGAAAAAATACCATTGCAAGTTGCTGCTCAGTGTTTGGATCTGGGTTCGTCGGGTTCTTGGTGACACTACAAGTCCTATATATCCCCACAACCAGGAAGGTCTAACGGATGTAACGGTATATTGCTTTCCAAGAGCTGTCAAAATTAGAAAAAGTTATAGGTGAAAACGTTGAGACAAAAGGCTGTTTTTTTCAACAAATTTTCAATTATTCCAATATTTAACTGTTAGTTTCTATAAAGAAACCTTCATGGATTTAGACAAATGACCCCTTTCTGAATTTAAAATTTTGTCTACTTTTCGAAAATGTACAGCTTTCCAGGATCCATTATTGCTCTCAAACTCATTTCTACCATTAACTGGAAGTAGGTGGAAAGCTCTAAAAATAGCAAAAATAGGCTATGTCCCAGAAAAATGCCAAAACTGTGTAAAAAATGTCGGTTCTATGACAAAAGACTGTCATTCCCTAAAAGCTGAGAAAATGGACATTTCAGCCCCACAAACCCTTTTTTGATAACATTTTCAGGGAAAAACCCAGAGGCTTTCATTTGCAGCCCGTTTTTCCCATTTTTCTGAAAAAAACAAAAATTTCACTATATTTTGGTTAATTTCTGGGACCCCTCCAAGGGAATCCACAAACCCTGGGTACCTTTAGAATTCACATGATGTTGGAAGAAAAGGACGCAAATTTGGCGTGGAAACCTTATGTGGTCAAAAAGTTACAGGGGCCTAAGCGCGTACTAACCCAAATCGCCAAAAAAGGCTTAGCACAGGAGGGGAAAAGGCCTAGCAGCGAAGGGGTTAAAAGACCATTTACATGTTAAGAAGGCTTTGTTTATTTTTTCACCCCTTCATCTCCACATGGCGCCTGCCTTCAAGCCCTCACTGCGAGGGCCAAGGCATCTGTTTGGGTGGGCCAGGCTCATGTTTGGGTGGGCCTGGCCCACCCGGCCCACCCGCTAGAACCGGGCCTGGCAGCCGGCAGGGGTATGTATTTATATTCAGCAAAGCGCTACCGTCTGCCCGCTCAGATGTTGGTAATATGGCCCTCTGGCCTAGTTCTACTGCATTGCACACCTGCAAGTAATCAGTCAATGCCATTCCCCTGACCCTGTGTCCTCTGAACCCATTGTGTTCACGTTGCCTTTGTGCACTCTAATCGCAGGTCCAGCGTGCCCCAATCCACCACTGTACAGCAGCTATGTGGGAGGGGCAGGTCCTTTATCCTTTATCTTTATTCATGTAGTCTTGTCTTTCCCCCTGTTCTGGTTTTTGATTGTACTGGCGTTATTTGTGCACAGCTTTCTCCTTGCTTGAGGGGACATCTGCAGTCTCCTTCATGCGACAATCCTCGGTGGGACTTCACCAATTGGAGGCCCTCTATCATCCCCTCATCACGGGCCCGCCTCCAGGGTATTGAGATGGTGCCACAACCACCTCTCCGCTCAGTCGGTGCTTCCATTAGGTCGCCGCAGCTGCCGCCAGTTAGCAGGTGCCTCCACATCCAGCAATGTCATCCGACACACCGGCCCCGGTGAGCCGCGCCACAGCCTGATCCAATGTGGGCTTCTGGGTGAAGCCCAGCAAATAGACTGGAGGCCCCCGCAGTGCCAGGCAACTATAGCACGGAGCTCTCCCACTGTCCCCAATATAGCATCAGCGCAGCTTACTGGCACCCTGCCCCCGATCGCTGACCTCTGCCTCAGCTGGTGATTTGGCCTATCAGCTGCAGGGAAGAGGCAGCGGGGTCATGGCGTGTTTCCTCGCTAGCCCGGCACACCACAGGCTGCGCAGGAGCTTGGGCCTATCCGCACCTGGAGTCCTACCACTCGCATCCACGGCTGCCATACACCAGCAGGCAGAGTTTCAGGGCAGTGTTAATCTGCAGCCTCTTCTCCGCACTTGCACCTCAGTTTTTGGGGTCCATCGATGCTAGTTGGAAGGATATTAGGTGGATAGGTTTAGCCTGGCCAGTGGAGCTGCACTAATGTGCAGACATCTAACGTTGGGCTCTGTAGCACCCCCTGACGAAGTATAGTTGATACAGCCCATTATGTTTGCCAACAGACACCAGATTAGTATTGATATTTGAGTCACCAATTATGTTTCCCTTTTTCAGATGTGTTGAGGAAGTGATTGAAATTGCACAAAATGAGCTATTGTGATCTGTGCACGTGGAACATTGAATGACATTTTCAATAATCACATCAAGGACATACCTCACCTCCACATAATGTCAGACATGTATAAATATGAGGGGGGCAATCACTAAAAGAGCTTGGCTTGATAATGAATATGATTCTGAAATACAGAATAAATAAACAATTGCGTTACTTTGCGGCAGTCAGGCGTGTCCTGGTTAAAGATAAGCTGTCCTTCCGTATTGAGTTTTAAATGTGCCGTGTGTCAGGGCACTAGGTCTTGGCACACATACGCTGATTAAAACGACGTAAACAAGAAATGACCGAGGATCAGTTCTGACAAAGGTCCTTGGGCTCAACAGACAGAGTTGGTAAAGTGATCATTTATTAAACCCATATTAGACAACACATTGCATGTGAAACAAAACAAACTGAGCCTTGGATTGTGGATTGTGCGTTTTAGCAATGCTTATTTGGCACATAGTGTTTGAATATTCACTTGAGCCAATAATGTATGGAACATTTTTATAGGAAACAATTATAACCATCAAATCATAACAATCCTTGTTTTCCACTTCAATGTACTGATTATTATTTACTTTGGGTGCAGCTTGAGAAAAGACAGAATGAATCATTTCACTGCCAGGGAGTTTGCGCACCTTTGTGCTGGAGCTTTTAAAAATAAAATCTGGTAGTTTACCTACATGTACCTCTTTGATGTGTTTTTGCACATGCAGGGTTATGTATTGCTGCAAACCTCATTGGTACCTGAATATAGAATAAAACTTTCGAGATAATTCTCATTTATTTAACAAGTTTGGTAAATATTTATTTGGGTATGTCAAATCGACAAATCTAAAATTTGGAACTACAACCATTGGAATATTTGCCCGAATATTCAAAGTCCAGCAATACCAAATATGTGTGGGTTTTCTTAGGGAATGTAGCTTGCTTCATAAATTATGTAATATTAGAATACATCACTAAATTAAGGCATAATTGCTGTGTATGTTGCACAACCCATTTAATGACAGATTTTAAACGTAGGATTAAATGGACCATATTAAAACATTTTCTCATTTTGTATGATATAAAGGATCAATGGACTCAAGTCAGATATTCCCAACCTTCACTTAAGTCGATGGGAGCAATTCACCAGCAGCCGTGGGACTGCACATACAAGGAAACAAAGACCCACACAACAACAGAAGCCCAAAACCAACAAAGCCCCATGAAGTGTCCTCATACCACGGAAGGTCATGACAAGTTACTAAAACAAAGCACCAATCTAAAGTACCTTAAGAGAAATATCAACAAACTACTGCGGCAACTATACCGAGAAGGACTGGCAACGCCGTCCAAAAGGAACTGCAAAAATTAAAAAGCATCAAAAGGAAACTAATTCGGCACTTAAAAAGGGAAGCGGAGGAAGAGCTATGGGCTAAGTTGCTCCACAATGCAAAAGAAAATAACACCAGCGGAAAATTCGAGAAAATGGTGAACAACCTCCAGAACCCGAGAAGACCCAGCATTAATTCTCATCTCACTGAAGAAGCATGGTCCAAATACCTTTTGCTCCACTTTAATACAGCATCAAAGAACATCACAACGAGGCTACCAGAACCCGACAGTAAAATTGTAGATTGAACCCTACTAACGAAGTCAACTACACTGGCCTTCACAGAAAAACAAATTATAAGTAGGATAGTGAAAGGAAAGACAGAGGGGGCGCCGGGCCCCAAAGGAACACCCCCCATTTTGTACATGCGAAACCCGGAATACTGGGCAGCGGCGTTTTCCCCACTGCATGAACAGATTACAGAAACCGAAACAATTTCAGACTCATGGAAAGGCTCAATAATAGCTCCAATCCACAAGAAAGGCAACATAAATGAACCAAAAAACTACAGACTTGTTGCCTTAATTGACAATGAGGCGAACGAAAATGCTGTGATTCCTATCACCCAGACAAGTTTTCGTAAACAAATGAGAACAACGACAAACATTTTGGCTTTAACACTTCTAATAGATGCTGTCAAACTTGCCAACCTGCCTCTTTACGTACGTTTCATCGATTCCACTTCAGCTTTCGATAACATCAACAGAAAGCTATTATGGGAGAAGTTGGCCAACAGAAAAATACCATCAACCCTACTATCACAATTGATGTTACTACATGCGGACACGTGGGTACAAATTAAGTTGGGATCAGGCGACGGGCTGTCATGGAAAATACGAACGACCAAGGGCTTCAAACAAGGGTGCGTGCTAGCTCTGACCCTTTTTAACATCTTTATGTCGGATCTCTCACAGAAGCTAGACGAAAGTAACTCCCATGCCCCGAACTTAGGAGGACTCAACCTCTCGAACTTGATGTATGCAGACGACACTGTCATCATCATCAAAGCTTTATTTCGATATACAGAATATCATAAAAGCACATAAAAATATAAAATCACAATTCATTAACAATACATTTTAAAAAGATTATAATAAAAATAATTTATGATACAATAAATAATTAAAAAATATATTACACTTTAGCAGCTTTGTGTAGATTTGTAAATATAAAAGATTCAGCTAAAACTTAGATCATCTAATAGCCTTCAGTCTAATCAACCAGGCCCAACTAAGAAATTTGGCCACCCCACACACTAATGTTGTGCTAGCATCAGCCTTAAGTATTCTGAGTGCAGCGGAGTGGTCCCTGGTTCTAAGCAACAGGCACACAGGTTTAAGCCATTTCTGTCTAGGTTTAGCGTAGGCTGGGCATGCAAAAAAGACATGAGGGATATTTTCAATGACACCTTCACAGAAAGGGCAGTCAGGAGAGATTTGGTGCGGGAGCTTCCACTTGCTAGTATAATCACGAAGGGGGAGTGTTCCCAACCTAAACTGGATGAAAAGGGATCTATCTCTTGGTTTCTTAGTAAAATCTAGGTAGGACTCCAGACGAGGCTTTAATTTATGCTGTCGAAACTCCTCAGTCAGCCTACCTAGGTTTGGGTCCCTCTGTTCTTGATCGTCAACCCATGACCAGTAGGCTCGCTTGGTTTCAGCCTTGGATAACGATACCCCAGGCTCCCAATCAGTTGGCAGGCCCGTTGCGAGCAGGAGCTTCTTTATATTTCTAATCCAAATAATTTTGTGGGCACCATAAAGGTTCATGACTTCTCTTAGACAATCTGCATATCTTGAGAGCTCCGGGGTCCGCCAAAGCCGGGCCCAATATAAAAGAGGGCGTAAAGTGGCTAAATCCTTAATAGAGCAGCGACCCAGATCACTCAAGAGTGGTTTGGTGGGAGTACCCCTCGGGAGCGACACCAGCTCCTTAAAAAACGTATTCTCTGCAGTGACTAGAGCATCAACACAGTCAAAGCCCCAAAGCTCTGCGCTGTAAAGGGCGCAGCCTACAGCTTTCGCTGCGTAGATATCCAGAGCAAGAGCAATGGGCTTGGAGGTGGATGCACGATGTTCCCTCCCTAATACTCCAACTACCCTTTTGTGGCTTAATGCCATTTTGTCTATGTGTGGCTGCCATTTCATTTTATCCGATATTCTAATTCCCAAGTAGTCGAATTCTTTTACACGTTCCAATGGCACCCCATCCAAGGAAAGGGTGAATCTTGACGACCTACTTGGGTTAAAATAGAGGAGCTTGGTTTTTGAAGTATTTATTACAAGGCCCCCAAGCTTACAAAACAGGCAGAAACGGTCCAACAGCTTCTGCAACTCTACGGGAGTTTTTGATACCAACAGCGTATCGTCCGCAAAGAGAAGTGCGGGGATTTTATCACCTGCCAAAACCGGGGCATCAGCATTGATTTCGAGCAGGAAAGAGACTACGTCATTCACGAATAACGTGAAGAGTGTTGGGGCTAGTACGCAGCCCTGGCGTACCCCTCGGTTCACAGGGATTTTGTCAGTTTTTTGCTCCTGTGATCCCAATCTAATGCGGGCATAAGTGCCGTCATGCATACATGCCAGAAAATTCACAATGGGTAAAGGAATCCCCATCTCCTCCAGGATCAGCCATAGGCGGTCTCGGGGGACCAGGTCAAAGGCGGTCTTTAAATCAATAAAAGCCAAATAAAGACCGCCTTTGCCAATGGTGACCACCTTCCAGTGTAGGAGTACCAGCCTAAAAACCTGGTCTATCGTGCCTGTGCAGGCCCTAAAGCCCGCCTGATAGGGTGAGATGATGCTGTTCTCATCAGCCCAGGAAAGAATCCTCTCCAAGAGTACCCTGCCAACCAACTTCTGCCCCGCATCTATAAGACTAATTGGACGGTAGTTGGCAGGGTCCTCCCTGAGGCCCTTCTTGTAGATAGGGATCACTTCAGCCGCCTTCCATGAATTCGGGACAGGTGAACCCTCCAACAGAGCATTCGTAAGGCTTACAAAATAAGAGGCCCAGCCTTCAGGATTGGCTTTAAAAAGATCGCCCGGTACACCATCCTGCCCTGGGGCTTTAGCAGGTACTATCTTAGCTATTGCCACCAGCACCTCTTTCTTATCAACTCTAATTAACCGCTCAAATGCCCTGGAGCTCCGGGCAGTTCAACGCCCCCATAGAGTTTACTGAAGTCCTCAAACCATTCGGTATCTGTAATATGGTTGGGGATTTGGTCCGGGTCACAGCCATTCGATCTTCTAACTAGGGCCCAAAATAGCTCACCGTTCTTGGTTTTGCTTGCAGCTCTGAGGCTTTCCCAGTGAGATTCTTCCCACTCCCTTTTAGCTGTTATCATGGCTTGTTTATAGTGCAGTCTGGCCAACCGAACAGCAACTGGATTGCTAGATTTAATAGCAAGAATCAAGTTGTTTTTCCTCATTCTGCAATTACTGTCAAACCATTTCTGCACTGGCTTGGCAGTTATTGGGCTCTTCTTTCCTGGAACTACGAACAGTTTGCCAATCTGATATATAGTATCATTATAAATGGTATCTGCCTCCGCAGGCCCAGCCGCGCCATTACATGCTGCTGAAAGCCTTAAGGACTGCTCACTAAGGATTCCAACCAGTGCACTTAATCTAGTTTCATCTATGCTAAACTTAGGCCACTTGAGGAATCTATTGCAGTTAGATGGTACAACTCTCTTAGTTAATAACCTCGCGCTATCTGACGGGGTATGCTCATTTCTCTGCCACACATCCATTAAAGTGAGGGATAGGGGGTTATGGTCAATCTCTCCACTGAAGGTATAATAACCATGTCCACCACTAACTTCCATGCTCTCCTGTCCACCATTATATAATCAATTCTACTTTCATGCGATACTCTGTTATATGTATTTGCCCCCTGAGCATCGGAGATGGTGCGACCATTTAGAGCTCTTAGTCCTGTTTCTATCATGAGGTTATTCAATTGGATGACAACTGGGGACCAACTCCTCACAGGCGTGAGCAAGAGGGGCGGAATGCCCCATCGAGCATCATCTTTGTGCACTCCAAGGATGTCATCTGCTGCCAAGGGCTCAAACGAACAATTGAAGTCCCCAGCAACCAGAACTAAGGAGTCAGGAGAACACAATTTAAGCAAGTCAGATAGAATAGCGATGGTGGATGATTTGGCCCCCCCTTGAGTTCCTCTAGCATAGTGGCAGCACCAATCGGGCCCTTAATGGAGAATCTCATAATATCCAGAGATGAGCAAATGTGATTAGTGATCTTAAGGTTAAGGTCAACCCTTACCCATGCCATAAGCCCTCCAGAGGGACGTCCTCGCCCAACCGTGGTAGCAGGTGCATGAAAACAAGAGAATCCCTGTTTGTATAAGGGTTCAAGGCACCATGTCTCCTGGAACATACATATGTCATACCCATCAATAAAATTATTCCAATCCGGTAGTGAAAGCTTGTTTTGCAGACCTGCCACATTCCACGAAACAAGTTTGAGATTATTAATATGAACATTACCGGTAATCGGGGCACATGAATTAACACTTAAATCTTTACTGGTAGCAGTATTAGTAAACCTCATAGGTTCCAGGGCCAAAGTTGAGGACTCAGGGGTTAGTGGTGACACAGATAAGTTGGCAGAGCAACCACCCAGAGGGGAAGAGGGACTATTCAACACTCTTACTTCAGCATTGAGTCAATCAACTGCCTCCAAACAGTCAAACCGGTTGTAGTTGGAGATAGGGTCCAAGTGAAGGGAGAGCATAAGCCATCCCCCCTGTGGTGGTCCCCTCCTATTCCGCTACACCAGTGACCAACCATCTATCTGTGAGGTAAAATGACCAGGTGGATAAAAATAAGTCAGTGGGAGAGAATGAATAGTTGCACCTGCACTGGGGTAACTCCAATTACAAATATGATCAACAATTCTAGGGCTGTTAAAATTGATAAAAATACAGTCGCCCTTTATGTTTATGGCCAGAAGTCCGACCCATGGAACCCTCCGGATCATAAGTATTTTGCCAACGAGGTGGAAGGGCAATGGTCTGTTCGAATTTAACCAATGTACAACCCTGTTCCGCAATTTAATGGGGGTTTCCACCTCGCGTTTGCCCAACTCTGGTACCCCAGCTAAAATTACCACAAGTGGACAAACCTCCGGAGGTAAATTTAAGATGTTTTTCCCTATATTTGAATGGGCAATTGGGATCTCACCACCTATGCTATCTTGTGGAATATTATGTTTTTGCCGTCTATTTATTTTAACAGATGCTGTATCCTTAATGGGAGATACAATTGAAGGTGCAGGCAAGACCTTATGGGCTGTGTTTGATACTACTACGTCCTTCTGGACAGCTGCAGCCGGAACCTTATTCCCACGGGTTTTGGGTAATGACTTAGTAACTGTAGGTGTGTTATCCCTTAAAGGGGGTTCTACTGTTCCCTTGAGGTCACGTTCAATCCTTTTTAAATGGACCTCAATGTTAGTCAATCTAACCTCTAATGGGGCTAGAAGAACTCTAAGAGTCTCATAGATGGCATTTGGCTCATTCGCCGTCCCCCCTTCCTGATCGCCTTGATTCCGCACACCACCTGCCACCTGGTGCACCCCGCAAGGTAGTGAAGGATCAGCTAAACCCGGGGCAGGATTTACAGAGGGCTGCTCAAGAGTAAATGGGGTTTCTTTCATACTTTTTGAGGCTTTCTTTTTTCCTCCCACCAGTGTTATTTGTAAGCCCTTGCTTATTTTTTGGAATTGCCCCCGGGTATCTCCCACGCTGTTGTCTAGTATTGTGCACCTTCACTACATTAGGCACAATGGGCAACTTTTGGGGGGATAACAACAAAGATTCTGAGGCCGTGGACTGACTATCTAGTGAGGCCTGTGATAAGTTGCAAGAAGGAAGCTGTGGAATGGGGAGTTCTAAGATTGGTGAAGCACCTATACCAACATTTCCACCTAAGTTAACAGGAGTCCGCACATTCGCAATGTGTCCCATTGAAGACCTTCTTGCAATGGCCAATTCCTGTGAGACACGTCGCTCCATTATTGTGATCCCCTCATCAACAACACAGTTCATCCTTGTTATAAATTGGTCCATGGCTCCCGTGAAATTGGCAGTATCCTCTCTTCCCATAGCCTCCTTAGGGGGCATCGCAAAAAACCCAATGAATTACAGTAATGACCATAAATAGGGTACTCACAGGGGTAGTTCGCGTGATGGATATCAGGGGGGTGGCCCGACCCGGCCTAGTCCGGTCTTGAACGGGCTTAAACGGGCCCGCCCTTGGCCCGGGCCTCGCCGGGCGTCCCGCTCGCGTCCCGCGTAGCAGTAAACAGCTTTCAATATGTAGGCCAGGGAGCGGGGCTCTCACCAAGCGCAGGCCCAGGTGTTCTGGATCAGGCAGGGACTCCTGGGAGATTGAGTCCCTGCCGCCTTGACGGGCGACCCTCAGGCAGTCACAGGCAGTGCTGCTGGCTCCTCTGTCAGCCCGCCACCTCCAACACGGGTAAGGCGCTGGTCCCGGTGATCCAACAAGCGCAAGTCGTGGGGGTGAAAGCGCGATAATCAATGCGCTAGTTGCTGAATCGTCCTCGCTGAGTTCCTCAATCTATTACGCCCACAACAGTGTCACAGAAGTTCTTATTATATACTGTATAGCTCAGTCCCCAGCAGACAATGGCGCCAAAATTACTAATGAAATCCAGTAATATCAGGATAATGCCAAGAATGGTCCTTCAATCCACACCTGTTTCCAAAATAAAGGAAATGGCGCTTTTAAACCATAATTATGCTTTAATACTATAGCGCTAAAGTTCATATGCACTGGTATCTATCAACAGTTTTACCGAGCAGTTCCACATCCACGTTGCCCAGGCTGCTGAAATTGCATTTATCAAGCAGCACATGTCGTGTATTTTAACAGTAAACGCTTTCCCCAAGCCTTACTGCATACTGGTGAAGCACTCCGCCGACGCCAGCTCCACACGGACCTGAAATCCACTCCAAGCAGCCCGAAATGGCAGCAGGTGAGTCCGGCCGGCGTTCAGCAACCACCGCTCCACGCCCTGTAAGTCTCCGCCATCTCCGCGGTCTGTAATCTGTTTTCCTTGCTCTCCTCAGCCGACACCTCAGACGTCGCTGCTCCCCCGCACCTCCCACACTCAGCTACCGGCTACCAGGATTCCAAAGCCGGGACTCGATCAATGGTCTTTTCTGAGACACCGCTGAGGCACGCCACATTCGTCCCGCGGGTGAGCCGAGCAGGAGCCTCTCAGACACACATCCGCAGCGCACACTCTACGACATTGTGCTTATTAGCCGCACACCGATAGGGCTACAACACCTAATCAACACCACATATAATTATTCGGCAAAGAATGGCCTCAGCATTAACCTCTCAAAAACAAAAGCAAACACGAAGACATCCACACCCAAGTTTTGCTTGCAAATGGGAGGATTAACACTTGAAACAGTGAAGGAATACAAGTATTTGGGAGTAATAATTGATAGAAAAGGGACATACTCAACCACAGAAAGAAGCATTAAAAAGGAGAGGCATCACAATACGGATTGCACAGAGGAATCTTAAAATGAAAGCAGTAGGCCATAGCTTTACCCCACTGCTACAAGTGATCCAAGCAAAACTAACACCGGCATTACTTACGGAAGCGAATGCTTCCGAGGGAGGGACGCGCAGATATTGGACAACACAGCAGCCAGAGCAATGTGAATGATATTCAACCTGCCTAACTATACCTCGCAGGCACAAATAAGGCTTGAATTTCACCTGAGGAATCAAAGAGTAGAAAGAATGGGTGCCTATGCCAAAAGTTGGCATAAAATACAGGGAGACGAAGTCTCAAGCTTGAATCACCATCTCTGGAAGGAGTTAGAAAGAAAAAATGAGTGTGCAGCTGCAAATTATTTAAAGCACTCCTTGGAACTACAAGACGCCTGGAAGAGGATTGGATCCCTTAAGACCTTTGAACAACTAGTAAATAAATCTGTAAGGATTATTTCGCTAGTAGAGGGCAAAGCAACACTAGCCAAGAGAGCGACAGATGAACCGTGATCCAAAATTATACTAGCAGCTCCTGTCCAAGCTACTAGGAGTCGTTACACATGGATCACAAAGGAGAAGTTTATACAACTACTGCTGGGCATTCTTCCATCACAAAACCACCTTCCCCCGAGGAAACGGCTCCAAACGATAACAAATTGCTGTTTATGTGGGGACCCAAAAGAGGATATCCTTTATTTAATATGCATTTGCAAAGAACTGGAAAAAGAGTGCAGATATTATTTAAAACCAACCCTAAAGAAACTGGGAATAAGAACATGCCGGCAGGCGGTCAAAACATGCTTTGATAGCAAAAAAATCCAATTATCAAGTCATCTTGTCAAATTTCTGGAAAAAGTGGAAAAAAAACAGAACGCCAGAAGGGAAAGATTGGACGAAGCAAATCCAGATGACATTGAAGTCCTAGTGCCCCGCTCGGCAACGACAAGGAACAACCACCTCAACGTTAAAACTTTGTAAGAAATGCATTTGTCATCAAAAAATACAAGCTGCACACCTAGACACTCTGGCAGTGCCCATTTTTACACACAAAAAAATATTAAATCCTTCCTTTCTTTAAGCAAATCCGTACACTTTCATTACTATGGATCGGTCACAACGTTACAAAACTGCAGAAGCTGTTTGCAGCCAGCCATAAGACTCCCTCAAAGGTCTATTTCTTGACTGTCACGCAAACCTGACGGTGCTGCTCAAAATTGCACCAAGAACCTGCAGTCGCAATGATTTTAATATAGACACTCTGGACCACATGACGATTTACTTTTATCTTATTTTATGGAAAGCGCTAATGATGCCTCAATTTTGCAGCAATGTACTTTTTAGCCTTATGAAATTCTTCCAATGTTTTTAACAGAAGTTTAACAACCTTATTTATATAAAGGGAGGGACCAGATACATTTGCATTTTATGATGGTTTACACGTATTACATGTAGCTGGTTGCAATGGTTTTAATTAACTGAGCAATAAAGAATTACTTACTTACTTACTAAACTTCACTTGCACGCTGGTAGAACACACTGAACATGATGGCAGAATTTTTGCATATTTTTATTTTTCAAAATATGGTAAATCTGTTCAGTCCCCCTTTGACAGGAACAGATCCCTGCCAAGGCTTGTTTTTCTGCGTTTCCTGAGTGTGGTAGTACCAGAGATGTATGTGTTTGTTATAGGTTTGGGCCACTGAAAGCAAACAGTAAAGCCAAATCTGAGAATGGTAGGAGATGGCTCTCAAGGAACCCAAAAGAAACTTCAGAGACTATGTGCAGGGCCTGCATTACCACATAGTAGGAGAACAGGGCCTAAAAAACTTGGCGGCCACCCAGGAGCTGATCATTCACTAGTATGATCAAAATGCTAAATTGAAGGGAATACTAGCCAGGTCAATTGGTGTGGTTTTTCAAGTACATGACTCCCAGGACCCACCAGGGCAAATGACCAGAGCCCTAGGCAGAGCTAGCAAAGGTGGATGAGGTCACCTATGTTGATGCTCTCCTATCCGATAATCAAAGGTAAACCACCTACACAGGAACAAGTGAAGGTGCTAACCTCCTGAACGTCTGAGGTAATATGTTCCAACAGTTAAACAGCAAAGTAATTGGTATAGTCAATTAAATAGGTTTTAAGTCAAGTAAGGGCTTTAACCTTCTAAAAGTTTGAAACCATGAATGTGTATTAAACAATGAAAGTGTAGTGCAAAAGGCAAAACAATAGTTGATTGAGTCTTATCTTCATTCTCTCTTCATGCTTTGGTCTTTTATGATCCAATCACTCATCTCCTTCATATCATTCACATGATACACATGTGAAAAGACCAACGGAAGATAGCAACTTTCCAACCAATTATGTGGAAGGTTAAAGTAAGCAGTCTAACCACAAAATAATAACTTCCTTCCAGATTTGGTTCTTCACTTATCATCAACTACATAATTCACATTACTCTCTTTCTTACCTACAAATTCAACTGGCTCAGTGTTCTGAGATTTCTATCGCACCATACACAGTCCACTTTTCTTTTCCTGATCCACTCTCAATCTAGAATGCATTCTCAAATATTACATTTTTTATTTAGTCTCTTCTTCCAATTCAATCGTCCTCGTTTCTCCCAAATTTCTACCAATTCTAATTTTTCTGTCATTCTAGTTTTTTATAAATTCAAGCTCCACAACACTCAATTTACACAGAGTCTTGTTTTTAAATTTCAAATTAGATTACATGTATGGTCTCCAATGACTCAAAATACATTTTAAATCTTCATTTTCAGCAATAGCTTCCAAAGAGACATTGTAGTATAAGGCGCTAGAATTTCTTGATCCAGGAAACATAACAAAAACATTACATGACAATGAGTACGTCAAAGTATGTAACTGCCTCTTACACAGAATTTGGATGAAAAGTACAGGCATAGCAATTATTTACTCTTATGTTGTCCATGTATTCAGACAATAAATCCATATGGACATTTTCAGTAAACTCACCTAAAAACCTATCTCCATGTGTTAACTTTGTGTCTGGTTAATCATCATGTGTAGTGGTTAACACTTTACTGTTATCTGTAGGTGAATCATATCTAACTAGCAATGCCAAACACAAAAATAAACCAAATACAAATATTATTATCAAATCTAATAAAGCTATGCATAATACTGAGCAGCACCTTTGCTTGTTAGTTGCCATACTTTTTCTGTAAAGTTCAAAACAAAATAAAAATCTAACCACTAAATTTTAAAAGGTACAAAAGGAAAACTCAAATCTACTTTTTTTAAAGTTCAGTACTTCAGTTCTTTAACTCAGTACATATAAAAACATTTGTATCTCTTTTTTAATTTATTGTGATTCTTATTTTAAAGTAAACCTGTCAAATTGCAAACCTTTTCAATTTTGCACTCTCTGATAATGTGCAAGGCAGCAACTAAAATAGTTTTTAATATTTTAGTTTTGTAAGTCCACTTCTAAATGGTTAGCATATGTTAACCCTTTTATGCATTTTAATAAAGAAGCCCAATATGGAAAAGTATTTGTGCATGTTTGCGAGTTATTCACAACCATTGCAACAAATTGCAAGTAATTATGAAAGTGCAAAAACCTATTTGGCTTTGTAGTTTTATGACTTTAAAACTACAGTACACTTCTTTTGAAAGCCCTCAATAGGAAAACAAACAGATATCCTTCAACATGGGTCTAAACACCTCTAATATCTAAAAAACGGACAACTCTCCCTTTAACACCCTCTCTCAATACACTCTTAGCAGAGTCTCCATAGCAACCCACTAAAACCAGTAAATCACTAGTTCACAGCACATTCTAGAAGAACCATACTAGTTATATGATCAACTGGAGCAGGTGCGGTTGACTATTGAGAATTAAAAGCATATCCAAATTTGTGCTGCACTTTTTATTTTTATCAGAGCCAATAAAAGATATACTTACTTATCCTTTTTAGATCCTACCTAATTGTATTAACCTGCATATTTATAGCACCTAATTATATTTATTTTTCTTAAACCAGCACCCACCTTAACTTTTAACCATCTTTCATTTTTAAAACTATCTCATTCAGCTCTAGCCTTCACCTGTCTAATATTGCTGATTGACCTCAAAATGTTTAGAGTGTGGATCATGGGCCACAGCTATGATTTTTGGGCCAGAGAGCCTACTAGAAAGAATGGCATTGACTGAGATTTGGGTTTGCCTAATGTGGACATTACTTGTGCTGACCAGAGAGGGTTAAAGTTACAACAATTGATACTCTTGGTTGAAAGCATTGTGGATTGCCAACCCATGACCTCATGATTGTGTCCTGTAGAGGCAATGACCTAGGCACACTGACTAGAGTGGGACTTCAAATCCTAACAAAAGATACCTTTGCACAATTAATTACACTTTCACCTCACACTGCCTTGGTGTACTCCAACATATGCCAAAGGCAGAAACGGAAGTGATCTAATCACTTCTGTCCACAGATTGAAAACGCCAGGAAACATGTTAATAATACTGTTTCTGCATTCCTCAGAGACCATAACATGGGCTCCAACTAAAACAAAAACTTGTCTTTTTACAAGCATGAATTTTATAGAACTGAGGGAGTTCACTTCACAGGCGAAGGCAGCAGTGTGTATCTCAGCAACTTGAAACTGCATTGTGTCTTATGTGTAACTGTCATAGATACATAATCAACACAAAGGCTCTTCTCAGTACCACCCTAATTCCTAATTTTGTTTCCATTTTATTTAAAAATGTATGTTCTTTTCAAAATTCACAACTACTTTGCGAATTCAAAAAACAAAGCAGACATTCAATAGACACCAGTACATTCAAAATACATAACTATATAAGCAATTCTGTGCATCTCATTGGGTACATTAATATCTAAGTTACGACATAAATGCACAAATGAGTCTCTAAGAGTGCCTGTGAGGGGATCTACAAGTGTTTGAGTAGGCATCAGAGGGTGCATAAGTGTCTCGGTGGGTCTGTCACAGAGTCTTTCTGGAAGTCTTCAAATGGATGTATGAGAGTCTGAGTGAGTCAGTGTGAATGAATCTCTGAGTGAGTCTGTGAGTGGGTGCGTGAGTGTCGTAGTCGGTCTGAGAGAGGTTGCATGAGTCTCTGAGTGGGTCTGTGAATGAGTGCATGAGTCTCTGATTTGGACTGTGAGTGGATGTGTGAGTACCTGAGTGTGTATTTGAGTGGCTGCATGAGTATCTGACAGAGTTTGTGAGTGGGTTCATGAATCTCTGATTGAATACATGAGTGTCTGAGAGGGTCTCTGAGTAAGTGTATGAATGTCTAAGTTGATCTGTTAGTGAGTTCATGCGTGTCTGGGAGAGTCTGTGTTAATGAATGAGTGGATCTGTAAGTGGGTGAGTGAGAGTCTGAGGGGGTCTATGAGTGGGAGCATACATGCTTGAGTGGGTCGGTGAGTGGATTAATGAGTGTCTGACTGGGTCTGTGAGTGGGACCATAAGTGTCTGAGTGGATGTGTGAGGGAGTGCATGAGACTCTGAGTGGGTTTGTGAGTTAGTGCATGAGTGCCTGAGTGGGCCTGTGAGTGGGTATGTGAATGTCTAAGCGGGTCTGTGAGTGGTTGATGAGAGTTTGAGTTTGTCTGTGGGTGCATGAGTGACTGAGTGGGTCTTTATGTGGGTTCATGCATCTCTGAGTGGGTTTGTACGTTGGTGCATGAGTGTCTGAGTAGGTCTGTGAGTGGGTGCATGAGTCTTTAAATAGATGTGTGAGTGGATATATGAGTGTTTCAGTAGGTCAATGAGTGGGAACATGAGTGTCTGAAATGTTCTCTGAGATGTTCTCTGAGAGGGTCTGTGAGTGTCGGAGTGGGTCTGTTAGTGGGTGCATGAGTGTCCGAGTGGGTGTAGGAGTGGGCCTGTTAGTGACTAAGTGAGACTAAGGATGGGTGTGTTAATTTTTCTGCCAATATTGGTGAATTTTTTACAGTGTTACACAGGGCTTACGGCCCATACTATAGCCCAAAAAAAAACTATATCCCACCCATAGGGACAATGTACATCCGTGACCCCTTATGAGACTTTATGCCATTTCTGTGTTGCCACTGGGATTTTGCTGATACACTAAAATGGGATTAAATAATAACAAAGGAGTGACTCTAGTCAAACCAGGACACACCTAACTTGATACAAGAAAACACAAGTAGCTCAGGACATAAACCAATGTTTTAAAAGAACCCTCACTCACCGACTTGGTCGGGGACATGCTTCATCATAGGGTTCTACCAGGAGGGCCTAATGCCTCCCTGGTGTGCTTCTACGCTTGTTGTTATAGCGGAGCAAAAAAACAAAGGTGTTGTTTGTGTGAAAAAATTTGAAAGTTAAAAGACTATTGCCTCTAGCCTATCCACTACTTTATTCAAGGCTGGCCAATCGTCATTTAAAGAAAGTGAACGGATACAAGCTGGGTCTATAAAGTAACCAGTGTTATTTGAATTAGAAGTATAAAATTGGTCAACATGTTTCTTCTTGGGGTCGCAAATCGCTGAGCATTCGTCAGGACTCCTTATGAGACTTTATGCCATTTCTGTGTTGCCACAGGGATTTTGCTGATACACTAAGATGGCAGCCACGACTTTCTGCTCAGGTTATGGCCAGCCAATCATAACAATTCTATTGGTGTGCATAGTTGGGAATAGTCGCAAAATAATTGCAAATTAGTCGTAGTTGTAGATATACAAATTTAGATTTTTTCTAATTTCTCGCAAACTAATGAACATATTTACACCAAATTACTGAAAGTGTGATCTGCAAACCAAAAGCTACCTTTCTCCTTAATTCAGTCCAATTCCGCCCAGCATTTCAGGATGTATTTCTGTTCAAAGCCTCATGGGAATTAACATAGGAAACATACTTTTATTGGCCCCCCTTCTTCTCAGCCCCAAAATGAGAGATTACCCCAAAACATTCTATTCTAAACTAGAATCATATAAACATGTCAAACAACAAATATATTTATATACATATATATATATATATATATATATATATATATATGACGCTCCAAATCCTCCCAACCTCGTAGAAGAATACCACAGCACTCGAGGGTGGAGAGTTTCAACACGCTAGATTTTATTTAGCAAGGGGGTGCACACAGACGCGTTTCGGCGTTCTGCCTTTGTCAGTGTGTGATGCACTGTGTTTACTCCCGGCATGTTTTTAAACATCCTATGTTCACTCCCACATTCACTTAAGCATGGACATAGAAAGGGGATTCACACCATACATTCAATGGCAGCGGCCATCTTACAATGTTTGTTATAGATAACATTAATCCACAAAAAACAAAAGTTAATATAAAAGTTAAAGCCCACAGATGGGACACAGCCATATTCTATGCATGGTATATATCATATAATAGCCCCAAATTGGACACAAAAGACATCCAGCCGTGGATCGGCTAATGTCCCCTTATAAAATGAATAGTCACATGCATTAGATCCAAATATGAGACTTCTATTTCTACAATATTACAATAGGAGTTACTCATAACTAGAGTGTGGGATTCCTATGGTGAGATGCCTCACGTATCGCAGCAGAAAACGCATGAAATCAGATCAAAGGTACAATAGAGAATTGCAGATATAAATAGCGAGAGTCTCTTTCAATGAGTCCATATACAGATCCAAATAGGTATTCTACAGCTTCAGAACTCTAACTATATTATAAAGTCATATTAAAGAATTCTAAAATAGGTCAAATACTATGGATCGTTTGGCATAGAGAGGTCTCTCACACAGATATATCATCATATGACTTACATTAAATAATTTTGAAGAGCTTATGCATACATTTTGTACAGATAATCCATAGAGAATGACGCTCAAGTAGTTCTAATTGCAGTTATTTCCAATGAGCTTTCGTCATGCATCCATGTGTGCCTAATGTTGTTTTCAGATCTTATAGGCCTATTTCCCCAGATGGAAGGCCATCTCCTCCCCACTATTCAGACCTTTAGGGTGTTTAGTTGTAAGGTCTATAATATAACGAGATTCAAGTCTCCTCAATCTACGTAGGCGGTCACCACCACGTATATTGGGGGGTACAACATCTAGGCCAAAATATTGGAGCTTGCTCCGATCTCTATTGTGGGCCTCTGCAAAGTGGCGAGCCACCGGATAAGCCTGGTCCACTTTGTCGATGGCTCTCATATGCTCGAGTATTCTGAGCTTGATCTCCTTGATCGTGCTCCCAATATAGCGTAGGCCACATGGACACTGAAGGCAATAGACAGCATATTGCGTGCTGCAGGTGATGAATTTATTAATATATATTTTCTTGCCAGTCTCAGTTATAGTATAGGAAAGGACTCGTTTACTTCCTGCGCACGCTGTGCAGCGGCCGCAGGGGTAAAAGCCTCTTTGCTCCCTTAAGGTATTACTTCTCGGGGGCACTTTTTCGAGATGGCTGGTCACCAACATATCGCCTAATGATCTGGCCTTGCTAAAGGTTAGGAGTGGCTGGCTTGATAGGTCATCTTTAAGCACAGTGTCTGTTAGGAGAATATGCCAATTCTTCCTTAACATAGCTCTCAATGTTTCAGCTCCTGATGAATAGGGAGTTATGACTCTGAATTTGCCCTTATCATCACCTAGTGTTCTTTTACGGTTCCCATGGTCAGGGGGGTCTGTCTCTCTATTCTTCTGACTCTACTTAGTGTATTATTTAGTAGTTTCTCCCCATAGCCCCTGACCCTGAACCGGGATATACATTCCGAAGCAGCCGCTTCGAAATCAGATGTTTTTGAACAGTTCCTACGAAGCCTCAACAGTTCCCCATAGGGGATACTGTTAATCAGTTGGGGAGGGTGGCTGCTGCTGGCAAAGAGTGTTGAGTTGCCAGCAGTTTCTTTTCTGAAAAGACTTGTGTGGAGATGTCCTTCTTCTACATAAATCTTGAGATCCAGATAGTCCGCTGCCACCGGACTTACTGTTCCCGAGAAATGTAGATTGATTTTATTCCTATTCAGGACATTGATGTATTCATGAGCTGTTTCCGGATCGCCTTTCCACACTAGGAAAAGGTCATCGATGTACCGATGCCAGCAGATGACCTTTCCTTCTTTCCCTCCTATTGTACAGCTCCTGGGTACCTGCTCCTCCCACCAGCCCACGAACAAGTTCGCGTAGCTGGGGGCAAAGCAGGTACCCATCGCCGCCCCAGACTTCTGAATATATAATTGATCCTCAAACAGAAAAATGTTGTGGGTCAGGCAAAATTCTACGAATTCGAGAATCATTATATTGTGTCTCGAAAAGCGTAGTTGACGTTGTTCTAATGCAAACTTTACAGCCTCTAGTCCATGATGGTGTTCAATGATTGTGTAGAGGCTGGTAATGTCTAATACCATCAATAAATATCCTTCTTCCCACACCAAGTTCTGTAATTTCATCAGAAAGTCTTTTGTGTCTCGCACATAAGAGTCCAAGGTAGATACCAAGGGAAACAGGGTATGGTCCACGAAGCGAGACATATTTTCTGTGAGGCTCCCAATAGAGGAAATAATTGGGCGGCCGGGTGGACAGTCACGATGTTTGTGCAATTTTGGGAGGTGGTAAAATGTAGGAGTCATGGGGCAGTTTGTACGTAAGAACAGGTGTTCGTCCCTGTTCAGCATGTGGCGGTCATACCACTTAGCAATAAGTGTATCATAATCTTTAATGCTTTGCTGGTAGATCTCATTAGTACATTTGTTGTAAAAATTTTCGTCCGAGAGCTGCCTTAAAGCTTCCTGTTTGTAGTTTTCACGTGTCATTAGAACCACATTCCCGCCCTTATCCGAGGGCTTCACAATTATATTCGTGTCTGTCATTAAAGTCTTCAGAGCTTGTCTTTGTGATTCCGTGATGTTGTGATATGAGTTATGGTGGTTGGCTTTGCGGTACTTTAATAGATCATCATTCATGGCTTCAGAAAACACATCTATGGCGTTCCAGGGAGATTGGGGAACAAAGGTGGACACTGGTTTGAATCCGCTTGTGTCTCTTTCTTGTTCTACACCTTGCATTTCAGCTCTTTGGGCTATATCTAGTTGTGCAAGGTCCTGTGTTCGTTCCAATTCTAGGTCACCCAGTGTTTCCACTGAGCGTAAATCCCTGACGCTAAGAGCGTCTGTTGCTGTTATCCTAGATCCTTGGCTCACTTTGTTTTGTAGATGTGGTCGCAATTTAAAATGTTTGTGTAATTTTAACTTGCGTGTGAAGCGGAACAAGTCTATTTTGGTCTGGGTGTATTCCAACTCATTGTTGGGGCAAAAGGTTAATCCGATTCTTAAGACTTGCTCTTCCTCAGTCGTGAGTTCCCTGGTGGTTAAGTTGACCACTGTTAGATTTAGTTTTTCTTCATTTCCGGTATTCATGGTTTGGGGGGTGTTTGTGATGTTATTCATTCTGATGGTGTTAATTGCAGATGGCACTATTTCTTGTTGGTGCGATTCCGTTTCGACCAGAGAGGTGGTCGTACTCCGCCTCTGCCTCTGCCTCTTGTTCCCCCCGCCTGCCCTTCTGGTTCTCCTTCTTTTTCTGCTTCTTGGGTTTTCGCATCCGGTGGTTTGTTTTTTCCACCCCGGAGCCAGGAGCTTTTTATTACTTCGTATTCCTCCTGAAAAGGGGTCTTCTTGCTTTTTTCTGCTGTCTTCAATCCTCTGTTAATTCTGCGTTCTTCCGGGTCTGATTGGTTACCTTCCGATTCATTTTCGGTTATGTCAGATTCAGATGTTACTTCCCCCATTTCATTTGTTGTTCCAGCACCTTCTTTTCTGCTTCTCTGGAGGGCCTTGCGTGGAGCGTCGAACTTTTTTGCATATGTGAGTACGCGTCCAGTGTGGTAATCATTTGCGTCTCTCTCGTATTTCTCCTGTTTTCGGAGTCTTATTTTGGCTTCATATTTTACTAGCCTAGCTTTCATCTGCTCTTTCATCTGTCCAATTGTTGTTATTAGGCTAGAATCCGTTTCGCTGTCCAATTCGTTGTTAATTGATGTGATATCTGCCAACGCCCGCTCTCTATCGCTCCATGCATATTTTACGAGTATTTTCAATGTGCCTTCGCAGTATTGAGCAGTGTGTTCGAACCAGTCTGTGAGCAGTTGCGGGTCTGGGTTCTCATAGGAGGGTACTGTATGGACCCTCAGTCCTCGTGGCACCCTCTCTTCTTCAATATAATTGGTGAGACTCGTTGCCTCCCACCACTTACGGATCTCCCTTTCATGGAGACGCTCTAATTTTGTCATAGTCATCAAAAGTGGATTACTGGGCGTTTCCACTGTTGGCTTGTCATGTGTGCCAGGCGTTCTTTCTAGCCTTTTAAACATGCCTTTTGCTGCTGCTTGTCGTTCTGCATCTGAAAACATGTCGGGTTATGCAAGTGTCCTGCACAGTGTTAAGTTTCTACTGTGTTTATCCTGGACTCGTGCATACAGGTAGTGCTTCCCCCCCCGCAGTCTTAGCGTGTTGGGTACTCCGCCCCTTTGTCGCCTGGCCAAACAATTCCAATGCTTACTGTCATGCAGTGATGGGGGTATACGATTTCAGACAGTATTAATGCTCACCGGAGACGTCTTCCTCGGGAGACACTTAGCACCTGCTTCGCGCACTCCTCCGTACTTTGTACTCAGGCTCGGATCCCCATATTGGATGAGGCGGTGCGCAGCCACGCACTTCAAAACGCTCCTTTTTCCCACGAAGCGGCTGCTCACTCGTCGGCGGGTGCTGTCGGCGGCTCGTGGACGCCGCCACACATGACGCTCCAAATCCTCCCAACCTCGTAGAAGAATACCACAGCACTCGAGGGTGGAGAGTTTCAACACGCTAGATTTTATTTAGCAAGGGGGTGCACACAGACGCGTTTCGGCGTTCTGCCTTCGTCAGTGTGTGATGCACTGTGTTTACTCCCGGCATGTTTTTAAACATCCTATGTTCACTCCCACATTCACTTAAGCATGGACATTGAAAGGGGATTCACACCATACATTCAATGGCAGCGGCCATCTTACAATGTTTGTTATAGATAACATTAATCCACAAAAAACAAAAGTTAATATAAAAGTTAAAGCCCACAGATGGGCAACAGCCATATTCTATGCATGGTATATATCATATAATAGCCCCAAATTGGACACAAAAGACATCCATATGTATATATTTATATATATTCACTGAAAAAAACATAGGTTTCAGGCCTTATATAGTTAGGAATTAGCATTTAAAAAACCTTTGAAATTGACTGAAAAACCATAGGTTTCAGGAGTTATATAGCTAGGAATTAGCTTTTAAAAAACCTTATATATTCACTAAAAAAACTATAAGTTTTAGTGGTGTTATAGTTAGCTGGACATTTTACTCATACAAAACCTTTGAAATTGATCCTATATAGTTAGTTGTACTAACTATATTTCGCGCACCCGCAATCCACTGCTGATGATGTCACATATTAGATCATTCATGACATGGTCAGTGACATCACTGATGACATCTCAAATGATATAATTTCGAAATATCAATAAAGATATACATATGTTGAAAAGTGAAAAGTAAACACGATATATAATGTATAAAGTAATACACTGCGTTTTAGTTCCCTGGGTAACCTAGAAAGGTGTGGGAGAGCCTGATTAACTGTCGGTAATCCTATTAGTGCATGTCTAGTACCTAAGTGTGCTTATTTACACAAAGTGACTCGGAGTTTGGGCAGCCGCCATGGACTCCAGTGCCCATATCTCTATCATGGGCGTGATTCACGGGATTCACTGAGCAACACACTCCTGTAAGAGGAAAATACGACAGTTAGTGCACATAAATTCACATGCCTATGTGAGCATAAAACATAGAAAAGAGTACATTATGTATTAACCAATCATGAAGGTTATTGCAGAGGGCAGTGTATGTCACCATGTGTCCTAGCGGTTTGCTAAATCAAATCTCAAGGCCTGCAGTAATGACGTTTTAAAACAAGGGGTGAATGAGTGGTGGTGTAGGAAAAAGGGGAGTGGGGGAAGGAGGGAGGTGAGTGCATCAGCAAGGCATAATTCAGTTACATGACATTGCAAATAACATAATCACAAGTGACTGTACAGTTCCTCATCTTTGTTCATGCCATACGGAAGTTTGGTACCAGCCAGGAGGATAAAGTGTGACAACAGCTTGCAGAATGAAGCAACACGATTTCTTCCTCTGGGGTTGGGGTTAACTGTGTCTAAACCAAAGAACTTGGCTTTGGTCCAGTCTGCTTCGTGTTCCCTTGCAAAGTGTCTAGCTGTGCTGTAGCTGTTGTCTCTATTCGTGATAGTGCGCCAGTGCTCTAGGATGCACTTTTTAACTGCAAAGGTGGTGGACCCTATGTACCAAAGGCCACATGGGTGCACAATGGCGTATACAACAAACTCTGTATTACACTTAATCAGTTGTGGTATCTTCCATTTGGTTTTGGTTCTCTCAAGGAGAATGTCGGTGACATTGCTACTGTGCTTACAGGCCTTGCAGTTTCCGCATTTGCAGAACCCTTTGGTTTGCTGCAGCCAGTTACTTTTGTTGGTATGGAAATTACTTTGTACCAAAATATCCCTGAGCGATGTATTTCTCTCATATGTGATGGATGGTGTGACTCCTATTGTGTTGCGCAAAATAGGGTCTTGCCTAAGGATATCCCATCTGTTCTTGAGGAAGTTACGGATCTGGTTTGACTGACTGCAGAATTTGGTGATAAATCTGGTTGGTTGTGTTTCATTGGTCTGCTATTTCCTGTTTTTGGTTCTACTCTCTTCCAGAATCTCCTCTCTACACTTGGTTTCTACTCTGGTTTCAGCTTGGTGTATGGCCCTTTTGCAGCATCCTCTGTCTTTAAATCTTAGTTTCATGTCCTGTTTTGTTTGTGTATAGGATTCTTCAGAGCTACAGTTGCGTTTGACTTTGAGAACTTCACTATGTGGGATACCCCACCTAAAGCTAGGAGGGTGCGCACTGGTCGAATGAAGAATGGAGTTTCTGCCATTTTTTTGCGGAAAAGATTGGTGCTTATTCTCCCTTTTTCTACAGTGAACCTCAAGTCTAGAACATCTACTGATGTTTGGCTGTAGTGTCTGGTGAATCTCAAGTTAAAATCATTACAATTTAAACAGTCAATGAACATATTCAAGTCACTTTCAGATCCTTTCTGTACAAAGAAGATGTCATCTATGTATCTTAGCCACTTCGCAACATTATATGCCCAATTTTCTGTTTGTTCATTCCAGAGCACCTGCTTCTCCCTCCAACCTACCATGAGGTTGGCGTGGCTGGGGGAGAAGCAAGTGCCCATGGAAGTGCCCTGTAGTTGTTTAAAATACGCATTTTCAAACATAAATACATTTTCTTTAAGACACATAGATATCATTTCAAGCAGCATGTTGGTATGCTGCAGGTATTCCACTTTAGGATTTCTCAGAAAGAACTGACATGCTTTCAAACCATCTGCATGTCGTATGCTCGTGTAGAGCGCATCTACATCTAAACATACCAGCCAATCCCCTACTCCCATTTTCATGTCTTTGGTTTTATGCTAGAAATGGGTTGTGTCACGTAAGATTGATTTCAGTTCTTTGACATAAGAGAACAGGAAGTGGTCTACAAATGTGCTGGTGTTTTCCATCAATCTGTTCTTTGAGTGTACTATGGGTTGTCCCGGTGGGTTTGTGTCGCTCTTATGAACCTTCGGTAGAAGGTATCGGGTAGGAGTGGATTTGGTGAGGAATTGTTTCTCATCCCTACTGAGGAGACCCTATTCATGCCAATTTTCCAGTTTCTCATGATATGTATTCTTAAGGGTGACCAGGTATTTCCTGTCTACTTTGCCATAACATGTCTTGTCATTAAGTTGGCGGTATGCCTCCTTCAGGTACATTTCTCGTGTCAGCAATACAATATTTCCCCCTTTATCCGAGGGTTTAATGACTATGTTGTGATCTTTCTGGAGTTTGTTAACTGCTTCCCACTGTCCCTTCGAGAGGTTGCTTTTATTGTTGTGTTTCCCTAAGAGAGAAAGAAGATCATGAGCTACTAGATCGCTGAATACGTCTATGTTGTCTCTGGGTAATACGGGTATGTACTTGGGTTTACCTCTGAAGTCAGTGAGTGGAGTTTGGCCCGTGTCTACCCCTAAGAGGTCTGAAATGTCTTTGGAGCTTGTGGGATCAATGGGGTCTAGGGAGATGTTGGGGATTGTGAGAGGTGTCTGCTGGGCAGATCAGTCACAGCTTGTAGTGCTGGAACATCTCTAATCGTTATACACATATTTTCATCATTTGTGCGGTTGGTGTGTGCCCCTGTGTTCCCTTTCCCAGATGCATGCAATTTACACAATTTAAGTTTGCGTTCAAACTTATAAAGATCAACTCTCACTTGTGCATACTCTAGGCCTTTGTCAGGACAGAAGGAGAAACCCAATTCTAGTACCCTTTTTTCTACATCAGACAAAACTCTGTTACTAAGATTCATTACGGTTAGTTTTTGTATGTTACTCTCCATTATTAGTTTCTTGCTTTCTGGCGTCTGGTTCCCATGCCAGTGGATCTTGTGTTGGTGGCACCTTGCGTTCCTTCTCCGGTTCTGTCAGCGCTTTCTTGCCTTTTTCCTTTCGGCCGGCGCGTGGTCGAGTGTTCATTCTCTTTCTGTATCAAGAGGTGTTCCCGGGAAAAAGACTGTTGTCCAGACTGCCCGATGATGTGCTGTCCACTGAATCTTGGTCTGAGCTTATGTCCTTGATGGACCCATCTTTGCTCAGTTCCTGCGTTTCCAGGGCTTTATCCTTCCTTTGTTCTGTTCTCACTTTGTCATACTTCTTGACCAAAGTTAATATGCGATCAGCCGCATAGTCTTCACGCAGAAATTTTCTTTGCTTTCTAGCCCCAGCGTCCTTTTCAAAAGCTTGCATTTTGTCCTCCACGGACTTGATTATTTTGCCGACTTCTTGTTGTTCCTTCTCTTGTTTGAGATCATCCAGGACCTGTATCTGTGTGAGCAACAATTTCTGCTCCTCCCATGCATTGGTAATCAGTATTTCCAACATGCGCTTTGAACATGCGGTGGTATTTTCCACCCAGTACTGCAGCACTTTGGGCTTCTGTTTTGCTAGTGTGGGGGTGATGAAGATACGGAGGCCTCTCGGGATTCAGTTGACTTCAAGGTAATTCTGCAAGGAGGTGGCCTCCCACCACCTACTCATTTCTCTGCGCCGCAGGCGATCCAGAGTGTTCCCCTTCTGGCGTAAACTAGATGCAGTTACTGTGACTTCCGTGCACCCTAATGTATGAGAATCTCGTTGTGCCCTCGTAATATATATATATATATTACCTACTGGCGGTCGCCAGTAGGTATATATAGTTAGGATTTTTTCCCTATGGGATTTTTGAAAATTCTATGTCTAATAACTTTGGCGTTTGTGGACGGAATTGGCTGAAATTTTCAGCAAAATGGAACATTTTGTTTCTGAGCAGCCACTGGAAATTTGGGGGGAGTTGGTCCAGGGGGGGCCGAGAAAAAAGGGGGGTCCCAAAACGTGTTTTTAACATTGAGTTTTCCATAGGGCGGTTAGCCTCATTTTTAGCCCGAACGGCTGAATGGATTTGCACGAAACTTGGCAAATTTGTAGGGACTGGTAGCCCGATGTGCCTTTTGTAGGTCTCAATATATGTGCTCCAGTGGATTTTGAGAAATTAACGTTCAAAAAAAGATATATATCTAGAGCCGCGCCTGGAGCGCTCCCACGTACGCGTACAGGGGAGCGCTCCAGGCGCGCCACGCGATCTGCGCACGGCAAGCTGATTGGTTCTCGGGTGTCTATAAACATTCGAAACAGTCCGCAGCGGCCGCCATCTTGTGTCTCGGTAGGATTGAGACACAAGAGGTGGCAAAAATCAAAGGGGGAAATGAGCAAGAGGGGGCAGGGTACACACCCCCTGACCCCCTAGGTTACATGTGGGGGCCATAAAAGGCTCCCGCGGGTGAAAAAAAAAATAAAAAAAAATTCGATTTTCGCGGGGGTGAGCGCCCGGTACGCGCACCGGGGAGCGTACGGGGGAGCGTACCATGGAGATTAAAAATGACAGACTTTAAAAAAAATAAAGCTTCTTTTTAAAAATTGGAGGTAGTTCTGAAAAGAACTTTTTTTTTCATTTTGTTGTTTTATATATATTTTTTTTTGTTTTTTTTGTTTTATATTTTTTTAGACTTTTTAAAACAATTTTATATTTTTTTTGTATTTTTTTCAAGGGAAAAACAAAAACAAGGATTCCAAAACTGCTCAACAGGAGCAAAAAAAATTGAAAATTTAGGGACTGGAAGAGCAGCGGTGTTGCTGTTTCTTTAGGGCAATCAGTTCAACACTCTGCTCCCCATAGCAGAGCAGTTCGTCACACTCTGCGCACAAAAATTTGATGCCCGCAAACACCGGCTGAATGTTAGGGATCATTCTTCCACGGGGTGGTCCCGAAGGTGTTGCTCCACCAGTGGAGGTGCTGCCGCCATCTGTTGGTACATTCCGTGCCAGCTCTCTGACACTCTCCCTGGCAAAGTTGTTAGGGTGTCTTCTTTTGACATGCCGGATCAAATTGGCATTGCCAAAACTATATTTTTTCAGAGGATTGCCTCTGGATAAACTACTCCCACATATTTTGCATGTTACTTTGGGAGCGTTCACTTTTTTCTGTCCTTCTGGGATGTCGTAAAATTTCCAAATGAAATGGGTTTTTTTCTTTTGCTGAGGAGGGTCCTCATCCAAAAATCCCTCTGAATCACTGCTGGATGACTCTCTTGCAGCCATTGCTGGAGATCAGAAAAGTAGGAGATAGAGTAGACACAACAGCTCTTGCTCTCTCCAAGTACAAAGCAATAGTGAGAGAAATGGGTGGGTTTCACACAATTTGGAAAAAAAAAGTTCTGAACCAATGAAAAGTGTTATTTTAAAGTCACATGGTTTGACGCGCTTACGCTACGCGCCCGGGGCGCGTCCCGGGCGTGTATCGTAAGCGCATCGGGGCGCTTACGTTGCGCGATCGTATGCGCTTCCGGGTGCGCTTACGCGGTGCGTCATAAGACGCATCTCGCGGCTACGCGATACGTGTCTTATGACGCAAGGCGTGGCGGCTACGCGATACGTCACGATGTTGTTTTCGTTCTCGACAATAGCGCTTCCGGGACGCGCATTAGTACGCGCCTCGGGGCGCGCCGCCAGATTGCGCTTACCCGTGCGTTCACCTGTCCGCGCCCCGGGAGCGCACTAAAAATAATATTAAAAAAAAAATAAAAAAATTATAAAATATAAAATTAGATTTAAAATGTATTATTTTTATAAAGATTTGCTATTAAAAAACCTATGAAATTCACTGAAAAAACCATAGGTTATAGACCATATATAGTTAGGAATTAGCATTTACAAAACCTTGAAAATTCACTGAAAAAACCATAGGTTATAGACCATATATAGTTAGGAATTAGCATTTAAAAAACCTTATTTTACTCACACAAAACCATTGAAATTCCATATATAGTTAGTTGCAGTAACTATATATCGCGCACCCGCAATCCACTGCTGATCATGTCACATATTACATCATTCATGACATGGTCAGTGACATCACTGATGACATCACTGATGACATCTCAAATGACATCACTGATGACATCACTGATGACATCTCAAATGACATCAGTGATGACATCATGACACACCAATACCAGTTACTACATACGCACTCACTGATTCCTACGTCTACACACACATTCACTCATTCACCCATACAATCACTCATAAATACAGTCACTCATTATTACAACACTATCATATGCACTCATACACCTAGTCAGTCCTGTGAAGAATCAATCACACTTCGATTTCCTCATCTATACAGTTAAACACAGAACACCATACTTTTCACACATAAACTAACACATACTTACTCTCTTATACAATCACTGATACAAGTACACATTGATATGCACAGTCACACACCTCCCAGCCAGCCACACACACACTCAGTCTTCCATACATCCACTCATTCTTCAATATGTAAAACATATTTAAACTTTACAAAAACACACAGACACTAGATGATGTCATCAGTGATGTCACTGACCATGTCATGAATGATGTAATATGTGACATGATCAGCAGTGGATTGCGGGTGCGCGATATATAGTTACTGCAACTAACTATATATGGAATTTCAATGGTTTTGTGTGAGTAAAATAAGGTTTTTTAAATGCTAATTCCTAACTATATATGGTCTATAACCTATGGTTTTTTCAGTGAATATATATATATACGTGTTCAAACAATTCACCGTGAAGTGGCGTCCTTAAGCCCGGAGGCACTTTTGGGACATGTGGCGGCCTCGGCCACGGAGGATGCACCACCTGTTGGAAATATGACCCAGGACTGCACAGTTGTAACCTTACAGTCTGTGAACAGCACGGCGAGATCCTAATTGTAAACCAGACATCATGCCCAAGGCCCACTGGAGGGCTGCTAAATTTGAAAGTGAAAAACAAAGCAATACTTGTTGGCAAATATACGGACCCCACCAAAGGGTTTGAAATTATCACTACAACTACTGGCATGCCCCTCACTGGAGAGTGCATGAACGTTTGCTGCTGTTAGAATTAAAAACCCTCATAATTTCAGCACAGTTCCTCCAATCATTTAGACAGTAGGTCACTAAAGTCTACAATGTCCTGAGCAAAGAAAATGTCACCACTGTCCCCAAATGACAGTGCAGGTAGGGGACCCATGCAAGTTGTACTAATTAGTGCTGAGGAAACCATAAACCAGGAAAGCCGATAAGGTGGATAGCTTATAGAAATTCCAAATGCCTCACCAGTTTCTACAAATGAAAAGAGTACGCTCACAGGTCAGTTTTTAACCTGTCTCGGACTCTGACCCAGAAACACAAAGCTGCATGTGCACCAGAAAACTGTGCATCAGAAAACTGGACATCGCCGCTGGTGCTAACGCTCCCCTTCGCAGCTCCTCAAATGCTGACATAGATGACATCAGATGAATGTCCTGTCTTTGTGGGATTCCTGCTTTGGCCTTGTTATGATTATCAAGTTGCAGCACACGTACTATAGAAGGACTCCGGATGGTTCCAGTCACGTACGTGCTGCCAAACGTCATGATACCAAGGAAAACCAGAGCTCAAGGAACTAACTGGGTCACACTAGAACAAAGATCGATGAGAGCGAGCAAAACCCGTTGAGGTGAGTGCCTACCTGTTAAAAATGTCATCGCACAACGATCAATCACTAAACATAATTAATATTACAGCCAAAGATTGAATAAAAACAAAAGTCACCTGAAGGGCTATCACTGTCTAAATCTATGACTCTTTGACAGTGCGCAAACCCACGGTAAAAGGCTGATTAGTGGAACAGTAATGTCACACTCACAAGTGTAATGATGTAAGGGCACTAGGCCCTCATGCTGCTAAATGAGGTGACACAGGACACAGTAATGGGGTGGTTAAACTGGCCCTGAGCACGTGTGCTCAGGCCTCTTTATTCAGCAGGGTCATCTGACTGATAACGCCTGTGGTGGGTGGGTGTTCAGTGTGTGACCAGCATACTGAAACACTAGAACGTATCTCTACGATACTTCATCCCTCGCAAACTTTACTGAAGGTCCAAACAAAATGAAGTCCGAACCTGTGGGAGAAAAATACAAAATTGCATAACAATCATAACTCGATTTGGACGACTTCCACATAGTCTCTTCACTGCTGGTCATCTGCCGGCGAGGGTGTCCTTGCAGCCGGGACCATTAGTTCTCCTTGGCACAATGTTCTGGTGCACTCAGGACGTGAGCCTTGTGTACTTGCGCCGTGGAAGTATGCTCTCCAGTTCCTTTCTTCCGACACCGCAGTTGGTGAAAAGGTGCAGATGGAATGATGGTGGATCATTGATGTTCTGCCGTCCACTGTATACTCCTGGTTGAGATGTTTTCTCCAACTGGTGGCTGTCTCTCACAGGGTCTGCAGTTGCAGGGTATTACTTTCACCGATACCCCTCTCTCGTGGGTGTCCCCTCTCACTGGACGACCAGGAGGCCCTTTGCTGCCAAGCTTCCACTGGACCGGCGGGCTGCCTCCTTGTCGCTCCAAGCGCATTGGAGGAGTCGCTACGGGTCCCTTCTCCGTGTCCGAAGCTCCACCTGAAAAGGGTGTTGTTGGCACTTTGTTCTGTCGCGTGCTACCGTTGTTCTCCCTGGACCTTCAGAGCAAGCTTCAAATGTCCATCTCGCGTTCCGGGATCCGCTGCCACAGGTGTCCCTGAGGCCTCTGCCCTGGGAAATCCACGGTTTTGTGTCAGCTCCATCCCAAAGGTAGTTGTTACCAACGGACCGGCCTGTTCACCTCTGTCGTTCCTGGGTGATCTTCGGATTGCACGTAGATGTGTACTCCCAGTGGTGCTGATGTCTTCCAGGTGCTGTGTTCTGATGTCCGAGCATCGTTTCCCTTTCCCCATCGGGTGCTCTCCTTCTGGTGTCTGTTGTGGTGTTCCGTCACGCACACTTCTGTGCTCTTCCCCTTTCCTCTTTGGGTGTTCTCCTTCTGGTGTGTGTTGTGTCAGGCTGTCATGCACACCTGTTTGCTCTTCTCCTTTCCTCTCTTCTTCCTTCGTCATGGCCTCTTGCCACTCAGGATTGGTTCTCTCATCCTTTCTTCCCATCCTTTCTTCGCGACGCGGTCTGGTCTTCTATCTGGTTGGTCTTCTCTCACCGGGCATCACCGTGTACCGTGCACTCTACCCGGGTCTCCCTGGTCTTGTCCTCCCCTAGGATACAATCTTCATATCCATCTGTGACTGAACCTGTCGTCGCGACCTTCTTTCGCTTGTTTCTATATTACCTTTTGTTGGTTCCGTTAGACTTGGCTTCAGTCGTCTTCCTGGACATCTCCTCCATTTTCCTCTTTTAGAGATGTCTTCTCTGTTCTTTTTGTCAGATGTCTTTGTCTGGTCTCTTCGCTCGCTGACTTTTTGCAGGTCAGCATCCTCCTTGCGACCAACGGGGTGGTCAGCTTCTTTCTCCTTGCAACCAACGGGGTGGTCGGCTTCCTCCTTCTTGCGACCAGCGGGGTGGTCGGCTTCTTCTGTCCTGCAACCAAAGGGGTGGTCGGCTTCATCCTCCTTGCTACTAACGGGTTGATCAGCTTCTTGGTGCGACCATCTGGTTGATCGGCTTCTTGGTGCGACAATCTGGTTGATCGGCTTCTTCTTCTTGTGCAACCAACTGGGTGGTCGGCTTCTTCCTCCATGCTCCCAGACTGGGCTTCATCCGATGTGTCTTCATTCTTCTGGTTGTCTGCGCAACCACTCCTTCTTTTCCATTGCAGTTCACTTCCTTTGGCATGCTTCCAGAGGCACTCCAGTTGCTTCAGTGACTTGCTGCTTTGGGCTACTGTCTTGGCTTCTGCCCAGTTTCGGGGTCGTGCTTTACCGTCGTTTGCACTGCTGCGCATTTGCTTCATGCACCTTCGCATTTTCCCGTTGCCGAGTTCTGAAGCCACCGTCGGTCCGTGTGGTGGTGTTCCTGTCTTCGCCATCCTGCAGCAGCGATGGCCTGTGGCCATGAGGCATCGCTGCACTCTCTCCCGGCGTGGCTTAAGTGCGTCTGGAGGGTTACGTCACCGCTCCGTCGACCTCCTCCTGGTCACTCCCTTTTGCGCCTTGATAGCTTCGCTTGGTGTTTGCTTCCTTGTGCGCACTTGCTGCGCGTTCTCCTGAGTGTCTTGTGTGGAATTGCTGCACTCCTGGCGCGTTCTTGCGCCGTCCCATTTTCCTTAAAGGCAGTGTAGCGATTTGGGGCCCCTCGGGGGTGGCAGTGTTCTTGCACCCTCTTCATACGCTCGCTGTTGCCTTTCTTTTCTTTTCCCTGGTGATCGGTGTCCTTCAATCACGGGCTGCGGCCAGTCAGTCCTGTGCTGCTGCTGGTATTTCGTTCTTTTAGACAGCCTGGCACTGCCTCACTTTTGTACCTCTGTGTTGCTGCACTTTCTTTCTCAGCGTGGGTGCAGTACTGCATTGCTTTAGTCAGGTCTACTTTTACTGTCCTCGGCTTCCCACAATGTTGCGGGCTTCGTGTTTACTGCCTCCGTGGAAGAGAACATTCACCGATGGCTGCTGCTCACAACCTCTTACCAGGACCTCCCTGGCTGTGGAATAATCCTTCTTGCGGTGGTGAGTATCTGTGTGCTTTGGCTGCTTCTAGGCCATTCCGCCTGCCATGGTGAGTTTATTCTCTAGTCTCCAATGTTTTTGGGCAGTCTAATTTACTGTGCAGGCAGGAGGGCTGGCTCCATTATACGTTGGTCATGCACTGCCCCTTCGCACCTTGCAGGCCTCTCCTCACTGCCGCTTTCACCTTGCGGCTTCTTGCTTACTTTGGATGACTCCCGGTGCAGCTCGCACTCGCAGTGATGGCAGACTATTTACCTTCCTGGCTGCGCACTGCCTCTTCTTGAACCCGGCCCATGGCAGCTGACCATCTTGCCTTTCGGGCTGCGTGGGGGGGCCTTGTGTTGCTGCGAGTGGGCTGCGCTCAAGCAAGGGCTCATCACACACCCCTTGACTATTAGGGCATCTCGTGCTTCGCTGTGGGGCACAGCAGGCTGCTGTAGGGCACGCCATGAGTTCCCCTCCCCTTTCAGACGCGGCTGACGGGCATGTACTGTTAACAATTCATGCCCTCGCAGCAGACCTCGTCTCTCTCGGCTGCGCAGGGGGGGGCGCACGTGATTTCATTGTCCTGCAGGCATTTCAGGAGCGGGGTGGGCTCCCGATCTCCTCACCTTCTCTCAGTGGCACTACACACGCATCGCGGGCCTCTTCGCCTGCTATGTCAGAGTCAGCGGCTCGTTTGACGTGGGGTGGGCACCCGCTCAGCTTCCTTCACACCCCCACGCCCAGTGCTTGGTCGCTGGGGGGGTGCAGTCACTTGAGGAGCGGGGATACTTCGCCTCCACCACGGCCACACCACACTCACCGGGCTTACTGCCTGTCTGGCAAGTTGTCGCGGCCGATGCGGGTGGGCTCCGATCGGTTCGCATTCCTCGCGGTGGGGGTCACTGTCTTGCGGCCGATGCGGGTAGGCTCTGGTCGGTCCGCTCCTCGCTCCGGGGCACTCCCTCGACAGGGCATTTACAGTGGGCTCAGGAGGTTCGGGGTAGGCTCCCGGTCACCTCCTCATCTGCATGCAGGCCTGGGGCTCAACACATGCCACGCGGGCCTCTCGGCAGCCGGCGCCGGTCATGGGGGGTGCCCTTGGGGCAGGCAGCTCCCTCCCCTTTTCTCCACGATGATGTTCAGCTGTGGCACGCTGGGCACAGCTCCGCTCATCGCCAATGTAATTTAGTAAAGGCGCTCGGCCCTCATGCTACTAAATGAGGTGACACAGAACATAGTAGTGGGGTGGTTAAACTGGCCCTGAGCACATGTGCTCAGGCCTCTTTATTCAGCAGGGTCATCTGAATGATGACGCCTGTGGTGGGTGGGTTTTCAGTGTGTGACCAGCCTACTGAAACACTAGAACGTATCTCTACGATATTACAACATGTACGTAGGCGTTATCTACGCAACTTCACAGTAGACTATGCAGCACTTGTTACTCTTGAAATTCCTTATTACTCGCAAGTGTACTAATTTCTTTAATGCAGACAGACTCCAATGCACTGTACGGTTGTGTAAATAGTTCAAGTATGCACTGTGAGGCGAACAGATGAAGAGGTCTATGGTGGGGCTCAGGGCTGCAGAACTATAAGATGCACTAGGTACGCTTGGTTTCATGAAAGGTTCTTTCAACTGTAGGTTCATTCGGATCCAGTTTCAAGAAGTCATTTGTTTCATTAAATCATTTCTCCATTCCTCTGCATAGAATAACATTGGTCTCTTCTTACTTTCAGATTGTAGTTTCATCAGATTTGTTTCCACAGTAGATTTGTTTTCATAGATTCTTCTTTCAGGACATTTCTCAGCTTTGTCTCATGTAGGTTCAGTTTTAGTTATTCCCTCTCTCAGTCCACTTGCATGTGTAGTTCTTCTTTAAAATCGTCTCCAAAATTATTTGTGGAAGAATTACATCACACAGTCCACTTAGGTATTAAGTAGATGTATTCAAGATAGATGTTTGGATGTAGAGCCCACAAGGAGCAGCCTTCATGCTGCTCAGCCCATCCTCCAACTGACTCTCTCACTCACCAACATTCCACAGCCACCTCACTCACTGACATTCGACCACCACAGTCACACTGGCTGAGCAGCAGGTATAACAGTGATAAAGATGCCGATATAGCCTTGGCGAGAGGAAAGAGAATATCAGCAAACGGCCCTAATATACGTTAGAAACAGAACCACTGTGGCCAAAAGATAGCACAGTTTTCACTGAAATATGACATTTATGTCGTTTGAGACTGCACAATAGGCATTGAAAGTAGAACTAGCGGCGGTAGTTTGATAGCGTCTTTCAGTCACAAATGAAAGTGTCACGACATCTGAACAGAATTGAAAGTATAGGTGACATTAAATTAGATGAAAAACTAATTAATTCAGCAACAGAAATACTTCAATGAAACAACTGAATGAATGATAGGGTTTTGAAAATCAATGCCAATGCACTGTAAAAAAAGAATGAGGGCCAAGAAGAGAGAATAAAATATACCCAGCCATAAATGTAGTTTATTTGGCGTGAAGTAAAAAGTGGGCACTGCAAGATAGTCCCCTGGAGTTACTTTGTGTCCTTCTCTACTTTCAAAATCCTCACAAGAAATATAGAAACATCTGTGAAAGGTCATGGGCTGATTCAAAACATGATGGACGGTCTATCCAGCCAAAGTCTGAAAGGGGCTTACCCAAACAGCAAATAGTTGAAGAGGGCTGCCCAAAACTTGCTTTTTAGAATGTCCGAATTTGCTTGTATTATGAGTTCTGTTGACATAAGCTCTCTGTAGCATGATCTAATGAGCAGTGACAAAGCAAATAGATGAGTCTTTGAAGTGCAAGAACCTAAATACTTCTTTCTATAAAGTTATTAACACATCAGTCCATTCACTAAGTTATTCACAATCCAAGAACTATCACTGTATCTCGGCACTCAAGTTTCTATTCATCCAACTAGTGTCTCATTCGTGTATTTTTTCACTCACCCTTCCATACTAGCACACACACAGACACACCAATTAATAAAGAGGTACTTTCAGTTTTCAGCTTTACAGCAAGTTTAAGAACCTGTTTCCATTTGTGTGTGACTACTAGTTCAAAAGTGATGCAACACTTCTTTTGGTAGCGTGTAAGTGCAAGTCTAATAGGGAGGGTTACATTACTATCAGTTGTGTAAGACTGCTACTCTGTAACTCTGTTCGGTGTAAGGGTGCTGTAAGTAGTGTGTGACTTATTTGTTTATGTTGGTTCCTTTATGAATGAATGAATGATATTTATTGTTGGTTACTGAAAACCATTACATAAAACCAGAAATACAAAGGTCATCACATTACAAAAGTTAAAATCAAGGAAATTAAAAAAATTCAGTTATATAGTTACTCCAAGAATGCAAAGAAGCCAGGAAAAAGGTTCATGGGCCGGCAAAAGACTCTGTGATCCGACCAGTAGATGTCATCAGCATTGCCCGTGCTTGGAAGATAAACTTCCCAAAGGCGGCCGTGTGCATTACCCTGGACAGGGTATAAAGGTGAAAAATCCCATCCTTTGCAGAGCGTGTCCCAGAGTGTCTAAGTAATGGCCTAAGATAAAGACTGCGGGGCAACCGAAGGGCAGGGCAACAGAAGAGAAGATGTGCCAATGACTCCCGTTTATAGCTGCAGAGCCTGCATTCCTGTGCTCCTGGGCTGGCCTTGCCACACGGGTAAAGATCTTTAAGGGGCAATGGGTGTAATCTATAAGCCAAGATCTTATGAAGGGCTGCACTTCCCACTGCCTGTGTGAGATGGTGTTTAGGGGTGTTCAGGGTGTGCGGGAAACACAGGGTCTCATGCAGATCTTTTCTTCTCCTCAGGGACTCCAGATCCAGTTCCCGTGACCGAGCACGCACTTGTTTTTTAATCGCGTTTTTGATGGCAGAGTACGTGACATATTCAGGATTCCAGGAGTCCATGGCAAGGTTGAGATGCACCTTAGCCACTTAAAAGGTGGCCGACCAAGGATTCCCTGACTCTCTGAAAATGCATTTCAGTACCGCCTTCAGTGTGTTCTCTTGTGCCGCCGTTGTTAGAAAATATTATTTGCTTAAGGCGGCCAGCTATTCCAGTTTTTGCTGGTTGAGTGAGAACTCCAGGCGAACGAGGGTGTTTCTGGTGCAGCTTGGGAGGTGGAAATGTCTCTTTTATGCCCTGCAGTGAATTTTTTCTAATTCATGACTCAGTTTACCCGGGAATGCCTGGAGGGCGTAGTTGAGTGCCGGCATGAGCTTGGCTTTAAGCACTCTGTTGATGGCCGTAGTAGACGGACTGTATAGGGAGGCTTGCAGCTTGCAGATGGCGTAGGTGATGGATTTACCTTTGGCTGGATTGACTTAAGATGGGCACTTGGAAGCCCCGACTCCTGAAAACAAATGCCCAAGTAGATGTAGCGCTGTGTACTTTCCAGCAAAAGATTACCTAGCCTCCATTTCAAAGATTTTTTCCTTGGGTGAAGCCCGAAAATAATTACCTTTGATTTAGTTCAATTAGCTACAAGCCTATTTTTGTCGTTGTATACGGCAAGTGCCGTCAGCGCCTTTTGCAGCCCCATTCTCGTGTGGTCCAAAAGGACCAGGTCATCAGCATATTGCATAAAGTATATTTTATGCCCGCCGATCTTTGGAGTGGCCAGGGCGGCGCCTGTCAAGGCCCTCTCCATGTCCGCTGTGTATAAGTTGAATAGTAATGGGGCTAGCACGCACCCTTGCTTTAGGCCTCTATCTGTGTAGATCTTAGCAGAAGCATGGTCCCTTGAGAGTTTGATACGCACCCAAGTTTTTTGATACAGGGACTGTATCGCTCTTAACAGCCCCGGATTGATGTTCCATTGGACCAGCTTATGCCACAGAATTGCGCGGTCGACCCCATCAAACGCCGCCGAGTAGTCAATAAAGCAGGCGAAGAGGGTAAGACTTTTGCCTATCTGTGCGCGATGCGCCAGGAAAGAGAGAGCAATGATGTTATCGACTGTGGCTGACCCAGGTCTAAATCCGGTTTGGCAGAATGGAAGAATGCCAGCTGCACTTGACCAGTCTGCGAGGTCCCTCAAGAAGGCGCTAGCATAAGCTTTACCCTCAATATCCAACAAGGCAATCAAGCGGTAATTGGCGGGTTCCGATTTTGGGCCTTTTTTGTGAATAGGCTGTAAAAGCGAGCCTCTCCACGAGTCTGGAACTTCCCCCCGGAGCCAACATTCGGAGTACAGATGGGTCAGGTTTTTTGACCAGAAGTCAATATTTGCCTTGAATAAGTGCCCAGGTAGCCCATTAGGGCCCGGTGCGGCGTTTTGTCTAATATTTTTTAAGATTTTGGAGACCAACGATTTTTCCGGTGGGGCCGTCATCTCGATGGTAGGATCATGGTAGTCTCCAGGAATGGGTGTTACATTTTGCATGTATGCGGGACCATCATTAGTGTATTAAGCATGGGCGGATTTTGCGGATCCACGATTCGCGGATTCAGCGGATTCACGGATCGTGGATCCGCAAAATCCGCGGATTCAGCGGATTTGCGGATTTGGGGGCGGGGCTTCCTCGAGCGTGTGGGCGGGGCCAAACGGACGGGGCTTCCACGCGAGCGCACATGCCTCTTGTGTGTCTAAAAGGTCAGAGACCGATCAGAGCAGCAGATTAAGAGACAGAAGCTCCTGGTCACAGGAACAGCACGGGGGTTGCGCTCGTATGCTGAATGAGTCACTGCATTTGCGCTTCAACTAGTTCCAGCGACCAAGTGTGTGTCACTATGCAATCGCGCCGAAGTGCGCAGGGGTCCCTTGAGTGAAATGTCCATCATAGTGGGTAAATGGCGGGAAGACGGTGCACACCTCGAGTGTGTGGGCGGGGCCAAACGGACGGGGCGTCCATGCGAGCATGCCTCTTGTGTGTATAAAAGGTCAGAGACCGATCAGAGCAGCAGATTAATTTTTGGGCTGATGAATGAGTCACTGAATTTAAGCTTCAACTAGGGCACATGCTTTATTGATATTTGCAAGTGTTTCCTGTTGAGGTTTATTTTTTTGTGCCAGGACCGTCGTGCCCGAATGAACCCTGCCCTTCATATTTATTCAAGAAGACACCACTGTTGAAATAATTTACGATGGCGCCGGCAAGCTGCCAGCGCCATCCTGCAAAAGTTACTTAATTAGCTTCAACAGGAAGCTCCAACTGCTAAAATAAAGCAGGCGCTCGAGCCCCTGCTGTATCTTATCTGTTAGAGCTTCCTGTTGAAGCTAATTAAGTAACTATTGCAGGATGGGCGCTGGCAGCTTGCCGGCGCCATCGTTAATTAGGCGCGCTTGAACTTTTGACCGCAAAATCCGCTCCGATCGCGGATTGCGGATTTTCGGCAAATCCGCGAGAGTTCGCGGATCGCGGATTTGCCGAAAATCCGCAAAATCCGCGATCGGAGCGGATTTTGCGCTCATGCTTATAGTGTATAATGCCTTGACATTATACACTAATGGACTGGTGCAAAAGAGCAAAACATAGTAGAATATACCTGAAAATAAATCCCAGTGGTTAAGATGATTAATTTATGTTGACTGATCCTTAACTTTCAATCTGTAATTTTTTTGCTACTCTATAAATTATGCGTTTGGCACTGCACTTCCAGAAGCACATCTTCAACACACACAAAAAACACAAAGAATCTTCTGTTGTGATGAAACAAGAAACAGATTATTTCTTGCTGACTTTTAACTACCCACCCCTTTAACGAGACTGCATGTGTGGAAATAATTGCAAAGCTAGGATGCAATCTGATGTACTCAAATGTGGGCAGTACGCACACAGTGTTGGAAAGTGGGTTATCATTATTAGTAAATATATATCTACCACTAGTAGTAAGACCACTAACACAATATAGGGCTCAGTATCGGGCTTAGAAAATTATTGCCATGCTTAACCCTCGGTAGCTTAGCTGCGAGTAGACAGGCTTAACTTCAAAGACAGGTATGTAAAGCATTTAAAAACAGCAATTCAGTAAGTAATTAAGACACCACACACAATAAAAATCCAACACCAATCTATAAAAATAGGAAATATGTTTATCTTTAAAATTATACAAGAATGAAAAAAATCCATTGTAGAGAACCAGAGTTATGATTTTTTTAAAGATTCAGTACAATATAGCACAAAGAAACCAATAGCACTTACTGGACATCTGGTCGCACTAGACCTGGACAAAGTCAAACTTTCAGGCCAACCGCAAAGGAGCCCTGTGCAGCTACCCCTCATGGTAGGTCTCGGTCAATGTTTTTGCCTTGGAATTAGAAACATTTCTGAGGCCCTATTATGCATAAGGCTTACTTTCCCTGTTTGCGCCCTGGTGGACCTTAAAACAGGTACCGTGGGTGAAAACAGAGAAAGTGCACCAAATTACTTAGAATGTTCTGCCCAAGGGCAGCTGCAAGTTTGAGCAGCCCTGGAGACAGCACATTCAAGTGAAATATGGAGCGTCTTTGAAGCAGCCGTTCTGTGTTTCACTTTGCAGACGGCAACCCTTTAGCACTTTTAAAGGGGATTAGAGATCTCCATTGCAGGTGGGTACATCCTTGGCCTAAAAAAGTATTTATCTACAAAATAATATTCTTGGCAGAAATGTTAGTTAACTTGAGGGAATTCTTAGAGTTGAAGTGCTTTGTCTGCGAAGACCTGAATTTTCTATAATAAAACAATCTTTTTACTGTATGGTGCGTCCCTTTTGAAAAGATCTCCCTGTGGTTCTAAGAACACTGCAGACTTTTACTCCATTTAAGTTACAATCAGTGGAACTGGTGATATGCAAGTTTAAATATTTCAGTGAAAACAGCAATAAAAAGCACAAATCGGCAACTGTGGTAATCTGGTCGCGACGGACCGGGACAAAGCTACAAGTACAGGCCGATCACGAATGAGCATGGGCCGGCTACAGGGACCCATTAGGCCATATGACCAAAGTACCTTAAATCCAGGTAGCTTCTTGTGTTGAGGATGAATTGTGCAGCAGAGGTGATGCACGGTTTGGATAATGTCTTGCTTGGAAATTAGTCAGCTTTGATGGACTGCAAGGGGCGAAGCGAAGAACTTGCATCTGGAAAGTCTTCCACAGCAGGCAATGCATTGGTACCAAGGGTAATGCCGCAACGATTAGGTGTTAATTCAATGGGAGTTGCGCTGCACTTCCTAGGAGATGTGCTGTTTCTGCAGGATCCAGAGATAGAGAAATGCCAGAAGCCAAGGTACACGAGTCAACATTTTTTTATGTATAGAAACATATTATATTTGTCTGTTTCCTACTAACGATGCCAATTCTAAGAATTGGACGAGGTGGGCTTACTCGGGTAATGTGACATGTTTCATCATAGGCCACTTCGTCCCACTCTGGTAGGATAGTGCCACCTTAGTGGACTCAACCTCAGATTGGGCTATCCAGAGGGAGTTCTTGGATATTCTTATCTTTTTCTGGATAACAAGTGTCAAACTGCTAACTAAAAATACCTTGGGGTATACCACAAAGTATCCTTTTATTACTGTGGTACCCTGGGTATAGATAAAAGACCATAAGGTAATGGCAGGGTATGGAGGCGGATATTATGAGCCTTGCCTACCCCTGGTTTAAACTGACATGTTTCTGCCCTTTGATTAAGTCCTAGCAGGTCTTGAGCAGTCATCAAGGATAGTAACTGACCCACTATCCTATCAAAAAATGATGGCAAGGGGGTGTTAGTAAACTGAGAGAGTACCTACCTCTCTGAGGTTAACCCCTTCGACACTCATGACGAGCTGGGCTCGTCATGGCGTAGCCTCCTCGCACGCTCATGACGAGCCCAGCTCGTCACGTAAAGTGCGATTTTAAAAAACCCAGCGTACGGGCGGAATTCCGCCCGCACGCATGCGGTTAAACATTGGATTTAGATAGCTCTACTTTGGTGGCTATTTGCCTTGTGGTCTGTTGAGCCGGGGCACCTCATGTAGTCACACATTCAGCAAGGAGTGATGTCCTCTTGGATCCTACCCACCACCCCTTAGCAGCAGCTGACTGATAGGCAATTAATGATGCAGGGCCACTAGCAGAATTTAGTTTACATGCCCTGGTTACACACAGTACCACCTTACTAGGGACTTACAGGTAAATTATAGGCCAATCAGTTGTAAGCCAGTTTTACCATGGTTTAGGGATAAAGCAAAAGCACTTTAGCACAAACTAGCAGTGGCAAAGTGCACAGAGTCGTAAAGCCAGCAAAACTCAAGTCAGAAAAACAGGAGGGCTTGAAGGCAAAAAGTTAGGAGAGAACCATACCAAGGATGCAAGATCTAACAGAGGTGAATGCATAATAATAGGTGTCAGTGAGGGCTGCAGTAGCGAGCACTGAAGCAGTAATATCTGAGGCAGCACCAAGATGCATTCAACTACAATTGTCAGACACCGTAGTGTGCTTGGCAAAGTACTCACATCCTGCCAACTGCAAATGTGTGACAGACATGTCAGCCTTGAGAGCTGTGCTTAATGTTCAAGTTATAATAACAGTGCTGGAATGATTAAAATCAATGTGTGTGTAGAGCACTCAAATTACCAGAAAATTAATCAATATGTGCATGAAACAAGAATGGAGCTACTTTGATTTTTAAATGTAAACATACATCTGTAAAATGCTGTGTGCTGCTCCAGAATGTAAGTACACTGCAGCCAATGCTTGAAAATTGCCACATTCAAACAAGCCAATGGCTGAAAAGGGCTGTGCACAACCCCCTTTCCGTATGTCTATGCCGGCAAATGTTATGCACTGCACATTGTATGAGCTTTGTGGTGGCAACTGATCTTTCCAGAGAACTACTGCTGTTTGTAGAGAGAACTACACAGGATTGCATGTTGTTCAAAAAGATGGAAGCAGTAGATGGTTATGTACTTTGATAACAGTACAGATCACTCTTTGGAATGGTGAACTATGTGAATCATTGAGACAATGGAACAACACATGTAAGGAATCAACAGGTTTGGAAAAATTCTAAACCGTATGGATAGAGAAAATAATTTGGCATGCATATTAATGGAACCCACACTTGATGCTACCTATAGGGAGACAATCCGGAATGGCTCCTGACAGTCGTGTGCAGCTCTCCACCACTTTCCAGACTTAGTTTTTATGCTTTAGCAATTCCTAAACAAGAGACATGTATTAAAATTGATAAGAAGATGTGATAGGAATTGAAATGGTGGGTCAGAGGACTCCTATAATACACTGATAAATTCCTATCAGGCGTATATTAAGGGGCCTTTAAGTCCAGGCATGGAACAGTTATGAGAACGTTTGCTAAGGTGTTGAGGGGCGTTTTCGTTAGGTACAAGGTGAATTTAGGAAATGTTGCCCTTCAAAAGGAGGTGTTACGTTCTCTAAGACCGACTTAGTTCTACTTCACCCTTTCCACCATTATTTATGGCTGCAATCGCTACACAATATGGACTAGCCATTAGGCTGCAAGCGAGTGTGTACAACTGTCACTTGAGTGGCAGTCTGGAAACACAAAGTCTACCAATTGGCTGTGTCACGTCCTTTCTCTGCTGCCAGATGTCTCACCATTGGAATTCTACAACTGGTAAAACATATGGAACTTAGCACTGTCTACATAAAGGTAAGAGGCTGCCATCACTAGATTCTCTGTGGCAGTGCGAATGTTGTTTTAAACACTATGTCCCAGATATATCAAGCCTTTTCCAGTTACAAATGGCCCAATTCACAGAATCAGGCCATTTGCGACCGGAAAAATGCATTTTGGTGTGTATCATTACCAAATTGCAATTCGGTAACGTTACAGAGTCACAATTTGGAATTGAGAATACATACCGATTCGGTATTAGGAAGGGGCATGTTTATGGCATCCCTTCCTAATACTGAATCCCAGTGGTATGTAAGAATATACTGGAACCAACATGCAATAGCTAAACATTTCAATTTTATTGCCTATTTCAAGTAGTTGGTAACCCATTCGTAAACAGTAAGGGATCCCCGAGGGACCCTTCCCCTTTGTAAGTAGTAGTAAAAACATTTTTTAAGAACAGGCAGTGGGCCCACAGACCAATGCCTACTCTTAAAAAATGCATTTTTAAATGCATCCCATTTTTCTGCAAGGAAAACGGGCTGCAAATATTTTGTTTTAAATGATTGCTTTCTTCAGAAGCAATTTCAATGATGGTGGTCTTCTGACCCCAGCAGGCCACCATCCCTGTGATTTTAGTAATTCCTAATAGGTTGCAAATTGTGACCTACCTCATTAATTATTCATGAGGTAGGCCGATTTGCGACTCATTAGGAACTGCTAAATGATGTTTCATACAATAAGAAGAGTGATTTCCTAATTTGCATTCACAGAGAATAGCAATTAGGTAATCGCATTTCTAATATTGATACATCTGGTCCCATGATCCTTATTTATATCTTAAATGGTATTTATATTTTAAGCTGGCACAGTTGGAAATAAGTGTGAGAAGACGCAACGTTGTTGGCTTAGCAATTTCTTCACCTTATTTGTCCTAAAATATACCATCAAGGTCACTAGTGCCAAAACCATGAAGTATAGGTCAACCTTTCATCCTTCTAAGGTTAATGAAATGAGCACCCATTGTAACTGTGTAATAACTTATTTTTACACGTGTGCATATATATTAAAATGTATATAAATATGAAGCACTTTGAGTAAAGTGTTATGAATAACATGTATTATTATTTTTAGTATTATTATTGTTGATGCTGTTAATAATATTACAATAATAATAATAATTTTAACCACGTTTTTAGAATATATTCTACCAACTGTGCTGTGTTTTGACTCTGAAACCATTTGTGCTCTTGCTACAGAGCTCGGTGATTATAATATATTCAAGTCAGGGATAATATGTATAACAATGTCCTCTTTTTTTTATTAAAAAAAATGGAAATAAAAATAACGTCTTAGTGATGATTCTGAACTCTATCCAAATGCATCCCCCATACTAGTCCTCTACCTTCTTTTCCAAGTCAAGTCAAGCGAGCTTTATTCGACGATTGTCATAAAAGCATACAGTACATATAAGTGTGTTTTCTAAGATAATAAATATACTTAAAAATCGAATAAAATAGAACTGGTAAAAACAAGATAAATACACTTAAAACAGTACATGTTACACAAGAATTGGATATGGCAATTTTGCATCCTTGATCAGAGTTGATTTGCTAATAATTTAATTCTAATGGACCATGCCCACCCGAGAAATTTTGCTGTGGCTACATACACATTCATGTTAGTGCAGGTACGGATTATTCTGAGTGCAACCAGTCCACTGTTGGCGCCCAATAGCCTGCACATTGGGCGCAGCCAGAACCGGCAAGGGGCCACGCATGCTGGGCATTCAAACAATAGATGTCCAATAGATTCAGAGAGCGACGGGCATCCTGGAAAAGAAGGCGTGTCCCCAGTGGACCATCTGCTGGTAAAAGGCCTTACAGGCAAACTCCCATTCGCAATTGGAAGTAAAGTTTACGGTCCAGGGGTTTCGTGATAGTGTCCCAGAAAGCTTCCAAATTTGGGCCCTCTTTAATGTCCAGAAACATAACGGTCAAGGAACAGGGATCTGTTTTCCTAAAGAGTTTAATGGCCAGAGACTTCCAGTAAAGGTTCTTGAGTACCTTCTTGGAGGGAAAACGTGCGTTCACTGGATCCTCCCACAGTTCTCTTAGGCCTAGTTCACATAGGACAACCTGGATATGCACCAGCCACTTGATTTTGTGGAAATTGCCACTGGTAATTATATCCAGCAGTCCCCGAGAGTAGGTAGATAGTGCTGGCGTGGTCCAGAACCGCCTCCAGTATAAAATTGGGCGAAAGGATGCTAAGATAGCTATTGGAGACAGTCCCAGGTCATAAAAAAAAAAGTCAAGGGGGTGCCGTAGGGGAATTTAATTAAACGCCTTAAAAATGAATTTTCAGACACCGTCATCCCCCTGAGGTTCTCATGCCCCCACATTTCAACTCCGTATAGAGCGGAGCTAACCACTTTACCCTTATAGACCGCTAGTACAGGGGCTATTGGTTTGGTGAGGGACCTCGAGTGTTCCAGACACATGGCACCAGTGAGCTTTCGGTGTTTCAAGGTGGCCAGCTCAATCTGCTGCTCCCAGCGTAATTCGTTCTGGATACACACACCTAGGTAACTAAATGCCTGGACCCTCTCCAAGGGGCGCTCATTCATGGTAACAGTACCTCTAAAAGCTTTAGGAGCATTAAAAGTCATAAACTTAGATTTAAGTACATTAACTTCATTAACTTCTAGGCCCCGATTGGTGCAGAATTCATCAAAAAGCATCCACGCCTTCTGTAACCCACTCGGGGTTTTTGCTACTATGAGACAATCGTCTGCGAACATTAAAATAGGAACTTTAGCTCCTGCGAGGATAGGGGCATCAACGCTGGAGTTAACTAGTATTGTGGCAACATCATTAATATAAAGGGAGAATAAAGTTGGGGCCAGAACACAGCCCTGCCGGACTCCAGATTCGACAGGGAATTGTGTTGTAACATTGCCGGGGCTTCCCAATCTTATCTGGGCATAATTTTGTTTATGGAGTTTTTTTACCAGTGAAAGAAGGGGCCCGGGTAAACCCATGTCTTTGAGAACGTTCCACAGAGTTGAGCGGGGAACCAGATCAAATGCCGCTCTCAAGTCTATGAAGACAACCCAGTATCACAGTCTTCCAGTACAGCATAGAAAAATGCAATACCTGATCGACTGTGCTGACGGATATTCTAAATCCTGCCTGTAGGTTGGACAAGATGTTATGGTCCCGTTCCCATACCAGTATTTTATCCAGGATCAGCCTGCCAAATATTTTTTTGGAGGTGTCAATCAGGCTGATCGTCCAGTAGTTTCCGGGCAGGGATTTATCCCCCTTTTTGAAGGCAGGTATAATTTCAGCCCCGAACCATGATTTCGGTATAGGAGCACCCTTAGCGATCATGTTTGACAAGAGGAGTATATAACAGCCCCAAGAATCCCTGTCCTGCAAGAATAGATCCGCGGTAATGCCATCAACACCTGGCGCTCTACCAGGGACAACCAGGTCTAGGGCACGTTCCACGTCTTTTAGTGTAAATGGATCATCCGTGAAGGGCAAGAAGGGGTTCTCCGGGGACAGAATTGGAACGTCACCCTTTGCTTAATAGGGCTCAAAATATAGTACCCATTTGTCTCGTGCAAAGGCTCTTGGGGCTGTAGTCCCCCCCTCTCAGCGGCCGCGACGTGGGATGGAGTAGCGTCGCTGGCAGCGGGGGGGGGGGACCTGGGCAGGAGCAGGAGCCCACAACAAGAGAACGGAGGAGCCGGTAAAGTCCTGGGCGTGTGGCAGGAGCCCGTAAAAAGCAGGCAGGTAGGCGAATGTCCGTCTACCTTCTTTTCACTCTTACCCTAACTTGGCCTTTTCTCTATTGTTGTATCCTCCTGGGCCTAACAATTGCAGGTTCCAGCAAATCAATTTAGTAGACATCTAACAAATCAAGCCTTGTTTAGATGCGTCCATGTAAGCCGTTTATTTGTCTTGTATAAACAATTGGACGCCTAAATCTTTTGCAGAGCCCTGCCATCTGTTCTTTAGGACTATGCAGCTCAGGGACTCTGCGTATTTCTGCTCCAGAATCCTATGACCTAGGCCAATGTGTTATGCTCCTTGCAGCGGCTGCCTGTTTTAAAGGGCTTAGGGCCTAAGCCCTCCACCTTTTTCCTAGCAGAAAGAGTACCTTTCAGGTCGAGCAAAGACTGGCTTGACAGCCACTCTTTATGGTATGGCCAGGCAGCCAGTTGCTGTAGATGCACTAAATGCCAAGATGAAGATTTCACAAACCAGATGGTGTGACATCGTATGCCTGGCAAAGTCTTCTGTGAGCCTTCCCTTCATGGCGAGGGGGAGCATCACTGATAGACGTGAACCTGGGGGTGACAGTTTTAAACTCTGTAGTGCCCAAGGCCGAGTATCCACAAATGATGCTTGTCACAGAGTGGGATGGGGTCTGCAGTCTTACTGACCCCAACTCACTCTGTGATATGAAAGAGACCGCCACCTCCTCTCATTAGCTGACCCATAACAAGGTCAGCCAATGAGAGGAGGCTGCAGTCCCAGTCCCCCAGGAACCACCAAGGCTTCTCTTTTGCCACCCAATAACACCACTGTGACCCGGTAAGTGTTATTTAAAGTTGGGTGTGTGAGTGCAAGTGTGTACCTATGAATGTATTTGTGCATGATGTGAATGAGTGTGTGTTTGCATGTGTTGGGTGCATTTGTGCATGTGTGAAGGAAAGAGTGTGTGTATGCCCACCCCATTTCTGCTTCACATTACAGGCCGCTACTGGTTCTTTGTTAATCTCACTGAGTCATTGTGCCATTAGGGTGCTCTGAGTGGACAACCAGCTTGGGTTTTAACTCTCATGAGTGGACCTCTTCACATAAGACAATTTTTGAGGTTGTGGCCTATCAGGGTGATCTCCCACAGTGGTCCCCACATGCTAAGTGTGGTATCAAGGTTGGTGGGTGGGTTTGAATACTCTGATGAGCTTAGGTGACATGGCCATGTTGCTTTATGTCTTGCTTGTTTTAATCCCAATCCATGTGAGTTGCTATATAATGTTTGGTTTACCGCCACTCAAACAGCACAAAATAGCCTATTCTGAACAGCAGCAGCCATGCTGGCCATAAAAATGGCACCACTTCTCTTATCTCAGTTCATTGGCTGACTACCGATATTACAATACCATTGGCTCAAATAAATATTTCTCAAGATTTGTTTTAAACACATCTGGAATAGCAGAGAAATGAAGCACTGCTTTGCTGGACTCCTATCTGGATGACTGGTTTCAGGAAAATTAAAGTAGTACCAGCTGTAACTGTGTAGCACCATATTTGTACATTTGTGCATATATGTTCACATACAAAAGTATTAGGAACTTTGAAAAAAATGACTGTAAAGATAACCCTTAATTACAATGGTTGACATCAACACCAACACCAGAAACCAATGACCAAAACCACCACAACAGCAAAAACTACCAACTACCAGTAACGATAATGATACAAGATGAACAAGGTAAAGAACAACTAAAAAGTCGATCAAAAAACAAATGTCGGACCAGTATGCAACGCTTAGTGGTTAAACCCACTATCAATATGCTAGCTGTCCAGTTTCCCTTTCTTTAAGAAGAAAATAAACACAACTTGACCCTTCAGTAGAGCTTGATTCTTTACGTACAGTGAAAGTTTTCTACAACAGAATGCCCCTTTGAGAGTAACAGTCGTGCTCTTGTGGAAAAGTAAAATTTGCCATGTTATATGTGCCTACGTTTTCCCCATTTTATGTCATATGTGCATGATCAATATGCATGTATTCCCCTCTGATCGATTAAAGACGCAATTACAGTTGTGTCCACCTCTAGTATGCCAGTTTCCAGTCTTCGTGAAAGCAACGAATATTAGGCCTATGTAAACCTACGTTGCCACATTTTACAGTGTGCACGTTAATTCAGAATAATGTCCCCGTTTCTAGGCCTCAAAAGGGCCCGGACTCAGATTCAGCTCCTGTCTCCTGAACCCTCTCCGAGGAGCGATACAGCCCCCACCTGTATCCCTGACCCTTAGCTTACTTTCATGCCTCGCAGTGCCCGGCTTGGCCTGGCTCTGCCTCCCAGTCTGCCAAGAGTATGTTATGTTTCTAGTTATCAGTCCAGCCCTCCTTCTCTGCATTCCTAAGCTACTGAATCGCATCAATAGTTTCCGTCATGGTCTAGCCTTTATGTCTCCATATAAGAGAAATACTGTATTAATATACATAAAATATTCCTCGCACAAGCATTACATGTAGAATAATGCATGCACCAGTCTTAGTGTCTGTTAGCCTTTGCCCTGATAACTTTTGGATTCTATCAACATGTACTCTAAACAACAGATACTAGATATGCCTGGGTACATGTCGCTCTGACCCTCCAGACTTTCGTCTCCTCTTCTAGTGCAGAAGTCATAGCCCCCAGTTCTCCCTGGTAACACGTCATTGCCAGTTTGCGCGCACCACTAGGTTAAAGGTCCCAGCTGCTCAGGTAGCCCCCTCCATGTTTCCACCCCGTTTATGACATATTCTGTTACGTTTGCATCACATGTCTATGTATACGCCCTGTACACACCTCTTGTTACACCCACTTTATGCCTTATCTTTCGCGACTGTTACAAACTCCGCCTACTGCTACGCCTACTGTATTGAATGCAATGTAATTGTTTAACTATAAATATTGTGCACTGTTTATTAAGCTAACCAATTCCCAGATCCTGCCCCCGGCAGCTGCCATCCCCTTCCCATGCAGGCTGTCCTGTTCCTGTCCTTTTATGCCTGATTAAAGCCTGTACACTCTAGCTACCTCGTATCTTGACTCTTATTTATTGAGCTATCTGTTTGTATGAGCATCCCGAAAAATAGAACCGGTAATTAATTATTTATTTACCACATAATGGCGCCCGAATAGGGACTTGCCCTTTCCCCACGCGCCGGAGAAGCCACGCAGGCCCCCTGATCCTCTGCAGCCGTGACGGAACCATACCGTGCACGTGCAGATATTTCTGCTTCAAGTATCCCTCAGGCCCACGGAGGAGACGGAGGTTGCGGTCCAGCATCCAGACGAGGCGGTGGAGGAACGCGGCGAGTCCCGACCAGAGCCCAAGCCGAGAGTCCAAGGTCCGAGGTATCCGGAGGCCCACCTGTAACTGAAGTCCGAAGTTCGTCCGTCCGTCGTCGTAGCAGTCCAGTCCAGTCCGAGGCCTTCCGTTCTTGCTGCCCGGTGAGTACCGTTGCTGGGGTAGTATCTAGACAGGGTCAAAGTAATTTGTCTCTGGTCCGTGGGTTTGGGTACACAGATCCAACACGAAGTGTCCACCTAGGTGGATGCGGGTCCTGACGTGTCTCTTTATGGGACCGGTAAGTTTCGTGCTGTTTTAGCAGTGCATCCAGTCATTCTAGTAAAGTTTCTGTTCCAGTAAGTTCTGTTCTCGAAAAATTCATGTGTTCTGTTTTCAGTATTTCAGGTAATATTCTGTCCAAACTGTTATTTTAAATGTTATTTCATGTGTTTTCAATGTCGTGGTATGAGTGATTTGTTTTCTTAAAGTTATAATTGTGTTTATCGTGTATTGTATTGTGTCCAGATTCCAGTCTTAGTTATGCCTCTGTTCTCGAAATTACGTCTGTTAAGAACTAGAAAAGGTCTGCTCGAAGAAGCAGTTTCTGTCCCGCCTAGGGACAGTCCAGGTCATTTTATGTATCATAAGCATGGCATAAGTGCCATATTATATCTAGACTTATGGGTGGAGTACACCAAGGAATTAGAAGAGAAATATAGATGGCCCGTATCAGGCACGTGGGATGCCGAGTGCATCATGCGAGTAGAAGAAGTATTATGGAAAAAGAAAGCCAGACAGTCCCAGAAAGATGCCATCGAGTTATGGCGCAAAGAATCTCATAAAAGAACCGAAAAAGAAATCAGAAAGTCAGAATTAAGTAGAGAATCCTCAGAAAGAGCCCAAGAAAGGGAATTGATCGAAATAGGTGAACGAGTTAAAGCCGAACAGTCAGACAGACAGAGAAATGCCCTTATTAAGGGTATGTATCCTCTTCTTGCCGAGGGCTTGCCAAAAGCTACCCCGGAAGCACCATGTAATTTTCCGCCGCCATTAGTTCAGATTAAGCTACGTCACAAACCGACCGCAGCTGATATTTTTCTCTCGTCCTATTTGGACGATACAGTCCCAGAATATGCAAATCCTGTTCCGCCAGCTCCTGTAAATAATGTAATTCCTGTTCCTCCAGCCACCGGGGCACCCGTTACAGCACCTGTTACGGTACCCCCGGTCCAACCTACAGTACAAGTACCCGCTACATCAGTCACTCTGCCAGCCCGTACGATACCCGTCAACGATTCTAGTTTAGGGGCCTCGGGAGGAAGTCCTCCTGGAACCCCGCCGCAACACAGACGTGTGACATTACTCGAGCTACGTGCCCGAGCGTTACAGCGGTCACCCAAAAATCAGTCAGTTGCAGATATCAAACGAGCTCTTACAGAATGCCGTTATGATCCAGTCCCAGGCGATGATAATATGGTTATATATTCATTGCGTGTAAGACGGGTGACCGAATATTTGGACACCCTACCGAATATGAAAGAATATCTAGACAGAATATATCGTTTCATCCGTACAGGGGATGATCCAGAAAGTATTGGCGAGGCCATGTCTCAAAGAAAAGTCGAGATCCAGCTCATGCTTTTAAAGTTTCTAATTAATTGTTTGATAAGAGAACAAGATTATCCGGATAAAGATCCGGAAGAAATGAAAGTCCTGACCAGGTGGAGTGACCATATAGCCGAGGGAAGACACAAGACACAGAACTGTATAGACAGTATGTACAAGAAGATCCGTAGGGAAATAATAAAGTTACACGAGCAACGTAAAGCAGCACAAGTGTCCGAGAAAGAAGACAACTCTTCTACTGAAGAGGTAGACGACGAGAATCCCACCAGAATAGCGTATGTAGGTAGAACTAGACTTCCCGACCGACATTCACGCCTAGAACACAAGAAAGTTTTTCACCTTCCAGCACTAGAACAAGAGAATCTTGAGCAAGTATTTCAAGCTACCGATCACATTCTGAAATCGCGAATCGGTTATAGTGAACTTAGTACCATGCATGAACAAGAACTAGCCCGATCAGCAGTCCGATGGACTACTGATTCTACCACTTTTCCAGATGAAATAGTGGCACAAATGTTTCTGAAACTGCCCCCAGCCGAGCAGCGACTGGTGGGTATGTATATGATCCAGCACCTCATTACACTGTATGAGGGACAACATTCTGATCCAGGTCCGTTACATGATGTTCTGAACGAGTTACTCTAGTATAGATGGAAAGGTTTAGGTACCGATTTAATTAGTGTCATTCTAGAACAGCGCCACAAATATAGAACGTTTCTGAATCCGCATTTTGTTCACGTCTCACCCCCAGAAAGTAAACCATTTTACATAGATAGACAGCATCCGTTACGAGAAGTACACCCAGTTAGGACAGCGGGTGGTGAAATGCAACGAGTATTTGTTTACACCCCTATCACCAAGATGGAACTCTTAGAGATGAAAAAGCTAATTCCCTGTCACGACAAAGATCCAGCAGGGTTCCATCGAGAATTAAAAGACATGCTCCGTATGGGAGAATACACGTATCCAGATATCATTAAAATGTTAAAGGTCCTGTTGCCCGCAGGGGTATATGAAAAACTCAAGGAAAAAGAATGGGAGGTGGGAGAAAAAAAGATTGATTGGACAGCTCTAGAAGCTGAAGATAATTCCCGAGTACCAGGTACCGGTCTTGGGGACAAATGTAAAGAATTGCCCGAGTTATTGATACAAGTCTTGCCAAGGTTACTAGCCACGAAAAAGGAAGATTGGGATGCAATCTCAGCTTGTAAACAGAAACAGGATGAAGACACTAGTGATTTTTATTCTAGATTTGAAAAATGTTTTATAATTAACAGTGGTTTGAAGACAGGTAGCGAGTCATACCCTCATCTTTTTGTTACTAAACTAGTCGAGAATTCAAGTCCACAAGTTAAAAATCGAGTTTTGAAAGTCGAAAGTACCTGGCAAGCTAATACCCCGTCACAAATGCTCCAGATGCTCCAGTATCACCAGAACAGAATCAGGGAAGAGCAAGAACACGAAAAGAGACGTATGAAAGATACGAAAATGAAAGTATTAGTTGCACAATCTGTTCCACAAGACAGTCAGAAGAGGGGTCCGAATCAAGCCAGTCATCCTGCAGCTCCCGTTAAAGGGACTTGCAATTATTGTAAACAGCCAGGTCATTTTATAAACGAGTGTGCAGTTCTGAAACACAACATAGCCACTGGTAAAACTAAAGAAAGACCACGTCCGCCTCGACCAGAACAAGTCTCACAGACTTCTCAGTCACCGCAGAATGCACAACAGCCAGTTCCAGCACCGCAGCCTATCGCTGCAACACAGCATGTTACACAGCAGATGTACCAGTATGCTCAGACAGAGTATCCAGAGTATCAACAGTATTCATGAAACAGCCTAGAGAGGGAGGTAGGCTTGCCTCTCATCGAGATACCTGTAGATCAAGAGGGTCCCTATGTACACAGTCAAGTATTAGGGAAAGACAGAAAGTTTCTGATTGATACAGGGGCAAGTAGGACTACTATCAGTCATGACGAGGTTCCAGGGGCTCCGCTCTCAGGCTCTAAAAATGTTTCCCTTGGATTTTCAGGAAAGCCTATTATTAACGAAATTTCAAAGCCAGTTTCCCTAGAAGTTGGTCCATTGTCCCGAACTACTGATTTGTTACTTACGAAGTCATGTCCAGAAAATCTGTTAGGCATTAAAACACTGAAGGAATTAGGTGCAGTAATTTGCTGCTCCCCAGAAGGAGTTCGATTGTTTTTGAGAGACTTTAAAGGTCACTATGTATTACGTGATTTTGATCCAAGGTTACTAAATGTTCCGCAGCATTTATGGGCACAAGGTCCAACTGATGTAGGATGTATGCACATCACACCCCATCGTGTGACTCTCAAGCAAGGTATAGTCTTGCCACAAATCAGACAATACAGATTGCCACCTGAGGCTGTAGCAGCCTTATCCAAAATTATTGACGAGCTCATTGCTCAAGGAGTGGTTGTAGAAACTGACTCCAATGTATGTAATTCTCCTATCATTCCAGTCATGAAACGTACTGATCCAAATGTACCTCCAGTATATCGATTAGTGATTGACCTTCGAGAACTTAATAAATGTATCATACCCCAGTATCCAGTAGTCCCAGATATTTCATCCCTATTGACAGCTATTGATTCTGAAGCTACATTTTTTACTGTAATAGACCTCAAGAATGCATTTTTCAGTGTCCCCATTCATCCAGACAGCCAGTACCTTTTCGGTTTTTGTTTAAATGGAAGGAGCTATAAATTCACACGAGCTCCTCAAGGTTTCACAGAAAGTCCTAGTATTTACAGTCAAGCACTTAAGAGACAACTAGACAATGTTCACATGCCAACTGACACTGCCCTGCTCCAGTATGTAGATGATCTACTGATCACAGCCCGTTCTGAACGTGACTGCGAGCGTGCGTCACTTACGGTTCTGTATTTCCTGGCCGAGCAGGGGCACAAGGTGTCCCCTTCGAAGCTTCAGTTCTGTGTCCAGCAAGTGATCTACTTAGGCCACTTACTGTCCAAGTGGGGTAGGCAGTTGACACCAGACCGTATCCAGTTGATAGCGAGTCTTCCACAGCCCAAGACACAGAAGGAGGTACATGCTTTTATTGGCCTCACTTCTTACTGCAGACAATGGATTCCTCAGTATGCATTTCTAGCAAAGCCACTGATACAGTTAACGACACAGGAGGCAGCCGTATCGACTGTCCTCCCTTGGACATCTGAACATACACTTAGTTTTAATGAATTGAAGAAAGCCTTATGCCAAGCACCTGTTCTAGCTACACCGAACTACAGTAAGTCTTTTACACTTTTTGTCACAGAACGTGATGGTACTGCATTATCTGTTCTCACACAAGATCAAGCAGGACAGTACAAGCCTTGTGCTTATTTTTCGAGCACATTAGATCCGGTAGCCCAGGCTCTGCCTGCGTGCCTCAAGTCAGTTGCAGCCACAGCTCTAGCTATCAGACAAAGTGATTCCATAGTATTAGGACACTCCTTGACAGTACAAGTTCCACACTCCGTGGAAGTTCTTTTAAACCGAACACAGACTCAGCACTTGACTATTGCACGTTTAACAGGTTATGAACTGACACTGTTTCAGCCACACATAGAAATCAGACGCTGCAACGTTCTAAATCCTGCTACACTGTTACCGTCAGTTACTTCAAATCCTGCCACACATGACTGTGTGGAAGTCATTAACACTATGACCAAGCCAAGACAAGACCTGACAGACATTGCATTACCTAATCCCGACCTGACACTTTATGTGGATGGTTCATGTATGAGAACTAATACAGGAGAACTAGTAGCCGCGTATGCAGTGACTACTGACACTGAAGTTATTGAAACACACCGTATTGACACCCTGTCTGCTCAAGCAGCAGAGCTAGTTGCTCTGACCCAAGCCTGCATACGTGCCAAGAACCTGAAAGTAAACATATATACAGATTCACGCTATGCATTCGGAGTTGTACACGACTTCGGAGTGCTCTGGCAGGAGAGAGGTTTCATGACTTCTCATGGAACCAAGATTCAGCATGGTCTCCTCATTCAAGCTCTGTTAGATGCAATACATTTACCGACAGCTATCGCTATCATGAAGTGCAAGGCACATACGAAAGTTACTGACATCATTTCCCAAGGTAACGATCTAGCAGATCGAACAGCCAAGCTTACAGCTCAGACTCCAGACATTCCAGTTAACACGGCACAGACATCCACTCCAGAACAGACTACTTGTATGACAGTTAAGGACCCTACACAAGATGTCATAGACATACAGTTACATGCTACTCCCGAAGAAATCAAGAAATGGTCCAAACAAGGAGGGGTCCAGACAGATCAGGGATGGGTGACGAAGGGAAAAGCCACATGGTTTCTCCCCGACTCTATGGTTCAAGTCATTATCAATACCGCACATAGTCCAGCACATCTAGGAGAAAAAGCCATGTTAGACAGTATACAGAACCTTTGGTTCAACAAGCACTTACGAGCTGCAGCCAAGCAGAAAGTCCGTACCTGTATGATATGTTGTCAATTCAATCCAGGTAAAAGTGTCCCGGTGGAACAAGGTGGATTCCAACCTCCTGACCACCCTTTTGAAGTCCTCCAGATGGATTATATTCAGATGGAGCGATGTCGAGGTTTCAAGTATGTCCTTGTAGTAGTATGCGCTTTGTCCAGGTGGACAGAAGCATATCCAGTTCCAGATTACACAGCCGCGACCACTGCCAAGCAGTTGGTTCGTGAATTCTTTCCCCGCTATGGACTCCCTAGGGTCGTGTATTCTGATAACGGCCAGCCATTCTCATCTGAACTTATGAAACAAGTTTCCCTTCTGTTAGGGTACCAGTGGAAGTTCCATTGTGTGCGCCATCCTGAAGCAGCCGGTCTTGTAGAGAGACATAATCAGACCCTGAAAATCCGTATTGCTAAGACATGTAAAGAGAAAGGTGTAGACTGGCTAGTTGCCCTGCCAGTTGCTTTATTCTTCATGCGAATGGTTGCACATTCCAGATCAGGTCTGTCCCCTTATGAGGTCGTATTCGGCCGCCCCCCAAATATGTGGGGTACACCTAGACCCCGCAGTATTACAGATGTTTCCAGTAATATGCTGACAGATTACCTAGCTTCCTTGATGTCTGCCCTACACTCTTGTCGTTCACAGGTTGCCGCTGCATTCCCAGACAATACTGAAGTGAAACCGCACGAGGTCATTCCAGGGGACCTTGTTCTCGTAAGGAACTTTGATCATTCAAGTCCGCTGGAGCCTCGTTGGAAGGAGCCGAGACTTGTCCTTCTGACCACCCGTACGGCCGTGAAGTTGGAAGGCCGCAAGGGTTGGGTCCATCTGTCGCATATCAAGAAATTTCATGGAGTCCGGAAAAAGACTTTTAATGACAATTCTAAAGACTGTTCCATTTCTAAGGACTGCCTAAAAATTGACTCTGAACTCAAGCCTCCCCTGTTAGAGGAAACTCCGCAGCAGGAGTATATTAAAAGAAACTCCGGTCTAGTAAAATAAGTCAGCCAGTTTAATTGTCTAAGTCCCTCTCGGGTGAAACGGTTAGACAGGTCCCTGACATGTATGAGATAGACCCCCATAGTGAGAGAGTTAGTCAAAACTCTATACGATGTATCGTCATTTTAAGTTTCTTATTGTTTCTAAGTTTGATGGTTACCTGCACAAGTTATGCATTACATTTATGTTTTCCAATTTCTCATGTAAATAAGTTTTCTAATGCTACAGTAGAGCACACATTTAGTGATCTGCCTCCTCACGAGCTATCCTATCGTCTTGCTATGAGAAATAATACATTTATAAGAATGTTACACTATTCACACCAGACCAGCAATGCTACTAATTGTTGGGTGTGTGGTCGACTCCCCCCTTTCCAGACACCGAAGGGAGTTCTGCCACTCTTTCCTTATCCGTTTTCACATAATGGTTCGTGTGGAGCATGGTCCACGTTAACGTCATCTTCAAATGATATGTCCCTTCTGAATAGAACATGTTTTCCAGACAAGCAAGGTCTTCCCCATAGAACAGGGTTAGATCTAGAAAATGAAGTATATGATTTAGGTAATTATTCTTCGAATTTTATGGTCCTGAATGTTCAGTCCGATACTACTCCAGACTTACCTACTATTTCAGTACTACCAGTCAAAGGCGAATTATGTGTCAGAAAGAATGGTTCCGCACATGTAGGACATAGTGATTGTACTACTATTGTCGAGTATAGTGACAGTGGGAAATCTATTTTCAAAGCTTCACGTCATTCTTATTTTGTTTGTGGTCAGACCGCATATGTTCGTCTGCCCCTCGATTGGGATGGAACATGTTACATTGCCTTCCTACTGCCACCAGTTTTTCTAGCCCCATCTGATTATCATAGAAACACACATCTAGTACACGTCAGACATAGAAGGGAGATCGAGTCACCGATTGTCGATCAAACTGAAACTACTCTAGAATAATATCAAGATTTCAATAAAGGTTTCTTCTTCTTTATAGGCCCTGTCCAGAATAGTAAGTTAATACGTAGGTTAACCAGAACCCTCGAAGCAGTAGTGAATGAGACTACTTCTGCTCTAGGTAACTTAACCGAAGAGCAATCTGCTATGAGATTTGTCGTGCTCCAAAATCGTCTCGTTCTTGACGTCATACTGGCCGATAGAGGAGGAGCATGTAGAGTCATCGGATCTAGTTGCTGCATTTTCATTCCTAATAACGCGCCGTCTGTTTATTCAGCTATAACCAGACTTCATAAAATTGCCCATCAGTTACACCAGAATCCAGGCACCTGGACATGGTCCGGTTGGCTCTGGGATATCATATCTGCCTGGGGATGGAAAGTATTGTCATTTCTAGGTATTGCAGTAATGATCATATTCAGTTGCTGCCTCTGTATACAATGTGGCCCTGCGATTTGCGGCATTTGTGCTACCTCTCGTATTCCTAGTCCTAAATGCCGTTCCAAGACAATTCGAGACGAGCAAATGATGCTATATGAAATGATAGATGGTATCATGAATATAGATGTTTCCTGATGGAAACGTAGGACACAAGGAGGGAATGTGGAAAAGTAAAATTTGCCATGTTATATGTGCCTACGTTTTCCCCATTTCATGTCATATGTGCATGATCAATATGCATGTATTCCCCTCTGATCGATTAAAGACGCAATTACAGTTGTGTCCACCTCTAGTATGCCAGTTTCCAGTCTTCGTGAAAGCAACGAATATTAGGCCTATGTAAACCTACGTTGCCACATTTTACAGTGTGCACGTTAATTCAGAATAATGTCCCCGTTTCTAGGCCTCAAAAGGGCCCGGACTCAGATTCAGCTCCTGTCTCCTGAACCCTCTCCGAGGAGCGATACAGCCCCCACCTGTATCCCTGACCCTTAGCTTACTTTCATGCCTCGTAGTGCCCGGCTCGGCCTGGCTCTGCCTCCCAGTCTGCCAAGAGTATGTTATGTTTCTAGTTATCAGTCCAGCCCTCCTTCTCTGCATTCCTAAGCTACTGAATCGCATCAATAGTTTCCGTCATGGTCTAGCCTTTATGTCTCCATGTAAGAGAAATACTGTATTAATATACATAAAATATTCCTCGCACAAGCATTACATGTAGAATAATGCATGCACCAGTCTTAGTGTCTGTTAGCCTTTGCCCTGATAACTTTTGGATTCTATCAACATGTACTCTAAACAACAGATACTAGATATGCCTGGGTACATGTCGCTCTGACCCTCCAGACTTTCGTCTCCTCTTCTAGTGCAGAAGTCATAGCCCCCTGTTCTCCCTGGTAACACGTCATTGCCAGTTTGCGCGCACCACTAGGTTAAAGGTCCCAGCTGCTCAGGTAGCCCCCTCCATGTTTCCACCCCGTTTATGACATATTCTGTTACGTTTGCATCACATGTCTATGTATACGCCCTGTACACACCTCTTGTTACACCCACTTTATGCCTTATCTTTCGCGACTGTTACAAACTCCGCCTACTGCTACGCCTACTGTATTGAATGCAATGTAATTGTTTAACTATAAATATTGTGCACTGTTTATTAAGCTAACCAATTCCCAGATCCTGCCCCCGGCAGCTGCCATCCCCTTCCCATGCAGGCTGTCCTGTTCCTGTCCTTTTATGCCTGATTAAAGCCTGTACACTCTAGCTACCTCGTATCTTGACTCTTATTTATTGAGCTATCTGTTTGTATGAGCATCCCGAAAAATAGAACCGGTAATTAATTATTTATTTACCACACTCTACTATTAGAAATGGTACAAAAGGGGGTGGTAATGGACGGAGCATCTGAACCAATCAAACACTCACACCCAGTCAAAAGATCCAGGTTTAATCCATCACCGTTCTTTAGCCCACTCTGCCACCCCAGTTCAGACATGGCTATATGCAAATCAGTCTGACCCTGTGCCTCATGGGAACAGTCCAGCCTAAACTGCCAAGCCATGCCTTCCCTGGACCGGAATCAAGCTTCCGAGGACCGGTTTCTGGCATTACAGCCGTCTTCAGCCCGGCTTGCTTGAATCCAGTGGCAACGTGAGCAAGGGACTCACGTCTGAGCATACCCCGCCACACTTATGGCGGCCAAAAGCAGTACAAAAGGGGGTGGTAATGGACGGAGCATCTGAACCAATCAAACACTCACACCCAGTCAAAAGATCTGGGTTTATCCATCACCGTTCTTTAGCCCACTCTGTCACCCCAGTTCAGACATGGCTATATGCAAATCAGTCTGACCCTGTGCCTCATGGGAACAGTCCAGCCCGAACTGCAAAGCCATGCCTTCCCTGGACCGGAAACAAGCTTCCGAGGACCGGTTTCTGGCATTACAGCCGTCTTCAGCCCGGCTTGCTTAAATCCAGTGGCAAAGTGAGCAAGGGACTCACGTCTGAGCATACCCCGCCACACTTATGGCGGCCAAAAGCGGTACAAAAGGGGATGGTAATGGACGGAGCATCTGAACCAATCAAACACTCACACCCAGTCAAAAGATCTGGGTTTAATCCATCACCATTTTCAGCCCACTCTGCCACCCCAGTTCAGACATGGCTATATGCAAATCAGTCTGACCCTGTGCCTCATGGGAACAGTCCAGCCCGAACTGCCAAGCCATGCCTTCCCTGGACCGGAAACAAGCTTCTGAGGACCGGTTTCTGACAATACAGCCGTCTTCAGCCCGGCTTGCTTGAATCCAGTGACAGAGTGAGCAAGGGACTCACGTCTGAGCATACCCCGCCACACTTATGGCAGCCAAAAGCTGTACAAAAGGGGGTGGTAATGGACGGAGCATCTGAACCAAACAAACACTCACACCCAGTCAAAAGATCTGGGTTTAATCCATCACCGTTTTTTAGCCCACTCTGCCACCCCAGTTCAGACATGGCTATATGCAAATCAGTCTGACCCTGTGCCTCATGGGATCAGTCCAGCCCGAACTGCCAAGCCATGCCTTCCCTGGACCGGAAACAAGCTTCAGAGGACCGGTTTCTGGTATTACAGCCGTCTTCAGCCCGGTTTGCTTGAATCCAGTGGCAAAGTGAGCAAGGGACTCACGTCTGAGCATACCCCGCCACACTTATGGCGGCCAAAATCGGTACAAAAGGGGGTGGTAATTGACGGAGCATCTGAACCAATCAAACACTCACACCCAGCCAAAAGATCTGGGTTTAATCCATCACCGTTCTTTAGCCCACTCTGCCACCCCAGTTCAGACATGGCTATATGCAAATCAGTCTGACCCTGTGCCTCATGGGAACAGTCCAGCCCGAACTGCCAAGCCATGCCTTCGCTGGACCGGAAACAAGCTTCCGAGGACCGGTTTCTGGCATTACAATCGTCTTCAGCCCGGCTTGCTTGAATCCAGTGGCAAAGTGAGCAAGAGACTCACATCTGAGCATACCCCGCCACACTTATGGCGGCCAAAAGCGGTACTAAAGGGGGTGGTAATGGACAGAGCATCTGACCCCCAATCAAACACACACACCCAGTCAAAAGATCTGGGTTTAATCCATCACCGTTCTTTAGGCCACTCTGCCACCCCAGTTCAGACATGGCTATATGCAAATCAGTCTGACCCTGTGCCTCATGGGAACAGTCCAGCCCGAACTGCCAAGCCATGCCTTCCCTGGACCGGAAACAAGCTTCCGAGGACCGGTTTCTGGCATTACAACCGTCTTCAGCCCGGCTTGCTTGAATCCAGTGGCAAAGTGAGCAAGAGACTCACATCTGAGCATACCCCGCCACACTTATGGCGGCCAAAAGTGGTACAAAAGGGGGTGGTAATGGACGGAGCATCTGAACCAATCAAACACTCACACCCAGTCAAAAGATCTGGTTTTAATCCATCACCGTTCTTTGGCCCACTCTGCCACCCCAGTTCAGACATGGCTATATGCAAATCAGTCTGACCCTGTGCCTCATGGGAACAGTCCAGCCCGTTGTATACAATTGCTAAATAGTAAGCAAAATAAATAAATCAATAAAACAATATGAATCTAATAGGAGATAAAAATGTCTCCAACCCCAATGGTATAAAACTCAAATATCCGACAATATAAAGTGAAACATTTGTGACTTTTAAAAAAGTTGCTCAAGAACCAAAGTTTACTTCTTACAGAGCGAAACGTAAAACCTTTTCGATTTTATTTGTATTGAAGAAGATGTACTTATGTTTAACAAGAACAACCAAAAAGCAATCATTATCAGGTCATGACATGTAAATAAAAAAGAAACCTGGAGACTTCATATACAAACTTATCCAAGCATCAAGTAGTTAAAATGCATTAGGTGAATATGACAAGTATGACGTGACATAAGCGTTTCATTATAGAACTGACTGCATGAAAGAAATTATAGGTTGACAGATACATATGTGGACTGCCATGAATAGAGACGTAAAAGTATTGACTTACATTGCCATAATGTAAGATTTACATTTAAGAAATGTCTTTGGTTTAGCTTGCTCTGTGGATAAATAGAGAGCACCAGTCTGTGTGGAACACAACTGCTAAAATACTGAAATAACAATAAACATGTGAGCTTCCTGATAAGTCTGTAGGACTGAGAAAGTCAAATCATTATCGAAGAACGATCTGGGTGGGCGCTGCATGGAAAGAACTGTACTTTAACCATCTTCTCAAAACAATCTACCCCAAGCCCACAGCTTGATATGTTATTTTGGTTATTAATTAATTGAAAGACATTGAATATCAGGATAAGATTAAAGACTTTTTTTCTGCTAACCCCATGCATTTTCACTGCATTCTGTGTTTATTAATGTGCACAAACGAATAACTCAAATATGCATATCTCATTTCAGCGCAGCACTGAAAGCAAAAGTACATGCTTTAGCAAATGTTTTATGGGCAGCATCTCTCTTACTTGGTACCTTCCGTGACCAACAAACTTTATTCAGATAGCTCCACCATGCCCCACAATCAGTCTATTGCAAGCAGGAAAGGCTTTAAGGGTCATCAGAGATCTGAGCTTTGTTATTTGTAAAATGTGGTATGAAGCCTACTGCACAGATCTTCAGAGTCTGCCTTGCTACTGCATTCAAAACCTCACCACCGATTTTGTGAGATCAGTCATTATCAAGCACAGCCACTTGTCCGCAGTATACCTGCTCTCAGGTCCAAATTGAGTGTTCGGCTTTGAGCGATATGTATCAAACCCCCAGATTCATCAAAGTTATGTTTTGCGAGTCCTTAATAGCGAATTTTAAGGATTCGCTATTAAAGACTCGCTAAACGGGATGCATGTAGGAATCGCAATGTTATTTGCGATTCCTACTGATTGCTTATTTGCTAATCGCAAATAAGGAATGGCTTATGAATGGGGAGTCATTCCTTATTTGCAATTTGCAATTAGCGAATCGCAAAAGTCCCGCAATTTCAAGGGTGCCAGGGTGTCCAGAGGACCCCCTGTTGTACCCCTGAAATGGTAATTATCACTGGTGTTGTGCACACACATGTCCCAAAAACATGTGTGTGTGTAACTTACAACTTAGAAAAATGCACTAAAGTGCATATTTCGAAGCTTTTGCTATTTACCACGTAGTATGACTTCGCGATAAATAGCGGCCCAAGATTGCGAATTCGCAATCTTGGAATGGCTCATACATTGCATTTAAGGAATCACAAATTGCGATTCCTTAAATGCAATCGCAATTTGAGAACTCGCAATTATTTGCGAATTCTTAAATTGCGAGTGCATGAACCCTTGATGCATCTCAAATGCCATTCTTGCCGGCGCAAACGGTCGAATTGTGCGATTCGCACCGTTTGCAAAAATGCTTGATGCATCTACCTGAAAAAGTCTTCTCAACTTTGCTTTCCTTTAAGTGTTTATTTCACAGTGCAATGCGTATTTTGCATGTGTCTTTTTTCGCCTTTTTACCGTAGTGGCACAATTTCTCCTTTTAATGAGGATGGGATTGCATTAAAAAAAATATTTCGAAATTAGCCAAACGTCATGCAGAAAATATGCTATGTTTAATAAAACTAAAAAAAAGAAAAACTGGAAAGGGTATATCTGCCTACATCAAATTGCTAATTCAGGGAATGTCTACATCTTTCAGCCAGCACTCTTCTCTTTTTGGCTCTGTATTGCTGCAGGGATTCAAAGAACTGTTTGTTCTTTGGTGTCACCACTATACCACTGAATTAAAATCAATGCTGTTTAGGAGCTATCAAACGAAAAGAATGTGTCTGAAATGGGAGCAAACAACTCTAATCAACGCTGTCAAACAGCTATCAAATAAAAAAAAGGTTTTGAAAAGGAGGAAAAACACATTTCTGGCGCCTTTCAAAAGAAACACAAATGTAAGACACATGGGATGTCCTGCGACCAGCCTGTGATGTGATGCCTGCCTGAATATCTCTGAAAACATTTAGATGGCTTGTCAAAAAGAGCTCCTCCTGGGAACTTGCTGAAGTACAAAGTATGATGAGATGTAAGGGTTTAGATCACATTGCTAAAAATGGTCACCTTTGTTGGAGCTCGGGGAATTTCTCACTATTCAAGTTAAAAGCAATGACCTAATTATTGATATTTTCACGAAACATGATCTACTTCCAATGATTTGCCATGCAAGAGCAGCATCTTTCTCTGGCAAGAAAGACTATTCAACTGCGAAATGTACAGTCAGAGCAGGGTGGAGAAGTGCTGGCACTCTCTAAGTGTGCATGACTGTTTGCCCAGCCGTCTTGGGCCAGTCAAACAGTTAAATGCACTTTACATGTTCTCCACCGGCTGTATTGTACTGTCTGGGTGGAGAACATGCCTAGACTCCCAGTCTCTGTCTGAACACCAAACCACAGCTCTCAAACCAATCAGGATACTGCTGTCATGGTGACAGCAGCTTCATGATTGGCTTAGTGTAGCCTGACTGTTTCCTTCTTCCTGTCCACACAAAAAGAAGTTGACGGAGGAGAGTTAGCAGCCGCCCCCTGGCTGGCAATTAAGTGAATTTTTTTCACCTCCCCGTCCTACTTCTTCATACCGGGAGCATCCGTCACTGCTTACTGGAACTTTGAAAGATCTTTAAAATTATTTCCTCTTGAAAATGGCAAATTAAAAACTTGGACTCCGATATAATATTGTACTCGACAAAAGGTATCACCCTTTCCCAGAAAGCCCCAGTTTTTGCCCTTTTCTTCGCCACCTCCTACATGGTCATGAACACACTGTTTACCAACAAAACTCAGCAAATTTTCTGCTACTTGTTTTTGCAGGCTTGAGAAAGCTCCAGGCTGTGAAGCCAAGTAGGGGGGGAAACATGTGTTGGCTATTCTTGCACATCTATCTTTGTGAAACACTTTTGACTGGAGAATTATGAAAAGATTCTTTGTCAAAAAGGAGAAAATTCAAATAACTAGGACAGGAACTCATATGGTCTTACTTTAACAGGTGGACTCAATCATTTGTTACAAATATTTGCCACTGAGGTACAGAGGTTCAAACCTCTACAAGTGGTACACTCACCCTTATTATGCAAAATATAGGTATTATTCAGCAGGGAGAGAGTGCTGAACAGTGACAGCTGTTCCCGAGAAGCAGAAGTGGCGCGGGGAGGAGGTTTAAAAAAATAATCACTTACCTGCTGGCGGCTGCTGCTCCTCTGTCCTCTTCCTTCTGTGTGTACCAGAAGCAGGAAGCAACCAGGCTCCCCTAAGCCAATCTTTACGCTGCTATCACCATAACAGCAGCATCCTGATTGGTATTAGTGCCATACCCTTTGAAACTTGTAACGCCATAGCGCACGACACAGGCAGTACAGTAGACAGAAACCTTTGTTTAGGAACCTTTTAGTGTCCGCCTAGTGCACTTTAGAAGCAAGGACTGGCCACTTATATTGTTTGGAATATCTTGCATGTTGATTGTGTTTTTCTATTGTTTTGCACTGTGTGGTATCACAATGTGGTCAAGTTTTTTTATTTTTTATTTCTTTTTGTGAGTGAACATCACATGAAAATTCTTAAGCAAACAAAGTGTTTCCTGATTTATGACATGACAAAAAATGCATACTCTTGTCCTCAATAAATGTCAAAGCAAAGGGAAATAAATCACACAGACTTTGGAATCATTGTCTAAGGTCTCGTTTAACCATTTATAGGTTGTGGATGGTCTATCTGGACATCTTGATTGTTGTATACTATTTGAGTGGTTCAGTCCAGGTAGTGATAGGACCTAAGCCTTTTCGTGCTTGAGCCACCCCACTAGTAGCATTTGATTTACAGGCCCTGGCACTTTATTAGGGACTAATCAGTAAATCAAATATGCCAATCAGGGAAAACCAATTGTAATAACAATTTGCACAGGGAGCACTTGCACTTTGACACTGGTCAGCAATGGCAAGGTGCCCAAAGCATCTAGGCCAGAAAAAATGAAATCCAGCACAGCATAAAAAAATACGGGAGGTATTGCCAAAAAGTCAGGGTAAACCTTGCCAGAGATGCCAAGTTTAACACATACATACTACCACGTATTTAATTCCTATCGAAATCAACATGCCAGAGAAGGAAATATCATGCGTTGCACCGTGCTGCAAAGGGGAGTTGATACATACTCGAACCAAAGGAAATATAAAGTCAGGTTACTATGGTATGCCTAGTAAATGTACAAGTTCTTGTTACACCCCACAATGTTGTGACTTACTATAGAGCTAGAGTGTGGCCATAACGAAGGACTGAGGTCGGTCCAGTGAGCCCCCATGCACTCGAATGATTATGTAGGGTGGTTCTGCTTTACCAGCCACAAACTGCATACTTCTGTCACGTGACTAGTTAGAAGGCTTGGATTAAGTAAATGAGGATAGGACCAGGGGCAAGATCAGATGTGGCCATGACAATAGGAGCTGACTTGTAATTCCAAATTCTGCAGGCAGAATACACATGGCACTTGAAGTGGTTCTGATTAAGCAGCACAAATGCATACTTCTGTGGCCCATGTCAATAGAAAGTACATGAAATAAAAGGATTGCCTGAGTTCTAGCTAGGTCTATGCATTCAGGCAGGGAAATGGGTGATCGGGACCCAACAGAGTAAAAGTTGTGAGAAGGCTTTCGAAATTAGTTAAATAATTAAGAATAGCTTTGAGGTATCCTGAATAGTCAATGCAATTATTGCAGGCTCATAGTAAACAGTTGCCTGAGCTTAGAAGCCGCTTAGCTTGTACAAGGGCTAAATCCCGAATACTGAGTCCACCAATGTGTTTGCTAGTGTGGTACATATTTAAGCCATGCTGAGGTCCCTTTTAAGTATACATTACTCAGGTGGAATAGCAGCTATGGAGTACCTACCATCTTGGAATGTGTTCAAAGGTTGTAAAAATGAAGCATATTCTGAAAATGCAACTTTTATAAAGTTGACATTTTCTTATCCCAATCAATTTGTACCTATTCTTTTTACTGAGTCACATGACTAGATGTAGTTGCCGGTTGGCCTTTGTGTATCCCTCTCAGACAACCACACAATAGAGGGACTAGGTGTTGGCAGAATGGGCCGTTGAAGCTGGATGGGGATATGTGGAACTGTGCACAGCCCTGCCTGCACTTCAAAGGCTCTACCTCTGCTCACACACAAGGAACTCCACACCAGCTTACTGTGCTCCCAAACGGACTACGATCACGGCAGAGAGACACACTAAAGTATACAAAAAAGTGATGGATGAAATACTTAAATTAATCTCTGCCACCGGTAATTACTCAAGCCAAATCCCAATCCATCATTATTTTGCACACCATGTCACCTCAGTTTGGGCCCAGCTATCTGCAAATCAGTCTTGACCCTACTAAAATATGGAACAGTGCACCAAACTGTCAGCCAGGATTGGGGAGTGCTTAGCTTGGCAGTTCAGGATGGACTGTTCTGATTGGAGCAGGGTCAAAACTGATTTGCATATAGCTGGGTCCAAGCTGAGGTGGCATGGTGTAAAAAATAATGATGGACTGAGATGCGGCCGATTAATTACCAGTGGCTGAGATTCACACAAGCATTCCAGCCATCACTTTTTGTATACTTCTGTATATTGCCGTAAGTGGAACGGGTATGCCCAGATGTGGATCCTAGCACACTGTGCCACTGGAACCAAGAAATGTGCAGCTGATGAGCCCATAACAAGAGTGCAATCAGTCCTGCATTGCTTGTGCTCTGGTTCAGGGAGGACCTGGCTTGGCAGTTCAAGCTAAACTGTTCACATTGGAGCTGGGTCAAGATGGATTTGCATATAGTTGGATCCAAACTAAGGAGGTATGTTGTGCAAAATACCAATAGACTGGGATGTGGCCTGAGTAATTACCAGTGGCTGAGATTACTACAAGCATTCCATCCATCTCTTTTTGTAAACTTCAGGAAGGCAGGCAATTCCGAGCTCCTCTGTGGGGGACATTGCTCCTGAAGTTTCTTCCACTTCAAACGTGGCTCCAGGTATGAAACCAGGATCCCCAGACCCACTCTACGTTTCACTTCTGGACCATAGGAAGGAATTTCGTAGGAGAAGCCTGCTGCCTGTGGCCCGCTGTGTGCTTCAGAGAACTGTGCTGCCTCACCAAGAGACCTGCCTGAAGCTTATCTTATTCTCTCAGAGGATTCTGCTCCTTCAGACCTGCTTTCCTGCTTAAACCCAAGACTTGCAGAGTGACTCCAAAGGCTTATTGACTGGCATCCTGATCAGAGCCTCAGGGACAGAAGAGGCTCAAACCATCCTAAACCTGCACATGGTCCCAGCCTGAGAGACCCTAAACCTTTAAATGGTGCTCTCCAGTCCTGGATCCTTGTAGATGGTGCTAAATGTGCCCAGGTAGTCCATATCCCAAAGTTGGGATTTGGAAAATGTTCTCCCAAAAACGACTTTGAGAACCAAGAGGGAACCCATGCCTACCTGCTCGCTGATCCACCCAAGGTGCATCGTTGGCCGGCTTGACTTCATTGCAGTTCCCGTTCCATTATTTTCCCTGCAGCAAGTCCTCTTCCGCGCCTCTTCACAGAAGGAGTATTTGTCCTAGAGGAGTCTTTGTCAGCTACAGCCTGCAGCTTCATCCTGCTACAAATGTTTGACTTTCATAAAAGAACATACAAATCTTCACTACGACTTCATCTAGTGACTCCCTGAAGGCAAAGTCTCCTCAGAAAATGTCAGCTGCTTTGCCATACTGACCTTTACCTTCTCAGATATTTTCTTTAACATTTCTTCTACAAGTCCTACGGTAAGCCGAGACTGGTGCCTGATCTATTTTGTGGATTCCAAATGTGCTCCATCATGGTTGGCTATAACTTACAACTTTGCCTCGGTCTGACTCAACTAAATGCCCATGGTTGCTGCTTTGATGTTTTAGGAACTATTTTTCATTTTAAACTTTTAAAATGCATAACTCTGGTTCTACTGATTGGATTTTTTTTATATTTTGGGGTCAACTAATTGATTAAAATGTACTCGAATTATCTGAGTTAGTGTGAAATGTGTCTTGTGTTTTCACTTTATTACTGTTTAAGTAAAGCAAAAATTATTTACACATGGCCTACTAGTTAAGCCTGACTGCTCTTGTGCAAAGCTTCCAGAGGGTTAATGAGAAAATGGGTTGTTGGTTGAAGGGGTGTGAGCCCTCTTAAGCAACACCCCCAATCCCTGTCAGGGTGAACCATTAAAGTAATTAAATCAAACTGTGCTTAACCCTCTGGTAGCTTTTTCCAAATAGGTCCTACCCTGGGATGAAGGAAGCCGGTCCAGTCCTCCTTCTTAGACAGCAGGGTAGGCATCAGAAAGCAGGGCAGTCCTCTGGCAGGAGGGCCGTCCTTCTGCAGCATTCACAAATCCAGCAGTGCAATGAAGAGTGGGTGTTATTTTTCATACAGGGTGCACCCTTTGAAGTGAGAGAAGATTCTGGAACCCCTCACCATAGAAGTGCCTGGAATTTCCTGCCTCCTTGTCCTGGTTCCAGTCTGTTTGGGGCATAATTGGCTAGTGTGAAATTCCTTCTGCATGTTTTTAGGACAGTACCTTTGAAGTACAAGTGTGGTAAGTGACAGCTGAGCCCCCCATCCTGACTTGGATAGCCAATACTGTCAACACCCTTTCCCTTTATTATGTGGCTGTTGGGAGGAATACAGAACAGCAAACTGACAACCATACCTAAGTATGTGATCCAGGATACAGACTGCAGGCATCAAATTGTTAGGACAAGAAAATGCCAACTTGCTAAATGTGGCATTTTCAGACGTGTGTTTTAAAATCTGGCCTTACCATTAAAGGGGGTTTTAAATTATAAATCTCTAATGACCAAACTCGCCATTCTCACCTACTTTCACTCAAACGTTATCATGTATTGAACTACACAGGTAACCAAATGTTATCCTATGTGAGAGGTAGGCCTTATAATAGTGAAAAACTAACTAATTTAAGAGTTTTTCACAGCCAGACATGCAAAATTTAAAAGTACATGTCCCAATGTTTAAATATACTGCACCCTGTCCTATGGGCTGTTTAGGGCTTAGTGTATGAGTGACTTATATGTATTAAAAAGGAAGGTTTAGAGCTGCCAAAAGGTTTATTTTGCCAGGTTGTTATGGCAGTTTAAAACTGCACATGTAGGCTGAAAAGGCAGGCTTGATACATGTTTAAAGGACTACGTAAGTGGTGGCACAATGAGTGCTGTAGGGCCACTAGTAGCATTTAAATTAAAAAGGCCTACATACACGTAGTACCACTTGACTAGGGAATTATAAATAAATTAAACATGTCAATTGGGTGTAAACCAATTTCACCAGGTTTAAAGTAAAGAGCACAAGCACCTCATCACTGGTTAGTAGTGGTAAAGTGCACAGAGTCATAAAAGCCAACAAAAACAGGTTCAGAAAACAGGAGGGTCAAGGCAAAACGTTTAGGGATGACCGAACAGAGAGGGCCAAGTCCAACAACAAAGCACGTTCGTTTACTGAATTTTAGTCCCCCAGTTGGGTACACCTTGTAATTTTAGAAAAAGTGCTGTATTATTCTTTGACTGGAAACATTTATCTTTCAATACAGGTAGTTTTTGAAAACAGGATGATTTACAATATCAGCCTCTAAACAAAATCTGAACATTTTCAAGTAGATAAAGCGGTGACATCCTTTTCCACATATATGTGAGAGAGAATAAATTATTTTCCAGGATTCATTAGAAATTATATTCAACCACTTTCTATGATATTGTTGAAATCTATTAAAGGAAACAGGAATTCATAATCGGGCTCCCCCTAACTGATCGTCTTAAATACACACAATTTGAGGATAGTCAGTCATTTTTCTTGCGTGGTGTGCGATCTTCTAACTACTCTTTGTTTGCAATTTTTTTGCAAATTGCCCACGCACATCAATTCCTTATCTAACGGTGTAAACGGCACATGCAAGCAGTGATGTCTGTACTGATCTTTGGCGCGCTATTTCTTTTTTTTATCGGCATCTATTTGTCATGCTCTTCTGCAGCAGGCCTCAAATTTATATGGTTCCTGAAGATTTAACTCATTCTCTTTTTAATCCACTGTCTGTCAAACGTGGAGATTTAAGACAGGATACTGTGGTGTTCGGCTCAGAATAATAAAAATAAGAACTGAAGAAAACAACCCACCCTTGTAAGGCCGTTCTCTCACGATTCATTGTCACAGGTAAAAGCTCAAGGTTAACCCTTTCGCTGCTGAAACTGCTGTTAATATTATAAACTAGAAAAACAAAATCAGGACCAATTAGATTATATTCTCTCTTTTCCTAATTGATTGCAAGCCAATGTTGTAGCATTCATTTGTTTATCTCCTTATATGTTTGCTTTTTACTTGTTTGTGTGTATACATTTTTTTTATAGCAGAGCAAAACTAAAGAAATGTCATCATATTTTCGAGAGAGCAAGTTGAGAGAGATCGCTCTTACATTATTCATATAAGTTGACATAATACCAACTGAGATAGGAACTATAACTGAATTGGAGATAAAACATGTATAATTGATAGTAACTGCATTTTTCTGATGCACATAATAGGGAGAAAGCTGAAAGTACTGAGAGTAAAGGAAGTAAACTGAAATAGAGCCAGAGAACAAGGAAGGGGATAGAGTATGGATGAATCAGGAGGGCTTACGATCGAGGGCAGTAAGAGACAGCAAACAGGGGAAGAGCAGAGAAGGAAATACTCAGGGGCAAGAACATGCTGAACAGGAAGGGGTAACAGGTTGGAGGAATGGACCATAACTGGTGAACTATCTGCATAGCTTTACACATGTAGCCTAAAAAGCCTATTAGGGAGAAACAGAGAATGTAAGTATGCATGAAGATCTCAATGTAGAACCCTGTGGCAAACTGTGTTGCAAAGAAATAAAGATCTAAACTAAGGGGAGGTTTACACTAGAGGGGCAATCTTTTTATAGGACTGGCACGAGCTCAGTACCTTGACTTCCACTTCCAGGTTTGCTAAATTCTCTGCCAACACTGAGCAAGTCACAATGGGAAAAGCATTGGACAGAGCCAGCAGGAACAGGTAGATGATGCGGCTGTGATTTATTCCTGGATGGGAAACATCCTTTACAACGCAACTTTTACCACGCAGTGCCTTTACGACGCAACTTTTACAACGCAAACCATTACAACGCATTGCGCTGGGGGGCGCTCTAGGATAAGGAATACGTTTAATTTACTATCCCACACCTTCTCTAGTGTCCAAGGGGACAGGAGTTGGAATAGTAAATTAAACTATTCACTATCCAGCACCCCAAAGCGCTATGCGTTGTAAAGGTTTTCGTTGTAAAAACCGCATTGTAAAGGCATGCGATGTAAAAGCATGCGTTGTAATGTCATACATCCTTCCTGGATAGATGCCTCTAAAACCTTCAAACACTGCTCAGAAAAAACCCTATACCCTATTCCTAGATCCCTCCTTCAATGCCAAAAAAGTCACTATAATCAATAACCTCATATTTTTCACAAGGAAAATAGCAAAATGGCGATCAGCATTCTCCAAGCTATTAACCATCCAGGACCATAAAAATATTCTCTACAGAACTAGGTTTACAATGACGCCCGCGCAAAACCTCAGTGCTACACTGAATATAACATCCTATAAAAATGGCACTGTGCTCATTCAAGCAGCTAACAAGGACCTAGAACTATTCAACAAATACTTCTTCACCCTTAAAACCCATCCAGCGTCTTTCAGGACCTAACCACTCCTACCACCCCTTCATCTCCTGATGATCAATGCCTCCTACTTCACCCAGAACTAGTGAAAGTAGCATCAACAACTATCATCATCTCAGTGCCTTAACAAGCCAGTCCATCACCCCACCTAGTGTACCTCAGGACCTAACTACTCCCACCACCCCATCAGCACCTCCAGAAGATCTACAACCCCTGCCTCCACCCAGATCCGATGAAAGAAGCATCAACAACTCACCTCCCTTATCACGCACCGCACAGACTCCCTCATCTAGATCTATCAAGAGAACCAACAACAGCACCCCGCGTAATTTACAAAACATTATCCTAGAAATCAGAAACATCATACAATTCGCTGAAAACTCTCTTTCTACACTTAAACATTTTGAAAAATCTCTAACAACAATCGACAAGGTGATAAAAGCTATCCCCCTACCTCTAACCAATCGATTTCTGCGCACATGCAAACTTCCCAACAGCATAACGGACCATGAAATCCAAACACTACTACTGCTATATGAAACTTCGGCTTGCCCTACCACAAATAAAGAAGAGTACGCTATTCTCACAGTCCCCATCAACCCAAGCAGAACTACCCATCCAATACATGCCTCTGACATCGCCGACCTCGCCCTCAACAGGAAAATGGATATAATCATCTTCACAGAAACTTGGCTCAATGAATCATCCTCACCATGCCTAGACCTTTTAGTCCCCCCTGAATACAACATCATTAGATTAGACAAGACTCTCAAAGTAGGCGGAGGCGTTGCCTGCATACATCGTTCCACCATCACCATCTCGAAGTTTCACTCGGAACCCCTAGTCTCTTGTGAATACCTTGGGATTTCTGTGAAATCATCAAGTATCCACTCCCACAAGCTACATATACTCTACCATCATCCAGGTTCGAACACAGAATTCACAGAACATCTGATGGAAATCATTACTTCAAAATCTTCCCCTCACTCCAATGACATATTCCCTGGCGATTTCAATCTCCACTGGGATAACCCCTTGGACAAGCAGGTTAATGCCCTCAAAACCTTTCTAGCAGACCATTCCCTCATCCAAGTTTTCTCAACGCCAACTCACACCAAGGGTGCCACTCTCGACTGGATCATCTCTAAACCAAATATGATTGAATCGCTCTCCGTTACTCCTTGTGACTGGTCAAACCATCACATTATCACCTTCCAAATTCCCTCAGCTAATAAGAAAACTCTCTCGCAACAATTCAGGCAGAAACATTGGATAAGAGACACAAAAAATGTTGTTTGGAACAACCTTGCTTCCCACTGTGAGAAGGCTCTTATTCCCCCCAATGACTTGTCAGACGTCAATGACCTCACTGCTCACTACAACTCCTCAATGACCAAAGTCTTCGACCAAGCCGCTCCACCAAAACTCGAAAGAATTCCGGACAAAGAAAAAAAAAATGGTTCAGTGGAGTCCTGAATGAAGAGAGACACAAACTCAGATCAACAGAACGGAAATGGAGGCAACAACCCTTCCCCCAGCATCTTAAACGTCTCTGGAAATAGAGAAACGCCTACAATGAATGCATTCTACAATCAAAAAAAGACTTTTTCAGATCAGAACTAGACAAGGGCAAAAATAGACCAAAGGAACTCTTCAAAATTCTGAAATGAACAATCTGACAAATTAGCCATATCCTCACTCCTAACATCGACATCACAGCTGAGTATTGACAAATTTTCCTCATTTTTCACAGCTAAAACAAACTTTCTCCAACTCGAGCTTAGTATGAGCAATTAACTCAGCCACCCCAATCAGAGGTCAAGCTGATAATTCTGATCTACATGAGCTGCAGCTGCCAAAAAATAACTCTCAACAGTCTACTTTCAAACTCTACGATCTCAATGACATCACCAATATTCTAGCGACTACCAAACTCAACAACCACTTCAATAACCCTGTCCCCTCAAATTGCTTACCCCACCTCTTCCATCTTATCTCACCTCTTATCTCACCTCTTTGGACCAAAATCATCAATGCCTTGCTAACACAAGGTCACATCCCGGATTGCCTAAAAACGGGCCAAGTCACCCCATCCTAAAAAAAAAACAGCAGACAACTCCAACCATAACCAACATTCCCGTGGTAGCCAATGTCCTCGAAAAATGTGTTCAGCAACAACTGAACCAACACATCTCGAACTTCAATCTACTGAACACACATCAATCGGGTTTCAGACCTGGGCATAGCACAGAAACAGCCATCCTGCACCTAGTAGATGATGCCCTTCAAGACCTTGTCCGCAACAAAACCTCCCTACTAGTCTTACTCGACCTCTCGTCAGCCTTCGATACGGTCAATCACGACATACTGCTGAGAAGACTAGAAAACAGGATGGGTTTATCTGGTAAAGTCCTTCAATGGTTCAAATCCTTCCTGGAAAACAGAACGCAATTGTACATGATCAGCAAAAATCTCTCCCTTTCCTCACCTAACCTACTAGAAGTTCCACAAGGCTCCACTCTCCCATGCTATTCAACCTATACGTCGAACCACTTACTGATCTACTATACAGCAGGCTAATATCTCCTTCCACATGTACGCGGATGACACCCAACTGTACATTAAGATCTCCTCTATCAAAGAGATAAGGATAATGAATCTAGCTCTCAAAAAGACTGTCCAATGTCTATCTACCAACTTCCTCAAGCTAAACTCTCAAAAAACAGAGTTTCTTTTAATCTCCCCCCTAATAACTCCACTGAGACAAAGGAGTGGATCAAAATGATCACTGCTCTGAATTGCATGCCAATTTTGGTGCACTCTTCCATTTCACTTGGAATCAATCTGAATAAGAACCTTAACATGCAAAGTCACATCAACCTGTTGGCTAAAAATGCCTGCTTCCACCTCAGCTATCTCAGAAAAATGAAACCATTCCTCGAGAACTCGGACCTCAAAACTGCAATTCAGTCCTTAGTTATCTCAAGGCTGGAATACGGATGTACCACCCTCTTAGGGTTCCCCAAAATCTCAACCGCCCCTCTAAAAGCCTGTCTTAATGCCACAGCAAGACTTTTAACAGGATCTAGGAAATATGACCACATATTGCCACACCTGAAAGCACTCAACTGGCCACCCTAAGAAGCTCAAATCTACCCACAAATGGCCTGCATCACTCACAAGGCACTACAACACAACACCCCCCACTACCTAGCCCAAAAACATACCTTATTGGGTCGGAAACAGACAATCAAGGAGCGCAGACAATCTACTTCTGAAACCCTCATGCTTCAAGAAAACTAAAACTTCCAACAGAGCATTCTCCGGAGCAGCGCCAAGAATATGGAACTCGCTTCCACCATACATCAGAAAAATCTCCTCTACTCCTCTCTTCAAAAAGGAAGCAAAATTATTCTTTATGAGAAAATTCCTTCCTTAAATCTACACAATCATGACACCAGCTCTACAACCTCCTAACTACCTCTACTCTCGGGTCACTGAGACAGCGAATTTAAGACCCGCACAAACTTGAACTTACTTTCTTGTTCAGAACAATTCTCAATGCTGCTATTCTCTGTTAGTTTTATATTATGTTTTTTTTGTATACAATGTTCTCAATTACATGTGTACCCCCTGCTCTTTCTGTATAGCGCTCTGATACCCTATCTTGGGTCTGGTTCGCGCTATAGAAAACTCTAAAATTAATAAAATAAATAAATGCCGATGGGCAAAATTATTGACTTGTTTTTTTTTTCTGATCTAAATCCAACCTGTCAATGATCTAGAAAGTCATTAGATTCAACGTATGGCATTGTGTGTGTGCCATTTCAGATGCTTGAAAATAGTGTAACGTTGGAGCAGCTGGAAGTGTCTAAACTAGGCATGGGTGGATACAGGCTCTTTTCTAGTACATTACAGTGCTTCATCCATGAGGGGCTGAAAAGTACACGTCAGCTTGTATTTAATATCTGGAGCTCTTTATGTCAGCATCGTAAACAACGCAAATGGCAGATATCTAGTGCTGAAGTGCTCATCCTTACTGTTGAAGAAAACAAATCCATCATGTTGTTTTGGAAAACGTCTAGTGAGACTAAATTGTTTGATGCCATCTACCTAACTAAAGACTTAGAGGACCATTAGACCCCGATGAGCAGTCTATCTGCACAGTAAGGCAGCAGAGGCTTCGATTCTCTAACCACCCCATGGCAGACCTCCCACCTTATTGAAAGTTTTGCACTGCAGTGACAAATAGTTCTTTTTGACAAAAGTGCTTTCTTGGATATGTTGGAAGTACTTTTGTCAGAAATTAAATAGCAGGTGGATGGGTAGGCTTTTAGGGCCGGCTCTCCATTATTGTTGTACCTTAAAACAAACCCTCCAAGCAGAGGATTGCTTCTAAGAATGTGTGTGGATGTCATTGATGATTCTCTCTGCTTGGTGAACCATGCCTCAGGTGGCTGTGCTGGGAAGAGAAAATATGAATGGGGAAGACCATAGAAGAGAAAATCTACATTGGGAGGGCAATCCTAAACAGAGTGGGCATTCTGATGCATTGAAGATGAATGCCCTGTGGCAGCTGGGATACTGCCTATGATTGACAGCAGACGGGGCCAGCGAAAGCTTCAATGGTAGACAAGGTCTAAATGTGGAGTGAAAACAGTGGGTTTGGTGGGGCAGGAGCCCCAACAATTAGCAGAGGTCTGCCACTCCTCCAAACCCTAAATATTCTTCTTTGATAACACTATCAGTTTCTATATATGCTTTTTGGTTTGGTCAAACTTATCCATACAGAACACAGAAAATCGATCACAGAATTTTTGACATGGGAGCAGACTTCTTGAGAAGGAAAAACGTATTAGGCCCTTTAAGCATTTGGGGATAGCCCACCAGCCCATCATGCCACAGGTGACTCTGGCCTCTCCGACTTTACCTTCGTATTTAGTAGTATCCACTCAGCATTCTCTTATATCCAAACATATGTGGCACCCAGGGAGCTTTCTTCTTGTTCTTTGGAGACATTCCAACATGTCCTTCTTGGGAACGTCATGTTTTACTTACAGTCATCGAGTAGCTTTGAATGGCTTTCCCAAGTAATTAAAAATAATGATGAGCACACCCCTTTCCCCCGCTTGAATTCAATGGGGATAAAAACTATGTGATCAACTGGCCATATAGTCGAATGGTCTGTTACTTGGTCGCGGGTTTTCACTGGAAGAATGGCTACATAAACTGTTCCCATTATGAGATCTATTTTCAACTGCTGGATAATCTGACCCAAACTTCTGAAATACATCGATGAAGACCTACGCCCAAATCAGTCGTTTTAAAGAAGACATGTGGAAATACAGTAATTAGGATAGGACACCATACACTTCTAAAGAGATGCTACAGGAGAACACTTCTGAGACAGTTGAGAGATATTTTACCCAACTCAGTCAAGGAGTTGCACAGGAGAATTAACTCACTTTACTTTTCTTCACATAAATTAGTAAATTCAAAGTAAAAGTCTCAAAAACAGCTTATTTAAATTTTTTAATTTGAATCCTTAATTTTATACTATTGTCAAGGTATTAAGTGCTCCCCAACAACAACATTAATTGAATGGTTGAACAGATTCGTCAACTGGCATTTATTCGGTATGGCAATGGGTTCTACTGGCAATTATTCGGTATGGCGATGCATTCCAAAGTAATTTACTTCGTCATGTATTGATCATTTCTTTTTCATATTATTTCAAAATCCCTTTACTCAGATGTATATAGCTGCAAAATAGAGACAATATTTACTTTTCCAAACAATAGTCTTCCACGTATTCAGTCACATATCTAATTGTTTTGGCATACTTTGCAAATAGAGGTTAACCAATTCAGCTTTCTCCCTTCCACTTCATTATTAGTCATCAACTTTGCTGACCAGCATGAGCTCCTTCATTACCAGTATTTATGCAATCTAAATCATCTTGGATTTAATTTTTATTTATTGAATACATTTATTCTAATCATGTATCTTTTATCTACACATAATTCGATCGGTGTTTACTGCATCAGCTATCTGGAAGCATACCTGGTTGATCATGTGTCTTGTTTCTGTGAAACTCGGTGTGTTTTGGGGACGTGGTCAGGAGATGGATATTCAGTGAACCAAATATAATGAATTTGAAGTATCTCAATCATAACAGTTGCTTGAAATTTTAAATTAATGCTGTTTAAGCTAGGTTAAACGTACAACATAATGATCAAGACAAATGAATATTTCATCAACAAAACGTACCATGTCTCAGAAGGGAATACAGTGGATGATGGTGATTTCATGGAGATCTTAATTGTGGGAAATGAGCGACCTCCAGATACCATCTCTCCATATGAAAAGGAACTCTATTCTTTGGACAAAAATACAAAATGAATATTATAACTAACACAAAAAATGTCTGCTGTTAAAAAAATAATGTATACATTTGGTATGCAAAAAAATGCAAATGAACTAAATAGACCATTGTTCAAGGCACAGACAGATAATCAAGTAGAGCACAACCAATTTGACCCGGTGACTGAGTGGTGACAAGGATAACTAATGAAACCTGTGGGCTAACCATGGATTTTAGAATGCGCAACAGCTTTTAAGTCTTCAATTAATACTTCCATTATCTGAAAGTATAAGATTTCTACCATGCCTAACCTTTTCTCCCATGCTTGGCTGCCAGTGAAGATTGAAAGGAACTGGGCTTCTTAAGTATATGGCTACCATGGACAAAAAGAAGAACAGAGGTGTATACACCTCACTAAATTGGATACAGGTAACTTGGGATAATTTATGAATGGCAAAGTGTTAATATGTTGGATGGGAGGGGTTTAGCTGAACTTGGTATTTCTTCCGCTTGTTCAAAAGGTCTGTGTCTAGTGGGAAGAAAAAATAATCTGCATGTTGTGGGAAAAACATCCAGTAGAAGGGCCTATTTCTCCCTACTTCCATATAAATAGTTTCAAAAAGGCATACCCCTGTGTACTAGATGTATTTTAGAATTATGCTGACTAGTGACTCCAGTGGCAAATACTAAATAATTAATGGTGCAGACGTGATTGGCGTAGCTAAACTTGCTTTTCTGTTGTTTGGATGATTACGAGTACATGCAGCTAGTTATCTGGGATTGGTACTAGATTGATCATTAGTTAATGGTACTTACAAAACATTATGAGCCTCACTCTGTAACCTTGCACACTATGTTTACTTCAACTCTTAAATATTTTCCTTTTTTTCATTCACAGGTAATCTCTTCTGAAAGAAAATTCGATGGGGCTCCAGTTTTGCAAATGTCCCTATGTCAAAGAAGGACAATGCTAGAATGCAGTTGCACCATTTTTATGCAGTTTCGCTTTTACTTAAGTTATCAATCTTTTTGAGCTGTGTGGCTCCACAATTTTGTATTGTATCCTATGTAACTAATTTGGGAGTCAGTAGACTGTTAAAGACTCTTTAAATTGTGTAAACATAACTGTTATGTTCCTTCCAAGACAGATATGTCAAACCCATGGGAGTGGTTGAATTGTAGGTCTGTCTTTCTCTAATCTTTTCCTTAATTTCCTCTACCCTTCCATTGACTGAAATCCTAAACCTCTTCCCCTGGTTGTAAGATCTATTGTGCTAAAATCCGTTTCCAACAGATCTCACTCTTGGTGGAGAAGAAAAGGTGTAACCAGCACTGAACTGTTACAAGTGGAGGGGTAAACAAAACAAAAAAATCACCTACCTCATCTCCCTCCACTGCCCATGGGACATCTTGGTGCTAAAAGTAATACTCAATGTGAGCTAGGTCTAGGAAGCGTGTACTTATTTTTTAAGTCTCAGTGTATCTAGCTGCTAAAACAAATCTCCTTCTGAGTCTTGACTCATCTGTAGAAGTATAATAGAATAGTCCATACTTTGCATATAACCTATATAATTTTGTTTATATAATTGTTAGACCCTGACTTTTTACCTTCAGACCTCCTGTTTTTGCTGACTTCGTTTTTGCTGGCTTTAGGACTCTGGAGATTTTACCAATCAATCAATCATGACATTTGTAAAGGGCACTACTTACCGATGAGGGTCTGAAGGTACTAGGGGGATGCTGCTACTGTTCGAAGAGGGGGGGGCTGCGACTGCTCGAAGAGCCAGGTCTTGAGTAGGCTCCTGAAGGTAAGTAAGTCTTGGGTCTGCTGTTGGCGGATGGGGAGGGTGTTCCAAGTCTTGGCAGCGAGGTAGGACAACGATCTGCTGCCGGTGGTCGCTCTTCGGATGTGGGGGACGGTAGCGAGGGCTTGGTCAGCGGAGCGGAGCTGGCAGTTCGGGGTGTAGAAGGTGAGTCGTCAGTTGTGGTATGCTGGTCCGGTGTCGTGGAGTGCCTTGTGTGCGTGGGTGAGGAGTTTGAAGGTGATCCACTTGTTGACCGGCTGCCAGTGCAGGTCTCTCAGGTGGGGTGTGATGTGGCTGTGTCGAGGGATGTCGAGGATCAGGCGGGCAGAGGCATTCTGTATGCGTTGCAGTAATTTCAGCAGTTTGGTCGGGGCTTCCGCGTAAAGGGCGTTTCTGTAGTCCAGCCTGCTGCTGACGAGGGCCTGGGTAACCATTCTTCTTGTGTCGGTTGGGATCCACCTGTAGATCTTGCGGAGCATGCAGAGGGTATTGAAGCAGGATAATGAGACGGCGTTGACTTGCATGGAGACTGGTGAGTCGAGGATGAACCCCAGGGTGCGTGCGTAGTTGGTGGGTGTTTGTGCTGCTCCCAGAGCGGTCGGCCACCAGGAGTCATCCCAGGCTGAGGGTGTGGACCAGAGAATGAGGACCTCCGTCTTGTCCGAGTTCAGCTTCAGATGGCTGTTCTTCATCTATTCGGCGACGGCTTTCACTCCTTCGTGGAGGTGGGTTTTGGTGGTGAGGTGGACCTTGGTGAGGGAGAGGATCAGCTGTGTGTCGTCAGCGTAGGAGACGATGTTGAGGTCATGCAGTCTGGCGACATGGGGGAGCGGGGCCATGTAGATGTCGGACTGAGGGATGATCCTTGGGGTACGTCGCAGATGATCTTGGAGGCCTCGGACAAGAAAGGGGGGAGGCGGATGCTCTGGGTTCTGCCGGAGAGGAAGGAGGTGGTCCATTCCAGAGCCTTGTTTTAGATCTCTGCATTGTAAAGGCCTTTGCGTAGGGTGTGGTTGCAGACAGTGTTGAAGGCGGATGATAGGTCCAGGACGATGAGGGCCACTGTTTCGACTTTGTCCAGCAGGGCCCTGATGTCATCAGAGGCAGCGATGAGGGCAGTTTTGGTGCTGTCGTTGCTGCAGAATCTGGACTGGGACGGGTCCAGGATGATGTTCTCCTCAAGGTAGCGGGTCAGTTGTTTGTTGATGGCTTTCTCGATGACCTTCACCGGGAAAGGGAGCAGAGAAATGGACCAGAAGTTCTTGAGGTCCCTCGGTCCGCCTTGGGAATCTTGAGCAGGGCGTTGATCTCGGAGAGCTTCCAGCTCCCTGGGAAGATCGCGGTCTCGAAGGAGATTTTGATGGCCTTGCGGAGAATGGGTGCAATGGTGGCTGATGTTCATGATCTTGATGGTATCGTCGTCGTTGATGTGGGTTCAGGTGAGCAGGGGGTCGCTGTGGGTGGGGTCTGAGGTGTCGTTGGTTGTTGGCGTGGTCAGGTTGTCGAAGCTGTCAGGGATGCCGGCGACCTTTCAGTGGAAGAAGGTGGCAAGGGAGTTGCAAAGGTCTTGCGATGGTGGGATGTCGTTGGTGTTGTAGCTGGGGTTGGGGAGTTCCTTCACGATGTTGAAGAGCTCTTTGCTGTTGTGTGTGTTGATGTTGAGGCGGTCCTTTTGACGGCTCTGATGAGGTGATGATGTTGGTGCATGGAGGTCTTGTGGGCTTCTAGGTTTTCTGATGTCTGTTCACGGTGCCATTTCTTCTCTAGTTTTTGGCAGGTTTGTTTGGAGGTCTGGAGTTATGCGGAGAACCAGCTGGCATTCTTGTTGGTGTGTCTGTTGGAGGGTTTCTTGAACGGGGCGAGAGTGTTGGCGCAGTAGTCAATCCAACGCCTGAGGTTGCTGGCGGCGGTGTCGGGGTCAGTGGGATCAGTGGGTGGGCGTCGGGCGAGGATGATTTTTAACTGGTCTTCATTATTTTGCTCCAGCTGCGACAGGGGCCTGTTGGGTGCAGTGGTGCGTTGTGGGTTTCTGAAGGAGATGTGGTGGCTTGCGGTGAAGATGGGTTCAAGCTTGTGGCCGGCGGAGTGGGTGGGTGCAGTGACGAGCTGTCTGAGTCCGAGGTTGGCAAGGTTGTTGGTCAGGGTGGTGGAGTTGGTGTCGTTGTTGTTCTCGAGGTGGAAGTTCATGTCTCCGAGGAGGATGTAGTCCATGGAGGCAAGGGTGTGCGTGCTGACGAAGTCGGCGATGGAGTCGCTGAACTGAGGCCAGGGTCCAGGGGTCTGTAGATCAGCGTTCCTCTGAGGGTGGATCAGTCTTGGTTATGTTGTTTGGTTAAACTATCCATTTATTATAATGGCATAAGCTACATAAGCATTTGAGTACTTCACACCACTCTTAGATGGCCACCTATATTTGTTGAGATGTCCTTTGTCGATCATTATTGCACTAGCTTTAAACACAGTACTGCTCACACTCACATACGACTGCCGAATTTAATGTATATGAGTGGATCGGATTGCTAGGTACTGTTTGTCACTGTTATTTATTTACACATGTATATACCTTTACTATATTGGCACCAGACACTTAGGCACTTGATCACTCCACACCACTTCAAGATGGCCACCGATCTTTTCGTAGATAGTCCTTTGTTGATTATCACCGCACTAGCTTTAAACACAGAACCGCTCATACCCACATACAACCGCCGAAGTACATGTGGATGAGCCGATTGAATTGCAAGGTACTGTACAGCATGTCACCATTATTTATCGTTTGAACTTAATGTCTCATGAGTTTCACGGTACTCATTGTTCACCTCACTCAGTTAAGAGCACGGGATATATATTTTTACGGCCATGGCAGCACGTCTATGCTTGGTCATATGAATTCCATGCACATAGGGCCAGATGTAGGTAGGATTGATTTACCGATTCTTAATTACCGAATTTTACCGATTCGGTAATTAAGAATCGGTAAATCTGAGGGGTGGGTATGTAGGTATTCCAGATGTGCTGGAATACCGAATCGGAGAAAAATCGGTATTTACCGATTCGGTAAATACCGATCGGTAATGCCCATTCATTCCTATGGGCTTTGAAGCCCATAGGAATGAATGGGCATTACCGATTCGGTATTTACTGAATCGGTAAATACCGAATTTCACAAGGGTGCAGGGGGTGTCACTTTGACACCCTCTGGCCCCCCAAAACAGGCTCGGGTGCCATGTGGCAGGCATACATGCCCCAAGGACAGGTCTGCCTGTCATATGGCAGAGGTGTGCATTTACACATGTGGATGCACACCGGAATCGGCATTTTACCATCAAATTGGATATGATGGTAAAATACCGATTCGGTAAGGCTTGTGGGACTCAGAAGAGTCCCACCTACATCTCAAATTTACCGAATCGGTAAAAAATACCGATTCGGTATTTTACACAATCGGTAAATTTACCGATCGGTAAATTTACCGATTCTGTAAAAATTAGCCCCTACATACCAATTCTTCAATACCGGTGGGTAACGGCCGAACGACCGACCTACATCTCGCCCATAGTTGTTTTAACTCGGTTTTCTGATTGCACGCGTTCACCACCTGGTTAAGATGGCCTGATTTATTTCCATCAAAGTCAAGCCATCACGCTACGTAATGCGGTGTGACTCTTACAGAATCTTTACTTGATGATTTTCATTTTTACTGAATTACAGCACGTCGAAAAATGAGGCACCACCATGCCTGTAGCCCACGTCTTGATATTAAACGATAATTGACAACTGCCACATAACCTCACCATGTGCAAGATATAACCTACATGAATCATAACGTTTTGCACCCTGTTTAGCGTGACTGCAATGCCATTCACACATATTACCATTGTGTTTAACTACATATGATTGTTCAGTCCCTCATGATATTACATGTTTTGTTTTAGGATTGATCCCTGATGAAGGGTGAGAATACCCGAAATGCATAGGATGTTGCAATCCAGTTATTTTGGCTTGATATTCATTGTTAAAAATGCATGAAGGGAAATTGTAAGAATGAATTTGAAAAATAAATTTCAACAAGGAGTAAAACACAACTGTTGGATTATCTTTATTTTAACTTGAGGAGCCTATTCATTAAGACTTAACGTTGTGCCCAGGGGGACACACCCAGCTTTGGATGTGCAGTCATTTCAGTATCAGATGACTTTGTGAATGGAAGACGCCACCCAAAGAGCACACATAACATTGATCAACTGCATTTAGAATTTATAAATGTGGTTGTTGCGCACTTTGACTTTCAGTGTTTTCAATATATATTCCGTTCTCAATACGCAGCACGCCTAATTAACATGGCATATGATGAAATTTCAAACATTACAGACCTATGAGCAGATACTTTTGCCTTTAAGGAAGATGAAGCCGCCCGAATTTACGCATTAATACATGAGTAGACCACACAATCTACCACAAATCGGGACAAACAACAAAACATCAAACAACTATTATATTTATCAAAGCGAGAAATCAATCAAAGATTGCCCGCTAGCGCTCTAATCAAATATCATCGAGCACAGCGTATACCACGAGGATTAAGAATACGACTTAAACCATCTCTTTGCAAAATTGCACAGAAATTCAAGGATCGCTGGTATGCGATCCTAAATAAATGTTCTTTAGATTTAATCCTATTAATCATTGAGGAACTTTCAGCCATCTTTGAAGCATGGTCAAAAGAAATCGTCACCGTCACTAACGAGTTAACAAAGTCAGCTGATAAATCATCGAAAGTGCTTGACGATATAAACAAACAACTTACTAAACACTCGCAGGAAATAAATGAAAGAAAGATACGTAAATTTTGTCGCAACAGGAGGCATCAAGATGGTGGACGCACTCTAGGAGTGCTCCAGGACCCCCATCTGAGCTCACCGCACAGCCGAGTTAGCGCTGGTTGCGGACCCTAGCAACAAACATTTCCCGCCGCCATTGCCGGCGAGCCGCGAGGTCACGCCCACTCTGAGGCAACGCCCACCACCCTGCCCTGCATAAAAACACTGATCACAAGCGCCTGCAGTCAGAAGCACGTATCCTCCTGAGGCGGAAGCCGGGAGTTCTCTGTTTATTTTAAAAATGTATATGTCTCTTTAACCTGCTGATATTAAAAGCACTTACTTTGTTTCTGGGACCTCAGGACTCTGTCCTCTGAGCTCACCGCACAGCCGAGTTAGCGCTGGTTGCGGACCCTAGCAACCAACATTTCCCGCCGCCATTGCCGGCGAGCCGCAAGGCCACGCCCACTCTGAGGCCACGCCCACCACTACTCCCCCCCCTGATAAACATGTGCCTTCACCGTACGCGTAGCGGACGGGCGCAGTGGGCGCGCCGTTTGCTCGCCGAAGGCGCGCCTAAGGCAAGCCCGTCTACGCCCGTCATCGCCAAGACATCGCCTCTCGCCTGTCCCCCTGGCCAAATCACCCGGGAAGTCCATCGTTACAATAGAGACCTCCTCATCGCCCTGAACCCGGGGAGGAACTGCAAGATGATATCTGGATATCTCGGACAGACACATCTCCACTGTAAGTCATGTCACTTTTCCACACCCAACCCTTGTCTTCCCAAGTGCCTCTCAGCTGCGTACAAACCTACCCCTCTCACTATTTTACAACTCAATGTGAGATCACTCTGTAAGCACCATCAAGAGGTTAACACTCTCCTACTTGAAGAAAATCCTGACATCCTCTTCATCTGCGAAACTTGGCTACATGATGACATGACCAGTATCACCAATCTCGCGCTACCAGAGAGCTATCATATGAAATCGATAAATAGAGACACTAGAGGCGGTGGCATCGCTGTCATATACAGAAAGCATTTTCTTTGCTCCTTCACTAAAGAACTTATCTCGAACTGTGAAAGCGCTCGCTTTAAGATCACAGCAGGCCCCCATTTTTCTCTATCCGGCCTCTATATTTATTGACCCCCCAGTCCTTCATCTAAGTTCATAGAAGCTCTCCTTGAAGTAGCTAACTCCCTGGTGGTGAGCTCGGCTAACTTCACCATACTAGGTGACCTGAACCTCCATTTTGACCGGAACCAAGATCCCATTATTAAAAACCTTCTGGCCGGCCTGTCAGCCTTACAACTTTACCCCCTGATTCAGGACGCCACCCATTCGACTGGTCATATCCTAGACCCTGTTTTTACCAACTTCCTGGAGACTATAACAGAGGTGCCCAAACCCATGGGTTGGACGGACCACTACTTAATCAAATTCACGATACTGATCAAGGAAGCGTTTAACAGGGCTGAACCTACCCGTCACCTCAAAAGAGCATGGCACAAACTCTCAATCAATGACCTGCACTCCACTTTAGGAGAATTCCACCAAGAAGCACATATAAACATAAACACCACATATGTTGCTTTTCATAACTGGATCACTCAAGGATTAGACACCCTTATACCTCTCAAATGGACTAAGGAACGCGGCTCCCCCTCCATCCCTTGGTATAATAACACCCTGAAAGCCATGCGGAGGGATTGTAAGAAAGCCGAAAGAGCATGGAGACGAGAATACAGTAACAAAGACAAATCTGTCTATCGTCTCAAACAAAAGCTATATCACAAAGCCATTTGTTCCCCTAGGGCCGCCTTCTATGCTGAAGAAATTAACGCTAGTCCCAACCCCTCAAAAGTTGTGTTTAAACTAGTAGATGAGCTGCAGAGTAATAGATCTCCTTCCTCCAATATCATGTCTGCACAGCAATGTGAAGATCTTGCTTCATTTTTTATTGACAAAGTGCAAAATATCTATAAAACCTTCCCACACCTTTCTGCTACATCTCACAGCTCCGCCTTAATCCATTAATAAAGGCACCAGGATGGAGCACATACCTGAAATCTATCATGAAGACCTGACTGTAGGGGGCGTGGCTTGAGCGCCGCACAAGATGGCGGCTTGACGGCGAGGCTCCGCTGACGAAGCTCGAACACCGGCAATTATCTCAACTTACACCGAGGCTTCTTCGATCCACTGCACATAATCGACAATCGGAATGTGAGGTGAGCAGGACGCTATACTCCCTGTCTCTCAATTCCACCGGAATGTGCTCTTTTTCCGAGTGACGCGGTTCGCTATTCTGGCGGCCGCCATTTTCTTTTACCGCGATCTTCTCAATAGCGGTTTTCACTCATGTGAACCTCACCATACGAACTGTTCTGTGAATCCTCCGCCTTACTCAGCCACTTGCTCTTACAACATGCTCCTAAAGCTGCAATTTTTCATCTTCTGTGTTTTTGAAACTCCACGTTGCTTTCACTAGCCTACTTCCTCAACTAAATGCCTTCTCAAAGTGGTTGGCGCCTTTTCTTCACGGCTTCCATGCTTATGGCGCACTCTACTCTATTTTTCTTCTTTTGAGGAGGATTTTCGTACGAAAGAGGAATTCTTCACATAATTTCCTTTCTGGGAATCTGTAGCAGCACTGCTGTACTTTTCTCTTGTCTTACATGGGGAAATTGCGCAACCTCAAGCTTACTGCTCCCAAGGTCGTTTCTCGTCAGTCCTCAGATTCTGACTCTACGACGCACAACATGGATGAACTAGCACTTCAAAAACCAGAGGCTACACAGGGAGCAATTCCTAAAACTAATCTATCTAGTAAGCTTCTGCAACCTGGTTCTATCAAACGTCTAAAGAACAATCCTCCCTCTCCAGGTTCCTCGTCGCACTCAGCTTCCATGGATCTTATCCTTGAAGAACTTCGCGCACTTAAACCATTTATGGCTGAGACTACCAAAACTTTGCAATTTCTCCATGATAAATGGTCAACACTTGAATCAAGGGTTCTCTTGGTGGAACAATCTACGGAGTCTCTTCAGGCATCCTGCGCACGAATTTCGATGTTGGAGAAGGATGTCTCTCTCCTACGAAGGCAGACGGAAGAGTTGGAAAATAGAAATCGGAGAAATAACCTACGCCTTTATAATCTTCCGGAGCACACAGAAGGGACAAATCCAACCGAATTCTTCCAAACCTTCTTACAGAAAATTCTAGATCTTCCTCCTTCTTCCTCCCTCAACATTCAACGCGCACACAGACTTGGTCCGAAAGTTTCCACCAAACCCCGCGGAGTCATCATGTTATTCTTGCAGTATACTGATCTCCTTCAAGTACTTTCTGCAGCAAAAGCGAAAAAACAACTTATGTGGGAAGGTCATCGTTTATATCTTTCTCAAGATGTAGCTAAACCAACAGCTGACCGTCGGAAGCAGTTCCTGGACTTACGACCACGACTTCGGAACCTTGGTGCCAGGTTTGGCTTACTTCACCCATGCCTCTTCAAGGTGACTTACAAAGAAAAGACCACGACTTTTGAAGAACCACACGCCCTTGAAGAGTTTCTTCGTTTTCATGAAGCTGTAAATATGGACACTGCACGACCAGTTTAATTTATCATGTGTCTTCCCTGTTTGACAACATTATTTCCTCCTCTCATTTCCTAATGTATCTCAATGTTCTCTAAATCCTAGTTCGTTTTACTTAATCCACACTTATTGTATCTACTCTTGTACATTTATGTATTTGGTCTTCATATGTTTCCTTCACCTCACCTTTTCAATTTTTGTCTTCCTACAGATCCCCTCCTCATGTTCCTCATCCTGGTGTATTTTCGCTTTCCTCAATTGCTCCTATGCTGGTTCCTCGAGTGTTCGGTCGCGTGAGTTTCAGTTGTCGATGTCGTCCTCTTTTGGCGTCGTCACCCCTCTTCTTCTATTGTATTTGTTGGTATGTTTCCTATTTTTCGTCTATCTTCTCTTTCTTCTATGCTTACTAGTTTACTATCACTCCTCTTACTATTTTCTTTCTTTACTCTTTTCTCTAGCTCTCACTTCTCTTACTCTCAACTTTTTTCTCTCTCTACCTCTCTCATAAATTCGTTTTTGCATTCTTACTACCTCTTTCAGCCTTTCTTAACTTCATTCCTACTACATTTTCTCTTTTATATCATTCTCTTGCTAATTTACATTCCGAGTAGTCACCTGGAATGTTAAGGGGTTAAATAACCCCATTAAACGTCAACGAGTTTTATCGCATTTAACCAGACTCAAAGCAGATGTAGCCCTCCTTCAAGAATCCCACCTTACAGACTTGGAGGCTACTAAACTTAAGCGATGTTGGGTGGGTCACGTATTTTATTCTCCTGCTATAGGTAAGAAAAATGGTACAGTTATACTTTGTCATAAAAAGTTAAATGTTTCAATTGTATCTGAAGAGTGCGACGCTAATGGTCGTTGGGTTATTGTTAATCTTCTTATAGATAAAATACCGCTGGTTATTTTCAATATTTATGCCCCTACTGGTGTTGATAAATTGTTCTGGCCTGCTATTTCGGATAAACTTGTTACCCTCAATGACCAATATGTTATTCTTGGCGGTGACTGCAACCAAGTATTTGACCCCTTTATAGATAGAAATTCAAAAGTTAAATTTGTTCCTTCCAAAATGCATACCCAGTTTATCTCCTCTATACAGAATAATGCTTTAGTTGACATTTGGAGGCTTTGTAACCCAGACCTCAGAGAATATACTTTCTATTCCCCCACTCATCACTCCCAATCACGTATTGATTACCTCTTCCTCAGCAAACCATTAGCACAACTCGCCATTCATTCAGACATAGGTTCCATCCTCATTTCGGACCACGCTCCCGTTTTTGTGGACATTGACCTTATCCCCTACTCCCCTCATTCAGGCCGTTGGAGATTTAATAATTCTTTACTCCTTGATTCTAATTTTTGCACCCAATTTAAAAAAATTTCTACTGAATTTTTTACACTCAACCGCCCTCCCGACTCTTCCTTTGTCATGATTTGGGACTCGTTTAAGGCAGCTGCACGAGGATTTATTATTAATTTTGTTTCACAGAAGAAAAAACAATCAATCTCTAAGTCAACTCAACTATTAGATAAAATTAAGAAATTGGAGTATGCTTATTATAATTCACACTCTGAATCTTCCCTTTGTGAATTAATTTCTGCTAAATTTGATTTTAATAAATATACCACCAACGCAGCCTCAAATTCCCTTCTAAAATGCAATTCCCGCTATTATGGCGGACAGAACAAGATGGGCAAACTCCTGGCTAATTATCTTAAAATACGTAAAGAACGAACGAAAATTGAATCCTTACAAGGCCCAAATGGAACATCTTTCTTTAAGGATAAAGACATATTAGCTCAATTTGTTTCCTTTTACCAAAATCTCTACACTCCCGAATCTACTCCAGACCCTCATGAACTTCTTACATACTTTCAGGACATCCCTCCTCCAGAATCTTCTCATCTTGACTTTCCCTCATTAGATTTGGACATTACCCCATCAGAAATCTCTCATGTAATCTCTACCCTTCGTCGAGGTAAAGCACCAGGACCCGATGGATTTACCATTGAGTTCTACCATCACTTTTCCTCCATTTTTCTCCCAAAATTACATTTGCTATTCCAATCTTTTGCGGCTTCTGGCTCCTCTCAAGGTACTTTCCAAGAAGCATTGATTTGTTTAATACCTAAACCCGACAAAGATCATACCCTTTGCAAAAATTATCGTCCCATATCACTAGTAAACACTGACTATAAAATCTTCGCCAAAATTATAGCTCTCCGATTAGATCCCTTACTACCTGAACTTATAGGCCCTGAACAATCCGGATTCGTTAAAGGTCGCCTATCATCAGATAATTCTCGTGTCTTCTTCAATATTTTGAGTAAGGCTCCCTCCCTTTCTGCCCCCCTCGCTGCCATCTCCCTAGACGCTGAAAAAGCATTCGATAGAATAGGATGGGATTTTATGTTTCAAGCTCTCCGATGGTTTGGCTTCCCCCCTAAATTCATATCTCTGATATCTTTACTCTATTCTAGCCCCCACGCTTCAATCTTTGCAAATGGTATGAGTTCCGACTATTTTCCTCTTCAAAGAGGGGTACGTCAAGGATGCCCCCTATCCCCTCTTCTGTTTATTATAGCCTTAGAACCCTTTTTAACTAAGATTCGACTCGATGACACAATTTCTGGTTTTCACTATGGCCCCCAGAAACAAGCTAAATTATCTGTTTACGCTGATGACATTTTATTTTATTGTTCAAATCCTCAAACTACTCTCCCTTCCTTCCTTCATCAAGTTTCTTCTTTTTCCGTCGTTTCAGGTTATCGTCTCAACACGGATAAATGCGAAATTCTACCCTTAAACCCCTTATGTCAGAAACATCTCTTTGACTCCTCTGGCTTTTCCTGGCAACCCACGAAGATTAAATATTTAGGTATCTGGTTTGCTCCCCGTATTCCAGACTCTCTTAAATTTAATTTCGAATGTCTCTCTAATAAAATCACTGCGTCAATAACTCGTTGGAATCCTCTTTTCCTTTCTTGGTGGGGTCGATTGGACTCCATCAAAATGATGCTAGCGCCCTTAGTCCTTTATTCTATCTCCATGATTCCCATCCATATCCCAGATCATTATTTCAAATCGATAGACTCCCTTCTATTAAAATTTTTGTGGAAAGGCAAAAAATCTCGGATAGCTCTCTCTTATCTGAAAAAAGATAAATCCCTCGGTGGTGTCAAATTCCCTCATTTTAAATCATATCACAACGCTTTTTCTTTAAAGCAAGCCATGCGGTGGCTCTCCTCTGATCTTCCTCGCATTCCTCCCCTGTGGCTCACATTAGAATCTTCTTTACTTCATCCTTACGACTTTCAAGAAGTTTTATCCTTTACCTCTAAGGTATCATCCTTATGTTCCCCTATCATCTCTCACTCTTGCTCTCTTCTTCGTCCATATTTATTATCCACTTACCCGTCTGCCTCCTCCACTCACACCCAACCTATCTGGCATAACAAATTCCTCAAAATCCGTAATCGTTCCTTATATTGGAAAACCTGGCACTCCCTCGGTCTAAAATGGGTCTCACAACTTCTCTCAGACAATCAGCCTCTTTCTTTTCACGATCTCCAAACACAATTCTCCCTACCTTCCTCATCCCGTAAACAATATTTATCACTGCTTCCGTCCCTTACCCAATATCTTTCTTCGCTCCCGCCCTCTAACTCTATCCCTACCACAAATTTTTCAATCTCTAATGCTATCGACCAATCTCTTTCTGCTTCATTTATTTATAAATCTCTACAGTCCTTTGCTGATCGTACAAAATCTAAAGTTGAGTTGGCTTGGGAAAAAGATTTATCTCACACATGGTCTCTCATTTTATGGGACAAAATTTGGTCTAAGATTCAGAGTACTTCCAGAGCTGCAAATACCACACAAACCTTATTCTTTATTTATAATCGTATACTATTCACTCCATTACTTCTGTCATCCTTTTCCCCAGACATTCCATCTACTTGTTGGTCCTGCTCATCCCCTTTGGCTGATCTGAACCACATGATATTCGAATGTCCTCCTGTGTTACGTTTCTGGCACTTAGTTTGGTCCCAATTACAAAAGATTTTCAATTTTACAGTTCCATTCTCCATTACACACATTTTCTTAGGTTCCCTCTCTCCTGTTTTTGCAGATTCCTATCACAAACACAAATTACTTGATCTTTGTATAGCTATTGCTTTCCACCATATTACATCACATTGGAAACAAGCTAATGATGTTTCTTTTGCTGCTTGGTGGAACGCAGTCTGCTTTAATCACAGACTTGACACTAATTTTGTCTCTCCTATTTCCTTAGCAATCAAACGTGATCTTTTATGGCTTCCCCTCACTGATTATTTATCCAAAGTTGCTCGGCCTCCTCCCTCATCTCCGATACGTAATGTTGAAGTTTGTAAACCACCATGAATGCATTACTTTACTTTATTTCGTTTATTATGTTATCATTACATCTACTGTTTTACCATATTACTTTTATGCTTTCATAATTTGAGATATTTCCTCATCCCCCTATGCTCCTCACATTCAATGCCTCTTTTATGTTTTATGCATAAGTTTTCCTCCATTAATTTCGCTAATATGTAAGAATGATTTCATGTTTCTCATAACTCTTGATTGTTTCTTCATTTTCTGTTCTTGCCTCTTTTTATTTCAATAAACTTCAAACTTAAAAAAAAAAAAAAAAAAAAAAAAAAAAAAAAGACCTGACTGTACTTTGCAGGAAAGTCCAGTCTGGTTCCCCAGCAGACCCTATGAGACCGGCCCATTTCATTGAATCCCTGGACTTTTTTCTACCCTCCCTGGCATATATACTGAATCTGTCCTTCTCCTCGGCCACTGTCCCGACTGCCTGGAAGCAAGCATGGGTCTCTCCCATCATTAAAAAACCGACCCTCGATCCCTCCAAACCAGAGAACTTCAGACCCATTTCACTGCTCCCATGGATATCCAAACTCGCAGAGGCCCACGTAAACACCGTCTTGTCCAAACACATGGATCTAAACAACACCTTAGATCCATCCCAAAACGGGTTTAGGCCAGGCCACAGCACTGAGTCTGCCCTCCTAGCCACGTCGGAACATCTCCGGATGATACTTGATGCCGGCCAAAGTGCTGCGCTGATCCTATTGGATCTCAGCGCGGCCTTTGACACGGTATCCCATAACATTCTGCTGAATCGTCTGGCCACTGCAGGTATCGCGGACCGTGCCTTGGAATGGTTCCGTTCCTTTCTGGAGGACAGGTCTTTCCGGGTTTCAGCCCCTCCATTCCTCTCCAGGTCCCACTCCATCGGACAGGGAGTCCCTCAGGGCTCTGCACTCAGCCCATCCCTCTTTAACCTATATGTGCAACCGCTTGCGGCTGTAGCCAGAGAATGGGACCTCTCGCTGGTGTCATACGCTGATGACACGCAGCTGGTTATCACTCTTACCGAGGGTCCCTCTATCTCTGCAGCGAGGTTCAGGGATGGGCTGGCTGCTGTAGCCCAATGGATGACGGATAACTGCCTGCAGCTCAACGCAGGCAAGACGGAGGTGCTGCTCCTCGGAAAGAACACTAGCCACTGGAACCAACACTGGTGGCCATCATCGCTGGGCACCATCCCACCCCCCAAATCCTTGGTCAAAAATCTAGGCGTTTGGATGGACTCCTCACTCAACTTCCAGACTCACACAAAAAGAGTAGCGGCCACTTGTGTGGGCCTGATGAGGAGCCTTAATCCCATACTCTTCTTTTTTGATCCCAAGGTTTGTCAAACGATCATTCAAGCCACAATTCTGTCCCGCCTGGACTATGCTAACGTCTTACTTCTGGGCGCCAACAAAGCAGAGATAACGCATCTGCAACGCGTGCAGAACACCGCGGCAAGAACCTTGGTCGGGCTTCCCCGCAGGGCCACGGACCTTCCAGTGGCGGGCAGCATTGGACGCGACCCACCTCTCCGCCTACCCTCTGAGAACACGGCTGCTTCCCTGTTGCCGACGAGGCGGCCGGGCCCCGGGACGAGTGGGGACCTCCTGTCGTCGATCTGCCGCGTGTGGCTGTGGATGCTACGGCACGAATCACAGAAGCAGAATCCCTCATCTCCATGGTGGAGGATGACATTTGCCAGCTTAAAACGCAGCCTAACTCCAGACCCAGACCTCGGAACTTCACCGGCAGGCAGAGGATGCCGAAAACAGATCACGAAGGAACAACCTGCGCCTCATAGGCTTTCCCGAGGGAACGGAGAAAGGGCACGCAGACACGTTCGTGGAGGAATGGGTGCGCTCATGGATGCCCAGGGAGCCCCTTTCTCCCTGGTTTACCATTGAGAGGGCACATCGCTCCCTGGCCCCCAGGCCTCTCCCCAGGGCTCCTGCCCGACCCATCATCCTGAGGGTTCTCAATTTCCGGGATAGAGATGCCATCCTCCGGGAGGCCAGGGCCCAGGGCCCTCTGATGTTTAAGAACAGTAAAATTATGGCCTTTCCAGATTACACCAGGGAGGTTCAGGCACAGCATCAAACCTACGACGAGGTCAAGCAGAAGCTCTGCAACCTGGGTATTAGATACGGTCTTCTCTTCCCGGCCCGGCTCAGGGTGGTCTTTCAAGACAAGACATTCTTCTTCGATAACCCTCTGGCGGCATGGACCAGGCTCATGGAAGACCGCCCCATTCTGAATCGGCCAACCCCCATCTCCCCGACCCAGCAGCCCCCCCCACAGCCCCACCGGGCCCTACCTAAACCTCAACGATGGTGAACTCGGTCTTGTAAGAAAAAAGACCGTCAGGGGGAGGCATCCCGTTCTCCGGGTGCGCCGTCTCTGCACCCTTCTTCACATGTTTCAACTCAGAGGTCCGCCACGTCCAGCCCTACTAACGCTCTGATCAATTTGATCCATATCCGGGACACCACCAAGGCTTTGCGCCCCTCCTTCTCTGACTCAGACCTGTCTAGGAGCCCTGTGCTTCATAGATGTGAAGATGATGAGGGAGTTTGAACTCGGGCACAAGCACGTACTTTTCACCTTGTTCCCAACAAGGCACCTATACTTACGAATGCCTGCCAACCGCTATAGCAGGTGCAATTCATCTTCACTGTGACTAAGGCTTGTGATCTGTTTCCTATTCCAACTCATGTACTTACATGTGTTTCTGGACGCAGATTAGCCCAAACGTAATTAACAGCTGTTGACTCTGTGGATGGGGGTCCTTCTCTGCCATGTTCATGTTCCGCTAATCATTTTTGCTTAGCAGTACGACTCGCTAGTGGGTGTTGTTTGGAATGTTTTCCTTTTCAGGGCGACGGATGCTTCATTTTCAGAAGTGTAGGGTGGAGGGAGTTGGGGGCGAGGGACGGTTGGCAGACTGTTGTCTCCCAATTGTTTGTTGTTTTTAGCCACCTACGGGCCGCTGTTTATTGTTTTTCTTGATAGCACCTCAGACATGTATGCCACCGACTATGACAGGAGAGTCACCAGAATGCATGCTCTTTACCCAAAGACACTGGTCAGGACACACTACTTCCCTTGGGACCCAGGCCGATCTAAGTTTACCCTGCCTCCTACACTCTCTTCCCACCCCAATGGCGTCCACCTTGCACAGACCTCTCCACATTCTCTCGTGGAATGTCAACGGCCTCCTAGACCGCATAAAGCTCACTGCTGTCCTTCGGAGCGCTCAGCGACACACGCCAGATATCTTGTTTCTACAAGAAACACACCTTATGGGCAAGGAATGCATGAGTCTAAGTATCCGGACCCCATTCACGCACCCCGGCGCTAGCGTCCTGCGGGCGGGGCTGGGTGTGACCCAACACAGAGGCAGATAAAATCGGCCTTTACGCAGACGATGTCCTGCTCTACTTGGCGGATCCCGCCAACTCGGGCCCTCAATGCCTCCAGATTCTCCGGTCTTTTGAACAGTCATCAATCCCGAGAAATCTGTCTTGGTTCCCCTCCATATGTCCAGGGAGTGTTTTGATTGGCAATTGACTATACCACTCCTTCGCCAATCCTTTAAGTACCTGGGGATATGGGTGACTTTGCTCACCGAACTCAGCTGGGCCCCCAATGTTACCCCCCTGGTGAAAAGGACCAAGGCGGATCTTTCAAAATGGCCGTCGTTGCCGCAGAACCCCATGGGAAGAGTTGCTCTGTTTAAGATGATGGTTCTTCCCAGGTTCCTTACATGCTCCAAAACACCCCCATCAACTTTTCAAGAGCGTGGTTCTGGGACCTCGATAGATTGGCCTCAAAATTCCTCTGGGGCAAGGGCAGGTCTCAACTGGCCCTGGGTGTTTGTCAGATCCCCTCCTTTGATGGGGGCTTGGGGATGACCCATCTATACTTGTACTACCTAGCCACACGCCTGCTCTCCCTGCATGACTGGCTCAATGAAGGATGGTCAGATCTGGCCAACAGATTAGAACTTAGTGAACTGGGCTTGTCTAACCTCCAGTCAATGATGTATGGGGCGCCTGTCCCGTCTCGCTTGCCGGAGGTGACGCGTTCGGTGTTCCTGGCCTGGCGGGCCGCGCTGCACCATACGGGTGGCCCTGCACGTTGACTCAATGCACACCCCTGTGGCATGGTACATAAATTAGAGAAGTCAATGGGCAGCAGGGTTTTCAGTCTTGGGACCTTATAGGCAATTCCCAACTAGGCGACATCTGGTTGGGTGACCCCATGCGCTCCTTCCAAGACCTCCAGGTTAGGCATTCCTTACATCGCTCGCAGATTTACAGATACTTGCAGCTTCGCCATGCCCTTCAATTACACTTAATGACTAGCACACAACTCCCGGATCATAGCCCTCCCGAGGCACAAATTACGCTGGGGGACCTGGGGTGAGGGGGCGTCTCCTGCATTTATCGGTGGCTCCTTAATAACACTCCTACATCTCTTGACAGACTGCGGGCCCAATGGGAGGAATGGGTGGGTTCCTTGGATGAGGAAGACTGGCGCGATGCCCTTATGGCCCCCAGGACAGTCACTGCCTCCGCTAGATTGTGCTTGATACAACTCTACTATCTGCACGCTGCCTACATGCCGCCAGCACGCTTACACCGCGCAGGGCTCCGGCCGTCCCCTTCCTGTGACAGATGCGGTTATGAGCCTGCCGACTTCTTTCACATGGTATGGACTTGCCCACATCTGGTGCGCTTCTGGGGTGACATTGAGGAGCAACTCACTGAGGTATTGGGGTGGGAGGTCCCACATGGCCCCAGACACGCACTGCTGAGCATCACTGATGGGTTGGACGGGACCAGACACAAAAAACTTTTTTACACTACAGCAATGGTAGTGGCCAAAAGAGACATAGTTTCCGCTTGGAAGTGTCCTGACCCACCCTCCGTGGGGAAGTGGCTGGCCGGAGTAGACTGGGTCGCCACGCAAGACAAGACACTGCACAAGACACTTGGCTGCCCCATGAAGTATTGCAGGGTCTGGGGGAAGTGGTTGGGAGGTTTGGCATAATTCTGGTGGGGATGCTCCCTTATCTGCTGTTCTGAATTTGTATGTCTACGGCCTTTGGGTCCTCCAGAGTAATGCAAGTAATTCTTTCTTATTGTGGTATCGTGGTGATTGGCTGATTTAAAAAAAAAAAAAATCTCTGTAAAATCAATAAAAATGTGTTTATCAAAAAATGTTGTCGCAACACTGTTGATTATAAACTTGGTGTGGTTTATAGCTGGGCGGAAGTCTATGCTAGGCGCAGACAAAATAAACCATATACACAGCATACAGATACTTCATCAACGGACAGTGATACTTCCAACAGACCACCACCTCAACGATGGTGCATCACCATCATCAACCGAACAACCACACACCTCGACACAAACATCGATCTTCTGACAGCCTTTTTTAGAGCAAGGCCAATTGGACTGAGGAGACCCTGGAGGAGCAAAAGAAAGAGAAACACCCAATACCAGGAGTGTAATGGGGGCAGAGAAAGATAAGGGCAAGAAACAGACACTGAGCTGAGTTTAGTCATATAAATATCGGATTAACAATTCAGTAACTTGGAGTTGAAAACCCTACAGAAGGGCACATCATATGTATATGCCGCATATACTAATCATTTGGAATTGGAAGTGAGTTTATTTAAGTTCATGTGCAAATTACTCCTACAACATTTCTTTGAAAATGTACTTCCACAGCCTTCATCTACAGAACCTGACCAATTACGGGGTTTGTCCCCTGCTAGCATGTATATGATGCCCACCAGCCATAAAATGTTGGATACTTTTGAAAACTTAGTAAAACAAGAGCTTCTGAAATTGAATCTCACAAAGCAAAAACGCACGCAACTCACTCAAAAAGAATTTGGCATCATTAGGAATATAGCTAACAACCCCCATGTAACATGCCATAAAGCCGATAAGGGAGGAGCCCTAGTCATCTTACACACTACACACTACGAAGAAGAGGTTAACACACATGTTTTAGATGCATCTACCTACATTAAATTGGATACAAACCCCACGAAGCCTATTCCGCAGCATTAAAGATTTTTATTAATCGTGCTCATGAAAACGGAGTAATCAACGAGCGAACCAAAAAGTTCTTAATGCCTGACCATCCAAGGAGTCCAACCATCTACATGGAACCTTAAATACATAAGGACCCACTTCACCCTCCATTCAGACCTACTGTGTCTACAAAAGGAAGCATCCATGAACCCATTAGACAATTCATAGACCGGTATTTACAACTGAGCGATAAAAAAATGCAAACATTCGTAAAGGATACGACTGACTTCTTAAACAAACTACAACAAATTAACATCAACTAGGACGAAACAGTGCTCATGTGCACTATTGAAGTACAATCACTGTACACCTCGATACCACATAACTTAGGAATTGAAGCGGTAGAACATACTCTTTTACATATGGATTTGAGTCTAGATATGCAGATGTTCCTGATGGAGCTACTACAATTCACGTTGTTCCAAAGTTATTTCAGATGGAAAGACTAATGTTTTTACAAATGACGGGTACTTCCATGGGAAAATGCGCCACGCCGGCGTACGCCAATTTGTTTATGGAGAAATATGAACAGGAAACATCTTAAATAAGTACCTATAGGTTGAAAATTGTAAATTGTTTTTGCGCTACATAGACGATATGTTGATTGTCTGGAGAGGTACAGAAGCGACATTAACTGAAGCACTAAAGAAACTCAATGACATTAACTACAGAATACAATTTACTTATGACATACAGAAAGAGAACATTACATTTTTAGATGTGGCTGTCACCTTGGTGGAGCGAACCTTTATAACAGACATCTACAGAAAACACACCTATCGCAATAACACTCTTGCATTACGAAAGTTTATCAGGATACATTGAAACGCTATTTGCCATATTCTCAAATGCTTAGGGTAAGACGAATAGTATCCAATCCTGAAACCGCAGACAAACGGTTAGATGAAATGAGAACACGATTCAGACAAAGAAGCTACCCAAGGTGTATTCTGGACCAAGCCAAACAGAGATGCAATTCCAAAAGCAGAATAGATCTCTTACAAAAATCGCTGGAATAAGTTACCAGTCGTCTAGTGATGGTGATGAAATATTCCACCACAAGTAAATGCGTCAAACGCATCATCAAACAACATTGGCCGATATTAAGCCAGGAACCGGATTTCAATCACCTATTCTCCAATTCTCCTGTTATGGCGTATAGTAGAAACAAAAACATGGGTGAAATGCTGAAATTCACTAAAAAAAGCAGACTAAGTCACTCATAAAGGAACCATGGTATGCTACAACTGCAACAACTGCCACAATATAATACCAGGATCAAAATTTACACAGCCCATAAAAGGAAATAACATAAAGTTGCATGTTACAGCCACATGTGATACTATGAACACAATCTATCTATTGAAATGTCCTTGCGGACAAGTCTACGTTGGAAAAACTGTACGAAAAATTAAAGTAAGAATCAATTGACACAAATCTAACATACGCACGAAGAACAGTAAATCAGTTGTGGCTAATCATTTTCATGAAAACCACCACAATGTTAGTCAATTGAAATTCTTGATCCTTGAAGTGGTTACGAAAAAAGAAGGTTGTGATAATAGAAAACATCTCCTTCAATGCGAGAATTACTGGATAAATAGACTGGACTTTATAAAACCATATGGAATGAATGATCGTATTAAATTTGCTTGTTATTTATAATGTTGTTGTCTGACATATCTGGCTTAATCTAGCCTTGGTTATGTTGATTGGTTAAACTATCCAATTATTATAATGGCATCAGCTACATAAGCATTTGAGTACTTCACACCACTCTAAGATGGCCGCCTATCTTTATTGAGATGTCCTTTGTCGATCATTATCGCACTAGCTTTAAACACAGTACTGCTTGCACTCAAATACAACTGCGGAATTTAACGTACATGAGTGGATCGGATTGCTAGGTACTGTTTGTCACCGTTATTTATTTACACATTTATATCCCTTTACTATATTGGCACCAGCCACTTAAGCACTCGTAGATAGTCCTCTGTTGATTATCACCGCACTAGCTTTAGACACAGAACCGCACGTACCCACATACAACCGCTGAACTAAATGTGGATGAGCCGATCGGATTGCAAGGTACTGTACAGCATGTCACCTTTATTTATTTACTCGTTTGAGCTTAATGTCTCATGATTTTCTCGGTACTCGGTGTTCACCTGACTCAGTTAAGAGCACGGGATATATATTTCTACAACACCACGGCAGCACGTCTATTCTTGGCCATATGAATTCCATGCACATAGTTGTTTTCACTCGGTTTTCTGATCGCACGCGTTCCCCATCTGGTTAAGCACGTAGACGGCCAGATTTATTTCATTCAAGGTCAAGCCATCATGCTACGAAGCGCGGTGTGACTCTTACAGAATCTTTACTTGATGATGTTGGTTTTTACTGAATCACAGCTCGTCGAAAAACGCACCACCACCATGCCTGTAGCCCACATCTTGATATTAAACGATAATTGACAACTGCCACATAACCTCACCCTGTGCAAGATATAATCCACATGAATCATAACGTTTTTCACCCTGTTTAGCGTGATTGCATGCCATTCACACGTATTACCATTGTGTTTAACTACATACAAACGTTCAGTCCCTCATGATATTACATGTTTAGTTTTAGGATTGATCCCTGATGAAGGGTGAGCATACCCAAAATGCATAGGATGTTGTAATCCAGTTATTTTGGCTTAATTTCCATTGTTAAACAATGCATGAAGCAAAATTGCAAGAATTATTTTGAAAGGCACACCTATGATAGGCCCAAGTGACCCCTATGGCCATGGTGCAGTGTAAATGAAAGGTAGGACATGTACTTGTGTGTGACATGTCCTGATAGTGAAATACTGTCCATTTTGTTTTTCACTATTGGAAGGCTGTCTGCACCATAGGATAGAAAGGGATATACTTTGTAACATTTTACAAGTATGACTTCCCATTGGGGCAAGATAGAGAAATAGAGTTTAGGCTCTCTGAACTCAGAATTTAATAACACATATTTTAGTCAAGATGGCTTTTAAATTGTGTGTTTGAAAATTCCACTTTTTGAAAGTAGAAAAATACAAAGTTGTTTGGACATGCATTGGTAATTGATACATTTATGAATTTTTACACTAAATACAAGATGGCAGTGGTATATGCTGGGCAGCACCTCTGTACAAGTTTGTATTAAACAGACCCTCCAAGATTTTGCGATTTTGCGATTTTGCGATTTGCCGGAAATCGGCACTTTTGTAGAAATCGCGGCATTTTTACAAAAGCCGCTATATCATGGGGGGTCTGATTAAAGGCAGATTCACTTTTTGCTAATTAGGTCTTTTTGTTGCTCAATGTTTGCTCTATTTTTTTCCGAGTCGTCCTCGGAACCCAGTCAATGCTTTCATTATTTCTCGAGTATATCCGACCAAACCTTGTTATGTTTTTCTGCTAATTATATCCTCATTTACAGATTGTTGCTCTCCCTGATTGGCTCTCTCCACCAGTTGCTATGACTTCATTAGCGGAGTCTCGTGACCCTGTTATTTCTTGTGACAAGGATTCGCGCTCCTTGTCCTGTGGTGTCATATCTCCGGGACACTTCTCCTTGGGGTTGGGATAGTGTCAAACGAGGGAGGCTCGGGGTATAGAAAACCAGGCTGCAGTTGTTAATTACTGCACATGCAGCAATGCTAGAAACACAAGCTTCTGCTCCTTTTGTTTCCTGTGAAGTCCTCAGAGGTATTGCAGCAGCAAAAAGTGCAAAATATGCATCAAAATGCCCTGCTTCAAATGTCGACTAACGGCAGACTTTCCAACACTAGTAAAATGAAGTTGTTCAAAATAATTTTCAGAATTGCCACTTGTGACTTAAAATGCTAAGTGAGACAGAAATAACGGGTTTAAAGGAACTTTATTTGTACTTACGCTGCTATATATAATTGCAAGTAGGTTAGTATCTTGCGAGTTATTTTTGTCTCTAGTCTCATAAATTATGTCACAGAATTGTCTCTGCTTATTTTTCCCATTAAAAAACCTAACGTATTATATATACGCAGAGAAAAGTGCCAGAAATAAGAGCAAAAATTTGGCAACTGGGTGCGCAAAGACGGATTCTTGTGGTCCTATCCCATTGCTCAAGGTAAGACTCGTAATATTGCTGTTAATAGCGCCCCAAGCAATTTCCGTGCCATTGGGGCACCGGTGTGGTTTGGCTGCAACCCAGTTTGTCCACAACACAGATTTCTTTGCTTCAGTCTTCTACTCCTATGTTCACTATCAACTTTTGCCTTCACAAGGAAGTTTCCTTTGATAGCAAAGTTCAGGCTGAGGTTAACGATGCACTCCAGAGAAAACACCAAGCGGAGAAGGAGAGCCACAGATTGTGGAGATTTTTTTTGTTCAGCTGAGTTGGACGTCTTTCAATAATATTCACCTTTTTAAATGCATTTACTCTTTGCCCATATATAGTCTCTGCAGTACAAATGCGCTTACAAATAAACTCCCAGTGCCAAAAATACAGATGATCGGGAGCACCGAAATGTCCTTTAATTAGTTCAAAACGCAAATTGTGAACTAACTGTGAGTTTTTGTGTGTTCAGGAAATATCATCCATTTTACAAAAAAAAAAGATGAATTCATTTAAAAAAAATTTATAACATAGGGTGAAGACAAACATTTCCATTATGATTTTGGTGTCTATGTAAACCGTGGCAAGGTTTGTTTTACAAAAATCATTGAAAAACCGCTTTGGAATTTCTAGTGGAATACTCTGCTAAAACAGTTTCCATTGATTTAAGGCTGAAAATGAATGATTGAGTAAAATAAAGTGCCGCAAAAATGGCGCTAAATTTCCATATTTGTGCCGCTAAACTTCCATATTTGTGCCGCTAAATTTGCGAATCCATGCCGCTATATCCTGGGGGGGTCTGAGATATATACACAGGTATATTCTCCAGCGTGCTCAATGTTGAACACCGTGCCATCCACAGTGTTAAACTGTATGTGGGAAACCCCGCATCCAAATAAAACCAAAAGCTTTGTTAGACAGAGCACAACCCAAAAGTTTGTTACCACAATGATTTAAGTAAATCAAACATGTGTGACATCATATATAGCACAACTCAAATATTGTCCAAAAAACAGAACAGCGCTCCATTTTCACAGTCACCATCCAAAGAGCCTCAAGGATAATCTCCCTTACGGCCAGTACTTGCGTGTGCGGCGCAACTGCACACGCAAAGAACTCTATGAAATATTTTACAATTTGTTGACAGCCAAACTTAAAAAAAAGAGTTATCCATCAAAGTTACTAAAGCATTCCTGCAAAAGGACATGATTCACACCACGGGAAACCTTAATGGAAAAACAACCTAAAAAACCTATGGCACGATTAGTTTGTGTCTCCACCTTTGGCCCATAAACTAACTCTTTCAAAAAGATCATTCAACAAAACTGGCATCTGGTAAAAGACACTGACAAGGATCTCCAAATACCATTGTTCGCCTTTAAAAAGAAAGTCAGTATTGGAAGGGCAACAGCAGATTCCCATAGGAGAGTAGAATCTCTACACAGCTTTTTGAGCCTACAACCGGTCACAGGACACCACAAGTGTATAACGTGCCAAGCGTTTAATTCAACCATTGAAGATACAGAATTTACAGATGGAATTGACAAGTGGAGACACAATGAATTTTCAACTTGCAAGACCAAAAATGTAACTTGCCCTTGTCCTTTTATCCACATTGGCAAAACCACGCAGGAAATCAGACAAAGGATCAGCCAACACCACTCCAGAATCAAAAACAAAGTATTGAACGCACCCCTGGTGGCGCATTTTCAAGAATTCAAACATACTGAAAGAGACCTCCGATGGACAGTGCTAAGTGTTATAAAACGAACCCTAGAGGAGGAGATTTTGAAAGGATACTGCTTCAAAGGGAAGCTTATCTAATTATGCGCTTTAACACGGCCTCCAAAGGACTTAGGGCCAGATGTAGGTAATTTTTATTTACCGACCTCTTAAATACCGAGTCATACCGACTCGGTATTTAAGAGGTCGGAAAATAAAAATACCGAGATGTAGGTAATTGCAAATGTGCAATTACCGAATCGGAAACAGTCGGTAATTTCCGATGTGGTAAATACCGACCAGTCAATGCCCATGCATTCCTATGGGCTTTGAAGCCCATAGGATTGATTGGGCATATACCGGTCGGTATTTACCACATCGGAAAATACCGACTGTCACAAGGGTGCAGGGGGTGTCACTTTGACACCCTCTGGCACCCCCAAAAGAGGCTCGGGTGCCATGTGGCAGGCATACCTGCCCTAAGGGCAGGTCTGCCTGTCATATGGCATAGGTGTGCATGCACACATGTGCATGCACACCAGAAACGGTATTTTACCATCAAGTAGTATTTGATGGTAAAATACCGATGTTGTACTGCTTGTGGGACTCAGAAGAGTCCCACCTACATACCAATTGTCCGGAATCAGTAATGATACCGACTCGGTATTTTACATACTCGGTAAATTTACCTACCGGTAAATTTACCGAGTCTGTAAATTACAGGGACCTACATGTCAAATTGCTTTTACCGGGTGGTAACGGCCGAATTCGGCCGTTACCACCCGGTAAAAGCCTACCTACATCTGGCCCTTAATGAACTGTCTGAAATTAACAGATTATAATTTTATCCATGCCACTTTTAACAATTTGCCTCTCATTACCATACACCAAGAGTGTCCACGGCGCACTGCTGTATTTACAAATATATCACAAGAATACTAAAATGGCTTTCATTCCAAAAAGCAAATTGTTGGTCCCTTATGTATCATGTTTTTGTTTTTTAAACTTGAAGTACACACATTTATAGCACCGATATTTGTAGCCCCTTATAGGCGCAGAATGATCCATTAATATCGTTAGATAGGTCACGCCAACTTTCGATTGATATTCCGATCTGCATTTAACTTTCACACGTACCCATTAGGTTTTACATTTCACAAACTACATATGACAACACTACAAGTACCGAAATGCAAAGCGTAGAGATCAGCGACCTCGTACAGGTTCTGAACCTCTAAGTTATCGCATTAGAGTGGCAATGCCCACTTCTGCATTCCTGGGATGCCGGAATGACGAGGCGAGAGACAGATGGAAAATCAACCCGTAGACTCAGGCAAGTTTAGCTAGAGTGTAACAGAGTATGACCGAAATCTGATAACATTCGCGAACCGTGATTTTATTGACAATGTGGCCCATGTGTACTATCATTAGGAGCCGAATCTGGCCAACCGTGAATAACAACACGTCCCCCAAACACGCTGACGCTGCTTTCCAAAAATAACATGGTCTGTGACTGCCGGCCACCCCCCCACGTTACGTGCATACTACAGTTACACATTCATCAGACCAACAACAGAATTCTTTGGAAGGCAGGGGGTCTCGAGCTCGAGACCCCCCGGCCGTATTTATTAAAAATATGAAACAAAATTAAAACTGTAAAATAACATTATTTACGTAATTATTAAATGCAAAATTCAGACATTAGATTTACATCCAGTTTAGACAGGTATGGTGGGCTAACCTTAACAAATGTCTAATACAGCGTGGTTCCTAACCGAATCTAACATCCCGATATCAATTTGCAATTTTAATAATTTCTGGTCCTACGGCAAGGTCGCTAATCGGTGTCAGATCCTTTTACCCAGCTACGCTCCCACGTCCGAGATGCGCATGCGCGACAAGGGCCCGTTTACCCTCGTGCGCTCCGTGAACTCCATTTAACCATAACAGGAGGTCCCGTACACTCGCGCCCTTAGCGTCATAGTGCATAGTGTATGTGTGGGGTGGCTACCAGCCTGAGGAAAGTGTTGACTCCCCTCCCCCGCACCCAAGCAAGCGGATATCCTGCCCCTGAAGTTCTGGGAGAGACCAATGGCCCCTCCCCCTGGGCGACACCTTTCGTGAATGGGGCTGCCCCTACCTAAGGACCTTAAATTGCTGCTCACCGATTATGACCTTAAATGCCCCACAGCGGGGCGAGGAGCGAGCCTGGGGAGCGCGGGCACAAAGAGGCCGCTTCCCGCGCTCCCCAGGCTCTTAAACCCCCCCTAAGCAGGGATCCCGCCCCCTCGACCCGGAAGCGCAAAACTGCTTCCGGGTCAACTGGGGGACGCGCAGCCAACCAGCACTGGTGGAAGGGGGGGGCCGGGCCCAGCCATGTGTGCTTGGGGGCCGAGTGGCCCCCCTTTCCTGTAAGTCATGCGATTTTATTTTTTACGAGCAGTAGTGTAACTTCACTTTCCTTAAAATCGGCCCAACACACTAATGAGTCACTCTGTTTTACGACAGTTTATGATCACATCAGCCCAATGAGGCAATCCCCTACAGTCCTCACAAATTGAATGGCGTGCCACTGACGATATATGTGCTACAAATAAGAATCCATTGCAAATCACTTTAACTAAAGACCTGGTCACAGTCTAAGTTTGTTGGTACTCAAATAATTAGGGCTAATATTATTTCCACTAGGTTTGCATACTGAAAACTCGCTGCAACACTTAAATAGAAAACTATTTACCTCCGTAGAGCGCATAAGACTACATACACGAGGCAAGTTTTGGTTTTCTTTTATACATCAGATTTTACCACAATTGGCCGTGTAGCTACTTGTAGCAATTTCAATAGAGTGCACCTTTAAGAATAGCTGTCTGAATCACAGCTCATTTTCTCTATTGTTTAGAAAATCTTTTCAATCCTGTGACTCCATGCAGTATTATCCGCCCATTAACTTTTACACAGATTCCTCTATCATAACTGGTAAGAATCTGTTGTGTTACTATTCAAAAGGTATACGTTTTTCATTTATTTTTTTATTTTATTTTTTTACCACAGGGTCCACAATTTATAAATATTCCCTCATTATGTCTTGTAGGGTTTGACCACGTCCTGGTCCTGGGGAGAACCCTGAAACTCATTGGGTTTTGTAGCTCATCAACCCCACTCATCTATAGTAGCCACTAATAGTTCATGGAATAACACTGTATACAAACAGGACTTTTAGCCTGCTGTAATAATTATGTGGGCTAGCTGTTTATGGTATGTTGCATTCTTGAAACACAATAACCATATACACTGCCTTGGAAATAAGGACTGGTATGATGTCCTCGATCATGTTGTGTTATTTGTAAGCATTTGTTTGCCCTTAATGTTTTTCTGAAAATGTTGTCATAATTTTTGTGTTGAATTGTATTGTGTTGTATTTTGCTCAGACATGAAGTAAATGTCGATCGTGTTTGTACTTATAATAACTGAAATAAGAAAAGGTGGAATAAAAGAACCATAATCACTCCAAACTTTAGGGTGGCTATTCATGAATCCATCAATTACCAATGCACGTCCAAACCACTTTCTCTTTTTCTAGTAATATTGTGGCCTAGTTTGGACGTAGGTAAAGGCCCATCCCCTTGCTGCACTTTTAGAAGGTAGGCATTTTCTTGTTTAACCATTCTGTTTGCCTCTGTCTGTTTGTGGATGGACTGTCTGGTTTTGGAGGGACAGGGACTGGGGATGTGCATTCGCTATAGACAATCACTGTGGGGTTGAGGTTTTCCTGGCCCTTCCTGGATGACTCAGAGCTGAATGGGACTAAGTTGCATTTAGAGTAGTGGGAGGAGATTTCCATGACCTGAATAGGATCTGTTTCACTTGCACAATGCTGTCTCCACCCCCTGTGGTAATACTGCACCAGTGACGACAGAACTGGGCTTGGACTGGGCTCGGAGACCCTGATACAAAGAAAACAATGACAACATGGGGTATTAGTAGTAGACCTTAAACCCTTGAACTTTAGATCACTTTTGGACTGAAGAGGAACCTTTGCCAAGGGGGGGAGCTGAAGAGCTGTGAGGCGGAGTACTGCCCTTTTGCTGTGTGGGATTGGCCCACAGTTGCTGTTTCTGCCAAGGAGGGGACAAAGTCTATAACTTTGCTGTGAACCTGCTCAAAGAGGGTATTCAAAGGCCTGCGTATGCTGGCCTCCTGTTCTGAAGTCTCAAGGACCCCCAGCTCCCCTCAACTCTGCTGCTGAGAGTTCCGACCTGCCAGGAGGTGCCAATTCCAGTTGTGGGCCTCTGAAAGTTGTTCCTGCTTTTGGGAGCTGAACTGTAGAAATTGACTCATCACTATTATTCCACATGTTTTTCCAGATGCAGCACTGCCATGTGAGAAGAATGTCCATGCATCGCCATGCCACGCTGCTGCTGGGCCGGCGCAGTGCCTGTTGCGCCTGCAGTTACTGACGCATCGTGGGATTGTGGCTGAAGAAACCGATACATTGCTGCTTGCCATCACCGCATTGATCACCGTCGAAACCCGGATTTTCACTCATTGCATCAGTGTGGCATGTTTTCCTGATGCATCACCCACAGAACAGAACCGTCTTGGAGTCGATGCACCTCTTTCTCGACGTATCGTGGGATCGTGGCTGAAGTAACTGATACATCGCTGCTTGCCGTCACTGCATTGATCACCGACGAAACTCGGATTTCCACTCATTGGATCAGTGTGGCAAGTTTTCCCGATGTATCACCCACGGACCAGAACCATTTTGGAGTTTGTGATGTATTCCTATAGGTTCTGTATCGATCCCCCTATTCCTGACCCTATTCTGGTTAACAAGTTAACTAGCAGTCATCCCATGAGGCAGAAACCCCCATGATGCAGGAACCGTTATCTGATAAAGCCACACTACGGCACAGGAACGTGTTATCTGATTAGGTCATAACGCTTGCCATCTAATTAGACAAGCGATATTCCTCCAGCCCCTGATAAGGCATACGGAGTTCTCAAAACAAATCAAACCTATGACAGACCTGGGAAAAACCCTGCGGCCATTGTTTTGATTTCACCGAGAACTTCAGCAAAAGAATGTGCTAACGACCAGGTCGTATGACATCCTTATTGACGTATCTATGTCCATCCTTACGTCAATCTCGGCACCTTAAAGGTATAAATATTACCGATATTGCCCTATGCAAACACACGCGGTGGTGACGAGATCGGAGCAGCCAGACTTGCCGAAGCCCAGAGCAGAGCAGACCCCGCTGGCGCAGCCCCGCCTTTCTGACGCGCTGAGAACGAGACGCTGCTTTCTCCTGCCGAGAAATCCAGCTCCGGCGCTTCCGGGTAGCCCTCGCAGGCAGCCTGGGATATCGAGACCAGAGACGAGAGATACCATCCCTCATTCATCCTAGATTCCAGGTACGGAACTGAATAACCCCTTGCAGAGAATTCTCTAGTCAGTCACTTGGCAAAACAAACTTAACTTAAACTGTAACTTTCTATTCCCGCCCACGTATTAGGCTTAGGTCAGGTACACGGGGTAGGCGTAGTTAGAAACACCAGTTGAGTACGATTAGTCAAATGTAAATGTGTATGTATTCATTTTAAACCTTCATATGGCTTAGAAACCATATCAATGTTTTTACAGTATTATTTTATACTTCTACTTTTATTGTATGCACTTTACTTAACCATAAGTATTGCAATAATATCGATCCATTTCTCTTGTATGAGAAAAGAGACTGATCAATAAATAACATCTTTTATTGAACACGCCCGTTTCTTCCTTTTCTCTACAATCTGGTGAGACTAAGAATGCACGTACTGACTGAGTAAAATAAGTCCTCTTTTGTTTTCACACGACTCTAGAGATACACTCTTGATTAGGGGAGAGCAAAGTTGTCATGTTCTATGGTTGTCAGAAACTAAGGGGTATATTACCAACAACTAGCGATAATTTTTGTCTCTAACTTGTTTAGAGACAAAAATTATCGCCGCACATCGGCGATTTTTATCGCAGATAAACCTTGCTATTAGCAAGGTTTATCGCAAATGCGATAAAAAACGGCCGCAATGCATGAATATCGCTGAAAAGTCAGCGATATTCATGCATTATCGAGCAAATGCTCTTAGCCATGTTATCCACCTCCCATTGGATAACATGGCTAAGAACTGCTCAGGGCAGGTGTTAGCTTTTGGAGATATTTGCGCTTAGCGCGAATATCTCCAAAAGTTGGTAATAGGAGATAGCGATGTTAGCGATTGTTTCCAGTCGCTAACATCTTGGCACGCCCACTTTGCATGTCATTAGTGATAAATATCACTGACATGCAAAGCGGGGCCCAAGATGGTCGCTATCTCCTATTAGCTGTCGCTAACTGGTGTTAGCGACAGCTTGGTAATAGGGAGATAATTTTATCTCCGCTTTCTTGGCTTTTAAAGCCAAAAAAGCGGAGATAAACCCCTTGATAATATACCCCTAAATCCCTTCTTGTCTATCCAGGGAGGTTCAACTCCTCCTTGCCTATTCGAGAAAGTTTCTAGTGAACTCTGAGCTAGCTGGCAAAACCCAAAACTTTAAGTCTAATATCGACAGTAGTAGACCTAGTTAACGTCTGGTCTAGGCCTATACTATTGAAGGTATTATTCCAATGCGCAGAGCCTATTGGGATAATAGGAACTACACTACATGGCGCCCAACGTGTTTGGAAGGGCGATAAAACTAACGTAAGACATTTAAAGTAACTCAGTCGTGCTTTTTCACTCAGACCCCTTTTTTCCCATAATACTCCAAAGACGTCTGGAGTGGGTAAAAGGTAATATCCGCCAGACCTCGCAGGAGGAAACTCCTATGTATGGTCCTTGGTTTAGTCAACGTTGAAGGATACACTGTTCCAAAATGTTGTGCATCTAATCTTTGTTTCCATAAGAACCTGATCTGCAAACAAACTAAAGAACCTTCCTGTCGGTAAAATGGTAGACAGTGATGAAGAAAGAGAGACAGTTAGGATAGCAACTGAACTCGCAGCAGCTGATAATGCACTGCTAGACACAGACCCGGATATAATACTCATCCCGGTCATCAAAAGGAAATCTATAACCTTAAAACTTATAGAAAATGGACTGACACCTAGAGGTGGCACAGTCATATTCGTGATTGAGGCACACGAATATCGGCAGACAGAGGTATATTATTCATGGATACATTTTCCAGCAGCAAATGCTGTAACAAAATACTTCCACTATTACAAAACAGAGGACCCTCCTAATGAGTACACTCCTTTCGAGGAGGTGGAAGTACCACTTAAATTTCAAGAGCATCTGCTCTTATTTAATGGCGCCCTAAAACATAATAATCACATCACCAGGCTCGGTCCATTAGGTAGACCAGGAGCAACGTGGCCGGTTCTAGCCGGTTACACACCACATCCAGACATCAATGGGATGTCTGCAGCAGAGCTTTTAACACAGCTAGAACAATTAATAAAATTACATAGACAATTAGTCCAATATGTGATGCGGACTTCAACAATTCAACCAGCAATTAAAATTCCACAGCTGACCCCTCACCAGGGGAACACAAATAAAATTACACCACAGAACATACAATCCTGCCTAGGTAAAGTGCCAGCTAAACGGGAACAAATACCATTCTGGTTAGCACAAAAAATCACCCAAATAGAGGCGGTGTTTCCAGACACCACCCCGTTAGAAAAACACAGGATTCTGACTATCTGTCTTCCAATGGGAATCGCACCACACGTGGAGGACTGTGACACTTGGGGTACAGTCTTTGCTTCCATCTACACAAAAACGCACGGTGTTCCATCCATTTCGGTAATACCAGATGTGCTAAAACAAATTCAAGACGAATACGGTCCAGAACCCGCTCTAACTCTTGGTATGAAATTACTAAAATACTTCAAGCAGGTCTCGGCTATATTATTAGCCAACATAAAGGGAGAAGCAGCAAACGTGACGATCCGCCAGAGGTTAAAGGAGACAGATATAGCAGACCAACCAGCTGAAATTGCCAGAATTATAGAAAAATCCTATGAGGAACTAGGTAGAGATAGTTTAGGTGGAATACCAGTAAAACCACAACTGATTGAAAGTCCTGAAAAAATATTTTTTAATAATAATTCAACATCACAAAAAAAGAGCTGGGATGGAAACAAACAATCCAATCCTAAAGAAAAGAAATTCCAGTCCAGAGGAAGGTCTCCTAGGCGGAGAGAAAAATCTCCGAACCAAAGACACAGGTCACCCCAAAGTGACCCCTCTGGGAAAAGATATAACCTTAGAAATAGGGATAATATAAAGAAGCCTGATAGATATCAAGATTTTGATACACGTCCCTCTCAATCTTTTCAGACTTCCTCGCAGAAATCGGAAAGAAGAGGACGATCAGAACAAAGAGAAGAGCACGCCAAGTCCAAAGACAAGGAACCTGCTCATCTAAAAAAGAAATTACAATTTCCAAAAAAGAAGGTAGCGAGTATCAAGGTAGTTAACAATGCCGAGAATACTGAGGACACAACTGAAAAACGGAGAATGGGCTCAGACAATGCTAGACAGCGCAGCAGAAGTGAGCATAGCTCGCAAAGTCCTTATGAATCATCTGGAGACAGTGGACACAAATTAATATCTTCAAGTGGAAACTGCAGACACCAGAGTTAGCAAACCTCACAAAATATATGAAATAACTTTACGTATAGAAGGGGATAAGACTAGAAAAATAAGGGGACTATTTTGGGATAATCTCTCCAAGGGCTATGACATCCTTCTAGCTGAAAAAGACTGTCCACCAGAGTTTGTCAGGGAGTGCCCTCATGGCGAAGAAATAATTATGCCTGCCTTCTCAAATCATATCCCAATTCATAAAAAATACACACTTGCCAGAAAGTGGGCAGTAGCTCAAGCTCCTGCTTTATATAAAAATCATGTAGGATGGGATGAGGACTCTCCTCCTCACAAAATCCAGTTAAAATCACAACCTACTGCACAAAGACAGTACCCAATTAAGCAAGAAGCTAAAAAACAGGTAAAAGAAATCCTAGATCAACTAGAATACCAGGGGGTGATTGAAACTTGCACCTCACAAATGAACAACCCTTTGTTTCCGGTCTCCAAACCAGACAATTCATATCGTCTAGTTTTGGATTACCGACACCTTAACTCATGTTGCAAAACTTTTGCAGTGCAAAATTCGCATAGTGCTGCACTAATGAATAACATAGTGCGCAAAAAATACAAAACAACATTAGACATCTCTAATGGATTCTTTTGTCAAAACATAGCACCAGAGAGCAGATATTTGTCTGCATTCTCAATAAATGGCACTCAAAAACAGTTCTGTCGGTTAGCCCAGGGGTACAAGAATAGCCCAGGGGTATTCTCAGTGAGAGTAACAGAATTACTACAAACATATGATGACGAAGCATTATCTTATGTCGATGACATATACTTAACAGATGATGACTTGGATACTCACTTGAAGAGAGTGAACACCATAATACTTGGGTTCGCAGCAGAGGGTTACAAATTCAACTTTAAAAAATCCAGAATTGCCCATCTAACAGTCCTGTTCTTAGGATATGAATTATCAAGTGAAGGCAAAAGCCTGGCTGACAATTTCCTAGAGAAATGTGCCGTACTCCAAGCACCTAGAACACTAAAAAACCTACAGTCAATTCTAGGCTTCCTAAATTTCGGAAGAACATACATTGCAAATTACGCAGAAAGGGTCAAACCCCTTTATGATCTAATAAAACCAGATTTTAAAAGAACCAATTGGACTCAAATACACACAGAAATTTTGAGATCCTTACAAACAGACATGTTAATTAAAACAAAATTAGAAACACGTGATAACACACGCAATCTTGTGATTCGAGTCATCCCAGGAAGATGCGGATTCACATACCTGACCTCTAATGAGGGAGAAAAGGTACCGATTGCATTCAAATCACACTTGTACACAGAAGCTGAAAAGAAATTCAGCATTAAAGAAAACATTGTTCATGCAGTTCAAACCGCAATAGCTAGAGAAAAAGATCAAGCGGACGGTAGACGTATCACAGTCAGAACAGCAGAATCCGCCTTTGAGGCATTAACAACACCTTGTAATTTACCAACAACAACATTGAATCCGGAATGGATACAATGGGTGAATTCAATTACAACGGACAAAGTATACTACTACTTTGATCCAGAACTAAAGGAATTAAAAAATCTAGAATATGAAAGAACATTCCCTCTGCCTATCGACATTCTGCCCTTACGACAATACGCTTGTGTAATCTATACAGACGGACATGCTCAACCCTCCGTTTGGGGAGAACAAGCATACAACCCAACATGTGAGATTACAAAAGAAGTGTGGCGCGGAGGTAAACTAAGACCTCTATTAACAAAAACACACTCAGTAGAAGCTAATTCAGAACAACAGACTGAAATAATAGCATTGAAAATGGCGCTAGATAATGCGGATCGCGAATTCCCGACACTTATAGTGTCCGATTCATATTACTGCGTCAAATCATATAACAACGATTTGTAGACATGGATTAAAAACGATTACAAAGATGCACAGGTGCAACAATAAAGCAAAAACTGCTTTGGGAACAAATAGCTCTTTTTCAAAAAGAACTACCAAAGACTCACGTGACACACTCACTGAGTCATCAGCGTGATGGCGTTCGCGTTGCAGGGAATTCATTGGCTGAGACAGCCACAGCGGTAGCAACTAAATCGGCTTCCGTAGCTCGAAAAAAGCATACAGTGAAGTATATTGACGGTGAAACAGTGCTGGCGGTGAAAACGTCATCAAAAGGCGACTGCTCAGCGCTACCGATCAACTATCCACTCAATTATACATACATAATTGATGCAAACTCCGTCCCTTTTGCTCGAATCCCTGGAGTGGGGGATAGAGTGATTCCAAACATGGACAGGAGAAACTTGTTAATAGCAGACGCACATATGGGTGAGGGTCTCAGACACCTCAAACTAAAAGATTCTCTGGAAGAATTACAATCAAGGTACTGGTGGCCAGGCATGAGCCTGCATCATACCATTTTTGTAAAGAACTGCCCAAACTGTAACAGAAATCGCAGTGGTGAGAGAAACGGTGTAATACCGTGTCGTTTCACTCCAGAAAAGATCAACAGTAAAACGCAAAGCGTCCGATTAACATATACAGGCTAGTTTCCACTTATAATGTAGATCATCAGCACTCGGCTGACGTCTGGACTGTTATACAAAGATTTGCGAGTCTAAATGGCATATACGCTAAGAGCATGCTACGTTTGACCATTGTTTTCAATCTGGCCCTCCAGCCTGAGGGGAAACATGGCCAAATGAGCATAGCACAGCGGGACTCTTCTCACTTCCTTCCTGAGGGATACGGGATGGTGTAAAGAAAAAACCAAGGCATAAAGCAATCTATAACAGAAAGGATATTAGGTTCGGGAGCTGGGTGGGTCAAACATCTAATAAGTGTCCAACGTAGTCTAAATAACCTGCCAAGAAATTCTCTGAAGGGATTCAGTCCGTACGAATTATTGTTTGGAACTAGGATGTTAGTCTTAGATCTCGACAGTCAGACTTCAGTGGTGAAGGAAAAAAGCTTTGATATCAAAGATCGTTTGGCTGTTTTGCAGGACTTAAACGAAACAAGAAAAGACCTGAGCAACATAAAGTTGAAACAGCAGCCAACAACCACTGAAGAACCACCACCTTTCCCAGCAAGACCTGTCTGGATTCCAAAAGTCGGGGATCTAGTCAGAGAAAAGATCGCGGTAAAGAAGGAATTTGGGCCTTCTTACAGAAAAGCAGTTCCTGTCTTGTCTGTCAACGGGACAAGATCAGTTGTACTACCGCCGCTTGCTGGTAAAAAGGAGAACAGAGTTGTATCCATCGACCTGGTAAAACCACAACATGTGGCCGATAACAAACAGTAGGCCAAGTGGACTCCCGAGAAGTAGTAGAACACCAACATTTGCTACTAACACAGAGGTTCAATCTAAGAGGCTAATCACATTCGAAACGCCTACAGAACTACAACAAGGACTATGCAACAATGCAATGGAACTTAGACCTCTGAAAACCCAAATAAAAACATTTAGCAGAGACACACCAATCTGTAATGAAGTAACAAACGACTATGCAAGAAACAGTAATCCTGAAGCAATCGGAACAATTGACAGAACTGCATCTGGCTACTTCATAAACTTCGATGATTCCTCTGAAGGCTTCACTGAATCAAAAACACAGCCATCAACAAAAACCTTTAAAGATAAAGTTAAAGTACTTTTGAAACAACTGAAAGAAACATATCTAATTTCTCCATGGATTGAATTTTGGGTGGGTTTTGGTGCATTTATCCTCATACTTTGGCTCATCATGGTACTTACTTTGGGACGCTTCATTGAGGGAAAATATGCTAAAATGGACACAGCAAGTCAGAAAATCAACTTGATCCTCAAACCACACACATCTTCACACGTCGAGAAAAGAGAACTTTCTTCAGTCAACTTCACAGCCAATCCTATACCGGGTGGGGTAGCATGGGACAAAACTGACTACGAAATTTATGGTCCGGTTGAAATCCTGAAATATCCACACCAAATTAAGATCTCGTTGAGTGACTTTGTAAAACCAAGCTCATTTGCTGATGATTGGGACTTTGAAAGTATAAATAATATGATGTCTGACTTAGTAATCTCTGCTAAATTTACCAAACATGATTATTTGCAGGGTTCGACAAATTATGATAGTATGTACTGTTATAACCACTATGGTAACCATTTTCTACATAGATCTGCACAACCTAGAAATGTTTTAAATTATAATCAATGGGAACATTGTGCAACCCCTCCAAAAGGAAGCTCAAGAACCGTTTATGACAAATATTCATACTTTTCAGGTTTTAACACAAGTAATGCCGAAACATTTTATTTCAAATTGTCGAATAAGACAGGGGCAAAGACCATGATAACAAACACGAAATTGATATATTCAGACTCATTCTTTGAACAAATGAATACTTTTGGTTTTGATTATTGGGACAAAAATGTTGAAGTAAAAAGTGTTTGGGGTACAAAAGAATGGCAAGTACAGGGTATAGAATCTTTGTTTAGAGCCTGCATGATCCCAGAACAAATTATATTTTTAAATGACACTGTTCAACAAACTACCTGTCTTGGCTTAGCCAAAATCAAAGACTTAAATAAACCGTCTATTCCAAAACCAACAATGAACAGCAATAGCTCCACAGATGAAGAGATAGACGTAAATTATGTATTAAACCAAAACAGAACACATCCTGATTGGAAAAAGTGGTTGATCTGGCCCACAGATACTAATAACTGTCAAGACAGATTCCTGAACAAAACACAGGGGTTCAAAATGACCAGGCCAGACCCTAGATATTCCCAAAGACAACACCCAGGAATAATAACCACCTACAGTGTGGGCAAATTATGCCTTCAGTGGCTACAGACTTCCACACTGGCAGAAATTAAGCAACACCTAACTTTACTTACTGATGGTGCTGACTTGCGTGATTTCATTATGGGACCGCGCAAACAGCGTCAGAAACGTTTCATAGCAGCCTCTGTATATGCAGCATACAACGAGGCCTGGAAGGTGACTCAAATTGAGACAGCAGAAAGAATACGGGAAATTGACCGTATTAATTTGGAAAAATCACTTTCTGTAGTGGACAATGGGTTAATGACTCTGTCCTCCAGAATTTTTTCTCTGGACAGCATTGTGTCTTCAGCAATCGACATAATATTGCAAGACTTACTGTTGTTACAACACGGTCAGTCTCAATTGCGTTCTATTGTACAGCTAGGCTGGACGTTACAAAATCTGCGTTCAGGCTATGTGCCTTGGCGTTTAATCAACACAACGTCACTATTCAATATCTTTAACCTTACTGATAAACAAATCAGTATGGCACAAAAGGGTGCTGATTATACAATCCTGAGCATTGAGAAACTCGAGAGATTACCAGTGACAATGTCAGAACGACCTGTCAGTGAATGGATAATACATGGGATAATTAATATTCCAATATCAACCTTCAGGTTTCAATACTGCCTAAAATATATACAGGCTGGCATGTACGAAAAATTGGGAAAAGGGTACATTAAAACAACATGGAACTTGCCCTATTCACATGCATGTGTCAGTAATAAAGGACAGAAAGTGTTTCTTAGTGGCAATAATTGTGCGATGTCACTGAGTGGTACACTTCTGTGTAATGGAATTAGTTTGCATGGAGCCTGTGAAGGGAACTCAAATAACCTTTCATGTCACCAGCTAGGCGCACCTGCAACAGAGATAGAACCGTTCTTTCAAAGACTCTATAATGGGAGTTACATTCTAATTGTAGATCGCAGATGCTGTAGTCTTATGCCCGGGACTCCTTATCTCGTAACTACGACTGCGAAGGTCAAGTGCTGTGGACGCTTATTGTTCCCCAGCTCCCTTCCAGACAGGGAGGCAAGGGCATGGCCCAACTTGAAAATTACTTCTATTCGAATAGATACTTTAAGCAGAATGAAAACAGTGCTTCTTCAGACGCCGACCAGACTCACGTCATCAAAAGAAACGTATGATCTCCTAGTCGCAAGGACGACTGCAGAGATTCACTCCTTATTATCAACTAATTCCCCCATACATTTCGCAGAAATCCTGAATGAAATCTTAAATATTTCTGATACCAGTGGAGTCTCAAAAGTATTTAAGACAGTATTTTCGATGGCATTAACACCATTCAAAGCCATACTGGGTATTTTTCCAGATTTCGTCCATTCGGTTTTTGGCGGACTTCCCCTCATTTTGGGACTAATTGCAGGAATCCTATTCCTGGTCCTTATATTTTGTTATGGCAAACCATGTCACAGACAAAACACCTGCGACAAGGGAAGAAACAATCCTAGCCATTGGATACCGGGACCGGATATCAAAAATCCTGGGACTATCCCGGGTTAGAGACCTGAACATGACTTGGTTTCTTTCATTTCGACCAATGTGGCATCGATGTGTTTTACCTGTATTAAGGTGCTTGCTATGCGGAGAAGAATGCGTGTTAGACTCCTGTCTGACTCTACAATCAGATGCGCCAATGGATGCAGAAACATTGTTGAGTCCAATAAAGGCTCATACTTTGTGCTGCCCTCAACGGCTACCAATCCTGATGACGGCATTCGTGGAAGCTTCACCGCTACGATTGAGGGGTAGTGAAGTTCAAGATGAAAGCAGCATTGATCAGGTACGACCTTCTGTCAGCAATACTAATCAAAACGTCAATGGAGACAATCATGCGCACGAATGCATGGTTACATCTTTTTCCGAGTTAGTGGAACTCTCCCAGGAAGCTGTTGACAGCTTTTTCGACAGTCTAAATGATATGATGTTCTCACCAGAGCAGAAATAGAGACTTTTGAGCAAGCTCGCACACGGCGTTCCCTGAATTTGGCCTTCAACTAGAATAGCAAAATACCATGAACAATTTTCCCTCCAGTTCACGGACAGCAATTTTTTTTGAGCAGCCCCAAAATATTTTTACGAATTTTTCGGGACACTTATTTTCTGCTTAAAGTAAGAACTATTCTTAGAGAACTAAAATTTCTATTTTTAGATACTTTATAGACATTAGCTGCCCGCTGGTATGTTCGTAATTATTTTATTCTGTGATGGAATGGTCTCGAAACTTTTTTCTGTATTAAGAGCCATTTCATGTGTAAATTCTCATGTACAACTTAGTGATAATGTATAGATATGCGTGATTACTTTAGCATTATTCTACCGCTTGAGTGCATATATTACATGTGACTGTTTTTTCCGTATCTTTGATAATTTCAAAATGCATTTATGTATTTTGGGGTGGTAAGGTATACACGATACTCTACAGTATGTTTTACTATGCATAGATTCGTAAATATGTCCATAGTTAGCGTGGAGTGGGTGTGATGTATTCCTATAGGTTCTGTATCGATCCCCCTATTCCTGACCCTATTCTGGTTAACAAGTTAACTAGCAGCCATCCCATGAGGCAGAAACCCCCATGATGCAGGAACCGTTATCTGATAAAGCCACACTACGGCACAGGAACGTGTTATCTGATTAGGTCATAACGCTTGCCATCTAATTAGACAAGCGATATTCCTCCGCCCCTGATAAGGCATACGGAGTTCTCAAAACAAATCAAACCTATGACAGACCTGGGAAAAATCCTGCGGCCATTGTTTTGATTTCACCGAGAACTTCAGCAAAAGAATGTGCTAACGACCAGGTCGTATGACATCCTTATTGACGTATCTATGTCCATCCTTACGTCAATCTCGGCACCTTAAAGGTATAAATATTACCGATATTGCCCTATGCAAACACACGCGGTGGTGACGAGATCGGAGCAGCCAGACTTGCCGAAGCCCAGAGCAGAGCAGACCCCGCTGGCGCAGCCCCGCCTTTCTGACGCGCTGAGAACGAGACGCTGCTTTCTCCTGCCGAGAAATCCAGCTCCGGCGCTTCCGGGTAGCCCTCGCAGGCAGCCTGGGATATCGAGACCAGAGACGAGAGATACCATCCCTCATTCATCCTAGATTCCAGGTACGGAACTGAATAACCCCTTGCAGAGAGTTCTCTAGTCAGTCACTTGGCAAAACAAACTTAACTTAAACTGTAACTTTCTATTCCCGCCCACGTATTAGGCTTAGGTCAGGTACACGGGGTAGGCGTAGTTAGAAACACCAGTTGAGTACGATTAGTCAAATGTAAATGTGTATGTATAATTTTATTCATTTTAAACCTTCATATGGCTTAGAAACCATATCAATGTTTTTACAGTATTATTTTATACTTCTACTTTTATTGTATGCACTTTACTTAACCATAAGTATTGCAATAATATCGATCCATTTCTCTTGTATGAGAAAAGAGACTGATCAATAAATAACATCTTTTATTGAACACGCCCGTCTCTTCCTTTTCTCTACAATCTGGTGAGACTAAGAATGCACGTACTGACTGAGTAAAATAAGTTGTCTTTTGTTTTCACACGACTCTAGAGATACACTCTTGATTAGGGGAGAGCAAAGTTGTCATGTTCTATGGTTGTCAGAAACTAAATCCCTTCTTGTCTATCCAGGGAGGTTCAACTCCTCCTTGCCTATTCGAGAAAGTTTCTAGTGAACTCTGAGCTAGCTGGCAAAACCCAAAACTTTAAGTATAATATCGACAGTAGTAGACCTAGTTAACGTCTGGTCTAGGCCTATACTATTGAAGGTATTATTCCAATGCGCAGAGCCTATTGGGATAATAGGAACTACACTACAAGTTGATGCACCAATTCCCCCTACAGTCCGGATTCTAGGCATCTCTTCTGCTGCGTGCAGCAGAACTGTACCATTGCCTCCCCAAGGACTCAGGAACTGACACATCTCTTTGTTTCTCAATGCTTCCCATCGCTGCTGCCACTGTTTAAACTTCAGATGTTTGACACAACTACAGGTACTTAGTGCTGAATCATGCATCCATAGTTTCCATGGAGCAGTTGCTTAAAACCTTTGAAAAGTCATATTCATATTACATGTGTGTTGGATTTTTGTCGTTTTGGTCTTATTAAGTTTAGACAAAGACACAATTTTTCTGAACTGGAGTGGTGACCATTTGTGGTGTTATCACTGTATAACTGTGTTTTGAGTACGAATACTTTACACATTGCCTTCGGGATACGTCTGTCTGCTTATGCCAAGATACCCAGGGGGTGAGAAGGGATTATCTAAAGGGTGTATCCTCCTTACCCTGAATGGAAGCAGGTGTCCCAATCTGGACCAAGGTACCTGCCTCTGCCAACTAGAGACCCCCATTTCTAGCAGGTGTCTTTCCAATTGAGAAGAGATGGGACCCCCCAGGTTGGATGTCTCTGGATTCACAATTTAAAATCCCAACTGATGGCGCAGTTAGATTTTAAATTATAATTCTGAAATTGCTTCTTTAGAACATTTTTACAAACAAAGAAAAGACACTACTGACATTACTTTCCAAACTACTATTTTACATCCAGGAACACAAAATTCAATTATTGTGTTCTCTTTTCCTGTTAATAATTTTTTGTGACAAGAACACATTCTTCTGTTTGTTATTCGTACAGTATCTGTCATCAAATTCAGACCAACAAACAAAGAAGCTGTGGGAAATCAAATCAAGTTTTAAGATGCCCTCATCACAGTACAATATACAATAAACTGGTTTAGAGAGATTGAATCATGCAAATTCACAAAACATCAGTTTGTTAATAAGCATAAAACATTGATATCCTAGTTCTGAATTTCACCATTGACAAGAGCCTATGATGGATTTGACACTTAAGGTTCATAGCCAATCATCCAAGGCCAGGTGTGGATTCTTATGCTGTGTATGACTTTTAATAAAAAACTGGGATTGGAAAAGAAAAAGAGTTCCAAAGAACAAAATCCCTCTATGCTAATGCTTCTTTTTCATGTACGTTCCCTAAAAATGAGTGGTCAATGCGTTTTTACCCCAAGCCAAGTCACAGGGTTCTCCCCAGGACCAAGAACTGCTGGACACTAAACAAAACGAAACAACAAACATCAAATGAAAAAACTCATCATTAAAAATATGAATTATAAAGTTGGCTCCATCGCGGGCTCTGTATAGACTCGAAACATTACCTCCACCTCAAATGTTACATCTGCTTTAATCTTGTGGGCTCAAAATCGTCTGTTCTCACGTAGATCTATTGTTTGTGGGAGTAAATGTTGAACAACAAAAGAATGCATGACCAGTTGAATAACCATGCAACTCTGCATTATGAGACTGCTTCGAAACCTGAAATACATTGTTGATTCACTTCATACATTGTTGATTCACTTCAATTCATTGAGCGTCACGGAGACCTCATTCTTCCACATCCTTTTCATTCCGACAACAGGGTTCATTGAAGGTCACTCTTAACTTCCACCGAGTCAAACGCATATTGGCTTAGTTGAAACTTTAAAGATCAGCTGATCTCCTAAATTCTTATACGGTTCTTTTAATCATAAATTTTTCAAACTGCATTTGTAAAGTTCATCAGGTTTGAATTTTATTATATCATTGACTTTAATCTTGATGTTGAATATCACATCCAAGATATTTCAGCATTCAAAAATATTGTACATCCATAGAGACACTTGTAGTAGCATGTTCCCAATGCATTTCGTGCCCATAACAGGCACTTCATCAGGGGAATCTGTTAATATACAATAAATCATAATGAGGGTCCATTATATCTCCTAATAATTATTCAGAAAAAAACAGTCTTTAAGGAAAGGTGCCATATCATTATCATCATAAACAACCGCTATTTCGTAAAAGTGTAATGCAAACCATGATAGTAAAATCTATTAAATGAAAAACTCCACGTGTAGCACTTCGTGTTCAAGTAGGGTGAAGCATAGCAAGTTTGATCATATATAATGCTTCATGTCGAAAATACTTAAAAAGTATACTGCAGTGGGGTGTGTCGTAATTAGTAAAGTTCATAGTTACCGTTACTTGTGAGGAAACAACGTAACCACCATGACAGGTGACCCGCTGTTATCTGTAAGCGGACTTAGCCCATATTACGAGTTATAGCGTTTCTAGAGCATATAAAGAGTGCTCGTCTATTAATCATCTTTTCAAACTAAAAGAAGTTTAAGTAAAGGTTTTAATCTTAATCTCCTAGAGATCTAGTGCGTTTCTTACCGCTCAAACGGTTGTTCAGTCTCTCGAGTGTCTCCCAAGTGGGTATCGTGTTTGAACTCTAAACATCCCGGATGTAAAGCGGGTGATCGCGTGTAATTGAGAGTGTTATCGGACTGTCGAAATACAATCCGGAATATGGGGTCACCATTTTGTAACGGGATAGTTCTGATCTATAAAGTGTCAACTGTTGTGAAGAATATTTATGTGATGTCAGAACTAAAGGAATAGGTTTAAAAATGAAGAAATGATCACAATAAATATTATTATGTGATTGATTTACTATGGTGAATAAGAATTTCAAAACTCAATTTGCAAATATATACAGTTGTCACTAAGTGAAATTGGCACTAAATAAAACAGATCTAATTGATAGATAATATATCAAAATGATCACAGTGCGTTGTTATTAGTTGTGGGGTTCACAGGTAACATGAGAGTTCCAAACGGTCATTCAGCCCATAGGGCTTCAAAGAATCAAGTCTGTATATCCATTGAGTCTCTTTTTGCAATAGTCTTCTGTTCACGTCTTGGTTGGCTATGTTATGTATGGTTTCAAGCACCATAAATTTCAGTTGTGAGATGTTATGTCTCTGGTCATTAAAGTGTACTGCAATGGTTGATTTTTCGTTCTTTGTCCTTATATTACTCTTGTGCTCAGTTATTCTTGTTTTGATCTTTCTCGTGGTCTTACCCACATAGACCAGTCCACATGGGCATTTGAGTAGATAGATTAGATTCATGGAATCACACGTAGCCGATACTTTCAGTTGAATGGGAGCTCCACGTCTAGGGTGGTTGATCGTAGTGCCTTTAATGATGGCATGGCAATTGTTACAATTGTGGGAAGGAATTGTACCCTTAAAGATTTCTTGATAGATTATCATTGTTCGTTTTTTTATTAGGTCTTGGATGTTTTTACTACGAGTATATGCAAATCTCGGTTTGTTCTGAAAGATGTTCTTGAAATCCGGTTCATTTGATAGGATTAACCAATGTCTCAGAATCGATTGTTTATATGCATGGCTTTTGGTAGAATATGTTGATACTATGACTGAACGTCTCTCTGTAGATTTCGTCGAGTTGTGAGTAACTCTGAACGTGATTTTGCCTTACATTTGTTTTCTGCAATCTCCAGGACCTTGGGAGGGTATCCTCTTTCTTTGAATCGGTCAATCATGTTTAGTATTTGTACTCGTGATTCTTCTGGTTCTGATACAATCCTTTTGACTCTGTACAGTTGTGATGTTGGTAGATTATTCTTGAGAGAGTTCTGGTGAAAGCTACCATAATGTAGCAGATTGTTCTGATCTGTTGGTTTCTTGTATATGGTTGTCCTTATTTCGTTGTGGTCAATTTGAATTAAGACATCAAGATATGCAATTGTCTTTTGATCTATGTGATATGTAAATTGGATCCGGTCATTGATTTTATTAAAATCCTCAAGTTCTTGTAATAATGTTTGTTTGTGACCCTGCCACAAAACAAAAATGACACGATACACACGCTAACCCGCTTGGGAGACACTCGAGAGACTGAACAACCGTTTGAGCGGTAAGAAACGCACTAGATCTCTAGGAGATTAAGATTTAAACCTTTACTTAAACTTCTTTTAGTTTGAAAAGATGATTAATAGACGAGCACTCTTTATATGCTCTAGAAACGCTATAACTCGTAATATGGGCTAAGTCCGCTTACAGATAACAGTGGGTCACCTGTCATGGTGGTTACGTTGTTTCCTCACAAGTAACGGTAACTATGAACTTTACTAATCACGACACACCCCACTGCAGTATACTTTTTAAGTATTTTCGACATGAAGCATTATATATGGTCAAACTTGCTATGCTTCCCCTACTTGAACACGAAGCGCTACACGTGGAGTTTTTCATTTAATAGATTTTACTATCATGGCGTGCATTACACTTTTACGAAATAGCGGTTGTTTATGATGATAATGATATGGCACCTTTCCTTAAAGACTGTTTTTTTCTGAATAATTATTAGGAGATATAATGGACCCTCATTATGATTTATTGTATATTAACAGATTCCCCTGATGAAGTGCCTGTTATGGGCACGAAATGCATTGGGAACATGCTACTACAAGTGTCTCTATGGATGTACAATATTTTTGAATGCTGAAATATCTTGGATGTGATATTCAACATCAAGATTAAAGTCAATGATATAATAAAATTCAAACCTGATGAACTTTTCAAATGCAGTTTGAAAAATTTATGATTAAAAGAACCGTATAAGAATTTAGGAGATCAGCTGATCTTTAAAGTTGAGCCCAGAGGGTCGTTCCCTAGACAAAGGGGACGCTTTATTGCATACTTATGAATCACACCTACTGTTCGACCAGGTGATACCTCCGAGGCACACAACAACCTTGAAGAATATTGGATCAAAATGGCAAATTATGATGATATCACGAAACTAACTGACGCGAGAGCGGACACGTTTGCTTACATAGCAGATGATGCATCGAAAATATATGCTCTGATTAATGAGGAATCCATTACTACCCCTAACAAAAAAAGTAAAGAGAACAATATCAAACAGTTACTTTATCTCACAAAACGTGAGATAAACCAGAGATTGCATGCAAGCACCTTGATTCGATATCACCGGGCACAGAGGATTCCGAGAGGTCTAAGAGTACCATTGAAACCTCTTCTCTGCAAGAACAATCAAAAATTCGTCGAACGCTGGTACGCCATACTCAACAAGTGTTCGCTAGACCTTATCTTGCTCATAATTGAGGGGTTATCCAAAGTCATAGAAGATCTTAACAAAGAAATTTGACAAACTAAGAGTGAGCTACAAGAAATGCTAGATAATGAAGATTGGGAAAAGGTTATCACAGACATTAAGCAACAACTTGATAAGTACACAGATGAGATAAATGAACGCAAGGTCCGCAAATACAAGAGAGACTCCATAGACTATAAGTTAGGAGAGGTGTACTCCTGGGCCGAGGTCTACGCGAGAAGACGCCAAAACAAACCTCAAACAAATACCACCGAGACAGAAACGTCATCTTCTGAAGGAGATAATAGACCACCACAACAGAGAGAGAGAGGAGTTTAACCTCGCAATAACACACAACCTCCCCCTAATGTTTCTTTTTTAGAAGAGGGCCCAACAGATCACGGAGACCCCGGAGGGGTAAAAGAAAGCGGACCTTCAACATCAGCTCCGAAAGCTCCGACACAGAGCAGCAGAACCAACAGGAAGAAGAAGTAAATAAACAACTGGTGATTAACATTTCTACGTATCAGCTCAACAAAAGTGAAATTAATGTGTTACAAAAAGGAACATCATATGTTCCGACGCATCACACAGACAAGTTGGAACTGAATATCAGTTTCTATAAATTTATGCGTAATCTAAGGCTACGTCATTTTTTTGAGAATGTGATCGTCTCTGATATCAACAAGGAACCTGATCCTCAATTAAAACATTTAAGATCAAAAAGTACATACCAAGCACCAATCAGCCACAAATCCTTGGATACGTTTGAATCGCTGGTTTTACATGACATCAACAAAATGAATTTCAGACAACGTTCCAAATTACAGAATCTATCCAGAAAAGAATTCAATATATTGAACAAATTATCAACAAATCCAGAAATCACAATTCAGAGAGCAGACAAAGGGGGTGCCCTAGTGGTGATGGACACTAATTTCTATATTGCACAAGTGAACGCTCATGTGAATGATACTGAAACTTATGCCCTTTTGACCAACGATCCAACCAAAGAGTTTCAAACTAACCTCACTGAGATCTTACAAAGAGCATTGGACGAGGGTACAATTACTCTCAAAACCAAGAACTTTTTAATTAAGCAATTTCCATCCATCCCGTCCATACAAATGCTTCCCAAAATTCACAAAGATTTACATCGACCTCCAATGCGTCCAATTGTCAACACAAGAGGCAGTATACACGAACCAGTGGGTCAATATATTGATTTACACTTAAAAGATTTTGTGATCAACTCTCAAACATATATTAAGGATGCAACAGACTTTTTGATCAAGTTGAAAGGAATTACCATTCAAGAGGATCATGAAACATGGCTATGTACCATTGTGGATGAACTAGCTCCTCTATCTTTTAGGTATTCAGCAAGGCGTAAACCCTCTGCCCCCTGGTTCACAGAGCCGTTGAGACTCTTGAGACAGAGTTGCCGAAGACAGGAGAGGAGATGGAGGAAGACTGGGGACCCTTTAGAAAGAGACACACATAAGCGCCTGCTGAAAGAATACAAGGCTAGTATAATTAAGAAAAAACAGGAGTTTTTCTCAAACCTTACTACCTCCCTATCCTCGGCTAGAGAACTTTTTAAAATCGTGGATTCTCTCTGCTCCCTCCAAATGCCTGATCCGGTTGTGGGCTCGCAAGAACTGTGCAACAATATCTCCGAGTTTTTTCATAAAAAGATTGAGGATATTTATGTTGCCTTGGAGGTACAGAGGAATATGTTAGGGGATCCCTCTGTCCAAACTCTAGCTAACCTTGAAGTCTGGCCAAGAGATCCGACTCGGATCTTCTCTCAGTTTCCCCCTCTCTCTTTCGAGGAGCTTGATCTCCTGTTGGAGAGGACAAAATCAGCCTCTCCCTTGGACCCATGCCCCCTGAAAACTCTGAAAGACTGTAGGCTTACACTCTTGCCACCGCTTCTTGAAGTGATGAACGGGGCCATGGCCCAAGGCATTTTTCCCTTGGTGTGGAAAAAAGCAATAGTGAAGCCCCTCCTGAAGAAACCCACTCTGGACCCAGAACAGCTCAAGAATTTCAGGCCTATTTCCCTGTTGCCTGCCCCTGCAAAAATGCTCCAGTCGCACCCGAACGCACATCTATCTGCCTTCATTGATTTTTCTGGGTTCTTAGATAGTTCCCAGCATGGATTCAGAAAGGCTCATAGTACAGAATCTGCACTGCCCATGGTTGTGAATAACATCAGGATGAAGGTGGATTCGGGCCAAACCACTGTGTTTGTATTACTTGACCTCACAGCAGCGTTTGATACCCTGTCTCCCTCTACATTAACATCTCGTTAGAGGGAGGCGGGGATTGCAGGGCCGGTATTGAGCCTTCTGCACTCTTTTTTACATCTGAGAGAGCAGAGAGTCATGCTTGGAGGGTTCCTCTCCCCTGCTAAATCCCTGCAATATGGGGTGCCACAAGGGTTGGCATTGAGTCCGACCCTATTTAACATCTACGTGGCTCCCCTAGCTAGGCTAGTAAAATCGCAGGGGATGGAGGTTGTTTCATACGCCGATGACACGCAAATTATGGTGTCCCTGGCCCACTCTGCTGCCACTTCCGCCGCCAACTTTAGGTCCTGTATGCAGACAGTCTCGGAGTGGATGATTGAAAACTCCCTACGGTTGAACGGCGACAAAACCGAGATCCTGGTCTTTGGCAAGGACCAGGATATCTGGTCGAGTGAGTGGTGGCCTCCATCTCTGGGAACGTGTCCATCTCCCTCCCAATCGGCCAGAAACCTCGCCGTTATGTTTGACACATCCTTGTCCATGACTCTACAGGTCAATCGAACAGTGGCCACCTGCTGGGGAGTCATTAAGATTCTGAAAAAAATCTTGCACTATCTTTCTCCTCAAGCACGTAACCAGATAGTGGTCGCGTTAGTGGGTTCCAGGTTGGACTACTGCAACGCTTTGTATGCAGATATCAACAAGGGACTCACGTAGCGCCTTCAGGTTGTTCAGAATGCTGCCGCGCGCTTTGTTTTAGCCCTACCCAATGCATCCTCCGCCACGATGGCCAGAAAAAGCCTCCATTGGCTTACGATACAACAAAGGATCTCCTTTAAGATCTTGTGCTTGGCTTTTAGAGCTCTTTCGGATGATTCTTCAAGTCCCCTGGGCTCCCTGTTAACTCGTCATAAACCCTGTAGAACCCTTAGATCATCGGAACTTGATTTGTTGGTGGTTCCTAGAATTAGGAAGGTCCGTTGGGGCAGTAGAGCATTCTCTAGTGTGGCCCCGAGACTGTGGAATTCCCTCCCACTGATGATTAAAACCCAACCATCCTTGTTGCTTTTTAAAAAAGCGCTCAAGACGTGGCTGTTCATCAAGGCCTACTTGTAATAACGTATACTTGCCCTCGCTAGATTTCTGATTAGGCGCCTTGATTCCCCTGCGGCTTAGTAGCGCAATATAAATTTATATATAATAATAATAATAATAATAATGACGTCCAGGTGCTATACACGTCTATTCCCCACAATCTTGGCATTGAAGCAACAGAAACAATACTACTCCAATCGTCACTTGATCAAAAATTCCAAGTCTTTATAATGGAATTACTCAATTTCACACTGTATCAAAATTACTTTAAATGGCAGGAACAGCATAATTTACAACTAACAGGAACAAGCATGGGAAATTGCGCAGCACCGTGCTACGCGAACATCTTTATGATCAACTTTGAAACTAACCACATTCTAAACAATGAACAATGGAAGAAACATGCAAAAGCATTTTACAGATACATTGATAACATTTTTGTTCTGTGGCAGGGTCCCAAACAAACATTATTACAAGAACTTGAGGATTTGAATAAAATCAATGACCGGATCCAATTTACATATCACATAGATCAAACGACAATTGCATATCTTGATGTCTTAATTCAAATTGACCACAACGAAATAAGGACAACCATATACAAGAAACCAACAGATCGGAACAATCTGCTACATTATGGTAGCTTTCACCAGAACTCTCTCAAGAATAATCTACCAACATCACAACTGTACAGAGTCATAAGGATTGTATCAGAACCAGAAGAATCACGATTACAAATACTAAACTTGATTGACCGATTCAAAGAAAGAGGATACCCTCCCAAGGTCCTGGAGATCGCAGAAAACAAATGTAAAGCAAAATCACGTTCAGAGTTACTCACAACTTCGACGAAATCTACAGAGAGACGTTCAGTCATAGTATCAACATATTCTACCAAAAGCCATGCATATAAACAATCGATTCTGAGACATTGGTTAATCCTATCAAATGAACCGGATTTCAAGAACATCTTTCAGAACAAACCGAGATTTGCATATACTCGTAGTAAAAACATCCAAGACCTAATAAAAAAACGAACAATGATAATCAATCAAGAAATCTTTAAGGGTACAATACCTTGCCACAATTGTAACAATTGCCATGCCATCATTAAAGGCACTACGATCAACCACCCTAGACGTGGAACTTCCATTCAACTGAAAGTATCGGCTACGTGTGATTCCATGAATCTAATCTATCTACTCAAATGCCCATGTGGACTAGTCTATGTGGGTAAGACCACGAGAAAGATCAAAACAAGAATAACTGAGCACAAGAGTAATATAAGGACAAAGAACGAAAAATCAACCATTGCAGTACACTTCAATGACCAGAGACATAACATCTCACAACTGAAATTTATGGTGCTTGAAACCATACATAACATAGCCAACCAAGACGTGAACAGAAGTTTATTGCAAAAAGAGACTCAAAAGATATACAGACTTGATTCTTTGAAGCCCTATGGGCTGAATGACCGTTTGGAACTCTCATGTTACCTGTGAACCCCACAACTAATAACAACGCACTGTGATCATTTTGATATATTATCTATCAATTAGATCTGTTTTATTTAGTGCCAATTTCACTTAGTGACAACTGTATATATTTGCAAATTGAGTTTTGAAATTCTTATTCACCATAGTAAATCAATCACATATTAATATTTATTGTGATCATTTCTTCATTTTTAAACCTATTCCTTTAGTTCTGACATCACATAAATATTCTTCACAACAGTTGACACTTTATAGATCAGAACTATCCCGTTACAAAATGGCGACCCCATATTCCGGATTGTATTTCGACAGTCCGATAACACTCTCAATTACACGCGATCACCCGCTTTACATCCGGGATGTTTAGAGTTCAAACACGATACACACGCTAACCCGCTTGGGAGACACTCGAGAGACTGAACAACCGTTTGAGCGGTAAGAAACGCACTAGATCTCTAGGAGATTAAGATTAAAACCTTTACTTAAACTTCTTTTAGTTTGAAAAGATGATTAATAGACGAGCACTCTTTATATGCTCTAGAAGCGCTATAACTCGTAATATGGGCTAAGTCCGCTTACAGATAACAGCGGGTCACCTGTCATGGTGGTTACGTTGTTTCCTCACAAGTAACGGTAACTATGAACTTTACTAATTACGACACACCCCACTGCAGTATACTTTTTAAGTATTTTTGACATGAAGCATTATATATGATCAAACTTGCTATGCTTCACCCTACTTGAACACGAAGCGCTACACGTGGAGTTTTTCATTTAATAGATTTTACTATCATGGTTTGCATTACACTTTTACGAAATAGCGGTTGTTTATGATGATAATGATATGGCACCTTTCCTTAAAGACTGTTTTTTTCTGAATAATTATTAGGAGATATAATGGACCCTCATTATGATTTATTGTATATTAACAGATTCCCCTGATGAAGTGCCTGTTATGGGCACGAAATGCATTGGGAACATGCTACTACAAGTGTCTCTATGGATGTACAATATTTTTCAATGCTGAAATATCTTGGATGTGATATTCAACATCAAGATTAAAGTCAATGATATAATAAAATTCAAACCTGATGAACTTTACAAATGCAGTTTGAAAAATGTATGATTAAAAGAACCGTATAAGAATTTAGGAGATCAGCTGATTTTAAAGTTGAGCCCAGAGGGTCGTTCCCTAGACAAAGGGGACGCTTTATTGCATACTTATGAGTCACACCTACTGTTCGACCAGGTGATACCTCCGAGGCACACAACAACTTTTATTTATGATACAATTGAGCCTGTGCCCAGTCTATCCTAATTGTGAATCTTATACGTGCACACGCAAGCAATTAGTGACCCCAGAAGAGGGGAAGAGGGCATCTATCCCTTCAAGTATGTGTCTCTCTTTAGTGAGGGACGGCCGGGTGTCTAACTTGCACTCTTGCAATTCACTTGTAGAGGCCTGTGGACAAATCTCTTTAATGCATCGTATGCCATACCTGAGAGGCTGGATGATGCTCCCACTCGTGAAAAACGTCAGACTGGGTTGAGTCAAAAATCTGGTTAATTGTACCATGCAAGCGTTTCTTGGGTAAAGAGGCAGGACGGTTTAATATTCAGCCCATTTTCTTTCTCACAAGTTTATTTTCATGCCATCTTAATCAGCTGTGCATTGCTAGTGCCGGTTGTGCTACATTCTGCCAGGTACAAGAGAAATTGCGCATGGAAGCATGCCATATCTGGTGCAGCGATGCTGATATGGTAAATGTTGCTACAATATATAAGGTGCGCGTGAAGCCCAAACCAATTCGACCGCATGTATTCAAGAAAGTGAAGGGGCCGCTGCGGTGACATGAAACAGCTGATCATTCTGATAATGCATGCATGGTTACATGGCTATGACTTACTTCAAACTTAAAAGTGCATAGGTGTGGGACCTACGATCACTGGCTAACGACAATGGACTGTTGGTTATGTCTGACGCGGGCAACTATAGTTATTGCTATGATTACTTTCGGTAATCCACATTACTATTAGTCCTACTCATCCTCGACCCAGTAATCACTCATGAGGTATCCCACAAGACAGGAAACAAAACAGGAAACGCTTTTAGGCTCCACCCTCCCTCCTGCCAGGTGCAATATTACTCCCAACCACTAGACGCACATCCTGACACACCAAGCAACACAGGCCTGGACAGGGAGGGAGGGTGGGAAGTATGACTGGGTCAAGGACGAGTACGACTAAGAGTAATGGGGATTATCGAAAGTAATCATATCATTACCTCTACGTCCCTCATCCTCGACCCAGTCATCACTCATGAGGCATACCAAAGCAACGCCCAAGAAGGCCTTTGGCACACCCAACACAGCAAACACAGACCAGACACAAAGGAGTGCAGCAAGTGAAAGTTTAATAAACACACAGACTCAGAGCGAGGGAGCAACCCCCACAGCTTGCAACACCCCACAACCAAAATTGGTCCGGTCAGAAAGGGCACAATTCAACCAGTAGTGTCTCATAAAAGTGGATTTGGAGGCCCAAGTCCCAGCCCGACAGATTTCATCAAGAGAAACACCATGAAAAACAGCCCAAGAAGCAGACACGCCCGAGTGGAATGCACCTGAACCCGACAGGACAAGGCAAACTAGCACCGAGATAAGCCAGAGAGATGACGGCCTTAATCCAGTGACCCAAAGTAAGTCGGGAGGCAGCTTTACCTCTACCAGACAAACCAAAGGTCACAAAGAGGGAGTCAGAGGAGCGAAACTCCGCAGACCTAGCAACGTAAACAGACAAGGCACGTTTCAGATCCAAAGAATGTAGCAAAAGCTTAGAAGGAGAAGAAGGAGAAGGACACAAAGAAGGAAGAACCAGCTCCTGAGAGGAATGAAAATGAGAGCGGACTTTGGGGAGAAAACTGGGATCCAAAGAGAGGACCACAGCGTCATCCAGAAATCGCAAAAACCGGGGAGAATATCGCAAGGCCATAAGTTCCCAAAGCCGTCTCGCAGAAGTAATAGCATCTAGAAACGCCACCTTGTAAGACAAGAACTTAAGGTCCACAGACTCCAAAGGCTCAAAAGGAGGGGACTGCAAAACACCCAACACCATGGACAGATCCCAAGGGGGCACCAGAGACCGGACATAAGGTGAAGAGAGAGAGAAACTCCGAAAGAGGCGAGAAACCAACAAGCCATGCGAAGGTTGAAAAGAATCCGTATCCCGGAAGGCACGGATAGCAGACCATTGACCCCGCAAGGTAGACAAAGCAAAGCGCTTCTGAAAGCCATCCAGAAAAAACTGAAGAACAGAAGACACAGGCAAGAGGTAGGAGACAGATCAAGAGAGGAACACCACCTAGAAAAATAAGTCCAGTGTTTGGAATAAGAAGTCAAAGTAGACTTCCTACGAGGGGCCTACTGAAGTACTGGGTTTTTCAGAACCGGTACTGAACCGGTAACCCAGCGGTGCCAGGGACAACACCCTAAGACTTCGGGTCCTTCCTGTTTCAGACTTCAGAAACACAGAGTCTTCTAGGTGAAGTCAAAGATCGAATTTATTGGCTGCAACCAAGTAACAGGTATCCTCGAAGTACAACACGGTGTATATTCTCAGGAGACTGCTCAATCTTACAAAGCCAGCCTTCTCTTTTTTTACAAAATATTGTGCTTCAGGCAAACATTCTTTAGTTTACAGTTGACCATTCACATATTTTCACTACAAAGGAAAAGCAGAGTCATGGTGACAATCCCACATTTCAGTTAGTTCAGCCCACAATCAATTACCCGGCAAGGCCCAGTATTTCATCAGATATCGACGGACCCCCAATAAAAACGGGTACCTCCTCCTCGTAAAGCAAGTCATAAAGTAGAAAACAGGGACAGGTGTGTGCAAGATTAGGCATGGTTTGTGTGCGATGAAAGGTCTATGGCACGTTGTGCCTTGATACTATCTCGTTCGGCCACTGGGAGAGGAACTGACCGAACAGGTTTGGCCTGGGGCAGTGGAGTCAGCTTGCCCAGGTCACAGAGAAGTCAGGAAAGGTGTACGTGTCCTTCAGGACCGTGTTTGGCCTTAATCATTGGCCTATGTGAGGGCAACTCACAAAATGGCTGCCGTACACAAAATGGAACCCGAGGGTTCAGGACGACAACTACGATTTCAAGGTGAAATCGTCACTCGAATATGACGAAAATGCTTGTGCATAGTGTACTAACCATTCTCGGTCTTCTGATATCAAAATCATCACGGTACGATGATGTTTATAACACGGGTCCAGAATTTTCAGTACTACAGACCCTCCTTTTGCCCTTACATAGGCAATAACCTATACTCATGCTAATCTGAGTCCAGGTCTATATTCCTAAAGTCATTGAGATGTTGCTGTAGCATCATCCTATTACTTATCTCATCCCTCGATACAGGCTACCTTATACACGATGTAGCACAGAGGCCACATATAGCAGGGGCACACTGTACGCACAGATAGAACAGGAAAAGGATGGCTAAGACCATCCCAATGACCATCAGAATTTTCCATCCCCAGCAGGATACCAGTTCCCAGAACCATCCCATTAACGACCAATGTCCTTTGTCTACATGAATAGATTCTGAAATCTTATGTAGTTTGGAGATGGCCTGCTACACTGTTGGAGCGTTATCTGGAATGAAAACACAGCAACTCGATTGGATCAATTTACATACCCCACCTCGGTCTGCAAGTATGACATCTAACGCGACCCTGTTCTGAAGGGTCATAAGACGATCCGACTGGAGCTCAGAAATCAAGTTACTAAGGGCACCAGCAGTTTCAACCATGGTGAATTCAACCACCCTTGTCAATTGCCTTATGTTCCTGCTGTTAACCATGGGTCCCCAGAACGGCAGAAAACCCTTCACGAAGTCTCCAAATTCTTGTTCTGCAGTGTCCTCATTACTGAAGACACCTCTAACTATCCTTGTCTTATGGTAATCTGCCGCAGCTGTGTAGGTGAGAGGCAACAGGAACGAAACAAAGCATGTGCCCGAAAAGTCAGGGGGCAACCATGTATAGGCTCTATCATGGCAGATGAAATAGGTACCCCTAGCTGCTAGGAACGAAGGGGAAGTCTGGGACGCAAAAACATATGTTTCAGTACAAATACTCTTCCCTAACTGAGCTCTGGGATTCTTGCCAATACCTTGCAGACATAAGTGACCCTGATGGGGTACAATCCAAATTGGGGAAGATCTCTTAGCTTGCTGTTTCTCACTCGGAGTAACTCCATATCTGGTCACGTTCCATCCTATATATACTAGTGTCTCATCTCTCGGGATAGTCTCATAGGAGATATCTTCCTTAATCATGTCTACTATACCCTTGACTAGAGCACTATTCTTAGGATTGTCTGTTGCAGAACGTAGGGGGTAGGTCTCATGTGTGTAAATGAACATTGTTCTGTATGCCCACATAGAACCATTATGGCTGTAAGGCAGAACCAGATAAGGGATACCCTTATCCGTTGTGTGAGGCATAAGCCCACACACCCAGCAGTTAGTCGTGTTCATTACTAGTTGGTGTTGGTGTAACAGCTGAACAAAGGAGTTATTAATAAACTCTAACCTCCTAGCAGATTCATGTTCAGGAAGAGGTTGAAAAGAATGTAAGGAAACAGTTGGAGGAGGAGATATGGGCGATGGAGTGGGTGCAAATGTCACTCGAAAAGAGAATAAAACATATCCTATAAAAAACATCATTACACTTAATAACATGAAAATACATAGTATCAAAAAACGTTTTGTGGTCATTAGTCTACATGGTCTGGCTTTAAAGTTCGTAGTTTTGGCAGGTCTCTCCATCTCGAAAAACTCCATCCTCTAGAAATGCTGCTCGCGATGGTTGGGTGTTCTATGCTAAAGGATGCTTCTGTCAGTCCAGGGCAACTCCCTTAGACCAACCAGAACTGTCGACCTAACGTCTTCAGCTGCACCCCAAAGACTTTGGGCAACTGTGACCCTACAGTGGAACCCGGATGGTGGTTCGAAAAACAAAAATAAAAAAGTTTCTCAGATGGGAGAGCTGCACCTTCAAAAATAACAAAGAAAAGTATCTCTTTATTTGTCCATAGTTCTCGGCCTCAGATTATATTTCTTCTTTCCAGGTATTGTCTGATCTTGGAAAAGGAGTTCAGGCTCTGTAGTGTCGAATCGAATTGACGGTGGCACAGCTTCTTGCAAGAGATTGTCACTTTTTTGTTCAGAGATTGTTCCTTTTATGGGTGCATCACTGAAAGGCAGATAACGAGGCACAGTTTCAGTCTCTGAGTCAGCGACACCCTCCTGGACCCACCGGTCGTACGGTAGAGGCAAAGGCACCCTCTTGCAGTGTACGCCGTAGATCCAGTGCTTCTTCCCTTCCACTCGAACGGCTGATCTTGTTGAGAGAAGAACTAGATGAGGGCCGGTCCACCGGGACTGGTCATTCTTTGTTCGCTGGAAGTTCCTGACCAGCACCCAGGATCCAGGATTGATCGGATGTCCTGGAGCTTCAGAGACCTGAGGCAGAGTATCGTGAACCTGTTGGTGTAAAACACGCAATTTAGCCGTCAATTCGTATAAATAATCAAGCAAAATAGGGTGTTCGATTTCACTGAATTTGGTTGGCCTTGGCACTCCCCATATGTTGGCTGGAAGGCCGAACACTATTTCCTAGGGACTAAGTCCCACTCGCGAGTGCACAGTCATTCTGGTTGATAGGAGTGCCAAAGGCAGAGCGTCAGGCCATTTAAGGCCAGAGCTCGCTTGGATTTTGGCCAATTTAAGTTTTAACATGCCATTGTAGCACTCTACTAGTCCAGCTGATTGGGGGTGATTTGCAGCGTGAAATTTCTGTTGGATGCCTAGCCCTTCACATACTTTCTTCAATACTCGACCCACAAATTCACTCCCATTGTCACTCCAGACTATTCTCGGCATTCCAAACCTAGGGAAGAACCCTTTGACAAGGGCTTTAACTGTGGACATGGCAGTGTTGTCCTTTAAGGGATACGCTTCTACCCATCTTGAAAAGGCACAAACAACAACGAGTACGTATTTCAAATTGTTGCACCTTTCCATGTGGATGAAATCTAGCTGCAAAACCTCGAACGGATACGTTGGAGGCGCAAAATGACCAGCTGGAGTTGGGGTTCCCCTACCAGGATTGTATTTTAGACACACCATGCAATTCTTGACCACATTCTCTGCACACTTGGGAATTCCAGCATTTTGCCATACTGGAGCTAACAACTTACAAATCCCTTTCACACTGATGTGAGACATTCCATGGGCCATTGTAACAACTGCAGGTACATACGCATCAGGCAACAACCATCTCTGATGCTCTGACAATTCAACTCAACAACCATTCACATCCAATTTCCCCTTACTTTCTCTCCATGTACTCAACTCTTTCTCTGTAGCTTCAGCTTAATGGACTTTACACTTTCTATCGTGTCTTCACACATTCCAACGTCACCAATCCATCTTGCAGGGCCTGCAACATACATTCGACTCATCACATCCCTCGCTGTTTCTTTTGCGACTTCGTCAGCAAATGCATTTCCACGACCAACATCATCAGTCACCTTCTTGTGTGCACTACATTTTACAATCGCGACTTGCAACGGCAAATTAAGTGACTCGAGGAGCTCATTCACCAATTGACCAGGCTGAATCTTAGTTCCATGCGAAGTCAGGAACCCACGTTTTTTCCACAATCGTCCAAAACTGTGAGCCACACTAAATGCATGCTGGCTGTCGGTATATATGTTCACTTTCATTCCTTTCGACAACACACACGCTCGTGTAAGTGCAATCAACTCTGCTGCTTGAGCTGAACTATGTGGGATACGTGCAGCTTCAACTAACGTATGCAAAGTCGTAACAGCATATGCCGCAGTCGTATCTCCATTCAGAAGCTTGAAGCATGAACCATCCACATATAAGGTACCATCACACTTTGCAAGAGGAGTGTCCTGAAGGTCTATTCTCCCTTTTGTTTCTTCTTCTGTTCTGAGAAAACAATCATGCTGTTCAGAAGAATCTAACTCCGTTTCAATCGGCAACAACGTAGCTGGGTTAAGCGTGTTGCATCTTGTTATGTGTACGTGACTCGCTAATAATGTTAACTCGTAACCTGACAACCGAGCACTAGTTAAGTGCTGTGTCTTGGTTCTGTTTAACAAAGTGTCCACTGCATGTGGAACCATCACAATCAATGTATTATTCATCACTAAACCAGCAGACTGTCGAATAGAAACAGCTGCTGCGGTGGCTCTTAAGCAACTCGGCAACGCTTTAGCTACCGGATCTAAGGTCGATGATAAATACGCGCATGGACACTGCCTGTTCCCAAACAACTGTGTCAACACTGACAATGCACAACCTTCTTTCTCATGGACATACAATGTAAAGGGCTCACTGTAGTCGGGGGTACCCAACACAGGAGCCGAACATAATGCATTGCGCAATTCGGAAAAACTTTTCTGACATTCTTCAGACCATGGAAGGGGATTCGGTGTATCTTTACAAGTTAATGCCACCAAAGGTTTGGCCAACAACGAAAAATTTGGTATCCATTGTCTGCAATATGATGTAATACCCAAGAAAGCACGCACTTCTCTCTGTGTCTTTGGCACACTTAGTTTCGCTATTGCCTGAATTCTCTCTAGGGTCAGTTTCCTTCCCTCCTTCGATAAGAGATGACCTAAGTAGGTCACTTCTTGTCGACTATATTGCAATTTGGAAAGCGACACTTTGTGATGTAAATCAGACAAACGACGCAACAATGACAACGTGGCTTCTTTACAGATTTCCTCAGTATCTGCAGCAATTAGCAAATCATCGACGTATTGAATAAGAGTAGCGCCATCAGGTAAAACAATTGTATCAAGCTGTGTCTTTAAAGCCTGACTATAGATTGAAGGGCTTTCACAGTAGCCCTGGGGAGCGCGTTTGAAGCGGAAGCTGCGACCTCCTAAACTGAATCCGAAAATATCCCTGCTCTCCTTGGCTATCGGGATGCTGAAGAAAGCATTCTTCAAATCAATCACCGAAAACCAGGTGGCAGAAGCTGGAATCATGGTCAATAATGCGGTGATATCAGGAACAACTGGAAATTGTGGCACAACTATTTTGTTCACTTCTCTAAGATCAATTACAAATCTGTAAACAGGTGGCTGAGAAGGATCGGTACGCTTCAAAACAGGCAGAACAGGACTATTGCAAACGTTGCCTCTTGTCTCTTCAATTACATCCTTTTCAATCAAATCGTAAATGATCGCTAACAAAGCCTTTTCACCTTCACTAGAAATCTTGTATTGGAGAATGCGTGGCATTTTAACATTGGCTTTCAATGTCACAACATATGGTGGTATTTCCAAAAGAGCCACATCATTAGGACCAGTAGCCCAAAGAGTATCAGGAAGAAATGACAATTCTGTTGGAAGTTTGTCCTTTGACAAATACATCGGAGAAATCACTTTCTTACCCAGTGTAAGTTGCACTTCTGAAGGAGAACAGTACAAAGTTGCATACAATCTTTTCAACAGATCTAATCCCAACAAGTTTTCACCACAACCTGTCGTCAGAATAAGGGGTGCTTCAAATTCACAAGGTCCAACAGAAAGGGACTTAGGACTAGAAACTGGGTTTCTAACCGGGGCGCCAGAAAAACCTACTGAAACATTTGTTTCGCCAGACAAAGGTGCGCCAGGGAGTTTAGAGTGCATAATGGAACTCTTTGTAGCACCAGTATCCAACAGAAAAGGCTCTGATACACCTGATATAATTACCTCAACATAAGGTCCACTCTGATCTACTGGAACTGAAACAACTCCCTCTCTTTGTCTACGGCTGTCCTAGCAATCATTACCTTCCATGTGCTCATCTTCTGCATAGTAGTCATCAGCATAGTACTGAGCTGTCCTACTAGACGCGTTATTCTGCTGATCAAACCTATTCATTGAATTTTGAGGTGGAAGGGAACGCGCGTTCTGGGGGAAATTTCCACGTCCTCTACCTCTAGGCGCTTGTGAAGTACTTCGACCTCTTGCGCTCGAATCACCATTCATACGCTGTAATAAAGCAGGGCAGCTACTTTTAAAATGGCCCTCCTCTTTGCAATATGCACACTGATTAGGGCCTACAGGAAAACATTGTTGAGGATATTCGGTCCTTTGCGTGTCTCTCTGAAACTGCTGAGGCTGTTGATAGTTACTCTGACCACCACAAGGCGGGTACGCCTGCTGTAGAAGAACCTTTGTTTTTAACTCTTTTGTTTTCTTGTCTGCTCTATCTTTCTCATCTTTATCTCGATTTTCATAATACTGTGAAGTAGCCAATATCTCTGCTGAAGAGGAAACGGCCCACGAACTTTCTGAATCTTTTAATTTCTTACACAATTCGGGAAGCAAATTATGTACAAACTTGTCAACGAACAACCGTTGACCACCTTCTGTACTCATATCTTGACCACTGTGGTCGACAAACGTCTCTTCAAACCTGGTGAAGAAATCAGACACTGTTTCATCTTTCTTCTGCTTACACACAGACAATTTGTCCCAATTCACACGCATCGCGGGCATTAACGTTTTCATGTAATTAATTATCCTACCAGGGAGATCTGCCACTAAAGGTTCAGGTTAAGCACCACCAACTTGTCGGTCATCTGCAGCACTAATATTAGCCCATGTGTCACCTAACTCCTGATCATGATCTGCATGACGAATCTTTCCCCATAAAGGCTGTGGAACAACATTCCCAAACAACATATCTATATCCGCTAAATTCATAATGCAAGAGCCTGCAGTCTGTGACAATTCCTTGTAATACCCTGCAGGATTTTTACGGGGATCAGGTAAAGTCTGCTTAAGGGCCAATACTTCAGCTCGCTTCCAAGGAACATGTACCCAGACACGCTGAAAGTGTGCTGGAACAGCTGGGGGAACATTATTCAGACCCGCCACTACTGCTTCCTTCCATACTGGGGGAACCTCTCTCATGGGGTATTGTCTCGCTTTCCTTTTAACGGACAAATCAGGCTCGAACAACTGCTGGGAAATAGCTTCGCTCCTAAACGATAACAAGGTCGCGACCGCTCTCTCAACATCAGAACCCACAATCGTACCCTTCGCAAAATCGAACCGTACACGGAACAACTCAGGCGGATTGGATTCCAAATCATTCTCCTCCAATTCCTCACAGAGAAAAGCACACATTTTCTCAAAAACGTATCTCTGCTTCGGTGCTTCCCATTGTTGGAAGACATCCATAACAGATTCTAACTCGTATCTTGTCGGATCGGTAACCCATTTACGCGCCATACGGTCAAACATTTCTCTTTCTCGAGAATCAGGCAGTTGGCTACGCAACTGTTTACGCTCCGAATCAGGGGTCACGCCGGATGACCCAAAGAGAGGAAATATAAGACTAGCAATGGTGTCAGTCATCCTCTGTCGAACAGAAGGAGAAGTCGACAGGACGGGAGATAAAGCAGATTGAGAAAAGGTCAATGTAGGAACAGTAGCAGAGGTAGTAAGAACAGGTGGAGAAGTTACAGAAGGTGAAGGCGGAGCAGGTAGCGAAGTCAGTGGCCCTTGAGAAGGCTGGGCCATAGGAGTAGGGGCCAGCTGAAGAGGTGCTGGCGGTTGTGGAGGAGCAGGAGGCACAACAACCAGGGGTTGCACGACTAAAGGTTGCGGGGGTGCTGTAGCACTCTGCGCATAGGGGGGTGGCGAACTCAATAAATGCGACATTAGGGGGTCTTTTTCAAGTTGTTTTGCTGCATCTTGCTGAAGAGGTGGCAAAACTGGATAACATTTATCAATTGCCATTTTACGTTGCCTATACAACTGCTCATTCATCTGTTCTTCTTCGTTATCTTTAAACTGCATAGCAGCTTGCATTATCGAGATACCCTTTTCTCTTTTATTTTTCTTCTCTAATTTAATTTCTTTCTGTTTGGCTTCCTTACGCCGTAAGCGGAAAGAGTTAAACACCGCCGGCCGGGCTTTCTTCTTGAAAAGTTTAACTTCTAGATTATCTAGGATTTCCGTGTCAAAGCTACCATATTGGGGCCACTTTAAAACACCATCCTTCCTGGTGTATTTGATCCATACTTCATTGTATGTGATGGGGCCTACTCCATGTTTCACATATAATTCATAAGTTGGAGTTCCAATCGGAGGAACTGGACACGAGTCCTCCAATTGGGAATCCCTATTACAACCAAGACAAAACAAATTTCCAAGTCTGCTAAGACCAGGCATCTTCGCTCTCTAGTCTAGCTTCAAACTTCAAGGGATTATCGATTACGATATTCTCGTGAATAAACGAGTCCCTCGGCTTTGGTACTTGCAAGTTCCAAATCAAAGATCCCGAAGGAATACTCAAAACTAAGAACCAACTAAGGACTGGGAGACGGTCCACTTATACTTAACTGAGGTATCGATGACTGCACCAGAAGACTCGTCTATCGTTTCGCTATACCAATCATCAAGGGTCCAAAACAGGGCGATAGTCAGGGCAGCAGTCCTTTGTAGCCGTCGGGAAGCGGGGAACCTCGCAGCAAAGACTTTCGGACCACGTCGACATGCAGGGGTCGATGAAGTGGCGGCCTTCCTCCAGAATTTTCACACGAAGCTCCTCACGAACCTCTGGCTTGGACCGGTACCGCTGAAATCGCCCCACGTTGGGCGCCAACTGAAGTACTGGGTTTTTCAGAACCGGTACTGAACCGGTAACCCAGCGGAGCCAGGGACAACACCCTAAGACTTCGGGTCCTTCCTGTTTCAGACTACAGAAACACAGAGTCTTCTAGGTGAAGTCAAAGATCGAATTTATTGGCTGCAACCAAGTAACAGGTATCCTAGAAGTACAACACGGTGTATATTCTCAGGAGACTGCTCAATCTTACAAAGCCAGCCTTCTCTTTTTGTACAAAATATTGTGCTTCAGGCAAACATTCTTTAGTTTACAGTTGACCATTCACATATTTTCACTACAAAGGAAAAGCAGAGTCATTATGGCAATCCCACATTTCAGTTAGTTCAGCCCACAATCAATTACCCGGCATGGCCCAGTATTTTTATATCGACGGACCCCCAATAAAAACGGGCACCTCCTCCTCGTAAAGCAAGTCATAAAGTAGAAAACAGGGACATGTGTGTGCAAGATTAGGCATGGTTTGTGTGCGATGAAAGGTTTATGGCACGTTGTGCCTTGATACTATCTCGTTCGGCCACTAGGAGAGGAACTGACCGAACAGGTTTGGCCTGGGGCAGTGGAGTCAGCTTGCCCAGGTCGCAGAGAAGTCAGGAAAGGTGTACGTGTCCTTCAGGACCGTGTTTGGCCTTAATCATTGGCCTATGTGAGGGCAACTCACAAAATGGCTGCCGTACACAAAATGGAACCCGAGGGTTCAGGACGACAACTACGATTTCAAGGTGAAATCGTCACTCGAATATGACGAAAATGCTTGTGCATAGTGTACTAACCATTCTCGGTCTTCTGATATCAAAATTGTCACGGTACGATGATGTTTATAACACGGGTCCAGAATTTTCAGTACTACACTGCATCACAGATATAATGTGGTTGGGCAGACCACGGACCCCAAGAGACAACCGTTCAACCTCCAGACCACCAAGGAGAGAGGAACCAGAAGGGAGGGAGACAGGACCTCAGAGGAAAGGGGTAGCGGGGCAGAATCCAAGGAGGACCCACAGCCAGACCCAGCAACAGAGGAAACCAAGATCTCCGCGGCCAGTGAGGGAGAACAGCCACCACCTGAGCCCCCTCCCGCTGAACCTTCAGCAAGAAGGCAGGAATCAGAGGAAAGGGAGGAAAGGCATAAAGAGGCCAAGGAAACCTCCGACTCAAGGAATCCGCCACCATGTTGTCCACACCCTGAATGTGTTGAGCAGAGAGGGCCAGAAGTTGCTGCTCCGCCCAATCGAAATGGAGCAAGCCACCAGATTCAGGGAAGAACTTCGGGTCCCGCCCTGGTGATTGATGTAGGCCACCATCACCCTGTTGTCAGATCTCACCAGGACATGGCAACCCCTCAGATGAAGATGGAAGAAGCGAAGAGCCCTCTCCACGGCAGAGAGCTCGAGCCAATTGGACGACCTACGCGACTCCGACGGAAGCCTACAGGCCTGCACCGTCCAATGATCCAAAGTCGCACCCCATCCGGACGCGCTGGCATCCGTGATCAAAACCAGAGTGGGAGGCAGATGGATACACATCCCCTTGGAAAGGTGGGAAGAATCCATCCACCACTGGAGAGCAGCAACAATGTCCAGCGACACAGGCACAGGAACAGCATAGTCCAAGACATGAAAGGGGACCCACCGCTGAACATGTCACAGCAGAGGACGCATATGAAACCTGGCCCAGGGGACGGTGAAGACAGATGCAGCCATGTGACCCTGAACCTCCAGCCACTGTAGGAGGGGAGCCTCAGCTTGGGACAACAACTTCCGCAACAACGTCTGGAGACGTAGAATCCGGGAATCCGGCAGAAACACCTTGTCCAGGCCAGGGTCGAACACGGCCCCGATGAAGGACCTCTGGGTGGCAGGCACAAGTTGACACTTCGGCAAGTTTGACAAGAACCCATGATCCCTGAGCGTAGTCATGGTCAAGAGAAGGTGGCGAGACATGATCTCCAGAGACGGGGCCTGGACCATCCAGTCGTCCAGATAGGGGAACACGGACACCCCCAGGAGATGGAGATGCGCCACCAAGGGAGCCACCACCTTGGTGAACACACGAGGGCAGACCATAGACCAAAAGGAAGGACGCAGAATTGCCAGTGCTGACCCTCCAGGCAGAAGCGCAGGAAACCCTGATCCCCCACAGTCATGGGAATGTGAAGATAAGCACCCTGGAGATCGAGAGTGGAGAACACCCACCCGGACTGGATCAGAGGAATCACCTTCTGGAGAGTCTCCATCTTGAATGGGATCTTCTTCACAAACAAGTTCGGACCCCGAAGGTTGATGACCACCCGGAAACCCCCCGTTATCTTCGGAACCACAAAGATGATGGAGTAGACACCCATCCCCAGTTTCCTCAGCGGAACAGGGACAATCGCATGCTTGCTGACCAAAAGTCGAACACCCTCCAGCAAGGCCAGACGGCGTGAGGCATCTCGAGGAGTCGGAGTCACCACCACCCCTGAGGGAGGGGGAGGGGACAGGAACTCGATCCGGTAACCCCGAGACAAAAAATCCAGCACCCATTTGTCAGAGGTCGTCAATCGCCAAGCAGGAAGAAACAGGCAAAGTCTCCCACCAACCATGGGCAGACCACCATCGAGACCGACCTCCTGGACGGCATAGTCTGGAACGCTACAGGCCAGACCCAGCACCCCGATGGGATTCCTTCTTAAACTGCCGCGGAAAAGATCGGCCAGTGCCATGCTGACTCCTGAAGGTAGACTGCTGAAACCTGGAAGGTTGGCGGAACGACCGGGCAATGGAGAAGGAGGAACCCCCACGGGACGGAAGCTGACAAAAAGACAAGGAATGCTTGCGCTCCTTAAAGACCTTATGCAGCTTATCCTCAAGAGAGTCACCAAACAGACGGGTACCAGTGAAAGGCAACCTCAAAGCCATGGTACGTTGAGCCGCGTCCGTCTTCCAATCCTGTAGCAATAGGTTCCTACGGGCAGCAATAGAGGAACCACAGGACATGGCAGACGCCCTCACTCAATCAAAGGCGATGTCCGATGAGAACTCAGTTTGGCGCCCCATGGACTCTAGTAAGTCCGGACAGCTGCCACCCTTTTGCATCATGGAAAACAGGGTCTTGAAATCAGACAACAAAGACTGGGCAACATAGGCCCCATAAATCCCAGATCAAATAGCAAGGTGAGAGCCAGCATAAGATTTCTTCAAAGCCGAATCGACCTTCTTATCCACACCGTCCCTCAGGATGTTATCATCTGCCATGGAAGGACGCCCCACAAGACTGGCCACAACGGAGTCCACCGGGACAGAATCAGGCAAGGAGTCCGCGATATCCTGTAAAGGATAAAGCTTGGACATATACCTGGGCATAGCAATGTGATCCGGGTCCTTCCATTCCTTAAGCAGGACATCCAACACAAAAGGGTGTAACAGAGAAGAGGCAACAGGCTTCCTAAACTGCGGCAAGATCGTATCCTGAGAGGTGCTGGGCGCAGAAGCATCAGGAAACCCCATATTCACCCGAACATGGGAAAGGATATCAGGCAAGAGATCCCTGGAAATGTATTTGCCCTGAAGCTCAACAGCAGCAAGAGAAGACCCATCAGATTCATCAGAGGAGGAAATGTCCGAGTAAAAGTCAGCAGCACCAGAATGACCACCAACAGTCTTCTTGTTCGCCTTCATATCAGACAGCGTCTCCAGGATAAGGCCCTTAATCTGATCATCATCCCCCCTGGCACGCTTCACAGGAGTTGCCGAGTCCCCACTGGTCTCAGGGGAAGAGAAAGGCAAAGGAGAAGAATGCTTCCTCTTGCGATGGTGCTTGCCCATAATGCACAAAAGAACAGCAGCAGCAGAAGAGCAGGAAACACAACCAGAAACAACACCAGCAACACCCTCCCAACATATATATAGAAGGAGAAAACAAACCAATCAGCCCCCCATGGAGGAAGGAACCGCAGAGGTCGAAATAAATTCAAAAACGATCAATCCTCACGTGGAAAACTTCCTGCAGAGGCAACCAAGCCGTCGGCCAATCATAATGGAGGCCGTAGCGAATCCATGCGAGAGGAAGGGGCGTCTCCCATAGCGAACCAGTGGCCAAACAGCAAGCGCGGGCCGCCAAGCCATCTTGCCGCAGGGAAAAGGTCCACCACAAAGACAGGCGCGCCGGAGCCCACCCAGGCGTCCGTCGGAAAGGCAGGAAGGAACGCCGCAGGAGGAGGAAATTGAGCAGAAGCGTGCCCAAGATACGGCCAAGCGCGAAAACACCAATCACCTACCTACGCCTTAACCTGCAGCAGGACCGGCAGAAACATCCCAGAAGCACCTCCTCCAGAAGAAAACGGAGGACACAATCCGGTCCCCACGCAGCATGAACAAACCGGGCATCAAGAACAGGGAGACCCTCGGAGCCACGCAACACAGGTATCCCGAGCCCAGGAGGAGACAGGGAAGCCCAGCAGCCCAACTCCATAGCATCCCACGACGGTCCACGGGAGCCTCCCAGAGCCCAGCAGAGGAGGAATCCACAGGACAAGTGAAGCAGGTAAGTGCCCGGCACTCACCCAAGCGTCTCCCATCAAGTAAACCTCCGACAGGAAACAAAACAGGATGTGCTTCTAGTGGTTGAGAGTAATATCGCACCTGGCAGGAGGGGGGTGGAGCCTAAAAGCGTTTCCTGTTTTGTTTCCTGTTTTGTGGGATACCTCATGAGTGATGACTGGGTCGAGGACGAGGGACGTAGAGGTAATTGTACAATGGCACAGTGAATCCCTGTTCCGATTGGTTCTAGATTTGAAGACTGTGGCCAATCAAAACAATTCTCACTGATAGCGTTCTGCGCTGATTGTCTCGGGCGTGCTTCTAAAATGCAATGCATCCTAGGGCCTGTCGTTTCCAAACATTTTAATGATTTCATTGAATTGAAAGTTAGCACAACAGCGGCTACAGGCAGTTTGACATTACTTGTTTACATGGTTTTCCCAATGTTGTTCAGTCCGAAATGTGATGGTATGTTGTCCATTGTGTCTGTGAACCGAAAATTGTGTGTTTACACCCCTATTTCCATGGAAATGACGTATAGGCAGCAGGGGTAGTTCATACATTTTCTATGGAGCACTGAAGAAGTGTGTGGGCGTCTATATTGAGGTGATGAACTCAAGTTACTGTACGAAGGACAATTGAGACATGGCAAAGTCGTTAGATGGCACTGTGAGGAAACGGGCGTAAGGCGTCCATGCCTGGAATTTCCTTTGAGAACATGGATGGATCTAGAGCATAGTTAGTTTTAAGATGTATTCATAAGGTGGCGCTGCTGTGTGTGTTTAGAAAATGTAACAAAACATCAAAGTCACACTGCCATGGAATAATTAAATTAGGAGGCAACATTTTTTGGGCTTTTCATGTGACTTATTTGACAGGGGTGAACTGAACTATATTGAATACTGGAGAGTTAGAGAAAAACTCAGCGAGATACTTCAGAATTGCACCAACAGGCTGGCAATATGCAGGCTGCAGCTCATTCTGCTTGCATTGCGAGCAGCACTGAAAATCAGCGCAAGCGATAACGTGTGTTGTGCTGGAGTGCCTGGCCATTCAAGTTGATTCTGCTGTTACCTGAGACGAAAATCGACTCAAGCAGCACCAAATCTACTCGAATGGCAGCACTCTCTGACCGCAAACTCTTGCGTCCTACGGCATTACAATATGGCACCAGAAGGCTCAGTGGCGATCCGAAATTGCACCATGGGCCGGCAAATCTCAAATGTGAACTGAGGTGTGAATGGCAGAATGATTCCCCCACGCACCGATTGGGAGAATTTGGCAGTAACTACGCATTTGTAACACAAATTAACCAAATTCCGAATTATAATTCCACCCAGGCATATTCATTATTTGAGCATACTGGTCTACAAGTTGTTTCAACAAGAATTGGCAGCTAGTAATACTAATTCCAGTGGCCCTGCTCTATGACAACCCAACTCCAAATCCACACTGCATCCTGCTCCAAACTTATTTTCGGTACAGTACATGTATTGCTGGGTTAGGGAGTGAGTGTGTGTTCGGTAAGGTTGACTTTAGGCCAGGATTTGAGCTAAGCTTACACGTGCCTATGGATGGGTTAGGTAGCTAACTGAAGGAGGAAATTGGACCAGTATAAGCAGTGGCATAAGAAGAAATGAGAGAAACGTGGTACATCCAAGGATGGAAAGGGATAGGAAAGGATGGTATGAGATGTAGTAATAGGAGGGGCTACATACCTATTCTATTCATTAATATCAATGCCTGAGACACAAACATATAAGTTGGTTATCTTATAAGCGGTTGTGGGAACTGGCCTTTAGGCAAGAAAAAAGTATTTTGCTGGAGTTTACAAATCAGATTGTTAAGAAAGAAACTTGACACACCATTCTGGCTATTAACCACTTGCTGCCGGAGACCCTAGTCCTCCTGGTCTTCCTCCTCCTGGTAAAGCTCAGAAAAAAGGCAGGTATTTATTATCACCACCGTTCACAGTATTTGCACAGATGAAAAATAAAACCTAAATAATCTGACATTTTTTTTTTTTTTGTTCAAATCATTTTTATGAGTAATAAAAGGAGAAAGAAAATAAAGTACAAACAATAATACATACATACATGGAACATTCCGTGATAAGGTAAAATAAAGTAAGATAAGAAAATAATATGAATACAAATACGGGTCCACATAGCGCGTAGAGGTCAGATGTCATAATCAGGTCAGATGTCATAATCATGAGTGGAGTACCGATATTGAGCTGACATTGATAGCATATTGTGTTATACATGCTAGAAGTCACCTTAAATCAGGACATCGTTTTCTAATATGAACAGTGTATCAGTTAAGACATCATTGTAGAAGACAGTAGGACGAGCTTACGTGGGCTAGAGAAATAAAACAAAACAAGTAACATACATTGTATTACCACTGATTGTGTTCTTTAGTATGTAGGATATGGTACTGCAAGATAATTCTATACCTAATACCTAATACCAAGACATTCAATTTGGTCCACTATTAGTAATTACATTAGTACCTTTGTTTCACATATCCAGTAATGGGGGTGATTTCTTTGTTTGTTATACGGTACAGGTAACATCCTACGGTGGGTCAAACGAGAAGGAGGAAGCGTCAAGAGCGCTCCACAATTTTTTGTTAGTTACATGCCATGGGGAAGAGTGCAAAGCAGTATTGTCGGTCCCTCTAATGCATGACACCCATTCTTTCCACATTGTGAACGAAACCTCCGAGGCACTCTTCCACTTGCATAAAACAACTTTGCACGCTAGTGTAAGTAATAGATCAAGTAGTTGACGGTCATGATATCTTGGAAGTGTTGTATCAATGGCACCCAGTAGTATGTAGGTAAACTCCCTCTTTGGCTTAATCTTAAATATGTGCTCAATGTAGTCAAAGATGTTGGACCAGTATTTTTGTAGTAAGGGGCAGTGGAAGAGCATGTGTGGTAGATCCCCTTCAGTTAGGGAACAATTCCAGCATGTGGGGGTATCTCTTAGGTTAGGCTTGAATAATTTTTTGGGGGGTCCAGAAAACCCTATTGAGCAGCATATATTTGGTTTGGGAAAGGATCGGGGACACCTTATGTGTAAGGGCTGAAGCATGAATCCTATCCCAATCGAGGTCTATGCCCGTGGTATTTGGTTCTTCTTCCCACTTAACCTCGTTCCGTCTTTGGGCTTTGCCTAGCGTTGGTGAAAGCATTTTATAAACTTTAGAGACAAAATGACCTGGGTTCTGTAGGCGCTGGAGCAGTGGTTTCAACCAAGGATCTGAGAATTAAAACGAGTGTGTGGATAAGGCCGCTTTCAACTTTAGGAACACATAGAAGTCAATTGGCTGGAGGCAATGTTTAGTCTGGATCGTAGAATACGGCAATGGCAGGTGACCATCGTATAAGTCGGAGACCATGTTGATGCCCTTTACTGACCAGTGTTCCTAGAAGTGTGATGTTCCGTTAATCCGGATATTTGGGTTGTGCCACAGGGATGATGAAGTCGTTTTTTTTTACCTGGAGGCCAGTATTATGGGTTTGGTCAAGTCTAAGGAGTGCCCTCCTAGTGTTAAGCATAATGTACTTGGAGTGTGTAAGGTGTGACAGGTCCATGGTGAGTATCGCTGGGAGAGGGGCTTTGCCTATGATGGAGCTCTCTATTTCAATCCATAGTGGTGTATAACTTGAGCTTTCATTAAACCAACATGCCCCTTGTTTACACAAAAAAGCAGTTTGATAATTCCTAAAATTGGGAAGACCCAGGCCGCCTTTTATCTTAGCTAGTCGTAGCTTTTTCATTGAAACCCTGGGTTTCTTCCCTTGCCATAGGAATGTACTGAATAATTTGTCTATTTTTTGTAAAAAGTCTTCTGAGAAAGTCATAGGGAGCATGCTTGCCATGTAATTAATTAGGGGAGTGACCATCATTTTCAGTGTCTCCGCTCTTCCCCACCACGATAAGTACTTTGGAGACCACCCCTCTAGGAGTTTATTTACTTTCTTTAAGAGTTGCTCTTCGTTAATTTTTAGTGTCGTAATTAGATCTTTTTCAAAGTCTAAGCCCAAGTACTTGAAACTCTTTGGTTGCCAGGTGAGCCCCGAGTTACCTAATATGTCTTTGCCACCCATATTATTTAATAGCTTGACCTCAGTATTATCTTTGTTTAAGGAGTAACCAGACACGTCAGAGAATTCCTCTATCGTGGATAGCAAGGCAGGTATTGCTTCCTCAGCCTGCTCAGATAAAACTAAAACATCATCTGCGTAAGCTGTTAGTTTTATAATGTATTCGTTAAATGGAATTCCTGGGATGTTATCATTGTTACGGATTTGATAGAGGAAGGGCTCAATTGACAAGAGGAATAAAGAGGGAGATAAGGGGCATCCTTGCCTAGTCCCTTGTTGTAATTTAAACGGTGAGGAGAAAGCCCCTCCCGCCCTTACCTTTGCCGTGGGACAAGCGTACAATGACATGACCATTTTAGTGAAAAAAGGACCTAATTCAAACTTGTGCAGGACAGCCTCCAAATAGGTCCAGTCCACTTTATCGAATGCCTTCTCTGCATCAAGTGTTATCGCTGCAGTAGGCGTGGATCGTAATTTTGCTTTCTCAATGACATGCGCTAGGATTCTAGTGTTATCGCTTGATAACCTATTTTTTAGGAATCCCGCTTGTGAGGGGTGAATTAGGGATGGAAGGACTTTCTGTATGCGTTGTGCCAATATTGAAGCTAGAAGCTTACAGTCTAGGTTGATTAGTGAGATGGGTCTATAATTCTTTGGGAGCTGAGTATCTTTCCCTTCTTTTGGTATAACGGCTATAACCGCTTCAGCTAGCGTCCCTGTTACCTCTCCGGTCTCGCCAATCTCATGGAACATATTTAATATTGGTGATGTGAGCGTCTGGGAGAAACATTTATAAAATGTTGCAGTGAATCCGTCAGGCCTTCCCACATTTAAGTGATTTGATCGCACTTGAGACCTCCGACTCTGATATCGGCTTATTTAGTGTCTCACGTTCTGTCATGGTGAGTGTTGGTAAATCACATTTAGTGAGGTAGTTTCCCACCCTCTCCTTCTTCACATTATTGTTCTTGGCATACAATTTCTCGTAGAATTCTTTGAACAACGCCGCGATTTTAAGGGGGTCCGAATTGGGCATTCCTTTGTCATCTATCAAGGAGTTGATTATGTTTTTTTGTATTTTAAATTTAAGGTATGCTGCTAAATCTTTCCCTGCCTTGTTTGATTCGCAAATTTTAAACCGTTTTCTTCTGTCCAACCAGACTCCTGCTCTTTCACTGATTAGTTTGTTGTAGGCATACTTCTGATTTGTCAAGTTGTTAAGCGTTTCAGCAGATCTATTCTTCAGATATTCACTTTGGAGTATCGAGATATCTTTTTCTAGTTTTAATAGAGCAGCATTATGATTCTTATTTACCGCGGACGTGATCTTTATGATGAGGCCCCTTATGGCACTCTTTAGAGCTTCCCACCTGGTGGAGTCAGTGGTGTCGCCCTCCTTATTGATTGTTAAGTATTCTTTAATGGCGGTTTCTATGGTGTCTCTGTGTTTCTCGTCATTTAGGATGGCGTCGTTGAGGCGCCACATTGACTGACGAAGTGTTAGTTTAACGTTCGATACAGTTAGTGAGATGCATGAGTGGTCTGAGACGAACCTTGGCTCAATGCTTGTGTCCTCGATTCTGGCTACAGCGTTTCTAGTGATGAAAAAATAATCGATTCGTGAGAATGAATCGTGTGGAGGGGAGTAAAAAGAGTAGTCTCTGCCATCGGGGTTTTGCAGCCGCCATGTGTCTATCATGTTAAATCTGCTGCATAGCCTAGTGAAGTCTTTATGGGCTTTGCTGGGACGGAAGTTACATTTAGAATCCCTATCTAAGGCAGGGTCGAACGGAAGGTTGAAATCGCCTGCAAGAATATGGACTGCCGAATCCGGGATAGTGTCCATTTGTGTTGTGAGTTCTGACCAGAAGGAGGGTTCGTGTGAGTTAGGGGCATATACGGTTGTAATGTAAAATTCGGTGTCGTCCTTGATCAATTTCGCCGTAACCCATCTACCTTTTGTGTCCATTGAGGAAGAAACTACGTCCACGTTGGCCTTTTTTGCTATCAGTATTACCACACCGTTTTTCTAAGCTATGGCCTCAGATCCCACAAGTTCTGTATAGAATTTATTCCGTAGGGTATGGAAGTGTTTTGCCTCTAGTTTCATCTCCTGTAACAAAGCAATGTGCCCCTTCTGTCTACGAAGGTATTCTAATATTTTCTGCAGTTTAATCGGCTGATTCAAGCCCTTCACATTTAATGAGAGTATTTTAAGGTTACCTATACTCGTTGTCCCTATAGGAGTGTCAACGGAGGACGCCATCATGTGTCATAGACATACCATGTAGAAGAACAGTTTAAACCTATTGATCGACAGTCCATTTTAACTAGTGAAACCCAGAGTAGGCGTATGGCAATGATCATGATTTTTGTTAATGAGACCACGTCGCCCACAATTCTGTGAGAAATTCTGAACAATACCAGTAGGTGTACTCTTTGTGGATAGCGCACCTGCAGTATGGTGCAAAATTGGTATTAGTGTAGGCAAGAACAATAGTGGTTTCCAGAAACACAATAGAAAGCACAATAGAAAATATAAAGGAAAGTAGAACAAAACATTCCAATCCCCTCCCCAGCCCCCGGAACCTCAAACCCCCCCCCTCCTCCACCCTCTCCCTCATCCCACCCTTCCCACCCCAATTGTAGAAAAAGAACATGGCAACTCCAGGACGACTGCGCGGCCGCCTCCAAGCAACTTGCACAGATCAATCAATACATTGTAGGAACTGCAAATGCATTTCTGAACATGGATGCAAACAAATAGGGAACTTTGTAGAACCACTTCAATGATTATATTGAAGGCTTGTGGTGTTTCGGACAATTCTCTCAGTGGACGGACCAAAGCAAACAAATAACATGCCAGGTATATCTGTAATAACTAGTAACCATACCTGATTTCAACAAGGTGAGCATACATATTACTTAGCAAATGAACGTTATAATGTAATCACAGTAGTTTAAAGGTACAATATATCGCTATTGATTAGGCATCAGCAAGTAATGACCAAAAGATATAGCAACATAACACAGGGCGGAGTCAACTGACACTGGGTTATCCGCATATGATGTCAGTCAGCTGGTGATCAGCGCATATGAGGAATGAACAGAGGCTGTGTTGGATATACTATGGGATTTCAATAGCGAGTGATCACTTGTAGCCAGATGCAGTCGCACCCACTAGTTCCGGTGGGGTAACTTCCATACGGCCATCTTCCTGGTTATATAGTAAGCGTCTGAGTTTTTGTGGGTCGGAGAAAACATGGTTTACACCTTGAATGGTTACTTTTAATTTCGCTGGGCAGATGAACCCATATTGGTGGCCAAGTGATTTCAGTTGCGGTCTCAGTGCAAGAAATGCTTTCCTGGTATCCATAGTCTCTTTACTGAAGTCCTGCGATATATATATTTTGTGACCTTTCCATAAAACATGGTTATGTTTGCGGACAAATGTAAGGATTTGTTCAACATGTTGGAACCTCAGTGGTTTACATATTATCGCTCTTGGGCCTTTCTGGTCTTTTGTTATTCTTCCCGGGACTCTATGCGCCCTGTCAAACTCCAGTGGCTGGGTGAAGGTGAGGCTCGTGGCCTGTGTAAACCATTGCTCGAGGAAGGCTATGCAAGAGCCTTGGGAGTCTTCTGAATTTTCCTGGGATACCAAAAATTCTCAGGTTCCCCCTCCTGTTTCTATCTTCCAACTCCGCCACTTTCCTTGAGAGGTGGTCAGAACTCAAGGTGAGATTTTTAATAGCTCCGCAGGTCTTGTTTTCAGTATCTTCCAACTTGCTTATTCTACTCTCAGTCTCCGTCAGCCTTGAGTTGATGTCTCTAATGTCTTGTCTGACCGCAACAACTTCCTCTTTAGTGGATTTGGCTAGATCTTTAACTTCCTCCAGTCTGCTCAAAATAGTCTCCATTGCTTCACTAAAATCTTTTTTCCCTTTAAATTGAGAAACCGGAGTTGACGGGTCAGCTTTATGTCGCTTGAAGACAGATGATGGGGTAATGTTTAATCTTGTGTCACTCTTGTGTGGTACTAGGTCACAAGTCCACTAGTGCTTATCTAGCGTTTCAGCGTTGAGCAGCGCACTTAAGTGTTGAATTTGCTCATGAAAAACCCCTTAGTGCGCGGTTATATGCTTAGAACAAGGCAGACCAAGAGACTTCAGTTCGAGTTCTGCACGGTATTTAGGGGACTGGTGGCCCCCTCTCACTCATAAAGTACGCTGCAGCCGTGAAGTTCAACCCAGGAGAGCAGTTGTGTCTCATTAGATCAAGTCTATGATAGTATATCGAGATTATGGCAATATATGTACCAACTAGCCGAATCTCGTGTTCAACTGTGTGGGCAGTACATCAGCGGCCGCCATTTTGTAAGCAAGCGTGTCAGGCGGCTCCTCGCATGGGGTCTAGTCGGCGTGGGCAACCTCAGGCAGCCGTCGGGAGTTGGTGCAAACTCTAGCCCAAGTAACATACAGTCATTGCCTCCGCTATTACCGCTCCCTCGCCTGCCCTTATGCTGCTTGACACTCAATAAACTCTGCCTCCGTTTTCGTTTCTCAGTGTGCCCCAGTGGTATTGGTAGCGCGGCATGACTCAGGAGCGTTGGTTGTTTTGCTGTTTGTACATGCCCTCCTTGTGCCACTAAATCTGGGCCGCAGGAGCAAGGACGCTGGCTGCATGCGGGATATATGTAGGGGAGAGCGATCAGGTCGCCATTTTGAGAGCGAGGTTATTCACGCCGTTTTACTTTTACTCAATTCAATAGTTAAACGCCGGTCAGCAACAGTCACACACTACTCACTGCCCTTGATTCCATAATGCCGCTGAGCCCCAGAACCTTGAATTCACTGTTGGTGCTGTGAAGGGATTGCCTCGCTCGGTGGTCGCGGTGCCTCAGTCGCTCCGGCAGTCACGCTGCTCCAGCCGCCGTCGGGTTTTCTCCTCCGTCCAAGGTCGGAGGCGGCGCAAAATTGCTCCGCAGCTAGGGGTTACGTTCCGACTCCTGAATCTCTTTACAGGTCGGGAAATGATTTCGAATTGCAGCTCCCAGCATTAAAATGCTGTTATTGCTTGGAGAAGCAAAGGGTTACGCCGCCATTCTTCCTGGCGTCCAAGCCACGCCCCCCAATCTGAAATTATTTCTAAGCAGAGTATCGATACTTTACTTCTTCATTAAAAAAAATCAAATAGTACAAATCTGACACAATCCCATTTTTAAAAATGGAGACACTGGATAATAAAGGATCGGAAAAACTTTATAAGGAAAAGATAACTAGGGAAAGAAGAGGCGAAAACTAAAAGAGGTGTAAGAGAAAAGTTGTTCCCACAAAAAGAAAAAAAGAGGGAAAATGGATAAATAACATATAAAGTGTTCTTCAAGATTAACAGACATTAAAATAGTTAAAAGTGTCATCTGGTTCTTTTAGATTCTACAATTCCATCACCTACCTTTTTCAGAATCTTCTATTCTTTCATATAAACCTGTGCAAACATTCTAGAAATGTCTATACCCCATGCATATACTTAATCAATATGATAATCAAGCTGGTGCATTTGCCACTAGGACTGTTTTGTGTTATTGCTGATATGGTGTCGGTTAGTCCAATCATTGTTTCCAAAATATAAGATGAGATTAATATTCAGATCTTATAAAAACTTGTGTTGGGGTTTATGTTAAAGAGGGACTTTGCGCCCAGCAAGCAAGTCAGAGGTCTTGCCAAATTGAGGGATCAACTTGAGGCAGACTTGACAGCAGGAAGAAGTGTCTTTCGGCTGGTCGCTGTTTATGTTCCAGCCTTGAACAAGCTGCAATAGGAAATAGCAAACTTGCAATTATTTAATGAAAACCCAGATATGCTGTGCGAACCACCTCAGAAACACAAAAACAGCCTTTGCTATTTAAGGCTTTAGATAAAAAGAAGAGTAGCTGTTACAAATACTTTGAGGGTGTTTGGAAAATAAGAAATCAATTCTGTGGGGTTATTAGGGGTATGCATAACTTACGTAATTAAGTGTAGCATAATTACGCGAGAATTACTGTGAAATTATGTATAATATTGCAAGATGTGTTTTTTTGAACACACCACGTCAGAATTATTACACTGGTGATGCATATTACTCATAAAAACCATGCAAGCGCACTGCCATTTGTTTACTCCAGCCTGCTTCTGCCCAACTGTTCCCTCGTATTTCCTGTTTCCTAGCCCCCACCCAACCCAACTCATCCAATTCAATCCACCCCATTTTGCACCACCTGTTGTCCTTTTTTCACTGCTTTCACTTTTGATTAGTTTGTCAATACCCCTGTGCGTTCATTTTCCATTGTTTCCTCAAGTCTCACCCAAGCTCTACTCCACAGCTACTACACAGCTGTGGCAGAGGCAGGCCACATGGCCGCAGAGTCCCACTCTCTGTGGGTGGTACGAGGGGGTGACATCCAGACAGCGCACTTTTTTTTGTGAATCTCCATCTCCCCCTCATGCTTGCAGCAGGTCAGGTAAGGGTAACAGCTCAGCAGAGCAATGGCTGCATTGGGGGAGAGTGCTGAGCTGCATATGTCGCAACACCAGGGTATTTAAAATGTTTAAAATAGAATAATGTATGTATTTATTTATTATATTTTTAGAGTTATGTATACTGTTAGAAATGGGGGTCTCTAGTTGGCAGAGGTAGGTACCTTTGACAGAGTAGGGGCCTTTGCTTCTAGTCAGGGTAAGGGGGCTACACTCCTAAAGTAACCCCTGCTCACCCCTTTGGTAGCTTAGCACAAGCAGGCAGGCTTATCTCAGAGGCAGAGTGTTATATCCTCTATATTGTATTTACATGTAAACCAGCCTAGGTCCTCCTAACTGCTCAGCCAGAGTGTGAGTTGGATACGGAATGTTAGTGTGACTGTAATGCATGGAATGCCTGGGTGGATGAGTGGATGAGTGGTGACAGTTAGAGATGGACTGAGCAGCTAGGCAGGCTGCTCCTGGTGGGGCCGGTACTTGACCAGAGCTGGCTAGAGATAAGACTGTTGCTACTTGGACATGGAAATATTAAAGAACACTTGGAAATACTACAAGGCTACCTGTGGCCACAACACAGTGTGTAAAGCATTTGTGAACACTTACAGTAATACAGTGAAAACACTACAAATGGACACCACACCAGTTTAGAAAAATAAGTAATCTTTACTAGACTTAACACAAGACAAAAGAACAAAAATCCACAATACAATAATAAGAATATGACTTTCAGATGGTAGAAACAGCTTAGTTCAATGTAGATGGTAAATGCAACACTTTACTCTCAAAGTACCTTGGATGCGTCACGCAAAACAAACAAAAGGGTCGCAGGGAAGGTGATACATTGGTTCCTTGCTTTGGGGTAGGTGATGCGTCAGTTCCTTACTGCAGCGCATGGGAGGTGATGGCTCGGTTCCTTACCGGAGAGGAGGTGATGCGTCAGGTTCTTACTGCTCTCCGGTTACAATGAGACAAAATGGTGCCTTAATGCAATGTGACGATCCAGTGCGATGCAATGCGACAAATTGGCGTCTTTGATACAATGCGAAAACTTGGATGTGATGCGTGCACGCCTGGTGGCCGTGTGGAGGAATTGATGTACTTTAGAGCCGCGACAAGCCCTGCGACCCGTATCTCCGGTGATGCAACAGCACCCACTGCGGAGGTGGCACACATCTCCGGTGATGCAACACGCTTCCTCGGCGATATGATGGCGAACAGCTGTTGCAGCAACACGCTTATTCGGCGATGAGTGGGCAACTGCTGTGGCGGTGACACGCTTCTTCCTCGTTGTGTCGCGCTTCCAGCTCCCTGCGACATGCAGTCTCCAGAGGGCCAAAAACAACAGCAGGCACCTCACTGCAGGTAGAATTCCCAGCAAGGAAATTCAGGGAGAGCTGGTGGTGAAGTCTTTATGCCCCTGAGACTTCAGAACAGGAGGTGAGCTCAGCTTCAAGCCCTTGGGGATCTTCCTCAAGATAGCAAAAGTACACACAAAGTTCCTTTTCTCCTTTCCTTGGCAATAAGTAACCACTGGTGGCCAACCCCAAATAGCAAACAGTACTGGGGCAGTCTCCTCCTTCAGCTTCCTTGGGTTCTCTCCTTGGCAAAGGGTTTGTCTTGATTCCCAGAAGTTATCTAAAGTTCTGGGGTCTGGGCCCCAATATTTATACGGCAAAATCCTTTGTCCTCTGAAGGCAGAGAGTGTCTGCGCCCAGCCAAAACCAGTTCTGTTCTCACTTGTGCAGCTTCCTGGCAGGCGGTGGAAACAGCATTGTTGAAAGCAGACCTGGCCCAGGTAGCTGAAAGGAAATCTTCTTCCCCTACTTTCTATTCAATGCAGGTCCTATTGAGCCCAGCCCTGACCCATCAGACTGCTGGAGCCAAGGCCCTGTTTAGCCCCCTGTCATTCACAAACCAGACATGGAATACACAAACCTAGCTGAGGCATACTGGATGGTTAGGCAAGAAAAGACCTACTTTCTAAAAGTGGTATTTTCAAACACAGAATGTAAAACTTACCCACACTAAAAGATGTATTTTAATATTCTGAGTTCAGGCATATTAAACTCATATTTTTACCTTGTTCCCTGCGTCAGTTAGGATTATAAGATGTTATAATCAAACTACCCATTCTGGCCTATGGGAGCAGGTAGCCTTGCAATAGTGAAAAATAAAATTGGCTGTAATTCACTATCAGGACATGCCACACACATAAGGGCATGTCCTACCTTAAAACACACCCTGCTCTTGGCCCTACCTTAGGGGTTACAGACTTGCCAAGTCGACATGACAGTCCCAGACTGCACACAGGCTCTGCAACGGCAGTCTTGAGCCATGTTTTACAAGCTGCTTCTGTGGGTGTCACAGCCAGTTCTGCAGGTCCACCAGCAGCATTTGATTTACGGGCCCTGGGCACAAATGGTGCACTGTACTAGGGTCTGACAAGTACTAATCCATTACAACAATTTACAAAAGGGAACACTTGCACTTTGGCCCTGAATAGCAGTGGCAAAGTGCCCAAAGCATCTTGAACAGCAAAAACATAGCAAAAACACAGGAGGCAACAGCAAAAAATGGAAGGGAGACCCACGCCAATGGTGCCAGGTCTAACGTATACATATATAATTAAATGCGTGTGTGTAAATATGCAGAAAATTATTTGTGTTTATGTATGTTGTGTATATAAATACATATATATACACACACACATCAATTACACATGTACACACACATTAATATATAAATAAACAAATAAACAAAATTGGAAATGTATCTAAATATTAGAAATATTTATTTATATGTCAATGTTTTTATATGTATGTCCTCATCCATGTATCAGTGTATTTAGTAAATATGATAACATTCATGACAAATAAATTACAATTTTAATATTTATGAATAACGGGAAATTTTAATAGCATGCATTTAGAGTCACAAAAAACATTCAGACCTACAAGCATAGCTCCAATAATTTTGTATGTTAAATAGTCAAAGAAATTGTGCAGCATTTATTTAATGTGTCATAGTCATCAATGTATATTTATATTTGACAGCTCATTCATTTATTAACACCTATTGGCCCGACGGTTCAGTGTTGGGTTAGCGTTACCTTTGGAGCGCTAACCTGATGCTAAACCTATTTGGGGATTAACAAACCAATGCTAATTGGTATTAGTGTTGGTCTGTATGTAAAAGTAATGCAAAGCAGTACAAAATTCTGCCTTACATTACATTCCATCAAGGGGGCGTTATATGATTGGTGCATGGGTGTTCCCATGCAACCACACAAGCTTTTTGATGCTAATACCTATCTACTAACACTTCTAGACAGGGTTTAGCGCCAAGCATTAACACCAATGTAAAGCACTTTGCATGAGTGCTGCACACATACAAAGTAGGAAAAGCTTTGAAGTGTGTCTAGGCATAGTATTTTATACAGGACGGGTAAGCCTGGCACGCAGCAGCTGAAATCAGCAATGGAACTAGGGAGAGGGGAGGAGAGTGCCATATCTGTGTGAATATGGCACTCTCCTGCTTTCTATGTTTCCAAAATGAGGGCTGTAGGTGAAAGTTTAAAGAGGTCCAGCGTGCGTGCCCCAACGAAACTGTACGCAAGAAGGGTATAGAGTTCCTCTAAGTCAAAGTGAATGAACAGTGAGATACAAAAGGTGGGATCAAAACAAGGACTAATCCTGAAATGAAAAAATAGAAACAGAGGGATTTCCTCTTTGGGAACTAGGGCTCTCATAGACCTAGTGAGCTAGGTGTAATGCTTCATCATGTGAGCCTGCCCCTCGTCAGGTTGGCGCTGCAATTCCCGACAGGCACCCAGTACAGGGCTCTTCGGTGGGAATCTTTTGTTCCTGCCGTTGGGTGCAGAGGGGGTAAGGGGCCTAGTGTGTGTAGATGTAAAAGGGGAGTGAATAAAAACAGGTCAGTTATTCTTAACAGTTATTTATTTAAGAAGGTAAATTGCCTGATTAAAAATAGGGAGAGTGGTGGTGAACTAGAAGCTATGTATCTAGCTATATACGCCCTACTCTCAGTCGGTCAACCTGTTTCGTGCCCTGGGTGTCAGGAGGATCAAGGCACTTCTTCCGGACTAGAACAAACGCTATCTACACAACGTGAAAATGGAAATACTACATAACACATTTTCAGCTAAATACCCTACAGGTAAGTAAAAAATATAGTAAGTGTTAAGAACGCAAATGTCATGTTTCTCATAAATCTGTTCTCAAGGCAACAAATATGTATGTGTGCTAAGTGTATTGTGTAGTCACACACACATGTTCCACACCATGTTTGTGGTGAGGCTAGGAATAAAAACTCATGCACAGGTAGTGTATTAAAAATCCCAAATGCTTAGGATAAAGATCCACATAGTGACAGATAAAACAACAGATAAGGCAGAACCAATGCTCACCACTACTGTTGTCTAATGTAGACTTCAACAGTATCCGGCAGTCGTATCCCACTTGGTCCATTCTCTAGCACCTTTTAATACATATGGATAACCATCATGGTCTTAGCTTCGGTGACAAAGCAATAACAGATATCTTTGATAGAACACCTTCCCTATTGGGAGCTGATGGAAGTTCAGCTTCTGGCGCACACAATCAGAAGATTGGAACTCGCTAACATAATTGAAAAAGGAGAGGTTGAAGATCACCCTCCATGGCGCTCTTATGATGGAATATCTTTGTGTCAATATTGCCCCCACTGGCTGATTGTCAGTAAATTTCCTAGACTTTTTCTGGATGATGCAACCTTAAAAAAGGAATGGTCCCTAGTTGCATGGAAATGCACTAGGGGACTGGCTTGTGTTAATTATTAACACGGCTAGAAGAATTGCAGATGCACTTCTAGTTAGGATCCAAATTGCAGAGGGAGAGCTTAAAACTACTGTACAGATCACAGCCTACAAAACAAGACACGCAGAAATTAATGCTGAGATTTCTGATAATAAGGATTATTTGATGAAGCAAAAAATGTCCATGCTTCAAAAGCACATGCAGAAATTTGAGAAAGAAAAAGTGTACCCATACCTCAGAGCTGACTATACATCAGCAAATATGAGCTACTCATCCGATGACAACTCGGACAGAAGAGGCTCTGCTGATAGCGACTCCAGTACAGGCAGCTGGGGGAGCAATAACTTGAGGAGGACACAATGCCGAAGCAGTACTGCAATGTACCAGCGTATCAGGGCCCATCAATCTACCAGGGTTCCCCCCCTCCTTTCTGGCAGTTGCCACCATAACAACAGGGGCCACCACAGTTCTTCCATAATAGAAACCCTACCTTTTTTAGACAGAGGCTGGGGCAGAGGAAGAGGGCGCAACAGAAGAGGATCAGAAGCAGGTCCAATGGCAATACCAACCAGCCCACAATATAGAAACACGGAACAAAACGCGAGTCAAGAGGAACTAGTGGTTAACCTCTCACAACGGTCCCTGACAGAGAAAGAGAAAACAGTGCTAGAGATGGGCTTGGGATTTGTCCCCACGCCCAGGGTGGGCAAATTTAGAGACCACTGTGAGGTACAAAACCTGTTCAGAAAGATACAGCTTAAGACTTACTTTCAAGACAGGCCCTCGTGTGAACAGGATGATTCAGGGTTAAGGAACCCTTCTACTTTAACACCTAATAAAGGCACGGTACCCATAGAGGTCTTAGGATTTGAAAAAGCTGTGCTTAAGGACCTTGCTCTACCCCAGAGCCAGACCTCCTTTCATAACCTCTCTAACTTAGAATTGAAAGCAGCAACAAGTCTCTCTGAGGTCACAACGATTACAATCAAACAGGCCGATAAAGGTGGAGCCAGTGTAATCCAGTCCACTGTAAACTACGATACGGAATGCAATTGTCAACTTCAGAACAACAGAATACTACACCCCGATCACAGTGGATCCCACCATACGCCTTAACACTGTTATCTCGACAATGGTGTATGAAGCTGAAACCAATCGATCAGTCACAAGGAGTCAGACTTTTTGATAACTAAGGAACCGAGGATACCATACTTCTATACCTTACCTAAAATACACAAGGGCACTACCCCGGTTCCTGGCCCCCCCCATAGTCTCTGGCATTGGCTCACTACTTGAGCCACTCTCTAAATTCTGTGACCACTTCCTACAGCCAATAGTGAGACAGACTCCATCTTTTGTGAGAGACACCACAGATATCCTCAGAATCATTGAGGAGACACACAACACTGATGAGTTAAACCTCCTTGTCACACTTGACGTGGAGGCTCCATATACCAATATCCCTCAGCGAGCTACATTTTCAATTGTGGAGACTTTGTTGAATGCATTGGAATGGACCTTACGAACACCTGTGTCTTTCATCATGGAGTATGCAACCCTGGCTTTGACTGAGAACTTCTTTGAGTTAAAAAAACAACTATATCACCAAAGCCAGGCTACTTCAATGGGCAGCACTTTAACCCATAGTCTGGTCTGCCTTTACGAGGCAGCATTTGAAAAGGATGTCATTAACAACACCAACAACCCATACCTTAATAATTTGAAGCTATGGAAACACTTTATAGATGACATCCTAATCTTTTGGAAAGGGAACCACTCTACTTGTGAGGAATTTGTGGGGTGGATTAGCAATCAAAATACCTTTCTGAGATTTACCCACACCATTTTGGAGACTGTTATCCCGTTTCTAGATCTGAACATCACACTGACTGAGGGATCAATAAGCACTACATTGTAAAGAAAGCCCACTGATCGTAACAGCTTACTTTTATACCACATCCACCACCCAAGGATGCTTAGAGATAATTTACCCTTTGGTCAATTTCCACACATCAGATGCAACTATAAAACAGTATCTGATTACAAAACAGAGGCCTGTTCCTTGGCCGTTAACCTCAGGGCAAGAGGTTTCCCAGAAAGGAAAGTCAGGGACTATATGAAAAGAGCCAGGAATAATCCCAGAGAGACACTCCTTGAGGTACACCCTAAGCCCACCACTGATACACTGACATGTGTTACATCGTTCACCCTCGATTCAACCGGAATCAAGAAAATAATCCTAAAACACTGGAGGATACTAGGTACAGGTGATGTATGCAATCCTAGGCCTAGGTTTGCATATAAGAGGACACGTAACCTTAAAGACATCTTGATACACACAAGGCCCATACGAGCAAAATCAACTACACAAAGAACCTTGTGGGGACTCCCGTCAGTAACAGGACTCTACCTTTGAGGCTCTTGTGCGGTGTGTAAACTCACCTATGCGTTTAAAGAGATCTTACTCTCTGCCAACTTCAAATGGACACTAACCCGGCATACAAACTGCAACATCACACAATGCATCTACATGGTCACCTGCATGTGCGGTTTGAAATATATAGGGATGACAATGCGAACAGTCAAGACCCGGATAACAAAGCATAAGAGCAACATACGTTGTCAAAGAGTTACCACTAGACTTAAAAAAACACACTTCAAAGATGCCAAACACTCCCCTGATTCACTCCAATGGGTTGTCTTGGAAACACACACACAGATATCTAAGTTAATTCTGTTTAGAATAGAGCAGAGAAGGGTCCATAGACATCCAATTCATCACGAAGGGCTCAACGATGACATTCAATGGGGTTCACTCACTTAGACCGTATCCCCAAGAAGCAAACTGCTTTACATTGTGTGTGTCATGAGGTAGCATGCATTCAGAGTGTACCATCGTTACGCATGTACCAACATTTGTCTAGTGCATCTCTTGCAATAACTACCTTCCAGTGTGCACTTGATTTATAACCTCCCTCGATAGTCTGCACAAGGCACACATAGAACACACTCTGGCATACCTGGCCATTAGCTACACTATGACCACCACTTAGGCACCTATCCTAGGCATTTACCAGATTGTGTGATATAAAGAGTGTGTGTCAACTGGCACCAACGATGAGGAGACTACTAACTGCCCATTAATATTGGCCATCATGAGCATGCATTGCTTACGCAAGTGTGGTCCTCTTGTGACCGACACTGTGAGCCACCAGACCGCAGCATTTTGTACCATAGTACCTACGGTTTTGCATAACAACATTGTAGTCATCTGCATAGTTTGGCGGATTCTGCATGCTTTGTAGTTTGTATTTTATAAATTATACCTAAACTTTGTGATTCGTATAACCTTACCTGACAAGCCAACATGGCTGTGTCATTTATTGCTATCTGATTGCTGCACTCAGTTAACATTGAGTTTTAACTCCCAACTCTGTTAGAGCTTTTTGTATTTCTATTTCTATCTCAGCATGACAATTAAGGGACACGTCCACTTAATTCCCGACCCCTTACTCCTCATAGGCACATGTCATTCAGTGCCAACACATCCGCTACGAGTTGCAGGTTGACTATCTTTAGATGGCCGCACCATTTAGCACAGACTCGGCCCTTAGTCCCTTCTGCAAGCGAAGTCTCGCGAAATCCCTCACACACGCAAGACTTCGCTGCCAATGACTGGGTGGTATATCTGTGCCTCAGATGCGGTGCGGTGCACCATCCCGGGTTCCGCGGCAGGGTAGGTGACAAGAGGAGCATTTATTAAATGCTGGTGAGTAGACACACTTTTGTTTCACACCTAGAGACCCAGAAAACGATGGACTATTTTTGAGGTGAGTTCACATCACGGGGGTAGCTGAGGTATCAGGTCTTTACCTGCTATTCCTCTGTGGATCTTAACCCCCTGTGTCATCCCAATTTTAGTGTACCAGCCCCTACAGTTGCTGTTTTGACTCAGTGGTGTGTACTTTTAGCAACTACCTTTACCAACACTCCTACCACCGCTTGGGCGACACAGCAGTAGCGCCCCTGCACACCCGGGACACACAGGACCCTGGTTGGCCTCTTGGGGTAGGTCAGTTATGACTGGACCTTCAGCACCTCGCAACTGTTAACCACACATTGCAGGTTACAGTCGACTGGGCAGTACTGGTTTGCGCGAGATGGAGTTTTATACTTTTTTCAGCTTCTTTCCCTCTTTCTACTTACACAGGACACAAATTGGTGTTTTTTACGACCGCCGAATACTGTTGAAGTCTACATTAGACAACAGTAGTGGTGAGCATTGGTTCTGCCTTATCTGTTGCTTTATCTTTCACTATGTGGATCTTTATCCTGAGCATTTGGGAGTTTTAATAGACTATCTGTGTATGAGTTGTTATTCCTAGCCTCACCACAAACACGATGTGGAGCATGTGTGTGTGACTACACAATACACTTATTTATTTATTTATTTATTTATTGAATTTGTATTGCGCACAGCTACCCGCAATGGGTTTCCCGGCGCCAGGGACAGACTAGAGAAGAAGACAAGCAATTGCTGAGAGAGAAGAGAAAGAGGAACAGAACTAAAAGCTCAGAACAGAAAAGTCTTCAATTTTTTGCGGAAAACCAGAAGATTAGTTTCTGTTTTTAGCGCCAGCGGGAGAGCATTCCACATCTTCGGTCCTAAGTGTGCGAATGAACGGCCTCTCATTTTTGCCAGTCGGATTCTTGGAATCGCGAAATTGCCATTGTTAGATGACCTAAGAGAGCGACTAGGCTGATATGGCTGGACAAGATTGTGCAAGTAAATGGGAGCAGAACCCTGACGGATCTTAAACAGGAGACACAGAGTTTTAAAGACCACACGATCAGAGATTTTTAACCAGTGAAGGTCACGCAGGGCTTGCATTGCGGACGTTCTCCGTGGAACATTGCACAGAAGGCGGGCGGCTGAGTTCTGTACAACCTGGAGTTTTTTATTGTAGCTTTATCAGCTCCTAGATAAAGCACATTGCCATAGTCGATACGGGACATCACAAGGGCCTGAACGACAGTTCTTCGAGTGGACTCAGGCAACATCCATATGATCTTCTGCAACCAGCGTAAGGTATTAAAACAGATTGCAGCAACCTTAGTTGCCTGCTGTCTCATCGAGAGTTTCTCGTCGATTAGGAAACCGAGGTTACGAGCAACAGACACGGGGATAGGTAGCGGACCCATGTCACTGGGCCAGTGTCTAGAGCCCCACAGATCTTTATGTTTGCCTAGTATGATAACCTCAGTCTTTTCTCCGTTGAGCTTCAGCAGATTGACTTGCATCCAAGCTGCAACGCGAGAAAGGCCAGTTTTTAGGGCAGAAGTGTCCTGAGCCCTGATGCTAGACAAAGAAAACACAATCTGCGTGTCGTCTGCATATGAGTATATGGACAGACCGGCGTCCTCTACGATAGAAGCAAGTGGTCTGATGTAAATATTGAACAACAAAGGGCTCAATATAGACCCTTGAGGGACGCCGTGAGCAGATGAATGAATCGCAAATTCAGCTTTGTTTGAAAAAACCTGAAATGTGCGCTCATTAAGAAATGAGGCCACCCAGGCAAGCGCTGGTCCAGCAACACCAAGGGAGTGGAGGGACTCCAGTAGGATGGAATGAGACACGGTATCGAAAGCAGCGCTTAAATCAAGAAGAATAAGCGCAAAGGTCTCACCGCTATCGATACCGTGTCGGAGTCGCTCGATCACCCCAAGGAGTGCGGATTCGGTGGAATAATTAGCGCGAAAGCCTGATTGGGATGGATGAAGATATCCCATGTTTTCAACAAACTCATTAAGCTGGGTATTGACATGGCGTTCCAGTATTTTGGAACAAGCTGGCAGCAGGGATATAGGCCTAAAGTTGGCAAGATTTGTGATGTCAGCACCAGATTTTTTTAGTAGGGGAACGACCATGGCGTGTTTCCAATCCTGTCCAAACCGAGATTCACTAAGGGAGATGTTAAGTAACCTCATTAGGAATCTCCGTGGTTCGAGGTCAAGTTGTTTCAATATCTTCATAGGGACTGGGTCCCGAGGAGAGCCTGACCTGATGCTTTTTAAGCACGACAGGAAGGACGAGTCATCAAATGGTATCCAGTTGTGAAGGAACTCAGTAGGAGAGACAGAGGCATTGCAAAGAAAGCCGGGTAGGGAGAAATCAATTGGTGGTGGTAGGGAGGCCAAGGATTGATAAATGCCCTCAACCTTAGATATGAAAAAATCTGCAATAGCATTGCAATGTGTACCATCTAAAGCCGGCAGCGCAGGAGTGGTGTCAGCACCTGTAAGTTTCTTAGCACTTAGCACACATACATTTGTTGTCTTTCGAACATATTTATGAGATACATGTAATTTGCGTCTACACGCACTAAGCCCCTTACCCTTACTGCACTCAACAGCAGGAACAAAAGATCCCCGCCAAAGAGCCCAGTACTGGGTGCCCGTCGGGAATTGCAGCGCCAACCTGACGAGGGGCAGGCTCATATGATGAAGCATGACACCTAGCTCGCTAAGTGTGTGAGAGTCCTAGTTCCGAAAAGGGAAAACCCTCCCTTTTATATTTTTTCATTTTGGGATTATTCCTTGTTTTGATCCCACCTTTTGTATGTCACTGTTCATTCACTTTGACTTAGAGAAACTCCATACTCTTCTTGCGTACACTCTCCTGCTTTCCCCCTGTCATGCAACACAGTGCAGCCTCTTTGGGGGCTGCACTGCATTCTGTGTCAATTTTCAGAATCTGGGTCATTAAGTGTCTTTTGCAAATGTCACCACTTGAAATTATTTCATAGTTTCATCCTTGGTATAAAAATATGAATTTTTGATTATTGCGGTAGTCATTGATTAATTAACGCAAATAAATCATTGGCCTCCCAGAATCTAAATTTTTGTGAGGAGGGGAGAGAGGCTTTTTGGGACACCAGATACTATCTCCCTAATCACAAAAAGTTTTCCTATAGGCATATTGGTCCAATCACCATCTCACTGCGCTCCTTTTCAAATCCAATGACACTGAGTAGTGTTTTCAACCTTGCATACCCCAATGGTGTCATGCTTCATCATCAGGTCTCATTCTGGTCCCTATAACGAAGTGTGCACTCAAACATTTCCCAGGGAGCTCTTTGGATATTTATCTCAAACAAGGTCTGCTAGTGTGAAGATAAGAATAAAACATTTCTAACTGTCACCACTGTAACCCTTTATGTGGAAGATCTTGTTATGGTTAAAAACAATGTCTGTGGGTGCTTGCAGAAAATGTCGAATCTTTACACCCAATTCTTAGTTGGCATGGTTTTAGTTACATGTTCAGTTTTAAGAGCTATGGAGGACTTGTTACGACAAAATGTTTGGAATTTGAAAACACAAATCGACCTAATCATAGTGCTCACTAGATTTGCTCTTAAGAAAAATGATTTCGACCTTGAGATAACAGTCTTTGAGCTAAACCACAGTCCATCTTTGAACAGTGCCTTTGCCCCAAACATAGTGTGCATATATGTACACCTGTTTGAAAAAACCCTCATATTTGGACAAACAACCTGTACTCTGTAAACTGGAATGGCTCAAAGGATTAGCCCATTAATTTTTACATTGGCTTAATTTACAACATGAATTTTTGAAGTTTAAGCTTACCATAAGTAATTAAGAACTCCCCTTCCTAACCCTACTGACAACATCAAATACTAGGACTCTTGACATAAAAGTGTACACAAAACTATCTGACAGGAATTGCCTATTAAATTTTGAAAGTGCACATCACCAGGCACTTAAAGAAAATCTACCTGACAGTTAGTATCGCTGCAATAGGCGCAACTGCTCAAATTTGAAGGAATGCGAGATTAAACACCAAGACTAACAGATAAGCCTTTATCTGGAACTGTCTGACACAACTGCTGGCAAGAATAGAGAAAAAGCGTGAAATATAGCCAACGGGAAACCCTATTAACAGAAAAGAAGAAAAAAGAACCCAAACTGCCAATCCATGTAATTACATTCACCAATACCTCCAGTGATGTAAATAAAACACATTAACAGATGTTTGCACATATTAAAAAACAACACATTACACCTGGAGAAACCTGTGTTCTCCTTTAAGTGAAACACTAGCCTAAGAAATCTTCTGGGCCGTACCAGACCCAAAATCCCAGACCCAAAGGCATGAAACGTGCTGGGGGTCTATCACAAGTAAAAGATTATTTTCTGTACGACTAGTGCTCAGTATGCACCTCCACACAACAGATGACCATAATTGACCTGGGCTTAAAATATCCTTAGGAACAAAGGAGCCACCCTAAAGGTAGCTCCATGAATGTCGTCTACCTGATTACTGGTCCCAGTGGGTACAAATATGTAGGCAGGACCAACAGGAAAATAAAACTTCAAATAAATAAACACCAAAGAACACTCCGATGCTGAAATAATACCACACAAATGACAACTCATTTCACAGATAAAGGATACTATAAGAATGATCTGATGAGGAATATAATAGAAAAGGTATCCAGAAGTACAACTAGGAACCCATTGCATGGACCTCAATAAGGATATACCATTGAACGTGTTTAATTCCATGTACCCCAATAACCATGAAGTGGATACATAGTCACTACTACATTTTCCGGCCTGAAATAAAGACTCGACAACACAACTACACCACATTGAATCACTGCTAAAACCACAGACCCAATCATATCACCTTGTAACAGTATCCCATGAAGATATAGTGACTGCAATAAGACTGTTGAGAGCATATTTTATTCACCTGAGTGCACATACAGGCTGAACTTATTGCACAGTAACTGTATGATCAATAAGAAAAGCAGTATATAAGGCTGCACATATACATTGAACAGTGTACTCACTATTACTAATAGACTCTTTAAAACATTTTAAAAATAAAATTAAGCGTTTTTCACAAAAACATTATCTATTTGGGCAACAGAAGACGGTTAAAACAGCTGTTTCCATTTTTAGCTTTAATGACGGTAACCAAGGCTCCATATTGAAAATAGAGCACAAAACGTCATGTTCCATGTGTCCACAGGATCCCATGAATAAAGCTCATATGTCTACACAGAAACATCAGTATGGGATCCGGCCCCCTTTGAGCATCAGTGAAGGGATGCACCATGGGAGTCAAATCCTTTAACACTGCCAGCAACATGGTACCCAGAGGTAGCCGGCATAGCTCGCGTGTGGGGGGGGGGGGGCATGGGGGTGGCTCACGGGCTGCTTTAAAAAAAACAATATCAAACGTACCTTGTGACGAGCGCCACTGGGTCCTGCGTCTTCTCTCCTTCTCGCCTGTGTTGGGACAGGAAGCAGTCCGCCAGGCTCCTTCCCTTAAACCAATCACAACGCTCCAATGGAGTGTTGTGATTGGTCTGAGCGCCATGACATGGTGCTCAGCCAGGGGGTTTAGGGGTGGGTATGTTCCCCATGTAGGCTGTAAGGCAGCCTGCATGGAGAACAGGGGAGTGTGCTTGACTGATTTGGGTGGCCCGAGAGGGCTGACCAAATAGTCACTACGCACACAAGTGTCTACCACTCCTCCCTTGTAGCTCTGCCCCGCCCCTTCATGCACTGCCGCAGCAGGAGGAACAAATAAAATGATAACATTCACTTTCTTTTTCCTAAGCCGTGAGGTGAACGGCCATCGAGGTCAGCAGTAAGCAGATAGCCTTCCGCTATAGCGCTCCAGCGCTCTACCGACGCCGTGAGGGAAACGGCCAGCGTTACCAGCGCTCAGCCACATAGCGCTCCAGAACAACAACTCCCAGGTGCCCCGGCGGCGGAAGTGACGCCGCACGAGCGCCCGGAGGCGCTTGAAAGAGCGGAGCGCCCAGAGCTCCGGCGGGACACTTTCTTTTTCCTAAGCCGTGAGGTGAACGGCCATCGAGGTCAGCAGTAAGCAGATAGCCTTCCGCTATAGCGCTCCAGCGCTCTACCGACGCCGTGAGGGAAACGGCCAGCGTTACCAGCGCTCAGCCACATAGCGCTCCAGAACAACAACTCCCAGGTGCCCCGGCGGCGGAAGTGACGCCGCACGAGCGCCCGGAGGCGCTTGAAAGAGCGGAGCGCCCAGAGCTCCGGCGGGACACTTTCTTTTTCCTAAGCCGTGAGGTGAACGGCCATCGAGGTCAGCAGTAAGCAGATAGCCTTCCGCTATAGCGCTCCAGCGCTCTACCGACGCCGTGAGGGAAACGGCCAGCGTTACCAGCGCTCAGCCACATAGCGCTCCAGAACAACAACTCCCAGGTGCCCCGGCGGCGGAAGTGACGCCGCACGAGCGCCCGGAGGCGCTTGAAAGAGCGGAGCGCCCAGAGCTCCGGCGGGACACTTTCTTTTTCCTAAGCCGTGAGGTGAACGGCCATCGAGGTCAGCAGTAAGCAGATAGCCTTCCGCTATAGCGCTCCAGCGCTCTACCGACGCCGTGAGGGAAACGGCCAGCGTTACCAGCGCTCAGCCACATAGCGCTCCAGAACAACAACTCCCAGGTGCCCCGGCGGCGGAAGTGACGCCGCACGAGCGCCCGGAGGCGCTTGAAAGAGCGGAGCGCCCAGAGCTCCGGCGGGACACTTTCTTTTTCCTAAGCCGTGAGGTGAACGGCCATCGAGGTCAGCAGTAAGCAGATAGCCTTCCGCTATAGCGCTCCAGCGCTCTACCGACGCCGTGAGGGAAACGGCCAGCGTTACCAGCGCTCAGCCACATAGCGCTCCAGAACAACAACTCCCAGGTGCCCCGGCGGCGGAAGTGACGCCGCACGAGCGCCCGGAGGCGCTTGAAAGAGCGGAACGCCCCTCGCACTCGCGAGTCGCGCGCGGGAGCGCCCGGGAGAAGCCCGGGACAAGGGCGGGACAGTCTTAGACAGTCCTAGACTGGCCGGGACTGGACTGGGCAACCCCTCTAACGTCTCCAACACAAGCAAGTAAGCAAATCTTTTTCTTTACTGACTTTCCTACATAGTGTCATCACGTAAGGATTTATACAAGTACCCGGTGTGTACAGGTAAAGCTTATATAATCCCTGGTCAATTGACTACATATTCTTAATATGTCTAAAAAGAATTCTAAAAAACAGCCTCCTGCTAGCTCTAAGCCTACAGTCAACTCTAAGCCCATTGAAAACTACATGCTTCAAGTCATTACCAAAATAAATAAAGACAGAAGAGAATCATTGGGATTAAGTCAGTCGCCTGACTTACAGTTACTAAGCCCAATTCAAAGTCCTCAACATTCAGGTTCTCTAGTACTGGATGATACCCCAAACCTAATAGACATTACGGTTCATCCTATTCCAAATTTGGACGATCAGATTAGTCTCAATCTGGATGATGCCGCTAATGCTTTACAACTAGACCAAGGAGTAAACACTGATCATGACCATGAGATCCTGGTGCATAATGCTGATGATTTACTTTCTCCTGAACAGGAAACTCGACCTACAAGGAAAAACAGGAGAACTCATCAAAAACGGATGGGGCTACGTTCCAGTAATAGGAGGAAAAATGTTTCTCCAACAGGTCAAAACAAGTCAAAAACTTTAGATGATGGTGATAATAATGTCCTTGATAAAAGCAATCATGGAAAAAGCTATAACGAAGATGATTTGCTTCAGAAAATAGCAGACATTATTGATTCCAAAATCCAAACTATCATAAAGCCTTTGATCGCTAAGATCGATAAATTGAATGCGGAGGTAAAAAAGATGACTACTCTTCAAGTTAAAGCTGTGGAAGGGGCTGAGACGGTCAATACTTTAGTGACACAAATGGTAAAATCAATTGAATCCAAGGCAAAGAGCCCTATAGAAAAGGAGATAAGTCCTATGCTCCCAGAAAGCACAGTCGGGAATGAAACTCATCCTATCACTCGACCTCCAAACATTGCCGGGGTATCAGGACCGAAAAACTTGCCATTAAACTGTCAGGAAACAGATCCCCTCCAATTTATTGAGGAAGCGTCTCCTGTGGTCCTGGTTCTGGCAAATGTTCCCTCGCCAGCAGATGCACAACCTGAAACATCGGAATCTTTGTCCAGCAAAGCCCTCCATTGGTTAACAAACAATATGCAAATGGCACCAGGAGGTAAACATCAACTTGCGTCTGAGATTAAATCCACTAAGAGGGTGGCGTGGATTGGAAATCGACCGAAAGTATTTAAGGGAGATTGTGTTTTAGTGACTTTTTTCCATCCAGGTGTTCTGCCTAATCTTCTAAAACATATCAATCCCCCCCAAAGAAGAGCAGGATCTGTTGTTCCCCTTACGTTAAAATTCTTTTACGGAGAGCAAGAGAATGTGACTTTTCCTAGGACCCCCGGACCTATGTGGAACACTGTGAGAAACAACAGAGGTCAAGGTGTTCCCCAAAAAGACTGGGGTATGGTTCTAGGTAATAGATATGATGCTTTATCAGGGCTAAATGACTGTGATTGACTGGGTAATAGTCTTGAAAATTTTCTAATTCCTGTTGTCACTTATGAGGCTAGGGAAATGGGCACCCGTTTAAATACTGGATTAGCTGATGTTCTGAGCAATGGAAGTAGCACTCAGGTCGAATCTGGTAATGTGATTAATGTTGAACAGTGTATTGAATGTCCCAAACTCACTTTAAATAATGATATACTTGAGTCATATGAGATTCTCTCCCCTGAATTGGGTACTATAGAAGGTAATGCATGTGAATATCTTTTTACTCAGCGACATGGTAAAGGTTTAACCAACATTACAAAACCTATCAGTGACAATGTTGACATACAAAGTACCTTGTTGTCATGGAATGTGGCAGGGCTAAAAAACAAGATTTTATCACAGGATCTGCTAAATTTCCTGGATTCTAAGGATATAATCCTTTTGCAGGAGACCTGGCAGATAGAACCGGATCCAATCCAGGGATATTTACATTATTTTACTCCAGCCACCCCGTGTTCAAGGGGAAGGGCAAAAGGTGGCTTGGTTACATGGATCAAGCAGAAGAATGACTACACAGTGTTACAAATAGATACCAATAGTCCTGATATATTACTGGTCAAACTACAGCGACCGCCAAGTAGGGACATTTTTATTTTTAATATATACTCAAGGGGCCTACCGGGTGGCAAATCCACCAAGGCGGTCGAGATATTGGATATACTATTAAATCAACACTGTTTGAATGCTGATATCATTATTGGTGGTGATTTTAATTGTTGTTTTGAACCACTTGACAACCAGGATGTTGACCTCACTACCGAAGAGGACTTCATTTGGGAAATCCCACAGCTTTCCCTGATACCCATCAAAAGATGGACTGAGGCTGCATTACAGTTAAAGGTATTATGTGTCGAGTCTGGGTTGAGGGCCACTAATGGAAGAACGCCATCGGACAAGCAGGGCGCCCCTACTTTCTCTAATGGAACTACGCAAAGCCGTATTGATTATATATTAATTAATAAAGAGAATTGGGGGAAAGTTCTTGATATGAGGGTTGAGACTAGGGTGGAAAGCGACCATGATCCACTGATTCTAACCTTTAAATTGTTCGATCTGATGGCAAATGAGGAGGAGAGGGAAACTGTCCAGATAAACCTCACTAACGACCAAAGACACATTAGATGGGCAATTTGTGCAGCTAATGAGGAAAGCATGGTAGCCATAAGGGACTTTACAATTTTGGCCATTCAAGAAGTCCAGGATACACTTGAAAATAATACCCCGATAGCTGAAATTAGCAGGATCCACGATAAATTTTTTAACAATTTAAAATCATTTTTTCTAAAGAAAGCTAAGAAAAAGCCACGTAGACCAATTAGAAAGGAGGATCAGTGGTATGACAAGTCCTGCAGGACTGCCTATAGACTATTGTCAGATGCGGTAAAATCTCGAGACAAAACTAAAATAAGGGAGGCACGAGTTATGTACAAAAAAGTGCAACTTAGTGCAAAAAGGGAGTGGGAGGAAGGCTACTGGAGGGACCTACTTGATGCCAGTAGGGAAAGATCCATGACACCCTTCTGGAATATCGTCAAATGGGGAAGGGGCTCTAGTAGAGGAGAACCCATTAACCATGTGCTACCAGAAGCCTGGGTATCCCATTTTTCTACCCACTTTTCTGCTGAGGATGAAGTCGAAGAGGAATGTCTAGCTTTTGAAGATATCCTCGAGAGCCCTTTAGTCTTTTCAAAAGATGATATCTTAAAAACTCTGAGCTGTATACCTAAAGCCAGAGCTCCGGGCCTAGATTTTATCCCTGCAGATTTGTTTATGCATGACAAGGATCTATGGGCCACCTATATTCAGCTGTTAGCCAATGCTATCGCAAAGGGCTCGCCTATCCCTGAGACCTGGAAGGGAGCCGAGATTATCCCCATCTTTAAAAAGGGGGCATGCTCGGATCCAGGCAATTATAGGCCTATCAGCCTGATTGCATGTATGCAAAAAGTTGTGGCAAGACTATTATTACAGCGAATCCATGGGTGGATAGATGACAATGATATACTATCTCCCCTGCAGGCTGGTTTTCGTAGTCATACCAGCACTATTGATCAAATTTTTAGATTTGTTTTATTATATTGGCGCACAGTTTTATTAGAAGGCGGGATGCTTTTTGCAGCTTTTGTTGATTTAAAATCAGCTTTTGATTTAGTTCCCCGCCACAAACTGTGGAATATCTTACACGATCAAGGCATTCCAATAGAAATCCTGTCTTTATTGATTAGGATGCATGAAAATAGCTTCGCACAAGTCCGATGGAATCAGCGGGGTAGTACTACTGAGAAGTTCCCTATAGCGAGGGGGGTACGTCAAGGGTGCGTGTTGGCACCAACTCTCTTCTCGCTTTACATCAACAGGGTGATCGGCTATTTTGAACAAAAGCCCACGGATGCCCCTAGGTTGGCAGGAAGGCCGATCCCCCTGTTGATGTTTGCGGATGACACCTTGCTGATATCAAAGACGCAGCAGGGGCTACAAAAGGCCATCAGGGTGTTTGAAGGTTTCTGCAAGGATCATGGCCTTGTAATTAACACCAGCAAAACCAAGTTTATGGTTATGCACAAACGAAAACACATTAGAGGCAGAGTTATTATGGATGGGGTTCAGCTTGAGCAGACCCAGGTCTTTAAGTATCTTGGCATCAATCTGGCTTACAATCTAGATTGGAAACACCATACTAACGAACTAGACACAAAGCATGCTCAACTTGCAGGAGCTCTCACAAAGGAGCTTTTTTCATCTCACACTAAACCAATTAGACCTGTCTTAAAAATCTACAATGCTAAGGTGGGAGCAGCTGTTCTTTATGGAGCAGAATTATGGGGGTCCAGTAATCTGAATAAGCTGACGGTTGCACAGAATAAATTTCTCCGCAACATTACTGGGCTACCAATGTCAACCCCATTGATACCTTTAAAGTATGATCTGGGAATCTACAGCTTTAGTGACATAGCCAAGTATAGAATTGTGGCCTACTGGAGAAGGTTATGGACAACTCCGGAGCTCTCTCAGTATGCCCAAGGCTTCCTGGAGGTGAGATCCCTAGATACTGCTAATAAGATAGTCTGGTTGAAAGAGGCTAAGCTTCTATATAGGGCATTGGGCCTATCCCAAATGTGGGATGATCCACTAAATAGTGTCTTTCCATCAAAAAAGATACTTCGTGAACTCTACTGGAGTATGGTGGAGATTAAGTGCTTTAGGAATCACATTGACCGTTCTTTTACATATGACTATTTGGAGCTCAAACACTCGCCGGCCCTAGAATTATACTGGGATTGGATTACGGTCCCAGGGGATCGGAAGAGGTACCATCAGATGAGGGTGGGGACACTCCCACTGAATGCCCTAACAGCGAAATGGTATAAAGCACAAACTCCAAGGTGCCCCTTCTGTCCGGACCATAATGAAAACATTGGTCATGTGTTATTTGCCTGCCCCGAATATAGAATACCGAGACAATCATGGCTCAAACCAATTTGCATCCAGCTAGGTATAAAGACGTCAAATGAGGCTGTCAGGATTTTAAGAACAGATCCCTCCCAGCCTGTTGTTATAGCTATGGCAAAGTTCCTTCACTGGATGTGGATAATTCGGGCACGCAAAATCTGTTTGGAATAAGTTAGGATCTCTATTCGATGCCGCACAGTCTGCACTTATTTTAGTTTCTCATAAGTTACATTTTACGTGATAAAATATGTAATTTCCAACATATAGTTGTTGTTTTTTATCCTTGTTTGATTGGATTCTAATGAACTTAGCTGGATATTTTAAGATTAGGCAAAAATGTAAATAGGATGTTGTAAGATTGTGTAAAGATGTAAGTAGTATATATAGTAGTAGTGTAAATAGCATGAGATAGGAAGATTTTTAATATTTTGCTTTTTTTGCTTATTTATTATATTAACTGATGTGGATTCTGTATTTCTGTGGGGTGGGGGGATGGGGTGGGATAAAAAACAACGCATTTTGTTTTGGAAATTGTCTTTTATGATTGAAATATATCGAATAAAGACTAATTAAAGTGAAGTGATAACATTCACTTATTATCATTTTATTTTTCCTTTTCTTTGCTGCTCCTGGCAGTGGGGCGATGCTCCTCTGCCTTAGTAGAGGGGACGCCACTGATTGTACCCTTGGAGTCATGTGTCGGAAATACAGAATTCACAACATACATGTAAAATGATTGTTGATTGTAAACCTAATCACGAGTAACTAACAACATTTAATCTCTAAATTGCTTATTTTGGTACATAGAGTTTGACTATAGGGGTTCCTTATAAAGGTTATGTGTATTATAGATACCTGTAAATGGCATTCCTTTTAGCCTATCATGATACATTTTCACTCTTGTGGCATTAAAGCTAACTGCAGAGTCTCAAATCCTGCCCTTCACTGGGACAGAGCAATCATGGACAAAACTCACAATCTTAATGTCATTGTTCATTTTACAAGTTTGCCAATTTGCACTATTACATAAGATACCATAAGACTTTCCTGGCTTTTCAGAGAAAAGCATGTTACATTAAGGACCCAGGGGCATATTACCAAGCATATCGCTATGCATGGTTAGCGGCTAAAATCATATCGTCGCGCTCCGACGATTTTTACCGCTGAGATACCTTAATATTATCAGGGTTTATATCAAAAGCGGTAAAAATCCTGCGAAATGCATGAATATCGCTGAAAAATCAGCGATATTCATGCATTACCGAGCAAATGCTCTTAGCCATGTTATCCACCTACCATTGATAACATGGCTAAGAACTGCTCTGGGCAGGCGTTAGCTTTTGGAGATAATCGCGCTTAGCGCGATTATTTCCAAAAGTAGGTAATAGGAGATAGCGATGTTAGCGACTGTTTCCAGTCGCTAACATCTTGGCACGCCCACTTTGCCTGTCATTAGCGATAAATATCGCTGACATGCAAAGTGGGCCCCAAGATGATCGCTATCTCCCACTAGCTGTCGCTAACTGGTGTTAGCGACAGCTAGGTAATAGGGCGATAAAATGATCGCCGCTTTAGCGGGAAAAATTCCTGCTAAAGCAGCGTTAAGGCCCTTGGTAATATGCCCCCTAGTATTTCTGATTTAGCACTGTCATTATGGTCTCAAGCCCGACCATATCAACTGCTGTTTAAAAAGCAAGATTTGGCTGAAGGTGGTATCATGACATGAAAGCACTTTTAAGCTAAGGTCTTACATTTTAGAAAGTCTTCTAGTCCATTTTATGTTCTTAGGTACACTAACAACTAATTCTGCTTTCATAGTTTGTTAGGGTTCCCTCTTTCGCTCATTTCGTGTATTAAAAATAGCATTGGTAATACAAATCACTGTTCAATGGAACGTTTTATACAGATCTTCACTACTCAACAAAGCTGCAGTACAATCTTCCCCAACAATAAGAACAAGTAAAGGACTGGTGGCGGTAGCTGGGGGAACATAACATGATTCACAGTTGCAGGATGGGCACAACTTAGGTAGTTCACACACTAAAGAAGAAGTGAGTGCAGCGCCTAATATGCAAGAAAATAAGTGCCAGGGCTCAAGGTATTTCAGGGGAGACCACTGCATCTTGCACCACTCAATGACCCTGCTAGTGCTACCGGGAACCAGTGACACTGTTACCTACTAATTAACACACTACAACACATGGGGTAGTTTATGCAACTCATGTCACCCAAACTACTGAAAATGGCCTAATTGAGTTTTTGTTATTTTAATTTTAGTGTAGAAATACTTTTTAAACACTCTCCGAGTCCTGATGTACTGTGTTAACAAATAGAGAGAGAGTGTCAACATCTGGTGGACTGTCAGAAATAAGTACATATTGAGAAATAAGTGCTGCTTCGGAATATTAGCAAACACTGGCCCAAATTAAGCACAGGAGTTAAAAGATTTTTACACAATCTCTATAAACAGACATAAATCATTACCATAACATATTTATTTTGATCAATAGACCATAAACGTAAAAATATACATAAAATCATCAGTGCTCAATTTGTAAACCTCACATCCTGGATCAATTACAAAGTAGCACAATACATGTTAAACACAGTAATCACAATTGTGTGATCCCACTTTCCAGTTGGACCATGTCAGTGCAAATTTCACAAAAAGACATGATACCAATACGTGTTAAACAATAGATGAGACTCCCAATACATAAAATCAGCCACAAAAAAAAGAAAAGAAGACAGACATAAATATACAGGAAGCACACCACTCCTGGAAAAACCAATCAAACTACTTAAGGACTTATCATACATACATATATTCATGAAGGATGAGGAACTCTTCCCTACGTAATGTAGTATGCTTTATAAGTGGGTTCTGAATTGTAATGTGGGTTATACATCTAGAACTTTGTTGTCTCCAAGAGCACTACTGCTCACTGATTGTACGGTGTCCTAGTTATCGGTTCTCTAGTTTGGGTGAGGCTCACGGCCACATGCATCAAACGATTTTGGAGTCGCAAACGGTGCGAATCGGAAAATTCGGCCGTTTGCGATTCCAAAATCACTTTTTGGTATGCATGAAACATTTTTTCTAAAACCACATTTTTTGCATTTCCTAAAAATGCGACTGCATTTAAGGAATCACATTTGTGCGATTCCTTAAATGCAATGCATGAATGTTTTCAAAATTGCGAATTCTGAAATAGGAGGTGCAAATTAACACGAGGTTGACCCTCGTGTTAATTTGCGAAATCTTTCAAAAATGCTCAAATAAGCATTTTTAAAAGTGTCATGTTACACCCACACATGTCCTCTGGACATGTGTGTGTGAAACTTGCACTTAAAAAAACATTTCAAGGGTGCAGGGGGGGTCCTTTGGACCCCCCTCAGCACCCTTGAAATGCATTAACAAATTGCGATTCGCAAAAAGAAAATCGCAAAAAGTTAATGCCTTCCCATTGATTCCTATGGGCCAAAAGGCCCATAGGAATCAATGGGAAGGTTTTCCTTAATTGCGATTCGCAATTTGTGAATCGCAATTAAGGAAAATTAAGAAATCGTTAAATAAAATGCAATTTTTTCATGCATACCAATTTGCGATTTCGTAATTGCGATTCCTTAATTTTCGCAATTAAGAAATCGCAAATGGGCACTTTGATGCATGTGGCCGTATGTCCCTTAACTTGATGATCATGTTCTTTCTTTGTTAAACTGTCAAAACTATATGAAAATTGGGTGCGAGTGAGACAAAAATGTTTTTATTGTTGTCTCCATACAACAAGATTGAAAACAGGAGCGACACGCAATGGACCTTGCTTTTTATCATCAATATGTTTTGACACTTGACTATTAGCTATATGGAGCAAGCACCTGCCTCAGGATTTTAGGTCTCAGTATCTCACATCATGTGCAGTAAAACAGTTCCTGGGTCAAAGGGCATTGTATGCAAGTGCATTTAACATATCCTGTTTTTCTTAGGATGGAACAACAGCAGTAGAAACACCCACATCACAATTTATTTATTTTTTATTTATTTTTATTTTGACAGTTTTGTATAGGGCAAACAAGACCCTTGCGAGTATCAGAGCGCTTTACAGGGCACATACAGATGATTGACCGAAACATAAAAATACGATGAATTAAGCAAATACATTCCTAGTAAATATTAGCGACTAGCACATCTCAACATGAGTTTACAAGAAAGATCGGGTGAATCTAGATAGGAGAATCGCTTTCACTTCTTTTTTGAAGAAAGCAGCGGACGGATTCAGTTTGTTTCTGTGGGCAAGGTATTCCAAATCCCGGGCACCATTCCTGAGAAGGTACGATTCTACGTTTTTTCTTGGATAAAAATTGTGGTTTAAGTTTGAGATTATCAGAACTCCTAGTGGTTCTGTTACCGCCCTATAGTACTAGTTTCCCAGCAAGGTATCTCATGGTTTTTTGGTGCAACGCCTTATGAGTCATGCAGGCGATTTTTAAATGTATTCTGGCCTCGAAAGGTAACCAGTTGAGGGCACGAAGGTCAGGGGAAATATGTCAGTTTCTTCTGGAGCCTGTGATGAGGCCAGCGGCTGTATTGATTGAGGCTCTTAGCGGAGCGGTTGTTGATCTGGGAAGTCCGCAGAGAGCGACAGTCCCATATGCCACTCTGGGAATCACTAGGGCTTGGACTGCCTGTTTAAAGTCATTCACGGGTATGAATGGTTTCAGTTTTCCCAGGGTGTTCATCTGAAAATTGGCTCCTTTAGTTGCAGCGCTGATGTGTTTCTGCATGTTTAGATTATTATCCAGAGTTATTACTAGGGATTTCACAGAATCAATAATGCAAGATTGACCATCAAGTGCAGTTAGGTGCTGCATACATTCGCGGATCATGTCTGTTTGTTTGGGGGGGGGCTATAAGGAGGAATTCTATTTTTAGAGTGTTGAGTTTTAAATGGTTGTTTGTGAACCAGATCTGTGTCTTTTGGAGCGTTGAGTTAAGGGACTTGATGTCTTCGAGAGAGTCAACCTTAATGTAGAGCTGTGTGTTGTCAGCGTGCATGTGATATTGGATGTATGAGGAGTTGAGAGGCTCAGTGAGTGGTTCCATAAACAGATTGAATAGTGTTGGGGAGAGGGAAGAACCCTAGGGTACTCCCAAGGTGACTGGGGTGGGGTTAGATAAAGATTGGTTGATCTTGAATCTTTGCGTTCTGTCTTGGAGTAAGGAAGTGAACCAGTTCAACACTGTTCCAGATAAACCCATTCTATGTTTCAAGAGGTCAAGTAGGTTGCTGTGTTTGACTGTATTGAGGGCTGAGGATAAGTCAAGTAGGATTAACATACAGACTTTTTTTTGATCCAGTATTTGTAGGGCATCATCTATGATGTGGGTCATGGCTGATTTGGTGCTGTGCCCAGATCAAAAGCCAGATTGGAATTGATCTAGCAGGTAGAAGTAGTCGATATGATTACTAAGCCACATGTGGACACATTTTTCGAGCAGTTTGGCCAGGGTCGAAATGTTGGATATTGGGCAAGAGTTATTCAGGTCTAATGGGTCAGCTGATACTTTCTTTAGAATAGAGGATACCTGACCCGCTTTGAGGATGTCTGGAATGGTTCCTTGCGAAAGAGAGATGTTTATAATCCTGGTTCATAGGGGCACTAGCTGTGGCATGAAGGTCTTTAAGTGGGTTGCTGGGAGAGGATCTGTGAAATGGTTAGAGGGATTCAAAGCCATAAGCGTGTTTACGGTAGTTTCTTCACTGTAGAAGTTGAAGGTGGTCCAGGAGGCGTTGTTCTTGAGGTTGAAGAACATTTAGGTGAGGTCACTGGTGTGGTCAGTGAGGTATTCGTGTGTGTGTGTGGGTGTGGGATGGTAGGTCATTACGTAGGTCTGTCTTTAAATGTTCAGACTTTGTTGAGAAAAAGGCGGCAAGCTCCTCACAATTGGGGAGTGTTTCTGGACTAGCTTGGGGGGAGTGGGAGACACCCTTTGATTGAGTTTTGATTATTTCGAATAGTTTTTTGGGGCGATTCTTAGCTTGGTCTAATTGTTTACATATGAAGTCAGCTTTAGAACATCTAATCTTTCTGTAATAGGAGTTTCTGGAGCTTCAATGCATTAATAGTCCACAAACCAGCTACTTTTTCTCTCAAATCTAGTCAAAAAGGACATTGAGCACTGTATTTGGCCTTGTGCTGTGCTCCACTTCATTTTGACTAGGTTTGTGCTATAGAAATACAATATTCATATAAACATACACATACACCCCTTCTTCATGGAACAGATACATCTTGAGCAGAAAACATGCACGCTTCCCTCCTTTAGTTGGCAGGTACAGCCAGGGCAGAAACATTACACGTTTTCTCTATTACAGGATGTGTACAAATCAAGCAGCAAAAATTACATTATTTTTCACAGACAGGTACAGGATGGCATTAGACAAGCAGGATTCCAATTCTCAGAGAAGGAAGCAAGTGCACAAGGGAGGAATTTGAAAGATGTAGGTAGAACAGAATGCCATTCTATCAGGAGCAAGGACATGTCTCCTCATCCTCCAGACCCCAAATGTCTCACATAGCCAACATTCAACAAATTACATTGTAAGCACAGTATCACCACATCTTCCCTCAAGCAGGCTGAGCAATGACATCGAACATATGGCATATATGAAACATATATAAACAAAGTTAGAGTGAGAGATTAGATAGCTTGTCTGTCTTCCCTGCTCTATATAACTTCAAAAAACACAAAGAATGAACTTGCTATCAACTTAACATTGGTGGTTTTTAAGGCTCTTATTCCTTATAGAAAAGGAAATCTCGGGTTGCATTAAAACAACCATCACTCACCAACCTAGTTGGTGACATGCTTCATCATTGGGATCCCACCCCGGGTGCAGAGTGCCCCCAGATTGTGCTTCAATGCCAGATTTACTGCGGAGATGGGTTCTTTTGAACAGGGAAGTGGTTTAACAATGGTCTCAAATCTATCACCTGGCATGGTACTTATTTAATTGTGGCAATGGGCACGTTTAAAAACTTGGGGGATATCTTAAGGACATCAAAGGTCCTTTTTTTATCCCTTTTCTATATCATCAACATGTTTCAGCCATTACCACACGCCCATAGGGGTAAATGTGGCTTTTATCAGGACCAATTTACGTGATGCACATGCACCCTAAGGTATGTACCGCAAGCTTGTGAATCCAAACTTACAGATGATGAATCACCTCTTCTGACTGTATCTGTTGTGCAGCCTTTCTATACAACATGGTGGCTCAGAGGGGGATGCACCCTATTGTCACACTTTCGACAAGGCGCCTCACCCTCTCGTATACCTCTGCTGCCTCTTCATGGGCCTGGAATTTCCTTCGGCAATTAGGGTGGGACCCCAATGATGAAGCATGTCACCAACTAGGTGGTGCGAGAGAGTTCTTTAATACAATCCTAGGGTTCCGTTTCCAAAGGGAATAATAGAATTAAAAATCACCTATGTTAAATTGGTAGCAAGTTTGTTCTTAGTGTTTTAAGAAGTGATATATGAAACATAATAATTTCCCTTATGATGACAGTATAGATGCCCAGGAAACAAAAATCAATGTTGGGTTTTTGTATCAACGCATTCTTTCAGGTTAGCACACATTTCTAATGCCTCCTGATCTGCCATCTTTGTTTCATACTTTTGTATCACCTAAATGACTAGCTGAATGGCAAATCTGTCTTTTGTTTTTAATAAAGAAGCACAATATTCTGTCAAGATGGCTTACTGAGTCAATAGTTGCAAATGACCCTTCAATCTTTCAAAGGATACTAAAACTGAGTACCATGAAACCTACTACTGTTAACATCTGCTGTTTATAGTGGTTGACGGTTTCAGAAATGTGGTGTGAAACGCTATATTAAAAGAATGTTATCATCTGATGTAGACCAGAGCAGCTCAGATAGAAGGAGGAGTTTTCCCATGCCAGCATATAGCCAGCTGTTGTATGATCAGCACCAGTTACCAGAGGTCCTCTGTATCTGATTCAAACTCGTCATTTTAGATATTATAATGAGCACTGTTACATGTAATCTGGACTGGTGTCCAATAAGTCCACAAAGGATGCTCATCTCATATAGGCCAGTTTTAAAAAAGGACCTCCAATTCATTATAATGCTGATTCCTACGGGATTCATGTTGCTCACTTTGAAAATGTCATCTGTTTGAGCATTCTTTAACAGAGGACACACCCTCCCATTAGGATCACACCTTAGCAAGTGCGGCATTTCTACTGGTCACATAAATTACATATGCCCATCACGTGTTCACATTGCACATAGGTCCTGATGAAAGCCAGCCAACGTAGCTGCCTGGCTGAAACATGTAGACCTGACCTTTACAAACAGGATATAGGAGACATACTTACATCTCCACACATATCCGCCTTATTGCTTTTAACACTGCCAAGGGCCCACAATTCAATTTAGTGACAACAAGGAACCCATTGGACAGCCTTATAACTTGCACTTATTCACTTCATTGCACACTCACTACAAAAAACACAGCTCCGCAGTAACCAGGCATTGTAGCACACCCGAGGTGCACTCAGCACCTTGGGTGGAACCCGATGATGAACCATGCCACCAACGAGGTTGGTGGGTGAGGGTTTCATTAAAAACAAATGTTTTTTCCTGACATAGACATCTAGCTTCTACCCCGTAAGGTAGTTCCTTTTGATTCTTACGACTATACCCAGGGAAAGTAAACTAGCCTACACTGTTCCTCTTACTCTCTTTTGATTAAGACATTAATCAGCCCATCCTATCTAGAGCAGGCAGACAAACGGACAGTTATCACTGTCCACCACTGTCAGGTAAACCTGGTGATAAGAGACTATGGAAACTGTAAAATGACCCCCACTCTATGGGAGGAATTCCCATGGCAAGAGGGTCACTATTTTGTCATTTTCAAATAGATAATCCTGCTTTGGGTAACAACCTTGTCTGTCCGGTTTCCCAAACCAAACTCTGCAATATGACCTTGACAAGGGAGGGGCAGCCAAAGCTGTCCCTGACAAACTCTTTTCAAGGCAAACTTGCCTGAAATGCGTAGCTGGTCTCTGTAAGGTTGAAATAAAACAACTTATGCTGATTCTTGGTGGTCCGTCTCCCTCGTTTGCTGGCGTGCGCAGCTGTGGCTTGAGACGCTAAGAGAGTCGAGGACGAGCTACATTTGTATATATATATATATATATATATATATATATATATATATATATATATATATATTAACACAGTCCGCATTTCTTGCATCCAAAGGCACAGACACAGACCCAAATTTCCAGGTTATTAATCCTTTATTCGTTGTGCCGCAATAACGTTTCTCTCCCATATATATATATATTTAATTGAAGCAGGTACAGCTTGATTTTGTGATATGAACATAATGAGGCGTGTAATATTCAGCCACCACAATGTGGCCCCAAATGCTGGAGGTGCCACCAAACGTATACCAGTATATTGTTATTATTTTGAAGGTGTTCTTGCTACCAGAAAACCAGAGTAGGGCCCTGCAAGACTATTCTGGCCCAAGCTCTTCCAAAGCTTCTGAGAGGCCTGTCACAACCTGACCTGGAAGAAGCTGCCTAGTTTGAACTGCAAAGTCCTGAAAGAGTCCTTCATATTGACCATGATCCTTGGGGTGAGGGTTCAATCCCTACATTCAGTGAGCAAAGAAGAATATGGCCTGGTGGATTTATCCAAAGTGCTCCTTATGGGGCCAAATTGTAATGCTGAGTGGTATTGTAGCTAGAATTGCCATAAAAGTAAAAATGTGGTAGCTGGTCATTTGGAGGCTATTTATGGCATCTTGGATTTCTTCTGGATAGTTGTAGAAACTGTATGAAGCACCTCTACTATAACAAATGCTCTATACTTTTAATATAGTTTTAAAAATGCTAAATAATGAACACATAATTCCTTAGCATGTTAAATAATTAACACATAATTTATTAGCACTTTCATGGGAAAGAGGCAATTGCATCTCCAGTATTTCCCCACATAGGATTTAACTTGTGCTACTGTATGAGAATTGGATTGGTACTCTTCACCCGAAAGATCTGAAAGTACTATAAGCAATATCTAAGACGTGGTGCAAAAACACATTCCTCCACCTATCTAAGTCCCAGAAATTACAGAGTGACATTAATTTAGCATACGCAAGCAAACAGACTGCAAAATGTAACAAGTAATACACAAAAGTAAAAAATAAATTAAGTTATGTCATGTTAATCTTACAGACTGTCAATGTTAAAACTTTGACTCCTGCTAAAGTAGGAGAGTTCTCTGGTGTTGTTATGTAATGGTTGTGTGAAATAGTTATTATGGATGTATTGGAAATAAACAGCAGAGATTAAATCATATTATAAAGAGGCAAAATATGTATACAAGAGCATCTTACAGAGAACCTATTCAAGTATCTGTACTAAGATTGGCCAATGGATATATGAAACACTCCTCTACTACCAGGGTCAGACTGGGAACCAATTTTGTGAGACCAGCCTTTATATTGCACATAGCGAGTGAGCCTGACCCCGGACCACAGCAAGTTGGGCTATGGTGTGGTCTTTACAATACATTTTGTTTTATTACAGAATATTGCTCAATTATTGAATGGATGTCTAGAGACTGGAGGCAAAGCTGCATCCCTCAGTGAATTCATGAAAGGTTGGATGGGTGATGTGTGGGGGGATGAATTAGTTGAAGAGTGGGTGAAAATTAAACACAAAGTATTTTATTTTGATCTAAAATGTGAGAGAGAAAGATTTAAATCTGTAATGGCCTAATTACACAACATGAAATCAGGAAACCTTGCATCTATCTAAGCTTCCACTTGAACACATTGCGGGAGCCCAGACAATTACTTTTTTCACAGTGTCTCCTTTTACTTCATGATCACCTGAGAGCACAGGTTGAGATGCAAAATTCCCTTGCATGGCGATGTAGGTGCACCTGTACCCTGAGTGCCCCAACTGTAATGACAACTGGATTCCTAATGCTGATTTTAGTTGCCATGGGCAAACACAAATCAAGTGTGTGCTCCATGACATAGGCCTGTAAAGTGTTCCGTATAATAAAATCAGGACACACTAAATATGAAAGTTCTTCAGTTTATTCCTTAATGTGGATCCCATCCAACAGGATGCAAACACCAACAGTAACTGCATTAGTTTTTCTTTAAAGCTTCACTAGAACACCATGAGCTCAGTGGATGACACAGTGAATGACTCATATAACATTCTAGCAGTGACATATAACAATTCCATCACTGTCAATGTAATGAAAGAGATAAAGAACATCATAGCATGTCTCACTGATTGTGGGCTTATTGGACCTGGAGGGGTGCCCAAAGTGTGACCCTCATAATGGTGAAAGGCTACTGCCTATGCCAGAAGTTAAGCAGCAGGTGCGCGATGATGGCAGTATACCATGTAGTGATCAGTGAGAGTGAACAGGGCCTTTTTTCCTGAGTCACTTGAGTGAGGCCTACAGGTTAACTCATGTAAATTCTGCTGCTGTGCGACCCTTGACCCCACCAGGTAGGTTGCTCCCCCTCCGCACAGCACCGCCTGTGTGTCCCTGCCCCAGCTGCCACTGCTGAGGACGTTTGAGGCCCACCACCACCCGCAGGCTGCCACCTGCTCCTCATCCCTGGTGGCCAGTGGTAGGCTGTAGGTTTGTTCATCTGCCGCTTTATTGATTTATTGCATTGCCTGTATTTCATTGCTGTGTCTGTGACTGCTGTTTTTCTGTCTTCCCCCACTGCCGTTTTCCTCCCTCTGTTCCCCTTGCTGTCCCCGTGTCTCTCAGCCTGGTTTTTCCTTCTGTACCCCTCGCTGCCTCTGTGCCTCTGCCCGGTTTTTCCTTCGGTACCCCTTACTGGCCCCGTGTCTCTCAGCCCGGTTTTCCCTTCTGTTCCCTTTGGTGCCCCCATGCCTCTCTGACTGTTTTTGCCCTCTGTTTCTCAGCTGCCCCTGTATTTCTGTGCCCTCATGCCTCTGTGACACTCGTTTTTCCTGTATTTCTGTGCCCTTTTTGCCTTCTGTGCCACTCATTTTTCCCTGTATTTCTATGCCCTCTTGCCTCTCTGACACTCGTTTTCCCTGTATTTCTATGCCCTTTTGCCCTCTGTGACACTCGTTTGTCCTGTATTTCTGTGCCCTTTTTGCCTTCTGTGCCACTCGTTTTTTCCCTGTATTTCTGTGCCCTCTTGCCCTCTGTGACACTCGGTTTTCCTGTATTTCTGCAAGAACAGCATCAGGGTCTTGACTAGCACCGACGATGAGCTCAGCACCGCCGAACACATGCACTTCCAGATCCTGACACACCCTTACTCCACCCTCAGAGACACCCTCGTCTACCGACCTCCCGGACCCCATCCCCAGTTCAGCAACTCCATCGCCGACTTCATCAGCACGCACACCCTGACCTCCACCGACTACATCCTCCTCGGAGACCTGAACTTTCACCATGAGAACAACAATGACAGCAACTCCACAGCCCTGATCAATCCCCTCGCCAACCTCGGACTGAAGCAACTCGTCACAACGCCCACCCACTCCGCCTGCCACATGCTCAACCCCGTCTTCTCCACAAGCCCGCACGTCTCCCTCAGCCACACCACCGAACTACTCTGTACCGACCACCGCTGCATCCACTTCGCCTTCCAGAAACCCACCACACTCCACCGTACTCAACAGATCCCCTGCCGCTGCTGGAGCAAAATAACCGTAGACCAACTACATGCAAACCTCGCTCTCAGCCTACCCACTAAACGCTCCAACACCGACGACGCTGCCCACAGCCTCAGACGATGGATCGAGGACTGCGCCAACACCCTCGCCCCACTGCAAATAAAAAACCAACAGAGACACCAGCAAGAGGGCCAGCTGGTTCACCCCAGAACCCGCACGCAACCTGGGAATCATCATCGACTCAACGTTCTTAATGACCAAGCAAATCAGCGCTGTCTCCTCCTCCTGCTTCAACACCCTCCGCATGCTCTGCGAGATCTACAGATGGATCCCAACAGATACAAGAAAGAAAGTCACCCAGGCCCTCGTCAGCAGCAGACTCGACTACGGAAACACCCTCTACTCGGGAGCCCCGACCAAGCTCATCAAACGACTACAACGCATCCAAAGCGCCTCAGCACGACTGATCCTCCACATACCACTACATGGCCACATTACCCCCCCACTTGAGAAACCTGCACTGGCTCCCCGTCAACAAGAGGATATCCTTCAAGCTTCTCATCCACGCACACAAAGCACTCCACAAGACTGACCCAGTCTACCTCAACAGTCGGCTCTCCTTCTACATCCCCAACTGCCAGCTATGCTCCGCCGACCTCTCACTCGCCACTTACCCACGCATCCGAAGAACAACCACCAGTGGGAGATCCTTCTCCCACCTCGCAGTCAAGACATGATACACCCTCCCACTGAGCCTACGACCGACCCAAGACCTGCTGACCTTCAGGAGGATACTCAAGACCTGGCTGTTCGATCAGTAGGGCGCCCCCCCCCCAGGCCCTTGAGAACCTCGCGTGTATGTAGTGTGCTTTACAAATGATTGATTGATATTGGTTGTGTGTGTAGTGCTGTGCAGTACGTATGTGGTTTAATATGTGCTGGGTTTATGTGTACCTGCGAATGCTACATTACCGAATTAATGTAGTATTAGGCAGTGCATGTATTCTATATGCATGCATTTGGTGCATTTATGCATCTGACTAGTACAATACATGACGGATGTAGTGTTGCGCTGTGTGAGTTAATTGTGTTTCAATACTGGGGGTATGTGTGTCTGTGAGTGGTTCAATACATGGAAGACTCTAGGTTCTATTTTGGGACCCAGGATTAAATGAAGAGACATGAGAGATAGAGGAATTCCCGAGAGTGTATTGCTGCATTTCTGTAAGCTGGGTGGGACACAGTGGAGGAAGGGGGAGCCAGGCTCTCCAGTACACTTCAAAAGGTGCTCTTTGTTCACAGAGAAGTAACTGGGAAGGGCCCTGGGCACATATCAGGAAGGAGATGGGGCAGATAAGAGAATAATAAAAAGTAAGCCTGGGGCCTTGGGGCAACCTTTTGATACACATTTCAATGTCATCCAGGTGTGAACTCTAGTCATTCCCATGGCCTGTGTTGTGAGACTATATGATTTGGAGATGCTTCTGCTGTAACAGACTGATTTTAGGAGGAACTTGAGAACAAAGGATAGGGCACTTCAAAAGGAAGCAGAACCCCAACATAAACTTCAAAGACTAAGGCTTTGAAGTTTAACCACTACTGCTAGCTGGAGAGGAGTGGTACTCAGTGACCTGCCTATGAACCATAAGTGCCCTGACTCAAGGGGACTGTGTATTGTTTGTGAATGTTGCATTTTACTTTTTGATTGCATGCAATACTCCTTTTTTCATAAAAGCAAATTTTTGGCTGGACAATAATTTATTGCTGCAGTGCATATTTTAAGTTGGGAGCTTGTGTTCATTCCCCATGTCTACCTATCCCCCAAGAAGCCTTGGACTGCTCGACCCGCGCTACTACTGAGAATAAAGTGCTGAAGAACCTCACCCAGTTGCTCAGGATCCATAGGAGGGCGGACACCGGGACAACAGAAGTAAAAGGCCTCTACCCCACGGTTGGGTGCAGTAACCCCTAATTTCCAATTGGCCTGCTGAACTGGGTTCTGACAAGCATCTTTAAATATTTCTGTGCAGAGTGTGCACTGCACAAAAACAAAAGACTGTAGTGGCACTCCATCCGCAGTAACACCGTAGGCCACATATAGGGGGAAAACTGAAACTTTCCCCATGGCTCACTAATTTCATCGCTGTTAGGGTAGTGGTGGAGGGCCATGAATGTTTTAAAGTTCATGATTAGAATCCCTCCCAACAATTGTCACTCATTGCAATAGTATAATTTAATACACAAAACTGAAATGTGTTGCAGTTGCCACATTTTAAAGAAATATACTGTTTTGAATTTTGATATGTCTTAATCATGTGTGTCCTGTACTCTCTCAACCAAGCAACAGCAGACCCATCTACTCCCATTCCTCTGAATGTCAGCTCTGCTCATGGCGACCCTGCAGGAGACAGGAACTAAACAAATGCAAGAAAGAATGGTTTGGAAGTGAACTTTCTCTCACTGACACGCTTCAAAAACATTTGTTTTGCAGTGCTAGTTTTGTAAGGCATGTGCACTGCAGCCAGGAAACATGGTCTTCCTAGCCCCCAGCAACAAAACCAGCCCGCCAGCAGTAAAAACAGCCCCACCCAACCTGCCAGCTTACTGGGAAACTGCTCAGTGCCTGGTACGGCTAGTCCGTATCTGTCTGCCACCTGTAACTTGATCTTTAATAACAGCTTGATACACTACACCGAAACAACCCACATTACTACCAGAAATATGACATATATGAAACCATGTGCCATTCTCCTCCTCAATTGTTGGAAGTGAAACACCAAACACAAAAGTGTGAGGGGTTGAATGCTTGAGTTATTCTCAGTCAGTGGTAATGACTATGTGCCTCATTCCAGTATGTTACATTTTTGCTCACTATGATTTCATCCATTGGCAAATCACCCCCAAGAGTGCTCATCCTCATTGAGCGTTATCAGTGAAATATTATGTTATGTTATGTTAATGGGTTTTATAAAGCGCACAGCTGCCCCAGCAAAGTGGAGTCCCGGCGCTGGCCGTGTGAGGGCACAGACAGCATAACAATCTAAAAAGCGGCAGAAATCCTGTAAGAAGCTACACTACGGGAAAGAGAAACGTTTTAATAGCTTTCCTGAACGCAGACAAGCAGTCTATGCCACAGATTTGCCCAGGCAAAGAATTCCACAGCCTAGGTGCAATGTGGCGGAAGGAGCATCCCCCAGCACGGGAGAGCCTAACTCTAAGCACAACCACCAGATGTTGCCCAGCCAAGCGAAGCTGGCGGGAGGGGACACTGAAGGTGAGCAAATTGCGCAAAAGATCAGGACTAGCAGATTTCAATATCTTAAAAGAAAGACACAAAGTCTTAAACTGGATCCGCTATTCCACAGGGAGCCAGTGCAACCTATGAATAGTACTGGTGGACAATATAGCTTGTCCCATAGGCACAGAGAGCTATGAGATTTAAATCTGGACATTCCCTTCTGGATATGCATCTGAGAAAAAACGAAATAGAAGGGTAGAAAGTTTAAAACAATTATGACCCATCAAGAGGTAAAAGAAGGGTGAACCTTGCCTTGGGTTGCTTGCGTTCCCATTGAGATGAAACGTTGCCGCCTAGCAGTTTGTGTTGGACTATCCCTGTAAGGAAGGGGCGATACTCATTTGATAGATTTGGTCCCCCCCCATCTGTGAGGTCACAGACAAGATAAAAAGTCCCTTTAGTGGCAAACCAAGATTGATTTGCAGATGAATGGGCCCTGTGTATACTGCTTCATACAAGCACCAAACCATGTTCAGGATTACAGCTCCTACTGATTGCTGCTGATTGCCAGTGGATTAAGTAGCAGGACACTTCCCCACCAGAGCAGAGGGTAACGATAATGGACTCAAAAGCACCAACAGAATTTCCTCAACACATTACTGAGTGGATTTTGATACAATTGACTCCATCATGACAGTCATTTAAATAATTGCACTTCCTGCTAAAACTACTAACCATCCTGGTTCTTTATGTTACTGGGACCTTATGCTCTGACAGAGGTTTTTTCCCTTTAAATGGGGAAAATATTTAATAGCGGGAGCTTAATCACGATTGTCCTAAATGTTGGATGCACACTGTACACGAGCAAATTTGGGTTTGCTGATCCACAGTTTGTGCCCAGTTATAGACATGGCAGATGTTGATCCCCATTCCTGTTTGCGCAAACAGAGCACTTGCACTACTTGCTTTCAGAATTTCTTGTCAGCCACAAATTAAGGGAGCAAACACCCGCGGTTTAAATTTAACATAATCCTGTTTTGGATTCAAACGAGATTAACAGGGTCATCCTGACTGTCGCCTAATTGGACATTTTACTCGGCTAAACTTCAAGCGAGGGCGCATGTGTCTTTTTCCCACGTATACACGTATTTGTATCGATTACATTTCCCTAAATTGTGTACACATCAGTCACAGCAAATTGTTTACAAGTTATTCGTTTGAACTGCTAATTCTTCAAAATATAACATACACAGTCACTTACTCAAGGGAGGTGTAATTGACATTAGCAATAGTTTTAGTGGGGGGTTGCAGGTGCAACATCAAATACATATTCAGGAATTCAAATTTCTGATGACACGTTGCTCTTTCTGGTTATGACACATTGCTCTTTCTGGTTATCTAAACTTCATACTTGAAACCTACTAGCAAAAGATGTCCGATACCAGCCCAGCCTATTACTCACAGGGTGAGAGGCAAGCCTAAAAACGTTCATGGCTTTAAATTACATTGAGCTGTGTTTTCTCAGCTTGAAAATATTGCTGAGACTCCCTGCTCCACGGATGAAACAAATAAATTGTTACATTGCGGTACAAACAATCACATCCGCAACAAGGTGATATCATTAAAACACAGGCCTACGGTGTTGACCTGCCGCATTTACCAATCCCGTTGGTGATCTGGAGGTAGCCGAAGTGCTGTAATTTATATTTCAGGGTCACTTCAGTCCACACGTTGTGAGAGAATATGGCAAATAAACTCCAGCATGAAAAGGCCAGCAAGGACCGGGAGAAATCTATTCCAGCTCTTTCACAGAGAGCTCACCGCAAGGCATGCTTACTTGCCTCTGTAGGTAAGTGCTGGGGAAAATGCTACTTTATCAAAGGTTACCGAGGCCTGCAACAGCACAAACAAAAATGCCTACTCTTCAAGCCATGCCACATAGTTTAAGGCAGATTTAGTCGAAACCAGTCTATAATAGTCACACTGCCTATATTTTGCAGGTCACAAGCGGCATGCATGTTTGTGTTTTTTTGATTTCTAATATGTAGGTCACAATATATGTATTTTTTATTTTTTGTAAATCTTTTTATTAAACAGCCTCGACATGAAGGTACAAATCACAGAATCAATTGGGGTTACAGTAAAATCAGCTTACACACAGTTAAGCAACACAGTTCATTAAAATTCACAGGGATGGGGGTCATCATCATCGGCTTCGCAGGGAGGTGCACATATATCTCCCCGGTATGCGTCCCAGGGGGCACAAACCTTGGACCATTTGCGGGGACAAACCTGAGCCACATAGACTGTTTTCTCTCTCAGTAAACACCAGTCTAGATCTTGCTCTCAAGCTACGACTGTGGGCGGGTGCGGGACTCCCCAAAGCTGTGCGATATTTCTTTTGCAATCATGCAGCCAAGCTGTCATATAGCTACTATATATCTTTATAATGCGTTAAGTTAGCATAGGCACATTACATGTTTAAACGCCATTTTTCCTTTTGCTGCTTCTGCACACAACACTTAATTGTTGATTTAGCTTTCAACCTAGTAGTTCGTTGTGGTTTATGTGAGAATAATATGTTATTACTTTGATATCAGCTTTGCTCAATAAACTATGTCTGTACAGGGAGTGCTGAAGCTTCAGGAACAACAAGATACTGAATTGTTATGAGGTCTGATCTTCGCGCCTTCTTAGACATAACATAAGTGCAGCTTCTGCCAACTTTGGTTTTTAGGCGGGTTTTATATTGCTTTGCTTGAGACACAAATAACACACTTGATGCTGTTCGCATGCAGAGAGAGCTGGTGTATGCTGATGTGATCCCTTCATTCTAGGATCCTGAGGTATGGGCCCGCTCTAATTCAAACCCAAAGAGACCTTCTTAGCTATTAATATAATATGTGTGTTAGGGAGGGTGAGAAATAAGTGTTGTTAACTCTTATTCATTACAGCATGTTAACATGCTGTCACCATTTGCTTTCTATGGACTAGTAACTATGCTGATAACTTTGCTTCTGATAATATGTTTCCTTGTATTATCTAAGATACTGCGCCTGAGAAGATGGCATTAGTAAATAAATATTTCAAATGTTCACGTTTCCTCATTTACTCCACGTTCTGGTTTGAAATGATTGTATAACGAAAGAGTGCTCATGTGTTCCACGTAACCTGAGGTATTGTAAGCTCATGTTCTGGTTTGTCTAAACATTGGGAGTTTGTTATGACCAATGAGAAACTGTAGCTAGCTCGGTAAGGGGTTTGTTGGGTACTAAGGTGAGTTTTGGGTCACCCTAATTCGCTGAGGTTCCAATCCTCTGTGCACAGTTCTGTGGGAGAACAGAAACCCTGCTACATGGCGCCCATACGTTGGTGGACTTATATCATGACACTCGAGTAGTATATCGTTCAAACCTTAACCCCTTTACTGTCGTTTCCGGAAAACGGTGGTGTCGGTGAAACCTACCTATTTTTTTAAATAGGTCTTTTCAAGCTTGATTCTATCTAAAAAGGTTTCTTTTGAATTACTACCCAGTTGTGCTACAAAGTTTCCTTTGTTTTTTCTGTTATTCCAGTGCGATCATGGCGCAGGCTGTGGTCATCCCGCAGCATAGTCGCATTGCGGTGCGCAACCATTTACAGGCTTACCAAGTCCCGTTGGATGGCTTGGCTGTGATTTTGGTGGTGTGTGCAGATCCGGCGTACCCATTCGAACTGTTTTATTCTTGGGTAACGTTTCCGGAAGTGGACGCTAATTCTAACGTATTCCACACCTACACACCCTCACCTGTACCGGCTGAATATACACCGTACAGGGCACTGGAAATACCTATTGATCATTGGCAGCATCGCGTTTGGTTTGATGGCGCCCTTCCCCACTCTTTATCCGCTGCGAGGTTAGGTCCATTGTCCATTCCAGGCACAAATTGGCCTGCGTTGGGTGGATTCACCCCGCACCCGAATCACGGTGCTTGTCCCCTTGTGGATGTTCGCAGACTGCATGTTGTCTCGATTGCCGTGATTCGTGCATTAGTGCAATACATTGGTCGTCATCTCCCGGGAGGTCCCCCGGGGGGTCCGGCCGTTCAGGCGGAACATGGCGGTTTAAGACTTAATCCGGTTATGGTCAATTCGGTTTTTGGTAAGCGTCCCGATGATAAAGATGATTTCCCTTTCTGGCTTGCCGAGAAATTTGACCAACTGGAGGCTGTGTTTCCGAATTCTACTCCTGCTGATAAACATAGAATGTTGACGATTACTTTGCCTAAGGATTTAACTCCTGAACTCGTTGACTGTGAAAGTTGGGGAAAAACATTTGCGGCCGTTTATACGAGGTGTTTCGGCACCCCGTCTATGTCCGTACTGCCTACGATCGTTAAACGTGTTCAGGATGATCACGGACCGGAAGCAGCGGTTGAATTGGGTATGCGCCTGTGTGGTTCTTTTGAGATTGTGAGCGATCTCATCCTCTCCATCATAAAGGGAGATGCAGTGAACTTTCAGGTGTCGAATGCTTTGGCTGTCCTGCCCGATGCCGAAAAACCCCGACAGTTAGCGAAGATTGTTGTGGCCGCTTATAAAACTATAGGTCGCACAAGTAAAGGTCTGAAATATTTTCCTGTCAAGGAGAAAAAACAACCACAGGGACAGTCTGCAACAGCAGATGTCCAACCCAAGTCCAATAAACAGAATTGGCCTAAAAAACAGAAACAGGGGAAGCAACAACAGCAAACTCAGGGTTCATATCCTGCGCCGCGAGTTCCTGCGCCAACTGAAAGAGTATATGATTTGCGCGATCGCGCGATGATTAAATCGCCTGATAGATTTCAGGTTTCTGAACAACGCTCTCCTCGTTCCTTTCAGGACTCATCGGCCCCGAAGACCGGTGGAGGAAGAGGCGGTAGGGGACGTGGTGGCCAACAAGGATGTGGCCAGTCCCGCCAGACAGACGCCACAGCGAAGCAGGAGGATTATACGCCGAAACAACCGCAGTTTGCGAAAAAGAAAGTCGCGGCCTTAACTGCGCATCGATATGCCACAGATAGTGAGAACGCGGCTTCGGAATCTGACGCGGGCTCTGACCTTGCTGGACAGCGCGGCGGAGATTACCATAGTGAGAGAGGCGCTGCGTCCACTACTGAGGGTGACAGCGACTGATGTCTACGTTGTAATAGAAACAGCCGATACTAGACTTGCTCCCCCTGAAAGACTTTATGAAATTGTCCTGCTAATTGAAGGTGACATACAGCGTACCGTCAAAGGGGTATTTTGGGAAAATCTGTCTCCTACGTATGATATTTTGCTTTCGGAGGCTGACTGGCCCCCACCTTTTGTGCTCGCGGCGCCGCGAGGGGTGCAGGTAATCCTCCCCAGTTTCGCGAACACTGTCTCGAAAGAGCATGCGCAGCATTTTGCAGAAGAGTGGGCTCGGGCTCTTGCACCGGCTCTGTACCATAACCAATGTGGTTGGGACAAATTATCCCCATGCTACGAAATTCCGTTGCGGTCTCAGCTGCAGCCTCAACCTCAATATCCCATTCGTCGTGAAGCAAAAGCTTCCGTCGCGGAAATCCTTGAACAATTGGAATATCAGGGAGTTATTGAAACGTGTGTGTCACCGATGAATAATCCTCTTTTTACTGTGACCAAGCCTGACGGATCATATCGTTTGGTATTGGATTACCGGCATTTGAACTCGCATTGCCGTAACTGTGCAGTACAGAATACTCACGGCTCTGCCCTAGTGGATAGTCTAGTGCGTAAGCGTTTTAAAACAACGCTTGACATATCCAACGGTTTCTATGCCCACAGATTGGACAGCTTTAGCTCCCAATGGACCAGTTTTACATGCGCTGGGGTACAAAAACAATTCCGGCGTCTCCCAATGGGCTATAAGAATAGTCCTGGTATATTTACCGCACGCATAGCCTCTATTTTGGAGGCACTCGACCCGGATGCTTGTTCGTATGTGGATGACATATATCTCACAGACGACGATATTTGGGAGCATCTGTGTCGTGTAAATTCTGTTATTTGTAACTTTGCAGACATGGGTTACAAATTTAACTTTGCAAAATCGCACATTGCTGAGCACACTGTGTTGTTTCTGGGCTATGAGCTCAACAATGAAGGTAGAGGTTTGGCTCCTCACTTCTTGGAGAAATGCGCACAGTTGCGCGCTCCAACTACACTGAAAAAATTACAGTCTTTGCTGGGCTTTTTAAATTTCGGGAGGACATACATTCCGGAATATGCCCAGCGTATCAAGCCTTTGCATGCTTTGATACAACCAAATTTTTCCAAATAATGCTGGCTGCCTGAGCATTCAGCCATCTTGCAGTCCTTGCAGGCTGATCTGCTCTCTTCTAAGTTCTTACTGACTAGTGACAACCATACCAACCTGGTGATAAGAATAATACCAGGGACGGTGGGTTTCACGTACCTCACTTTTAATGAAGGAGACACAGTACCTATTGCTTACAAGTCACACTTGTACACTTCGGCTGAGATGCGGTTTCCCACTGTGGAAAAGGTTTTAACGGCTGTGCAGATGGCTATTCTTAAGGAACTGCTCTGTCACAGGGGAAACGCATGTTGATTGTAACACCCTGTCCTCATTTGGAGGCAGTGACGTAAGCCAGTGTACCAAATTCAAAAGCTTTGCACCCTCGGTGGATTCAGTGGGCTGCGTCCTTGACGTCCACGGATGTCACGTTTATTTTTGACGCCTCGTTGCGGTCGTAGGAGTACTTGCAGTATGAGTTTGTTCATCCTGCTCCTCTAGCTATGCGACCTTTGGAGGACTTCCATTGCATCATTTACACTGATGGTTCGGCGCAGGTTGCGCATGGCTCTAAACATGCCTACGTTTCCGCATGCGCCATTGTGGTCGGTGCTATGTTGAACGATGAGTTCATATCCAGGGAAGTGCACACGTTGCCACTGGGAGATTGCACCGCACAATTGGCAGAGCTTCGTGCTCTCTTACTAGCGTTGGAGTACGCAGATCCTAGTGTTACTACTCTTATTGTAAGTGATTCTTTCTACTGTGTCCAGTCTTACAATGAAAACTTGTTCTTTTGGATTCAGAATGACTTTCGTGATTCCAAGGGTAGCACAATAAAACATAAAATGATCTGGGTTCCAGTGGCAGAGCTTAAGGCTATGTTGCCGCTCGTTTTTGTTATTCATACTCTTGGCCACCAGCGTGTGGGAGTCCACGCTGTCGGTAACTCGCTTGCTGATGAAGCAGCGAAATCAGCAGTGTCTACATACTTAGTTGCAGCAGTTACACGGTCCAAAAGTAATATTGATAGTGACATCTTGGCGGCTGTTGCTGCCACTGAGAAGGGAGGTAAACATCCTTCGGGGTTCCCTTCGAAGTACACATACCACTTAAGTCCCGAAAAGGTTCCTTTTGTGAAAATTCCTGATGTTGGTGAACGTTTGATTCCCAACTCGGATCGCAGGGCAGACTTGATTACAGCAGCTCATGAAGGTGTGGCGTCTGCGCATGCGGGCGTCTCAGCCACTGTAACTCAATTACAACAACGTTTCTGGTGGCGGAGACTGTACAAACAGACGCGTGATTATGTCCTTCTTTGTGACATTTGTCAGCAGATTAAACCTTCGACTGCTGCGCGGCCGCCACAGACTCAGTTGTACATTTCTAATAAACCCTAGGTTGTGTTTATTTAGATCACTGCGGTCCTTTTTCATCTGATACTGCGTATAAGTACATCTTAGTTGCGGTTGATTCATGCACACGCTTTGTGTGGGTCTGGCCCCATCGCAGCGCTGATTCACGGACTGTCATTAGAGATTTGCGCATCTTTGTAGGGATTTTTGCCTGTGGTACCTTCCATTCGGATCAGGGTCCGGCTTTCGCCTCTAAGGCGTATAAGGATGCCATGACTTCGATGGGGGTCCAAGTCAAGTTTTCGTCTCCCTACAGACCTGAGGGTAACAGTGTAGTGGAGCGAATGAACCGTGATTTAAAGCAATCTTTGACAGCTCGAGTTATAGGCACTGGCAGAAACTGGCTAGCCCACCTCTATGGCGTGCAGCGTGCTCTTAATAATCTCCCTAGAAGGTCTCTGGGTGGGCGGGCCCCATACGAAATGCTCTTTGGCATCAAGATGTTCGTCCCTGACCTTGACGGTCTAGACTGCGTGGCTCGCGCCACAACCTTTGACGTAGATGAACATTGTACTGTTTTACAGAATCTACAAAAGACCAGAGACAGTCTTGCAAAGGAACATTTGCCCTCCACGTCGGATGTTGCGTTGCAGATCCCGGTAGTCAGCTGGCTACCCCAAGTTGGAGAACTGGTTCGCGAGAAGATCGACAACAAGAAAGAATTTGGTCCTTCCTATTGAGCTCCGGTTCCAGTCCTTGGAGTGAAGGGCACAAGAACAGTCATTTTACCACCACTTCCTGGTCGTAAGGAAAACAGGTTTATCTCAATTGACAATGTCAAGATACACAGAGTGGCCGATTCTTCTTAGCATGACACCGGCTGTTTCCTGTCCTTCCATTGTGAGAAATTCAGTTTTGCCCACTGCTTCTAATCATGAAACTGAAGTGGCAATCGAGTTGCCTGATATTTCCAGTCCTTTATTAAGTACTTTGCCCGGTACAGACCTTGCTGAAATAGACTATACTTACCCCGCTGACTTGTCCATGCCTGACCTGCAAGCCCGTTTGGCCACAGAATCCAGATTTTCATTTGACACTGTTTCCAATGCCTCGAAGAAACCCTCACGTTTTGCAGTTTATGCCAGCTTGTTTAAAAAACATTTTTTAATTCCGCCTTGGACATATATTTGGCTGGTGCTTTTTTCAATTTACCTTTTTATGGCAATTGGGTTTGTGTTTTATTTTTTCCGTCTTATGAATGGACAATATGTTGAAGAAAGAACATGCATTCGACATCTAAATGGAACTTTGGCCCCCCTTTCCTCATCGCATTCTGCACACAGATTGAAAAGAGACTTGACATTTGTTAACATCACTGCTTGGCCTGTCCTTGATGGGATAGTGTGGGATGCCGTTAGGTTTCAAATTCATGGCCCTACCGAGGTTGTTAATGTCCCCAATGTGCTTAGGGTTAACATGGGGGATGTTGTGAAACAAAACATTTGTTCTGATGATTGGGATGTTCAGGTCGTAGAGTCTTTGTTTTCTGATTTGGAATACTATGCTGCCTTTGATGCTGAGGATTTGTACTTAGAATCTGCTAATTATGGTGATTTGTTTTGCTTTCAACATTTTGGCAATCACTTCTTACATAAAACAGCATCAAGACGGAATACTGTAAATTATACACAATGGGAGCATTGCCCAGCTTCTAAACAAGGCAGTTCAAGTACTTATTTAAAGAAGTACACTTATTTTACTGACTTCAATCAGTCTAATCCCGAGTCCTTTTATTTTAAGATGACACAGAAGCCTATGTCCAAGGTTAGACTTACCGATACCAAATTGTTGTCTTCAAAGTTCTTTCTTGATCAGCTGGCTATTGGTGGCTATGAATTATGGAAAGAAACTATTGACTTAAAATCTGTTTGGGGTTCTAAGAGTTGGCAGGTACAAGGCACTGAGGCTTTGCACCGTGCTTGTCTCATCCCGAATCAAATGTTGTTTTTGAATTCCTCTATTTCACAAACAACGTGCTTTGGATTGGCTACTTCTAAAAAATGGAATTCTCCAACCATCCCAGAGTTAGAAGAATATTCTGGCTGGGGTAATTATACTCCGTTTTCTATTAGGGACTTGCAAACCCTTTTGCTGAATTCGTCCTTTAACATATCCAGTATGGATCCAAAAGGTTGGCTAGTGTGGCACAGAAGTGCCGATTCATGCCAGCACCGTTTTCTGGGTTTATCTGATGGCTTTACACAGGTTAGACCTGATCCACGTTTTGAAACTGAGCATTCTGTCACGACTTACTCTGTGGGCAAATTGTGTCAGAATTGGCTGAAACATTCAACATTGTCTGCAGTTAAATTACATCTTGCAAAGCTGAATGATGATATCGATTTGAATGACTTCATAAAGGGCCCGGCTAGTGATAGATAAAAAAGATGGATATATGCTGTTTACAATGAAATCTGGAAGACATCACAGATTGAGGCTGCGACACGCCATAGAGCTACATATCAAGCCAATCTAGAAAAGGTGCTTGCTGTGGTAGATAATAGTATTAACATGCTTTCTTCCCGCATTTACACTTTAGATAATATTGTGTCTTCTGTAGTGGAAATTGTGCATGATGAAGTGTCTGTGTTGTACCATGGTCAGAATCAATTACGTTCTATCATGCAATTTGCATGGACCCTTCAAACGTTGAAAACTGGCAAGGTGCCATGGAGCTACATGAATGTTTATTCTCTCTTTGCCCCCTTTAATTTGACTGACAAGCAGCGCTTGCTTTCCATGCGAGATGCTTCATTTTCTATGTTACATATTGAGAGATTGGAGTCCTTGCCTTTTTCGGTGGCAGAGGCCAACGATGCTTCGTGGCTTATCCACGGTTTAATAACTTTGCCTTTTGCACTGTATAAGTTTACAAATTGTATGCGATATGTTGCCATAGGTCGCTATGAGCCCTTAGGTAGTGCATTTCTCCATGAAGTCTGGTCCCTTCCTTTCACTTATAGATGTTTTAAAGACGGACAGGAAGTTTATCTGAATGGGGAGGAGTATACAGAAACACCAGACCATTCGCTAATGTGTAGGCATATACAATTGCACGGTTCTTGTAACCAAGACCGGCCGAACTTGGCCTGTGTTTTAAAAGGGACTCCAGTTCCTGCAATCACCTCGACTTTTACCTTACTAGGGAACGGAAGTTATTTACTTTTAAATAATGAAGATTGTTGCGGGTTAATTAAAGGTGTAGCTTATGTGGTAACTGTAACTGAGCGTGTCGTTTGCTGCAGAAATGTCCTGTACCCACCCACACATGAAAATAGGGAGGTTTCCATTTGGCCACGCATCCCAACCTTGAAAGCAGAATTCAGCGGCATGAGCAGAATAAGGGCGCTATTGTCCCAGAAAGAAGTGGCCTTGAGTTCGGCTAGGGAAACTTTCGTTCTTCACATAGCTAATACACGGACGGAAGTTCAGGCCCTTTTAAATACTGATTTACCGTTACATTTCAGCGAGATGGTACATTCTACCTTCAACGCGTCCTCCACAAATGGGCTGGCGCATTTTTTTAAATCTGTTAGCAGTGGTCTTGTAACTTCATTTGAAAAAATCTTTGGAGTCTTCCCTGCTTTCTTCCATTCCATTTTTTCGAGTTTATTTGGTGGATTCCCGGTTATCCTGGCACTAGCGGCTGCCGTTCTAGTGGTTGTTTGCTTCCTTAAATATGGATGCCCCACGTGTGGAAGGAGCAGCCCAGCCCCTCCTACCGCTGTTTCGGGACCGAATGCTTGAATATTATGGCACGCTGCCGCTTGCGATTTTGAGCACGGCATATGGATTATCGTTTCGATTTTCCTACTTCACCTGTGTCCAGCCTGTATTTCATTGCCTAAGCTGTGACTTTGATTGGGCCATTGATTTGTGTCTCTGCGGACCGGTTTCTCCTGAAGTCGACTTTAATCAGCTGATGAGTCCCATCGTTACTCACGAGTTGGTTTGTACTGACGACAGGATTATGGCCTTAGCAGCGATGCATGGACTAATGGGTCCTTGGAACATTCTTACAGCGGCGCAAGATTTCTTGGCACTGAGCTATCTTGAAAACCCACCGAGTTGTCCTCTGATGGTAATAGAGGCTCCAGTATTGGGTGAACACGTTTGTTCTTTTCCTCTTTTGAATTGGATGGCTGAACTGTTTTCGGATGAAGACGGTGATTTCCTGTTGGAGGCTGTTGCTGCATATTTTGCATATTCGGTCTTGCCTTGAGGACTCTCATTGGTTTATGATGATGCCCCACTGTTTTGCATTTTTTCACCTCCCAGTCCTATTGGCTTGAGTGCTGTGGAATTCTTTATATTTTTGATTTGATCACTGCAGTTTTTTTTTTTATATACTTATAAGGTTGTTCATGGTTGTTGAAGTCTGCTTTCATGAAGTTGCCCTTATCTTATCTTATCTTATCCGTCCTCGGATCATGGGGGGTGTCATATAGCTACTATATATCTTTATAATGCGTTAAGTTAGCATAGGCACATTACATGTTTAAACGCCATTTTTCCTTTTGCTGCTTCTGCACACGACACTTAATTGTTGATTTAGCTTTCAACCTAGTAGTTCGTTGTGGTTTATGTGAGAATAATATGTTATTACTTTGATATCAGCTTTGCTCAATAAACTATGTCTGTACAGGGAGTGATGAAGCTTCAGGAACAACAAGATACTGAATTGTTATGAGGTCTGATCTTCGCGCCTTCTTAGACATAACATAAGTGCAGCTTCTGCCAACTTTGGTTTTTAGGCGGGTTTTATATTGCTTTGCTTGAGACACAAATAACACACTTGATGCTGTTCGCATGCAGAGAGAGCTGGTGTATGCTGATGTGATCCCTTCATTCTAGGATCCTGAGGTATGGGCCCGCCCTAATTCAAACCCAAAGAGACCTTCTTAGCTATTAATATAATATGTGGGTTAGGGAGGGTGAGAAATAAGTGTTGTTAACTCTTATTCATTACAGCATGTTAACATGCTGTCACCATTTGCTTTCTATGGACTAGTAACTATGCTGATAACTTTGCTTCTGATAATATGTTTCCTTGTATTATCTAAGATACTGCGCCTGAAAAGACGGCATTAGTAAATAAATATTTCAAATGTTCACGTTTCCTCATTTACTCCACGTTCTGGTTTGAAATGATTGTATACTGAAAGAGTGCTCATGTGTTCCACGTAATCTGAGGTATTGTAAGCTCATGTTCTGGTTTTTCTAAACATTGGGAGTTTGTTATGACCAATGAGACACTGTAGCTAGCTCGGTAAGGGGTTTGTTGGGTACTAAGGTGAGTTTTGGGTCACCCTAATTCGCTGAGGTTCCAATCCTCTGTGCACAGTTCTGTGGGAGAACAGAAACCCTGCTACAAAGCGTGACCCATTTTGTAGTATAGGCGTTGAAGCACCTGGGTGCTTCCGGTCTCATTTCTACCCCCAACACTTCACTCATGACGGCATGGATTTTGCACCAGTATTCTTGGATTTGCTCACAGTGCCATAGTATGTGTATGAATGTGCCCAGTTGTATGCATACCCTCCTACAAGAGCTGTCTGTCAGCCCACCCATGTGTACCAGTTGGGGACCAGTTATATAAATTCTGTGGAGGAACTTTAATTGTTCCAGCCTGAGTCTCGCTGGGATAGTGACCGTCTTGGGAGAGGAGACGCCTCCTGCCAGGTTTCAGCATCTAATTCAATTCCGTCCTCAGTCCATTTGTCTCGCAATTTTGAAAGGGGTTGTCGATATTGTTGATGAGCTTCCGATATGTTAGGGAGATGGCCTAGTCAGGCAGGTGACCATCCAATAGTCTGTCCACTAGTGGGGAGGTGTCTGGCGGAGTCGGGTCCTCAGGAATTGCTGTTTGCAGCGAGTGTCTGATTTGTAGGTACCGATAATATTCCACCAGAGCATACTGAGTTTGTAGAGTGCCAAAGGCTTCACACCCCCAGAACCCCAAAGGTCTTTAACATGGGAGATCCCTATTAAGTTCCATTTGTCAAATCCTTTTAAATTCCCCATATATCCTAGCTTTTGTGAGTCCCACAGAGGTGTGTCCATAGTCAATTTGTTTTGCCAGCCGATCGATTTAGTAGCCGTATGCCAGATTTGAACTGTGTGGGCAGTGGGCCCGGTGAGCGGGTATTTATTTGGTGTTGAATAAAGGGCTCTCGAGAAGGTCCCTTTAGGTAAAAGCCAGCGATCTATCAGGAACCCCGGGATGTCAAGGTGTCCATACGTGCAATGGTTGATGGTTGTTGTAGGCCAGTAGTATTTTTCTATATCATGCAACCCAATTCCCCATCATACCAACCAAGTGTCAGTTTTTTCATAGCTATTCGCAGTCTCCCTCCCCATAGGAGGTCTCCAAGGAGCCCCTCGAGATCTTTAAAGTACGAGTTTGGGACAGGGTCGGCTCAATTCTGTAGCCTGCATAGGAAATGGGGCAAAGACAATATTTTAAATAATGCATCCTTTCCCAATAACGAGAGCGGGAGGGATTTGCAAAGTGTTATGTCCCTCTTGAGCCGTTGCAGTGGGGGGTGTAGATTGCTGGCATATTGAATTGATGGGTCCAAAGATATAAATATGCCCAGGTATTTGAAGCCTTCTGTGACCACTGGAATTGGGCAGTTTCGGGGCAGAGGGGCAGAAGTTCCCCAGAGGACATACAGGAGTGACTTTGGCCAATTTATTAGGAACCCAAAGTACCTCCCAAAAATATCTAATATGTCAAAGGCTGCCATTAGGGATCTCTCAAGGGACGTAAGATAAAGGAGAATATCATCAGCGTACAGGGAAATCCGGTCCTCCCATTACGCCGACCAGCGTATTCCACGGATCATTACATCTTTACGGATCCACGCTGCGAGTGGTTTAAGGGCCAAAGTGAACAGTAAGGGAGAGAGGAGGCACCCCTGATGGGTCTCTTGGCTGAGTTCAAAGGGTTCAGACTTTCTGTTATTTACCACTACCTGAGGAAGCGGTGCACTGTAAAACAGTAATATCCAGCGGCAGAAATTTGGCCTAAATCCCAGTTTGACAAGTACTGCAAAAATGATAGGGCCATTCCAATGTACCGAAAGCCATGGTGGCACGTGGGAGACCACAACAGCGTCTTCTCGTACTGTTGGTACCCTGCCCAGGACTCCGTGTAGTCGGCGCAGATTGAGAGCCGTGCTTCTTTTAGGCATGAACCCTGATTGGTCTGGATAGACTAGGTCACCTATCACCTTGATCAGCCTGTTGGCAAGTACTTTAGCCAGAATTTTGGCTTCTGCATTTAGCAGTGACATAGGCTGATAGGAGGTACATTCCATTCTGGGCTTCCCTTCTTTGTGGATTGTGACTATAGTGGCAATTCTCTGGTCACATGGCAATATTCCCTGCTTCAGGCTATCCTCAAACATAGACTTCAGATAGGGGGCCAGTATGTCTGGCCGAATGTAGCGCTCTTATTGCCATAGCTATTTCATCAGCATTTAGTACACTGTCCATGAGTGTGAAGTCTGAGTTGGATAATTTCGGAAGAGTTATGTTCTTAATAAGATCAGTAAAGTCTGCTTGAGGGTATGGTGCCACCGAAATATACACGGTTTGGAAGTGAGCTGCAAAGTGATTGGCTATGTTTTGGGGATCCGTCACTGAGGAACCATCTGTGCTCTTAACTTCTGGCACGAGCCTGCCAGCCTGTTTTCTCTTGTCTAACCATGCAAGCAATTTACCATCCTTGTCGCCCCAGTCATATATCCGTCCTAGCCTTTCCTGTCCCATTAGTTTGGCACGGTCAGTGACCAACGCCCGGTATTCTTCCTCCTGCAGGCGTAGGGAGTGGAGGGCTTCAGGCGTGGCATCCGAGGTGACATCCTGTTTCAGACAGTATAGCTCTTGCTCTATCTCAGAGATTTCTCTCATCCTGTCTTTTTTGGAGCCAGCCACCAAGGAAAGGGCTTGCCCTCGGACCACCGTTTTAAAAGCTTCCCAGAGTGTTTGGGGCGACTCCACTGTGTGTTTGTTCTCCAGAAAATATTCCTCAATAGTTTTAGTGAAGCCTTTCCATATTTTGGGGTTCTTGAGGTACCAGGGTTTTTTTGGGGCAACCCTCCCCACCAATATATGTACTTTTAACGTCTGGGTTACAAAAAGATTTTTGTCTGATTGTGTGTGTTTCTTCAGAGCTGATGTCAGGCTCAATAGCTGATGATCCTTCCATCCCTAAAAGCAGTCCCTTGGTAATCAACCCCCTCTAGATTTTTCCTGTGTCCTCCATGGCCTATCTAGAACTGTTTGGAGCCTACTTCAAATGCCAGCTAGGACTGAGGAGAGTAGATGGGAGCATATATTTCTGTGCCATCTGTGTGCCCCATATTTTTACTCAGCGCATTGAATTGCTTTTAAAATCGTTTGCTGAATGTGAAAAACGGTACTAGTAATTGAAGAAAGCAGTGCTCAAAAATCTCTCCACACACGTCTTTTTATAGAGATGAAACAATTTATTTCATATGATCCACCCCATAGAGATGTTTCAAACAGAATGTATTTAGAAATCGATTTGGAAATAGAAAAAGAGAAAGGGAGAAGTGGGGAACACAGATGCCTTAGAAGAGGCTATGTGCAGAGATGAGGATATTGCCTTAGATTAGTAAGAATCATCACCATAGGATATTTATACAGAAAGCCTTTACTAATATAATTTAAAGCAGGTCAGACACAATTCGTATTCCCATGTAGACATAATTGGCAAAACAGTAGATTGAGTGAAATACAAACAAGGCTCCAGTTAATACAAAACCAACATAATTATTCTAACTAACCATGAATGCAAAGCACTTTTATAACTGGTCCATCAGGCAGTAGCTCCATCCACTCTTCTTTCACACACATTGCAAATATATAAAGCTATTGATAAATACTGCATGGAGAAGTTTGAATACATCCAAAAAAACACTGATAGCAACATAAACTCTACGGCGCCTGGATACCTTAACAGGTGATTAAATGCAGTCTATAAATTCACATAACATACTGACATTGACATTCCCGACATCCCCTGGAATTCACCCATAGGGATTTCCTTGAGCTCTCAAATAAAACTATTTAACATCAACAAACCTCTCGAGCCCACCTTTTATTAGCAGTAATCGTCCCCATCCCAACCACTAACCTTCCTCTCCTCCAGACCTTAAACCCAGCATAATACCGAACTCACAACCCCTCCACCTCTTTCTAAAAGAAAACATAGTTTACACATAGATACACACAAGTTACTGCTTGATCACTCACCATCCCAACATCAATTTCTAACAAAGAATGCTAGAAATACAGGGGTATATTATCAACAACTAGCGATAATTTTTGTCTCTAACTTGTTTAGAGACAAAAATTATCGCCGCACATCGGCAATTTTTATCGCAGATAAACCTTGCTATTATCAAGGTTTATCGCAAATGCGATAAAAAACGCCCGCAATGCATGAATATCGCTGAAAAGTCAGCGATATTCATGCATTATCGAGCAAATGCTCTTAGCCATGTTATCCACCTCCCATTGGATAACATGGCTAAGAACTGCTCAGGGCAGGTGTTAGCTTTTGGAGATATTCGCGCTTAGCGCGAATATCTCCAAAAGTTGGTAATAGGAGATAGCGATGTTAGCGACTGTTTCCAGTCGCTAACATCTTGGCATGCCCACTTTGCATATCATTAGTGATAAATATCACTGACATGCAAAGTGGGGCCCATGATGGTCGCTATCTCCTATTAGCTGTCGCTAACTGGTGTTAGCGACAGCTTGGTAATAGGGAGATAATGTTATCTCCGCTTTCTTGGCTTTTAAAGCCAAAAAAGCGGAGATAAAACCCCTTGATAATATACCCCATAGTTCTAAGGCTACATAAACAAGTGGGAAAAATGTCAACATATGAATTAAGATGTTTTTCTCACTGCTGCAAGTAAGCATGACCATCACACCTTTTTGTCCGACAGCCCTTTAGTAGTTGCTGAGGGGCCAGGTCAGGAGACTGGTGGATGGAGCCCTTACATAATTGCATCACGTCGCTAAAGGTAGTAGCAGTGGAGGGAGAAGAAGAGAGCAAACCTAACTACTTGTGAAATTAAACAAGTTGGGCTCTTTATCTCCTCCTGTGCCTCACTTTAGCTAGCATTAGATTCACAGATCAATCAATCAGGCGTTTGTTAAGCGTGACTATTCACCCGTAAGGGTCTCAAGGCGCTGGGAGATGGGGGTTTAACAGGCTCCAGTCCATCAAGGGGGGGGGTCTTTCGAAGAGACAGGTTTTGAGGTTTCTTGCGAAGATGGGGAGCGATGCTGTCTGTCTGAGGTGGGGCAGGAGGGTGTTCCAGGCTCGGGCCGTGAGGAAGGAGAAGGAATGGCCTCCCGAACTGGTCTTTCTTGTGCGGGGGACCACAGTGTAGGAGATCTGGGGTGCATGGAATTTGAGTCGGCTGTTCAGGTATGCTGGTCTGGTGTTGTGGGGGGCCTTGTGGGCGTAGGTGAGCATCTTGAAGGTGACTTTAGCGTTGATGGGGAGCCAGTGGAGTGTGCGCAGGTGGTGAGAGATGTGACAGTGTCTTGGCAGGTTGAGCACCATTCTTGCAGCGGCGTTCTGGATGTTCTCTAGCTTGCGGGTGAGGTTTTTGTTTATTCCAGCTTAGAGTGTGTTGCCGTAGTCGAATCTGCTGGTGACCAGGGCTTGAGTGACAGTCTTTCTGTGTTCAAGGGGGATCCATTTGAAGGTCTTACGTAGGAGGTTGAGGGTGTGGAAACAGGAGGACGAGACTGAGTTGATCTGGCGGTCCATTTTGAGCTCGGAGTCCAGGATGATTGCCAGGTTGCATGAGTGGTCCGTGGGGGTGGGCGGGCTTCCGAGGATGGGGGGCCACCAGGTGTCGTTCCATGCATCGGGGTTTGGGCATATGATGAGTACTTCTGTTTTGTTGGTCTTTAGTTGTAGGAAGCTGTTTTTCATCCATTTGGCGACGGCTTCCATGCCTTCTCGAAAATTGTATCTGGCGGTATCAGGTTCGTTGGATAGGGAGAGGATGTGTTGGGTGTTGTCTGCGTATGACACAATATTGAGTTCGTAGGTTCTGATGATGGGGGCGAGCGGAGCCATGTAGACGTTGAAGAGTGTAGGGCTGAGGAAGGACCCCTGTGGGACTCTGCTGTTGGCAGGTGTAGGGTCAGAGAGGAAAGGGGGGAGTCTGACCCTCTGCGTTCTGCCAGAGAGGAGGGAGCATATACAGTTGAGGGCCTTGTCTTGGATCCCTGCATCGTGGAGTCTGTGTATTAGGGTGCGGTGAGAGACTGTGTCGCCGCTGAGAGATCGAGGAGGATGAGGGCTGCTGTTTCTCCTTTGTCCAGTAGGGTGCGTATGTCATTTGTTGCAGCGAAGAGGGCGGTTTCCGTACTGTGTTTTTTTCTGAAGCCGGATTGGGAGGAGTCGAGGATGTTGTGCTCTTCAATGAATGTAGTAAGTTGGCTGTTGATGGCTTTCTCAATTACTTTTGCTGGGAACGGGAACAGGGAGATGGGTCTGTAGTTTTTGAGTTCGGTGGCGTCCGCCAAGGGTTTCTTCAGGAGGGGGTTGACCTCGGTGTGTTTCCAGTCATCGGGGAACGGGGTAGTTGCCAGGGAGTGGTGGATGGTGTGGCAGAGCATGGGTGCAATGGTGTCGGCGGCTCTGTTGAAAATGTGGTGGGGGCAGGGGTCCGTGGGGGCCCCCGGAGTGGATTGACTTCACAAGCAGTCAGACTTAACTCAGAGGCAATGTGCCAAGCTACCAAGGGTTATCATCAGTGTGTAACTCCCTTTGCCCTGACTAGAGTGGTGGTTTCTGCCTGGCTTTGGCGCAAGCCTTAGCCAACCAGATATCCCATTTCTAACATTTTTTGTCAGCGGTGAGGTTAGGACTTGCCTTTGCGCAATGCCACAGTGACATCTGATTGCACTACAAGCTCTGCATTTAGATAAAGACAGGTTTGGGGATTATATTTCCTGATTTTGTTTTCTCCTCAAGAGTGTCATTTTTAAATGGTGTTTTCTGCGCTTTTATTTTGGTGGCAGAAGAGTGAAAATGGCAGGGCGGTGACGCCAGTAGGTGGGGAGGATCCCATAGATAGGGAGACCCTTGCTGGGTCCAGTGCCTTTCACTTTCCCTGTCCCCAGAGGAGTGGATGGATAGGAGGGAAGAAAGGGGGCATAAATTGGCGTTGGAAAGGCTCAAAGTGGAGCTAGCGCAGCTGAGTGTGGAGGAGTAAAAAATAGCTAGCTTTGGAGAGTAGGTTATCCCCTGAGTGTAGTTTGAGTTGTCTGGATTCATCAGTAAGGTTGGGATCCAGTGGTGGCAAGGATATGGAGTCTAGTGCAGGAAGTCCCATTCCCATTTCCCAGAGTATGGTACCTGGTTCCTAGTTAGAGGGGTACAGGTTAAGATTCAGGGGAAGTAAGGGACTGTCTCACCAGTCTTGGGGGAAGTTTGTGGATGAATGTTGTGATGCACTGGATGATTGGGTGATGGTTAGCATGGCAAATGATTTTGAAGGGCTGTTGAATCTGGTTGTCAGAGAGCACGTGTTCAGTAATTGTTTACCAGGGTTGCGCCAACACCTGTTGGGGTATAAGTTCTCTGATCCCAGGGAGCTTGCACGGGAGGCAGACCTCTGGCTGTGTGCCAGAGGGTCTGAAGAGGCATTTGGGAGTGAGTCCAAAAGTAGTGACTTGGGTATCTGCCGGTCCTGTGTGGTGGAAGAGGTTCAGTGTAGCTCAGCTAGGTCACAGTGTAGTGGGAGGGGTGTAGGGGCTCACGTCCTGTCTCAGGGGAGAAGGAGTAAGTGTGGGACTGTGTGTCCCAAGGTACCCAAAACCCAGTCTCATGGTCTGGGGGGTTCCCTAAGGAAGCACCAGGTCAGGGCTTGGCTGTACTTATAGGCCATTTGAGGAGGATCTCCTAGTGTCAGGAGAACGTGGAGAGTCTGTAAGCAGAGCTCCAGCGGTTCTGGTGTCTGACGGCGCTGCTGCAGTTGGGTGGGTGCAGAAGTCCAGTGTGAAGGGTAAGAGGGGGATGTGTTACCCCGCGGGAAAACCAGTGGGTCAGGGCCCAGCCAGAATGGCTGAATCTCCTAGAAGTGACCATGCCAACACCACTTATGTCCTGGGGGATCTTTGCGCACTGTCAGATGGACAGGTGTCGGTAGATCTGCGCCAGGCAGACTGTCACACAACACAGTAGTCACGTGTTACCATCGGGAGGGTACTGTGTGCATCCCCAGAAGTCCTGGCATGCCAGGCAGGTGCTCAGCCCCAAGGTTGGGAGGCCAGGTTCGGGATCTGCCTGACCGGGAGGAAATGACATCTGTAATCAGTGTCCTGACCAGTTCGGCTTCCAGGGGTACCACTCAAAGGTGGGAGGGTACAGAAATCTGGAAGGGCGTGCAGAGGGAACCCTCGCCTCTGAACCTGGTGCAACCTGAGGGATTATACCCTAGGTTGGGAGACTTGGAAACTTTGTGATCAAGAGGAATATCTGCCAAAGAGAACAGCTGATAGACTGAGGGAAAGTGCTGCCATTGCTGAGTGTCTGGGGGCTGACCTACAGTTGCTGTTTCTAGTGAAGAAAGATCTAAAGGACTGTGCATTGTGCTTTGTTGTTCTGAAGAGAGAATCTCCAAGGGTCTGAGTGAGCTGGCCTCCTGTTAGGAGTTTCAGCTGGTGAGTGTGGTAGGTTCTGAGGTTGCCTCCCATAGAAGGAGAGTGTGGAACCATAGAAGAGGAGGTGGGGGAGGAGAGCCTTGCCTGTGGCTTCTGGTCAGCCTGAGGGTGTGGACCCTAGGTTGGAGGATCAGTGGCAGTTTGGAACTGCACTGATGAGAGGAATAATGGAGAATAGTTACTATGACCAGGGGTTATTGCCCCCCACTCTGTGGATTGGCAAGGACCAGTGACATCTGGGTGGCCTAGGGCCTGGTCCTGGCCATGGACAGCTAGGTAGTACCAATGGGGTAGCCTAGTTGGTCCTGAGAGCTTTGACAGAGGGAACCATGTAGGTTCAAAGTGGCATAGAACTGGAGGGTGTCCCTGCAGTTGTGGGCCCGCGTCCATGTTCTATCGCCCAAGGCAGGGAAGCCCATCAAGGTGGTGATTGGTCTAACCTGCGTTTTGGCTGGAAGGGGGTTGTGTTGGACTTGACCCTTTTTGCAGGGTCATCCCTAAACTGTTTGCCTTTCTCCTAGCCTTTTTGCTGACATGGTGTTGGTGGTTTGAGGACTCTGGGCACTTTAGCACTGCCGTTCAGTGTAAAGTGTGTGTGCTAGCTGTGTTAAATATGGTAAGATTGGTCTACACCTGTTTAGCCTATTTAATTTACCTGTCAGGCCCTTGTAAAGTGGTATCTCATATACTCAGGGCTGGTAAATTAAATGCTACTGGTGGGCTTGCAGCGCTGATTGCGCCACCCACCAAAGTAGCCTTTCAAACCTATCTCAGGCCTCTTCCATTGCAGGGCCTGTGCACGCAGTGTTACTGCCGATGTACCGTGGCACGTAAAGTATGTGCCATGTCCATGACCCCCCTTTTAGTTTGTGTCAGTCACCCCTAAGGTAGGCCCTAGTGAGCCCTATGGGCAGGGTGTACTGTAGGTAAAAGATAGAACAGGTACCTTAAGTGTGTGACATGTCCTGGTAGTGACAAACAGTGATTTTGGTTTCTCACTACTGTGGGGCTGCCCTCCCATAGGAATGGATTGGGGATTTCCTGATAAGTGTTTCAGTGGTAATTCCTGATATGAGAGGCGCAGCGTGGTCAAGTTTGGTATGTTTGGAATAGTGATAATAAGTGCTATGCAATAGTGTGCGCAGATTTATTATAACTATTTTAGAAATTCCACTTTTAGAAGTTAGCATTTCTGTATACTATGTGTCTACCTACCTGATGTGAATTGCATGTCTGGCTTTTGAGTGACAGGGGCTGGTGAGGTGTGTGTGGCTCCAGAAGGGGCAGGGTGAGTCAGCGGAGTCCGCGCTAGGCTGAATGGGACATCTGCATTTAGAGACGGTGGGAGAAGAAGTCTCTGGTCCCTGAATAGGATTGTGCCTGCCCTAGTGAATACTGGCACCACCCCCATGTGATATGTCTGATGATGAGCCCCCACCTAACAATAGAGAAGAGGAGCCCTGTCCACAGAGTGCTCCAAATCCCCCCTGAACCAGTTCCATCTGGTTCCCCCAAAAAGCCCTGTCCTGCAGACAAAGATATTATGTGTATAAATACTGGGGCAGTATCCCCTTAAATGGTGATGTTCCTGGACTTTTGGGGGCTTGCTGCTGTTGGGGCCAGGAGGAACCGCCATGGGGGCTTGCCTCCCTGCTGGAGGGCCCTGTGGGCTGGCCGCCCTGGGCCCAGCTATGCCCCCTGAAATTTAAGGACTTGCTATTCCTGCCTGCTGGACTTTGTAGGACTCATAACACCTCGTGAGTGCTATCTTTTTACTGCGGACAAAGAAAGAGCGTGTATGCTCTGCTACGCTTGGCTGCCAGAGCATCTGGAGGGAAACTCAGCATGGGGATTCCCCTGCACAGCATGTCGAACGGGTGCCTACCCCGCTTTATAAATATTTAAATGGTGGGTGCCCACCCCGCTTATGCTTTCTTCTGGCAGGTGCCCACCCCGCATTGCCTCTGTGATGGCGGGAGCCCACTCTGCATTGCAGAAGCATGATGGTGTGGACAAGACGAGCGGGAGCCCACCCCGCTCTCCTGCACGTGAATTAAGCGGGAGCCTAACCCGCATGGATGCTTCGTTGTTGCGGGAGCCCACCCAAAACCTTCAAATCTGCGCGAAGAAGCGGGCCGCTGCTGAGACGAGCAGCGGCCCGGAAGCCAGGCAAGAGCCGCCTGACTGTAGGCGGAGCCGAGGGAGAGCCCCGCGTGTGGTGAAGAGCCTCCATGGCTCTGGTGGCTGCAAGAGTGAGCAGAGGCTCTTTGAGGCATGGCAGGAGTTGGGAATGGCCCAGAGGAGACCAGCGTGTGCCCAGCAGAGAGTCCTGGTGAAGCAGGGCTCCCGTGTACGAGGGAGAGCCCTGCGGTGTCAGCAGTGTCAGTTCCTGCCCCCGCCACATTGAAGGAGAACTGCCAAGAGAGAAGACGTCCCCCCAGCAGGGAGCCCGGTGAGTGGGGCTCAGAGGGGGCCATATCTTCTTTTTACCAGTCACAATAGAGAGCCCCAGGGAGGTCGGCTCAGAGGGGGCCATATCTTCTTTTTTTTCACCAGTGGTACCTCATATTGGGCATAGTGGTGCCCATGCCTGTTGGTCTCAGCGGCCCCGAAAGAGAGAGGGCCGCTGCATGGAGAACTCCTAGTCGGCACTGTAGTGCCAGCAACTATTCTTTACTCAGTTGCACCGCCGTAGCAGGCAACGTGGGGACAGTTTTGGTTGCAGGAGTACCAGTAGGGCTCTCACGGCACAGTGGTGCTTGGGCCATTCCCAGCTGCCCTGCGAGAGCACAGGCAGCTGCCACGTTTGGGGGTAATTTGTTGATGAGGAGGGGTGTGAGTTACACTCTCCCAAGACCCAGTGCATTGCACACTTTTTGACTGCTGCATGGGCAGCCAGAGGGCCAGTAGACGGTCCTGTAGGAGCCCTGACATAGGGCATTTGACCCCCGGGGTAAGGCCAGTTGGCCTGGGGGCCGGTGGTACCTGCGTGTACCAGGAGAGCACAAGGCAAGGGCCAAGGATGAGGTGATGTGTACACCTGGTCAGTGTACTGTGGTGCACTGCTGTTTTATTGCATAACATGTGTTATGCCCCGTGTGATTGTGATTGCACCCTCATTTATGCCTCTAATAATGCTTATGTTTATGAGGTTATTGCATACTGTGTGTGTGCTGCTGATGCCTAATGCGTAATGTGTTTATGCTGATGAGGTTGGGGCCTGATGTGATTTATTGCCTAATGTCATGCTATGATATTTTAGGTTGGTGTCTGGTGCTAATGTGATAATGCTTAGGTCAATATGGGACCAGTAGTGAGTGGTTGTGTTTTAGATTTTCTGATCTAATGGTTCTGCCCTTGCCCTGATTGACATGGTCCGGTATATAATCCCCTGTGAATATTGCCTAGTGCCTGTTGGCACAGTGTAACCATGTGATTATGTTTCTAATGTGTTTATGATAATACAAAGGCTATTTTTTATATAACCTTGTGTGGAGTTTCTTTTGTAGTGTGCCTAGTGTGTTGCTGCTGTGAGTGTGTGTTGCGCAAACGCTTTACACATTGTGCCTCTGAGATAAGCTGGACTGCTCATGCCAAGCTACCAAGGGGGTGTGCAGAGGTTCTCTCAGCATGTAACTCCCTTGCCCTGACTAGAGGGGTGTTTGCTGCCTGGCTTTGACGCAAGCATTAGCCAAACCAAAAACCCCATTTCTAACAATCATTGTAAGCATTAGCACTGATTTTGTCAATATCACCTTTAATAAACCACTGTCCGCAATATGTTGTCAATAAAGCATTTAATGTCAACTTAAAATGCATATGTCTTTCTTTTAGTCATTTAGGCCACATAAGATGCAACCACAGAACAAACCAGCTCACCCAGGCTGTAGAAACAAGATTCGGCCTTAGGAGTACTTTTAAAACAAATTGTAAAAAAGTCAGAAGGTCATACATTTCATGACCCCAGAAATTTAGAGTCCCTTTGCAAAAATTCGTTCTGGGGGGCTGCTGCAACACATGCCATCCACAATGACACTACTCAACTGTGTTTGTGGTGCCCCTGCCATCCTGCAGTCACCATGTAAAGAGGGACTTATGTAAATTAAGCCCACTGGGCATTATGGGGTGCTCCAGCAAGGATAAAAACTGAATATAATAAGAGAGGCTCTGCCCACTTTGTTTTCAAGTGCAGCATTGCGCCTCTTTTCTTTCTCTTTTCAGCTCTCATGGGTGCCAAGTCCCACCCGGGACACCCGTACAGAGTCAGACCAGGAGACCAGTGTCAGCGTGTGAAGTTAGTCCCAGTGCCCCTGCTGACTCCCCATGCAGAAGCCTGCATCCTTTGTGCTCCCGACCGTGCCTCCTCAAGAAGCCAGTAGCAGGGCATTGTTTGCCTCCCACCTCATGGCAGGATGCTAAGACTGGGGTGGGTCCCCTACCCCCAGATTCAGGCAAAGGGGCATGGAGCACCCCCCAGCCCATGCTTGTGGTGCTGAGTCCTAGGGATGGGTTCCAGGCACGGTCCTGAGTGCCTTTCATTTTATATAGGCCCATGGTGTCCCTCTGCCCCCATAGTTGTGAGCAAAGGGGATTAAGGAGGTATTTGCGGCCTTTTCTGATTGTGCTGGGTCCTGGAGATGTGGTCTTTGACCCAAAATTCCTCTTTGGGGAGGGGTTATGTGGTCTCAGATGCTCTTTAAAGTTCATGCTGTTTTGAGGATGAGGTCCCCAGGGCAATAGAGAGTCTGGTGAGGGGTCTTCATATATGCCCCATGTTACAAATGGGGGTCTCTAGTTGTCAGAGGTAGATACTTTTGTCCAAATAGGGACCTTTGCTTCTAGTCACCCCTTTGGTAGCTTGGCATGAGGAGACAGGCTTATTTCAGAGGCAGTGTGTAAAGCATTTGTGAACACATACAGTAACACAGTAAAAACATTACAAAAGGACACCACACCAGTTTAGAAATATAAGTCATCTTTATCTAAACCAAAGTACGGCCCAAAACGACAATACAGTAAAAAGATATGAATTTCTAATGGTAGAAATAGTTCAGTTCAAAGCAAGTTGCAGAAGCAACACTTTTCACACAAAGTACCTTGGATGCGTCACACAAACAAACAAAACGGGCTGCAGTAAAGGAGATGCGTCAGTTCTTTGCTCTGCGGTAGGTGATGCATCAGTTCCTTACCGGAGAGGAGGTGATGCATTGGTTTCTTACTGCATCCCCCAACAATGTTACAGAATTGGCGTCTCGATGCGATGCGACAATGCGGGATGATAGTGAATTCTTGCTGCCGCACAGCAAGGTTTACGTCACAATCAGTGCGGTGATCTCCGACTTCGGAGATCGTTGCACTCGATTCGGCATGCAGCAATTTCTCGAGCTACTACAGTCACTGCAACGGTTTCTTGGCGGATGTGCCAGACACAGGTACAGATGCATAACCATTCTAAGTTTTGCGTAGATGTTCTAGCTCCCAGTGTAAAAAAGTTTCTATAGGTCCAAAACAACTTCAGGCACCTTTTTTCAGGTCAGAATTCTCAGCAAGGAACTTTAAGGGAGCTGGTGGTGAAGTCTTTGTGTCCCTGAGACTTCAGAACAGAAGGCAAACTCAGTTTCAAGCCCTAGGAGGCATCCCAAAAGCTGGGCACACAGCAAACAGCAACATCCTTTCTCCTTTCAGTGGCAGCAAGTAGCCATTGAAGGCCAACCCCCAGACAGCTAACAGCATAGGGGCATTGTTCCTCAGCTTCTCCGACTCTTTTCCTTGGCAAAGACTACTCTTAATTTGCCAGAATTTAGCTAAAGTTCTGGGGTCCGGGCCCCAATATTTCTACTACAAAATCCTTTGTTCTCTGGTAGCATAAAAGCACTGTGCTCAGTCAAAACCAGCTCTGTCCTCTCTGGTGCAGCTTCCTGGCAAGAGGTGGAGACAGCATTGTGGAAGGCAGACCAGGCCCATTTACTAAATGCAGCCCAGGTGTATTTAGGCTAGTCCTGACTCATCAGACTCTCTGGAGCCCCTGCTCCTCCCCAGCCTCTGTCATCCAAAGCCAGACATGCATTACACAAACCTAGCAGAGGCACACTGAATGCCTAAGCATGAAAATACTTACTTTCTAAAAGTGGTATTTTCAAACATAGAATGTAAAAATCACCCTCACTAAAAGATGCATTTTAACATTCTGACTTCAGGCATAATAAACTTTATTTTTCTACCTAGTTCCCAGGCGTAGTTGTGTTTATAAGATGTTATAAGTAACCCTGGGCAATGCACTATGCTACGCTCACGTAGTTTGCGAAGTTTGCACTACTTCGCACTACGCAAACTGCACGTAGCACAGTGCAAACATGCGTAGCATAGTGTAGCGCAGTGTAGCGGTGTCAAGTTGGCAACTGCAAGCAAGCAAAATGACATCCCAGCGAGACTTTTTTCTCGTTCGCGATCAGCAACACCAAGTTGCCAATCGCGAGCGTCGAAAATAAACCTCCCGGCAAGATACTCAATGCGGGGAGGTCATATTTCTCATTGCGGTTGGTTGCGTATGCTCGCGACCGCTCGCGATGAGAAACTACCAGTCCGCGTTGAGAAAGCTGCTGCTCGAGTAAAAATCTACTTGAGTGGCAGTAAAAGACAGCTCGCACTGTGCAAGATACCGTTTCCCATGATTGCACAGTGTGTACAAGCATCCGGCACAGTGCAATCATTGTGAACAGGGTACTACGCAGTTTGCGTATTGCTACGCATAGCTCGCTTAGTGCGAAGTGCACTTCACGTAGCTTCGTGGAGCGCTACTTTGCGAACTACGCCCAGGGTTACTTATAAGCAAACTCCCCATTCTATCCTAAGGGAACAGGTAGCCTGGCAAAAGTGAAAAATGAAATTGGCAGTATTTCACTATCAGGACAGATCAGACACACCAGAGAATGTCCTACCTTACACATACACTGCACCCTGCCCACAGGGGTACCTTGAGCCTACCTTAGGGGTGACTAACATGTAAGAAAAGGGAGGGGTAAGTCCTGGTAAGTGGGTGCACTTGCCAAATCGACATGGCAGTACCATACTGCACACAGGCTCTGCAATGGCAGGCCTTTGTTACATTTACACACTGCTTATGTGGGTGGTACAATTAGTGCTGCAGCCCACTAGCAGCCTCTGATTTACAGGCCCTGGGCACACACAGTGCACTGTACTAGGGACTGACTAGTAAATCAAATATGCCTGTCATGGAATCACCAATCCATAACAATTATTTACAAAGGGAGCACTTGCACTTAAGTGCCCAAAGCATCTAGACCAGCAAAACAGAGTCCACCACAGCAAAAACATGGGAGGTAATGGCAAAAAAACTGCAAGGGAGACCCACATCAAAGGTGCCAGGTCTAACATGCGTCCCTTCCAGCTGAAATGTGTGGACAACAACCCATCCTTTTGGGAGTTCTCTTCACTAAGGCAGAAAAATCCGGACAGACCATCAGCATTGGCGTATTCTGTACAAGGGCGGTCTTCCGCCATTGTTGTGAACCATTTTAGGACACTATTGTAATTTTCCTGATTCATGCCCTTATATAGGTATAAATCACCATATCCTTATATAGGCATAAAAATCATAACCATATTTAGGCATAGCTCATGCAGTCCAAATAAGGCTGGGCTACTTCCACTAGTACTGAAAATCTACAACGATTTCTTGGAAAACTCGACTTCAGCAGCTAGGGACTTTCCCTTGCTCGAGAACTGACTTGTCCAAGAACTCATGGACTTTTCAAAGAACCGAGAGTCTTTAATAACGTTATTATGTCCACCTTTACGTCAAACTCAGCACCTTCACGGTATAAATATGCCCACTCTTGCCCAAGCAAACACACAGTGGTTTGGAGCAGTTTGACTACCTACTTGCCCGACGCGCCATGCTACAGCAAGTGCCGATGGAAGCCAAACCTCCAGCAGTCGCACTGAGAGAGACGCTGTCTTTTCTCCTGCCGAGAAATCCAGCTCCAGTGTTTCCAAGCTACCTTTGGAGGTTGTTGGGAAATCGAGTCCTGAGACTCGCCTTCTCAATTCTAAACTAAGGTACGGAGCTGATTAGACCCTTAGAGAAATCTTGAGCAGATTATTGGCAAAAGAATACTACATGTATGCTACACCTCACTTACTTCTTCCCTCGTACTAAGCTTAGGTTAGGTACACCGGGGTAGGCGTATTTTAGAAGCACCAGTTGAGTACTTTTAGCCTCTGTTATTTATGTATGTATTTATATATGGTTTAGGAACCATACAATGCTCCTACAGTATTATTTTATTCTACTATTTATACTATATACATTATATTTTACAAACAGTTTTACTATTGTAGCAGTTCATTTCTTATGCTTGAGAAAGAAGACTGTTCAATAAATCCTTTTATTGAAAACGCGCGTCTTTCTACTTTCTCTACACCTCTAGTGAAACGAAGCATGTACGATTGACTGAGTGAAATATATATCTATTGTTTCCACGACTCTGAAGATACGTTTTAGCCTTGGGGAAACAAAGTTATCATGTTTATGCGGTTGTCAGAGACTAATCCCTTCTTATGAATTCGAGAAAGTTTCTAGTGACCTCTGAGCTAGTTGGCACAAACAATTAGGTCTAGTATATTCAATAGACTCCTAGTCGACCTCAGTCCTATGTCTATTCTATAGGATATATTATTCGAATGCGCAGAGCCTATTGGGAATATTGGAACTACACTACATGGCGCCCAACGTTTGGTAGGTGCACTAATTTAACGCTAGATACTAGAGTAACTCAGTCGTGCTTTTCACAGAGACCCCTTATTTCCCGTAAATACTCCAATAGATGTCTGGAGTGGGTCAAAGGATAAAATATCCGCCATAACTGAGTAGGACGAAAATCCTATCTATTAGTTTTTGGTTTGTTCAACATTGAAGGATACAGTGTTCCAAAATTTTGTGCACCTTATCTTTATTTCCTTCAAACTTGCTCTGCAAACCTTCATAAAAAATGATGGAGAGGGACGAAGAGTTGGCTAGAGCTGCAGGAGCAGCACTTGCAAAAAACCTAGATACAACAGGTTTTAATGAAAATGACCCGGCTGTTATACACATCCCGGCAAATGTAAGAAAAATTATAACTTGCAAACTCATAAATAATGGAGTATCATCGAGAGGTGGTAAGGTAATATTTTAATAGAGGCACATGAATATCGTCAGACAAAGGTACTCTATTCATGGATTGTCTTTCCACAAGCAAATCCAGTAACACCAGGGCCGTTTCTACCATTAGGCAAGACTAGGCGCCGCCTAGGGCGGCAAAAGGGCTAGGGCGGCAAAAGGGGGATTTTTAAAATTTATTTAAACCTACCAAAGTAAAGCTAGGTGGCCGCCTAGTCTTGCCTAATGGTAGAAACGACCGTGCTCCTCCTGCAACACTTCACTATGGAGATGAATGTTCAGCCCCTAGACTGCGACCTCAGCGCCCAGGGCACAACAATGAGCACATCTCTGGGGTCTAGGAATGATGTTAAGCTGCCCGGGCCCTTCGGGGAATTGTGTGCTCTTTGCAGTACTGTCAGTTTAACTGGCTCCTTTATTGCTGAAAAAAGCGCAATTAAATAAGGGGTGGGTGGAATCTGCCAACCAAACTTCTCTCTCTTCTTTCTCTGCTGGGCAGCAGTTCCCACTTTCAGTTACTCTAATATTTCGGATTTCCTTGGCTCCTTTCGCGAAGCGCCCTGTTGGGCTTTTTGGTGCTCGAGACTTCGAGAACTTTCAATTTTTTTTCACAAAGGAGCTGAAATAAAATGGATTTGGTCAACTTGGTTTAAAAAGTTATGGGGGAACTTCTCATCTTCTCTGCGCAGAGTTCCAACCAGGAGGAGAGGGCGAGCACCTCCTCATGCTTGGCTACTCACGTGTGGAAGTTATCACGGTGCTAGGTCTGCGCCGGTGCTATTTCTGAACCCGTATTCATATTTTTCTTTAATCGCTCAGTACCTTTTTGAAGACATTGTTGGAAGGTTGAGCAGAGTAACTGCGTGCCGATTGCCTCTTATCCTGTAACCTTTACGCATTTCATTACTGGTAACTGGTTAATGGCTTAACAACTGAATGATTAGAGATTTTCACTTAAATTGGCTTAATCTTTAACATGCCTTGAACTATTCAAAGGGGTTATTGTTCTCTTTCGGGAATCTGGGTTGAAATATTGGCAGCTCAGGGAACTTTGCGCCTGTTGTCATAATAATAGGCTGTTCGTGCCTGACAAAAATGAATGTGTCCTCATGATGTAACGTAACCTGTGCTTGTGTAAAGCGCTCTGGTACCCGATACTTTTGGGTCAAGTTAGCGCTATATAAAACTCTGTAAAAAAAAAGAAGAAGAACTGACCACTAGCCTAGTGTCATGCCCAATACCGTCATCCGGTAGGGACTGTTTAGGCTAACGTCAATGTCCACGCTGGTATTTTTGAACCAATGCTTACCCTGTTAAAAGTAAGACTACAAATCCCAGAATGCAGTTCACAGGAGGCCGCAAACCCGGGATTGGTTAAAGGTGTTCCACCACATGGAACCACTTGTAAACTATGGTGAAGTGTGCATTCTGCCTTGCACCGGCTCAAATTCTGGTCAGGATTACTCTTATAGCGGTACCACACACAAGCTTGTCAATAACTTCTATTCACAGTGCCAAGAAGCAGTTCATTCTGTGTTGTACGCCAAACTTTATTAACGTCTTGCCATAGTTTCTGATTAGCGCAGATTTGAGCATCATGAACTATAATCTCCCTGACGTGGAAACCTTTTAATCGTTGTGATCAGCCTCTATTAAATGGATACAATGGTAGAAGATAACTATTTTAGGTGCCTCAGTGAAAGAAAAAAAAAACAAGCGTGGCAAAACCACTAGGTCTGGCCTTGGAAGATGGAGCAAGATATTATTTTTGTTGTTTCTGGTTTTGAAAACGAGGTGCACTGGACGCCTCGTGGTATTTAAACACAAGGCTCTATTGGGCATCGGTGTACATAGTTCTGTGAGTGTATGGCTACCGTAATGGTCTGGCCTGGGCCTTTCGTTGAGGTCGTTTGCTGGACTGATTGCTGTGATCGTGTTTCCTGATAGTAAATGAGAGTAACTTAGAAGGGTTTGGCAGTAGAGGGTGTGCCTCTCTAGCCTGGATGACAGGGGGAGAGAGTGATGGTAGTAAAAGGGAGGGGGCGGCATTTTTCAATTCTCGCCTAGGGTGGCAAAACACCTAGAAACGGCCCTGAGTAACACATGAGTTCCACTTCTACAAGATGGAGGAACATCCAGTGGAATACGTTCCTTTCAAGGACGTTGAAATTCCACTAACTTACCAAGAGCATCAGCTCTGGTTTAATGGCACCCCACAACATCAAAATCACATTACCAGGCTCGGTCCACTAGGTGGACCAGGAGCTACATGGCGGGTACTAGCCAGCTATACACCACATCCTAACATTGAAAGAATGTCAGATGTCGAACTGTTAGCTCAGCTAAATCAATTAATTAAAATACATAGACAATTAGCACAATATGTCATGCGGATCTTAACAGTCCAACCTGCCATTAGAATTCCACAGCAGACCCCTCATCAGGGGAACACAAACAAAATCACACCACAGACTATACAGTCAGTAATTGGTAAGTTGCCCACAAAAGGAGAACAAATTCCATTCTAGTTAGCCCAGAAAATTACTCAAATGGAGGCAGTATTTCCTGATAGTACACCTCATGAGAAACACAGGATTCTAACAATCTGGTTACCAATGGGGAATGCACCACATGTAGAGGACTGTGACACTTGGGGTACAGTCTTTGCTTCAATCTACACAAAACCACTTGGTATCCCGTCTATGGTGGTAATACCAGATTTTCTGAGACAGATTCAAAATGAATACGGTCCAGAACCGGCACTGAATCTAGGTAAGAAATTACTGAAAGATTTCAAACAGGTCTCAGCTATCTTATTAGCTAACATTAAAGGTGAAGCAGCATCAGTGGCAAGCCGCCAAAAATTAAAAGAACCTGATATTACTGAGCAACCATATGAACTTACCAGAATTATTGAAAAATCCTATGAAGAACTAGGAAGAGATAGTTTGGGAGGGAAACCTGTAAAGCCTGAACTAACAGAACATCATGAAAAAGTTTTTTTTATCAAAAACAATCTAACTACTCCCAAGAAGAAATGGGAAAATAGTAGACAGTCACTTCCAAAAGAGAAGTTTTCTCAACCCAGAGGTAGATCTCCTCAAAAGGAGCACTCTGAAAAGAGATATAACCTTAGAAATAGGGATAATTTGAGAAAACCTCATAGATATCAAGACACTGATACATGATCCTCTCGTACCTTTCAGACTTCCTCGCAGAAATCTGAAAGAAGAGGACGATCAGAACTCAAATAAGAACACGTGAAGTCCAAAGACGAACAACACGTTCCAAAAAATAAGAAAAAACAATTCTCCAAAAAGAAGGGAGCAAGTATTAAAATCAGACATGCCGAGGATCTTTAGGACACAACTCAAGAACGGGGAGTGTGCCCAGACAATGATGGACAGCGCAGCAGAGGTCACCATAGCTCGCAGGATCCTGAAAGATCATCTGGAGACAGTGGATCTGAATGAATGCATTCAGGTTGAAACTGCAGACACCAGGGTTAGTGTACCCCATAAGTTATATGAAGTAACACTCCGAATAGAAGGGGACATAACTAGAAAAATAAAAGCACTCTGTTGGGAAAAATTATCTAAAGGGTATGACATCCTTCTAGCTGAAAAAGACTGTCCAACTGAATTTGTCAGGGAGTGCCCACATGGTGAAGAGATCATTATGCCAGCCTTCTCTAATCATATTCCTATTCATAAAAAATACACCTATGCCAGAAAATGGGCTGTTGCCCAGGCTCCAGCATTATATAAAAATCATGTGGTATGGGATGAGGATTCTCCACCCCATAAAATACAGTTAAAAAATTAAGCTACTGCTCAGAGGCAGTATCCAGTAAAGCAGGAAGCTAAAAAAACAAGTCAGGGAGATCTTAGATCAACTTGAATACCAAGGGGTGATTGAAACATGCACCTCGTCAATGAACAATCCTTTGTTTCCTGTCTCCAAACCAGATGAAACATATCGTCTAGTTTTGGATTACAGACATTTAAACTCTTGTTGCAAAACTTTTGCAGTACAAAATTCACACAGTGCAGCACTAATGAATAGTACAGTTCGGAAGAAATATAAAACTACTTTAGATATTTCAAACGGTTTCTTCTGTCAAAACATTGCACCAGAAAGCAGGTACTTGATCGCTGTCTCAATAATGGGGACACAACAACACTTCTGTCATCTCCCCAGGGATTCAAGAGCAGTCCTGGATTATTTTCAGCCAGAGTAAAAGAGTTACTACAAATATACGATGATGGGGCATTAACCCATGTCGTTGACATCTATCTTACAGATGATGATTTGGACAGGCACTTGAACAGGGTGAACACCATAATACTTGGGTTCACCTCAGAAGGGTATAACTCAACTTTAAAAAGTCTAGAATTGCCCACCTCAACGTCCTATTCTTAGGATACAAACTTTCAAGTAAAGGCAAGAGCCTGGCAGCAAACTTTTTAGAAAAATGGGCGCTGCTCCAAACTCCAAAAACGCTGAAAAATTTGCAATCAATTCTAGGATTCCTAAACTTCAGAAGAACTTACATTCTGAATTACGCAGAAAGGGTTAAACCTCTCTACGAACTAATCAAACCTGATTTCAAACTAACTAATTGGACTCAAAAACACACAGAAATGTTGCGTTCAGTACAAACAGACATGTTGGAAACAATACACTTAAAAACATGCGACATTATACGCAACCTTGTTATCCGAATCATTCCAGGGAGATGCGGATTCACATACCTAACCTTTATTGAAGGTAAACGGGTACCAATAAAAAAATTCTGACAGCGGTTCGGACTGCTGTAGCAAAGGAGAGAGTCCACGCACAGGGTAAACGCATAAAAGTCGTTACACCTGCACCTGCCTTTGAGGCAGTGACAAAGGCAAACATTCCAAATGCAAAAGCTCTACATCCAAGATGGATACAATGGGTTAATTCTCTTGCTGCAACAGACGTTGAATATGTTTTTGACCCTTATTTGAAGACACAAGAATTTCTCCAATATGAACAAGAATGTCCTCTGCCTACTGAAATTCTACCTCTAAAACATTACGGCTGTATAATATATACAGACGGATCAGCTCAGCCCGCGATTGGGGGTAAACAAGCCTATAGTGCTGCATGCGCGATTGTTAAAGGTCGCTGGCACAATGGTAAATTCAGACTTATAGTAACAAAAACTCAGTCACTAGGAGACTTTACAGCACAGCTAGCTGAACTACAGGCATTCAAGATGGCGCTTGAAAATACAGATCGCGAATTCCCCACATTCATAGTGTGCGATTCGTATAACTGCATCAGGAATTACAATGAATATCTGCAGACCTGGGTTCAAAATGGTTTTAAGAACACAAAAGGTGGCACAATCAAGCATAAAAAGCTTTGGGAAAAAGTAGTTATTTTGCAGAAGGAACTACAAAAGACTCACGTGATCCATACACTGAGTTATCAGCGTGATGGCGTTCACGTTGCAGGGAATTCATTGGCTGATAAAGCCGCGAAGGCAGCTGTGCAAACGGCTTCCGTAGCTACAATCAATCGTTCGAAAACAAAACCACTCTCCGCTGTCAATGCCACAAGCGAAGGCAGCGGAGCCGCGTTACCTCAAAATTATCCACTCGAGTATACATACATAATTGATGCAAACTCTGTTCCTTTTGCTCAAATTCCTGGAGTGGGGGGATAGGGTAATTCAAAACAGGAACAGGAGAGGTGCTCTCATTTTTGAAGCACATATGGGAGAGGGTCTGATACATCAAGGGATCTCTATATCTCTACTAGAATTAGAAGAGATGTACTGGTGGCCAGGGATGAAAGCTCATGTATACGAATTCGGAATTATTTGCAAGGACTGTTACAAATACCACAGCTTTGAACACCACCAGATTCCTGACTACAGCGTAGCCATCCCAGTACAGACACAACTGTTAGACAGCATAAGGCTATCTACATGCAGACATCTGAATGGACAGATGCAGTCCCACAAAAATTAAGACGAGATTCATTTGGATGTGGCCTCAGCGCTCAGCTGACGCCTGAACTGTTGTAAAAGATTTGCGAGTCTTTATCGGCACATACGCAATTGGCACGCTACATTCTGAGCAGGGTCCTGCTTTTAGCTCTAGGGCTTACAAGGAGGCCATGGCCAGCTTGGGCGTTGCATTGCGATTTTCGAGTCCATTCCATCCTGAGGGAAATTCGGTTGTGGAGAGAAAAAAAACATGACATAAAGCAATCTATAACAGCTAGGGCATTAGGTTCGGGTGATGGGTCGGTCAAACTACTAATAAATGTCTAACGTAGTCTTAATAACCTGCCAAGAAATTCCCTGAGTGGAATCACTCCATTTGAAATCCTTTTTAGTATGCAAATGTTGGTTGAAGACCTTGATCGTCACACTTCAGTGGTGGAACAAAAACCCTTTGATATCAAAGATCGTTTGGCTGTTTTACGGGAATTAAATGAAACAAAAAGAAGTCTAAGCAATACCAGCCAAACGCCAACGACCACTGAAGAAAAGCCACCTGTCCCAGCAAGACCTGCCTGGATTCCAAAGATTGGGGATCTAGTCAGGGAGAAAATAGCGGACGAGAAGGAATTTGGGCCTTCTTACAGAAAACCAGTACCTGTACTAGCAATCCACGGATCAAGAACAGTACTACTGCCACCCCTTGCTGGAAAAAAGGAGAACCGGTCTGTGTCAATTGACCTGGTAAAACCTCACCATGTGGCCGATAATAAGTAGGAGGCTACAATTGGGGGTGGGGTCGCACACTACTCACACACCAGCGGTATCGCCCCTAAGGACTATGGTAAATGTAGTTACGTGTTCCGCAATGCTTCTTCTTTTGATTCTCTGCTATCTTCGCTGTCTTCGCCATCCCTGGACACGTGTTTAGGGGTATCACGCCTCGTCAGCAGGGATAGGCTGTGTTCTGGGGTTGCCGGTGGCTGCCAAATATCTGCCAGGTTTATACCACTCAGGCTCGTTGGTGCAGAGAATTGAAAGAAGATGCATCGCGGAACACGTAACTACATTTACCATAGTCCTTAGGGGCGATACCGCTGGTGTGTGAGTAGTGTTCGACCCCACCCCCAATTGTAATGTTAAAGCTCTCTTGAGCAGTTGGCTGACGAGCCTGGGACCCCGCACCTACGCGCCTGAGTGGTACTAAACCTGGCAGATATTTGGCCGCCACCAGCAACCCCAGAACACGGCCACTTCATAAACATTTCATATACACCGGTATATACGCTGCTTACAATGAAGCTTGGAAAGTCACACAAATGGAAACAGCTGAAAGAATACGAGAAATTGATTGTATTCATTTAGAGAAATCACTCTCTGTAGTTGACAATGGGTTAACAACTCTGTCGTCCAGAATTTATTCTTTGGACAGCATTGTATCATCTGCCATAGACATAATGGAACAGGACTTGCTAATGCTACAACATGGCCAGTCTCAATTACGTTCTCTAATGCTATTAGGCTGGACGTTGCAAAACCTTCGTTCAGGCTATGTGCCTTGGCGTTTAATCAACACTACGTCACTGTTTACAGTATTTAACCTTACAGATAAACAAATCTCGTTGGAACAACAGGGAGCAGACTATACAGTGCTGAGCATAGAACAACTGGAGAGATTACCATTGACCGTTTCTGAGAAACCATCAGTTGAATGGATAATACATGGCACCATCACGATACCAAAGACGACTTTCCAGTTTCAGTATTGCTTAAAACACATACCAAAAGGCCTGTATGAAAGGTTGGGTAAAGAATACATTAAGTCGACCTGGGATTTAACATACACACACAAATGTTGGAGTGGGGGAAAGGAAGTATATCTTAGTGGTAAAAACTGTGAAAACTCACTAAGCGGTACACTATTGTGTCAAGGTATTAATTTACACGGAGCCTGCAAAGGTTCTTCCAATAACCTTTCTTGCCACCTGCAGTGTTCACCACAGCGGTGATAGATCCAATTTTCAGGCAGCTTTTCAATGGTAGCTACATTATGTTAAATGATCACAGTTGTTGTGGAATGATGCCAGGAATAAGCTATCTCGTTACTGTGTCAGCCAGGGTCACTTGTTGTATGCAAGTATTGTTTCCTGAAACCAAGAGAGACGGGGAGTCGCCACTATGGCCTTCACTGAACATCTCTTCTACACGAATTGATACTTTAAGCAGAATGAAAGCCATTCTTTTGCAAAAAACTGTGCCACTGACCTCGTCCAGAGAGACGTATGATCTGCAAGTTGCAAGGACTTCTGCAGAGATACATGAATTATTAACAACAAATTGTCCAATACATTTTGCAAAAATGTTAGGTTGTATCTTTAACATGTCTGATACCAGCGGTATTGCAAATGTATTTAAGACAATTTTTTCGGGACTGTTAGCACCCTTTGAAGCAGTCCAGGGCATTTTTCCTAACTTCGTCCACTCTGTGTTCGGCGGCCTGCCTCTCATTTTGGGACTCGTAGCAGGGATCTTATTTTTATTCCTCCTGCTCCGTTAGGGCAAATCCGGCAACCAGCGATACCCAAGTCAGCATGGAAAATGCGCTCCAGGGGATGAGGTATCGTGAGAGAATAACACAGATCCTTGCCTTCGCTCATTTGAGAGATATGAATTCCACATGGTTCCTTTCATTCAGACCAATCTGCAAAGATTGCATCTTACCTGTTCTACGATGCCTACTTTGTGGAGAGGAATGCGTGTTAGATGTCTGTCTAACACTACCATCGGTTATGCCAACGGATGCTGACGCATTACTGGGTCCGGTAACAGCTCATGTGTTGTGTTGCCCCCAACGGCTACCAATCCTGATGACAGCATTCATTGAGATCTCACCGGCAAATCCACCTGGAGGTGAGATACGCGGATCAACAGGCACGCAGGTACCATCTGCTATGAACATTGCTAATGCGGCAACTGACACTGACAGCGATGCTTCACATATGTGCACAATTGAGATTCTTAATGAAGTAGTCGAACTTTATTCTACTGTGGTAGACAATTTCTTTCATGAGAGTAATTTCTGCCTTTGTTGATCTTCCACAGATTCGCACAGCTATTTTGTTGGAATTCTAGCCGAGTTTCAGGGACCATTCAGCTTTCTGTTGGTAAGCAACTTTTTTGTCATATGGAACTGTGACACATAGAAGCAGAGGTATTTTGGACACTTAGTGTTTTTGAATTTTTTGCAGGTATCTTATTTAGATCTCAGCCGTTTTTGTTTTGCTTGCATCGGTAATAACCACAGGTATGATGCGTGATATGTGTACCTTTCATTTTGCTTCTCGTTTATGTTGGAATATATGCACTTAGTGTTTTTTGGTTTGTTTCCACAGCATACTGCTTTATTCGTGCAGCATTCAGGTACCTTTGGGTGCAGTGCCATTTTTGGTGAATCGCGCACAGTTTTGGTTTAGTTTTGTTTTTCTCGCGTGCTTTTGTAGGCTCTTTCGGAGCACATTCATCATTTTCCTTCGTTTTTCAATTTTATTTGCGTCATTGCTTTATCCTATCACTTGTGTTCTAGGTCAGCCTGGTGTACGTGCTGTTCACTTGATTGATTTTGTTCCAGCACTCGGGTGTGGGAATTAAGGTACGCACCTATATTACAAACGGACCGGCACCCTTTGCTGGGCTCTTACAATTTGGTAGCTCTAAACTTATGTCATTTTGTCATGGACTCACATCTTACATGAAACATGTGTTTTTTTTATTTCAGTGGCACCCGCGGAAGGGACTGATTTCCCAATATGCATCGAGCTATTTCTAAATGTTTTGGTGTCAAACACAAAATGTGATAATTGTATAGATTGTACAGAAACAAACATTTATTGTTTGATCATGCGATACCTAATGCCATAATTGATTTGGTCATGGACATTACTTTGTGAACTGTGCAAATAACACATTTAAGTTGAATTCAATTTGTGTCATTCATCTGTTTGTGTACATTGATATATTGTTTTGGGATGAATATGTTTAAATTATGTTAAAATTGATTATCATACAGACATTTTCTCAGTGGTGCACACGGTTAATCAAGTGAGAGCTCTCATGATTTTCACACAAGACGATTTCTTTGCCAGCCTTGATGACTTAATGTTTTCTCCTGACAACGAGAATAACTTTTAAAGCTTGCACACAGCATTCTTTCGAACTCTGAAATTCGACCTTCACTTTTTTCAAAACAAAAACTACCAAGTTTGGGACTCTATTTTTATGACAGATTTATTTGACTTTTTCAAAAAACAAAATGAACTTTGGCACAAAAAGTAATCTGCTTAAAGTAGAACTATTCTTAGAGAACAAGAATTCCTTGAACACTTCCTAGAAACAATATTAAACTAATCCGCAAACCAAAACAGTTTGTATATTCTGCTATGGGATGGTCTCGACCTTTTTCTTCTGTAACTAAGAGCCATTTTTTTCGTGATTCATTTAGTTAGCATTGCTAATATCATATCATATGCTTACAATGAAATCATTGCCTTTAAATGTGTACTGTACAAAATGCAAATTTTTTCGTGTGTAAACACATGCTCTAGAATATATGTTTTAGTGCTTGAACTTAGATGAACATAATAGTGTGTAGTGGGTATTGTGAACCATTTTAGGACACTATTGTAATTTTCCCGATTCATGCCCTTATATAGGTATAAATCAACATGAACCATATGTATGAAGATTCCGATTTGCGAATCAGAAACTGCGATTTTTACCGAATCGCAGATTCTGGATCGCAAATCGGAATGTATCAACATAATCGCAAATATTTCGCGATTCGGATAAAATCGCTAAATATTTGCGAGAAAGCCAATTGTGATTCCTTAAATGTGAAAAATCGCAATTTTGCGATTCCTTAACGGGAAAAATCGCAAAATTGCAATTTTTCCAAAATCAGCCAATTGCAATCTTGATGCAGTTTGATGACATCACCATCCAGGAAGTGACTGACTACCCATGCTGCAACAGTATTGTTCGTGAGAGAGTGGGAGAGTGAGGATTGCTACTGAGGAGCCATGGCTGAGAGTGGGAACAAGGAATTGCCTGGAACACAGCAGGAGCAGCAGGAAGGAGACACTTCTAGAAAGAGAAAGATGAAGTTCTCAGAAGCAGAACTGGAAACACTCATTACTGAGATGGTGCCAAACCACGATTTGTTGTTTGGAAAGAACTCACTCAAGGTGCCTGAGACAAGGAAACATCGCATCTGGGCAGGCATACAGGCTAAAGTCAATGCCCTGGGAGTGCAACACAGGAGTGTGGAGGTACTGCGCACATGCTGGTATGACCTGCGCCAGCGCTCCAAAGAAAAGTTGGCAGCCAGGCTGGAGCAGTCTCAGCTCACCAGTGGAGGGACCTCCAATGTACCACAATCCACTCCGCTTGAGGAACTTGTAGAGGGAACACTGGCTCCAGAGAGTGTGGCGGGCATGTCTGAGCTAGACAGCTCCGACCAACCAGCTTCCAGACCAGGTAAAATGCAGGGCATCACACCCCATACCCCCACACACATACCCCTGCAGCAACCTAGGGACTAGGGGAACCACATGTCACGTTAGAGCAAGTACACAGGAAGTCACAGCAATGCATTTTGGGAGATGTAGTCACATGAAAAATAAATGATGTGAGAAGCAGCCACGCTAGGCAATTTTCACATGTGCAGGTCAGGAAAGGGGAATAAAAATAGTAATGTAAGGCTAAACAGTGAAATATTTTATTTTCACATTGCAAATTAGTAAAGTAAATTAATGTGTGCTGTTCTATCCACAGCACCGGCAACTAAAAAGCCCACAGCCAGTGGAAAAGAGACAGAACCTCCAGACTCCGGAGAGGCAGGGCAGGAGCAGGAAACAGATGGGGAGGACAGCCTTGTCATTCCACCAAAGAGTCCCAGGAGGAACATTGTGAGGCCATTGGCAGTCATGGAGGATGATGAAGAGGACACCAATAACAATGTGCAGTCTGTTGCAATGGGTTCACAGCAGAAGTCCAGGCCACAACACAGTCAAGGTCCACAGGGCACAGGCAGGCGCAGACCCCGCACGGCCAGCAGCTCCGTTGATCAGCAGGAAGACTCTGTTTTCGCAGGGCTGGAATTACACATGCTCCAGGTGCAGCGCCTACAAGCCAAACACATGAAGGCGTTACAGCGTGAGATGAGGGCAGGGCTCAGGGGCATACGGGAAGAAATGAGGGGTGCTGTGCAAGTGGTTCGTGAGGAGTTGCATGCCGAACGTGCTGCTAGGCGCAGAGAGCTGGGCCGCATGGACCCTTACACGCGCGCAATCAACCGCCTGGCCTCAGCAACCAATATTCTGTCCAGGCGCATCATTGCAACACAGCGTGAGTTCTCACACGGCATACAGGACATCGCCACTGTCGTTGTGCAGTCCACATCTGCTCTGGATGAACTGCGTCCCCTATGTATCACAGGCCCTGGAGTACTGACTCCAAGTGAGGAGGACTCCCAGTCAGTGCGGAGCTCCACCACCCCACCACCCACCGTAGAGAGGTGCCGTAGTGGCAGGAGCAATAGGCCTGCTACATGCCATTAGAATGTGCAGCCAAATATAAATGATTAGCAGGGGCCACATATGGACAACTACAGTGTTGACTTTGCAGTCACTCCAGTTACATAGTTGCACTGTGAATTAAACATGTGCAGTAAATTGGAAGTGTATGTACTTGCCTATAGGGATGTGTGGCATTGTTGCTGTAGCTATTAAAACACAGTTGCACAGATTGAAGTTGTCATTGTGTCATTATTTCTCACCTAGAAGTAGTTGCGCGTAATCTCATCACGCCTCTGGTGCCCAGCTGCAGCACCAGCTACACCAGCTGCCATGTGTCCAGGTCCAGGCCCCTCCACGTCAGAGGATTCAGATTCGCTCAACTCCACTGGTGTGCCTTTCCTGGAAGCGATATTGTGCAGCATGGCACATGCTACAACAATTTTGCAGCAAGTTTCGGTGCTGTATTGGAGTGCTCCTCCACTTTTGTGTATGCACCGTAATCTGCTCTTCAATATGCCAAAGGTTCTCTCAATGGTGCCTCTTGTTGAAATGTGTGCCCGGTTGTAGCGCCGCTCCCCAGCATTAGCAGGATTGAGGTAGGGTGTCATGATGAAATCCCGGACTGCATACGCACCGTCACCTGTGGTTGGAAATGTAAACGATTAGTCACTGGAATGCACATGCTAGTCAGTTGCAATGTGCCCTATGTATGAGAGCATTTACCTAGTAGGTATCCCTTGCCAAAATCACCTCTTGCGAGTCTACGGTATAGCCCACTGGGACGGAAGATAAACACTTCATGTGTGCTTCCCGGATACTTTGCCACTATGTCAGTGATGATGTTTTTGGCATCACACACCACCTGTATATTAAGTGAGTGGTAGCATTTCCGGTTCCTGAATATGTACTCATTGTTTGAGGGGCGGGGGGATATTGCAACATGTGTCCCATCTATGCATCCTATGACGTGGGGGAATTGGCCAATGTTGTAAAAGTCCTGCTTGGTCTGTGCTAGTTCCTGTGGGGTGCTGGGGAAGTGTATGTGGTGTTGCATCCTCTGTGTCATGGCATCGAGGAACGCATGGAAAAAGAGCGACAGGGCACTTTGTGACACCCCTCCTGCTGTGGCTATCACCCCCTGAAAACTACCTGAGGCCAGCAGGTGTAGTGAACACAGGACCTGGATGTGTGTGGGTATGGCTTGTGTCCTGCGTGTGGGGTGTTCTAGATAGGGTCTGAGTTCTTCAATTAATTCCAATATGCTCTCTTCCTCCTGTCTGTAGTGGGTGTAGATGTCCTCCTCAGTGCGCTGGTAGATGGTGATGCGCGCACGGAATATCCTCTCCTGCCGTCTCATCCTCTGCGCCACAGCTCTCACTCTTCGCCTCCTCGCTATCACGTAGAGCCCAGACATTTTGGAAAAGAGTGTGTTGCATTGTGGGCTTCCTTAAATACTTTGCACCTGGTTGCCACCTGCTCCCACTTGGTGGTAATTGCGACTTCTTAAAAAGCGATTTTCGTGTATTCGCAATTTGCGAATTTTTGATACATACCGTTGCGAATCCTTATTTGCGATTTCCCGATTTGCGAATATCGCAAACTGGGATAATCGCAGATTTGCGAATCGCTATGGATTTCGCAAATTTCTGGCTCTCGCAAATTTTGGAAATCGCTATATTAGCGATTCCTTGATTTGCGATCAATTTTGGCTTCATACATTGGGAATTGCTAATTTTCAGTCGCAAACGCTATTATTACCGATTCGCAGCGTTTGCGAATGAAAATTAGCTTCATACATAGGGCCCTATATCCTTATATATGCATAGAAATCATAACCATATTTAGGCATAGCTCATGCAGTCCAAATAAGGCTGGGCTACTTCCACTAGTACTGAAAATCTACAACGATTTCTTGGAAAACTCGACTTCAGCAGCTAGGGACTTTCCCTTGCTCGAGAACTGACTTGTCCAAGAACTCATGGACTTTTCAAAGAACCGAGAGTCTTTAATGACATTATTATGTCCACCTTTACGTCAAACTTGGCACCTTCACGGTATAAATATGCCCACACTCGCCCAAGCAAACACACAGTGGTTTGGAGCAGTTCAACTATCTACTTGCCCGACGCGCCCTGCTACAGCAAGTGCTGAAGGAAGCCGACCCCCCAGCAGACGCACTGAGAGAGACACTGTCTTTTCTCCTGCTGAGAAATCCAGCTCCAGTGTTTCCACCCTTAGAGAAATCTTGAGCAGATTCTTGGCAAAAGAATACTACGTTTATGCTACACCTCACTTACTTCTTCCCTCGTACTAAGCTTAGCTTAGGTACACCGGGGTAGGCGTATTTTAGAAGCACCAGTTGAGTACTTTTAGCCTCTGTTATTTATGTATGTATTTATATATGGTTTAGGAACCATACAATGCTCTTACAGTGTTATTTTATTCTACTATTTATACTGTACGCATTATATTTTACAAACAGTTTTACTATTGTAGCAGTCCAAGTAATTTATGATGACCTCCTGAATACAAGAACAGGTCCAGATAAGCCAGATCTATCACAGGCGGAGGCAGATAAATTAGATGCTAGATTAGACAGGTTCCCAGGAATCATGAAAGAGGATGTTTGCAAACTCCTCCTTTCCATAAAATCAGGCTCATCCAAAGACCCTTGTCCGGCTGCGATCATGCATTTGGCCGCTAGTAGAATTGGAGATGAACTGACCCCACTAATAAATCAAGTGTTGGAGTCCAGTAGCTATCCAACTTGCTGGAAGAACGCTATGATTAGGCCTATCTTGAAAAAGCCCATCCTAGACCCGGACTGAGCCCAAGAACTACTGTCCGATATCTGGTCTGCCCATAGCAGCCAACATACTAGAAAAGTCGATGAATAAGGTACTAACTGACTATCTGGATACCAACCTGCTGCTGGACTCATCCCAGCATGGCTTTCGAGCACATCATTCCACAGAATCTGCCTTGATTGTAGCGGCTGAGAAGATCCGAGAAATAGTGGATGGAGGGGGCAAGGCAATCCTCGTACTAATAGACTTGTCAGCAGCGTTTGACACCGTGAACCATACGGTATTAATCCAGCAGCTGCAGGAGGTAGGGATGGAGGACTCTGCTCTGGCCCTCCTATCGTAGTGCTTGCATTGGGAGGGCATGCAGTCTGATAGTTTCCATCTCCCCTGTGGGGTCCCACAGGGCTCAGCATTGTCGCCAACAATGTTCAACATCTATGTTATGCCCCTGGCCAGTCTTGTTAAGAAGCATGGTTTTGCCCTGGTGTCATACGCAGATGATTCTCAACTTATAATCTCGATAGCCAAACAGCCGAAGACACAGCCATCAGGTTTCATGAGTGTCTGGTTGAGTTCATGTCCTGGATGAACCATAGCTTCCTAAAAATTAACACCGAAAAGACGGAGGTCATTGAGTTTGGCCAGGGGCAACCCCTGGGGAATGACTCCTGGTGGCCAGTGAGTGCAGGAGAATGCCCCAGCCCTGTCCTTAAAGTCAGAAACCTGGGAGTGATCTTTGATAGTCAGTTAAACTTCACCGCTCAGGTAAATAGTCTTACCTCTTCCTGCTTTTTCTTAATAAAAACTCTGGGAAAGATATTCCCTTTTATCGCCCAGGAATTACAAAATCCAGAAGTGGTGGCTTTACTACTATCAAAACTTGATTATTGCAATGGCCTGCTGCTGGTGATTAATAAAATCAAGATGAGCAGGCTGCAGTCACTGCAGAATGCCACTGCGAGGCTACTGCTAGGTATACCTAGAGGACAATCAACCTCTGCTGGAATCAGAACTCTCCATTGGCTTCCCATTCAACAACGGGTCAAATTCAAGGCGCTATGCCTGGTCCACAAAGCACTCAATGGAGGAGGAGTCTATGACATTCAGAAAATATTCAAGCCCTATTCCCCGGTTCGTGTGTTAAGATCCAGTAACCTGGGTCTTCTCCACATTGATAGGATTAGGAGAGTGAGATGGGGTGGCAGAACCTTTTCTCAGTGTGCAGCAAAGCTGTGGAACAAAATGCCAACAGACATGCGATTTCAGTCAAACAGACAATCCTTTAGGAAAGACCTGAAGACCTGGCTGTTTGCCTCAACATAGTTTTCGTAACGCTGGCTGCACCACTTACACTCACAACAGCACCAAGACGCTTCGGCATTCGAGCGCTTTACAAACATATATCCTATCCTATCCTATCCTATCCTATCCTATCCTATCCTATCCTATCCTATTTCTTATGCTTGAGAAAGAAGACTATTCAATAAATCCTTTTATTAAAAACGCCCATCTTTCTACTTTCTCTGCACCTCTAGTGAAACGAAGCATGCATGATTGACTGAGTAAAATATCTATCTATTGTTTCCACAACTCTGAAGATACGTTTTATCTTGGGGAAACAAAGTTGTCATGTTTATGCAGTTGTCAGAGACTAATCCCTTCTTGTGAATTCAAGAAAGTTTCTAGTGACGTCTGACCTAGCTGGCACACACAATTAAGTCTAGAATATTCGATAGAGACCTAGTCGACCTCAGTCCTACGTCTAATCTATAGGATATATTATTCCAATGCGCAGAGCCTATTTGGAATATAGGAACTACACTACACCATGATGTCCATCCCCTGTAGGAAAATGGAACACCTCCACAGCTTTGGATTCTCAACTCTCATCTGCATCAACTATCTGAGGGGCTTGGGGGCGTGGCTGACAGCCGAGAGGAATGGCTGCGTTTTGAACCGGCTCCTCGGCCCTCGCCTATAATGAAGACTTCTACTTTCATCTAGTGCCAGATATGCCCCATCCTTAAAAGGGCAACTATCGCTGACCTGCCTGGGCACTTTCTCCTGCTCCCTGGCCGCCTCCGGGCCCCTGTGGCCGCTGCGGACTCCCGAGGCTCTGCTGCCTCAACAGCCTAAAATGGCGGCCGGAGCTGCCGATTGCCAGTAACCTCGATTCCTGCGCTGGCTCTGGGAGCGGGGAGCATCTACAAACAGACCACACTAGTGTCGGAACTGCCGGACCCGACTGTCTCCCACTGTGCGACTCCTCCGCGTTGCTGGAGCGATCGGAGCCGGAGAACGGCTACAGACAGCGGGCCCCCCCAGAGCCCGGAGTAACAACTAAGCAAGCCCCTGGCTTTAGGCCTGCTACCAGGGACCGCTCCATACTGCCCGCACCTTGGCTAGACGCTCTCGCTGGCCGCCAACTGCTGCACCATTAATCCGGACCCATCATGGTTCCCTGTGGGGTGAGAAGGGCCCCCACGAGATGGTGTGCTATCCTGTCAGACCGCTCCACCTGAAACGAACCAGGGCGATCTGCGGCCCACTTGTGACCTGTGAGGAAGAGTTCCGGTGGCTGGGCTCCCCAGGCCCACATGATCTGCCCCTGAGCACCTGGACTCCCAACAACGCTGCAATTAGGATTCAACCTTCTGCAGAGGGCATCGCCGACTGTCTCCCACTGTGCGGCTCCTCTGCCTGGCCGGGACGATCGGAGCCGGAGAGCTGCTGCGGACAGCGCCCCCCCCCCCAGAGCCCGAAGTAACATCTACACGAGTCCCCGGCTTTGAGCCTTCCGCCGGGGACCGCCCCACGCTGCCCACACTTTGGCCGGACGCTCTCGCTGGCCCTCCACTGCTGCCTTGGTAGTCCGGGCCCTTCATTACTCCTTGTGAGGTGAGAGGGGGCCCCCAAGAGACGACGTGCTACCCTGTCAGGCCGCTCCACCTGAAAAGAACCGGGGCGATCTGTGGCCTACCCGTGACCCTCCAGAAGGGGCTCCGGTGGCTAGGCTCCCCAGACCCACATGCTCTGCCCCTGAGCAGCTGGCCGCCCGACAACGCTGTGACTAGGCTTTGGCCCTCCGCGGGGGACACCGCCTCAACTGCCCTGAAGAGACCGACTACGGGAGACAGGATTGAAACGAACGGTCGTTGCCTCGCGCCGGGCCCTGTGTCGCGAGTGCGGACCACCCTCCCATTTCTTCTAAAGGCGCTCTCGTGACTGTGAACTTCCAACGAGATCTGGGATCTACTGCTGAATGAGCGACGCCTTTCTACTCCCCGACCTTCAGGTGATACCTTGCTCCTTCTCCCCTGTCCCCACCTGGGCCATCACTTCCTCAGTGCCCTTGGCCTGGCGGGGGGGTGTCGACCTACCTGGATCAGAGGGGGGGTCTGTTTCCGTTGACTACTCCTAGGCCTGCGGCACCGGACTGCGCTGGGTGTATCGACGCCCCAACATGGCCTCCAGTAAGGGCAACTGACCATCTAATCAGAGGCAAATCAACAAACTCTCGTGGGGTTATAAAGGGGAGTCCAAAGAGGTGAACCCTGAAAATGCACCCAATACTGCAACCCCCTCCCCGGCAACACATACCCCCACGATGGAAGACGTGATGGAAGCAATAGCCGGGGTTCGTTCGACACTAGAAACTCAAATAGACTCGGTTAACATAGAGGTTACCCTACTACGGGCGGACCTCTGTAAAATGGACTCCAAGGTGCGACACATAGAGGTCAAAACCACGGCGCTCATCGAGGACACCTCTACTCTCCAACAACAAGTGGCACAACTCCAAAAACAACAAGCGCAAATGGGGGAGCTCCTGGACGACTATGAAGGACGCGCTAGGCGCAACAACCTCCTTCTCCTAGGTGTCCCGGAACGAATGGAGGGGCCTGCCACTGACCTCTTTGTCAAAAACCTAAACCAAAACCACCTCCAGCCAAAAAAGCTCTCCAACTACTTCTCTATCGAACGAGCACATAGAGTCCCCGGGGGGAGGCCGAAGGTGGGCGCTCCCCCCGTCCAATCATTGACCGGGTGTTTAACTTCCGAGACCGGGATGTCATCCTTCAAACGGCGCGAGCAGGTCCACCCGTACGATTGGAGAACGCCCAGATAACTTTCTTTCCCGACTTCACGGTGAAGGTTCAGGCTCGTAGGCGTAGCTTCCTCGAAGTCAAAAAGGCACTCCACGCCAAAGACATTAAATACGCTGTGCCGTTTCCCGCTAAGCTACGAGTGGAGTCGAACCGGAAAACTTGGTTCTTTTTGTCACCTGAAGAAACATGGGACTGGCTCGAAGGGTGGCGTCAATCGGGGGCCACTCAGCGTCTTCGCCGCGGTTCGACCAACCATGCTGATCCTGGTACGCCCCTGGAAAGTCAAGATCTGTTCTCTGAGGGCATTCAAGAAGATGTGTGAACACACCAGCGACCTGCTCATTTCCGTCACCAATGGAACGCTGTCCTGAGACTGAAATTGTACGACTGGAGTCTTCTGACCCTGAGTGGCCGAGGACACTTTGACTTTGTCTTCACTCCAGCTGACTTGATTACTACTCTCTGCAGTCCAGACGCGAGGAGCGTCCAGGTTATGTCATTGCTTAATGTACTATGTGAAAATTATTGTTGATACATGTTTATGGATGCTGCACTAGGCTCAACTATTCGTCTCTCGTGGGCGAGGGCAACTATGGCTCTCCACACACCCCGTACATGTTTGGGAGGGTGACAGGCACTCTGCCTAGTTGGGGAGTGGACAGTTTCAAATCGGAGGGCAGGGGGGTTGGGTGGGGGGTTGGAATGGGAGGGAGGGGGGTTTTGAGCTGTTCTGTTTTGGATTTATTGGTTTCCTTTTGTGTTTTCAGCAAAGTCTTTCCTTCTCACACTTCACTGCTCCTTCAGAAACATCCCTCCTTGTTTGATATGACTCTAGTATTGTTTTTGTCTTTGGTTTTGTTTCCACACTGCAGAGTTTTTTTAGACATGGAGCTTGCTACACAGCGTTACGTGCCCTCGCAAGGCATTCCATACTCATCATTAGGATGTACCTGGTGTCCCCTAGACTCTGCCATCGACCAGTTCAGATCCGCTATCAGCTCTGAATACCACTCTGTAACTCAAGGGCCTATACTCCGTTAATATCGTCCATTCTTTATGCCACCATGACACCCTCCCTGCTTAAGTCTCTCTCCCTCATGACATGGAATGTCAATGGCCTGGGCAGTAGGATAAAGAGAGGGTTAGTCATGCAATCTCTCAAACGTCACGCCCCGGATCTGGTTCTCCTCCAGGAAACGCACTTGATGGGTAACACATGTCAAGCACTGCACCGGGGGGTTACAAATTGCTCGTACACGCCGGATTTACCTCCGGCTCCAGAGGGACCGGTATCCTTGTTCGTAAAAATGTTGCACTGACATGTACGAAGACATGGGCTGACCCGCTTGGCCGCTTTGCTGCGATAGAGGCCATTTGGGAGGGAAAACCGTTAAATGTTATCTCGGTTTACATTCCCCCAACCTTAGGAACAGACACATTGCAGACCCTGCAGCAACTAATATTAGATCTCCCACACGGACCCCTGTTTATTGGGGGTAACTTTAATATGACAATGAAAGATGCCTTAGATCGACACCCCCAGCGTACGTCACACAGGCAGGGCTCTGATCTCCTAGATTTTACACAGGCGATGGGACTCGAAGATATATGGCGTTAGTTTCACCCGACTACTTCTTACTTCACACATTACTCTAATGCCCATAATAGTAGCTCTCGCATAGATTATTTTTTTTCCCCCACAACTGATATAGAGCTTTTCCGCCACCCTAAGGGACTCCCCAGAGGCATCTCGGACCGCTCCCCACTTCTTCTAGAATTTACGTACCATCCCCAGAGATCCCGTGGCCCCATATTCATAACCCCTTGGCTTCTAAAAATCCCCGACATAAAAGACTGCCTGCTAGAACACACGGAATATTACTTCACAGAAAATGTCAGATCCGTGAAGTCGGCTATAACCATATGGGAAGCCTATAAGGCTGTACTCAAAGGGAAGGCGTTAGCTCTTAAAACTGGCTATATAAGTAGTGAATAATCACAGGTCTTGAGACTTTTCTCTCTGGCGTGGCACTCGTCAGGGCTGCCCCCTCTCGCCTCTTTTGTGTGCCTTGGCCCTGGAGCCGTTGGTGGCTTGGGTGCGGTGGGATCGTTCGATCAAGGGGTTGCGTTGGACCCCGGAGTGGGAAGACAAGATTCCGCTTTACGCCGATGATATCCTGCTGTAGCTGACCTCCCCAGGGCCTCATTGATTGTCTTTATGGATGTCCTCACCATCTTTGGGAGGTACTCCGGTTTTTCGATCAACTGTGCGAAGTCGGTCTTGTTTGTTCTGAGTGGAGATCCCCCTAGGGTGCCGGGGAACTGCCCCGTGAAACTGGAGTCGGTTAGTTTTCGCTACCTTGGGATCCAGATTTCCAAGGACCCCAGAGTGCGTTTTCGATTGAATTTGTTGCCTCCTCTGGCCAGACTCCGTGCGGATGTTGCGAGGTGGAAAACGTTGGTGCTTTCCATGCTGGGCCGTGCTGTTCTCTTTAAGATGATGGCTCTCCCGCAATTCCTGTACGCTCTACAGAACTTCTTTGACCCTGTGCCCCTGTCGTACTTCCGTGAGATTGAGTCTTTGCAGTGTGGCCTTCTGTGGGAGGGGAGGCCACGCATTGTGCTCTCGAAACTGATGCTGCCGTGGTACGATGGTGGCATCGGTTTGCCAAATATCCGGAAGTACTACTGGGTGTCTCAGTTGGCTCCAATTAGTCATGCCATTTATGGCTACCCGGTTGACCCGGGCTATGCGATGGACCGTGGTCAAGTGCCAGGGGGAGAGTACACCCGTGTCTTGTACGCGAAGCGTGGCCGTTTTTCTTTGAAGGGGCCCACTTTGTGCTCCACGAGAGTGTGGCATGAGGCCAAGGGGAATCTCAAATGGGCTGGGCGCTTGACACCAGCTACGCCTTTGTGGAGCTCTGAGAGGTTGGGAATGCTCTGGAAATGAAAGGGGTTTGATCGCTGGGACTTGATCGGAATATCGCAGATTCGTGACATATGGGGTAAGGATAGGGTGCTGGCGTTTGAGGAGTTGCAGGCCAAGTACCGATTGAATGATGCCGAGCGGTTCCGTTACCTCCAGATCCGCCATGCCTTGAACGCAGCTATTTCCAGCGACGAGGTGCTGCCTGTGGCTTCCCCGCTGGAAGATCGCCTACTTGATGGCCTCCTGCCCGCCAAGGCGATCTCTCTAACGTACAGCAAATTGATTAATCACTCCGAGGACCCCTTGGTGTGGCCTTGTTCTGCATGATGAGGATTGGAGGGAGGCGGTGGCATCCCCTAAGGAAGTGGTAGTCCCTATGAGGCTCCGTTTGGTTCAACTTAGGATTTTGCATCGCTCTTATATCACGGGCCTGGGACTGCAGAGGATGGGACTGGCTGGGTCTGCTAACTGTCGACGGGGGTGTGGGATGCCGGGGTCGTTCATGCATATTCTGTGGGAGTGCGAGAGGGTCCGTGATTTCGGGACGCGGATGCATTCTAAAATGAGTGAAGTGTGGGGCGTGAGGGTTGATTTGGAGGCAAGGAGATGTCTGTTGAATGTGTGGGAGCCCATGGACCTGCCAAGCCATGGCAAGGTTTGGGTGGCTCTCGCTTGTGCAGTCGCCAAACGTAATATAGCACAGCTCTGGGGTGCTGAACGGGCACCCAGGGTCGGAAAATGGATGGAAGATCTCGATTGGTGTATGTTTTGTGAGAAGTCAGTGTATGTCTCCAGGGGGTGACCCCATAAATGGGTCAGGATTTGGGGACCCTGGAATGCTTATCGAGGCAGCATCTGTGAACCACCGGAACTGGATCCTGCCAGTGTGGATTCGGAGGACTCTTAGGCCCGTATATTCTCCCTTAATTTTATACTGTAATGAATGGAAGTCTGTATCTATTTATTGCAACTGTGGCAACCCTATGCATTCCGGTCGTTGTTTATGTATGTATTTGTTTCTTTATTTAAAAAAAAAAAGATAAAAAAAAAAAAAAACTGGCTATATACACAAACAAAGTGCACACCTAATCCAGGCTGAGGTGGACCTAGTCCACCTAGAGTCGACCCACAACGCGAACCCCTCGGAAGAGACAGCAACTCGTCTCCCAACCAAACAACTAGAATATAAAGCACTAGCCTTGGAGAAAGCACAGGCCAAACTTTTAAAGACTCGCCACCGAGTGTATGAACTAGGGGACAGAGCAGGTAAAATGCTGGCATGGCTCAAAAAACGCAAGCAAGGCTCCAGATGGATTCCAGAATTGACTGGACCAGGCAACTCTTCTATCACAGACCCCGGGGAAATAGCAGAGGTCTTTGCTGCCTATCTGGAGGGAGCTTATACAGCCAGGGCACACTATAGTGCCGAAGAGTCTAGACTACTCTTAAATGAAATGCGCTTACCCACCCTTTCTGAGACTGATGCGCAGGAGTTAGAGGCAGACCTCACCACAGAGGAGATTGGCAATGCACAGTTCGCCATACAATCAGGTAAAGCTATGGGCCCCAACGGTGTCTCTATTGAATTTTTGAAGAGCATGGCGGGTGACATTCTCCCACACCTGAGGGCGATGTTGGAGGAGAGCCGCGATGCCGGATGCCTGCCGCTAGACCAACGATTGGCATCAATACTTGTTATTCCCAAACCTAATAAACCAACTACTGATTGCGGTTCTTATAGGCCAATTTCCCTCATTAACTCAGAGGTGAAAATCCTGGCGAAACTCCTCGCCACCAGACTCATGACAGTCCTCCCCTCCTTAATCCACGAGGATCAGTCGGGATTCCTTCCAGGCCGTAACACGGTGCTCAATCTCCGTAGGGTCCATAACGTTATGAGTAGAATACCATATCTCCAAGAAGACGCAGCTATCCTCTCCCTAGACGCTACACTCGCCTTCGACTCCATAGACTGCTCGTACCTCTTTGAAGTCCTACTCCGTTTCGGCTTCGGTCCCAAATGTATTCAATGGGTCCGATTGCTCTATACTGACCTCTGGGGTCAAGTTTATGTTAATGGTCACACATCCAGACGATTTCCTCTACACAGGGGAACTATGCAGGGTTGTCCTCTATGCCCATTATTATTCGCGCTCACCCTGGAGCCTTTGGCCCATTGGGTGAGAACGGATAACTCTATCCGAGACCTCCGGTGGAATGACGATACAGTTGACAAGATCTCACTGTACGCAGACGACATTCTCGTCTACATATCTTCCCCCAAATCTTCTATTAATAGTCTATTACATGTCATCACCAATTTTGGCAAATACTCGGGCTTTTCCATCAATTGGTCCAAGTCAGTGTTATACGGGCTACAAGGCCCACTCCCTCCTCCCCTGGAGGGGATATTCGATTGATGTGGCCCAGGATGGATTCAAATACCTCGGCATCTTTGTCACCCCAGACCCCAAAATCTTCTATGACCGTAACCTAAAAGGCCCGTTACAAAGACTCCATAACGACATATCACATTGGAGATCGCTGCCTCTGTCTCTCCCGGGCAGGGCAGCCCTTTTTAAAATGCTTGCACTCCCTCGCTTTTTGTATGCCTTACAGAATTGCCCATTTCCCATTGCCGACTCCTATTTTAATACATTGGAGGGAGACCTCCGCCTCCTCCTATGGGATGGCGGCTCTCCCCGCATTGCTCTTCTCTCGCTTACACAGAGGTGGTACGATGGTGGTATTGCCTTGCCAAATATTCAACTTTATTATTGGGCATCTCAATTGACTGTCACCAAATTTTGGTTATATGGTCCACCAACAAACCCTGCTTTCCACCTAGAAAGATATCAGACGGGCCATGAGGGCTACCTTGGGGCCTTATATGGTAAGCCTTCCCGCACTCGCTATATAGGCCCGATGTCCCAAACGCTAGCAATCTGGCCCCGAGTGAATAAGCGCCTCGGCTGGTCTGACACTCTCATGTTATCCGCTCCTCTCTGGGCCTCATGTATGCTAGGCTCCCTCTGCCATTATCAGGGCTTTGACAAATGGGACATGATCGGCATATCTACCCTGGGAGATATGATTCAGAGGGCAAACTGCTGACATTCGTAGAGCTCCAGAAGAAATATAATTTAGCCCAATCTGAGGCCTTCCGCTACCTTCAAATCAAACATGCCATACTCACTAATGTCCCTGATCTCTCATCTCTTCCACAATCCTCGCCTCTTGAGGATAGACTATTATCAGAACCCCTTCAGGCCAAGGCGATATCCGTTATCTACCGCAAGCTATGCAATAACATGCCTAACGTCTTCCAACTCCTGAGAGCAAATGGCAGGGCGACATTGGGGCCATGGAAGATGCCTAATGGCAGGCGGCACTGATGTCCCCGCGCGAATCGGCTATCAGTCACAGATTCAGGCTTATACAAATAAAGATACTACACAGAACATATATATCTGCTCCCTTCCTAGCCAAAATTGGTAGTCGCGCAACCGATCTCTGTCTCCGTAACTGTGGGCGGGTTGGCACTTTCTACCACACTATCTGGGACTGCCCGATGATTCAAGACCTGTGGGAGCGAGCGACCCGGAAGATGTCTGATGCACTAGGAAAACATGTCCCTCTGTCCCCCAAAGGCGGACTCCTTAATGTGTGGGACCCCACAGATCTCACTGCGCTGGAGGTGCACAGACATAATATCGACTCCAAAATATCGTTTGGACAGAATATCGAGTTTGAAATATCGTTTGGACAAAATATCGACAGGACAGAATATAGACAGCCAAAATATCGTTTTTAAGGTAAGTGAAGTAATATCGACTGTAAATAATATAGAAAGTGAAAATATCCAAGTATATAATCTAGATAGTAAAAAATATCGTTTTTTTAAATAATATTTAAATATTTATAGTGTTTTTTCATGTTATAATATGTGTGAAAAGTGTCATTTTATGTTATAATTATTTTTAATTAATGTTTTTTTTTAATTATTGTGTAATTTTATTCTGTAGCGGGTTGTGGGTTTATAGGGGAATAGGGTGGGAAGTAATTTAATTATAATTAATTAAATATGTACATTTATTAATTGGTAGTAATATTTAATTAATTGGTAATTAAATAATATTTGTTAATTATTTAAAATGTAATTGGTAATTAATTTAATTTAGTTGATTAATTGCTAATTATGTAAATTTAAATAATTTATTTCCTGTAGCGGGTTGTGGGTTTATAGGGGAATAGGGTGGGAAGTAATTTAATTATAATTAATTAAATATGTAAATTTAATAATTGGTAGTAATATTTAATTAATTGTTAATTAAAAAATATTTGTTAATTAATTACAATTTAATTGGTAATTAATTTAATTTAATTGATTAATTGCTAATTATGTTAAATTAAATTATTTATTTCCTGTAGCGGGTTGTGGGTTTATAGGGGAATAGAGTGGGAAGTAATTTAATAATAATTAATGAAAAATGTTGTAATTTTTGGGTAAAGGGGTATTTTTAGGGTTCAGGGTCAGTTTTTAGTTTTTGGGTAAAGGGGTATTTTTAGGGTTCAGGGTCAGTTTTTGTTTTTGGGTAAAGGGGTATTTTTAGGGTTCAGGGTCAGTTTTTAGTTTTTGGGTAAAGGGGTATTTTTAGGGTTCAGGGTCAGTTTTTAGTTTTTGGGTAAAGTGGTATTTTTAGTGTTCAGGGTCAGTTTTTAGTTTTTAGGTAAAGGGGTATTTTTAGGGTTCAGGGTCAGTTTTTGTTTTTTGGGTAAAGGGGTATTTTTAGGGTTCAGGGTCAGTTTTTAGTTTTTGGGTAAAGGGGTATTTTTAGGGTTCAGGATCAGTTTTGGGTTTTTGGGTAAAGGTTTTTTTTAGGGTTCAGGGTCAGTTTTGGGTTTTTGGGGTACGGGGGTACAGTGTAAAAATAAAGTAAAATTAAATTTACATTAAATTAATTTAATGAAATTAAATTAAATTAAATTATATTAAATACATTTTTACTCTTTTGTATTTGTACGTTAATATTATTGGCTATTATTTAATTAAATTTTGTTACTATATATATATATATGTTTTAAGAAATATGAATAAAGAAATATTTTTTTTTACTTTCATTAATTATTTAATTATTAAAAGTTATTTTAAGTATTGTAAAGTATATTTTATTAATACATTTTTTATATTAATGTAATTAAACATTGTTTTTATTAAAGTCAATATTTTTTACAACTATATTTTTGTAAACGATATTTAAAACTCGATATTTTTGTACTTACCTGTTTGTACATAGAAAGTCGATATTTTGACAGTCTATATTTTGTCAACGATATTTTTGAAGGTCGATATTTTGTCACTCGATATTATTTCAGTGATCCGCGCTGGAATGACAATGGGCGGCCCTGGGCTTTCTCTTATTAAAACGTGAAATAGCAATGCAATGGGGCTCGCCAAATAAACCGCTCTTGATCAGATGGGTCGGTGCAATGGATACATGTATGTTGTCTGAAAAAACTGTATACAAACTCAGGGGGTGCCTGGAACTTGGGATAGGAAGTGGGGTCATTGGAATGTATATCGGGGCGAACTTTGTACTTCCCCTACAACTGAAATGGCGATGGCCAGGATTGGTCCTCCCCGAACTCGCACTTGGGATGCACTGCTGTAATGTATGCTTTCTATGTCCATTTTTTTACTTCATGATTGCCAACTGATTACTTACTCTGCTTTGTTCAATAAAATATTTTAAACAAAAAAAAACTATCTGAGGGGCTTGTGGTCAGTCTGTACCCGGATGTGAGTTCCAAACAAGTAGGGCCTCTACTTATTGAGCGCCCGACCACAGCAAATACCTCATGCTCAATCGCACTCCACCTCTGTTCCTGTGGAAGTAACCTCCTAATAATGTAGGCTACAGGTTAGTCTAGGCCCTCCTCATATAACTGTGAAAGCACAGTCCCCACATCATGCTCTGAAGCATCTATCTGCACATCAAATTCCCTTGAGAAGTTGGGTGCCCGAAGCACATGGCAGATTTCAGGGCATCAAAAGCCCACTGGAAGGCGTCAGTCCAATTCACCTTCCTGGGCTGCTTCCTGGAAGGAAGTCAGTTCTGTCAAGGGACAACAATGGTGCCATACCCCTTGACAAATCTCCTGTAATTCCCGGTGAGTCTTAAGACACCTCTCACCTCTGTCTGTGTCTTGGGTGTTCTGAGGACAGAATAGTATCAATCTTGGGCAGTAGGGGTGCCACCTGGCAGCTCCCCACCTGGTATACCAAGTACACTACAGAACCCTGCCCGATCTGGCACTTGCTTGCCTTGATCATGAGGCCTGCTCTGTGCAAAGCCTTCAACAGTTTCAAGAGGTGGTGCAGATGTACCCTCCCAAGTGGTACTGAACACTGTGATATCATCCAGGTAGGTGGCATTGAAATCATCCAGTCTAGCCAACACCTGGTTGACCAACCTCTGAAAGGTAGCAGGGGCATTCTTCCACCCAAGGGGCATAACCTGGAATTGGTAGTGCCCCTTTGGTGTTGAGAATGCTGACTTCTCCTTTGCCCCATCTGTTAAGGCAATCTGCCGGTACCCAGATGTTAACTCAAATGTACTGAGGTAGCAGGCAGCTCCAAACCAATCTATGAGCTCATCAGCTCTGGGGATGAGGTGCGCATCAGTCCTGGTGACCGAATTGAGCCCTTGGTAGTCCACACAGAACTGGAGTTCTGGTGTGGCACCAGGCGCTGCAGCCTTTGGGACCAAGACCACTGGGCTGGCCCAAGGACTGTTTGAGGGCTCAATCACCCCTAGCACTAACATCTTGGAGACCTCCTCTTTGATGCAAGACTTGAGCCGGTCAGTCATTCTGTAGATTTTATTCTTCACAGGAGACCTATCCCCAGTGTCCACATCATTGACACACCACTGAGTGACATCAGGGGTCAGGGAGAACAGAGCACCAAACTGCCCCAACAGTTGGCAGCAGTCCTTCTGCTGTTTAGGAGTCAGGGCGGGAGAGAGGGTTACACCGTCCACTGATTCATCGTGTTCCATCGCAAACAGGAGGACACGAAGAGTCTCCTCCTCCATTTTAGCATCTGATGGTAGGAGCATGCCCAATTCGGACTTTTCCAAGTGGGGCTTAAGGCGGTTCACATACAGGACCCGTAAAGGGTTCCTTGGAGATTACAAGCCCACCAAGTAGGTGACTTTACTCTTGTGTTCTACCACCTCAAATGGTCCGGTCCACTTATCCTGGAGCCCACAAGGCTCCATTGGGGCCATGACCCACACTTTCTGTCCAGGCTGAAACTCGATCAGAGTGGCATTTTGATCATACCAACATTTCATCGCCTCCTGGCTGGCTTCCAGTTTTGCTTGAGCGAGTTGTCTGAAGCGCTTAGTCTGGTTCCTGAAGGCCAACATGCAGCTATATACATCCTGGGGAGATTTACTAGGATCTTTCTCCCAGCCTTCTTTGACCAGACTTAGAGGTTCTCTCACAGGGCGCCTATACAAGAGTTCAAAGGGACTAAACCCTAATGACTTTTGCAGTACCTCCCTGTAAGCAAACAAAAGGCATGGTAAGAGGACATCTCACTTACATCTCATGGGTTTTCCAAAATTCATAATCATGCCCTCCATGGTCCGGTTGAATCTCTCAACCAGCCTATTACCTTGGGAGTGGTAAGGTATGGTAAACTTGTAGGTTTACACCATACTCCTGCTACAGGGACTTACTTCATATACTTAGATATGAAGTTGGTGTCACGGTCGGACACCACCTCTTTGGGGAACCCCACACGGGAGAAAATCCCCATCAAACCACGACCCACCAAGGGGGCTGTCACAGTCCTGAGAGGTATGACTTCTGGATGGCATGGTCCACCAAGACCAGGATAAACCTGTTGTCCATGGATGTCAATGTCAATACCCACCCTTTCAAAGGTGAATGCTGACCACAGGTAAAGGTTGGACAGGAGCCTTACACTTCATCTCACTCTTACCACTTGCCTGGCAAGTCTGGCAAGACCTACAATGAGTATCAGATCTCTTACACATTTGGGGCCAGTAAAAGTAATACACAAATAGTTCATCGACCTAAATGGTTTAAAGTGCTCTCTTACTGTATCCAACTCCGCAAAATCCCTTGACCTCATCCTGGACAACAACATGTCAATGAAAGAGCACATCAAGAATACAGCAAAAGTAGCACTGTACACACTCAAAAACCTCAAGAAACTTAAACCAATCATTCCTGCCGATGATTACAAGAATGTAGTCAATCTTTGGTCCTCTCTAAACTAGACTATGGTAATGCGACTCTCACTGGGACACCTAAAACTAACCTTGCCTCCCTGAGATCAGTGCTCAACATGGCAGCCCGGCTCATCTCAGATGTTAAATGGTTTGAACACATCACTCCTGCACGCGAGAGCCTCAACTGGATTTTTGGAGGAATATGTAACTACAAGACTACATGTATCATCCACAAAGCCCTTCACTCTCATGCACCCAACTACTTAGAAAACAAGCTGATGAAAGCAGGAACCACTAGATCATTGAGAAGCTCCAATGCGCTGCTGCTCCTACTTCCCATTCTAAAAAAGACAGCAATAAAGTTGCGCTCTTTTTCTAGAAATGCTCCAAGCATATGGAACTCCCTACCGTGTCACATTCAATGCAACCCTTCCTTCCCTTGCTTCCACTGAAATCTGAAACTCCTCCTCCTCAACATACTTTAACTTCTAGTTTATGGATCACAGTAAAGTATCGCTTGATCAGACCTAGACCCTCTGTCTGAAGCGGCAGTTCTCTTTTTTTTGCTTCTTTGTCTTTTAGATCCTTTCGAATTGTGTCTCTAGTGTTGGTCACTCTACTAGCACCCTCGATGGGTACCATTTGTCTATTGAACTCCTGCCTCATATTTTCATTGCATGACTGTGTTACTGTATTCTATCACAATCATGTAAAGCACTCTGAAATCTACTGGTCTAGCTAGCGCTATATAAAAGTTACATAAGGTGTGGGTGACAAGCCTTTCAAAGGACTTGTCTTGCCCCAAATATCCTGCCAAAGGCACACCATGAGCCAGACTCAGTAGGAAGTCTCTGAAGCACTGGGGTACCACCAGCACAAAGGCAGATCCAGGATTAGCAACCTTAGGATTGCAATACATTCTCCCAGTAAATCCAATGTGATCCAGACTGATCACATGCTGCCTGGTTTTCAGCCTGTTGCAGCAAATCAACAAGAAAAGGTCACTTCTGCTGCTCCTGGAATAGTTCCTCCCTGGTGGGACCCCCTTCCTGCTGCCAATGATTCACCTCAGGCAGCTCCCCAGTTCAGGCACTTGATTCCCTGTAGGCTCCAGGGCATCCCGCTCAAGGTTTGCCTCTTTCTGGACCATGGGAACTTTGGGGGCCAGTTTACTGCACCCCAGCCTCTTCTCTTTCTGGCAGGCACCTGGGCCACTCTTTCAGGCTCCAGGTCCTCTTGAATGCCCCTACCGGCTGCCGTAGACCAAGTGGCCACACACGCCCACCCAGGCAGACCCAACATCTCTAAATGGGACCTCCGCTCCACCTTTGCTCACGGGGAGCTCTCCAAATCAATGCCTAGCAGATAGTCAACAGGCATATCTGTCCTCACAGCTACTCTTAAGGTACCTGAGATACCCCACTCAAAGGGAACCTGTGCCACTTTGCAGAGGCCCTCTGAGTTGTTAGCAGCAACTACTGGGTAGAATGTGTGGGGACCACTTGCTCCTTAGACACCAGCCAATAACTGACAGCTGTCGCACTGGTTCTGGTGTCACTCAGAGCTGCCACATTATGGCCAATGTTGGTCACCCACTGTCTCTACTTCCTAGTGTAATCAGGCAGATGAGCTCTTGGGACCATCTCACTGACTGCTAAAGAGACCAGTGATATCTCTGCAGGACCCCACCCCTCTTAGGCACCCGACATCTCCCCCAGGGATAGACAAGCCCTTTCCCAGGGCGGTGCACGAGTGGGTGCGATGGTAACCTTCTTCTGACACCTAGGATCCCCTTGGAAGTGGCCCACCTGACCATAAGAAGCCTTGGGACCCATATGAACAGGCATACCTGTCAGGATCAATGTCTTCTTTTCAGTGGGTGGCTGGGAACCCTTACCTTGATTCCCTTGGGAATTACTTTGGGGCCCTTTTTGGAACTCCTTTTGTTTACCCTTGTCCCCCCCTACTCTTTTACTGGGGACCCTGCCCACCTTTGGCTGAGTCTCCCACATGACCTTTTTGGACCCTGGTACTGAGCCATCGGTCTGCCTCCTCAGCAAGCTTCCTGGGGTCAGTCAGCTTACTGTCAATCAAGTGCTGTCGTAGCTCTGGAAAACAATTATATGACTAGTGCTCCCGAGCAACCAACTCATAGAGTCCCTGCTAATCATTCACCTTGCTACCCTTTACCCAACTATCCTATGATCTGCAAAATTAGGACACATACTCCACCCTAATACTTGACTACAATTTCTTACAGTTTCTGAATTTCAGCCAGTACAGCTCAGGGGTCAACACATTCCTTGCTAATAAGGCTTCCTTCATGGGGGCATAGAACATATGATCCTCATTGGGAAATGCTACCAATGTCTTCCTTCCTTCACTGATAAAGCGGCCCCACAACCCCACTCCCCAATCGCTTTCAGGGATGCTGTGGGACATCATTTCTACCTCATAGGCCTTAAACCATTGACCAATGTCCTCATGCTTCATGAAAACCTTAATAGCCTCCTTGGCGATGTATACCTTCCCTTCTCCAGGTACTGATGATGCGCTGCCACCAATGGGATGGATCTCTAGACTTTTGGCTCTCTGATCCCACTCCCACAACCCTCTTTCAAGCTCTAAGAGCATCTTCTTCTCTTCTATGTCCAATTCGTTATTCTCCAACTCCAATTTCCTATTCTTCATGTCACACTCCTTCTCCAGCCTGAGCTTTGTAAGCTCCAACTCATGCACTCTACTTTCCTCCTTGTCCTCCAACTCCTCTGGAGACAGACCCTTTGAAGACACACTGCTGCCCCCCCTGGAAGACAATTTCTCTCCAGTCAGGCGCAATAGCCACTCCTGCTGACCATCTAAATTCTCTCCGTCCACCATAGGCTCCTCTGTATGCCCGCTGGCATTCCTTGATTCCAACCAGGCCCTCAGCGATTTTTGGTATTCCTCCTTTCTGGTGAGGCCTCTTACAGAGATTTAACATTTTCTGGCAACAGCTTTAAGTTGTGGCACTTTGTAGGTATCAACCCTCTCCTTTTCCAATTCAATACCCACAGATGGAAGCGATGCTAGTTTATTCATGGTGAATATTGGCCGTTCTTAAGTTGCAAAAAATTCCAAGGAAATAACTACCAAATGTATGTGGTCACGTAATGGTCTGCACTATTCTAGTAGTGTACACCAATCACTGTATGTAGGTCACAAAAGCAGGTCCAGATACTCACAGCTGGCAACCACATTTTAAAAATGGGGGTCTCTAGTTGGCAGAGGTAGGTACCTTTTTCCAAATAGGGACCCTTGCTTCTATTCATGGTAAGGGGGATACACTTCTAAAATAACCCCTGCTCACCCCCTTGGTAGCATGGCATGAGCAGACAGGCTTATCTCAGAGCCAGTATGTAAAGCATTTGTGAACACATACGGTAATACAGTGAAAAAACTACAAATGGACACGACCATAGCAGGTTAGAAAAATAAGTAATCTTTATCTAAACCAAAACAAGACCCAAAACAACAAAAATCCACCATACAGTAAAAATATATGACTTTCAAATGGTAGAAATAGTTGAGTTCAAAGCAACTTGCAGATGCAAAACTTTTCACACAAAGAACCTTGGATGCATCATGAAAACAAATAAAACGGGCTGCAGGGAAGGTGATGCATCGGTTCCTTACACTCAGGGCAAGTGATGCATTAGTTCCTTGCTCCGGGGGAAGGTGATGGGTCGGTTCCTTACTGCCGCGCAGGGGAGTTGATGGGTTGGTTCCTTACCAGAGAGGAGGTGATGTGTCGATTTCTTTCTGCATGGGGCGGTGATGGCTCGGTTTCTTACTGTGTCCCCCAATGATGCGACAGGCTTCACGCCTCAATGCGATGCGACGATCCAGTACGATGCATGAATTCTTGCAGCAGCACAGCAGGGCTTAGGTCAGAATCAGTGTGGTGATCTCAGACTTCGGAGATCGCTGCACTGGATGCAGAGTGTGGCGATTTCTCGAGCTGCGGCAGTCGCTGCAATGGTTTCTTCGGCAATGCATCGAAAACAGGTACAGACGCATCACACTTCTCAGTCTTGCGCTGATTTTCCAGCTCCCAGCAGAAAACTGTTTCTAGAGGTCCAAACCAACAGTAGGAACCTCTTTGCAGGGCAGAACTCTCATCAAGGAAGTGTAGGGGAGATGGTGGTGAAGTTGTTGTGTCCATGAGGCTTTAGAACAGAAGGCAAGCTAAGTTTCAAGCCCTTGGAGGTCTTCCTCAAGAAGGGGACACAGCAAACTGAAAAGTCTGTTTGCCTTTCCTTGGCAGCAAGTAGCCGCTGCAGGCCAACCACCGGACAGCAAACAGCACAGAGGCACCCAATATTTATACGACACAATCCTTTGTTCTCTGCTGTCAGAGAAGACCTGTGCTAGGTCAAAACCAGTTCTGTCCTCTCTGGTATAGCTTCCTGGCAGGAGGTGGAGACAGCATTGTGGAAGGCAGATCAGGTCCCTTCAGGTAAAAGGAAATCTCCTCCCCCTACTCTAAATACAGCCCAGGTCTATTCAGCCCAGCCCTGACTCATCAGACTCTCTAGAGCCACTGCTCCACCCCAGCCCCTGTCATCTAAAGCCATATATGCAATACACAAACCTAGCAAAGGCACCCTGGATGGCTAAGCAAGAAAATACCTACTTTCTAAAAGTGGTATTTTAAAACACAGATTGTAAAAATCACCCTCACTAAAAGATTCATTTTAACATTCTGAGTTCAGGCATACTAAACTTTATTTTCCTACTTTGTTCTCAGGGGTAGTTATGTTTATAAGATGTAATAAACAAACTCCCCATTCTATCCTAAAGGGGACAGGTAGCCTTCCAATAGTGAAAATGAAATTGGCAGTATTTCACTATCAAGACATACCCCACACACCAGGGCATGTCCTGCCTTTCACATATACTGCACCCTGCTCATAGGGGTACCAAGGGCATACCTTAGGGGTGACTAACATGTAAGAAAAGGGAAGGGTAGGTCCTAGCAAGTGGGTGCTCTTGCCAAGTCGACATGGCAGTACCAGACTGCACACAGGCTCTGCAATGGCAGGCCTGACTTACATTTACACGCCGCTTATGTGGGTGGCACAATCAGTGCTGCAGCCCACTAGCAGCATGTCACTTACAGGCCTGGGAACACACACACACACAGTGCACTGTACTAGGGTCTGATTAATAAATCAAATATGCCAATCATGGAATCACCAATCTATAACAATTATTTACAAAGGGAGCACTTGCACTTTGGCACTGATAAGCAGTGGCAAAGTGCCCAAACCATCTAGATCAACAAAATAGAGTCCAACATACAGCAAAAACGCAGCAGACAATGGCAATAAATGCAAGGGAGAGCCACACCAATGGTGCCAGGTATAACACGTGTCCCATTCAGCTGAAATTTGGGGAGAACTACCCATCCTCTTAGGAGTTCTCCGCACTAAGGCGGAAACATCTGGTCAGACCATCAGCATTGGCGGGTTCTGTACCAGGGTTTCTCACTTCTCATCTGCATCAACCATCCGAGGGGCCTGTGGTCAGTCTGAACCCAGAAGTGAGTTCCAAACAAGTAGGCCCTCTGCTTTTTGAGCGCTCAGACCACAGGAAATGCCTCATGCTCAATCGCACTCCACCTCTGTTCCCGTGAAAGCAAGCTCCTACTAATGAAGGCTACGGAACCCCACCGACACATCTCCGCCGCCCTCCATGCACTCAACCCCGGAAGACACAACAACTGCCACAGAGCAATACCGAACACCACCCAAGGACACTCTTGCAGGCACTGCCGACGATCCTTTACCATCGATCATGCCACAAAGACCACCAAAAAATAGTCAGACGCCCTCACCAGCGGAGCCCTGACATGCATCCTCCTCAATGTACGCTCCCTACACAGACACACCTTAGAGATCTGGGACATGCTCAATACCCTCTCTTCAGACGTCGCATTGCTCACTGAAACCTGGACAAATGCCACCTCCGGCCCGACATCTCCACCGCTATCCCTGATGGATACATGATCCAGAGAAGGGACCGCCCCCTCTGCCTTGGAGGAGGACTCGCCATCGCCCACAAATCCCCCGTTCGACTCTCCATCTCCAACATAAGCAACTCCCACTCCAACACAGAACACCTGCCCTTCCATATCCAGACCAACCCCAGGACCACGCTATGGGGCATCCTCGCCTACAGATCCCTGGACCGCGCACCCAGTCCGCAGCCACCATCACCAACCTCATTGCACCCCACACCATCACATCCAAGGACTACATTCTACTCGGAGATATCAATTTTCACCTCGACAACTGCAGCAACCACGACTCCATCATCCTCCTCGACAACCTCTCCAACCTTGGACTGAAGCAGCTCATCACCACCCCCACGCACAGAGCAGGACACACCCTTGACCTATCTTCACAGGAGGGATGAACATCCAGTTCAGCCTTACCTTGCGGCTCCTCTGGATGGACCACCACTGTGTACACTTCATTTTCAACACCTCCACCGGACACAACCCCCCCATGCCCATCTCGTAGTAATTGGAGCAGGGTCACCATGACCCACCAGCTTAACTCCATCACCTCCACCAGCTTCAACTGCCTTCGGATCTTCTGCATGACCTTCAAATCGATACCACCAGAATGCAGAAAAACCATCACCACGCTCTCATATCCAGCAGACTGGACTACGGCAAAACCCTCTACACCGGGATCAACAAAAGCCTTCTTCACAGGCTCCAAACCATCCATAACGCTGCAGCCAGACTCATCCTCGGAATCCCACGGCACAAACATATGACCCAACACCTACATGACCACCACTGGCTACCTGTCGAGAAGAGAGTTACCTTCAAACTACTCACCCACGCCTATAAATCACTCCACAACATCGGACCCAAATACCTCAATGAGAGAGTCTCCTTCCACGTACCCAAGAGGAACCTTCATTCCGCAGACCTCGCCCTCTTAGAAACCCCTCGCATCCACAGAGCCAGAGCAGGCGGAAGAGTTTTCTGCTACGTCAAAGCCAAAGTCTGGAACGAGCTCCCTGTCAACATCAGAGGCTGCCCCACCCTCCACACTTTCAGGAAGAACCTAATGACCTGGCTCTTCGACTGAACCACGGCTGAAACCCCCCCCAGTGCCTTGAGACCCTTATGGGTGAGTAGAGTGCTTTATAAATACCTGATTGATTGATTGTGGTTGGCCTGTGCCTTACCAACACACCCTCGAGACACCGCTATCCGCACACGGCGGTGGCGGCCCGGTGTTACTCTCCTCCCAGCACCTCAAGGATTTAGTCCAAGGCAGTTAGAGTATAACCAAGGTAAGCCGTGGCCGCCTCACATCAGCGGTTCCGGTGCCTCAGCCATCGCACACGGACATACCTTTAACCCCTTTCTACTCCCCTTTCATTAGGTCTCTTCTCACAACCCAGCCCATTGTGGATCAGTTTTCCTGCCGCACACTCTGAGTCTAGGTAAACCCGTAGACCCCTCGGAATCGACATACCCTTGCCTCCGCCACTGCGCGCGCACAGTTCCCTAACCCCTCTCATTCCTCCTCCTGCCAATCTACTTGATCCTCCTGCACCGGATCAGGACCCCGACCCTGCCTTCCCAAGTTTTGCCAGACGGTGAGTTCCCTGCATATAAGCTGTTCTCATCACCACGACGCTTCAACTGGCCCATGGTGTTACCAACCCCCACTGCCTCTCTCCCAAAGTTTAATTCCCACGGCACGCCATCATCTGCAGACGCCTCCTGACGCTGCTACCTCATCCCAAGTTCCACCCCTATCTCCTGGGGTGCATGAATCACCTGCTACTGGTAGGCCACTCATACTCCTACTCCTCCTCTCCCCCTGTCACCCGCCCTTAGCGGCTCAGATACCTACCCTTTATCCTCACAGCACCTACCTACTTGACAACCCGGTCCTGATGATGATTCTAATCTGAAAGGATCGAAACGCCGTCGACCCACCAGTACAACCGTGGCACACATCTCCTTTTGGTTCATGAAACTGCTACTGAATTATGGCTAATCCCTCCAAAGAAATCACTGTATTGAACCAACCATTTTGTATATAGTGTATATTACGTTTCACCTTGTGTCTATCGCTGTTTTTTTTCACTGTGTCACTGGCACCGTCACATCCTGTCACGAGCACAATGTGCTCTCATTCCTCTAGGGTTGCCTACGCATTTTTGCTTAACAGTGCTGTTAAAACTGTAGGGTATAACCCAGTCTTCTAAATATATGAAATGAATGAATGATTTGTAGTCTCTGTTCTTTTGTTCCCTTCCTGTAATGTCTTGTACATACAAGTATATTTATTTATAATTGAATCCGGTTGAGATATTGTTGAATATTTTTGCTATAACTACCCTTTATCCTCACAGCACCTACCTACTTGACAACCCGGTCCTGATGATGATTCTAATCTGAAAGGATCGAAACGCCGTCGACCCACCAGTACAACCGTGGCACACATCTCCTTTTGGTTCATGAAACTGCTACTGAATTATGGCTAATCCCTCCAAAGAAATCACTGTATTGAACCAACCATTTTGTATATAGTGTATATTACGTTTCACCTTGTGTCTATCGCTGTTTTTTTTCACTGTGTCACTGGCACCGTCACATCCTGTCACGAGCACAATGTGCTCTCATTCCTCTAGGGTTGCCTACGCATTTTTGCTTAACAGTGCTGTTAAAACTGTAGGGTATAACCCAGTCTTCTAAATATATGAAATGAATGAATGATTTGTAGTCTCTGTTCTTTTGTTCCCTTCCTGTAATGTCTTGTACATACAAGTATATTTATTTATAATTGAATCCGGTTGAGATATTGTTGAATATTTTTGCTATAACTACCCTGATCTCAACTAGGTTTATGGGTCATACTCCTGTGGCTTTTTTCCCATCCAGGTAGGTGGCACTTACATCCTCCAGTCCAGCCAACACCTGGTTGACCAACCTCTGAAAGGTAGCAGGGGCATTCTTTTACCCGAGGGGTATCACCCAGAATTGGTAGTGCCCCTCTGTGTTGAGAATGCTGACTTCTCCTTTGCCCTATCTGTTAAGGCAATCTGCCAGTACACAAACGTTAAGTCAAAGGAACTGAGGTGGTGGGCAGCTCCCAAACAATCAATGAGCTCAACAGCTCTGGGTATGGGGTGTGCATCAGTCCTGGTTACCGAATTGAGCTCTCAGTAGTCCACACAGAATCAGAGATCTGGCGTGGCACCGGGTGCGGCAGCTTTTGGGACCAAGACCACTGGGCTGGCCCAAGGACTGTTTGAAGACCCAATCACCCCTAACAGTAACATCTTCCAGTCCTCCTCCTTGATGCAAGCCTTGACCCGGTCAGTCACTCTGTAATTGTATTCTTCTGAGGCAGGGCCGGACAGGCCGTAACGGGCACCTGGCAATCCCCCAGTGCGCCGCGCGAGTAGGGCCGGTTTTGGGCCCCTGGGGGCCATTTTTGTAACAGAGCTGTTTTTAGAGCTTAGCTGCAAAATCGTCGATGTAACAAATTGGCAGAAAACCGGACCTGGCAAAGAGCTCGGTGGCACCCCCAACCTCCCGCAGGGGGGGCGGCCAAGCTCTTTTTCCAGGGCCAGTTTTGCTTCCCAGTCCAGCCCTGTTCACACGAGGACGTTGCCCAGTGTCCACATCATTGACACACCACTGAGTGACACCAGGAGTAAGGGAGAACAGAGCAGCAAACTGCCCCGACAGTTGGCGGCAGTCATTCTGCTGTTTAGGAGTCAGGGCGGGAGAGAGGGTTACACTGTCCACTGACCCATCGTGTTCCATCGCAAAGAGGAGGTCAGGAACAGGCCCAGTCTCCTCCTCCATTCCAGCAACTGATGCTAAGAGCATGCCCTCTTCGGACTTCTCCAAGTGGGGCTTAAGGCGGTTCACATGCAGGACCCACAAAGGGTTCCTTGTAGACTACAAGTCCACCAAGTAGGTGACTTTACTCTTGCACTCCACCACCTCAAATTGTCCAGTCCACTTATCCTGGAGCGCATAAGGCTCCATTGAAGCCATGAAGCACACTTTCTGTCCAAGCTGAAACTCGATCAGAGAGGCATTTTGATCATACCACGTTTCATCTCCTCCTGGTTGACTTCCAGATTTGCCTGAGCAAGTTGTCTGAAGCACTTACTCTATTTCCTGAAGGCCAGCATGCAGCTATATACATCCTGAGGAGGTTTACTAAGAGCTTTCTCTCAGCCTTCTTTGACCAGACTTAGAGGTCCTCTCACAGGGTACCCATACACGAGTTCAAAGGGACTAAACCCTAATGAATTTTGCGGTACCTCCCTGTAAGCAAACAAAAGGCATGGTAAGAAGACGTCCCACTTAAGACTCATGGATTTACCAAAACCCAAACTCATGCCCTTCAGGGTCTGGTTGAATCTCTCAACCAGCTCATCCGGCACTCCTCCTTCTCCTGGCATAGATCCTCCCTGGCAGGACCCCCTTCCTGCTGCCAATGGTTCACCTCAGGCTAGTACCCCAGTTCAGCCACTTATTCCACTTGAGGCTACGAGGGATCACGCTCAAAGTTTGCCTCCTCCTGGACAGTGGGAGCGTGGGGGCCGGTTTCCCGCACCCCCTGCCTCTTCTATTTATGGCAGACACCTGGGCCACTCTTTCAGGCTCCAGGTCCTCTTGAATGCCCTTATGCGCTGCCATAGCCTCTTTGACGCCGTGCAAATTCCACAGCGGTGCAGCGGAATTTGACGTGTGCAGTTTGGATGGCCCCTGGCCGTCCGACGCACAGGAGCACCGTCCGATACATCAAAGAGGATAGACCGAGTGGCCACACGCACCCACTCATGCAGACCCAATATCTCTAAATGAGAACTCTGCTCCACCTTTGCTCATTGGAGAGTTCTCTAAATCAATGTCTAGCAGACAGTCAATAGGCATATCTAGCCTCACAGCTACCCTCATGGTACCTGAGACCCCCCCCACTCAAAGGGAAACCTGTGCCACTTTGCAGAGGCCCTCAGAGTTGTTAGCAGCTACTACTGGGTTGAATGTGTGGGGACCACCTGCTCCTCAGACACCTGCCAATAATTTTCAGCCGTCACACTGGCTCCGGTGTCTCTCAGAGCCTCCACACTATGGCCATTGAGGGTCACCCACTGCCTGTACTTCTTAGTGTTATCAGGCAGATGAGCTCTTGGGGCCATCTCACTTTCTCCTAAAGAGACCAAGGACATTTCTGCAGGACCACACCCTCCTCCCCCAAGGCTAAACTAGCCATTTCCCAGGGCGGTGCACCAGTGGGTTTGATGGTAACCTGCTTGGGACACCTAGGATCCCCTGACCCACCTGACCACAACCATAACATGCCTTGGGACCCCTATAAACAGGTTTATCTGTAGGGACCAATATGTTCTTTCAGTGGGACGCTGGGAACCCTTACCTTGGTTCCCTTAGGAATTACTTTGGGGCCTTTTTTGGAACTCCTTCTGTTTTCCCTTGTCCCCCCACTCTTTTACTGGGGTCCCTGTCCATCTTTGGCGAAATCTCCCATATGACCTTTTTGGACCCTGGTACTGAACAATCGACTTCCTGGGGTCCGTTAGCTTACTGTCAATCAAGCGTTGTTGTAGCTCTGGAAAACAATTATATGACAAGTGCTCTCATGAAACCAACTCATTGAGCCCCTGCAAATCATTCACCTTGCTACCCGTCACCCAACCATCCAATGCTCTGCAAAGGTAAGACACATACTCCACCAGAGTACTTTACTACAGTTTCTTACAGTTTCTGAATTTCTGCCTGTACAGCTCTGGGGTCAACACATACCTTGCTACTAAGGCTTCCTTCATGATGTCATAGGATATCTGATCCTTAGTGGGCAATGATAGAAATGTCTCCCTTCCGTCACTGCTAGAGCAGCCCCACAACCCCGCTACCCAATTGCTTTCAGGGATGCTGTGGGGCGTCATTGCTACCTCATAGGCCTTGAACCATTGACCAATGTCCTCATGCTTCATGAAAACCTTAATAGCCTCCCTGGGGATGTATACATTCCCTTCTCCAGGCACTGATGGTGCGCTGGCACCATTCGGATTGATCTCTAGACTTAGGGTTTTCAAATCCCACTCCCTCAACACTCTTTCATGCTCTAAGAGCATCTTCTTCTCTTCCATGTCCAGATTCCTATTCTCTAACTCCAATTTCCTATTCTCCATCTCACACTCTTTTCCCAGCCTGAGCTTTGTAAGCTCCATTTCATGCACTCCGCTTCTCTCCATGTCCTCTAACTCCTCTGGAGACAGACCCTTTGAAGACACACTGCTGCCCCCCTCCCCCCCCACGGAAGGCAACTTTCCTACAGTCAGGCCCAATAGCCTCTCCTGATGCCCATCTAAATTATCTCCCTCCATGGCACAGTGCAGGTATCAACCCTCTCCTCTTCAAATTCAATATCCACTGATGCAAGTGATGCTGGTTTACTCATGAGGAAAATTTGCAGTTCTTACGTTGCTAAAAACTCCAAAGAAAAAAGTTCTGCCAAATGTATATGGTTGCATAATGGTCTGCACTATACTAGTAGTGTACACAAATCACTCTATGTAGGTCACAAATGCAGGTCCCAGATCCTCACAGCTGACTACCAATGTTAGAAATTAGGTTCTCTAGTTGTCTCTAGTTGGCAGAGGTAGTTGCCTTTGTCCAAATAGGGAGCCTTGCTTCTAGTCATGGTAAGGGGTATACTCTTCTAAAATAATCCCTGCTCACCCTCTTGGCATGAGCAGACAGGCTTATCTCAGAGCCAGTGTGTAAAGCATTTGTGAACACATACGGTAATACAGAATAAACACTACAAATGCGCACCTCACCAGTTTAGAAAGATAAGTAATTTTTATCTAAACCAAAACAAGACCCAAAACGACAAAAATCCACAATTCAGTAAAAAGATATGACTTTCAAAGGGTAGAAACAGTTCAGTTCAAAGCAAATTGCAGCTGTGACACTTTTCACACAAAGTACCTTGGCTGTGTCACACAAACAAACAAAATGGGCTGCATGCAAGGTGATGCTTTGGTTCCTTACACTCAGGGAAGGTGATGCATCGGTTCCTTTTCTCCCGAATGGTGACGCATCGGTTCCTTACTGCAGCGCAGGGGAGATTCCTTACCAGAGAGGAGGTGATGTGTCGATTTTTTCTGATTGGGCCATTTCTTTCTGCATCCCTCAATAATGCAACAGGCTTGGCGCCTCGATGCGATGCAGCAATCTGGTACGATGCATGAATTATTGCAGCCGCACAGCAGGGCTTACATCAGAATCAGTACGGTGATCTCAGACTTCGGAAATCGCTGCAGTCGATGCAGCGTGCTGCAATTTTTCGAGCCGCGACAGTCGCTGCGATGGTTTCTTCGGCGATGCGTCGGAAACAGGAACGGATGCATCACACTTTTTTTTGTAGAATTGTTTTCAAATTGAATGAACAAAATAAAGAAAACATAATGTCCATAGCATTACAGTGTAGCAATACAGTAAGAAGCATGTGACAACATTCTACACAGCAGTGTAACGTATACAGACATGGCAAAAAGACCTGTACAGTACCAGATATTAATTCACACGTAAATCGTCAGAAGGACCAGTTGTTTAATGCATTAGTCATGGGACAAGCGGGCACACATAAAGCACTTATACCTTTACACATTTGCTGGCCCAGGCTTGGTAATCGGTTCCTGAGTGGGAGGGTCACTACTATCCTGCCCTGCCAAGAGATACGTTTAGAGCAGTTGCCAGATGTCCATGGGTCGAGAAGGCGGCGGCTGCAGCTGCGCATATTTGTCGCTGGTGGTGTTGCAAAATATCATGTTATGAAGCCATGCAGCTAGTGTAGGGGCACGTGACCAGGCCCACTTGATAGCTATTTTGCGCTTGGTGAGAAGAAGAGCTATGGTAACAAAGCTGCATTTGGATTTTGGGGAAATCCTGAACATATCCTAATAGTGCTAACCACATCAGTGGTGCCATCACAACCTCCACCATCTGGGACAGCTCCCTAAAAATCAACATCCAATAATCCTCAGGTCTAGGGCAGGTCCACATCACATGCACAAAGACGGCACCCGAAAAGCGACACCACCAACACGCATGCGGACGAGAGAGATCCATACGATGCACATTACTAGGGATCATGTAGGCCCTCCTTCGAAATTTGAGATGTAGCAGTTTATGCCTGGGGGTGGGAGACACCTGGCGTATTTGATTACAACACCGCCTCCACTACACATCCGTCAAGAGGTACCAAGATCAAGCTCCCACCCTGCCTGCACATTCGCATCATGGCATGGAAACAATGCTACCACCGACTTGTACATCTGGGCCACTAAGTGGCTCCCATCACCACCCTTAACACCTTGGCTGCTAGGAAGATTATCCTGCTGTGCTGCAGACCCTTGTTTCCCATTGTTCATGACGAGCTGAGCTCGTCATGAGCACACGAGCAGTGTACTGCATGACGAGCTGAGCTCGTCATGAGCATGGAAGGGGTTAATAACCTCAGTTAAAATAGTGAAGTGAGAGGGCTCCAAGGGATAACTATCCAAACACGTGCACAACGCCCTCTGCACTCTCATTAGCACAAAATGATTTGTCATGGAGGCTGAGCGGAGACGGTGGTCTTCAGTGCAGAAGAAAATGTGCCCTCCTGGAAACAGACCGCCAAATGTCGTCATCTGGAACTTGGCCATTGTACACTTGATCAGGGTCTCCTGTAGGATGGGAATCCAACTATTTCCTGACAGGGGTAGCACAGGGGAATATAATATACAAGCTCCAGTTACAGGTTGCAGCTTTTGTCAAGCCCAGCTGGTTGTGGACACCATCTGGATATCGTGCGGATCACTAGAGAACCCCCGCGGCGAAAGGGTGTTCAGCGTAGATGGAAGGACCAAATCAACGTGAGGTGAATAGTACGGAGTCCGGAGGTCCATATAATACCAGTGTCTTGCAAAACTCGCCTGCGCCACCAGGTAGTAAATCTGTAGGTTTGGCACGCCAAATCCACCTCTCTCGTAAGTGTCCCAGGTAATATGGGCCCGTTTACCACCCCTTACCAGTCGTATCAACAGCATGCGTAGGTTGGAGAAAAAGCTATTGTATAGCGGGATGGGGATGTTTAAAAAGAGATACAGAAATTGTGGCAATACCACCATCTTAATTATAACTATCCTACCAGCCATTGACAGGGGCAGTTGCAACCAACGTTCAATGTTGCTTTTCAGTTTCTCAACAGCTGGGCCATAATTTAGCTTCAGGATACCTTCCTTTTCCCTATGGATGTGAACTCCAAGGTATGTCACAGAGTCATCACACCTGGCCAGGGGGTATTCTACAATTCTGGTGCAGGGTGCCTCCGTCAATTGGAGCACCTCCGATTTTTCCCATTGGAGATGAAGGCCCGACTTGGTGCCATATCTCGTCACTTCTCGGAGTCACAGTGTTAGATTGGCATCTGGGTGCCATACATAGAGGATAATATCATCCACGTGGAGTGTAAGGAGAAAGGGCCCGGTGTTAAACTGCCATCCCATATGACTGTGCCTTTTCAACAACTGGCACACCAGTGGATCTAGCACTAGGACAAACAGAAGAGGGGGTAGGGGTCATCCCTGTCGCATTCCCCGTGTAAGTGGAAACACCTTGGTCAATGTACCATTCAATCGGATACGTGCCATAGGCAGTGTATACAATAGCCGAACTACCACCAAAACCACTCCAGCATCCCCAGCCTTTGCATGGTAGCAAACATAAAGGGCCACTCAAGTGATTTGAATGCCTTCTCAGCTTCTAGGAGGACAGTGGCAGCAGTAATCGACAGCAAAATCCTATTTAGCGTAGCAAACAGGGTACGAGTGTTAAGGGCAGTGGATTTCTGGGGAATAAATCCCGACTGCACTGGGGAAATCAATTTCTCTACAATCAAAGCAAGCCGTGTCGCCAACACTTTGGCCAAGATTGTATTATCAAAATTCAGGAGCGTGAGGGGCTGGTATGAGGTACATCGCAACACAGCCTTACCGGGATTAGGCAGCAGGATTATGACAGCTTCTCTCAAAGTGGGTAGAAGCACTCCAAGTTCAATGGCCTCCTGATACATATCAATAAGATAGGGCACAACCAGGCTCCTATATTTTTTGTAGCAACAACCCATAAAGCCATCTAGCCCTGGTGCTTTAGATCCATCCAACGCATAGATAGCGTCGGTGATCTCATCCTCTGAAAATGGTTCATGGTGGGCTTTATCCATCCAGAGAAGGGAAACCTCAACAAGATAGTCACTATAGGCTGAGGGGTGGTCAGTAGTTCCGGAGGTCTACATGGTAATGTAGTACCTAATCACCTCTCTCAGTACCCCTACATTGGCAGTGATCTGCTCGCCACCATCCCCGCGAAGTTGTGCTATGTAGATTGGCCTGCGGGTTTGTTGCATTATCTGGCCAGCATCCTTTCAGGCCTTTCACCCTCCCCATACCATGGAGCGACTGCATATTTACCAAAAAAATACGCCTCAAGTTCCGTGGCCTCCTGAAATTCTGCCAAGAGTGCCACATGTCTGTGCAGGTTGGGGGGATCTGCAGTAACTGCCCCACGATCTAGCTCCATGAGTGTGTCTCTATGTCCGCAAGTATGTGACGCAGAACCCTGAGAACCCCAGCATTCTAGGAAATGCACAACCCCTTGCATAGACCTTAAACGCCTCCCACAGGGTAGCCTTAGAGTCCACTGACCCAGCATTAATTTTTAAATATTCTACTATTGCTTTCCCAAGTTTGGTCGCAAAAACAGCATCCCTCAAGTCCATATCTGGGAATCTTGTATACAAGGTGTGAGAGGAGCACCTTCTCACTAGATGGAGCACAACTTTAGCAAAAAAAGTTGCTTTACTCCAATTGAAATCCAATGTTAAACACACACTGAATCCTGTTCAATAACGAGGAAACATAATTCTTTTCATGGATTATTAATTCTTGATATCCATTCTTTAGTCATAGCAGTAAATGATGCATCAATTCCAAATATATTCAATCATGTTGAATCCGCAACCCAATGCATTTTTGGTTGATGTCCCGACCCTTCATCAGGGGTCCTGATTCAAATTTTGTATCAGCAACGGTCGGGAGAAGAACCACTGCTGATACGAAATTTGTCCTCGATCCGGCAGCCGCTCCCTGCAGTCCTCGATTCCGAGCAATACAGGACAATCAGCGCCAATCTGCTCCATGAGCTGCAAACAGCCTGCTCCCCCACCATGCACCGAACTGATGCCTCTCACATCTCCCACGCCTCACACGGTGCCGGAGGGGTCACATATCACCATTATGCTGCCACGACAGAGCTGACAAGGGGAAACAGTGGTGGAGCTCCAAGCCTATGTGGCCAAAACTGTCACACCTCATGCATCACACTTCTCAGTGTTGCGTTAATTTTCCAGCTCCCAACAGAAAACAGTTTCTAGAGGTCCAAAACAACAGTAGGCACCTCTTTGAGGGTCAGAACTCCAAGCAAGGAAATTCAGGGGAGCTGGTGGTGAAGTTGTTGTGTTCCTGGGACTTCGGAACAGAAGGCAAGCTCAGTTTCAAGCCCTTGGAGTTCTTCCTCAAGCAGGGGACACAGCAAACAGCAAAGTCCCTTCACCTTTCCTTGGAAGCAAGTAGCCATTGCAGGTCAACCCCCGGCCAGCAAACAGCACAGGGGCAGGATTCTTCCTCAGCTTCTCCGGCTCTTCTCCTTGGCAAACGTTTCTCTTGATTTCCCAAAAGTGATCTAAAGTCCTGGGGTCTGGGCCCCAATATTTATACGACAAAAATCCTGTGTTCTCTGCTGGCAGAGAAGACCTGTGCTCAGTCAGAACCAGTTCTGTCTTCTCTGGTGCAGCTTCCTGGCAGGAGGTGGAGACAGCATTGTGGAAGGCAGATCAGGCATCTTCTGGTAAAAGGAAATCTCCTTCCCCTACTAAAGTGCAGCCCAGGTCGATTCAGCCCAGCCCTGACTTATCAGACTCTCTGGGGCCACTGCTCCACCCCAGCCCCTGTCATCCAAAGGAACACTGGATGGCTAAGCAAGATAATACCTACTTTCTAAAACTGGTGTTTTCAAACACAGAATGTAAAGATTGTGCTCATTAAAAGATGCATTTTTACATTCTGAGTTCAGGCATACAACACTTTATTTTACTACCTTGTTCCCAGGGGTAGTTTTGTTTATAAGGTGTAATAAGCAAACTTCCCATTCTATCCTACAGGAATAGGTGGCCTTGCAATAGTGAAAAACTAATTTGGCAGTATTTCACTATCAGGACATGCCACACACACCAGGGCATGTCCTACCTTTCGCATACACTGCACCATGCCCACAGGGGTACCTTGGGCCTACCTTACGAGTGACTAACATATATAAAAAAAGGAAGGGTAGGGCCTGGCAAGTGGGTGCATTTGCCATGTTGACATGGCTGTACCAGACTGCACACTGGCTCTGCAATGGCAGGCCTGAGTTACATTTACAGCCTGCTTACGTGGGTGGCTCAATCAGTGCTGCAGCCCACTAGCAGCATTTGAGTTACAGGCCCTGGGCACTATACTAGGGACTGCCTAGTAATTCAAATATGCCAATCATGGAATCACCAATCCATAAGAATAATTTTTAAGGCAGCACTTGCACTTTGGCACTGAACAGCAGTGGCAAAGTACCCAAAACATCCAGACCAGCAAAATGGAGTCCAACACACAGCAAATACACGGGAGGCAAAAACAAAAAATGCAGGGGAGACCTACGCCAATGGTGCTAGGTCTAACGCCCCCTCACTGGGAAAAAAATAATTATATGTTGAACATAACACTGGGCACTGACCTACCAGGGAGTATTTTACGAAACATGCAGTGGATCCCCACAATCTCGGTTTTCTCTGAATGTGTCAAAGGTAACAATCTATCCCAGTCTCGTTTAGATGATTTCAAAGGTCCTAGATTAATTTCCTCCTATTATTGAGCCCTATCCAACATGAGCATTTTCAACCGGCCTCCTGGCCTGAAAAGTGTTGCGCTCTTCATGTAGCTGGTTTCACTGACTCCCTGCATTGGACTTCTCTTCTACTGTGCCCTCCACAGACCCCATAGCCTTCTGGTTATCTTGCATGGTACCTGAAGGGCAGTGGAGTCCAAGTTTTCCCCCAACTGGTTCTCAGAGGGTGTAAAGGGACCAGCATCACTGCCCCTTGGAGAGACCCAATAATCCTGGTGTCAGCCGTAGGCAGAGTTCCTGGTCCATGAGGGCATCAAGGGCCTTGTCCTTTAAGCTGTCCATCGTGTTTCTGCTGTCGCAGTCCAGGTTCAGGGTTGCCACTTACTCTCCTTTAGGTTCAGGGCTGTCACTTTTATGCTCAGTCCAGTTTGTGGGTGAGGGATTCTTTCTTTGTCTAACCTTTCCCCCTTCCTGGGTTTGGCTCCGCTTAGTGAAACAAAAGGCTTAAGTCAGGTCTCTTTGTATGTGCTAGGGATAGCCCCTTTGGCATGTAATCAGGGTTAGGCACAACTCAGGGAGGCTCACTCCCTTCTACACCCAAGCCCTTTTATGAACTGTCACCAACACAGGCAGTTGTAAACTCCTGCATAATTCAGGCAGATAAATGCTAATTTCCTAAAAGTGACATTTCTAAAAAAGAAACGTATAATCTGGTCTCTCTGTTAAACAGGTCTTTAAATTGCAATTAATAAAGGTGTAAGAAGTAATCATCCAGCATTTAATAAATGTAACAATGGTATCTAATGATTCCCTCTGGAAACAGCCAGCCTTGCTACAGTGAAAGTCATGTTGGGGGGATAATTCACTGTTAGGACATGCTTAATACTAATTCCTACATGTCCTACTCTTAAATATCGGGACCCTTCCTTTCTGGGCAACAAGGCTAAGCATGGGTGACTTATTAATATTTCAAAGGAAGGTTTAGGACTTCACACCACTGTAGTATCCTTTGTGGGGCCTGCACTAAGGAACACACACATGTGCTGATGCGTAACAAGCTAAGTGCTCCGTACTCTAGCTTTGCCACAGTCGCCTTTTACTAAAAGGTGGACACTAGTGGTAAACACACACAGTCCAATTCACCATAAAGTTACTGTGAGTAAGACTCAGGTAGTTGGTCTCACCCACCACAGTGGTCCAAAACCAGGTGATGAAACAGCAATGAAATCTGCGTGTACTAAATGAGTGGAAGCCATTTGCAAGAAAGAGCGTAAAGGACAAGTAACTAAACAGACATGTAGGTCCTCAAACAGGGCAGGAAACAATGGGTACAATTGCATCAGCTTGCTCGCATCATATTTCTTATCTCAAAATATTAAAAGAGCAGTACTGAATTATTGCACAACATTTGTCTTCAACACCTCCCACGCCTTTGAATCTCTAATGTTTGGGAATAATCAATTGAAAAAAAGCTCCCTATCAAATTAGATGAGTTTAAATGGTCAAACAATATCTAATAGGGCCATTCTATTTTACGATTAGGAACAAGGGCCTCTCAGTAAATCACAACACTTTCGACAGTAATTTAATTTAAAAAGTTGTGTTGCTCTTAAAGCGGGGAACATACTGCTCTATTAGTGATGCCTTTGACCCAATGAGAACATAGGCAGTCATCCTTGGGGCAGTACACTATTAGGCACACAACGGTGGGGTGTGAGAGATGAAGAATTTGATTATGAAACTTGGGTAGGCGTGATGCTGACTACACAGAGCTCGTAGGCAACAGGTAAGAGTCGCAAGACCCTGAAAACACTGCTCTGATGCTGTTATGCACACACGCCCATAAGGGTGCTGTGGGAGGCTGCTGCAGAGGCCGCAGTGGAAACTGTATGGGAACACTAAAGCTACCGGAGGATTAACCTGTTACCCGGCTCACAAACGGCCACGGTGGACTGCAGCTGACTGTCCTTTGCCCCTAGCACCTTACCTTCATGCCTGGCAACATGCCCATATTTCTGCAGTGCATTCTTCCTACCCAACCAGCAACAAATTGAGACACCAGATCTTCGGAGGTCCCTGCGGTACCTCGCTGCTACAGAGAGGGTGGTTGCTCCACTCCGTTTGACCATCTTCTCGGGATATTATCCTGCGAACCTCTTCAGCACACTTAGGGATGATGAGGCAGGTAAAGATTGAGAGCTGTGAGTTTGCACCTGGAGGGCTGGGGCAGAGAACAAGGCAGAAGCTAGGAAAGATGAAGGAAAGACTAAAAACCTGTTAGTCTAAAGAGTACTCTGAGAGTACACAGCACACATGCTGCAAGAAGTCGTCTGTAATCAGGGATGGGCCCGGGCCAGGACTACGCCTAGGTAGGCAGCAAAACAAGCAGCAACAAAGCTCCTAGAGAGGTTTCCATTAGGGCCACTATGGCTAGAGGTGAGTAAGTGATGAGTGGCCAAAGCGGCCCCTCTAGGCTTTGGTGTGGCTTGCTGCCCTGCTTCTCCCTGTTAGTCGGTGTCTGCCATTGCCCGCCTCCCAAGAACCCCAGACTTCACAGTAAATTCCCAGAAGTCCTGAGTCCTGGAAGGAGCTGCTTCATCAGATGGACTGTACTAACTAGAGAGCTCTGAACCTAGAGTACCTAGAAAACATTACTATAACCATGCCTGGCAGTGGCAACACCCTTAAAATTTACAACTTTGTGCCTGTGCCTAGTTTTGTAGCGCCATGACCTTAGCAAACAGATGCACTAAACAGGAGGGTTGCTTAATAAGAGCCTACAACAACTTGCTTGCAATATACCCAAAAGGTAAGGATAGCATGCAGGAAGGGAACTTAAGCATACCTGAGCATGTGGCTGTAACCACACATGTAGAGCTCATCTGTGGAAAAGTAAATTTTGCCATGTTCTGTGTCCCTACGTGTCATCCATCATATGTTATGTGTGCATGATTAATATGCATATGTATTCCCTATGTTCGATTAGTGACGCAATTACAGTTGTGTCCACCTCTGGTATGCCAGTTTCCAGTCCTCGTGAATAATACGAGTATCAGGCCTATGTAAAGTTATGTTGCCACGTTTCTCAGTGTGCACGTTAATTCATTGAAAAGTCCCCGTTTCTAGGCCTCAAAAGGGCCCGGACATCAGATTCAGCTCCTGTCTCCTGAGCCCTCGCTGAGGAGCGATCCAGCCCCCACCTGTATCCTCGACCTTTCACTTACTTCCTGCCTCGCAGTGCCCGGTGCAGCCTGGCTCTGCCTCTGAGTCTGCCAAGACTATGTTATGAGTCCAGTTATCAGTTCAGTCCTCCTTCTCTGCATTCCTAAGCTACTGAACTGCATCAATAGTTTCCGTCATTGTCTAGCCTATGCGGCTCCATGTAAGAGAAATACTGTATTTAATGGTCATTTAATATTCTTCATCACGCACTACATGTAGAATAATGCATGCTTCAGTCTTAGAGTCCGTTAGCCTTTCCCCTCCTGACTTCTAGTTTATATCAACATGTTCCCTAAACATCAGATACTAGATACTGCTTGGGTACATGTCGCCCTGACTCTCCAGACTTTAGTCTCTGCTCCTAGCACAGAGTTCATAGCCCCCAGCTTCTCCTAGTAACACGTCATTGTCAGTTTGCGCGCACCACCAGGTTAGAGGTCCCGGCTCCTTAGGTAGCCCCCTCCAATGTTTCCGCCCATTCATGACATATTCTGTTACGTTTGCATCACATGTCTATGTGCACACCCAGTTACACCCACTTTCGCCCTTATCTTTCGCGACTGCTACGCGTCATGCCTATTGCTCCACCCACTGCTACGCCTACTGCAATGTAATGCTATGTGTTTGCGTTATGTATATATGCTCATGTATTGTTATTAAAAAGTAGCCCAGTCCTGATCCTGTTCGAGAGCTAGCCCTTCCAGATCCTGACCACGGCAGCGCTGCCAGGCTTGCCATCCTATTCCTGTGCAGGTTGTCCTGATCCTGTCCTTTATGCTGTAATAAACCTGCAAGACTCCTACTACCTCGAATTTTGACTCTTATTTATTGAGCTATCTGTTATTCATTTATACATGTAAAAAATAGGGTATTATTTATTTATTTACCACATAATGGCGCCCGAATAGGGACTTGCCCTTTCCCCACGCGTCGGTGAAGCCACGCCGACCCCCTGACCCTCTGCAGTCGTGACGGAACTCTTCTGCGCAGTGGCAGATATTTCTGCTCAAGTATCCCTCAGGCCCACGGAGGAGACGGAGGAGGCGGTCCAGCATCCAAACGAGACGGTGGAGGAACGCGGCGAGTCCCGACCAGAGCCCAAGCCGAGAGTCCAAGGTCCGAGGTATCCGGAGGTCCACCCGTAACTGAAGTCCGAAGTTCGTCGTCGTCGTCGAAGCAGTCCAGTCCAGTCCGAGGCCTTCCGTTCTTGCTGCCCGGTGAGTACCGTTACTGGGGTGGTATCTAGACAGGGTCAATTTAACTGACTCTGGTCTGTGGGTTGGTGGTACACAGTCCCACAAACGAAGTGTCCACTTCGGTGGATACGGGTCCTGACGTGTCTCTTTAAGAGACCGGTAAGTTCCGTACTGTTTCAGCAGTGCATCTAGTTTCTGTTTTAGTCAGTTCAGTTCTCGAGAAAAATTCATGCATTCTGTTCTTCCTGTAGTCAGTATTCCAGGTGGTATTCTGTTCGAACTGTTATTTATAAATGTTCTTCATGTATTTTGATGTTGTGGTATGAGTGCGACGTGATTTCGTGTTTTATTGTGTATTGTATTATTGTCCAGATTATAGTTCAGCCATGCCGCTCTTCTCAAAATTACGTCAGTTAAAAACTAGAAAAGGTCTGCTGGAAGCAGCAGTTCCTGTCCCGCCTAGGGACAGTCCAGGTCACTTTATGTATCAGAAACATGGCATAAGCGCCATATTATATTTAGATTTATGGGTAGAGTATACAAAGGAGCTAGAAGAACAGTATAGATGGCCCGTATCAGGTACGTGGGATGCCGAGTGCATCATGAGAGTAGAAGAGGCATTATGGAAAAAGAAAGCCAGACAATCACAGAAAGATGCCATCGAGCTATGGCGCAAAGAAGCTCATAAAAGAACCGAAAAAGAAATCAGAAAGTCAGAATTAAGTAGAGAATCCTCAGAACGAGCACAAGAAAAAGAATTAATCGAGATAGGTGAACGAGTTAGAACTGAACAATCAGACAGACAGAGGAATGCCCTCATTAAGGGTATGTATCCTCTTCTTGCCGAGGGCTTGCCAAAAGCGACCCCGGAGGCATCCAGTAATTTCCCGCCACCATTAGTTCCGACCAAGCTACGTCACAAACCGACGGCAGCTGATATTTTTATTTCGTCCTATCTGGACGACACAGTCCCTGAATATGCAAATCCTGTTCCTGCTCCGCCAGTCCCTGTAAATCAGGTCATTCCTGCTCCTCCAGACACCGGGGTACCCTTAGCAGCCCCCCCGGGTCAGCCTGCCACACAGGTCCAGCCCACGTTTCAATTTTCCACCCTGCCAGCACGAAGAATGTCAGTCGACGATTCTAGTTTAGGGGCCGCAGGAGGAGGTCTTCCTCAAACCCCGCCGCCACACAAGCGTTTATCAGCACTCGAATTACATGCTCAAGCATCACAGCGTACTCCCAAGAGTAATAAGTCTGTTGCAGAGATCAGGCAAACCCTTGACGAATGTGCCTATGACCCAGTTCCAGGCGAGTTTAATATGGTTTTATATTCAGTACGCGTAAGGAGGGTGACCGAGTATCTAGTCACCCTGCCGAATATGAAAGAAGATCTAGACAGGATATATCGTTTCATCCGTACAGGGGATGACCCAGAAAGTATTAGTGATGCCATGTCTCAAAGGAAAGCCGAGATCCAGCGCATGATATTAAAGTTTTTAATTAACTGTCTAATAAGAGAACAAGATCACCCGTCTAAAGACCCGGAAGAAATGAAAATTCTAACAAAGTGGAGTGATAATATAGCCGAGGGTAAGCACAATACCATCAATGCCATGGAAAGTATGTACAAGAAAATCCGTAGAGAGATAATAAAGATACACGAACAGCGTAAAGCAGCACAAGTAAGCGAGAAAGAAAGTAACTCTGATACTGAAGAGATAGATGACGAGAATTCCGCCAGAATAGCGTATGTAGGAAAACCTAGATTTCCAGATCGCCATTTACGCATAGAACACAAGTCAATTTCCCATCATTCAGCACCAGAACAAGGTTCTCTAGAACAAGTGTTCCAAGCTACCGATCACATTCTGAAATCACGAATCGGTTATAGCGAGTTAAGTACTATGCATGAACAAGAACTAGTCCGATCAGCAGTCCGATGGATTACTGATTCTACCACTTTTCCAGACGAAATAGTGGCACAAATGTTTCTGAAAATGCCCCCAGCCGAGCAACGACTGGTGGGTATGTACATGATTCAGCACCTCATTACTCTGTATGAGGGTCAACATTCTGATCCAGGTCCGTTACATGATATCCTGAACGAGTTACTCCAGTACAAATGGAGAGGTCTAGGTACCGATTTAATTAGTGTCATTCTAGAACAGCGTCACAAATATAGAACGTTCTTGAACCCGCATTTCGTTCATGTCTCACCCCCAGAAAGTAAACCATTTTACATAGACAGACAGAATCCGTTACGAGAAGTCCACCCAGTCAGAGGAACGGGTGGCGAAATGCAGCGAGTGTTTGTATACACTCCGATCACAAAGATGGAACTTCTAGAGATGAAGAAATTAATTCCCTGTCATGATAAAGATCCAGCGGGGTTCCATAGAGAATTAAAAGACATGCTCCGTATGGGAGAATACACATACCCGGATATAATTAAAATGTTAAAGGTTCTGTTGCCCGCAGGGGTGTATGAAAAGCTCAAAGAGAAAGAATGGGAGGTGGGAGAGAAAAAGATAGATTGGGCAGTTCTAGAAGCTGAAGATAAGATACGAGTACCAGGTACCGGTCTCGGAGATAAATGTAAAGAATTACCTGAATTATTGATTCAAGTTTTACCTAGATTATTAACAACGAAAAAGGAAGACTGGGATGCAATCTCAGCCTGTAAACAGAAACAAGAAGAAGACATTAGTGATTTTTATTCTAGATTCGAAAAGTGCTTTAGTATCAACAGTGGCCTCAAGACAAGTAGTGAGTCATACCCTCACCTTTTTGTTACTAAATTAGTCGAAAATTCAAGTCCACCAATTAAAAACCGAGTTCTGAAAGTCGAAAGTACCTGGCAAGCTAATACCCCGTCCCAGATGCTCCAGATGCTCCAGTATCACCAGAATAGAATCAGGGAAGAGCAAGAACACGAAAGAAAACGTATGAAAGACACGAAAATGAAAGTGCTAGTTGCACAATCCGTTCCTCAAGACAGTCAGAAGAGGGGTCCAAATCAAGCCAGTCATCCTGCAGCTCCCGTTAAAGGGAACTGCAATTATTGTAAACAGCCAGGTCATTTTATAAACGAGTGTGCAGTTCTGAAACACAACATAGCTACTGGTAAGACTAAAGAAAGACCACGTCCGCCTAGACAAGAACAAGTTTCACAGACTCCTCAGTCACAGAATGCACCACAGACAGTTACAGCACCGCAGCCTATTGCTGCAACACAGCATGTTACATCGCAGATGTACCAGTATGCACAGTCTGAGTATCCAGAGTACCAGCAGTATTCATGAAACAGCCTAGAGAGGGAGGTAGGCTTGCCTCTCATCGAGATTCCTGTAGATCAAGAAGGTCCCTATGTTCACAGTCAAGTATTAGGGAAAGACAGAAAGTTTTTGATTGATACAGGGGCAAGTAGGACCACAATTAGTCACGCCGAAGTTCCAGGGGCTCCGCTCTCAGGCTCAAGAAATGTTTCCCTTGGATTTTCAGGAAAGCCTATCGTAAATGAGATCTCAAAGCCAGTTACTCTAGAAGTAGGTCCATTGTCCCGCACTACTGATCTGTTACTTACTAAGTCATGTCCAGAAAATCTATTAGGCATTAAAACACTGAAAGAGTTAGGTGCAGTTATATGCTGTTCCCCAGAGGGAATACGATTGTTCCTACGTGACTTTAAGGGTCACTATGTATTACGAGATTTTGATCCAAGACTGTCTAATGTCCCGCAGCATCTATGGGCGCAAGGTCAAACTGATGTAGGTTACATGCAAATCACACCCCATCGTGTGACTCTCAAACCAGGTGTAGTGTTACCACGAATCAGACAGTATAGATTGCCACCTGAGGCTGTAGCAGCCTTATCCAAAATTATAGACGAGCTCATGGCTCAAGGAGTAGTTGTAGAAACTGACTCCAATGTATGTAACTCTCCGATCATTCCAGTCATGAAACGTACTGATCCAAATGCACCCCCAGTATATCGATTAGTGATTGACCTACGAGAACTTAACAAATGTATTATTCCTCAATACCCAGTTGTTCCAGATATCTCTTCCCTATTGACAGCCATTGATTCCGAAGCCATGTTCTTTACTGTAATCGACCTTAAGAATGCATTTTTTAGTGTTCCCATTCATCCAGACAGCCAGTTTCTTTTCGGATTCTGTTTAAATGGAAGGAGCTATATGTTTACACGAGCTCCTCAAGGTTTCACAGAAAGTCCTAGTATTTACAGTCAAGCACTTAAGAGACAACTAGACAACATTCACATGCCAACTGACACTGCCCTGCTCCAGTATGTCGATGATCTACTGATCACAGCCCGTTCTGAACGTGACTGCGAGCGAGCGTCACTGACGGTTCTGTATTTCCTAGCCGAGATGGGGCACCAGGTGTCCCCTTCGAAGCTTCAATTCTGTGTCCAGCAAGTGGTCTACTTAGGACACTTACTGTCCAAGAGGGGTAGGCAGTTGACACCAGACCGTATCCAGTTGATAGCGAGTCTTCCTCAGCCCAGGACCCAGAAGGAGGTACGTGCCTTTATTGGCCTTACTTCTTATTGTAGACAATGGATTCCTCAGTATGCATTTCTAGCCAAGCCACTGATACAGTTAACGACACAGGAGGCAGCCGCACCGACTGTCCTCCCTTGGACATCTGAACATACACTTAGCTTCAACGAGTTAAAGAAAGCCCTATGCCAAGCTCCAGTTCTAGCTACTCCGAACTACAGTAAGCCTTTTACACTTTTTGTTACAGAACGCGAAGGTACAGCATTATCTGTTCTTACACAAGCCTGTATACACGCCAAGAACCTGAAAGTTAATATTTACACAGATTCACGCTATGCATTTGGAGTCGTACACGACTTTGGAGTGCTCTGGCAGGAGAGAGGTTTCATGACTTCTCATGGAACCAAGATTCAGCATGGTCTCCTTATTCAAGCTCTGTTAGAGGCAATACATTTACCGACATCCATTGCCATCATGAAATGCAAAGCACATACGAAAGTTACTGACATTATTTCCCAAGGTAACGATCTAGCAGATCGCACAGCCAAGCTTACAGCACAGACTCCAGACATTCAAGTTAATCCTACACAGACACATACTCCAGGTCAGATTACATGTATGACAGTTAAGGACCCTACACAAGATGTCATAGACATACAGTTACATGCTACTCCCGAGGAAATCAAGTAATGGTCCGAACAAGGAGGGGTCCAGACAGATCAAGGATGGGTGACGAAGGGAAGAACCGCATGGTTTCTCCCCGACTCTATGGTTCAAGTCATTATTAATACCGCACATAGTCCAGCACATCTAGGAGAAAAAGCAATGTTAGACAGTATCCAGAACATTTGGTTCAACAAGCATTTACGAGCTGCAGCCAAGCAGAAAGTCCGTACCTGTATGATATGTTGTCAGTTTAATCCAGGTAAAAGTGTCCCGGTGGAACAAGGTGGATTCCAGCCCCCTGACCACCCTTTTGAGGTCCTCCAGATGGATTACATTCAGATGGAGCGATGTCGAGGTTTCAAGTATGTTCTTGTAGTTGTATGCGCTTTGTCCAGGTGGACAGAAGCATATCCAGTCCCAGATTACACAGCCGCGACCACTGCCAAGCAGTTGGTTCGTGAGTTTTTCCCTCGTTATGGACTCCCTAGAGTCGTATATTCTGATAACGGTCAGCCATTCTCATCTGAGTTGATGAAGCATGTTTCCCTGTTGTTAGGGTACCAATGGAAGTTTCATTGTGTACGCCATCCTGAAGCAGCCGGTCTCGTCGAGAGACATAATCAGACTCTGAAAATCCGCATCGCTAAAGTATGCAAAGAAAAAGGTGTGGACTGGCTAGTAGCTCTGCCAGTTGCTTTGTTTTATATGCGCATGGTCGCACATTCCAGATCAGGTCTGTCCCCGTACGAGGTCGTATTCGGCCGCCCCCCTAATATGTGGGGTACTCCTAGACCCCGAAGTATTACCGATGTTTCAAGTAATATGCTGACAGATTACCTAGCTTCCTTGATGTCTGCCCTCAACTCATGTCGTTCTCAGGTTGCCGCCGCATTTCCAGACAATACCGAGGTGGCACCGCATGAAATCGTTCCAGGATCCATGTTGATGGTCCGCAACTTTGACAGATCAAGTCCGCTGGAGTCTCGTTGGAAGGAGCCCCGTCAGGTCCTCCTCACCACCCGTACAGCCGTGAAGTTGGAGGGACGCAAAGGCTGGGTCCACCTTTCTCATATCAAACTTTTTAATGGACTGAAATCCGCCTTAAAGAACATTTCCCAGGATTTAAAGGACTGCCAAAACATTGTTCTCAAGGACTGTCCCGCAAAAGACATTGCTACAACCCCTCCCCTGTTAGAGAAAACTCCGCAGCAGGAGTATAAACAGAAGCTACGGTCTAGTAAAAGTCAGTCAGTTTGATTGTATAAGTCCTCCCCTAGGTGAAACGGTTAGACTGTTTCTGACATGTATAAAATAGACCCCCACAGTGAGAGAGTCAGTCAAAACTCAATCCGATGTATCGTTTTTCTAAGTTTCATATTATTTCTCAGCATTATGATTTCCTGTACCAGTTATGCGTTCTATCTGTATCTTCCTGTTCCTCATGTAAATAAGTCTTCTAATGTTACAGTAGAGCACACGTTTAGTGATCTGCCTCCTCATGAATATTCCTACCGCCTCGCTATGCGAAACAATACTTTTATCCGTATGTTACATTACTCACACCAGACCAGCAATGCCACTAATTGTTGGGTGTGTGGTCGACTCCCCCCTTTTCAGATACCGAAGGGAGTTCTGCCACTCTTTCCTTATCCTTTTTCACATAATGGTTCGTGTGGAGCATGGTCCACGTTGACGTCATCCTCAACAGATATGTCTTTTCTTAACAGTACATGTTTCCCAGACAAGCAAGGTCTCCCCCACAGAACAGGTTTAGATCTAGAAAATGAAGTGTACAATTTAGGTAACTATTCGTCGAATTTTATGGTCCTGAATGTTCAGTCTGATACTACTCCAGACTTACCTGCTATTTCAGTATTACCAGTCAAAGGTGAATTATGTGTCCGAAATTATGGTTCTGTACATGTAGGACATAGTGATTGTAATACTATTATCAAGTATAGTGACAGTGGGAAATCTATTTTCAAAGCTTCACGTCATTCTTATTTTGTTTGTGGTCAAACTGCATATGTTCGTCTGCCCCTCGATTGGGAGGGAACCTGTTACATTGCCTTCCTACTGCCACCAGTTTTTCTAGCCCCATCTGATTATCATAGAAACACACATCTAGTACACATTAGACATAGAAGGGAGATCGAGTCCCCGATTGTCGATTATACTGAAACTACTCTAGAACAGTATACAGATTTCAATAAAGGTTTCTTCTTCTTTATAGGCCCTGTCCAGAATAGTAAGTTAATCCGTAGATTAACCAGAACCCTTGAAGCTGTAGTAAATGAGACTGCCTCTGCTCTAGGTAACCTAACCGAAGAGCAATCTGCTATGAGATTTGTAGTTTTGCAAAATCGTCTCGTCCTTGACGTCATACTGGCCGATAGGGGCGGGGCCTGTAGAGTCATCGGATCCAGTTGCTGCATTTTCATTCCAAATAACGCACCGTCTGTCTATTCCGCTATAACCAGACTCCATAAAATTGCCCATCTGATCCACCAAAATCCAGGCACCTGGACATGGTCCGGTTGGCTCTGGGGTATACTTTCCGCCTGGGGATGGAAAGTCTTGTCCTTTCTAGGTATAGCAGTAGCGATCATATTCAGCTGCTGCCTCTGTATACAATGTGGCCCTGCGATTTGCGGCATGTGTGCTACCTCTTGTATCCCTAGTCCCAAGCCCCGTTCTAAATCCCGTTCCAAGAGAATTCGAGATGAGCAAATGATATTGTATGAAATGATAGACGGTATCATGAATATTGATGTTTCCTGATGGAAACGTAGTGACAAGGAGGGAATGTGGAAAAGTAAATTTTGCCATGTTCTGTGTCCCTACGTGTCATCCATCATATGTTATGTGTGCATGATTAATATGCATATGTATTCCCTATGTTCGATTAGTGACGCAATTACAGTTGTGTCCACCTCTGGTATGCCAGTTTCCAGTCCTCGTGAATAATACGAGTATCAGGCCTATGTAAAGTTATGTTGCCACGTTTCTCAGTGTGCACGTTAATTCATTGAAAAGTCCCCGTTTCTAGGCCTCAAAAGGGCCCGGACATCAGATTCAGCTCCTGTCTCCTGAGCCCTCGCTGAGGAGCGATCCAGCCCCCACCTGTATCCTCGACCTTTCACTTACTTCCTGCCTCGCAGTGCCCGGTGCAGCCTGGCTCTGCCTCTGAGTCTGCCAAGACTATGTTATGAGTCCAGTTATCAGTTCAGTCCTCCTTCTCTGCATTCCTAAGCTACTGAACTGCATCAATAGTTTCCGTCATTGTCTAGCCTATGCGGCTCCATGTAAGAGAAATACTGTATTTAATGGTCATTTAATATTCTTCATCACGCACTACATGTAGAATAATGCATGCTTCAGTCTTAGAGTCCGTTAGCCTTTCCCCTCCTGACTTCTAGTTTATATCAACATGTTCCCTAAACATCAGATACTAGATACTGCTTGGGTACATGTCGCCCTGACTCTCCAGACTTTAGTCTCTGCTCCTAGCACAGAGTTCATAGCCCCCAGCTTCTCCTAGTAACACGTCATTGTCAGTTTGCGCGCACCACCAGGTTAGAGGTCCCGGCTCCTTAGGTAGCCCCCTCCAATGTTTCCGCCCATTCATGACATATTCTGTTACGTTTGCATCACATGTCTATGTGCACACCCAGTTACACCCACTTTCGCCCTTATCTTTCGCGACTGCTACGCGTCATGCCTATTGCTCCACCCACTGCTACGCCTACTGCAATGTAATGCTATGTGTTTGCGTTATGTATATATGCTCATGTATTGTTATTAAAAAGTAGCCCAGTCCTGATCCTGTTCGAGAGCTAGCCCTTCCAGATCCTGACCACGGCAGCGCTGCCAGGCTTGCCATCCTATTCCTGTGCAGGTTGTCCTGATCCTGTCCTTTATGCTGTAATAAACCTGCAAGACTCCTACTACCTCGAATTTTGACTCTTATTTATTGAGCTATCTGTTATTCATTTATACATGTAAAAAATAGGGTATTATTTATTTATTTACCACACATCAAGGCACAATCTATCTCCTGTCTGAATGGTGATAATATGGGAATACCCACTTCAAGGCTGATAACAAGCTTTTATCAAAAGATCAATAAAGAACTCAAGCTTACGCCAGCCGTTAGGGCAGGGGAGAGCCTGAAGAGTGCAGAGAACAGCTGGAATGATACATCGATAGAATGAAGAAACATATTTCAAAGAAAACCTTAAAGGGGGTGCCCATGAGTTCAAATTTGAGGATCGGGGAGTTGATCTAAATTCCCAGACACAGGCACCAGAACAAATTCAACTCAAGTGGCATGTTACAATGGATGGTATGCAAAGCTTAGGTGTCCTGCCATAGAGGGAACACGATGTGTTGGAAGAGAAGCTCAGACTGCTTTAATAATGCCATCAAGAGCCAAAGGATGGAACCTATTTACACCCTTAATTTGGTAGACCGTGAGTCTGTGCCAAGAGGAACTGCAGTGGGAAGCTCTGGCCATGCAACGTGTATTCAAAGTTTGATTTAAGCCCCACTGCAAAATCGGCAAGCATCAGGAAAAAAGGTACATCCAAAAGAAAGAAAGGGACTGGCGTTACCAGCCCTGTATACTCAAAGAAGTGGCTTTTTTCCAACTCTAAGGGGTGCAATATAGACCCAGCCCCAAGCAAGAGCTCGGCAAGCACATGGCTAATGGAGAGAGCAATCACCCAAGAACTAACCTCTATCAGTACCATTGGAAGCGCAACTGATGCATGCGAATGTAAAGAACACTACTTGCCTGGAAAAAGAAATGCTTCTACAGAATGTCGGTGGCCAAGGATCTGCTGCGGTACCCTAACTGGGAAGGGTAAGAAACCATGGAATTTCGATGACCCCTGTGCAAAGCTTGGGTGCCGATCAGCCGCAGCGTCTGGGAGTTGGTCATACAGGGGATATCAGGCCAGCACACAGCCTTAACACCATGGCCTGAACATTTTAAGGCTAGGATGAAATGGGGGAGGACAAACTGGAGAAAAAATAATTCCCTGACAACAGGGCTATTAGAGCCAACTGGGAAACCAGTGAATGCTTCCTGGAATTTATTGACCTCTTCCCAGACATCAGCTCAACAACAGTTATAAATAGATCAAGATTGCTAGCCCTTTTTATGCTATTCCAAAACTAAGAGTGGTCTTGTCAAGTAGTACAGTGAAATTGAATAATCAGCAACCTGGGCCAGGCTTGAGAGGGAATAGTGTTTATTCATCCAAGGTTGAATTCACACTACCCAGTATTGCTAGACCGGTTCTGAGTCAGATAGATGATTTCCATATCATAGGGTTTGACATTTTGCTTTGCCCAAGCTTTGCCCGAGAAGGTACCATTTCATCAAGGCAACATTGATTACAGAAAAAACACACTGGGAGTAGAGGGTTCAAGGGATGTTTTAAAGACCAGCGAGGATAAATTCCCCAATAGTTATTGCACAACACAAATTATCCTCGGGTCTGACAAGTTCAAATGGCACTACAGAGAGACACAAGCAACATGACCCAATTACTACTAGAAGAGTCCTCTTAATTAGGACGAAATCCCATCACCTGCCGAGTTGGCATGCTTCGTCATCTGGGACTCTACTCTTGGTGGAAACACCAAGCGCCGCCAAGGGCTACAATCCCAACATTGATTACAAATAGCCCCCACCCCAGCACTGAGTGTCCTTCTTATTATAAATCAATTGCAGGGGTACTGAAGAGCGACCCATTAAACAGAAATAAAGTAGCCCCTGAGAACCTGTGCATCACTGCTTGAAAAACCTCCAGGACAATTAAGTTTCCAAATCCTGGGATCAAAGAATCCAAGGCTGACCACAAAGACTGGAAATGGATTGCAGCAGTGCTGGCAACTAAACCTGGTTTGAGTATGGAAGAGCTTGCCCTCTGAGTCTGCTGGCCCGATTCCAACTGGGTTATTCAGGGCCAGTATTGCGGACAAGTCTGGCAATTACTATTTGTATGTACTATAATGGAATATTGCAGGCTTCGGCAGTAAAACATGGGATGAGGACTGACTAAAATTTGTCATGCAATATAATATCCTGTTTCCAAGAAACATAGACCCTTGAGGGAATCAGCGTATGATATGATATGATAAAAATTTATAATGCGCATAAACAATAACCCGCAGGTATCAAGGCGCCTAACAATACAATCAAAATTGAAACAGACGTCCTTACATATAGGCTTGTCGAGCGTAATTGGGTTTATTGATAACAGCATCCAGGCTGCCTGCCTACAGTGGGGTCGGCCCCAGGACTGGCTTACTGTTTGGGTGTTGTGTAAGCTGAAATGCAAGATTGAGCAATTTGGGGTAGCTAAATTGTCCTCTAATGTATAGCATGTGAGAATCTATCTAGCTTACGGGCCCAGAAGATGGGGTGGTTGACATTGTGAAAATGTATATTCCAGCAGGGCGGTCTCCAAATGTTCGGTGTTTTGGGGAAATTGTCATTCCTATATCAATAGTATTAGGGAGGATAATGTTACTTGAAAGAAGAAAGAGGAGGCCAAAGGGTAGATGTATATGCTATTGATCTGTGGAGATTTTAGCACGCAACCATGCAATGCTATCATTAATAATAAGATCCTTCTAGAAGGGTAGTGCATTCTCTGACCTCCTGATAAACCACCAGCTATATTTTACTAATGTTCACATTTCCTCAAATAGCACTTCCAGCGCAACTTTCAACAATGGGAGAAGTTTGTCATTAATTGACTTTATCCTAATAAATATAGAGGGATGGGAATGTATGCATGATATGACTATCGTCAGGAGAGTGGAGAGTGAACATGACCCTGTGGCACTCTGTCTGAAATTATGTCTGAGGTGAGGAGCCATTCTAAAAAATTATAATGGAGAGTAGTTATAGGCATGTGATTGCCCCATCCAATAGCAGAAAGAGAATATGGTGAAATAGTGACAAATGTTCACATGACATCCCACTGCTAGAGTGCATAATGACTAAGTATGAATCTGCAATTTTGAACTACCCTTTTGATGATAATGGTGTAATCTTAGCAGCCTAAAATGGGACTGTAAAGGAGATGAAGTCCCTGTGGTCTAAGCCCATTGGACCTTAACCTGCCATGATGGATAGTGGGAAACAGAGTACAAGGGCCAACTAGTATGTTGAGGAATGCCTACAAATGAAGGGAGTAATCTGCCCATGTACAACAACACTATAGCCCACAAAGCAAATTATTATTTTGAGCGTATAGGAGTGAATACAAATGCCTTCTGAGACCTAACAAAGTGACTCTTTGGGAGGAATGGAGGGAGGCTTTGCATGAAAAAAAATCCAAACCATTCTGGGAACTGCTATCACAAGTGGAAAAAAGGCAGTTCACATCATAGAAGCCTACATTGGGCAGTCTGCATGGATTGGCCACTTTAGTATCTTATATAGTGCCAACCCCACAGTCTCAGTGTCAATCCAAAAAAATGTTTGCTTTGAGCCTCATGTAATCAATATCCTAGTACCAGAGGTGCCAGAGTTGTAAAAAGTCTTAATTGATATGAAAACACAAAAGGCCCCAGGCCCTGATTTGATGCCTATTGATATATATCGTGAGGAGCCTCACCTGTGGGCCAGCCTTCTCACCAGTGTTTAATTTGGTGCCTGCTGGTAATTCTGTACCCCTTCGTAGAGTTTAGGTATTATTGTACTGATCGATAAGAAAGGTGATCAAACTAGTCCTTCAAATTACCATCCGATCACCCTCTTGGATGGCGCAGGTAACATTTTAGGGAAAGTCCGGCTTAACCGCTTCCAGGGGTGGCTGAAGCCTATAACATTGTGACAGAAGTGCAAGTTGTTTTTTGGCCTCGTATTGGGACCACTGATCAGACTATCTTACAAATGTATAGTGGTGGGGCAGTCATCACTGCATTAAATATTTGTAGACCTGAAAGCAGACTTTGATTTAATAGACAGAAAGAAGCTGTGAAGATCTCTGCTAGACTTTGGAGTTGATACCTCTCTCTTAATGGCCATAACGGCTTTACACTCCAGTAATATGGCCAAAGTATGGTATGGTCTGCGTGGGGAGTGCCCAGAACCCTTCTTGGTCCAGAAAGGTGTCCAGTAAGGGTGTGTGCTGGTGCCCTTTCTTTTCAGCTACTTTTTAAATGATGTGGTGAACTATTTGATGGAAGAGCCTTTAGACATCTCCACTATAGCTGAGAATTATGCAGCAAGATGTCATTGACTATTAAGGGAAGCAAAACAAAGACTTTGGTACTGAGGCCCTCTTCCAATTCTAATCAGAAGCCTTTAGGTGAAGATGTACCCTTGGAAAATGTCAAGCAGTTTGAATACTTGGAAATATGATTCTCTGATAATTTGCACTAAGGCAGTCAAATGCAGAAGACTATTTTTGTTCTGAGAAAAATGGAAGGAGCTGTTTTAAAGTTTAGGTATAAGGCTCGTGCCAGAAGAATTAGAGTCATCCTCCAAATACAGGCCAGTGGCTGCTGCACTGTATGGGGTAGAGCTAGGGTGGTATGCGAACGCGTTCGCCCACCCCAAGTAGCCAAGAATAACTTTTAAAGAGCTCTGCTGGGGCTTGGACCTCTAGTGGTACTCTTAATGGAACTAAATTCTACCCCACTATCAGAAATTATAGTCCTCAGGTCAATCCTGTAGCTGGTTTATATTGGCAAGAAATCCTAAGGCTACAGTTTACCTGGAAACCCTAGAAGAAGTTGCAGACAGTGGCATTTGCCGGGGCCACACATGCTCTTCCCATGTACACAACATTTTAAATGAGCTACACATGGCATCCTTGTGAGAAGCCCCTGGTAGGGTCAGGCAGGGTACTGCAGATCTGATTACAAATGGTATCAGGAACACATGCAGATAAAAAAATGCCTGGAATTGAAGCCAGGTTTTAACACAAGCAATTATTTCAGTAAAATCTATACCCCCCTTCTCAGAATACCTGGATGTGTTGTTGTCCAATTGAAGGGAACATTGTATATAACATTCCAGCTGGGTATCCTTCAGAGCATAGATTTTTTATACTAATCCACATGCTCGAGGTTAGACTTGACCACTGTGAATGTAGCTTCGGAGGGATGGACAACCTAAGCCACTTTATTTTGCTTTGCAAAAAATATGATGCCGCACAGCAGTGATAGCTCCTTCCCCTTTTAAACACTAGGGGGTTAGATGTGTTAAACCAGCAATGGCACTATGCACTAAACCAGACTATGTGTACGTGGTCAATTCTGTAGCTTCATCTCTATGGGCTACTTGGCCTCGCCTGAGAGAGTTGCCTACCTCGTAAGGTATCAGCTTAACCATATAGCCTTTGCGGATTTGCACATGTTCCATGATGTAACACGCTGCTAGCTCCAGCATAAATTGCATGGTTATGCAACATCAGCGCAAAAGTGATGCAGGGGCCCATAAATAAGCCCCAAAACATTCATGGATTAGGAACAGTATGCGTATGAAATATAAATAGACATGGGAATATAACTATCAGTGTTATAGTAATATTTTAGCCACAAGACAAAGGGTACACTGGAACCAAAACAGATCATGTTACTGTGCTTTCAGACTCGAGACTGAACCTCTGGACATAAATGTAGGGTGCCCATCAAAGACAATAATATGGTGGAAGAAGGAAGTGTACTCATCAGGCTCATTACATACTTAGCTCACCTTCATATTGTGATGTTAATCTGCTTTCTTTTGGTCTATGATGAGGAAGAAAAGGACTTCTAGACACTGTGTTTACCTCTTCCAATTGACCTGGCATAGGACAACACAGGCAAATCATCAGCAGTTTAGTCAACCAGGAAGACTTCTGACATGTTTCCAGCCAGGCGATAACCTTTTTTTGAAAATGCACTCTGGTTGCAACCTAAAGGCATGTGTCCACCATGGTTCTAGAAGTGTGGGCTGGATCCAAGCCTAGGGTTTTCTGGATATCCATGAAAGATACATTTAAATACAACTCAGTGGATGTCTTGAAAATCTGGGCTAGACCTTGCCATCCTGGACCTGCATTGGACATGTCTCCCCTGTGCCCTATAGATAACTCCTTAAAGGATCTTTGAGCACAGGGTGAATGTTGCATGTGAAAAAGGGAGAACCAAGGCAGAATTCAGATGGCCTCACCATCAGGAGAACCATAGCATTTGCTAATGCCTGAAGGCCACACACCAAATTTTTGACCGGAACAAGACGATAGGCATTAACATAGTCCAATCTGCAGCCTAAAATAGCCATAACATATATTTATCTATCTTCAAAAGTATGCTATGGTGAGGCCCTACCAAACTGTTTCAAATGGAAGAAACATTAGTATGACACTGAGTCCACCTGAGCTGTATTTTTTGAATTAGCATTGATTTTAAAACCCAGATTTCGTTTTATATCTGGTCTATTTCAAACAAGAAATTCTTAGAGACAAAAAGTTAGACATCCAGAGTTCCAGAATTAAGCACTGTGGCGATAAAGGGGAAATGAGGCAATACTAATCTGCATGTATTTGGCATCAACCCCTTTCTTTGTCTCTAGCTGCCTTCTAATCAGTAGGAAGTTTTCCACTCATGGAGAATATGTCACAGTTTCAAACATAAACAAAGATTCTGTACTTGCACTAACTAAATAGGCAATTAATATCATGACAATGACTTCTCTTCACTGACCCTATAAAATCAGATGCATAATATATATGTCAGGTTTGCAGCTACAGCGATTCAATTTGCAGTAAATAATAAACAACAGCCAGCACTAAATTGTCATAAATAGACATGCACTACTGAGTCTGGTGTCTGAATACTGACTTAGGTCATTGGCGTTGTTATGTCAAAATAAAACTTCTAGTTTAACAGTGTACATAATTGCCACCTGGGGTAGCACTGAGGTCTTAATCTTTCAGGATCGCCTTTATGCATGCGTACAACTCGTAAGTTCCATTAAACAGAATACATTTGTAGTACATGTACAGGACTGAGAATTATGTCTGCGGATTGTAAACAGCGGTATTATGCACCAGTAAACACTGACTGATATTGCTAGAAAAGGAGTTCCCAGAAGAGTGGGGGGAGTTGCAGGGGAAAAATAGTAGCTTTTGAGCATCAACAATCATTTAAGAATGCACTTCCCTCACATGTGGTCACCTAAAAAGAATCCAAAAAAGTCAAACATATGAGTTGACGAAAGTGTGGTGAAGTATAGTGCCGTGTGAGTTAGCAATGCCAGAACCCTTTTGGGTCCTGTTGTACTCAGTAGAGCTCTGACATAAGTGTCAGAGTAAAACAAAACCAAAGGGGATGTTGGACGGAGTGTTGAACAATGCAAGCACTCACCCCCAGTCAACTGATCTGGGTTTAATCCATCATCATTCTTTAGCTCACTCTGCCACCCCAGTTCAGACATGGTCATATGCAAATCAGTCTGACCCTCTGCCTCTTGGGAACACTCCAGCCCGAACTGCCAAGCCATGTCTTCCTTGGACCAGAAACAAGCATCTTCGGACTGGTTTCTGGCTAATCAGCCGTCATCACCCAGGCTATCTTGAATCCAGTGGCAAAGTGAGCAAGGGACCCAGGTCCGGGCATACCCTGCCAACTTAGGGCGAACAAAGCAAAACCAAAGGGGATGATGGATGGAGTGTTGAACATTGCAAGCACTCACCCCCAGTCAACTGATCTGGGTTTAATCCATCATCATTCTTTAGCTCCCTCCGCCAACCCAGTTCAGATATGGCCATATGCAAATCAGTCTGACCCTGTGCCTCACGGGCATCGTCCAGCCCCAACTGCCAAGCCATGTCTTCCCTCGACCGGAAACAAGCATCCTGGGACCGGTTTCTGGCTAATCAGCCATCATCAGCCAGGCTTGCTTGAATCCAGTGATTCAAGGGACCCACGTCTGGGCATACCGTGCCGACTTAGGGCGAACAGATCAAAACCAAAGGGGATGATGGACAGAGTGTTAAACATTGCAGGCATCACCCCCAGGCAACTGATCTGGGTTTAATCCATCATCATTCTTTAGCTCACTCCGCCACCCCAGTTTAGACATGGTCATATGCAAATCAGTCTGACCCCGTGCCTCATGGGAACAGTCCAGCCCAAACTGCCAAGCCATTTCTTCCCCGGACCGGAAACAAGCATCCTGGGACTGGTTTCTGGCTAATCAGTTGTCATCACCCAGGCTAGCTTGAATCCAGTGGCAAAGTGAACAAGGGACCCAAGCCTGGGCATACCATGCACATCGCCCTAAGGTTGCAGGGTATGCCCAGACGTGGGTCCCTTGTTCACTTTGCCACTGGAATCAAGCTAGCCTGGCTGATGACGGCTGATTAACCAGAAACCAGTCCCAGCATGCTTTGTTCGCCATGAGTGTCAAAGTAATTAAATGTATGCAGGTTTAGAATGCTGAGCTATCAGTTAGATGCAGATGAATAAAGACATGTGATACCAAGCTCCGTGTCTGGCATAGTCCTTAGTGGGTACCCAGGCTGGAATGGACACAGCAACTGGCGACAAGATAGGGGATACGTAACCCAAAGACCGCCAGTGCTCTCCCAGAGAGTTTGCTGTGGTTCAGTGAACTACTTGTGTGTGCCACGTGTGCCTCCATCGAAGTGTAGAATCAACACGTGGCCCATGTTGAGTCAAAGTGCAACTCAAGCCAGTGGGAAGCATTTCAAGATAAAGAAAGGTTCACTGAGAAGTCTACACATTGTTGGACAAGAACCTGTAGGTAAGGCCATAAATAGAGGTAACATCTTACTAAGCAACCTAAATTATACACCATAGCGAGTGATAACGTTAAAGGCAGATATAGCCAGGTTTCAAAATACCAGCAAATGGCGACAGCTAACATTGGGATAAAAAACATTGTGAGGCAAAGATCAACCAGGTGTCAGACTGTACAAACAGACGCCTTAAAGCAAACATATTCAGATACAAGAACCAGTCACCTGCTTGCCAGAACTGAGCAACACAGCATATGGGGAAGTGGCCACAGAAGAAGTGCCCAGCATTGTGCTAATGGATCTTGCTGCTAAATGTGTGAAAGAAGTCATAAAGACATTACAAACTGTCAAATCAAAGAAACTTTGAATCTCAAGTTTAATTAAATGCCAGGCGTAGATTGCAAAAGTTATACTTTCAGTATAGAATGGCAAGAAAATGGTAAAGCCATCGACAGTTTGGTTGAAAGACTGTATACACTCACTAAACACTGTAGGTTTGATGAACTTGATGACGAAGTTATATGTCTCAGAGTTATTGTTGGATGCCTGTCAGTTTCATTGAGATGATAAAAGCTAAGAGATACTCTTAGTCTAGAGCGAACTCTCATGGCTTCCAGAGCTGAACAGTGTGCCAATAAACAAGCTGCTGACATGGAGGTTGGAGGTGCTGAGAGTGAGTCAGTCATGAACATGAAAAGTAAGCCAAACCACAAGGCAGAAGGACACAGTGTGAAGAATTTAGGCTTCAGGCATGGATTTTCTTTTCCACACAAAGGTAAATGTCCCTCCATTGGACAGGTTTGCAAAGGCTGTGGGATGGAGAAATAGTTTGTAAAAGTTTGCAAGGGGAGTGTGTCATGACACGAAGACAAAATGGCCGCCCAAATGTTTACAGAAGCAGTGTTCGACACACGCCCACCAGGCCAAGTGACAAAACCAGTTGCAGCAAATTGACACCAAACAAAGTTGATCATCATCTAAATCATCGGCAAAAAATTCTTCAGTATCAGTATCAAGTGAAATTGAGGAAGATGGCTGTGCAATGTCAATTGTTGCCTCATGAAAAAAGTGTGCATGTCAATGAAATATTTACATGAAAAACCAGCATAGTCATTCAAACATTGTCCAAAGATTACACTAAAAGTAAACAGTTGCTAAATACCTTTTATTATCAACATTGGTGTGTCTATAAATATAATGCCTGAGGAGAAATACAATGAATTATCTCCATTGCCACCCTTACGCCATTGAAAACTAATGTGTATACATGGCTTGCACCGACGCTATTGAAAGTGAAGGTTCATTTGTACCTGCAATGACATACAAGAAAACAAAAGTACACGCATCCATTCATGTACTACAAGGTCTGGCATGAGGTGCCTGTTTACCCAGCTTGAGCACAGCTGCTGATATGGGACTGCTATTCTGAACTATAACATGAATGCTCATCACAAAATAGTAAGCTATCTTCATTGTTTCATGGGTTAGGAAAAGTCAAGACTATGAAAGGATGGTTACATAATAATGTGGACATCCATCCTATTGTTTAAAGACACTGAAGAATTGCATTTTATTTGCAGGAAGCTGTTGATAAAGAACTTGAATCATAAATCAAACATGATATCATTGAACGTACCACTGGTCCAATGCCATGGGCTTCTCCCAAAATGGTAATTCCAAAAATGGGAAATGGACAGTGATGAAGCTACACGCACCTGTGCTGATATGCGTCACGAGAACAAGGCAATTGAAAAGATTGACATCTAGGTCAGGAAATTGATTACATGATAACACAATTGATTGGTGCAAAGGTATGCTTGTGCATTGATTTAAAAAAAAGATATAATCAATTGGAACTCAAGGAGAATTGCAGGTACATAACCTTTTCTACACATATTGGCCTGTTCCGTTTCATAAAAGACTATGCTTCAGAGTGTCATCTGCTGCAGAGCTTTTTAAAGATGTCATTTGATGTATCATATAAGCTGCCATGAATGCTTTAAACTATAGTGATAATATGTTGGTTTTCTGGGCTGCACAAAAGGAGCATGATTTAGCTCTCACGCAAGTGTGTCATTTACTTGTTAATTTAGGTCTAACTTTGAAAGCTGATAAATGTGAGTTCCAGAAGAGAAAGCTAAAATTCTATGTCCATCTCTTTTCTGATAGGGGTATGAAATTCAATCCAACTAAGTACAAGCGCTGTCAACTGCCAGTCCCACCCAAGATGTTTCCATGTTAAGTTCAATCTTTGGCATGACCAGTTACTGTTCTAGATACATACAAGACTTTGTCACCCTAAGTGCTCCATTGAGAGACTTGATGAAAAACAATGTTTTTTTCATTGGTCATGTGCATGAGAGCTAAGTTTTAAGAGAATCAAACAAGCTATTGAGAACCCTACTGAAATGGCATACTTTGACCCAAAGCTTCATACAAAGGTTGTTGTTAATGCTAGCCTAGTTTGATTAGGCTCAGTCCTTGACCAGGACAGCAGACACCCAAATGCTCAAAAGTATAAATCAAGAACAAACCCCCTGCCTGTAAGTAATTTATAAGTAAGCTGTATTTCAAGGATAAGAGAAAAAGGAACTATATTGTCCCATCCCGTGAGGCAAAAAACAGTGTGCAACAAAAAAGGGAGGTAAAACGCTGTACAACTAATACCATGAAACAATTATTTTAGGGCATACATCTTGAATTTTTTTCACCCCTTCTTGGTGGGTCAAAATATCAAAAGTACATTCAATAAACATTTAATAAATATTCTAATAAATGCAGTACCAGATCAGCAAACAGGTGTGCATACTAGTAGTGCAAAGGCCAGACAAACATACAGATCAGCAACACATACTACCAACAGGACCATACTCACTCACTCACACAACACATTGCTTAATGGCAATACACTGCATCAGACACAATAATCTCAGCAAAAAATGGTTAAAGGTATTATACAAAGAATTAAATACAGAAAGCTTTGTATTTTTCCAGCTAATCAAATGGCCACAGTTTAACTATTTATATCCGATTAATAATTTATACATATTCTTTGAAACTTCAATGTAGACCTCAAGGAGAAACAGAATGATAATTGTACTGAGGGAGACGTGCCAATCAGTGGCAACCAGTGCCGACACATGTTTCTGTGAATGACCCCAAATGTGGGTCACACCTTCTTCAGGGCACTACAAACGTGATCCAGCTGAAGCTGCAGGCACCTAGGAAGTCTGAGCTGGTACCAGCTCTGAAGGAATTGAATAGGAGGCCTTATCACATGGGGCTCCCTCTAAAAGAGGTGCCCATTGCGGAGCACTGGTGGTACTGATAGGTTGCAAGAGTCTTCTATCCACGGACGGGGTGGTCGAGGGTGTCCTTTCAAATCGAGTGTGGAGTCGCCAAGAATAACAAAAATATTTAGCGCGCTACTGGTAGACCGATAGCAGATATCAAGATAAGACCAGTTCAGGAAGCGTCCATGGAACATCCACCAATGGAAGACATATTGTGTCATTTGCAAGCAGAAATTTGTCCCAAACTGGATATGCTTATTCACAACCTGAGAGAGGAAGTTTAGCAGTGGGGTGGGCTTGTGAACATTTCCACATATTCTTATATGTGGAGAAGTGTGGCTCACTGGTTAGAGGAGGCAGATCCTGAAGCAGAGGTCAGACCCGGGACCAGGGTTCAATTCCCGACGCGGCAGGGTCTTGAGCCCAAATATCCACGGACTCGATAATTCTCGTTTCGGTGCCTACTCGAATCATGGGTTCACACTCTGCAGCTCTGGGCATTAGCCTGCTTAATCTCCACTACGGCCCCCCTGCGGCGGGATGCCTGGCTTTCACCTTGGGGGAAGCCAGGACGGGTTCCCAAGGCAAGCGCCGAGATGCCTACGGGTAATCGAGCGCTATATAAGAACTAATAATAATAATAATAATAATAATGGAAAGCCTTTCATGCTTGTGACAGATCATTAAGCCTAATTAGCCATCTTTGACAATCCAAAGGCCAAGTTGCCTCCTCACACTGAACCATTGGGGTCTATGATTATAAGAATTCAACGACACAATTGTGCGCCGCCAAGGGAAAGATCAAAATCCTGCCAACTACTTCTCACAAGCACCTCTGCAGTGCTATGGTACCCATTCCAAGACAGATGAATCCTATATAAATTTCATTGTGAAATCAAGCACACCAGCTAGAACAAACTGCCCTTGTCATGAGTCAAGATAGTGACATGTTAAACCGAAAACAAATTTTTACACATTAGTTTTGTAACCAGCACATTTGACTTCTTATCAGTGACAGTGAGTACCAGAAGTTGAAAAATGTCAAAGATGAACTGTCAGCTACTTCAGAAGGTGTTATCCTGGGATGTTTCAGAATTGTTATTCCAGGAAGTTGATAACACCAGCTAATTGAAGTGGCCCATGAACAACATTGTGGAATCGTGGTCACAAATTAAGCTCTCCAAGACCGAATCTCGTATTTCTTATCTTGATGAGAGAGTTGAAGTGAATCGAAGGCCTGCTAACTATTCAACATACCTTAAACATGTTGTAGTTGCCAATGCATACATGGGAAAGAATTGCTGTTGACTTCTTTGGTCCTCTTGACAATGGACATCACCTGATGGTGACTGTTGATATATACTCGTGTTTTCCATTGTAGGAAAAGCTCTCATCATATCACTCAAAAAAGAGTCATTGAGAGATTAGATGGCATCTTCTGGAAATAGGGTGTTCGTCCAATCTTAAAATCTGACAATGGCCCACCTTCCTACAGTTGAGAATTCAGAGACTTTCTCAGTCATCTAAATGTGAAGCATAAGAAGAGCACACCTGTTTGGCCACAGCAAATGGCCTTGTGAAAAGTTTCATGAGGATACTTAAGAAAGCAGTTCAGGGTGCTGTTTTGGATAAGCTCAACCTTACCATTCAATTCCTCACTGAACCAAAGATGAAAGTCCTCCAACCTTGATGTTTGGGAGAGCCATAACGTCCAACTTACCTCAATTGACCAACAGAAGAACAACTACTGAGGGAGAATTGTGTGTAAAAGACTTAAATCATAAATGAAAAATAAAGGCCTGTGCAGACAACCGCTGATAAACACAAGATGTTATGTTTACTGGAGGAGATCTAGTGCCTGTCCGTCAGCCTAGAAAACGGAATTCTGATGCTCACTTCAATGCTGAGCCATTTCATGTTGTGACCAGCAAAGGACACATGGTGACTGCTCAATCTCCTGGAAAGTCCATTACGTGAGATTCCTCACATTTCCAACATGCGGCTCATCGCTCAACAGGCACTGATGTCAATGTAGAGACTGGGTCGGAAAAGACTATTGAAAACCCACTGACTGCTGTTGTTCCTTTATCGCCAACACAGATCAAGGACACTTCTACCGCTTGGCCCCAGTTTCGGCAAAATGATCAGGACGTGATTAGAGCACAACAAAGACTTACTGAAGAGCTATTCCTGTATATATAATTGTAAGCAATTGCATTTTTTTATTTAACAGATGGGGAACTGTAGTGCCGTGTGAGTTATCAATGACGGAACCCTTTTCGCTCCTGATGAACTCCACAGAACTGTGATGTAAGTGTTAGAGTGTAGTTAAGTGAATGCAGATTTAGAATGTTGAGACTGTGGTTACACGCAGTTATACCAAGCTCTGTGTGTGTGTAGTCATTAGCGGGTAAACAGGCTGGGGAGGAAGCTACAAATTGCACCAGTATTTGTTTGTTTATGTATTGAAGTCATTTATTTTACAATAAATTAAGGAAATGCTTCTTTACAAGTTGGAAACAAATAATCTAAGATTTTCCAAACCCTAGACTCGCATTACATTCACATTACTTGGATTAGCATGCATATGGTTTTGGAAAATGTTTTAAGTATGACATTCTCCCACAGATCAGCAAGCCTTTCATGAACATGTTGTTTATGCACGAGTCAGGAAGAAGTGCATTTTCATAGCTACGCGAACAACATTTCACATGTCTATGCAGTTTGTGTACCTATCAATGTGTTCCTTTGTCTGTTTAGTTACCCATATTTTTCTCTTTTTGGCATAGTTTGAAGATTTCTTAATCACAGAGGACCACCCCAGCTTCCAAAACGGTGTGGTTTTTGAACAGCCTTGGTGTACCATAAGATGGGGGGAGTCTATTAATTGGTATCTTCGACTAATAAGACTGCGGTGGCAATCCCCTCAATATTCTTGTCCAGGTACTGGTAAGTGGCAGCATTTATTTATTTTTGGCATAATTTGTAGCTATTCCTATGAGCAATGCCTGATGCTCAGTCCTCTAAATGATGGTCCTGATTTTCAAAGATTTTGTCCAGTTTGTGTCACTCTTTTGATTCAGATTTGACTCAAAATACATTTTGGTATTTACAAAGCAACACAAATGTGGATTGGCGTTGCTCTGTAAAACAAAAGTTCAGCAGAGTGCATTGCGCTGCCATGTGTTGCTTTGTATCATGTAGGAGTTCTATAGGTGGCGCATTGGTGTTTCTGTGCATCCACCCAAGTATTTTGACTCTCAACAAAAAGGAGAAAGAGCTACACAAAAAGGCAAAAAAAACTCTAAAAATTATTGCATTCTGAAAGATAACAGCTCCTGATCCAAATGGAAAACGTTGGTTAACATCTGAATGCAGCTGAAAGATGAGACATAACTTTTATGTAGATTTAACTGAAGGGCAGTTGTTTGAGCAGAAAATAGTCATGTATCTTACACCTTTTTATAAATTACTTTTTTTATCACTAAATTCGTCCTGCATAATGCAAACGGCACAACAGAAAACTATACATTAGCTTTTTGTTATTACGATAAATAAAAATGATACAAATCTGAGTCATGATATTATGATACAGCGTACAGAAAGTGCTTCTGGTAACAGCAGTGAATTTGTGTCTCTGGGTCATGAACTGTTCACTGAATGAACAAGGCAGAAAAAAGATGTTTATGAAGGCTGTTTGTCACAAGGACCTGCAAGCTATTGCTGTGATGGTATGCCTTAAACAAAAATTGTTTGCTCAAATGACAGAAAGATGGTTTGATTTACCAGGTGCTTGAGACGAAGGGTATACTTTGGCTGTGCCCAATCGAATCCAAGTAAAACTTGAATATGAAATACAACAAAAAATATGTGTTGCCAGGGTTTAAATGTTGTATTCAATCTGAATAAAACCCATACCCCATGGCAAAAATATTTTAATGATTTAAATGTATTGTAGGGTGGCAAAATAGCAGTTTATATTTATCCACAGTTGCTCGGTCACTGCTGATACCACTTTTGCTTATTTCCCTGTTTCCCTCGTGTATTGTTACTACCTCCTTTTCCAGTGAGTTCGTTCCCCTTAATGAAGATTCATGGCCGGCAGGTGAGAAGGGAGGCGGTATATAAGTCCCTCCCTTCCATTGATCCGGTGCTTGGCTTTATTGCATTTCATTGCTTCAGGCCCCGAGAGAACGCTGGTGCGTTTTTCACTCTGTGTTTACCCGGAGATCCCGACTTGATCCTCGCGCAAGAACCACACTCCACGCTGTTACTTGAAGCGTAAAAGGCCATTTTATTAGGACAAGGTTGCAATCCTTTAAACTTTATTACATAGTACATAAATGCAATAAATATACTTTCACCATCTCATACCGACTCAGTCTCCATTCCTCCTTCTCGAAACCATCTCACCTGTTTGACTCTTCCCCATTCACTTGGTGACCTCCTTCCTCTCCCCATTCTCACCTTCACTTGCCCTCCGAGCATCCTCGTTGAATTTCCTTCATTGCCTCCCGCACCCCGCTATCAGTCACCCGTGTACTGTTCTCCCCCCCGAGTGGTGGATCCGCCCGTATGTGACTCACCACCCCTCCAAAGTACCGCGACGCCTCTGCTCTGCAACCTGCCCTAAACTGGCACGCTCAGACCCAAAAGACCCCAAGTCTATCGCTTAAGACCTGTAGGGTGGGTGGGTGGACAAAGTTTTATGTCCCCCCCCAGTGGTGCTCAGGAGTTGAGAAGAGGCTGTTTTCTCCTCTTCCAACTCCTTATAGTTTCCCCCAAATCCCGCCCTTCCCCTTGCCCCCTTCTAATCCCACCCCCCACCTTGTACTTCCGGTCTTTGTGCGAATTCCCCAGGGGAAAACTGTTCTGCGACCTTTACTTTCCCCGGGGGCCGCATCGCGCAAGAACCACACTCCACGCTGTTACTTGAAGCGTAAAAGGCCATTTTATTAGGACAAGGTTGCAATCCTTTAAACTTTATTACATAGTACATAAATGCAATAAATATACTTTCACCATCTCATACCGACTCATTCTCCATTCCTCCTTCTCGAAACCATCTCACCTGTTTGACTCTTCACCATTCACTCGGTGACCTCCTTCCTCTCCCCATTCTCACCTTCACTTGCCCTCCGAGCATCCTCATTGAATTTCCTTCATTGCCTCATGCGCCCCGCTATCAGTCACCCATGTACCGTTCTCCCCCTGAGGGGTGGATCCGCCCGTATGTGACTCACCACCCCTGCAAAGTACCGCCAACCAGGGAACCTCCGTAGGGCGGTTCCCTGCCCCACCCACTTGGGCAGCTAATGCATCCTCCACCTTGTGGCACCCGGTGGCCGACCAGCCACCACTGTACCATGTGTCATGTGCAAATAAATAACATCTCCGAGGCAATCCCTGTCCAGGAAAGATGCCCCCCTCACCATGAAAAACCAAGCACCACTCCTTGCTAGCAGCCTGTGTAACCAAAACCTTTGTCGTGCCAAACCTCGTCAGACAGGAACCCCCCCTTTTGTTGGTGAACAACCATCGACCACCTGTATCTGTATCCAACTTTACAAATCACTGTACATCAGGCCAATCCGGGACAGGCAGGTGCCCCCTTTTTCACGGTGAACGACCATCCACCACCGTTTACTGTGTGCCGCATAAACAAAGCAAGTAACGCGGGTCACTCTTCATCCTTGAAAAGTGCCCCCCCCCCCACAGTGAACGACCATCCACCAACTGTCACTGCGTCCAGTATAAACAAATCAAATATTGCAGGAAAACTTTGACCATGAAGGGTGCCCCCCCCCCTCTTGCGGTGAACAATCATCCACCACCTTCGTCTGCCTCCCGTGGAAAATAGCTGAGATTTTTGGGCCAAACCTGCTGAACGACAAATGCTCCTTTCCCAGTGAATGGCGATCCACCCTAGGTCTTGCAGCCAGTGTAACAGAAAATACGTACGGGCCAAACTTTTCCTGTGACAAGCGCCCCCCCTTTCTCGGTGAATGACTATCCACCCTTTTTCTTGCAACCAATGTAGCTAGATAGGATTCTTGAGCCTAAGCCAAGCTCGTGCTAAGTGCCCCCCTCGCGGTGAACGACCATCAACCCTTTTGCTCACTTCCAGTGTAAACAGATACGATTTGATGGGACCGAAACTTCGTTTGTGACAAGGACCCCCCTCGCGGTGAACGACCATCCACCCATTTGTTCGCACCCAGTTTAACATAAAAGATTTACTGGCCAAACCTTGCCTGCGACAAGCGCTCTTCCCCACCCGGTGAACGACCATCCACCCTTTTGCTTGCATCCAAATGTAGACCGATAGGATTCTTGAGCCAAAACCATGCTTGTGCCAAGTGCCCCCCTTTCGGTGAACGACTATCCACCCTTTTGCTTGCTCCCATTGTAAACAGATACAATCTGACGTGACCGAAACTTCATTTGTGACAAGGACCCCCTTTTGCGGTGAACGACCATCCACCCATTAGAAGATATCTTAGGGAAACCCTGCTTGTAAGAAGCGCCCCCTCCTCTGTGGACGACCATCCACCCTCCTGCTTACAACCAATGGGGACAGATAGGATTTGTGGCCCAAACTTTGTTTGTGCCAAGTGACCCCTCCGCAGTGAACGACCATCCCCCCTTTGCTCGCCTCCATTGCAAATTGACAGTACTTGATGGGACCGAAAATTGGCTCTCGCCCGGTCCCCCCCCCCCACGGTGAATGACCATCCACCCCTTTGCTTGCATCCAGCATAACCTGCTTAGGTTATTCAGGCCAAACTCTGCATTGTGACACATGCCCCCTTTGCAGTCAACGACCATCACCACCCAGTACCTGCACCCGGAGGCACAAGCAACCTTTTTATGTATGGGCCGCTCCATGACAATGAAAGTGCCCCCATCACAGTGCAAACCCCTTCCTTGCACCTGTACCTGTATCCCGCGAGGACAAGCAACATTTTTTGCAGGCCAACCTCGCCCGTGAAAGGAGAGCCCTCCAGCTCAGTGGACGACCCTCCCCACCTCAACTTGCGTCCCGTGTCAAAGTCACCAGTCAGGACCAATCCTTGACCACCTTCACCCTTTCATCGGTTCCCTGCCCTGCAAGTCAGGTCAATAGCCCTTCCCCCTTTCGCCCCACTCTGCTGTCAGGCCCCAATTCAAACTTAGTGACCAAATCGCCCCTGTTATCTGCCACCGTGCGCCAGGTCCCCTTCCATGCCTCATAGTGCAAAGCCATACCACATTACCCATCCTACATCTGTGACTCACCAGCATTCCCTGATTCGGGCACCTCCTTATTTATTGCAACACAATGTCATCCGCACTGACCACAAACACCCACCATACGCCCCACAGGCTCCTTCATCATTGCACATCCCTCCTGCAAACTGTCTAGTTCGCCTCGTCCGTTGGTCCATGCCTGGTAGAAGGGCCCATCCCCCACCAGGCGACCACCTGGGGTCCCGCACTACTCCAGACTCCTGTAGTAGAAAAGAATAATTAGTCCTACATGAATTGCATCCCTCTTCCCTTCACCCCTGTGCAGCAAGCGTCCCGTTGCCACGTCATCCCAGAATCACCTTGTCGTACACCTGTAGCTTGAAACTTCAGCCTCCCCCCACCCCCATGGCCCTTCATCTGCCCCCGCTGCTACAGCCCTCCTATGGAAGAATCGTGCGCCACCGCTGGCCACCACTGGCCACCACACACAACACCCCGGCCTCCGAATGAAACCTAGAACGACCTGAGGAAAGGAGATCCCCCTACATCTGTTGGAAAAGACAATAGCCCCCAGCCCTAGGTCTTCGCTCACCAGTCCCTATCTCGGTGCCCCTGAAAACTGCCTGCAACCACAAAACCCACCCCAACTGCCGGGCCCCTCGCCACACTATTATCACAACGAGCCTCAAATCACCAATATCGCCCTGCTCGCCAATCATGTGCCCCCATAATGTACCCCAAACACTCCAGGCGCAGCCTCACCGGTCACCAGAAAACACCACCCATTCAACCGCTGCTCCACTTTGAACACAGCGACCCGCCTCCAGGGGGAAATGAACAGACACCCAGGTCTCCTTTAACCCTTGAGAAGAGCATAGTGCCAGAGTCATCCCACCATTGCTATCTAAACTGTAATTAAAGAACTAAAGACAAGGAACAGCCGAACAGTCCAGCTCCGTCTCACACTATAGCACAAACCATAGACCTACCCAGTCTTCGACACCTGCCGTGTTTGAATCAGCCAACCTTAACTCCGGCCCCCTAGGGTGGGCCTCCATCACAGTCGCCCAACCCGCACAAGCGTCCCTGCACCAATGCACACACCCCCCTCCATCAGAACAACTCCTGCAGTTGAACCAGAGAGTGTCAGCTTTCACACCTACGACCTTGAGCACCATGGACGCCTAATAATCAATAACTTCCTAACCCCATCTATTCATTGCACAACGGTGTTAGGTTAACCGAATCCCTACTATTGGAAACCAACCGCGCCTGAAGACACCCCATTTTCTAGCATGCCCCAGCTGTGGGCAAGGCCTGAACCGTGCATGTACTGTTACACCCGCTTGCGTGGCAGCCGGCACCTCAGGACCCCCAGCGCTCCCTTCGCACCGCCAATGCCCAGTGAGCACTGGTAAAGAAAATCCACAATGCTGAACTGCGAAACCCATCGCCTAACATTCCATTCCAGCAACCGGTGTGCTCCCGTCAGTACTTGGTCCGCTCCTCCCCCATCACAGCCCAAAGCACCTCGGCCAACCAGCCGTAGCCCTCCGCCGTGTAGCTCCTCCCATCCATTAACTCATACCTGAGTGTCCATCCAGAACCTCCTCCTCAGATGTTCCCCATCGCCGTCGTCTGCACTTGTCTGTAGCTATGTGTGGCTCCTGGAGCAACAATAAAAACAGTCCAGTTACCAGAACACCCCTCCCCCGCCCCCTGGCGACCCCACTCAACCACCGCCCCATACGCACTGCATCTTTCACACCACACCGATTCCTTAATCCAACTGCATCCCACCGCATCTGCGTCAACAAAACCCATTTCTCACTCACAAACCTCCATGACACTGTCACACACTGTTCGTTATTTAAAAAAAATTCCAAATGCTGAAATGGGTTTCTTGCGCGATCCCGCGATGGAGGGGCAGGCTGCGGCGGACCCCCCTACAGCTTCTGGCCAGCACCCTGAGGCCGTTGTGCGCCCCGCTGGCATCCCAATTACTGCTGGCACAATACCAGTCCTGGTTCCCCCCTACCAGGTCGCTCCAACCAGGTGAGCCCCGAGCACCACCGGGCCTCGCGCCGTGCAGACGGTCCCTCACCTCATTTCCCAGTGCTCCTTAAAACGCCACCCATGTGCCCCAGCCGCATCCCCAGGCCCTCCCGCACAGCCCTCTAATGCAAGGCCCCTGTAATGGATTAATATGGCCGCACTCCCGAGGAGACATTCCCTTCAACTATAATAAATCAGAAAACTACCTCCGTTTGTCATCCATTGTATTGGCAGCACTCCCCTGACCTGCCCCCCCCAGGGAGCGTGTCTGCTAAAGGGGGCTCCTAGCTCCCTCACCATTGTAAGGGCCCTCTCCCTGCCCCCTCACCTCCCCCCCACCGTTAACAAACAATCCGCAAAGACCAGGCACACGTCCCATGAGGCTGAGTGCTGCTCAAAGTCTCCCCCCCCGCGGCGCCAGCTTACCCCAAGTACCGGGTAGAGCCACGGCCGATCTCGATGCTTGCCAGAGTGCCACTCCGCCCCCTCCCAGATGCAATCGGCACCGCCAGGCATGCCACCCCGTGAGCCCCGCCCGCAACCGGGTCGCCACCTGCTCAGAACCAGCCCGCATGCGCCACAGGGCCTCCCCCGGCAAAGGAAAAGAAACGCGCATCGCGTAGCCGGGTAAACGCAAGGCCCGCCTCCCCTCTTGCCGTACGCCATAACTGGGGGCCCCTACCCCACCTCGCACAGATCTAGGAAAGCCGGGCCCCACCTCTCGGAGGCCCCGGCGCTAAAACCCGCACATACCCGCAGGACGGCCAGTCACCTGCCCACTAAGCGCGCTGGCCGCAAGCCCTCCTAGCGGCACCGCACTACGCTGTAGACAGCTGCCCCTAGAAGGGCGCCAGAGCCCGCAGCCTAGAACACTGTCCCTTACGCCCTCTCAGGAACAGCAGCCACATAACTAAACCCCCGACGATCGACAAATCGGCCCCTTCCCCAACCACCCACCTACTGACCACAAAGTTTTATGTCCCCCCCAGTGGTGCTCAGGAGTTGAGAAGAGGCTGTTTTCTCCTCTTCCAACTCCTTATAGTTTCCCCCAAATCCCGCCCCTTCCCCTTGCCCCTTTCTAATCCCACCCCCCACCTTGTCCTTCCGGTCTTTGCGTGAATTCCCCAGGGGAAGACTGGTCTGCGATCTTTACTTCCCCTGGGGGCCGCATTCCCCATCCCCTCCTATTTGTTTAAAGAAACGAGAACTATCCCTTTTTTCTCACAGCTGTTATGTGAGAAGGAGAGTAAACGCCCTTGGAGTTAGAAGCAGATCCGAGCTCCACGGGTTGTGTGTGCATCGCGGCCGGAGCCGCTTAAGGAAATCCTCAGCCGCGGCCGTTGCCGCTTGACTAATGAACGCGGCAGAAGCCACTGGTGAATACAATGCGGCAGGAGGCGCTTAAAGGACATCCTCAGACGTGGCCGTTGCCGCTTGAATAACGAACCCGGCAGAAGCCACTGGTGAATATAACGCGGCAGGAGCCGCTTAACAGAAATCCTCAGATGCGACCGTTGCCGGTTGAATAACGAACACGGCAGAAGCCGCTGGTGAAAATAACGCGGCAGGAGCCACTTAAAAGAAATCCTCTGACGCAGCCGTTGCCGCTTGAGAAACGAACGCGGCAGAAGCTGCTTTCAGGAAAGAACGCGGCATAGCCGCCCAACAAAAAAAACACTAACGCCATTTTAGCCGTTGGCAGTTGGTGAATTAACACGGCCTCCGTTGCAGCGTGGCATGCAGAGGAGTTGCATATAAAAGGTGAAGGAACAGTTCTTACTTCAAGAAAGCAGCAAAGTACCGTTAATTCTCCAGCTGTAACTTTGGTTGTTTTTGGGTATCTATGAGCCAGCTGCTCATACTTTCACTTGTGGAACAAACTCTCTAGTTCTGGAAGGCAGCATTGTTCATTCTTGTTTTTGCTTACTTTTGTTGTTCTCTCTTCACAGAGGTGCACAGCAGGAGCCGGCGGCACCGCCTCCCACTCCTGATATTCCTTTTTATTTTGCTCCTAGAGGTGCACGGCAGGAGCCGGCAGCACCGCCTCCCACGCCCGATATTCCGAGGCTTTTGGTTGTTGGAGTTTCTTCTGCTTTGGGCCAATGGAATCGCAGGACATATATCCTAGACGCTAAAACTTTCTTTTAGGTTAAGAAGATAATTTATGTCTTATGTGTCTTATATATGTTAAGAACAGTTCTCCTTGAGGTCCCTGAATTTTAGATAATTTTCTCTTGCTTTTCTGTTTTCCAGGACCTACTGAAGGTCATCCTCCAGACTCCCTGTGATTCCTTCTCCTTTTGGACAACATACCACCCTCAGACATCCCACCTAGAGTCATCCCTTACCTTCTAACAACACCTCATGAGCGAGGTAAACTTTCCCCCTTCCCCTGGAAATCAATCGCCCAGACAGTTGAGATCTGTGTGGAGGATTGGTTTGGAGGTGAGAGGGGAGGCTCTCATTGTTCCTGCGGTACCTGGTTTTCAAGTTCTAGTTCAAGTTCGAAAATTTGTATAGCGCACTACTCACCCAGAGGGTCTCAAGGCGCTTGGGGGGGGGGAGGGGGAGGTACTTTACTTATCGAATATCCAAGTTTTAAGTTGCTTTCTGAAAGAGAGGTGGTTCTGTACAAGGCGGAGGTGGGTGGGGAGAGAATTCCAAGTTTTGGCCGCTAAGTAGGAGAAGGTTCCTCCCCCCATGGTGGATCTATGGATGCGCGGAATTGCGGCGAGGGCTTGATTGGATGAACGTAGTTGGCGGGTGGGGGTGTAGAAGGACAGTCGCATGTTGAGGCATTCGGGTCCTATGTCGTAGAAGGCTTTGTGTGCGTGGGTGAGGAGATGGAACGTAATTCTCTTGTTGATGGGGAGCCAGTGGAGGTCTTTCAGGTGACCGGAAATGTGAGCTTGACGGGGGATGTCCAGTATGAGTCTGGCTGAGGCGTTTTGGATGCGTTGGAGTTTTTTCTGAAGTTTGGCTGTGGTTCCGGCGTAGAGGGTGTTACCGTAGTCCAGTCGGCTTGTGACCAGTGCGTGGGTGACTGTCTTTCTTGTTTCGGTGGGGATCCAGCGGAAGATTTTTTTGAGCATGCGTAGGGTTTTGAAGCATGAGCATGAGACGGCGTTGACTTGTTTGGTCATCGAGAGGGAGGAGTCCAGGATGAAGCCCAGGTGACGTGCGTGGTCTGTAGGTATGGGTGCGGTTCCCAGGGCTGGTGGCCACCATGAGTCGTCCCAGGCGGAGGGGGATGATCCTAAGATGAGGACTTCTGTTTTGTCTGAGTTCAGTTTTAGACGGCTGTTCTTCATCCACTCAGCTACTTCTTTCATTCCTTCGTGTAAGTTGGTTTTGGCGGTGTTAGGGTCTTTGGTGAGGGAGAGGATCAGCTGGGTGTCGTCTGCGTAGGAGATGATGTTGAGGTTGTGTTGGCGTGCGATGGATGCGAGAGGACTCATGTATACGTTGAAGAGTGTGGGACTGAGTGATGATCCTTGTGGTACGCCGCAGATGACTTCGGTGGCCTCTGATCTAAAAGGGGGAAGGCGGACTCTCTGCGTTCTTCCGGGGAGGAACGAGATGATCCAGTCCAATGCTTTTCCTTGTATTCCGATGTTGCTGAGGCGTTGTATTAGGGTGCTGTGACAGACTGTGTCGAAGGCTGCGGAGAGGTCAAGTAGGATGAGGGCAGCTGTTTCTCCGTTGTCCAGTAGAGTTCGGATGTCGTCTGTTGCTGCGATGAGTGCGGTTTCGGTGCTGTGTTTGGCTCGGAAGCCGGACTTTGAAGGGTCGAGGGATTTGTTCGTTTCGAGGAAGGCGGCGAGCTGACTGTTGACGGCTTTCTCAATCACTTTGGCAGGGAATGGGAGGAGCGATATGGGGTGGTAGCTCTTAAGTTCAGTGGGGTCTGCTGTGGGTTTCTTCAGAAGGGCGCTGAGTTCCGCATGTTTCCAGCTTTCCGGGAAGGTAGCGGAGTAGAGGGAGCAGTTGATGATGTCTCGGAGATGGGGTGCGATGATGGAGTCTGCTTTGTTGAAAATGTGGTGGGAACATGGGTCGGTTGGCAATCCTGAATGGATGGAGTTCATCAGGCGGATGGTGTCTTCAGTGGAGATTGGGTTCCAGGCGAAAAGGTTGTTGGAGGGGGGTGTTGGTTCGGAGGTGGGTGGAGTGGACTGGTCCCCGGGTTGGTTTTCAAAGCTGTTATGTATGTCGGAGATTTTGTTGTAGAAGAAAGAGGCTAGGGAGTCGCAGAGGTCTTGGGAGGGAGTGATGTTGTTGGTGTCGGAGGTGGGGTTGGTAAATTCTTTGACGATGTTGAATAGTTCCTTGCTGTTGTGGGCGTTGTTGTCAAGTCGATCCTTGAATGCTGATTTCTTGGTGGATCGGATCAGTTGGTGGTGTTTGCGGGTTGCGTTCTTGAAGGTGGTCAGGTTGTCAGTGGTTGGGTTTTTTCTCTAGGCTTTCTCGAGGGTGCGACATAGCTTCTTGGATTTCTTAAGGTCGTCGTTGAACCAGGGGGCTTTTTTGTTACCTTGCTTGATTTGGTGTTTTTTCAAGGGTGCTAGTTCGTCTGCGCTGTGGATGATCCATTGTGTGAGGTTGGTGGCTGCTTTTTTTGGGTCCGATGATTTGGCAGGGGGGTTTTGGTGAAGCCATGTGAAGAGCTGGTCGGTAGTAATTTTGTTCCAGTTTCTTCGGGGAATAGGTTGTGGGGGGTTGTGGGTCTTGGTCTTATTGTAGTTGAAGTGAACGAAGCTGTGGTCCGTCCAGTGGAGAGCTGTGGTGTGATTGAAGGAGATGTGCTTGCTGGAGGTGAAGATTGGGTCGAGCGTGTGTCCGGCATAGTGGGTGGGGGTATTGACAAGTTGTTCAAGTCCGAAGTTGGCTAGGTTGTCCAGAAGGGTGGTGGTGTTGGAGTCGTTTTTCTTTTCCAGGTGGTAGTTGAGGTCTCCCAGTAGAATATAGTCCTCGGAGGCGAGGGCGTGTGGGCTGATGAAGTCAGTGATGCGGGGTCCTGGTGGTCTGTAGATGAGGGTGCCTCTGAGTGTGGTCTTGGGGTCGGTGTGGATCTGGAAGTGAAGGTGTTCGGCGGATGTGAGGTTGTCGTCGGAACTGGTTGTGATGCAGATGGTGTTTTTATGGATGATGGCCATGCCTCCTCCTGTTTGGTTGGTGCGGTCCTTCCGGATGATCTTGTAGCCGTCCGGGATGGCTATGGCGATGTCGGGTGCTGATGAGGCGTTCATCCATGTTTCTGTGAAAAAGGCGACATCCGGTGATGTAGTGTCGAGTAGGTTCCAGAGTTCAATGGCGTGTTTGTGGACCGAGCGGGTGTTGAGCAGGATGCACTTTAGGTGGTTAGTGTCGGAGCTTTTATTGGAGTCAGTGGATTTGGTGTGGGTCCTGATGCAGTCGAACTTGCAGGAGTGGCAGGTGAAAGGTCCATGGGTGTGTCCTGGGGCAGCTTGGTAGCAGTCTGGAAGTCGGCCGGGGTTAAGTGCTGAAAGGGATGCGGCGTCGTACGTTATGCGGGTGGAGTGGGTTTTGCGGGGGCCAGGGGGTATGGCGCTGGGCACGGTCCAGGCGCAGACGGGCGTAGACGGGCTTACCTTTGGCGCGCCTTCGGCGCGACCGCTGCGTGTGAACGCTGCGCGCATAAGCATCTGTCATAAGTGGTAAGTGGAGGGGGGAGGGGCGAGGGAGGAGCAGCTGGGAGGCGGGAGCGGGGTGGAGAGGACGGGCTCCGAGGCACAACAACAAGATGGCAGCCAAAAGCAAAACCGAAACAGGATGGGGTACAAAGTAGGACACAATTAGGTATTAATAATTGTATTCCTATCAGTGATGTGAGCGCTACTATCACAACAGCGCAAGCGAGTACTACAAATATTAATTAATGGGCTAACCTTCACAATCGCGCAATACAGATTAGGACAGCCAAAAAAGCGAGCAATGTAAAGTGAGGCTAGGCGCTATGTAATTAAAATAGGCAGCAGTTGTAAAGGCGCAAAGCAAAGAGCGCAGCCCAACGATACCAGTGGAGAGCAGGGAGCGTGGGGAGCGACCGCTACTGAGAGCGTCAGGACGGTCACAGCGCTTCTGGGGACGGGGCAAGCCTAATCAGTCAGTGGGAGGGAGGAGCAGTTGGGAGGCGGGAGCGGGGTGGAGAGGACGGGCTCCGAGGCACAACAACAAGATGGCAGCCAAAAGTGTTATATAGCTCCTATATATCCTTATATCGTGTTAAGTTAGCATAGGTACATTTGAGATTTAAACGCCATTTTTCCTTTCTTGCAACTTCTGCACACGACCCTTAATTGTTGACTTAGCTTTCAACCTAGTGGTTTGCCGTGGTGTATGTGAGAATAATATGTTATTGCTCTGATATCAGCTTTGTTTAATAAACCATGTCTGCACGGAGAGTGCTGAAGTTTCAGGAGCAACACGATATGGAATTGTTATGAGGTCTGATCTCCACGCCTTCATAGTCATAACACAAGTGCAGCCTTTGCCAACTTGGGCTTGAGGCGGGATTGATATTGCTTTGCAGGAGAATTGTTAACACACTTGATGCGGTGCACATGCAGAGAGAGCTGGTGTATGCTGATGTGATTCCTTCATGCTAGGACACTAAGGTATGGGCCCGCCCTAAAACAACCCAAAGAGACCTTCTTAGCTAATAATATAATATATGTGTTAGGGAGGGTGAGATATAAGTGTTGTTAACTCTTATTCATTACAGCATGTTAACATGCTGTCACCATTCGCTTTTTATGTCTTAGTAACTATGCTGATAATTTTGCTACTGATAATAAGTATACTTGTATTATCTAAGATACTGCGCCTGAGAAGACGGCATTAGTAAATAAACATTTCAAATGCACATGTGTCTTCTTTACTCCATGTTCTGGTTTGTAATGATAATATAACGAAAGAGTGTTCATGAGTCCCACGTACCCTGAGGTACTGTAAGTTCATGTTCTGGTTTGTCTAAACATTGGAAGTTTGATATGTCCAATGAGACACTGTAGCTAGCTCGGTAAGGGGTGAGTTGGTTGCTAAGGTAAGTTTTGGGACACCCTAATTTGCCGAGGTTCCACTCCTCTGTGCACAGTTCTGTGTGAGTACAGAAACCCTGCGACATGGCGCCCAACGGTTTCGGTGGTCTTATATCATGACACTCGAGTAGTTTATCGTTCATGCCTTAACCCCTTCACATCCGTTTCCGGAAAACGGGGTGTCGGTGAAACCTACCTATTTTTTGAAATAGGTCTTTATTCAAGCTTGATTCTTTCTTAAACGGTTTCTTTGAATTACTACCCAGTTGTGCTACAAAGTATTCTTTGTGTTTTCTAGTTTCCAGTGTTGTCATGGCGGCGGTGGCTATTGCGCAGCATAGTCGCGTAGCGGTACGCAACCATCTTCAGACGTACCAGGTCCCAGTAGATGGGATGGCTGTGATTTTCGTGGTATGTGCAGATCCGGCGTTTCCTTACGAGTTGTTTTACTCTTGGGTTACGTTTCCGGCTGTGGACGCTAATTCTGGTTTGTTCCACTCCTACACCGCCTCGGATGTCCCGGCTGAATATACGCCGTACAGGGCATTGGAAATACCTATTGATCATTGGCAGCATCGAGTTTGGTTTGATGGCGCCCTCCCCCACTCTTTGTCCGCAGCGAGGTTAGGTCCGCTCTCAATTCCAGGTACAAATTGGCCTGCGTTGGGTGGCTTTACCCCGCACCCGAATCACGGGGCTTGTACCCTAGCAGAAATTCGCAGGCTACATGTTGTTTCCATTTCCGTGATTCGTGCTTTAGTGCAATACATCGGTCGACATCTTCCTGGTGGTCCCCAGGGGGGTGCGGCCGCTCCCGTGGAACGAGGCGGAATGCTTCTCAATCCAGTGATGGTTAATTCGGTTTTTGGTGCGCGTCCAGTTGACAACGATGACTTCCCATTCTGGCTAGCAGAGAAGTTTGATCAACTGGAGGCGGTTTTTCCGAATTCTACTCCTGCTGATAAACATAGAATGTTAACGATTACTCTACCGAAGGATATAACTCCTGAACTTGTTGACTGTGAAAGCTGGGGAAAAACATTTGCGGCAGTTTATACAAGGTGCTTCGGCACCCCGTCTATGACTGCCCTGCCTGAAATCATTAGACGTGTTCAGAATGATCACGGTCCAGAGGCAGCGGTTGAATTGGGTATGCGCCTGTGTGGTTCTTTTGAGATTGTAAGTGATCTCATTCTCTCCAATGTTAAAGGAGATGCAGTTAACTTTCAGGTGTCGAATGCTTTGGCTGCTCTGCCCGATGCCGACAAACCCCGCCAGTTAGCAAAGATTGTGGTGGCCGCTTATAAGACAATTGGCCGCACAAGTAGAGGTCTGAAATATTTTCCAGTAAAGGAGAAAAAACAACCTCAGGGACAATCTGCAGTGACAGATGTCCAGCCCAAGTCCAAAAAACAAAATTGGCCTAAGAAACAGACACAGGGGAAGCAGAATACACAGACTCAGGATTCTTTTCCTGCGGTACAGGCACCTGCGCCGACAGAAAAAGTTTATGATTTGCGCGATCGCGCGATGATTAAATCACCTGATCGATTTCAGGTTTCTGATCAACGCTCTCCTCGTTCCTTTCAGGAAACATCGGTCCCGAAGACCACTGGAGGAGGGGGTGGACGTGGACGTGGTGGCCAACAAGGACGTGGTCAGTCCCGCCAGACGGACGGCGCAGTGAAGCAGGAAGATTCTACGCCTAAGCGTCCGCAGTTTGCGAAAAAGAAAGTCGCAGCCTTAACAGCGCATAGATATGCCACAGATAGTGAGAACGCGGCTTCGGAATCTGACGTGGGCTCTGACCTTGCTGGACAGCGCGGCGGAGATTACCATAGTCAGAGAGGCGCTCCGTCCACTACTGAAGGTGACAGCGACTGAAGTGTTTGTTGTCATAGAAACAGCCGATACGAGATTAGCTCCCCCTGAAAGACTTTTTGAAATTGTCCTGTTAATTGAAGGTGACATACAGCGTACTGTCAGAGGGGTATTTTGGGAGACCTTGTCGTCTACGTACGACATTTTGCTTTCCGAGGCTGATTGGCCCCCACCTTTTGTGCTCGCAGCGCTGCGAGGGGAGGAGGTAATCCTTCCCAGTTTCGCGCACACTGTCTCGACTGAGCATGCGCAGCATTTTGCAGAAGAGTGGGCTCGGGCTCTTGCACCGGCTCTCTACCGCAACCAATGTGGTTGGGACAAATTGTCCCCTTGCCACGAAATTCCTTTGCGGTCTGAGCCGCAGCCTCAGCCTCAATATCCCATACGGCGTGAAGCTAAAGCAGCCGTCGCAGAAATCCTTGAACACTTGGAATATCAGGGAGTTATTGAAACGTGTGTGTCACCAATGAATAATCCCCTTTTTACTGTGACCAAACCTGACGGATCATATCGTTTGGTATTGGATTACCGGCATTTGAACTCGCATTGCCGTAACTGTGCAGTACAGAATACTCACGGCTCTGCGTTAGTGGATAGTCTAGTGCGTAAGCGTTTCAAGACAACGCTTGACATTTCCAATGGTTTTTATGCCCACAGACTGGATGGCTTTAGCTCCCAATGGACAAGTTTTACGTCCGCTGGTGTGCAAAAATGCTTCCGGCGACTCCCTATGGGCTACAAAAATAGTCCTGGAGTCTTCACCTCCAGAATAGTCACTCTATTGGAGGGTATCGATCCCGATGCATGTTCTTATGTGGATGACATTTATCTCACAGACGACGAGATTTGGATGCATCTGTGTCGAGTGAATTCCATAATTTGTACCTTTGCTGATATGGGTTACAAATTTAATTTTGCAAAATCACACATTGCAGAACACACGGTGTTGTTCCTCGGCTATGAGCTGAACAATGAAGGTAGAGGTTTGGCTCCTCACTTCTTGGAGAAATGCGCACAATTGCGCGCTCCTACAACACTGAAAAAATTACAGTCTTTGCTGGGTTTTTTGAATTTCGGCAGAACTTACATTCCGGAATATGCCCAGCGTATCAAGCCTTTGTATGCTTTGATACAACCAACTTTCTCAAAATCATGCTGGCTGCCTGAGCATTCAGCCATTTTGCAATCCTTGCAGGCTGATCTGCTCGCTTCTAAATATTTACTGACTCGTGATAACCACACCAACCTAGTAATAAGAATAATTCCTGGGACGGTGGGTTTCACATACCTCACTTTTAATGAAGGTGACACAGTACCTATTGCTTACAAGTCACACTTGTACACTTCGGCTGAGTTGCGGTTTCCCACAGTGGAAAAGGTTTTAACTGCTGTACAGATGGCAATTCTTAAGGAACGAGCACTGTCTCAGGGGAAACGCATGCTAGTGGTAACACCCTGTCCTCACTTGGAGGCAGTCACGAAAGCCAGTGTACCAAATTCAAAAGCTTTGCACCCTCGGTGGATTCAGTGGGCTGCGTCATTGTCATCCACGGATGTCATGTTTATTTTTGACGCCTCCTTACGGTCGCAAGAGTACTTGCAGTGTGAATTCGTTCATCCTGCTCCTCTGGCTATGCGACCTTTGAAGGACTTCCATTGTATCATTTACACTGATGGGTCGGCGCTGGTTGCGCATGGCTCTAAACATGCCTACGTTTCCGCATGCGCCATTGTGGTCGGTGCTATGTTGAATGATGAGTTCATTTCCAGGGAAGTGCACACGATGCCCCTGGGCGATTGCACCGCACAATTGGCAGAGCTTCGTGCTCTATTACTAGCGTTAGAGTACGCAGATCCAAGTGTTACTACACTAATTGTAAGTGATTCTTACTACTGTGTCCAGTCTTACAATGAAAACTTGTTCTTTTGGATTCAAAATGATTTTCATGATTCGAAGGGTAGCACAATAAAACATAAAATGATCTGGGTTCGAGTGGCAGAGCTTAAGGCTAAGTTGCCACTCGTTTTTGTTATTCATACTCTCGGTCATCAGCGCGTAGGAGTTCACGCTGTTGGCAACTCGCTTGCTGATGAAGCAGCGAAATCAGCAGTATCTACATACTTAGTTGCAGCGGTTACTAGGTCTAAAACCAAGATTGATAGCGACATCTTAGCAGCGATTGCTGCCTCTGAGAAGGGAAGTAAACATCCTGCGGGATTCCCTTCGAAGTATAAATACCACTTAAGTCCCGTAAAGGTTCCTTTTGTGACAATTCCTGATGTTGGGGAACGGCTGATTCCCAACTCGGATCGCAGAGCAGACTTGATTACAGCGGCTCATGAAGGTGTGGCGTCTGCGCATGCGGGCGTCTCAGCCACTGTAACGCAACTACAACAACGTTTCTGGTGGCGGGGACTGTACAAACAGACGCGTGATTATGTCCTTCTTTGTGACATATGCCAGCAGATTAAACCTTCAACTGCTACGCGTCCGCCACAGACTCAGTTGTACATTTCTAATAAACCACTAGGCTGTGTTTATTTAGATCACTGCGGTCCTTTTTCATCTGATACTGCGTATAAATACATCTTAGTAGCAGTTGACTCATGCACACGCTTTGTGTGGGTATGGCCACATCGCAGCGCTGATTCACGGACTGTCATTAGAGATTTGCGTATCTTTATAGGGATTTTTGCCTGTGGTACCTTCCATTCGGATCAGGGTCCGGCTTTCGCCTCTAAGGCGTATAAGGATGCCATGACTTCAATGGGGGTCCAAGTCAAGTTTTCGTCACCCTACAGACCTGAGGGTAATAGTGTAGTTGAACGAATGAACCGTGATTTAAAGCAATCTTTGACAGCCCGAGTTATAGGCACTGGCAGAAACTGGCTGGCTCATCTCTATGGCGTGCAGCGTGCTCTTAATAATCTCCCTAGAAGGTCTCTGGGTGGGCGGACCCCATACGAAATGCTCTTTAGCATCAAAATGTACGTCCCTGACCTTGACGGTCTAGACTCAGTGGTTCGCGCCACTTCCTTTGACGCAGATGAACATTGCAATGTTTTACAGAATTTACAAAAGACCAGAGACAGTCTTGCAAAGGAACATTTGCCCTCCACATCGGATGATGCGTTGCAGATCCCGGTAGTTGGCTGGCTACCCCAGGTTGGAGAACTGGTTCGAGAGAAGATCGACAACAAGAAAGAGTTTGGTCCCTCCTATCGAGCTCCAGTTCCAGTGCTTGGAGTGAAGGGCACAAGAACAGTCATATTACCACCACTTCCAGGTCGTAAAGAAAACAGGTTTATTTCTATTGACAATGTCAAGATACACAGAGTGGCCGATTCTTCTTAGCATGACACCAGCTGTTTCCTGTCCTTCCATTGTGAGAAATTCAATTATGCCCACTGCTTCTAATATTGAACCTGAAGTGGCCATCGAATTACCTGCTGTTTCCAGTCCTTTATTAAATTATTTACCGAGAACTAACATTGATGAGACAGACTATGCCTATCCCGCTGATTTGTCCATACCTGACTTGCAAACACGTTTAGCCACAGAATCCAGATTTTCTTTTGACTCTGTTTCTCTTACCTCAAAGGAACCCTCTCGAGTTGCAGTTTATGCAAGTCTGTTTAAAAAACATTTTTTAATTCCACCTTGGACTTACATTTGGCTAGTCCTTGTTTCGATTTACATTTTTATGTCAGTTGGTTTTGTGTTTTATTTTTTTCGAATCATCAATGGACATTATGTCGAGGAAACAACATGCATTACTCATTTGAATGGAACTTTCCTCTTCACATTCTACACACAGATTAAAAAGAGACTTGACTTTGGTTAACATCACAGCATGGCCTGTTCTGGATGGAATCGCGTGGGATGCAGTTCGGTTTCAAATTCATGGCCCAACGGAAGTCGTTAATGTTCCTAATGTACTTAGAGTGAATATGGGGGATGTGGTGAAACAAAACATTCGTTCTGATGATTGGGATGTTAATGCTGTGGAAAGTTTGTTTTCTGATTTGAAATACTATGCTGCTTTTGATGCTGAGGATTTATATTTAGAATCTGCTAATTATGGTGAATTGTTCTGTTACCAACATTATGGCAATCACTTCTTACACAAGACATCTTCCCGAAGGGATGCTGTTAATTTTACTCAGTGGGAACATTGCCCAGCACCTACACAAGGGAGTTCAGAAACGTTTCTTAAAAAGTATACTTATTTCACTGACTTTAATCAGTCCAATCCCGAGTCATTTTATTTTAAATTTCACAAACAGCCACTGTCCAAGGTTAGACTTACCAATACAAAATTGTTGTATTCGAAGGCCTTCCTAGATCAATTAGTTACTGGGGGCTATGAGTTATGGAAGGATACAATAGACCTTAAATCGGTTTGGGGTTCAAGGGCCTGGCAGGTACGAGGCACTGAGGCTTTGCACCGTGCATGTCTCATCCCGAATCATATGTTGTTTTTAAATGAAACCATTTCCCAGACCACATGCTTTGGATTGGCTACATCTAAAAGGTTAAACACCCCGTCTTTCCCGGAGTTGGAGGAATATGAGGATTGGAGTAATTTTACTCAATTGTCCATTAAAAATTTACAGGCTCTGCTTCTTAATTCCTCCTTTAACATTTCCAGTATGAATCCTAAGGGTTGGCTGCTTTGGCACCGTAGTGCTGATTCTTGCCAAAAAAGATTTTTAAATATAACTGACGGTTTTAAGACTGTTAGATCTGATCCCCGGTTTGATTTGAGTAATACTGTCACCTCTTACTCTGTGGGCAAGTTGTGTCAAGCTTGGCTGAAACATTCAACTTTACCTGCGGTTAAGTATCACCTTTCCAAACTGAATGCAGACGTGGATTTGAATGATTTCATTAGGGGCCCAGCTAATGGCAGGTCGAAAAGGTGGTTATATGGGGTTTACAATGAAATTTGGAAACTGTCACAGATTGAGGCTGCTACACGCCTTAGGGCTATTGATCAGGCAAATCTTGAGAAAGTGCTTGCAGTTGTCGACAATAGCATTAACGTGCTTTCCTCTCGAATTTACACATTGGATAATATTGTGTCGTCTGTTGTTGATATTGTGCATGATGAAGTGTCAGTATTATACCATGGTCAAAATCAATTACGGTCAATCATGCAGTTTGCATGGACACTTCAGACTCTGAAAATGGGTAAGGTTCCCTGGGGATACATGAACGTTTCCTCTTTATTTGCACCATTTAATTTAACTGACAAACAACGCTTGCTTTCAATGCGTGATGCTTCTTTTTCTATGTTACATATTGAAAGGTTGGAATCTTTACCTTTTTCTGTGGCAGAAGCCACTGCTGCTACGTGGCTTATCCACGGTTTAATAACGCTGCCTTTTGCTTTATATAAGTTTTCTAATTGTATGAAATATGTGCCCATAGGTCGGTATGAGCCTTTAGGTAGCGGTTTTCTTCATGAAGTGTGGTCACTCCCATACACATACAGATGTTTCAAGGATGAACAGGAGGTTTATCTAACAGGGGAGGAGTGTACTCAGACGCCAGATCATTCTTTAATGTGCAGACACATACAGTTACACGGTTCATGCAACAAGGACCGACCGAATATGGCTTGCATTTTACAAGGCACGCCAGTTCCTGCTATCATCCCCACGTTTAAATTGTTAGAGAATGGTAGTTATTTAATGCTCAATAATGAAAACTGTTGTGGGTTAATTAAAGGTATAGCTTTCATAGTAACAGTAAGTGAGCGAGTTATTTGCTGCAGAAATGTTCTTTATCCTCCCACACGTGAACATAGGGAGTCTTCCATTTGGCCACAGATACCGACCTTGGGAGCAGAATTCAGCGGCATGGCTAGAATAAGAGCTCTATTGTCCCAGAAAGAGGTGGCCTTGAGCTCGGCCCGTGAAACTTTCGTGCTTCACATTGCTAATACCCGTACGGAGGTTCAGGCTCTTTTAAATACTGATTTGCCTTTACATTTCGGAGCCATGGTTCGTTCTATCTTTAACGCATCCTCCACAACGGGCCTAGCACATTTTTTTAAAGTTGTTAGCAGTGGTCTCGTGACTTCCTTTGAGAAGATTTTTGGAGTCATCCCTGCCTTCTTCCATTCTATTTTTTCATCCTTGTTTGGAGGATTCCCGTTTTTCCTTGCATTAGCGGCTGGCGCTTTGGTGGTTTTCTGCCTTTTTAAATATGGATGCCCTTCCTGTGCAAGACCACGCGCAAGTGCTACTGACGCGGTTTCGCAACCGCATGCTTGATTATTATGGCACACTGCCGTTGGCGACTCTAAGCACGGCGTTTGGATTATCTTTTCGGTTCTCCTATTTTACCTGTGTCCAGCCTGTATTTCCCTGCCTGACCTGTGATTTCCTTTGGGCCATTGATTTGTGTCTCTGCGGACCAATTTCTTCTGACGTCGATTTTAATCAGCTGATGAGTCCTATCATTGCTCACGAGTTGGTTTGTTCTGACGAGAGGATTATGGCCTTGGCGGTGGCGCATGGACTAATGGGTCCCTGGGATGTATTGTCGGCAGCGCAGAATTTCTTGGAACGAAGTTTTCTTGAAAACCCACCGAGCTGTCCTCTGATGGTTATAGAGGATCCGGTGCTGGGAGATCACGTATGTTCCTTTCATCTTTTAAATTGGATGGCTGAACTGTTTTCGGATGAGGACAGTGACTTCCTCCTGGAGGCTGTTGCAGCTTACTTTTCATATACAGTCTTATCATAAACACTGCCTCGAATTGACATGCTGATTAATAGCATTTCCTTGATTTTATTGACTTTTGGTCAAGACATTTTATTTTTTGCTTGCCTATTGGCTTGAGCCACATTATACTTTTGGGCTATTTTTTAGCATTAGTTTTTATAATTGAATTTTTATTCATGCTCGTTTATTGTTGGATTCTGCTCTCATGTGATGGCACTTCTGTTATCTTATTTAGTCCGTTCTCGGATCATGGGGGGGTGTTATATAGCTCCTATATATCCTTATATCGTGTTAAGTTAGCATAGGTACATTTGAGATTTAAACGCCATTTTTCCTTTCTTGCAACTTCTGCACACGACCCTTAATTGTTGACTTAGCTTTCAACCTAGTGGTTTGCCGTGGTGTATGTGAGAATAATATGTTATTGCTCTGATATCAGCTTTGTTTAATAAACCATGTCTGCACGGAGAGTGCTGAAGTTTCAGGAGCAACACGATATGGAATTGTTATGAGGTCTGATCTCCACGCCTTCATAGTCATAACACAAGTGCAGCCTTTGCCAACTTGGGCTTGAGGCGGGATTGATATTGCTTTGCAGGAGAATTGTTAACACACTTGATGCGGTGCACATGCAGAGAGAGCTGGTGTATGCTGATGTGATTCCTTCATGCTAGGACACTAAGGTATGGGCCCGCCCTAAAACAACCCAAAGAGACCTTCTTAGCTAATAATATAATATATGTGTTAGGGAGGGTGAGATATAAGTGTTGTTAACTCTTATTCATTACAGCATGTTAACATGCTGTCACCATTCGCTTTTTATGTCTTAGTAACTATGCTGATAATTTTGCTACTGATAATAAGTATACTTGTATTATCTAAGATACTGCGCCTGAGAAGACGGCATTAGTAAATAAACATTTCAAATGCACATGTGTCTTCTTTACTCCATGTTCTGGTTTGTAATGATAATATAACGAAAGAGTGTTCATGAGTCCCACGTACCCTGAGGTACTGTAAGTTCATGTTCTGGTTTGTCTAAACATTGGAAGTTTGATATGTCCAATGAGACACTGTAGCTAGCTCGGTAAGGGGTGAGTTGGTTGCTAAGGTAAGTTTTGGGACACCCTAATTTGCCGAGGTTCCACTCCTCTGTGCACAGTTCTGTGTGAGTACAGAAACCCTGCGACAAAAGCAAAACCGAAACAGGATGGGGTACAAAGTAGGACACAATCAGGTATTAATAATTGTATTCCTATCAGTGATGTGAGCGCTACTATCACAACAGCGCAAGCGAGTACTACAAATAATAATTAATGAGCTAACCTTCATAATCGCGCAATACAGATTAGGACAGCCAAAAAAGCAAGCAATGTATAGTGAGGCTAGGCGCTATGTAATTAAAGTAGGCAGCAGTTGTAAAGGCGCAAAGCAAAGAGCGCAGCCCAACAATAACAGTGGAGAGCAGGGAGAGTGGGGAGCCACCGCTACTGAGAGTGTCAGGACGGTTTTCAGGTGAGTGTGGTTTGTGACAACTGCCTTCTGTGTCCTAGGGACTGATTTAGAGTTCCGCGGATAGGATGCTCCATCACGCCAGTGGATGTAATGCACTTGTAATAAAGCAGAAGGGATATCATCAAATTTGTGACAGAGAAACCCATTCGCCCAACTCTAACTCAAGCCCCTACTGGTCAATTTAATTGCAGACCAAGTTTACCTAAAAGCATGATTAGACACTGCCTTTCACAGTAGTTAGTTGAACAGTAGTGTATTTTTATTACATGAATTCCCATTTACTGCCAGGCTGTGTTGGCATTTAAAAGCATAGAAAGCATGGTGCATTGTACACAGTACTAGCATTTCGCTGGCATGATGTATTTGTGCTATCTCCACTTGAGTGACAATCTGGCTACCTGATTTTGTAGTCGGTGAGGTCTGTCTATCAGACTTTTTGGTAGGCTAGTGTAGATCACATCACGTTCCTGCCAAATCCTGGGGTTTGGTTCTTCTGTATAGAGTTATTTGGAAGTGTTTGGACAAAATATTGACTTAAAAATATTGGGGGACAGAAATATCAGAAATGAAATATCATGACACACAAATATTGTGATGCACCAATATCGTTGACCAGAAAATAGTTTTTAGAGGAAGTAATATTGTTTTAAATAATATCGATGTTTTAAATATTGCTTTTAATATAGGGGTTACAAATATTGTTTTTTACTTATTTGAATGTATTTTAGTTGATTTATTAATGTTATGTGTTATGCTTGTTTAAATACATGGTTTTAAAATATAACTTGCAATTTTAAGTGATTTTGAATTTTTTTAATTATATTTTAATACTTATTTATAGTGTCATAGATTTTTTTGGGTTTGTAGAGGAATAGTTGGGAAGATAATTAAGTTATAATTTATTACCAATTAATTACTATTTTAATAATCTATTTGATTGAATTTAATATATAAAGTATGGAATGCATAGTTTTTTTTTATTTCTTGCGGTCCAGAGTGGGAAGTTCATTAGATATTAATTAATTATCAATGTATTCTTAATTGTTAATTAATTATCCAGTTGGATATTGATTATAAAAGATAGTGAATACTGAATAAATTAGCTTTCATTTTATTTGTGGGCCATTGTAGGTATATAGGGTGGGAAGTTAATTAAGTAATAGTTAACAAATTATTAAATAGCATTTGTAAATAAATAATTTATTTGAAATTTAATTATGTAATGATGGACTACTTATTTATTTTAACTATATTTTAGTTGGGGGCTGCTAGGGTTGTAGGGGGTTCAGGATGAAAAGTTAATTAAGTAATCATTATCAATTATTTAGTAATTGTTAAATAATTATTTCCAGCAAGAGCTTTGAGTCTAGTGTCAAAAATACCACTGACATACCTACAGATTTAGGGCCTCATTAGGATGGCGGTGAATACGCATCCTCCGGGCCGGCGGAAGCCACCGCCCGCCCGGAGGATGCGAATTCACCGCCGTGGCCACATCAAACACCCACCGGCAGATTAGGATGGCGGTGGGAATGTGGTGGGACCAGCGGCGGACGGCAGGTCCGTCCGCCGCTGATCCGCGGGTTTTGCCGGGCCATTTGGTGGCGGTGTCTGCAAGACACCATCAGCCAAAGTAGGAAGCATGAGTAAACATGCTTTTCCGGGGCGGTTTTTCTGCCGTGGAAAAGCATGTGGACCTTTGCTTCTGGGGGCCCACAAGGGCCCCCAGGGTAAAGGGGGGGTGGGGGTGCACATGAGGGGTACCTATGGTACCCCACCTGCATTTGCATGCACAAAGCGGCAGGCACCGCACGGTGCCTGCCGCTTTGTGCATGTAAATGTGAAACATGCTTTTTTAACCTTGCGGCGGGTGCTGCTTCAAGCAGCACCCGCCGCAAGGTTAAAGATCCAGGATGTGACCGCCAGGGTGGCGGTCACATCCTAATTTGCATGGAGGGACCGCCGCTGCCCATGCGGACGGTCCCTCTTCCACGGGGATGGCGGACGGACGCAGGTCCGTCCGCCATCCTAATGAGGCCCTTAGTGCCTAGCTTCAAGAAAAGGGATGACATACATCAGTGGTTGCAAGAGTATGAGATAGTTCTGACAGTGTGCAGGATACCTGAGATGTATTGAGGAGCTGGCTTGGGGAGCTATATAAGGGAGGATAGGAGGGATACCTACTAGCCCTAGAAGGGAGTGACAGGCAGAGGTACACCATCATTAAGGTAACAGTGTTAGGAGAGTATGGATTTGCCCCTGAAGAGAATAGGTTGAGGTTCGGGGCAGCCGGAAACTCTCCCACCAGTCTTGGGAGGAATTTGTGGAGGATTTTTGCAAAGCACTGAATGTACAGGTGAAGGGTCACACAGTACACAATTATGAAGGGCTGTACAATCTGATGTCCTGGGAATTGGAATTAGGAGAGATCCTAAAGGTAGTGGCTCAGGTACCCCATATAACCGACGGCAGGGGCAGACAGGTCCTAGTGTAGTGTAGTTCCTATATTCCCAATAGGCTCTGCGCATTGGAATAACATATCCTATACTTTTGACGTAGTACTTATGTATACTAGGTCTCTATCGAATATATTAGACTTAATTGTGAGTGCCAGCTAGCTCAAACTTTCTCAAATAAACAAGAAGGGATTCGTTTCTGACAACCGCATAAACATGACAACTTTGTTTCCCCAAGAATAAAACTAATCTTCAGAGTCGTGGAAACAATAGATAGATATTTTACTCAGTCAATAGTGCATGCTTCGTTTCCTCAGAGGTGCAGAGAAATAGAGAGGTGGGCATTTTCAATAAAAGGGTTTATTGAACAGTCTTCTTTCTCAAGCAAGTAAAGTGAACTGCTACAATCGTAATACTGGTTGCAAAGTATAACGCGTACAGTAAGAAGAGTATAATAAAATAATACTGTAAAAGCACTGTATGGTTTGTAGACCATAGATAAATACATACATAAATAACAAAGGCTAAAAGTACTCAACTGGTGCTTCTAAATACGCCTACCCCAATGTACCTAACCTAAGTCTAGTACGCGGGAAGAAGTAAGTGAGGTGTAGCATAGGTTTAGTTTGTCTTTGCCAAGAATCTAACCAAGATTTCTCTTAGGGTCTAATCAGCTGCTTACCTTGGTTTTAGAATGAAGGAGGTCTGGTATCTCTGTCTCGGGACTCGATTTCCCAACACCCCGCGAGGGGAGCTTGGAAACACTGGAGCTGGATTCTCAGCAAGAGAAAGGACAGCTTCTCTCAGTGCATCAGCTGGAGAGTCGGCTTCCTTCGGCACTTGCTGTAGCGAGCTGTGTCGGGCAAGTAGATAGTTGAGCTGCCCTGAACCACTGTGTGTTTGCTAGGGCCAGTGTAGGTATATTTATACCTTGAAGGTCCCTTGTTTGATGTAAAGTCAGACATAATACCGTCACCAAAGAACCCCAAGAGAAAGGTAGTTCTTTGAAAACGCCATAATTTCTAGGACAAATCAATATTCAAGCAAGGGGATGTCCCTGACTGCCAAAGCCGAGTTTTCCAAGAAATCGTTGTGGCTTTTTGGAACTAGTGGAAGTAGTCATGCCTATATTTGGACTGGATGGGTTATGTCTAAATATGGGCAGGATTTCTGTGCCTATAGAAGGGCAATGTGAATTGTACTTATATAAGGGACTGAATCGGTAAATTACGCTTGGATTCTAAAATGCTCCACAACACCAACTCCACTTTATTATGTTCGATATTACTAAATTCTAAGCATTTGTAAACATATCTAAAGCATGAGGTGTAAAAAATCCCTCCCAAAATATATAGAATGCATCCGAAATGGCTGTACACGAAAGATGAGGATTTGTGCTGAAAGCATTTAAAAAAGCAATATTTTCATTTAAAGCATGTAGTGTGTCATTCGAAAAAAATGCCTATCAGAATGAGTCATGAAATATCATTTTTGAAATGGCTCTTGAATACAGAAGAAAGGTCGAGACCTTTCCATGACAGAATATATATATACTGTTCAGGTTGTGGACAAGGTCAAATATTGTCTCTTGGAAGTGTTTCAAAGAATTCTTGTTCTCTAAGAATAGTTGTACTTCAAGCAGATTACTTTGTGCCCAAAAAAAAAATCAATTTTGGCAAAAGTCGAATCGCAGAAAAGTAGAGTTCTTAAAGTTGGAAGTTTTGTTTTGAAAAGTGAAGGTCGAATACAGAGTCCCATAGAACGCTGTGTGCTAACTTCAAAAGTCATTCTCGTTGTTAGGAGAAAACATCAAATCTTTTAAGATGGCAAAGAAATTGTTTACCACAGTAGGTGAAAGTTGGATCACTTCATTAAGTAAACCGATAGCACAAACATGTAAAGCATCGGCGTCAGCGTTAGCCGCATTAGCAATGTTTGTCGGAGATGTAGACGGAGGTGGTACCTGTGTGCCTGTCGAGCCACGTATCTCACCGTCAGCAGATTGCGTCTGTGGGATCTCAATGAATGCCCTCATCAGAACTGGTAGCCACTGGGGACAACACAATGCATGTGCCGTTACCGAACCAAGCAGGGTATCAACATCCGTTGGCATTGCTTATGGAAGTGTTAGACAGACATTCAACACGCATTCTTCTCCACATAGCAGGCATCGTAGAACAGGTAAGATGCAATCTTGCCAGATTGGTCGGAAAGATAGGAACCATGTAGTATTCAGGTCTCTTAAGCGGGCCAGGCCCAGGAACTGTATCATGCGCTCACGACACTTCATTGCCAGAAGAGTGTTCTCTATGGTAATCTGGGTGTCGCTGCTGACCAGACTTGTCATATCAGAGCAGGAGGAACAAGAATAGGTTTCCTGCTATGAGTCCCAAAATGAGAGGCAGGCCTCCGAACACAGAGTGCACGAAGTTTGGAAAAATGCCTTGGACTGCTTCAAAGGGTGCTAATAGTCCCAAAAAAACTGTCTTAAATACATGTACAGAACCACTGGTTTCAGATATGTTTAAGATACGACCTACTATTTCTACGAAATGTATGGGGCAGTTTGTTGATAATAGGGCATGTATCTCTGCAGAGGACCTTGCACATTGTCATTCATACGTCTCTTTAGACGAGGTCAGTGGCACCGTTTTTTGTAAAAGAATGGCTTTCGTTCTGCTTAAAGTATCTTCTTCGAAGAGATATTCAGTGAAGGTCATAACGGCGACTCCCCGTCTGTCTTAGCTTTAGGAAACAATACTTGCATACAACAAGTGGCCCTGGCAGACACAGTTATGAGATAGGCTATTCCTGGCATCATTCCAGAACAGCTGTGATCATTCAACATTATATAGCTCCCGTTATAAAGCTGCCTAAAAATTGGATCTATCACTGCTGCTGAAGAACCTTGCAGGCACCATATAAATTCATTCCCTGGCCTAAAACTGTACAGCTTAGTGCGCTTTTACACTGTGTACCACTAAGAAATACTTATTTTCCCCCACTCCAACATTTGTGTGCGGATGGTAATTCCCAGGTTGACTTTATGTATTCCTTACCCAACCTTTCATACACGTCGACTGGTATATGTTTCAGACAGTATTGAAAATTGAAAATTGTGAAAGGCAGAGTAATTATCCCGTGTATTATCCATTCAGTTGCAGGTTTTTCTGAAACAGTTAATGGTAATCTTTCCTGTTTTTCAATGCTCAGCACCGTATAGTCTGCTCCTCTTTGTGCCAGAGTGATTTGATTATTTGTAAGGTGAAATACAGAAAACAATGACGTGGTGTTGATTAGACGCCATGGCACATATCCAGAACGAAGATTTTGCAAAGTCCAGCCTAAAAGCATTATAGAACGTAATTGTGACTGTCCATGCTGTAGCATGCGCAAGTTCTGTTCCATTATGTCAATGGCAAAGGATACTATGCTGTCCAAAGAATAAATTCTGGATGACAGGGTCGTTAACCCATTGTCAACTACAGAGGGCGCTTTCTCTAAATTAATACAATCAATTTCTCGTATTCTTTCTGCAGTCTCTGCCTGTGTCGCTTTCCAAGCTTCATTATAAATGGCATATATATCTGCGAATATGAAACAGTTATGATGTTGTTTCGCAGGACCTAGTAGGAAGTCCCTTAAATCAACGTCATCTTTAAGTAAAGATAAGTGTTGTTTAACCTCTGTCAGTGTAGATTTTTGTAGCCACTCAAGGCATAGTTTTCATACACTGTATGTTGTTACTATCCCTGCATGTTGTCTCTGGACATATCTTGGGTCTGGCCTAGTTACTGTAAACCCTTGTGTCTTGTTCAGGTATGTATCTTGACAGTTATTCGTGTCTGTGGGCCAGATTAACCATTTTTTCCAATCAGGATCAGTTCTGTTTTTAAGTAAAATCATTTTTACGTCGACCTTTCCTTCTGAAGTGTTTTTGCCATCAGGTGTAGGTGTGGGTATGGACGGTTTGTTTAAATCTTTTATCTTGGCCAGGCCGTCTGTTGAACAGTGTCATTTAAAAAAAAATGTGTTCAGGGATAATGCAGGCTCGAAATAAAGCTTCTATTCCATGCACTTGCCAGTCTTTTGAGCCCCAGACAGTTTTTGTTTTTATGTTGTCACTTCAAAAGTCGAAAACTAATGAGGACAGCTGGGTATAAAAGGCTTATTAATTTTTTTAAAGTAAAACGTTTCCGGATTTGTGGTATTAAAACCTGAGAGGTATGAACATGTTTCGTAGAATGTTTTTGAGCTACCTTTTGGTGGCGTTGGACAATGTTCCCATTAATTGTAAGTAGAAATATTCCTAGGGTTTGCAGATTTGTGCAAGTAATGATGACCAAAATGATTATAACAATATATTTGTGCATAACCTGATGAACCTTCTAAGATATCATGTTTTGTGAATTTAGCAGACATCTCTACATCTGACATCATATTATTAACAGTCACAAAGTCCCAATCATCAGAAAATGTGATGGGTGAAACAAAGTCACTCAAGGAAACCTTAAATTGATGTGGATTCTTGAACAGTTCTGCTGGGCCATAAATGTCACAATCAGTTCTGTCCCATGTTAAACCACCAGGTATAGGAACGGCTGTGATGTTCACTGATGTCAAGTCTTTTTGTTCACAATGAGATGATTTGTGTGGCTTCAGGAGCAAGTTGATGTTCTTACTTGCTGTGTCCATTTTACTATATCTTCCATTTATCAGCATCCCCAAACTTAATACAAGGATTAGCCAAAGTAGGAGAAAAAGTACGCCTAGCACAATCCAAAATTCCATGCATGGTGAAACCAGATACGTTTTATCAAGTTGTTGAAAAAGTTCTGATCTTTTAAAGTTTTATTTGCTGGCGTCGTTTAAGGCTCACTGGTATCGTCGGAAAATATATCAAAGTTAATGAAATAGCCAGAGGCAGTTCTGTCAATTGTTGGAATTGCATCAGGAGTATTTGAAATCACTGGGGCTACCAAATTCTTTGTCATATTAGTGTAGTCCGGTGCGACATCATTGTAGACAGGAGTGTCTTGATGAACTGTTTTTTGGGTCCCAAGAGGTACAATATCCATTGCTTGTTTGCTTAGTCCTTCTTTGCTTACTGCAGATTCTTCAAAGGTGATGAGTCTTTCAGTTTGAACCTCTTGGATAGTAGCAAGATTTGGTTTGACCAGGTCGATGGATACGAAACAGTTCTCTTTTCTTCCAACAAGGGGTGGCAGTAACACTGTTCTTGATTTGACTTCTCCTTTTCTTGTTTAAGTCCTGCAGCAAAACAGCCAAACGGTCTTTGATATCAAAGGGTTTTTGTTCCACCACTGAAGTGTGGCGATCGAGGTCCTGGACAAACATTCCAGTACCAAAAAGGATTTCATATTGAGTGATTCTACCGAGAGAATTTCTTGGCAGATTATTCAAACTACGTTGGACACTTATTAGATGGTTGACCCACCCATCACCCGAGACTAACACCCTAGCTGTTATAGATTGCTTTATGTCCCGTTTTTTCTTTCCACTACAGAATGTCCCTCAGGATGGAATGGACTTGAATACCGCAATGCAACGCCCCGATTGGCCATGGCCTCCTTGTAATCTTTGGAGCTAAACGCAGGACCCTGGTCAGAATGTAGCGTGCCGACTGCGTATGTGCCGATAAAGACTAGCAAATCTTTTATAACAGTTCGGGTGTCAGCCGAGCGCTGAGGCCACATCTAAATGAATCTGTCCTAATAGTTGGGGGACCGCATTTGTCTATAGTAACGCCTGCATGTAGATAGCCTAATACTGTCTATCAATGCTGTCTGTACTGAGCTGGCTACACTGTAGTCAGGTATCAGGCGGCGTTCTCTGCTGCGATCTCTGTTGCAGTCATGGCAATTAATTGCGAATTTGTGAATGTGGGCATTCATCCCTGGCCACAAGTTTGTCTCCTTTAATTCTAGTATAGATTTAGAGATCCCTTGATGTATAAGACCCTCTCCCAAATGGGCTTCATGTATCACAGCTACTCTATGTCTCCTGTTTGGAATTACTCTATCCCCCACTCCAGGGATTTGAGCAAAAGGAACGGAGTTGGCATCAATTATGTATGAATATTTCAGTGGATAATTTAGAGGCAATGCTGCACCGCTGCCTTTGCTTGTGGCATTGACAGCTAGCATTATTTCGCCGCCTATTTTTGTTTTTGAACTAGTGATTGTAGCTACGGAAGCTGTTTGCACAGCTGCCTCCGCAGCTTCATCAGCCAATAAATTCCCTGCAACGTGAACCCCATCACGCTGATGACTCAGTGTATGGATCACGTGAGTCTGCTGTAGTTCTTTCTGTAATTGAACTACTTGTTCCCAAAGCAACTCATGCTTGATTGTGCCACCTTTTGCATCTTTGAAACCGTTTTGAACCCAGTTCTGCAAGTATTCATTGTAAGATTGAACGCAGTAATAAGAATCACACACTCTGAGTGTGGGGAATTCGCAATCAGTATTTTCAAGCGCCATCTTGAAAGCCTGTAGTTCAGCTCGCTGAGCTGTACAGTCTCCGAGAGATTGTGTTTTTATGACCATAGGTCGGAATTTACCATCGCGCCAGCAATTTTTAACAATCAAACACGCAGCACTATAAGCTTGTTTACCCCCAATTGCGGGCAGTGCTGATCCGTCTGTATAAATTATACATTTGTATTGTTCTAGAGGCAGAATCTCAGTGGGCACAGGACATTCTTGTTCGTATTGTAGAAATTCTTGAGTTTTCAAGTAGGGGTCAAAAATGTATTCGTCTGTTGCAGCAAGAGAGTTAACCCATTGTATCCATCTTGGATGTGAAGCCTTAGCAGTCTGAATGCTTGCTTTTCTCACTGCCTCTAAGGCAGGTACAGGAGTAACAACCATTATGCGTTTACCCTGTGCGAGTGCTCTCTCTTTTGCTACTGCAGTTTGAACCGCTGTCAGAATTTTTTCTGTTGAAGTGAATTACATTTCAGCTTGTGTGTAAAAGTGTGATATGTAAGCAATTGGTACTTTTTCACCTTCATTAAAGGTTAAGTATATGAATCTGCATCTTCCTGGGATTATTCTGATTACAAGGTTGCGTATGTTTACCCGTGTTTGTAAATGTGATGTTGCTAACATGTCTGTTTGTACTGAACGCAACATTTCTGTGTGTTTTTGAGTCCAATTAGTAGTTTTGAAATCAGGTTTGATCAATTCATAGAGAGGTTTAACCCTCTCTGCGTAGTTTAGAATGTATGTTCTCTAAAATTCAGGAAACCCAGAATTGACTGTAAGTTTTTCAGCGTTTTTGGAGGTTGGAGCAGCGCACACTTTCTTAAAAAGTTGGTTGCTAGGCTTTTGCCTTCACTTGATAACTCGTATCCCAAGAATAGGATGTTGAGGTGGGCAATTATTGATTTCTTAAAGGTGAATTTATACCCTTCAGAGGCGAAGCCAAGTATTATGGTGTTCACCCTGTTCAAGTGCCTGTCCAAGTTATCGTCTGTTAGATAGATGTCATCAACATAAGATAATGCCTCATCATCATTCGTTTGTAGTAACTCTGTTACTCTGGCTGAAAATAACCCCGGACTATGCTTGAATTCCTGGGGGAGAAGACAGAAGTGATGTTGTGTCCCCATGATTGAGAAAGCAGTCAAGTTCCTGCTTTCAGGTGCAATGTTTTGACAGAAGAAACCGTTAGAAATATCTAATGTGGTTTTATATTTTTTGCACACAATGTTATTCATCAGTGCTGCACTGTGAGCATGTTGTACTGCAAAGGTTTTGAAACAAGAGTTTAAATGTCTGTAGTCCAGAATTAGATGATATATATTGTCTGGTTTGGAGACGGGAAACAAAGGATTGTTCATTGATGAGGTGCATGTTTCAATCACCCCTTGGTATTCAAGTTGATCTAATATCTCCTTGACCTGTTTTTTAGCTTCTTGCTTAACTGGATACTGCCTCTGTGCAGTTGGTTGTGATTTTAACTAGATTTTGTGGTGAGGAGAATCCACATCCCATCCCACATGATTTTTATATAATGCTGGAGCCTGGGCTACAGCCCATTTTCTGACATAGGTGTATTTTAAGTGAATTGGAATATGATTGGAGAAGGCTGGCATGATTATGTCTTCGCCGTGTGGGCACTCCCTGACAAATTTTGGTGGCAAGTCTTTTTCAGCTAGAAGAATGTCATAACCCTTAGAGAGTTTTTCCCAAAAGAGTGCTCTTATTTTTCTAGTTATGTCCCCTTCCATCCGGAGCGTTACTTCATAGAACTTATGGGGTACACTAACCCTGGTATCAGCTGTTTCAACTTGAAAGTACTCATTCAAGTCCACTGTCTCCAGATGATCCTTCAAGATCTTGCGAGCTATGGTGACTTCTGCTGCGCTGTTCAGCATTGTCTCGGCCCACTCCCCGTTCTTGAGTTGTGTCCTCAAGATCCCCGGCATGTCTGATTTTTAGACCTGCTACCTTCTTTTTGGTGAATTGGGTTTTCTTATTTTTTGGACTTCATGCAATCTTCCTTGTGTTCTGACCGTCCTCTTCTTTTTGAGTTCTGTGAGGAAGTCTGAAAGGTACAAGAGGAACGTGTATCAGTATCTAGATATCTATCAGATTTTCTCAAATTATCCCTGTTCCTGTGGTTATACCTCTTTTCAGATGGCTCCTTTTGAGGAGACCTTCCTCGGGACTGAGAGCGATTCTCATTAGAAGTTTGTTTAGTATTTTCCCACTTCTTTTAGGGAGTAGTGAGAGTGTTTTTAATAAAGACCTTTTCAGGGCTTTCTGTTAGTTGGGGCTTGACTGGTTTCTCACCCAAACTATCTCTACCTAGTTCCTCATAGGATTTTCAATTATTCTGGCCAGTTCATATGGCTGCTCAGTTATATCAATTTCCCTTATTTTTTGGCAGATCGCCACGGATGCTGCTTCACCTTTAATATTAGCTAATATTATAGCTGAGACCTGTTTGAAATCTTTCAGTAATTTCATACCCAGATTTAACGCAGTCTCTGCCCCGTATTCATTAGGAATCTGTTTCAGGACGTCTGGTATTACTGCCATAGATGGAACACCATGTGTTTTTGTGCAAATTGCAGCAAAGACTGTATCCCAACTGTCGCAATCCTCCAGGTGTGGTGCGATCCCCATTGGTAAACAGATTGTTAAAATTCTGTGTTTCTAATGAGGTGTACTGTCAGGAAATACTGCCTCGATTTGACTAATTTCTTGAGCTATCCGGAATGGAATTTGTTCCCTTTTTACTGGCAATTTACAGATGACTGATTGTATAGTCTGTAGTGTAATTTTATTTGTGTTCTCCTGGTGCGGGGTTTGTTGTGGAATTCTTATAGGAGGTTGGACTGTTAGAGTCCGCATGACAGTGGAGTAGTGTGGCTCACTGGTTAGAGGCGGCAGGCCTGAGAGCAGAAGTCAGCCCGGGACCAGGGTTCAATTCCCGACGCGGCAGGGTCGTGGACCTTGGTCAGCGGACTCGATAATTCTCGCTTCGGTGCTTACTCTAATCAGGGGTTCCACTCGGCAACTCTGGGCATTAGCTTGCCTAATCTCCACAACGGCCCCACCAATTCCGGGGATGCCTGGCTCCACCTTGGGGACTCCCAGCAAGGGACCATCCCACAGGGAAAGCCAGGACGGGTTCCCCAGAGTTATACAGCGCCGGGACGCCCCGTTGCTGGGGCAGCTGTGCGCTTTACAAGTATACTACATTTACATTTACATATTGAACCAATTGTCTATGTATTTTTATTAGTTGTTTTAGTTGAACTAATAGTTCCGCACCTGACATTTCTTCAATGTCAGGGTGTGGTGTATAGCTGGCTTGCATCGGCCATGTTGCTCCGGGTCTACCTAGTGGACCGAGCCTGGTAATGTGATTTTGATGTTGTAGGGCACCTTTAAACCAGAGCTGGTGCTTTTGGTAAGTTAGTGGAATTTCAATGTCCTTCAAAGGAACGTATTCCGTTGGATTATCCTCTACTTTGTAGAAGTGAAAGACATGCAATACTGCATTTGCTTCAGGGAAGACTATCCATGAATAGAATATCTCCGTCTGCCGATATTCGTGTGCCTCTATGACAAAAATTACCCTACCACCTCTAAGTGATAGGCCATTTGTTATAAGCTTTATAGTGATGGTTTTTCCTTAAGTTTTCCGGGAAGATTATAGCATCCTGGTTGTTTTCTTGGAAAGCTGTAACGTCTAAGCCTGGTTGGGCTGCAGCTGCAGCTCCACCGGTTGCGTTATTGCCGTCGTTATTCGACATTGTTTAATGAAAGTTTGCAGAGCAAGTTTCAAGGAAACAAAGATAAGGTGCACAATATTTTGGAACACTGTATCCCTCAACGTTGAATCAAACCATACTAATACATAGGATTTTCGTCCTACTCAGTTATGGTGGATATTTTATCCTTTTACCCACTCCAGACGTCTATTGGAGTATTTTAAGGGAAAAAGGGGTCTCTGTGAAAAGCACGACTGAGTTACCCTAGTATCTAGAGTTAGATTAGTGCCTTAATAAACGTTGGGCACCATGCAGTGTAGTTCCTATATTCCCAATAGGCTCTGCGCATTTTAATAACATATCCTATAGTTTTGACCTAGGACTTATGTCTACAAAGGGCCAGATGTAGGTAGCCAAATACCGGTCGGTAACGGCCGAAATTTGGTAATTTCGTCTGTTACCGACCGGTATTTGGAAAATGAGATGTAGGAGTCACAAATTTACCGATTCGGTAAATCTGAGTCGGTATTCTACCGATTCAGAATCTACCGAATCCTTATTTACCGAATTCTTATTTACCGATTCGGTAAATAAGAAATAGTAAAAAATGTCTATTGAGATGTAGGAAACCTAAAAAACACTGCAATTCCTGAAATTTGGTATTTAAGAGTCGGTATTTACCAATGGATTGAAAGCAGGTGGTAACCAGATGCAGGCTATAAAATAAGGCCCCAAAATGCAACAGTGTAACCAGAATGGCCGCATTCTATGTCATAGCAAGGCGGCTACGGCTACAGGCAGCTGGAGAGAGGGTATGGAGAAGGGAGGAGCAAGTCTACAGGCAGAGGATAACACTCTTCCAACTGACTGAGCCAGAGATACTGCAAAGGTACAGGCTACACCCCCACACCATCCTGGACTTGATCAGGGACCTGCACCCACTCCTGGAGCACCCAACACCAAGGGCGCACGCCATCCCACTCCATGTGCAGGTGCTGTGTAGCCTACACCTGCCTGCCTCTGGGACTTACCAGAGTGTGATTGCCGCAGTAGGTGGTGTGTCCCAGAGCTGCCTGTCCCGTTTCTTTAGGAAGTTCCTTGAGGCCATGATGCAGAGAATGCATTATTATATTAGATTCCCTGACACACCTGCGGAACTTGCGAAGACCAAAACAGATTTATATCAACTGGCACACTTCCCTCACGTCATAGGCTGCAAAAATGGCACCCACATCCCACTCTGCCCACCTGCAGCCACAGAACACTTTTACAGGAACCGGAAATCAATGCACTCAATCAATGTGCAGGTGATATGCAACGCTGGCAACATCATAACAGACATTGGGGGCAAATTCACTGGGAGTACCCATGACTCGTACATATTCCAGAACAGTGGGATATACACACGCCTTTTTGCTGGAGATTTTGGGGACGGATACCTGCTAGGTAAATAACTGTGACACACCCTGATTGTTATAGCAGATGAATGTATCATGACTATGTAACTAATGGCTCTCACATTTCCACCTAGGCGATAGCGCTTATGCCCTGCGGTCCTTTGTGCTTACCCCCTACCTCAATCCATCTACTAGGAGTGAGAGGCATTACAATGTGGCACACAGAGCAACTCGCAACGTCGTAGAACGCACATTTGGACTCCTGAAAAGCAGGTTCCGCTGCCTCCACAAGAGCAGAGGTGCACGGCAGTACACTCCAATGATCTGCTGCAAAATGATAGCAACCTGTGCCATGCTGCACAATCTTGCCACTAAGGAAGGCACAGAGGTGGAGATCACACATCATGAGGAAATTGATGATGATATGCGGCGACACCCCAACCTTTGATGGATACGCCCAGATACATCAGCCAGCTATAAGAAAAATCATGGACGGCCCTCGGGGGGGCTGCTAACATTGGTATCAACAAAAGTAATGAGGGAAATAAAACTGTTGAATACAAAATGTAAATGGGTACAATTATGTAGAATTGAACTTATGACGGTGGAACTGAATTATAAAATGATGATTTTAATGAATGTATATATGCAGTGGGATAATGGGGAGGAATATGAAAGGGAAATGAGGAGTTTTAAAGAGGATGTAGATAGTACTCTAGAAAAATACCCCACAGATATAATAATAATAATGGGAGATTTTAATCATAAACTAAACCCAAAAAAGGCAGACCTTTGGAATTGGGAACAGTTAGAGGTGTACGGAATAAACCCGGCTAAGTTCCCAACCGGGGAAATTTCGAAACAAGACCTAGGTCTAGTATACACCTTAGGAGGCAGGGGCTTTCACTGCGTAAATGGGAGAATAGAGACAGACTCACCAGCAGGAAAGACGTTCACCCAAGGGCAACAGAACTGCCCAATTGATTATATATTCTTGCAGGCCTGGAATTTCACCCAGATTAGGGACTTTAGGTTAGAATTAAAAGAAGTGAGTGATCACAAACTCCTACACATAATAATATCGGGGGGGAGGGAATTACAGAGAGAAACGGTGATTACCCAGGAGGTCGAGTACCCCAAACGGGTGACGACACGGCTAACTGAGGAATATATGGAAAAACTGAAGGCCATGCAATTAAAAATGGCACCCGAAAACTGCGAGAATAAAAAATTGACAAAACTAAAATGGGTTAGACCCACAAGGGTAAAACAAATAAATCGAGGCAAAGGGTTCTCTGTGGCGTGCCAAAATAAGAAAAAGGAGATACGAGCAGTAGAAAGAAGACAAAAAAAGAACTTTACTCAAGAGAGACAGGACCAGCTAGTTAAACAGAAAAAAGAATTCAAGTTAATGGTAACCAATGCTAAAAGAATATATAAAGAAAAATGCTGGATAGAACTATTAGAAGCCATAGAAAATAAAAATCTAAGGCAATTTTGGAAACTAGTAAAGGCTGTAGCAGGAACATCAGATGGGGAATTAAACTGTGTGGTGAGTGAGGCCGCATGGGAAGGGTACATAAGGGAACTGTACGGGGTAAGGACGCCCAGAGAGGAGGTGGAGACTAAAATATGGCAAGAAATCTCAGATGACCTATTTATTACATTTAATGAAGAACAAGTTGAGCTCACTATAAAAGAACTTAAACTAACTCGGGCAGCAGGACCTGATAATCTTCCTGCTATAATTTTGAAATCCGAGGTTAAATGGTGGGCAAGATTTCTTGCCAAGATGTTCCAGGTAGTTCTAAGAGAAGGTGTAATGCCACCAACCTGGAAGGGGGCCATAAATAGGCCAATCCACAAGAAAGGGAGCAAAGAGGCGCCACAAAACTACCGGCTGATAAATCTCCTAGATATAGGTGAGAAAGTGTTTTCTAAAATTGTACTGAAACAATTAAATGCATGGGTAGACGAGTTTCAAATAATACCCACAGAACAGGGTGGATTTAGAGCAGGCCACTCTACAATAGATCATGGATTTGCTCTATGGGCGATGGCAAGGAAGTCGACGGAACAGAATGGCAAGTTGTGTTGCTGTTTCGTCGACTTCAGAGCAGCCTTTGACTCTGTGGATCGGGTCTGCCTATGGGAGCTACTAAAGAGGTTAAATATTCCTAAAGATCTCCTCACAATAATAAAAGAACTACACAGGGAAAACTGGGGGCAAGTAATTAAGGATACGGTGGGTTCTCTGACCCCAAAAGTACCCATTGCTAATGGATTAAGACAGGGTTGTGTGCTGGCCCCATAGCTATTTTCGATCTTTTTGTCAGATCTCCCGGCACATCTAGAGGTGGAGGGAAGTGCCAGTCCGAAAATGGATGGCAACAAGATACCCTGCCTATTGTACGCGGATGATCTGGTAATAGTAGATCAGACTGAGAGGGGCCTTCAAAGAAAGCTTAATGCTTTTAATACATATTGTGCCAGTAAATTTTTAACTATCAATCTGGATAAAACTAAAACCCTATGCTTCGGGAAAAAGATAAGCAGATTCAGTTGGTACATAGGGGATCTCAAATTGGAGACAGTTAATGAGTACCGATATCTGGGTATATGGTTCGACAGGGCTCTAAATTGGAATATCCACCTGGAAACTCAAAAAGCAAAGGCACTCTCTTCCATATGTGGCCTAAAAAGATTTAATGGGGACTCTGGAGAGATGTCACACCGACCTCTGCTGAGAGCTTTTGAAGCAATGATCCCCTCTCAAGTTTTATACGGTGCTGAGATCCTTTATTTGAGCGGTAAGGGATCCTGGGACGTGATAGAGGGGAATTGCATAAAAAGGCTCCTATCACTTCCTCAGTCTGCTATGATACAAGCCATCAGAACTGAAATAGGCACAAAGTCCTGGGCGATACAAACCCAGACGGCTGTGATTAGATTCTGGAAGAGATTGGAAGACCCTGAAAGCCAAAAAGTAGCACACTGGTGCCGCAAAGAAATTCTGAGAAGTGAGCTAAAATGGGCAAAGGTCAGTAGGGAAAAACTGAAGGGAATCTGTAACTCATTAGAGATCGACTGGGACCAGGAAACGTTTCAAGTTATAAGTACCAATGGTGAGCTGAAGCAAAGGGGGAAAGAATCTTCTAAATCGCTTGATATAGGTTATTTCACAAAGAAAAAATCTGTGGCGCATATGCTAAATGCTTGGTCCTATGAAAATTGGTTCCCCTACCTTGATAGATTACCCAACCGTGGGTTTTGTCAAGAGATCCTGAGGTTTCGAATTGGGATTAACCCATCGCTAATAAATAAAGACCTTAAAACAAAAATGATGGATCAGGAAGGTCGTTGCAGGTGTAAGCTGGGAACTAAGGGAGACCTGCTACATATCTTGTTGGATTGTCTGTCACTCCTAGAGCAGAGAAAACTGTGGCTGCGCCCGGTCTTCTTAAAATATGATATAAAAACAAGGTCGCAGGCAGCCAGCCTTTTAACAGAAATCCCCTTTATTGACATTGCAATTGCCCTCGGGAAATTTATAAAGGTGGCCCTGAGTGCACAGAGAACCAAGGAATAAAATGTAGTACTGTATGAATTTTAGCCGACAGGTTTTAATTTTACAATCATAAGTTTTAAGGTAATTGGAATTTTTATTGGGATTTTGTATTTTGTACTTTGAATTTTGTATTTGTGATAATGATGTGTAGAACTGTTTTTAATGATCTAACTTTTAAAAATAGGTTTATGAATTTATTGTACATTCTCCATATTGCGTTATGATCACTGCATTGTTTAAAGACCAATGGTCAAAATAAACATACATTTGACTTGACTTGACTTGACTTGATGATGATTCAGAACAGACAGAGCCCTAGGCAACAGGAGCAGCACCAGCAACAGATGAGAGACTGAGACGGGCAGAGATCACACGCAGATATTTCTAAGTAAGTAAGGAGACACAGACAGGCTTAGTATTTGAAGTATGTAGTTTAATAGTCACTACCGCACTTCACTGATACCACACCATGGAACTACAATGTCTGTATTCCACACTGGGTGGTCACAGTTTCCCTTACCGTGACCTGTCCTGTGGGTTGAGTGCATCATCAATGTTTGCGCCCACGCACTACTGTGCAGGATGCACGAGGCTGGGTGTCACCGGTTGCAGTGGTGCCTGGGCCAGTAGATTGCCGCCTGCTGCTCCTTCAAATGTCAGGAACATGAGTGCTAGAGCCACTCCTGCTGGTGGAGTCTTCTGTGTCCCCGACACCTGTGTCTGCAGCAGTGGCTGCCTGTTGTGTGAGCAAAAGCTCCATGGCAGAGGTGACTCTCCCCATCCCCCTCGACAAATCAGTGCAGCAGTGCACAATGCCATTCTGCATGTTGATAGAGCGCCGGCATAGCAGGGAGGATGCTGCAGCAAGCCAGTTCATGGTTTTGGTCTTTTGCCGCATGCACTGACGATCCCTGCGCCTCTCGGAGTGGTCACTGTCTAGTTTGTCGCAGCGAGCATTCATGGTCTGTGTCATGTCCCTCATTCCCTTTGCCATGGACTGCATGCACTCTATCATTGTGCCAATCCCCTGGTCTATGTTGGACATCCTGCTATTTAAAGTGCTCACCTGTCTATGAACAGCTAAAATGCCCTTTGCTTGCAGGCGCTGGACTTTAACCATGGTGGCCTCAAGACCACAGAAGACCCACTCTCCATCCTCACCATCGCCTCTCTCCCGTGCCCTTCGGCCCCGGTCACCGGCCCGCACAGCTCTCGATGAAGTCTGCTACCCAGCGTTGTCAGCCTGAGGTGGATTTGTTGGTGTGCCACCCTCAACATCTTCCTCATCTGATGTCTCAAGAATCCTGAGAGAGGGCACATCATGCCTTTTGGCCTACCCAGCACAGATGACTCAGGTTGGTGTGGGGGAGAGTGCTGGTGGTTCAAACTGTTGTGACCCAAACAGCAGAGGTGACAGAGGCTGTGGTGCGGTGGGTCTCTCCGGGGTAGTGGCTGCCTGCGCTGTGGGTGTGTTTTGCAGAACAGTGCTTGAACCAGCTCTATTGGTTGTTTTATCACTCCTCTCCGTTGCCAGTGCCCTCTTCTCCCTTTCCTGCGCTGTACTGTGCGATGACTCTCCTGTGGACAGATATGAAAATTGGGTCAGTGGTGTTGTTCACCTGTGTGTCATTATTAAATCACATTCCTATCAGACAATTGCCTAGTCCTCAACAGCTTTTGTATGTAGTGTGTGGCATGCCTTGCAGATTTCTATGTTGACTGCATTGATGTATGTTCCTATGGCTACGTCTCCCATGATGCACTGCTGGAAATGTCTAATACCAGTTCTGGAGTGTGATGCAGACAACCACATTGGGGAAGGGAATCAGGGAAAAGGGTGGGGGTTCAAGTCCATGCATCTTACCTTTTTTTCCCCCATCTCTGGCTGAGCTGTCAGCATCCCCGATCCCATGGATACTTTCAGGCTCCAGGGTAGGTTCCACCAGCTGCTCCCGGTCTGTCAGTCTTGGTGCTCTGTTCCTCCCTCCACCTGTGGCTCCGGCTTCTTTCCTCTGTGCTGCAATTTATTTTTTGGTAATGATCCGCAGATCATACCACCTTTTTTTGAGGTCATCTATGTCCCTGTGTATGGCCTCAATGGCATTGACCTTGGACTGGATCTCCAGCTAGGAGTTCCTTTTGACTGACTCTGCTACATGCAGAGACTGCTTGCCAAAGAGCTGGGTGTGGTGTTTGACGACCTCCTCAACCAGCAGCTGCAGTTCTGCTGGGCTGAATTTCACTATCCTCTTGCGCTCAGCTGCATCCTTATGGCCATCCTGGGACTCCATTCTGCTGCTCAGATATGCTCAGGACTGCCTGCTCCTCTGTGTTTCCTCCAGCTCTCCAAAGAGTTCAGTTGCTCTGCACCTGAATGGGTGTGGCCACTTCCAGGGACTGGGGTGGCGTGGTTGCATCTGATTGGTTGGTTCCTATGTTGCTTTGTTTAGGGGTGTGGTGGGTGTTCCTGATTGGTTGACAGGCTCACATGGGTCTTTTCGAATTTACCGATTCGGTATTTACTGATTCTGTATTTACCAAATCGGTAAATACCGAATCAGTAACTCCCATTCATTCCAATGGGCCTGGAGGCCCATAGGGTTGAATGGGTATTACCGATTCGAATTTTACCGATTCGGTATTTACCAATTCGGTAAATACCGATGTGAAATTCCGACTCTTACCGAATCGGTAAATTTTACCAATTTTTTTTCTACATTCCGTTTTCCGATTCGGAAATACCGATTCGATATGGATCGGTATTTAAGAGTCGGTAAACTAGAATTACCTACATCTGGCCCTAGGTCTCTATCGAATATATTAGACTTAATTGTGAGTGCCAGCTAGCTCAGAGGTCACTAGAAAATTTCTAGAATAAACAAGAAGGGATTAGTTTCTGACAACCGCATACACATGACAAGTTTGTTTCCCCAAGAATAAAACTAATCTTCAGAGTCGTGGAAACAATAGATAGATATTTTACTCAGTCAATCATGCATGCTTAGTTTCATCAGAGGTGCAGAGAAATAGAGAGACGGGCGTTTTCAATAAAAGGGTTTATTGAACACGTCTTCTTTCTCAAGCAAGTAAAGTGAACTGCTACAATCGTAATACTGGTTGCAAAGTATAATGCGTACAGTAAGACGAGTATTATAAAATAATACTGTAAAAGCATTGTATGGTTTCTAGACCATAGATAAATACATACATAAATAACAAAGGCTAAAAGTACTCAACTGGTGCTTCTAAAATATACCTCCCCCCCATGTACCTAATCTAAGTCTAGTACGCAGGAAGAAGTAAGTGAGTTGTAGCATAGGTTTAGTTTGTCTTTGCCAAAGAATCTAACCAAGATTTCTCTTAGGGTCTAATCAGCTCCGTACCTTGGTTTTAGAATGAAGGAGGTCTGGTATCTCTGTCTCGGGACTCGATTTCCCAACACCCCGCGAGGGGAGCTTGGAAACACAGGAGCTGGATTCTCAGCGAGAGAAAGGACAGCTTCTCTGTCAGTGAGTCAGCTGGAAGGTCGGCTTCCTTCGGCACTAGCTGTAGCAAGCTGCGCGGGCAAGTAGATAGTAGAGCTGCTCCGAACCACCGTGTGTTAGCTAGGTCAAGTGTAGGAATATTTATACTTTGAAGGTGCATTGTTTGATGTAAAGTCGGACATAATAACGTCACCAAAGAACCCCAAGGGAATGGTAGTTCCTTGAAAACGCCATGATTTCAAGGACAAATCAATATTCAAGCAAGGGGATGTCCCTGACTGCTGAAGCTGAGTTTTCCAAGAAATCGTTGTGGCTTTTTGGAACGAGTGGAAGTAGCCATGCCTGTATTAGGACTGGATGGGTTATGTCTAAATATGGGCGGGATTCCTGTACCTATATAAGGGCAATGTGAATTGTACCTATATAAGGGCATGAATCGGTAAATTACGCTTGGATTCTAAAATGCTCCACAACACTAGTGTAGTGGGATGGATAGAGGGTCCAATGTCCCTAGGAGGAGAGGTGGGGGTGGGTAGATGCCTAGGATGCCCAAAACCCAGTTCAAGAACCTGGATAGTACCCTAAGGGTACACCAGAGAGGGAGCCTAGTCTGTGCCAGAACACCATCTGCTAAGGGGGACCCCAAAGTGCCAGGAGAACTTGGGTGCCGGCTGTCACAAGCATCCCACCAGTTCTGCTGTCTGGCAGTACCACTCTGCAGAGGAGAGTGCAGACGTCTAGGTGGAGGGGTAGGAGGGGGAGATAGTCTCCAGTGAGAGGACCAGTGGATCACAGGTTTCAAGCTCTGAGCTCAGAGCACCCCAGGACTGATCCTTGTGATGCCCCTTCTGGCCTGGGAGAAATTCATGCTCTGTCAGATGGACAGGGGTCGGGAGACAACTGCCTGGTGGACTCTAAAACAATGCATGAAAACTGTGTTTTGTTTGGGGGAGGAGGGCTAAGGGATCTTCCCTGGAAATCCTGGCTTTAACATGCTTTCAGGCTCATATCTTACTCTATAGCGAGGGCGTAATGGGCTGACAGTACAACTTCTTGATTGGCTAGATAGACGGGGGTTAGTTAAGGACTCCTGAAAGGGGCACATGCGATCTTTTATCTTTTTTCTTAGCTGCAACATTTGTCCCTGACAGCGGCTTGCATCAAGTCTGGGCGGGCGGGCCGGCGATATGTAAACAAACCTTCAGTTACTAAGGCAGCAGAAGACTACCAATGACAAGCGATTTAACATCACTGCACATCAGAGAGCCAATGAGTGGCCTTTATGAAGGATCATGTGATACTAGCTTCCAATTAGCAGTGAGCTTAAAACGAGAGGCGAGACAATCCTCCGGTGCCTCCCCAGTCGGTTCAGACGCCGGCTTCGAAGCACCGACGGATAGGTAAGCCCGCAACGGCCGTAGGTCGTAAAATGTGGGAACTTGATGGAATAGATTGGGAGCCTCAGTACTATCGTGGAATGTGGGACAGTAACATGAGCTTTAACTGTTGGCATTTGTAGATGCTAAACCTATGCGTTACTGGTTCAAGTTACTTTTAATACCCATGCAGTGATGATGAATGTGGGTCCTACTTCCTTACACTGCCAGTTCTTAAATCATTTTAAATTCCCGACACGATGTTAGTTCATCGAGGGATTTTTCTGGATGGGTGTATCTGTATGCAGAGGGGAGACATGTTTTCGCTTTGTTTACTTGTCCTCTAGAGCGGCGCTTCACTCTTCTCCTGAGCCACTGCCAGGTGGGGTGAGGTCCTCACATCTTACAAGCCATGGTAAGATCTTTTTATTGGTGCATATAATTTTTATATCCCGATATGGTAAAATGTTTACACTATGTATATAAGTGTCCGAGGCCAGCACTGATAGTCGGGCTTAGTCTAAGGTCTATATACATCAGACCTAGCAGTCTGGTGTGTTTGTGTGTGCAAGGTCAGTCTTTCCAACATCTGACCCTGTTTGTTCTAACCCTTTTCAGTGAACGGCATAGCTGTAAGAAACAAGACAAGACTCTGCACCTAGAAACTGCAGGTGACCTTAGTACTTGTCTGTGAACTTTGTTTCTTAGCTTTCACTTATTATTATTTCTTTTATAAATGCAGTAGCACTTATTTTGTTGCAAGGTCCTGAAGAAAGCAAGGACACCTTTTGTCCACATATTGCTGAAACATGTCGACCTGGTTCCACCTCTAGACAGCGCATTTCTTAAACTGTCTGAACAAAAAATGTTTTTAACATTGGCGGAGTTAGTATCACCTGAATAAATCCTGTTCTATACTTCCTCATCCAATTTTATACACTTTTTCTAGTTATTTTTTGCACATTATTTTTCTTGCACTGCACTCCTTCAGTCACATTGCACTCTACCACTTATTGGTCTTGAGAAGTGGTACACCATACTACTGCTCTTTCAGTAGAAGAGATCTATCCAACATCTCGGTCTCTCTCTGCTTGAAAAGAACACATCTATGTGGATAGTTTTGGAAGACTCCCAGATGATGAAGGGCGGTTCCGAGTGGTGACTGATGGGTATCTCTGACCATCTACTAGGATGTCATTGAATACCATTTCTATAGGGTAGTCTAGGGGCCTTTTGCTGTCTGTCTGAGTTTCGCACACTACAAACCCTCTTTCTTTCTCAGACCCTCTGGTACCCTTTTGTTGTTCTGTATCTTTGGGGGCTGTTCCCAGAGCTTGGTCTTTAAATATTCCCCCGGGTCCTACCCTACCGTTCTGTTGTTGGTGTAAATTCTAAAGACATATTGTATTTGTCTATGTTATCTTTACTCTCTTTTTACTGTGTTTTTTTGCAACAACCTCCTAACAAATATTGCTGTTTTATTTTTTATGAGGGATTATGTTCGCTGATTGTTTGGTCTATTTGATTGGTGTTTTTTTATGACTAATAAATGAATGTGTAGTTTTAAAATTTTTCTTATACTGTTTATTTCCTAACTTCATATGGTTCAATCTTCTGTGTTGGGGGTAAGTGAGTTGGACAAGTGCAATACCTGGCTTATATGTAGTGTGCTGATCGTATGACGTGGGGAACATATTATTCCGCCCAAAGAAATGAATTCTTTTTTACTGCGTTAAGTCCATCATCATGACATATTACGTGTGTGAAAACTCACAACATCTAACAAGATCAGCAGATAATCAACTTGCCAGCGGATATCATAAATACACCTATAAAAGTCACCAGTGTCTCTAACATTAAGTCAAACATGGCACACATATTCCTGCAACAAAAAGTAAATATATTTGTATCTGTTCTAAAAAAAAAACTGTCTTTAGCACACCTTATAGGTCTCAAGGGGAAAGCAGGTCATTTTTGTGTATTTTTGGTATTAGGAAAAAACAAATTGGTATCCGCGGATGATAATCTTTTCGTAGATATTCCTCTTGACTCAAAAATCCCAAATGTCTCCATTTGATTAACTCAATGTTGTAGCTTTGCTTTGCTTTGCTTACCTGTTCATCACTACTTCTCATGCAGTAGAACTCATTATTGGATTGCCTTCTCTTCTTTATACATATTTATGGCCAAATTGCAATATTTACTCCTTTGTCTGAATTCCTTATTACATTCTCCGAATTCTCCTTTAATTTTAACATAGAGCTTTTATAAAGCTTCTAACAGTGACATACTCATTTGCATTTTTTACTCACTGAGGGATGCAAGTTTTTTAAATCATTGACATCCAGATCATTAATATATATTTTTGTTGAATCTTTGGGTAGTGTTTGTCGAAAGGTTGATGCTGGCTTTAATGTTGTACATCCATATAGCAATACTTTGTAATTTACTGAGACATAACTGCTTGATCAAAATTCACAAATTTGTAATATTTATAACCATCTAAATGTCACATTATTATCAAATGTACAAATATTGTTTTTGTTCATCCTGTTTTTATACACCCTGCCATCTCTTATTAAAAGCCAAGTACATTCATATTGCATTCATTCCACTCAGACATCATCTAAAACAATAAATACGCTACTGCATAAATATATCCATGATAACAGTGGAAATCCCTTTCCCCTGAAATGGAGTGTCACATACGGAGAGTTCCTGAGAGTCAGGCGTTGCTGCTCAGAAGAAACAGATTTCAAACACCGGGCAAGTGAAATGTGAAATGTTTGAAAGATTCCTAATAAGAGGCTATCCAGAAATGGTTGTAAAAGATCCCCAAAAAAGAGCAAGTGCAAAAAAACGAGAAGCACTACTTATACCGAAGAACACGTTTAATGCAGAAACAGATAACCAGGATGTGAGGTTTATAACAGTATACAATACATCAAGCGGAAAAGTAAGAAACATTCTCAGGGACAACTGGAGAATTTTGCTTATGGATGAAGGTCTCAAAAAGATACTTCCAGGTCCACCTAAAATCACTTACAGTAAATAACCATCATTGGGGGACCTTTGGACTATCACCTATTTGAAACCCAGCAATATTCAAGCCAATATGGCTACATGGCTTCCAGTTCCTACAAATGCTTCTTTAAATGTGTCAAGTGTAAGGCCTGCAAACAAGGCACCAACAAAACAGAGAATAATATAATCTATGGCAAAATGAATAAAATACAGGAGAAGATCACATGTGAAACTGAATCAGTGGTTTATTTTCTGGACTGCCATTGTGGTATAAAGTATGTGGGCAGCACTATTAAAAAACTCAAGCTCTGCATATTACAACATCTAAGACCCATAATAAATAAGGACTATCAATATGCCATGAAAAGACACATATGGGAAATGCATGATGGGAAGCCTGGCATCATGAGTTACTATGGCATCAAACACGTACAGAAAAAACCTTGAGGAGAGAATATGGAACTGGAGTTACGCCATGAAGAATTAAAGAAGATTCTGCTATTGGGGACGGAGACCGCCAATGGGTTGAACATGGATGCTGAACTGTACATTAACATTTAACCATTTTATGAATTTATGTAAACCCTTTTTTTATAACTGTGTATCATATACTATTTACAATCTTTTAACATTGTGGGTAATATAGGCATCTTCTTACATCCTGATGAGTTATAATTGAATCATATCATTGAATGCATTCATAGACATAGTAGTATATTAATGGGAGACTTTCCCTTATCTATTTAATCCTGACTTTTTTATACTCATGTTCTTAGGCCGCCAGAATTTGCACTTTTGTAATCTAATTATCAGATGCACTTTAGTCAATTTTTTAGACAATCGAACAATAATTTAAGACTTATTTTGATCCATGCTGTTTGTCGGTCTTTTTTATATGCATTATTAGGCGCAGTTCTAGAATGCTATCTTTCATTTATTTATATCTATTGATCAATGTTATAGTTATTTATATGGCAAAATATTTTATGATATAAGTACTGTTTTGGAATTTGTTTTACATGTGAAATACATCAAATCAATTGATCAATGTTTTTTTTTTAAAAACCTTTATTGTACAGAAAGCGGTCACAGATACGGGCCTACAACCCATCGGGCCGGCCACCACAATGAAAAAAACATATCAGGCAGTACAGAAGCACCAAGAGGATATCACAGCAATCCATACAAGAAGCAAAGGCAAAAAGCCACCGAGCAAACATCACGAACAGGATGAGAGAAGGTTGATTTTATAATAGAAGAAAGGGTGTCGCAGAATAATGGCAATCCGTAAAGTCCAGAGGGCCGTGGTGGGCCGCGAGCAAGCAGAAGTATCGAACACAGGAAAATTCAAAAAGACCAGTTACATTTTGGTAAAGGCAGAACGTGAGTCCCACAATAATAAGCAATTGCAACCGCTGCCCAGCGCCCTCCCACCACCACGAAAACACACAATAATACACAAAACTAAAATTAGACTTGCAAAACAAGGAGCCCTCTGTTACAACAACCCGGGGAAGGAAAGAAAAAAGGGGAAGAGGGGAAAAAAAGGGGGGGGAAAGGACATAGGAAAAAAAAAGGGGGGGAGAAGTAAGAACGCAGCATCACTGCACGCGCCCCACGGCTAACGAAGCACTCAAGAATAGACCGGCACATGGAACTAGTGGTAACAGGAGGAATGAATGCGTAGTAAACCGTGACAGCAGGAATACCAGAAGGCCCATGCTAGCAAAAACACCCCAGGGGGCCACATGCCGACACCGCGTCTCGAAAAAAGGGGGATACATAAGAGCCATAGAACCAAAAAGAATGAGGGGAAAACACAATACGACAGACCCCCCCCCCCACCCCGCACATCCCACCCTGCACCCCTGCAGAAGGCTATGGCCTACCCCCCGGCAGCGTGCCTGTCGCCCTAATCAGAACCCGAAATATAGAAGAGATAAGTAAGAAAGAACCACAAAGACAAAAAGAAGAAGGGAAAACAGGGAAGTAACAACGGGAGAGGAGCCATATAATCAAAACCCCATCAGCTCCCTCCTCCCCGTCCGAAAATACTCAGAGCCCACAGGAAGATAGGAAGCACAAGGATAAACTCCAGGAACATGAAGGAGAATCGAACATAGTCATACAGTTACAAACGGGTCATCCGACCATACCGCAAGATAATAGTCCACCGAGGCAAGTTCATCTCAACCCTGTCCTTGTTTATCACAAGCTGTAGTCGTCCAACGCACAAGGAACCAGGTCATGCGGAACAGGAGGTGAATAACAGGGAGTCCGATCGGCAATCCACACAAGCCATATCGATTGCGACCCGGATGAACAGGAAAGGACGGCAACCACATCAGGCAATGCAGGCACAGTTCCGGCGACAATATGAGGAAAGCTGGTCTGGCGGAGCAATCACAGGATCTTCGTTCGGCCATTCGAGGCAAAAAAGGAAAGGGAGATCCAACGAGGCCGGTCCGGACGGGACCCGGCCGGCGGACCCCCCGCACAGGGGGTAGCTCAGGATGAAGGCGGGCAGCAGAGATCCGTACACCCACACCGACGGCAGCCTCCGCGCCCACGACCTCCAGGAAAGTTCCAGCAGCACACAACAGAGATGAAGCCGCACCCACCAAGGGGGGCCCAGCAGGCCCGGTAAAATGATCCTCCTCCAGGTCAATGACAGGTGCGGCCATGGGAGCACCCCAGGAGCGCAAGGCGGCGAGGATGTCGCCAAGCATAGGCTCACCTTTACGGTATTCAGCAAACGTGCCATGCGGCAGACCAGCGTCGCCAGTCTCGGCCAGGCCGAGAGGGATGGGGCCGGCCGCCATCTTAGAAGCCCGGCGGGGCCGCGGCAAACTCCGACCCCCGTCCGGGCACCAGCGGGGCAAACAGGATACAGCTGACCACCAGCAGAGGCACCACCAGAGCAGGAAGGGGGGCCACCAGAAGAAGGCGAGTCGCCGGCTCCCCACACGCCACCGGCTCCGTTCTCCGAGTCCGGGCGGAGGGACTCAAAATGGCCGGACCGGAGAACAAAGTGAAGACGAGCCACATACACGGTCAACCCCGTCCATGGAAGGCAGTGCCCCAACACCAGGCCGCGGGACCGCCGGACCAGGCCCGGATAGCCGTTACCGGTCTAATTGCACAACGGCCTCTCCGACCGAATCCACACCGCCACCAAGTGCCGGCCACAGCGCTCCGTCCCGCCCGGGCGCCGCCAAGGAGTGTCAGGCCCGCTCGCTCCGGAGGCCCCGAAGCAGACAAGGGCGCAGCTCAGGATCCGCGGCACCCAGGAACAAACGGATCAAACGGTAAGTGCCTGTGAAATGTCGTAGTTCCATAGTCTTTCAAAGAATACTTCCCGGGGCAGGACAAAACACAGGATAGACGTTCCAGACAGGAAAGCGAACGGAGCCGAGCTAAAACGCGGCCATCTCGGACGCGAGCTTGGCTCCTCCCCCAATTGATCAATGTTGAAGTGTTTTACAGCACATAGCACTTTATTATCATAGTACTTTATACTAATAAAATCAATTGATCAATTTTAAAGTGTTTCCAGCACATAGCACTTTATGATCCTAGTACTGTATATGTGGATCAGTAATATATGCTATACGTATCAATTGTATGCACTTTAATAGGCGATTGAGAAATACTAACACATACATCTATAGTCAGGGGGTATCATTGAGACCTACTTCTTCCATGGTTCGTTGTCTTGTTCCATAAACTAATTATTTACCCTAGTTCTAGAATGAAACTAAATTCTTTGCTATTTTGAACAGAATGCACTTTATAAAATAGTCCGCACTTTACTTGCCAAAGGAATTTATGCTAAATTGGTATGAACATAAGCATACTACCCTCATGGTATAAACATGGTATAAACATGGATGTAATTGATACTTGTCACTTGCCATTTGGTCTATGTAATTATCAAATCCAGCATGTAACCGACAGTACTCAGTGCAGTTCCCCACCCTTTTCAAATCTTTTGAAATATCCTTAAATCTGCTTATTTTCCTTGGATATTGTAACTGTTCCCTATCTTATTTTTCGCACTTTATGGAATGAAATACAAATGTGCCTCTCGCCTTTTATATATCTCCACCCTCTGAGCAGGGATTATGCGAAGTAGTATACTTCATTATCATTAATCTCCATAATACATCTAGAACATCATGGCATAACTGGGTAACAGTTAAATATGTGCGCATTTAGCAGTAGATTTCTCTGGGATATCAACTGAATAGATCAAACTGCACTTAATTAGCAATAGCGCTTGTTAGCATTGTACGCTGTATTGCTTGGATACTTAATTAGTAATAGCGCTTGTGTCCTGCTGCAGGTCTGCTTGTTTGTGCAGCCATTTTGTTTGTTGTGCCTCATGGACAGCCTCCCCGCCCCGCTAACGCCTCCCAGCTGCTCCTCCCTCCCACGGACTGACCAGGCTCGTTCGTTGCTTCACAACGCTGTGACCTCCTTGACTCCGTGCGAAGAGGTCGCTCCCCCACGCTCTCTGCCTGATCCTCGCAGCGCTTGGGTGTTTCTGCCTGCCTGTCCACATTTAACTGATTGGGTATCGTAACTCCGACTGCCTAGATACTTAATTAGTCATAGCGCTTGTTAGCATTGTACGCTGGATTGCCTAGATACTTCTCCGACTGTCTAGATACTTAATTAGCAATAGCGCTTGTCAGCATTGTACGCTGTATTGCCTAGATAATTAGTAATAGCGCTTGTGTCCTGCTGCAGGTCTGCTTGTTTGCGCAGCCATTTTGTTTGTTGTGCCTCGTGGACAGCCTCCCCGCCCCGCTAACGCCTCCCAGCTGCTCCTCCCTCCCACGGACTGACCAGGCTCGTTCGTTGCTTCACAACGCTGTGACCTCCTTGACTCCGTGCGAAGAGGTCGCTCCCCCACGCTCTCTGCCTGATCCTCTCAGCGCTTGGGTGTTTATGCCTGCCTGTCCACATTTAACTGATTGGGTATCGTAACTCCGACTGCCTAGATACTTAATTAGTCATAGCGCTTGTTAGCATTGTACGCTGGATTGCCTAGATACTTCTCCGACTGTCTAGATACTTAATTAGCAATAGCACTTGTTAGCATTGTACGCTGTATTACCTAGATACTTAATTAGTAATAGCGCTTGTGTCCTGCTGCAGGTCTGCTTGTTTGCGCGGCCATTTTGTTTGTTGTGCCTCGTGGACAGCCTCCCCGCCCCGCTAACGCCTCCCAGCTGCTCCTCCCTCGCCCCCGCCCCCTCCACCATCCATATATGACAGATGCTTTCCCAAAACCACCTCGACCCACAACCCCCCACAACCTATTCCCCGAAGAAAATGTAACAAAATCACCACCGACCAACTCCTCACATCGCTCATCCAAAACCCACCCGCCCGCTCATCGGACCCAAACCAAGCTGCCATCAAATTCAAACAATGGATCACTCACAGCGCTGACGAATTAGCACCCTTGAAAAACCATCACACCAAACAAGACAGCAAAAAGGCCCCCTGGTTCAACGATGACCTTAAGAAACACAAAAAGCTATGCCGTACTCTCGAGAAAACATGGAGAAAAAATCCAACCACTGACAACATGACCACCTTCAAGACAGCCACCCGCAAACACCACCAGATGATTCGATCCACCAAGAAATCAGCATTCAAGAATCGACTCGACAACAACGCCCATAACAGCAAGGAACTATTCAACATCGTCAAAGAGTTCACCAACCCTACCGCAGCCTCAAACGTCATCACTCCCTCCCAAGACCTCTGCGACTCGTTATCCTCCTTCTTCTACAACAAAATTGCCGACATACACAACAGCTTCGAAAACAGTTCCAACGAACATTCATCTCCACCCCCCTCTGAACCTAATCTCCCTCTAACAACCTCAGCGCCTGGAACCCAATCAACACTGAAGACACTATCCGCCTAATGAATTCCATCCACTCTGGCTCGCCAACCGACCCCTGTCCCCACCACATCTTCAACAAAGCAGACTCCATCATCGCACCCCATCTCCGTGATGTCATCAACTGCTCCTTCAACTCTGCTAACTTCCCAGAAAGCTGGAAACATGCCGAAGTCAGCGCCCTCCTGAAGAAACCCACAGCAGACCCCGCTGAACTTAAAAACTACCGCCCCATATCCCTCCTCCCTTTCCCGGCCAAAGTCATCGAGAAAGCCGTTAATAGCCAACTCGCCGCCTTCCTCGAATCCAACAACTCCCTCGATCCCTCACAGTCCGGATTTCGAGCCAAACACAGCACCGAGACCGCCCTCATCGCAGCAACAGACAACATCCGAACACTACTGGACAACGGAGAAACAGTGGCCCTCATTCTACTCGACCTCTCCGCCGCCTTCGACACTGTCTGTCACAGCACCCTCATACAACGTCTCAGCAACATCGGCATAAAAGGAAAAGCCTTGGACTGGATCATCTCGTTCCTAGCTGGGAGAACTCAGAGAGTCCGACTTCCCCCTTTCAAATCAGAGGCCACCGAAGTCATCTGCGGTGTACCACAAGGATCATCACTCAGTCCCACCCTCTTCAACGTTTACATGAGTCCTCTTGCTTCCATCGCGCGTCAACACAACCTTAACATCATCGCCTACGCTGACGACACCCAGCTGATCCTTTCCCTCACCAAAGACCCCAACACCGCCAAAACAATCTTCACGAAGGCATGAAAGAAGTAGCCATATGGATGAAACACAGCCGCCTAAAACTGAACTCAGACAAAACGGAAGTGCTCATCCTAGGACCATCCCCCTCTGCCTGGGACGACTCATGGTGGCCCTCGGACCTGGGCTCAGCACCCATACCCACAGACCACGCACGCAACCTTGGCTTTATCCTAGACTCCTCACTCTCGATGACCAAACAAGTCAACGCCGTCTCATCCTCCTGCTTCAACATACTCTGTATGCTCAAAAAAATCTTCCACTGGATCCCCACCGAGACAAGAAAGACTGTCACCCACACACTGGTCACGAGTCGACTAGACTAAGGAAACACCCTCTACGCCAGAATTACAGCCAAATTACAGAAAAAACTCCAACGCATCCAAAAAGCATCAGCGAGACTCATTTTGGACATCCCTCGCCAAGATCACATTACCGGCCACCTGAAAGACCTCCACTGGCTTCCCATCAACAAAAGAATAACATTCCGTCTCCTCACCCACGCACACAAGGCCCTCTACAAACTAGGACCCGAATGCCTCAACACTCGACTATCCTTCTACACACCCACCCGCCAACTAAGATTCTCCAATCAAGGCCTTGCCGCAGTCCCGCGTATCCAAAGATCCACCATGGGAGGTAGATCCTTCTCCTACTTGGCGGCCAAGACCTGGAACGCACTCCCCACTCACCTCCGCCTTACACAGAACCACATCTCTTTCAGAAAAGAACTTACAACCTGGCTATTTGATAAACAATGATCCCCCTCCCCAAGCGCCTTGAGACCCTCTGGGTGAGTAGTGCGCTATATAAATTCTTGAACCTGAACTTGAACTATTGTCATTTTGTAAGTTATGGGTCCTTTACCATTATTTAGAAAGAAGGAGAAATCCACTAAATTATAAATTATTAATTACCTGTGTAATGCAATGTGGAGAATGTTGGCAATATGTTTGAAACTTCATGATTAAACTGGACCGTGTAGTGTAGAATATGTAAAAAAATATAGATATGTAAAAATATGTGTGAGTTTCTTTTAAATGTTGAGGCTATTCTGGCAGGAATTTTCCCTTTAAATGTCTTGTCTACACACTAAAACTCTATGACCCTGTTGAAGGCTCCAGCCAAAACGCCTTGATCTACTTGCTGCACTGTTGGTGGATATGAAATTTGAATTTAAAGGACTACTTACCAAGTACTGGTACCTGGCTGTGCTGCTTTCTTCAAAGCCCTCAGACTGTGGGGAGGGTTTGTCTTGAAGAGTGTTTGTATATGTGTATATATATATATATATATATATATATATATATATATATATATATATATATATATCACTGCTCCCAGATATCCACAAAGTTCGTAAAGAACCGGACAAAGCACTCTCAGGGGGGGTAATCGTACCAAAGAAAAACTTTATTTGGTTACCCCAGCACGGACAAGACGCGTTTCGGCACTTCGCCTTTGTCACGTTGGGCGCCAAAGAAGGCAATTGACAAAGGCGAAGTGCCGAAACGCGTCTTGTCCGTGCTGGGGTAATCAAATAAAGTTTTTCTTTGGTACGATTACCCCCCCTGAGAGTGCTTTGTCTGGTTCTTTACGAACTTTGTGGATATCTGGGAGCAGTGATATTGCAGCGGGTCCACCCCCGCGTTTGAAAGCACCCGCTCGAGAGTGCAGCAGGCTGGTGATGTTTGGAGCAAGTATATATATATATATATATTACCTACTGGCGGTCGCCAGTAGGTATATATAGTTAGGATTTTTTCCCTATGGGATTTTTGAAAATTCTATGTCTAATAACTTTGGCGTTTGTGGACGGAATTGGCTGAAATTTCCAGGAAAATGGCAAATTTTGTTTCTGAGCAGCCCCTGAAAATTTTGGGGGGGTTCGTCAAGGGGGGGCAGAGAAAAAAGGGGGGTCCCAAAACGCGTTTTTCCCATGTTATTTTCCATAGGGCGGTTGGCCTCACTTTTAGCGCGAACGGCTGAATGGATTTGCACGAAACTTGGCAAAATTGTAGGGACTGGTAGCCCGATGTGCCTTTTGTAGGTCTCAATATATGTGCTCCAGTGGATTTTGAGAAATTAACGTTTAAAAAAAGATATATATCTGTAACAGCGGACTGGGCAGCGGCCCAGGACGCTTACTTTTCGCGCAACGGAGCTTTGTGAAGCGAAGCTGATTGGTTCTCCGGCGTCTGTCAACATTCCAAACAGTCCGTAGCGGCCGCCATCTTGTCTCTCGGTAGGATCGAGAGACAAGAGGAGGCCAAAGCGAAGGGGCAAATGACCATAAGGGGGCATAGTACATTGTCGCTGACCCCCTAGGTTTGATGTGGAGGTTTTAAAAGGGCCCCGCGGGGCAAAAAAAAATAAAAATAATAATAATCGAACAGCTGAATGGATTTGCACGAAACTTGGCAAAATTGTAGGGACTGGTAGCCCGATGTGCCTTTGCTAGATCTCAATATATGTGCTCCAGTGGATTTTGAGAAATTAACGTTCAAAAAAAGATATATATCTGTAACACCGCACCGCTTCGCGTACTTTTCGCGTTACGGAGCTTTGCGAAGCGAAGCTGATTGGCTCTCCGGTGTCTGTAAACATTCCAAACAGTCCGTAGCGGCCGCCATCTTGTCTCTCGGTAGGATCGAACAGCTGAATGGATTTGCACGAAACTTGGCAAAATTGTAGGGACTGGTAGCCCGATGTGCCTTTGCTAGGTCTCAATATATGTGCTTCAGTGCATTTTGAGAAATTAACGTTCAAAAACAAGATATATATCTGTAACAGCGCTCCGCTTCTCGGAGATAAAATTATATGTGTATTACCTAGCTGTTGCTAACACCAGTTAGCGACGGCTAGTAGAAGATAGCGACCATCTTGGGCCCCACTTTGCATGTGAGTGATATTTATCACTAATGACATGCAAAGTGGGCATGCCAAGATGTTAGCGACTGGAAACAGTCGCTAACATCGCTATCTCCTATTATCAACTTTTGGAAATATTCGAGATAAGCGCGAATATCTCCAAAAGCTACCACCTGCCCTGAGCAGTTCTTAGCCATGTTATCCAATGGGAGGTGGATAACATGGCTAAGAGCATTAGCTCGGTAATGCATGAATATCGCTGAGTTTTCAGCGATATTAATGCATTGCGGTCGTTTTTTATCGTATTTCCGATAAACCTTGATAATAGCAAGGTTTATCTGCGATAATTTCTGACGGTAAAAAAATCGTTGCTAAGCATCGTTAGGGATAAATATCGCTTAACTTTGGTAATATGCCCCAACGTCTGTTAACGTTCGATTCGAAGGAAGTGTTGAAAAACATTGTCTGCGCCATCTTGTCTTTTTTCAAATGCCACACTTTTGTCGTGCACGGCAGCCATTTTAGATGCCTTGACCAGACCCACTCTGTGCACGCTGTCGATCCTTAGCATGGCTCCCCACCCTCGCAAGCATCTCCCCCAGGCAGTGGTCACCCCCGATCTCTGTCTTATGCATGGGTAATAAACCTCCCCCCATCTGCGCTGCTCTTCCCTGAGAATCACACCCTGTGCCCGCCCGACACCTCCCTTTCGCCCTATTCACTACCGCACCCTCTGACACTCCTTTTCCTCTGTGTCCGATTGTCCAGGCTGGTCCTAGGGTATCAGCTAGCCCTGCAGATGTAGTTTATGGCCACAGCTGTAAAGAATCACCCCTCTTCAAAGGAGTTATAGTAGATCAAGGCCCACACTCGATGAGATCCGTCACAGCAGAAGCGTTGCTATTATCTGAACACCATCCTGTATTGTGATTGGGGAGGGGACCGAGCCTGAAGCGGAAGATTCCAGGGATGACTCTTTGTACATCAAAGTTTTTACAATTATGTGTCACATTAAATATATATAGCACTCCGACAAAGTAGTAAGATTATAAAACTTTAATAATTTATAAATATATACAAGAAAACAAAAATAGTAATAACATATAAACATTTTTAGGGAAAAACAACGAAGTAGCGGTCGGCTGTGCGAATAGTCCCAACGCAGCACAACGTCCAGATTTCCGGCGTGGGGCGTCGCGGGGGGTGGGTCATCAGTAGCAAACTGTTGTGCGAATAGTTCCAAGGCAGCAGAACGCGCCGAAATCTAGATGACACGAAAGTGATGTCTAGTAAGTTGCCACCCAGCAAATAACGGCATGGGGCGTCGCGGGGGGTGGGTCATCAGTAGCAAACTGTTGCGCGAATAGTTCCAAGGCAGCAGAACGATGGCACCAAGGTGATGTCCAGTAAGTTGCCGCACTGGTTTTGGTATCCTACAATGCTGCTCCGAATAACGGCGTGGGGCGCCCCGGGGAGGCGGCGTGAACGGGCCTCTCCAGGTGGAGTGTCATCTGTTGTAGTGGGGCGCCCCTTTACCGTTTCAGTTGCCATTCCGTCCGTTTTTGGTCCACTGTGTCAAATGCCGCAATTCAGCTGAGTTGCGCCCACTCTTGCGGTGCAGCGATAGGCGGCTGTCACAGGAGTCTCAAAATGGCGGCAGGCTGTTTCCTTTTTGGGCCTGGTCCACTGAAATGGTCCTGGGACACCTTGGAAATCGGACGCTTGTCTGCTAGGTCTTGGACCCCATTCTCGAAAGCGTCCCCTCCGCCTTGAGAATTCATCAAAAGTTTTGGGGGCTCCGACTCCTGCAGGCTTCTGGTGGGGAGCGGCTGCCATGATTGCTCGCGGAATGACCACGACTGAGCTACGAGATGGTGGTGCTCTCATGCTGACGCCAGCTTCAGTCTGAAACATCCAGAAACAAGGTGCGGCTTTCATCGTTTGGGGAAAAAAAAAAGTTTTCATCCAATGAAAAGTGTTGTTTTTAGGTCACATGATCAAGCCTTCCATCATTAGGAAACCAAAAGTAAAATGAACCAATGAAAAGTTTTATAAACAAGTCACATGACCTGTTATGCGGCATAGGGTGTAAAATGCGGAGAAAATACGTTGGCACGTGAGGCGGCGTCAGTAGCGGACCGATGTGCGAATAGGCCGAAGGCAATACAACGCGCCAAGATCCGGATGGCACCGAGGTGGTGTCCAGCAAGTTGCAGCACTGGTGTGGCCATCCTACAATGCTGAAAGTCGGCGTGGGGCGCCCCGTTGGCCTGTGAGTTTGCGTCAGTAGCGGACCGATGTGCGAATAGGCCGAAGGCAGCACAACGCGCCAAGATCCGGATGGCACCGAGGTGGTGTCTAGTAAGTTGCCGCACTGGTGTGGCCATCCAACAATGCTGAAAGTCGGCGTGGGGCGCCCCGTTGGCCTGTGAGTTTGCGTCAGTAGCGGACCGATGTGCGAATAGGCCAAAGGCAGCACAACGCGCCAAGATCCGGATGGCACCGAGGTGGTGTCTAGTAAGTTGCCGCACTGGTGTGGCCATCCTACAATGCTGAAAGTCGGCGTGGGGCGCCCCGTTGGCCTGTGAGATGGCGTCAGTAGCGGACCGATGTGTGAATGGGGCCGAAGGCAGCGCAACAATATTTTCGGAATAGAAGACACCACTAGGCGCTGAGATGCCAAGATCCGGATGGCACCGAGGTGGTGTGTAGCAAGTTGCCGCACTGGTGTGGCCATCCTACAATGCTGAAAGTCGGCGTGGGGCGCCCCGTTGGCCTGTGAGTTTGCGTCAGTAGCGGACCGATGTGCGAATAGGCCGAAGGCAGCACAACGCGCCAAGATCCGGATGGCACCGAGGTGGTGTCTAGTAAGTTGTCGCACTTCTGTGGCCATCCTACAATGTTGAAAGTCGGCGTGGGGCGCCCCGTTGGCCTGTGAGATGGCGTCAGTAGCGGACCGATGTGCGAATGGGGCCAAAGGCAGCGCAACAATATTTTCTGATTTGAAGACACCACAAGGCGCTGAGATGCCAAGATCCGGATGGCACCGAGGTGGTGTCTAGCAAGTTGTGGCACTGGTGTGGCCATCGTACAATGGTAAAAGTCGGCGTGGGGCGCCCTGTTGGCCTGTGAGATGGTGTCAGTAGCGGACTGATGTGTGAATGGGGCCAAAGGCAGCGCAACAATATTTTCTACAATATTTTCGGAGTAGAAGACACCACAAGGCGCTGAGATGCCAAGATCCGGATGGCACCGAGGTGATGTCTAAGTTGCGGACCGATGTGCGAATGGGGCCAAAGGTAGCGTAACAAGATTTTCTGGATGGAAGATACCACTAGGCGTTGAGATGCCAAGATTCGGATGGCACCGAGGTGATGTCTAGCAAGTTGTGCCACTGGTGTGGCCATCGTACAATGGTAAAAGTCGGCGTGGGGCGCCCTATTGGCCTGTGAGATGGTGTCAGTAGCGGACTGATGTGCGAATGGGGCCAAAGGCAGCGCAACAATATTTTCTGACTGACACCACAAGGCGCTGAGATGCCAAGATCCGGATGGCACCGAGGTGATGTCTAAGTTGCGGACTGATGTGCGAATGGGGCCAAAGGCAGCGTAACAATATTTTCTGTATGGAAGATACCACTAGGCGTTGAGATGCCAAGATTCGGATGGCACCGAGGTGATGTCTAGCAAGTTGGTGTGGTCATCCTACAATGCTGAAACTCGGCGTGGGTCACCCCATTAGCCTGTGAGATGGCGTCAGTAGCGGACCGATGTGCGAATAGGCCGAAGGCAGCACAACGCGCCAAGATCCGGATGTCACCGTGGTGGTTTCATAGTTGAGAGGCACTTCATCTGCAGTGGGGCGCCGAGATCCGGATGGCACCGAGGTGATGTCTAGCAAGTTGCTGTACTGGTGTGGTCATCCTACAATGCTGAAATGTAGTGGGGCGCCCATTTACCGTTTCAGTTGCCATTCAGCTGAGTTTCGGCTGCTCTTGATGCTACAGCGACAGGCGGCTGCAAGAGGACTCTCAAAATGGCGGCCTGTTCTTTGGATTTGGGCCTGGTCCACTAAAATGGCCCTGGGACACCTTAGAACTCGGACGCTCGATTTTTTTTTCCTTTCCTGTACATGCAAAAAAAGGTAAATGCCCTGTACGTTACACGCTTCATCTGCCACGATGAACTCTCCAGAGGAACCGAAAAAAAATATAGTTGTCGTAACTATACCATGCATCGTCATATGGAGAGGTGGCACCAATTAATTATAGTGCTGCATAAAAGAGAGATTTGGAGGAGAACCCCTGACCTGCTAGTACATTCATCAAAGAAGTGGCACTGAGAGCTTCAGAGGCAAGGGAAACGGTCCCAAATATTTAGAAGAACTTTGGAAAGATTAAAATGACATGTTTAGATTGTGGTAAATTAATTTCATGTGGACAGATGAGTGTTACTCTAATAAATACAGCATATGAACATCATCATAGTCGATGGTTGGTAGAGACATTTTGACTATATCCTGGACCTGCCCGTCCTCGCCCAAAATGGCGCCGGAATAAATGGGACTCGTAACTCCTTGTTGTGTACTGGTTGCAGAACCTTGAAATCACGAGATACGTATGCAGTTTTGAAGCACATGGCGGGCGGGGACGAGAATTGATTGAATATTTCGACATCCCTATTGATGTTAAGTTCTGATGTGTTATTGATTACTGTACTGTTGAAAATTCGAATTAACGTCACCCATGGTACTTGCCCGCAAATGTATATCTAGATAATTTTATTGTAACTGGCCCTGTCGTATTTTAATTATAAAATGTACGTCCACCGATTCCGTAACTGTTAGACACCTTAGTTCTTGCAACCTAATGGCCCGCCCGTTACGTTCCTCTACAGTGTAAATGTCTATTCATCATATACGATTACAGTTTGCTCCGTGGCAGGCCCACGTGGTTATAGGCTCGTATTTGTATAATGAAATTTTCACAATAAAGGTTTTTAAAAGAAAACATGGTAGTAGTATATACATTGGTAAAGTTTTTAATAATAATCACTGTTTTAGAATCATTAAAAGGCAAGTGAAATAAAGCAGACCAATTACATGAAGGGTAAAAGGTATAATACGAAGGAACGCAGTAAAGATAAATGGTCAAGGGCTGTTGTGTTTTCTATTCCTGCAACATAAAGTGATCGATAAGAATCTCATATTCAGGCGTATCGGCGACTAAGACAGCAGGTCGACCCTCTTTTGCTCAACGGCTCCGTCATGGGACGAAGAAACGCTCTTTTTCTCGAAAAAAGAATATATTTTACTTGCAGGACAGTTGTAAAATTTCCAGGAAAGTACATTAGCCTGGAACATTATAACATATATTTAAGAAAAAATAATGTTCGGAAGTAATTAAAAGCGTAATTTTTAGGTGATATGACCAAGGCTTTCATCATTAGAATAAGAAAAGTAAAATGAACCAATGAAAAGTTTTATTAACAAGTCACATGACTTGTTATGCTTACGTTACGCGCTGCGAGGCGCGCCCCGGATGACTTCCGGATGCGCTAACGCGGCGCGTCATATGACGCATTACGCGACAACGCAGGTCCAGAATATAGTCAAAATGTCTCCACCAACCAGCGGTCGGAACACAACCCCTTTCAGCAGGCTAAATAGTTCTGTTAAATGACAACAGAAGGGACAGGCAACAAGAACCATCAGTCAAAGAGGGGAGGGCTAGTTCTTCTCTACCGGGTTACATTGGGGCGCTACCGGAACTGATCGAATTGGTAGTCTACAGTGTTTCTGGATGTTTCAGACTGAAGCTGGGGTTAGCATGAGAGCACCACCATTTCGTAGCTCCGTTGTGGCCATTCCGCAACCAATCATGGCAGCCGCTCTTTATCGTTATTTTGGGCGGGGTGGGTGGCGGAGCCGAGCTGTTTTGCAGCCATCATTGTGTGGAGTTCAGTTCATCTCACTAGTTTTGTATTTGTCATGAGGGGTTGTTCCTAATGTTTCTATTTTAGCGAGGTCAAAAAGAGATCCCATTAGTGGCCTACTGATTTTACTCGATTCCTTTTTTTTTTTTTTTCACGATTTTTCGTTATCTGCAAAGACTAAACAGAGTATTGCGACTCTGTGTTTGTTTGTAAATAGAGAATGAACCAAAGAGAACTAATTCTAAAACAGTAAATACTTGGATAACAATCAATCAAATGGAGAGAGAAGCAGGCACGACGGATTACAACGGGGGCAAAGGCCTGCGTTAACTACCTTTCACTATCTGCAAAGAGAGAGTACTCCTAATAGAAATGAGGGGGGGGGGGCACCATTCAAAGCAGATCAGTGTGCATAAACACGAAAATGTTTTCACTTACCACGTACTTGACATTCGACAGCTTATGATATTTGCTATTAAAAAACCATTGAAATTCACTGAAAAAACCATAGGTTATAGACCATATATAGTTAGGAATTAGCATTTACAAAACCTTGAAAATTCACTGAAAAAACCATAGGTTATAGACCATATATAGTTAGGAATTAGCATTTAAAAAACCTTATTTTACTCACACAAAACCATTGAAATTCCATATATAGTTAGTTGCACTAACTATATATCGCGCACCCGCAATCCACTGCTGATGATGTCACATATTACATCATTCATGACATGGTCAGTGACATCACTGATGACATCACTGATGACATCTCAAATGACATCACTGATGACATCACTGATGACATCTCATTTGACATCAATGACCACATCACTGATGATATCATTCATGTGACAATACAATGCATCTCCTCACATTTTAATATAACCTCTGTTTCACCCAGTGTTAAAAACAGAGTATAATTTTTGAAACCATTGACACACCAATACTAGTTACTACATACGTACTCACTGATTCCTACGTCTACACACACATTCACTCATTCACCCATACAATCATTCATACATACAATCACTCATCTTTACAACACTATCATATGCACTCATACACCTATACAGACACTCACACTCTGCCACTCATCCATGGAGTTACTCACACACCTAGTCAGTCCTGTAAAGAATCAATCACACTTCCATTTTCTACTCTATACAGTTAAACATAGAGCACCTTACGTTTTCAACCATATACTAACACATACTTACTCTCTTATACAATCATTGATACAAGTACACATTGATCTGTACAGAGTCACACACCTCCCAGCCAGCCACACACACACTCAGTCTCCCATGCAAATACTTGGGCAATCAATCAATAACCCATATAGTTACTCATATAGCTACTGATCAACACATGCAGCAGTTTACAGAACAACAGACATAATGATGCACAAATTAAGACAGTTTAGTCACTAACCCATGCACTCAGTGAGACACATTTAATCACTCACTCATACATTCAGTCATGCACCTACTAAATCCTTCGTCCAGACACTTATACATCCACTCATTCTTCAATATGTAAGACATATTTTAACTTTACAGAAACATACAGTCACTGGATGTTGTCATCAGTGATGTCATCAGTGATGTCATTTGAGATGTCATCAGTGATGTCATCAGTGATGTCACTGACCATGTCATGAATGATGTAATATGTGACATCATCAGCAGTGGATTGCGGGTGCGCGATATATAGTTAGTGCAACTAACTATATATGGAATTTCAATGGTTTTGTGTGAGTAAAATAAGGTTTTTTAAATGCTAATTCCTAACTATATATGGTCTATAACCTATGGTTTTTTCAGTGAATTTTCAAGGTTTTGTAAATGCTAATTCCTAACTATATATGGTCTATAACCTATGGTTTTTTCAGTGAATATATATATATATATATATATATATATATATATATATTACCTACTGGCGGTCGCCAGTAGGTATATATAGTTAGGATTTTTTCTCTATGGGTTTTTTGAAAATTCTATGTCTAATAACTTTGGCGTTTGTGGACGGAATTGGCTGAAATTTTCAGGAAAATGGCACATTTTGTTTCTGAGCAGCCCCTGAAAATTTTGGGGGGGTTTGTCAAGGGGGGGCCGAGAAAAAAGGGGGGTCCCAAAACGCGTTTTTCCCATGTTAATTTCCATAGGGCGGTTGGCCTCACTTTTAGCCCGAACGGCTGAATGGATTTGCACGAAACTTGGCAAAATTGTAGGGACTGGTAGCCCGATGTGCCTTTTGTAGGTCTCAATATATGTGCTTCAGTGGATTTTGAGAAATTAAGGTTCAAAAAAAGATATATATCTGTAACCGCGGACTGGGCAGCGCTCCGCTACGCGTACTTTTCGCGCAACGGAGCTTTGTGAAGCGAAGCGGATTGGTTCTCCGGCGTCTGTCAACATTCCAAACAGTCCGTAGCGGCCGCCATCTTGTCTCTCGGTAGGATCGAGAGACAAGAGGAGGCGAAAGCGAAGGGGCAAATGACCATAAGGGGGAATAGTAGATCCTCGCTGACCCCCTAGGTTTGATGTGGAGGTTTTAAAAGGGCCCCGCGGGGCAAAAAAAAAAAATAATAATAATAATCGAACGGCTGAATGGATTTGCACGAAACTTGGTAAAATATTAGGGACTGGTAGCCCGATGTGCCTTTGCTAGGTCTCAATATATGTGCTCCAGTGGATTTTGAGAAATTAACGTTCAAAAAAAGATATATATCTGTAACAGCGCGCCGCTTCGCGTACTTTTCGCGTTACGGAGCTTTGCGAAGCTGATTGGTTCTCCGGCGTCTGTCAACATTCCAAACAGTCCGTAGTGGCCGCCATCTTGTCTCTCGGTAGGATTGAGAGACAAGAGGAGGCCAAAGCGAAGGGGGAAATGACCATAAGGGGGCATAGTAGATCCTTCCTGACCTCTTAGGTTTGATGTACCATTTTGCCAAGTTTGGTGTAATTCCGTTCAGCCATTCAGGCTGTAGACGTATGTAAATGTCCTATGGAAAATTGCATGGGGAAAACACATTTGAAAGTGTTGAAATTTAGAACCAATTAAAATGTTACTTTGGTTTTGTATTTGTGTGTGATGAAAGTTAATTGGTTATGTATATATGTCAAATGAGAGGAAACCACAGCCATTTTGTGATACTACTGTCTGAGGTACATTTGTGAGGAATTTTTGGTGGTGAATTTCTGGTGTTTGATTTACACAGTACTAACACTTTTCCTACTTTTGAAAAGGTGAGTTGTTAATTTGTAAGGGGAACTATGTTGTACACTTGAAGATAATTTGAAAAATGTTTTCTGTTATTTATTTGCAGTCCTTCTGTTATACTAAATACTTGATAAAGTTAGTTTTATATTATGTATTACTAAAAACGATAAATGAAAGTGATTATTTTTTTCTGCAATTTACAGCAAGCAATTTCAAAATAAAATGGCTCACAATGAAGAGACCGTGGCAATTTCTTTTGAATCGTCCACTACATTGATTGAAATTGAGAGCACCAATAATGAAACATTGTCACAAGGAGGACATGACTTGTATGATTCCATTAGATTGATTGAAATGGACAGCACCAAGAATGAAATATTGTCACAAGGAGATGACTTGAATGATTCCACTACGTTGATTGAAATTGAGAGCAGCAATAATGAAATATTGTCACAAGGAGGAGATGACTTGTATGTTTCCATTAGATTGATTGAAATGGACAGCACCAATAATGAAATATTGTCACAAGGAGGAGATGACTTGAATGATTCCACTAGATTGATTGAAATTGAGAGCACCAATAATGAAATATTGTCACGAGGAGATGACTTGAATGATTCCACTACATTGATTGAAATTGACAGCACCAATAATGAAATATTGTCAGAAGGAGGAGATGACTTGAATGATTTTTTTGATCAATCTCTTGATGGCGAATTTATCGAGTGTTTGGAGACCATAGAGTTACAAGAATCATTATTGGAGACTTTTCATGAGGACATTGCTGATGAGGACATGTTACTTGTTCTTTCAAATTTAGAAAATTCTGAAGAATAAATTTATATTTAGAAATCAAAAATTGTTTGAGACATTATTCATTTTTATTTTTAATTTATGAGGTTGTAGCGAAGTGATTGTAGTATAAAATGAGACTTATAGTATAGAGTGCAACATTTTTATGTTACATGGTAAGTTTACTCATATTTACTTCCCTTCTGCCACTATATTATCTCCAATGTGTATTTGACATCTCTTCTTCATCTCCGGCCTCCTTTCTCTCACTGTGTGTCTCCGATGCATCTTATCGCTGCTATTTTGTGTAATTACAGAAGAGAGTAAAATAAAATAGTTCGGAACGTGAAAAGGGGGCAAAGTAGAGTACTCCTCACCCTCTAGGCCTTTTTAGGCGGTCCCAAAAGGATCAGTTTCTGCTTTCCTGAGAGATTATGGTATGAGTTCCATATACCACAATAACTTGCATTACAACATGCAAGATATCTATCTCCTATTACCAACTTTTGGAGATATTCGCGCTAAGCGTGAATATCTCCAAAAAGTAACACCTGCCCTGAGCAGTTCTTAGCCATGTTATCCAATGGGAGGTGGATAACATGGCTAAGAGCATTAGCTCGGTAATGTATGAATATCGCTGAGTTTTTAGCGATATTCATGCATTGCGGCCGTTTATTATCGCATTTGTGATAAACCTTGATAATAGCAAGGTTTATCTTCGATAATTTCTGATGATGCTTAGCGGTAAAAAATTCGTTGGTAAGCATCGTTAGCGATAAATATCGCTTAACTTTGGTAATATGCCCCAACGTCTGTTAACGTTCGATTCGAAGGAAATGAGGAAGTGTTGAAAAACATTGTCTGCGCCATCTTGCCTTTTTTGAAATGCCACACTTTTGTCGTGCACGGCAGCCATTTTAGATGTCTTGACCAGACCCACTCTCTGCACGCTGTCGATTCGTAGCATGGCTCCTCACCCTCGCAAGCATCTTCCCCAGGCACTGGTCACCCCCGCTCTCTGTCTTATGCATGGGCAATAAACCTCCCCCCCATCTGCGCTGCGCTTCCCTGAGAATCACACTGTGCCCGCCCGACACCTCCCTTTCGCCCTATTCACTACCGCACCCTCTGACACTCCTCTTCCTCTGTGTCCGATTGTCCAGGCTATCAGCTAGCCCTGCAGATGTAGTTTATGGCCCCAGCTGTAAAGAATCACCCCTCTTCAAAGGAGTTATAGTAGATGAAGGCCCACACCCGATGAGATCCGTCACACCACACGTGTTCCTACTATCTGAAAACCATCCTGTATTGTGATTGGGGAGGGGACCGAGCCTGAAGCGGAAGATTCCAGGAATCACTCTTTGTACATCAAAGTTTTTACAATTATGTGTCACATTAAAAATATATAGCACTCCAACAAAGTAGTAGGAATATAAAACTTTAATAACATATAAATATATACAACAAAACAAAAACAGTAAAAACATTTAAACAACGAAGAGACCGTGGCAATTTCTTTTGAATTATCCAATAGATTTATTGAAATTGACAGCACCAATAATGAAATATTCTTGTCAGTAGCGGTCTGTTGTGCGAATAGTTCCAAGGCAGCAGAACGCGCTGAAATCTAGATGGCACGAAAGTGATGTCTAGCAAGTTGCCGCCCAGCAAATAACGGCGTGGGGCGCCGCGGGGGTGAGTGAGTCCAGTAGGCACCACAGCTATTCTTACCGGCATTGGAGAATTACTGCTGGGGACAATGCCTGTGCTGTAGCAGGGTCACAGCAGAAACAAAAAGGATTCTGTTGAAGATGTTGTTGGTTTTCAATTTGAAAACAGTTCTGGTGTCAACTGCTATGTTATTGTAGTGGTTAATGTTTTGTTTTCTCTAGAAAATGTAAAAGAGGGGGAGGCAGTCCAAAGTTCCGTTAAAAGGGCAAAGGAAAGGATCGGTGGTTTGAACTATCAGTCAAAAAGGGGAGGGGGTGCAACAATTTTTCCTACCGGGTCACACTGTGCTTTCACCGGAAGTGAGGTCTGCAGGATTCTAGTAATTCAAAGTGAGGCTGGCGCCGACGTCCCGCGGATACAGTTTCGTCACTCCACGGGTGATCATGGCAGTCATTCCCCATCGGGGGTCGGAGACTCCCGCGGCTCCTCTAGAATCTTCAAGGTCGTGGAGGACTACGGTGGTGGAGTCAACCAGTGACCGGGCCATTTCTTTATGCTGGGCCCGCTCTTGCCAGGTCGACCGCCATTTTGAGAGTTCGGTAGCTACTGGCGATCGCGGGGTCAAATGAGCGGACGGGCTCCACCCTGCCGGGCGAGACGTTGCAGCATGGCCACAGTGGAAGAACCCTTTTTCGGGCGCCTGGAGCGCTGAGGGTGCAGCTGGGAAGCCTCCACCTGGGGAGGCGGGAGAGGCCTGTTCGCACCGTCTCTCCCTCCCAGTGCACCCCACGGCGTCTCGCTTGAGATTTGTTATGGCCGGACCAGGCGATGAGGACGAGGGGGGGGGGGGTCGGAGGCATGTGCAAGACATCCCCCCCCAGTGTTGTCGCAGCCATTATAAAAGAAAGAAGTGTCCCGTCCGTCTTCGGGCCGGGCTTCCGGTAGATGTCGGCCGGACGCCCCTGGCTCTGGCCCCATGAACGGGTTTCTTGGTTTATTGGCTGCAGCCGGATCCCGTCGGCCTCGGCCCCCCGACCGTTGGTGGCCGGACCGGAAGAGCATGTGGCGGGACTACCTGCAACTCTCAAGGGCCACCGCGGCCGGACTGGGAGAGAGAGGGGAGGGTCGAGGAGACATTCCCCCCCCCCTGCAACTGTTCAGCGTTGTAAAGGCAATCCCCTGGCCGGGTCCCGATGGTCTCGGCCTCTCCTCCGGCTACACCCTACGTTAGGATCTCCTGGCCGAGGCGTGGCAGCAGGACCTGCCTTATATGGGCTGCTCCCGGCTGGGCGTAGCCGGAACCCTGCCCCACCTTGGAAGTTTCCAGAGTGGGGGCGGATGTTCTACTGACTTGCATTTTCCCTAGTCTATCGATTTTTTTGGCGTGGCAGGCGGTGGGACAGCGAGGGGTGATTTGGTTTCTCTTACTGTTTTTCTGGTCTCTCACCACTGGCATATTTCGAATGTTTTCTTGTTTCTAGGACATTAATAGGTTTTATCATTACGTTATGTTATCGTTTCTTTGTTCGTTGTTTAATAAAAGTTCATGTTCATCAGTGGCCTACTGATTTTCGATTTCCTATTCTTTTCTTTCCAGGTTGTTTCATGCTAAAGTTTCTGTTAACAGGATACAGTGATCACTTCTTTATTATTGCATATGTCCTTTTCACTAGGGGTGCTCTCTGGTCGGGCCAGATGACGTATGTCTAGTAAATGGTCCGGGTGAAACAGGTGCATCAATCAGTGGGGAGTAGATAGGCATGACAGATTACAACGGGGGAGAAAGGTCCGCATTACGTACCCTTTCACTACTTGCAAAGATTTTCCTACGTTTATTTGCAAACAGGGAATACCTCCAAAAAGAACTAATTCCCAAAAAGTCAATGTTCGGACAATCAATCAATCAATGAGGAATGAAATAGGTACGACGTGTTAAAGGCTTGCGTTACCTACCCTTCACTATCTGCAAAGGGAGAGAGAATATTCCTATTCTTCCTCGTTTGCAGGCAGAGAAGATCCTTAAGAGAACCAACTTCGAACAATTCAATGCTCGATTCAAACAATCAACAAGGGGTACTGTGAACACAAATGAACGCCGCTTATGTACATACGCATTGCTATTTTCAACAGGTTGTTCCTAATGTTTCTATTTTAGCGAGGTCAAAAAGAGATCCCATTAGTGGCCTACTGATTTTGCTCGATTCCTTTTGTTTTTTTACACGGTTTTTCGCTATCTGCAAAGACTAAACAGAGTATTTTGACTCTGTGCTTGTTTGTAAATAGAGAATGAACCAAAGAGAACAATCAATCAAATGGAGAGAGAAGCAGGCACGACGGATTACAAAGGGGGCAAAGGGCTGCGTTAACTACCCTTCACTATCTGCAAAGAGAGAGTACTCCTAATAGAAATGAGGGGTGGGGGGCAGCATTCAAAGCAGATCAGTGTGCATAAACACGAAAATGTTTTTACTTACCACGTACTTGACATTCGACAGCTTATGATATTTGCTATTAAAAAACCATTGAAATTCACTGAAAAAACCATAGGTTATAGACCATATATAGTTAGGAATTAGCATTTACAAAACCTTGAAAATTCACTGAAAAAACCATAGGTTATAGACCATATATAGTTAGGAATTAGCATTTAAAAAACCTTATTTTACTCACACAAAACCATTGAAATTCCATATATAGTTAGTTGCACTAACTATATATCGCGCACCCGCAATCCACTGCTGATGATGTCACATATTACATCATTCATGACATGGTCAGTGACATCACTGATGACATCACTGATGACATCTCAAATGACATCACTGATATATATATATATCAAAACCACAAGGTGCCTGCTGTGGAAGAACACGCCAAACAGGTGAGATTTTGCTGAAAATTTACTTTACTGGAGGATGCTGCATGAAGAGAAAGCTGTAGCGACACTCTCAATGGAAGTCCTGCTCCCCGACGCGTTTCGTGCTGGCGCACTTAATCATGGGCTAAGGGCTAAAAGACGGAATCACGCGTTATGAAGCACTTGTACAATAGAGGTCCTGCCTCAGTAGGCGTAGCCACCGACCGTGGCATTGTGGTCTCCGTAGTGTCTTCGTCTTTCCCGCTGGGTTGTGTGCCAAATCCCCAAATTGTTTACATCAGTGTTACCCCAGTGGGTTGTGCTGCATCAAACTCCTCTCCATACCAGCATCTCACTCCTCCAGAAACAGCCACCCGTTCCCGTCACTGCAACGCCAGGTGACGCTGCGGCTGGTCTGTATATATCAGCAAGGACACGGAACTCACTGGAGTAAGAGACCGGCACTACCACTACCAGCATGCCACAGTGTGGCCACGCCCAAGGAGGGTGAGTGGGTCAATTGAAATTGATGCCGGGAAACTGACGCACTTTGCATTCCGTGCCGCTGCCCATGAAGAAGTTGCTCAAACGAAACGCGTCGGCAGGGCGGACAACCACGTTTGTGATGCAGGACTTCTCTCCTCACTTGTGCACTCCAATAAATGAATGTGGCAACTGAACTTACCTGGCATGATGTCTCTCCATAGCAGGCACCCTTTGTTGATGTATGTGATGCGGCTTGCCTGAGCCGCGGAGAGTACCCCGGCACTGGGTTCCAGCGCTCCTGAAGCTGCGTTCAACAATGCTGTTTTTGAAGGGTCGGGAGCCAGTTTGTTGGAGAATACTGATGCCGGTGGGGACTTGAGCTTTTGCACCACCACCCACTGGGGTTTTAATCTTGTATATATCAGCAAGGACACGGCAACTCACTGGAGTAAGAAACCGGCACTACCACTACCAGCATGCCACAGTGTGGCCACGCCCAAGGAGGCTGAGTGGGTCAATTGAAATTGATGCCGGGAAACTGCCGCACTTTGCATTCCTTTCCGCTGCCCATGAAGAAGTTGCTCAAACGAAATGTGTCGGCAGGGCGGACAACCACGTTTGTGATGCAGGACTTCTCTCCTCACTTGTGCACTCCAATAAATGAATGTGGCAACTGAACTTACCTGGCGTGATGTCTCTCCATAGCAGGCACCCTTTGTTGATGAATGTGATGCGGCTTGCCTGAGCCGCGGAGACTGCCCCGGTGCTGGGTTCCAGCGCTCCTGAAGCTGCGTTCAACAACGCTGTTTTTGAAGGGTCGGAGGCCAGTTTGTTGGAGAATACTGATGCCGGTGGGGACTTGACCTTTTGCACCACCACCCACTGGGGTTTTAATCTTGTATATATCAGCAAGGACACAGCAACTCACTGGAGTAAGAAACCAGCACTACCACTACCAGCATGCCACAATGTGGCCACGCCCAAGGAGGCGGAGTGGGTGAATTGAAATTGATGCCGGGAAACTGCCGCACTTTGCATTCCTTTCCGCTGCCCATGAAGAAGTTGCTCAAACGAAACGCGTCGGCAGGGCGGACAACCACGTTTGTGATGCAGGACTTCTCTCCTCACTTGTGCACTCCAATAAATGAATGTGGCAACTGAACTTACCTGGCGTGATGTCTCCCCATAGCGGGCACCCTTTGTTGATGAATGTGATGCGGCTTGCCTGAGCCGCGGAGAGTACCCCGGCGCTGGGTTCCAGCGCTCCTGAAGCTGCGTTCAACAACGCTGTTTTTGAAGGGTCGGGAGTCAGTTTGTTGGAGAATACTGATGCCGGTGGGGCCTTGAGCTTTTGCACCACCACCCACTGGGGTTTTAATCTTGTATATATAAGCAAAGACACGGCAACTCACTGGAGTAAGAAACCGGCACTACCACTACCAGCATGCCACAGTGTGGCCACGCCCAAGGAGGCGGAGTGGGTGAATTGAAATTGATGTCGCACTTTGCATTCCTTTCCGCTGCCCATGAAGAAGTTGCTCAAACGAAATGCGTCGGCAGGGCGGACAACCACGTTTGTGATGCAGGACTTCTCTCCTCACTTGTGCACTCCAATAAATGAATGTGGCAACTGAACTTACCTGGCGTGATGTCTCTCCATAGCAGGCACCCTTTGTTGAAGTGAATGTATTGCCCACATGGGCGTTATCAACCAACTATATATACTTATATATGTTTTAACTTTATGGTTTTACCTCAAATAATATTTTATATACTGTCGTAAAATTGGTGTTATTGTTGTTTTAAATGAAAAACATACGGTTGACAATTTCTATAGAGGAGCCTATTAGGCAAAAGTTATTCTCATAATATAAAATAAACAAACAACACATCAAAAGTATATATGTATATAGATTGTGCAATACTCTCAGAATTGTCTTTTATCTTGATCAGTGCTTAAAATCTCGTTAATATGTATTTAAACAGCTAAAAAGAATTTCTATCTATATTTAACTGGCAGCTGAATATGTTGGTTTTAAAAAACTAAAATGTGTTATGACTACAAGGCATTTAAGCATATAGTATGTCTTCTCTGTTGATCACGCACTTTGCACTTTAAAAATAGTGGCCAGGCCCCATGACTGCGTCATGTGAACAAGGCTTTTGGTAGCCGAAACGCGTCGTGGCAGACTGGTGTTGGGCGCAATAAATCCTTAAACACCAAAACTTGGGTCTCGTCTCGTCTTTTACCTTCATTGGTTGCCAGGTGTACTGCTGTACTGCTGCTGCTGAGGACGTTACATACCGCAAGTATATCCAGGATTGCTTCCCTGGAGCTGACGAGACCCCTCCATGTTTGGGCAAGAGCGGCTTGAAGCTACGGCTCCATCTGTTTGGAGCAATTTTTAAAACTCCGTGTAGGAGACGCCGCCGGAGCCCCAGGAGAGGCGGAGACTGTTCGGTGACGCCGACGGGAAGAACGGAAGCTGTTCCGGGTCGGAGGTCGGCGTTGGTCGACTGAGAACTGGAGCGGCACCGGGAGTACTATCGCCAGCGCCGGAGTCCCGCAGTAAGTCCTGTGTGGAGTGGAGCAGAGGGTCGACTGCCCAGCATTGTCGGGTAGGAGCTATAGACCTACGATCCTTGTGCAATAACAATCCTGCCCCAATTTAGACTCACCATGTCTGCTGACGCAGTGCGGGGCCGTGTAGAGGCTTCTAAGGGAATGTTTACGGACTCCCCGGCCGGGGAGTCAGTTACAGTTACTAATGCAGTCTCGGTAACGGAACCAAATAAAACCATTAAGGACTTGTACAGGGCATTAGAAAAATGTTATAAAGGCGAGCAGGCTAAATGGTGGGAGCACAGCTCCCTATCTGGCTATCTGGAGGTGGGAAGGGTGCCTCGAGGATTGCGTCTGATGCTAGCACCATCTTATGAGGATCCTGATCCCCAAATGTTAACGGACTGGGCACTTTGCAATCTTGACTCTTCCAAACGCCTCATGCAGATTCTGGTACAATATGCAGAAAGTGATAGGGAGAAATTGATGACTAAAATTGAAGTACTTGAAGCTGAAATAGCCAAAATCCCTTGTACACCGATCACTATCAAATATCGGGAGGAGATGCAAGCGCGTTTGAAACATGAGGAGGAAATTATCAAACGGCGTAAAGCATACAAATTCCAACGGGATAGGCTCGACTACGAGCATGGACAGATTTTCACCTTTGCTCGTAAATTTGATAATTTGAAACAACAACAACAAACCAACGGCAATGATAATACTCCAACACCAACAACAAGTCAGCTCAATACCAATAGCCTCTTGGAAGTGTCATCTGTATCAGGCAATAGCTCGCAAGTGGATAGCGAATCAGATAATGAAGCCACACGCACAAGAAGAGTGGGGTTTCGCAAATTCACTCCTGCCCAGGAAATGGCAGCTGTACAACAGGACCGCAAGCAAACGCTTCGATCTGGTACTCAAGGGACAAGCGCAAACAAATCAATGCCAAACGCGCAGAAAGGAGGAAATGCTCAAAGAGGAAGGGGCACAGGAGGACGACAGAGGAGGCAGAGGTCCAAGTGGCAACGCACTCAATCAACCAACTAAGCGACAATAAAAATGTGGTTAATCTGAGCGATACAAAGTTAACAGACAGCGAAATAGCCATACATTGGGACTTTCCTTCAGCCCTGAAAGCGACTTTGACTATGCCAGTACCCGCATTGATCTGTTTAGATATGTACGCAAGTTAAAACTCAAGAAATATCATATTTCATGCAGATCAAAAACTACAACTCTGATGCTAGCACCATCTTATGAGGATCCTGATCCCCCAAAAAAAACCAATCAATCCAATGAATCACTCAAGTCATCTTGTTCCCTTTTTTCTTTTAGGAAATCCTTAAAAACTCTACTCTTCCCCCACTAATTTTTCTTTTTCCCCTGCCTTTTTCCTTCTCTTTTCTAAATCCGATTAGCGCCAGGAAACCTATGGTGACAGTGCGCTCAAGAAATTTGTTATAACATAACATAACATAACAACTACCTTAATCACTCCAAACTCGCCCCCCACTGATCCACCTCAACTGGGGGTATCCTGGACCCAGGAGTTACTTGAATTACAACAAGAGGAAGAAGTCACCCCACAACAACTCCTGGGCGGAGAACCTGTGCCTCCTACGCCTATGACTCCGTTTAAACCAAAATCTAAGTTCTGTCCCATCTTACTGAAGGACAATCTTGATATTTTTCATGACAGAGTCTCAAATGGACTAAAAGAACTACAGATCAAAAATGCAAAAGTGACAAAGAAAAAGAAAAAATATAATCATCGTGACAGTCAATATCACAAACTAATAAAAAAATTGAGAGGACAAAAACAATTGATTATCAGACAGTCCGACAAGGGCGGGAACATTGTTCTCTGGCCAAGAAAGATGTATATGGAAGAGGCCCGGAAACAACTGAATGACAGGGATTGTTACAGGAAAACCAATGCCCAGGATGTACTAACAGCAAAAAATGAGTATTATTCAAAGTTGATGGCCTGGAGGAGCAAAGGTTTGCTATCCTGGGATGAATTTAAGTTTCTTAAAAATGAACACCCTGTTACCCCTGTCATTTATTTCATCCCTACGATTCACAAGAATCAACAGCAACCACCAGGGAGACCGATTATTTCAGCCAAGAATAGCCTCCTGGAGAACACCAGCAAATACATTGATTATTTTCTACAAGATTTTGTTAGGACCCTACCATCCTTCATACTTGACACAGGGGATCTTCTGAATAAAATCTCTAACTTTATATGGCAACCGAGCTATCTCCTAGTATCACTAGATGTCACATCCCTGTACACAAGTATCCATCACAGGGATGGCTTGAAGGCAGTTAAACATTACCTTACTAAAAGAACTGGTGACTGTAAAGAACACTCCAATATGTTGGTGGAAATGATCTTAGCCTGCCTAGAGAACAATGTTTTCCTATTTTCTAATCAGCTCTATCTGCAAACTAGAGGCGTTGCAATGGGGGCCTGCTTCTCCCCCAGCTAAGCCTGCCTCCACATGGGCTTTTGGGAGGAGCAGGTCCTCATGGTCAATTTTGCAGATACAATGAATTCTAAGGTCAAAGCCTGGTGGAGGTACATTGATGACCTTTTTATGATCTGGGAGGGCTCTGAGGTTGATGTTGGTGCATTTATTGATCTTTTGAATTCCAACAATCTAAACTTGCATTTTACTAGCACTGTAAGTGCGAAATCCATTGTATTTCTAGATGTGGAGATCTATATAGATCAGGATAAATTACATACCAAACTCCATAGAAAACCTACAGCAGGCAACACATTACTGCATGCTTTCAGCCACCATCCACCACATCTGATAAAGAGCATGCCCTATGGGGAGATGCTCTGCATCAGACACATTTGCAGCAATGATTCTGATTCCCTTAATGTACAAGAAGAGTGCAGATCTAGATTTCTGGCTAGAGGTTATGATCTACACACCATTGACTCTGCACGAAAGAGAGCCAACTCTTTTGATAGACAGAGAATGTTAATCCCCATTCAGTCCAAAAGTAAGATGTCTCGTAGTGAATCCAACAACGAAATGAGACTTATCATGACCTTCAGTAATCAACAGAAGACTATCCATAAGATAGTGAAGAACAATTGGTTCCTCATAAGAAGTGACCCGATTATTGGTAACTTGGTAACTATCAGGCCCAGCATCACTTATAGGAAAGCAAGATCAATGGAAAATAGTCTTGTCTCCAGCAGCCCTGAAATGGCCACGGTCTCGTGGTTAGCAGGGAGCAAAGGGTTTTCGAGATGCGTCACTTGCAAGGCTTTCAAAAATGGTATCAGCAGATCTGAGTATACTATACCTTTCTCTCCAGTTCCCATAAAGATAGGAGAGAAACTCAATTGCAAAACAGAATTTGCTGTATACGTCTTGCAATGCCCATGCGGGCTCAGATTTGTGGGCAGCACACGGCCCCAGGAACATAAAAGAATTTTGCAACACCTTAGGGCCATAACCAACGCAGACCCCACATATCCTGTGGCCGGGGATTTTGAAATAGCACACAACAAGAACCCTCAAGGCCTTACCTACTTTGTTATAGACTGTGTCCCTCCACAACGTAGGGGAGGTGATAGGGAAGGGCTTCTCCGTAAACTCGAGACACGCTATATCATCTTGCTGGATAGCAAGATGCCCAATGGGCTCAATAAGAGCGAAGATTGCCATACGTACCTGTAATAATATCACAACATGAGTACCCCCATCCTGTACCTATTCTGCATGAATACTTGATCTTCTCATTTAGTAACTACCTTCTCAATAAGAAATTCCCTTATCCTCTACACTAAACCATTATGTTGATCATTTTGATATTTTATTACTTTTTTATCTATGGGCACTATCTTTTTTAACACACATAGGTAGCACTTTAGGATCTCATTGCGTGATTTTGCACATTTAACCAACTTGCACTGAACTATCAGCGACTTTTGCACAAGTGAATGTATTGCCCACATGGTCATTATCAACCAACTATATATACTTATATATGTTTTAACTTTATGGTTTTACCTCAAATAGTATTTTATATACTGTCGTAAAATTGGTTTTATTGTTGTTTTAAATGAAAAACATACGGTTGACAATTTCTATAGAGGAGCCTATTAGGCAAAAGTTATTCTCATAATATAAAATAAACAAACAACACATCAAAAGTATATATGTATATAGATTGTGCAATACTCTCAGAATTGTCTTTTATCTTGATCAGTGCTTAAAATCTCGTTAATATGTATTTAAACAGCTAAAAAGAATTTCTATCTATATTTAACTGGCAGCTGAATATGTTGGTTTTAAAAAACTAAAATGTGTTATGACTACAAGGCATTTAAGCATATAGTATGTCTTCTCTGTTTATCACGCACTTTGCACTTTAAAATGGTGGCCAGGCCCCATGACTGAGTCATGTGAACGAGGCTTTTGGTAGCCGAAACGCGTCGTGGCAGACTGGTGTTGGGCGCAATAAATCCTTAAACACCAAAAGTTGGGTCTCGTCTAGTCTTTTACCTTCATTGGTTGCCAGGTGTACTGCTGTACTGCTGCTGCTGAGGACGTTACATACCGCATATATATATATATATATATATATATATATCTATAACGCGCTACAGAGGCCCCCGCATCGTGAAGTTGGCCTGGGACTTCGCTGGCATCTGCCTTGGCGGACCGTTTGCTATTCCAGGAGACTGGTTGTTCCCAGGCCCACCCAAGAGGTCGGATGAGATGAAGCGGTGTCAGAGAGATTGTGTTCTGCGTTGGGCGAATCGGATTACGGGACTTGCCCCCGCCTAATTGGATTCCTGTGCCTCAAATGTTGATGCAGTCTGGGGATCCAAGGAGGCACCGGAGTTCGGGTGACACGCAGGATATTGGTGCGAGTGACATCGTGATGCCCATTAGCCCGCACAAACAACGAATTTCCTGGCATTACTCACCGTTATCCAAAAGAATTCTGGGACCTGTAGTCTACGCATCAGGTGATCAGCAGCAGGTGAACCAAGGTATTGACTTTGAGGGCGGGGATAATGACATCCTATCGGTGTGCGACAGGACATACTTTTAAACCACGATTGAGCCCACACCTCCTGAAACACACTAGGCGCTGATGAAGGCTAACCCATGCCGAAATGCATTCGCCATAAAAGTGTATTTGCCGAATAAAGATGCCTCCGAGATATCGCCTAATGCGGCCTCAGCTCTTTCTTTGGAGGAGTGTGGTGTGATATATATATATATTTTTTTCCAACGTTACTGCATTCAGCCATCATCAGCCAAACAACGCTGACGCCGTGGGTGGCCGCAGCTGCCACACTATATTTTCTCCCAACTTTCCGTTCACATCCGTGTTCGGTTTTCATAGGAAAAAGACGACACACCAGGTAGGTCCGGCACAATCAACTTTATTGTGCACTCAGTAAACAAAGACGACTCGTTTCGGCGTGAAGCCTTTATCAAGTGGCCACCATTTTCACATACTCTGTTTTTAAGTCCTTCCTTAGTTGCATGAACATAGAAAAAATGCGATCGTTTTTTCATGTTATGACAAAATAAATACATTTACAATTCATATCACTGCAGAGTATCTTTGTCAATTCATTTATAAGGAAATTCACATCACACAGCATCTTTCTCGTACCAATTCGTGGGTGCGCGCTAGAAACCACCATATCCCAATTACGTATCTGTGACAGGTAGGACTTATGGGTGATGTAGTTTTAGATATGTAAGCAGGTTCGAATCAAGATACAAAGGTCAATTTATACCAATCTCGCAGAATTCCGCTATTTAATTATCCTGCTGTTATATTAACATCTTTACAGGGAGCTCCCATTCCAGCCTAAACAGGGATATGTGCCCGCGCTCTATATTGGGGCATATTTGTTTTTCGAGTGCGTGTATAATCAGGTGTGTGAGTGGGTGAAGGGAATAAGGTGAATAAAGTGCCTTTTAATAAACTCAAAATGTGTCAAAATTAAATAACGTGTCCCCGCTGGGGATAATCTGGGGTTCAAACAAAGTTATGATCCGGGATACGGCAACGGAGCAAGCCTGCTCCTTGATAACTCCACAATTGTGGTTATGAGTCATCGCCATATTTGGGTTATGTATTCTCCTTAATCAATAAACAGTGAACCCCCCAGTATTTAATTAAAAACATCAGTGATTAAAATCTCATTATAACATGGCATATCACTTCATCCTAATTACAGGCAGTCGTGTTATATTGTCTCTCTTTCAGGTCCCAATATGGGTGGATAGTTCTTCCCCACAGTTCAAACCCCTTGGGATTTTGCTGTCCAAATCTATAATGTATTTAGACTCGAGAACCCTAAGCCGTGTTTCCCGGTCACCCCCATACATGTTTGGGGATCCTATCTATACCACAGAATTTCAGACTTGAGTTGTTGCTATTATGTCTCTCTGCATAGTGCCGGGCCATAGGGTAATTGTGATCCCTGTTGGTTATAGCGTGAAGATGTTGCAGAATTCTCACCTTTAGTTGGTGTTTGGTGCTGCCTACGTATTGGAGTCCACAAGGGCACTCCAATACATAGATTGTAAACTCCCTATTGCAATTAATCAATTGCTTAATGGGTTTTCTCTGTCTAGTCCCTACTATGTAGTCCTTGCAGTTTTTACCGTTGCGGTCAGCTTTAGAGCTGCCACAAATTGTAAAACTATTCGGTTTACTAAACGAATTTCTTTTTGCAGTTTCTAGAGGGTAACTGTGTACTAATTTGTCTCTCAATGACCTGGCTCCGGGATATGTAATTTGTGGCATAGTTCCAACTTGTGTCCCTATGATAGGGTCCGCCACTAATAAATTCCAGTGTGTTTTCATTATTGAGTTGAGTGTCTGTGCTCCTCTACTGAAGTTGGTAATCATGCATGGGGCATGCGACCTATTGCTAGTGGACAGTTGCTCATTTTTAGTAGCAATGGATGAGACTTTAAAAAGGGCCTCGTCATGAGTGAGTGTTTCAACCTTTTGCTGAGCTTTCATGAGTGTATTAGCAGAGTACCCTCGTTGTGTGAAACGTGCAATCATGGTTTTCCTCTCGTTTTCATAGTCAGTGTCAGTACTGCAATTGCGGCGAGCTCTCAAGTGCTCGCCGTAGGGAATGCTGTTCTTCAGCGGTAAGGGATGTTGACTTGCTGAGTGCAGTACTGCATTCCCTGCCGTGGACTTGCGAAACAAACGGGTTGTGATGACACTCTCTTTGATTTGGACAGCTATGTCAAGGAACTCGCAGTAAGATTCACTCATGGTGTAAGTGAATCGTAAATTTAAATCATTGGTACCTAAGTGTTTGATGTAATCTCTCCCTAGTGTTTTGGGGCCATTCCAAATTATAAATAAATCGTCAATGTACCTGACCCACATTATAATGTGGTCAGTGTACATTTCGGATTCATGGGACCAGACTTGTTGTTTCTCCCACCAGCCTAGGAACAAGTTTGCTAGGCTGGGGGCAAAACAAGTTCCCATGGCTGTCCCTGACCGCTGACGGTACACAGATTTCTCATATAGAAAGATGTTTTCTTTCAAACAATACAGCATCATGATCTCCAACATTTTGTTGTGGTCCCAGTGGTCTATATGTCTACTTCGCAAGTAATACATGCAGGCCGCCACCCCTTTCTCCTGATCAATACATGTATACAATGAACAAATGTCCATGCTAATCATCACATAGCCATCCTCCCACGATATATCATGTCGTGTTTTTCAGAAAATCAGTACTGTCTTTGCAGTATGAGTTAAGGTTTCGAACACACTCCGCAAGGTACAAATCCAGGAAAATGGAGGTATTCTCCAGTAGGCCCCCATTCGATGACACTATAGGACGCCGTGGTGGTCTAGTGGGGTCCTTATGAAGCTTTGGAAGGAAATAGACACAGGGAATACGTGGCTGTTCTTTCCTCAGGAATTTATATTCATCTGTGTCCAAAAGTCCACTATGGTACCATCCACCTAAAAGTACATGATAGTCTTTAATGGGTTTTCTGTACCTTTCCCAATCAATAAATTCATAACAGGATGTATCTGTTAGTTGTTTCATTGCTTCCTGATTGTAATCCCTGTAGTTCATTATAACGACATTGCCCCCCTTGTCGGAGGGCTTGATTACAATTTTCTGGTCATCCTCTAGGGTTTTTAGTGCCAATCTTTGTTCACTGGTTAGGTTGTCTCTTTGCGAATTCTTGAATTTGTTCCTTGTCCTCTTCAAATCTGCAATGACTGCCAAGTTATAGGCTTCAATTTTGTCATACGGCACATTAGGATTGTACCTGGTCTTAAGACGTAGTCCACTGTGTTTAACTTCTTTATTCATGACACCACATGTTCTCAAAATCACATGGTCACTTCTTTCATTCATGTCCCCAGTTTCGAGTTCATACATATCTTTTAGTAGTTCCATGTCTTCAACCTGAAGGTTTATGTTGGCATTCTCACTCGACCCGGTGGTCATTGTTTTTGATTTGGAGCGAATTTGGTATATTTTCATCAGTTTTAGTTTTCGTATAAACAAAAACAGATCGATTCTAGTGTTTGTATAATCCAGTACTGTACTTGGGCAGAAAGATAGTCCCATCTCTAATACAGAAATTTCAATATCAGTTAATGTACATTCAGAGAGATTGACGACTGTCTTATTCTCCTGTGCATTTATCCTGAAGAAATTACCCATGATTGTTTTTTTGTGTTGCCTTTTTAATCGTCGTCTTCTTCCACCGTCACATGACCTCTTCCTTTGCCTCTTCTTGCTCCTTTGCCTCTTGTTTGTCCCCTGGTTTGAGGTCTGTTTGGCACTGCTTGCTCCTTGTTCTCTTTCAAGATCTGAAATTCATGGTGGAAGGTCAGCGGTCGTGACCCTAAAGGGATCCCTTATCCACGTTCGTCAGACTTTACACTCACATCAAGCTTGAGCCCGTTGATACTGCTACTACTCTTTTATATGACCAGTTTGCTCTCAGTTTCTTTTGGGCCCAATCGTATCTTTTAACATATGTCAATATGCGCCCTTCCGCGTAGTCACGCTTGTCCCTTAGGAATTCCGCTGTTTCTTCTGTTTCGTAATCTTGCAGCTTCTTCGGTAAAGCTTTCATAAAGGCTTCCACACTGTTATCCTTTCCACTCAGGTGAGTAAAACTAACCACTAAGCATTCTGGGACTGGTAGTCCTTAAACATAAAACCCCAGTGGGCTGGAAGCAGTCATAAAGTAAAATAAGTTTGAATTCACGGGTGCTTCTGCTCAGTTCTCACCCTTTCCAGGTAACGCCAGATGAATCTGCACGCTGATCATCACACCAGCAGCGGAACCATTTGAAATCCATGGTGGTGCGCCCCCCCCCCCCCCCGGCCGGGTCGACCGGAATTTATACAGAGTTCACAAGTACCCAAAGGTGCGGGGCGCACTCTGCATCAGCGCGTTCAAATTGAGGCAAGGAACAGGAGCATCCTGTTTGTACAAGAGATTTCCAGTTCATAAGTATGCTGCATTATTGTGCAAGAATAAAAGCACATGAAAAACGCTGACATTAAGTAAATACTCAACTTTACCCATGAAAGGCCCAAGAACTGCAGGGTATAGTATTTCACGTGCCAACCGCTAGACAAAGCTCAGCATTACATGTGAAAAAACCAAACAGCTTGGAATAAACATTTCACATGCAAACTGCCACACGTGAAACACAAGTTAGCTACGATCAGCGTGAGCGATGGAAGAGTATTTAAACCTGTCTCTCCTCCTTCAGTCTCCGGTTGCTTCCTTCAGCGCTTTACCGATTCTCTGCAGCTGCGTCCTCTTCCTCATTCCTGGCAGCAGCTTCCTCTTCCTGCTTACGAACCCAATACTCTTTGGCATCCCTACTTGGCTTCCGGTGTTACCAACCTGCCAAAACAAAAACAAGATCGGTAAATTAAAACTCACAAGGCCTTGAACATTGACAGAAAAGATCGGTGAGTAATTTCTTGATTTCTTTTATACAGTAAAAAGTAATTTTGTTTTACAACGAACATCCCTCATTCTGAGTTCCTCAAACTTGGTTATTCTTGAAGGAGTTCAATTCAAGAAAAAAGACATTTATAAAGGATGCATTCAGTCGGAATATCCATAAGAGACTAAGAAACATTTTCAAAAGGCTATTTGATTTTTTAGAAACACTTTATTGTATACAGACATTTTGAAATATAGTAACAGCCTAAGTTCAAGGTAAAGACACTAATGATTGGACACTATGTTGAATTACTGAATATGTTGTCAAATCAAGATAGTTATTATTTATTCTGTTTTATAGGACCAAGATAACTGAAAGAAAAACAGTAAATCTATGTTATAAGCTCAAGAGAGTATGCAAGACAGGGTATACTGTTATAGATATTGATATTTGAATAGTATGTCTTGTAATTATACTTTTAAATAGGCAGTCCACCAACTAATATTGTTTTGTATATGTTGGTATAAAAAGCCCTGGAAGTTTTTCAATACCCTGAAACAATCCTCCCGATCCAGTACAAGTACCAGAGGATACTATCCAAGAACCGTTGAGGTACCAATTACACCAGGAAGAATCCGTTTCTCTTGTTTCTCTCATTCCTATTCCCCTTTCCTCTTGGGGCCTTTCAGAATATCGGAGTGTTTTCCTACCTCTGGTGTTCGGGGGGAGTTCTTGAGGAGACTGTGGTTTAGTCGTCGTCATCAAGAGCAAAGGAGAACAGGTGAGTGGCTTGCATGACATCAATATTATCCTGTTTAGATGTAGGTTCCATGCGACCCAGCGTATCATTTTCTCACTTCCTCAAATATAAGTTTCATATCAGATATTTGCAAGGACTCTTAATCTTGGTCGCTGCTTGGTTTTTCTGGAATTTGTGGTTTTACTTTCAGCTGATGGAATTTCAAAACTTTGATCTGGCGAAACATGTGAAAATACCACCTTTGTTTGAGTGCAATTTAATGAAGTTTCCAAGCAAAATGATAATCCTAATGACGGTATTTGTTCCTCTGCCATCATTAATGTAATTTTTGATGAATTAATGATTGTATTAGAATTACTGGTTGCTGCCTTTTCGTCCATCTTGGTTTCTGCTTAATTGAAGGTGGTGGTATTGCCCGGTTACTCACCGGTAATATTCATTACTCCGAGTCCTGGTCTCCCCGTCCCATTCCTTAACAGTGAGCAGCTAGTCTGCTCCAGAGAAACCTAATACCTAGCAGAGCTTTTTGCACTTCCCCCAACATGGCGTAACCATCATGTGACAAAAAAAGGGGAAGTGCGGTAGAGAAACCTCCTGAGAATACCAAAGAAAAAACCCAGAAACGAAACAATCACCCCAAAACCAAAAACAGGGAGGGAGGGAAGGGCTCAGGAATGGGACGGGGAGACCAGGACTCGTAGTAATAAATATTACTGGTGAGTAACTGGGTATTACATCCTCGTCCTGTCTCTACGTCCCATTCCTTAACAGTGAGCCAATACCCAAGCACAGGGTGATTGTAAAAAAAACAGACTAGAAAGTGCGAGAAAACAGGTCCATTTAATCAACATAAAACAGTACACATCACAAACCATGTACCGCAGACAGGACATGAGCGCTAAAGGCAGCAGAGGCGGCTAACCCCAACTCAAGATGATAACGCGAAATGAACGTACAGGGAGCAGCCCATGTGGCAGAATCACAAATGCACCCCAAGTAGTCCCCCTTGAACATGGCCCAAGAGGAGGAAACGCCCCTGGCGACCCACCCAAACAGAAGAGGGGAGAGGACATTGGGCAGAATTGTAGGCTGAAACCACAGCACCCTTGACCCAACGAGTCAAGGCGGACAAAGAAGGACGAAGACCCAGCCCAGAGAGGCCACAGGTGACAAACAAGGAACCAACCATATGGAAACCAGAGGTCCGCACCAAGTAGATGCAGAGAATCCGCAGCACATCCAATGAATGGAAAACCACCTCCTCAGGAGAGGCAGGATCCGGAAAAAAAACCAGGGAGAACAATATCCCCCTGACAGTGAAAAGAAGACAACACCTTAGGCAGAAAAAACTGACTAGGATGGAGAACGACCATGACAGCACAAAAGCGCAAAAAGGGGGAAGAAGCAAACAAAGCCCCAACGCACCAACCCGCAGCCCAGAAGTAATGGCCACCAGGAAAAGAACCTTAGCAGAGAGGAACTTCAGGACCACGGAGGCCAAGGGCCAGCAATGGGGGGCCGTCAAGGCCTGTAGAACAAAGGGAAGATCCCAGGAAGACACAGGAGAGCGAGAAACAGGACGCCGAAGCAAAAAACTCGGCAGAAGGCGAGCCACCAACGGAGAGACAGAGGACACAGAGGAACCCCGAAAGGCAAGATTGGCAGCCCACTGCGCATGCAGGGAAGGAACTGCGAGCCCAAAGACAAAACCATCCCGCAAGAAGTCCAACACCCTCACAGCCTCACAGGAGGCAGAATAGAGACCCTTCCCAAGACACCAGGAGGAGAAACACTTCCAATGACGGGCACAGGACTGCAAGGAGGAAGGGCATTGCAACAACCGGAGGCACCGGGCAACCTCAACCGAACAACCCTGACCCAGCAAAACTCAACCTCTCAAGAGCCAAACCCTCAGCCGAAGGCGGCGCAGGGAGGCAATCCCAAGAATAGGAGCCCGCAGAGGGGAGGGACACAGGGGAAACCTCCAAACGAGGCAAACAGAGAAGGTCAGCAGCAGAGGGAACCAATTTCAAAAAATCTTTATTTCGACCAATTTAGCCATAAAAGAATACAATATATAAAACAGACAGTAAAAAGGAGGTCGGGAAGTTATATAAAAAAGGGAATGGGATAAAACAGGTAGCAATTAAAATTCATTTATATACACATGGCAAAAATTTTGTACAGGCAAAAGTACCCTTTAGTTAAAAATAAGAAATAAAGATATTGTCAAATTCAGAGCACACATTTCTCACAATTAAAGCTAGCAATCAATATCCATTAATTTGCACCGCTTGCACCACATAGCTAGCAGAAATGTAGATAGTGCAAACACAATAGGGCTCAATGAACTTGATTTAAAAATTCTAAAAGCATTCAGACAATGTTTGAAGCCGAGATTTCTGCATAATGGTATCAACCAATATTTTCTGGGTTTGGTATATGCTGGACAAAAGAAGAGAACATGAAGCTAATCTTCTAAGTCACAGCTGCAGCCCGGGCAAGACTTATTTAAAGAGGCCGTCCACTTACTTGTGACAGCCTTAAGGGGTAAAGTGCCATGTCGCCATTGAATAAAAAGTTTGCGCGCTAAAATTGGAAAGACAACATCCATGAAGTCCTCGAAATAATACACATTTTTGAATTCTTAAAAGGAATTAGTAAGGATACCTGCGTTAGGATCCGCAATTAGGAGTTCCAGCTTATGCCCTTTGTACATTTTAGTGAACATTTTTCGTAATACCCGACCACAGGCCCTTTCTGGATCTTCCCACATAGATTGTAGTCCAATACTTAAAAGTTCACGCTTAATGAACGCAAGCCAGGGGATTTTGCCTACGCAATTAAAACTGAGGATCTGTTTAAGTTCATCCCTATAGTTTAAAAGATCTGGTGTGGTCCATAATTTATGCCAGAACCTTAGGGGCTTTACTGTTAGCTCGTTTGCAATGGGCGTCAGTCCCAAGTCTAACCTCAGTAGTGTTAATGGTGTACTCTGGGGAAGTGATAATATTCGCCTTAGAAATTTGGACTCAAGTTTGGTAATTTCAGGGGCAGCACAGTGTCCCCAGAGCTCACCCCCATAGAGAGCAGCTGCCCTTGCTTGCGTCTTATAGACCTCCAGAGCAGGACTCACTGGCCTAAAACTTGACGAGTTGGAAACCTTTGAGTTGGCACCCGACAACTGAGAAAGTTTCATATGGGATTTTGCCTTTTGCGGACCCCATGACAAATTTTCATGAACTGTAACGCCCAGGTACTGGAAGGTCGTAACCCTTTCCAGACAAACATCGCCCAAAGATGGATTAGCTCGAGTGGACACTGGCGGGTTAAAAATCATGAATTTTGTCTTGTCGGCGTTGATCGCAAGGGCTCTGTTCCGACAAAAGTCCCCAAACCCCTCCAGTATCCTCTGTATCCCCATAGAAGATTTGGAAAGTAGGAGGGTGTCGTCTGCGAACATAATCGTCGGCACCCTCCTACCAGCCAGCCTAGGTTAGTCATTGTCAGGGACGCCGTCCAGGTGTGAGATTACCCCGTTGACATACAGGCAAAACAGGGTTGGTGCTAAGACTCAGCCCTGTCTCACCCCCCTGCCAACGGGGAACCTTGGTGACAGCGTCCCATTCTTGCCACAGCGGACCTGGGCGAAAGTCCCCTCATGTAATCTCATGAGTAGCTCAAGAATCTGATGCGGGAGGCCCAGATCCTGAAGGACGGCCACAGTTTCCCCCTAGGAGCTAGGTCAAACGGGACCGAAGGTCCACGAAGACCATGTAGAGGCTGCCACCCTCTACCTTTACCGTCTTCCAGTACAATAGGATTAGCCGGAAAATTTGGTCCATAGTGGACGTATTCCTGCTGAATCCCGCCTGGAAGGGGCTCAGTACATCGTGTTCCTCCGGCCACATCAACAAATGGTCCAAGACCAATCTCACAAATATTTTTTGCTGGACGTCAATTAAGCTGATTGGCCTGTAGTTGGCTGGGAGCAGAGGTGACCCCTTCTTAAATATCGGGACTATCTCAGCCCCCAGCCAAGTACTGGGAATTTCCATGCCTCTCGAGATGGCGTTAAATACTACATGGAGATAAGGGCCCCAAATTTCCGGTTGATGTCTGAAAAGATCCCCCGGTAATTTATCAAGTCCCGGGGCCTTTCCCACTGATAATTTACCTATTGCACTTGTCACCTCCCCTAGGGTAAACTCCAGGGGCTACTGCTGTTCTTCTAGGACTTGTACGTTGGGCAAGCTACACAGCGCAGCTTCGCCCCCATATAGACCTTTAAAATGAGCCTCCCATGCTGATGCCGCAATGTTCGGTTCTACGGCAGACTTTGGTTCACCCGTGCCATGATTAACAAGTGACCAGAATCTGCGCGCATCTTTTGTGTCCAGAGCTTGCTTTAGATTCATCCACCTATCCATGTCCCATTCTTTTTTTGCATGCCCCATGACCTCTTTGGATTGCAGTCTGCAATCTCGAATCATCAATTTACAGCGCCCTTCCTTTATGGCTGTGACGAGGTTGCACTTTGCTCTCCTGCGTGCTGAGTTGTACCAGGATGATGCAGGTACTCTGGGTCTTCTAGTGGGTGCCTGGGGGTAGAAGACTTCAGCCAGATTATTGGCCAGATCTAAATGGATTGAACTAAGTTCTCCATTAAAGTCCGTAGGATAATCCTGGGAGATTAGGGATTCGACCTCCAGGAGTCGTGGTAAGACTATTTTATAGACATTGGCCAGGGTTTCTTCTGAACCTATTATTCTCCCCCACTTTACCCTACGTCTGTTGCTTGATAGGGTTAAACCAGTACCCTCTGCATCACCCCCTACATTAGATGATTCTATCGCTTGTAGCCCTGGATACACCAACTCCAGGCGTAACGCATTATGGTCACGGTCAGCTCTCTCGACTACCCTAAAATCGGAGACCATCGACCACATCCGGGTTTCCACCATGATGTAGTCGATTTGGCCCCTTCTTATTGTAGGTGCACACTGACGGCCTGTCGGACGCTAAACGTCCGTTACTAGCCCTAAGGGAATTATTTAGCACAAGGGCAGTGATCTGGGTCGCTAGTGGGGACCAAGCCTTTGGGCGTGGGGACTGACATTGGGGAATCCCCCAATAGTCGTCCACATCCATAAGAGCACCCTCGCTGCTTCCAAAATATGGCTCATATTGGCAATTGACATCCCCTGCCACCAAAAGCCTAAAATCCCCTGACAATGTGCTGAAAAATTGGGACAGGTCTTCAATAGTAGAAGACTCTAGGCCCATCCGTACTGGCCGCGAGTAAACATTCACAATCGCCAGTCCAAACCCTTTGGGCCATTTTAATACTAGACACTGCACATCGTCTGAATGGGTGGGCATATTTTCCACCACACAACCCAAATGGAGAGCTACCCATATGGCCAGTCCCCCAGACGGTCTTCCTTTTCCTCCCTACCTTGCAGGGACATGAAAAGTGTCGAATCCCACTCTTGGATGTACCTCTCTGGCCCAAGTCTCCTGGAACAGACATATCCATCTGGTCTACCAAGGCACCCCAGTCTGGGGGGAACCAAGACTGACGAGAACGAGATCTCCCGGAGGACCTGCGGAAGCAAAGCAGACTGAGGGAAGGCAAACAGGAGCCCCAGCGACCACAGAAACGAGAAAGCATTGGTCGCCCATGCCAACCGGGAGGGAACCAGGCTGCAAAACTGAGGAAGAAGGGCAGAACCCTCCGAGGAAAAAAGAGCCAGCTAAGGATGGCGGAACCTGAGGACAACCTGATAGAACAGATCCGGGGACAGACACAGAGAGACCGAGGAGGGGAAAACCCTGCCCAAAGAGTCCGCAGGCCCATCCTCCCACCCCGGGAGAAAGACAGCTGTCAGAGACAAGAGAGCCCGCCCGGCCCAAAGACCTAACACCCCTGAAGGGAGAAACAGAGACCGGTACAAGCCCCCATGACTAGCGACATAAACCCAAACAACCAGGTCGAAGGCCAGAACCGAGAAAGCACGGCCACGAAGGAGAGGTGCAAACCAACGAAGAGCCAGCCAAACTGCCGGCAACACCCTCCAGATCAGGGACTGGAGGGACACGAAAACGGGACCACCGACTTCGATCCCAGGAAGCACCCAGGACAGCACCCCAATCCATGGCGCAGGCATCCGTGGACAACACCACCACAGTCTTAGGAGGAAGGCAGAAACACCGGGAAGGAGAACCACCGGAGAACATCCCGAAGCCCCGGAGCGACGGGAACCAGGGCATCGTAGACCAGAGAGGCAGGACCCCAGTGCGACAGGACATGAAGCAGGAGGGGACACAAATGCAGCCGGGTCCAAGGGAGGAGAGGGAGAGGGGAAGCCAACTCCCCATGACTCCGCCACCAGAGACGGGCAGACACCCGGGACAGGGAGAGAACCCAAGAAAGGTGACGGAACAAAGCCAACAGGCGCTCCCTGGAGAGGAAAACTATATCCTGAAGGGAAGATACCCGGCGAGCGGCAAGGAACCCAGAGGACCCCAGAAGACGACACATCAGGGCTGCATCTGACAGATGCAGAGCCCCGGAATGGAGAACACCCACCAGAGGTGCCAAGAGCTGCACGAAAACCTGCGGCTCTGAGGAAAGGCGGAAAGGGGGCACCCGGAATCGGAAGAGCCGAGTCCAAGGACAACAAAGTCACCAATGCAAGGTGGGGGACGAAGAGACCAACCCCCACCAGAACAAAGACAGGGCGCAGACCCAAAGCATTGCACCCGGAGACCAGGAAGAGGGGTGAATAACAACCCACGCCCTCACCAGAGGAGGAACCTTCACGACAGCCGCCTGCCCCAACATGAGGCGCACACCGACCAGCAAAGCCACCCACCGTAGAGGATGACAGGGTAGGGGGGCCACCCAGAAGACCAGGGGGAGGAGAGGAGAACCCGACCCAAGAACCCCTGGACACAGTCCACACCGTCCCAGGCATCCAGAACCCCCAACCATTGGGGCAGGAACAACAAAGGCGACCCCACCGGAAAATCACCAGTAGGGGTACGGGACCAGGCACCCCCAGGCGCCCCCAGCCACGTCCCCAGCCACAAAAGGGCTGCAAGGTACCCTGAGCAGAAGGCCCAAAGGTACGGCATTAGCCAAACCCACACTCCCAAGAAGGCAGGCGAACAGGAGCCACAAGCAAGCGGCACCCTGCCGACAGCGTGAGCATGGCCATGGGAACCCACAAAGGGCAACCCAAGCTGGACCAACCACTGAGAAGACCCAGCCCACCAGAAACGCATCCAGACAGGATGCCTTGCAGCAATCCAAGCATCAGAAGCAGCGCAATGGCACACAGAGTGACAACAATCAGTGCACCTGCAATACCAGGAGGGCCAAGAGAGAGGAGGCAACCCCACCCCCCCCAAAAGGACAGCCAGGGCCCGGACCATGCCAGCGGAACAGGCCGACGCCCCGACAAAAATGGCGGGAAGCAGCAGTGGAACGCCACACTGCTCCCTCAACATGACAACCCAAACGCCAACCAGGACGGAGTGATAGCGCACACAGACGAACAAGTCAGAGAGCTCTGCACCCTGAACAAATCTGCCAACAGCCTGCCGAGCCCGGAAGGCAGAAGCAACCGCCACATGAAGAAACAGGCGCAAGGAATCCAGAGGATGCATAGATGTGCATGATGAGAGCACAGTCTCACCACCTGCAGTGCAGCAGGCAAAACATGGTGCCGGTCAGAACAGAACTACAGTGCGAGAGAAGTCAGACATGTCTGCACTGAGAAATCCATGTGAGGCACACGCAGAAGAAGTGGCATCCAGCGCCACGGCAGCAACGCAAGAGAGGAGGACACAAAGCAGCCACAGAGGACGGGACCCAAGACAAATAGATCCGCCCGGAAAGGCATCAAGTCCTGAGGCCCTGTCCCCACACAGGAAATAGGGGGCGGATGCTGAAAAAGTGTCCGGCTGCCCAAAAACATCCCAGGGAGCAGCGCATGCTGCAGGAAACACAGCCAAAAATCACTGCCCGCTAAAGCAGGGCGCATCGGGACCAGCAACAAGAGGAATGGCCGCTAGAGCAGGCCGAGGAGGCACAGGTGCATACCGTACAGAGGCCGAACCGAAAGCAAGCAGCGGCCAAAAAAGAGGCACAGGCGGCCGCTAGAGCGGACCGCGCAAGAGACAGACTAACTGCTCACTGTTAAGGAATGGGACGGGGAGACAGGACGAGGAGGTAATGAACCGTTACTGTCTTCTCTTTCTCCTTCTTTTGCGCTTCTGTATTTTTATCCTCCTGACCGGATTGGTTATCGCCAGTCTCACAGTAAAAAATGTAACTCATCAAACACAGAGAGTTTAAAGCCCTCAGGTCCCTTGCCAAAATTAGATGAGCCTTAATCTGGATCTATGTCGCATTCAGAAATGATTTCTGAGCTGGTGGGTCTTTCTTGACTTTCTTGTGATAGTTTGTTACTTTCAGATATCCTTTGTCACTACAGCCTATCACCCCAAGGGCCAAAATTAAATATTTGTCCTCTTTCATCATCTAGTTTTGAGCTTTACACACTTTGATGGTTTCTTCTTGCTTTTGTAGTCTGATTTATTTTCATTTCATCTGTAAATTTGATATATATTTGCTTACAAATCCAAAGGTTTCGTGGACATTATAGTTAGGCTCAGATTCTGCTTGTACAAAACAATAGAAACTCAACAGTTATAGTTACCTTAGCTAACTATAACTTACACCCGCACAATGCACTGCCTAAGACCTCACATATTACATCTGTCATGACATAGCTGATGACATAACTGATGACTTCATCCAGTGAGTGTGCATGTTTCTAAAAGTTAATGAGCCTTAAACATAAATACCAAGGTACTACATAGGTTAAAATAGTATACTTTCTACACTACTAATGAGTGATAATATTAATCACAAATATTATGTGAGTGACTGTGTGACTGTGATCATCCCAGTCTTAGTGGATGTCCGAGTGTTATATGGGTGTGTGCCTGAGTGTGTAAATGGTTATGTGGGTGCATAAATAGGTATGCGAGTAGCTGTGTGCTTGAGTGAGTAGCTATGTGAGTGAGTGTATTGGAGAGTTAGTATATGTGTGAGTAGCTGTATGGGTGAGTTAGTGGATGTGTGAGTAGCTGCCTAAGTGTATGAGTGGGTGTGTGAGTGGCTGTAAGGATGACTAAGTCGCTGTGTTAGTATCCTATGGGTGAAGGAGTGGGTGTGTGAGTGGCAGTATGGGTGAGTGAGTAGATGTTTGAGAGTGTGTTTAGGTATTTGAGTGGGTATGAGTTGCTGTTTTGAAGAGTGAGTGGGTGTGTGAGTGGTTTGATGGATGTGTGAATGGGTATGTAAGCAGTTCTGTGGGTATATGAGTGGTTGTATGGGTAAGTGAGTGGCTATGCCAGTGGCTGTATGGGTATGTGGCTGTGTGAGTAGCTATATTGGTGAATGAGTGGCACATAAGTGACTGTATGGTGAGTGTGTGGCTGTGTGAGTACCTGTTTGGGTGAGTGAGTGGCTGTGTGAGTTTATGTTTGGGTGATTGAGTTGGTATGTGAGTGGCTGTGTGGATGTATGAGTGGGTGTGTAAGTGTCTGTATGTGTATGACTTGATGTGTGAGTGGCTGTATTGGTGAGTGCATGGGTACATGAGTGGCTCCATGGTTGAGTTGGTAGGTGTTTGAGTGGCTGTATGAGTGAGTAGATGTATAAGTGGCTCTAAGGATGAGTGGTTGTGTGAGTACAGGTATAGGTCTGCGATTGTATATGTGAGGGGTTGTGTGGCAGTGGGAGTTGGTGAATGAGAAGTTCTATGGGGATGTGAGTGGGTGTCTGAGTGGTTCTGTGGATGTCATGTGTGATGTCATTTGAGATGTCATCAGTGATATCAATGACCATGTCATTAATGATGTAATATGTGAGGTCACAATCGGTGCACTTGTGTGGATGCGATTCTGAAATTCTCTGGTTTTATAGGAGTAAAATATCAGGCTAACTATAACATCCCTGTAACCTGTGCTTTTTTCAGTTCTAATTTTTTTTAATTCTATTTCCGTACTATAACGGCCCAGTAACGTTTGTTTTTTTCAGTGTATTTCTAAGGTTTTTAAAAATTCTATATCTTTAATTGTAATGTCCATTTTTTTTATTGAGCCTCTAAGATTTTCATATTTTCTTTCTATAATTTGATATTGTATGTTATATTCTATAGGTTCGATAGAGTAGTACTATGGGCACGCTATATCGAAGATTTGTTTATTGTGTGGCTTGGGAGCCGCACCTCGGCTGAGGAATATGTGGCTTTCTTTAATGAGAATGATTTCAACCTAAAATTTACAGGACATATCAGCGACAACAGTGTCTGTTACTTAGATCTTGAGGTATATACAACAGGTGACAAAATCATGACCCGTTTATATCACAAACCTACAGCGGGCAATTCCGTTTTACATGCTCGCAGCTTTCATCCCATAAGTATGACTAACAACATTCCATACAGAGAAATTCTGCGGCTGAAACGGAATTGCACTTCCCAGGAGGAGTATAATGCCGCCAGCAGGGAAGCCTTAGTGAGATTGGAAACAAGAGGCTATTCTAAGTGAGCATGGGCTGAAAATTCGTTCCGCTCACTGAATTTGCGGATATTTGACAATTTCGCGGTCCACGAATCGCGCAAAATTGCCAAACAATCCGCAATTCGCAAGTTCGTGAATTTTTTTTGCTTGTTCGCGCTTCAAATATACAATCTCGCGCGCACTGTGTTGACTTACCTTGATTCTGAGTTTGCCGAGTTGTTTTCCTCCTGTGAACAAGATGGCCGCGCCCAAAAACGACCGCATGGGTAAGTTAGCGGTAGGCGCTCTGAAAAAAAAACCCCGCGAACACTCAAAAATAAAAAAATCCGCAAGTTCGCACAAATTCGGGGATTTGAAGACCGCGAATTTGCTTTCGCACGAATTCGCGTACCGCAAATTCGCAAATTTTGCCCATACTTAATTCTAAGCAGGTTCTATAATCAGCTACCCAAAGAGCAGATGCGCTAAAAAGGTCTGACCATTTAGTCCCTAAGTCTCGAAATGCTACTGTATCTAACAATGTACAGCCTGTCAGAATGATTACCGGCTATAGTTCCAAGACTCCGGAACTTATGCGTATCTTCAAGAAAAACTGGCAAATTTTGAAAACAGATTCGGTCCTTAAGACAGTCATCCCACAACAACCACTCACTATACACAAACGGGGTAGGTCCATGAATCACTTTTTGGTATCTAGCCATTATGTTGCATCTGCACGTCGAAAGTAACGCATAACAGGGTTCTTTCCGCGCATGAAGTGCAAGGCGTGTAAGTATAGCCAGAAAAACAACAACTACAGTATTGTCGAGAAAGACCAGCAGAAGATGAGAAAGATCAACAAACTACTCAGTTGTAATTCAGAGTTCACGGTTTATGTTTTGGAATGTCCTTGCCCTAAAAGATATGTGGGTAGTACGATTCAACCCACCAAAAAGAGAATTTTAGAGCATATGCGCGCTGTAAATAAAAAGGATCCCACATACCCGGTAGCGTGCCATTTTGAGAGCTGTCACAACAGCAAACGAGACCTCATTACATTTTATTGCATAGACCAGGCCCCTAAATCAGAAAGGGGGGACAGAGTTTGAGGCCTACAAAGAATGGATTCAAGGTATATCATAGTGCTCAACACTATGACACCCATAGGCCTGAACACAACTGAAGAACTCTGGTCACATCTAGATTAAATTCTGAGGAATACATGCTGTACCTTTTCTTCTCTATAAACAATTATCACACATGTAGTAAATGATGTGTTTGGGTCAGGTCTTCGTACATTAAGAGAAATGTCTTTCAAAATATTCTTACTATATTATTAAGCAATCATTTATTTATTTGTAAAGCCAACATGGTCCTAACCCTGTGAACAAAGAGGGGTTTGAATGATGAAATAGGTGGAAGTAGTAGGCTACATTGAAGAACTGTTGTTTCGTGAATGCCCATTTAGGGCTCTATTTTGACATGGCAATCACCTACTGCGTTCTCTTATAAGCTCATGATATAGTGACACCAAATGGTTGCATATGGTTTGTAAATATGTGGACAAATGGAGGATACAATGAAGAATTGTTGTCCTGCGATTGCCCATTCAGGGCTTAATTTTAATATGGCCATCACCTATTGCTTCCTCTGATAAGATTATGACACAATGATATAAATTGGTTATATATTGTTTGTAAATATGTGGAACCGCTTTTCAGACAATTTTCGTCTGTGCATATGTATTCAACAAAGTATTTATGGGTTTCCATAAAAAAGAAGGTTATAAGATGGCCGCCGTGAAAAATGTGAAATTGAAAGGTATATGGCCATCTTTGCTGTTTATGAACTTTCTTAACTGCACTGTGCACTTTAAATATGGTGGAATGTTTACAAACAGCTGACACCGAGGAAGTCGGTAACGCCGAAATGCATCTGTCAGCAAGGGGGAGAGGGTTCCTGCACCTGAATTAAAAACACCTTTACAAAGAATTCCCGCGAGTGCCGTCTATATGTTTGAGCCAGGACTGCTTTGACAGTGTGGATATATATATATATATATATATATAGAACGCCACAGTCCTGTAGCACATGGACCCAAAAGACGAACACAAGCACAAACAGGTACAGACCACAGTGATGGATGGTGCAAGTAAAGTGCCTTTATTCCGAGATGGGAAGCAGCATGATGCATTTCGTCCGGGAAACCCAGACTTGATCATATATATATATATATATATATATATGGGTGGGTGTGTGATTGCAGTGGACTTTGCTGGCGTTTCCACGAGCGCTCTCTGCAAATAAAGATCAAGGCTGAAACCTTCCTGTGATGGGCTCTTCTTTTAGCAGGCGACTGCACTTTTGGATGTTTAAACGGCTTGCCTGAGCCGTGGAAGAAAGCCCTGGTGTCGCAAGGCACTCCTGTGATTCCGTCCGAACTGCGGGATTTTGATGGAACAGGAGCCGCATTTGGAGAGACATCAATGCCCTTGTGGTACCCCAGCTCAGTGCCACACGCCAATTGGTTGATAACATTAACTTTTATTTTGAGTTGAATTCATGGCAGCTCACTGTAGCAACACGGCGGAACTACGTATCCCACAATACCTTGATGGTCTCGCCCACAGAGGTGGGGAATTCGATCACCTATATTGCCACCCAACATCGCCAGCACTTGGACTACTTACCCGGAGCCCCTGATGAAGTGCTTGACATGAAACGCGTCGGGCTGGGTGTGTGATTGCAATGGACTTTGCTGGCGTTTCCACGAGCGCTCTCTGCAAATAAAGACCATGGCTGAAACGTTCCTGTGATGGGCTCTTCTTTTAGCAAGCGACTGCACTTTTGTATATATATATATATGCTGCTCGGTCGAGAGGCGGACCCCACCTGTGACCAGGGTCCAAGGCAGGCTTCACTCCAGGAGTTTGCCACGGAACGAAGCAAAGACTGGCGCCTTGCAGGGGGCGCTGCTTTGGCACGATTTTGCAGCTACAAAGCGCTCTCCGAAGGCTCCCAGCGCTGCCCTTCACCCCACTGGGGGAACAATAGTGGTTATTGAGAAGTCAGAGAAGCAGCCCCACTGTGGGAAGAGGGTTAGTACACTACAAGGCACAGAATGCAGTGCAAGATAGGCCACGCCCACTTGGCAGGTGATTTGTATTTGAAGAGGTGTACGACCAGAGACTGTTTCTCAGAACTTTCGAACCTTGCCTCTGATGAAAGGACAATTCCTGAAACGCGTCAGGCTCTTATGATAGAAGGTTGTGCTCGGAGCATTTAGGGGATCGAGCTGTGAAATGGATGCAAATAAAGAAAACGTGCCTATTCAACTTCGTGTGGATCTGCTTCACTTGGGCTTCCTGTCTGTTTTGGATATATATATATATATATATATATATATATATATATATATATATATATATATATATATATATATATATATATATATATATATATATATATATTACCTAGGTATATATAGTTAGGATTTTTTCCCTATGGGATTTTTGAAAATTCTATGTCTAATAACTTTGGCGTTTGTGGACGGAATTGGATGAAATTTTCTGGAAAATGGAACATTTTGTTTCTGAGCAGCCCCTGAAAATTTGGGGGGTGTTCGTCCAGGGGGGGCCGAGAAAAAAGGGGGGTCCCAAAACGTGTTTTTAACATTGAGTTTTCCATAGGGCGGTTGGCCTCACTTTTAGCCCGAACGGCTGAATGGATTTCCATGAAACTTGGCAAAATTGTAGGGACTGGTAGCCCGATGTGCCTTTTCTAGGTCTCAATATATGTGCTCCAGTGGATTTTGAGAAATTAACGTTTAAAAAAAGATATATATCTGTAAGCGCGCTCCGGGCAGCGCTCCGGTCCGCGTACCAGAACTTCGCGTAGCTAAGCTGATTGGCTCTCCGGTGTCTGTCAACATTCTAAACAGTCCGGAGCGGCCGCCATCTTGTCTCTCGGTAGGATTGAGAGACAAGAGGAGGCCAAAACAAAGGCGAAAATGACCATAAGGGGGCATACTAGATCCTCCCTGACCCCCTAGGTTTAATGTGGAGGTTTTAAAAGGGCCCCGCGGGGCAAAAAAAACAAAAATTTTTGATTATTTTTTATTTTCTTTATTTTTTAAGCATTTTTTTTAATGTGATTGTGTTTCATAATTTATTAAACTTTCTAACATTTCATTGTCAGAAATTTCATAATTATCATGGAATATACATTGTAGTCTCTGAGGGTGTAAAATTTCCTCATTTGCAAGGAGGTTATCTACTGCTTGTACACATTGCAGTAGTTCATTGTCCCAAGTTTCATCGAAAAATTCAATGTCAATTTGATCAATTGTATCAATCAATTCTTGGCTGCTCTCTTGCAGGTCCATTTCAAAAGAAACTTGGTTTTCGCCTTCCATTTTGCCTGAAATTTGGATTAAAAAAATATATATTAGTAGAGATAGGGCAATGTTGGGAATAATTTTAGATAGGCATTTTTTATCAGTGAATTTATCTTTGGGCAGTGTATAGTATCAGAGTGGAAGTAGGAATATAAAAAAGTGTATGTGATTTAACGTAAGTAAATTCATAATTATACAAGAGAAGCCTAACTCCATCCATAAGTATAACAGAGAAGTCTCTCTAAATCTATAACTACTACAGAGGGATAGTATATATCTATCAGAAAAAGTTTACCATATTAACTTATAGTGCACAATATACTTCAGTTTTAAAAATAAAAACTTACCTTTAGAAAGAAGTTGAAGGAATTAGTGAAATACTATTGAAATGTACAGCAAGAAGTAGTAGTCAAAATGGCTGTGTTTTCTTCTCTTCCTTTATATATATTCAGGTATATAACCAATGAAATGTCAGGTAAAAAAAATAGAAAATGAAAGTAACATTTTCATTGGTTGTCAATTCCAACACTTCAGATGTGTTTTGTGAAGTAATTTACCTCAGGGTATTTAGAGAGGTCTACAGGCTAAATGACTAAATGGAATTCCAATCAAATTTGTGAAAATGGTAGGGATTGGTATGTAGTATGAGCTAATCTATATTTGGTGAAATTGTCTCCAGTGGCTTTTCTGTGAACTACTTTCCCACCTTTTTTGATGGTGCGCTTCCCAGAGAGCGACCCGGTACGCGAACCTTAAGCGTTCCGGGAGTCCACCATTTTGTGTTTCGGTCGAATTAAGATACAAGATGGAGGGCAAATAATGTGCAGAATGGGTAGAAGGGGGCACGGTAGAGTTATCTTGACCCCCTAGGTTTTCTGAGGGTGGCTGAGGAGGCTTATATGTGCGAAAAAAAACATTTTTAAAAAAAATTTTGCGAGGTTAGCTCCCGGAGTAAAATAATAATTGTGAGTGATCAGATGTAGGGTAGCTCTGAGAAGAGCTTTTGGGTTTATGGTACATTTAGGTACTTATAAGTAGGTACCAATGCACATTCTTAAATTCAGAGTGAAAACTCTGTTGCCCTCATCTGAGAAGTGAACTCCATCTCCTCTGTAGATATCTTGCATGTAGTAACGCAAGTTATTGTTGTACAGGGAGCCCATTCCATGGTCTCTCATGTAAGCTGAAACAGATTTGTTTACATGCTTCCTCGACTTCTCAATTTGTGGACAAAATTGGTTTGACCACCTCCATTTCTGTCTTTGGCATATATTTGAATATACCAAGGCAGTCTGAGGAAAAAGTGCCATTAATTGCTCAAAGGTGTCCTTTAAAAGCATTTCCAGACCTACACCAGTCAAAGTGCCCAAGTCATTACCTCCACAGTGCACAATTAACAGGTCAGGTTTGGGCAAATGCATAAAGGTTTTCACCAATGGTGTCAATTGGTGACATTTTAATCCTCTGTGGCCAAACCACTTAATTTCCACATCTTGTAAATTGAGGTTAGGTAATTTCCTGTTTTCAACGTACCTTTGAGCCCAGTGAATATAACTATGTCCAACAATCCAGACAGAAAACATGGTGAGAGAAGGTTCTCCTGCAGTCAGATGAAGTGTGGCAATGAAATGGCAGTTGAAAAAATGAGAGTTTAAAATGAAAAAAACTGTGGAGTTTCTGTGTTCATGAAGCAGTAACAGTGATTGGTGGATTTTGATTGCTGAAAACAGAAAGTTAGGGTGCACGGATGTGTTCTTTGAAAGATGTATTTTGAATGGTCAATAAAAAATCATTAAATGAAAGAATGCACTGGATATGCAGGTGCACTGAGAGTTCAGAGTTCAATTGCAACAAAGTTGTGTGAACTTGCAAACACCAGAAGTCTTCCAAGAGGTGGTTGCCATGCAGAAAAGACAGAAAGGGCAGAGGGGGGAAGGGTTTTCATTTGAAAAAAAGTGAGGGAAGAGTTTTGATTGGGTGACATGAGAAATATGTGTGAAGAATTACAGCATTTCTGTGCTTTTGATAGCTGCAGACTCTGGAGTGCATACCTTTTGCTCTGCTGAAGACAAATTGGTGTGTTTCTGAGACTGTTTTCAAACTCAAAGTATTTGCTAAGGTGAGAAAATATTTCTTTAATTTAGATAGAGAATAGTGTGCTTTAAGGAGAAAATTATGAATTATGTGGCGCAAATTGCTTGTAAATATGCTCCCACCTGTGCATGGAAAATTTAGATTTTGAATGTTTGTGTTACATAGCCATGTTAAAAGTGACCCAACCATGCAGGAAAGGCAATCAAAAAACGCTTTTATGTGTCTTAAGGACATTTTAAGTAATTTTCCCATGTGCAGTGTTTTGAAATTATGATTTGAAAATCGTTTTTGAGGTAAAGGAATTGTTTTTAAATTTATGACAAGGACATAATGGTGTATGCTTCTTTATAAGGCAATTGACTGTCCCTGATGTTATTTTTCCCATTTTAATGTAAGACTTTTCTCTGTAGCGCAAATTGCTTGTAAATATGCTCCCACCTGTGCATGGTAAATTTAGATTTTAAATGTTTGTGTTACATAGCCATGTTAAAAGTGACCCAACCATGCTGGAAAGGCATTCAAAAAACGCTTTCATGTGTCTTAAGGACATTTTAAGTCATTTTCCCATGTGCAGTGTTTTGAAATTATGATTTGAAAATCGTTTTTGGGGAAAAGGAATTGTTTTTAAATTTATGACAAGGACATAATGGTGTATGCTTCTTTATAAGGCAATTGACTGTCCCTGATGTTATTTTTCCCATTTTAGTGTAAGACCTTTGTCTGTGGCGCAAATTGCTTGTAAATATGCTCCCACCTGTGCATGGCAAATTTAGATTTTGAATGTTTGTGTTACATAGCCATGTTAAAAGTGATACAAACATGCTGCAAAGGCAATCAAAAAACGCTTTTATGTGTCTTAAGGACATTTTAAGTAATTTTCCCATGTGCAGTGTTTTGAAATTATGATTTGAAAATCGTTTTTGAGGTAAAGGAATGTTGTTAAAATTTATGTGCGCCATATGCCCCCAAATTTATTTTTCAGGGGTGCAGCAGGGTGTTATTGAGACACCCCTGCAGCTTTGGAAAAATTCCTAATTTGCGATGAGCAAATTGTTAATCGCAAATTGCACCTTCATTTATATGAGCCTCCTAGCCCATGGAAATGAATGGGTAATTTGCAATTAGCAATTTGCTCATCGCAAATTTGGAATGGTAAAGAATCGCTATTTATTCCTTAAAATTCGCTATTTTGGAAATGCAAAATAGTTATATGATACATATGGCGGTTGATGTCTAAGAAGATAAGAAGCTTAGGGATACATTTATGATGACTGGCGCAATGAAGTTGACATCACTTACTTCATTGGTAGAGCTTTACATGTATTATGTCCTCTGTATTCTTCATCAAGCGTAACTTTAATCTGCAATCCTGAGTAGGCCTCACCTTAAACAAACCTCTGGATAGGCCACATCTTATTGTCATCCTGAATTAATCATTTAAAATGCTAGGGACAGATTTATGATAGGTGTATGCCTCTTTTGCGCCACTTAGAAAACACTGTCCATGGGGAAATGACTTAAAATGTCCTTAAGACACATGAATGTGTTTTTTTAAAACGTTTGCAATTTTTTTGGGTCACTTTTAACATGGTTATGTGACTCAAACAGTCAAAATCTAAATTCGCCATGCTCAGGTGGGAGCATATTTACAAGGAATGTGCTCCATGGGGAAAGGTCTTATAATGTAATATGGGAAAAATGACATCAGAGACACTGAAATGCCTTATAGAGAAGCATACACCATTATGTCCTTGTCATAAATTTGCAAACCATTACTTTTCCCCAAAAACTATTTTCAAATCATAATTTCAAAACACTGCACATATGGAAATGACTTAAAATGTCCTTAATTCAAAATTTGCTATTCCTTATTTTGCGATTGCACTGAAGGATTTGCAAATTTTACGATTCCTTAAATGCAATGTATCAAACAAAAAATATGTAAAAAATGATATTAAGGATTTGGAAACTACCACCAACTTCTAGTTTGTGGTAATTTGCGAATTCTTTTCAAAAAGCATTTTTTTCTAAAAAACAAAAGGTCCCATATGACGCCCATACATGTCCTTAGGGCATGTATGTGTGCCATATGCCCCCAAATTTCTTTTTCAGGGGTGCAGCAGGGTGTTCTTGAGATACCCCTGCACGCTTGAAAAAATTCCATTTTTTGTGATGAGCTAATTGCTAATCGCAAATTGCAACCTTCATTCCTATGAGCCTCCTAGCCCATGGAAATGAATGGGTAATTTGCAATTAGCAATTTACTCATTGCAAATTAGGAATGGTAAAGAATTGCTATTTATTCCTTAAAATTTGCTATTTAGGAAATGCAAAATAGTTTGATGGTACATATGGTGGTTCATCTGTAACAAGATAAGAAGCTTAGGGATACATTTATGATGACTGGTGCAATAAAGTGGACATTACTTACTTCATTGGTAGGCCTTTACATGTATTATCTCCTCTGTATTTTTCATCAAGCGTAACTTTAATCTGCAATCCTGAGTAGGCCTCAACTTAAACAAACCTTTGGATAGGCCACACCTTATTGTCATCCTGGATTAATCATTTAAAATGCTAGGGACAGATTTATGATAGGTGTATGCCTCTTTTCTGCCACTGTGCGTCACTTTTATGATGCAGCGGCGGTGGAAGAGATTTGCTATGAGGCGACAACATTACAAATTGATGCATTTAGGCAGATATGTCATGGTGTAAAAAAAACGTACCACATGAAACCGATGCAGCAGTGATGCAAAAGATGCACCATGTCGCAAGACAGGCCTCACTTGGGGCCATATGTATCAAGCTAATTAGCATTCGCTAAGATCAAAATTCTACGAATTTCGGCCTTTGCAAATGTAAATTAGACAAATGGTATGTATCAAACAAGTTTGATGCAAAATAAGGAGTAGCAAAATTTGCTATTCCTTTTTTTGCAATTGCACTGAAGGATTTGCAAATTTTGTGACTACTTAAATGCAATGTATCAAACAAAAAATATGTAAAAATGACATTAAGGATTTGGAAACTATTGTGGTAAATTGGTGGTAATTTGTGAATTCTTTTCAAAAAGCTTTTTTTTAAAAAAACAAAAGGTCCCATATGACGCCAACACATGCCCTTAGGGCATGTATGTGTGCCATATGCCCCCAAATTTCTTTTTCAGGGGTGCAGCAGGGTGTTCTTGAGACACCCCTGCACCCTTGGAAAAATTCCTAATTTGTGATGAGCAAATTGCTAATCGCAAATTAAACCTTCATTCCTATGAGCCTCCTAGCCCATGGAAATGAATGGGTAACTTGCAATTAGCAATTTGCTCATTGCAAATTAGGAATGGTAAAGAATCGCTATTTATTCCTTAAAATTCGCTATTTAGGAAATGCAAAATATTTTTAAGATCACTGTTATTGTTTTACTGTTTGGTAATAATGGTTAATAACATTTTTTAATATATTTTACCACAGATTCAACTGCAGATTATTTCAAGATTTCACCATGCCTACAATAGAAAGACAGAGAAAGGCTGCAAAACGTCAAAAACAGCAGGTGAAAAAAAATAAGCAGCAGTCCTCTAACAAAAAGATTTGTCAAGTCACTAAGAAAGCACCGGGTAAGAGCACAAAACAATTCATAAGAAATATGTGTAGTAAAAAAAATATTACTACAGAAAATGTTTCAGTCCATAAAACGAGAAGGAAATCAAATGGAAAGGAAAGGCCAATGAAAAATGTTACTGCTAGAGCAAGAGATAACTCTGTGCATGATAGTAGAAGGAAACAACAGTTTAGGGAGATTCGTAAACGAATGTTCCGCAACAGGATAATTGGCAATTTGTTAAAAAATATTAAGAAACGTCAACAGAAACTGGTTTTTTATAAGAGAAAAAAAAAAGTTGAGAAAGTTATTGATCAGGCATTTGAAATTAAACGTAAGTTATTTATTTTGATAATCAATAGAATTAGGAAGCTAAACAAGGCAATTTATGATTTCAAAAGAAATAGTAGATGGAAGAGAATAGTTAATCGTAGTAATTTTTGTGAAGTTTTTTCTGGAGAATGGATGCATAGTTCAAGCTGTGAGGCATTTTTTAATGAGGAGAGTTATTTCCAGGATAATGATTTGGTGCATGCAGTTGACACCAGTGGTCGTGCTTATGAAGTGAAAGATGGTTGTCCAGTTGAAAAAGAAAAACTTGTGACAACAGAGGCAGAAGAGGTGTTAGGTAATGAGGTTTTAGGAAGACGTGCTAAGGGTCCTGTGTACACCTGGAAGTGTAGTAGTATTTGCAGTGTGCGACAGGATTCCATCAATTTGCTTTGTGATTTTGTACGGTCATTTAATAAGAAAAGTTTGAAGCAGAAAATAAGGTTGTTGCAAGAATTAGATCCTTGCAGAGTGAGAGAAGTGACAGGTTTGCATGGTCATTCACTGGCTTGTCTTTCCAGGAGAGTATGCCAGAGTGTTTTTCATCATTTCAGGATGCTAGCAGTGCATCATAATAAAGTGAGGAAATTAGTTAGAATGTTGTATTATGCTAAGAGTCCAGCAATTATGCTTAAAAAATTATGCGCTGCTCTTTTGCATGGTTCTGAAATAGATGTGAAGAATATATGTGAAGAAATTGAGTTTTGTTACTTTGGAAGTAAAGAGGAGAATGTTGAAATTGAGCAAGAAGAAGAGGGTCATGTGGAAGATAGTGTACAGGTTTCCAGTACAGATAATTTCCAGAGGGAAATTGCGACATTTGAGGTGAAATCAAGTGAGAGGCCTAATTTCACTTGTGTGTGTTGTCGACGCACTTATTATAAGAATCAGACTAAGTTAGTGGATTTATATGCAAAAAGTGAAAGGGAAAATAATAGTGAATGGAAGGATTTCGCAACATACTTGATGGTAGAAAATTGTTTTGATTTGGGATTGGATCAACGTGTGTGTACTTATTGTTGTTGCAAATTAAATCAAAACCAGATGCCTGCTAGAGCAGTTCATAATAATCTGGAATTGGTTGAGATTCCTTCTGAATTGAAGGATTTAAATACTTATGAATCTATTTTGATTCAAAGTATCCATCCCTTTCAGGCTATTGTAAGAATGGAGCCAAAGACAGGGAAATTGCCTCCATCAGATTTACAGAGAGGATTAAAGGGAAGAGTTGTTTATTTGCCTCTAGATTTGAAGAAAAACATTAACACAATTGGAGTAGAAAAAGTGGAAGAGGAACCTCTGGTTATCTTAGTTAATGGGGTTCCGACAAAGAATAAGAAAATATGGCAAGATTTAGTAGATGTTAGGAAAGTTAAAAAGGCAACATTGTATTTGAAAAAAAATAATAAATACTATAAGAATGTATATGTTGCAGAAGAGGAAGTAAGTGAGGAAGAGGATAGCGATTTGTGTGCTGGTCAAATTGAGAAAGTAGAACCCTCTACTAGTGAAGAAATATATGAACATTATAGTGTTCATCCTTTGCATTCCAAGGAAGTCATGGGGAATGCTATTGAGTTGTTTCAAATGAAACAAGCCAAAGGGAGTCCCATTAGTGTTTGGGAGGAAAGTTTGGAAGCTCGGTGTTTCCCACAGCTTTTTCCAACAGGTCAGGGAGGAAGATATGATGAGCGACCTCATCAAATTCCTGCTTCTGAATACCGGACTTTGCGATTGTATGCAGGAGATGCTAGGTTTCGACAATGCATTCCCTATTTGTTTCATCTCCTGTTTGAAAGCGATCTGTCTGGACTGTCATATGCAGTGAACCACATCTTGAAAAGTGGTATACACATGCAAAACATCTCGGCAAGTGACTTTATGGATAAAGTCAATGTCCAAGACAGTATTTTGGATTCTCATCTGATTAATCTCATGGCGTGTCAGCGTGGTACTAATGAGTACTGGTACCGTCGTCATGGTGATTTAAAATGTATGCTGAGGAACTTAGGTACTCCCACATGGTTCCTCACTCTGAGCTGTGCCGAGTATGGCTGGGAAGACTTACTTGAATTTCTACGAGAGGCAAATGCTAACGTAGATAACATCGAATTCAAGACACCTGGAGAACTGTGCTCTTTGGATCCAGTCAATGTATGTAGGTACTTCAATCATAGATTTGAAGCTATGATGTCTTTCATCATGAATAAGAAGAATCCACCTCTTGGAGAGGTGTTGGATTTCTTCTGGAGAAAGGAGTACCAAGCAAGAGGTGCTCCTCATATACATATGTTGCTGTGGATCAAGGATGCACCTAAATTTGGAATGGATCCAGAAGACTCAGTGATGAGTTTCATCCAACAGTATTCTACGTGTGCTGTTCCAAACGCAAAGGAGAAGAAAAGCCTAAGAGAAAAAGTTCTGCGTTTCCAAAGCCATCGATGTGGAAAGTACTGCCGTCGTAAATTCCGAAATAAGGACAAGTTCTACACTAAATGTCGTTTCGGCTTTCCACGACCGGTGATTTCTAAAGGAAGAGTAAACAGTTTGATGTCTTCGCTGCGACACAATGTCATGAAGAAATCACCTAAAAACACTTACAATTTGAAGAGGAACCAAGAGTCCAAGTACATCAACGACTACAACCCGGTGATTTTGTCCATGTGGAATGCTAACATGGATATACAGTTTGTGGCTGATAACTGTATGGCTGTGGCTCGGTATGTGACGTCTTACATCACCAAAAAAGAGAAGACAGAATTGAAGGATATGTGGGAGGACATTTCCCATGAAAAGAGCCTCAGCAAGAAGTTGTACAGTTTCAGTCTGAAGATGTTGTCGCATCGAGAAATCGGAGCGTACGAATGTTCTGACCGGTTGTCTTCAGCAAGTCTCTATGCCAAGTCCAGGAGTATCGTTTGGGCGAGTCTTGGTCTTGCAGCAAAGCGTAATCGAGTTCTCAAACCTGTGCGGGAAATTGAGTATTTGGCGGAAAAGGAGCCAAACAGTACCGACATTTTGAAGACAAACATGTTGGATACATATTATCCAAATCGAAGCAGTCACCTCGAGAATGTTTGTCTGTATGAGGTTCTGCAAAATTACATATTCAAGAGGAACATCAAAGAAGATACTGAGAAAGGAGTGTATGCTGTAATAGGAAGTGAGGGATGTCTGGTCAAGCAAAGAAAATGCCACTTGGTAAACCATCGAAAATTGAGTGGCGAATCTCCTGAAAAAAAGGAGTTTTTCTATTTAGCACTTTTGCAACTTTTCAAGCCTTGGCGTGCAGAAGAGGAACTGCTTGGAGATTTCCTCTGTTACGAAGACTCTTTCAATGCCGCCAAGGAGACCATAGAATGTCCTGCTTTTCCGAAATATGTAGAAATGTTGAATGCGGAAATTGAGCAGGAAGCAACGATTGCAGCCGAGATTGCCAGAGACAGTTCTCAGGTCAGTCAGAGTTCTGCTTCATTGAGTCAGGATCCACTAGGAGGACCTGTTATCGAAAATGAAGCTGCCACTGCTAATTGCTCGTTGTTCTGCTAGATTTTTGCTTGTAAAAGACTTATATGTTCGCCGAAAGCAGTTTCCTGTTTGCTTGGCATATGCGGTGACAATTCATAAATCGCAAGGTTTAAGTGTAGACAGTGCATTGGTGAATATTGGCAGTTCTGTGTTCAAGGAGGGTATGGCATATGTGGCATTGTCACGAGTTAGAACTTTATCGGGATTGTACTTGATTGAGTGTGATGTCACAAACATTTGTGCGGATCTAGATTGTGTTAAGGAATACAATAGGTTAAGAAGAGAGTATGCGCCACATTTGCCTCAGTATCCTTTGTTTGAGAAACGTGTGGTAGGCCGGAAACGAAGAAATGAGAACAATACTGGGGAGGTTGTAGCAAAAAGACAAAAAGTCAATGAACCTAAAATTACAAGCAGAAACAAAAAGGATTCTGTTGAAGATGTTGTTGGTTTTCAGTTTGAAAACAGTTCTGGTGTCAACTGCTATGCTAATGTAGTGGTTAATGTTTTGTTTTCTCTAAAAAATGTAAAAGAAGAGATTGTGGTCAATTCTGATCAAAGATTTTGCAGTTTGTTAAATTCTGTGTTAGAGAAATGTACCACTGATAGAAGAAACATAGAAAGTGTGTCTGAAATTCGAAATCTGTTAGACAGATGTTCAGGCCAAACACAATTCTCTCAAAATATTCAGCAAGATTGTCAGGAGTTTTTAATGTATATGCTTGATGTATTGCATGCTGAAGGTGTAGATGTAGAGCAGCTGTTTGGGCTTTCTTATCAATGGCAGCATGACTGCGAGAACTGTATGGTATCAAGTACTACTAGTGTAGACTCAGAAAGATTTATATATTTAACTTTGCCAGACAGTAAATCAGTCTCCTTTAATAAGCTAGTAAAAGCAGCTGATCACAACATGGAGTGTAGCCAATGTAAATCTGAAATGATGTCCACATTATTTATACGAACATATGGCCAGTATGTCATTTTAATGTTCCAACGATGTAGGCCTGATGGAACAAAATTGACAACTTTAATTAAAAATTTTGTAGCTTCGCAGTTGTCAATATCAGGAAGGACTTTTGTAACTGCAGCAATTATATATCATGACGGCCCTTCAATAACATCAGGACATTACACAGCTTATTTAAAGTCTAGAAATGGCTGGTCATTCTGCAATGATTCTGTTTTAATTTTCCCAAAAAAATTGCCGTATGACCTTAAAAACTCTTACCTGGTGTTTTTAAAACCAAAATTTTAGGGAAATAAGCTTGGGATGTGCTCTGTGGAATTTCAAGAAGTTCTAATGGCTCCTACACAATTTGGCCTTGAGGATAAGTGTAGTTCAGAGACATAACTTCTAACCATAGGACTGGACGTCATGGAGAAATACATGCACGTTCAATGAGTTCAGAAAAACTGTTTCTTTTTATAAGCTAATTGAAGCAGCCAATCAAAACATGGAGTAGAGGGAATGTAAGTCTGCAATGCTGTCTACTGTTTTACATTGCTTTGTGATTAAAAGTGATGTAGAGAATTAAATAATTGTAGTAGTCATAGAGGTAGTGTAAGTCTGCTTCATAGTAAGCAGTATCAGTGTCATAGGAAATGTAGAACATGACTGAGCAAGAAGGGGAAGATATTACTATTCCAGGATTGTGAAAATGATCTTCAACATTTTAATTCTGAAAGTTGCGGAAATGCCAAATGACGGGATTGGCTTACAAGAAATCCAAGAGTTATAAATGGCTCTGACCAGATTTGGCCTTGTGGAAAATTGTGGTAGAGAGCAAGAAGTCATTTATTGCATGTAATGTGTTTTTAAAAACGATGGAGATTTTCTTTCAGAAAGTGGCGGGCTGAAAGTAATAACAGCACAAAAGAATGTAAGCTGTTCATAGGACATCCTTGGACGTCATGAAAAGTAAGTTAACTTTAACGAGTTCTGAATTTTGATTTCTGATGTTGTATGGGTTTTTTAAACACAATCATTTTGATTGTGTTTTTTTTTCCCCCGCTGTTACATGATGAATACCTTCAAGTCACTGTTTTTAGTGAAATTTGATACATTCTGAGGACAGCAAAAATAAACCATTTAACATGTATAATTAATTCTGTACTGTTTGCATTTATGATGTATATGTAGAACTGTGTAGGAGGCATGGAGAAGGTGAGGCTTCTGTAAGTGTCAAAGTTGTTGCATGCAGTGCTGCACTTCTGCGTATTCTTTCATATGCTAGACTACATCTGCACAATGAGATACCTAAGCAAAGGAAACACAAGTGATGTGATTGTGAAATGAGCAAAATAAATTGCACGTATTTCAATTACATCACCTGTGTTTCCTATCATTATGAATCACATTGTGCAGATCAAGTTTAGGTCTGTCCAGGGAAACATAGGAGATTTGGACTTTGTTGAAGAGTGCAGTGGACATGACTCACTTCATTGGTAGACCTTCACATGTATTATCTCCTCTGTACTCTTCAACAAGTGTAAATCTCATCTGCAACCCTGAGTAGGCCTCACCTGAAACAAACCTCTGGATAGTAGACATCTTATTGGCATCCTGAAGCAATTATTTAAAATGTTAGTGTCTTGCGACACTTTTCTGAAACAACAGCAATGCAAAAGATGCACCATGTTTTAAGATAGGCCTCACTTCATCTGCATCAAGATACTGTTAGTTTAAAATGTATATCTTTAGGACTGTGTAGGGGGCCTGGAGAAGCAGAAGCTTCTGTAAGTGTCAAAGTTGTTGAAAAACTGTTTGACCTTCAATCTTTTCCCTTGTCTTTTCTAATTTTTAAATACATTTTTTAATATTTTTCAAATGTTTGTTCTCTCTTTCACATATTGAAAGTATAAAAACAAAAAGTGAGTAATTTAACGACAATTATAAGGTAAATATTTTGTACTGTTTTCGTTACATTTCTATCACATTTAACTACTATTAGTTCCACTGCTTCATTTCTTTAACCCTCAGTTCCTGCCTTTGCTACTTCCCTCATTCCTTTCTCTATTACCTACTTACTCAACTCCTTCCACTCTTTTTCTCAGTCCCTCTCTTCTCATAGTTCCTCACTCTTGTTCACTCACTGCGTCTCTATTACTCTTAGTGTCTTTGACTGATCACTCTATCACTACTTGTTCATAATGCTTTCTCTGTGTAGTTGAAGCACACTAAGGGTAATATTATGAACACAGCCAATAAAATTATTGCTCTTTTTATTGGCAGAAAAGTGGTGCAAAAGTGGTTTTAGTGGCAGTTTTCTGCCACAAAAGCAGCTTTAGCGACACATTTCTGTCAATAAAAGCTGCAAAACTTTTATTGCCTATGTTGATGATATGGCTCTATGTTAATTACATTTCTTTGCTATTTCAATTAATCTTTTTCTATTATTTTTTGTTTTCTGTTTTCTATTTTTTCTCTCTGTTATTCCTCATTTTTTAATCTTATTTTGAACATTCACTCACATTCTCCAAGAAACTCTTCTTTGTTAATGTTATACTCTCTTTTTTTTTTCTTTCACTTCGTTATCTATTTTGTTTTTCACAATTATACCCTCTTCTGTCTTTTCTTCGGTAAATAGATCTATTAAACAGTATCTCTTCTTTACTCCCTATAGCTGTCTTTCTTTTAACATCACTCTCTGTTTCCTTTCCTTATACTTACACTTTTTTCTTTTTTTTTTTTTTTTTTTTTTGGTTAGCTCCCGGTCCGCGTACCGGGAAGCTAACCCGAAAGCGAACCAAAAGAAATAGAGCTTGCCAGAGTGCTAAACATTCTAGCAATTTTTTTGGAAAGGGAAGGTAGTTCTGAAAAGAACTTTTTTTTTTATATTTTTGTTGTTTTATATATTTTTTTTATTTTTTGAACATTTTTTGTTTTTGTTGTATTTTTTGAACGATTTTATATTTTGTTTGGTTTTTTTTTGGGGGGGGGGAAACAACAAAAAACAGGCGTTGAAAAGGGCTCAACAGGAGCAAAAAAAAATTACTGGGGGCGGTTAGGGCAATCATGGTGTTCATACGCCAGGTTCAGTGCATTGATGCTCATGTTGCCACAAGCTAATAATGCACGACAGTGCATACATAAGTGGATCATGTGCCCAAAATTTTGTTGAATATTTGGCACAGTTTCCCGTGCCTCTTCTGGTGATAGAGAAACCGGTATTGTTGGTCTGGCCACAGGAGTTGGTCTGGGATTGTCGTGCATATCCCTTAATTCCGCCCGGCTGTAATTTAGGGGATGTTTCCTCGTCATGTGCCTGTGCATAGTGTGATTGCCAAAGCTATATTTTTTGTCCGTCCCTCTGGACAATTGTTCCTTGCATATCAGGCAGGTGACATACCTCGCGTTGACTTTTTTTTGCCCACGAGGTATTGAAAAAAACTGCCAGATGAAACTGGCTTTCTTTCTGGAAACCCGGGGCAACTCTTCTAAAAATTGTGGTTCTTCTCCCTCCTCATCCATTTCTTCCTCTTCCTCCTCAGTGTTGGTAAGGACCTGGGGAGGTGGTCCTTTCTTCCCATGAGGAGGTGGTGGTGGTGGTGGGGGTCCACCAGCTGAAGCTACCAATGAAGCCATTTTCCAAGAAGCAAAATAGGTCTTCCTCTCACAATGATGAAAGTCAGAGTGAGGAAAGAAGGAGGGGTTTTCATCATTTGGGAAAAAACAATACTTCTCAACCAATGAAAAGTGTTATTTTTAAGTCACCTGACCTAGCCTTCCATCATTATGAAACCAAAAGTGAAATGAACCAATGAAAAGTTTTATTAACAAGTCACATGACCTCTCACGCTCATGTTACGCGCTGCGGAACGCTCCCGGGTTAGCTTCCGGTTCGCTCCGCTTCGCGCCTCGGTACGCGCCCCGGGACACTTCCGGGTGCGCTAACGCGATACATTTCGCGGCAACGCGATACGTCGCGCTTTCGCGCCGCGGATCGCTTCCGGGGAGCTGCGTTTCGCGCCTCGGTCCGCGCCCCGGGGCACTTCCGGTTGCGCTAACGCAGTACGTCATAAGACGCATTACGCGGCAACGCGATACCGTCACTATGTTGATTTCTTACCGGTTCGCGGACCGGGTCGCGGAATCAAAGTGAGCTAACGGGAAGCTTCCCGGTTCGCGGACCGGGAGCGAAACAAAAAAAATATTTAACATTTGAGATGTCATCAGTGATGTCATCAGTGATGTCATTTGAGATGTCATCAGTGATGTCATCAGTGATGTCACTGACCATGTCATGAATGATGTAATATGTGACATGATCAGCAGTGGATTGCGGGTGCGCGATATATAGTTAGTACAACTAACTATATATGGAATTTCAATGGTTTTGTGTGAGTAAAATAAGGTTTTTTAAATGCTAATTCCTAACTATATATGGTCTATAACCTATGGTTTTTTCAGTGAATATATATATATATATATATTAGTTATAGTTAGGATTGATTTCCATAGGGAAATCGCAACATTTTATTGGGAATAACTTTGGCGCCGGTTGAGGAATCTGCCTGAATTTTTCAGCAACTTTGCTTTGGGGGGATTCGTCAAGTGGGGGCCGAGATAAAAGGGGGGTCCCAAAACGTGTTTTCCCCATGTTAATTTCCATAGGGCGGTCGGTCGCACTTTTAGCTCGAACGGCTGAATGGATTTTCACCAAACTTGGCAAAATTGTAGGGACTGGCAGCCCGATGTGCCTTTGCTATGTCTCAAGATATGTGCTCCAGAGGATTTTGAGTAATGTAGGTTCAAAAAAATGTATATATCTATGGCAGCGCCCCGGTACGCGCACCGGGGAGCGCTCCGGGCGCGCCACGCGACTTGCGCACGGAAAGCTGATTGGCTCTCGGGTGTCTGTAAACATTCGAAATAGTCAGCAGCGGCCACCATCTTGTGTCTCGGTAGGATCGAGATACAAGAGGTGGCAAAAAACAAAGGGGGAAATGACCACCCCCCCTGATCCCCTAGGTTTGATGTGGGGGCCATAAAAAGGTCCCGCGGGACATAAACATTTTTGAATTTTTTTTTGATTTTCGCGGGGGGAGTGCCCGGTACGCGCACCGGGGAGCGTACCATGGGGAAAAATAGTGAAACAAATTATATAATCATAATAATAAATAATAAAATAATCATTTTGAGTGATCAGAGGTAGGTTAGCTCTGAAAAGAGCTTTTGGGTTCTGTGGCTGTTTTAGGTACCTACAAGTACGTCCCACACACACCCACACGCACACAACCCCACACCCCCACACCCACACACTCCCCACACACACCTCACACACGCACACCTCCACCCACACCCAAACACCCCACACCCCCACACCGACACCTTACACATCCACACCCACACCCACACATCCCACACACACACACTCACACACACACCTCACCCCCCCAACACACACACACGCACACACAGATACCTCACAGACACACCTCACACATCCCACACACACACCTCCTCCCCACACACACACACACGCACACCTCACAGACACACCCACACATCCCACACATACACACACATCCTACACACATACCCCCCACACCCACACACACCCCACACACACCTCACACACCTCACACACCCACACCCCCACCTACACCCAAACACCCCACACCCACACACACACCTTACACACCCATATCCCCACCCACACCCACATACCCCACACACCTACACACACCTATACACCTCATCCCCCCTCAGACACACACACACACACACACACCTCACAGACACACCCCACACATCCCCCACACACACCTCCCCGCCCCACACATGGGGAAAACTCAGTGCAACACTAAAATAATAATTTAAAGTGCTTAGAGGTAGGGTAGCTCTGAATAGAGTTGTTGTGTTGCTTGGGTGTTTTAAGTACCAACATGTAGGTACCAATGCTGAGTCTTAAATTTAATGTACACCGTTTCCTCTGTAGATAATTTGCATGTTGTTACAGAAGTTATTGTGGTATATGGAATCCATATCATATTCTGTCAGGAAAGCAGAAACAACATGGAGGCAGGAGATGAAAAAGAGATGTCAAATACACATTGGAGATAATATATTGGGAGAAAGGAAGTATCTATGAGCAAAATTACTATGTAACATAAAAATGTTGCACAGTATACTATAAGTCTGACTTTACATTATAATCAATTTGGTACTAGTTTAAGAATTACATATAAAAATGAATAATGTCTCAAACAATTTTAGAATTATTAAATATACATTTATTTTTCAGATTCTTTTTCAAAATTTGATAGAACTTCTAATATTTGACTGTCAGAAATGTCCTCATTTTGAATCAGCAAATCTACTGATTCTACACATTGAAGTAGTTCATAGTCCCGTGATTCATCCATGAACTCCAAGTTATCAATGGGTACAATAATTTCTTCATTGTTGCTCTCCAGAACAATTTCAAAGGAAATGTTTTGCTCTCCTTCCATTTTTGTGCTGTAATTTGCATAAAAAATAAATATATCAGTAGGGATAGGGCACTGTTGGGTTTAAGTTCAGACAGGTAGTTTGGATTTTTTAACAGTGAATTTATCTTTGGGCAGTGTATGGTATCAGACTGGAAGTAGAAATATAAAAAAGTGTATGTGATGAAGCCTAAGTAAATTCATAATTATACAAGACAAGCCTAACTCCATCCATAACTATAATAGAGAAGTCTATCTCAATCTATAACTATTACAGAGGGATAGTATATAACTATCAGAAAAAGTTTTCCAAATTAACTTAAAGTGCACAACATACTTCAGTTTTCAAAATAATAACTTACCTTTGAGAAAGCAGTTGAAGTTGTCAGTGAAAATGCTCTTGAAATGTACTTCAGGAAGTAGTAGTCAAAATGGCTGTGTTTCCCTCTCTTTCTTTATATATATTCAGGTACATAACCAATCAAATGTCATGAAATAATAGTAGAAAATGAAAGTAACATTTTAATTGGTTGTCAATTCTAACACTTCAGATGTGTTTTTGTGAAGTAATTTACCTCAGGATATTTAGAGAGGTCTACAGGCTAAATGGCTCAATGGAATTCCACCAAATTTGGGAAAATGTTAGGGATTGGTATGTAGTATGAGCTATTCTATATTTGGTGAAAGTGTGTCCAGTGGTTTTTATGTAAATTAACTTTTCACATTTTTTGGGAGCGCTTCCCGGTGCGCGCCCCGGTACGCGTACCGGCAGCGCTACGGGAGTCCTCCATTTTGTGTTTCGGTAGATTTGAGACAGAAAATGGAGGACAAACAACGTTGGGAATGGGTACAAGGAGGCACGGTAGGCACTCCCTGACCCCCTAGGTTTTCTGAGGGGGTGTTAGGAGGCCCATGTAGACAAAAAAAAAATGTATTTTAAAAATTTCGCGAGGGGAGCGCCCGGTACGCGCACCGGGTAGCGTACCGGGGAGCGTACTTTGGTGAAAAATAGTGAAAAAAGTTAGAAAAAGATAATCATTTGGAGTGATCAGAAGTAGGGTAGCTCTGAAAAGAGCTTTTGGGTTCTGTGGCTGATTTAGGTACCTACAAGTAGGTACCAATGCACAGTCTTAAATTCAGGAGGAATATTCTATTCCCCTCATCTGAGAAGTGCACACCATCTCCTCTGTAGATATCGTGCATGTTGTAACGCAAGTTGTTGTTGTATATTGAACCCATTCCATAGTCTCTCATGTAAGCAGAAACAGATTTATTCACATGTTTCCGTGCTTTCTCAAATTGTGGACAAAATTGGTTGGACCCGTTCCATTTCTGCCTTTGGCATATATTGGAAAATACCAAGGCAGTTTGAGGAAAAAGTGCCATCAATTGTTCAAAGGTGTCCTTTAAAAGTATTTCCAGACCTACCCCAGTCAAAGTGCCTAAGTCATTTCCACCACAGTGCAGAATTATGAGGTTAGGGTGTGGCAAATGCAAAAAGGTTTTCACCAATGGTATCAATTGGTGACATCTCAATCCTCTCTGGCCCAATCCATTTAATGTTCACATTTGGTAAATCAAGGTTGTGAAAATTTTTGGTAGCTGCATACCTTTGAGCCCAGTGGATATAGCTATGTCCAGTAATCCAGACAGAATACATGGTAGAGGAGGTTCTGGTGCAGTCAGATGAAGTGTAGGAATAAAATGGCAGTTGGAACAGTAGGAGTTTGCAAAAAAAAACTGTGGAGTTTCAGTGTTCTTGAATCACAAGCAATGATTGGTAGATTGAGATAGTTGAAAACTGAAAGTTAGGGTGCATGGTTGTGTTCTGTGTAAGAAGTAATTTGAATGGTTAAAAAAAGTCATTTAAAGAAACATTGCACCAGATAAGCTGGTGTATTCGCAGGTCAAACATCCTTGCTGAGGTGATTTGCAACATTGTAGAATAAACTTTTAAACCTGAGAGCTCAGTGAGGAGGGAGTTGCTATGGTAACAGGTAGAAAGGGCTGAGGAGGGGAAGGGTATTGGTTTGAAAATACAGAGGGAAGAGTTTTGATTGGTTACCATGAGCAATATGTGTGTAGAAACAGAGGTTTTCTGTGCCATTAATGGTTGCAGTGCCTGGAGAACATACCTTTTGCTCTGCTAAAGAAATATTGGTGTGTGTATCTGACACTGTTCTGAATCTCCTAGAGCATTTGTAAAGGTGAGTTATGATTCATTTAATATACATAGAGACTTGTATAATCTATGGAGAAGATTTGGAAGCAAATTGTGTTTTTTTAATGTTGCTTTGTGTCATGCTTTTTGATAATGCTTGTTAAAAAGTTTTTACTGCATAGAGGAATTGTATTTTGTAAAATTGTGAAGTTTTAGTAGTGACATGGAATGCTTGTACATAGGACCTGTGCTGTGTTTCTTAAATGTGATGTCAAAAACGATTTTGGGAAAAATGAATGGCTTTTACATTTTTTAGAAGGAATAAAGAATGTGTGCATGTTTAAAGAAATAAATTTGACTACTCTTTACAATGATGTTACCTGTGTTAACTCAGTGTAGGAAGCATATTGATTTTGTTTGCATAGAGGAATTGTATTTTGTAAAATAGTGAGGTTTCAGTAATGAGATGGAATGCTTGTACATAGGACCTGTGCTGTGTTTCCTAAATGTGATGTCAAAAACGATTTTGGGGAAAATGAATGGCTTTTACATTTTTGAGTATAATGTGGCGCAGAGGTTTAAAAAGTGACGCATCTACCTACATGCGTCACTTTTTAAATATGGCGCAAAAAGGTACATGTTTGGGCTTTCCTGGGGAGCGTAGGTGATGAGGCTTGTGTCTAAGAGTGCAGTGGACTAGGCTTCATGAAGCCTATCCCCGACTGCACTCTTAGACACAGGCGTCAATTTGACTCTTTACAATGATGTTACCTGTGTTAACTCAGTGTAGGAAGCATATTGAGTTTGTTTGCATAGAGAAATTGTATTTTGTAAAATAGTGAGGTTTCAGTAATGACATGGAATGCTTGTACATAGGACCTGTGCTGTGTTTCCTAAATGTGATGTCAAAAACGATTTTGGGGAAAATGAATGGCTTTTACATTTTTGAGTATAATGTGGCGCAGAGGTTTAAAAAGTGACGCGTCTACCTACATGCGTCACTTTTTAAATATGGCGCAAAAAGGTACATGTTTTATGCCTCCGATGCGTCACAAAAAGTGACGCATCAGCAGTGCAAAACTGACGCAGGGCCTCATAAATGAGGTTCTTTTTTTTTTGCACACTACTCCAGTTTAGTCCTGTCCACTGCACTCTTGGACACAAGCCTCACCTTTTGTGCTCCCCTGGACAGTCTTCATCTCATCTGCACTCCTGCTTAGGTATCAGAATCGTATCACATGGGGAAAGCCCCATGTGAAAGCGTTTGCCTCAGTCTTATCCCTGCTGTGAGGCAGGTGCAAGATTTTGACGTAACAGTGTCCTATAAGTGACGCAGTGAAATCTCTCATTATTACGAGGCATTTTTCGAAAAATTGACCCCTCTGTGTACATTACACTTTACAGAGGTATAATGTGGTGCAGAGGTTTAAAAAATGACGCATCTACCTACATGCGTCACTTTTTAAATATGGTGCAACAAGGCACATGTTTTATGCCGCCAATGCATCACAAAAAGTGACGCATCAGTAGCGCAAAACTGATGCAGGGCTTTATAAATGAGGCTTATTTTTTTCTTGCACACTACTCCAGTTTAGTCCTGTCCACTGCACTCTTGGACACAAGCCTCACGTTTTGTGCTTCCCTGGACAGTCTTCATCTCATCTGCACTCCTGCTTAGGTGTGAGAATCGTATCACATGGGGAAAGCCCCATGTGAAAGCGTTTGCCTCAGTCTTATCCCTGCTGTGAGGCAGGTGCAAGATTTTGACGTAACAGTGTCCTAAAAGTGACGCAGTGAAATCTCATAGATTTCACTGTGTCATTATTACGAGGCTTTTTGCGGAGAAATGACCCCTCTCTGTACATTACACTTGATAGAGGTATAATGTGGCACAAAAGGTTTAAAAAATGACGCATCTACCTACATGCGTCACTTTTTAAATATGGTGCAACAAGGCACATGTTTTATGCCGCCAATGCGTCACAAAAAGTGACGCATCAGTAGCGCAAAACTGACGCAGGGCTTTATAAATGAGGCTTATTTTTTTCTTGCACACTACTCCAGTTTAGTCCTGTCCACTGCACTCTTGGACACAAGCCTCACGTTTTGTGCTTCCCTGGACAGTCTTCATCTCATCTGCACTCCTGCTTAGGTGTGAGAATCGTATCACATGGGGAAAGCCCCATGTGAAAGCGTTTGCCTCAGTCTTATCCCTGCTGTGAGGCAGGTGCAAGATTTTGACGTAACAGTGTCCTAAAAGTGACGCAGTGAAATCTCATAGATTTCACTGTGTCATTATTACGAGGCTTTTTGCGGAGAAATGACCCCTCTCTGTACATTACACTTGATAGAGGTATAATGTGGCGCAAAAGGTTTAAAAAATGACGCATCTACCTACATGCGTCACTTTTTAAATATGGTGCAACAAGGCACATGTTTTATGCCGCCAATGCGTCACAAAAAGTGACGCATCAGTAGCGCAAAACTAACACAGGGCTTTATAAATGAGGCTTATTTTTGACTTGCACACTACTCCAGTTTAGTCCTGTCCACTGCACTCTTGGACACAAGCCTCACGTTTTGTGCTTCCCTGGACAGGCTTCATCACATGAGTATTCCTGCTTAGGCCTTATAATTTTTTTTTAGAATAACATTTGAAAAACAATGAAAAGGTCATATGTACAAGCTTTTCTTTACACTACTAAAATATTTTTGCTGCAAATTAATGAGTTTTACATTTTTTAGAAAGTTTAAATAGTAGGACCTGCACTGTGTTTCTAAAATGTTATTGAAAAATCGATTTTGGCACTAATCAATGAATTCTACATTTTTGATAAAGAATAAATAGTGTGTGCATGATTACATAAAAAAATTTGACCTTTTCACAATTATGTCACCTGTGTTACCTGAGATTAGGAAGTAGATTGTGCTGATGAGGTGAGACATGTGCAGAGGGACAGAGGAGGTGAGGTTTATGATCAAGACTGTAGTGGGAGAGAGTCCTTTCCCGGGAAGCATAGGTGGTGAAGCCTGTGTATAAGAGTGCAGTGGACTAGACTTTATGAAGTCTATCCCCTACTGGACTCTTAGACACAGGTCTCATCTTCTTTGTACCTGTGCACAGAGCTGTCTTCCACTATACTCTTCAATACAGGCCTCACCTTTTGTGCACCCCTGGAGAATCCTCACCTGATCTGTAACCCTGAATAGATCGTTTGCATTTTGTCATTGCTTTGTTGTTTAGTAATAGTGGTCTATAATGTGCTATTTTTTTTAACACAGATTGAAATCAAGATTTCAAGAGTAAGCAAAAATGCCCTCAAGGGAAAGGAGAAGAAAACAACATAACCGCCAAAAAACAAAAACAGCAACGGAATTACAGCACTCTTCCACAACAAATACTTCAAAAAACAGGAACCAAGCTCCTGGTAAGAGAACTGTGGGCCCGATGTAGGTAAATCCCATTTACCGATTTTGAAATACCGAATCCTACCGATTCGGTATTCAAAAATCGGTAAATGGGATGTAGGTCCCAACATCTGGATTCGTTACCGAATCCTTAACAATTCTTTAATTACCGATTCGGTAAATACCGAATCGGTAATGCCCATTCATTCCTATGGGCTTTGAAGCCCATAGGAATGATTAGGCATTACCGATTCGGTATTTACCGAATCGGTAATTAAAGAATTCACAAGGGTGCAGGGGGTGTCACTTTGACACCCTCTAGCACCCCCAAAACGGGCATGTGTGCAATGTGGCACACAGACATGCCTTAAGGGCACGTCTGTCTGTCACATGGCACATGTGTACATGCACAGATGTGCATGTACACAGGAATCGTTTTTTTACCATGGATTTGTATTCCATGGTAAAATACCGATTCTGTAGGCCATGTGCAGATGGAACATTGGCTACCTACATTGCATTTTCGGTAGTTCTACCGAATCGTCATCATTACCGAATCGGTAAATATTACCGATTGGGTAACTTTACCGATTCGGAAATGATAACGATTCGGTAAAATTACCGAAAATGTGCCCCTACATCTCGATAGCCCTTTACCGATCGGAAACGGCCGAAAATCGGTATTTTTGGCCGATTCCGATCGGTAAAGGGCTACCTACATCGGGCCCTAAGTCTTTTATACGGAACATATGTACTTCAAAAAATATTGTTGGACAGCATGTATAAAAAGAGAATGAGAGAGTAAATTTGAAAAAGAAGGAGAGAACCTCAAAGAATCCTACAACTGGAGCAGGAGAGAATAATATGTATAGTAATAGAAGGCAGAATCAGTTAGGAGACATTCGTAAACGAATGTTTCGCAATAGGGTGGTTTTAAATTTGCTAAAAAACATTAGGAAAGGTAAACAGAGAGCTGCTTTTTATAAGAAAAAGAAAAGCGTAGAGAAGATTGTTGATCAGGCTTTTGAAGTTAAGAAAAAATTATTTATTTTAATAATCAATAGAATTAGGACACTTAACAAGACAATTGATGTTTTCAAATCAAACAGTAGATGGAAAAGAGTAATTAGTCGGACTCATTTTTGTAAACTTTTTTCTGGAGAATGGATGCACAGTTCAAGTTCTGAGCCATTTTATAATGAGGAGAGTTACTTCCAGGAGAATGATTTAGTGCATGCAGTTGACACCAGTGGTCGAGCGTATGAAGTGAAAGACGGTTGTCCGATTGAAAAAGAGAAACTTGTGCCTAGAGAACCAGAAGAGGTGTTAACTGATGAAGTTTTAGGGAGACGTAGTAAGGGTCCAGTGTACACTTGGAAGTGTAGTCGTATTTGTAGTGTGCGACAGGAATTAATTGATTTGTTTTGTAATTTCTTACGTACATATAGTAAGAAAAGTCTAAAGCAGAAAGTGAAGTTGTTGCAAGACTTAGATCCTTGCAGAGTGAAAGAAAACAGGTTTGCAAGGGCATTCACTGGCTTGTCTTTCTAGAAAAGTCTGTCAGAGTGTTTTTCATCATTTTAGGATGTTAGCAGTGCATCATACCAAAATGAGGAAATTAGTGAGAATGTTGTATTATGCAAAAAGTCCAGCATTTAAGCTTAAAAAATTAAACAGTGCTCTTTTGCATGGAACTGAATTAGATGTGAAGAAGATTTGTGAAGAAATTGAGATTTGTTATTTTGGTGAAAAAGAGGATAGTGTAGAAATTGACACAGCAATTCAAGGTAATGTGGAAGACAATGTACAGATTTCAAGTACAGAAAAGTTTGAGCAGGAAATTACCAGGTTTAAGGTGAAATCAAGTGAAAGGCCGAATTTTACTTGTGTGTGTTGTCGACGAAGTCATTATAAGCATCAAACTAGATTAGTTGATTTATACGTAAAAAGTGAAAAGATGAATAATTATAAGTGGAAGGATTTTGCAACTTATTTGCGGGTGGAGAATTGTTTTGATTTGAGTTCTGATCAGCGTATTTGTAAATATTGTTATGATAAATTAAATCAAATGAGAATGCCTGCTAGAGGTGTTCATAATAATCTGGAGTTGGTAGACATTCCCCGTGTATTGATGGATTTAAATACATATGAGTCTATTTTGATTCAATGTGTCCATCCTTTTCAGGCAATTGTTCGCATGGAGCCTAAGATAGGGAAATTGCCTCCTACAGATTTGCAGAGAGGATTAAAGGGAAGAGTTGTTTATTTGCCTCTTGATTTGAAAAAAAATATTGATACAATTGGTATAGAAAAAGTAGAAGAGGACCTTTAGTTATTCTAGTTAATGGGGTTCCGACAGAGTAAGAAAATCTGGCAAGATTTAGTGGATGTTAGGAAAGTGAAAAAGGCAACGTTGTATTTAGTCAAAAACAATGAGAATTACAAAGATGTATGTGTTGCAGCAGAGGAAACAGCTGCAGATGAAGACAGAGATTGTTCAGGCGGCCAAATTGAAAAAGTTGATGTGTCTAGAAGTGAAGAAATATATGAACATTATACTGTTCATCCTTTGCATTCCAAAGAAGTAATGGGGAATGCAATTGAATTGTTTCAAATGAAAGCAGCAAAAGGAAGTCCCATTAGTGTATGGGAAGAAAGTTTGGAAGCTCGTTGTTTTCCACAGCTATTTCCAACAGGTTGAGGTGGAGGATATGATGATCGTCCACTTCAAATTCCTGCATCTGAATATCGAACTGTAAGATTATATGCTGAAGATCCAAGGTTTCGTCAATGCATTCCCTATTTGTTTCATCTACTATATGAAAGTGACTTGTCTGGGCTTTCTTATGCAGTAAACCATATACTGAAAAGTGGAGCACATCTGCAAAATGTTTCGGCGAGGGACTTAATGGAGAAAGTGAATCTGCAAGATAATATTTTGGAATCTCATCTAATCAATCTCATGGCATGTCAGCGTGGTACAAATGAGTATTGGTACTGTCGTCATGGGGAATTGAAATGTATGCTAAGAAACTTAGGAACTCCGACATGGTTCCTCACTCTTAGCTGTGCCGAGTATGCATGGGACGACTTACTTCAATTTTACGAGAGGCAAATGCAAATATATAAAATATAGAATTCAAAACACCTGGAGAGCTGTGTTCTTTGGATCCAGTGAATGTATGCAGATATTTCAATCATAGATTTGAAGCTATGATCTCTTTTATTACCAACAAAAAAAATCCTCCCCTTGGAGAGGTTTTGGATTTCTTTTGGAGAAAGGAGTATCAAGCGAGAGGTGCTCCTCACATACATATGTTGTTGTGGATTAAAGATGCACCCAAATTTGGAACAGATTCGGATGAAACAGTGATGAGTTTCATTGAAGAGTATTCAACATGTGCTGTTCCGAAAACTACAGAGGAAAACAGTTTAAGGCAACAAGTTTTACGCTTTCAATCCCATCGTTGTGGAAAGTACTGTCGTCGAAAATTCAGAAACAAGGACAAGTTCTACACAAAATGTCGTTTCGGCTTTCCACGACCAGTGATTTCTAAAGGAAGAGTAAATAATTTGATGTCTTCTCTGCGACATACTGTGACGAGGAAATCACCAAAAAATACATACAATTTAAAAAGAAACGAAGAGTCCAAGTACATCAACGACTACAATCCAGTGATTTTGTCCATGTGGAATGCTAACATGGATATTCAGTTTGTTGCTGACAACTCTATTGCTGTGGCTCGATATGTGACGTCTTACATCACAAAAAAAGAAAAGACAGAACTGAAGGAAATGTGGGAGGACATTTCACATGAAAAGAGTCCAAGCAAGAAATTATACAGTTACAGTCTGAAGATGTTGTCGCATCGAGAAATTGGAGCATATGAATGTTCTGATCGATTGTCGTCAGCAAGTCTCTATTCCAAATCTAGAACCATCATTTGGGTGAGTCTAGGTCTTGCTGCAACACGAAACCGAGTTTTGAAATCTGTACAAGAAATAGAGTATTTGGCGGAGAAAGAACCAGAAAGTACAGATATTTTGAAGACAAACATGTTGAATACATACTATCCAAATAGAAGTAGTCATCTTGAGAACAGTTGTTTGTATGAAGTTCTGCAAAACTATATTTATAAGAGAACCATCAGAGAAGATATCAACAATGGAATATATGCTATCATTGGGTGTGAAGGATGACTAGTGAGACAGAAAAAAGGCCATTTGATTAATCATCGAAAATTGAGGTGCGAAAATCCAGAGAAAAGGGAATTTTACTATTTAGATCTTTTGCAACTCTTTAAGCCATGGCGTACAGAAGAGGAACTACTTGGAGATTTTCTGTGTTACGAAGATTCTTTTAATGCAATCAAGGATACCATAGAATGCCCTGTTTTTCCAAATTATCTGCAAATGTTGAACGAAGAAATAGAGCAAGAAGCCACAATTGCTGCAGAGATTGCTAGAGACAGTTCTCAAGACAGTCAGAGTTCTGCTTCATTGAGTCAGGATCCACTTGGAGGACCAATTATACAAAATGAAGCTGCCACTGCCATGGATGAGGTGGAAAGAGCTATGGAACAAGCTCAAGATGATGTAGTTAACTTAGAAGATTTGGTGAAACAACTAAACCTTGAGCAGAAACAGATATATGACGAAGTCACAGAACAGATTGAACATGGATTCAGTCATGAGAAGAAAGAGTGCTCATGTACATCATTTAAGCCTGTCCAACTGTACGTGAGTGGAGAAGCGGGAACTGGAAAAAGTTTTCTGATTAAAGCAATTGCAACCTATCTGCAGAAAAGGACTGAATCACCGCTGTCTTGTGTTGTTACCGCTCCAACTGGGCTGGCTGCACATAACATTAAAGGGATTACTTTACATCGTTTACTGATGCTGCCAGTGGAGCATGATAACAAATTGGAGTACCACAAGCTATCTGGAGATGCGTGTTCCGAAGTTTCGAGAGTCTTGAAGAAAATGAAACTTCTTATCATTGAGGAAGTAAGCATGGTGTCAAATATAATGCTTGCTTTTGTGCATTTGAGAATGCAAGAAATTCTTAGAACAGACTATGATGTCTTATTTGGAGGAAAACACATTATTGTTTTTGGAGATCTACTGCAGTTGACTCCAGTGAAAGGACAACCTGTGTTCAAAATGCTCACGCATGAAGATACCAGGAAGTGCTTAGGAAGTATTGGAAACGTTAATATATGGTTAAACTTCAAATATGCAGAACTGCTTCAAAATATGCGGCAGGCAAAGGATGAAGATTATAAAAATATTTTACAAGATGTAAGAATCGGAAAACTAAGTCAGCAAGGGAAAGAAGCTTTACATGGACGATTAATTTCAAATTTGTACCCAAATGAAAACATTCTTCCAGAGAATATTTTTAAGAAAATTAACGAGAAGAAATCTGGCATATGTTTGATGCCAACTCTGAAAGAATGTTCCATGTTCAACAACAAAATGTTACAGTTAGAAAATGAAGAGATAGTGAAACTAGAAGCTACAGATAAAATAGAGCATATGGGAGCAACAATTATTTTCGTATCATTCTGTCGTATCATTTTGAGAAGGAATTTAAATGTTGAAAGAGGTCTGGTAAATGGAGCGATGGGTCATGTTGTTGGTTTTGTGAATTACAAAATTAGAGATGCAATTGAAATTTTAAAAATTAAATTTGATGGCATTGATGAAATAGAACAAATTTGTCGTTGTTCAGCTAGATTTTTGCTCGTGAAAGACTTATATGTTCAGCAAAAACAGTTTCCTATTTGTTTGGCATATGCGGTGACAATTCATAAGTCTCAAGGTTTAAGTGTAGATAGCGCTTTGGTGAACATTGGAAGTTCTGTGTTTAAAGAGGGTATGGCATATGTGGCATTATCACGAGTCAGAACTTTATCAGGATTGTACTTGATTGAGTGTGATGAAACAAAGATTTGTGCAGATCTACATTGTGTTAAAGAATACAATAGCTTAAGAAGAGAGTATGCTCCACATTTGCCTCAATATCCTCTGAATGAAAAACGTGTGGTAGGCCGAAAAAGAAGAAATGAGAGTAATTGCAGTGAGGTAGTAGCAAAAAGACAAAAAGTAGACGAAACTGTAATTGTAAGCGGAAGGAAAAAAGATTCTGTTGAAGATGTTGTTGGATTTCAGTTTGAAAACAGTTCTGGTGTCAACTGCTATGCTAATGTAGTGGTTAATGTTGTTTTTTTTCTTCAAAATATACAAGAACAGATTGTTGAAAATCGGGATCAAAGATTCTGTTGTTTGTTGAATTCCGTGTTTGAGAAATGTACCAGTGATAGAGCAAAAATAGAAAGTTTTTCAGAAATTCGAAATCTTCTAGACATATCTACTGGTCAAAATCAATTTTCACAGAATATTCAGCAGGATTGTCAGGAATTTTTAATGTATATGTTTCATGTATTCGAAGATGAAGGTGTAGATATTAAAAATCTTTTTAGCCTTTCTTATCAGTGGCAGCATGACTGCGACAACTGTACTTTATCAAGTACTTCTAGAATAGACACTGAAAGATTTATATATTTGACTTTACCAGACTGCAAATCAGTGCCTTTTAATAATCTAGTTAAAGAAGCGGATCACAATATGATGTGTCCCCAATATAAGTCTACAATGCTGTCCACATTATTTCTACAAAATTATGGTCAGTATGTCATTTTAATGTTCCAACGATGTAGACCTGATGGAACTAAATTGACAACTTCTATTAAAAATTTAGTGGCTTCACAGTTATCGATATCAGGAAGAACCTTTGCAACTGCAGCTATTATTTTTCATGATGGTCCTTCTACAACATCAGGGCATTACACATGCTATTTAAAAAGTTGTAAAGGTTGGACCCAATGTAACGACACTCATTTGACTTTCAAACAACGTTTGCCTTTTGGCTTTAAAAATTCATACCTAGTGTTTTTACAACCAAAATTTAGGTAAAGGTAATTGGCCTATGAAGACGGGAGCAGTTAATAAAGGTTATTTTGCTGTTTAAAAATATATTCTGAGTAAAAGTGATCCAGGTAATATAAACATTTGACTTTTCATATAGGTACTGTAAGTGGATCTCATAGTAAGTGATATTAGTATTATACAAAATGATGAACATGAGTGAGTCAGAGATGCTTTTACAAATACTTAAATATTGTGAAAATGTTGAAGAGCCTTTCTTTCAGAACGTCGGAAAAAAGGTAATTTCAGAGTTTCTTTGAATTAATTTGAAAATATACTCATACATCTGACACTATTTGGCCAAAAGGAAAGGTACAGGAATGAGTAAAGAGTCATGACTGAAACAAAGGAGTATATGAAAATAATGAAAATATTTCAGATGTTCTTGGAGCTTTTCTTGTAGAAAGTCGATGAAATGGATTTTTTACTGAACAGCAAAGTACTTTGCAACGAGAAAAGGACCTCCATGATATACTATTTGGCCTCAAGGAAAAGTAAGTCAATCGAAGATTAGTGTGCATTTGTCAATTGTCAGTATCTAAGGTTTTTTTTAAAACACAATTGTTTTTTTTTCCGCTGTCATATGATGAGTAATTTGAACTCACTGTTTTAAGTGAAATTCAATATATTCTGAGAACAGCAAAAATAAACTATGTAACATGTTGTACAAGTTATTTTATACTTTGGATTGTGTAAATTAAATTGTATTCCCATTCTCTGACACTCACTTTCCTTTTTACACCCTCTTTCAGCTCTTTTTACTCACGTATATTGTCTTTCTCTCATTCTCTGTAACCCCGTTCCCTTACTCCACTTCTTTGACAACCCCTCATTCTTATTTGAACTGTGTGCATCCCCTCTCTCCCTTGCATAACTTTTCAGCCTTCAGTCTCTCTGCTTTACTTCCCTTTTCCGTATTTTCCTCCTTTGCTCTTTTAGTAATTCCTGTTTACTCACTCAGCAGTATTATTGCACTCTATCACTATAAATCACCCATTCTCCCTCGCTTATCTTTGTTTGTTCCTTACTTTTGACCTCTTCTCTCTATTTCCATTACTATCCCTCATTTCCTTTCTTTCAATGTCCTTCTCTTTACTTTCATCACCAAATTATTTTCTTTCAGTACCACTGTTTTAGTCGTCTTCTCCGCTCTTTCCTTTTTTGCTCTCTTACTCATTTCCTTTTCTCACTCATTGTACTCCACCTCACTCAGTTTTTCTCTAGTGTGTCTGCCTACTAACTTCCTCAGTCCATTTCCCTCAATCGTTGTATGTTATCCTCTCTCCCTTCATCCTTTCACTCTATGGCTGTTCTTCACTTACTCTCAGTTATCTTCTATTCCTCATTCTTCTAAATGCATCCTTAATTAGACTGTTTTCTGTCTCAGTCATTATCTTTTTACTTACTTCTGTTTCCTGATTTAGTTTTGCTAACTCACATTGTTTTAGTATCTTTCTTACCTTCAGTTCATTTATCTGTTCTCCTCTCTCTCTTTGTCAGTGAATCTATATGCCTTACTCTTTGTAATTTGCTCTCCTTCTATTTCTTTTTCTCTCTTTTTGTCCTTCTACCTTACTTTATTTCCCTTTCTGTGTCCTTCACTCTTACTTTATTTCTAAATAGAGTGTTATGATTTTTAACCTCTTCATTTGTATCTTTTAATTTAAAATACATATTTCATTAATTATAACTTATTTTTTCTTCTCTCTTTCACAGATACAAACTGTAGTAAAAAAATCAATTAAAGTTACATTTATTGTATGGTAAGTATGACTAAAAAAATGTAGTTTGTCATCACCCTTTGCTTTAAGCTCACTAACATTTTCTCAATCAACCTCACTCCTGTGTCTTTACTCTGCTTCCCTTACTTATTCTTATTCTACATGTTTACTCCCCTTTCCCTATTTTCCCTCTCATATTCAACTTCTTTCAATCCCTATTCTTTACTTCACTTACCATCTGTTCCCTTCCTTTGCTTCTTCACTCATTTTCTTTTTCTTAATTATTTACCTTACTCCTACACATACACCTCATCCCCCTCCCAACACATACACACACCTCTAACATACACTCCACACACAAACACCACACACACACCTCATACACACAAAAAATCCTCCCCCACACACACCTCAAACACACACACACATTCCATACACACACATACATTGAACACATATACACCCCACACTCATACACTCCTCACACATATTTCACACACCCTCACCTCCACCCACACCGAAACACCCCACACAGCCACACCCACAGACACACCTTACACACCCACACCCCGACCTACACCCACTGACTCCCTATAAGTCACACACACTGCGTTACTTTCTTTGCTGTTTCACTCAAGCCCATTCAGGTACTGTTTCCTTTACTCTCTTTGTCCTTTCTCTTTCTCACTCCCCATGTCTTATCCTAATTCAATTTTTCCCCCTCTTTCACCCCTCTTTACTTATACTACCTGGTCTTTTCTCACTTTCCCTCATCGTTCTTCATTTATCCCGGTTCCGCCACTACCCTTCATTCCCCATTTTTTACTGTCCTTTCATTTTTAACAGCCAGTCACATTCTCCCACTATCTCTACTTTAGTGTTCTTCCTCTCTCTTCCTTTCTTTTGCTCCTTTAGTCATTTTACTTTTCTCACTTTCACCCTATTACACCTTCTCTGTTTTTTACTATGTAATAAACAATCCCTCTGTGTTCATCCTGTAGCTCTCTTTCTCTTAACATTACTCTCTTTGTGTTCTTCCCTCATGTTAACTCCTTCATAAAAAAAAAAAATTCTATTTTTTTGGGGGGCGCGTCCCGGTACGCGTACCCTTAGAAAAAAAAATTGACAGAGATTCATTAAAAATATAGGTTTATTTTTATAAATGAAAGGTAGTTCTAAAAAGAACTGTTTTTTTCTTCTTTTTGTTGTTTTATATTTTTTTTATTTTTTTTTAACATTTTGTACTTTTTTGGGCTTTTCAAAACAGTTTTATATTTTTTTTGTATTTTTTATGAGGAGAAACAAAAAACAGGGAATTGTAAATGGCTCAACAGGAGCAAAAAACAAAAAGCGGAAAAAATTACTGTTTTTTGGGGCATTTGTGATTGTCACCAGCAAGGACGACGAGCTTCATGCTCTTTTCACCATAGCCGATGAGCTTGCCACATGCAATACAGGTGATTCTAAAATCACCAAATCGTTCCTGGATACAAGGCATCACCTCTGATGTTTCTGGTCCCGATTGAGTGGGTTGCTTTCTTTTGGAGCTGGTCCTTGAACACTGGGGGAGGTGACTGGCCAGTTCCCTGATCTCTGCACGAGAATAGTTAGCAAGATGCTTCCGGGTCATATGCCGAATCATGGTATTATTACCAAATGAATATTTTTTATCTGGATTGCCCCTTGAGAGTTCTGCACCACAGATTCGACATGTTACCTTGACCGCATTAACTTTTTTCTTGCCCTCTGGAAGTGAAAAAAACTCCCATACAATGTGTTCTTTTGGCTTGTATGGGGTATTTTGTTCAGGCAGCCATCTGCTCCCCTCCTCCTCTTCCTCTTCCTCCTCCTCCTCTTCTTCACCACCAATGTATTGTTGTGGTGGTGGTGCAGATGCTCCAGCTGTTGCTGCTACAGTAGCCATTTCAAAGTACAAAAGAATTGTCTCCGTAGAAGAAACAGGTCTTCCTCAGACAAAGGACAAAGTCAGAGTAAGGAAGAAAGGTGGGTTTTTTTATCATTTGGAAAAAAAACTGTGCTGAACCAATCAGAAGTGTTTTTTTCAGGTCACAAGACCAAGGCTTTACTCATTTGGAAACCAAAACTGTTCTGCCCCAATAGAAAGTGTTATTTTCAGATCACAAGACCCAGGCTGGTCACAAGACCCAGGCATTACTCATTTAGAAACCAAAACTGTTCTGCACCAATAGAAAGTGTTATTTTCAAGTCACATGACCCGACGTGCTTACGCTACGCGCCCCGGGGCGCGCCCGTAGTTGCGCTCCGCGGCGCGCCCGCGGGTGCGTAGCATAAGCGCGTCAAGACATTTCGCGATTACGCTGGGCGTCATATGACGCATCACACGTGTACGCGATACGTCACAATGTTGTTTTCGTTCGCGGCAATGGCCCTCCAGGGACGCTCCCCGGTCCGCGCCCCGGGGCGCGCCGTAATATTGCGCTTACCCGTGCGTTCACCGGTACACGCCCCGGGAGCGCCCCTGGGTTAAAAATAAAAAAAACATAACATATTTTTTTACATACTTATACAATATAAAATTCGTTTTAAAATCTTTCACTTTCTATACCTATAAAGATTTGCTATTAAAAAACCATTGAAATTCACTGAAAAAAACATAGGTTTCACACCAGTTATAGTTAGGAATTAGCATTTAAAAAAACCTATTAAATTCACTGAAAAAACCATAGGTTTTACACCAGTTATAGTTAACTGGAAATTTTACTCGCAGAAAACCATTGAAATTTCCACGTTATAGTTAGTTGGACTCACTATAACTTGCGCGTGCACTGCACTGCTGATGACGTCACATATTACATCACTCATGACATGGTCAGTGACATCACTCATGACATCACTGATGACACCATCCAGTGAATGTGTGTCTTTCTGAAAAATAAATATGTGTTATATATGTATATGTAAAAGTTGATGGAAGAATAAGGGGTCGATTAGGATCGCGGACGGACTTGCGTCCGTCCGCGACCCCAGAGCAGGAGGGAACCTCCGCATGGCATGCGGAGTTCCCTCCTGTGCAATTAGGATGTGACCGCAAGGGTTGCGGTCACATCCTCTATTTTTAACATTGCGGCGGGTGGAGCTTCAAATGCCCGCATTGCATTTGAATGCAGTAAGAGGCAGGCACCGCGCGGTGCCTGCCGCTTTCTGCATGTAAATGCAGGGGGGTACCATAGGTACCCCCCATGTGCACCCCCCACCCCCCCTTCACCTAGGGAGCCCGCTACGGGCCCCCGCAGTGAAGTTCCGTATGTTTTTCCACGGCGGAAAACCCGCCGCGGAAAAGCATACTTTACAGGCCATCCTAATATGGTGGACGGTGTCTGACAGACACCAGCACCATATTAGAGCTTTTCCACCGCGGTTGTAAGCCAGCCGCGGCGGAAAAGCTGCGGACGGAAACCAGGACCCACCAGCCATCCTAATGTGGCGGTGGGTCTTTGGTCAGTCCGCTGAGGTTTTTCCGCATCCTCTGGGCCGGCGGTGCCTTCCGCCGGCCCCGAGGATGCGGAAAAACCGCGATCCTAATGACCTCATAAATGTTTAAATAAGTGTTTATATGGATGTTTTTTTTTAAATTGATTGGTTAACTGGTTTATTAAGTGTATCTTAGTGAATACATATATTAGAGAGTAATGTTTAAATATTTAAATATATGTATTAGTGTTTCACTTTGTGTATAAGTGGCTGCATGGGTTGGTGAGTAGGTACATGTGTATGTATATAGGTTATTAGATGTTTTTCTTAGTATCAGTATGACTGTTTGTATGGTTTGGTGGAGGTATTACTTAGCACATAGATGCATGAATGACTGACTCTCTCTTTGTATGTGTTTTGAAGACAGCATATGTGCAGGACTGTATGGGTGGATGACTGTGTATATGTGTGTGTTACTGAGTGAATGAGTGTCTCACTAGTTTCTTTATCAGTAACTACATATGTTTTAATCTAGTGTATGTGAATATTGATGTATATAAGTGAGTATATCTGAGAGTAAGAGATTGTAAGAGTTCCTATTTAAATTAGTATGTGTTTCTATAAGTGATTGTTTAAGAGAGTAAGTATGTGTAAGTTTCCTTAGAAGTAAAGTGGTAGTTTGTGTATAGCTGTATATGCAAATAAAGGGATGTTGAATAGTTAAGTTGCATGTGTGAGTATGTGTGTGAGTAACTTTTGGATGACTGTCGGTGTGTAACAGGATGTATAGGTGTATCACTACATATGATGAGTCAGTATATGTATGAGTGACTATATTGAACTGTTGGTGAATAAGTGCATGTGTATATAGATGGTGGAATTATTGAATTGGTTGTTGTAACTGGTATGGCTATCTCCATTTTTTTGTAAATTTTAGTTTCTATTTTTGAATATTTGTTTCAAGGGTTACATTACAGTGAAAGGAGGTCTGTCACTCTGTCACAAGGATGGTGTCATCAGTGAAGTCATGAGTGATGTCACTGACCATGTCATGAGTGATGTAATATGTGACGGCATCAGCAGTGCATTGCACGCGCAAATCATAGTGAGTCCAACTAACTATAACGTGGGAATTTCAATGGTTTTATGCGAGTAAAATTTCCAGCTAACTATAACTGGTGTAAAACCTATGGTTTTTTCAGTGAATTTAATAGGTTTTTTAAATGCTAATTCCTAATTATAACTGGTGTGAAACCTATGGTTTTTTCAGTGAATATATATATATATATATATATATATATATATTTGCCACCAATACGTTCTTTAGAAGGTGCACGCCATATCGGTCGGTGCCAGACAGCAGGGATGAACGTATCCCTACACAAAATCTTTTCACCAAAAATGAATATGTCTGCACACGTCCAGTTGCTTTTTTAAAGGTGAATGGGGCTCCTTGAGTCTCTTGAATAAACCCCTTTAAAAAAGCAACTGGACGTGTGCAGACATATTCATTTTTGGTGAAAAAAAATAAATATATATATATATATATATTATATATTCACTGAAAAAACCATAGGTTATAGACCATATATAGTTAGGAATTAGCATTTAAAAAACCTTATTTTACTCACACAAAACCATTGAAATTCCATATATAGTTAGTTGCACTAACTATATATCGCGCACCCGCAATCCACTGCTGATGATGTCACATATTACATCATTCATGACATGGTCAGTGACATCACTGATGACATCACTGATGACATCTCAAATGACATCACTGATGACATCACTGATGACATCTCATTTGATATCAATGACCACATCACTGATGATATCATTCATGTGACAATACAATGCATCTCCTCACATTTTAATATAACCTCTGTTTCACCCAGTGTTAAAAAGAGTATAATTTTTGAAACCATTGACACACCAATACTAGTTACTACATACGCACTCACTGATTGCTACGTCTACACACACCTTCACTCATTCACCCATACAATCATTCATACATACAATCACTCATCTTTACAACACTATCATATGCACTCATACACCTATACAGACACTCACAGTCTGCCACTCATCCATGGAGTTACTTACACACCTAGTCAGTCCTGTAAAGAATCAATGAGACTTCCATTTTCTTGTCCATACAGTTAAACATAGAGCACCTTACATTTTCAAACATGTACTAACACATACTTACTTTCTTATACAATCATTGATACAAGTACAGATTGATCTACACAGAGTCACACACCTCCCAGCTAGCCACACACACATTCAGTCTCCCATACAAATACTTGGGCAATCAATCAATAACCCATATAGTTACTCATATAGCTACTGATCAACACATGCAGCAGTTTACAGAACAACAGACATAATGATGCACAAATTAAGACAGTTTAGTCACTAACCCATGCACTCAGTGAGACACATTTAATCAGTCACTCATACATTCAGTCATGCACCTACTAAATCCTTCGTCCAGACACTTACACATCCACTCATTCTTCAATATGTAAGACATATTTAAACTTTATAGAAACAAAAAATCACTGGATGTTGTTATCAGTGATGTCATCAGTGATGTCATTTGAGATGTCATCAGTGATGTCATCAGTGATGTCACTGACCATGTCATGAATGATGTAATATGTGACATCATCAGCAGTGGATTGCGGGTGCGCGATATATAGTTAGTGCAACTAACTATATATGGAATTTCAATGGTTTTGTGTGAGTAAAATAAGGTTTTTTAAATGCTAATTCCTAACTATATATGGTCTATAACCTATGGTTTTTTCAGTGAATTTTCAAGGTTTTGTAAATGCTAATTCCTAACTATATATGGTCTATAACCTATGGTTTTTTCAGTGAATTTTCAAGGTTTTGTAAATGCTAATTCCTAACTATATATGGTCCATAACCTATGGTTTTTTCTGTGAATTTCATTGGTTTTTTAACAGCTAATATCTGTAGCTGTAAAATGTATTCTTCTTTAAATCCAAAAATATATTTTATATGTTTATGAATAATTTTTTTTTTAAATATTTTTTTTTCTTCGTTCCCGCTTCGCAAATCGGGAAGCTTCCCGTTAGCTGACCTTGATGCCGCGAAATAGACCGCGAGCCGGTAAACGTTTCTTTACCGCAAGTGCCGCGTTACAAAACAACATCGTGACGCCTCCCGTCCGCATGACGTTTCACGTTGTCGCGTGATACGTCATATGACGTACTACGTTAGCGAACTGGTACGCGAAGCGAGTCGCAAAGCGCAGGTTTCTGGAAGCAAACCGGGAGGCCCTGCAAAGCGCTTAACGTAAACACAGCAAGTCATGTGACTTGGTAATAACACTTTTCATTGGTTCATTTCACTTTTGGTTTCCTAATGATGTAAGACTAGGTCATATAATCTAAAATGAACACTTTTGATTGGTTGAGAACTCTTGTTTTTCCCAAATGATGAAAATCCCTCCTTCTTTCCTCACTCTGACTTTCATCATTGTGAGAGAAAGACCCTTTGTGATCACTGAGCAATGGCTTCTTTAGTAGCTTCAGCTGGTGCTTCCCCACCACCTCCACCACATCCAAGGAAGAGTGGACCACCTGCTCAAGTTGTAATTCAACAAGAAGAAGAAGAAGAGGAACAGGAGGACGAGCACGAAGAGAGGCAGTTTTTGCCTGAGCAGCCCAGGACGTCTCACCGGAAAGAAAACTTCATTTGGCAATTTTTTAAAATTCCCAAAGGTCAGAAAAAAGTAAATGCAAGATACGTAACTTGCCTTATATGTCAAGATAGACTGTCCAGAGGGACCGACAAAAAATACAGTTTCGGAAACTACACAATGCATCGCCATATGACTAGGTGGCATCCTAACAACTACAGTGCTGCACAGTTTCGGAACGACCTAGATAATCTCCCTATTATGGCCAGAAGATCTGTTGTACCGGAAGTAACGGGACCAGAGGGCAGGGAGATGGTGCCAAATATACAAATGAGATTTGGTGATGTAAAACACATCTGCGCATTTTGCGATGGATTCATTTCCTACGGAGAAAAAAGCATCACTCTGATCAACAGAGCTATTGACTATCATATGCAAGTTTGTCCGAAACGCCCAAAATAATAAATACTTCTTTTTTTTGTTTTGTTGCTCCTGTTGAGCCCTTTACAATGAATCGTTTTCATTGCCCCCTCCAAGAAAAACCCAAAGAAATATAAAACTGTTCCGAAAAATTCAAAAACAGTAAAAAAATGTTCAGAAAAATAAAAAAAAAAGTTCTTTTCAGAACTACCTCCCCGTTATTAAAAAATTGGTACAATATTTGGAACTGTGCCAACCTCTATTTCTCTTAGTTCGCTTCCTAGTTCGCTCGCCGGTACGCGAACTGGAAGCGAACCAAAAACAGTAAGTATAAGGGAAGGAAACACACACTTATGTTAAAAGAAAGACAGCTATAGGGGAGTAAACTAGAGATACCATTACCCGTAATCCACTGCTGATGATGTCACATATTACATCATTCATGACATGCTCAGTGACATCATCAGCAGAGGATTGCGGGTTTTTTGGCAACATGCCTTATCCACGGTTTAATAACGCTGCCTTTTGCTTTATATAAGTTTTCAAATTGTATGAAATATATACCAATAGGTCGTTATGAACCTTTAGGTAGTGCTTTTCTTCATGAGGTCTGGTCGCTTCCATACACATACAGATGTTTCAAAGATGATCAAGAAGTTTATCTGAATGGAGAGGAATGCACTGAGACGCCAGATCATTCACTAATGTGTAGGCACATACAGTTACACGGTTCATGCAACAAACACCGACCAAATATGGCTTGCGTGTTGCAAGGCACGCCAGTTCCTGCTATCATCCCCACGTTCAAGTTGTTGGAAAATGGTAGTTATTTGATGCTCAATAATGAAGATTGTTCTGAGTTAATTAAAAGTATTCCTTTTATCGTAACAGTAAGTGAACGGGTTATTTGCTGCAGAAATGTTCTATTTCCTCCCACACATGAACATAGGGAGTTTTCAATCTGGCCACAAATACCAACCTTGGGACACGTTTCAACGGCATGGCAAGAATAAGAGCTCTTTTGTCTCAGAGAGAGGTGGCCTTGAGTTCGGCCCGTGAAACTTTCGTACTTCACATAGCGAACACCCGTACAGAGGTGCACAACCTTTTCAATTAAGATTTGCCTTTCAATTTCAGCAACATGTTTCCGACTATCTTTAACGCATCCTCCACAAAGTCCCTGGCACACTTTTTTAAAGTTGTTACCAGTGGTCTCGTGACTTCATTTGAGAAAATCTTTGGAGTCATCCCTGCTTCCTTTCATTGTATTTTCTGCACTCTGGTTCGTGGATTGGCATTTTTACTTGCATTACCAGCGGACGCTCTTGTGCTTTTTTACATTTTTAAATATGGATGTCCCTCCTATGCAACCTCCGACCCTGCAGCTGCTGACACTGTTCCGCAATCGCATGCTAGAATATTATGGCACAATGCCGTTGGCGATATTAAGCACGGCATATGGATTATCTTTTCGGTTCTCCTACTTCACCTGTGTCCAGCCTGTATTTCACTGCCTGACCTGTGATTTCGATTGGGCCATTGATTTGTGTCTCTGCGGACCGGTTTCTCCTGACGTCGACTTTAATCAGCTGATGACTCCTATCATTACTCACGAGTTGGTTTGTCCTGGCGAAAGGATTATGGCTGTGGCATTGATGCATGGACTACTTGGTCCCTGGAATTTACTGGCGGCAGCACAGTCTTTCTTGGAACAGAGCTTTCTTGAAAACCCACCGAGCTGTCCTCTGATGGTGATAGAGGATCCGGTGCTGGGAGAGCACGTATGTTCTTTTCCGCTTTTAAATTGGATGGCTGAACTGTTTTCGGATGAAGACGGTGACTTCCTATTGGAGGCTGTTGCAGCTTATTTTGCATACACAGTTATGTCATAGACCTTTTTCATGTTTGATATGCTGAGTACTAGCATTTCATTGACAATTCATTGACTTATTTGTCAAGTTTTTATTATTTACCTTGCCTATTGGCTTAAGACTCGATAAAGTACTTGGCTGTTTTATTTTTCTTTAGCATTAAATTTTCCTAGTTTTTAATGCTTTACCTTGCGGACCGTCCACATATAAACTTGCAATCTGCTCTCATGAGATGGCACTTCTATTATCTTATTCAGTTCGTTTCCGGATCATGAGGAGGTGTCATCTAGGTCCTGGATATCTTTACACCGTGTTAAGTTAGCATGGGCTCATTACCGGTTTAAACGCCATTTTTCCTTTTTTGCAACTTCTGCACACGACACTTAGTTGTTGCTTTAGCTTTCCACCTAGTAGTTCATCGTGGTTTACATGAGAATAATATGTTATTGGTCTACTATCTGCTTTACTTGTTAAACTATATCTGTACAGCGAGTGCTAAAGTTTCAAGAACAACACGATACAGAATTGTTATGAGGTCTGATCTCCACGACTTCATACTCATAACATAAGTGCAACTTCCGCCAATTCTGGGCATGAGGCGGGTTTTATATTGCTTTGCCGAACACACATACACAACAGTTGATGCGGTTCACATGAAGAGAGAGCTGGTGTATGCTGATGTGATTCCTTCAAATCTAAGACACTAAAGTATGGGCACGCCCTAAACCAACACAAAGAGACCTTCTTAGCAAATAATATAATATGTGTATTAGGGAGGATGAGATATAAGCAGCCGCGGGCCGTGGAGGGAGTTACGATGGGGCAGGGAGGCGGGGAGGGGGAGAAGCAGGGTGGAGCCCTCTCTACCTTGCCCCTCCCCCTCCCCGCCTCCCTGCCCCACCGTAACTCCCTCCACGGCCCGCGGCTGCTTATAAGTGTTGCTAACTCTTATTCATTTACAGCATGTTAACATACTGTCACCATTCGCTTTTTATGTACTAGTAACTATGCTGGTAATTTTGCTACTGATAATATGTGTACTTGTATTCTCCACCCTGCTTCTCCCCCTCCCCGCCTCCCTGCCTCACCGTAACTCCCTCCACGGCCCGCGGCTGCTTATAAGTGTTGCTAACTCTTATTCATTTACAGCATGTTAACATACTATCACCATTCACTTTTTATGTACTAGTAACTATGCTGGTAATTTTGCTACTGATAATATGTGTACTTTTATTATCTAAGGTACTACGCCTGAGAAGACGGCATTAGTAAATAAACATTTCAAATACACATCTGTTCTTCTTAACTCCATGTTCTGGTTTCTAAGAAATCTATAACGACCGACTGTTCATGAGTTCCACGTATCCTGAGGTACTATAAGTTCATATTCTGGATTGTCTAAACATTGAGAGTTTGTTATATCCAATGTGACACTGTACCTAGCTTGCTAAGGAGTTTTTGATTACTAACGTGAGTTTTGGGACACCCTAATTCGCCGAGGTTCCAATCCTCTGTCCACAGTTCTGTGTGAGAACAGAAACCCTGCGACAGGGGCACCCCCGACCCTTGCTGGAGCTTCATCACACTTGCGATACAACTCCAGCAATGCATTCGCCGAGGTTCCAATCCTCTGTCCACAGTTCTGTGTGAGAACAGAAACCCTGCGACAGGGGCATCCCCGACCCTTGCTGGAGCTTCATCACACTTGCGATACAACTCCAGCAATGCGCCACCTTTACGGCACAGATACATCACGCATCTGTGCTGTTTTTGCCCCATGATGCGCCGCATTGTAAATGCAGCACACCATAGGTGACGGAACAGCGGCACAGAATGACTAACACATCCCTGGTGATGCGCCAGTCATCATAAATGTATCCCTATGCTTCTTATCTTGTTAGAGATGAACCGCCATATGTATCATCAAAGTTTTTTGCATTTCCTAAATAGCGAACTTTAAGGAATAAATAGCGATTCTTTACCATTCCTAGTTTGCGATGAGCTATTTGCTAATTAGCCGAATGTAGCCCAATGAAGCCCAATGTAGCCCAATGTAGCCCAAAGATGGCCGCCAGACACACAAAAAAACAAATGTAGCCCAAATATCAGCCAGATGTAGCCCAACTATAGCCCAGTGACAGAATGACCAATCAGCTTCGCAAACCTCTGTTACGCGAAGCAGAGCGCTGTTACAGATATATATCTTTTTTTGAACGTTAATTTCTCAAAATCCACTGGAGCACATATATTGAGACCTAGCAAAGGCACATCGGGCTACCAGTCCCTAATATTTTGCCAAGTTTCGTGCAAATCCATTCAGCCGTTCAATTATTATTATTATTATTTTTTTTTGCCCCGCGGGGCCCTTTTAAAACCTCCACATCAAACCTAGGGGGTCAGCGAGGATCTACTATGCCCCCTTATAGTTATTTCCCCCTTTGTTTTGACCTCCTCTTGTCTCTCGATCCTACCGAGAGACAAGATGGCGGCCGCTACGGACTGTTTGGAATGTTGACAGACGCCGGAGAACCAATCAGCTTCGCTTCACAAAGCTCCGTTGCGCGAAAAGTCCGCGAACCAGAGCGCTGCCCGGTCCGCTGTTACAGATATATATATTTTTTTAAACGTTAATTTCTCAAAATCCACTGGAGCACATATATTGAGACCTACAAAAGGCACATCGGGCTACCAGTCCCTACAATTTTGCCAAGTTTCGTGCAAATCCATTCAGCCGTTCGGGCTAAAAGTGAGGCCAACCGCCCTATGGAAAACTCAATGTTAAAAACACGTTTTGGGACCCCCCTTTCTTCTCGGCCCCCACTGGACGAACCCCCCCCAAATTTTCAAGGGCTGCTCAGAAACAAAATGTGCCATTTTCCTGAAAATTTCAGCCAATTCCGTCCACAAACGCCAAAGTTATTAGACATAGAATTTTCAAAAAACCCATAGAGAAAAAATCCTAACTATATATACCTACTGGCGACCGCCAGTAGGTAATATATATATATATATATATATATATATATATATATATATATATATATATATATATATATATATATATATATATTCCACCACAATCGTTCACCCTTTCTTTCAAGAACGACGTCCAGGCCAGCAAATCGGTTAAAAAAACTGGTGTTTATTTCACACCCCACTCAACGCGTTTCGGGAACCACTTCCCTTGCTCACGAGTAATTGTGTCTGTTTACATCCAGTGTTTTAAAGGTGTGTCATGTGATTAAAGTGCACAAAAAACATAATAGACAGACTACCACTTTATTTTTCATCTGGAGCTGTGAAGACAGATTCACAGAGCTTGTCATCAGTATGTGGCATTATTCATAATGTATCTCGTTCATTTCACAATATATATTGTTGTTTGTATTGATACCTTTACAAATTATTGATATCTAAATGGAACAACAAAATAAAATTTAAATGTCTAAGGAAATACTAGCAACAGAGCCTCAGGTTAAGTCCAAAACAAACATCACTGTTGCACCAGGATCTCTGTGCCTACAGCGTATTTGTCTCTGTAACCGGTAATTCATCATATAGTTGCGTGTAGTTGTGCCCAAGTGGGCTAAAACGTTCGACTGCATCCCTTATGGTTTATATGCATCATTCAATTTATACACAATAGGCTCTTGCCAGTCAAAATAAACAAAGTCATACTTTGGTTCTAGGATCATCGCTCCTTTCATAGACTGCCACTTGATACATCGTGCCACTCACTTTCTGTCTTGCCTGAGCTGTCTCACATTCTCCCAAAAATAATGATATCGGTACCTGTAAAAAATAATAAATACAGTGATTATCGATCATACTGCCGTGTGCTTTATACATTCATACCATACTTCCTACCAGCACACCTGATATGTTGCCATCCGTTCTCGATGTTGAAAGAAAGCTTCTCTCCTGTGTCCCCAAAACGCCTTAACCACATGATTCCTGAATCCAGCCGACCTGAAATCACGGGTGCAGTGACCCTAGACTCCTCCGTGCAGTCACGGACTGCTTTTGTGCAGCAGCATCTGTTCTGGTTCTGGATGCTGTGGGTCAGAGTACATCCAGTACCCTGGAGAAACGAAGATTGCCGAAGCTGCCCTTGTGACTCTGTCCACTTGATGGGGCGGGTCTCCTCCAGCGCGCCCGGGGCCAGCGCGCGTGATATGCCAAAACAAGATTCTTGCTGTGGGAAAAACAGGAGGGACACAAAGGGGAATTCAGGTAAGCAGCTTTATTTCTTGAAAGCGTGTGGCATGATGCGTTTCGACATTTACTGTCTTTATCAAATGCCTGCTAACAGCAATACTTCCTACCAGCACACCTGATATGTTACCATCCGTATATATATATATATCCCTTCGATTCCACTTGCCTCCTTTCCTTCCAGCGGAAGTCGCGGCACAACAGCAGGTAAGTTCATATAAATTCTTTATTTTTAAAACACCATGTGCAAAGCGTGCAAGAACAGGACGGCCTACGCGTTTCGGCTACAGTTAGCCTTCAACTGGACCATAGAGTCCCAGGCGTCTAGAAAGTTTATAAAGTGCTCAGTGGTAGTGATAGAGCGCGCGAGGCCACCCGACCAACAGTTTTCGCCGTTTCCGGCTTCAGGGCCCATATATTTTTCAAATCACCATATACATCGATCAGGTGACTTCACGAGCTCTATCAAGTTGGTGTGTGTGTTCCCTGCTACCAATTTTCAGTGCACCCGACTTACCATCCACCGATGCAGGTGCCTAATGACCACAATGAATCAGGGAGCTAGCTGTAAAGGAAAAGGCAGCAAAATACAAACCCAACCAATATCATTCAAATACTGTTTAAATGACCACGGACAACTGGAAGTTTTAAAATGTTTATCTAAAGTTCAATATTTTCTTGCATGAGATACAGCAAAATAAGGCAATCAATAACCAAGATAACGTAAATCACATAGGCAGAAAGAAATAATGACAGAGTAATCATCAAAGTATTAATAAAATGTAACGAGAAAAGATACTATGCAAGTCAGTATTATCTAAACAGGGATAGACTATGTGTGTGTTACTGTAGAAGAGCTTATAATGAATAACACGCTTCACTTAAGGTGAAGGGGCCTTTGAACAATCTAGGCAACGAAGTTCTAGACCATATCAGAAAATGACACACTGCTATGCAAAATATAATTTCTAACAATTGAGAAGACATAGGAATAACTTTGCAAAATTATAAATGACTGTTCAATAGTTGCGGAAAGACATGGAAAAATATATCATATGCAATGATGGACTTTATTAAAGCAAAAGTTAGAAATTCAGAAGGTGCAAGATTTAAGAGGTTCAGAGTAATATTTACCTAGAAAAAGGTGTGGAAACCAAACCCTGGCCACGGGTCAGTTAAGGACAGGAAACCCTCAAGGAAGGATACCCCTCAAAGGACAGCAGGTGCAGAATGGACACCCAGGACAGGATACCCTCGGAATAGGAATCAGGACAGGACCCTCAGGACAGGACAGCAAACCCTCAGGACAGGACCCTCTTCAGGACAGGACCGGAACCCACAGTTCGGAAGCAACGCCTGCGCTCCACCCGCTCTGCAGCTATCGATCAAGACCCCGATTGGGTCAACGAACTCCCAGTTAAGTGCCTTGCCAGCACTTTAAGGTTCAGTAAAACCTTAGTCTATGGTCAAATTCGGACAGAGTGCTCCGCAGCGCTCTGTATCTTCGGTCACCTATTGAGTGCGTTGGGTCAGTGACAGGTCAGCTAAACCAGACAAGTCGGACGGTTCACTAGGTGAACCCAGGGTAGATATACAGTTTGGGGACAGTGTACCACCCCCCAATGTTGCAAAGTGTCAGAATCCCTCAATTTCGATTGGTCCTAAGGTAGGGTTTGGGTAACACACCAATCATAATACGCGAATTGAAGCCTTCATTAACATATTTGGGTACCGCCTAGCAGATTTGGGGTTCCCATGAGCTAACAGTAGCGCAACAATACAATGTATCACATAAGGAGCCACATTCGCTGTTCTCGCAGGGCAGAGGTGACTTTCTCAGGAGCATCTCGCCCATCACTGCCAGCTGGCTATGTTCCATCAGCCAAGGTCCCTCGTGCTGCCGAATGTTGCACAGGCGCAGAAGGGACCTCCAATATGGCTCTCCTCTCACTCAGACCCCCATTTCCCCCGGTACATGAAAAGTAAGCGAAAACAAATTAATACATAATAATGTCATTATGAAAAACACATCACAGGGTTGGTACTTTTAACTCATCATCAAGATATAAACTTATACAATTAAATGTTAGCTACATTGAGACGGACACAAGAGCAGTGGTACGAGCAGTACCACATGATAAGCACAGCTATGAATTACGCATGCGCATAACTTTCCCTCCACTTCTGCAGACGCGTCAGGACACGTGAGTGTGGCTGACGCATGCGCAGTAACTAAAATACAAGCGGCGGCCATTTTAGAGGACATGGATTAAATTCATTAGAAATACACATAGGCAAGCGTCTTAAACTTTTACTCAAACTTAATATAAATGTTAGTAAGACGTACATTTATTACCTTGTTATACATAAACGAGGTTCTTGATTTCGGCAAGCCGCAAAATATGCGAAGCTTTGCTTCATCAATCCCCTCTTTGATGATATCTACTATCATCACAAATTATAATGGAACCAGATGCCAACTTTCTTTCACACTTTATAAAGTTCTATTTCTTCCAGCAACCGTTCTAGCTTTTCTCTTTCAGTTTTAGCAGGGTGAGAAGTCTTCACCTTTTTGTATATCTGATCATTCACTTCCTCTAATTCAATCTCATCCACACTTCGTTTCACTCCTCTTGCATTAACCTCGTGCTTTTTGGTGCGCTTGCGGTATTTACAGCATAAGAAAATGGAAAGTATAATAAGACCTATAATACCAATTGGCATCAGAATTTTGAATAATAAGCCTTTACCTATGCTAGCAAGCCAATGACCTACATTTGAGAGACCATCTACCAGTCTCTTCCAGGCACTATCAACCTCGAGTGGTTTGAGTTCCTTTGCCAAATTAGTAATGTTTTTCACATATCTTTTGATCTGTACACTTTTGTCCGGAATATAAGTGCAACAATGTTGCGCCTTCAACATCCGGCAGACTCCGCCCTCTTTCGCTAATAAGGTGTCAAGAGCAAGTCGATTTTGTAAAACCATTGATCTGATCGCAACCATTTCAGTATTGACCAGCAGAAATCCATGAGCTGTTTCAGTAGACAGCACATCTACTATAGTAGACAATTTGCAAATTCTGTGAGTGTTCAGAACCACTCCCACTCCAGGTATCAGTGCACTGAAAATACTACCCATAATTTCACCTATACTTTCTCTTTTACTACGCACTAAGCCGTTAGTATCTTCGTTGCTTCCAGCTTTTCCATTCACATGGTATATTTTCGGGAAAACAATGCCAAAGTAGCAGTTCCCATACCAGTGATCCGGCAATTTGAAATAAGCCTTGTCCCCACAAATATAATAAATTCCAGGAAACACAGGCTCTGACCCATTTTTGAAACCCCAACCTCCAATTACCTTGTAATTATGTTCGCATTCACTGGAACCAATGAAAACATTATTATAATAGCTAGTCCTCTCGCGGTGAAGACATAGCTTGCCTTTCTTTTCAAAATCCAGCAACAGAGCAGGACCCGCTCCACCAGATGAGGTGCCTTCCATGTTTTCTGCCCACTTTGGCTTTTTCTGACTTTCGTCATTAGCCTTCTTCTGAATTTTAATTCTCCTTTTCTCTGCCATGTTCAGGAACATCTTTTCCTGCTCACGCAAAGAACAAGTCAAGTTATCTCTGTGTGCGTCTGCTATGTCAATGTTCCCTATAGTCAGAAAGTAGTCTCCCATATATCTTATGGTGTCAGTTTTGGTATGTACAGGATTCAAGTTCCCACGTATAGGCAGTTCAGAAAAGATCACGTCATTGTTAGAGTAATAATACTGTAACGGTCCCCTTTTGTAAAATAAACTAGCTAAAATGCTACAGGAAATTCCATATGTCAATGGCAGATGATGGTATGTCACGCCTTCAGCCACCGAAGTAGGTAGCTTCATGCAGACATAGCAATCTTCAATTTCCATAGTCTCTACATAGTGTATTAACAAGTTTGCGAAAACATTTAAATGTGTCCTGTTCTTCATGCCATGATAATGTAGTCCTTTCTCATCTGATGCTTCTAAGTCTCGTTTAGTTTGTCTCAAGGCTCTCTCATGTCTTTCTACACTCTGTGTTGTCAGCTCCTCATTGTCAGTATTTACAACTTCAGTAGGGACAATGTTAGTATCTTTACTTACAGCAAAGGGAATGAAAATTGTTAATCCTATCCAGATAACTATCAGTACTACTACACTACATATACACACCTTGCAACACGTCTTAAAACGGCTGCAACTAGGTCTACCATTCACTGTTGAATCAGACATTTTAGCTCAGAAGGAGTGTTCTCACCCCTCTTTTTTTTACTTTTTTACACAACTAGCTTACTTTGTGCAAATTCACGGTGGTTCGTCTTCCTCTTCAGCTGAGTACTCTGGGACAGGTTCTCCGTCGCTCACATCAGTTATATCAAGATCTTCAAGTTCTTCCAAAACCAGTGTCCATTCAGGAGACTTGTACTTTTTGTTTTGTCTTTTTATTCGCTCACTCCTTCTTTTGGAAGAGTCTTCTTCTTGCTCTGCTATTCGAGCACTTCTTCTTGCTTCTGCACGTTTTTCTTCCACTGTCTTTATCCTTAGTCTCAGTCTTTTTACGAACCTAGGCTCAAGGTTGTTTCTTTTCTTTAGTCTCTTAGTCGGTACTTTGACTTCACTTTCTTTCCTTATTCTCTTGTTCTCTTTATCTTGTGGTAATTCTTCTCCACTTTCTTCTCCTACTTCCCTTATTTGACTAGTTCCAGGGCTAGCATCAAATTCTTCTGCCTGGTTGCTAATCTGGCCTTGTTCAGGAATATTTTGTTTTTGGCTTTCGATTGTCTCTGTTTCTGTTCCTGTTTCCTGAACCCGTTTTTCTAACTCTATCTGATCCTGTTCAAGCACTTCGATCTCTTGATTTTCTTCTGCTCGAACTATTACTCTATGTCTAGTCTGTCCCTTATCCACATCAGGAGTTAATGGAGGAGTATCAAACACTTGTTCTGTATCTTGCACTTGTTCAGTATCGGGCACTTGTTCAGTCTTATTCACTTGATCTGTATCAATCACGTGCTCTGTCCCTGTCTGACCTTCTCCTTCCTCAGTTTTGATTTGAATCTCAAGTGGCTGAGGATCTTCGCCTGTGCCTTGCTGTTCCTGACTAGTCCACTCTCTACCTTCACTAAGTCGTTCTCTTGTTCTGATAGGATCTTCGGTCAGATCAATCATCGGTATCCATTCTTCTGGCCATATGCTTGGCAGCTCGTCTTCAGCTACTCCTGGCTCAGTTTCCTGGACCTCTTCAGCAGGCTGGTTTCTTGGCAGTTCGCAGTCAACTACTCCTGGGCCAACGTCTGCTGTTCCTGCAACCTGACTGGTGCTGGGCTGCTCGTTGTCAGTTGCTACTGGTCTGGCTCCTTCAGGGTCCTCTGCTGGTTGCCCTGGTTCTTCAAATCCTTTGTCTGGCAATACCTTCTGAGTGTGTCCGGCGTGGATCCACTGGGGAACACCTGCGACTTTCACTGCAGTGGTTGTTACCAGGATTACTTGGCGTTTAATTCCCCACCTTGGTGCCAGACAGCTTGATCGAGTGTGCTTCTTAATTTTGACCCAGTCTCCTGGAACCAAGTTGTGGAGAGGAGTCGTTGGATTGAGGATGCCGTCGTCTCCAATCTGGCGAGAGATAGAACGCACTTGGTCACCCAATCTTCTGCAGTATTCAAGCACCAAATCATCAGTAATACTCAACAGTTTGCTTCCTGGCACCCATGCTTGTCTCATCACTCTTCCCATAACGATTTCATGGGGACTTAGGCCTGTCTTGCGGTCTGGAACACTTCTCAGTCCCATCAGGACCAGGGGCAGGGCCTTCACCCAGGTCATGCCAGTAGCATCTGTCAGTTTTGCTAGTCTGTTTTTGATAGTTCCATTTACTTGTTCCACTATTCCAGAAGCCTCTGGGTGGTATGCACAATGGAGTTTCTGCCTTATTCCAAAGGCCTTACAGAGTTCAGCCAGTATGTCATTCTGGAAATGTCCACCCTTATCTGATTCAATAATGCATGGTATTCCGAACCTAGGTATCAGTTCTTTTAGTAAACACTTCGCTACTGTCAGTGCGTCACTTTGAGGAGTAGGGTAAGCTTCTACCCATTTTGAAAATACGCAAACAATGACAAGGACATATCGTTTCCCTTCACAACGGGGCATGGTGATGAAATCAACCTGTATCTTTATAAAGGGACCCCCTGACCTCCCAATCTTGCTCAGCTCAACCATTGTCCTTTTGCCTGGGTTCATCTGTTGACATGACAGGCACCTCTGGCAGAGGGACTCTGCTACCTTCCTGAACTTTTTACTGTACCAAGTCTGTTGAAATACCAGAATCATGGCATCCCTACCAATGTGTGATCCTTCATGTATTAATCTTGCCATTGTGCCAAGCAAGTGTCGGGGTAACACAGGCATACCAGTTGGGCCCAAGATGACACCATCCACACGTCTCGGTCTACATCCATCCTCCTTCCATTTCTCTCTTTCTTGCCAAGGAGCCGACTCCTGCCACTCTCTCACCTCATCCCATGTAGGCACTTCCTCAAACACCTGAAGCTGGCAGCTGGTTCCTGGCCCCCCTCGTTTTGGATTTACAATATACCGATCTTTGGCACACCATTGAGCCACTCGATCAGCATAATCGTTTCCCAGAGATACTCTGTCCATGCTCCTTTGATGAGCAGTACATTTTACCACTGCCAGTTCTTTGGGCAACTGGATGGCCTCTAAAAGGTCATGAACAACTTTTGCATTCCGAATGGGAGTACCTGAGGAAGTCATGAATTCCCTCTGCAGCCATAATTGGCCAAAGTCATGCACAACGCCATAACAGTACTGACTGTCAGTATACACTGTTATGCGTAAGTCCTTCCCAATTTTGCAAGCCATTATCATGGCTATCAATTCGGCTACTTGTGCAGACTTGATGTTATATAGGTAACCTGCTTGTTCAATTTTTGTGAAAGACACTACTGCATAAGCAGCACTCAAGCCTCCTAATTCATGTCTTAGGCAGGAACCATCCACAAATAGTTCTTTATCATGCTCAGGCAATGGTACTTCTTTTATGTCTGGGCGTGGCTTGGTACTGAACTCTGTCAGATCAATACAATCATGTTCATCATCATCCCCACCTTCCATTTCCAAGGGGTCGGGGAGTAAGGTGGCAGGGTTCAGAATACCGCACCTAACAATGCTTACATTTGCTGCACCCACAAGAATCCTCTCGTATTTAGTCAGCCGACTAGGGGTGAGATACTGTGTTTTAGTTCGGGTCAATAGAATTACCACTCCATGTGAAACATACACAGTCACAGGATGTCCCATGACAATGGACTCACTCTGTTCCAAACTTGCACAGGTAGCAGCTACTGCTTTTAGACAGCCTGGTAACCCAGCAGCTACTGGGTCCAGTGTGGCAGAGAAATAAGCCACAGGCCTTCTGGTCGTGCCATGTTCTTGAGTCAGGACAGACAATGCGCAATTATCGCGAGTGTCACAGAAAAGGGCAAACTCTTTGGAATAATCTGGCATTCCCAACGCAGGGGCTGTACACAGACAGTTTTTCAATCTTGTGAAAGCCATTAGACTTTCATCGTCCCACTGTACAACATCTGGCATTCCTCTCGTGGTCATTTTTATCAAGGGCCTGGCTAAGGCTGCAAATCCCAGAATCCACTGCCTGCAGTACCCTAATACACCCAGGAACATTCTGACTTCTTTTTGAGTACGGGGCAACTGCATTTTTTGAATTATTCTCACTCTTTCTGAAGTGACTTTTCTGACACCCTTTTCTATCTGGTGTCCTAGATATTTCACTGATTTTGCACAGAACTGTAGTTTGTCAGGGGCCACTTTATGCCCTTTCTCACACAGGTGGTTTAGGAGGGCAATGGTGTCAACTACACAGTCCCGGTGACTTTTAGACGCCAGTAGAAGGTCGTCTATGTACTGGACTAACACAGAGTTCCCAGGTAAGATCAAAGTCTCTAGACATTTTTTCAAGATCTGATTAAAGATAGAGGGGCTCTCTGTATACCCTTGAGGGACCCGGTTCCAACAATACACGTGACCCTCGAAGGCAAATGAGAAAAGAAATTTGCTGTCGGGGTGCAGGGGTATCGAAAAGAATGCATGACACAAATCAATCACAGTGAACCACTCAGCATCCCAAGGAATCTGGTACAATATCACTGCAGGGTTTGGGACAATAGGGCAGCAAGGAACTACAATTTTGTTAACCTTTCTCAGGTCCTGCACTACCCTATACTTGCCACTAGGCTTTTTAATGCCCATAATCGGTGAGTTGCATGGGCTGCTCATCACTTCCTGTATGATGTTTCCTTCCAATAGTTTTTGTATTTCCAGAGTGACACCTGCTTTCACTTCAGCATTCATTCGGTAGGGCCTAGTGTTAGGATATACTGCATTGTCCTTGATGGCTATTTGTATGGGGTCCACATCTTTCATCAAACCCACATCTTTTCCAGTGAAATCCCACACCTCTGGCTTTACGGCTTCCTGTAGTTCTTGGGGCAAGTCCTGCAGGGTCAATCTTTTAATTTCTGAGTCAGGTCTAAGCAATAATAATTTATAAATGCCGTCTTCATCTGGGGTCTGTATTTCAACACCTTTTGGTGTGCAAAAGATGGTACAGTTCATTTTGCACAGCAAATCACGTCCCAGTAGATTCACTGGACTGGTGTCACAGACGACAAATCTATGCATCTGTTTAAAATTTCCAATTGAAATCTCCATTGGTTCGGTAACAGGAGTACTAATCAATTGATTAGATACACCTACTACTTGGATATTTTCTCCCGAGAGGGGTAGGTTTGGAACGTCCACTGTTCTTACAGTAGAACGGGTAGCGCCAGTGTCCAACAGAAAGGTGACATCATTTCCGTCAACCTTTCCTTCAATATATGGTCCAGACTGGTCTACCGGCAAGGAAGCGCCAAGTACGCACTCCTCGTCCTCCCCTCTCAGGCCCCGTCAGTCTTGATCATTACAAAGGAAGGTATCATTCAGCAGATACTGCGAAGTTGCTGTATTTCTGTTCTCCCCGCTTTCCCAAACCTCTATCTCTTCATTTTCTGCCTGTCTTCCCCTGTATACCTGTTTGGGTGCTCGAGGCACCTGAACTGTTTTTACCTGGGGTTGAGTCTTTCTTGGTCTTTCTTTCTGCGTCTGTGGAATTAAATCAGGAGTTTTCTCATTAACATCGACTAATTGGGGACACTCGTTTCGCCAGTGTCCAATTTCGCCGCACTGATGGCAGGGAAATTTTTTCATAGCCTCTTCCCTGCTAAATTTGGGCCGGGGCTTTCCTCCACCCCCTCCCCCAGGACTTTTGTTCTCAGCATTTTTAACCATGTTACTCAATTGTTTTTCCTGTTGTTCTGCGAGCTTCACCTGAGCCCACATAACCTTCTCCTTAAGGGCCTTTTTCTTTTCTGCCATCTCGTCCTCGCAGTACTTAGCGTACCGCAGGACCTCATCCATTTTCTTAGTATGCCAACAGATTTTATTGTCTTTTATCCACTGACAAATTTCAGGTCTTAAACCATTTACAAACCTGTAAATAAAGTGCGTCATATCCTTCAGGTCGATGTTGTCAATACCACTGTATGTTTTAAATACCTGCAATAACCTCTCATAGAAGGAGTGCACTGTCTCGTCCCTTTCCTGTGTTGTTCTATCTATTTTTGTCCAATCAGTTTCCTTTGCAGGCACCTTTTCTTTCAAGTGCTGAATTACCTGCTCATATTTTCGCATGACATCCTTTGATGGCTCTCCTGTTTCCTTGTTTCTGGGATACTCTTCACTGGGCCAATCTATGGCTATTTTACACTGGGTCCATAAATCTACTGGAACCACAATGTCGAAAAACCCATCCAGGTCTTTCCACAGACATTTCTGTACCTTCACGAACCTCTCCACTTGCCGGTACCAGTCAACTGGTTTCTCTCTTAATTTTGGAAAATCGTTCGTGAAGGACACAATATCCTGCCTAGACCAGGGGACATGCACATATTTCCCTCCTGGAACTTCGCGCATGGGGCATAACTGCTCAGGTTTTTCTACCTCTCTTAAAGCAAACTCGGGAGTCACTTGTCGGGAGCGAACTTCTTCCCTCTTTTTCGCCCACCTGCTTCTCCATTTTTCCACATCTCCCCATTTCTGCAGTACCCCCATTAATTCTTTAATCTGCAACTTCTTCCCTGCCACATTCAGGTGTTCTATATCTTTGTCTGAGAAGTCTGCTCTGTACGGTTTCTGTAAGGGCTTGGATTTTGAGATATCTACCCCCATACTAACTGCTGTTTCGGTCAGTTTTTCGTGGAGCACTCTGGTGTTCCTTGTAAAGCTTTTACATATGAACGACAATTCTTCCTCAGAGTAGGTATTTAATCGATCCAACCCCACATTTCCTGCCATTAATTCTTCTATTTCGACCCTCAGCTTGTAGAGGTCTAAAGGTTTTGTTTGCGGAGTCTGCTTCTCTAATTCACGACTCCAACTCTCGATTTCATCCGGAGTTACCAGAGAGACATTCCTAGTACCGGTTGCTGTTTCTAATTTAATTTCCTTTGTATTAAAAGGATTATACCTCTGCTGTATTCCCTTTACAGTCTGTTTGTTTGGTAATTCCAAGAACGCAACTTCAGACTCGCACTCACTGGACTGATCATCTATGATGATTGGTTCCTGTCTTGGGGTTGCTATGACTGGGGTCATGACTGGAGTAATCGGATTTCCCTGACCATTTCCGTATAACGGGACCACCGGTCCAATAGTTACTGGAATAGTCAATGCCTCAGGACTGGTATTTATCTGAGAAATTTTCTGAATTATTTCTGTTCTTTGTCTAGCTAGAGCCTCTTGCTCCTTTTCCACTAGTACCCTTCTTAGAGTTGTGTCATGTAATATCTGGGGGGTCAATGGAGGAGTAAAACTCGGGGCAGTAGGATGCGTTTCACTTGGTCCTCCCCCATAATTTGGTTTCGGGAATAAAGTTCCAGTATTAAAGGACCTGCGCTCTTCCCCATATGGAGGTTGAACAAAAGGCAGTCCCGAATTCGAAGGTTTCTCTTCGCTTTCATACAAGGGTCTGGGGAAAAAAGTTTTCGTACGTGGATATTTTTCTTCCTGACTTGCGGGCACTTTGGGATATATATCCCTTGTTTCCGCCAGTTCAGGTTTCTCAGGATAGGGTAATACTTGACCACCCCCTCCCAGTCCCAGGGACCTGTCTTCTTCCTTTAGGAAGTGGCGTCGGGGAACATCTCCTACACTGGAAGGTCGGGTTCCCTCATTGTAAGGTGGCGGACTTCGGGTACAGATGTCATCTATTAGTTCATCATCTGAATCCCCCAGGGCCCCCCAATGCTTACATTTTTCAGTACTTTTCTCACCCGCTCCAATGTTATGACATGCCGGCATCATGGGAAACAGACCCTCAACAATCATGCTCTGCCTCCACTGTTTCATCCTTTTATCCCTGGATTCCTGTTTCTGCCTGGGGTACCACTTGGTCAAACCCTTGTCCATTCGGGGTCTTTCTCTTTCAAAAGCCTCAATCTCCCATTCCTCTAATGCCTCATACTGCGTTAGTCTCGGTCTGGGATGCAGTTCATTCATTCGGGTTCTTAAATTAAATAAGATCCTACCATTGAAAGTACCATCTAACGGAAAAGCCAATACTCCGTCATCTTTTGTGTACTTCACCCAATTCTCCAGCCACACACAGGTATTGTACCCTCGGTCAAACATCATGAATGAGGCAGGAGTATTGGGTGCTGGGACAAGAACACCTTCCCTAGATTTAATTGGTTTGTCCGTTTTAAAATAATTTTTCACCTTACTTACAAGGGACATTTTTCTCTTGGTTCCGTACATAATATCGTATCTGTTAGCCTTCCACTGATCCCTTTCAAACCCTAGATGCCTTGGATCAGGTCGAGTCTCTGTAGTCCGCGAGTGCCACATACGACTTCTGCGCTAACTTTGTTTACAAACTACCTCCAATCAGAACGCGCTTCAGAAAATTCGTGCAACCAATGGGTGCGCGACACAAAATAAGCTCCGCCAATGGGTGCGCGACCCCTTCGTGAGACAGTTCCCACGCTCCGGCGCTCACCCCTCCTTTACAATTTCAGCTCCGCTACCCGCCCGCTGCGTCCACCAATCCCAGCGCGGCACAGAGTGACGTCAGAGGCGCTTCGCGACTGACTCCCTCCCTTCACAAGGTAACGGAAACTTTCTTTCTTTTAAAGTGCTCAGTGCTTGGTTATTTTACAACAAATACACATTCGCCACAGTGCTCAAGTGTCTAGACAGAGAAAGAATTCTTTTACAACAAGTAAACTACTTCCATTTACTTTTCACTCGCTGCGGGCAGATCTCTTCCGCCTACCCTTCACTCTAGCATCGGTGAACCTGTTATTCCCCTAAACTCATCCACTTCTTTCCGGGATATATTCCGAGTTTAAGGTTTCTCAGCGGACCCCTCTGCTTTCACGCTAGCTCCGAGGAACCTGCTACTCTTCCGATGTGACCCTTACTAGGTTACGCCACTATGGGAATTTTGCCAATGAACCCCGTTACTGTCATTTATTCACACATGTATTCAGAAAACCCTAGTTAGTGCTTCCCGGTTATCCTAACCTGCACCTAACTTTCCTCGAACCTGTGACCTCAGGACAATGGATTCTATTCACCACTTGCCCTTTCAATTCCCCGGGGAGTTCGGACAACAAGAAACAAGACGGTTGACAATTGCATGGATTAGTACATATAACAATATAAGAACAAGAATAATAACAATACAAAAATTCATGAGTTTCAGCAGCGTATTCACAAGAGAGTGATCAGTTCCCTCAGAACAGCCGCTCTTATAGCAGCATTAATATAATAGCAGCTTCCGACTTATCTAGTCCAACTAATCCCTGCCTTGCTCTCAACTAGTCCCTAACCATCCTCTAGCTACCAGAAAACTGATAGAGCGCGCGAGGCCACCCGACCAACAGTTTTCGCCGTTTCCGGCTTCAGGGCCCATATATTTTTCAAATCACCATATACATCGATCAGGTGACTTCACGAGCTCTATCAAGTTGGTGTGTGTGTTCCCTGCTACCAATTTTCAGTGCACCCGACTTACCATCCACCGATGCAGGTGCCTAATGACCACAATGAATCAGGGAGCTAGCTGTAAAGGAAAAGGCAGCAAAATACAAACCCAACCAATATCATTCAAATACTGTTTAAATGACCACGGACAACTGGAAGTTTTAAAATGTTTATCTAAAGTTCAATATTTTCTTGCATGAGATACAGCAAAATAAGGCAATCAATAACCAAGATAACGTAAATCACATAGGCAGAAAGAAATAATGACAGAGTAATCATCAAAGTATTAATAAAATGTAACGAGAAAAGATACTATGCAAGTCAGTATTATCTAAACAGGGATAGACTATGTGTGTGTTACTGTAGAAGAGCTTATAATGAATAACACGCTTCACTTAAGGTGAAGGGGCCTTTGAACAATCTAGGCAACGAAGTTCTAGACCATATCAGAAAATGACACACTGCTATGCAAAATATAATTTCTAACAATTGAGAAGACATAGGAATAACTTTGCAAAATTATAAATGACTGTTCAATAGTTGCGGAAAGACATGGAAAAATATATCATATGCAATGATGGACTTTATTAAAGCAAAAGTTAGAAATTCAGAAGGTGCAAGATTTAAGAGGTTCAGAGTAATATTTACCTAGAAAAAGGTGTGGAAACCAAACCCTGGCCACGGGTCAGTTAAGGACAGGAAACCCTCAAGGAAGGATACCCCTCAAAGGACAGCAGGTGCAGAATGGACACCCAGGACAGGATACCCTCGGAATAGGAATCAGGACAGGACCCTCAGGACAGGACAGCAAACCCTCAGGACAGGACCCTCTTCAGGACAGGACCGGAACCCACAGTTCGGAAGCAACGCCTGCGCTCCACCCGCTCTGCAGCTATCGATCAAGACCCCGATTGGGTCAACGAACTCCCAGTTAAGTGCCTTGCCAGCACTTTAAGGTTCAGTAAAACCTTAGTCTATGGTCAAATTCGGACAGAGTGCTCCGCAGCGCTCTGTATCTTCGGTCACCTATTGAGTGCGTTGGGTCAGTGACAGGTCAGCTAAACCAGACAAGTCGGACGGTTCACTAGGTGAACCCAGGGTAGATATACAGTTTGGGGACAGTGTACCACCCCCCAATGTTGCAAAGTGTCAGAATCCCTCAATTTCGATTGGTCCTAAGGTAGGGTTTGGGTAACACACCAATCATAATACGCGAATTGAAGCCTTCATTAACATATTTGGGTACCGCCTAGCAGATTTGGGGTTCCCATGAGCTAACAGTAGCGCAACAATACAATGTATCACATAAGGAGCCACATTCGCTGTTCTCGCAGGGCAGAGGTGACTTTCTCAGGAGCATCTCGCCCATCACTGCCAGCTGGCTATGTTCCATCAGCCAAGGTCCCTCGTGCTGCCGAATGTTGCACAGGCGCAGAAGGGACCTCCAATATGGCTCTCCTCTCACTCAGACCCCCATTTCCCCCGGTACATGAAAAGTAAGCGAAAACAAATTAATACATAATAATGTCATTATGAAAAACACATCACAGGGTTGGTACTTTTAACTCATCATCAAGATATAAACTTATGCAATTAAATGTTAGCTACATTGAGACGGACACAAGAGCAGTGGTACGAGCAGTACCACATGATAAGCACAGCTATGAATTACGCATGCGCATAACTTTCCCTCCACTTCTGCAGACGCGTCAGGACACGTGAGTGTGGCTGACGCATGCGCAGTAACTAAAATACAAGCGGCGGCCATTTTAGAGGACATGGATTAAATTCATTAGAAATACACATAGGCAAGCGTCTTAAACTTTTACTCAAACTTAATATAAATGTTAGTAAGACGTACATTTATTACCTTGTTATACATAAACGAGGTTCTTGATTTCGGCAAGCCGCAAAATATGCGAAGCTTTGCTTCATCAGTAGTACCCTTCTTTGTGTTGACAAAACACTAGACTATTAACCTCATTCACAAACTATGGCTGAAATCAGTCGCCATTATGTTTTTCTTACATTAGTGTGAAGTACTATTAAAGTGCAACGTGCAGAGACATGATTTGGTTTTCTCATTTTGAGCAATGAATTTTCTCTTTAAACAACTATTAACAATCTGTATGATTCTACAAGGCGTAATAGGCATATATCATTTTGATTCTACCAGTTGGTCATATATTGAGCACACATTTCATTGTAAAAGTACTTCTCTTGAAATTGCGACAATGTGACTCCCTAATCATTTTCTACTTTTAGTCCATATTTACAACCCTGTTATTTACAATTGTTTACAATTTTGGTCGTTATGCTGTTGAGATAGGATATCATTGCCAAAACCCATTTTTGCCTAGTCTTTACATTTGCATTTCACTCTATGGTAAATATATTTCATATATATCCCCAATCCTCCAGTGTTTATCTTCTCTGAAATACTGTTGCACTCCCGGTAAAGTACCTAGTCCAACATTTAACTATTGCTAGTTGATTTTATATACAGTCATTTCAAGATGTTTCCGCGGGGTTCTAATATACAAGAAATGCAACCAGAAATGCATCAGCTTTTCTAAGCTTCCTCATACCAGGTCTTAATTTACATGAGAATATCTACTGCACATGTGCATTTATCCAAAGATTCCAGGAGGGAAAGAGTTCTATTTACACCATATACACAGCTATATACAAACAGTTCTTCTAACTTTGAGCGGAAACTCCTCAGGCTCATTATAGATAGTCCTTCATAATCTGGTCTTATTTACAAATGTACAAATAGTTCAGCATCCAGGTTGTGTCCATGTGGGTATTCTGTGCCCATCCCCAAAATCATCCTGGACTCCATTTTCCGCAATTTCAATGTACGATCGTCTCCTCTTTCCGATAGTTTTATGATTTTAATACCAGAATATTTCAACTTGCTGCAATCGTTTTGCTGGAATTCGTTAAAATGTTTAGCCATTGGATAATTTGGGTCCTTGTTCTTTATTGCACGGAGGTGTTGAAGAATCCGTAATTTTAGTTTATTGATCGTGCTCCCTATATAATACTTTTCACAGGGGCACATTAACCTGTAGATCACATATTTCGATTCACACGTGATGTGATCTATGATTTTCTCAGATCTCCTATTTTCCAATTTGTATTCTGTAAAGTTCGAGCCATGTTCACATGCTCTACACTTATAGCATTTCCAAAACCCTGGTGTCGTCAGCCATGAGATATTTCTAGGTTGTTGAATCTCCAGATGACTTTGAGTTAGGATATCTCGTAGAGAGGCTGTTTTTCTATACGTTATACATGGATATGGTGTTAAGCTTTCTTTCAAAGTTTCATCCAATAGCAAAATCTCCCAGTTCTTCCTTATCACTTTATTTAGATCTTTACCTTGATTGTTAAAATCCATGATTAGGCATGTTGTACCCTCTGTTTCAACTACATTCTCATTTGTCATTCTTGCTACATCTGCCACTGGGATTAAGAGGTCTGATCGTTGTTTCAAATTCATTCTAGATTTTGCCGTTAGAACTATTTCCAATGGATATCCTGTTTCCAAAAATCGACTACTCATTCTCTCAATTTCTAGCTCCAAATCCTCCATCTGTGAACAATTGCTTTTAGCCCTAAGCATTTGACCATAAGGTATACTCCATTTTAGTTTTACTGGATGTCCACTGTTAGCATGAAGAATGCTATTACAGGATGACGGTTTCCGGTGCATTTTTGTGCACAATCTGTTGTTTTTAATAAAGACTTCCACATCCAGAAAAATGATACTGGTCTCACATATGGCTGATGTGAAATGGAGGTTGTAGTCATTTTCTTCCAGATAGTTGATGAAAGCCTGTAGATCTTCACGACTTCCATCCCATATGACGAATAAATCGACGATGAATCGAAACCATGTTTTTAATTTTGAATGTTTTTTATTTTCTTCCTCCAAGACTTCAGTTTCCCAGAGCGCCATCATTAGATTTGCATAAGTTGGGGCAAAAGATGTCCCCATTGCCGTGCCTTGTTTCTGCAAATACAAGCTGCCTAGGAAGAGGAAAACGTTATGTTGAAGACAGTAGTCAACATGTCTATTAACATGGCTGAGTGTTCTAGGTGACTACCGGATCTTTTCTCCAGAAAATTTTGATAGCTCTTTCTCCATCCTCATGACGTATCGAGGTGTAGAGTGATGATACATCTATTGTTGTCATTAAGTATCCTGTGTTCCACTCAATTCTGGATATTTTATTTAAAAAACTCCAGGGTATGGTGTCTGTTAGATACGAAGGAAGCATTATCACATAGTTCATTAAGAAGATGTCAATACATCTTAAGGTTGTTTCTAATAGCGATCCTATGGAGCTTACCATCGGTCTGCCCGGTGGTCTCTTAATTGCTTTGTGAACTTTCGGCAGAAAGTAGATAGTGGCTGTGATCGGATTATCTGTTTTCAGATAGAAGTATTCATCAAAATCAATTAGGCCTCTTTCTTTCCATCCCAACAGGAGTGTATGGTATTCATTTGTCCATTCCTCAATTGGATTGCTGTTCAATGGCTCATAGTGATCTTGATTCTCCAATTGTCGCGTCGCCTCATTTATATAATCAGTAACATTTTGGACCACAATATTACCTCCTTTGTCCGAGGATTTAATTATTATTGTAGGATCATTCTTGAGTTCTGTTATTGCCTGATATTCTTTTGGCGAGAGATTCCACGTTTTCTTGTTCCAATCCTTGTTCTTGTTGAGGATAGATCTTCCTGACATTTTTGTGATTTCTTCTATCATTACTACATAGAACAAGTCAATTTTATTCCCGGGTGGTAACTGTGGACGGATCCTGGACTGTTTCCTGAGTCCAATCTCACCTCCTTTATTTGTGGTCAGTCCAATAGTGTTACAAAAATCAATATCTGATGTAAAAGAATTCTGACTATTCTCCATGTGTGATGATGCACCCTCTTCCAGTGATGTTAATGCTCTAAATGCTGGTAAATCTTTTTGAGCAATTAAGGATGGATTTGTTTCTTCAGATTGACGAACATTCGATTGAGGTTTCTTCTCCACAAAGTATTTTTTAAGTTTAATCTTCCTACAAAACTTGTAGAGATCTATTCGTGCATTGGGGATGTCCATATCTTTATTGGGGCAGTAGGATAATCCTCGATTCAATAGTTTAAGCTGAACTTCCGTTAATTGTTTGTCAGATATGTTTATGACCAAATTTTCATCTTGATTTGTTCTGCTCTTTTTGAGAATTACTTCAGCTTTCCTTTTCCTCTCTTTGATTGTACTCCTTCTTCTGCCCCTTCTGCTTGTGGTTTTGATTGTCCTCTCCCCCATGTGTTGATTCTGCCTCTTCCATTTTGTAGCGTTATCATTTGCACCAATTGCATCTCCCCGCGAAAATCCAGTGGAGTTGTTGCAGCATCTTCATCAGCTGAACTAATTTCTGAGTTGTCTATTGTGTCAGTATTTGCTGTTCCTTCACACTTGTCCATCACAACTCTACTTCTTAGTGTATCATATTTGCGGGCAAATGTGTATATGCGCCCATTTGCATAATCCATCCTGTCTCTTGTGAATTTATTTGCTTTTCATTTTTCTACCTCCGTTTCATGTTTATTTAATTTTTTCTCCATGTTTTCAATTAATTCCTTATTTTCTTCTGATACCGGGATTTTGGCTAACTCTTGTTCCAATGTTTGAATTATGCTCGTGATTTTCTCCAGTTTCCTTTCAGCGTGTATAATTAATGTCCTCATGAGTTTGAAAGAACACTCATTGGTATCCTGTTGCCATAATTTTATCAAATCCGGGTCCAAGTCATTTAGTGTGGGCATGATGAGTATCCGAAGCCCTCTAGGGACTCTTTTAAACTTTATATATTTTTCTAGTCTAGTTTTTTCCCACCACTTATTAATTTCCAAGATCCGGTTTTGCTGTAATTCTCTTAGGACATTTACTATTGTTCTATTGTCTTTTTATTTTCCTTTTCCTCCTACTACTCCTCTTGTGTTCGTGCTGGTTGAGGGAGTAGTTTCATCATCATTTAGTATTTCACTCGCTCATAGTTGGCGGTTCCTAAATTTATCGGCCATCTATGTGAATGAGGTTATACATTTCTTAATTTCTTGCTTGTTAATGCTTTGGTGTTTGTTTATTATTTTATTCAAGGATTCTGTCGTCTGCTCCCAGGTTAGACAAAATCCTATCGACCTGCTGCTCCTCTTACTCCCCACGTTAGAGGAATCACAATATATCGTACTGTCTCTTTAATTCTCAATCCCTCTCGATCAGCTTCTTCCGGGTTTGTTTACAGAGACAGCTTTTGCCTATAGTCAGGAGTCGCGAATGCGATGTGCTTACTAATACGATTAATCTTAAAAAGCGTCTTGCTTTTTTCCGTCGTGACACAATGCTCGGCTACTTTTCCCAGCGTTTTGCGTGCAAGTCAGTTGTTGTGGGCCCCTGCTCCTCTCACGCCGCCTCCGCAGCGCTGCTGAGTCTCACAGATACCGTCCACCCGCCGCCCTGCTCACTCACCGCTGCGTCTTTGCCGCTCGATCTCCGTGCATTCGTTTTCTCTCTTGTTTTCTCAAATGCGTTTGACAAGGCAGATGATAGAGGCATTGGTTGTCTTCCTTTGCTTCCTGATGACTGGAATTATTCCTTGACCGCCTCACCTCACTCGTGAATGCCTGTGATGTGCGTCCCAGTCCACGCACCATAAATTTCTTTGATTCCTCTCGCCTCCTTTCCTTCTAGCGGAAGTCATGACACAACAGCAGATAAGTTCATATAAATTCTTTATTTTTAAAACACCATGTGCAAAGCGTGCAAGAACAGGACGGCCTATGCGTTTCGGCTACAATGAGCCTTCAACTAGACCATAGAGTCCCAGGCGTCTAGAAAGTTTATAAAGTGCTCAGTGGTAGTACCCTTCTTTGTGTTGACAAAACACTAGACTATTAACCTCATTCACAAACTAAGGCTGAATTCAGTCGCCATTTTGTTTTGCTTACATTACTGTGAAGTGCTGTTAAAGTACAACGTGCAGAGACATGATTTGGTTTTCTCATTTTGAGCAATGAATTTTCTCTTTAAACGACTATTAACAATCTGTATAATTCTACAAGGCGTAATAGGCATATATCATTTTGATTCTAACGGTTGGTCATATATTGAGCACACATTTCATTGTAAATGTACTTTTCTTGAAATTGCGACAATATGACTCCCTAATCATTTTCTACATTGAGTCCATATTTACATATATATACCACACTATCTGATTTGGTATGTGTTTATCAGAAAGTACATTAATAACTGGTTTTATTTTTAAGAATTGTTTGAGTCTGCACAAAATTGTTGCACTTCCTGTGGAGAATCTGTGATCTGCAAATGTATTTCACATACTGAAAAACACACTTAAAGACATTTATTAAATAAAGTTTAAGTCTAAATAAATGTGTCCCGAAATGACAAAACAAATGCAGATATTTAATAGGAACCACCACATTCAAAACGTATAACTGCAAAATGGTATATGATCAATACGCTAAATACAATACTAACTAAATGACTGTATAATAACATGTATAACTCCCTTAATATCTCTATAGCTCAGTGTATAACATTTTCAGTGTAATCTATGACTGCATGCATTACTATATCACTAAGTCTCTAATTCACAGTATAAGTACTTGAGAGGATCTGTGAGATTTTGCATCAGTCTATCAATACTTCTGTAGCGAAATATGTGACTGCCTCAATAGATCTATGAGTGGGTGCATAAGTTTCACAATGGGTCTGTGATTGGTTGCGTAAGTCTCACACTCAATCTGTGAGTAGGTGCATGAGTGCCTTTGTGCATTTTTACGTAAGTATATGACTGACCGGATCTGTGAGCTGATACATGAGTGCCTAAGTGGGTGTCTGAGTGGTTGAGTGAGTGGGTGCATGAGTGTCTGAGTGGGTCTATGACTGGCCTTGTGAGTGTCTGAGTGATTCTATCAAAGTGTGTGTGGGTCCCTGAGTGTGAATGTGAGTGGGCACATGAGTCTCTGAGTGCATAACTAACTGGGTGCAGAAGTCTGAGTGGGTCAATGAGTGGCTGTATATGTGACTATATGGGTGTGTGAGTGTCTGAGTGGGTCTGAGAGTGAATGTATGATTGTCTGAATGGAGCTGTGGGTGTATGAGTGTCTCAATGGGTCTGTGAGTCAGAGCATACTTTTTTCAGTAGGTGAGTGAATGGGTGCATGCATGAGTGTCTAAGCGGATCTTTGAATAGAAAGGTGAGTGTCTATGTGCCTATGTGAGTAGATGCATGAGCCTTGACCGGGTGAGTGAGTGGGTGCGTGTATATCTTACTAATTTTGTGAGCTGGTATGTGGATTTCAGAGTGCATCAGTGACTTGCTGTTCTGAGAGGGCATGTGTGGGAGTGATTGTATGGGTATGTGAGTGCATGTATGAGTGTCAGGGTAGATATGTAAATGGATCTATGAGTGTCTCAGGGGTTCAAGAACATACTTGAGGGTGTAAGTGGATGTGTGAGTATCTGAGTGGGTCTGTACATGGGTATGTGACTCTCTGAGTGAGTCTATAAGTGGGTGCATGAGTATCTGATTTGGTCTGTGAGTGGGTGCATGAGTGCCCAGGTGGGTCTGTGGGTAGGTGTAAGACTGGGTGGACTCTTACCTAACCTTTGAATCCCAGATTAGACGTGTGGTGGGGACCTGACATGGTGTCCTGAAAAGTCTGCGAAAAACCATAGATCTCCTCCCGATTGAGGCCAGGAAGACGTTAGTGCATGCACTTGTTACATCACGCCTGGACTATGGACACATTCTATATCTGGGGCAACGGTTAAAAGTCTGAACCGGCTCCAAGTTATGCAAAATACAGCTGCACGGTTTGTTTTACGACAACCGAGGTGGGCTGAGTCCAAAAGGGCGTTGGATACTCTTCACTGGCTTCCTATCAGGAAGAGAATTATGTTCAAAGCCCTCTGTTTTTGCCAGCGCATTTTTCAAGGGAGGGGCCCCAGAGATCTTTGGAGTCTCATTACCTTGTACAAACCCGCATGTTCTGAGATCTAGCAGGACTAGACTGGTACTAGTCCCAAGAGTGAAGAGGGCTCGGATGGGCGGAAGGGCTTTTAGGCTCCTGGCGGCCAAGAAATTGAATGAACTCCCCATCCAGCTTCGGCTGGAGCCATCTGAGAGCAGTTTTAGGACAGAGCTCAAAACGTATCGGTTCTGTCAATAATGGGAGTACGATGTATCTTGCAGGGAAGGGGGGACTTGCTCTTCCACTCACTACAGCGTGGGGACATGCCATCTGGCGTAACCAGGTGCTTTATAAACTCTCTTATTATTATTTATTATTATTAAGAGTCTCGAAGTCAGTATGAGGCTGTATGAATTAGTCTATGAGTGGGTCTCTAAGTAGGTGCATGAGTTTCTGAGTAGGTTTGTACATGGGTGCATGACTCTTTCTTTTTAAAGCAGATAAATGAACGAAGCCAGGCAGAAACATGGCAAAGGATCTGTTAACGACAAGAGATAATATAGGGCTACAAGACATTGCCTAAAATTCATTTTCTTAATAAAAGGGACAATGTATCTTTTTCTTTAAATTGCACAAAATTTCCACAAAAATGGAAAATGTAGGTTGTTCTGAGGTGATCGATCATCACAAGGGCAGGAAGGAAGTGCACTAATCGTATAGATTTTATGCGGGTAAGCTAGCATAAGTGAGATGTAATTTATATGGAATCTCGCTAAAATATATCTGTGTTGGAGATTCAACACAAATGTTAGATTTGAGAACTTAATATGACTTATGCAAGGTACTGTTTGGGAATGACTTACTGTAGACAGTTTGCGGTTAGGGTCATACCTCTTTGTATTGAAGTAGGATAGTAAATAAGTCTCAATTCCTTTTTAGTTATTGACGTGCATAAGTTCGGATCCTCATATAGATTATATAGGCCGACAGCCTGCAGGATATTCCTGATGTATTTTAACCACCTTTTTTTACTTACACTGTCTAAATTTATTGAATCAATTATAATAGCTCTAGTTGACGAAAGAATTTCCTTTTGCCATACAGAATGCAACATCAGGATGGGAGCAATCCGAATCTTGTCAGTAATATAAGGAACCCTCAGCTCCATATGGCAAGTATAATTTGAGTAAGATTGGGGAAGAGATATCACATTTATCAAAAATCCTTCCTCTATGTGCTGTCATTTAGAGATGTCAGATATACCCCAAACAGCTGCACCGTAAGTAGCAGGAGATAATGTTTTTGCCTCATAGACTTTTATTATTTCAATCGGCTTGGTCCCAATTTTTTTCACTGATTTAAAAAGAGCCCCTTTCCATCACTAATCCTCTATTGGAGACTATTAGGGTCATTAGGATGATGGGAGGACTTAGTCCACCCGCCATCCCATCGGGGGATGGGACTGCCCGCCATAAGGGCGGGGGTCCCATGGGGGAGTATTAGGATGCGCCTGCCACATTGGTGGGCGCATCATGCATGTTTAACATTGCGGTGGGCGGTGTTTACACCAGCACCCGCCGCAATATTAGAAATGCATGTTTTGCATTTGCATATACAAAGCGGCAGGCACCGCGCGGTGCCTGCAGCATTGTGTATGCAAATGCAGGGGGAGTGCCCATCCTGATTTGGCTGGCGGTGTCCGATGGACCCACCACCATATAAACCCTTTTCCGAAACCGGCGGACGGACGCGGACCCCCCAGCCATGTTAATATGGCGGTGGGTCATTGCAGCAAGGATGGTGGGCGGATCGCCCTCGCCAGGCTGGTGATGGGCCCCCACATTTCTCCTATTATTTTGTCTGTCAAATATGATCCCCAAGTAATTAAAAGAGTCTACAACCTCTAGCTTTAAACTTTCAATATACAATCGATGTTGTTTCTGCCGCTTAGGACCTGCCACTAGAACAAAGGATTTAGTGTAATTAATTTTCAGGTCCAGGTTGTGCATACATTTTGAATACTCCTCTACTAGTCACTGCAGTGCATTGACTGTACGTGCAATAAGCACAGCATCATCAGCATAGAGGGGTATCGGGACAGGGGAAGAATTAATATGGGAAATGTCTGTAGTGGAACCTAACAGAGCAGATTCAACGGCTTTGGTATATAAAGCAAATAAAAAGGGCGCGAGCACGCACGCTTGCCTCACACCCATTGTAATGTTAAATTCTCCGTTCTTACCGAAGCAGACGCAGTCCGCGGCTGCAGCAAATAAGTCACGGATAACATTAATTATCTGTGTCTCGATTCCCATAGCTTCCATAATCAGCCATAATTTGGATTGTGCCACACAATCAAAGGCTGACGACAAATCTATGAAGGCAAGATATAATTGGCAGGTCTTAGCCCATTCCCAAATATTAGGTTTAAGTTCAAACATTGGTCCACTGTTCCCTTTCCTTTTCTAAACCCATATTGGCTTGGGAATATTACGTTTTTATCCTTAGCCCATTCCTCCAGTCTGTTTAAAAGTAGCCTACCCATTAACTTGGCTGTGGAGTCTAGTAGAGATATTGGCCTGTAGGTTTTTGGGAACCACTTGTCCCCTTTTTTGTAAATCGGAATGATAACCGTCTTTTTCCAGGAAGATGGTACACCTAATTGGACTATATTATTAAAAAAATGTGTGAGGAGTGGGTCTCAAAGCTCTTGATTATCAAGAAAGAAATCAATTGGGACCCCATCTGGTCAAGATGTCTTTGATCTTTTACACTGGCTGAGAGCAAGCTGTGTCTCTTCCAGGGTAAAAATAATCCTATCTTCTAAACCAGATGGCAACAATAACTGTGGCTAGGGGGTAGGTCACGTGTATTCCCAAAGACACCGTCAAAGTGTGTGATCAATGCCTCCTCTTCCACATGAATATCTGTGGTGAGGATATTATCGTCTCCCAAAAAGGGGGATTAATTACAGACCACAAATCCTTTGCACTATTTAGTGCTGAGGCCGTTTGCAGCTTTTCTGACATCTCATCCTTAAAAATGTTTGGCTTGTTTCCCTTGTATTTTTATAAATCGTATGTAGTGTCTTCACAAGGTTCTGATCTCTGGGCTTTGCCTTCAGAGCAGTATGAAGGTTTTTAAGTGCTTTCGCACAATCATCATCAGACCAATAGAAGGTCCTACGATTCCCATTTGCTATAAAACAAAATCAAATTATAATTCATTTCCAATCTTTTTGTTTAAAAGCAAATAGGATTTCGCTGTTTGTAATTGGGTCTAGACATATCAATGTCTCTCTTGCCCGCTTGGCTACTATGTTCCAAGCAAAATTTGCCGAGTTCACCCTTTCCCACTTTAGGGTCACACCATTTTTCTTTGCAATCAGAGGTTTAATGGCTAACTTAGCACTAGGTTTAGGATTTTCTAGGGATGGAATATGATAAGTAATTGCAGCGTGATCGCTGAAAGCATAACAATTAGTCTTGATTTGGGTAAAATAATTTCTGATTGTGTGTGAAACGAGGATATAATCAAGAGTTGAGAAGTAGGAACTAGAAGAGAACGTGAAATCTAATTGTCCGGTTACAATATCTTGTGTGTTTATCATTATGAGATTATTTGCTATTAGCAATCTATTTTAAAAGTCGCCATAATCATTGTGACTAAAATGGGGGATGGAGTTTCCCTCCGCGTCTATCAGCCCACAGGCTAGCGTGTTAGTCCTTTTACAGGGGTGGGCATTAAAGTCGCTCATCCAAATTATGTAACATGATTTGTGATGTGTATTCGCCAAAGTAGCAATATATACTTCTAGCGGAGCCAAGATTTCTACTTGGTTGGTACCAAAATTATTATAATAAAAGTTTATAATGATCCAGGTTCTGTCTTTATAGGGCTCACAGAGAATGATATGTCAATGTGGAGATGTATTTATTTTTTTATCTTTCGTGTAAGTGTGTTAGAGAACAGTGTTAGTAAGCCTCCCCTTGAGCGACCAGCATTTGATGGCATAGCGGGAGTCTGAAATGAATAATACTCGTTCAAGTGTACCGTATTGATTTCCCAAGTCTCCTGAAGACACAACATGTCGAAAATCAGCTAAGAGGAATAGCCAATCAGGATTACTCTCTTTTTTGTCATACCCCGCGATGTTCCATGTGATTACTTTAGTGAACTCTGGGGAATTTGCCATAGATACCGGGATCTGAGGAGGGAGCAGACTATCACTGTGAATCCGGATCACTGACAATATCGAGGAGCAAAATATCAACCTGCTAAAAAAACGAAGAAAAAATATAGAATGCCAGAATATCAAATTCCTATCTGCAAACAGGTAAGTACAAAAATATCGATTCCAAAATATCGTTGTAAATAATATAGGGGCATATTATCAAGGGGGTTTATCTCCGCTTTTTTGGCTTTAAAAGCCAAGAAAGCGGAGATACAATTATCTCCCTATTACCTAGCTGTCGCTAACACCAGTTAGCGACAGCTAGTAGGAGATAGTGACCATCTTGGGCCCCACTTTGCATGTCAGTGATATTTATCACTAATGACATGCAAAGTGGGCGTGCCAAGATGTTATCGCTAACATCGCTATCTCCTATTACCAACTTATGGAGATATTCGCGCTAAGTGCGAATATCTCCAAAAGCTAACACCTGCCCTGAGCAGTTCTTAGCCATGTTATCCAATGGGGGATGGATAACATGGCTAAGAGCATTAGTTCGGTAATGCATGAATATCGCTGACTTTTCAGCGATATTCATGCATTGTGGCCGATTTTTATCGCATTTGCAAACCAAGGTTTATTTGCGATAAAAATCGCCGCAGCTCAGCGGTAAATTTTTGTCTCTAACCAAGCAATAGCGATAATTATCGCTATTGCTTGGTAATATGCCCCATAGTGTGTTAAAATATTGAATTTTTTAAATGTCTCGAATTGTCTCAAAAGTAATGTAAAATTGACGAAATAATAAATATAATTAACTAAAACATACTTAAAAAAACTAAATAATCATAAAATCAATAAATAATTAATGTAAGTTAAAAAAATCAACATGCATTTTTATTTTTTAATATATAGATATTAACTTAATATTAATAAAAAATATTCATCATTTTTAGCGTAGGATAGCGGGAGGGTAACATTTACTATTCCCACTCCAGTGAGTGCAACAAAAGGGAAAGGGTTAGATAGTGGGAGGGTAAAAATTACTATTCCCACTCCAGTGAGTGCAACAGTAGGGAAAGCATTGGATAGCAGAATAGTAAAAATTACTATTTCTACTCCAGTGAGTGTAACAGTAGGGAAAGCATTGGATAGCAGGAGGGTAAAAATTACTATTCCCACTCTAGTGAGTGCAACAGTAGGGAAAGCATTGGATAGCAGGAGGGTAAAAATTACTATTCCCACTCCAGTGAGTGCAACAGTAAGGAAAGCTTTGGATAGCGTAGGGGTAAACATTACTATTCCCACTCCAGTAAGTGCAACTGTGGGGAAAGTGTTGGATAGCGTAGGGGTAAAAATTACTATTCCCACTTCAGTGAGTTCAACAGTAGGGACAGTGTTGGATAGCCTAGGGGTACAAATTACTATTCCCACTCCAGTGAGTGCAAAAGTAGGGGAAGTGTTGGATAGCCTAGGGGTAAAAATTACTATTCCCACTCAAGTGAGTGCAACAGCAGGGAAAGCTTTGGATAGGGTAGGGGTAAACATTACTATTCCCACTCCAGTAAGTGCAACAGTGGGGAAAGTGTTGGATAGCGTAGGGCTAAAAAATTCTATTCCCACTCCAGTGAGTGCAACAGTGGGGAAAGTGTTGGATAGCGTAGGGGTAAAATTACTATTCCCACTTCAGTGAGTGCAACAGTAGGGACAGTGTTGGATAGCCTAGGGGTAAAAATTACTATTCCCACTCCAGTGAGTGCAAAAGTAGGGGAAGTGTTGGATAGCCTAGGGGTAAAAATTACTATTCCCACTCCAGTGAGTGCAACAGCACGGAAAGTGTTGGATAGCGTAGGGGTAAAAATTACTATTCCCACTCCAGTGAGTGCAACAGTAGGGAAAGTCTTGGATAGTGTAGGGGTTAAAATTACTATTCCCACTCCAGTGAGTGCTACAGTAGTGAAAGTGTTGGATAGAATACGGGTAAAAATTACTATTCCCACTCCAGTGAGTGGAACAGTAGGGAAAGAGTTGGATAGCATAGGGGTTAAAATTACTATTCCCACTCCAGTAAGTGCAAAAGTAGAGAAAGTGTTGTATAGCGTAGGGGTAAAAATTACTATTCCCACTCCAGAGAGTGGAACAGTAGGGAAAGTGTCGGATTGCGTAGGGGTAAAATGTACTATTCCCACTCCAGTGAGTGCAACAGTAGTTAAAGTAATGATTTAATATTTAAAGAAAAATAAATTAATTATCAATACCAATAACAAACTATTTCAAACGAATTACCAATTTCAAAATATGTAATAATTCATTAATTATAAATACCAATAAATATTATTTATGAACAAATAATGACCTAATAATAATTATTTAACAACCAATTAATTTTCAATACCAAAAAGCAATAAATGACACAAAATTACCCATTAATAATTAATTACCAGTAAATTAATTATCAATACACAAAAATAATTTCAATAACTACTTAATTACAATTAAATTACTTCCCACCCAATTCCCCTATAAACCCACAACCCGCTCCGAATATTACATTAATACAATTAATATAATTATCAATTAATCTATATATATATAAACGAAAGTATGTCTGTCTGTCTGTCTGTCTGTTTGTCCTTTATGCATTACTACACCATTCAATTGATCGCCATGAAACTTTGGAAAGTTTTGAGTACACTCCAGTGAAGGTTTCTGGCTTACATTTTTTTTAAATATCGGTCCTGCAGGGCCTCATAATCTTTCAAATACTGATGTACGCACCAGACGGAAAAACAACAAATGGTGTATCCACAAGCACTCGAATAAATAAATAGAATAAAAACACCATTCTTCCGATCGCCATGAAACTTTGGGAAGTTGTTGAGTACACTCAAGCGAAGATTTCTGGCTGAACATTTTCTTAAATATCGCCCCCCCGGGCCTCATAATCTTTCAAATACTGATGTACGCACCAGACGGAAAAACAAAAAATAGTGTATCCACAAGCACTCGAATAAATAAATAAGTAGAATTACAACACCATTCATCCGATTGCCATGAAACTTTGGGAAGTTGTTGAGTACAGTCCCGCGAAAGTTTCTGGCATACATTTTTTTTAAATATTGGCACCCCAGGGCCCTCATAATCTTTTGGATACTGATATATGCACAAGACGGAAAAACTAAAAATCAAGTATCCACAAGCACTTGAATAAATAAATAGAATTAAAACACCATTCATCCGATCGCCAGGAAACTTTGGGAAGTTGTTGATTACACTCCCGCAAAGGTTTCTGGCATACATTTTTTTAAATATGGATCCCCCAGGGCCCTCATAATCTTTCGAATACTGATTTACGCCACCAGACGGAAAAACAAAAAATCGTGTTTCCACAAGCACTCGGATGAATAAATAGAACTAAAAAGACACTTTGAAATGTTTTCCATATTAAAAGGAATAAGTTTCAATAAAAAGGGCACAATGTAAATTGAATGTTATTATAACGAGTTTCCTTGAATTTCCTTTCTTCGGAGATCGCAGCAACGCGCGACGGGTAAGCTAGTCCATTAATAAAAATTAATTACCACTTAATAAAAAATAATTACCAATTAATAAAAATTTGATACCAATTAACAACAAATTAATTATAAATACCAATAAATAAAAATAATTACTTAATAACAAATAAATTACTTCCCACCCAATTCCCTGTTAAACCTACAACCCGCTATAGTTACAGAACTAAAATGCAAAATTAAATTAAAAATAATTAATAATTCCTAAAAATGTATATTAAATTTACTATAATTAAATTACTTCCCACCCTATTCCCCTATAAACACACAACCCGCTACAGAATTAAATTACGCAAAAATTAAATAACATGAAATTCATTACATTAAAAAAATTCCAACATACATTACAAAAATAATACATACTTTTAACACATATACTAACACTTAAAACACAATAACAAAATTCAATTTTTTTAACAACTTTATTATGACTGTCGATAATACTAACTTCAATATTGTGAAAATCAATATTTCTTACCTGAATTTCGATATTCTGCACCACTATATTTTTGCAACTCGATATTCTGTCCATTCTATATTAAAAACTCAATATTCTGTCCAGTTGATATTTTTTTTTCGATATTGTGACTGCTCACCTGTTCAGATTCTCCGTCCATAACCACCCACTTTTGTACCGCTTTGCTCGCCATAAGTTGGCAGGGTATGCTCAGACGTTGAGTCCCTTGCTCCCTTTGCCACTGGATTCAAGCAAGCCTGGCTGAAGACGGCTGAAATGGCAGAAACCGGTCCTAGGAAGCTTGATTCCGGTCCAGGGAAGGCATGGCTTGGCAGTTCGGGCTAGACTGTTCCCATGAGGCACAGGTTCAGACTGATTTGCATATGGCCATGTCTGAACTGAGGTGGCAGAGTGGGAGAAAGAACAGTGATGGATTAAACCCAGATCTGTTGACTGGGTGTGAGTATTTGATTGGTTCAGATGCTCCGTCCATCACCACCCTCTTTTGTACCGCTTTGTTCGCCATAAGTTGGCAGGGTATGCACAGACGTTGAGTCCCTTGCTCACTTTGCCACTGGATTCAAGCAAGCCTGGCTGAAGATGGCTGAAATGCCAGAAACCGGTCCTAGGAAGCTTGATTCCGGTCAAGGGAAGGCATGGCTTGGCAGTTGTTGCTGGACTGTTCCCATGAGGCACAGGCTCAGACTAATTTGCATATGGACATTTCTGAACTGGGGTGGCAGAGTGGGCTAAAGAACGGTGATGGATTAAACCCAGATCTGTTGACTGGGTGTGAGTGTTTGATTGATTCAAATGCTCCGTCCATCACCACCCCCTTTTGTACCGCTTTGTTCGCCATCAGTTGGCAGGGTATGCTCAGACGTTGAGACCCTTGCTCACTTTGCCACTGGATTCAAGCAAGCCTGTTTGAAGACAGCTCAAATGCCAGAAACTGGTCCTATGAAGCTTGATTCCGGTCCAGGGAAGGCATGGCTTGGCAGTTCGGGCTGGACTGTTCCAATGAGGCACAGGGTCAGACTGATTTGCATATGGCCATGTCTGAACTGGGGTGGCAGAGTGGGCTAATGAACGGTGATGGATTAAACCCAGATCTGTTGACTGGATGTGAGTGTTTGATTGGTTCAGATGCTCCGTCCATCACCACCCCCTTTGTACCGCTTTGTTCACCATAAGTTGGCAGGGTATGCTCAGACGTTGAGTCCCTTGCTCACTTTGCAACTGGATTCCAAGCAAGCCTGTCTGAAGACGGCTGAAATGGCAGAAACCGGTCCTAGGAAGCTTGATTCCGGTCCAGGGAAGACATGTCTTGGCAGTTCGGGCTAGACTGTTCCCATGAGGCACAGGTTCAGACTGATTTGCATATGGCCATGTCTGAACTGAGGTGGCAGAGTGGGCTAAAGAACAGTGATGGATTAAACCCAGATCTGTTGGCTGGGTGTGAGTATTTGATTGATTCAGATGCTCCGTCCATCACCACCCCCTTTTGTACCGCTTTGTTTGCCATAAGTTGGCAGGGAATGCTTAGACGTTGAGTCCCTTGCTCACTTTGCCACTGGATTCAAGCAAGCCTGGCTGAAGATGGCTGAAATGCCACAAACCGGTCCTAGGAAGCTTGATTCCGGTCCAGGGAAGGCATGGCTCGGCAGTTCGTGCTGGACTGTTCCCATGAGGCACTGGGTCAGACTGATTTGCATATGGCCATGTCTGAACTGGGGTGGCAGAGTGGGCTAAAGAACGGTGATGGATTAAACCAGATCTGTTGACTGGGTGTGAGTGTTTGATTGGTTCAAATGCGCCGTCCATCACCACCCCCTTTTGTACCGCTTTGTTCGCCATCAGTTGGCAGGGTATGCTCAGACGTTGAGTCCCTTGCTCACTTTGCCACTGGATTCAAGCAAGCCTGGCTGAAGACAGCTCAAATGCCAGAAACTGGTCCTAGGAAGATTGATTCCAGTCCAGGGAAGGCATGGCTTGGCAGTTCGGGCTGGACTGTTCCCATGAGGCACAGGTTCAGACTGATTTGCATATGGCCATGTCTGAACTGGGGTGGCAGAGTGGGCGAAAGAACGGTGATGGACTAAACCCAGATCTGTTGACTGGGTGTGAGTGTTTGATTGGTTCAGATGCTCCGTCTATCACCACCCCCTATTATACCGCTTTGTTCGCCATAAGTTGGCAGGGTATGCTCAGACGTTGAGTCCCTTGCTCACTTTGCCACACGATTCAAGCAAGCCTGGCTGAAGACGACTGAAATGCCAGAGGTCCTAGGAAGCTTGATTCCTGGCCAGGGAAGGCATAGCTTGGCAGTTCAGGCTGGACTCTTCCCATGAGGCACAGGGTCAGACTGATTTGCATATGGCCATGTCTGAACTGGGGTGGCAGAGCGGGCTAAAGAACGGTGATGGATTAAACCCAGATCTGTTGACTGGGTGTGAGTGTTTGATTGGTTCAGATGCTCCGTCCATCACTACCCCCTTTTGTACTGCTTTGTTCCCCATAAGGTGGCAAGGTATGCTCAGACATTGAGTCCCTTGCTCACTTTGCCACTGGATTCAAGCAAGCCTTGCTGAAGACGGCTGAAATGCCAGAAACCGGTCTTAGGAAGCTTTATTCTGGTCCAGGGAAGGCATTGCTTGGCAGTTCGGGCTGGACTGTTCCCATGAGGCACAGGTTCAGACTGATTTGCATATGGCCATGTCTGAACTGAGGTGGCAGAGTGGGCTAAAGAACAGTGATGGATTAAACCCAGATCTGTTGACTGGGTGTGAGTATTTGATTGATTCAGATGCTCCGTCCATCACCACCCCCTTTTGTACCGCTTTGTTTGCCATAAGTTGGCAGGGAATGCTTAGACGTTGAGTCCCTTGCTCACTTGGCCACTGGATTCAAGCAAGCCTGGCTGAAGATGGCTGAAATGCCAGAAACCGGTCCTAGGAAGCTTGATTCCGGTCCAGGGAAGGCATGGCTTGGCAGTTCGTGCTGGACTGTTCCCATGAGCCACAGGGTCAGACTGATTTGCATATGGACATGTCTGAATTGGGGTGGCAGAGTGGGCTAAAAAATGGTGATGGATTAAACCAAGATCTGTTGACTGGGTGTGAGTGTTTGATTGGTTCGAATGCTCCGTCCATCACCACTCCCTTTTGTACCGCTTTGTTCGCCATCAGTTGGCAGGGTATGCTCAGACGTTGAGTCCCTTGCTCACTTTGCCACTGGTTTCAAGCAAGCCTGGCTGAAGACAGCTTAAATGCCAGAAACTGGTCCTAGGAAGCTTGATTCCGATCCAGGGAAGGCATGGCTTGGCAGTTCGGGCTGGACTGTTCCCATGAGGCACAGGGTCAGACTGATTTGCATATGGCCATGTCTGAACTGGGGTGGCAGAGTGGGCTAATGAACGGTGATGGATTAAACCCAGATCTGTTGACTGGGTGTGAGTGTTTGATTGGTTCAGATGCTCCGTCCATCACCACCCCCGTTGTACCACTTTGTTCACCATAAGTTGGCAGGGTATGCTCAGACTTTGAGTCCCTTGCTCAATTTGCAACTGGATTCCAAGCAAGCCTGGCTGAAGACGGCTGAAATGCCAGAAACCGGTCCTAGGAAGCTTGATTTCGGTCCAGGGAAGGCATGGCTTATCAGTTCGGGCTGGACTGTTCCCATGAGGCACAGGGTCAGACTGATTTACATATGGCCATGTCTGAACTGGGGTGGCAGAGTGGGCTAAAGAACGGTGATGGACTAAACCCAGATCTGTTGACTGGGTGTGAGTGTTTGATTTGTTCAGATGCTCCGTCTATCACCACCCCCTTTTATAGTGGAGGAGTGTGGCTCATTGGTTAGAGCGGCAGACCCTGATGCAGAGTTCTGGCCAGGGACCAGGGTTCGATTCCCGCCTCGGCGGGGTCTCGGGCTCAATTTTCTCGGACCTGTTAATTCTCGCCTCGGTGCCTATTCTAATCACGGGCCCCACGCTGTAACTCTGGGCAATAGCTTGCTTAACCTCCACATCGGCACCAACAGCGCTAAGGATGCCTGGCTTCACCCTGGGGGTGCCCAGGAGTGGACACTTCACAGGGAAAGCCAGGAGGGGTTGCACAGCGGTATGAGTATCAGCGCCAGGAAGCCGCATAGGCGACTCCGCAAGGTGACCGTCTGGTGACAGTGCGCTCTATAAGTACCTTGACATTTTTATACTGCTTTGTTCGCCATAAGTTGGCAGGGTATGCTCAGACGTTGAGTCCCTTGCTCAATTTGCCACTGGATTCAAGCAAGCCTGGCTGAAGACGGATGAAATGCCAGAAACCAGTCCTAGGAAGCTTGATTCCTGGCCAGGGAAGGCATAGCTTGGCAGTTCGGGCTGGACTCTTCCCTTGAGGCACAGGGTCAGACTGATTTGCATATGGCCATGTCTGAACTGGGGTGGCAGAGCAGGCTAAAGAACGGTGATGGATTAAACCCAGATCTGTTGACTGGGTGTGAGTGTTTGATTGGTTCAGATGCTCCGTCCATCACTACCCCCTTTTGTACCGCTTTGTTCCCCATAAGGTAGCAAGGTATGCTCAGACGTTGAGTTCCTTGCTCACTTTGCCACTGGATTCAAGCAAGCCTTGCTGAAGACGGCTCACATGCCAGAAACCGGTCCTAGGAAGCTTTATTCCGGTCTAGGGAAGGCATGGCTTGGCAGTTCGGGCTAGACTGTTCCCATGAGGCACAGGTTCAGACTGATTTGCATATGGCCATGTCTGAACTGAGGTGGCAGAGTGGGCTAAAGAACAGTGATGGATTAAACCCAGATCTGTTGACTGGGTGTGAGTATTTGATTGGTTCAGATGCTCCGTCCATCACTACCCCCTTTTGTACCGCTTTGTTCACCATAAGGTGGCAAGGTATGCTCAGACGTTGAGTTCCTTGCTCACTTTGCCACTGGATTCAAGCAAGCCTGGCTGAAGATGGCTGAAATGACAGAAACCGGTCCTAGGAAGCTTGATTCCGGTCCAGGGAAGGCATGGCTCGGCAGTTCCTGCTGGACTGTTCCCATGAGGCACAGGGTCAGACTGATTTGCATATGGCCATGTCTGAACTGGGGTGGCAGAGTGGGCTAAAGAACGATGATGGATTAAACCAGATCTGTTGACTGGGTGTGAGTGTTTGATTGGTTCAAATGCTCCGTCCATCACCACCCTGTTTTGTACCGCTTTGTTCGCCATCAGTTGGCAGGGTATGCTCAGACGTTGAGTCCCTTGCTCACTTTGCCACTGGATTCAAGCAAGCCTGGCTGAAGACATCTCAAATGCCAGAAACTGGTCCTAGGAAGCTTGATTCCAGTCCAGGGAAGGCATGGCTTGGCAGTTCGGGCTGGACTGTTCCCATGAGGCACAGGGTCAGACTGATTTGCATATGGCCATGCCTGAACTGGGGTGGCAGAGTGGGCGAAAGAACGGTGATGGACTAAACCCAGATCTGTTGACTGGGTGTGAGTGTTTGATTGGTTCAGGTGCTCCGTCTATCACCACCCCCTATTATACCGCTTTGTTCGCCATAAGTTGGCAGGGTATGCTCAGACATTGAGTCCCTTGCTCACTTTGCCACTGGATTCAAGCAAGCCTGGCTGAAGACGACTGAAATGCCAGAAACCGGTCCTAGGAAGCTTGATTCCTGGCCAGGGAAGGCATAGCTTGGCAGTTCAGGCTGGACTCTTCCCATGAGGCACAGGGTCAGACTGATTTGCATATGGCCATGTCTGAACTGGGGTGGCAGAGCGGGCTAAAGAACGGTGATGGATTAAACCAGATCTGTTGACTGGGTGTGAGTGTTTGATTGGTTTAAATGCTCCGTCCATCACCACCCTGTTTTGTACCGCTTTGTTCGCCATCAGTTGGCAGGGTATGCTCAGACGTTGAGTCCCTTGCTCACTTTGCCACTGGATTCAAGCAAGCCTGGCTGAAGACAGCTCAAATGCCAGAAACTGGTCCTAGGAAGCTTGATTCCAGTCCAGGGAAGGCATGGCTTGGCAGTTCGGGCTGGACTGTTCCCATGAGGCACAGGGTCAGACTGATTTGCATATGGCCATGCCTGAACTGGGGTGGCAGAGTGGGCGAAAGAACGGTGATGGACTAAACCCAGATCTGTTGACTGGGTGTGAGTGTTTGATTGGTTCAGGTGCTCCGTCTATCACCACCCCCTATTATACCGCTTTGTTCGCCATAAGTTGGCAGGGTATGCTCAGACATTGAGTCCCTTGCTCACTTTGCCACTGGATTCAAGCAAGCCTGGCTGAAGACGACTGAAATGCCAGAAACCGGTCTTAGGAAGCTTTATTCTGGTCCAGGGGAGGCATTGCTTGGCAGTTCGGGCTGGACTGTTCCCAAGATGCACAGGTTCAGACTGATTTGCATATGGCCATAGCTGAACTGGGATGGCAGAGTGGGATAAAGAACGGTGATGGATTAAACCCAGATCTGTTGACATTGTGTGAGTGTTTGATTGGTTCAGATGCTCCGTCCATCACCACCCCCTTTTGTACCGCTTTGCTCACCTGTGAGTACATATGTTTTCTTGAGATTTAGGCGGACACAATGAAACTGTAGTCTTCCTCTTCAGTGATTGTAAGTATTGTGCTTAGACAGTGAAATGTGTGGGTCAGCAAGTCAATCGCATTCAGACAAGCCCTTCAATGGGCCAAATCTGTTGGTGAGGGATACTGATGGGCTATGATGAGAAGGGTACATCCTAAGGGAATGGTCTGGGTAACAAGATGGATTTAATTTAGAGTAGACAGTTTGAAAAGGTATGCTAGGATGTAAAAGAGGCCTAGCGGAAGGGCACAAATCACAGAGTGAGAGGAGGGAGTATTTGGAAGTATTCTGAGGAAATCACCTACGAGAAACCGATTATTAAAATTTACAACAATGCAGTCCTATCTTATAACATTTGGCCCAGTTCCTACCCAATTTACTGTCCTGGCCATAATAAGGTGATTATACAGATTACATTTTCCTCCTGTGTATTTAAAAATACAATGGAAGCCAATGGAAGGCTTTATGCATTAACAGTTCTGGCGTCTCCAATTGATCTTGTTTTAATTCTGGAGTGTTGGCTAAAACTATAAAGAAGGGACACGCTGATGGTGAGAGATCCAGTCTCACTCCTGGTTTGAGTGTCGAGTTTGAGTTTGAATGTTGCATCATATGTTCTCTTTGGGGGTCGCCGATATCACCCTCAGCTAGATGGCCACTATTTATATATGGAACATTTGGAGCGGTAACGGTGTCACCACCCCTCCTTGTCACTTCTGTCTGGGAGATCTGTGAGAAGTGCCTTTGTCCCAGCCAAATTGAGGGAACCCGTGTGCTATTATTGAACCGATTATTGTACAAGACATTGTCATTTGTTGGGTGTGGTATAGTTGCTAAAGATAGTGGTTCCAGAGTTAAATCAGTAAGGACGGTAGAATGGGTAGTACAAGACAATAGCGGATTATGAAGTTCTGTGCTGGAATTTTTGAATATATGTGCGTTCACGGACCAATGGGCCCTGGGAGTTGTGGTTCTTCAGCACAGCTTTCCCTCACTGGGCTGCAGGCACATGCACAATTCAGTTCAATTTGTGTGCGGCTACAAGGGCCGCAAGGCGGTGGTGCGATTACATGTGCGTTCACAGATCAATGGGCCCTGGAAGTTGTGGTGCCTCAGCACAGCTTTACATCTCCAGATTGCAGCCACAAGCACAGGTCAGTTTGATTTGCGGGTGGGTCCGGGATAAGGAGGAGTGGGGGGTCGTGACGCCAATAGCAGCATTAATTAATCGCTAAACCACCATGAAATATCCGCAGTCAGAGATATAGCTATCATTTTTGGATTACATTTCTTAAAATCTACCAGATAGATTTTCACCAAATAACAAAAAGCACAATCTGCGTACCAGCATCTACCTTTTTGCCATATTTGATGTCATTTTGTCCAGCGGTTTGGGCTGTAGACTCAACGCATTCCTATGCAAATCAACATTATAAATGCACCCTTTTTTGAGACCATATTTCTTGGACCCCACTGCATGGATCAGCCCCAGACTTTACATGACACACAGATCTTACTTTGACACTTTTGTTGGAAAATATCATGAAGATTGATCAAACGATGCTAAGGTTATAAACAAGTCAAAAAATGCTTTTTCTTTGGAAACTAGGTCCTAACTATGACTATCAACTACCGGCGATCGCCAGTGGGTAATCATAAGTGATGTAATATGTAACGTCAACAGCAGTGCCTTGCGGGGGCACGAGTTATAGTTAGCTCAGCTAACTATAACAGCTGAATTTCTCTGGTTTTGTACGAGTGAAATGTCAGCCTAAGTAGAACGTCCCTGAAACTTGTGGTTTTGTCAGTGCATATATATACACACATACATATATAATTATATACATATAAATACAGATACAAATATATGTGTTTGTGTGCTTAAATTTGGGGTGGGCGGAATTTGCCTAGTCGCGCTATGCAAAGCTCCACGAAACAGTAAAAAATCTCTGCAAGCACGCAAAAGTTCCGCGAACATGCAGAATTGCTTGTTGAACATGCATTTTGAAAGGGCGAACAAGCAAATAATTCTGCAAAGCTGCAGATCGCGGAATATTTCACGGAACGCGAAATTACCCAAATTCGGCAAATTCCGCGAGTGGAACGGAATTTACCGCCCAGGCCTAGCTTATATACATATATATTTGTATATAATATTAACTATTAGTGGATGGTATTTACAACATTATACATGTAGCTATTAAAATATTTAACATTTACTACTCAACTTATGTTAAAGGATTTGATATTTTTGGACATTATTAGTGTCAAAGATATATTTTTCCCAATATGTTTGTACCAGAATAAGTAGCGGATCATGATATAGTGGTACATAATTCTTTTGATACAATATTTTTGTCAACGATAATGTTTACCAAGATATTGTGTCAGTGATCCCTGTATGGATGAGTGGTTTGAATCTGTGAAAAAGGTCACGCTAAACATCAGTTTATTTCAGGCATACAGAACAGGTCCATATCCAAGTTCACATCCAAACTGCTCATGCTCCCAGTGGAAAGCAGAGCTTTCTAATATCCTGACCTTTCATAGGGGACTATGCAGTTTCCTTTGAAAAACCTGCCATTAGCATCTCTGTTTCTGTGCCATTCAGGCACACAAGCATTTCTCATTCACTGATTACTGTAATCCAGACAATTTTAGATGCTAATTCTGCTCTCCCATTCATCAATCAGGCTGAAAATAATCAGATTTTCATACACGTATATCTCATCCTCAGAGTGAAGGGCTTTGAGGTTGTACTGGTCCTCATCGGTGAACAACCTTTACAACGCAACTTTTACAATGTAGTGCCTTTACAACGCTGTATTTACAACGCAAACCATTACAACGCATTGCGCTGGGGGCGCTTTAGGATAGGGAATAGATTTAATTTACTATCCAACACATTCCCTACTATCCACGGGGACTGGAGTTGGAATAGTAAATTAAACTATTCACTATCCAGCACCCCAAAGCGCTATGCGTTGTAAAGGCATGCATTGTAAATACCGCATTGTAAAGGCATACGTGGTAAAAGCATGCGTTGTAATGTCATACATCCGTCCTCATCCAGCCTTAGATACAAAATAATGATCTATGAGGAGAGTTCCCTGTTTTATGCAGTCTACTCACCTCCAAATTGCTAAAAATAAATCAAATAATATAAAAGTAAATCAATAGGGGCCAGATGTACGTAGGTAATGGTTTACGATTACAGAATACTGAATTTTTGCGATTTGCTATTCGGTAATCACAGACACTTATGATTCCTGGTGTGTCGCAAATAGACCTACCTCATCAATATTAAGGAGGTAGGTCTCGGTTTGAGGCTCATTGACAATTGCCAAATCATAGGGATGGTTACCTGCAGGGATCACCAGACCACTATGTCTTTGATTGCTTTTCAATAAAGCATTTATTTCTCAAAATGCAGCCCATTTTCCTTGAAGCAAAACGGGATACATTTTCTATAAAAAATAATGAAATATTTTCTTTTAATGTTTTAGGAGTAGGCAGTGGTCCTTGGGAACACTGTCTGCTCTCCCAAAAATATTTTTACAAACATTCACAGAGGGTAAGGGGTCCTTTGGAGACCCCTTTCGTTTTGCCAATAGGTTACCACCTACTTCATTTAGGTGATAATACGTAAATGTTTTGGGATCGCCTTTTAGTCGCAAAACATTCTTACATACTACTGGAATTCAGTATTGGGAAGGGACGCCGTAAAAACGCCCTTTCCTAATACCCAATTTGCAATTCAGTAATATATTACTGAATCGCATTTTGCATTTTCAAATGGGTGGATTCTGAAATCAGCCTCTTTGCAAACACCAAAAGGCTATGTACATCTGGCTGCATTGTAACGCAACTTCCAACATTGCAGTCTATTGCGGGAAAATTAGCCCCTGTTATCCAAGCATTCTCAACACAGCAATACCATGCGATAGTCTCCAGATAACGTGTCAAATGTCCGAATTAAAATCAACGCCACGCCACAAAAATGTGAAACGCAAACACAAAAAATCTTGCGATGAGGCCAATTGCGGTACAAAAAGCAGAGAAAACCAGCGACAGGCCCGCGAATCCCACGCGTCTGGTGGGAAAATGCACCATAAAAACTACAGAAACAGCACACCAGAAACAATCCAAAGTGTGTAGCAACATGGATGCACCCTGACCGAGCACGGAGGCCAACACGAACCCCACAAACCACCAGCAAGGAACAACGGGGACAGCCAAGGAGAAGAGGGAGACGAAGACGGGGTGCAGTCCGCAGCAAAACCAGATCAGCGTCACAGAGGTGACAGAACACTACCATCAACTGACCCACAAGTAGACCACCTGGAATGCAATCAGAGTGCTGAGGAGGCTAATCGAGGAGGTTAAGAGGCGCTGGCATGATGTGACTACCTAAACCAGGCACACGCCTAATGCCAACAGGAAGGCTGCAATGGCGACAGGAGGTGGGAGTCCTGTGCCACAGGAGGAGCTGGAGGAAACCGAGGCCACAGTCATCAGTGTGGAGACAGTGCAAGGAGTAGGGAGTACGGACACAGTTACAGAGGACCTGACGCAACATCAACAAGTTGAGTAACAACCAGGGATTGGGGAGACAGGGTGAGATGGGCACAATGGCACACATGCACAACAATGTGTAACACACTGAACACCCACAATGACCCTGGATCATGTCCCTCATCCCCATGGCACACTGCAGCACACACACATAGCAAGAACAGCACATCCATATTGACGACAATGCGGTACAGTGTACAACCCTGACACTGCAGAACAGAGAACACAACTGGCTCCGCACATGCACAGAAACATGCTTACTACATCTGACAGAGCTGGAATCTGTGAAATGGAAATGTACGCCTACGACCTCACAACCGACATGTAGTCCAAATGTACACTGTCCCGCAATATTCAGCACCTCCCAAAGGGCCCGATTCACAGAACAAACTTAAGTCAAAATCCTATACTTACTACCATTTTGGTATTCACAGAAGGCACTTACTCATTTTGGTATTCACAGAAGGCACTTACTCATTTTGGTATTTACAAAAGTTAGAAGTCTTAACTTTAGGACCCCTAAATGCCTTCTGTGAATACCGAAAGTCTTAAAGTTAGGATTTTTCTCAGTTTAGGAGTAGTAAAGTTAGGACTCCTAACTTTAGGACTCCTAAATGCCTTCTGTGAATACCGAAAGTCTTAAAGTTAGGATTTTTCTCACTTCAGGAGTAAAGTTAGGACTCCTAAGGAGTCCTAACTTCTGTGAATACCGAAATGAGTAAGTGCCTTCTGTGAATACCAAAATGAGTAAGTGCCTTCTGTGAATACCAAAATGGTAGTAAGTTTAGGATTTTGTCTTAAGTTAGTTCTGTGAATCGGGCCCAAAGAGTCACAATGTACATTGTCATGCAGTCTGCATGTAAACAAGAACAATGCTCCAACATACATGTCAACACAATGTCAACATGCATCTCCCCTTCACATTGCAGAGGGGCACACAACAGCTGAGCACAGAAGACAACACATCTGTGATGCCGGAGAGGACCACCACACCTACGACACCAACGCCCTACAATAGCCCATGGACATCCCACACAACGCACTACTAGGATCAGGGCAGCCAAGCTACTTAGAGGAGAACTCTGACCCTGCAACAGACCACACAGCAGGAAGCACCCGCAAGCACAGCTGCCTCACACACCCATCCATGGCACTCCTATGTCAGGTGTCAGAATGCCAAAAGGAGGTGGGCAAACAGGTGCGGCAGGGGTCCGAATCTATGGAAGGTGAACTAGACCACGTACTTTGGTGTCTATTATCCTTTAGGGACCACCTACATCCCACAAAGGAGACGCACACTGCCATAGAGACGCATGCAGATGCACATTCGCAGAACAGACCACGCCCAGGGGCACGCATATAGCAGTCACACACCCACGTTGGCTCTGTGTATTACAGCCCAGGCCACTCCCCTTACGAACTGAGTGGGTGATGACAAAGCTACATGTCCAAATTCCAACCCAATGCCTGCAGTTACATGTCGGTGCTCGCCATACACAGCACAATGTAATGTTGTAGGGCCCAGGGCCCTCACACATACAACAAGACCACAGGGACACAAGCAGATATAATGTTGAACTGGCCACGGGCACATCCGCCTGGCCCTTTTATTGGCAGGGCCACATGTACAGTGATGCCTGTGATGGATTTGTGTGGGGTGAGTGTAAGCCAGCCCGCACAGAATGCTTGGTGCTAGCAACAACTTGAACAGTGGACACCGGAAACTGAAAACACCTGCTTAACAGAGTCAACTGACAAGTAACATGGAGGGAGCTGGAGCAAGTCCAGAGGTGAACCAACATGCAAAGAGAAATGTCCGTGAGTTGCAGTGCACTGAGGTTGGGCACTGAAGAAAAAGTCTAGGATTGTGTCCCTTCGAGTTATTCCTGATGCAGATGCAGTCGGCTGTATTAGACCTGCATCATCTTCCTCATCAATGTCCCAGGTCTCCCACACAGCGTTAGGTGGCATTGCTGAGCAACCTCTCCACAGCATAAAACTCAATCAGTAAAGATCCATGGGTTGCGGTGCACTGTGTAGATGGCACCTGGAGTGCTGAGCAGGGGATCAGGCAGAAAGATGGAGTACACAACAGGTGTAAGCAACTACGTCAGTCTGCCAGTACCACCTTTTTGACTCTGGCAGAGGGAAGTTGGAGGTTGTTCTGGCCATGGTGGCGTGTGGCTCCTGCGGTGATGCGACGTCCCTGCCGGTCAGGACTCGATTTGATGTGTGAGTCCTGGTGGGCTGCAGTTGAGGCCGGAAGCAGTGAACAGGGCAGGGCCACAGACACATGGCATTATTGACCGCAAGGCCATCGCCACAGAGGCCATAAAATATCTCAGAAGAAGGGGTCCCGGACCTGACAGCACAGAGTTAGTGGCCCCGGATTCACAGCAACCTGCACAGGCACCCTCCCATGGGACGGTGACTTGCGGTGCACTGAGGTAGGGTCACGTGGACTGGGCGGGTCCTCATCGATGTCGAAGCTGAATGTGGCAGAGGGTTGCAGGGGACAGTGGAAGGTGTACTCCAGGGCAAGATATCCGGAAGCAGCAAATGGTGGAGTGGGAAGCGACAGCCTCGTTGCAAGAACCAATTCAGTATCAGCTACATGAGGATGAAACTAACCCCAAGTCCATAGACTCAGACGCCACCAATGTACGACCAGTGAGTGTCCATGAATGTTGGGGAAGAGATTAGTGGCACCGGGGCTGAGAGGGGATGCAGTCTGCGATGATGCCGGTACACTGATATGAACTCCGCCATTGCTAAATCAAGACTCTCTGACCTATTGGACCACAGTGTAGGCCAGAGGCAACAGTCCGCAGTGGCCCACAGACATCTGTCGTTGGCTCGTGATGAACGGAGTTAGTGACACCAGGGCAGTTATCAGGAGTATTTGATCACCTCTATAAAGATTATCCTTTTTTGCTCCAGACTGCAACGCATCATCCTTGTACACCTCTCCTTGCGTGCAATATGTACTCTGCTATTGAGAAATCGATGTTCAGTTCCAATTGTGCGACCAACTCGACCGTCGTGTAGGCGGTAGGCGTTTCCAGCAAGGGGCCACAGAGACGTGTGGTTGTGATGCTATACATAGACTTGGTGTCACTACATTGAAGGGAGTATAGTGATTTAAAGTCTGCATTGCCATGTGTTCCGGCCATTGCATGATCAAGACTCAGTTCTAAATGTGTGACCTACTTGAGCTTAGTGTGGTCCGGGAGCAGTAGTCTGCGTGGGCCCACAGACACATGTGGTTGTAATGCTATGCTCAGACTTAGTGGCACCACATCGAAGGGAGTATAGTGACTTCAGCTCAGCCATACAAATCAGGCTCAACCATAGTGTAATCAAGAATCAGTTTCTAATGTGTGACCTACTAGTACGCTGTGTATGCCAGTAGAGTACGTCAATGTGAAAGGAGTACTGCGGGCCTTGCTTGCGGAGGACGTGACGTCGCAGCAGGTTTCCAGGAGCCTTGGGACTGGAGCTTGCACTGGCATGTGGTGGGCCCACTTCGACACACGCCGGTGTTGGCAGGTGGGCATTAAGACCTTGGTGCGTAGGTGCAGGTACAACTGGTTCGGGGACCAACATCCCGGGGTGCAGCAGGTGCACAGGATCAGTGGCATCCCCACTCACGGCAATGGCTTCAGCCTCGTTGCGGGGTGAGAGGTGCCACCCTGGCAGGGACGTTGCCCATTCCGGAAGAGAACCATGCCCAGAGTTACGTGCCTTTTATTTACACCCCTTCCCTGGGCTGGCGTACGCTGGGCCAGCCCACTCTGCTCACGCTTACGGGGGGTACGTAACAAGCTACATTTCTGCATTGCTCCCCACTGGCTGGGGTGACCTGGTTGCGTCCACAGTCCATTACACTCCAAACCCCAGCGGTGTGTGTCGGTATGGATATGTGTGTGGTCTGCATACTGCAGTCTGTCCAGCACATCCATGCCACACATGGCATTGTGTACATTCTCATTCATGGGTCACTTGCCTCCTTCGCACATGCCTGGTCCCCACCTCTTTCCACATCCTGCTATTGTGTGGCTGAGGTGCCATGCCGTTGATGGCTAATGTACATGGCTGGCCCAGGTTCCCACAGTTAGTGTAGCAGGGTTTCTGTTCTCCCACAGAACTGTGCACAGAGGATTGGAACCTCAGCGAATTAGGGTGACCCAAAACTCACCTTAGTACCCAACAAACCCCTTACCAAGCTAGCTACAGTGTCTCATTGGTCATAACCAACACCCAATGTTTAGACAAACCAGAACATGAACTCACCAACCTCAGGTTACGTGGAACACATGAGCACTCTTTCGTTATACAATCATTACAAACCAGAACATGGAGTAAAGAAGAACTCGTGAGCATTTGAAATGTTTATTTACTAATGCCGTCTTCTCAGGCGCAGTATCTTAGATAATACAAGTAAACATATTATCAGCAACAAAGCTACAAGCATAGTTACTAGTCCATAGAAAGCGAATGGTGACAGCATGTTACCATGCTGTAAATCAATAAGGGTATAACAACACTTATTTATCACCCTCCCTAACTCGCATATTATATTAATAGCTAAGAAGGTCTCTTTGGGTTGAATTAGGGCGGGCCCATACCTCAGTGTCCTAGTATGAAGGGATCACATCAGCATACACCAGCTCTCTCTGCATGCAAACAGCATCAAGTGTCTTTGTGCCTCCAGCAAAGCAATATAAAAACCCGCCTCAAGCCCAAAGTTGGCAGAAGCTGCACTTATGTTATGTCTATAAAGGCGCGAAGATCAGACCTCATAACAATTCTGTATCGTGTTGTTCCTGAGGCTTCAGCACTCTATGTGCAGACATAGTTTATTAAGCAAAGCTGATATCAGAGTAATAACATATTATTCTCATGTAAACCACAACGAACTACTAGGTTGAAAGCTAAATCAACAATTAAGTGTCGTGTGCAGAAGCAGCAAAAGGAAAAATGGCGTTTAAACATTTAATGAGCCTATGCTAACTTAACACATTATAAAGATATACAGTAGCTATATGACACCCCCCCATGATCCGACGACGGATAAGATAAGATAAGATAAGGGCAACTTCATGAAAGCAGAGTTCAAGAACTGTGAGCCATGAATGTACAGTAAAAAATTTCAATATTTTGCTCAAGTCAATAGGACTGGGAAATTGATCGATGTACGAAAAATCGCAAAAAATGCAAGCTGAAAGTCAAATATCCGGAAAGAAATTTTGGAAAAGTTTTTAGGACAAGACCGTATAAGCAAAATATGCAGCAACAGCCTCCAGCATGAAATCACCGTCTTCAGCAGAAAACAGTTCAGCCATCCAATTCAAAAGTGGAAAAGAACAGACGTGTTCCCCAAGTATCGGAGTCTCTATTACCATCAGAGGACAACTCGGTGGGTTCTCCAGAAAGCTCAGTTCCAAGAAATCCTGCGCTGCCGTGAATATATCCCAGGGACCCATTAGTCCATGCACCGCTGCTATGGCCATAATCCTTTCGTCAGAACAAACCAACTCGTGAGTAGTGATAGGACTCATCAGCTGATTAAAATCGACGCCAGGAGAAACCGGTCCGCAGAGACACAAATCAATGGCCCAATCAAAATCACAGCTCAGGCAGTGAAACACAGGTTGGACACAGGTGAAGTAGGAAAATCGAAACGATAATCCATATGCCGTGCTTAAAATCGCAAGCGGCAGTGTGCCAAAATATTCAAGCATTCGGTTGCGAAACAGCAGCAGCAGAGGCTGGGCCGCTTCTTCCACATGCGGGGCATCCATATTTAAGGAAGCAGAGAACAACTAGGACGCCTGCCGCTAGTGCCAGTAAAACCGGGAATCCACCAAACAGACTCGAGAAAATGGAATGAAAGAAACTAGGGATTACTCCAAATATTTTTTCAAATGAAGTCACAAGGCCGCTGCTAACTGCTTTAAAAAAATGCGCTAGCCCAGATGTCGAGGACGCGTTAAAGATAGAATGTATCATTTCGCCAAAATGCAACGGTAAATCAGTATTTAAAAGGGCCTGAACCTCGGTCCGGGTGTTAGCAATGTGAAGCACGAAAGTTTCCCGAGCCGAACTCAAGGCCACTTCTTTCTGGGACAATAGAGCCCTCAGTCTAGTCATGTCGTTGAACTCTGCCTTCAAGGTTGGTATGCGTGGCCAAATGGAAACCTCCCTATTTTCATGTGTGGGTGGGTATAAGACATTTCTGCAGCAAACGACACGTTCACTTACTGTTACCACATAAGCTACACCTTTAATTAACCCGCAACAATCTTCATTATTCAAAAGTAAATAACTTCCATTCCCTAACAAGGTAAAAGTCGGGATAATTGCTGGTACAGGAGTGCCTTTTAAAACACAGGCTAAGTTTGGTCGGTCCTGATTGCAAGATCCGTGTAATTGTATGTGTCTACACATTAACGAATGATCTGGAGTTTCTGTACATTCCTCCCCATTTAGATAAACTTCTTGGCCGTCCCTCAAACATCTAAAAGTGAAAGGAAGGGACCATACTTCATGGAGAAAACCACTACCCAAAGGCTCATAGCGACCTATGGCAACATATTTCATACAGTTAGTAAATTTATACAAAGCAAAAGGTAATGTTAACCGACCGTGGATAAGCCACGTTGCAGCTGAGACTTCTGCCACAGAAAAAGGCAAGGACTCCAATTTCTCAATATGTAACATAGAAAAAGAAGCATCACGCATAGAAAGCAAGCGTTGTTTGTCAGTCAAATTAAAGGGTGCAAAGAGAGAGGACACGTTCATGTATCCCCATGGCACCTTGCCAGATTTAAGTGTTTGCAGGGTCCATGCAAATTGCATGATAGAACGTAATTGATTCTGACCATGGTACAAAACAGATACCTCATCATGTACAATATCCACCACAGATGACACAATGTTATCTAAAGTGTAAATGCGTGAAGAAAGCATGTTAATACTATTGTCTACCACTGCAAGGACTTTCTCTAGATTTGCCTGATCTATAGCCCTAAGTCGTGTTGCAGCCTCAATCTGCGATGTTTTCCAAATTTCATTATACACAGCATATATCCATCTTTTAGACCTACCACTAGCCGGGCCTTTTATGTAATCATTTAAATCTACATCATCATTTAGTTTTGCAAGATGTAATTTAACTGCAGATAATTTAGAATGTTTCAGCCAGGTTTGACATAATTTACCCACAGAGTAAGTTGTGACAGAATGCTCATTTTCAAAACGCGAATCTGGTTTAACCTGAGCAAAGCCGTCAGACAAACCCAGAAAACGGCGCTGGCAAGAATCAGCACTCCTGTGCCACACCAGCCAACCTTTAGGGTCTATACTGGAGATGTTAAAGGAAGAATTCAGCAACAGGGCCTGTAATTCTCTAATCGAAAATTGAGTATGATTACCCCAGCCTGAATATTCCTCTAACTCAGGGATAGAAGGAAAATTTAGTTTTTTAGCAGTAGCCAATCCAAAGCATGTCGTTTGTGAAATAGTAGAATTCAAAAACAAAATCTGATTAGGGATGAGACATGCACGGTGCAAAGCCTCAGCGCCTTGTACCTGCCAGTCCTTAGAACCCCAAACTGATTTTAGGTCAATTATTTCCTTCCAGACTTCATAACCGCCAATAGCCAGCTGATCTAGAAAGGTCTTCGAATACAATAGTTTGGTATCGGTAAGTCTAACCTTGGACATAGGCTTCTGCGTCATTTTAAAATAAAAGGACTCGGGATTAGACTGATTGAAGTCAGTAAAATATGTGTACTTTTTCAAAAAAGTACTTGAACTGCCTTGTAAAGGAGCTGGGCAATGCTCCCATTGTGTATAATTCACAGTATTCCTTCTGGATGTTGTTTTATGTAAGAAGTGATTGCCAAAATGTTGAAAGCAAAATAAATCACCATAATTAGCAGATTCTAAATATAAATCTTCAGCATCAAAGGCAGCATAATATTTCAAATCAGAAAATAAAGACTCTACGGCCTGAACATCCCAATCATCAGAACGTATGTTCTGTTTCACCACATCCCCCATATTAACTCTAAGCACGTTAGGGACATTAACAACTTCCGTAGGGCCATGAATTTGAAATCGAACGGCATCCCACACGATCCCATCAAGGACAGGCCAAGCAGTGATGTTAACAAATGTCAAGTCTCTTTTCAGTCTGTGTGCAGAATGTGATGAGGAAAGGGGAGCCAAAGTTCCATTGAGATGGCGAATGCATGTTCTTTCCTCGACATAGTGTCCATTTACCAATCGGAAAAAAAAAAACACAAAACCAATTGACATAAAAAGATATATCGAAAAAAGCACCAGCCAGATATATGTCCAAGGGGAATCAAAAAATGTTTTTTGAATAAGGTAGCATAAACTGCAAAACGAGAGGGTTTCTTCGAGGCAAGGGAAACAGAGTCAAATGAAAATCTGAATTCCGTGGCTAAACGTGCTTGCAGGTCAGGCATGGACAAATCAGTGGGATATGCATAGTCTATTTCATTTTGATCCGCACCTGGCAAAGTACTCAACAAAGGACTGGAAATCGCAGGTAATTCAATGGCCACTTCTGATTCATGATTAAAAGCAGTGGGCCCAACTGAATTTCTCACAATGGAAGGACAGGAAACTGCTGGTGTCATACTAAGAAGAATCGGCCACTCTGTGTATCTTGACATTGTCAATTGAAATAAACCTGTTTTCCTTACGACCAGGAAGCGGTGGTAAAATGACTGTTCTCGTGCCCTTCACTCCAAGGACTGGTACCGGAGGTCGATAGGACGGACCAAATTCTTTCTTGTTATCGATCTTCTCTCGAACCAGTTCTCCAACTTGTGGTAGCCAGCCGACTACCGGGATCTGCAACGCAACATCCGACGTGGAGGGCAAATGTTCCTTTGCAAGACCGTCTCTGGTCTTTTGTAGATTCTGTAAAACATTGCAATGTTCATCTGCGTCAAAGGAAGTGGCGCGAACCACACAGTCTAGACCGTCAAGGTCAGGGACGTACATCTTGATGCCAAAGAGCATTTCGTATGGGGTCCGCCCACCCAGAGACCTTCTAGGGAGATTATTAAGAGCACGCTGAATGCCATAGAGGTGGGCTAGCCAGCTTCTGCCAGTGCCTATAACTCGAGCTGTCAAAGATTGCTTTAAATCACGGTTCATTCGTTGCACTACACTGTTACCCTCAGGTCTGTAGGGAGACGAAAACTTGACCCCCCATCGAATGCATGGCATCCTTATACGCCTTAGAGGCGAAAGCCGGACCCTGATCCGAATGGAAGGTACCACAGGCAAAAATCCCTACAAAGATGCGCAAATCTCTAATGACAGTCTGTGAATCAGCGCTGCGATGGGGCCAGACCCACACAAAGCGTGTGCATGAATCAACTGCAACTAAGATGTACTTATATGCAGTATCAGAAGAAAAGGGACCACAGTGATCTAAGTAAACACAACCAAGTGGTTTATTAGAAATGTACAACTGAGTCTGTGGCGGACGCGCAGCAGTCGAAGGTTTAATCTGCTGACATATGTCACAAAGAAGGACATAATCACGCGTCTGTTTGTACAGTCCCCGCCACCAGAAACGTTGTTGTAATTGAGTTACAGTGGCTGAGACGCCCGCATGCGCAGACGCCACACCTTCATGAGCGGCTGTAATCAAGTCAGCTCTGCGATCCGAGTTGGGAATCAAACGTTCACCAACATCAGGTATTTTCACAAAAGGAACCTTTTCGGGACTTAAGTGGTATGTGTACTTCGAAGGGAATCCCGAAGGATGTTTACCTCCCTTCTCAGTGGCAGCAACAGCTGCCAAGATGTCACTATCAATCTTACTTTTGGACCGTGTAACTGCTGCAAGTATGTAGACACTGCTGATTTCGCTGCTTCATCAGCAAGCGAGTTACCGACAGCGTGGACTCCCACACGCTGATGGCCAAGAGTATGAATTACAAAAACGAGCGGCAACCAAGCCTTAAGCTCTGCCACTCGAACCCAGATCAATTTATGTTTTATTGTGCTACCCTTGGAATCACGAAAGTCATTCTGAATCCAAAAGAACAAGTTTTCATTGTAAGACTGGACACAGTAGAGAGAATCACTTACAATAAGAGTAGTAACACTAGGATCTGCGTACTCCAACGCAAGTAAAAGAGCACGAAGCTCTGCCAATTGTGCGGTGCAATCTCCAAGCGGCAACGTGTGCACTTCCCTGGATATGAACTCATCGTTCAACATAGCACCGACCACAATGGCGCATGCGGAAACGTAGGCATGTTTAGAGCCATGCGCAACCTGCGCCGAACTATCAGTGTAAATGATGCAATGGAAGTCCTCCAAAGGTCGCATAGCTAGAGGAGCAGAGTGAACAAACTCATACTGCAAGTACTCCTGCGACCGCAACGCGGCGTCAAAAATAAACGTGACATCCGTGGACGTCAAGGACGCAGCCCACTGAATCCACCGAGGGTGCAAAGCTTTTGAATTTGGTACACTGGCTTTCGTGACTGCCTCCAAGTGAGGACAGGGTGTTACAACCAACATGCGTTTCCCTTGTGACAGAGCCCGTTCTTTAAGAATAGCCATCTGTACAGCTGTTAAAACCTTTTCCACAGTGGGAAACCGCATCTCAGCCGAAGTGTACAAGTGTGACTTGTAAGCAATAGGTACTGTGTCTCCTTCATTAAAAGTGAGGTACGTGAAATCCACTGTCCCTGGTATTATTCTTATCACCAGGTTGGTATGGTTGTCACGAGTCAGTAAGAACTTAGAAGCGAGCAAATCAGCCTAAAAGGATTGCAAAATGGCTGAATGCTCAGGCAGCCAGCATGATTTCGAAAAAGTTGGTTGTATCAAAGCATACAATGGCTTGATACGCTGGGCATATTCCAGAATGTATGTTCTTCCGAAATTTAAGAAACCCAGCAAGGACTGTAATTTTTTCAGTGTAGTAGGAGCGCGCAACTGTGCGCACTTCTCTAAGAAGTGAGGAGCCAAACCTCTACCTTCATTGTTGAGCTCATAGCCCAAAAACAACACTGTGTGTTCAGCAATGTGCGATTTTGCAAAGTTAAATTTGTAACCCATGTCAGCAAAGTTACAAATAACAGAATTTACACGACACAGATGCTCCCAAATATCGTCGTCTGTGAGATATATGTCATCCACATACGAACAAGCATCTGGGTCGAGTGCCTCCAGAATAGAGACAATGCGAGCGGTAAATATACCAGGACTATTCTTATAGCCCATTGGGAGACGCCGGAATTGTTTTTGGACCCCAGCGCACGTAAAACTGGTCCATTGGGAGCTAAAGCTGTCCAATCTGTGGGCATAAAAACCGTTGGATATGTCAAGCGTTGTCTTGAAACGCTTTCGCACGAGACTATCCACAAGTGCAGAGCCGTGAGTATTCTGTACTGCACAGTTACGGCAATGCGAGTTCAAATGCCGGTAATCCAATACCAAACGATATGATCCGTCAGGCTTGGTCACAGTAAAAAGAGGATTATTCATTGGTGACACACAAGTTTCAATAACTCCCTGATATTCTAATTGTTCAAGGATTTCCGCGACGGAAGTTTTTGCTTCACGCCGAATGGGATATTGAGGTTGAGGCTGCGGCTGAGACCGCAACGGAATTTTGTGGCAAGGCGACAATTTATCCCAACCACATTGGTTACGGTACCGAGCCGGTGCGAGAGCCCGAGCCCACTCTTCTGCAAAATGTTGCGCATGCTCTTTCGAGACAGTGTTCGCGAAACTGGGGAGGATTACCTCCTCCCCTCGCGGCGCTGCGAGCACAAAAGGTGGGGGCCAGTCAGCCTCCGAAAGCAAAATATCATATGTAGAAGACAGATTTTCCCAAAATACCCCTTTAACGGTACGCTGTATGTCACCTTCAATTACCAGGACATTTTCATAAAGTCTTTCAGGGGGAGCAAGTCTCGTATCTGCTGTTTCAATTACAACGTAGACATCAGTCGCTGTCACCCTCAGTAGTGGACGCAGCGCCTCTCTGACTATGGTAATCTCCGCCGCGCTGTCCAGCAAGGTCAGAGCCCACGTCAGATTCCGAAGCCGCGTTCTCACTATCTGTGGCATATCTATGCGCTGTTAAGGCCTCGACTTTCTTTTTCGCAAACTGTGGTCTTTTTGGCGTAGAATCCTCCTGCTTCGCCGCGCCGTCTGTCTGGCGGGACTGGCCACGTCCCTGTTGGCCACCACGTCCCCTACCGCCTCCTCCTCCACCGGTTTTCGGGGCCGATGAGTCCTGAAAGGAACGAGGAGAGCGTTGATCAGAAACCTGAAAACGATCAGGCGATTTAATCATCGAGCGATCGCGCAAATCAAAAACTTTTTCAGTCGGCGCAGGAACTTGTGTTGCAGGAAAAGAATCCTGAGTCTGCTTATTTTGCTTCCCCTGTGTCTGTTTTTTAGGCCAATTTTGTTTTTTGGACTTGGGCTGGACATCTGCCGCAGCAGACTGTCCTTTTGGTTGTTTTTTCTCCTTGACAGGAAAATATTTCAGACCTCTACTTGTGCGGCCAATCGTCTTATAGGCGGCCACAACTATCTTCGCTAACTGTCGGGGTTTATCGGCATCGGGCAGAGCAGCCAAAGCATTCGACACCTGAAAGTTCACCGCATCTCCTTTAATATTGGAGAGTATGAGATCACTTACTATCTCAAACGAACCACACAGGCGCATACCCAATTCAACCGCTGCCTCCGGTCCGTGATCATCCTGAACACGTTTAACGATCTCAGGCAGTGCGGTCATAGACGGGGTGCCGAAACACCTCGTATAAACGGCCGCAAAAGTCTTTCCCCAGCTTTCACAGTCAACAAGATCAGGAGTTAAATCCTTTGGTAAAGTAATCGTCAACATTCTATGTTTATCAGCAGGAGTAGACTTCGGAAACACAGCCTCCAGTTGGTCAAACTTCTCGGCAAGCCAGAATGGGAAGTCATCATTATCAACGGGACGTTGACCAAAAACCGAATTTACCATAACCGGATTCAGGCGTAAACCGCCACGTTCCGTTTGAACGGCCGCACCCCCGGGTGGACCACCCGGGAGATGACGACCTATGTATTGCACTAATGCACGAATCACAGCAATCGAGACAATGTGTAGTCTGCGAATATCAGCAAGGGGACAAGCGCCGTGATTCGGGTGCGGGGTAAATCCACCCAAAGCAGGCCAATTTGTACCTGGAATGGAAAGTGGACCTAACCTCGCAGCTGACAAAGAGTGGGGGAGGGCGCCATCAAACCAAACGCGATGCTGCCAATGATCAATAGGTATTTCCAGTGCCCTGTAGGGCGTATACTCAGCCGGTACAGGGGAGGGTGTGTAGTGGAGGAACACTTGAGAATTCGCGTCCACCTCCGGAAATGTGACCCACGAGTAAAAGAGCTCGAAAGGGAACGCCGGATCTGCACACACCACCAATATCACAGCCATGCCTTCCAAAGGGACTTGGTAAGTTTGTAAATGGTTGCGCACCGCAATGCGACTATGCTGCGCAATGGCCACAGCCATGATGCCACCGGAACTACAGAAAAACAAAGTCAACTTTGTAGCACAACTGGGTAGTAAATCAAAGAAACCAGTTTAGATAGATTCAAGCTTGAAAAGACCTACTTCAAAAAATAGGTAGGTTTCACCGACACCACCGTTCTCCGGAAACGACAGTGAAGGGGTTAAGGTGTGAATGATATACTACTCGAGTGTCATGATATAAGGCCTCCAAAGTACGGGCGCCATGTAGCAGGGTTTCTGTTCTCCCACAGAACTGTGCACAGAGGATTGGAACCTCAGCGAATTAGGGTGACCCAAAACTCACCTTAGTACCCAACAAACCCCTTACCGAGCTAGCTACAGTGTCTCATTGGTCATAACCAACTCCCAATGTTTAGACAAACCAGAACATGAACTCACCAACCTCAGGTTACGTGGAACACATGAGCACTCTTTCGTTATACAATCATTACAAACCAGAACATGGATTAAAGAAGAACTCGTGAGCATTTGAAATGTTTATTTACTAATGCCGTCTTCTCAGGCGCAGTATCTTAGATAATACAAGTAAACATATTATCAGCAACAAAGCTACAAGCATAGTTACTAGTCCATAGAAAGCGAATGGTGACAGCATGTTACCATGCTGTAAATCAATAAGGGTATAACAACACTTATTTATCACCCTCCCTAACTCGCATATTATATTAATTGCTAAGAAGGTTTCTTTGGGTTGAATTAGGGCGGGCCCATACCTCAGTGTCCTAGTATGAAGGGATCACATCAGCATACACCAGCTCTCTCTGCATGCGAACAGCATCAAGTGTCTTTGTGCCTCCAGCAAAGCAATATAAAAACCCGCCTCAAGCCCAAAGTTGGCAGAAGCTGCACTTATGTTATGTCTATAAAGGCGCGAAGATCAGACCTCATAACAATTCTGTATCGTGTTGTTCCTGAGGCTTCAGCACTCTATGTGCAGACATAGTTTATTAAGCAAAGCTGATATCAGAGTAATAACATATTATTCTCATGTAAACCACAACGAACTACTAGGTTGATAGCTAAATCAACAATTAAGTGTCGTGTGCAGAAGCAGCAAAAGGAAAAATGGCGTTTAAACATTTAATGAGCCTATGCTAACTTAACACATTATAAAGATATACAGTAGCTGTTGTTTCTGGTGGGTGTGCATGTTGTATGTGAGCTTGTGACGTGTACATTTCCTGTGTAGCGAGTTGCATGATTGTGGAGTTGAGGTGTGTTAATTTGGTACTGGCCAATGAGCAGTGCATTTCTGTGGGTGCCATCCTGGTAGCCCAGGTTAATGATGGACTGTCGGAAGGTATAGGGCTCATGCACACTGCCTGGGGGGTTGGCGGCGATGTTGGCGGGATTCCTCACTGGTCTAATATCGCCTGGACATTGGCGGGATACGTGTGCTTTCTTTTGCGCTTATTGTGTGCAGTGTTGCCAGGGGTCACAAGTAGGACATGTGTGCAGTCAATTTCCCCCAGACACGTGTGGGATGGCAGCTGTGGCATACATGCCTTGCTTGGTCTCTGGCTGTTTCTGCGCAGTGTGTGGGAAGTATTGATAGTGGGGTACCAGTAGCTGATGGTGTCATCCATGACCGTTGTGTGGGACTCGGATTGGGCCGGCTGTGTGACTGCTCCGACTTGTGTGTATGTTGGTTGGAGTTTACCAGTGGTCAACAGGTGCATCGCGGCCAGCAGCTTGGTCTGCAGTGGGTTGTTGGTTGTCCGCTGTGTTGGTACCATCAGCCTGTGTGCAATGGTGGTCAGGATGCGGAGGATGGTTGATCTTTTGTGCCTGTGGTGGGCTATGACATTCTCTGTATGGTTGGTGCATTTTTGGAGGATCGCTGACTTTGCCTGTGCTGCCTCTGTGTTGGTCGGGGGTCTGTGGGGGTCTGGGGGATGAGGGGTGGTCTTGGGGGTGGTGGCAGTGGGTGTTTTGGCCCCCTTGGGTGGCCGGGCCACATGTTTAGTGGCTCCGTGGAATCTTTTGTTCTTCAGTTGTGGCTCTGGGCTGGCCTCCCTTTTGTGGTCCAGGCTGTGGTCTGACTTTACACCAGGTCAGAGTCGTTGTTAGTTTCCTGCTGCTAACACGTCTTATTGCATGTTTTGTGATCTTATTGCAGATTTGGCTGGTCGCTGAGAATGTTATGGAGTGGCGTCGTCACTGCTTTTTGCTCGGGAACCCCTACTCTGCAGTTCATTAGCGATAGTTGCGGGGGTCATCTGTGGCAATGTTTTTTATCGCAGGCAAACTGGTGCTATCGGCTGTTAGCACCAGCTTGTAAATGGGGTGATACATTTATCGTGACTTTTGCTGCGATAAAGTGCTGTTAACGCGGCGATGGCTCATTGAGAAAATGCCCTACAGTTTCCTATTTGGGTATGGAGTATTGCCCAATAATGCACAACGTTCCTTAAACACCCCCGTCCAATATTAATATTATTCACTATAATCAACAAATACATGCTCTATGTTGCAGTGAACACAGAGAATTATATGGACATCCCCAATGGTATAGCTTATTTTAGGGTGTAATAAAGATCATGTATACATTTGTAGTGATACATTCAAAGTTTAGCTGACAGAAGATGACGTTTCAGAAGCCAATAGTGGTATACCAAGCTTAGGGGTCTATCTACCAGCTTACTGTGGCAAATAAGGTATGTAGTGGTTTATTCATAATTTTATAATAATGCAGGCTACCCAGCCAAAGAATGGGGAAGTCCATTAAGGTTATATCCTGAGGGTTGATTTTAACCATAAATCCTTCAATTGTAATTGCATATAAAGCCTGTTCTTGAAATATCACATGTGCTCTGAAACTCACTAAAAAGAGCGTAATATGGCATTATGATTAAGATGGCCCACCTGTTGTGTTGAAGAATTCTTCCAACATACTGAGCCAAAATCCCTAAGTATCCCAGGATATGATTTAATATACTACAGGGGAGTGTATTTTTTAACATGGAGATCCCAAAGATTTTTTTCAATGCATGACAATTATACCTGATCACATCAAAAGATTTAAATGTAACACTTTTTATTATATGTAGGTTTTCTAAAAAAGAGAAAATGCATATTTAGCTATCCGGGAAGGTAATAAATCCCAAAGAGTCCATTCTAATCCCAAACAATGCTTAGTAGTAATACCTGAAATCAGTAAGACACCAACTACCATGACCCAAAGAAAGCATCATTTGACGTTAGACATGCCTTGACGTTTTAATATCCTGAATCAAAGCTACATATAGAGAAGTCAATTCTCTGAAGAAAATCTTGACAGGGTCATAAGGGGTACAATTCTGAAAAGATAGAAAAATGTTGGCAACAAAAGCTTTATAATATACAACACAGTTACTGATTCTCTCAGTAGTGGATGGTAATTTAAATTATATGGACTCAGCTTATGCATTAATATGAACCCCAACATGCATTGCAGATTCCAGAAATTGAACATTCACAATTGTCTCACAATTAAAAACATTTAAAGTTTGATTTGCATTTAAATAATATCGGCTACAACTCTGGGGAATTTATCTTTTTTGCCTATCTTTTTAAAAGACTGAAGGAAATCAGGAGTAAAAACTGGGATATTGTTTGCAAGAGCCACCATTTTATTTTCTCCATTATGGAGCATTATTGATCATATATCTTATTTAATAATAATAAAAAAAGGTTCAAGATATAAAACAAAGAGCAGGAAAGACAATCCGCATCCTGACTTGTGAGAAGGTAAAGGTTTTGGCACAAGTACCCATGCTAAAAGTTCTCAACTAAGTTCATAATACAAGCACTGAAACTTTGTTTCTAAGGCATTTGGACCTAGGCTTATTCTAGTTCAAGCAGAGAAGAAAATGGTCTGGACACCTTGTCAAAAGCTTTTTCGTGCTTGTCATGGTCCGTTTATCTTCTACCACTGCAATATCAACACAGGCAAGCCAGGCAATTATATGTACTGAATACTTTACACTACTTCTTAGATGAGCCTGACAAATCGATTCGATGAGATCTTAGCATAGATTTTGAAATCAAATTTGATTAAATATGTTTGTGAATAAGACAAGCTAATCACGTTATTTGAATTTGATCACAATGTAATTGTTCATCTGCAGGAGCTAAATATGTGACAGAGAATATTTAATAAAATTCACAAAATGGTCTCATAATATTTGCTGATTTATATACCTTGTTAGCGGAATTATCGTAGATAGCTTTAACTCTTTTTGATGAGCTTGTTCCGTAAGATAAAAAGCAAGAATTGTGGCTGTTGATTTGAAGACTTTTTGATGATGCTAGCAAGCATATCTAGCTATTTTTAAGCCTATTTGAATCAAGGATCATGTTTCATGTTTCTTATATTTCTTTTTCCGTTTCCTAAGTTCCATTTCCAATTAGCTGCCTACAAACTAGAGATTCATATTTAACCTCCAATTGAAGGAGTTTGGCACAAAGTTTTAAATCCTGCTGTGAACATTCTAAACCTTTTGGGGTGTAACGAGGCACAGCTACTTTAATATCAGCTGTTGGACTTGGCAATTTCTGCAGGTTCATACCCAAACATTTTGCCTTCAACCCACCTATTTGCTGACTTTGTTTTTGATGGATTTAGGACTTTGCACACTTTACCAATATTAACCAGAGCTAAAGTGCTTGTCCTCTCTCCCTAAAACATAGTAGAAATTACTTATACCCAATTGGCACATATAATTTAGATGTAGGTCTCTAGTAAAGTGATACTGCCTGTGCCCAGGGCCTGTAAATTAAATGTTAGTAGTGTGCCTGCAGCACTGAATATGCCAACCACTTCAGTAGCACTGTAATATTGTCTCCAGTCTGCCATTTCAGCCTGTGTGTGCAATTTTATATCGCTATGTCAACTTAGCAAAACAAACATGTTTGGCGGGGGAAACAGCCATCACATTGCGTGCAAAACAATGCATGTGATTACAATGCGGGCGTTACAAGGACTGCGTTGTTACAGCGCAGTACCATTACAATGCAAGTCATTATAATGACTTGCTCTAGCGGGCGCACTAAACTAAGGAATAGTATAATTTACTATTCTAACACCTTCCCTAATGTTGCACACACTGGAGTTGGAATAGTAAATTATACTATTCCTAAGTCCAGTGCGGCCCCTAGAGCAAGACGTTGTAACGACTTGTGTAGTAATGGTACTGCGCTGTAGCAACGCGGTCATTGTAACAACCGAGTTCTAATCGCACGTGTTGTAAACACATGAAATGTAAAAACCTTTATTTGAATATACATCAGCCCTAGAGTTGGCCCTGGACAGCCCGTAGGGCAGGGTGCAGTGTATTTAACAGGTTAAACATGTACTTTTTTGTTTCACATGTCTGTTTGAAAGAACTCTTAAATTCATTTTACACTACTGAAAAGCCTCCCTCTCCCATAGGATAACATTGGAATTACATGTAATAATTTTTAATTCACAAATGGAAGCAGGGATCCACTTCATGTTTAGTGTCTTTGGGATTGTAATGAAAAATCATCTGTCATAGTAAAATCAGAAATAAAAATTTGGAAAACCTTTCTTTTAGTCAGTTGGCTTTTTCCTACTTTAGCCATTTAGTGTCATTTAGTGTCTAAAGCTTGTCTCTGAGCATGTGTGGGCCTTGCTGACAGTTGGGCTTTGTGTATTCCTCCTAGACAGCCAGACTCAATAGAGAGCTTAGGTGTATGGCTGGATGGGCCATCACTGGCAATATATGATTGCGGAGCTGGGGACAGCCCTACTTACACTAGAATAGGCTGTGTCCGGCCTCCACACAAAGGGCTGCATATCCACTGTAATTAGTCTGGAGCCAGGACAGGAAAGTTAAAATGCTTGTGAACTTCAAAGGAATACCTCTAAAAGCTTCCCTCACTTCAAAGGAAGACCATGGTATAAATATCGGATCCCAGATTCCAACTCAGTACACTTCTGGACCTGTGATACTCTGCTAGAAATACGGACTGATGTACTTCTGAAAGGACTGCCACTCTACTGGATTGCTGCTGTGCAGGACTGCTGTACTGCTATGCTGACCTGCTGCCAGATACCCTCTTGCCTTGGTGAGTCGGACTGAACCTGCATCTGTTGAACCAAGGACTCCAGAGTCACTCTAAGGACAAGCTGGCTGGCCTCCTGACTAGAGCCTCAGGGACAGACGGCTCCAATATCATTGAACCAAGCACCTCGACTCTGCCATCTGTGAGTCTTACCCTGCCAATCGGTGCTACCCCAGTCCTAAACCCTTGGAAGTGTGCCTAAAAGTGCTTTGCAAGCCCATCTAAGGCTCAAGCAGGACCAATAAATCACCTCTGCTGCATTGCACAATCCTTTGGAAAACCGACACATTGCCACTGCTGTGAGGGTTTTCCCAGCACAAGGACTTCACATTGACCTAGCAGCCCTCATCAGAACCACTGCTGTGCGAAGCTTCACCAACGCAGGCCCTAGTATCGCAAATCTCTCATTGACGGCAGCCTCGACAACGACACAGGTTCTTGGATAGCAGCATCACAGCTCTATGGAACTGATACATTACCTCACCTGTGTGACACACCCTCGAACACCGGACTTCACATTGCAAGCCCTCATCAATGGGATCCTAGATGATAATGAAGAACATTGCATTGCATCTCCTTGGAACTGACACCTTGCCTTGGCTTTGTGACTCATCCTCGCAATGCTCGGCAACCCGAATGTTAGATTCTCCTGTTTAGCTGCACTAACTGGATCCCTGTAGCTGGTCCGCACTCCATCCTGGTCAGTCTGAACATGAGACTTTGTCCTGGTCCAGTGCGGCCAGGCTTTCACAATTTGCAATTCTCACTTTTTGAGCTATTTTAACTTAAATCTTTAAAAGTGCATATCTGCAGTTCTACTGTTTGGATTTTTGTTGTTTTTATGCCAAATTATTTAATTACATTTGGCTCTATTGTTAGAAATTGGTGTGCGATTTTTCTTGCGTTGCGATTTTACTGTATTGCTGTTCGGAGTGCTGCATAAATACTTGACAAATTGCCTCTAAGTCAATCCTGATTGCTCTGTGCCAGAGGGTTTGAGCACAGATTAATTTAGGGTTTGCTTGTGCCCCACCCTGACACAGATTGTGGTTCCTGCTTCACTAGGGTTTCACACCACTCAACCAGTGGTAGTAGTAGTAACCCAATTTCTCACACCTGAATTCAATTCATCCCATACGTCACTTGACTTATATTTTCTTTTGCTTTGCTACATTTAATATTCTACTTATGTTGTTTTTAGGGATCAATATTCAGGGTCTTCAGAAAGTGATCTATCAAATGGCCAACATCAAATACAATATATATTAGTAGCAATAGTATTGGTTACAGTTAGATAAACACGATTGTGATCTGGTGTTTTATTGGATGAATAATAATCCTTGCTTGATAAAAAATAAATGTTGGACACAGGATTATGTGTATGTGTGAATAATAATCATGTGAAGCTGAGTGGTAAGTACACCCTCATTGCTTTCCTTGAATTATATTAAAGATAAATGTATGTATATATTTTGAAGTACTGTTGCTCTTACTTTCTCCTTTCTAACTTTATTTATTTGCTCAGAAACATTTGTGGGAAAAGTTGAACTTTACCGGGATCACCACTATTTGGTCCATAGACAGTACCTGCAAACATATCTTGATCAGTTTTTTATACGGTACAATTGCTCATCCCCCTTTTATCTGACCTGATTGTATGTGTAGCCTAGTAGTCCTTTTATATTGCTACTTTCTAATTTGCTACAACCTGTGTAGTTGGAACTAAGACTTGATATCCTAATTGACATACTACTCTATAATTACACATTACATGAGGTTCTTGAAGGAATGTAACCTCTTTCATCAATTGACTAAGTTGCAAATGTGTGTTTAAAGTAGAACTTAAGATCAGTGAAATTCCAAGTTACGATTCTAAAATACAAATGTATTTTAGTCTACAAGTCTCTTTTCAAAAGTTCCTTTCCCCCTCTGTCCCAGGTTGAGGTGAGACGTAGGGATAGAGCCGGTCACCTCTAGTGTAGGAATGTCTAGGGAAGCAGAGCTGGAGACTTTAAATAGACTTTTAAGTGAAGGCTTTATTTAAGCATAAGTCTTCGGCCTCCTGCTGGTGATTCTTTCTCTTGCAAACGCGGCTGAGTCAAATACAGGCTTGCGAGGGGGATCCAGCTTGCCTCTGGGATCTTATCAGCTCGTCCCGCAGGTTCAGCCGCCGCCGTATTGAAATGAAAAGAGACAAGGACGTATTAGGAAAAGGGTTTGGGACTATCGTACGTAAGGACCGGGAGTGAGGGAAACCAGTGCTAAGGTTAGTATGTACACGTAATGACCGTGGGTTAGTGCTCGTGAGGGAAACAGGAGGTGAGGACTTTACAAGGGGCTGTACAGATTTACAGGCTACTCGGTAGGTTGATCCCGATGTCCCATCCAGCCCGCCACTCTGCCCCGTACCTGTTGGAGCCACGCTCCTCCCGCGGGAGCGTGGCGGGGCGACACATGAAGACGTTGGCCTCCTGGCTACTTCGTCTCGGCTTCGGTCTTCAGGATGGTCTCGTTCTCCTCACGCTTTCTGCACTCTCCGTCGCTGTATTCACTCCTCGCCTCCAGGGAAACGCCGCCCGTTGCTTCCTGGTTTCGGCCCCCTTTTGACGTCGGCGTGACACTCCATAGGTGCGGATTTTCATCTGTGGTGTACTCCTGTTTAAAGGGACAAGGTTCCATTCCTTCCGCTTTTGGCCACCAGTATTCGGGATCTCCTGTCGCCCACTCCTCTGCTACTTTGCGACCAGGCTGCTGTTGGGAGGGAACGGAGGTACGTGAAAGCATGGTGGCGGACCACCAGACCAGTTCCGGAGTCTGATCCTCCGTTAGGGGACCCGCCGGGTCACACAGGAGGCCCGCCCTGTCACACCTTCCTTCTTCTCTGTTTCCAACAGTTATACCAACAAAATGTCTACTTATCTTGCCTGATATTGAACACTCTACTCCACTTTCTCTGCGTATCTCTCTGGCCCAGTGAAATTTCAAATCTGTTTTCGTAATTCATGATATTTCTTGAAATTTGCGTTCCATTTGTAATGAAATTATTCTGAAATTAGGCCATTAAGCAACACTGAATAATTATGTACCATTCACAGCACAATATTACCATGAGACAACCGAAATAACGCAAATGACCAGAACATAAGTGACTGTTGCTTTTTACCGTGCAATGTGTCTTCATGTCAAAAAGTGATGTGTCTACGCCCTTGATATTAAATTATATAGCCCTAAATGTTGGATTTGTATTCTGCAGAATTACACTTGTATGTGTACTCTTTCCACAATTTAAAGTAATTGCATTAAAGCAAATCATGAATTTCGCACACCCCACTTTTCTTCCATACTTCCAACATCTGTCCCACACCCAATACATCCAATCTTTGGAGTTTCATCAAGCATTAACCAGGCTTGAGAAATCACCACTATCCACAGGGGAAATCACCCTCATCGTGGCTGCTATCTGAATAGCCTTCAGGGGTGGCTACTACCAAATCCAAAAAGAGGATTTTTCAATCTCACACCAAACACAAACAGCTACCAGAAAGGTAGAAAAAAGATAAAAAGAAGGCTTCCCCACTGAATTAGCGGATAATCAGAAAAGGAGAAACGGGCCCAAATTTTACAGATTTATTTCAGAATATGAAGCTGGATATTTAACAGCCCGTTCTCAGGTCCATTAAATAATAGCTTTTAGCCTTCTATTTCCAATGTACAAAAATATGCTCATCCATTGTACTGAATGCTTAGGGGCCGATTAGGATGGCGGTCGGAAAACGATTCTGACCGCTATGGTAGCGGAAATTAGCTGTCTGCATTTACCGCAGAAAAACCGGCGGTCAGATTAGGATGAACCACCAGAAAAATCCAACTGCAGCAGACGGATTCCACGAAACTTCACCGCGACCGTCTGGAGCAGGTGAAAATTCCTCCGCGGCAGTCGGATTTGCTGCAGAAAGACCCAAAACCGCTGCACGACCAGCAGATTTACCACACTTGAAATTAGGATACAATTGCGGTGACAGCAGAACAATCAATTGTTTCCGACCACCGCAATCACAACAAATTGATGAATGGGCGAGCCGGCAGAAGGGCAATTTTATTCCGGCCCCCGTGGTCGCTCCGGAAAAGTAATGGTGGTCGAAAGGAAACACACAACAAAGCTACTAAGTGTGACCATTATTCTGGCTCAGCCTCAAAAAAACACCTAACACATCAAAATGACAGATCCCGATGGCGAGTAAAAAATACAAATCCAGGTCAACCCACACAACACACCTGACATGAATACTCCATTGTGACCCACTCACATAGATGAATATAAAACCAGCCCCTTCCCTCACTAGAATCCTTTGCACAACTTCACAACTGAAGGGCACGACCCCACAGCACAATGGAGAGGCAAATTAGCATACATAACACCCTCACAACACACACACACACCACACACATCACCACCACCACCTTCACAACTGTATTTTTCCCAAATTTTCACATCACACACCATGTCACAGAAGGAGATGCCTAAAGTCACTGACAATGAGTTGCCAGTGATGGTAGATGAGGTAATCAGAGTAGAACCACATTTGTTTGGAAGCATGGTCCAACAGACACCAGTAGCCACTAAAAATCAAATGTGGGCAAGGATAGTCAACAAAGTCAATGCAGAAGGGAGCACCCTGCACACCCAGAAGGAGATCAGGAAGAGGTGGAATGACCTCAAGACCAGGGTGAAAGAGCGTGACAACAAGAACCATGAGCTGGCTCAGAGGACTGGCAATGGCCCTCCCATTCTACCACAAATATTCACCGAATGGGAGGAGAAGGTGCTTGCCATACAGCATCCAGAGCGTCTCACAGGAATACACGGGGGAGTGGAGGCTAGTAAGTACTAACACATGTCTCCCATTACACTGCTATGTACTGTCTTGCACAACTACAAAGCTATACTTCCTAGGCCCAAATGCACTCATGTGCAACACACTGGTCCCAACACATGTCTCATAGATCTAAGATTTACTCCCTCTGAATCACCCCAATGGTAGCTAGCAATATTCCCAGGGGTCATGTGTACAGGCAACCAGCACTACAACTACCACCAGGCTCCCTGGTCCCACAGCTCAGCAGGATGGAGCATTCCCCACACACACACAACCATGTGGTAGCCATTGTTTTGCTTACCTTCTCCTAAGAGCTAGGTAGCCACCCTAACAGGGAGAGGTGTTTGTGGGTGAAAAACCAGCACCACAACTCTCACTAGGCCCCCCTGTCCCACAGCTCAGCAGGATGGAGCTCTCCCCACACCCACAACCAGGTGGTGGCAGCTATTGCATTGCTCTCTTCAAACTCACAGCTAGGTAGTCATCTCAACAGGGAGGGGTGTTTGCGTATAGGAAGCCAGCACTACAACTTCCACCAGGCTCCCTTGTCCCACAGCTCCGCAGGATGGAGCACTCCGCACACCCACATCATGTGGCAGTCATTGCCCGCTCAGCCCTCCACAGGGCTTCGTTGCCCCACTCACTGCTGCCGCTCCTGCCTGCCTTTGTCGCCTCCTGCCTGCAGATTCCTTCGCTCGCTGCCTGCTGCTCCTGGGAATTTCCCGCTGCTGCTGGGAATTTCCCGCTTCTCCGGGGAATTGCCCGCTGCTTCTTGGAATTTCCCGCCGCTGCCTCCCTGCGGCCCCGCCCCCCTGTGATTTCATTCGCCGCCCCGCTCCCGCCACCCAGCTGCTCCTCCCTCCCGGCTCCTTACTTATGACGCCCCCAGAGCGACCGCGCAGCGGACGCGCGCAGCGGGAGCACCGATTGAGCGCCGAAGGTGCGCCAAAGGTAGGCCCGTCTGCGCCCGTCCACGCCTGGCCCGCGCCCAGCGCCAGGACCCCTGGCCCTCCCCACCGAGGCAAGACGACCCGGCTGACCTACGACGCCGCCACTCTCAACGCACTCAATGCCGGCCGGACCCACGCCTGCTGCCGAGCCACCCCGAGACGCACCCACGGACCCTTCACCTGCTGCACCTGCAAGTTCACCTGCCCCGCACCCGCCAAGACAAACACCAGCAGCAACCACCTCAAGTGCATCCTGATCAACACCCGCTCCGTCCACAGACACGCCGTGGAACTCTGGAACCTCCTCGACGCTACATCACCGGACGTCGCCTTCCTCCCGGAAACCTGGATGAACGCCTCCTCTGCACCCGACGTCGCCATCGCCATCCTGGACGGGTACAAGATCATCAGGAGGGACCGCATCAACCAGACCGGAGGTGGCATCGCCATCGTCCACAGGAACACCATCCGCATCACGACCGACGCCAACGACTTCTTCGCCGCAGCCGAACATCTCCACTTCCAGATTCACACCGACCCTAAGACGACCCTCAGAGACACCCTCGTCTACAGACCCCGGGACCACGCACACAATTCAGCGAAGACATCACAGATTTCATCAGCCCGCACGCCCTCCCCTCCACCGACTACATCCTCCTCGGGGACCTCAACTTCCACCTGGAGAACAACAAGGACCGCAACACCACCGCCCTGCTGGAAAACCTCGCCAACCTCGGACTCAAGCAACTGGTCAACACCCCCACCCACTACGCCGGCCACACGCTTGATCCCGTCTTCTCTTCCAGCAAGTACATCACCTTCAGCCACGCCACCGGACTCCACTGGACCAAACACAGCTGCGTCCACTTCAGCTTCAAAAGATCAACGACCCACCACCACCCGCAACAGGTACCTCACAGGAATTGGAGCTAGATCACCGCAGACCAGCTCACCACCTCCCTCAGCCAGAGCCCACCCGCCAACACAACGGACCCCAACGAAGCAGCCCGCAACTTCACACAGTGGCTGACCGCCTGCGCCGACGACCTCGCGCCACTAAAGAACCCTCCCAGCAGACCCAGAAGCAAGAAGGCATCCTGGTTCACCGACGACCTCAAGGACTCCAAGAAGACCTGCCGCACCCCCGAGAAAGCCTGGCTCCTCGACCGGACCACCGACAACATGACCGCCCTCAAACACGCTACCCGCAAGCACCACCAGCTCATCCGCACCACCAAGAAGAAATCCCTGAAGGAACAACTGGACAACAACGCCCACGACAGCAAAGAGCTCTTCACTATCGTCAAGGAGTTCTCCAACCCCAGCACCGGCACCAACGACATCACTCCATCACAAGACCTCTGCGACTCCCTCGCCTCGTTCTTCCACCGCAAGATTGCCGACATCCACAACTGCTTCGGCGCCCCACCCATGCACCCAACCGTCGAACCAACGCCCCCCACCGCCACCCTTCGCACCTGGAGCACAGTGACCACCGAAGACCCAGCCCGCACGATGAACACCATCCACTCCGGATCACCGACCGACCCCTGCCCACACCACGTCTTCAACAAGGCCGACTCCACCATCGCACCCCAACTCCGGAACATCATCAACGCCTCCTTCAACACCGCCACCTTCCCTGAGAGCTGGAAGCACGCCGAGATCAGCGCCCTCCTGAAGAAACCTACAGCGGACCCCACCGATCTCAAAAACTTCCGCCGCATCTCGCTCCTCCCTTTTCCTGCTAAAGTCATCGAGAAGATCGTCAACAGACAGCTGACCGCCTTCCTCGAGACGAACGGATCCCTCAACCCCTCGCAGTCCGGCTTCAGAGCCAACCACAGCACCGAGACCGCCCTCATTGCAGCCACCGATGACATCCGGACCCTGCTCGACAAGGGGGAAACAGTGGCCCTCATCCTCCTGGACCTCTCCGCTGCGTTCGACACGGTCTGCCACCGCACCCTAGTCCAGCGCCTCAGCAACATCGGTATCCAAGAGAAGGCACTGGAGTGGATAATCTCGTTCCTCGCCGGAAGAACACAAAGAGTCCGCCTCCCCCGTTTCGCTCCGAGGCCACCGAAGTCATCTGCGGCGTCCCGCAAGGATCTTCACTCAGCCCCACCCTCTTCAACATCTACATGAAACCTCTCGCAGCCATCGCACGCCAGCACAACCTCAACATCATCTCTTACGCCGACGACACCCAGCTTATCCTCTCCCTCACCAGAGACCCCGACACCGCCAGAACCTGCCTACACGAAGGGATGAAAGACGTTGCCGAGTGGATGAAGGACAGCCACCTGAAACTGAACTCGGACAAGACGGAAGTCCTCATCCTGGGATCTTCGCCCTCCGCCTGGGACGACTCCTGGTGGCCCCCATCCCTGGGCACCGCACCCAAGCCAACCGACCATGCACGCAACCTGGGCTTCATCCTGGACCCCTCCCTCTCGATGACCAGACAAGTCAACGCCGTCTCCTCATCGTGCTTCAACACCCTGCGTATGCTTCGCAAGATCTTCCGCTGGATCCCGACCGAGACCAGGAAGACTGTCACCCAGGCACTCGTCACCAGCCGACTGGACTACGGAAACGCCCTCTACGCCGGAACCACTGCCAAGCTACAGAAAAGACTCCAGCGCATCCAGAACGCCTCCGCCCGACTCATCCTGGATGTCCCCCGACGCAGCCACATCTCCAGCCACCTGAGGAACCTGCACTGGCTCCCTGTCGACAAGAGGATCACGTTCCGGCTCCTCACCCACGCACACAAGTCTCTCCACGACCTGGGCCCCAAGTACCTCAACGACCGCCTGACCTCTACACGCCCACCCGCCAGCTACGGTCCACCAGCCTCGCCCTCGCAGCCGTACCACGCATCCGAAGAGCCACCGCCGGAGGAAGATCCTTCTCTTACCTGGCTGCCAAGACTTGGAACTCCCTCCCCATCCACCTTCGGCTGACCCAGGACAATCTCGCCTTCAGGAAACAACTCAAGACCTGGCTGTTCGAGCAGTAGCATACCCCTCCCCCCAAGCGCCTTGAGACCCTCCCGGGTGAGTAGTGCACTATACAAATGGCATGATTGATTGATTGATTGCATTGCTCACCTTCACCTAACAGGTAGGTAGCCATCCTAACAGGGAGGGGTGTTTGTATGTGGGAAAGCCATCACTACAACTCCCACCTGGCTCCCTTGTCCCACAGCTCAGCAGCATGGAGCACTCTCCACAACCATGTGGCAGCCATTGCTTTGCTCACCTTCACCTAACAGGTAGGTAGCCATCTTAACAGAGAGGGGTGTTTGTGGGTGGGAAGCCTGCACAACTCCCATCAGACCCCCTTGTACCACAGCTCAGCAGGATGGAGCACTTTCCATACCCACAACCATGTGGCAGCCACTGCATTTCTCACCTTCAACTAACAGTTAGTTAGCCATCTTAACAGGGAGGGGTGTGTAGGAAGCCTGCACTACAAATACCAAGAGGCTCCCTTGTCTCACAGCTCGGCAGGATAGAACACTCCCCACACCCACAACCATGTGGCAGTTATTGCATTGCTCACCTTCACCGAACATGTAAGTAGCCATCTTAATAGGGAGGGGAGTTTGAGGGTGGGAAGCCTGCATCACATCTCCCACCTGGCTCTCTTTTCCCACATCTCATCATTATGGAGCACTCCCCATACCTACAACCATGTGCAGTCATTGCATTGCTCACCTTCACCTAACAGGTAGGTAGCCATCTTAACAGGGAGGGGTGTTTGTGGGTGGGAAGCCAGCACTAAAACTCCCACCAGGCCCCCTTTTCCCACAGCTCGGCAGGATGGAGCACTCCCCACACCCACAACCATGTGGCAGCTATTGTATTGCTCTATTCAAACTCACAGGTAGGTAGCCATCTTAACAGGGAGGGGTGTTTGTGTGTGGGAAGCCAGCACTACAACTCCGACCAGCCCCCTTGTCCCACAGCTCACCAGGATGGAACAATCGCCACACCCACAACCATGTGGCAGCCATTACATTGCTCACCTTCACCTAACAGTTAGTTAGCCATCTTAACAGGGAGGGGTGTTTGTGGGTGGGAAGCCTGTACCATAACTCCCACCAGGCTCCCTTGTCCCACAGCTCAGCAGGAAGGAGCACTACCCACACCCCCAACCATTTGGCAGTCATTGCATTGCTCTCTTCAAACTTACAGGTAGGTAGCCATCATATGCTCTCTTTTCCCACCCCTGAGCAGGAAGGAACACTCCCCCATCCAAGAGCCTTCTGTAACCTAGTCCCTTCCTCTGTTCCACTTCAAGGGGAGGTAGCCATCTTAATAAGGAGGGGGCGTTGTGTTTGGGAAGGTAGCACTCTAACTCCCACCAGGCTCCCTTGTCCCACAGCTCAGCAGGATGGAGCACTCCCCACACCCCCAACCATGTGCCAGCCATTGCATTTCTATCTTCAAACTTACAAGTAGGTAGCCATCTTATGCTCTCTGGTCCCACCCCTGAGAAGGATGGAACACTTCCTCATACAAGAACCATGTGTAATATATTCCATTCATCTGCTCCACTTCACAGGGAGGTAGCCATCTTAACAGGCTGGGGTATTTGTGTGTGGGGAGCCAGCACTACAACTCCCACCAGGCATCATTGTCCCACAGCCCAGCAGGAAGTTACAACCGTTCTACCCATAACCATGTGGCAGCAATTTCCCTCCAATGTGTCACATAACAGGTAGGCAGACAGTGCATGCACCCTGCCATTCCTCTCACAAAGCATGGAGCCATATGACCACACCATCCCCCACATGTCATCCAACTTGGCATAGACCCAAAAGTACATCCAGTGTGCAGACAGCTAAGCGTACGTAACTGTCACTGAAATTAAAGTTTGACTCACCGAGTCACATGCTGAAGAAATTCAGGGCCCAATCAAGCACAGCACTGGATGTTATGTTTAAGTGCCATGGTGTCAGAGCATGAAGGTCCATATGAACACACAACACGCATGGTCAATCGGACAAACAAAGTAAAGTACATTATATGAAAAAGGTATGCATAACATTACAATGGCTAGTTCTTGCTCAGATGAAACATCTTACATAAAGAGCAAACCAAAAAGACGTATCACATAACGTTGATGTGCCGCAAGTCTTTAGATGATGACATGTCCTTGTAATTACACAATCTGTATATGGCACATGGTTTCTCTTTACATGTCACACCACGGACAAGTAATATATGTACCTCCACATCATGTCATTATGCTCAGTACCTTGCAGCAATATAAAGTGCTTTCAATGTAAACTGTATGGTGTATCACATGTAACATCCAAACATCTAACACCAAGCTTGTGGAGTACACTTCAATGACTATTACACCTCGGTTCAACAGGAGATCCACAAGCAACTGCTACAGAGCACAACACCAACCTGCAGAGCCAGTCTCCCCTTGGAACATGAAATCTTGGATGCAGACTCCCTCTGTTTTTTGGATGAGGAGCAAGAACCTGACCCATCAGGACTGCCAGGGCGCTGTCCCCACCACCACAGCAACTCTTGCTGCAACGCCCTGGGCAGCATCAACGACCACCACCACCACTGCTGCCTACAACCCTCTCCCTGCCTCAGTGGTTACCAACACCACCACACAATGAGGGGAGGGCAGGGAGAGACTGTGGTTGTATCAAGTGCCAACGCCACAGGTCCAGGACAGCAGGGCAGGTAGGAGGGCAACTGGGGGACAAATTCAAGAGGACACTGGGACCGAAGCCCTGGTCAACATCACCAGAGTTCTTGGGGCATATGAGCAGACCCAGGGACACATCGGCCAGGTTTTGGATGAAGTACGTGAGCTTTGCCTGCAGCTGAGGTCTATGTACAGGTGTATGGGCCAAATTGTGGAGCTCATGGGCTAGCTCATGCGTGTTCTGAGGGACAGACAAGCGGCCCAAAGGACAGCTCAACCCCCTTCCAGTGGCCTGCAGGATGATACTCCCACCACCGCAGCTGCTGCCACGTAGAGGGGTGAGCTGCAACAAAATGACTACTAATGAGACACCACTGAGCCCGCAGCAGTGGCCCCCCTGAAAAAGCACAAGAGGACGTCCGAGACACATCAGGGGAGGATCACGTGGTAATGCACCATCCAAACGCTAGTCTCGGAGCCAGCCATGATGACACCTCTGTTCCCCTTCACATTGACTTTGTTGACTATCCTTATCCACACTGCCATGTTGATGGCAGGAGTCTCTTGGACTGCGTGAATACATCAATGTGGTGACTATTGTCTCATTTACCATCACTAACAACTCATAAATTCACTTAGCACCATTTTTTAATCATAATTTTCTGTCACAAATACTCATTGTAAATAAACACTCTTTACACACCTATGTCTTTGTGTCAGCTCCATGTTTATCACAGTATGTACAATGTCTACTCAGATTCCAATGTACCACAAGCTCTGATTGTGACGAGGCATTGAGAGGGTCAAGGGACCTAGAAATACACAAGAGAATGACATTTACTTGTCAGGTGATGGCATCACAGCTAGTACACATCACTAGTGATCAAGGTACAAAAACCAGCACACATTACAATGAGCAACTGTATAAAAAAAGACACCATGTAGCTGGTCATATATACCCTGTTCCACACACATCAGCCATTAGCACAGAGCCAACAACAGCCAGCAGTAAAAAAGCTCTTCTAGGCCTTTTCACTACTATCAAAGACAGCAGACATTGTCACTGTTGTAGAATGTCACTCACACTCAAGGGAAGTAGTTGTTGGTGAGCTGTTGACGCAGGTCGAAACCTTCCTCCTCTCCACTATCGTCATCACTGGACATGTGTGGGTTTGCAGGGGTGGGGGCATCTGCTGCTCATCATCGTCCAGGAGCAGGGGGATCTCGCTGTGCAAGGCCAGGTTGTGGAGCATGCAGCATGCAACTACAATCTGACACACCTTTTGGGGAGAGTAGAGTAGTGCACAGTAGAAAGAAGGGATACCATTCCTCGTCATGCGTGTCCCCAAAAGTGACAGGTCTGTGTGTCCTTAAAAGTGACAGGTCTGTGTCCCTAAAAGTGACATGCCTGTTTGTGTCCTTAAAAGTGACAGGTCTGTGTCCCCATAAGTGACAGGGTGTTCCTGTCCTTAAAAGTGACATGCATGTGTGTTTCCTTAAAATGACAGGCCTGTGTCCCCAAAAGTGACAGGGTGTTCCTGTCCTTAAAAGTGACATGCATGTGTGTGTCCTTAAAAATGACAGGCCTGTGTCCCCAAAAGTGACAGGGTGTTCCTGTGCTTAAAAGTGACAGATGGTGAGCAAAAAGTTTGGTGACATGAGGAATGTGTGGTCTCCCTAACTGGAGCTGGGCTGTGGGGAATGTAGCATAGGGGGTGTGTCAGAGCATGAGACAGTGTTAAATGTTATGTTAGCCTAGCAGGGCATTTAGGTTAAGGGAAATGTGTGCGCAAAAAGTGACAGGTCTGTGTGTCCTTAAAACTGACAGGTCACAACCCTATATGATGACTGTAGGTGTTCATTTGTCCCAAGGGGAGGTCTTCCAAAGGGCGGGGTTTGTTTTGGGACCATCAGCGAACCAGAGTCCTATGACGTTTGTATGCCATTGTTATGGTGTAGAGGTGTACGCCCCTTTTAGAGGCTGCTTAGGATACATATAAGACTTCCTTAAGAGCCTCGTACAGCAAGCAGAAGCCTGAATAGGAAAAGGTGCCCTCACCCACATCAGAATGAAGAGATACAATCCATTCGTGAAAAGGCAAGTGTTGGTTGGCTCCCAACCGACTATCAATAGATATTACCGCACTTTAACACCCCTGGTAATGGACGAGGATGCTCAACAAGAAACCCCTAGGGATATGGGCTGCGACGTTACTGGTTTTGGCAATGGCATATGTAGGCCTATGGAAGCTCGCCGTCTCAAGGATTGCGTATGTCGGATGTCCCCGATTAAGGGAGACAGCAGCGAAAGTGAGATCTCATGTAGTGGCAGCCTGCTTGCTGGCCTCAGTTCAATGGACCTGGAGGAAGCTGAAGAAGCTGTAGCACCGCCTAATACACCCGTCTATGAAGACATGGACCTTCAGGAGGATAAGGCTGCTGAGAAGGTCGATCCGCAACAGCCATCTACAAGCGTCTAAGATGATGGGCCATCACAGGACATTAGCGACTCTCAAGATTTCAGACCCGCCGCAGATGACGATGAAAATGCGAAGGTTAGTAACATTTTTAAAAAGAGAATGTTATGAGCAGGCAATTACATAGCAGTGTATTTTATTTCTTCAACTAACGAACTGTCAGTATTTTCTTCTTTTTGACCCTAGAGAGCAACCACAGTCGGATGCAATTACTTCATAAACTATGTTAAAAAAGATGTAGCACCTCCTAACACCCCCATCTATGAAGACATGGACCTTCAGGAGGATACGGATGATGAGAAGGGTGTTCTGCAACAACCTGGTACAAGCGTCGAAGATGATGGGGCATCGCAGGACATGAGCGACTCAGAGCCGCCGCAGAGAGCGGTGAATATGCAGAGGTTAGTAAGAAAATTTTATGCGCGGTCACCTACATAACGATGTATTTTATTTCTTCAACTTACAGATTGTAATTCTTTCTTCTTTTGAACCCTAGAGAGAAACCCCAAAAAGACCTGTGTCAGAATGGCGGTCTACAAAAGCGAGCAATGTAATTTTCAATTGTCTGTGGTGCTCAAAACAGGCTGAAAGTTCCACATGTCAAAACCGTGATGGCTGCGACAAGTGTGAATGCGACTCTGACATGTGTGAAAAGGAAGATGAAGGGTTGTCCTACTACGCAAGGCAGGAAGTTAAGGCTTTCGCCGCACAGGTGGTCCTAAACTGTGTCAGGCGTGACTATTACAGCCTTTGTAACGGACATCAAATCAACGAACCGCAGCAGGAGGCTCACGAATGTTTGTGTGAATCATACAGAGCAAGAACAATACGCTATATTTGTAGTTTGATAGATCCATACAAGGTGTATAAACTGCTAAGGGTGGTGTATGGGGTGTACGCTGAAAAGAAGCTTGTCCACCCTGATATGTTGAGAATCTTGACATCTGCAATCAATGAGATCCGATATGCCTATGACCCGAGCTTAAAATTACCGGGTATGCAGGGTATGGGCACCACTTTCAACAGAAAGATGATAGAAAAACTCGTAGCAAGACGTATGTGTAATCTGTATAAAAAAATAGAAAAATAGGGTCTTTTGCCCCCCGAAAACTGTTTTAAACAGGGGCTTATTTAACGTTACATGATAGCGTGTATTTAGAACAAAGTAATAGAATGTTACACCTCAAGGTGACTCTGTGTTAATGCGTCCTTACGACACTTACTGTGAAAAATGTAAAGTATACTCTGTTTATGATTTGTTAAATTTTTTCTTAACTTTTTTAATAAAAGGCACTTATGCAAAACAAGTGGCATTCATTGTCTGGTGTGTAGCGGATGATAACATGTTGGGGTCCCTGTTAAGAAAACTTTATTATGATACACGGGGAGTTGGCAGCTTGGGAAGCGCCGAAGCTCTATATAGAAGGGCTGTAGATGAAAACAAACCTGTAAGCAGAGATCTGGTGAAGAACTGGTTATCAGGAGAGGAGGCATATTCACTACATAAACCCGTCAGAAGACGTTTTAAGAGACGGCCTACAATCGTTAATGCACAACTAGATTATCAATGGCAGGCGGATATCATCAGCCTTCAAGATTTAGCAAAACATAACAACGGAGCTCACTATATATTAACAGTTATAGATGTGCTGTCCAACTATGCCTACGCAGAAGCGTTACGCGATAAAACTGGGGCTAGTGTCACGGCCGCTTTTAAAGCCATCTTGGAGAAAGGGCGAATTCCTCAAAAACTACAAACCGATGCCGGTAAAGAATTCTTAAACAACACATTTCAGAAATTATTAAAGCACCACGGCGTTCAACATTTTGTAACACACACAGAGGTAAAAGCAGCAGTTGTACAGCGGTTTAACAGAACTTTAAAGTCTAAGATGTGGCAGTATTTTACGGCCCACAACACCTACAGATACGTTGATGTTCTACAGGCCTTTTTAGATGTATATAATGCCAGTTATCACAGGACCATCAAAACAGCACCTGTAGAGCTAACGCATACTAATTCGTTAGCTGTTTGTAGAACTGTGTACGGACATAATTTCGCTACAAAGGTGAAGAAGCCTATTTTTAAAAAAGGTGACCACGTAAGAATTTCAAAATTGAAAGGGGTCTTTACGAAGGGTTACCAACAGACTTTTTAGCGATGAAATATTTATAGTGGAAAGTGTGGAGCTTAAAGAGGGTTTGTATATCTACAGGTTAAAGGACTATGATGGGGAAATGGTGTCTGGGGTATTTTACAAGGAAGAGTTACAAAGGATACCCGCCGATCCACACAGGGTGTATTAGGTGGAAAAGATTCTGAAAAGGAAAGGTAGAGGCGCTAATAGTCAGGCATATGTCAAATGGAGGGGGTGGCCGGAGAAATGTAACAGTTGGGTGCTGGCCAGCTCCCTGAAGGGTGTGAGCTGAGGATCGTCTAAAAGCTGATGTCAAGATGGAGACAGCGCCCTTTTATATCACCCTGCCGTCCAACGCTTCTAAAGACATGTTCCCCGAAAACCAAATTTCTAATTATACAGTGAAATTGGCTAAGGTGATTGGGAGGTCGCCCTAACCGAGATCCAATACCCTAAAACCTGGAACACATTTACACAGACCGAGGCTAAGTGTTACCTTAAACGTGAGCAGGACCCGGTGAGCATGCAGAAGGAAGGTGTTTCTTAAAACATCGAGTCGCACCACAACGTTTAACTGTACCGGTAAATTAAGCCGAGTTTTAGGAACAGTACAGAATGCTAAAAGTCCGGTCGAGCCGGATCAGACGTGCCCTGATATTAACGGGCGGTTCTACACGCTCTATGTGTATAGCGATATTGTAGAGGCACAGAGGATCGGAGATAGTTACTCGCCCTTGTTAAGATGTGTCCATGTACAGGGCGAAAATAATACGATGGTCAATATTCAATTCAACAAACCCGACTACATAGCAGTTTCTAAAAACCATTTTGACACTATTTCAATTATGATCTTTGACGATCAGTCGCAGCCTGTGTCCTTTAAATACGGGAAAGTTATTGTAAAGCTTCATTTAAGACCGCGACGCGACAGAGGTTATTAAGCAGACGTCATGGTGGTGGTGAAAACATATGGGGACCCTTCAATGTACAGGGACTATTACCGAAACCAGGCCGGCTATGGAGGCCCATCGTACTTTCAAGGGTCACCTGTTATGTATGGGGCTGGTCTAGGAGGTTTCTTCCGCAGTCTTTTTAGAAGAGCTATGCCATTCTTGAGAAAAGGCTATGAAATTGTAAAACCGCATGTTAAGGCGGCGGCTTCGAACATTGCCCATGATGTTGTTGGCTCTGTTACTTAGGCGGTTGCCGAACGTATGAACAAACAACCGCAAGAAGGCGCTGGCTTACTGTACAAGCCATGCACGAGCGTTAAAAGGAAGCGTCGCGCATCGAGACGCAGAGGACCTCCGGCCCCCTATAAAAAAAAGAGGAGTTCTTCAAAGCGTGCTCAGAAAAGAAAAACCCCAAGGCGGAAGAGAGCTACGAAGAAGAAGAGATCCTCCTCTAAAGTAAATATTTTTTAAAGCGGCACAGCCTAAAGCATGGCCTTCGTACATTGTGCATCGGGCGAGTGCGCCAAATCCGAGTTAGACTTGTTTACTCTGAAAGCCTACGCAGACAAGTATCGAAAACAGCTTCTTCATGGAAGTATCGCCTTTAGCCACTTTGACGCCGTTGACCTCTATAGAGTTTTATGTATCAGGGTCCACGGATATGTATCTGGATCTCAACAACACGCTACTCCACCTTATGTGTAAAATTGTAAAAGCTGATGGTTCCGACATAGCAGCAGACGCTAAAGTGGCTACGATTGCTTATCCCCTCGCAACCCTGTTTAATCAGGTGGACATCACCCTGGGCGACCGCCTCATCACACAGAACGATAACATGTACGCCTACAGAGCCTACCTCGAGAGCATTCTAAATTACAGTAGCGACGCCCTCGACACGCAGCTTTCATCGGGGCTCTTCTACAAGGACACCTGTGAACATTTTGAAGTCAAGGAGTTGGACGGTGAAAATCAGGGTTTGTGAAAAGAGCCAGTTTTGCGTCGGGCAGTCACCAGTTTGACCTCCTGGGCCGCATACATTCAGACCTATTCTTCCAAGATAAACTGCTCATCAACGGCATCAATCTTAAGATCAAGCTCACGCGTCACAAGGATTCATTCTGTCTCATCAGCGGGGATGCGGAACAGTACAAGTTGGACATACTGTCAGCAAGTCTGTTTGTAAAGAAGGTAAAAGTGTCCCCGAGTGTCAGACTAGCTCACGCCGATGCTTTGCAAATATCAAACGCCAAGTACGCAGTGGAAAGAGTGGCTCTGAAGGTATTCAGCATCACAGCCGGTACAAGGTTAACGCAGCAACAGAATTTATTTCTGGGACAACTACCAAAGCTTATCATCATCGGATTTGTGGACAATACCGCTTTTAGCGGCACCTACGCCTCAAATCCCTTCAATTTTAAGCACTACAGCATCAACTATGCTGCGCTGGTCAACGAGGGCACCGTGATTCCTGTAAAACCCTACACACCCAGTTTTATAAACTCCAACTACATCAGGGAATACCAGGGGCTGGTTTCGATAACTGGGAAGCATCTACGGGACTGTGGTGTAGCTGTGACAAGAGAAGGCTATGGGACCGGATACACGCTGTTCGCATTCGAGCTGACCCCTGACATGGAAGACGGTGATCACTACAACCTTGTCAAAAACGGAAATCTAAAAGCTGAAATACGATTTAGTAATCCGCTACCTACGAATGTGAACATGATCGTATTCTCGGTATTTGACAGCATCATTCAGATCAACCACGCCAGACAGATTTTGTTTGACTATCTTTAAACGTTTGTGAAATGGACACTGTGCAGATACGAGACTTCTTACGTAGGCACAAATACGCTAGGAAATATTTTTTAGGTGTTTTCCCTAGCAATGGGCTGCCTGCCGAAATAGGGTCAGAAAGACCACGCACCCTAGTCTTTAACACCGATCCTCATTACAAGGGTGGAACACACTGGGTTGGCATGTTTATAGATAGTGACAAGGTTACAGTGCTTGACAGTACATCAGAGTTCCCCGAACACAGTATCTATACAAAACCCATATTCAAGTTTATGAAAAAAGCTGCGGCGAGGGTAGAGTATAACAAGCTACGGGTCCAGGATTCGCTAGCCATCACATGCGGAGAACACTGTATTTATTTTAGCAGTAAAATGTCTGAGGGTACGTTGTTTAGAAATTTCTTAAATCTATATTCGAGTGACCTTGTTAACAATGACAGTATAGTTGTGAAATATGTAAAAGAAAACACAAGGGTCTCGGTCCAGCCTGTGAAAACAGAATATAGCATCAGTCAAAATTGTAAGGGATTGTAACACATGTATGTTTAATGATGAACGTTTAAAATAAAGAATTTTTTTAAAGCACACATTCAGACTCTGTATTTCTATGCTGTCTCATACACCATAATTAAAATGTTTTAAAAAGACGAGTGAGAAGAGTTGAAAATTTATAAAAAGTGTTTATTACAAACATTATGTAGGTTACGCATTATATTGACAGTCATTACTAAAGAAATATATGAAGAAAAATCACTGTTATACACGTAGAAGGCACAGTTATTCAAAAAGTCTGTAGAAACATTAAGGAATAATCCACGTGTGGGTCTTGGACATGTGTCTTTTTCGCCGTGCTGAAGGCCCCATGGGGTTGCTCCAAGAGGGCGTCAGAGGCGGCAGGCGATGGCAGGAGGGGCGCCTTTAAACTTTCAAGCATACGGCGGTGGTCGTTATTACCCACGAGTGTGGAAGGGATGTTGAGTTCAGCTGCCGCTTGTAGAAACTGCTCCCAGCCTCTGGGAGCATTTTGATGCATTAGTATCTTGGGGTGAGTGAGACCTTTGACCAGACCGTACATGTGTGAACCAATAACCGGCTGGCCCTTGTAGAGAAATTCACCCCGGTCATTCCAAGCTGTTAGGTCTTTAGAAGCGGCTAGTTTACTCATCAACATTTGCGCGGCCCCCCCTATGCCTCTGGCTTATATTTTTTAGGAGGTCATCAACAAAAATATCCGAGGGAGGGGTCTGGGAAGGCTGCGGCTGCGGCTGCGGCTGTTGGGGCGGCGTAGCATGCGCAGATGCTGCTGGCTGTTCAGAGTCCGGGGCATATAAAGTTAACTTGTTTTTTTCGGTATCCCACTGTTTGTAGTAGCTTAGAAAATTTTTAAGGGTGCTGGTGTAAAGGGTAGCTTTGTCGTAAGGGTTTAGATCCGTCCGGTTCAAAATGTCTTTAATTTCAGCATCCAGGCGTAGAGTCTCATTACGACGTATATCCCAGGCATTGACCGCAGTAGAGCCCCGTTTCTCCAATTGTTGCTTAGGAACCAGATACATCTTTGAGGCATGCTCCATCACAGTCCTGAGAGGAGGCTTGTAATTACGGGTATAGCTATGCCCAGCATTGAGCCTATAAAACCCCCAGACTGTTTCACCAGTTTCTTCTTGATGATGAGTGAGGCCCTTTTATTACTGAGCTTCCTGATAAGATGTCGCTTCTTCTTCAACACTTGTAACTGGCTCTTTGATATAGGGACGTTGCCTTTTAGGGTGTTTAGAGCTATTTCTGAAATGGCTGCCACTAAATCGTCAGAAGCTGCGCAGAGGAGGGCCTTTCGGTGTTGGGGACTGGCTGTTACCAACATTTTCAGAAGGGCCAAATTGCGACGTAGGCGTTCAGACATTGTCAGCACCTGGGGGTTATAAGGCCTGGCTACAAATGTCTCTAATGGTCTTCAGCGCTACTTTTTATAGGCTCGGGACTTAGTCTTTGGGGTGTAAGCGACTGGGAAATCAGGGGGAAAAATATCCGCCCTTAGTCTGTAGTCTTCTAGAGTATTATTTTTTAAGTCGACCAGCAGGTAGCCGTGGGGTTTTGATGTAGCGTCGTTAAAGGCCTCCATGAAGAAGTGTGTGTTCCCAGGGTACATCTGCTTAGCTATGATGGATATTTGCTGCTTGTCACAGGGATTTTTAAATAAAACAAGATATGAGGCATTGAGTGCTATAGAGCGGCTATTCTTACCCTTGTAAAACAAGTTCTGCACAATGTAACATATGCTTAGATTGCGGTGATGTGAATATTGAGTAAAAGCTCGTTCTAGCTCAGGATGGTCACCACCTTCGCGCATAAGGTCATCGACTATCACCATGTTTACAAGGGTCGGGGGTCGCAGCACATCATCGTTGAGATTCTCAGGTATACCTTCTATAAATCTGATATGAGGGAAGCTGCGGGACAGGTCGGTATAAAGCTCTTGCCAGCACGAATAAAGCCATACGATGTTATTAGGTGTTTGGGATAAAGCACCTGCAGCATTTTCTAAGAGCTTTTTTATAAAGTAGCTTTTACCGCAGTTTGAGGGCCCTGCTAACACACAGGAGAATGGGTGCTGTAATCAGGTGTCCATTGTGCTGGTGGTGTCCTCTCTAATGCTCCTAATATCCGTACGGCAGTGTTTTATAATCAGTAGTCAGGACCCTTTTTTCAAAAACAACGCGTACGGTTTTATGTAGGGGCTGTGTTGTAATTTCCCACTTCTTTTTGGATCTGACTATGCAGGGCTGGTTAACAACTATGGTTTTATCATTTTGTTGATCGGCCACTGCAGAGTATTCATGCACCAGATCTTTCAGACTGTCAAAATTAATTTTTAGGGTGTTGCTGACGTTTAATGTTATACCTTTGACCTTCATACACACTTTGTACGTGTTCGTTTTGTACGAGTATGTCTTAGGCCCGGCTGGGGTATATTCTATTATGTACTCATCCTTATCGAGTTCGCTGGTCAAATTACCTAGATAATCCCCAAGAGGAGGATCTTCATCCCCCGGTTTACTCAGAAAAATCACTGAGTCGGTATCGTGATACAGACAACGGTCCTGGAGTTTATCCATAACACCGTAAAGCTCTAGACGGGCGTGTGCAGTCGTGAAGCATGCTATAAAGATGTTTATGTTGTTACACGTTGTGGGATACTCTTTTATGTATTTCTAGCACACAGCAGCGGTCTCGTCATCGATAAACTCGCAGCTGGACACCTCGTAACAAGGTGCAAAAAGGTACTTAAACAGTTTGTCAGGATCTGTTATTAAGGTCGTATTTGACATGTTTGTACGCTGTGCGTATTTTCCCCATAAGGAGTTGAGACAGAGTTTGGCTAACTGTCGGCGGGCAGGGTTGACCTCTATCAAATGTGGCCGTAAACGTATACCCTCATGCGTGTGGTAGTCAACGATGCATTTCTGCTTTGCAGCTTGACTAGTACACCATTCGGGATATCCGGAGGCCTCCTGTTTGTCTCTCAGAAACAAATTAATGTAGCGTGAAAAGAGACGTGTCGTGGTCCTCTCAAAATGCCACACCTCGTGTACTCTACCGAGTCTGTAGCCTTTGTCTAGGGCAGCTTGGACCTCGATGGTGCACCAGGTCCCTGTCAGCATCCTTTGTTCTTCGGTGTGACTGCAACCACCGACCTCTTTAAACACAGCGCATGTTCGACAGAGGGGGAACATCAGCTTACCATCAACTCTGTATGGTAACACGGGAAAGTAAAGCTGCATTGGAGGATAGATTTCACATTTGACTAGCCCGGAGTATTCGAAAAGGGGCTTAAAGTCTCTATATATGATGGTAGGGTGCCCTAAGGGGTACACCTTCATTTTGTTTACAAACGGGTACAGACTGGTGAAATCATAATAGTGTATTTTCTCACCCTCCCCAGCGGCCCTGTACAGCTGTATGGCATTTGTAGGCCCCCCGAATAAGGCATCGCGGGGTTCCAGAGGTTGTGGTAAATCACGACTCTGAAGGAAAGAACGTAGCTCAGTGTTGGTTGCTATCATCTCTAACCACTCGTGCTCCCATAGTACCCGCAGAGCAAAGCCAAATTTTTCAACATACTGGGCCCTTATCATAGTATGTCTGTGTAAGTGTCCAAATTTGGCCCCCATCAGTCTGTTAAACTCATGGGGTTTGTAACACTGAGGACAGCCGTGGTAAAAACACTTGTTGTATTCAAAGGTAGTCGGCACGCCCTTAATTTCAGCGTACCCATCCAGGTAATAGGGACCCAGACGGTATTCACCACCCTGTAAGGCATGCCGAATATCTATGTCTTCCTTCTCAGAGACGTACATGAGCCATTGGATAGAAGGGGTTGAATAACGTTTCTGTTTACCGTTATAGAGGTCTGGCGGCACTAGAGCGATACTTTCTGGTCTTAAAAACATGTGCTTGTAGATGGACATACACATGGAGGCCAAGGTGATGTTTTGAAAAGGGTCTATGTATTCAACCGACTTTGGCATTTGAGGTGTCTTGGGTTTCAAGACCCTGACTTTCTTAGTCATTTGAGGTGTTTTGTGTTTCATGACCCTAACTTTCTTAGTCATAGACACCACAACCTCTCTGAAGAGGTTGCATGCCTGTCGCAGGATCATTACATCGGCCTTGCAATAGGCTTTCAAATCGGTTTGAAAATTAAACTCCTTTTCGCGGTTTTCAGAGTACCACTGTAGAAAACTCTCTTTCTCAGCAGGCATCATATAATCAACCCCGTAGCTGTCCGGAGGCGGCATGGGCCCACATAATTCTGGTTCGCCCAAGTGTTAAAAAAGTGTGGAAAATAACCTTTACACCCGGGAAAACCAAAAGCTTTTGATAGCTTGCTCAATTTCATGGGTAGGAAATTCAGGGTGTCTATGAATCTTATTTGTAACTGCCCAGCCATTAACAACATCAGCTTGGACCCTTGAGTGATGAGTTCTACTTGAACCTTTTCACGAATCATATTCTGTAAAATAAAGAATGAGTCGTATGCTTTAGAGTTGTGGGCAAGCATGGTATACCCTTTGAATTTTGACTGAATGAACGTATTGAGGAAATCACCAACGCACGTTCGCCCCTCAAACTCCCAGCAGTCATCAGAAGTTAGATGGTGGGCGTAAATTTAGTTAGGTTGGTGTACCCCCGTTTCCTGTGTGCACTCTATATCAAAAACAATGTAATCTTCGGTTTTGGGCTGATGTCTGCCTTTAACCATGTAACACTGGTGTACAAATCCAGCCCGACATGGAATCTGACACCTTGGACATTTCATGCCTTTGCATTTGTGCTCTGTCGACACATACCGGCCACACTCTTGCCAGTCCATTTTAGGGTTGCATTTAATAGCTTCACGGTGTATGCGCAAGCAGACTTGGGAGCGACAAAACATTTTACAGGTGCGACACATCACCTTCAGGGCATCGTCTACAACGCAACCATCCCTCTGACACATCTTACAATGTATTTCACACTGATGCTGTGCCTTAGTGTTGTATATATGGTCGCAATGTGTGCACACGTACTTGACTCCCAGAAAACTTTTAAGGTTCAAGATACCGTAAAAGTGATTCTCATGGTGAAGGACATATACAGTCTTGTTTTTCACACGCTCCCCGGTTGTAAAGTACTTCCAAGAACCGTTGTGATAAAGAACTTTCACCGTAACGGCGAAATAGTTCTCAAAAAGACCTATGTCGCCAAAGCCGACCATGCGGTCTGGAGGTATTTCAAGAACCTCATGGGCTTCAGCTGCTCTAGACATAATGACAGCATCAGTGGTGTTGCGACCCATCAGCAATCCCACGATGCTGGCCGCCAGACATGTGTTGGCTGCTCCGTTGTTAAAGTTGAGCAGCCAACGTTGTTTCTTACCAATGATCTTACTGTACAGGACACTCTTTAAAGGCCTGGAAACACCCCCCTCATGACCCCTTACAATGAGGGCTATGACTCTGAAAGTGCCATAGGCGACTAGTTCAGCCTTACTCTGTAAAAGCTTTGACAGGTTTTCTAAAAATTCCACAGCATCAAACACATCAAGGGCCCTTCTTTTGGTGAACAACGGACTGTCAAGGCCCTGCCCCTGGAAGCAGTGCTGGAAAAAATCATTAGGATCCACATCACGTATCAACCTATCAATGAGTGATTGCACAGCCTGCTGTATGACTAAATGCCCGTGCAGGGAGGACCTTATCCGGTGTAGGTTAATAAACCTAAACTCCTCGTAGTGCTCTGTAGCGTTAAATCTCTCTACAGTACGGCTGTAGGTTCTGACGCTCTCTAAGAACACTGTCTCTGAATCCTCATCTTAAGGAATCTGACTGGAGGGGGCGTTTGCTGCCGTATCACTTTGGGGATTCTGGTTTAGGCCGGGCTTGGGGGTCCTTTTAAGACGCCGTGTAGCGCATATTTTGGCTTTCTTTAATTTACTTATTAAAAGCCGGCGTTGCTTAGCGCTATTAGCCCACTTATGTTTTTTGCGGGACCATACTTTTCTAGGTAGCTGCCCCCCTCCTACCTGAACAGTATGGTTTGTGTCTGTGTGTGATGTGCTCATAGAGACCTCTGCTACAGCCCCAGCCCTAGGGCCTTCTGTGTGTACCTGGGATTGTCGTTTTGGTGCTCTACCACGGGATCCCTCCAACTGTACCGCCCAAGGGCGGTCCTCGCCTGAACTTGTGTAATGACTGGTGCATTGTACCGGTGTATGTGATTCAGGCGGTGCTTGTGAAAATATATAATTCTGCTTGAGGGGTTCCATGTCCTTTTAAAGGTTGAGGAAGCGTAAGAAACGCAGGGACTTTGTCAGAACTGTGTGGACCCTGCTGCTGTATTTAGATTTACGCTTACTTTTATTAACACCCAGGGCTTGTTGGGTCCTTAAGGGCCTACGTAGGCATAGTCAAGAGGGGATACTCCAAATATCGGCCACTGTTGTTTGGCACATTTGTATGATAACCCTTTTACACTGGTCAACCATTTGTAGTATCTTTCGCTGCGCCTCCAGCCCAGATCTGTCGACGCTACCGCACACCCCTAGTTTTAAGGTGGCGGTGTTCACTTGTCGTTTTAACTTTCTGACCGCCAGTTGTATGTCTTTCACATGGGCCCCTAGTACCTCTTTTGGGTTTACAGAATCGTATTGCGGCGGATTAGGGATGAATACAGTGGCCGGTTGTACACCATGCTGCAACATCCCTGGACCCCCACTCGCACCATTCGCCGCAACACCATTCTGTAACTGAGGTACCGGAGGGTTCATAGAAAGAGGGTCCCAGTGTGAACACCCCGGGGCTGCCGTGAAAGGGTCCTCACTAGATATGTCCTCTAAACCCTGATTTGACCAATCGTCCCAACCCGTACTATTATCGCCGCATATTGCTGATGGTGATGGGTGGCTTACACTGGGTGCGGGGCTGGTTGGGTCGTATGCTCCCGGTGGTGGAATAGGTGACATAAGGGTTGGGGAGTGTAAATGACCGTCAAAACAATCGTGGTTCCTATCGGCTAAGGAATGGTCGTGGTTGTGATCGGGTGAATGTCTAACAGCTGTATACAAATACCCACTGCGCGTGCTGGAAGGGTCCTTGTGCGCTGCTTCTGAGGGGCTATCAAGCTTGGCGACCATACCTATCAATGCCTTGAGACAACCACTGGTAGCTTTGTAAGGGGTGCCTGGGGGCTGAGCATTATCAGCCTCTGAGCTTCTAAGCTCAGCATCCATGATTATAGTCGGTTTTAGGGTTTGGTCTCGGGGGAACCCCTCTACAGAAGCTGCTAGTTTATTTAAAACTATAGAGCACTTCAAGGTATGGGTAGGAGATGGCGTCGTAAGGGGTTTGATTAAGGGATCTGCCTGCACCCCTTGTTTCTTCTTAAGACAGGATCTTGAGAGGCGCCTCGCTTTAGGAGTTTGGGGATGTACCATATCTTCAGCGACTGTCGTTGAGGATTTGAGAGGGTTCAGATACGCCACATCACTTTTACACTGAACAGGCCTAACTTTGTCGGGGCTTGTAAGTACGTCTTCGCTGTTGCCCCCCTCCTGGTGTAGAATAGACATTCCTGTAGGATTGTTCAACATGCTGGAGGAGGGATTGATCTAACATTTTGCAGCCGTGCCTGTTCTCTGTTGTATGTGCGTGTAGTATGTGCAGAGCTTGTCCTGGCGCACACGCCTACTCACACCTTTTGCTGCAGGCTCTGCATTCTGAACGGTCGTTGTTATATCCCTTAACGGCTTCGCAGACCTCTTGACCTCACACGTATTTTCAGCTGTGTTCTTTTGAACGGCTCCTAGAATGTAAGATAAAATATATATATATATTAGAAAAAATAAAGAACATGTATAATGATGCTTACACTACCCATAGACACCCCACCACAATAATTTCTACACGTCCCCCCTTTATACAACCACTACAACACGGCGGCTGCCCCCCTTCTAACTGCTAGAATGAAACACAGATAGTTCTTTTTTTTCGCACCCTTTTGTAAAAACACACCTTTTAGAGGTCTTTCCCCCGCTTCTTTCTTCGTCATCGGTTCCTTTCCATATGTTGAAGCTTTCCTCTTTAGCGGTCTTTCTTTTGATGGTGGTGCAGTCTCTTGCAAAGCAGCGTCGGTCGGGCTTGTCTCTGAGGAACCTGCAAAGCAAAAATAATCACATTTGTGGTATAAACAAGTCCTTAGCAGTCCCTTCTGAGAAGCCCTCCTACAGTACGCCCCTGGGGTTATTGGGCTAACAAAGTCTAAATCTTAGACAGTTTAGAGAACCCTGGCATTTCTTTTTGATTTACCTGAAAGAACCCCATTATCCTGAATACGTTGCGACACGTCTTGAGCCCCCAGGTATAGCTCTAGATCATCAGAATCTAGTTGTAGAGCGGCGTCATAATCTATAAAAGCATACACACATGAAAAACCCATTAGAAAAAAGCAGAACTTCTGAGACACGGGTGTATAAAAACTACACATAACTATGCAACTCTAAATACATATACCTGCTTGTATGGTTAGCATTTTGTCGTCGGTGATGTCTATTACAGGAATGGCCTGTTTAGGGTTAGATTTAAAAAAAAGGTTTAAAACTACACCTCATAAACAAGGCCTAACAGTTTGTTATATACAGTTTAGAAAATGCCAATCATAAATTCAAAATTGAAAACAGCCTTGTCTGGACATTTAATTTTTAATAAGATCCCCTCATACCTACACACAATCCCAACATAGGTACACCCCTAACCTGTGTGCATATCCATAGTATACAAACCTCAAGTTGTTCTTTATAGCCCTTTAATAAACATAGGGCCCGGGTAGAATTTTTACTTATAAACGGCTAGTAACAAAAGGATATCTCCTAGGAAAAAAGCAGTCACAATCTCCCCCTAAATACATTATGCGCATTACTGTCTACACTATATACACTCTTAGGGCTGCATTTAAAAGGTATGTCTGGTGGTAGAAAAAACACGCATTTTAAAAATGGGCTGTCTGGATGTAAAGCAAAAACATGAGAAAAACAACCATGCGCCACAGCCTATGCTTCTGGGCAAATCACTTAATTAATTTATTTATGCGTTTTTATATGGCACAGGCTTTACCCGAAGGTGTCAGAGCGCTTCATAACAGGAACAGTACTGATGCATGTGGCGTAAATTACAGGTGTACAAATTACAGAAGCAAACGTTTTGGTACATGAGGCAATAGTGACAATTGTGAGCAGACAAAATACTTGAGGTAGCAAAGGTACAGTACAGAAGGAAAAAAGTGGCATTTGTGCAAGTTACAAAAGCGAACAAAGTACAAATAGAGGTATAATACTGTAATAAATGTCAGACACTCAAGCACAAGAACAAACATTGCGTAGGCATTGACGGCACTTTTGCAAGTATCTAAAGCAAACAAAATGTAAGAGATAGCAACCGGTTTGTTACATGGGGAAAAGTGACGTGTGTATGTTACAACAGAGAACCGACCACCGGTACAAGGGTAATACTGCAATAAATGGCCGGCCTTCAGGTCGAGTTTGCGCTATATAAAATGACCCCAAAAGCAAGAAATCTTGAAAGCGGCAGGACCGCTGCTACTCAGGTCCCTGCTGCTGCAAACACATTTTTTTCTTTCTCATTTTTATTTATTGCCCATACTCAGTGGCGTTGTCGCGCTAAATAAATATGCCCCATTTAAAAGGAAAAAAAAACAACAAAATCTTGAAAGCTGCAGGGCCGCTGCTAATCCGGTCCCTGCAGCAGTAAACACATTTTTTTAATTTTTATTTTAATGGTTGCCTTTGACACAGTCACAGTGGAGGAATCTCTGCCTGGAGCTTCCTCGGCGTGTTTGCCCGGGCAGACACCGCCCCTCAGTGGTGTCAGGGGTGTCCCTGGTGACATCACGGTAGGGGCGGGGCATGCCCTGGCATACGCTTCGAGGAAGCTCCCTGCTGCCCTGCCACCGTTTTTTAAAAACATTTATTTTATTTATTGGCAGTCACCTTGGGGCTGTAATTGCTACAACAGCCCCAGCGAAGCCCCCAGCCTGGTGCTCCCTTGCTGTGGCTGCTGCGATAGGCCCCAGCCCCTTCCGTGACGTCTGGGGAGTCCCGGTGACATCACGGAAGGGGCTGGGGTCTATCGCACCAGCCAAGAAGAGGAAGCTCCATGCTTCCAAGTCTCCATGAAGACCCACGTGGGATCAATGAAAATGCCGCCACAGCCCCCAGAGCACAGCCATCGGTAAGCAGGCTCTGGGAGGCTTCAATTTGAAAAAGGAGCCTCGGGCCCTCGTGCCGCTCAAAACCATCCCGCAATGCCCCGGATCCTGCCACAGGAGCCCCCAGAGCTGCGCACGGTACCCAGCGGACTCTAGGGCATTTTTTTAAATAAAAGCGGGGCCTCAACCACACCCCCACCACGCTGCCATCCAAAACCCAGAGCCCCGCCTGGCCCCAAGGACTCTGGGGATCTTAATATGATAATTACCGGGACCTAGAGCCCCGCACCAGGAGGCCTTTATTTGTATAAGTGTGCTTGGGACCTACGCACCACACACTGGAGCACCGCAAGGACCGCAGCGTGCTCCGGGGGTTTATTTAAAATATGCTGGACTCTGTGACCCCACACCCCGCAGATAATGCCACACACAGCTCAGAGACCTCCCGGCCCTCCGAGAGCTCTTGGCTGGCCCCAGAGGATCGCTGCATATCCCACAGAGACCCCCCTTAATAAACTACCATAAATTCAACGGGTGTTTGTAACACCCCACACCCATGGACACCGCTGATGACCCTGCCTCAACCTGGAGCAAAGTGAACACTCCTTGTGCCCCAGGTCATCCTTGAAAACCCAATCACATACCGATGTGTCCCTGCCACACCCTGGTTCAGATTGGGAAACAGCTGTTTGAATATGTCTCTGCAGAGCCTCTACACATGTTGGTGAGTACCTATTTGCATTATTTGTATTTTTTATTTTGTAATAATGTAGGATATGTAGTGTACTCCGACACCCATAGCCCCACACCGCATTGTTGTAGGTTGGTAGACAGTGTAAAAGCCTTCTGTTACAGGATTGTTGCACCTCTAATACCCTTAGCATTACCCTCCTTAAATACAGGCCCACAGATTTGTTAAAATACCTTTAACAGGTCCCCACACCACAAAAGCAGCATCCATAGATATCATAGTTACAGCTTAACACAGCAGTCATGTACAAACCCTAAAGCAGCCACCTTTATTCACATTACCATACAGTTCCCCCTTGCCCTAGTGTCTTTTAAAAACTTAAAATGACAACCACCCTTTTACACATCCAGCATTATACACCTTAGGCACCAGACCACAACCCCCAGTATATATTATTTAAAACATTACGATCACAGTCCTACATTGCGATAGGTACCCTATTAAAATGCAACCTTCTACACCTTAAAGGCCTTGCTCCCAATACTTTTAAATACAGTCTTAAACATGCAACAATGTGCCAGCCCCCCTGTTTTACTTACATCCATAAATGTGTAGCACGCTGCATCAATCTGTGATAGGTTGTTCTCATCCATTATTCCTTGAAACTTCTGAATTGGGCCTGTGCAGCAAAACAATCCAAGTATGTCGTTCCCTCGGGTTTTTTGTTTGAATGGCTATTTCTGCTGACCCCCCCCCAGAGTATGCTTTAATACATGGCCTGACCTGATGATTAGGTCCGCACCCCTTATGGAGGTGGGGTTTAGAACCATGTAATGGGGGCCTTTGGTGGGAAAATTTTCTGACCAATGTACATCTTCTGTTAGCCCTCCTTGAACATCTGTTAATTAAACCTACTGTCTATAGTGGGGAGAGAGGTGCTCGTGACTCAATCTCTGGGGAAGATAAGCTCCTTCCGTAGTTTAGGGACATGGCGGATGCCCATGTTTTTCTAATCAAGGCTTTGTTTGTTAGATAGACTCTTAGTATTATGACAGCTTTTAAACCTATTGTTTGCTGAGGGGAGGGATGTGTAATCATCAGTGCTTGGGACTCGTGACTCGTTCTCCTGGGAAGGTGGGGCCTGGTTGATTAGTTTTTCTTTCCTCTTCTCAGCTTTACTCTGCAAACATTTAAACATGCCCGGACATCCCCCCTCTTACACGAAGCCATTTAAACATGCCCAGACATCCCCCTCTTACACGAAGCCTCTTTTTGCGCACACATTTCCCTTAACCTAAATGCCCTGCTAGGCTAACATAACATTTAACACTGTCTCGTGCTCTGACACACCCCCTATGCTACATCCCCCACAGCCCAGCTCCAGTTAGGGAGACCACACATTCCTCATGTCACCAAACTTTTTGCTCACCATCTGTCACTTTTAAGCACAGGAACACCCTGTCACTTTTGGGGACACAGGCCTGTCATTTTTAAAGACACACACATGCATGTCACTTTTAAGGACAGGAACACCCTGTCACTTATGGGGACACAGACCTGTCACTTTTAAGGACACAAACAGGCATGTCACTTTTAGGGACACAGACCTGTCACTTTTAAGGACACACAGACCTGTCACTTTTGGGGACACGCATGACGAGGAATGGTATCCCTTCTTTCTACTGTGCACCTCCACTCTTGTCCAGACACCAGAATCTAGACTTCAGAAGACTAAAAGTACACTCCACCGCACAATGTGTCCTCCCATGTTTATCATTGTAGGGGACTTCACCCGGGCTCCTTTGATTCCTCAGTGGGCTCAGGAACCAAAACCGGTTGGGATACACAGAGTCACCTAGGTGTGAGATACACAGACCAATTGTATAATATAAAAAGTAGCTGAGGACAGCATGTCACACATACAGCATACTACTTGACTCTGTCTGCATACTCAACAACAAGCCATGCACGCTCTGGATGCAGATTTTACATCAGCTGTGGTATGATGCTGTTACGCAGTTTGTAGGAGTCATGTGCTGATCCTGGAAATCTGGCACAAACATGGGAGATTATCATATCCGCTTGCATGCCATTTGCACATTAAGGGAATGGAAATGCTTCCTGTTTGTGTATATGTGCTCACGTGCCTGTGGGGAACCAGGCCTACATGTGTACAGTCAATGGCGCCAACAACAGTAGGGATCTGGCCATGGTCATGAAAATCACCCTTCACAGCTGCAAATGTATGTCTCCTGGGAAAATGTATGTAGTGGTCCTTGTATGTCATCATTGTGGACAGGACATCAGGTAGCACCATGCTGAACATTGGTTGAGACATCCCACCTGCACTAGCCACCATGTACTGGAAGGAACCAGTTGCAAAAAATGCAGGGTCACCATCACCTTAACTGTTGGTGTCAAAACAGTCAGATCGGCTCTGCGAGGCCTTTATTTCTTTTATTTATTTGAAAGGTTTTATATAGTGCTGGCTAGACCCAAAGGTATCAGAGCGCTTTACAGGAGTATCAGACTATAGTTGCAGGTTACATCATTACAAGATTACACAGTTTCAAAGCATAGTTACATAGTTACATGTTAGGTCGAGAAAAACAATAAGGACATATATGTAAGGGAAAGAGCAGGCATGGGTGAGAATCAGTGGAGAGGGGGTAGGAGCAGGAGAAATAGACAAAGAATGAAGGAGGGAAAGAGGAGGGGACGGTGAATGGGGGCACAAACCGGTAGAGAAGTAAAAGCTGCGTCCAAAGTCCAGTAAGCTGTGATCCCAGGGGAAGTGGACTCATTCCCACATCTCCGTTGCCTGAGGCTCCCTTGATGCAGTGGACTCTCTCAGAGGGTTCTCTGAGACTAAAAATGTCCCTGGGTTTGTTATGTGCAGTGAGTATTCTTGCAGAGAAGTAAGCAGCTTTAGCGGTCAGTATGGATTTATTATAATCCTTACGAGCTGACAAATAGAGCTGTCTATCTTCACTGGCGTAACAGTGCCTCAATTTCCTCTCTAGTTGACAGAGCATACGTTTTTTAGCTTTTAGTTCGCTGGTGAACCATTTTTGGGCATCGGAATGTCTGGTTCGCGAAAATTTAATAAGGGGGGGCGTGTGTGTCACTGGCCGCCAATAGCCAATTCGCGATATCCTTTTCCATGGAGTCAACATTAGGATTGGGGTTAACGGTGGGAAGAAAGCTGGCTAGGGAGTTAATGAAACCCTGAGTATCGAGTGTTCTCCACTTTCTTGTCGAGCCTCCCGCCACCTTGGGAGCCTTAGTCCTGCCATTAAAGGTGGCTGTGAATTCAATCAGGTGGTGGTTAGACCATATACAGGGAGAAAGTAATGGTAGTTACAGTTCCATGTTGTGAGACCAAATTTGGTCGAGGGTGTGACCCTTGTTGTGGGTAGGGGCCGTAAGATGTTGGACCAAATTTAGATTAGAGAGCAGTTCTGAGAGTTCTGCTGCCAGTGGCCCACCGCAAGTATTATTGAACCACTAATTTAGGTCCCCAATAAGTAGGACTCTGGCATGGTTCATGATGAACTTAGCCATCTGTTCACTGAGGGAGAGAGGGAAGGAAGGCATGGGCTGGGGGGCGGTAAATAAGCACCAGTGCCAGAGATCCCGAATTGGAGTTGAGCTTGATGATGATGTTCTCTACTTCTGGCAAGACCAGAGAGGTCATGATGATAAACTTATGATTTTTATGTATGATGGCAGCAACTCCCCCGCCCATCTTCCCCGGAGGCCAGTTAACATTCAGGATGTAATAATCTGAGGGGAGTGCCGCTAAAATGTCTGGTGTGGAGTCTAGGGTAAGCCAGATCTCTGTGAGTAGTACAATATCCAGTTTCTCTGACACCAGCAATATAAGTATGTATAATTGGTGCTTCACCATGGAGCGGGTATTAAGATATAGAACATGAAGAGTGGTCGAATTAGCTATCATGGGGCCAGTAGTGGGGGGAGAGAAAGGGGTCGAGACAGATGGGATAGAATGGCCCTCTTGGTCTCGAGCGATACCATAAGCTGAGATACGTTCATATACATCATGCGCTAGCAAGGTTTGCGATTGTTCTAGCGCTCTAAGTGCCAGTGAAGAGTAAATGATAGTTTGGCCAAGATTCTTGGCTCCTGGGCCTGTTCAGGCACGGACGGGCACAGACGGGCGTGGACGGGCTTGCCTTTGGCGTGCCGCCGGCGAGCCCACTGCGGGCGTCCGCTGCGCTTCTGCGTGGTGGTATGCATATATGCCCCGGCCCAGCCTCCACGCTCCACCCTGTACCGGCCGATTGGCTGAGGCCTATGGGAGGGGATCTGGGAGTGCGTCAGCACAGGGACAAAAGTGCAATTCACAGGCTAAAAGCAACGCGATGCGGGTGAGTAGTGATTTAAAAACAATTCTAAGGCAAGTCTTCAATTTATAATTAAAGCGCTATCTGGCGTGGTCCGTGCAGCAACAAGCATACAATTACCCGCTTCCCGAGCTGCAGTTAGTTTTAAATGCCCGGCCCTGCCTCCACTCCCCACCCCGTACCGGCCGATTGGCTGAGGCCTATGGGAGGGGATCTGGGAGTGCGTCAGCCCAGGGACAACAGTGCGATTCACAATTCACAGCCTAAAAGCAATGCGATTCGGGTGAGTAGTGATTTAAAAACAATTCTAAGGCAAATCTTCAATTTCTTATTAAAGCGCTATCTGGCGTGGTCCGCGCGGCAACAAGCATACAATTGCCCGCTTCCTGCGCTCTGTTAGTTTTAAATGCCCGGCCCCGCCTCCACCCTCCACCCCGTACCGGCCGATTGGCTGAGGCCTATGGGAGGGGATCTGGGAGTGCGTCAGCACAGGGACAACAGTGCAATTCACAATTCACAGCCTAAAAGCAACACGATTCGGGTAAGTAGTGATTTAAAAACAATTCTAAGGCAAGTCTTCAATTTCTAATTAAAGCGCTATTTGGCATGGTCCGCGCGGCAACAAGCATATAAGCAAAGTGTTTCAGAGTGACAGTTCTCACATGATATTGCTCTGCAGTGGTGTTTGCCTGTCTGTGCAAGTTAATTGGCATGCATTCTCATTTTTGATGTACCGTGCTCCATACCTGGCCTAGTAAATATTGAACTTGACTATTTATAGAGTATAGCAACATGGACATTTCTCCAGCCCTTCTCCAGCAAGCAAAATACAAATGTAGGTATGAGACTCAGTGAAGAAAATGAGTGGTACACTGCCTGGCATGCTGACTTCATGTTCATGGTTGCATTGAAGGATGGGAGGGACATGCAGTGTTTTTGCAGCCATACTGTCACTCTGCTGGTTTGCACAGTCAAAGTCTGAAAAAAATTGCCTGGGCTATGTGATGACATAGTCCACAAGGTTTTCACATGTTCATTTGTGACATTGCAAAGGTATGTCTTCCAGAGGGTAATGAAGAATGGGTGTACAGTTTTCATATTTTCCCAATGGATAGGTGTGCATTATGCACAAGAGTAAAATGCCTGAGTGTAACACTTTTGGTGGTAATTCACCTATGACGCATCAGATAAATATAATTTTGAGATATCAGCCTTCAATTGTTTTCATTATGTGTACTGACTTGCATGTCTAGGCACTGTTTGCCCTCTCATAATGTACATTCATGTGAATGTTCTGATGGCCCACGTTTAACCTCAGTGTGAGTCCCCCTGGCCTGCACATAAACTTCCCAATTTGACAAGGACTCATCAGTAAATGGAAAGAGAGAAACATATGTGTTGTCAGCCACCCTATTTCTCAATGAGCTATCCTAGGCCTGAGGATTGCAAAAGACAGGACCACACCTTGTGACAAAAGTGAGAGAATGTAAAATCATGGCCCTAAATGTGATCTCCATTACACAGGTAGCCATTCACTCGTGAAGGACATTCAGGGGTGTGTAGTATTGGACACAGTGAGTCTGCCTCAACACATCATTTCAAATGTGTTATATGTCTTGCTCCCTCACAGTATCACTGAACCTTCCTCTTCTTGTCTCCCGTGCCTGCAGCGTAAGGTCCACCAGCGTAAGGCCATCTGGAGAGCCATTGCATGCAAGGTGCGGGCTCTGGGTGTCTCCAACTGATGGCACACACTGTCACAAGAGGTGGGATGACATCTGCCGGTTGAGCAAAAACGTGACAGAGATGATGCTGGGGGTGCTCCCTTGGACTGGCAGGTTGGCCCGCAGGAGCATAACACCACTAATGGCCCGCATCTTGACCCTGGCATAGCCACAGCTGGATGGATATTTGAGGGTCCATCAGCAGCACGTTTGGGGTGAGTATTCTGCGATGGGTGACTTTGGGTTGTGAGTGACTGCATGAATCCCACCACTTAGCCAGTGTGGAGCTCTGTGATGTTTCTAGTTGGATGCAATGGCTTCTAAGTGGCCTCTGTGTTGAGTGCAGCTGTCATGCATTTTCACAACAAGTATGAGATGTGGCCTTCTGACTTATGCTGCATTATGGGTGTCATAGACATCGGCTGGCAGTGGACAGCAGTGAGCATCATCTTAGTGTGCTTTTGCAGATGTGTGCTGTGCACAACTTAAAATTTGTGAGAACTACACATCTGACACCAATGTGCAACTATAATTGTGCTTCAAAGCACAACATGGTGGATATTAGGAGCTTATGGCCATCGCAAAAGGACATTTGGGAGTCAGTATCTGTGTTGTTCCCTTTATATGTGACTCCATATGTGCTAGAGACAACATGTTGAGATGTATATCTTGCTCACCTACAGGCACATAGATATGCTTACAGAGATTAGTTAGGTTACAAGGAGGCATGGGCCAGCTATTTGGCTGTGTCAACGTCACATGGGTCATTAATGGCAACTATGCATGTTTCCTTGCATCTTCTGATGATTGCATAAAGGTTGCACATGCAGACTGCACATGGTGGTGAGCAACATGGGGGGATCGTTTTCTGATTTTGTGCTTTGCTTGCATATGATGTTTGTGAGTATAGGACTATACTGAACCTACGTCTATGTCCATTGCAACATCTACAGAGGGCACCAAAGGGCAGGGGATGGACACCAGTGGTGAAGCTTCTGTCATGACTGTTATGCATGAGCTCACTGACACTGAAGTGACCAGCTCCTCGGAGGGGGACAGGAGTGCCCTGGATGAATCAAACACAGAAATACTAACCTCAACATCATCCGACTTCAGCGGTGACTCCTCAATGTTGGCAGGCATAGGAAGTTCAAAATCTGCCTTTTCTTCCACCACACATCATCCAGTGCCCACCCTCCCGGATGCTACCACAAGTGCTGTCCGTGCCCGCAGCCCTAGGAAGGGTAGAGTGTCCATCCCCCAGGCATCGCTGCCCCTGCCCCTGTCTCCCCTGCTGCCCTCAGTGTGGAGGCGTTAGACCTTTTTCGCCAGCTGTGTGTGGGTTAGACTGCTCTCCTGAATCCCTACCAGGATCATGACAAGAAGTTGGTACAGGTAGTTGCCTTCATGGAAGTCATTCAATCTGATGTGGGTGGGCTACACAGAACTGTCCAGTCTTTGTCCTCTAAAATTACAGCAGCCATGCAGCTGTCACAGGCTCCCAGTCCAGCTACAATCCCTTCAGCAACCACCCTGCCAGTGGCACCACCTGACGAGAGTGCCCACATGCCAGAGCTCTCGGGCACCAAGTACTCCACATGCAGCACACAACAGCAGCACTCCAAGCGGCCCAGAGCACAGACACCATCCCCAAAACACAAAACAGGCACACTGGAGCACAAAGCCAAAAGCCCATCATGTGACACTCAGGGGCATCAGGCCAAGAAGCAGGCCTCAACCTCACATTCATCCAAATCACCCCATCCAAGTGCACACCCATCCCCACACCTGCTCCCACAAACAAACAAACATTTTCCCTGTCTGCTGTGCACCTGGTACCTGCAAAGACTGGGCACAAACACTTTGCTAAGTCACATTCACCCACATCAACTCCCAGCCACAGTCCTATGAAGCTAGGACAGGAGAGCAAAGTGGGTTGTTCACCTGGTCAACAGGAGATGGAGGGGAAAAGGCAAGGCCACCCCAGGCATCCCACCAGATCCAGCAAATCCCCACGGGGAGAGCCACCTGCACCTGATACACCTTTGGTGTAGAGTGAGGTTGTTATGCCCACCTCACTTCCTACTCTGGCCAAGACAATTATGGGCTATAGAATGCTCAAGAATTTGAGACCCAGCCTTCAACATTCACCCTCATACACTGTGTCTCATGGCAGCATGTCTCTGCCTTCCTGTGCCACCATACCACCCGGGCCAAGCAGCCCTCAGGCTCACACAGCCACTGATGCCTCTCCCTCAGCTGGTCCTCTCTCCCAGGTCCAGTCCTCCAACTGACCCGACAGTCAGCCACCTCCCAGGTCAACTGACAGACAAATCTGAGACAAAGTCCCCCTCCCAGCACCATCTCTCCCACAGCGGTGCCTGGACTGCCCATTTGTATTCCCGGAGCCGTGGTGATTCCCATGGCAGTGGACAGTGTTACCCATTCCCTGTGCAGTTTTTCATGCACACATGTGCACACCGGAACTAAGGATTGGCCAATGGCCTTGCTGTTTGTCATTTTGGATGCCCATTCGCTGTGCAGTTTCTCATGCACACATGTGCACACCGGAACTAAGGACTGGCCAATGGCCTTGCTGTTTGTCACTTTGAATGCCCATTCCCTGTGCAGTTTCTCATGCACACATGTGCACGCCGGAACTATGGACTGGCCTATGGTCTTGCTGTTTGTCACTTTGGATGCCCATTCCCTGTGCAGTTTCTCATGCACACGTGTACATCTTTTGAATTTGTACTGGTCAGTGGCCTTGCTGTTTGTCACTTTGGATGCCTATTGCCTGTCCAGTTTCTCATGCACACATGTACATACTTTGAATTTGTACTGGCCAACGGCCTTGCTGTTTTGTACTTTTGATGCTTTTCTGGGTATTATGTAATAAAGACAGCTACTCATATTGTTTGCTTTGTCAATGTCCTTGCTAAATAAAAGGTTTTATGTATGGGTATTGTTTCATGTGACACATGCTCTGTATGCCACTTTAACATTGCCAATTGCTTGTTTTACTTTTTCAGAGGTTACCAAAGGTGACAGGCACTTTTGTTATTCTTGGCTCTGAGGTTTGAGGGTGCAATAATGGTTGTTTGTGATGATCAACTTATTCTAATCATTCTACGCTCAGGTTTGCTAAATTCTACACATGTCATGTCACAATGTGTGTGTGATGTTCTATTTGCATGACTGTGTGTGAGTAGTTTGTGCATTGTGATACATTCAGATGTGTGTTGCATGTGTAGTGTGCATTTCCTGTGTGTATGTCACATGCAGCAATGTGGATTCATGTTCATGAACTTGTTTTGAGTGCAAAATAGTGGTTGTCCTCCTATTTTTGGCCTGTCACTTGTCAGGATTGTGCATGTGCATGCTTGTGGTACACTATGACACCATGTTCACTTGATGACTGGTGTGGTGTGTATGTGTGTGTTAGCTGATTTGTCCCCTTGATCCCAATTATTGTTTTTTATGATGCAATTCTTGTTTGTGTTGGGGTATGGTGTTTGTGCCTTTGTCCAGAGTGACAAAGTTGTATATTCCTGTTCTGTCTAGGGTCACATTGCAGTTCCACTGTCTGGCTGCACATGTCTGGGCTTGCTGGATTTCTGTGAATGTTGTTTGTGAGATTTGTGTTTGGCTATTAGCTTTGGTTCAGGCATCCCCTAATGTGTTAATCTGATATTTTTGCATGCACCAAAGGGTGTGTCATTGGTTGTCAGTGAACTCACAGGACATCATTACATCATTATGTGTGTTTCTCACAGGTATTGAGTGTTGGAGGTGTGAGGTGGTTAGGTGAGGGGCATGTGTGAAGGTCCTACTTGTGTTTGACAGTCAGGGAGTGTGACAATGAGCCATGTGTGTTGTGTTGATGGCATGCACATGACTAGTAAGTTGACAAAGATGTGTGGCTGGTCACTATATGAATTCTGACACTTCCTATATTTCCTGTGCCTATGCATGGCTCACATTGATGTATCCCTGAGTTGTTGCACGAAGGTCACTTTGGTTTAATTTTACTCACTGTGCCTCCCATGTCTGATTTGAGGGCCTAAGGGTGGTGTGATATGTTCCTCCTCTTTCACGTGATATACACATGCTATGTGGCTTGCTTCATGGCTTTCCACCACTTCACTTTGGGATGGGCCATTTATTATCCTCCATTGCTGATGACCTATGGTATGAGTATGTGGCAGAGTGTCTGTTGGACTTGGCCCTTTTTGGCAGGTTCACCCCTGAACTTTTTGCCTTAAGCTCTGACATGATGGTGGTGGTTTTAGGCCTCTGGGCACTTTAGCACTATGGTCCAGTGTAAAGTGTGTGCGCTCTCTGTGAACATGTGGAATGCATGGGGGATAGGTGTGTCCATGGTAATTACTGGCATGAGAGGAGTGCAGGGTCAAGTTTAGTATGTCTGAACTCGTGAGGATAAATGCTGCGCAATGGTGTGCGCAGATTTATGATGACTGGTGGAGAAATGCCACGTTTAGAAGTTGGCATTTCTGTGTACTATGTGTCAGCCTGCCTGACGTGAACAGCATGTCTGGCTTGTGAGTGACAGGAACTGAGAGGTGTGGGTGGCTCCAGGAGGAGCAGGGTGAGTCAGCAAGGCTGAATGGGACACCTGGAGTAAGAGTGGTGGGAGGGGTAATCCCCTGACTCTGAATAGGATTGTGCCTGACAACAACAAAAACACTACGGTAGGGGGGGACCTAGGGGAAGTTTACAGACCTCGCTCTGGGTACAATCCCCAACAGGCATATAAACAACAAAAGGTACCAGAGGGTCTCGAGGGGTGTGCCCACAAAGAACAGAGAGCCAACCTTTCCCTGCAAACCAAAGTGATACAACACAGAAGATTCTCAACAAGATGAGGAAAATACCCATCAGTCACCATACGGATCCGCCCTTCATCATTTGGGATTTTATCCGTACCACCCGTCTGAGAAGCTCGGTGCCACACTAAGAGGTCAACCCGGTGGTAAGGGGGTTCCTCAAAGGAGAATGGCAGTGACGGTGTGGTAGACCACTCGATGTTGGTAAGTGGCCCTAGATATGGGACTGGGGTGTGCAGTGCTGGAAAAAGTGATAAAGTGAAAAAAACCAATAAAGAGTGTATTTAAAATTGGTTTGAATAGGCACTTGAAAAGAAGTTTATTCAGTGTTTGCCTAACATACCAAGAGTATAAAAACAATATAACCTAAGGCCTTCTCATAAGGTAGACTGCTTTAGGTCAGGATAGGTCAACTAGTTTCTGCAATACTGGGACTGTTGTTCCCTTGCATTCATCAGGACCAATATAGATAAAAACTACTGCACCAAGTGAATGTTAAAAAATTAAGTGAAAGGTGACACCAGGGTAACAGTGCAAGTGCAAAAAAGTCACCTGAACGCTCCCGATGCCCTTACAGTCTGTGTTGATCACTGAGGAGAAAAAAAGGGTTAGGTATAGCTAACATCATTGAGTGGGCTGACCAGAAGGTCCATTTTATGTGGATCAAACGTTGCATCACACTAACAGTGTTGACATATAGGCACTTAATACTAATATGGCCTGATTTATAATTTATTCGGAAAGACAATTTCATAAGCCGAATATGTCACAATCCTTACCTAGATCTGTAAGGTTGACTGACCTCACCCCACCTGGCAGCGGCTCAGCGGAAGATGAAGCACCGCTCTATAAAACATGTAAAGTACACGTAAAAAACACAACACACACAACAAGAATTGAGCACTTCCTATAAACAATGGCCGACAAAAAGTGGTATCTGTATCTTTACAAAATGAATATTTGTGGTATCCATCATTTACGGAGCCAAGACTCTATCTAAAGCCTGCTGCCGTTTGTAGAAAAACGCGACTCGGCGTGAATAAGAGCAGCAAGCGCGAGGCCTGAGCTCTGTTTGAGAGTTAAATAACGTGAGTTTAAAAGAACGCAGCAGAGCGCGTAAGACAGCGACAGGCTTCACCTACCTCTCCGTCGGTACTCCGTGCCGGCGTCCTGGCCGACTGGGGAGGTAACGAGAGGCGGAGTGGCAGATGTATATAAGCCGCGCTCCTATTGGTCGCCAGGTCACATGGGGCGACTAGCAGACCTATGAGCATAGTGCAGAGTTAGACGAGCCCTTACTCTCATAGGCTGTTGCAATGTAGGTCGTGAGCGTTCATTGGCCAAACCAGCGTTAGGTGGTCATGGTAACGCGGGTCCAGAGCAAACGTAAACACAACACGATCAGGATCCCACGGGGATGGTGAACTACGGAATTTAATAAAGGTAGTCTAATGTATATTAAAAAGTGTGAAGGTGCTAGCTTTCAGTAACTATCGCCTGCTCAAGCGTCCAAAGAGGAACTTGACACGCGGGTCACTGCGGCTAAAGCTAGCCGCTGGTACATGTAGCGAGGCATACCTGATACCTAACGCTGTTGTACACAAAGAGATTACCTAGGCACAGTGATCCATACATATGGCTGGGATCAATATGGAATGGTCATGTTTATCGGGACTAAGTCCCAAGTAGGGGCACGTGGTGATCAGGATGGACAAACTCAGACAAGTGCTGTAACTCAGCCCTACTAGCAACGTTCAGAGGGGAGAGAGATAAGATGACGACAAGCCTTTCATTCGTCATTTTAAGCCAATAATACAGCTAACAATACAGCTAAAAGACATGTGGGCTGAAACAGTGGGGCCCTACACTATTCTTGTAGGCAGAATCATAAAGAAGACCAGGGAATATCATCGTTCAGGCCCCCTCTGTGTGTCTTCAATCTCAGCACCCATCTTTGCTCTTTTTTCAGCAGGTACCTTGTCACATCAGCTGTGTGTTTCGGGATAAATGGTTGCTCCAAAACAGTCCATTGGAAATCCGTGGCTGAGTGCTTAGCTTCAAGAAAGTGTGCAGTTAACTTGGTGGCTTGTCTGGCACACCTGATGGTGCTCTTGTGTTCAGATATACGTATGCGGACCTTACGGGTAGTCATGCCCACATACTTATAGCCACATGGGCAAGTAATCAAATAGATCACATGATCACTGCTGCAGCTAGTGAATTTTATTTGTTTCCCCGTTCTGGCCGTGCCGATATCTATCTCCTGTGATTTCTTTGTTTGTGCACAAGCCTGGCAATTCCCACAGGGATGGTGTCCCTGGACGGGCGGAAGGTTCCAAAGTGAACCTACCGCCTTAGGTGGTTCTTCATGTGGCCTCGTGTGTACCAGTCTGTCTCTTAGATTTGGGCCCCTCTTAAAAGACACCAAAGGACGAGCGAGTGTTAGGCTTCCAGAGTTCAAGATAGGCCAGTGTTTCTTAACCATATTTTGAATGTTGTTAGAAAGACTCCCAAAGGTCTGGACAAAAGTGAGGCGTTCTAACTCAGGCTTCGGAGGTCTGGGTTCCAACAAGGCCTCACGATTATTGTTCATTGCCCTTTTCAAAGACCTCTTAACAAGTTTTGGGGGGTATTTCCGGGCCACCAGTTGCATACTTAGATCCTTTGAATGTTTTTTGAAGGCTGTTGTCGTGGAACAATTCCTCTGGACCCGTAAAAATTGGCTGAAGGGTAGACTCTCTCTCAATGCTCTAGGATGATTGCTATTAAATAGCAGCAGAGAGTTCCTAGCAGTGGGCTTCCTGTAGAGCTCTGATCGTAGGCCTTCCGGGCCAGCAGTGATCAATAAATCTAGGAAAGCTAGTTGGTGGTACCCGATTTCAATGGTGAACTTCAGATGGTTGTTTCTCCCATTCAACCACCCCAGAAATTCAAGGCAGCTAGCGCTTGACCCTCTCCACACCACAAAAATATCGTCGATATACCTTTTCCAGGTCATAAGGTTATCGACGAAAGGGTTCTCATTATTCAACACGTGACTCTGTTCAAATGAATGAACATATAGGTTAGCCAAGCTGGGGGCGTAAACGCTCCCCATGCTGGTCCCCGATGTTTGTAAGTACACCTGTTCTTCAAATTGGAAGAAGTTTTGTTTCATGGCCATGGTGGCACAAGCCATTATGAATCTGACGGGAGTGATGCTGTCCAATTCCCTGGACTCTAAAAGTTGGTACACTACGTCCAATGTCTCATCCTGAGGGATGGAGGTATAGAGTGCCTCCACGTCGAAAGACACTAGGAGGTCCCTCTCTGTGTCGAATTCGATGTCAGGTAGTAGTCTCAACAAGTCAGTGGTGTCCTTGAGATAAGTGGGCATTTCTTGCACCATTGGTCTCAGGAAATGGTCCACAAAGGTGGAGAGGGGTTCCAAGGCTGATCCTATCCCCGAAATGATGGGGCGCCCGGGGGGCGGTCGTTGCTCTTTATGAACCTTAGGTAAGGTGTAAAAGTAGGGCATTTTAGGGAATTCCGTGCACAAGTAAAGGGCTTCAGCTGGTGTGATCCATCCCTCAGACAATGCTTCTTCAACCATGGTTTTGATGTCCCGTTTCAAGTCTTCTGTTGGATCATGATTCACAGGAGTGTAGGCATGCCGAGTACTGAGTTGTCTCAGGCACTCAGCTCGGTAGACCTCAGTGTCCAGGAGGACAATTGAACCGCCTTTGTCCGCTGGCTTTATAGTTAACTCCTTATTTTCTGTCAGGGATTTCAGTGCCAAATGATGTGACTTAGGCAGATTCTGGAAAGTCTTATGTTTGGTGCTGAAGAGCTCATCCAACTCCTTCTCCACTGCTTGTTCATAGGCTAACACCTGTGGAGGCATCAGATGAGTGGGGGGAGTGAAGGTCGATTTGCATTTCAATCCGGTATTTGTGTCAACCTCATTCTGTGTTGAGGCTTCTTTTCCAGCAAAGAAAAAGTGTAATCTAATCTTCCTAAGGAATCTGGCCACCTCCAAACGAGTTTCGAACTCATCATTCTGATGGGTCGGCACGAAGCCCAGTCCTTTGTTCAGGGCCTCTTCCTCAGTTGGGGTTAGAATATGTTTGCTCAGGTTCATGACTATACTGGAGCTGCACTGCTCTGACCCGCCTCTTTGTTCTTGGACGAATTGCTCCTCAGAGTCCTCCCTTCTGTTGACGTTGGGGGGGGGCTGAAATGGACCTGAGGCTGTGGGTTCCCTCTCCTCTTGCCTCGGGATCTGCCCCGGCCAAACCCTAAAAAAGGCTGCCCGTTAAAGTTGTTTGAGGGAAAGTTCCCAGGGAAATTCGTCATGGGTGGTCCCATAGGTTGTTGGAAAGGGCCCGGTTGTTGTGGAGGATAGAAAGGTGGCATGCCACCAAAGTGCCAAGGGGTGGGTGGCCACCATTGTTGTTGCTGGTTGCCTTTCCAGTTATTTTTGAAATTCCGTTTGCCTTGCCCACGCCCTCGTGTGTTAGAAAAATCACTACTAGTGTCGCTCCCTGAGGTGTTATCACCTGAACTGGATGTACTGTAGGATGATCCCTTTCTGCGACCATTAGCTCCGAACTCTGGGGGAGTATAAGTGTCGCTTGAATAGGGGTATACTCTCTCAAATTTAAATTTATCAAGATCTTTCCTGAATTTGTCCATCTTAACCGCCAGAGTATGCTCCCTGAAATCTCTATTGTTTTTATTAGAGTCATCTAGGTTTTTGCTGAAGATTTTGGAAGATATAGTCGTCTTGATCTTCGACTCAAGAATTTGAATTTCTATGAGTAAGGTATCAGCTATGCGTTTGGAGGTTTGGATGATCAAAATCAACCAATCCCTGGTGCATCTCCAAGCGATAAGGGCCCAGTTTTTTAAAAATTCTTTATCACTTAAGAATAACCTAGGTGCGTTAGTCACTATGAGTCCCGTGGGGGCGCAGTCACTGCGCAGATATTGAGCCATAATGGTGCCATGGAGGGCTGTCCTCGTGTGTGATTTTTTTAGACCAAGTAATTTCCCCCACTCGTCCTCGCTCAGACTAACGACAGAGGTGGAAGACTCCGTCAGATCAGGGTGTTCAGCAAGAGCTGCTAACAGATCCTCATCCGAAAACGATAAACCAGGATTCTCGGCCATAACTGGGAAGGTGCGCTGTCTGAAGTGTGTATAGTGCTCTAGAGTCACAATAAAAAGTTCAAAACAAAAGTGTGATGAACTCCCGCTACGAAAACAATTAATCGCAGAAAAAAGGTCCGCAGTTGAAAAACTGCACTGAAACAACAAAAACACTACGGTAGGGGGGGACCTAGGGGAAGTTTACAGACCTCGCTCTGGGTACAATCCCCAACAGGCATATAAACAACAAAAGGTACCAGAGGGTCTCGAGGGGTGTGCCCACAAAGAACAGAGAGCCAACCTTTCCCTGCAAACCAAAGTGATACAACACAGAAGATTCTCAACAAGATGAGGAAAATACCCATCAGTCACCATACGGATCCGCCCTTCATCATTTGGGATTTTATCCGTACCACCCGTCTGAGAAGCTCGGTGCCACACTAAGAGGTCAACCCGGTGGTAAGGGGGTTCCTCAAAGGAGAATGGCAGTGACGGTGTGGTAGACCACTCGATGTTGGTAAGTGGCCCTAGATATGGGACTGGGGTGTGCAGTGCTGGAAAAAGTGATAAAGTGAAAAAAAACAATAAAGAGTGTATTTAAAATTGGTTTGAATAGGCACTTGAAAAGAAGTTTATTCAGTGTTTGCCTAACATACCAAGAGTATAAAAACAATATAACCTAAGGCCTTCTCATAAGGTAGACTGCTTTAGGTCAGGATAGGTCAACTAGTTTCTGCAATACTGGGACTGTTGTTCCCTTGCATTCATCAGGACCAATATAGATAAAAACTACTGCACCAAGTGAATGTTAAAAAATTAAGTGAAAGGTGACACCAGGGTAACAGTGCAAGTGCAAAAAAGTCACCTGAACGCTCCCGATGCCCTTACAGTCTGTGTTGATCACTGAGGAGAAAAAAAGGGTTAGGTATAGCTAACATCATTGAGTGGGCTGACCAGAAGGTCCATTTTATGTGGATCAAACGTTGCATCACACTAACAGTGTTGACATATAGGCACTTAATACTAATATGGCCTGATTTATAATTTATTCGGAAAGACAATTTCATAAGCCGAATATGTCACAATCCTTACCTAGATCTGTAAGGTTGACTGACCTCACCCCACCTGGCAGCGGCTCAGGGGAAGATGAAGCACCGCTCTATAAAACATGTAAAGTACACGTAAAAAACACAACACACACAACAAGAATTGAGCACTTCCTATAAACAATGGCCGACAAAAAGTGGTATCTGTATCTTTACAAAATGAATATTTGTGGTATCCATCATTTACGGAGCCAAGACTCTATCTAAAGCCTGCTGCCGTTTGTAGAAAAACGCGACTCGGCGTGAATAAGAGCAGCAAGCGCGAGGCCTGAGCTCTGTTTGAGAGTTAAATAACGTGAGTTTAAAAGAACGCAGCAGAGCGCGTAAGACAGCGACAGGCTTCACCTACCTCTCCGTCGGTACTCTGTGCCGGCGTCCTGGCCGACTGGGGAGGTAACGAGAGGCGGAGTGGCAGATGTATATAAGCCGCGCTCCTATTGGTCGCCAGGTCACATGGGGCGACTAGCAGACCTATGAGCATAGTGCAGAGTTAGACGAGCCCTTACTCTCATAGGCTGTTGCAATGTAGGTCGTGAGCGTTCATTGGCCAAACCAGCGTTAGGTGGTCATGGTAACGCGGGTCCAGAGCAAACGTAAACACAACACGATCAGGATCCCACGGGGATGGTGAACTACGGAATTTAATAAAGGCAGTCTAATGTATATTAAAAAGTGTGAAGGTGCTAGCTTTCAGTAACTATCGCCTGCTCAAGCGTCCAAAGAGGAACTTGACACGCGGGTCACTGCGGCTAAAGATAGCCGCTGGTACATGTAGCGAGGCATACCTGATACCTAACGCTGTTGTACACAAAGAGATTACCTAGGCACAGTGATCCATACATATGGCTGGGATCAATATGGAATGGTCATGTTTATCGGGACTAAGTCCCAAGTAGGGGCACGTGGTGATCAGGATGGACAAACTCAGACAAGTGCTGTAACTCAGCCCTACTAGCAACGTTCAGAGGGAAATACCCCCCAAAACTTGTTAAGAGGTCTTTGAAAAGGGCAATGAACAATAATCGTGAGGCCTTGTTGGAACCCAGGCCTCCGAAGCCTGAGTTAGAACGCCTCACTTTTGTCCAGACCTTTGGGAGTCTTTCTAACAACATTCAAAATATGGTTAAGAAACACTGGCCTATCTTGAACTCTGGAAGCCTAACACTCGCTCGTCCTTTGGTGTCTTTTAAGAGGGGCCCAAATCTAAGAGACAGACTGGTACACACGAGGCCACATGAAGAACCACCTAAGGCGGTAGGTTCACTTTGGAACCTTCCGCCCGTCCAGGGACACCATCCCTGTGGGAATTGCCAGGCTTGTGCACAAACAAAGAAATCACAGGAGATAGATATCGGCACGGCCAGACCGTGGAAACAAATAAAATTCACTAGCTGCAGCAGTGATCATGTGATCTATTTGATTACTTGCCCATGTGGCTATAAGTACGTGGGCATGACTACCCGTAAGGTCCGCATACGTATATCTGAACACAAGAGCACCATCAGGTGTGCCAGACAAGCCACCAAGTTAACTGCACACTTTCTTGAAGCTAAGCACTCAGCCACGGATTTCCAATGGACTGTTTTGGAGCAACCATTTATCCCGAAACACACAGCTGATGTGACAAGGTACCTGCTGAAAAAAGAGCAAAGATGGGTGCTGAGATTGAAGACACACAGAGGGGGCCTGAACGATGATATTCCCTGGTCTTCTTTATGATTCTGCCTACAAGAATAGTGTAGGGCCCCACTGTTTCAGCCCACATGTCTTTTAGCTGTATTGTTAGCTGTATTATTGGCTTAAAATGACGAATGAAAGGCTTGTCGTCATCTTATCTCTCTCCCCTCTGAACGTTGCTAGTAGGGCTGAGTTACAGCACTTGTCTGAGTTTGTCCATCCTGATCACCACGTGCCCCTACTTGGGACTTAGTCCCGATAAACATGACCATTCCATATTGATCCCAGCCATATGTATGGATCACTGTGCCTAGGTAATCTCTTTGTGTACAACAGCGTTAGGTATCAGGTATGCCTCGCTACATGTACCAGCGGCTAGCTTTGGCCGCAGTGACCCGCGTGTCAAGTTCCTCTTTGGACGCTTGAGCAGGCGATAGTTACTGAAAGCTAGCACCTTCACACTTTTTAATATACATTAGACTACCTTTATTAAATTCCGTAGTTTACCATCCCCGTGGGATCCTGATCGTGTTGTGTTTACGTTTGCTCTGGACCCGCGTTACCATGACCACCTAACGCTGGTTTGGCCAATGAACGCTCACGACCTACATTGCAACAGCCTATGAGAGTAAGGGCTCGTCTAACTCTGCACTATGCTCATAGGTCTGCTAGTCGCCCCATGTGACCTGGCGACCAATAGGAGCGCGGCTTATATACATCTGCCACTCCGCCTCTCGTTACCTCCCCAGTCGGCCAGGACGCCGGCACGGAGTACCGACGGAGAGGTAGGTGAAGCCTGTCGCTGTCTTACGCGCTCTGCTGCGTTCTTTTAAACTCACGTTATTTAACTCTCAAACAGAGCTCAGGCCTCGCGCTTGCTGCTCTTATTCACGCCGAGTCGCGTTTTTCTACAAACGGCAGCAGGCTTTAGATAGAGTCTTGGCTCCGTAAATGATGGATACCACAAATATTCATTTTGTAAAGATACAGATACCACTTTTTGTCGGCCATTGTTTATAGGAAGTGCTCAATTCTTGTTGTGTGTGTTGTGTTTTTTACGTGTACTTTACATGTTTTATAGAGCGGTGCTTCATCTTCCCCTGAGCCGCTGCCAGGTGGGGTGAGGTCAGTCAACCTTACAGATCTAGGTAAGGATTGTGACATATTCGGCTTATGAAATTGTCTTTCCGAATAAATTATAAATCAGGCCATATTAGTATTAAGTGCCTATATGTCAACACTGTTAGTGTGATGCAACGTTTGATCCACATAAAATGGACCTTCTGGTCAGCCCACTCAATGATGTTAGCTATACCTAACCCTTTTTTTCTCCTCAGTGATCAACACAGACTGTAAGGGCATCGGGAGCGTTCAGGTGACTTTTTTGCACTTGCACTGTTACCCTGGTGTCACCTTTCACTTAATTTTTTAACATTCACTTGGTGCAGTAGTTTTTATCTATATTGGTCCTGATGAATGCAAGGGAACAACAGTCCCAGTATTGCAGAAACTAGTTGACCTATCCTGACCTAAAGCAGTCTACCTTATGAGAAGGCCTTAGGTTATATTGTTTTTATACTCTTGGTATGTTAGGCAAACACTGAATAAACTTCTTTTCAAGTGCCTATTCAAACCAATTTTAAATACACTCTTTATTGGTTTTTTTCACTTTATCACTTTTTCCAGCACTGCACACCCCAGTCCCATATCTAGGGCCACTTACCAACATCGAGTGGTCTACCACACCGTCACTGCCATTCTCCTTTGAGGAACCCCCTTACCACCGGGTTGACCTCTTAGTGTGGCACCGAGCTTCTCAGACGGGTGGTACGGATAAAATCCCAAATGATGAAGGGCGGATCCGTATGGTGACTGATGGGTATTTTCCTCATCTTGTTGAGAATCTTCTGTGTTGTATCACTTTGGTTTGCAGGGAAAGGTTGGCTCTCTGTTCTTTGTGGGCACACCCCTCGAGACCCTCTGGTACCTTTTGTTGTTTATAGGATTGTGCCTGCCCTAGTGAATGCTGGATATGCCCCCCTGTGGTGTGTCTGTTGGCGAGTCCCCACCTGACAAAGGGGTAGAGGCGCTTTGAAAACAAAGTGTTCCAAATCCCCCCTGAACCAGTTGCATCTGATTCCGCCATGCCCTGCACTTTTAGACAAAGGATTGTGTGATATAAATATAGGGGCCGTGACCCCAAGAAAATGTTCAGTTCTGGTGGGCTGATCCTGCTGGGGCATGCTGCTGGTGGGGCCCAGGGGGGGTTGCCATGAAGGCTTGCCTCCCTGGGCCCTGCATTGCCCCTTCATCTCTGAGGACTTATTCTTTTAACCACAGGACCTTTTGCCTGTTCTAGCACCTTGGGAGCACTTGACTTTGGGAGAAAAGGAGCACGAGGGATCCGCAGCGCTGGGATGCTCAACTTGATGGGGGAATCCCAGCGATAGGGATTCCCCAAGTAATACCCACAGCGGCGGTTGCCCAACCCACCTTTTTACATTCATGGATTAGAGGGAGTCCACCCCGCTTTATATTTTAAACTATGAGGGAGCCCACCCCTCATTGCTACCGCGAAGAGGAATTTGACCGCAATCCGCGGCCCGCCTGGTTGTGGGTGGGGCCTTGTGGACTGAAGCAGAAGAGGCTGGAAGTGTCAGTTGCGTTCAAAGACTCGGGCGGGAGCCCACCCCACGCCGGGACATGCTGAGGTGGATGGAAGCCTACACTGCCTCTACAAGCTCCGTTGAGAAGTCCCGGGTCCCAGGAGGGGGCCCAGGTGAAGGGGAGAGGCAGCTGGAGCAGGCCGCGACCAAGCGATACCTCAGGCGGGGCTCCCACAGTGAAAAGGGAGCCACGCAGGCAGCCGCAGTGTGACTGGGAAAAGCCAGAGATCACCGACAAGGGGAGGAGGAAGCCATCGCCTGTCCCAGTGAGTGCTGAGTTTCTGAGTGCCCCGTCAGGCCGCGGGGCGCTCCAACACTTGGGGGCAGTTTCTTTTGAGAGGGAAAGAGCCCCAGAGGGCCCTAGTGACTTGGGGGCATCCCGAGGCACCTTGTCGGTGCCTGGGTGGTCCCGCCAGAGAGCGGGCCACCCCAACGATGGGCGGCATGTTTTTACAGCCACGTGGGGCTCCAGATGGCACAGAGATGCCAGGCACCCCTTTAGGAAAGTGCCACAACTGCGCCACACCAGCGCGGGCAGCTGATGAGAATTGGGCACAATTGATTCAGAGTCCCTGAGTGGGTCATGTGGCACAGAGATGCCAGGCTTCTACTTGATTCACAGCTGCACAGCACATGGTGCCAGCTGCAAGGTTTAGGCCACAGTTCTTTGGAGGCATTATGAGAGATAGGAGTGAGATGCACTCCTTGGCCCCAGCGCAATGACGCACGTGCAAACTATGCTGCATTGGCAGCAGCCCTGACATTCTGGACTTAGGGCATTTGAGCCCCTTTAAGAAGGCCAGGTGGCCAAGGGGTCATTGACTTATGTGATATTAGGAAATGTGATGCTCTACTATGATTCATGCCGCTAAATGTGTTTAGGGATGAGATTAGGTGCGTAATGTATTTATGCTAGTGAGATTATTTCCTACTGCGAGTTATACCCCTAATGTGAGTGATACTTAGGAGGTTAGGGTCTAATACGTTAGACTGATGAGGTTGGTTTACAATGGATTTGACGCCTAATGTGATACTGTGCATAATGTGGTTTATGTTACAGGCGGATGCTGAGTACAGTGGTTACCAGTGATTACTGGTTGTACGGTTATGATAGGTCTTACTTGTACTAAGTTCACTTTGTGATGGTGCTGACAGTGGTTCAGTGGGCCCTGCCAGGTGTAAGTAATCCCTTGTAAATATGACCTAGTGCCAGGTGGCATGATGTATATTATGTGATTACTATTCTAATGTGTTATGAGAATACAAAGGCTATTTTTGATATAACCTTGTGTGGAGTTCCCTTTGTGCTGTGCCTGGTATGTTGTTGCTGTGTGCACGCACAAACTCTTTACACATTGCCTCCGGGATAAGCCTGACTGCTCGTGCCGAGCTACCAAGGGGGTGAGCAGGGGTTATCTTTGGCGTGTAACTCCCTTGCCCTGACTAGAGTGGTGGTCTCTGCCTGGCTTTGGCGCAAGCCTTAGCCAATCAGAGATCCCATTTTTAACAGTGTCAGTGTGGGGTCAGTCAGTCAGTCAGTCAAAAAAACTTTTATTCGATTAATTAAAGTCATAAAAAGTACATACAAATGACACATACATATCAACATTCAGTATATACATATAGACAATACAAGATAAAATACCACAAGATCAAGTCAGTAACCAATAGAAAATAGATAAAAACAATTATTTAAAAAATATATCAAAAACAATTCATATAACAATGAGTGTGAAGGGTCTTTTCTTTTTAAGGCACACAGCAGCAGCAAGGAAGGTACCAACACCAAACATAATCCGGGGTTCATCTAATAATTGAAGATACAATAGTGCCGGTCTAGCCTGGGAAAACCATTTTCCCCTCAAGAGCGGAGCAATGAACTTCCTCCGAATGTCAATAAAAAGATCACAAAAGAGCATAAAGTGCAAGGTGTCATGTGATGAGAAATGATCACATTTACGTGGGCCAACCTCTTCTGGTTTACACCACCCTGAACTATCCCCTAGAATAAAATGAATCATATTCAGACGAAACCTGGTCAGGAGCCACCGATGGAAATGATTGGTCACGATCTTTAGATAGGGCTCAATTGCTGGGGAGGTATTTATTAGATAATGAGCCCTGACCAAAGGTTTTTGGAGCTCCTGTTCCTCCTGTTCCATCGATTTTCGATAAAAAAATTGAGTCTTAACCCAATTCATATCAGTCTTTCTGATCCCCTCCGGGTTATGATAAAGGACTGGGCGTCCCAGCTTGATGAACATGGATTTTACATATAGGAGCCATTGAATATTTGAAGCCTTATCCAATGAAACAAAATCACGTAAAATTAAATGATTCAATGTTATGTCCGGATTAAGCCAAGTCTTAAGCCAACAGACCAGAGGTGCAATTTTCAATAAATCAGTCACATAACCCAGGCCCAATTAATTATGAATAGCAAAGGTTGGCGTTGATTGGGGGACAGACAGAAGGGTTCGTAAAAAACTATTTTCAGCTAGCTGCACCCCATCCACTTGTCTATAGCCCCAGATTGCAGCGCCATACGTTGCAATTGCCAGGCATTTTGCCTTATAAATGGAAATAATAGCTTTGAAGGGTCTAGCTCCCAGACGCCGTGCAAACCCCATTAATCAAGAGGTAGATCTAATTACTGTTTTGTTTAACAATTTGTATTGAGGGACCCATGAACCTCTCTCATCAAAGAGTACCCCTAAGTAAGTAAAAGCGGGTACTCTAGAAACTACAGCTCCATTGCAAGTAAAGGATTTGATCTTTCTCTTTCTATGCCCTGCAGTCATAACGTGAGACTTGGCAATATTAACAGTAAGATTTAGAGAACACATAAAACCCCCAAAGGCGTCCAATAGCCTCTGGAGACCCACGGCAGATCGAGACAACAAAACAGCGTCATCCGCGTATAGGAGAACCGGGATGGAAAGTGTCCCTACACACGGAGTGTTCAAAGTTGCCTGGGCCAGTTTTTTATCCAAGTCATTTATGTACAGGGTAAAAAGCAGAGGGGCCAGGATACAACCCTGTCGCACACCTCTGCAAGATTTAAAGGGTCTTGTACAATTACCATCCTGAGTGACCCTAACTACAGCCGATAAATCCTGATGTAAATAAGCCCAAAAATATACCATGTTTTGATCAATGCCTATTTCGAGTAAAATGGACCACAGCTTCGATCTGTTAACCCGGTCGAATGCTGATGTGAGGTCCATAAAACCCATATACTGGGAACCCTCCTTGGCTACCGTGTATTTACTTATTAATAGATGTAGGTCACATTTATATAAATCTGAGGGGACACAATCTGGACCAGGAGCTTTAATGGAGGAGGTCTCTTTAATGGCTATTTCAACGTCCTCCTCTAAAAAAACAAAACCTAAAGAAACTCCATGTTTTCCTGGGGCCAGAGCAAACTCTAGCCCCTCCGATAGTCCATATATGTTCTCAAAATGGTCTATCCATTGAGTTTCTGTGATATTGGTTACCATGCTGTCATTTTCCACACCCGAGAAGAAAGGCGCATTATAAATGTCCCAAAACCTAGAGCTGTCCTTGATTACTTCAACGGACATGAGTGCATTCCATGCCTCTTTTTTAATCATATTTTGTCTGGCGGATAGTGCTAACTTATAACACTTCCTCGCTTGGGCTATATGCTCTCTATCTCTAGGTATTTTCTTAAGGGCATACATTAATACGCGATGAGCTCTAGAGCAATCAGCATCCAACCACCTTTCCCCTTTATTCCGTTTGGGTTTTGAGGTCCATAGCCACTTGCCTGCAGATATCTTCAAAGGTTTAATCACCTCAGTCCCCGGTGTACTAGGCTCTTTACATAAATCAAGTTTGTCCTTGACTTTCTCACACAAATCATTATGAAAAGATTCAGGAACAACTTTTGACCACTTGTCAAAAGTGGTCTCTTCCCCTGATCCCTTAATAGTAAACTCCTCGATCCTGTAAGCCTTTCTATTAAACCCAGAAGGCCCACGTTCTTACTTAACTCCAGAATTACTGGGTTATGGTCACTAAACGGGGAAAACTGGGAATTAGAAAAAGCAACATTGGATAATAATGCAGGGGACACAAATATATAATCAATAATGGTGTCCCTTTCTCGGGCTTTGAAGGTTGGACACCGTTTACTTGACTCGTTACAGAGGGGTTCAAACAAGTCTGCTCCAGCCAAAAGATCCTCCATAACCTCCCCCTGTTGCGTATGCTCAAAATGGGGTAGGACAGAATATTCAGGACCCAAGTGGTTAACAACATGACACTTCAAATTACATAAGAGATTAAAATCGCCCATAAGAATAATATAATAAAAAGAAGTTTGTTTTGACCTATATGTTTCTAAAAAAGCCTTTAAATAAAATAAATGTTCATTGCGGAAATTGCCTTCCCCGAGTTATAAACATTTACAAATAACACTTTAGGTTGACTTGGGGTACATAATTCAACAAACAGACAATTAACAGAGGGCGCCTCCAGCCTCTTTGTGGAACCTTTTAGTTTTAATGAGAAGAGAAGGGCAAGACCCCCCTTCGCCCTCCCTGCTATACTTGGGCAGGCTGGTAGGCAATATGATGTAAACCCATCCAGCCAGAAGTTACTCTCCTTCTCCCATGTTTCCTGTAAATAGATCACATCATATTGTTTTATGAAGGTTAACCAGCTAGGAACATCTCTTTTCGCTCTCAATCCTGCGATGCTCCAGCTAATGATCTTAGGGTTAAGGTTAGCCTCTACAGCCACTAACTGGGAATTGTGACCATCTTCAGGAGTATGTTCAGTTAACATCTCGAGTCAATCATTCTCATCTATGTGAGATAATGGAGAGAAACTATTTAATAAAGGCAATTCAAATCCTGTTCCTTTTACCCTAGGGGGATTAGGCAATGCCCGCTTATTTCTCCTATTTATAATTTCCCAGTTAGAATCACCCCCTAAGTTTTTAGACAAACCCTGATGGGGTTGACAAAATCTCTGCCGGAGTTCATTCGAGTGGGGCCTAACTGGTACAATTGACCTATTACCCGGTGGATAGAAAAAGCCCAGGGGCACAGCCCTGATACCCCCTTCACCTTTTGTATCTCTGTGGTGTCCCATAGAAGCCTGTCTGCAATATTCCTACTATTCAAATATTCTATATTATAGTCTCCATCAATAGTTTTTGTACAGTTGCCCACCCATCCCACCCGTCTCACCATATTAATATTTGATGAGATATCGGCATTCCCAGCACAATGGGCATCACACCATTTTTCAGCTTTAGCAAAGAGGGGAATAGTGGACTCCTCCTCATCCTTACCTCAACAGGGTACGCCTATGAGAATTACGACCAGGGGGGTAGCTTCTGGGGAAAGGTCAAGTCTACTTTCCTCAGGTGCATTAGTCTTAACTAGAGAAGGTAAGGGAACTCTGGCAGTCCCCTCCAGATCTCTGATTAAGGGTTTTGGGATAGCAGGACTAGTAGCCTTACCCCCCCTTCCAGGAGTCCAAGGGTTCACACAATCAGCCAACCTTGCTGTCTTACCACCAACCTGTGAGCGGGAGAGTTGGATTTCCATACCCTCACTAGCCTTCCCTACAATTGGCCTTGAAACTAGATGGGCCTTCAGGGGCAGGGCTAAAGTGAGAATTACAAATGAAGTTTGTGTTCGCGTTTATGTTTCTGATGCAGCTAGAAAACGATCCAAGCGCTCACATTTTTTCAAGATCCCTGCAACACAAGTGTTCAAGGTATCAATAATGTCTTTTACTATGGTGGTTAAAACAGTCTCCAGCCTTGATGAAAAAATGTCATCCACTAGATTTCGCACCAGTGCATCAGAGTTCACTCCAGACGTCTTCCTCTGTCTAGATGGTAACATATTTTTTTTAACTCTGTTCCGCTTACACAATTGTTTAGTGGGTCTCCTCTTTCCCGGGGTGTCCGCCAAGGTCCCATTTAAATCCACTCCCCCATCGCCCATTGAGGCCCTCAGTGTCAAATCAATTATACTGCCCTGATCTCCGTCACAGGTCAAAGTCTCAGTCTCAGTCAGTAATGAAGGTGTGGAAATCAAGACTGTGGGTTCCAATGGGACAGGTATTGTAGGTGCAGGGACCGGGGATGAACTAACATCAACTTGTGCCTTACTTGACTCCAGCCCCACTTCCTTTTCTGTATTCTCGATGTCTTTCTTTAACACCCCCACCGCTGATGTCAAATAGTTAATTACTTAAGTAGACTTGTGAGGTATTTTTGCCTTTAGGCCCCCTTGTTCCTGTGAACAAAGTTGTTTTTGCTTACCCATGTTTGATTGTTAAGGGGGTGGCCCGGCCTCCTCTGGTCTCCAACGGGCGTGGACGGGCCCGCCCTGTGCCCCGGCTTTGCCCAGGCAGCGCTGCGGGAGGGCCGGTCCTGCTTTGAGGGCCTCTGGCGCCCTCCAACAGCCTCACGGGGACTGCGCCTTGCGGAGCCTTCTGAGATTTGTAGTGTGGTCCTTGGAGCTGCACCAGCAGCTCCGCTCCTCTCTGCGGCAGGAAATGGTATCAGAGTTGTCAAAACACCCGCAGGGTCCCTCCGCGGTGGGTTTCAAAGGCCGTTCCGCTCACGGCTTTGTGAGGATGAGTAGCAGGCAAAATGGATAGCGTCCCGCGCCTCGGGAGGGCTGGGATGATTTTGAGGGCCTCTGGCGCCCTCCAACAGCATGACTGGGACTGCGCCCTGCGGAGCCTTCTGGGATTTGTAGTCTGGTCCTTGGAGCTGCACCAGCAGATCTGCTCCTCTCAGGAAATGGTATCAGAGCTGTCAAAACACCCGCAGGGTCCCTCCGCGGTGGGTTTCAAAGGCCATTCCCCTCACGGCTTTGTTAGGATGAGTGGCGGGCCAAATGGATAGCGTGGGGTCTTTCTGAGGGACTTGACAAGCAGTGCAAACAGTTCAGTTGATGTTCATATGCAGTGTGAGTCTTCATTTCCTAATTAGACTCAGTTTGATTCACATAAGTGGGAGGTAGATGCAAGGAAGAGCCCCTGACCTTCTGTGCAGGGTGCTCCTCTTCACCACCACCTTCCCAGTCAATCTACCTTGTCATTTGATGTGTGAGGTGCGAGGTATGGCTACAAATGGCTGATAAATTGTGCAGGAGGGGCAGCGGAGGGGGACCCATCATGTGCCCAAATGAGTGTGGGAAGTGCACTGTGGGAAGGGTGAAGGTGTAGCCCTGTGAATCTGGCCAGACTGCCCTTGCCTGGCGCTGGCCCTGCCTACTACATTGTGCACAGGTTTTACCGCGTCTTCACAGTTGCAGTGACTTTCCTGTGAAATTGCAGTGATTTAGAAGTTGATGGGTGACACGGATGTGATGGGGTGGGTTTCTATCAGGTAGGACTTGTGTGAGTAGACTGGGTGATATGTTCCTGTCCCCACCAAAGTGTCTGATGTGGATAGGAACCGTATATCAGCACAGGAGTTGTGTGTTGTGGTTGTATGCGGAGTTGTGTTTTTGCATACCTGCGGTGTTGTCTATGGCGATGTCTTCTTTCCTGGTAGTGGATGGTCAGAACCGGGTGGAGGTGACCAGGATTTGAGTTTTGCTCTCCGCAGTGGTGCTTCTGCCTTCTCTGGGTGGGTGGATTCTCCACTGCGGTTTGATGGGCTGTTTGCGACATCGTGATTTGTCAGGCGATCGCGACATTACTCTCGCGCGGTGATGTTTCTCTATTGGCTCCCTCTGCCACCGTTACGGAAGGAAATTTCTGGCGGTTCAAGTAACTCCACAGTGGGCGGAAAATGGGCTATGTTTGCCCATTGTAATATGGCGAATGCAAAGACCGCCGATAGAGTGCAGAAAAGGACATTTTCCACCACCACCAGCATCGCAGATGTGCCTACGACTGCATCATAATGACCCCCTTAGTTTTGCCAATTCTTGTAAGTATACCAAGACCACTACATCTTGAAATGATGACATCGTCTACCATTGTTACTAGCAAAAGCAGTGGTGTGGCAGTAATCAGATCTCCTAAAAAAGGTTTGATCACCGACAACCAATCGTTTCGATGGGCATGCAAAGTCATAGATAGACTGGTGAAGCAGAAAGTTGCATCTATATATCAGGATCAGTTCTGGCTTATCAATGTTTAGTTTTGTACATAGTTTCTGAAATAGAACACGATTAGCTTATCAGAGGACTTTAGATCTATACGAAGCAGAGACATTGTGTCTTCAACAGAAGTTCTCCATGCAAATTCACACGCGGGACATCTAACTGCTATGGCCATTTTCCTGAATAAGCTACGTAGCTTCAGATTTGAGGCTCAGAGACTCAAACGATTTTTCCTATTCTCCTGCTAGGCCAGATTTAGTTTATACATTGTGGAGTAAGTGGATTCTGTAAGGTTAGTCTGGTTTAGTGTCATAGGAGAGAGATTAAATACCTTTCCCTGAAAAGAAGTGATATTTGCTGAAAATCATTAAGAATGATAGGTGTTAGTATAGGTACAAATGTTAAGTGATTTCAGAACTGTGTTATTGCAAATGCATTCCTAGCTCCTCAAGAGGAAAGTTTTCTAGAATATTACCCCATAGTCTAAGGCAGGCTAATTCATCTTGGCCTGATTCATCAACCAACCATCTGTATTAGGAAGACTGCTCTCTCCAACAGATCACTCTTATGATGGACAAGAATTGATCCATTGTTTCATCTTCTTGCACCCCTGACCTTTTTGCCATTGTCTGTCCCCCACAGTGATTTAATTTGAAGCAGCTCCTTTTAAAAACAAGGATTGGCAGTGCCAATAGATCTCGCTGTATATTAGAGTTTAGTATATAAAAAGTATTAATGACCAGTGAAAAAATTAAAGAGCAGTGGTAGCAAATCGGAAAACAAACCCTGACAACGTCAACAGAAAAGGAAAAAAGGAAATGATCTACTGTGCTTAATATTAGTAAAATAAATGCTCTGTGTTTTTTAATATTATTTTTAAGTTTGGTATAGTTGCATTAGTCACACCAACAGACACAGCTTTAATTGGGCCGGGTCCTGCTGGTGCTCACCATTATTAGCTCTAAAAAGCTGGTGCTGAAACAACTGCATATGCACTGCGATTTACTTCCAGCCACATATTACATGACTCTGAAATCTCTGCCTAAGTCCGCTGGCAAAACGGAAAACAAACCCCGACAACTTGAACAGAAAAGGAAAAAAAATCATCTACAGTATTTTTTAATAACACGCAATGTTTAATATTACTGAAATAAAATGCAGCATGGTTTTTTAATATCATTTTAAAGTTTGACTATTTGATATAGTTGTATTAATGAGCCCAAGAACACCAGCTTTAATTGGCCCGGGTCCTGCCCGTGCTCACAATTGTTAGCTCTAAAAAGCTGGTGCCTTAACAAGTGCATATGCACTGCGATTAATTTCCAGCCACACCTTACATGACACCAGCATCTCTGCCCATGTCCGCTGGCAAAACGGAAAATAAACCCCGACAACGCCAACAGAAAAGGCAACTAAAAATTCTCTACCATATTTTTTTAATAACGCCAGCTTTAATTGGCCCAGGTCCTGCTGGTGTTCGCCATCGTTTGATCTAACAATCTGGTGCTGAAACAAGTCCATATGCACTGCGATTTACTTACAGCCACACCTTACATGACTCCAGCATCTCTGACCATGTCCGCTGGCAAAACAGAAAACCAAACCCTGACAACATCAACAGAAAAGGAAACCAAAAATGCTGTATCTTATTTTTTAATAACACCATCCTTAATTGGCCCGGGTCCTGCTGGTGCTCACCCTTGTTAGCTCTAAAAAGCTGGTGCCAAAACAAGTTCATATGCACTGCGATTTACTTCCAGCCACACCTTATATGACTCGAGCATTTCTGACCAAGTCCGATGGCAAAACGGAAAACAAACCCCGACAACGTCAACAGAAAAGGAAACTAAAAATGCACTACCATATTTTTTAATAACACCAGCTTTAATTGGCCCGGGTCCTGCCAGTGCTCACCATCGTTAGCTCTAAAAAGTGCATAAGGACTGCGATTTTCTTTCAGCCGCACCTTACATGACTATAGCATCCCCGCCCATGTTCGCTGGCCAAACAGAAAACAAACTCCGACAGCGTCAACAGAAAAGGAAACTAAAAATGCTCTTACATATTTTTTAATAATACCAGTTTTAATTGGCCTGGGTCCTCCGGTGCTCAGCACCGTTAGCGCTAAAAAGTGCGTATGCACTTGATATACATCCAGCCACACCTCACATGACTTCAGCATCTCTGCCCATGTCCGCTGGCAAAATGGAAAACAAACCCATAGTTAGCTCTAAAAAGTGCATATGCACTGCGATTTACTTCCAGCCACACCTTAAATGACTCAAGCATTTCTACCCATGTCTGCTGGCAAAACGGAAAATAAACCCCCGACAAAGTCAACAGAAAAAGAAACTAAAAATGCTCTAACATATTTTTTAATAACACAAGCTGTAATTGGCCTAGTTCCTGACGGTGTTCACCATCGTTAGCTCTAAAAAGTGCATATGCTCTCGATATACGTCCAGCCATACCTCACATGACTCCAGCATCTCTGCCCATGTCCGCTGGCAAAACGGAAAACAAACCCCATACCATTAACAGAAAAATTGCAACACAAATATCGCATTAAAACGTTCACATGTATAAATTCCTAATTTCCCCATACAAACTCACAATCTCTCTGTCGACTTACAATCCTCTCAATTACCTATTAAAAACTCAAACACTCATACTGATATTATCTATTTCCAATATAATTGAAGTTCAATCTTTTTAGAACAATGCCATAGAGAACAAAAATATCAACACTTCATCTTTTTATGCATAATTCAAGCTTGGTTTAAATATTCTTATGGCTAGAAACAATGGTCTACGCGTTTCGAACTCTTGCTGGATGTAGAGTTCTCTTCAGGACCCAAAAGCTGTAAAGAAGAAACAAAAACGTTTTTTTCTAACCCTTGTTCTTAAACAAAAAAGCTGCTAACCACCTCATGTCTCTTGGTCAATTCTTACCTTCTCTTGATGTACACTCTAATCAAATCAACGTTGGGAACTGTATCAAAAAGACCAACAAACCACAACCATAACCAATGAGTAAGGAGGAACAAAGTTGTCTCATAAGCTATCTCATTCACTATATATACGAACAGCACTTACATCAGTCTTTTTTTATTCCCACGTCTTCTTCAAACTCTTCACCTTTGCTTGCTGCACCTAAATGGTGTACCAACACCAGTGAGTGTTCTAGCTAATCATCACACTGCATGTTTATAAGCAGGATGTAGTTTGCACTTACTTATTGCTGTTAAAATGCACGCCTCGCAGGTCTTTTCTTGTCTTGTAATGAGTTGGTGGTTGGCCTCTATCAACAGATAACTTACTCCAAGGCCTTGTTAGAAAAAGTCGCTAAAGAAATAGCAGATTTCAAAGACTATACGATTAACCAAAAAGGAAAACAATTTGAAAAAGATAAAAAGAACTTCAATCTCGAAAAAGTTGATCCATATTTGCAGTCGGACTTCTATTCCAGACCAGAGTCACGGAAAAATCTTCAAGAGTTTCAAGGTAGATCTTCGAATAACTTCATAACATTTCGGATACTTCCTCCTCTGCAAGTAGCAGTGAGCGAGAAAATACTGAGACACGGAGAAGTACAAATAGAAGAGGATCCTACCAACAACAGAAGGTTCCTTTTTTAGGAAGAGGACAGCAAAGATCACGGGGACGGGTAAGGTTTAACCAACAACCATGGGATATGTCCACCCATCGACACAATTACAAAAATGTACAGTGTCTCCAATATACAACATGACAAATAAGATCTTAACAAAGGAAGAGGAAAGTATATTACAAAAAGGTCTATCATTCGTACCTTCAAGAAACACAGATTTTGTCAAACTAAAAACTGAGACAATAGAATTTTGTCGCAAGATAAGGCTCAAAACTTTCTTTGCAGACAATCCTTTTGAAACAACTGGCTTTAGGACCAAATTGGCCTTCTGTCCACCAACGAATAAAGTCCCTAAGGAAGTACTAACTTTTGAAAGAACTATCTTGTTAGCTATAAGGGAAATGGGAAAAAAAAGATGGATTAGACACAACACGACCAAATTGGAAATTGAAGCTCGGAACAACCTTAAGAAAGATACATTGGATATAATCAAACAGGCCGACAAAGGTGGTTCAATTGTGATATGGGATACGTCGAAGTACACCTTCGAAGTCATGAGACAACTCAATGACATAGAATGTTATAAAAGAATCAACAAATATCCCACAACTGTATTCAATTCTGGAAGAAGGTCAAATTCTAGAATTTATTGGAAAAAAGGAATTTGAATATCTGAAAATCAAGAGTCCAAGGATCCCGTTATTCTATGTACTTCCCAAAGTACATAAGAATGAGACCACACCACCTGGAAGGCCCATAGTCTTGGGATGTGAGTCTCTGATGGAGCTAATCTCTTAATTTGTTGATTTCTTTCTGAAACCTTTTTTACCCAAAGTGAAGTCTTTTTTGAGAGACACAACTGATTTCATTAACAGATTGGCCACAATAGAATTAATTTCCTTGTGACACTCGATGTGGTGTCATTGTACACTCAGATCCCTCAGGATGAAGGGCTATACATGATTGAGTCTTTCCTTGAAACCCATGAAAGACCCCAAAAGGTGCCTACTGATTTTATCATGAAATTAGCTAACTTCGCATTAAGGAAAAACTATTTTAATTTCAATGGTGACTTCTATTACCAAGTAAGAGGAGTCGCCATGGGCTGCCCCTTTGCTCCAGAGCTAGCCGTATTGTTTATGGCTATGTATGAAGAGATGTACATCTATCAGAATAACTCATTCGTAGAATTCATTGGGAATTGGAGTTGTTTATTTCGACAATGTTTTCATAGTGTGGACGGGCAATGAAGAGGATCTGATTAAATTCCATCAATGGCTAAAAAACCGAACACAGGAAATCAAGATCAGAATAAACCATTCAAAGACCAAAATGCCTTTTTGGGACGTGGAAGTCTATCCAGCAGAGGGTGGGCTGGTAAGAACCCTCTTCAAAAAACAAACTGATCGGAAAAGGGCACTCCATTTCGCGAGCAACCATCCTCGGAATTTAAAAGAGAATCTGCTTTACGGGCAATATCTCTGCATTAAACGAAATTGCCATTTCAACTGCACGCCATGAAATTGACAAAAAACCCACGAGAACGTAGTTATCCGAAGAAATTACTAAAAAGGGCCATGAAGCACGCTTGGTGGACACCAAAAGAATGCCTTCTGGAAAAAAGATCAAGAAATTAGATGGACAGAAGTGTATGCATTTCTACATTCTGCCCGACCTCTAACATGCCGAAGAAAGTGATAGTGCAGAATTGGCACCTAGTGAAAAATGTAAATGTGACATTGAACAAGGTAACACTGTTCGCTTTTAAAAAAGACAGCAGTATTGCTACTCAAATAGTGCGTGCAGCACTACCTCCAAAGAGTCCAATCTCAGTGAGATCCTTCGTGGGGTTACCCCCATCCAAGGGCACCACAAATGTGGTACCTGTATATGCTGTGCTACTACAGAGGAAGGAAGCCTTTTTGAACATAATAACATCTACTGGAAACACAAGACTTTTACGAACTGTAAATCACAGTACGTAGTATATGGAATCAAATGCCCATGCAACATATTGTATATAGGGAAAACCAATCAAGAAATAAGAACTCGAATTTCACAACACAAATCAAGAATTAATAAAAACATCCAAATGGCCCTGCTGGTTAACCATTGGCGGTTAAAGAATCACACAGACAAAGATCTGATCTGGACAATCATTTCTAAAGTTGAAAATGATATAAGAGGGGGTGACCTGGATGTGAAACTGTCCAGACGAGAAGCGATGCTTATTGTCAAATTTAATAATGCAGTTGATGGTCTCAATGAATTGTCTGAAATTTATAGATTGAGTTATATCCTGGCATTGAGAAAGGATACAAATGTTAGCTGCAACTGATTTCGAGTACAGTAGTGGCTGTACTTCCCAGCATTCACACTGAAGCTACATAGGACCTTGTTTCCATCTCAGCCACCATGGCCAAGCATACACTGCCCTGAAGAAGGCATGAGTACACAGCTGCTTAATGAAGTTACACAGAGACGCAGTCGAGTCCCCAAGCGTTCTCAGTTTGTCCCATCCTAAGAGGTCGGTGAAGTTGCACGATCCAGTGGACACGGAAAATTGCCCAGGATAAGGGCACTGTCTGGTTGCCCTGTCTGGGGGCGCCCAGGCGTAGGTTATGTGGAAACCGTTTAAACATTCCAATGTTGCGCCGCTCTTGGAGGCGTATTCCACAAACCATCGCGCTGTAAAACACATAAATGCACAACTGCAGATTTGACACAGTAATAAGGAGACATAGTTGAGAACCCAAGTGTCCGCAGTGTGCATTTTTTAAGACCAATAAAGTTGTATTTTCTACTGCAAAAACCATACAGAAGAAGGGTATCTGTTTAGCCATCCATCTACGAGGGCTCCTTAATGTGGGGCACGGCACGCCCCCTAGCAAGAGCACTTCTAGAATGAATCACCTGCCGCGGCACACCCAAGGACGAACATCCGAGGTTCTTCACTTTCTAGAAACCATCGCGCTGACAAACAGTCACTCAAGACACAGCCCGCTATTTAATATAAGCATGAGCCCCCTTTTAATATAGATCAACTTGGACACAGATCAGTAAGTAAATTGTTGACATGCCACAGCTACGCAGGCATGAGGCCGCGTACAACTACAACACCCAGAGTCTTCGGTGCCAGGAAGCCGGCACAAGTAACTGACGCGGCCGTCTGGCACTGAATGATTGCGACAGGAAAAGACGCTGAAACAGACTGCTGACGGCTCTCCAACTTGCTTACGGGTAACGGATCTTTAGAGAATCGCCATTGCCGTACTTCGTATGACTCCAGGATATAAGACCAGCTGATTTTGAGCTGTCTGTTTCGATACAGGTTCCCCTAAAGTGGCCAACCACCAACTCATTACAAGACAAGAAAAGACCTGCGAGGCATGCATTTTAACAGCAATAAGTAAGTGCAAACCATTTCCTGCTTATAAACATGCCGTGTGATGATTAGCTAGAACACTCACTAGTGTTGGTACACCATTTAGGTGCAGCAGGCCAAGGTGAAGAGTTTGAAGAAGACTTGGGAATAAAAAAGACTGATGTAAGTACTGTTCATGTATATAGTGAATGAGATAGCTTATGAGACAACTTTGATCCTCCTTACTCATTGGTTATGGTTGTGGTTTGTTGGTCTTCTTTATACAGTTCCCAACGTCAGTTTGATTAGAGCGTACATCAAGAGAAGGTAACAATTTACCAAGGGGCATGAGGTGGTTAGCAGCTTTTTGTTTAAGAACAAGGGTTAGAAAAAATCTTCTTTTTTGTTTCTTCTTTACAGCTTTTGGGTCCTGAAGAGAACTCTACAACCAGCAAGAGTTCGAAACGAATGGACCATTGTTTCTAGCCATAAGAAGATTTAAACCAAGCTTGAATTATGTATAAATAGATGAAGTGTTGATATTGTTGTTCTCTATGGCATTGATCTAAAAAGATTAAACTTCAATTATATTGTAAATAGATAATATCAGTTGTGAATGGAGTGTATGAGTGTTTGAGTTTTTTAATAGGTAATTGAGAGGATTGTAAGTCGACTGAGAGAGATTGTGAGTTTGTACGGGGAAATTAGGAATTTGTACATGTGAATGTTTCCATGTGATATTTGTGTTGCAATTTTGATGTAAAAATGTAAATGTTTTTCAAAATTAAAAAATTCTTCTTTTGACATAAAAAATAATTAAAAAATAGATTGATTCAGACAGAACTAGGAGTCTTCAGCACATGTTGTTGGGTTTTCAATATGGCTGCATTGATTAGACTTTAAATAAAAGAACAGTATTGGCATTTGTGTTGTTAAATATAAGTCAGTTGCTTGGCCTTACTGTTGGGAGCCTAAACCCAGTGCTGATATTTTTTGTTTATGTTTTAACATGCATCTGGTATGAATTATCCTGATGGTAACTTCAGTATGACTTTTATTCCAACAGTCAAACTTAAAAATTATATTAAAAAACCACGGAGCATTTTACTTTACCAATATTAAACATTGTGTATTATTAGTTAAATAATACAGTAGAGCGTTTTTAGTTTCCTTTTCTATTGATGTTGTGGGGTTTGTTTTCCGTTTTGCCAGCGGACATGGGCAGAGATTTTGGAGTCATGTGAGGTGTGGCTGGACGTAATTCGATGGCATATGCACTTTTTAGAGCTAATAATGGTGAGCACTGGAGGACCCACGCCAATCATTAGATGAGCACTAGTTATGTTACACTCAGACTCATTCAATTATTTTTTTTTCGTAGGCACGGGTAAATTAAGTGATTTGCCCAGAATCACAGGATGTGGAGTCGACCTCGAGGGTCGAACCTTGGTTTCCCAGCTCCATATTTGGCAGTCTAGCCAGTAGACCACATCCTCTCCCTCTGGTTGAGAGCCTTTTAATTTCAGAAGTCACTGAAGCCAATACCTCATTTGGCTTCATAATATGAAGTTCACAGTTTGCTGAGATCAACTACCAGGCATCAGCCATGATAGACTAGATATTTGTTTGTTGGTGCTTCTTCGTCTTGTGTCCACATCCATCCATCCTCATACATCATAGAGAGCACTGTGCTTGGCCTGTGTTTCCCACGAGTCTGGAACATCCTCCAATGCAGTGGCTTTCCCTTCATCATGATGATCCTGGGAGGGACTCGCAATTATCTCTTTTCGATAGTCTGTCAAACTCTAATTGAAACGATTCAGATGCTGCTGAAAAAAAGGTTATCTTTACAGGAATGGAAGTTGTCCAGGTCTGGGAGGTGCGGCTCTATATTTCCGTTTTTTTAACCGTGGGGTGTTCTGGTACTTACACCTTCTTTTACAGCCCTTTACATGCTGGCATAGGATTGTTACTCACCAATGTGCCTCTTCCTCAAGTCAGACCCATTGCGATTCTGCTTCACAAAAAACTAAGGGCCTCATCCCACTGGCACTTTTGCGTCGCCGGATCGTCGCTGGAACGTCACTTTTTTTACATTTTCGGTGGCGCAGTGTGTCACCGGAATATTTATAACGCTACATAAAGCCACATTATGTGGCTTTTCATGGCCTTATAAATATGTGCCCCTTTCGCACGGAAAACTGAGTGAAAGGGACGTTCAATGGGTGTTGCTGGGGGCATTCCTAGCAACATCCATGGCTTTTTGACACTGGCCCAAGCAAACTCGACCCAAAGGTATTGGCACACGGCAGCCCATTGTGCGCTGGCACAGTGCAAAAGGACAGGAATGTGTCGTATCTAATGGGTGCGCAGCCCTATGGCAAAAAAAACATAAATGAGACCCCAAGTATCAAAACAGGAATACTGTTGCAGGAAACCAAGGTATGCTTTCATAAATAATACGCTACCCCAGCTGATTTAAAGATTTAAAAAAGTAACCCATTACACTTGCGTATTTGTATGTGGGTCGCACCCTTTTGACTTTTTGTACTGTGAGCAAACATTCCCTTGTAAGCCAAGCTTAATATTCATGTGTTGTAAATACAGGCATATTTAAGTATATGATTTGAACTTTAGGTGTTCATATTATAAAAAAAGCATGTATTTTGACCCTGAGACATTCACAGTTGGAAGACTGTGAAAATGTGTTTGCATTATAGCTGCAATAGTATTTGTTTTTTAAATGCATTTCTTTTCTTACAAAAACCTTGACAATCAGTGCACTCACCCACACATTGTAAGTGGCATTGTTACAAATATTTGGGGGTAAACTCGGTGTTCAGATAATTATAGGAGGTGAATGAATGCTTGTTTCTAACATCCTTGAGAAATACTGGAGCATACTTACAAGCCCCTAGCGCCACCTGAGCATCTCTTTTTAGATGCCCCGGTGGTGCTGTGTGCCACCCATATTTACAAGGCCACGCAAAATGAAAATGGTCTTGTAAATATGGCCCTCTTTCACGTAGAATTATGTGTTAAAGGGGCAAGTCATGGGTGTTGCTTTGTGTGTTCCTATGCAACACCCATGGCTTTTTGACATTGCCCCAGATTTATAAGAATTCGTAAATCTCAATAGGGTCTCCTGACAATATCTATGGACTGCTATGTCAAAGAGTGGGATGGGGGATCAATTTATCAATGCTGTTCGCATGTTATATGTCAATCCGGAAGCCGTGGTTATGATCAACGGGGAAATCTCAGATAACATCAAAGTGACTAGAGGGACAAGGCATGGTTGCCCATGCTCCCCCCTATTATTCGCTATATTTATAGACCCGTTTATTCGCAGGCTAGAAACCAACTTAGCCATAACTTCTATGAGGACCCCTAACGGAGAAACCAAGACCCTGGCGTACACGGACGACATTGCATTAGTCACAACCAACCCAAACAAAGCAGTTAATTTAATGGAAGAGGAAGCAAGTAATTTTGGAGAAATCTTCGGCTACAAACTGAATCAAAATAAAACCCAGATCATAATCAACAATAAAAGCAATTATAATGACGTTCAGATAGTTGATAATGCACTGTACTTGGGAGTAAATATTACCTCAAAATTAAATGATCTGGTTAAACTTAATTTGAACCCACTCATGAATCAAACAGAAAGTAGTCTTAGTAGATTGGATAATTTACATCTAACTATTATTGGGAGATGTAATCCAATTAAAATGTAATTTTTTCCTGAATTCTTATATTTTTTTAGAACTATTTGTTTAAACTTTGACCCACAGATCTCGTTTTATTTGGAGGTATAGCAGGTCACGAAAAGCCTACATATACATCACCCTACCAAAGGAAAGAGGAGGCCTTGCCTTAACTAATTTTAAAGCTTATTGGTGGGCTACAATCCATACTAATATTATAAAGAGAGAGCCCAAACCTTTGAGGTGGGTAATCTCAGTAACCACAGCACCAATCACAACACCCATTACAGCGTTGGAAAGGGCAGTTGCAGCAGAAGGACATAGGCTATGCAGACGGCCACCATATTTTTTATTTTTTTTGCAGAGTTTTATATAGCGTGAACTTGACCTGAACTGAATCAGGTATCAGAGTGCTTTACATAGCACCAGTTACGTTACATGAGGACACACATTCATTTTTGTTAGGCACGGGGAGATTAAGTGATTTGCCCAGAATCACAGGATGTTTGGTGTCGTTACCAAGACTCGAACCCAGATCCCCAGTTCCGAGGTCGAGCGCCTTAGCCGTTAGGCCAACTCCTCTATACATTTAAAAGGTAAAAGAACCGTGCCAGCAAAGTAGTCCCTTGTGGGCGTGTCTGAGTTGTGCTGTGGGCGTGAGCTGGGGGCGTGACTAACACTGGGGGCGTGTGGTACGGCCATCAAATCGTGGGCTGTGGGCGTGTGCTGGGGTTGTGACAAACGCTGGGGGCGTGTGTCCGCCCTTCATGCCATGTGAGTCGTAACAAACAAGCGCCAATTACGTTGCTGCGCAGCATCAAGGGGCACGCTGGAGGCGTGACACGCTGGGGGTGTGAGAAATGCTGGGGGCGTGTGTCCGGCCTTCATGCCATGTGAACACAATTGCGCCGCATCAAGAGGCATGCTGGGGGCGTGAGAAACGCTGGGGGCGTGTGCTACGTTCCGCCCTTCATGCCATGTGGGTTGTACAATAATCAGAAGATCGTCTGCTGTGGCCGTGTGCTGGGGGCGTGACAAACACGCTCACCTGGAGACCTGGTAAGTAACGTTACTGCAGCCTCTCCTGCACGCTGTTACTGAACTCTCTCATTCAACGAAATTACACGCGCCTGCTACCATCAACCAGGGCTCGAGCCGGGCTCAGGCGGCGGATCAGTACACTAATTACACGCGCATGATAACATCAACCAGGGCTGCAGCTGAGTCTCACGCGGGGGAACAAGCGCCTGCTTACATCAAACAGGTCTGCATCTGGGCCTCAAGCGGGGGAACACGCAAATGAGGGTGTCTGCGGGGACAATTACTGCAGCCTCTCCTACTCGCTGTCACTCAACTCTCTCATTAAACGGATTTACCCGCGGCTGATAACTCTCTCATTCAACGACATTACACGTGCCTGCTAACATCAACCAGGGCTGTAGCAGGGCTCAGGCGGCGGAACACTACACCAATTACACGCGCCTGCTAACATCAACCAGGGCTGCAGCTGGGCCTTATCCGTCCCTATTCTAATGAAACAAAAAATGTTGTCTACCGCGAGATTTTAAAATAAATTGCCCTTGCCAAATACACACATTACACACATTCTATTTCATACCCAGACAACGTCGGGACGGGCTGCTAGTACTTTAATATAGCACGGCACTTCTGATTCCAAATAGAGACCCCGATCAAGAGAGGGGAGTCCCAACTCCACAGGGACTTATCCTTGGTAATGAAACGGGAGAACATCTGTGGCGATTGATATACTATTGTCATTTTAAAAATGTTTGTTTCAAAACCCTAAAAGGAATATATTTACTGCATGGAATCACGTACATAAACTTCTCGGGATCGGAAAGGTTTTCTTATTATACGACTCTCCACAGAAATAATAATCTCCCAAAGATCTGTACGGACACATGTATGATGCGATGGGTCAGGTCGGGCATTAAGCAATTTGGATCATTTTATAACTCAGCAGGTTTTAGTTCATTTGAAGAGATAAAAAGTGAATATGGTCAAGAACATCAAGATTTCTTTAAATATCTACAAATAAGAGATTTTATATTGAAAAAAGGGGGCGGTAGAGCTGCATTCCAGAGAATCCAGACAATCAAATTAGTCGTCCAAATTACCAGAGTCAAAATTGGGGAAATATATAATCATTTAATAGCTGGATTACCTGATGACCTGGATAAACATATCCGTAAATGGCAGAACAAATTAGATATACCAGAGAGCTCAATTCAGAGGGCATTCGAACTTTCCCAAATGCTATTAATGTCAACCAAATTGCAAGCTCAGTTTTATAAAACTTATTTCCAATTGTATTATACCCCCAATAGAATAGCTAAATGGAGTACGGGCAAAGGGGTGCAGTGCCCATGATGCGCGATACCTGAAGTAGATTTAATACACATGTTCGCTACATGCGAGACACTTAGCCCCATCAGACGGGAAATCTCTAGCTTTCTTTCAGGAATCTTTGAAACAATAATAGAGATCTCAACTGCGGAAATAATGCTAGGGGCAGACGGGGATACTCGACCAGATATAATGAAAGGACTTTTGTTTGTTTCAATGGCAGGACTCAGAATTTTCCTGGCATCGGTCTGGCTAGACCCACACCCATCAACATTCCAGCAATGGCGGGCACGACTACTAGCAACATAGGCCCACATGCATCAATATCGGCTTTTGCGAGTTCTAAATTGCGAAAAATAACGATTCGTAGTTTAGAAATCGCAAAAGCCTATGCATGAATATTTTTGCTTTTTTTTTGCAATTCGGTAAAAATCGCTATTTTTACCGATTTGCAAAAAAAATGCACATTTTCAATTGCGAATTCACAATTCCCATTCATTCCTATGGGCCAAAATGCCCATAGGAATGAATGGGAATTGCGAATTCACAATGTGCAATTGCAATTCATCAATGCATTTCAAGGGTGGAGAGGGGGGTCAAAATGACCCCCCCCTGCACCCATGAAATGTACTTTTCAGCATAAGTTACATACACACATGTCCTAAGGACATGTGTGTCTGTAGCTTAACAGTTTAAAAAATGCATTTTTGTGCATTTTTAAACAATTTCGCAAATTACCACGAAGTTGAACTTCGTGGTAATTTGCACTTCCAATTTTAAAAATCGCAAATTTTTCTGTAATGATGCATAGCATTTAAGAAATCGCACAATTGCGATTTCTTATATGCTAACGCAATTTTAGAAATCGTAAATAAGATGCGACTTCTAAAATGGCATGATGCATCCCAAACAGCACTTTTGCATTCGCAAACGGCCGATTTTAAGGAATCGCACCGTTTGCGACTACAAAAATGCTTGATGCATGTGGGCCATATAGCCTAGAGATAGCTATTTACAACATGAAGGGAAGGAATAAGAAAAGGAAGGGATTAGAAATATGGGACCCCCTAACACGATGGATAGAATGTCCTGTCTAAAAAAATTACCTAGGAAACTGGTTTAAATATGATTGAAATATTTTTCTGAATATGTATAATACTATGTTTGCACCTGTCAATGTATGTATATATAAATTGAAAATGCCTGTATGGGGAAGGGGTGGGGGAGAGGAGGGATTGGTTGGTTAAAAATTGAAAAACACCTCAATAAAGAATTGTTTAAAACAAAAAGAATTCGTAAATCTGAGTCAGTGCCAAAAATTAGAGCCTTTCCAGGGGAGGTGTTAAAGTGATGCAAAAAGGAGAAATACTCTTATTTCTCCTCGTTTTTTGCTCTTTCCATGTGTGCTGCATTCTTCAGCACAAGTAGAAGGAGCAACACGAAATTAATGAATGCTATTGTGCAGGAAGGTGTACCTTTCTGCACAAACACAGTCACCTTTGCAATGCAGGCACTGTTGCAGCATGGTGCAAGGGTGCCTGTTTTGGCGCTAGGCTGCTGTTTTAGCGCTGCACAGGGGAGAACACGGGGAGAGACGTATTCTTGAAAATAAGGAGCATCCCTGTGTTTTTTAAATAACGCAGCTCAGCGCAGCAAAATTCCTTGCACCACTGCGCCATTTTATTGCAAATGTGCCTCACTATTTTGCAATTGATAACCAAATTTCATTTACATGACATAATTTACTTCGCTAGTTCATGTTTGGATATGTCAATTTTTACGAACTAATTCAGAACTGTCATGAGAACAGCATTCAGTGTTCATTAATCAACCTCAGATATCACCCAGACCGATGACACCATATGAAAAATGTAACTTGGGCAAGATATCTGTTACGTCTGCGTATTCTTGGATAATTTTGGTAATTTTATGCTTGTTATAAAATCCCTCAAATTACATTGTTATGCCATGTTGCATTAATAAAACGCTCAGTAAATAAAATTACCACATAAGCACAGGAGCAACACTAACTATCCAGAAAACAAGTAGGTGCTGTTTGCAGCTGTTGTGTTTTTGCGCTTTTTTTAGCCTGAAATGTGTTGATAGGATGAATTTTGGCTCGAATACATTGAAAATGCTGGTTGGCATTTCATGCAAGTACTCGGAATTTATTTTTTTCTGAAATTTCATTGAATTTCACAAAAGCAAATTAGCGGATTTCCGTACACACCTACAATTAAAAAATTATGGGACATATTTACATGGAAGTGACGGAGTGCGGCATTAGCCTCCTCACTTCTCCAGGGTAACACCAGGTTTTTCTGGTCTTTATTTTGGCGCTACTCCATATTTACGGCACCCTTGTAACTATGGGGCAGCCTCAAAATCAATGGGTGTTGCAGTGGAACGCCCACCGCAACACCCATTGCCCTCCCCTTTCACGCCAAGTATAGTGTGAAAGGCCACCTTCTTTACAAGGAAGCGTTAAGCCACGTTAAGTAGCTGAACGCTGACTTGTAAATAGGGGGAAGCGTCTATCACCACCACAACGTCCAAAAAAAGTGGTGTTGTGGTGGTGATAGGGGCTCTTAAATATGCCCTTCTGTTCTCTTACATATATAATTGGTTTTTTCAGGCGTTACCATATTTTAAGGGAATGTAAAAAGCTTAGGTAATTCGCCCCTACGAGTCTGGTTCTAGCTTTTTCGATTGTCTGTGACTGATATATTTTTTTGAAACAGTTTCTCTAGTTTTTCATATTTTTTTCTATTTACCTTAGTGAATCACCACAAATATATTTTGTTTTCATTCCTGATTTAAGAGCCACCAGAGCACTCTACTCCGTTCAGCTGGATGTCAAAGATAGATCTGATGATTGAAAGTTCAAAACAACAATACACTCATCTGCGGCGGGCTAACAAGGGGCAATCCACAGCAAATCAAATCACTAAACGTCACATCTCACAAGGTTTCTGCCGAGATTCCTAATTAAAAAAAAACAAAGTAATACAAAAATGAATTTACTGCGAAAAGGTATAGCTTATGGAGAATGGCAGATACATTCTCTGCAAACACAAGCCAGGAATAGAAATACACCCACTGCACTACTAAATCTTTCAAAAGAGATTTGGAGATTTGTCATTGCAAGTCTCTGAGTTATTGCTTTAAATTGTTTCTATATTTAATAGCACGATTGTGCCAGCTCCACGCATGAGAATGACGGGTCTCCGCGCCACTAAAGAAATGACATTCTGTTTTTTTTGCTATGATTAATTTACATAAAGCAATATTGTTTCATAATTAATCATTTATCTGCCTCATTTAGTAGTGTCAGTGTCTGCATATGAAACAATGCTGGTAATTTGTAAAATCAATTGCTTTGTGTAGAATAATCTTGCTGCTGTGCGTCGAGTATTCCGCAACTGGCCCTCTCAGAGGTAAAAATCCAGGCTACACACTCGGGTGGAGAATGTACAGGACTCACGATAAACCGCCTGCCCGTTTCTTTTATGAGCCGATAAATCACGCTGCAGGGGGAAACGTCACAGAAAGAGAAATGAACTTTAAATATATATCTATCAAATCCACACCGTGTAAACGGCAGGAGGAGGAAACAACAGCATTCAGTTTAGTTCAAGCCCCCCCCCAACAAGCATTGGCAAAGCCAATCGGTAAGACTGTGGCTGTCAGTTTTTTGGGCCTTACATGTGCTTGTTTTGACATGGGTTTTATTAACTTTAAAAGTGAGAACTGCTAGTCCCTCTCATATATATTATGAAAAAAGCAGTGAAAAAAGCTAAAATATTTTTCTTTATCTTACAGAGCACACATTGCTATAGAATTACTTGGCATTTACGTGAACGGCTTTGCCTATTGTGCTCTTTGTGAAAGGGCACTCACAGTGAAGTTAGCCAGTGTTTGCAGTGGGCCAACGCTTCTCCTATTCCTTCTCTTCTTGGCTTAAGACAAATGTTAATGACACAATAACAGGCCGATGGATGAAGCAAGCTGGTTGAAAGGCCTTATAACTATATGCTTTACATATAATAAAAATAAATTAAAAAAGATCTTGGCTAATGTCAGATCTAAAAAGTGGTGCAGTTATTACTATAAAATAAATGTACATTTAAAAAAGTAAAACATGTAGACTTTCCCACAGCATGTGGGTGTATAAACACACTTTTAGGAGCGATGGTGAGAGTAAGACTATGGTGCTGATTACGACTAGGCTGCAGTGGCGGTGCGGGCACCGCCACACCGGCGGTCCAACCGCCCTATTATGAGTTTGGCGGTCACACTGCCAAAGGACTTCTACCACCTCCTGGAGTGGCACAGCAGTCTGAGGCCCGAAATATGCAGCAGCACCACCAAGCTTTATACAGCATATTATGGGTTTCCTAAGCACCACCGTTTTCATGGCAGTGAGCCCACCATGAACAGTGAGGGAGTGAGGTAGCAAAGAGGCCCCTCGGTTGGCTATGGGCCACGGATGCATACAGGGGGAACATGCAGGAACGCGCTGTAGCAATCCCACGGTGCTGCACTTCTAAGGCTCACATGCGAACCTTTGAAAGACACCGCGTAGGGTCAGCAGCCACAAGGACCTCATGCCCTGTATTCCAACTGGAATACGGTGGGAGGTCTACATATCGGTTTGTCAGTCTTGGAGTGGGGCACTCCAAGACCGCCAAACTCGTAATCAGGCTTATGTATTACATTTATGTGGTAAACCGTGCATTGTAGAAATATGTATACAAAATGTAGATGTAGATTTGTATTCAAGAGAATAGTCTGAATAATAAACTCCCCCTATTAGGCGCCTATAACGGAACACCAGTGACCAGTTTTACCTCTCCTACAAGAGTTCCTTTCATCGACCCATCCATTTATCCCAGGATCCATTCATACGTTCCGTGTTCCTTTTACCTTTCATGCCTTCCACCATTCCCTCCTTCTGTTCTTTTATCTTGCTTCCTTCGAACTTTCCTTCTTTACCTACATGTTACTATCATCCTTTGTTACTTTCACCATCTCTTTACTTGCATTCATCCCCTTTTCCTTTACCCCTCATTCCTTTCTTCTTCCACCTTTTTTCCTTTTCTCTCCATTAAGTGTTCTTCTTATTTTTCTCTGCCCTGCCAGTCCTACCCGCCAGCCTCTCTCTCTCTGCCTTTTTCTCCCTTGCTTTGTTGTTCTGCCTCTGCGCCTGTCGCCGTTCATGGCAGTCTTCAGATCCCACTTCTCAGTTTTGCCATGAGCCCAGGGGCAACCGCTATTTTGGCTACTAAAGTGTGGGGTGATACCATCAGCAGGTTCTGATTTTTTGGGTGCCAGCATTCTGTATTTTTGGACCTGCAGGTAGCTTTTTATCAGTGTAAGAAGGAGATGAAAGATAAACATTCCAAAGTGCTAATGACACTGCCTGAAGGAGTCCCATTACATAATGTCACAATGAAACCAAATTGTTTGATTTATCAAAGTGGTCTAACGAATTTCAAATACTATTACAGCTTCTTACACATAGGAAGTCACATCCATACCATGTTCATCAATTTTATGGAAGTGCACTACTATTTCATCCATATCATCCATGAACATGAGCATTGACAATGTCATTTGGTTTTAGTTTTTTGTATGGAAAATGTATTACCAAACTTCTCGAACGATAGGAAAACAAGTGTGGCAGGGCAGTTGCAAAACAATCAATTCTAACACAAACCATTAAATAGGTAATGGTGGCTCAGGTTTGGCAAGATGGTTTGTTGCATTTAATGGTAGGTGGATTGTGGTGCGAATCCTCTTCTGTCTATCATGGATCAAATATAGGGAGGAAAGCAGCAAACAGACTACAAACAAGCTGCAAACTGCCAGATTCCCTAGTAGTTGAGTGTTAGGTGCAGGACATGAACTTTGTGTGACCATACCTGGTCTACATTTAACAGTACAAGAAGAACCCCAAAAACTACATTAACAGACTTAACTCAGTCTGTTTCTCTGGTTTATCTGCAGAGTGGGTTTGGGTGGTTTGCAGAACCTCATTTCGCTCGCCAAGTAGATTTGAAAAATGGCCATGTCAGTATGTGTGTGTGCAAGAAAGTGGATTCAGTTTGAAAGAGTGAGAAAGTGAAAGTATGTAACAGTTGTCTCTATGTGAGAGTGTAGGTTAAAGCATGTATTTGTTTTGTGCTGGAAAATCTAATGATGGCCCTGTCACACTAGAGGTAATTCTTGACTTATGGTCGAGGTTGAAAAACCTAGATTATGGGTTGTACCATGCTAAGTAACTGACAATATTATGCTGGTGGTAATTCTTGTCATATGGTGGCAACCGTGGCACAGTTCAGGCCCTGGCATACTGAAGGTAATTGATGCCAAATTAAAAATGGTCAGCTGCGGGGGGGGCAATCTTCTTTTGCACACAATGAAAGCATTAGAATATATAATGAATGTCCTTTCAGGGCCTAAGGATTTGTTTTAAACTACCTGAAAATAGTGCTTTAACAAACATTATTCAAGCCATTTTGTTTATCAAATGTTTTCTTTCCCTTAAGCACTCGTAAAAGAAAGTTGGTTCGTTCACTTCACTCTTTCATTGAAAATTGGGGGAAGTTATGATGTACCGCCACTTTCAAAACCACTAGTGAGCAATCGATGGAGGGGCAGAGAGGGCAGGTATGAACAGCGGGGGAAAAGGGTGCACAGACAGAATATCGAGTTTACCATTTCGCAAACAGAAATATCGAGTTTTAAATATTGTGGCACATAAATGTCGACAGGAAGAATATTGTGGTCAAGAATATCGACTTGCAGGTAAGAAATATCGTTTTTTGTAGATATCAAAGTTGTTAATATCGTTTGCAAAAATATAGTTTTTTAAAATGTTGATGTTTTAATTAGTATTATGTATTTCAGTATGTATTTTAAAAGTATGTGATCTATTTTTTTGTATAATAATTTGTTTTGTCTTTTAATATATGTGTTACATGTTCAGTAGTAATGTAATTATAATAAATTAAGGATAATTTTTTTTTATTTGTTTTAATTTCATTTAGATTGTATAGTGTTTACTGTAGGAAATAATGTATTATTAATTATTTATAAATAATTAATTTTCAAATATGTTAATTGTGTCTTTTTGTAGGAGTGGGTTGAGGGTTCATGGGGGAAAAGGGTGGGTAGTAATTTAATTATAATGAATTCATTATACATTTGTATGTATTAGTATTTGTTTAATTTAGATTTTATAGTGTTAACTGTGGGAATTAATTTATTATTAAAATTATTAATTATTTGGCTGATAATTATTATTAATTAATTGGAAATTATGTTAATTGTCTAACTTTTTAAGGAGTGGGTTGTGGTTTTATAGGGGAATAGGGAGGGAAGTAATTAAATTATAATAAATGTATATGTATTTTGTATTTATTTGTTTTATATTTATAGTGCTAATTGGTGGGATTATGTCATTAAATATATATTAATTGGTTGGTAATTATTATTAATTAATTAAGTTGCAATTACTAATGTTAAATATGTCATTTTTTTATATGTGGGTGGTGGGGTTTATAGGAGAATAGGGTGGGAAGTAATATATGTATTTATAATTAATTACTTGTTTTCTAAAGAATGCCAATTATTATGGCACTTGTTTAATTAATTTCTTATGTAAGTTGTGGGGTTTATAATGGTAAAGGATGGGAAGTAAATTCTTTTAAATTAATTAATAAGTAGTCGTTAATTGATATTAATGTATTAATATGAAATTAGTACTGGAAATTGTGTACTGATTTTTAGGTGTTTGGCTATGGTGTTTATTGTAGTAGATTGTGGAAAGTAATTTATGTTTAATTAATTAATAATTATTTGTTATTTTTATCAACTTATCAATTGATTAATATTTATGGTAAGTGTGTATTGTTATTTTGTGAGTGTGTTTTGGTTTTATAGGGGTAACGTTTGGGTAGTAAATGTTTTTTTATTTGTTTTACATTTTTTAAAATTAATATTATATGCTTAATTGATTTTAATTGATACTTAATTTAGTTAATTATGGAAGTACATTTTTTAAATTTAAATGTGGGTTGTGAATTGGTGGTGTTATGGGGTAGGAGATACAAAATATGACATTTATGCAATAATAATGTTTTTGTTTATAAAAATTAAATATTAAAAATTAGTTTTTTGTTTTTAAATTATTGTTGATTTTTTAAAGATAATCTTTCTAGGTATTTGTTAGATCTTTTCAACATTCTAATCTGTTTCTATCTTTTTTTATCTCTTTTCAAAATCTTTTTGTTGTTGCTGTTAATTTGCTTGTTTTCAATTTTGAAATGGCTCCAGTGGAAATATTATTTTTTACCCCTCCACTATCCAACACTTTCCCTACTGTTGCACAAACTGGAGTGGAAACAGTAATTTTTACCCCCTCGGCTAGCCAACACGTTCCCTACTGTTGCACTCACTGGAGTGGGAATAACATTTTTAACCCCTCTGCTATCCAACACTTTCACTACTGTTGCTCCCACTGGAGTGGAAATAGTAATTTTTACCCCTCCACTATCCAACACTTTCCCTACTGTTGCACTCACTGGAGTGGGACTATTAATTTTTACCCCTCCGCTATCCAACACGTTACCTACTGTTGCCCTGTTTTTTTCTAATATTTTTGTTAACATGTAAATTAAATTTACATAAAAAAATGTAAAGTAAATTTTATTATTTAATATATTTAGCATTAGTTTTTATTTAAGTTAAAAAATCGATATTTTGCACATCTATATTTTTAACATCAATATTTTTGTTTCAATGTTTTTGTACTTACAATTTTAAATATAGGATGTTGATATTTTTGACATCGATATTTTTGCATCGATATTTGTGTATGGAGATATTTTGGGCTTCAATATTCTTTCAATGAACCGGGGCCGAGTGTGTCCAGCGGGGCATGAGCAGAGAGTTGGTAATATAATTGACATCAATATTCAATCTTAAAATTCACAACTGGATGAGCCTGTTTTCCTAGCTGCAATTCTTCTAGATTTATATTCGAAATTGGGCATTCTGACGCAGGCTCCACTAACAATTTTGTATCCTGGCTCCCATGTTTATGATGCCAATGTTTGCATATTTTGAATCCTTTTTGAGAAGTGACAAAATATTCCCAAGTGGTCAGATGAAAACATACTATGTAGCACAATTATAAGCATTCTCCTACTCACCTATACATCTAGTCAATCCTTGTTCACTGTGGCGACAATGTGATGGTTTAAGTATTACAAAAGCATGCATTTTTTCATTTTTCTATAGTATATTTTATACATGGTAAAGTCAATTCAACTAAAGCGTCCAAAAATATGAAGGTTTGGGGGGTAATTCACTCTCACTTTGCACAGCCAAGCATTTTTAGTCCTACAGTGAAGTTGGGTGTGGGAAGCCACTGAGGATGACAAACAAATTTAGAAATTTGTGGGTGTTAGCCATACTCCTGTTGGTATTATGAGTGGCAACCCCAGCTTCTACCTTGGGAACATCATTTCCCCACTCATAATTCTAAAGCTATGACTGCAAACACTTTCAATGCTGACTGATAACCCAAGATTCATCTCGAAGAGTACATTCTTGCAGACTCTGATTCTATGACCCAGTATTTGTCATCTTGTCTGTAACACTTTGCGCGCTAGTAAAATAGGTGCTCCACAATTGTTATAGGTATCTGTACTTATTTGCGCATTTCAGGTGGACTCTGGTTAAAAAGAAAGTGCAGCAAATATTTGTGTGTCCACTTTATCCATTGGGAGGGTACCTGTGCCAAGTCAAGTGGGTATTCCCTCATTGGCAAATTAGATATTCCCTATTCTTGCACCTCTGCGCTATTACAGGCTTTGGTACATTGACAAAAAGATGTACTCAAAGTTTTTCAGCTGGAAAGTTGACTGAGCAGCGGAAAATGACTTATAGTTCTGTAATCTGGAAAAAATACTTATGATAAGGCCCATTCCATTGACAGACACATCGCCAGTTGGTGTAAATCATGATTCAAGAATATTAGTTCAGTGATCATGTAATGAGACGAACCTGAATAGCCTTGAGAAACCCATGAACATAGTATATTTCAAAACTGCAAAGAAATTGAATTAATTGTTATTTTTGGTTTATACCTATACCCTGGAGGTTAGTGCGAATAAAGAAAAGTTGTGGCAAATGCTGCACATGACCAAAGTAAAACTGTGAAAACGGACAGTAGTCACTATGGATATTTAATGAATATAACGCTGTTTAAGAACATGTATAATTGTAAATTTTTGTCCCAAAAAGGAAATCAAATCCAGCAAAGCTGTAAAGTAAACAATATAAAAAATCTTTTATTTAGAGAAACGAAAAGTCCCTTTGAAAATTTGAAGGAAAAGACCAATAATTTTTCAGAATCGAATTGGAAGAAATAAATGAAATTAGGATCCGAGTTAAGGATATCATTTTGATACCGGGCGGATGGAGCACTGTCTGACATCACAACGCTTCGGGGACCACCCGACAGGCAGGCGGTGGTCTGACCATCGAATTACAATTGGAGCATCGTGGTGGCAGTCGGAAAGTGCTTTTTTCTACTGCTGCTTGTGCTGCGGCCGAGGAAAAGGGCAAAAGCACAAGCCACAGTAAAAAATAGCACTTTATGCACATCCATTCACCATGTGGCTGGCAGCATGGATGTAAGGGGGGCCACTTAGTAGTGGCACACAGGGGCTCAGTTTGGGGCACCCAAAGTCTGTTTCCATCTGCCTTTTCATGGTGAGGCAGTCAGAAAAGGATGTTGTAATATCTATGGCGGTGCCTGCGCAGTCACCACCACAATATTAGGGGTACGATTTGGACCACCACTAAAACGGGATCCTACATCCTGTCAAAAGCAGCAGTCCTTCCCCCCCAAACTCTGCGGTCTGACTGCCTGCATTAAAGTGAATCTGTCAGACCGATGGCCTGTCTGTTGGGGGGACCACCAACAATGGCCTGTCGGTTATGGTCTGCCCGACATTGTAATCAGGAGAATATAAATGCAATTGCTTCAGAAATGTTTGGATATTTTATCCTACTGTGTTGGGAAGCCTATACTGTTGTTACACATGTCTTACTGTTAGATAACTTTTGAGACCAACACATGAATGAATGGTGTTGGAGGGGAAGTACCCTTCTCATACAGGCCTAGTGTTCAGTGCTGGGGTTTAAAGGACACTGTGGCCTGGAACATTCTAAATTGAATTAGTGGGTGAAAGCCCACCCTGTCCTCATATCCTTTCAACATGTAAGCCAGCCACAATAAACACCATTAATATATAAACCAGCCACCATAGTTTTCACATAACAGATGTATGTTGGGTATTTTCTTTCCCATATCTTGCATGTGCATACCCAAACATTTAGAGCCTTCTCAGAGCCTTGTGCTCTGATATTTTCTCATTTATACATAGGTAATGTGTAGCAAAACTGAACTTGATGTTATTAGGGCGCATTAGAATTGTATACTATTGATCCCAATGCAGAACCCCAATGTAAGAAATCGGGTTATTTGTTTGACAGGAAGTGAGGACTTTGCAATGATAGGTCAAAAATGTCCCTTTAGTGGGAACCAAGTAGCAAAACAGAGCAGCCCAGGGGAGATAATGTGGGGTAGTAATCATTATTCACTGGCACACAATTATAGCCTCAATATATAATTGTCCAGTCAGTGGTTTTCTTTGGAAAAGGAAATGGAAATGTTTTACACAATCAGTTAATACTACACATTGATTTATAAACTTAAGGTGACAACGAATGGTGAAACTCTGAAATCACATTTGACCTGTGCTGGATCATGACCACCAAAATCACAGTACCCACCTGCCCCCACCTATACCAGTCAGGTCATCACAATATAGGGGGGTAAGAAGTCCTATCGGCTTTGTCAAGGGGTCAACATATTGCAATAGAAGGCAAATCTATTTGTTTTGTCAAGGGGCCATCAAAATTGAAAATATAAGGCAAAACTATTGACTTTGTCACAGATCACCACATCAAAATATACCGCCAGCCTCTGGACTTTGTCTGGGGTTCTCACTTTAAGAGACCATTAATCCACATTGTTAGAAATGGGGGGTCTCTAGTTGGCAGATGTTTGCACCTTTGTCCAATTAGGGACCCCTCTTCCTAGTCATGGCCAGCGGGATACTCTTCTAAAATAACCCCTGCTCATCCCCTTGTTAGCTTGGCATGACCAGACAGGCTTATCTCAGAGGAAGTGTGTAAAGCATTTGTGCATTCATACAGTAACACAGTGAAAACACTACAAATGGACACCACAGTAGTTTAGAAAAATAAGGAATCTTTATCTAAACGAAACAAGACCAAATACGACAAAAATCCAACATACAATACTGTAAAAAACATTACGGTTAAAAAAAAACCTTCAAATTGCTATAGAAATGCGAAAATACTGTTCCTCCGACTCAATAGCTCCATTCAGGGCTATCGTGATACTGAACACGACAAAGTCCAACAAATCCAGCCAACCGTGTCGGTACGAGTCAGCTAAAGGATCAACAGAAGATCGTCTCCATATCACCTTTTCATGCCATAAACGTATTTCTTTTGGAAAGGTGCGCTACATTATGTCACGGTTCACGTGAGTCGTTTCTTCACTCTCACCATGTATTCTCTTATCACTTTGATTGTCTTACTATTACCACTTTCATGGTATTCACCTTTCAGCACATTCAGAGTGGGGGATCTCTCCTCCCTGTGCTTGTCACCACTTAGATAGAATTTGATGTTGTTTTTATTATCGTCTTTCATTGTTTCTTCGTCTGTTCGTTCCACCTGGTGGGAACTTCCACCCCCACCGGTGGTACGTTTCCACCGTCGGTGCTTCTAGTCACATTTCCGATGTTCTTCTCCTGTAACAATCACCGCATTTGGCCAGTACACATTGAGCCACGTTTTCAACGCTTGTTGCATTTCACTTTCACCTGTATACGTTACTTTTGACTGTGAAACTGCATTAAGATGGCGGCTTCATTTTTATTTAGAGTCCGCTTTTTAGTTTTCCTATATGCCCACATGTGACCCAGCGGGCGCGCCTAATTTTTTCATTTAAAAGTGGTGGTCTCGAACGCCACTTACTTAACTTCATGGAAACCTTGTATTTGGACTGTCATCGGAACCTCCGGTGAGCTGTTCTTTTTCTTTCATCTTGTTTTTAGCCATCTGGACCGTCACGCTGTGCTCTTTTTGAACCACATCCTTGTATTGTTACAGATGGTTTCCTGTTTTCCTCTAAATATCAAGTAACCCACATTGATTACACAGGGCTTTTCATTGTGTGTACTTCGTAGGCACAGTTTTCAGGCACTTTTTTTAAGCGCACTATTTCGGGGCAGTGCATTTAGTTGTATTGGGCATACCTATTCGCATTGGTGTTGTATACAACTGTTAGCATCGGAGACAGTAACTTTTGGGCTGTCTTGTTTTCATTCTAGCATAGGCAGTTCTTCTCAAGATAAAAAGCACATGTTATTGTTCGTATCACGACAGTTGCGTGCCAAGTAGGTTGCTTTTCTGTCCGTTGTTTCTTTCCTTACATGATGCTTGCAGTTTTTCATGGTATGGTTACATTTGAGTCTGTGTTTTTTAGCACTATTCACCACGTAAACCAAACGGGTGATGGTAGCTCTTCCACTGTGTACTACTTCCCTTTTTTTCTATTTTTCCACCACTTCAGCGTAAAAACACGGTACTGTCACTGTAATCTTGTTGCAGTGTTAGTTTGGTGTTTACAGTTCTGATAGCGTCACCATGAGTGAATTTATTGATTATTTAAATACACATATTTAGCATTTTTGTGTATATTACATTGCAGTGGCCCCTGGAGAAGGGACACAGGGTCCCGAAATGCATTGAGCTTCCTATAACTGTCTGTGAATCAGAAGCATCGTTATCTCAGAAGGTTGGATAATGCACTATGATTTGATATTTGTCTAGGCAAAAAAAAGGGAAACAAATACGTTTTTGTGTTTTCTGTATAACATTGTGATACTCACAAAATACAATAGGAAAATTTATTGTACAGCATTTATGTTTCGTTTGAAGTTTCTTGTTGAACAATCTTTTGATCTACATTATTGATCTGTCACATATTTGATTAAGCTTTTTAGAACATTCATATGATGTGCACATAGTTTTTCAAGTGAAGTTTTGCTTGATACAGTTGCATTCATTCACATGTGGGACTGGCAGCCTGCAAATACTGTGCCGAACACACTCAAAAACTTTGAGTTTAGATTCTAATAACATTCCATATAATTTTGAATTTATTTGTTTGAGCTATGTAAAATCCTGGTGTGCACCGTAAATTCATATTTTTCTTACAAAGTGGGTGCACTTGCCAAGTCAACATGGCAGTATTAAACTCTGAACAATGGGATTCTATCCTGTGTATCTTATTTTTTGTTTTTAATTGCTTTTGTGATAGGTGAAAGGGGCTTGTCTCCGGAAATGTTAGAGAGAGGCACTATGTGTTTTTAAAATACCCCTCACACACTATGAGTCCTATAGTGTCATGCTTCATCATAGGGGTCTTCCCGTCCCTCTACAGGGCGGGGCGTGCTAGGACCTATGACTACGCGGGAGCACTTATTTGTGAAAGGACTATGTGTGTGGTGAATTATGTGAGAGTGATAGGGAAAGTGAGGAATTCTACAAGATTAAAAAATGAGATTTAAAAATGTCCTGGCTAGTGGAAAAATACACTTTATTCAGTTCCCTAGCTGGAAACCTTAAAAAGGGGGAATCAGATAAGTTGGGGGCAAAATTTACTCCATACTTGGTCGACATGTTTCGAACGCAGTCCCCACTGCGTTACTCATCAGGACCTAGATACGATCCCTACTACACTCTACACGCATCTAGTGGATATATAGTACGCCTATTATCGCACAGCGACTGACCGCAAAAATAGGCTGGGCAGTATTATCCAAAAGGGTTGAATCGCCCCAAAACAATTTACCAATTTGGTATCTGTAAAGGAAGGGAAAATAGGAAACAAAAATACATAAATGTACAATCTACTGGTTGTCTACTTCATAACACATCATCATAATGTGCCTCTCTCAAACAGTTAAATGGCAGTATTTATGACCAAGAGAATGAATTGAGAAAAAGATATCAAAAAATTATGTGAAAATGTCTTCTTCTTTATAAACATACTATGGAACATATCCACATATGTCTAATCATTGGTGACTTTGCTATAGGACAAAGAACAATCGGTTGCAAAAATCCTTTCCTCGTTAAGCCCCAACAACCACTTCAACAACCCTCTAATGTCAAACTGCCTTGCTGCTGCCTCTCAGGCTATCATTCCCTCTTGGATGACAATAATCAACTCCTCCCTCCAACAGGGAACTATTCCTGACTCCCTCAAAGCCGACCAGGTTGTCCCCATCTTAAAAAAACCTACACTTGAACCGGTTTCTCCCGACAACTACAGACCTATCTCAAACATCCCTCTCCTAAGCTAAAGTACTGGAAAAATGTGTACAACAACAGCTGAGCCAACACATCACCAACTCCCACCTTCTAGACGACTTGCAATCTGGTTTCAAACCTGGGCACAGCACGGAAACTACTCTCCTCCACATTGTGGATGATGCCTTTCAAGCCCTTGACCAAGACAAAACCTGCCTCCTGATCCTTCTTGACCTTCCCTCAGCTTTTGACATGGTCAACCACAACATTTTCCTGAATCGCCTCAAACTTAGGATGGGCCTGCATGGCAACGTTCTGGTGTGGTTTAGTCCTTCCTCCAGAACCGCTCTCAGAGAGTCCTGATCAACGGCAACCTATCCGCTTCCTCTCCGATCACAGTGGGAGTCCCTCAAGGCTCAACCCTGTCCCCTACCCTCTTCAATCTCTACCTCGAACCGCTCGCCGAGGTGCTGCGTACTGCCAACATCTCCTACCACATGTAAGCCGACGACACACAGCTCTACATCAAAATCTTTTCCCCAGAGGACATCCGCTCCCTGAACGAGGCCCTAAAGCTGACGTTTCACTGGCTCACATCAAACCAACTTAAACTCAATGCCAAAAAAAACGAGTTCCTCTTAATGTCACCACCTAACGCCAATGCAGACATTCAAGTTTGGATCAAGGCAATCACAGCGCTCAACTGCTCTCCTACCATTGTGGACTCTGCTAAATCCCTAGGAATTATCTTAGACGGCAACCTGAACATGCAGGGCCATATAAACACGATGGCCAAAACTGCCAGATTTCATTTGAATTACCTAAGAAACCTGAAACCTTTCCTCGACCCCCCAGATCTAAAATCGGCAATTCAGGCTCTAGTCATCTCCAGGCTAGAATATGGTTGCTTCACCTTCGCTGGCCTACCTAAGACCTCTCTGGCACCCTTGAAAGCCTGCCTCAACGCCGCTGTAAGACTTTTAACTGGCTCTAAGAAGTTCAACCATATCTTCACCCCAGCTCTGAACTGGCTTCCGCTTGAGGCCAGAATCCAATTTAAACTGACGTGTATCACCCACAAGGCTCTCAACTCCAAGTCCCCTCCCTTTCTTGCACATAAACTTGTTCTATCTGGCAAAGCCAGAAACTCCCCGTCCGCCAGAGCCCTTTGCTTCAACCTGCATGCTTCAAGAAAAAAAGAACATACAATCGGGCTTTCTCCGGAGCCGCACTAAAAATATGAAACTCACTCCCACCCACCATCAGGAAAATACCGCCTCTAGCTCACTTCAAAAAGGAGACCAAAACTTTCCTAATGAGAAAATTCCTCTCCAATGCTCACGTTACATTCTCCTCCGTAACCTGACTTTACCTATCGTTACGGCACTATCCCTGGCCCCCTCTCCTTTTGTTACCTACCCTGCTCTGCCGAACAATCTTCCAGGCTGTTGAGACTACTTTTCTAGCTTATTGTATCATTCTGTTACTATCCCAATAGGCAGTCGGATATTATGATTGGTTTTCTTGCCATGTACTGTATCCTACTATGTGTTCCCTATCCCTTCTACTCCCCCCCTTCTTTTATCCTGTTACCCCACCCGATACTACTGTAAAGCCCTCCGATACCCTCATGGGTCTGGTTTGCGCTCTATAAAACACTACATAAATAAATAAATGTGAAGCAAAACTCTCAGCCTAACGTGAAACGATAACTAACGTGTGTGTCGTGTGCAACAGATAGCAAAAAGGTAAAATGGCGTTTAAACTTCTAATGAGCTCATGCTAACTTAACACTGTAGAAATGCAAGGCTCAGCCTCACGACACCCTCCCTTGATCGGAGCACGGATAAGAAATGTGGGCAAAGCAGGAACGCAGAGTTTAAGTTTGAGAGATAGAATCAAGTTCAAATTTGCCATAATGGAAAAAACGGGAGTAAAAACTCCTAATTGTGGGAAAAAATAATCGCAAATTAGTAATTACTCTCGGGCATAGCAAAGCCAATAGGCCCTAAAAAAATAACAAGAAAATATGATGTCCAACATGTGATGCCAGTCTTGAAAGAGAGAGTGCAGGAAATGCACCTCATTCCAATAGTGTATATGCACAGTATGTTGCAACAGCCTCCAACAGGCAGTCATTGTTCTCATCCGAAAACATTTCAGCCATCCAATTCAATAATGGGAATGAACATACATGTTCCTCAATAACCGGAGCCTCTAGTACCACCAGAGGACAACTTAGATTGACTTCAATATAACTGTGTGCCGAGAATTCATGCGCTGCTGCAAAAATATTCCAATGTCCCAGGACTCCATGCATCGCTGCAAAGGCCATGATCCAGAACAACCAGAACAAACCAATTCATGAGCAACTAAGGGGGCTCATCAGTTGATCGTAATCTGCGTTGGGAGACACCGTACTACAAAGACACAAATCCAGAGCCCATTCGAAATCGCAGCTCAGGCAATGAAAGACAGGCTAGACGCATGTGAAAAAGGAAAATCGAAACGATAATCCATTAGCCGCACTCAATGTAGCAAGAGGCAGTGCTCCATAGTAATTAAGCAATCGGTTGCGGAGCAGCAACAGGCAATCGGTTGCGGAGCAGCAACAGCCGGGGCAAATCGTCACGTGGCACTAGTTGTGCATCCATTCTGAAATAAGCAAAGCAGTAGAAACACTCCGGCAACCAGAGCAAGCATCAAGGGAAATCCACCAAAAAGGCTGGAGAAAATCGAATGAAAAAATGCTGGGAACACACCAAATATAGGGGCCCATTATGATGGAGTATTTTCCGCATCCTCTGGGCCGGCGGAAGCCACCGCCGGCCCGGTGGATGCGGAAGATCGCTCTGCGGACCCACCAAAGACCCACCACCACATTAGGATGGCTGGTGAGTCCTGGTTTAAGTCCGCTGCTATTCCGCCACGGTTGGCTTACAACCGCGGCGGAAAAGGCCTAATATGGTAGCGGTGTCTCTCAGACACCGCCAGCCATATTAGGATGTCTGAATTTCAATGCCTTTACACGGCAGCATGTCCGCAGTGCAAAGGCATACGGATTCTTCTTTGGGGGCCCGTTGCGGGCCCCCAGGGGTGAAGGGGGGTGGGGGGTGCACTTGGGGGGTACCTATGGTACCCCCCTGCATTTGCGTGCACAGAGCAGCAGGCACCGCACGATGCCTGCCGTTTTGTGCATGCAAATGCACAGCTTTCATTTTTACTATTGCGGCGAATGCAGCTTGAAGCCGCACCCGCCGCAATGGTAAAAATAGAGGATGTGACCGCCAGGGTGGCGGTCACATCCTAATTGCACAGGAGGGAACTCCGCAAGCAATGCGGAGGTTCCCTCCTACTCTATGGTGGCGGATGGACTCAGGTCCGTCCGCCATCATAATCGGCCCCATAGTTTGGAAAGAAGTCTCAAGGCCACTACTAAAAATTTAAAAAAGTGAGCAAGCGCTGTTGTCGAGGAGGCATTGAAAATAGTGTGAATCAACTCCCCGAAATGCAGAGGCAGGTTGGTATTTAATAAGGCATGCACTTCTGTGCGAGTGTTTGCCACGTGAAGGACAAATGTTTCACCGGCAGAAGTATGGGCGACTTCTTTCTGGGACAAAAGAGCTCTTATTCGACTCATCTTGGTGAACTCTGCCTTCAAGGTCGGAATCGACAGCCAGATGGAAACATCCAGCTTCCCATGTGGAGGAGGAAACATTTGTTTTTACAACAAACTACACATTGGGAGACCGTAACGACATAAAGAATTCCAGCTAACATCCCACAACAATCTTCGTTATTTAAAAGTAAATAACTACCGTTTGCTAGTAATGTGAATGTGGGTGTGATAGCAGGCGTTGGTGTACCTTTCAAAACACAGGCAAAATTAGGCGCATTCTGGTTACACGAGCCATGCAATTGGATATTCCTACACACTAAAGCGTAGTCCGGTGTTGTTTTGCAATCTTCACCATTCAAATAAACCTCTTTTCCCTCCCTCAGGCACCTATAGGTAAATGGAAGAGACCAAGCTTCATGGAGATAAGCGGTACCCAGAGGTTCATACCTTCCAATAGCATCGAACTTCATGCAAGCTTCGAACTTGAACAGCGGGAAAGGTAATGGTATTAGCCCATGTACAAGCCACACAGCAGAATTTGTCTTGGCCAAGTTAACAGCAAAGGTTCCAACTTCTCAATATGTAACATAGAAAAAGTTGCATCTTTCATAGACATAAACTGCTGTTTGTCAGTCAAATAAAAAGGGGCAAATAATGAGCACTATAATGGGACTATATGAACACGTGCCGTGTTCATATAGTCCCAAGGCACTTTTACAGCCTTTAACGTTTGTAAAGTCCATGCAAACTGCATAATGAAACGCAATTGATTGCACAATATCAACAACAGACGAAACAATGTTAGCTAATGTGTAAATGTGTGAGGAAAGCGTGTTAATGCTATTATCTACAACTGCTAGCACTTTTTTTAAATTAGCTTGATCTATAGTTCGTAAGCGGGAAGCAGCTTCATTTTGGGACAGTTTCCAAACTTCGTTGTAAATAGCATATATCCACCTTTTGGATCTGCCATAAGCAGGGCCCTTGACAAAGTCATTCAGATCAACATCGTCAGTCAATTTAGACAAATGAAGCTTAACTGATGCTAAAGTGGAGTGTTTGAGCCAAATCTGACACAGCTTGCCTACATAATAGGTAGTCACAGAATGGTCACTCTCAAAACAGGTATCCACCCTAACCTGTGTGTAGCGAGGGGCTAAACCCAGAAAACGATGTTGGCAAGAATCTGCACTTCTGTGCCACAACAGCCAACCCTTGGGATCCAAACTGGATATGTTAAAAGAAGAATTCAGCAACAGGGTCTGTAATTCTCTAATATAAATACTGGTATTATTATCCCAACCCTGGTATTCTTCCAATTCTGGAAAAGACAGAGCATTTAATTTCTTATTTGTAGCCAACCCAAAACAGGTGGTTTGTGAAATAGTCGAATTCAAAAACAACATATGGTTTGGGATGAGACATGCACGTTGCAAAGTCTCCGTGCCTTGCACTTGCCAATTTTTAGAACCCCAAACAGATTTAAGATCAATACTATCCTTCCACAGTTCATAGCCCCCAATAGCCAATTGGTTAAGAAAGGACTTAATGCATTAGGATTTGACTGATTGAAATCAGTAAAATAAGTCAACCTCTATAAAAGAGAATTAGAGCTGCCTTCCACAGGAGTGGGGCAATGTTCCCATTGTGTATAATTAACCATATTCCTCCTTGTGTTTGCCTTATGCAGGTAGTGATTGCCATAGTGTTGATAACAAAACAGATCACCGTAATTAGCAGAATCTAAGTACAAATCCTCAGCATCAAAGGCAGCATAATATTTCAAATCTGAAAACAAAGCCGAACATCCCAATCATCAGAGCATATATTTTGTTTTATCACATCCCCCATAGAAACTCTTAGTACATTTGGGACATTAATAAACTCTGTGGGACCATGGATTTGAAATTTAACAGCATCCCATACAATCCCATCTAAAACGGGCCAAGCAGTAATGTTTACAAAGATCAGATCCCACTTCAATCTCTGTGATGAGGAATGGGGTGCCAATGTTCCATTAATATGTCGAATAGCAGTCCTCTCTTCAATGTAGGGTCCATTCACAAGATGAAAAAAATACACCGCAAATCCAATTCACATGAACAAAAAAATTGAAAAAAGAACCAACCAAGTGTAAGTCCAAAGAGGAATCAAAAAATGTTTTTTTTAAACCATGTTGCAACTTCGAGGTGATAGAGTTAGTGTCAAATGAAAATCTGGACTTAGTGGCCAAACATGTTTGCAAATCAAGCATTGATAAATCTGTGGGATAAGTATATGCAGTCTCATCAAGTTGAGCATCAGGCGGGGTATTCAACAAAGGACTTGAAATTGCAGGCATCTCAAAGGCACCGTCAGGTCTGTTGTCAATGGAGATGTACAACCTGGTAGTGGTGGTAAAATGACTGTTTGTGTGCCCCACACGCCAAGTACAGGAACTGGAGCTCGATATGAGGGACCAAATTCTTTCTTGTTCTCGATCTTCTCTCGGACCAGTTCTCCAACTCGGTTTAGCCAGCCAACTACCGGGATCTGCAACGCAGCATCAGATGTGGAGGGCAAGCGTTCCTTTGCAAGACTGTCTCTCGTCTCTTGTAGATTCAGTAAAACATCGCAACGTTCATCTACGTCAAAGGGGGCAGCAGCCGCTGCCTGGTCCAGACCTTCAAGGTCCAGAACCCACATTTTGATACCAAAGAGCATCTCGTATGGGGTCACCCCACCCAGAGACCTTCTAGGGAGATTATTAAGTGCACGCTGTACGCTATTGAGATGGGCCAGCCAGTTCCTGCCGGTACCTATAACCCTAGCTGTCAATGATTGCTTTACATCACGGTTCATTCGCTCCACAACACTATTACCCTCAGGTCAGTATGGAGACGAAAATTTGACTTGGACCCCCAATGAACTCATGGCATCCTTGTATGCATTAGATGTGAATGCTGGACCCTGGTGCGAATGGAAGGTGCAACACGCAAAAATTCCCACAAAGACACGCAAATCTCTTATGACAGTTCGTGAATCAGCACTACGGTCGGGCCACACCCATACAAAGCGGGTGCAAGAATCAACTGCAACTAAGATGTACTTATACGCAGTATCTAAGGAGAAAGGACCGCAGTGATCCAAATAAACACAACCAAGTGGTTTATTGGAAATGTACAACTATGTTCGGGGCGGACGCGCAGCAGACGAAGGCTTGACAAATGTCACATTGAAGGACATAATCATGGGTCTGTTTGTACAATCCCCGCCACCGAAAGCGAAATTGTAGCTGAGATACAGAAGCCGAAACGCCGGCATGTGCGGACGCAACACCTTCATGGGCAGCTGTAATCAGTGCTGACCTGCGGTCCGCATTGGGAATCAGTCTCTCACCAACGTTTGGTATTTTCACATAAGGAACTTTATCAGGACTTAAATTATAAGAATACTTAGAAGGAAACCCCTTAGGATATTTACTTCCCTTCTCAGTAGCGGCAATTGCTGCCAAGATGTCATCATCAATCTTACTTTTGAAACGAGTAACTGCTGCAACCAAATATGTCAAAACTGCTAACTTTGGGGCCTCATCTGCTAAACTATTGCCAACAGTGTGAACTCCCACACGCTGATGACCAAGAGTATGAATTACAAACACGAGCGGCAGGTGCTCTTTAGGTTCAGCCACTCGAACCCAGATCATTTTGTGTTTTATTGTGCTACCTTTGGAGTCACGATAGTCGTTTTGAGTCCAAAAAAACAGATTGTCATTGTAAGACTGGCCACAGTAGTAAGAGTCACTCACAATAAGAGTAGTCACACCAGGGTCTGCGTACTCCAATGCAAGCATCAGAGCATGGAGCTCCGCTAACTGGGCGGTACAGTCCCCTAATGTCTGTGTATGCACGACATCAGACTTGAATTTTCCGTCCACCATGGTACCAACCACAATAGCGCAAGCTGAGATGTATGCATTCTTAGAACCATGCGCAACTTGCGCAGAACCATCAGTGTAAATAATACAATGGAAATCTTCCAAAGAGCGCATAGTCAAAGGGGCAGGATGGACATATTCATACCGTAAATACTCCTGAGACCGTAAGGAGGCATCAAAAATAAATGTGACATCCGGAGACATCAATGATGTCGTCCATTGTATCCACCATGGGTGCAAAGCTTTAGAATTCGGTACACTGGCTTTTGTCACTGCCTCCAAGGCAGGATACGGGGTAACAACCAACATGCGTTTTCCCTGCGACAGTGCGAATTCCTTTTGAATTGCCATTTGCACTGCTGACAAAACCTTTTCCACAGTTGAAAACCGCATTTCAGCCGAAGTGTATAAGTGTGACTTGTAAGCGATAGGTACTGTGTCACCTTCATTAAAAGTAAGATACGTGAAACCCACCGCCCCAGGGATGATCCTTATCACCAGGTTGGTGTGGTTATCAGGAGTCAGCAAGAATTTAGATTCAAGCAGATCAGCCTGCAAATATTGCAAAATGGCTGAATGTTCAGGCAGCCAGCACGATTTGGTAAAAGTAGGTTGTATCAAAGCATATAAAGGCTTGATACGCTGGGCATATTCGGGAATATAAGTACGCCCAAAATTCAGAAATCCCAGCAAGGATTGCAATTTTTTCAGTGTTGTAGGAGCGCGCAGCTGTGCGCATTTCTCCAAGTTGTGAGGAGCCAAACCTCGACCTTCATTGTTGAGCTCATAGCCCAGGAACAACACTGTGTACTCCGCAATGTGAGACTTTGCAAAGTTAAATTTGTAACAGCAATCCGCAAAATTGCAAATTATGCTGTCAGCCCGGAACAGATGCGCCCATATCTCGTCATCTGTGAGATAAATGTCATCCACATGCGAACACGCATCTGGGTCGATTCTCTCCAAAAGAGAAACTATAAGGACAGCAAACACACCTGGACTATTCTTATAGCCCATGGTTAAACGTCAGAATTTTTTCTGTGTGCCACCACTGGTAAAAGCAGTCCATTGACTACTTAAATCTGAAAGATTGTGGGCAAAAAAAACATTGGATATGTCAAGCGTGGTTTAAACCATTTACGCACAAGACCATCCACAAGGGCAGAGCCGTGAGTAATATGTACTGCACAGGCACGGCTATGCGAGTTAGGATGTCTGTAATCCAATACCAAATGGTACGAACCATCAGGCTTGGTCACAGTAAAAAGAGGGTTATTCATCAGAGACACACAAGTTTCAATTACACCTTGATATTCCAATTGTTCAAAGATTTCTGCGACTGAAGCTTTTGCTTCACGCCGTATGGGATATTGAGGTTGAGGCTGCGGCATAGACTGCAAGGGAATCTCATGTTGGGGGTAGAATTTATCCCAACCACAGTGAGTGCGGTACAATGCAGGCTCAAGGGCCTTAGCCCACTCTTCGGCAAAATTCAGCGCATACTCCTTAGACACTGTGTGCACGATACTAGGGAGGATTACCTCCTCCCCTCTCGAAACTGCGAGAACAAAAGGTGGGGGCAAGTCAGACTCCGCTAACAAAATATCATATGTAGTTGTAAGATTTCCCCAAAATACCCCTTTTATGGTACGTTGCATGTCACCTTCAATCAAAAGGCCTATTTCAAATAACCTATCAGGGGGAGCTACTCTAGTATCAGCTGTTTCAACAACAACAAATTTGTCAGTCGCTGTCACCTTCAGTAGTGGAAGCAGGGCCTCTCGCACTATGGTAATCTCCGCGGCGCTGTCCAACAGCATCAGCGCCCACGTCTGATTCCGAAGCTGCATTCTCACTATCTGTGGCATCTCTTGCTGGTAAAGCGGCAACTTTCTTTTTCTGAAACTGGGGTCTTTTCTGTGAAGAATCGTCCTGCTTGCCTTTTCCGTCTTTCGGGTGGGGCTGGTCGCGACTCTGCTGGCCACCCCTTCCTCTGCTGCCGCCTCCACCACCGGACGATGAGGCCAATGTGTCATGTAAAGAACGAGGAGAACGTTGATCAGGAACCTGAAAACGATCAGGTGACTTAATCATAGTGCGGCCGCGCAAGTCATAAGCACGTTCAGTAGACACAGGCACTGGTGGCGCAGGACGAGACTCCTGTTTCTGTTGCTGTTGTTTTCCCTGTTTTTTGTTTTTGTTCCAATTTTGTTTTGGAGCTTTGGGTTGATCGTCTTTGTCAGACTTCAACCCCTGAGTCTGTTTTTTATCTTTAGCAGAAAAGGGCTTGATACCTAAACTATTATGGCCTTTGGTCTTATAAGCCGCGGTAATAATTCTCGGTAACTGACGGGGTTTATCGGCATCGGGGACCTCGCGCAAGGCATTAGACACATGGACGTTCACTGCATCTCCCTTAATATTAGAAAGGACGAGATCGGAAACTACATGAAAGGAGCCAACTAGTCTCATCCCCAATTCAACCACAGCCTCGGGTCCGTGTTCATCCTGAACGCGTTTGATGACCGTCGGCAGGACAGCCATTGACGGAGTGCCGAAGCACCTCGTGTACACCGCCGCAAAAATTCTACCCCATGACTCGCATTCACCGGCTTCAGGCACTAAGTCCTTGGGTAAACTAATTGTAAGAATTCTGTATTTTTCTACAGGACTCGAATTAGGAAAAACAGCTTCCAGCTGGTCAAACTTTTCGGCAAGCCAGAGAGGCATATCGTCCGTTTCCTGGGGACGCTTGCCCATAACCGCATTAACCATCACAGGACTAAGCTTCATTCCGCTCGGTCCAGCTAGGAGTGCCGCAGCACCAGGGGCCCGCCCTGGAAATTGCAGGTAATATAATGAACTAAGTCCTTAATAACTCCAATTGCGGGGTTTTATAGGGGCCTCAACTCAGCAACGGGGACTGTTCCCGCACAAGGATACGGGGTAAATCTAGCCAAAACAGGCCAAGAAGCGCCTGGAATGGGAAAAGGACCTAATCTAATGACCGTTAAACTGTGGGGAAGGGCGTCATTAAACCAAACACGGTGCTGTCATGCAGAAATCGGAATTTCATGTGTCCTATAAGGAACATATTCCACGGGCACGACTGTGTGAGTGTAAGTGTTAAACACCTGAGTAGCCGCATCCACTGCTAGAAACGTCACCAATGAGTAGAAGATCTCAAACGAGTAGGCTACCTCAGCACTCACCACTAGAATAACTGCCATGACCTCCAAGCCAACGTTATAAGCCTGCAAATGATTGCGGACCGCAATACGACTATGCTGCGGTATGTCAACGTCAGCCATAGCGACACAGTGAAGAAAGATACAATGTAGCACAACTGGGTAGTAATTCAAAAGGAAACCGTTTTGAAAGATTCAAGCTTGAAAAGACCTATGTAACTATAGGTAGGTTCATCAGTCACCACTGTTAACCAGAAACAATAGTGGGGGGGTTAAGGACTGATACAAGCACTACTCAAGCACCATGAAATAAGGCCACCAACGTATGGGAGCCATGTTGCAGGGATTTTGCTCAGTCACAGAACTGTGCCCAGAGACTCAGGATAGCAGTGAATTAGGTTGTGCCAAAACTCACCTTAGTACCCAAAATCCCCTACCAGACTAGCATCAGTGTCACATTAGCTCTTCGTCCTATAGCAAAGTTACCAATGATTAGACAACCCACAACATGCGACTTAGGATACCTCAAATAAGGTGGGAAACATGAGCACTCTTTTGTTATACTCTCATACCAGTCCAGAACAGGGAGTTAAGGGAGACACGAGCAAGTTTAAAATATGTATTTCAACGCCGCGATCTCAGGTGCAGCATCTTAGCTAATACAAGCAGTCATATGATAAGAAATAAGATTGTCAGCATAGTTACTATTCCATAAAATACAAAGGGATAAAGCATGTTATAATGCTAAATGGAAACAGGTTAAATATATACCTATATTTCACCCTCCCATGCTAGTAGGTTATTTTATAACTACAGAAGGTCTCCTAGGCTTGCATAGGCGATCCCATACCTCAGAGTTTTAGCAGGAGTTTATCACATCGAATTCTGCACAAGCTCTCAGCATATGAAAGTTCTCCAAGTGTGTCCAATCATGCTTACACAATGTATTATTAAAGACACCAGTATCTGAGCTTTGCGCAGCTGCATATATGTTATGTCTAGAACCTGCGCTGATCAGTTCGAACAAAAGCAACAGTATTGATAACCTTGAAGACCTCGGCACTCACTGTTCAGACTATGCTAACGAGGTAAGTCTAGCAATGTGGAAAAACAAGTTATTCTCATGTGAAGCAAAACTCTTGGCCTAACGTGAAACAATAACTAACGTGTATGTCGTGTGCAACAGAAAGCAAAAAGGTAAAATGGCGTTTAAACTTCTAATAAGCTTATGCTAACTTAACACTGTAGAAATGCAAGGCTCAGCCCCACGACAATGTTAGTGGTCTTGCACCACACTTTCTTTTTTATCCTTTCCATGAAACCCCCAAGGCAGATTTTCTGGGGAGGGGGCAGAAGTGGGAGTCGGTAACATCTTCTTTCCTGCCCTTCCCATGTGCTCCCCAGTGGGAAAGCAGCCTCCTTCCTCTGGGTCCTTAGGAAGGTGCCCCTGGACCCTGTTTTGGTCTTTGGGGCCCAGAGAATTGGAGGGGTTGGGTACCTTTTGGTTGATAGTGGCTCAGGAGATGGGGTCCCAAGGCCAAGAGAGAGTTTGGAGAGGGGGCCACATGCTTTTCCCTTCCCCTAGAATAAATAATGAAATTAATCTTGTGCCATCCTCTGTTAACTGGCCCAAACCATGGGTAAATTGGGAATTGGGCACATAGCCACACATGTTTCTTTCCTCAAAATGGCATGTTAAATGAGCACTCATTTAAAGGTGTATACCTCAAGACCCCTTGGGCCGATTCTGTCCACCTCATGCTCATTCTCTTCCCGGTGACAAGCTCTAGCCACCATGATCATTATCATCAGGCCTCCTTAAGTGGCTTTCTACGCCCCCCTGCTCCATTGCCTGGCACCCACAGGTCATTTGACCTCCTGGCTATCTTCCAGGACTCCAGTCAATGAGAGAGAGAAGACCCCACTTGTTCCAGGGAACAGGGTACTGAAGACAAATAAAGCCAGAAAGGAAATCCCTGGAAACCTCAATATATCCTTATTCCCACCATTCATTCATCACTTTATCATATAGCTTAAGGTTGAAATATATAATGGGCAACTAAAATGTAACGTTTACAATATTGTTTTATTAAAAAAGGAGATTTTTGTTTTCTATAACAATTTTTAAAATTTTAGAAATGTTCCTGAAAGCATATATGTTAACAGTACATTATATGACGTAGTACATAGCATAAATACAATTTACCCATAACAGTCCCATCACAGGACACATTCGGGACAAAACATTTTCTTCCAAATGTTAGACGAGACGTAAGTACATTCTTATTCAAAGGGACTAGGTATCAATTTTACCCACACAATTCGGGCAGACTTGAGTAATTTATAGCATCCTCAAAGTCAGTCTTTCAAAAATTCCAAAGTATAGGACATGATAATCCAAATCCAAATGTTTCTCAAGAAAAGTCATTTTCAATCGTTCGAAATTTCAGCGTTTGGGCAGATATGACCCAGGGACCCCCAGTATGCAAGGGGAATTAGTCCCCCCTCTGCAAACACGCCAGTGGCCTGCGTTGCAGAGAGGTGTAAAAAGAGGCAAAGAGTGCAATGCAGCCCCCTGGTGCATACTGGAGGTTCTAGGTGGGCTAGTTGGCCCCCTGGGACCCCCAGTATGCAAGGGGAATTAGTTCCCCCTCTTCAAACATGCATGGGGGCTGCGTTGCAGAGAGGTGTAAAAAAGGGTGTGGCCTCATTACACCTCTCTGCATTGCAGCCCCCTGGCGCATACTGGAGGCTCCTGGTGGGCTAGTTGGCCGCCAGGGACCCCCAGTATGCAAGGGGAATTAGTTCCCCCTCTGCAAACGCGCCAAGGTGCTGCGTTGCAGAGAGGTGTAACAAGGGGCATAGCCCCATTACACCTCTGCAATGCAGCCCCCTGGCGCATACTGGAGGTTCAATGTGGGCTAGTTGGCCCCCAGGGGCCCCCAGTATGCAAGGGGAATTAGTGCCCACTCTTCAAACATGCACGGGGGCTGCGTTGCAGAGAGGTGTAAAAAGGGGCGTGGCTTCATTACACCTCTCTGCAATGCAGTCCCCTGGCGCATACTGGAGATTCCTGGTGGGATTTCAGGTCTTATATAGTTAGGAATTAGCATTAAAAAAACCTTTGAAATTCAGTGAAAAAAACACAGGTTTCAGGCCTTATATAGTTAGGAATTAGCATTTAAAAAAACTTGCAAATTCACTGAAAAACCCATAGGTATTGTTCATTGGCAGCATGTATGAGTGAATCTACAGGTAAGTGATTAGATGTGTGTATACATCTATGAATCACTGAGTGGGTTTTTAGATACTTGTATTGCTGTAACAATGGATTCAAATATGATACTCTGTATTTTACAAAGAGTGATGAAAGATTTTACTAGTGTATGAAAAGGTGTATGTAATTGTCACGTGGATGACATCATCAGTGATGTCATTTGAGATGTCATCAGTGATGTCACTGACCATGTCATGAATGATGTAATATGTGACATCATCAGCAGTGGATTGCGGGTGCGCAAAATATAGTTAGTACAACTAACTATATAGGAGCAATTTCAATGGTTTTGTACGAGTGAAATGTCCAGCTAACCATAACACCCCTAAAACGTATAGTTTTTTGAGTGAATTTTAAAGGTTTTTTAAATGCTAATTCCTAACTATATAAAGCCTGAAACCTATGGTTTTTTCAGTGAATATATATATATATATATATATATATATATATATATATATATATATATATATATATATATATATATATATATATTCACTGAAAAAACCATAGGTTATAGACCATATATAGTTAGGAATTAGCATTCAGAAAACCTTATTTCACTCACACAAAACCATTGAAATTCCATATATAGTTAGTTGCACTAACTATATATCGCGCACCCGCAATCCACTGCTGATGATGTCACATATTACATCATTCATGACATGGTCAGTGACATCACTGATGACATCACTGATGACAACATCCAGTGATTATGTGTTTCTGTAAAGTTTAAATATGTTTTACATATTGAAGAATGAGTGGATGTATAAGTGTCTGAATGAAGGTTTTAGTAGGTGCGTGATTGACTGTATGAGTGAGTGATTAAATGCGTCTTACTAAATGCACGGGTTAGTGACTAAACTGTCTGAAAGTGTGCATCAGTATGTCTGTTGTTGTGCAAGCTGCTGCATGTGTTGATCAGTAGCTATATAAGTAGCTATATGGGTTATTGATTGGTTGCACAAGTATTTGTATGGGAGACTGAGTGTGTGTATGGCTGGCTGGGAGGTGTGTGACTCTGTGCAGATCAATGTGTACTTGTATCAGTGATTCTATAAGAGAGTAAGTATGTGTTAGTATATGTTTGAAAATGTAAGGTACTCTATGTTTAACTGTGTAGATTAGAAAATGGAAGTGTGATTGATTCTTTACAGGACTGACTAGGTGTGTGAGTAACTCCATGGATGAGTGGCAGAGTGTGAGTGTCTGTATAGGTGTATGAGTGCATATGATAGTGTTGTAAAGATGAGTGATTGTATGTATGAATGATTGTATGGGTGAATGAGTGAATGTGTGTGTAGACGTAGGAATCAGTGAATGCGTATGTAGTAACTAGTATTGGTGTGTCAATGGTTTCAAAAATTATACTCTGTATTTAACACTGGGTGTAACAGAGGTTATATTAAAGTTGAGGAGATGCATTGTATTGTCACATTAATGATATCATCATTGATGTGACCATTGATGTCAAAAGAGATATCATCAGTGATGTCATTTGAGATGTCATCAGTGATGTCATCAGTGATGTCACTGACCATGTCATGAATGATGTAATATGTGACATCATCAGCAGTGGATTGCGGGTGCGCGATATATAGTTAGTGCAACTAACTATATATGGAATTTCAATGGTTTTGTGTGAGTGAAATAAGGTTTTCTAAATGCTAATTCCTAACTATATATGGTCTATAACCTATGGTTTTTCAGTGAATTTTCAAGGTTTTGTAAATGCTAATTCCTAACTATATATGGTCTATAACCTATGGTTTTTTCAGTGAATTTCATTGGTTTTTTAACAGCTAATATCTGTAGCTGTAAAATGTATTCTTCTTTAAATCCAAAAATATATTTTATATGTTTATTAATAATTTTTTTTTTTTATATATTTTTTTCTTCGTTCCCGCTTCGCGAATCGGGAAACTTCCCGTTAGCTGACCTTGATGCCGCGAAATAGACCGCGAGCCGGTAAACGTTTCTTTACCGCAACTGCCGCGTTAGAAAACAACATCGTGACGCCTCCCGTCCACATGACGTTTCGCGTTGTCGCGTGATACGTCATATGACGTGCTACGTTAGCGAACAGGTACGCGAGGCGCAAAGCACAGGTTTCTGGAAGCAAACCGGGAGGCCCTGCAAAGCGCGTAACGTAAACACAGCAGGTCATGTGACTTGGTAATAACACTTTTCATTGGTTCATTTCACTTTTGGTTTCCTAATGATGTAAGACTAGGTCATATAATCTAAAATGAACACTTTTCATTGGTTGAGAACTATTGTTTTTCCCAAATGATGAAAATCCCTCCTTCTTTCCTCACTCTGACTTTCATCATTGTGAGAGAAAGACCCTTTGTTACCAGTGAGCAATGGCTTCTTTAGTAGCTTCAGCTGGTGCTTCCCCACCACATCCAAGGAAGAGTGGACCACCTGCTGAAGTTATAATTCAGCAAGAAGAGGAAGAAGAGGAACAGGACGACGAGCACGAAGAGAGGCACTTTTTGCCTGAGGAGCCCAGGACGTCTCACCGGAAAGAAAACTTCATTTGGCAATTTTTTAAAATTCCCAAAGGTCAGAAAAAAGTAAATGCAAGATACGTAACTTGCCTTATATGTCAAGATAGACTGTCCAGAGGGACCGAGAAAAAATACAGTTTCGGAAACTACACAATGCATCACCATATGACTAGGTGGCATCCTAACAACTACAGTGCTGCACAGTTTCGTAACGACCTAGATAATCTCCCTATTATGGCCAGAAGATCTGTTGTACCGGAAGTAACGGGACCAGAGGGCAGGGAGATGGTGCCAAATATACAAACGAGATTTCGTGAAGTAAAACAAGTCTGCGTACATTGCAGTGGATTCATTTGCTACGGAGAAAGAAGCATCACTCTGATCAACAGAGCTATTGACAATCATGCTCATGTTTGTCCGAAACGCCCCAAACAATAAATTCTTTTTTTTTTTTTGTTGCTCCTGTTGAGCCCTTTACAATGAATCGTTTTCGTTGCCCCCTCCGAAAAAAAAACCCCAAAAATATAAAACTGTTCAGAAAAATTCAAAAAAAGTAAAAAAATGTTCAGAAAAATAATTAAAAAAATATAAAACAACAAAAACAATAAAAAAAAAAGTTCTTTTCAGAACTACCTCCCCGGTATTAAAAAATTGGTACAATATTTGGAACTGTGCCAACCTCTATTTCTCTTAGTTCGCTTCCCAGTTCGCTCGCCGGTAAGCGAACCGGAAGCGAACCAAAAAAACAGTAAGTATAAGGGAAGGAAACAGACAGTTATGTTAAAAGAAAGACAGCTATAGGGGAGTAAACTAGAGATACTATTACCCGTAATCCACTGCTGATGATGTCACATATTACATCATTCATGACATGCTCAGTATGTATGGAAAGGGGCAGATTTATATTAACTAGCACATCCCCAGAGATGCACCAGTTAACGTGCACCGCTGCTCTGCCACCCACGGTCTGCCGCATTTACAATCAGATAGGACAAAGCTGCATCAAAACCCTGCGCCTGCTTGAAGCAGGCATAGATCTTGACGCAGGTAGGCTGAAAGCTAAAGCAACAACTAAGTGTCGTGTGCAGAAGTTGCAAAAAAGGAAAAATGGCGTTTAAACCAGTAATGAGCCCATGCTAACTTAACACAGTGTAAAGATATCCAGGATCTACATCAGTTTGGGGTTCACGAACCTGGCAGGTACAAGGCACTGAGGCTTTGCACCGTGCATATCTCATCCCAAATCATATGTTGTTTGTGAATGAAACAATTTCCCAGACCAAATGATTTGGATTGGCTACTTCTAAAAAATTAAACACCCCTACTATCCCGGAGTTAGAGGAATATGATGGTTGGAGTAATTTTACTCGGTTGTCCATAAAAAATTTACAGGCCCTACTCCGTAATTCTTCCTTTAACATTTCCAGTATAAATCCAAAAGGTTGGCTGCTTTGGCAACGTGCCTTATCCACGGTTTAATAATGCCGCCTTTTGCTTTATATAAGTTTTCAAATTGTATGAAATATATACCAATAGGTCGTTATGCACCTTTAGGTAGTGGTTTTCTTCATGAGGTCTGGTCGCTTCCATACACATACAGATGTTTTAAAGATGATCAAGAAGTTTATCTGAATGGAGAGGAATGCACTGAGACGCCAGATCATTCACTAATGTGTAGGCACATACAGTTACACGGTTCATGCAACAAACACCGACCAAATATGGCTTGCGTGTTGCAAGGCACGCCAGTTCCTGCTATCATCCCCACGTTCAAGTTGTTGGAAAATGGTAGTTATTTGATGCTCAATAATGAAGATTGTTCTGGGTTAATTAAAAGTATTCCTTTTATCGTAACAGTAAGTGAACGGGTTATTTGCTGCAGAAATGTTCTATTTCCTCCCACACATGAACATAGGGAGTTTTCAATCTGGCCACAAATACCAACCTTGGGAGCAGATTTCAACGGCATGGCAAGAATAAGAGCTCTTTTGTCTCAGAGAGAGGTGGCCTTGAGTTCGGCCCGTGAAACTTTCGTGCTTCACATAGCGAACACCCGTACAGAGGTGCAGACCCTTTTAAATACAGATTTGCCTTTCCATTTCAGCAAGATGGTTCGGACTATCTTTAACGCGTCCTCCACAAAGGGCCTGGCGCACTTTTTTAAAGTTGTTACCAGTGGTCTCGTGACTTCATTTGAGAAAATCTTTGGAGTCATCCCTGCTTTCTTTCATTCTATTTTTTCCACTGTGCTTGGTGGATTCCCATTTTTACTTGCATTACCAGCGGACGCTCTTGTGCTTTTTTACATTTTTAAATATGGATGTCCCTCCTGTGCAAGCTCCCGCCCTGCAGCTGCTGACGCTGTTCCGCAATCGCATGCTTGAATATTATGGCACAATGCCGTTGGCGATATTAAGCACGGCATATGGATTATCTTTTCGATTCTCCTACTTCACCTGTGTCCAGCCTGTATTTCACTGCCTGACCTGTGATTTCGATTGGGCCATTGATTTGTGTCTCTGCGGACCGGTTTCTCCTGACGTCGACTTTAATCAGCTGATGACTCCTATCATTACTCACGAGTTGGTTTGTCCTGGCGAAAGGATTATGGCTGTGGCATTGATGCATGGACTAATTTGTCCCTGGAATTTACTGGCGGCAACACAGTCTTTCTTGGAACAGAGCTTTCTTGAAAACCCACCGAGCTGTCCTCTGATGGTGATAGAGGATCCGGTGCTGGGAGAGCACGTATGTTCTTTTCCGCTTTTAAATTGGATGGCTGAACTCTTTTCGGATGAAGACGGTGACTTCCTATTGGAGGCTGTTGCAGCTTATTTTGCATACACAGTTATGTCATAGACCTTTTTCATGTTTGATATGCTGAGTACTAGCATTTCATTGACAATTCATTGACTTATTTGTCAAGTTTTTATTATTTAGCTTGCCTATTGGCTTAAGCCTCGATAAAGTAATTGGCTGTTTTATTTTTCTTTAGCATTACATTTTCCTAGTTTTTAATGTTTTACCTTGCGGACCGTCCACATATAAAGTTGCAATCTGCTCTCATGAGATGCCACTTCTATTATCTTATTCAGTTCGTTTCCGGATCATGGGGAGGTGTCATCTAGATCCTGGATATCTTTACACCGTGTTAAGTTAGCATGGGCTCATTACCGGTTTAAACGCCATTTTTCCTTTTTTGCAACTTCTACACACGACACTTAGTTGTTGCTTTAGCTTTCAACCTAGTAGTTCATCGTGGTTTGCATGAGAATAATATGTTATTGCTCTACTATCTGCTTTGCTTGTTAAACTATATCTGTACAGCGACTGCTGAAGTTTCAAGAACAACACGATACAGAATTGTTATGAGGTCTGATCTCCACGACATAAGGCGGGTTTTATATTGCTTTGCCGAACACACATACACAACACTTGATGCGGTTCACATGAAGAGAGAGCTGGTGTATGCTGATGTGATTCCTTCAAATCTAAGACACTAAAGTATGGGCACGCCCTAAACCAACACAAAGAGACCTTCTTAGCAAATAATATAATATGTGTATTAGGGAGGGTCAGATATAAGCAGCCGCGGGCCGTGGAGGGAGTTACGGTGGGGCAGGGAGGCGGGGAGGGGGAGGGGCAGGTCTGGAGCCCTCTCCACCCTGCCCCTCCCCCTCCCCGCCTCCCTGCCCCACCGTAACTCCCTCCACGGCCCGCGGCTGCTTATAAGTGTTGCTAACTCTTATTCATTTACAGCATGTTAACATACTGTCACCATTCGCTTTTTATGTACTAGTAACTATGCTGGTAATTTTGCTACTGATAATATGTGTACTTGTATTATCTAAGATACTACGCCTGAGAAGACAGCATTAGTAAATAAACATTTCAAATACACATGTGTTCTTCTTAACTCCATGTTCTGGTTTCTAAGAAATATATAACGACCGACTCTTCATGAGTTCCACGTATCCTGAGGTACTATAAGTTCATATTCTGGATTGTCTAAACATTGAGAGTTTGTTATATCCAATGTGACACTGTACCTAGCTTGCTAAGGGGTTTTTGATTACTAAGGTGAGTTTTGGGGCACCCTAATTCGCCGAGGTTCCAATCCTCTGTCCACAGTTCTGTGTGAGAACAGAAACCCTGCGACAGGGGCACCCCTGAGCCTTGCTGGAGCTTCATCACACTTGCGATACAACTCCAGCAATGCGCCACCTTTACGGCACAGATACGTCACGCATCTGTGCTGTTTTTGCCCCATGATGCGCCGCATTGTAAATGCAGCACACCATAGGTGACGGAACAGCGTCACAGAATGACTAACACATCCCTGGTGATGCGCCAGTCATCATAAATCTATCCCTATGCTTCTTATCTTGTTAGAGATGAACCGGCATATGTATCATCAAAGTTTTTTGCATTTCCTAAATAGCGAACTTTAAGGAATAAATAGCGATTCTTTACCATTCCTAGTTTGCGATGAGCTATTTGCTAATTACAAATTACCCATTCATTTCCATGCAGCAGGAGGCCCATAGGAATGAAGGTGCAATTTGCGATTAGCAATTACCTCATCGCAAATTACAAATTTTTCCGAGGGTGCAGGGGTGTCTCAAGAACACCCTGCTGCACCCCTGAAAAAGAAATTTGGGGGCATATGGCGCACATAAATTTTGAAAACATTCCTTTACCTCAAAAACGATTTTCAACTCATAATTTGAAAACACTGCACATGGGGAAATGACTTAAAATGTCCTTAAGACACATAAAAGCGTTTTTTGATTGCCTTTGCAGCATGTTTCAGTCACCTTTAACATGCCTATGTAACGCAAACATTCAAAATCTAAATTTGCCATGCACAGGTGGGAGCATATTTACAAGCAATTTGCTCCACAGACAAACTTCTTACATTGAAATGGGAAAAATAACATCAGAGACTCTCAATTACCTTATAAAGAAGCAGACACCATTATGTCCTTGTCATCAATATTAAAACCATTGCTTTTTCTCAAAAACGATTTACAAGTCATAATTTGAAAACACTCCACAGCTCCTATGCACATAAAAACCCTGTCAGTACTAATACTTCACATTTTCTCCAATTACAATTTCTCAAAGAAACAAAATCTATTTGTAAAACACTTGAGACAAAGCAACATTTAAAAAACACAACTTTCTTCATAATTTTCTCCTTAAAGCACACTATTTTCTATCTAAATTAAAGAAATCTTTTCTCACCTTAGCAAATACTTTGAGTTTCAAAACAGTCTCAGAAACACACCAATTTGTCTTCAGCAGAGCAAAAGGTATGCACTCCAGAGTCTGCAGCTATCAAAAGCACAGAAATGCTGTAATTCTTGAATTTAAGACTGTGCATTGGTACCTACTTATAAGTACCTAAATGTACCATAAACCCAAAAGCTCTTCTCAGAGCTACCCTACATCTATTCACTCACAATTATTATTTTACTCTAACTTTTTTCACTAATTTTCAAGAAAGTACGCTCCCCAGAACGCTTCCCGGTTCGCGAACCGGGCGCACTCCACGCAAAAAAACTAAAAAACTATATATTTTTTTTTTGCCCTGCGAGACCCTTTTAAAGCCTCCACATCAAACCTAGGGGGTCAGGGAGGATCTACTATGCCCCCTTATGGTCATTTGCCCCTTCGCTTTGGCCTCCTCTTGTCTCTCGATCCTACCGAGAGACAAGATGGCGGCCGCTACGGACTGTTTGGAATGTTTACAGACGCCGAAGAACCAATCAGCTTCGCAAAGCTCCGTAACGAGAAAAGTACGCGAAGCGGAGCGCTGTTACAGATATATATCTTTTTTTGAACGTTAATTTCTCAAAATCCACTGGAGCACATATATTGAGACCTAGCAAAGGCACATCGGGCTACCAGTCCCTACAATTTTGCCAAGTTTCGTGCAAATCCATTCAGCCGTTCGATTATTATTATTATTTTTTTTTTTGCCCCGCGGGGCCCTTTTAAAACCTCCACATCAAACCTAGGGGGTCAGCGAGAATCTACTATGCCCCCTTATGGTCATTTGCCCCTTCGCTTTGGCCTCCTCTTGTCTCTCGATCCTACCGAGAGACAAGATGGCGGCCGCTACGGACTGTTTGGAATGTTTACAGACGCCGGAGAACCAATCAGCTTCGCTTCACAAAGCTCCGTTGCGCGAAAAGTACGCGAACTGGAGCGCTGCCCGGTCCGCTGTTACAGATATATATCTTTTTTTGAACGTTAATTTCTCAAAATCCACTGAAGCACATATATTGAGACCTACAAAAGGCACATCGGGCTACCAGTCCCTACAATTTTGCCAAGTTTCGTGCAAATCCATTCAGCCCTTCGAGCTAAAAGTGAGGCCAACCGCCCTATGGAAAACTCAATGTTAAAAACACGTTTTGGGACCCCCCTTTTTTCTCGGCCCCCCCTTGACGAACCCCCCCCAAATTTTCAAGGGCTGCTCAGAAACAAAATGTGCCATTTTCCTGACAATTTCAGCCAATTCCGTCCACAAACGCCAAAGTTATTAGACATAGAATTTTCAAAAATCCCATAGGGAAAAAATCCTAACTATATATACCTACTGGCGACCGCCAGTAGGTAATATGTATCTATATATGTATATGCAAAAAATACCTCCTCTCAAAGAAAGAAGCAGCAGCCTCGGAGGGGATGAGAAGCGGCAGCACCTTTATTCAAAAACAATTGGCGTATGCATTTCGGCCGGTATGGCCTCATCAGCGCCTGCGGTAGTCTGTGCGGAAGTCCTGGCGTTCTGCAGCCTAATGAAGCACCCTGCCACCTTGTGATAGGTACAATGTCACAGCTCCGCCCCTCAGCAAGCAAATCCTCGATGTGACGGGTCCGAGTGAGTCAGCGGACTCCATGTCCCAAGATGCATTAGTAGCTCCCAGGTGAGTATGGCAGTGGAGCGGTCTTGGTAAATACAAGAAGATAGCAGAGGGCAAGGTGCGCTGCAATATATATATATATGCTTTTCACATTAGTAAAGGAAAAAGGAAAAATATAGAGTAAAATATATAGTATTAATAATTGTGTTACAATGGATATGTTCATATATAGTTACGCACATATATGTGTGTGTGTTTTTGCATATGTATTAGTGGAATGTATGTAATTTACATTATAATAATGTTATATACTGAAATATTTTAGATTTGCTTCTTTATATAGTTAGGATTTTTTCTCTATGGGATTTTTGAAAATTCTATGTCAAATAACTTTGGCGTTTGTGGACGGAATTGGCTGAAATTTTCAGGAAAATGGAACATTATGTTTCTGAGCAGCCACTGAAAATTTGGGGGGGGTTTGTCAAGGGGGGGCTGAGAAAAAAGGGGGGTCCCAAAACGTGTTTTTCCCATGTTAATTTCCATAGGGCGGTTGGCCTCACTTTTAGCCCGAACGGCTGAATGGATTTGCACGAAACTTGGCAAAATTGTAGGGACTGGTAGCCCGATGTGCCTTTGCTAGGTCTCAATATATGTGATCCAGTGGATTTTGAGAAATTAACGTTCAAAAAAAGATATATATCTGTAAGCGCGCTCCGGGCAGCGCTCCGGTTCGCGTACCTGACGCGTAACGGAACTTCTTGTAGCGAAGCTGATTGGCTCTCCGGTGTCTGTCAACATTCTAAACAGTCCGAAGCGGCCGCCATCTTGTCTCTCGGTAGGATCGAGAGACAAGAGGAGGCAAAAACAAAGGGGGAAATGACCATAAGGGGGCATAGTAGATCCTCCCTGACCCCCTAGGTTTGATGTGGAGGCTTTAAAAGGGCCCCGCGGGGCAAAAAAATAATAATTTTTTTTTTGATTTTTTTGCGTGGGGAGCGCCCGGTACGCGCACCGGGAAGCGCTCTGGGGAGCGTACTATAAGGGAAAAAAAATGATAGACTTTTCAAATATTGTATGTTAATTGATTGTTTGTTTGTTGATTTTTTTTTAATTCTTTATTTTTTAAGCAATTATTTATTATTGTCATTGTGTTTCAAAATTTAATAAAATGTCTAACATTTCACTGTCTGAAATGTCGTTATTTTCATTGAACATAGCTTGTAATGTTTGAGTGTGTAAAATGTCCTCATTTTCAAGGAGGACATCTACTGATTGCACACAGTGCAGTAGTTCTTGGTCCCAAGTTTCATCCATAAATTCAATGTCATTTGGATCAATGATTTCTTGGTTGGTCTCTGCAAGGACAATTTCAAATGAAACTTTCTGTTCGCCTTCCATTTTGTCTGAAATTTGCATAAAAAAAATATATATTAGTAGAGATAGGGCACTGTTGGGATTAATTTTAGATAGGCAGTTTTTAACAGTGAATTTATCTTTGGGCAGTGTATAGTATCGGAGTGGAAGTAGGAATATAAAAAAGTGTATGTGATTTAACGTAAGTAAATTCATAATTATACAAGAGAAGCCTAAGTCCATCCATAACTATAACAGAGAAGTCTATCTAAATCTATAACTACTACAGAGGGATAGTATATAACTATCAGAAAAAGTTTACCATATTAACTTAAAGTGCACAATATACTTCAGTTTTTAAAATAACAACTTACCTTTAAAAAGAAGTTAAAGTTATTAGTGAAAATCCTATTGAAATGTACACCAGGAAGTAGTAGTCAAAATGGCTGTGTTTCCTTCTCTTCCTTTATATATATTCAGGTACATAACCAATCAAATGTCAGGTAAAAAAAAATAGAAAATGAAAGTAACATTTTAATTGGTTGTCAATTTCAACACTTCAGATGTGTTTTGTGAAGTAATTTACCTCAGGGTATTTAGAGAGGTCTACAGGCTAAATGGCTAAATGGAATTCCAACCAAATTTGTGAAAATGGTAGGGATTGGTATGTAGTATGAGCTAATCTATATTTGGTGAAAGTGTCTCCAGGGTTTCTTCTGTAAATTACTTTCCCACCTTTTTTGATGGAGCGCTTCCCGGTGAGCGCCCCGGTACGCGAACCGGCAGCGTTACGGGAGTCCACCATTTTGTGTTTCGGTCGAATTAAGATATAAGATGGAGGGCAAATAATGTTCAGAATGGGTAGAAGGGGGCACGGTAGACGTATCTTGACCCCCTAGGTTTTCTGAGGGTGGCTGAGGAGGCCCATATGTGCTTCCGGTTCGCGTACCGGGTAGTTCTCCGGGGAGTGTACTTTGTTGAAAATTTGTGAAAAAAGTTAGAGTAAAATAATAATTGTGAGTGATCAGATGTAGGGTAGCTCTGAGAAGAGCTTTTGGGTTTATGGTGCATTTAGGTACTTATAAGTAGGTACCAATGCACAGTCTTAAATTCAAAATGAAAACTCTGTTGCCCTCATCTGAGAAGTGAACTCCATCTCCTCTGTAGATATCTTGCATGTAGTAACGCAAGTTATTGTTGTACATGGAGCCCATTCCATGGTCTCTCATGTAAGCTGAAACAGATTTGTTTACATGCTTCCTCGACTTCTCAATTTGTGGACAAAATTGGTTCGACCACCTCCATTTCTGTCTTTGGCATATATTTGAATATACCAAGGCAGTTTGAGGAAACAGTGCCATCAATTGCTCAAAGGTGTCCTTTAAAAGCATTTCCAGACCTACACCAGTCAAAGTGCCCAAGTCATTTCCTCCACAGTGCACAATTAACAGGTCAGGTTTAGGCAAAAGCATAAAGGTTTTCACCAATGGTATCAATTGGTGACATTTTAATCCTCTGTGGTCAAACCACCTAATTTCCACATCTTGTAAATTGAGGTTAGGTAAATTTCTGTTCTCAGCATACCTTTGAGCCCAGTAGATGTAACTATGTCCAACAATCCAGACAGAAAACATGGTGAGAGGTGGTTCTGCTGCAGTCAGATGAAGTGGTGCAATGAAATGGGAGTTGAAAAAATAAGAGTTTAAAATGAAACAAACTGTGGAGTTTCTGTGTTAAGGAAGCAGTAGCAGTGATTGGTGGATTTTGATTGTTGAAAACAGAAAGTTAGGGTGCATGGATGTGTTGTTTGAAAGGTGTAATTTGAATGGTCAAGAAAAAATCATTTAATGAAAGATTGCACTGGATACGCAGGTGCACTGAGAGTTCAGAGTTCAATTGAAACATTGTTGTGTGAACTTGGAAACATGAGAGGTCTTTCAGGAGGTGGTTGCTATGCAAAAAAGGCAGAAAGGCCAGAGGGGGGAAGGGTGTTGATTTGAAAAAAGTGAGGGAAGAGTTTTGATTGGGTGACATGAGAGATATGTGTGATGAGTTACAGCATTTCTGTGCTTTTCATAGCTGCAGACTCTGGAGTGCATACCTTTTGCTCTGCTAAAGACAATTTGGTGTGTTTCTGAGACTGTTTTGAAACTCATAAAGTATTTGCTAAGGTGAGAAAAGATTCATTTAATTTAGGTAGAGAATAGTATGGTTTAGGGAGAAAATTATGAAGAAAGTTGTGTATTTAAAATGTTGCTTTGTGTCAAGTGTTTTACAAATAGATTTTGTTTCTTTGTGTTACATAGCCATGTTAAAAGTGATGCAAAAAAAGTGCAAGGGTCTTACAAAAATGCTTTCATGTGTCTTAGGGTATTTTAACTCACTTCCCCATGAATGTATGAATATAATTGCTTTACAAGATGTGTTTAAAAACGTTTTTAAAAATCAATTAGGTTTCTTGATATGTACTGCTAGAGTTTCATAGGTTGCTTGGGGCATATTTTCAAGGCTTTTGACTTCCTTTGATGTAATTTTTCCCATTTTAATTTAAGACCTTTCCCTGTGGTGCAAGGTCCTTGTAAATATGCCCCCATCTGTGCTTGGCAAATTTAGATTTTAATTCTTTGACTAACATAGCCATGTTAAAAGTGACCCAAAAATGTTGCAAGGGCCTTAAAAAAAACGCTTTCATGTGTCTTAGGCCATTTTAAGTCATTTCCCCCTTGAATGTAGGTATCTAATTGATTTAGTTGATGTGTTTAAAAACGATTTATGAAAACAATTAGGTTTCTTGATATGTACTGCTAGAGCTTCATAGGTTGCTTGGGGCATATTTATAAGGCCTTTGTGTCTCTCTGATGTTATTTTTCCCATTTTAATTTAAGACCTTTCCCTGTGGTGCAAGGTCCTTGTAAATACGCCCCCATCTGTGCTTGGCAAATTTAGATCTTGATTATTTGACTTACATAGCCATGTTAAAAGTGATCTAAAAATGGAGCAAGGGCTTAAAAAAAACGCTTTCATGTGTCTTAGGGTATTTTAAGTAACTTCCCCATGAATGTATGAATATAATTGCTTTACAAGTTGTGTTTAAAAACGTTTTTTGAAATCAATTAGGTTTCTTGATATGTAATGCTAGAGGTTCATTGGTTGCTTGGGGCATAATTATAAGGCCTTTGAGTCTCTTTGATGTTATTTTTCCCATTTTAATTTAAGACCTTTCCCTGTGGTGCAAGGTCCTTGTAAATACGCCCCCATCTGTGCTTGGCAAATTTAGATCTTGATTATTTGACTTACATAGCCATGTTAAAAGTGATCTAAAAATGGAGCAAGGGCTTAAAAAAACGCTTTCATGTGTCTTAGGGCATTTTAAGTCACTTCCTGATGAATGTAGGTATATAATTTATTTAGATGATGTGTTTAAAAACGATTTTTGAAATCAATTAGGTTTCTTGATATGTAATGCTAGAGCTTCATAGGTTGCTTGGGGCATATTTATAAGGCCTTTGAGTCTCTCTGATGTTATTTTTCCCATTTTAATTTAAGACCTTTCCCTGTGGTGCAAGGTCCTTGTAAATACGCCCCCATGTGTGCTTGGCAAATTTAGATTTTGATTTTTTGACTTACATAGCCATGTTCCATACAGTTGTAACCTTCTGCGTAGTCTTTGATATGCTAGACTCCATCTGCACTATGAGATACCTAAGCAAAGGAAAAACAGGTGATGTGATTGTGAAATGAGGAAAAGAAACTCCACATTTTTCAATTACATCACATGTGTTTCCTAAGTTTACGAATGACATTGTGCAGATGAGGTTTAGGTCTGTCCACGGACACAGAAAAGGTCTGGCCTTTGTTCAAGAGTGAAGTGGACATGACTTACTTCATTGGTAGGCCTTCACATGTATTATCTCCTCTGTACTCTTCAAAAAGCGTAAATTTCATCTGCAACCCTGAGTAGGCCTCACCTCAAACAAACCTCTGGATAGGCCACACTTTATCGTCATCCTGAATCAATCATTTAAAATGTTAGGGACAGATTTATGATAGGTGTAAGCTTATTTTGCGTCACTGTGCGTGACTTTTGTGACGCAGCGGCGGTGCAAAAGATTTGCTATGTGGCGACATATTTACAACTTGATGCATCTAGGCAGATGTGTCATGCTGTAAAGTCCCGTGCCACATGAAACCGATGCAGCAGTGATGCAAAAGATGCACCATGTTGCAAGACAGGCCTCATTTCATCTCCAACAAGATAAGAAGCTGAATCTTCTGTAAATGTGAAAATTGTTGTATACACTGCTCAACTTATGTGTACTCTTTGATATGCTAGAGTCCATCTGCACTATGAGATACCTAAGCAAAGGAAACACAGGTGATGTGATTGTGAAATGAGGAAAAGAAACTCCACATTTTTAAATTACATCACCTGTGTTTCCTAAGTTTACGAATGACATTGTGCAGATGAGGTTTAGGCCTGTCCACGGACACAGAAGAGGTCTGGCCTTTGTTCAAGAGTGAAGTGGACATGACTTACTTCATTGGTAGGCTTTCACATGTATTATCTCCTCTGTATTCTTCAACAAGCGTAAATTTCATCTGCAACCCTGAGTAGGCCTCACCTTAAACAAACCTCTGGATAGGCCACACCTTATCGTCATCCTGAATCAATCATTTAAAATATTAGGGATAGATTTATGATAGGTGTATGCCTCTTTTGCGTCACTGTGCGTCACTTTTGTGACGCAGCGGCGGTGCAAAAGATTTGCTATGTGGTGACATATTTACAACTTGATGCATCTAGGCAGATGTGTCATGCTGTAAAGTCCCGTGCCACATGAAACCGATGCAGCAGTGATGCAAAAGATGCACCATGTTGCAAGACAGGCCTCATTTCATCTCCAACAAGATAAGAAGCTGAATCTTCTCTAAATGTCAAAATTGTTGTATACACTGCTCAACTTATGTGTACTCTTTGATATGCTAGAGTCCATCTGCACTATGAAATACCTAAGCAAAGGAAACACAGGTGATATGATTGTGAAATGAGGAAAAGAAACTCCACATTTTTCAATTACATCACCTGTGTTTTCTAAGTTTACGAATGACATTGTGCAGATCAGGTTTAGGTCTGTCCACGGACACAGAAGAGGTCTGGCCTTTGTTCAAGAGTGAAGTGGACATGACTTACTTCATTGGTAGGCTTTCACATGTATTATCTTCTCTGTACTCTTCAACAAGCGTAAATTTCATCTGCAACCCTGAGTAGGCCTTACCTCAAACAAACCTCTGGATAGGCCACACTTTATCGTAATCTTGAATCAATCATTTAAAATGTTAGGGACAGATTTATGATAGGTGTATGTCTCTTTTGCGTCACTGTGCGTCACTTTTGTGACGCAGTGGTGGTGGAAAAGATTTGCTATGTGGCGACATATTTACAACTTGATGCATCTAGGCAGATGTGTCATGCTGTAAAGTTCTGTGCCACATGAAACCTGCGTCAGTTCTCATATAGGTGTTTTGTTGCAAGGTATGCATTAATTTGCATGAAAGCCCTGTAAAAGTAACACAGTGAAATTTAGAAGATTTCACTGAGTCAGCTTTATAGCATTGCTGAATCAAATCCTTACGCCTGTTTGAAACAGGCATAAGAAGTGATGCACCATGCAATGTGAGGCTTCCTCCTGTGCATTGCAGTAGACATGTCGCGCTTATGACGTGATTCCTGCAATGTGCTGCTTTGGCGGCACAGATGCGTGACGCATCTGTGTTGTTTTTGCTCAATGGTGCTCCACATTGTAAATGCAGCACACTATGGGTGGCAGAGCAGCGGTGCACATTAACTGGTGCATCCGTGGGGATGCGCCACTTAGCATAAATCTGCCCTTGTACATTTAAGTATGAGCAGGGGACACAGAGTCGGTGAGGCTTATCCAAGGTTAAGAAGAGATGAGTCCTGTTCACTGAAAACTTGGACATAGGCCTCACCTCCTCAGCATCGCTGGACATGGCTAAATAATAGCTGCAAAATGTTACTCTTGTTAAACAATTTTACTATTATAATCTCTGAGATTTGTCTCTTACTCTGCAACATCTCATTGTTGTTCTCTTTCTTTAAAGATAACGACAACATCAACCATGAGTGACAATCAGCAATCAGTTGATCTCGACCTCATCATTGAACTTGTAATTGAAACGTCAGTGGAAGTAGATCCCTTGGATGATTTAAATCCTGAGGATGATGAAGAACATGATGAGGATGCCGATTTGTCAGAATTGTATGCCATAGGGTGGGAAGCTGACCTGCTTGAGCCTATGGAACTATAAACATTTATTTTTAAAATTTACAATAAATGAAAAGTAAAAATGTAAACCGTTTCTTTTAAAAATAAACACACCTTCAAAAACAGGTTATGTGTAGTGTCTTCAATAAAATATTAAAATATGCTCATAAAATTAGATCAGATTCACATATAAAACAGGACAGGTAAAATGAAGAAGAATTCCATTTCTTTTCTGCTATTTCTGTATTCTAAATTTGCCAAAGCACTAAAAAATATTCTATGTAAAAATGTCAAGTAGTGTGTTAAGTTTTTGATGACTGTTATTGATTTACTGTTTGGTAATAGTGGTTAATAACATTTTTTATTATATTTTACCACAGATTCAACTGCAGATCATTTCAAATTTTGAGAATGCCAACTAAGGATAGAATGAGAAAGGCTATAAAACGTCAAAGACAGCAGGTCCATCATTTACTGCAGCAGTCCTCTACAATAAAAAATCGTCAAGTCAGCAAGAAAGCACCGGGTAAGACCACGAAAACATTCATAAGAAACATTTCTAGAAAAAAAAGTAGTACTACAGAAAATGTTTTTGTCCAGAAAAAGAGAAGCAATTTAAACGGAAAGGAAAGGCCAATCAAAAATGTTACTGCTAGAGCAAGAGATAACTCTGTGCATGATAGTAGAAGGAAACAACAGTTTAGGGACATTAGTAAACGAATGTTCCGCAACAGGATAATTGGCAATTTGTTAAAAAATATTAAGAAAGGTCAACAGAAAGTGGTTTTTTATAAGAGAAAAAAAAAGTTGAGAAAGTTATTGATCAGGCATTTGAAATTAAACGAAAGTTATTTATTTTGATAATCAATAGAATTAGGAAGCTAAACAAGGCAATTTATGATTTCAAAAGAAATAGTAGATGGAAGAGAATAGTTAATCGTAGTAATTTTTGTGAAGTTTTTTCCGGAGAATGGATGCATAGTTCAAGTTGTGAGGCATTTTTCAATGAGGAGAGTTATTTCCAGGATAATGATTTGGTGCATGCAGTTGACACCAGCAGTCAAGCTTATGAGGTGAAAGATGGTTGTCCAGTTGAAAAAGAAAAACTTGTGACAACAGAGGCAGAAGAGATGTTAGGTAATGAGGTTTTAGGAAGACGTCCTAAGGGACCTGTGTACACCTGGAAGTGTAGTAGTATTTGCAGTGTGCGACAGGATTCCATCAATTTGCTTTGTGATTTTGTACGGACATTTAATAAGAAAAGTTTGAAGCAGAAAATGAAGTTGTTGCAAGAATTAGATCCATGCAGAGTGAGAGAAGTGACAGGTTTGCATGGTCATTCACTGGCTTGTCTTTCCAGGAGAGTATGCCAGAGTGTTTTTCATCATTTCAGGATGCTAGCAGTGCATCATAATAAAGTGAGGAAATTAGTTAGAATGTTGTATTATGCTAAGAGTCCAGCAGTTATGCTTAAACAATTATGCACTGCTCTGTTGCATGGTTCTGAAATAGATGTGAAGAATATGTGTGAAGAAATTGAGTTTTGTTACTTTGGAAGTAAAGAGGAGAATGTTGAAATTGACCCAGAAGAAGAGGGTAATGTGGAAGATAGTGTACAGGTTTCCAGTACAGATAATTTTCAGAAGGAATTGCCACGTTTCAGGTGAAATCAAGTGAGAGGCCTAATTTCACTTGTGTGTGTTGTCGACGCACTTATTATAAGAATCAGACTAAGTTAGTGGATTTATATGCAAAAAGTGAAAGGGAAAATAATAGTGAATGGAAGGATTTCGCTACATACTTGATGGTAGAAAATTGTTTTGATTTGGGATCGGATCAACGTGTGTGTACTTATTGTTGTAATAAATTAAATCAAAACCAGATGCCTGCAAGAGCGGTTCATAATAATCTGGAGTTGGTTGAGATTCCTTCTGAATTGAAGGATTTAAATACTTATGAATCTATTTTGATTCAAAGTATCCATCCCTTTCAGGCTATTGTAAGAATGGAGCCAAAGACAGGGAAATTGCCTCCATCAGATTTACAGAGAGGATTAAAGGGAAGAGTTGTTTATTTGCCTCTAGATTTGAAGAAAAACATTAACACAATTGGAGTAGAAAAAGTGGAAGAGGAACCTCTGGTTATCTTAGTTAATGGGGTTCCGACAAAGAATAAAAAAATATGGCAAGATTTAATGGATGTTAGGAAAGTCAAAAAGGCAACATTGTATTTGAAAAACAATAATAAGTACTATAAGAATGTATATGTTGCAGAAGAGGAAGTAAGTGAGGAAGAGGATAGCGATTTGTGTGCTGGTCAAATTGAGAAAGTAGAACCCTCTAAAAGTGAAGAAATATATGAACATTATAGTGTTCATCCTTTGCATTCCAAGGAAGTCATGGGGAATGCTATTGAGTTGTTTCAAATGAAACAAGCCAAAGGGAGTCCCATTAGTGTCTGGGAGGAAAGTTTGGAAGCTCGGTGTTTCCCACAGCTATTTCCAACAGGTCAAGGAGGAAGATATGATGAGCGACCTCATCAAATTCCTGCTTCTGAATACCGGACTTTACGATTGTATGCAGAAGATGCTAGGTTTCGACAATGCATTCCCTATTTGTTTCATCTCCTGTTTGAAAGCGATCTGTCTGGACTGTCATATGCAGTGAACCACATCTTGAAAAGTGGTGTACAGATGCAAAACATCTCGGCAAGTGACTTTATGGATAAAGTCAATGTCCAAGACAGTATTTTGGATTGTCACCTGATTAATCTCATGGCGTGTCAGCGTGGTACTAATGAGTACTGGTACCGTCGTCATGGTGATTTAAAATGTATGCTGAGGAACTTAGGAACTCCCACATGGTTCCTCACTCTGAGCTGTGCCGAGTATGGCTGGGAAGACTTACTTGAATTTCTACGAGAGGCAAATGGAAACATCGAAAACATCGAATTCAAGACACCCGGAGAACTGTGCTCTTTGGATCCAGTGAATGTATGCAGGTACTTCAATCATAGATTTGAAGCTATGATGTCTTTCATCATGAATAAGAAGAATCCACCTCTTGGAGAGGTGTTGGATTTCTTCTGGAGAAAGGAGTACCAAGCAAGAGGTGCTCCTCATATACATATGCTGCTGTGGATCAAGGATGCACCTAAATTTGGAACAGATCCAGAAGACTTAGTGATGAGTTTCATAGAACAGTATTCTACATGTGCTGTTCCAAACGCAAAGGAGGACAAAAGCCTAAGAGAACAAGTTCTACGCTTCCAAAGCCATCGTTGCGGAAAGTACTGTCGTCGTAAATTCAGAAACAAGGACAAGTTCTACACCAAATGTCGTTTCGCCTTTCCACGACCGGTGATTTCTAAAGGAAGAGTGAACAGTTTGATGTCTTCGCTGCGATATAATGTGATGAAGAAATCACCTAAAAACACATACAATTTGAAGAGGAACGAAGAGTCCAAGTACATCAACGACTACAACCCAGTGATTTTGTACATGTGGAATGCTAACATGGATATACAGTTTGTGGCTGATAACTGTATGGCTGTGGCTCGGTATGTGACCTCTTACATCACCAAAAAAGAAAAGACAGAATTGAAGGATATGTGGGAGGACATTTCCCATGAAAAGAGCCTCAGTAAGAAGTTGTACAGTTTCAGTCTGAAGATGTTGTCGCATCGAGAAATCGGAGCTTACGAATGTTCTGACCGGTTGTCTTCAGCAAGTCTCTATGCCAAATCTAGGAGTATCGTTTGGGCGAGTCTTGGTCTTGCTGCAACGCGTAATCGAGTTCTGAAACCTGTGCGGGAAATTGAGTATTTGGCGGAAAAGGAGCCAAACAGTACCGACATTTTGAAGACCAACATGTTGGATACATATTATCCAAATCGAAGCAGTCACCTCGAGAATGTTTGTCTGTATGAGGTTCTACAAAATTACATATTCAAGAGGAACATCAAAGAAGATATTGATAAAGGAGTGTATGCTGTAATTGGAAGTGAGGGATGTCTGGTCAAGCAAAGAAAATGCCACTTGGTAAACCATCGAAAATTGAGTGGCGAATCTCCTGAAAAAAAGGAGTTTTTCTATTTTGCACTTTTGCAACTTTTCAAGCCTTGGCGTGCAGAAGAGGAACTGCTTGGAGATTTCCTCTGTTACGAAGACTCTTTCACTGCCGCCAAGGAGACCATAGAATGTCCTGCTTTTCCCAAATACGTAGAAATGTTGAATGCGGAAATCGAGCAGGAAGCAACGATTGCAGCCGAGATTGCCAGAGACAGTTCTCAGGACAGTCAGAGTTCTGTTTCATTGAGTCAGGATCCACTAGGAGGACCTGTTATCGAAAATGAAGCTGCCACTGCCATGAATGAAGTGGAAAGAGCCATGGCACATGCTCAGGAGGATGCGGTTAACTTAGAAGACTTGGAAAGACAACTCAACGTTGAGCAGAGGAAAATATATGACGAAGTTACCAAGCAAATTGATCATGGATTAAGTCATGAGAAGAAAGAGTGCTCATGTACGTCGTTGAAGCCTGTCCGACTGTACGTGAGTGGAGAAGCGGGAACTGGAAAGAGTTTCCTCATTAAAGCAATTTCATGTTATTTGAAGGAAAGGACTGAGTCATCGCTGTCTTGTGTTGTCACCGCTCCAACTGGACTGGCAGCACATAACATTAAAGGTATTACTTTGCATCGTCTACTGATGCTGCCAGTGGAGCATGATAACAAATTACAATACCACAAGTTATCTGGAGATGCTTGTTGTGAAGTTTCAAGAGTCTTGAGGAAAATGAAACTTCTTATCATTGACGAAGTTAGCATGGTTTCCAATGTCATGCTTGCCTTTGTGCATTTGAGAATGCAAGAAGTTCTTAAAACAGAGTATGATGTGTTATTTGGTGGCAAACACATCATTGTTTTCGGAGATCTTCTGCAGCTGACACCAGTGAAAGGACAACCTGTGTTCAAAATGCTCACGCATGAAGATACCAGGAAGTGCCTAGGGAGCATTGGCAACGTCAATATATGGTTAAACTTCAATTATGCTGAACTGCATGAAAATATGCGTCAGGCGAAGGATGAAGTTTACAAGAATATTCTACAAGATGTTAGAATTGGAAAAGTGACCGAGCATGGGAAACAAGCTTTACATGCACGATTACTGTCAAATTTATATCCAGAACAAGACGTTGTGCCTGAGAATATTTTTCAGAAAATTACTGAGAAGAAATCTGGAATATGTTTGATGCCAACTCTTGCAGAATGTGCCATCTTCAACAACAAAATGTTGCATTTAGAAAACCAAGAGATTGTGAAACTGGAAGCTATTGACAGTGTAGAGCATATGGGATCAACAATTATTTTGTCTGAGAATTTGAAAACAAAATTGGATTCATTAGAGAAGACTATATCTAAAACTGCAGTTTTTGAAAAGACTCTGAATGTGTGCTTAAATTGCCGTATAATTTTAAGAAGGAATTTACATGTTGAAAGAGGTCTGGTAAATGGATCAATGGGTAATGTTGTTGATTTTGTGAAATACAGAAATAGAGATGGAATTGAATTTTTAAAAATTAAATTTCATGGCATTGAGGAAGTACAGCTAATTGGTCGTTGTTCTGCTAGATTTTTGCTTGTAAAAGACTTATATGTTCACCGTAAACAGTTTCCTGTTTGCTTGGCATATGCGGTGACAATCCATAAATCACAAGGTTTAAGTGTAGACAGTGCATTGGTGAATATTGGCAGTTCTGTGTTCAAGGAGGGTATGGCATATGTGGCATTGTCACGAGTTAGAACTTTATCGGGATTGTACTTGATTGAGTGTGATGTCACAAACATTTGTGCGGATCTAGATTGTGTTAAGGAATACAATAGGTTAAGAAGAGAGTATGCGCCACATTTGCTTCAATATCCTTTGTTTGAGAAACGTGTGGTAGGCCGGAAACGAAGAAATGTGACCAATACTAGGGATGTTGTAGCAAAAAGATGAAAAGTCGATGAACCTGATGTTATAAGCAGAAAGAAAAAGGATTCTGTTGAAGATGTTGTTGGTTTTCAATTTGAAAACAGTTCGGGTCTCAACTGCTATGCTAATGTAGTGGTTAATGTTTTGTTTTCTCTAGAAAATGTAAAAGAAGAGATTGTGGTCAATTCGGATCACAGATTTTGCAGTTTGTTAAATTCTGTGTTAGAGAAATGTAGCACTGATAGAACAAAAATAGAAAGTGTGTCTGAAATTCGAAATCTGTTAGACAGATGTTCAGGTCAAACACAATTCTCTCAAAATATTCAGCAAGATTGTCAGGAGTTTTTAATGTATATGCTTGATGTATTGCATGCTGAAGGTGTAAATGTAGATCACCTGTTTGGACTTTCTTATCAATGGCAGCATGACTGCGACAACTGTAGGGTATCAAGTACTACCAGTGTAGACTCAGAAAGATTTATATATTTAACTTTGCCAGACAGTAAATCAGTGTCCTTTAATAAGCTAGTAAAAGCAGCTGATCACAACATGGAGTGTAGCCAATGTAAATCTGAAATGATGTCAACATTATTTATACGAACATATGGCCAGTATGTCATTTTAATGTTCCAACGATGTAGGCCTGATGGAACAAAATTGACAACTTTAATTAAAAATTTTGTAGCTTCGCAGTTGTCAATATCAGGAAGGACTTTTGTGACTGCGGCAATTATATATCATGATGGTCCTTCAATAACATCAGGACATTACACAGCTTATTTAAAGTCTAGAAACGGCTGGTCATTCTGCAACGATTCTGTTTTAACTTTCAAAAAAAAAAATTGCCGTATGACCTTAAAAATTCTTACCTGATGTTTTTAAAACCAAAATTTTAGGGAAAGAATCTCGGGATGTGCTCTGAGGAATTTCAAGAGGTTCTAATGGCTCCTACACGATTTGGCCTTGAGGATAAGTGTAGTACAGAGACAATAGTTCCTGGAAAAAAAGAAGATTTTCTTACAGAAAGTGGTGGGCACAGATTAGTTGAAGGACAACAGAGTATTTCCCAAAGCAAACGGTCTTCTTACCATAACACTTGACGTCATGGAAAAATAACTGCACTTTGAATGAGTTCAGAAAAACTGTTTCTTTTTATAAGCTAATTCAAGCAGCCAATCAAAACATGGAGATGAGGGAATGTAAGTCTGCAATGCTGTCTAGATTATTGGTCCAAATTTTTGATTATAATGTCATTTTGAAAATCCAACTATATAAACCTGATGAAAGTAAGTCTTCAACTTTAATTACAAATGTTGTGGCTACACAGTCGTTGATTTTAGGAAGAACATTTGTAACTGCAGCTATTATATGGCATGATGGTCATTTGACAGATCCGCTTATTACACAGCTTATTGAAAATGAAAAAAAAATTAGCTGTTTCGGAAGTTATTCCCATTTGACTACGATACAATGTTGCCTTTTTATTTAAAAATATTCTTACTTTCTGTTTTCAGAAAAGAGAATTTAGGGTAGGTAACTGGCGTATAATGATTCTAGGGGTTGATATAATTTTATCTACTGTTTTATATTGCTTTGTGATTAAAAGTGATGTAGAGAATTAAATAATTGTAGTACTCATAGAGGTAGTGTAAGTCTGCTTCATAGTAAGCAGTATCAGTGTCATAGGAAATGTAGAACATGAGTGAGCAAGAAGGGTAAGATATTACTAGTCCAGGATTGTGAAAGTGATCTTGAACGTTTTCTTTCTGAAAGTTGCGGAAATACAAAATGACGGGATTTGCTTAGAAGAATTCCAAGAGTTATAAATGGCTCTTACACAATTTGGCCTTGTGGAAACGCGCGGTAGAGAGCGAGAAGTCATTTATTGTATGTAACATATTTTTCAGAACGATGGAGCTTTTCTTTCAGAAAGTGGCGGGCTGAAAATAAAAACAGCACAACCGAGTGTAAGCTGTTCATAGGACATCCTTCGACGTCATGGAAAGTAAGTTACTTTTGAGGAGTTCTGATTTCTGATTGGTTATGTTATATGGGTTTTTTAAACACAATCATTTTGATTGTGGTTTTTTTTCCCCGCTGTTATATGATGAATACCTTCAAGTCACTGTTTTTAGTGAAATTTGATAAATTCTGAGAACAGCAAAAATAAACCATTTAACATGTATAATTAATTCTGTACTTTTTGTACTTATGATCTACATTTAGAAATGTGTAGTAGACATGGAGAAGCTGAGGCTTCTGTAAGTGTCAAAGTTGTTGCATACAGTGCTCACATTGTACATAGTCTTTCATATGATAGACTACATTTCCACAATGAGATACCTAAGCTAAGGAAACACAGGTGATGTGATTGTGGAATGAGCAAAAAAAATTGCACGTTTTTCAATTATATTACCTGTGTTTCCTAACATTACACATCACATTGTGTAGATGAGGTTAAGGCCTGTTCCAGGAGACAGAGGAGGTCTGACATTTGTTCAAGAGTGCAGTGGACATGACTCACTTCGTTATTAGGCCTGCACATGTATTATCTCCTCTATACTCTCCAACAAGCCTAAATTTCATCTGCAACCCTGAGTAGGCCTCACCTGAAACCAACGTCTGGATAGGACACACCTTATTGGCATCCTGAAACAATCATTTAAAATGTTAGGAACAGTTTTATGATGATTGTGCACCTCTTTTGCGCTGCCATTGCGTCACTTTTGTGAGACAACAACAGTGCAAAAGATGCACCATGTTCCAAGATAGGCCTCACTTCATCTGCATCAAGATACTGTTAGTTTAAAATGTATATCTTTAGGACTGTGTAGGGGGCCTGGAGAAGCAGAAGCTTCTGTAAGTGTCAAAGTTGTTGAAAAATTGTTTGTCCTTCAATCTTTTCCCTTGTCTTTTCTAATTTTTAAATACATGTTTTAATATTTTTCAAATGTTTGTTCTCTCTTTCACAGATTGAAAGTATAAAAATAACAAGTGACTAAGTTAACGACAATTATAAGGTAAATGTTTTGTACTCTTTTCGTTACATTTCTATCACATTTAACTACTATTAGTTCCACTGCTTCATTTCTTTAACCATCACTTTCCTGCCTTTGCTACTTCCCTCATTCCTTTCTCTATTACTTACTTACTCTACTACTTCCACTCCTTTTCTCAGTCCCTCTCTTCTCATAGTTCCTCACTCTTGTTCACTCACTCCGTCTCTATTACTCTTAGTGTCTCTGACTGATCACTCTTTCACTACTTGTTCATTATGCTTTCTCTGTGTAGTTGAAGAACAATAAGGGGCATATTATGAACACAGCCAATAAAATTATTGCTGTTTTTATCGGCAGAAAACTACTGCAAAAGCGGTTTTAGCGGCAGTTTTCTGCTGCAAAAGCGGCTTTAGCGACACATTTCTGCCGATAAAAGCTTCAAAACTTTTATTGCCTATGTTGATAATATGCCCCTATGTTATTTAGATTTCTTTGATGTTTCAATTATTCTTTTTCTGTTACTTCTTCTTTTCTGCTTTCTGTTTTTTCTCTCTGTTATTCCACATGTTTTAATCTTATTTTGAATATTCACTCACATTCTCTAAGAAACTCTTCTTTGTTATTCTTCTACTCTCCTTTTTTTCTTTCACTTCCTTATCTATTTTGTTTTTCACAATTATATCCTCTTCCATCTTTTCTTCGGTAAATAAATCTATTAAACAGTATCTCTGGTTTAGTCCCTATAGCTGTCTTTCTTTTAACATTACTCTCTGTTTACTTCCCTTATACTTACTCTTCTTTTTTTAAAAAAAAAAAAAATTTTGGTTCGCTCCCGGTTCGCGTACCGGGAAGCGAACCAAAAGAAATAGATGTTGGCAGATTGCTAAATATTCTACCAATTTTTTTATAAAGGGGAGGTAGTTCTGATAAGAACTTTTTTTAATTGTTTTTGTTGTTTTATATTTTTTTTATTATTTTTCTGAACTTTTTTTACTTTTTTTGTATTTTTTGAACAGTTTTATATTTTTTTTGGGGGGGGAAACGAAAACGATTCATTGTAAAGGGCTCAACAGGAGCAACAAAAAAAAAATATTTTATTCTCTGGGGCGTTTTGGACAATCATGATTGTCGATAGCTCTGTTGATCAGAGTGATGCTACTTTCTCTGTAGCAAAGTAATTGGTTACAACGCACGCACACTTGTTTCACTTCCCCAAACCTCATCTGTATATTTGGGATCGTCTCCCTCGCCTCTGGTCCCGTCACTTCCTGTACAACTGATCTTCTGGCCATAGAAGGGGGATTATCTTGCTGGTCACGTAACTGTGCAGCACTGTAGTTGATAGGATGCCACCTCTCCATATGGCGATGCATAGTATAATTCCCGTAACTGTACTTCTTATCTGTCCCTCTGGACAAATCCTTCTTACAGATCAGGCAAGTTACGTACCGTGCATTGACTTTTTTTTGGCCCCGAGGATATTAAAAAAATTATCTGTAATTGCTTTCTGTTGCAGTGTAATTTGTTTTAGCTGGACCTTTGTGGCATACTTGTAGCTATTCTCTGAGCCTGCTGTGAGGGTCAGAGCAGGGTCATAGAATAGTTGCAAGTAGGCAACTGAACTCTGAAGGGGCCCCTCAGGAAGCACTACAGGGAATGGTTACTAATGATAAGATTGAACTTTTGCACCTGCTGAGTGCTTTTAGTTTTGCAAAAATCCAAATATCCAGCAGCATCCACAAAAAGTAATCCTGCCAGGTCAAGATCCAAATCAAAGTGACCAGCAAATGAAGAAAGCACTGGGAGGAGCCTGCTGGGCAGGAACAGGAAGTTGGAGACTGTGGGGCACTTCCTTCCTCCCCCCCCCAAAATGGACTCCTTGCAAAAAAAAGGGCAGGCAAATGTCAACCTGAGGAGTGATTCTGATGAAAATCATAATTTTCAAGTTTTATGCTGCCTGCTGGTTGATTTCTTGTGCGAAATTGCAAATTTTGCAATCTCGCAATTGCGAGATTGTCGCTTCCCGCCGCATCTACGTGTTCGCAAGTGTTTACTCCCGCGATGCGTGATCACGGGCCTTTATGATGTACTCGCGTTGCCAAACTCTCGCTGTGCAAGGTGGCAAGCCGCGATGACGTCGACAAACTCCCGCGGGATCCCGCAGCAAGATCCAAAATGGTGCTTCATCCGCATTAAGACCATGTGGGACTCTTGCATTGAAGAGGATTATATATCTAGACTCCAAGCGTCTCAGGGCTAGTTGTCTGTTGCCCCCTCTGGGATTTTTCTTGACACTATCGATTACGAAGTATGTCAAGTCTTCTGCTCTGCCATTGTGTTGGGTGTTTTATATGGCGTGCCACAGGATAAAAGTGATAGTCATTTAAGATTGCCCTTAGGTGTTGAAGTATTCTGACGTGTGCAGGATGAATGGTGCTTCCGACGAAAAGTTTTGGGCATGTGCATTGTAACACGTACACTGCACGGTCAGTTTTACAGGTGTAGTGCTCCCTTATTTCAACTGGGCTTTGTCTGAGGGGGGTGTTTAATGATTTTGTTTTCTTGCCATGCTTACAGGCTTTACATTTTGAACACCGGAAGAAGCCCTTTTGAGCTTTGAACCAGTTGTTGCCCCTTTCTAATGAAGGTGTGTTGGCAACTAGTTCTTGTTGCATTGACTTAGCCCGTCTGAAGGTGATCTGTGGTAACCTCACACATGTTGGGCCTATCACGGGATCATTTCTAATCAGTGGCCAGTGTCTGTAAAGGATCTTCTGTAGGTTAGAGTGATATTTGTTATACCCCGTGATGATTCTGGGTGTGTCGCTATTTCCTTCCTTTGTATTTCTGTGCCTTGGCCTGTCTTTACTCAGTAGCTCTTCCCTAGTTTTAGTGGCGCTTTTTGCTTGGCCCTATTGAGTGTTGTAGGCTTGTATCCTCTCTCAGTGAGTCTTTGGCAAAGGCTGTCAGTGCATGCTTGTAGGTCTGTTTCTGTACTGCAGTTTCTTCTCATTCTTAGACATTCTGCGTATGGGATGCTGTTAATAGGGCTGGCAGGGTGAAAGCTCTGGGCGTGTAGTATGGAATTTCCTGCCGTGTTTTTCCTGTAGGTCCTTGTTTGTATCTCAGTTTTGCAGTGATAGAGTTATATATCTATATATATATATGCTCTGAAAAAAAAATAGGATTGAGCCCTGATATAGTTAGGAATTAGCATTTAAAAAACCTTTGAAAGTCAGTAAAAAAAAAAGGTTTAAGGGTGTTATAGTTAGGAATTTGCATTTAAAAACCTTTGAAATTCACTGAAAAAAAACATAGGTTTTTAGGGGTGTTATAGTTAGCTGGACATTTCACTTGTACAAAACCATTGAAATTCCTCCGATATAGTTAGTTGTAATAATTATAACTTGTGAGCCCACAATCTACTGCTATGATGTCACATATTACATCATTCATGACATGGTCAGTGACATTACTGATGACATCACTATGGTTTTTTCAGTGAATTTCGAAGGTTTTTTAAATGTTAATTCCTAACTATAACATGTCTGAAACCTATGGTTTTTTCAGTGAATTTCAAAGGTTTTGTAAACGACTAATTTTAAATGTATTAATTGTTATATTTTTTTTATACTGATTTACAAAAAAAGTTACACTATTTATTTTTAGATATTTTATTTTTTAAATTACATTACAAAATATACCTTCTCAGAATTTTAGTTTAAATACTTTGGAAATAGGCAATAGACTTTTAAGTACAGTACTTACAGTTGTTGCAATGGGCAATTCACAATTTCAAATACAATGCAACGTTGAGCTCAATTTCTAGTTAAATGCAATTAGTTACTTTATGAATTACTTTTCTAACCGCAGGACTGGATGCTAGGTTCAGTCCTTGGACATCTCCTGTAAACAGTTGAGTAAAAACGTTTTGGTTACAGTAGTGACTTTTAAGGAATATTATTGTATTTTAAAAGTTGACATTTAGAAACTTTTTCACATAGAATTACCAATGTTATCCTATGGGAGCAAATTCACTTAGCAGGTAAGTAGTGTTATCGTTACTTTTTCTTACTCAGTGGTGGATCCTGGATCCAGCACTGATGCATCTCCTGTAAACAGTTGAAAGAATGCGTTTAAGTCATACAGGTGATTTTTTGGGAATATTTGTAGTTTTTGAAAATCAACACCTAAATGTTTCTGCTGAAAACTAGACAATGGATTCCTATGCAAGGAAATACAAGTTACTGGTAAGTAGGGTTAGAATTACTTTTCAGGTTCAGTGCTGGGCTAAAAGATGCAGCACTTGGTTCTCTACTGATAACAGGTGAGTAAATCGGAATTCGTTGTTGGGATGATTTTAGGTGAATATTTTAAAGTTCACAAACTCCACACTTAGAAGAATTTCCAAGTGAAACCAGTCAATGTTAGCCTATGTAAGGAAATTCAAGTTACTGGTAAGTATGGTTAGAATTACTTTTCAGGATCAGTACTGGGCTCAAAGATGCAGCACAAAGGTCTCTCCTGATAACAGGTAAGTAAATCGGAATTCGTAGTACATCCAGTAAGCGCCACAGAGCTGCATAGCAGAGAGATGTAAAAAGGGGCACGGCCTGCACCACCTCTCTGCAACGCAGCGCAGTGGCGCTTCCTGGAAGCACCTGGTGAGCTACTTGGCCCCCACGGTCCCTCAGGTTTGAAGTGGAATTTTTTCCCCAACTTAAAACGCGCCACAGGGCGTGTTTGCACACATTAGGTCAGGCCCCGTCCCCTCCCTTCACCATTGTGTAAACACACCCTGTCACCGTTCTAAGTTGAGAGATTAAGTCCCTGTCAATCCTAAGGGTCCCTAGGGTCAAACTAGCCCTCTAGGTACCTCCAGTAAGCACCACAGAGCTGCGTTGCAGAGAGGTGTAAAAAGGAGCGTGGCCTCTGAACACCTGTCTGCAACACAGCTCCCTGGCGCATACTGGAGATACCTGTTGGGCTATTTGGCCATCAAGGACCCTCAGTATTGAAAGAGAATGAATTCCCCAACTTAAAACATGCCACATGGCGCTTTCGCACTAGGCCTGGGCGGTAAATTCCGTTTCGTTCTTGGAATTTGGGTAATTTTGTGTTTCGCGCAGAACTTAAAATTCCCCAAAATTCTGCGTTCTGCGACTTCATGAAATGTTTTGCTTGTTCGCGTTCTCAAATGCATGTCCCCGAGCATGCAAGCAGAGATTGTGTGCAGTAAAAAAGCATCGCGAACAAGCAATTCAGCGTGTTCACGGGAATTTCTGCATGTTCACAGAGATTTTTTACCGTTTTGCGGAGATTTGCGTAACACGATTATGCAAATTTTGCCCACTCCTAGTTTGTACAGTGGTGAAGGAAGGGGGTGTGGCCTTAGGTGATATGCCTGCAAACCCTCCCTGTGGCGTGTTTTAAGTTAGAGAATTAATTCCCACCAGGTACCTCCAATATGCTCCTGGAGGCTGCGTTGCAGAGAGGTGTTCAGAAGCCATGCCCCTTTTGGAGGTACCTGGTGGGGTAGTTGGCTCCCAGGGACCCTCAGGATTGACAAGGAATTATTTCCCCATCTTAAACCACGCCACAGGGTGTGTTTGTACACATGTGAACTAAGGGCCCGCCCCCTCCCTTCACCACTGGTCAAACGCGCCCCGTGGCGTGTTTTAAGTTGGGGGATTAACTCCCCTTAAATACTGAGGGTCCCTGGGGTGCAACTAGCCCACCAGCTGCCTCCAGTAAGCGCCACAGAGCTGTGTTGCAGAGAGGTGCATAAAGGGGGGTGGCCTCAGAACACCTCTCTGCAACGCAGCTCCCTGGCACATACTGGAGGTACCTGGTGAGCTAGTTGGCCCCCAGAGACCCTCAAGATTCATTCCTCAACTTAAAACGCATCACAGGGCAGTGGTGTTTGGGTAATGTAAGGGGTTGTGCCGTGGGTAGTGTTTTACGGTTTAGGGTAGCGCAGTGGGGAATCGGTAGTGTAGGTGGTCGTGCTGGGGTAAATTTAGGGTTTAGGGTAGTGCAGTGGTGTTTGTGTAGTGTATGGGTTCATGCTGGGGGAGTGCTTCTAGGGTTTAGCGTTTTAGGTTTTAGGGTACTGCAGTGGTGTTTGAGTAGTGTAGGGGGTCGGGCTGGGGGTAGTGTTTTAGGGTCATGCAGTGGTGTTTGTGTAGTGTAGGGGTCGTGCTCAGGGTAGTGGTTTAGGGTTTAGGGTAGTGCAGCGTTGTTTGTGTAGTGTAGGGGGTCATGGTGGGGGTAGATATAGAGTTTAGGGTGGTGCACTGGTGTTTGTGTAGTGTAGGGTGTCGTGCTGGGGTAGTGTTGTAGGGTTTAGGGGAGTGCAGTGTTGTTTCGGTAGTGTAGGTGTTGTGTTAGGGGTATATTTAGTTTTTAGGGTAGTGCAGTGGTGTTTCGGTAGTGTAGGGGGTCGTGCTGGGGGTAGATTAAGGATTTAGGGTAGTGCAGTGGTGTTTGGGTAGTATAGGGGGTCAAGTTGGGGGTAGTGTTTTAGGGTTCAGGGAAGCGCAGTAGTGTTTGTCTACTGTAGGGGTTAGTGTTTTAGGGTTTAGGGTAGTGCAGTGGTGTTTGTGTAGTGTAGTGGCTCGTGCTGAGGGTAGTGCTTCTAGGGTTTAGGGTTTTATGGTTTAGGGTACTGCAGTGGTGTTTGAGTAGTGTAGGGGAAGTCTACTACTGGTATTGAAAGTGATTGTTCAGTCTGCATGTCAGAATTTTCCAATTAAATTGATGAGGATTTGAGATCTCTCTCAAAACATGCCTTAATTTTTCTTTCTATAACACTAACCAAAATTTCTATGACAAAATGAACCCCCTCATTTTGTTCCTTTTTAAATTAAATCTTTTAAGTGTTACCAGTTTATTCAAATCAAGATGGCTTCAGGTGTGCCATAATTTTGTCATATGTAAGACTTTTAGTGCTCTAGTTGTTCTTTAGAACACTCTGGTTAGCTGCAGTAGAACACAATTGAATCAACTGACAGGCTGCTCCTGTTGAAATATAACAGGAAGATATTTGAGATCTCACTTAAAACATGTCCTAATTTTTCTTTCTACAGCACTAACCATCATTTCTAGGACAAAATGAACCCCCGCATTGAATTCCTTTTTAAATTAAATGTTTTAAGCGTTACAAGTTTATTCCAATCAAGATGACTTCAGGTGTGCCATACTTTTGGCAAACGTAAGGCTGTTAGCGCTCTAGTTGTTCTTTAGAACACTCTGGGAAGCTGCTGTAGAACATAAAGGAATCAACTGACAGTCTCTGCCCTTGTTGGATGTACATGTTTTACTGAGAATGTCAGACTTCATTATCACATGACTGAGAAAGATAATGTGAATTTACAGAAAATATGCTCTCTTTTTTAGTGTCTGGGATAAGCATGAGAAAATAGTTTTCTCTCAAACATGATTCATGATATCCCAGCAGAAGGCTTTTTCACATGGTAAAATGAAATCACCTTAGAACACACCACAATTCCTAAAATGAGTATGGTACCATCAACAAATGATTTATAATGTAACTAAAGTCTTAAAACCTTCTATTAACTGCAATGCTTTTTAATGAGGTGCTATCATGTATATTGGTCCCAAGATGACTGCCAACACTTCTTAGATGAAGTGCTGACAGCCAATCAGATCTCACAATGAGATGTGCCTTTAGGCTCCGCCCAGATAAATATGTACTGTTTTCCTTCAATATCTAAAAGAACTACTGAACAGATTGACACCATTTAAGCAAAAGGCACAAGTCTGAACTGAGGACTACCTCTTTGCCAAATTTGGTGTAATTCCGTTCAGCAGTTCGGGCTGTAGCTGCGGCTAAAGGTCCCTATGAAAAATTGCATGGGGAAAACACATTTTGGGACCCCCTTATATCTCGACCTCCACTTCACGAATCACCCCAAGACTTTCAGGATAGGAGCGGAGCGGACCTGGCCATTAGTTCTGAAAATTTCGCGAAGGTTTGTCAACTGGCACCAAAGTTATTCCAAATAGAATGTTGTGGATTTCCTATGGAAAATAGGTCCTAACTATATCTACCTACTGGCGACCACCAGTAGGTAATATATATATGTATGCAATTGACTGTGTGAAGTGACTTCCCGCTCTTGTCTTCCATCAGCAAGCTGCCATTAAAACCGGTGTTTTATCTATACTACCAGCGGCTTATCTCGAATGGGTTTCCTGTAAAGATTGTGTATGTGTATATATATATATATATATATATATATATATAAAAATAACTATTAACCTGGAAGGAAAGAGGATTAATTGACTTTGAAGAATACATGTATTTGAAAGTAGAAAATCCAGTAACAGCAACAATATATTTTCTGCCAAATGTGCACAAGTTGCTTATTAATCCACCGGGCAGGTCCATAGTGAGTTCCATGGCCTCCTTACTTGAGAAGACCTCACACTATATAGATGTGTTCTCAATGGAATATGTGATACTCCTTCCTTCATATCTTAAGGATACAACGGCCTTCCTCAACAGAGTGAGAGACACCAATTGGAATGATAATCTAATCATGGTCACGATAGATAACCTCGTTATATACGTCAATTCTCCACCAAAATGGTCTCTCAGCTGTCAGGGAATTCCTGGATATAAGATCATTGAGTTTCTTAGAGCATTCTGAAATGTTGATGGAAATGTTTAATTACTGTCTCACACACAATGTTTTTCTCTTTAATGGGGATATTTATCTCCAAAGACAAGACACAGCAATGGGGACATCATTTGTTCCAACTTACTCAAATCTTTTTATGGTGGTATGGGAGGAAGGCATACTATAGAGCAGGTACAAGTCAAAACCTTGATGAGATATATAGATGATGTATTCATCATATGGGAAGGAGACTCATCCAGTTTGGAAGAATTCATCACCAACTTTGATCAAAACAATCAGAATTTATCATTTACATCCACGAGTATCAGAACACAAGTGATATACCTGGATGTAGAGGTATTTGTACAAAACCAACAGCTCAGTACTAGAATACATAGAAAACGGACTGCCAACAATAGTATCCTCCGTGCAAACAGCGAACATTCTGAACATCTAAAGTGGAGCATCTCATACGGAGAGATGCTCCACGCCAAAAGGAACTGCTCTGAGATCAATGACATCAAGCAAAACCTAGAACAAACAGGTTTGAGATTCTTTGCTAGAGAATACCCCATGGAAGTCATTGAGTGTGCGAAGACCAAAACAACAGGAGGAGCAAGATCGTAACTAATGGAAAAATTTGACGGATTGGAAGAAGAAGATGCAACTCGCATCATTATGGATTTCAATACGGAAAACAAAAGTCTAAGAAATATTGGAATATCTTAAGTCAAGTCAAGTCAAGTCAAATAATTTATATAGCGCACTACATACCCAGAGGGTCTCAAGGCGCTTGATGGGGTGGGGAATTACTTGTCGAATATCCAGGTTTTCAGTTGCTTTCTGAATGCTAGATGGTTATGAGTGAGGCGAAGGTGAGTGGGAAGTGAGTTCCAGGTTTTAGCTGCCAGGTAGGAGAAGGATCTTCCTCCCATATTAGTCTTGTTGATGCGAGGTACAGTGGCAAGGGCTTGGTTGGAGGAGCGTAGCTGGCGGGGGGGTGTAGAAGGAAAGTCGAGTGTTGAGGCATTCGGGTCCAAGTTCGTAAAGTGCTTTGTGTGCGTGGGTTAGGAGGCGGAATGTTATCCTCTTATTGACGGGGAGCGAGTGGAGGTCTTTCAGGTGACCAGATATGTGGTCGTTACGCGGGATGTCTAGTATGAGTCTGGCTGATGCGTTCTGGATGCGTTGGAGTTTTTTCTGAAGTTTTGCGGTGGTGCCAGCGTACAGGGTGTTCCCGTAGTCTAGGCGACTCGTGACCAGTGCGTGGGTGACCGTTTTTCTGGTTTCGGTGGGGATCCAGCGAAATGTTTTTTTGAGCATGCGAAGAATGTTGAAGCAAGATGATGAAACGGCGTTGACTTGTCTGTTCATCGAGAGAGAGAGGAGTCCAGGATGACGCCTAGGTTCCGTGCGTGGTCCGTCGGGATGGGTGCTTTTCCAAGGGCCTCTGGCCACCAAGAGTCTTCCCAGGCGGAGGGAGAGGTACCTAGGATAAGGACTTCTGTTTTGTCTGAGTTCAGTTTCAGACGGCTGTGCTTCATCCACTCGGCAACTTCTTTCATTCCTTCATGTAGGTTGGTTTTGGCGGTGGTCGGGTCTTTGGTGAGTGAGAGGATCAGTTGAGTGTCATCAGCGTAGGAGATGATGTTGAGGTTGTGTTGGCGTGCGATGGTCGCGAGGGGGCTCATGTATACGTTGAAGAGGGTGGGGCTGAGTGAGGATCCTTGTGGAACTCCGCAAGTGACTTCAGTGGCCTCTGACTTGAATGGTGGGAGGCGGACTCTCTGAGTTCTTCCGGCAAGGAACGAGGAGATCCATTCCAGTGCTTTTCCTTGGATTCTGATGTTTCTGAGGCGTTGTAGGAGGGTGCTATGACAGACTGTGTCGAAGGCTGCGGAGAGGTCAAGGAGGATGAGGGCGACTGTGTCTCCATTGTCCAGTAGAGTACGAATGTCGTCTGTTGCTGCGATGAGGGCGGTCTCAGTGCTGTGTTTGGCTCGGAAGCCGGACTGTGAAGAGTCGAGGGATTTGTTTGTTTCGAGGAAGGCGGCGAGCTGGTTGTTGACAGCTTTCTCGATGACTTTGGCCGGGAAAGGTAGGAGCGAGATGGGGCGGTAGTTTTTTAGTTCGGTGGGGTCGGCTGTGGGTTTTTTCAGGAGGGCGCTGAGTTCGGCGTGTTTCCAGCTTTCCGGGAAGGTGGCGGATTTGAAGGAGCAGTTGATGACGTCTCGGAGGTGAGGTGCTATGATGGAGTCTGCTTTGTTGAAGATGTGGTGAGGGCATGGGTCTGTAGGGGAGCCAGAGTGAATGGTGTTCATCAGGCGGATGGTGTCCTCGGTGGAGATAGGGTTCCAGTCGTTGAGGATGTTCGAGGGGGGTGAGGGAACGGCAGAAAGTTGTGAGGGTTGGTCTCTGGGTTGGTTGTCGAAGCTCTTGTGGATGTCTGCAATTTTGTCGTGGAAGAACGAGGCTAGGGAGTCGCAAAGGGTTTGAGAGGGAGTGATGTCGTTGGAGTTGGCAGGGGGGTTGGTAAATTCTTTGATGATGTTGAATAATTCCTTGCTGTTGTGGGCGTTGTTGTCTAGTGGGTCTTTAAGTGCGGCTTTCTTGGCAGTCCGGATCAGTTGGTGGTGTGTGCGAGTGGCGTTTTTGAAGGCGTCCTTGGTGCTGGTGTTCGGGTCTTTTTTCCAGGCCTTCTCGAGGGAGCGACAGAGTTTCTTGGATTTCTTAAGATCATCGTTGAACCAGGGGGCGTTTTTGCGGTCTAGTTTGTTTTGACGTTTTTTCAGAGGTGCTAAGTTGTCGGCGCTATTGGTTAGCCATTGAGTGAAGTTCATGGCTGCTTGGTTGGGGTTCGAAGAGTGGGCAGGGGGGTTTTGAAGAAGCGAGGAGGAGATCTGGTCGATGGTGATTTTGTTCCAGTTTCTTCGTAGAGTGGGTTGAGGATGGTTGTGGGTCGTGGTCTTTTTGAAGACAAAGTGAACGCAGCTGTGGTCCGTCCATTGGAGAACTGTGGTGTGACTGAAATAGATATGTTTGCTGGAGGTGAAGATGGGGTCGAGTGTGTGGCCTGCGTGATGAGTGGGGGTGTTAACAAGTTGTTTGAGTCCAAGGTTGGCGAGGTTGTCCAGTAAGGTGGTGGCGTTGCTGTCGTTGCTCTTTTCCAGATGAAAATTGAGGTCTCCCAGTAGAATGTAGTCCTCGGACGGGAGGGCGTGAGGAGTGATAAAGTCAGTGATGTCTTCACTGAATTGTGCACGGGGTCCTGGTGGCCTGTAGAGGAGGGTACCTCTGAGAGTGGTCTTGGGGTCAGTGTGGATCTGGAAGTGAAGGTGTTCGGCGCTGGTGAGGTTGACGTCTGAGCTGGTTGAGATGCGGATGGAATTCTTATGGACAATGGCGATGCCTCCTCCTGTTTGCTTGGTGCGGTCTTTACGAACAATCTTGTATCCTTCCGGGATGGCAATGGTGATGTCTGGGGCTGAGGAGGCGTTCATCCATGTTTCTGTTAGGAAGGCGACGTCCGGAGAGATGGTGTCTAGTAAATTCCAAAGGTCGATGGCGTGTCTGTGGACCGAGCGGGTGTTGAGCAGGATGCATTTTAGGTGGTTGGTGTCAGATCTCTGTTTGGTGTTCGTGGATGTGGAGTTGGTCTTGGTGCCGTCAAATTTGCAGGAGTTACATGTGAAGGGTCCATGGGTGTGTCCAGGGGCGGCTTGGACGCAGGTGGGGAGACGGCCAGGATTAAGGACTAGGAGGGTGGGGGCGTCATATGTAATGCGGGTGGGGAGGGTGGTACGGGGGCCAGGGGGTCTGGCGCTGGGCGCGGGCTTAGCGCGGACGGGCGTAGACGGGCTTACCTTTGGCGCACCTTCGGCGCAACTGGGGCGCGAACGCTGTGCGAGGACGCTCCGCGTGTAAAAGCATCTGTCATATATGGATAGTGGGGGGGAGGGGCGAGGGAGGAGCAGCCGGGAGGCGGGTGCTGGGCTGGTAGGCGAGGCAAAACAACAACAACAGCAAAAGCACAAAATGGCAGTGATACAAACAGCGCAGGACGAGCTGGGGCACGGCGCTACAATAAATAAATAATTAAGCAGTGAAACCAAGTCTGTGGCAAGCTGGGGCACGGCGCTACAATAAATAAATAATTAAGCAGTGAAACCAAGTCTGTGGCAAGCTGGGGCACGGCGCTACAATAAATAAATAATTAAGCAGTGAAACCAAGTCTGTGGCAAGCTGGGGCACGGCGCTACAATAAATAAATAATTAAGCAGTGAAACCAAGTCTGTGGCAAGCTGGGGCACGGCGCTACAATAAATAAATAATTAAGCAGTGAAACCAAGTCTGTAAAGAGGCGCTGCAGATAGCGGAGCGTGCACAGCAAGGTGAAAACGATACCACCAGAAGCAGGCTGATGTGTGGGGGGTAGCGAGGGGAGCGACCTCTTCGCCGAGGCTCAGGACGGTCACAATATCTTAATGCTAGACGAATCATTAAAGAGGACATTACCAGCTATTCCCAAAACAACATACAGGAAGACAGCCTCATTGGGTGATCTCCTCACACATAGTCATCTAGCAACCTGTAAACCAAAAAATGAGAAAGGCAAAACATCATGGCTCACAACACCTGGCTTCTGGAAATGTTCTAAATGTAAAGCCTGCGAACATGGATTTAACACTCAATCGTACCAACTACAAAACAGAAGAAGGGAAAAGATTGTTGAGCATATAACCTATGAATCTAAATTTGTGGTATACGTTTTACAATGCCCAGGTTAAAAGCTGTATGTTGGGAGCACAATTAACAAATTGAAACTACGTATATTACAGCATCTGAGAGCAATACAAAATAAAGATCTCTCCTACCCGATGGCAAAGCACTTTTTGGAGAAACATTCAAGCAATAACCAAGAACTGAAGTTTTTCGGTGCTAAACTGGTAAAACAAAATGAAAGAGGAGGGGATAGTACCTTGGACCTAAGAAGAGCTGAATCGAGGTTCATTTTAGCACTTGGAACGGAAAATCCCTTCGGGCATATTTTGGATGCTGAACTACATGTCCATTTGTGAGAATAGAAAAAACTGAAATAAGAATATCATTGACAGCTCCCTTTGAATTCACTAATTAGATAATAAATTAAAAGTATATGAAAACTGAAGAGAGAAAACTAAGTAGGTATATATCGGGACACAATGTGATGAGAGAGGAATCAATAACTAAGTCCATATATAGGTGAGGGGCGAGGAATAAGAAAATGGTCGTTAATAAGGACAATTGAGGGTAAGAGAGTAATTAGAGTGTTTTGGAAAACCTTGAAACATAGACCAGAAAATGAAAAGGGGCTGGTCGGATCCAGTCCATCCCTCAGAAAAGTCATGATCTTGGGAGGGGAACATTGAAGAACTGCACAAAGCTCTTGTCACTTTATCTCCCCAGTCAGAAATCTACTTTAGAAAAATTGAAATATACGGAGAGAGACAATTGTAATGCGACTTTGCATAAGAAATATTTGCACAGAATATTTGCACAATGCACATGTCACTTTTTCCTTCTCCCTAAGAACCGTAAATCACAGAACATGACTAGGACAGTAATTCTTCTTGGTCCATGAATGCAATATTGAAATATTTGGTCTTTACTCTCTTATGATATAAGTATACCTTCTTATAAAAAAAACCTTGATATCACTATTAATTGATTTGGCGACCATAATCAATCTTAAATGATACATTTTATGATTCCTACCGGTTCCCCCTCCCCAACAGATATGTCCTTTTTCTCAACCTCTCTCTTTTTCCTTTAATATACCTTTCTCTAAACTCTCTTTTGTTTCATTTTCATTCACCTGATATACTTCTTATCTAATTCCCTTATTTCTGAGATTCCCATATCTTCCTATTGTATCACAGGTTTACAGAACTGTTTTTAATCAGGCAAAGTAGCGTTAGCACAAATCTTTTTATGGTACTTTACCAGTAATGTTTTTTGCAATAGTAAAAATGGCAGATATTTTAGGCCAGTGCAAATGAACAAGAAAAATGGGTTAACAGTCTAGTGTATTTTTTTAGAAATAAACAAGGGATTCATGCACTGTGCCACTTTAAATGGACAGTTTAGATGGCAGGACTCTATGGTCCAGTTGAAGGCATCCGCCGAAACGCGTTGACCGTCCTTACACGTTGCACTAATGGTGTTGTTACAATAAAGTACCTTTAAAAAGAAGAAATCTTCGTGGACTCTGCCTGTGCTCTGGAGAATCTGGCTCACCGATGGGAGCCTTGCAGGATTCTTTTGTTTGAAAAAAAAATAAAAAAATAAAAAAAAATATATATATATATATATATATATATAAATATATAACCTACTGGCGGTCGCCAGTAGGTATATATAGTTAGGATTTTTTCCCTATGGGATTTTTGAAAATTCTATGTCTAATAACTTTGGCTTTTTTGGACGGAATTGGCTGAAATTTTCTGGAAAATTGAACATTTTGTTTCTGAGCAGCCCCTGGAAATTTGGGGGGGGGTTCGTCAAGGGGGGGCCGAGAAAAAAGGGGGGTCCCAAAACATGTTTTTAACATTGAGTTTTCCATAGGGCGGTTGGCCTCACTTTTAGCCCGAACGGCTGAATGGATTTGCACGAAACTTGGCAAAATTGTAGGGACTGGTAGCCCGATGTGCCTTTGCTAGGTCTCAATATATGTGCTTCAGTGGATTTTGAGAAATTAACGTTTAAAAAAAGATATATATCTGTAAGCGCGCTCTGGGCAGCGCTCCGGTTCGCGGACTTTACGCGTAGCGAAGCTGATTGGCTCTCCGGTGTCTGTCAACATTCTAAACACTCCGAAGCGGCCGCCATCTTGTCTCTCGGTAGGATTAAGAGACAAGAGGAGGCCAAAACAAAGGGGGAAATGACCATAAGGGGGCATAGTATATCCTCCCTGACCCCCTAGGTTTAATGTGGAGGCTTTAAAAGGGCCCCGCGGGGCAAAAAAAAATAATTTCTTTTTTTGTTTTTTTGCGTGGGTAGCGCCCGGTTCGCGAACCGGGAAGCGTTCTGGGCAGCGTACTATAATGAAAAATGAATGATAGACTTTTCAAATACTGTATGTTAATTGATTGTTGGTTTTGTTGATTATTTTTTAATTTTTTTATTTTTTAAGCAATTATTTATTATTGTGATTGTGTTTCAAAATGTAATAACATTTCTAACATTTAACTAGTTTATGAATTACATATAAAAATGATTAAAGACTCAAACAATTTTTTAATATTACATACAATTTTATTTTTCAGATTGTTTTTCAAAATTTAATAGAACGTCTAGCATTTGACTGTCCGATATGTCCTCTTGTTGAGTGAACATAAGTTCCCACATTTGACCGTCATCATAATGGAGTAAATGATCGACAGATTCTACACATTGAAGTAATTCATAGTCCCGTGACTCATCCATGAATTCTAAGTCATCAATGGGTTCCATAACTTGTTCATTGTTGCTGTCCAGAACAATTTCGAAGGAAACATTCTGCTCACCTTCCATTTTATTGCTGTAATTTGCATAAAAAATAAATATATCAGTAGTGATAGGGCACTGTTGGGTTTAAGTTCAGACAGGTACTTGTGAGTTTATAACAGAGAAGTAATCTATGGGCACTGTATGGTTTCAGGCGTGAAGTAGTACTATTAAAAAGTGCCTGTGAAGAAGCCTAAGTAAATTCATAATTATACCACAGAAACCTAAATCAATCCATAATTATAATAAAGAAGCCTTTCTCAATGTCTAACTCTTACAGAGGGATAGTAGAAGAAGCCTAAGTAAATTCATAATTATACCACAGAAACCTAAATCAATCCATAATTATAATAAAGAAGCCTTTCTCAATGTCTAACTCTTACAGAGGGATAGTATATAACTATCTGAAAATGTTTTCAAATTTATAATATAATATCTCACCTTCTAAAAACAAGTTTAAGTTGTGAGTGAAAATGATCTTGCAATGTAATTCAGGAAGTAGTAGTCAAAATGGCTGTGTTTCTCTCTCTTTCTTTATATATATTCAGGTACATAACCAATCAAATGTCAGGTAAAAAAAGTAGAAAATGAAAGTAACATTTTAATTGGTTGTCAATTCCAACACTTCAGATGTGTTTTGTGAAGTAATTTACCTCAGGGTATTTAGAGAGGTCTACAGGCTAAATGGTTAAATGGAATTTCAATCAAATTTGTGAAAATGGTAGGCATTGGTATGTAGTATGAGGTAATCTATATTTGGTGAAATTGTCTCCAGTCGCTTTTCTGTAAACTACTTTCCCACCTTTTTTGATGGTGCGCTTCCCAGGGAGCGACCCGGTACGCGAACTGGTGAGCGCCCCGGTTCGCGAACCTTAAGCGTTACGGGAGTCCACCATTTTGTGTTTCGGTCGAATTAAGATACAAGATGGAGGGCAAATAATGTTCAGAATGGGTAGAAGGGGGCACGGTAGACTTATCTTGACCCCCTAGGTTTTCTGAGGGTGGCTGAGGAGGCCCATATGTGCGAAAAAAAAACTTTTTAAAAAAAATTTAGCGAGGTTAGCTCCCGGTTCGCGTACCGGGAAGCGCCCCAGGGAGCGTACTTTGTTGAAAATTAGTGAAAAAAGTTAGAGTAAAATAATAATTGTGAGTGATCAGATGTAGGGTAGCTCTGAGAAGAGCTTTTGGGTTTATGGTACATTTAGGTACTTATAAGTAGGTACCAATGCACAGTCTTAAATTCAGAATGAAAATTCTGTTGCCCTCATCTGAGAAGTGAACTCCATCTCCTCTGTAGATATCTTGCATGTAGTAACGCAAGTTATTGTTGTACAGGGAGCCCATTCCATGGTCTCTCATGTAAGCTGAAACAGATTTGTTTACATGCTTCCTCGACTTCTCAATTTGTGGACAAAATTGGTTTGACCACCTCCATTTCTGTCTTTGGCATATATTTGAATATACCAAGGCAGTCTGAGGAAAAAGTGCCATTAATTGCTCAAAGGTGTCCTTTAAAAGCATTTCCAGACCTACCCCAGTCAAAGTGCCCAAATCATTACCTCCACAGTGCACAATTAACAGGTCAGGTTTTGGCAAATGCATAAAGGTTTTCACCAATGGTATCAATTGGTGACATTTTAATCCTCTGTGGCCAAACCACTTAATTTCCACATCTTGTAAATTGAGGTTAGGTAAATTCCTGTTCTCAGCATACCTCTGAGCCCAATAGATGTAACTATGTCCAACAATCCAGACAGAAAACATGGTGAGAGAAGGTTCTGCTGCAGTCAGATGAAGTGTGGCAATGAAATGGCAGTTGAAAAAATAAGAGTTTAAAATGAAAAAAACTGTGGAGTTTCTGTGTTAATGAAGCAGTAACAGTGATTGGTGGATTTTGATTGCTGAAAACAGAAAGTTAGGGTGCATGGATGAGTTGTTTGAAAGATGTATTTTGAGTGGTCAAGAAAAAATCATTAAATGAAAGAATGCACTGGATATGAGGTGCACTGAGAGTTCAGAGTTCAATTGCAACATTGTTGTGTGAACTTGCAAACACCAGAAGTCTTCCAAGAGGTGGTTGCCATGCAGAAAAGGCATGAAATGGCAGAGGGGGGAAGGGTTTTCATTTGAAAAAAAGTGAGGGAAGAGTTTTGATTGGGTGACATGAGAGATATGTGTGAAGAATTACAGCATTTCTGTGCTTTTGATAGCTGCAGACTCTGGAGTGCATACCTTTTGCTCTGCTGAAGACAAATTGGTGTGTTTCTGAGACTGTTTTCAAACTCAAAGTATTTGCTAAGGTGAGAAAATATTTCTTTAATTTAGATAGAGAATAGTGTGCTTTAAGGAGAAAATTATGAAGAAAGTTGTGTTTTTCAAATGTTGCTTTGTCTCAAGTGTTTTACAAATAGATTTTGTTTCTTTGAGAAAATGTAATTGGAGAAAATGTGAAGTATTAGTACTGACAGGGTGTTTTTCTGCATAGGAGCTGTGGAGTCTTTTCAAATTATGACTTGAAAATCGTTTTTGAGGAAATGAATGGTTATAATATTTCTGACAAGGACATAATGGTGTATGCTTCTTTATAATGCAATTGACTGTCTCTGATGTTATTTTTCCCATTTCAATGTAAGACCTTTCTCTGTGGCGCAAATTGCTTGTAAATATGCTCCCACCTGTGCATGGCAAATTTAGATTTTGAATGTTTGTGTTACATAGCCATGTTAAAAGTGATACAAACATGCTGCAAAGGCAATCAAAAAACGCTTTTATGTGTCTTAAGGACATTTTAAGTCATTTTCCCATGTGCAGTGTTTTGAAATTATGATTTGAAAATCGTTTTTGGGGAAAAGGAATTGTTTTTAAATTTATGACAAGGACATAATGGTGTATGCTTCTTTATAAGGCAATTGACTGTCTCTGATGTTATTTTTCCCATTTTAATGTAAGACCTTTCTCTGTGGCGCAAATTGCTTGTAAATATGCTCCCACCTGTGCATGGCAAATTTAGATTTTGAATGTTTGTGTTACATAGCCATGTTAAAAGTGATACAAACATGCTGCAAAGGCAATCAAAAAACGCTTTTATGTGTCTTAAGGACTTTTGATGTCATTTTTCCCATATTACATTAAAAGACCTTTCTCCGTGGGGCACATTCCTTGTAAATATGGTCACACTTGTGCATGGTGAATTTAGATTTTGACTGTTTGAGTCACATAGCCATGTTAAAAGTGACCCAAAAAAATTGCAAAGGCTTTAAAAAAACACTTTCATGTGTCTTAAGGACATTTTAAGTCATTTTCCTGTGGGCAGTGTTTTCAAATTATGACTTGAAAATCGTTTTTGAGGTAAAGGAATGTTGTTAAAATTTATGTGCGCCATATGCCCCCAAATTTCTTTTTCAGGGGTGCAGCAGGGTGTTCTTGAGACACCCCTGCACCCTTGGAAAAATTCCTAATTTGCGATGAGCTAATTGCTAATCGCAAATTGCACCTTCATTCCTATGAGCCTCCTAGCCCATGGAAATGAATGGGTAATTTGCAATTAGCAATTTGCTCATTGCAAATTAGGAATGGTAAAGAATTGCTATTTATTCCTTAAAATTCGCTATTTAGGAAATGCAAAATAGTTTGATGATACATATGGCGGTTCATCTGTAACAAGATAAGAAGCTTAGGGATAGATTTATGATGACTGGCACATCACCAGGGATGTGCCAGTCATCCTGCGCCGCTGTTCCGCCACCCATGGTGTGCTGCATTTACAATGCGGCGCAGCATGGGGCAAAAATGGCACAGATGCGTGACGTATCTGTGCTGTAAAGGTGGCGCATTGCTGGAGTTGTATCGCAAGTGCGATGCAGCTCCAGCAAGGCTCAGGGGTGCCCCATCTCCACAATGTTGCTTCAAGACCTATGCCTGCTTAAAGCAGGCGCAGGGTTTTGACGCAGCTTTCTCCTATCTGATTGTAAATGTGGCACACCATGGGTGGCAGAGCAGCGGTGCACGTTAACTGGTGCATGCCTGGGGATGTGCCATTTAACATAAATCTGCCCCTTTACATTTAAGTATGTGCAGGGGACACAGAGTCGGTGAGGCTTATCCAAGGTTAAGAAGAGATGAGTCCTGTTCACTGAAAAATTAGACATAGGCTTCACCTGCTCAGCATCGCTGGACATGGCTAAATAATAGCTGCAAAATGTTACTCTTGTTAAACAATTTTACTATTATAATCTCTGAGATTTGTCTCTTACTCTGCAACATCTCATTGTTGTTATCTTTCTTTAAAGATAAAGACAACATCAACATGAGCGACAATCAGCAATCAGTTGATTTTGACCTCATCATTGAACTTGTAATTGAAACATCAGTGGATGTTGATCCCTTGGATGATTTAAATCCTGAGGATGAAGAAGAACGTGATGAGGATGCAGATTTGTCCGAATTATATGACATAGGGTGGGAAGCTGACCTGCTTGATCCTATGGAACGATAAACATTTATTTTTAAAATTTATAATAAATAAAAAGTAAAAATGTAAACCGTTTAATTTAAAAATAAAGACACCTTCAAAAACAGGTTATGTGTAGGGTCTTCAATAAAATATTAAAATATGCTCATAAAATTAGATCAGATTCACATATAAGATAGCACAGGTAACTTGAATATAAATTCCATTTCTTTTCTGCTATTTCTGTATTCTAAAATTGCCATGCACTAAAAAATCTTATATGTAAAAATGTAAAGTAGTGTTTTAAGTTTTTGATTACTGTTATTGATGTACTGTTGGGTAATAGTGGTTAATAACATTTTTTAATATATTTTACCACAGATTCAACTGCAGATCATTTCAACATTTCACCATGCCAACAAAAGAAAGACTGAGAAAGGCTGCAAAACGTCAAAGACAGCAGGTGATTGAAAAAAAGCAGCAGTCCTCTAACAAAAAGATTTGTCAAGTCAACAAGAAAGCACCGGGTAAGAGTACAAAAACATTCCTAAGAAATATTTGCAGTAAAAAAAATATTACTACAGAAAATGTTTCAGTCCAGAAAAAGAGAAGCAATTCAAATGGAAAGGAAAGGCCAATCAAAAATGTTACTGCTAGAGCAAGAGATAACTCTGTGCATGATAGTAGAAGGAAACAACAGTTTAGGGACATTCGTAAACGAATGTTCCGCAACAGGATAATTGGCAATTTGTTAAAAAATATTAAGAAAGGTCAACAGAAAGTGGTTTTTTATAAGAGAAAAAAAAAAGTTGAGAAAGTTATTGATCAGGCATTTGAAATTAAACGTAAGTTATTTATTTTGATAATCAATAGAATTAGGAAGCTAAACAAGGCAATTTATGATTTCAAACGAAATAGTAGATGGAAGAGAATAGTTAATCGTAGTAATTTTTGTGAAGTTTTTTCTGGAGAATGGATGCATAGTTCAAGCTGTGAGGCATTTTTCAATGAGGAGAGTTATTTCCAGGATACTGATTTGGTGCATGCAATTGACACCAGTGGTCGTGCTTATGAAGTGAAAGATGGTTGTCCAGTTGAAAAAGAAAAACTTGTGACAACAGAGGCAGAAGAGGTGTTAGGTAATGAGGTTTTAGGAAGACGTGCTAAGGGTCCTGTGTACACCTGGAAGTGTAGTAGTATTTGCAGTGTGCGACAGGATTCCATCAATTTGCTTTGTGATTTTGTACGGTCATTTAATAAGAAAAGTTTGAAGCAGAAAATAAGGTTGTTGCAAGAATTAGATCCTTGCAGAGTGAGAGAAGTGACAGGTTTGCATGGTCATTCACTGGCTTGTCTTTCCAGGAGAGTATGCCAGAGTGTTTTTCATCATTTCAGGATGCTAGCAGTGCATCATAATAAAGTGAGGAAATTAGTTAGAATGTTGTATTATGCTAAGAGTCCAGCAATTATGCTTAAAAAATTATGTGCTGCTCTTTTGCATGGTTCTGAAATAGATGTGAAGAATATATGTGAAGAAATTGAGTTTTGTTACTTTGGAAGTAAAGAGGAGAATGTTGAAATTGACCAAGAAGAAGCGGGTGATGTGGAAGATAGTGTACAGGTTTCCAGTACAGATAATTTCCAGAGGGAAATTGCCACGTTTCAGGTCAAATCAAGTGAGAGGCCAAATTTCACTTGTGTGTGTTGTCGACGCACTTATTATAAGAATCAGACTAAGTTAGTGGATTTATATGCAAAAAGTGAAAGGGAAAATAATAGTGAATGGAAGGATTTCGCAACATACTTGATGGTAGAAAATTGTTTTGATTTGGGATTGGATCATCGTGTGTGTACTTATTGTTGTTGCAAATTAAATCAAAACCAGATGCCTGCTAGAGCAGTTCATAATAATCTGGAATTGGTTGAGATTCCTTCTGAATTGAAGGATTTAAATACTTATGAATCTATTTTGATTCAAAGTATCCATCCCTTTCAGGCTATTGTAAGAATGGAGCCAAAGACAGGGAAATTGCCTCCATCAGATTTACAGAGAGGATTAAAGGGAAGAGTTGTTTATTTGCCTCTAGATTTGAAGAAAAACATTAACACAATTGGAGTAGAAAAAGTGGACGAGGAACCTCTGGTTATCTTAGTTAATGGGGTTCCGACAAAGAATAAGAAAATATGGCAAGATTTAGTAGATGTTAGGAAAGTTAAAAAGGCAACATTGTATTTGAAAAAAAATAATAAATACTATAAGAATGTATATGTTGCAGAAGAGGAAGTAAGTGAGGAAGAGGATAGCGATTTGTGTGCTGGTCAAATTGAGAAAGTAGAAACTTCTACTAGTGAAGAAATATATGAACATTATAGTGTTCATCCTTTGCATTCCAAGGAAGTCATGGGGAATGCTATTGAGTTGTTTCAAATGAAACAAGCCAAAGGGAGTCCCATTAGTGTTTGGGAGGAAAGTTTGGAAGCTCGGTGTTTCCCACAGCTTTTTCCAACAGGTCAGGGAGGAAGATATGATGAGCGACCTCATCAAATTCCTGCTTCTGAATACCGGACTTTGCGATTGTATGCAGGAGATGCTAGGTTTCGACAATGCATTCCTTATTTGTTTCATCTCCTGTTTGAAAGCGATCTGTCTGGACTGTCATATGCAGTGAACCACATCTTGAAAAGTGGTATACACATGCAAAACATCTCGGCAAGTGACTTTATGGATAAAGTCAATGTCCAAGACAGTATTTTGGATTCTCACCTGATTAATCTCATGGCGTGTCAGCGTGGTACTAATGAGTACTGGTACCGTCGTCATGGTGATTTAAAATGTATGCTGAGGAACTTAGGTACTCCCACATGGTTCCTCACTCTGAGCTGTGCCGAGTATGGCTGGGAAGACTTACTTGAATTTCTACGAGAGGCAAATGCTAACGTAGAAAACATCGAATTCAAGACACCCGGAGAACTGTGCTCTTTGGATCCAGTCAATGTATGTAGGTACTTCAATCATAGATTTGAAGCTATGATGTCTTTCATCATGAATAAGAAGAAACCACCTCTTGGAGAGGTGTTGGATTTCTTCTGGAGAAAGGAGTACCAAGCAAGAGGTGCTCCTCATATACATATGTTGCTGTGGATCAAGGATGCACCTAAATTTGGAACGGATCCAGAAGACTCAGTGATGAGTTTTATGCAACAGTATTCTACGTGTGCTGTTCCAAACGCAAAGGAGAAGAAAAGCCTAAGAGAAAAAGTTCTGCGTTTCCAAAGCCATCGATGTGGAAAGTACTGTCGTCGTAAATTCCGAAACAAGGACAAGTTCTACACCAAATGTCGTTTCGGCTTTCCACGACCGGTGATTTCTAAAGGAAGAGTAAACAGTTTGATGTCTTCGCTGCGACATAATGTGATGAAGAAATCACCTAAAAACACATACAATTTGAAGAGGAACGAAGACTCCAAGTACATCAACGACTACAACCCGGTGATTTTGTCCATGTGGAATGCTAACATGGATATACAGTTTTTGGCTGATAACTGTATGGCTGTGGCTCGGTATGTGACGTCTTACATCACCAAAAAAGAGAAGACAGAATTGAAGGATATGTGGGAGGACATTTCCCATGAAAAGAGCCTCAGCAAGAAGTTGTACAGTTTCAGTCTGAAGATGTTGTCGCATCGAGAAATCGGAGCGTACGAATGTTCTGACCGGTTGTCTTCAGCAAGTCTCTATGCCAAGTCCAGGAGTATCATTTGGGCGAGTCTTGGTCTTGCTGCAATGCGTAATCGAGTTCTCAAACCTGTGCGGGAAATTGAGTATTTGGCGGAAAAGGAGCCAAACAGTACCGACTTTTTGAAGACCAACATGTTGGATACATATTATCCAAATCGAAGCATTCACCTCGAGAATGTTTGTCTGTATGAGGTTCTTCAAAATTACATATTCAAGAGGAACATCAAAGAAGATACTGAGAAAGGAGTGTATGCTGTAATAGGAAGTGAGGGATGTCTGGTCAAGCAAAGAAAATGCCACTTGGTAAACCATCGAAAATTGAGTGGCGAATCTCCTGAAAAAAAGGAGTTTTTCTATTTAGCACTTTTGCAACTTTTCAAGCCTTGTCGTGCAGAAGAGGAACTGCTTGGAGATTTTCTCTGTTACGAAGACTCTTTTAATGCCGCCAAGGAGACCATAGAATGTCCTGCTTTTCCCAAATATGTACAAATGTTGAATGCGGAAATTGAGCAGGAAGCAATGATTGCAGCCGAGATTGCCAGAGACAGTTCTCAGGACAGTCAGAGTTCTGCTTCATTGAGTCAGGATCCACTAGGAGGACCTGTTATCGAAAATGAAGCTGCCACTGCTATGAATGAAGTGGAAAGAGCCATGGCACATGCTCAGGAGGATGCGGTTAACTTAGAAGAGTTGGAAAGACAACTCAACATTGAGCAGAGGAAAATATATGACGAAGTTACCATGCAAATTGATCATGGATTAAGTCATGACAAGAAAGAGTGCTCATGTACGTCGTTGAAGCCTGTCCGACTGTACGTGAGTGGAGAAGCGGGAACTGGAAAAAGTTTCCTCATTAAAGCAATTTCATGCTATTTGCAGGAAAGGACAGAGTCATCGCTGTCTTGTGTTGTCACCGCTCCAACTGGACTGGCAGCACATAACATTAAAGGGATTACTTTACATCGTTTACTGATGCTGCCAGTGGAGCATGACAACAAATTACAATATCACAAGCTATCTGGAGATGCTTGTTTTGAAGTTTCAAGAATCTTGAGGAAAATGAAACTTCTTATCATTGACGAAGTAAGCATGGTTTCCAATGTCATGCTTGCCTTTGTGCATTTGAGAATGCAAGAAGTTCTCAAAACAGAGTATGATGTGTTATTTGGTGGCAAACACATCATTGTTTTCGGAGATCTTCTGCAGCTGACACCAGTGAAAGGGCAACCTGTGTTCAAAATGATCACGCATGAAGATACCAGGAAGTGCCTAGGCAGCATTGGCAATGTCAATATATGGTTAAACTTCAATTATGCTGAACTGCATGAAAATATGCGTCAGGCGAAGGATGAAGTTTACAAGACTATTCTACAAGATGTTAGAATTGGAAAAGTGACCGAGCATGGGAAAGAAGCTTTACATGCACGATTACTGTCAAATTTATATCCAGAACAAGATGTTGTGCCTGAGAATATTTTTCAGAAAATTACTGAGAAGAAATCTGGAATATGTTTGATGCCAACTCTTGCAGAATGTGCCAAATTCAACAACAAAATGTTGCATTTAGAAAAGCAAGAGATTGTGAAACTGGAAGCTATTGACAGAGTAGAGCATATGGGATCAACAATTATTTTGTCTGAGAATCTGAAAACAAAATTGGATTCATTAGAGAAGAGTATATCTAAAACTGCAGGTTTTGAAAAGACTCTGAATGTGTGCTTGAACTGCCGTATAATTTTAAGAAGGAATTTACATGTTGAAAGAGGTCTGGTAAATGGATCAATGGGTAATGTTGTTGATTTTGTAAAATACAGAAATAGAGATGGAATTGAATTTTTTTAAATTTAATTTGATGGCATTGAGGAAGTACAGCTAATTGGTCGTTGTTCTGCTAGATTTTTGCTTGTAAAAGACTTATATGTTCGCCGTAAGCAGTTTCCTGTTTGCTTGGCATATGCGGTGACAATCCATAAATCGCAAGGTTTAAGTGTAGACAGTGCATTGGTGAATATTGGCAGTTCTGTGTTCAAGGAGGGTATGGCATATGTGGCATTGTCACGAGTTAGAACTTTATCGGGATTGTACTTGATTGAGTGTGATGTCACAAGCATTTGTGCGGATCTAGATTGTGTTAAGGAATACAATAGGTTAAGAAGAGAGTATGCGCCACATTTGCCTCAATATCCTTTGTTTGAGAAACGTGTGGTAGGCCGGAAACGAAGAAATGTGACCAATACTGGGGAGGTTGTAGCAAAAAGACGAAAAGTCGATGAACCTGAAATTATAAGCAGAAACAAAAAGGATTCTGTTGAAGATGTTGTTGGTTTTCAATTTGAAAACAGTTCTGGTGTCAACTGCTATGCTAATGTAGTGGTTAATGTTTTGTTTTCTCTAGAAAATGTAAAAGAAGAGATTGTGGTCAATTCTGATCAAAGATTTTGCAGTTTGTTAAATTCTGTGTTAGAGAAATGTAGCACTGATAGAATAAACATAGAAAGTGTGTCTGAAATTCGAAATCTGTTAGACAGATGTTCAGGCCAAACACAATTCTCTCAAAATATTCAGCAAGATTGTCAGGAGTTTTTAATGTATATGCTTGATGTATTGCATGCTGAAGGTGTAGATGTAGATCAGCTGTTTGGGCTTTCTTATCAATGGCAGCATGACTGCGAGAACTGTATGGTATCAAGTACTACTAGTGTAGACTCAGAAAGATTTATATATTTAACTTTGCCAGACAGTAAATCAGTCTCCTTTAATAAGCTAGTAAAAGCAGCTGATCACAACATGGAGTGTAGCCAATGTAAATCTGAAATGATGTCCACATTATTTATACGAACATATGGCCAGTATGTTATTTTAATGTTCCAACGATGTAGGCCTGATGGAACAAAATTGACAACTTTGATTAAAAATGTTGTGGCTTCACAGTTGTCAATATCAGGAAGGACTTTTGTAACTGTAGCAATTATATATCATGACGGTCCTTCAATAACATCAGGACATTACACAGCTTATTTAAAGTCTAGAAATGGCTGGTCATTCTGCAATGATTCTGTTTTAATTTTCAAAAAAAAATTGCCGTATGACCTTAAAAACTCTTACCTGGTGTTTTTAAAACCAAAATTTTAGGGAAAGAATCTCGGGATGTGCTCTGAGGAATTTCAAGAAGTTCTAATGGCTCCTACACGATTTGGCCTTGAGGATAAGTGTAGTTCAGAGACATAACTTCTAACCATAAGACTGGACGTCATGGAGAAATAAGTGCACTTTGAATGAGTTCAGAAAAACTATTTCTTTTTATAAGCTAATTGAAGCAGCCAATCAAAACATAGAGTAGAGGGAATGTAAGTCTGCAATGCTGTCTACTGTTTTACATTGCTTTGTGATTAAAAGTGATGTAGAGAATTAAATAATTGTAGTAGTCATAGAGGTAGTGTAAGTCTGCTTCATAGTAAGCAGTATCAGTGTCATAGGAAATGTAGAACATGACTGAGCAAGAAGGGGAAGATATTACTATTCCAGGATTGTGAAAATGATCTTCAACATTTTAATTCTGAAAGTTGCAGAAATGCCAAATGACGGGATTGGCTTACAACAAATCCAAGAGTTATAAATGGCTCTGACAAGATTTGGCCTTGTGGAAACTTGTGGTAGAGAGCAAGAAGTCATTTATTGCATGTAACATGTTTTTAAAAACGATGGAGGTTTTCTTTCAGAAAGTGGCGGGCTGAAAGTAATAACAGCACAACAGAGTGTAAGCTGTTCATAGGACATCCTTTGACGTCATGGAAAGTAAGTTAACTTTAAGGAGTTCTGAATTCTGATTTGTTATGTTGTATGGGTTTTTTAAACACAATCATTTTGATTGTGTTTTTTTTTCCCCGCTGTTATATGATGAATACCTTCAAGTCACTGTTTTTAGTGAATTTTGATACATTCTGAGAACAGCAAAAATAAACCATTTAACATGTATAATTAATTCTGTACTGTTTGCATTTATGATGTATATGTAGAACTGTGTAGGAGGCATGGAGAAGGTGAGGCTTCTGTAAGTGTCAAAGTTGTTGCATGCAGTGCTGCACTTCTGCGTACTCTTTCATATGCTGGACTACATCTGCACAATGAGATACCTAAGCAAAGGAAACACAAGTGATGTGATTGTGAAATGAGCAAAAGAAATTGCATGTATTTCAATTACATCACCTGTGTTTCCTATCATTACGAATCACATTGTGCAGATCAAGTTTAGGTCTGTCCAGGGAAACAGGAGGTTTGGCCTTTGTTCAAGAGTGCAGTGGACATGACTCACTTCATTGGTAGGCCTGCAAATGTATTATCTTCTCTGTACTCTTCAACAACTCTAAATTTCATCTGCAACCCTGAGTAGGCCTCACCTCAAACAAACCTCTGGATAGGACACATCTTATTGGCATCCTGAAGCAATCATTTAAAATTTTAGTGTCTTGCGACACTTTTCTGAGACAACAGCAATGCAAAAGATGCACCATGTTTTAAGATAGGCTTCACTTCATCTGCAACAAGATACTGTTAGTTTAAAATGTATATCTTTAGGACTGTGTAGGGGGCCTGGAGAAGCAGAAGCTTCTGTAAGTGTCAAAGTTGTTGAAAAACTGTTTGTCCTTCAATCTTTTCCCTTGTCTTTTGTAATTTTTAAATACATGTTTTAATATTTTTCAAATGTTTGTTCTCTCTTTCACAGATTGAAAGTATAAAAACAAAAAGTGAGTAATTTAACGACAATTATAAGGTAAATGTTTTGTACTCTTTTCGTTACATTTCTATCACATTTAACTTCTATTAGTTCCACTGCTTCATTTCTTTAACCCTCAGTTTCCTGCCTTTGCTACATCCCTCATTCCTTTCTCTATTACCTACTTACTCAACTCCTTCCACTCTTTTTCTCAGTCCCTCTCTTCTCATAGTTCCTCACTCTTGTTCACTCACTCCGTCTCTATTACTCTTAGTGTCTTTGACTGATCACTCTATCACTACTTGTTCATAATGCTTTCTCTGTGTAGTTGAAGCACACTAAGGGGCATATTATGAACACAGCCAATAAAATTATTGCTGTTTTTATTGGCAGAAAACTGGTGCAAAAGTGGTTTTAGCGGCAGTTTCCTGCCGCAAAAGCGGCTTTAGCGACACATTTCTGCCGATAAAAGCTGCAAAACTTTTATTGCCTATGTTGATGATATGGCTCTATGTTACTTACATTTCTTTGCTGTTTCAATTAATCTTTTTCTGTTATTTTTTGTTTTCTGTTTTCTATTTTTTCTCTCTGTTATTCCCCATGTTTTAATCTTATTTTGAACATTCACTCACATTCTCCAAGAAACTCTTCTTTGTTATTGTTCTACTCTCTTTTTTTTTCTTTCACTTCCTTATCTATTTTGTTTTTCACAATTATACCCTCTTCCGTCTTTTCTTCGGTAAATAGATCTATTAAACAGTATCTCTTCTTTACTCCCTATAGCTGTCTTTCTTTTAACATCACTCTCTGTTTACTTTCCTTATACTTACTCTTTTTTTTTGTTTTTTTTTTTTTGGGTTAGCTCCCGGTCCGCGTACCGGGAAGCTAACCGGGAAGTGAACCAAAAGAAATAGAGCTTGCCAGAGTGCTAAACATTCTAGCAATTTTTTTTGAAAGGGGAGGTAGTTCTGAAAAGAACTTTTTTTTTTAATGTTTTTGTTGTTTTATATTTTTTTTTTATTTTTTGAACATTTTTTGTTTTTTTTGTATTTTTTGAACGATTTTATATTTTTTTTGGTTTTTTAGGGGGGGGGAACAACAAAAAACAGGCATTGAAAAGGGCTCAACAGGAGCAAAAAAAAAATTACTGGGGGCGGTTAGGGCAATTATGATTGTTGTAAGCTAGGTTTATTGAATTGATACTCATGTTGCCACATGCTATCAACGCACCACAGTGCATACAAGTATGTTTCATGTGGCCAAAATTCTCTTGGATGTTTGGCACAGTTTCCCGTGCCTCTGCTGGTGTCAATGATATTGACGATCTTGACCTGGCCACAGGAGTTGATGTTGGATTTTCTTCCATATCCCGTATTTCCGCCCGGCTGTAATTGAGTGGATGCTTCCTGGTCATGTGCCTATGCATGGTATAGTTCCCATAACTATACTTTTTATCAGTCCCTCTTGATAATTTATCTTTGCAGATGAGGCAGGTGACATACCTCGCATTCACTTTCTTTTGCCCTGGAGGGATTGAATAAAACTGCCAGATGAAACTGGCTTTCCTATGGGAAACCCGGGGCATCTCTTCCAAGAACTGTGGTTCTTCTCTCTCCTCTTCCTCTATTTCTTCTTCTTCCTCCTCTGTGTTGGTCATGACCTGGGGAGGTGGTCCTCTCTTCCCATGAGGAGGTGGAGGTGGTGGTGGGGGTGCACCAGCTGAAGCAACTACTGAAGCCATTTCTCAAGTATTAATAAAGGTCTTCCTCTCACAATGATGAAAGTCAGAGTGAGGAAAGAAGGAGGGGTTTTCATCATTTGGGAAAAACAATAGTTCTCAACCAATGAAAAGTGTTATTTTTAGGTCACCTGACCTAGCCTTACATGATTATGAAACCAAAAGTGAAATGAACCAATGAAAAGTGTTATTAACAAGTCACATGACCTGTTATGCTTACGTTACGCGCTCCGGTCCGTGCCCCGGATAGCTTCCGGGTCGCTGCGCTTCGCGCCTCGGTCCGCGCCCCGGGGCACTTCCGGGTGCGCTAACGCGGTACGTCATAAGACGCATTACGCGGCAACGCGATACGTCGCGCTTTCGCGACGCGCCGCGGATCCCTTCCGGGGAGCTGCGTTTCGCGCCTCGGTCCACGCCCCGGGGCACTTCCGGGTGCGCTAACGCGGTACGTCATAAGACGCATTACGCGGCAACGCGATACGTCGCGCTTTCGCGACGCGTCACAATTTTGATTTCTAAAGCGGCAGTTGCGCAAACGGAACGTTTACCGGTTCGCGGACTGGGTCGCGGCATCAAGATGAGCTAACGGGAAGCTTCCCGGTTCGCGGACCGGGAGCGAAACAAAAAAAATATTTAAAAAAAATTTATTAATAAACATATAAAATATATTTTTGGATTTAAAGAAGAATACATTTTACAGCTATAGATATTAGCTTTTAAAAAACCAATGAAATTCACTGAAAAAACCATAGGTTATAGACCATATATAGTTAGGAATTAGCATTTACAAAACCTTGAAAATTCACTGAAAAAACCATAGGTTATACACCATATATAGTTAGGAATTAGCATTTAAAAAACCTTATTTTACTCACACAAAACCATTGAAATTCCATATATAGTTAGTTGTACTAACTATATATCGCGCACCCGCAATCCACTGCTGATCATGTCACATATTACATCATTCATGACATGGTCAGTGACATCACTGATGACATCACTGATTACATCTCAAATGACATCACTGATGACATCACTGATGACATCTCATTTGACATTACTGATCACATCACTGATGACATCATTCATGTGATAATACGATGAAGCTCTTCAGACTCTAATATAACCTTAGATACACTCAGTGTAAACAGACACTCACAGACTGTCACTCATCCATGGAGTTACTCACACACCTAGTCAGTCATGCAAAGAATCAATCACACCTCCATTTCCTCAACTATACAGTTATACACACCTTACTTATTCAAACATATACTAACACATATTTACTCTCTTATACAATCCCTGATACAAGTTCACAGTGATCCATACAGCCACTCACACATTCACTGGCTCTTTTGCACAGTTATTTATATATGTCAACTCTCACATGTACTGTGTTTTACATATGTACTTACTTTGACATGTAGCACTGAGATATCCATTCACTCACCAATACACTGATGCACACAGTCAACCGCCCATACAGCTGTTTCCACATGCACTTTTGAACCCATACATCTAGTGAATCAACTGCTCACACATCTATGCACAGAGTCATACACCTCCCAGCCACCCACACACACACTCAGTCTCCCATACAAATACTTGGGCAACCAATCAATAACCCATATAGTTACTCATATAGCTACTGAACAACACATGCAGCAGTTTTCAGAACAACAGACATAATGATGCACAAATTAAGACAGTTTAGTCACTAACCCATGCACTCAGTGAGACACATTTAATCACTCATTCATACAGTCAGTCATGCACCTACTAAATCCTTCATCCAGACACTTATACATCCACTCATTCTTAAATATGTAAGACATATTTTAACTTTACAGAAAAATACAGTCACTGGATGTTGTCATCAGTGATGTCATTTGAGATGTCATCAGTGATGTCATCAGTGATGTCATTTGAGATGTCATCAGTGATGTCATCAGTGATGTCACTGACCATGTCATGAATGATGTAATATGTGACATGATCAGCAGTGGATTGCGGGTGCGCGATATATAGATAGTACAACTAACTATATATGGAATTTCAATGGTTTTGTGTGAGTAAAATAAGGTTTTTTAAATGCTAATTCCTAACTATATATGGTGTATAACCTATGGTTTTTTCAGTGAATATATATATATATATATATATATATATATATATATATATATATATATATATATATTTATATATATATATATATATATATATATATATATGACCAAAGTCTAATCTTAGATTAGAGTAATAAAAATGCACTCACTCGTATTTTCTAGAAAGTTAAAGTGGCTTTATTTACAGAAGCTCGCTAAGTCCAACGCTTTTCGCCTTATCACAAGGCTTGATCGACACGTCGGCGTCGATAAGAGCCACAAAGTGGGAGATAACTATATATATATATATATATAAATAAATATATATATATATATATATATATATATATATATATATATGTGTGTGTGTGTGTGTGTGTGTTTCTAGGTTTTTGGAAGATATTAGTGTCAAACTATAATATCTTACCAATATTTTAGTATTTACCATTATAAGTATAGAATTGTGATATTTTGGTATTCAATTTTATTGACTGAATATTTGTGTCAAATAATATTTTTACCTCGTTATTGCGTCAGTGATCCTCAATATTAAAGTCCAAAAAACAGGTGATCAAAAGCAAAATATCCTGGTGTATTAACCTGCATAACCCATTTGCAACAGGTATATATTGGTGGATAGTTTTGCTGAAATGTTTTACTTTGGCATCTAGAAAGTCTTATCACTGAAAAATATCACCAGTGTGAAAAACCTTAACTCTGTGTCTAATGAGGATCACACAAGCTCAAATATCACAATCAGAAACAATCAGGTATGATTATGAGTCTTTACAGCTGGGCATTCAACTTCTTGCCAAAATACTTTTCTCAGGACAAATGACATATTTAGGGCTGCAGAAGGTACACATATTCTGAAGTATTGTAAGCAGGGTGCCAGAGGTCATCCTGTGGAACATTATCACAAATCCAAGTGCTTGGACCACAGTACTATTTTAGACAAAATAAATCTTATTAGAAGTAGCTTTTCAAATTTCATTCCACATCCTTGCTTTGTGGGCTAGAAAAAAACTGAGCTTACACATTCACAAGTAGTAACTCGCACCAACTGGTCCCAAGAAAGTTTTCCAGTCAGCAGGGTTGGACTGGCCTGCCTGTAGGGCTATCTGACAGTGCCAAAATAGCTGGTCTGACAAGTCACTGTGGGGCTTAATGTGTTGGTTGTTTATGGGCCTATTTCATAGAGTTTGGTGGAATGGTTTTACTGTTGATATTTCTAAAAGAGACCACACGCTTGCCTACAGCAAGAACAACTGAATACAGTATCTTATATCTTGTGAAACACCTATACAGCATACCTATACAAGTTCCAAAGTGCACCAATGTGCAAATGTAGTTCACTTTTTCAGCTACCTGAGTTGCTAATGGGGGACACTTTTATTTTGGTTCCCAGGCCCATTTTCTTTTACTGTCTCCTCTGATCATGCGAGGCAGACAATAGCTAACTCTTTCTTATGACTTTCTGCACCCCACAGCCCAAGAGGGAAATTCACAGATGTGTTGAGACTACACTGACAGGGCCTTGACTCCAAATATCTCAGGAGGGGGGAACAACCATTACAACGCGGGTTTTACCACGCGTTGCTTTTACATCGCATGTATTACAACGCATGTGATGTTACAACGCGTGGTAAAACCACGCATACCATTACATCGCATATACCATTACATCGCATGCGCTTTTACAACGCATGCGATGTAATGTGTAATGCGGCGGCGGCGGGGGCGGCTATTCACAACGATGTGAACTCAGCAGGAAGGAGGAAGCAGGATCCGTAGGCGACGTTGGAGAGGAGACAGGTAAGGGGTTTTGCGCATGGGGTGGGGGTTACTTATGTAGGGTTTAGGGCAGTTTTAAAGTAGTGTGGTAATGTTTGTTTGTGTTTTTTTAAAACGTTTTAGTGTGTGTTGTGGTGTTGTGTTTATTTAGTGTAGTGTATTAGGGAGGGTAGTGTAGTGTTTATGTAGTGTAGTGATTTAGGTTTTAGGGTAGTGTAGTGTTGTAGTGTATGTTTATTGTAGTGTATTAGGGTTTAGGGTAGTGTAGGGGTGGGAGTAGTGTGGGTAGCGTAGTAGTGTTTTAGGGTTTAGGCTAGTGTAGGGGTGGGAGTAGTGTGGGTAGCGTAGTAGTGTTTCAGGGTTTAGGGTAGTGTAAGGGTGGGAGTAGTGTGGGTAGCGTAGTAGTGTTTTAGGGTTTAGGGTAGTGTAGGGGTGGGAGTAGTGTGGGTAGCGTAGTAGTGTTTTAGGGTAGTGTAGGGGTGGGAGTAGTGTGGGTAGCGTAGTAGTGTTTTAGGGTTTAGGGTAGTGTAAGGGTGGGAGTAGTGTGGGTAGCGTAGTAGTGTTTTAGGGTTTAGGGTAGTGTAAGGGTGGGAGTAGTGTGGGTAGCGTAGTAGTGTTTTAGGGTTTAGGGTAGTGTAAGGGTGGGAGTAGTGTGGGTAGCGTAGTAGTGTTTTAGGGTTTAGGGTAGTGTAGGGGTGGGAGTAGTGTGGGTAGCGTAGTAGTGTTTTAGGGTTTAGGGTAGTGTAGGGGTGGGAGTAGTGTGGGTAGCGTAGTAGTGTTTTAGGGTTTAGGGTAGTGTAAGGGTGGGAGTAGTTTGTTGTGTAGGTGTAGGGATAGAGATGTAACTTACTTTGCATACTTTTACCATAAGTATAGCTTTACCACGCATGCCTTTGCGTTGTAATGGCATGCGTGGTAAAAGCATACTTGTGGTAAAAGTATGCGATGTAATGGCATGCGATGTCATTGTCATCACGTTGTGATACCCGCGTTGTAATGGTATGCGTGGTATTAGAATGCGATGTAATGACATACATCCCTCAGGAGGTCAACGGAAAAATGACACCCTCAATTCTGGAGCAAAGATATGGAAAGATGAGAAATCCCACTCCCAATTTTCAAAATATATACATCCTCCTAGAGGTAGATAATATGTGTCATCAAAATTATCCCAGATATACATGCACTAAAACTCCAAACATTATAAATATCATAAAAAGGGTTATTAACTTAGGGCAGAAGACTCTACCAAGTTATCAGTCATAATCTTGTTAGGCTACAATACATTTCACTGAAAATAATTCTATGAAAACAACATTAGCAAGTACATCATTATATCACTGCACTGAGATAGTTATTAAATTGTAGGTTTTAACCCCTTTCATACTCAAGACGTAATGATTCTTCCATGAACCACAGCGATCGTATGGCTGAGAATGGAACCATTCGGACACCTGCACAAAACCAGGAAATCCCCCTGCTGTTTACAGCAGAGGTATTTTCTTTTTCAGACTCAGCAGCTTGGGAAGAGTTTCCCCAGCAGCCTGAAGTCTTGTTTTTATCAATGTAATGATGATTGGCACGCGTTATTACAATGAAAGTGAAAGGGAAATGAGCCAATTGGCTCATTTATCTTTCAATGCCTAGGTGCCGGTAGGGCTATCTCAGCCCCCCAAGCACCTAGGCAGACGAGAGAGGTATCATTTTAAAGGAAACCCTTCCCAGGTGGATACCAGCTTGGCGATCACCACAGAAGGGTGATTCCCATGCATGGATCCTATCCATTAGGCATCGGAGAGGATGGAGCAGCCCCTTGGGGCAAGGGTTTTTGCTCGCACCATATTTTTTGCCAGATTACTCTTTCTGCCCCTTGAGCGGCAGAAAGCCCTCTATGTGTATGTATATATAAGAGATTCATAAAGCACAAATGTTACTCCGAGGAGTGCCCTGGTGCTACTGTAGAAGGGACATCAGCCAGCCGGGAAAACGGAGAGCCCTAGGGGCAGGAGAAAAGACAGGTTTTCATTTTTTTTCAGAACAGTGGTGACACCTTAATGCACCTGAGAGACAGCAGAAGCTTGTTCCAAAGAGAGGGGCCCACGAAGGAGAAAGATCTTCCCTCTGCGCTTGCCTTTCTAATATGAGAAACATTGGCCAAACAAAGATTTTCAGGATGGAGGGTTCTCTGGGTACTGTAAAGCTTAAATCTGTTTTGTAGATATCCGGGCTAGTTTCGTAAAGTGATTTTTGGGTAAGAAGCAGTATCTTAAAAGTGATCCTGTTCCTGACTGGCAGCCAATTAAGGCGTTGAAGAAGGCCCGTGACATGGGAATTTAGTGAGATCCTTAAGATGGTACGTGCCGCTGCATTCTGGACTAACTGCAACCTATCAATCAGGTAATTGGGCAGTCCTATATACAGACTGTTCCCATAGTCCAGCCATGAGATTATCAAGGCTTGCATTACTTGTTGTCTGACCTGAAAGGATAAGAGATAGAAAGATAGCAAAGTACACGAAGGAGATCAAATCCTCTGCCCACAACCGTGTTAATTTAGAATTGGAATGAAAGTTGCTCATAAAATTTGAAACCCAAGTTTTTTACCACCTGATTTTTTAAAAGAAAGAGTGGGGGGTATCCTTTGGTCAGAAAGTCTCATATAGTGTCTCAGCCTCTGAGTCAATAAAGAAGAGCTCGGTCTTTCCTGCATTGCATTTCAGTTGTTTGCTGGCTAGCTAACTGAACTTTGCGTTCAGACATTTATGAATTTTCTCTCCTGGGAAAGCATTGCCCGTCCTCCAGGAAAAGAGGATTTGTGTGTCATCTGCATAAGACACAATTTCGGGCCCCAAGGATTCTACCAGGGAGGCCAAGGGAGTGAGGTAGATATTGAAAACATCGGACTGAGGTCTGAGCCCTGCGGCACTCCTACCTGTAGCTTTTGGAAGACAGCAAAAAAAAGGGTTACACCATACTTCTTGACCCCGATACTCCAAAAATTAAGCAAACCACTGCCAAGCTGACCCTCTAATACTCACTGAATGTAGATGATAAAAAAAAAGAAGTCAGAGATGGTGTTGAACGCTATCGATAAGTCAAGTAACACCAGCAGTCCAGGCTGAGGCAGATGGCATCAGACACTTCCAGCAAAGCTGAAGTGCTCTAGACACCAGGGATTATTATTAATTATTTTATAAATGGGGTGGAGGCTGCCTATAACTGCCAATGTCCCCAACACTAAAGAGACAGTCTTTCCACCCCTGGGATGGCATATCAGGGTTATTTCCCCCGATCTGCCCCTCGGGTGGCAGAAAGCCCACTAGGCAACAGGGATTATTGATTTTTATTTATAAAAGGGGTGGGAGCTGCCCACAATGGGCATACCAATGCCCCTACCCCAACAAAAAAGGGACAGTTTTCTGCCCCCCGGGAGCACATGGGACAATATCCACCAATCCGCCCCCTGGGGCACAGTAAACCCACTAGGCACCAGGGTCAATTTTCTTCTTAGTGTATGGGTGGATGTGCCAAAAATGGGCATACTAATGCCCCCACCACCAAATAAAAAATAGGCACAGTTTTTCCACCCCTCCGGGAGTCAAATTGTAGTAATAGGCACTGATCTGCCCCACCACGGAGGCAGAAAGCCCATTAGGCACAAGGGACTATTTTCTTTAACTTGTGAAGGTGTGGGGACTGCCCCCGGGTGCAGATATGGGCAACCACCCTCAATCTTCCCCCCTGAGGGGGGCATAAATCCCACTAGACACCAGGGACTATGTTCACTTTTTGTAGGTGTTGGGCTTCACAGAATGAACATGTTGATGCCCCCACCCCCTCGAAAAAAATGGGAACAGTCTTTCTGCCCCCTCTAGGAGGGAGATGGTGGTTATGAGACCCCATCTCCCCTCGGGTGGGGGCAGAAAGCCCAGTAGACATCAGGGATTTGTTTAGGGGCATGTTAGACAGTGGCCCCATAGTACAGTGTTGCTCCCCTTTGTTATGTACAACTTTTAGCCATTTCTCAGATCAGTGATATTTTTAGGCTTATGTGTCCTCAAGGGGGGCAAATAACCATTACATACCAGAGAAAGTTTCTATGTGTGTATGTGTTGATTAGAGTTTGACTGAGAGTCTGCATGTACTGATGTTTGGCTGGATGTGCGTGTACTGACAGTTTGCTGATGGTGTATGTGGACTTGTGCTTGACTGGCAGTGTGTGTGGACAAGCACTTGGTGTCAGTATTTGTAGACTGGTGCTTCCCTGGCAGTGTGTGTGGATTGGTGCTTGGCTGGAGGTGTACATTGGATAGTGCTAGGCTGGTGATGTGCATGGATGGCGCTTGGTTGGCATTGTGCATGGATGGAGCTTGGCTGGTGGTGTGTGTGGACTAGCTTTTGGCAGCAGTGTGTGTAGACTGGCACTTGTCTCGTGGTGTGTGTGGACTGTCGCTTGGCTGATGGTGTGGCTTGTGTGGATGCCCCACATTTTCCTCGCATGTCGCATGGGAAAGTTGAAGGATCACCACACCAGCACAAATTTCCACCACCCAGCGTTTCCCTCAATCTCCTGGTAAAAATGATGCCTCACTTGTGTAGATGCCCATTGCAGAGTCAGACTAAAAACGTATAAAAAAACTGCCCTTGTGGACATTTTTTGGTTCCCCCTCATTTTGTCATTTAACATGTTTTAGGCTGACTCTGCTTTGAGCACCCACACAAGTGAGGAATAATTTTTATTGGTAGAAAGAGAGAAATGCTGGGTGGTAGAACATTTGTGCCGGGATGCTGATCCCACACAGAAATGTAAGGAAAATAAGATTTGTTAGCTGTATTTGAGGTTTGCTAGGGATTCTGGGAAAGAAAACATTGAGCGAGCCACATCTCCCTGTAATCCCCCAGGTTTCTAGCTTTTGAGAAATGTCTGGATTTGGCAGGTTTACCTAGATGGCTGCACAGCATGGGGACAAAAACTCAGGTACTCCCCTATCAATCACAGAACAGCCTGTTTTTGCAAAGGGGGCTCCTGCATTTTGGTCCCAGGCTAAGCCGCCATTTAGGAAAGGCCAGGGAGGTGGGGCTTGCGAGGACCACCCAACATTTTCTTACCCAGAATCCCCTGTAATCCTCAAATTTAGCTAACAAAATAACATTTTTCTCACATTTCTGTGTGGCAAATTTTCTACTACAGTGTTCCCCCAGGTCTCTCAATAACATTTTTAGCTCCCTTGTGTGGATGGGTCTAATGCCCACGACAGGGAATGGCCCAAAATTTACTGTGGAGACTTCAAAATTATCGATCACAAAACAACCAGGTCTTGTTAGGGAGTCACCTGCGTTTTTGGTCCTGGGCTCAGAATCCTGTGCAAACCTCAAATTTAGCTAAAAAAATAAATTGTCCTCACATTTCTGTGCTTGAAAGCTTTGGGATCATCAGGCCATCACAAATGCCCTACTATTCAGCGTTCCCACAGGTCTCTCGATAAAAATGCTGCCTCACTTGTGTGGGTGGGCCAAGTGTCTGTGACAGGGAGGGGCACAAAACTTACTGTGGAGGCATCAACATTATTAATCAAAAAATTACCTGGTTTTGCAAAGGAGTCACCTATGTTTTTTGTCCCGGCCTCGGAAGCCATCCAGGGAAATCTACCAAACCCAGAGATTTCTGAAAACTAGACACCGGGAGGAGTCCAGGGATGCGTGACTTATGGTGATCCCTAACATTTTCTTATCCAGACTCCCCTCCAACCCTAAAAGTTAGATAAATAAAATTACATTTCCTCACATTTCTGCATGAGTTCATTGCACCGGCACAAATTCCCTCGCACCCAGCGTTCCACACACTCTCCTGAGTAAAATTAAACATCATTTGTGTGGGTGGGCCAAGGGCCTGCAACTGATTAACTGTGAACCTTCCCATTGATGTCTATTATTATTCCCTCTGTACTTGATATATATGCTCTTCGTCCACAGTTAATGAGCTAAAGGGGAAAGAACTCATAAGTTTCAGTTTTAAACTAGCAAGACAGTTTTCATTCTCAGAAGTACTCCTTTATTGCCCTCCCAGTCATAGGTGAGTTCTTTCAAACCCTAGGGGATGGCATCGCTCCACACTGCATACAGTTTGCTAACTTCACCATCTTGGGTGACTTTAACATCCACGTAGACAATCTCAACAGCACCACCTGTCACGGGGCAAACACTGATGGATGGGGTCTGTACATTTGTTTTGGAGAAGAAAGTACAAGGTTTTACTCATTCAGGAAGCCACACACTGGTCCTTATTTTTTCTAATTTGTCCTCTATGAGTGCTCTAGAGCCAAATACCTTATCTGGATGGACCATTACTTGGTTTTGTTCCACATAAAACAGCTTGACCCCTCTATCAAGTCACAGTCTATAGATCACTGTGTGCAATACCATACACCAAAAAACATTAATGAGGCATACATTGCAGCGGAAATAAAGCTGTCCCTCCTCTCCAATCAGGGTGACCTTGAGAAAGACACTATTGCCTTCACTAAGGTTATCTGAGGTCGTGAACAAAATTTCCCCCATTACAATGGCCAAGATCTAATTTTCTGCCAAACAGCCCCTTGGTTTTTCCCAAATCTAGTAGAGAAAGGCTTGCAAAAAGCTGGAGAGAAAGTGGAGAGTGAATTTCTCTGACACTGATAACTATGATTACAAATTGGCAATAAAGAAGTACCTTAAAATAATAAAAGATACAACATCTGTGTACCTTACTGAGAAGATCGAATCAGCAAAAATATTTATCATATAAGAATTCATCAATTTTCAAGATATTATGAAAGCCGTTCCACATCCCAGGAGCATTGTAATGGGTTAGCCAGCTCCTTCGAGAATAAGACAGGTAACATCTATGTAAACTTCCTTAAAGAAGAAGGCTGCACCTTGGACACATTAGCCCCTATTTCTCTGCAGAACTCAGAACAGGATCTAATGCACCGTAAATCAGGATCCCCTGAGGACACATGTTCCTCTTTGCTCCTACAACAGGTCTTTAAAACACTGAGGGGCATATTATCAAGCAGGGCATTAAAGATTATCGCAGTTTTCGCGGCAGAAAACTGCTGCTAAAGCGGCGATAATGGGCTTGATAATATGACCTTGTGAATTCCAATAGAAACCCATGTTCTGGTGTGAACATGGGCTTCTATTTGAATTCTCCAGGGCATATTATCAAGCCCATTATCGCAGCTTTAGCTGCAGTTTTCTGCCACTAAAACGGCGATAATTTTAACACCCTGCTTGATAATATGCCCCTAAATCTTTACATTAACCCTCTAAGCAATACTTCATTATGAACGGGATCATTTTCATCTATATGGAAGAAGGCTTTTATTAAGCCAGTCCTAACAAAACTGGCAGCAAACCTCAAAAACGTGACCAACTACAGGCCTATATCACTTTTTCCCGTCCCATTAAAAGTCACTGAGAAGCTAGTTAATAAACAGCTCTCACACTTTCTAAATTGTGAAAATCTACTTCATGCCTTGGATTCCGACATCAGGCCACCACACAGCACAGAAACTGCACTGTTAGAGATTTCTAAGATGATAAAGATCACGTTGATTAAGGGGAAGAATGCCGTCCTGATACTATAAGATTCACAGTCAAACACAGTCCCCCAAACACTTCCGCTAAGACACTTGGAAGAACTGGGGATAGTGAGGACTGTCCTGGCATGGTTTTGTTCTTTCCACTCAGGACTCAAGATGGTCCAGAGACGTTTTAAGGCATGGGCAAAGTGGGCTCTGGCCCAGGGCCCCAGCCTTCCAGGGGTCCCCCTGATAGAGCTAGCTCGGTTCTGCAGAAAGTCTTTTCCTTGTCACCTTGAGTAATTTTTAAACAGATTGTTATAAATAATGTTTTCCTTAAATACATTTATTTTTAATGTGGTTGTTGTATGTGTCTATTACAAACATGTTGCAGAGAAATCTTGTGTTTAGGTTTAATACAACGTCTATAGAAAAGTTTTTTAGATGAAAACAGAACCTCACATATGAGAAATAGGAGGCTGTCATAGCGATTATTTGCAGCAATATTACACTTCACAATCCCTGAAAATTAGATGTAAACACATTTAAAATTTGGACGAGTGCGACCTGGCCAAAAGGTACATAAAAAAGCTCAAATTAGATCATAAATTGAAAGCTATTCCTAGCAGGGGCCCCCAAAATACGTTTGGCCCAGGGCCCCCAAAATCCTTAAGATATCCCTGAGATGGTCATGTTACAACCTTTAACGTCTGAAAGCCACCCCCTCAAATATGTGGTCTCTTAGAGTTCATCCATCAGCACCACTATCTTAAATATCTTTATAGCACCTGTGGCCCATCTTATTGAATCTTTTGGGATTACAGTTATATCATATGCAGATGATACCCAGTAATTCTCTCACTAGAGTCTTAGTGGTTCAGTTCTGAACTGAACTTCCAGCAGTGTCTTGCAGAGGTGTTTTAACTAGATAAATCACAACGACCAAAAAGGCAACATGGAAAAAAAGATTTTCCTTTTTGGTAAATCCAATGCATTCTCACCAACAAACTGGTGGCCTGAGGGCATTAGTTCCCCTCCTCCTCCCACCACCACCACAACAAAAGACCTGTCGTCAATGTTTGTCTCTGACTTATCATTCAAGCCACATATTCTTAATGACTCAGCAACTTGTTTTGCTCTAAGAACCATGAAAACAATTCTTAGATTATTACCTCCAATTGGTTGTAAGAAAGTGATACATGCCCTGATCACTCCGCAACTGTACTAAGGCAATACCCTTTGCTTGGGTTTGTCAAAATACCTTATCAAATACAGGCAGATTTCCCAAACTACAGCAGCAAGAACAGTATTAAAGCTTAACAGAAGAAGCTCGGCTTTGCAAGCTCTTAGGACCTTGCGATGGCTCATTGCCAATAAGAGGATCCGATTTAAGGCTTTGACATTTACCCAAAAAGCGTTTAGCGGGACTGGTTCGCACTTCCTCAGAAAGAGGATTCTTCCTCACATACACTATAAACTTCTCTGCTCTTCTAATGCCCATTTCTGGAGGTTCCAAGTTTTAGGATGATCACCAGAGGCAGCAGGTAATTTTCTGTTCTAGCCCCCATGGAATGGAACCAGCTCTCCCTCTCCTTAAGGATGGAAGGGAATACATTCTGATTCCGCAAGCAACTCAACATATGGCTCTCCTCCCAACATGACTAACAGTCAGACCCTCTTTTTCCCGCAAATCACTCTGTTTTTTAGAGTCACTCTATTTCCGCAGCCCCGGGACGTGCCTTGGGGCAACAGGGCGCTTTACAAACACAATAAACACCAAAGATAGATATGGAATATCTGTTTCTGACTCCTTTCAAAGGGTGCACCTGAGCTAACTGTTCAGTGATTATCCCACAAAAGTCTTACTGCTTTGATAAGCTGTTGTGCTGTTTCCTGAAAGCACACCTTTTTATGCCTAATCGGGCTGCTAACTACTGCTACTGGAAAGAGGTGTGAGCCAGCAGATATCGTATGCTACTTTTGGTCTTCCGAGTAGTATAAAATGTGTTTTTTTTAAAGTTACTTTCCAATCTAAAAAAATCCAACCAAACCACTGAACCTGATTTTTCTAGAATTGCCCTGGCTATAATTGTAAACAAAGGCTTTTATTCCCAAATAGGACACTCCAGAGGAAAATGGCACTTTACTTATACAATGTGAAACAGCATTTTGTAGATGCTTACTGCAGGGCCGGCGCTAGGCATGGACAGAGTGGGCAGCTGCACAGGGCCTCGCACTCTGCCTACCAGGATGGGGCCCTGCACAATGGCAAAACCCCACCAGTCCTTGTGTACCCCTGCCGATCAACGTGAAAGAAATGCGTCTCTTTACAATTGGACCCCTCTTGGGACCTCTAAGGGATGGTGTACAAAGGCCTACAGGAGGCTGGCATTGTCAGCATTTTAGCCCACACAGGTTTAACTCTCAGCCCCCAAGCAAAACTCACACCTTCAGTCCGAAATGGGCTGTAAAAGAGGTGCTTGAGGGTGACTGAGAGAAGGAGCTGCGGCCCAGGTGGAGTCTGCACAAAGCAGCTTCCCTGACAGGTGTCACTTATGTACATTTCAGGGGTCTTACGCATTCCCTTTTGCCCAGGGCCCTGAAAATCCTAGTACCGGCCCTGCTGCAGGGCATACTTTTGTTTCATAATTGGGATGCTCCACCTTTTTGTAATAAGAACCCAATCCTGTGGGCTTACAAGTTACAATATCACCCTCCTTACCAGTCACCCAAGGTGTATCAAGTACCCATTCCAGCAGGATTTCAAGGCACACTATCACCCTCACCCTCCTTACGAGTCACCCAAGGTGTATCTCCAGAGGTGGTTACTGGTCTGTGCCATTGATACACTCCAAGTGCCTCTGAGCCCAATTACTGGGTCTACCAACCCGACTCAAAGATTTTGACCCTCTGGTATCCTCACACAAATACCCTGATTTAGATCCTGGGATGCCAGTTCAAATTGGAGATTAAAACCTTCCTGTATTCGCACATCTAAATCCCAAAAGCTTGCTTGAGGTCCTTTGTGATAATATATGGAATGTGTAAAAAAATGTTTTCTACATAGCAAGGCTCTGGTATGTGTTGCTGACATATTTTTAACCTGCAGCCTGCTTAACATCAATCCTACCCGTGGGCCATATTATTTTAGTCGTACATGTGGCTGGTGTAAATAAATCTAAGCTGCACCTCAAACAGGAAATTTTAATTCCCTGCTATTTTCTAAAAAATGTCGTAACCGATTTTACCTTATGTTTACAGGACAGCGCGCTCATTCTAAACGGCTATGGCAGAGCCCACAGTCATATTGCAAACAAAATACAAACCAGAATAGAAGGAGCAATACTCAAAATGATGTCCTTTCTTACAATGAACCCTTGTTTCAACTGTGCAGAGCTCTCTCGACTGCCAGGTACACCACCAGCCTGTCTAGTTGAGGCTATTCAGATTCAAAGGCAACTTTCGCCACTCATCCAACATTTGGCAAAGTCATTTGTTAGCCGTGTCTCTGAATAGTCTGTTCTGTACTGTTCGAGCACGAATATTCACTTTACAAATCCACTCCTCCTGCATATCCTAACAATTTTGTGGCCATCACAATGTGTAACATGAATCTGGTAAGACAGGCCTACTAATTTATAGGATGTGTATTTAGCTTTGATAGCGTTGTCCAATCAGACGCTACACATTAAATGCTATATTGCATTGAGTAACTCGGACGAAATCTCCTGAAGCTGAAGACGCATGCAAAACATGACAATAGGATGACATGTTATGTTTTAGCTTTGGGTCAAATACATAATTCAATCATTCTTTGCATAGCTGTCTCTGCAGCTGTGCCAATGAGAGGGAGAGATGTAATATCCGAACAACCTCCAGAGTTTTTATTTATAAGGATTTTTGGCCCACATGCATCAAGCATTTTTGTAGTCGCAAACGGTGCGATTCCTTAAACTCGGCCGTTTGCGAATGCAAAAGTGCTTGTTGGGATGCATCATGCCATTTTAGAAGTCGCATCTTTTTTACGATTTCTAAAATTGCGTTAGCATTTAAGAAATCGCAATTGTGCGATTTCTTAAATGCTATGCATCATTACAGAAAAATATGCGTTTTTTAAAATTGGAAGTGCAAATTACCACGAAGTTCAACTTCGTGGTAAATTGCGAAATTGATTAAAAATGCACAAAAATGCATTTTTTAAACTGTAAAGTTACACACACACATGTCCTTAGGACATGTGTGTATGTAACTTATGCTGAAAAGTACATTTCATGGGTGCAGGGGGGGGTCATTTTGACCCCCCTCTCCACCCTTGAAATGCATTGATGAATTGCAATTGCACATTGCGAATTCGCAATTCCCATTCATTCCTATGGGCATTTTGGCCCATAGGAATGAATGGGAATTGTGAATTCACAATTTAAAATTCGAATTTTTTATGCATTTCGGTAAAAATAGCGATTTTTACCGATTTGCAAAAAAAATAAGAAAAAATTCATGCATAGGCTTTTGCGAATTCTAAATTGCAAATCGCTATGTTTCGCAATTTAGAACTTGCAAAAGCCGATATTGATGCATGTGGGCCTTAGTCCTTTTACCCATAGTGCATTGTAGTCTAGTCAATTATGCCTTTTTTAAATTAAATAATGTAACATATTTAGTGCGATGTCTGCCAACAAAAAAGCATCACAAAATACCACAAATCATGTCTTATCTACTTACCTGCCGAACAATGATAATAAGTTCAATGAGCATGTGATTTAGCGCCACACTGTTCCAACCTGACATAATCGTTTTTATTTTTTAATGCAAACAATTCTGTTTTTAGCCATGCTAACCAAAAGAAGACATTTATGTAGTCTGAGTCGGTGATGCTCTACTTGGGCTAACAAAAGATTATGAATATAGGGTAATACATACACGAGTTAATACAATAATCTATAAACCCCCCATGTTTATGTACTTTGCCATTTTTTGTAACTGAGTTGATGTTCAGTTTTTCACAGTCATACTTCAGAGCGCGTGAATGTGAATGAAACTGGGCCTAACTCTAATTTTTCTTTCATGGACTTGGTTGTAATTAAATTAAATTAGAGTCCAGTAAAATTGTCTGTTTGACATGAAGGTAAAATCTGAAAAACTGTATAATCCCATCTTCAAAACAGAATTTGCAAATCTACATACATTTATTAAAATCTGAGCAATTTGTTACATAAACAAGTAATTAAAAAGATCATAAGCGAACCACGGAGAAAGAGGGTTGGAAGCATTCAAAAACATTGATTACGTTTAATTAGAATTAAATTCAACTAGCAATTTTGAAATCGTGTTTTAGTGGTGAAACAGCAGCCTATGAAGCTTTCAGCCCGAGTTCAAGCCTCAAAGTTTAGCTGGATGCATGCCCAACTAAATCTAAAGCTAATATAATTCACACACTTCATATGCTCTTGGATTGTAAAGCTGTTGCAGAAAGATGCAAAGGTTAGAGATCAAAAGGTCATCATGTAATATATGGGTATTTAACTTTGAAAATACTAGGGGGAGGGGCAAGTGGAGGTTTTTGTGAGAGAGCTTTCTGTCAGGACTCATGGCCTGCACCTACCTCCTCACGCTGGTGTTGCACTGTGGTGCAATACCTCAGACTGTAGCTACCACTTTTCCTTACATTTTAATACTCTTTCATTGATGACAGAGCCCCACTTTGCAACTGGTCACAGTGAAGCCGTTTCTTGTTCTCTCTCTTATTAAATTCCTCTTTCCCAGGTCGTCTTTTAGCCAACATATTGCTCAGGATATGATGACATTGGGTTTGGGGAAAGTCTGGAAAAATGTATAGTTCCTTTGGATCCGAATTGCAAGGTAACAGCAGCTTGACTCTTTTACACCTGCAGGTTTTATATTGTTTTGTGGAGACCTGGCCATTTACCTTCCTCATGGATTGTGTTATTGTTTTGTGGAGAACCAATACATATATTTCATCAACATTTTAAAAACGTAAACAGCAAACACAAGGCAGCCAAGCATGCCAGAACTTTTTGTGACCCCAAGGTCACTAAACTCAAGTAGGGCTGCTATAGTACGGTAAACTGTTTTAAGGGTTATTAAAAAATGTCCTACAGCTAAAGAGAAATTAGAAATCCCCTACTGAGAAGAGAAAACACAGTGGTTCTATCCTCTGATGTCATTTAGTGGTATTGGCTGCGTTAGCTGCCTTGCCAGTTATAAAAGTAATGCTTGCTTCAAATTCTAAACGTAAATGTTGCTGCAGAGTTCTGAGTCCATGGAAATGCAAGAAACCTGGAGAATGACCCATCTAAATACCTACCCTATTCTAATCGGCCTGTTGTAAACGTATCTAGGACTCTGGAGATATACTCCTTATTCTGGAGGGAGCAAAGTTGTCATGTTATGGCGGTTGTCAGAAGCTAATCCCTCTTGTCTATTCAGGAAAGTTAACTCCTTCCTGTTTACTTGAGAAAGTATCTAGTGACCTCTGAGCTAGCTGGCATTCATAATTAAGTCTAACATACTCAATAGAGACCTAGTCGACCTCAGTCCTACGTCTAAACTATCGTTTATGTTATTCCAATGCACAGAGCCTATTGGGAATATTGGAACTACACTACATGGCGCCCAACGTTTGGTAAGGCGATAATCTAACGCTAGATACTAGAGTAGCTCAGTCGTTCTTTGCACACAGACCCCTTTTTTTCCCGTAAAAACTCCAATAGACGTTTGGAGTGGGTAAAAGGTTAATATCCGCCGGAACTTAGTAGGATGAGAATCCTATGTATTAGTTTTTGGTTTAGTCAACGTTGAAGGATACATTGTTCCTAAATATTGTGCACCTAATCTTTGTTTCCTTGAAACTTGCTCTGCAAACAAAACTTTCTGTCAGAAAAATGGGGGAAAGTGAGGATGAAAGAGAGAGAGCTAAAATAGCAGCTCAACTTTTAGCGGATGACACAAGTCTCCAAAATGAAGACCCGAATGTTATAATCATTCCGGTAAACGTAAGAAGAACTATAACTCCTAAACTTATAGAAAATGGACTATCACCAAGAGGTGGTACAGTCATATTTGAGGTAGAGGCCCATGAATATCGGCAGACAGAGGTATTCTATTCATGGATACATTTTCCAGCAGCACACGCTGTGACACAAGATTTCCACTATTACAAAATAGAGGAACCTCCAACGGAATACGCCCCTTTCAAGGACGTTGAAATTCCACTAACATACCAAGAGCACCTGGTTTAATGGCGCCCTAAAACATCAAAATCACATCACCAGGCTCGGTCCACTAGGTAGACCAGGAGCCACATGGCCGGTTCTAGCCAGCTATACACCACTCCCTGACATTGAAAAAATGTCAGACCGAGAACTTTTAGCTCAGCTAAAACAACTAATTAAAACACATAGGGGTCCATTATGATGTCGGGCGGATTGCCTCCGCCAGGTTGGCGGTAGCCACAGCCGGCCTGGCGGAGGCAATCTGCCCGACATCATAATGGACCCCTATGTGTTTTAATTAGTTGTTTTAGCTGAGCTAAAAGTTCTCGGTCTGACATTTTTCAATGTCAGGGAGTGGTGTATAGCTGGCTTTGCCAAATTCCCCCCCGCCATATTAGGATGGCGGGGGGGACCGCTGCGGTGAAAATCACCGCCCGCCTGTTTACCGCCTCGGTGGCCTTGCGGCCGGGGCGGAATATGTTTAATATGGTCTGTTAGACACCGCCAGCCATATTACAATGGGCATTCTGTCACGCCTTTCCGTGGCGACAATGCCGCCACGGAAAGGCAGGCGGTCTTTGGTTCGGGGGCCCCCTGCGGGCCCCCCTGGTGCTGACCGAGGTGTTCAGTGCAATGGGGGGTACCTATGGTACCCCCCCGCATTTGCATACTCCAAGCAGCAGGCACCGCGGGGTGCCTGCCGCTTCCTGTATGCAAATGCGTGCATTTGCTTGTCAGATTGTGGCGGGCGGTGCAGTGAGCACCGCCCGCCACAATGTTAGAATGAGGATTGCGCCTGCCACTGTGGCGGGCGCATCCTAATGCACATTTCGGGACCCCCGCCCTTGAGGCGGGCGGTCCCGTTTCCCGATAGGGTGGCGGGCGGGCAAAGCCCGCCCGCCATCCTAATGGCCCCCATAGACAATTGGTCCAATATGTCATGCGGACTTCAACAGTCCAACCAGCAATAAGAATTCCATAACACACCCCTCAACAGGGAAAAACAAATAAAATCACACCACAGAATATACAATCAGCCATTGGCAAAATACCCGCAAAACGGGAACAAATTCCATTCTGGTTAGCTCAAAAAATAACCCAAATAGAGGCAGTATTTCCTGATACTACATCTCATGACAAACACAGAATTCTGACTATATGTCTTCCAATGGGGATCGCACCACATGTGGAGGACTGTGACACTTGGGTCACAGTCTTTGCTTCGATATACACAAAAACACATGGTGTTCCGTCTATGGCGGTTATACCAGACGTACTAAGACAGATTCAAAATGAATACGGTCCAGAACCTGCTTTAACTTTAGGTATGAAATTACTGAAAGACGTTAAGCAAGTCTCGGCTATACTACTAGCCAACATAAAAGGAGAAGCAGCATCTGTGGCGATCCGCCAAAAATTGAAAGAAACAGATATAGCAGAACAACCTTTTGAACTTGCCAGAATATTGAAAAATCCTATGAAGAACTAGGTAGAGATAGTTTGGGTGGGAAACCGCTAAAACCACAACTAACTGAAAATCCTGAAAAAACCTTTATCAAAAATAATCTCAATACTTCAAAAAAGAAGTGGGAAGGTAATAAACAAACTACTCCCAGAGAAAAACAGTTTTAGTCCAGAGGAAGGTCTCCTCAACGGAGAGATAGATCTCCAGAACGAGGAGGCAAGTCTCCCCACAGGGAGCACTCTGAAAAAAGATACAACCTTAGAGATAGGGATAAATTAAGAAAACCTGATAGATATCAAGATATTGATACATGTCCCTCTCGATCTTTTCAGACTTCCACACAGAAATCGGAAAGAAAAGGATGGTCAGAGCACATCAAGTCCAAAGACAAGGAACCTGCTCATCAAAGTAAAAATTTACAATTTCCAAAAAAGAAGGTAGCTAGTATTAAAATAAAACATGCTGAGGATTCTGAGGACACAACTGAAAAACGGAGAATCGGCGCAGACAATGCTAGACAGCGCAGCAGAAGTGACCATAGCTCGCAAGATCCTGATGAATCTTCTGGAGACAGTGGACACGAATGAATACATTCAAGTGGAAACTGCAAACACCAGAGTTAGCATACCCATAAATTATATGAAATAACATTACGTATAGAGGGGGACAAAACTAGGAAAATAAAGGGTCTCTTTTGGGATAACCTTTCGAAAGGCTATGATATCCTTCTAGCAGAGAAAGACTGGCCACCAGAGTTTGTCAGGGAGTGCCCACATGGCGAAGAAATGATTATGCCTGCCTTCTCAAGTCAAATTCCAATTCATAAAAAATACACATTTGCAAGAAAATGGGCAGTTGCCCAAGCCCCTGCATTATATAAAAATCATGTAGGATGGGATGAGGATTCTCCTCACCACAAAAATCAGTTAAAAAATCAACCGACTGCACAAAGGCAGTATTCTGTTAACCAAGAAGCTAAAAAACAAGTCAAGGAGATCTTAGATCAACTTGAATATCAGGGGGTGATTGAAACATGCACCTCACAAATGAACAATCCTTTGTTTCCTGTCTCCAAGCCAGACGATTCATATCGTCTAGTTTTGGACTACAGACACCTATACAATACAAAACTCCCACAGTGCAGCATTAATGAATAACATTACGCGCAAAAAATATAAAACGACATTAGATATCTCAAATGGCTTCTTTTGTCAAAACATTGCACCAGAAAGCAGGTATTTGACCGTGTTCTCCTGTATGGGGGCACAAAAACAATTTTGCCGTCTCCCACAGGGATTCAAGAATAGCCCAGGATTATTCTCAGCCAGGGTAACAGAGTTACTACAAATGTATGATGATGAGGCATTATCCTATGTCGATGACATCTATCTTACAGACGACGACCTGGAGACACACTTGAAAAGAGTGAACACCATCATACTTGGGTTCGCATCTGAAGGGTATAAATTCAACTTTAAGAAGTCACGAATTGCCCATCTAACTGTCCTGTTTTTAGGATATGAATTATCAAGTGAAGGCAAAAGCCTAGCAGACAATTTCTTAGACAAATGTGCAGTACTCCAAGCTCCAAAAACGCTGAAGAACTTACAATCTATTCTAGGTTTCCTGAATTTCGGAAGAACATACATTCTAAATTATGCAGGGAGGGTTAAACCTCTCTATGAATTAATAAAACCTGATTTCAAACCAATTAATTGGACTCAGAAACACACAGAAATTTTAAGAACATTACAAACAGACATGTTAACTAAAACAAAACTGCAAACACGCGCAAATGAACGCAACCTTGTAATCCGAGTCATCCCAGGTAGATGCGGATTCACATACCTGACCTCTAATGAGGGAGAAAGGGTACCAATAGCTTATAAATCACACTTGTACACACAAGCTGAAATGAAATTCAGTTTTACTGAAAAAATTCTGACTGCGGTTCAAACTGCTGTAGCAAAAGAAAAAGCCCAAGTCCAAGGCAAAAGCATATCTGTTTTAACAGCAGTATCAGCCCTTGAGGCAGTAACGAGACCACGCATTCCAAATGCGATGGCATTAGATCCAAAATGGATACAATGGGAAAGTTCTCTTGCTGCAGAAGGCGTGAAACACGCTTTTGATCCAAAAATGAAAAGACTAGAAGATCTAGAATACGAAAGTGAATGTCCACTGTCAATCGAAAATCTGCCACTCGAACAATACACCTGTGTAATCTACACGGACAGATTTGCACAACACTACGTTGTGAAAAAACAAGTTTACAATGCAGCGTGCGCGATTGTTAAAGGTCGTTGGCACGAAGGAAAATTCAGACCACTGGTCACTAAAACTCAATCTCTAGGAGATTGTACAGCTCAGCGAGCTGAACTACAGGCTTTTAAGATGGCGCTTGAAAATACCAATCGCGAATTCCCCACACTAATAGTGTGCGATTCATATTATTGCGTCCAGTCTTATAACGAATACTTGCAGAACTGGGTTCAAAACGGTTTCAAAGATGCAAAAGGTGGCACAATCAAGCATAAAATGCTTTGGGAACAAGTAGTTCTTTTACAGATGGAACTACAAAAGACTCATGTGATACATACACTGAGTCATCAACGTGATGGCGTTCACATTGCAGGGAATTCATTGGCTGATGAGGCCGCGAAAGCAGCTGTGCAAACGGCTTCCATAGCTGCCATCACCCGGTCAAAAACAAAAATAGACAGCGAAATAATGCAGGCTGTCAGTGCTTCAGTAAAAGACAGCGGTAAGACACTCCCGAAAGGCTTTCCAGTAAAGTACTCATACAAAACTGATGCGAATAATGTTCCTTTTGCTCAAATGCCTGGAGTGGGGGATAGAGTAATTCCAAACATGGAACACAGGTTAGGACTAATTTTAGCGGCACACGAAGGGCTCGCTTCTGCACACGCTGGTGTTTCCGCCACAGTATCATTATTGAAACCGAGATATTGGTAGCCGCGCATGAGAAAACAAACTAGGAACTATGTTCTAGAATGTGAAATATGCCAAAGAATGAAAGTATCAACAGTGAAACGACCAGCATAGACGCCCCTTCTAATCTCAGATAAACCATTAGCATGTGTTTACCTAGACCACTGTGGTCCCTTACAAAGGGATGGCAACTATAAATATATCATGGTCGCAGTGGATTCCTGCACGAGATTCATTTAGATGAGGCCCCAGCGCTCGGCTGACGCCAGAACTGTTATAAAAGATTTGCAAATCTTTATTGGCACATACGCAATTGGCATGCTACATTCTGACCAGGGTCCTGCGTTTAGCTCTCGAGCTTACAAGGAGGCCTTGGCCAGCATGGGCATTGCATTGCGGTACTCTAGTCCATTCCATCCTGAGGGAAATGCGGTAGTGGAGACAAAAAAACGTGTCATAAAGCAATCTATAACGGCGAGGGTATTAGGTTCGGGTGATGGGTGGGTCAAACATCTAACAAGTGTCCAACGTAGTCTTAATAATCTGCCAAGAAATTTTCTAAGAGGTATCACTCCATACGAACTTTTGTTCGGTACTAGAATGATAATCCAGGATTTAGATTGTCAGACTTCAGTGGTGAAAGAAAAATCCTTTGATATCAAAGATCGTTTGGCTGTTTTAAAGGACTTAAATGAAACAAGAAGAAGTCTAAGTAACACAAAGCTAAAGCCAACGGCCACTGAAGAAAAACCACCTGTCCCAGCAAGACCTGTCTGGATTCCAAAGATTGGGGATCTGGTCAGAGAAAAGATCGCGGTGAAGAAGGAATTTGGGCCTTCTTACAGAAAAGCAGTACCTGTCTTAGCTGTCAGCGAAACAAGATCAGTAGTACTACCACCCCTTGCTGGTAAAAAGGAGAACAGAGTTGTATCAATCGACCTAATAAAGCCACAATCATGTGGCCAATAATTAGTAGTAGGCCCAGTGGACTCCCAAGAAGTAGCAGAAGACCGAACCTTGCTACAATCCAAGAGGTTCAAACTGAAAGACTAATCACTTTTTGATAAACCTGCAGTGAACAAAAAAGGACTATGCAACATAGCCATGGAACTCGTGCCTCTTGAAACCCAAATTGCAACAGTTCGTCAAGAAACACCAGTCTACTATGATGTAGCCTCTGAACATACATATCCAAAGATTAATGAAAATCTGGAAGCAATTCCAACAATTGACAGAACTACATCTGCCTACTTCATCAATTTCGATAACTTTTCGGATGATCCAAGTGAACATGAAGAAACGCCAGCAACAAAAACTTTGAAAGAAAAATTGACTGAACTATTTCATCAACTCAAAGAAACATATCTGATTTCACCATGGATTGAATTATGGATTGTGTTAGGTGTACTTTTCCTTCTACTTTGGCTCATCACGATTTTATGTTTGGGTAAATTTATTGATGGAAAATATAGTACAATGGACACAGCAAGTCAGAACATCAACTTGGCCCTAAAGCCTTACAGATCTTCTCACATTGAAAAAAGAGAACTGTCATCAGTGAACATCACAGCCAATCCTATACCTGGGGGTGTAGCATGGGACAAAACGGATTACAAAATCTTTGGCCCGGTTGAACTTTTGAAATATCCACATCAGTTCAAGGTTTCCTTTAGTGACTTTGTGACACCAAGTACTTTCTCTGATGATTGGGACTTTGAAAATATTAATAATATGATGTCAGATTTAGAAATGTTAGCAAAATTCACAGAACATGACTATTTGCAGGGTTCAACGAACTATGAAGAAATGTACTGTTTTAACCACTATGGTCATCACTATTTGCATAACTCTGCTAATCCTAGAAATGTTTTTAGTTATAACCAATGGGAACATTGTCCAACACCACCAAAAGGCAGTTCAAAAACATTTCATGAGAAATTCCCATACTTCTCAAGGTTTAATAACACTGATCCCGAAACATTTTATTTTAGAAGGTTAAATAAGACAGGAATGAAAAACATGTTGACAAATACTACATTGATTTATTCTGAACAATTTTATGAAAAAATGTCTACATTTGGTTTTGAATTTTGGAAAAATAATATTGAGACAGAAACAATCTGGGGTACAAAAGACTGGCAGGTACAAGGTATAGAATCATTATTTAGAGCCTGCATGATCCCAGAACAGATAATATTCCTGAATGACACCATTCAACAAACAACCTGTCTTGGCTTAGCCAAGAAAAAAGACTTAAACAAACCGTCTATTCCGAAACAATGCCTGATAGTAATAGCACTACAGATGTTGAGATAGACGTATCCCATATTTTACATCAAAACAGAACAAATCCTGCTTGGAAAAAATGGTTGATCTGGCCCACAGACACTATTAACTGTCAAGATAGATTCCTGAACAAAAGACAGGGGTTCAAACAGAACAGGCCAGACCCAAGATATTCCCAGAGAAAACATCCAGGGATAGTTACAACATACAGTGTAGGAAAGCTATGCCTCGAATGGCTACAGAGATCCACACTACAGGAAATTAAGCAACACTTAACTTTACTTAAAGAAGGTGCTGACTTGCGAGATTTCATATTGGGACCTCGCAAACAGTGTCAAATACGTTTCATATACGCCGGTATATACGCAGCTTACAACGAGGCTTGGAAAGTATTGCAAATTGAAACTGCTGAAAAAATACGAGAAATTGATAGTATTAATTTGGAAAAATCACTGTCTGTAGTGGACAATGGGTTAACGACTCTGTCCTCCAGAATTTATTCACTGGACAGCATTGTATCATCTGCTATTGATATAATAGAGCAGGATTTGCTAATGTTACAACATGGCCAGTCCGAATTGCGTTCTATTGTACAGTTAGACTGGATGTTACAAAACCTCCGTTCAGGCTACGTGCCATGGCGTCTAATCAACATAACGTCAATATTTTCTATCTTTAACCTTACAGCTAAACAAATCAGTTTGGCACAAAAAGGAGCAGACCATACGACTCTGAGCATTAAAAAACTTGAGAGATTACCATTGACAATGTCAGAGAGACCTGTCATTGAATGGATAATACATTGTACAATTACAATTCCGATAACAACTTTTCAGTTTCAATATTGCCAAAAGTATATACCAGCAGGCCTGTATGAAATGTTGGGTAAAGGATAGATGAAGTCAACCTGCAAATTACCTTACACACATAGATGTTATAGTGAAGGGAAAAAAGAGGTATTTCTTAGTGGTAACAACTGTAAAAATTCACTAAGCGGTACACTTCTGTGTCAAGGTATTAACTTGCATGGAGCCTGCGAAGGTTCATCAAACAACCTTTCATGTCATCTGCATGGCACCCCTGCAACACAGATAGAGACTTTTTTCAGACAGCTTTCCAACGGCAGCTATGTTATAATAAGTGACCACAGCTGTGTGGCATGGTGCCAGGAATTGCCTATCTCGTGAGCGTTACTTCCAGGGTCATTTGCTGTATGTAAGTATTGTATCCAAACAGCAAACCAGACAAGGAGGCAGCAATATGGCCTTCTCTGAATATCTCTTCTATTCAAATTGATACTTTAAGCAGAATGAAGTCTATTCTTTTACAGACAACTGTGCCTTTAACCTCGTCCAAAGAGACGTATGATCTGCAAGTTGCAAGGACAGCAGCAGAGATACATACACTATTATCGACAAATTGCCCCGTGCATTTCGTAGAAATGTTAGGTCAAATCTTAAACATGTCTGATACCAGTGGCATCGCACGTGTATTTAAGACAATTTTTTCAGGACTAATTAGCACCTTTTGAAGCAGTCCTGAACATCTTCCCGAATTTTGTGCACTCTGTGTTTGGCGGCCTGCCTCTTCTTTTGGGACTCATAGCAGGAATTTTATTTTTGTTCCTTCTGCTCCAATATGGCAAGTCAAGTCACAGACAAAACCCAGGCAACAATGGAAGAAACGATCCTAGCGATGAGATACCAAGAAAGGATTACTAATGTCCTCGGCTTGGCGAAGCTAAGAGATCTGAATACTACCTGGTTTCTTTCATTCAGACCAATCTGGCAAGATTGCATCTTACCTGTGCTTCGATGCCTGCTATGCGGAGAAGAATGCGTGTTGGACGCCTGTCTTACACTACCATCAGCAGTACCTATGGATATCGATACTTTGCTTGGTTTGGTAACGGCTCATGCAATGTGTTGTCCCCAGCGGCTACCTATTCTGATGACGGCATTCGTTGAGACTTCACCATTATGATTAGGTGGCGGTGAAGTACGAGATGAAAGCAGCACCACACAGGTACAACCTTCTGTGAGCATTGCTGCTTCAGACATCGATGATAGCAATGATTCTCACATATGCACTATTTCAGCTTTTCCGAACTTGGTCGAACTTTCACCTACTGTTGTAGACCAATTTTTCGCAAGCCTGTCTGATTTAATGTTCTCTCCTAGCAACGAGAATAACTTTTGAATAACTTTTGAAAACACGAGCACACAGCGTTCCCTGAACTCTGAATTCGGCCTTCAGTTTTGCTAAACAGAACTCCTAAAAAACGTTTGGAAATTATTTTTGCCCTGAAAGCGAAATTCCTTTCCCGTTCCCAAAATATTTACTTTTTTTAGCACATGGTACTCTGCTTTAAGTAGAACTATTCTTAGAGAACAAGATTTCTATTTTGAAACTCTAGAGACAATATTTTGATTCAGCCTCTAGAACATGTACAGTATTGTATAAATATGTGATGAAATGGTCTCGACCCTCTCTTCTGTAATAAGAGCCATTTCATAATTGTAATTTTCGCACTTCATTCAGCCGATATTTATATATGCATTATCTGAATGATACCACTGCTTGAGAAACGTACAGTATTAATACTCATTTTTCGTGTATCTACTATATACCATTTCAAATGCATTTTATGTATTTTGGGGTGGGTTGGAAAACACATGCATCACTATATGTTTAGTATTGCTTAGTATTTTAGTAATGATTGACATAATACGTGGAGTGGGTGTTGTAAACGTATCTAGGACCCTAATTAAATATTCCCGATTCATGCCCTTATGTGGTTATAACAAATAATATCTTTATAAAGGCATAAGAATCACATCCATATTTAGTCATAGCCAATGCAGTCCAAATACGGCAAGGCTACTCCCATAGACTCCTAGAAAGTACAACACGTTCTTTAAACAAATCAAGCCTCCAGCAGCCCGGGAATTCCCCCTGCTTTTGTTTTGATTTGTGCAAGAACTCCTGGAGTCCTGAAAGAACTGTCAGTTCTTAGTGACGTCTTATGTCCAACCTTACGTCAAACGCGGCACCTTTCAGGTATAAATATACCAGCATTTGCCTTAAGCAAACACACGGTGGTTTGGAGCAGAGCGGCTAACTACTTGTCCGAAGCCCAGCTGATGCGAGTGCTGAAGAAAGTCGACCCTTCCATTTGACGCACTGAGAGAGACGCTGTCTTTTCTCCTGCCGAGAAATCCAGCTCCAGTGTTTCCAGTCACCCTTGCGGGTTGCAGGGAGATCGAGTCCTGAGAAAGAGATACAAGACCTCCTTCATTCTATAACCAAGGTACGGAGCTGATTAGATCCTCAGAGAATTCTTGATTCAGATTCTTGGCAAAACTATCTTAAACTCACTTACTGCTTCCCACGTATTAGGCTTAGGTCAGGTACACCAGGGTAGGCTTATTTTAGAAACACCAGTTGAGCACATTTAGTCAACTTTTATCATTGTATGTATTTAATCCCTTTTAAGTAACATATGGCTCAGAAACCATATAAAATCTTTTACAGTATCATTTCATAATACTCCTTTTACTGTACCTACTATACTTTATGACAAGTATTGCAATTGTGGCAATTCACTTCTCTTGCACGAGAAAGAGGACTGCTCAATAAATAACAACTTTTATTGAAAACGCCCATCTCTCTATTTCTCTGCACTCTGGTGAAACTAAGCATGCACGATTGACTGAGTGAAATAGCTGTCTATTGTTTTCACACGACTATGGAGATATACTCCTTATTCTGGAGGGAGCAAAGTTGTCATGTTAATGCGGTTGTCAGAAGCTAATCCCTTCTTGTCTATTCAGGAAAGTTAACTCCTTCCTGTTTACTCGAGAAAGTTTCTAGTGACCTCTGAGATAGCTGGCATTCATAATTAAGTCTAACATATTCAATAGAGACCTAGACGACCTCAGTCCTACGTCTAAACTATTGTTTATTTTATTCCAATGCGCAGAGCCTATTGGGAATGTAGGAACTACACTACAGGCCTACACCAATATGAAGCAGCATGGTTATAGATATTCAAGGTGTACGAACAACAAATGTTTGCAAAACTCTAGGAATATTGGGCTAGATATACGTAGATTAGTAATAGAGATTACCAAATGGTGATTTTTCTGTGAATCACTATCTGGTAATCGCTATAACCAACAAAAGTAATATATGGTACACTAGTGATTAATAGTGGGTTGCAAATAGATCTAGCTCTTGAATATTAATGAGGTAGGTCACAATTTTTGATTCAATAGGATTCGCTGCCATCACTGAGATCGTAGTTTGCTAGGGACAGCAGACCCCTGGGTCTGTGATTACTTTTCAATAAAGCAATTATTTTGTTTTTTAGATACAGCCCAATTTACTTTAAAGGAAAATGGATGCATTTAGAAACAATAAATGTAAAGTTTAAATGACTTTTTATTTTTTAAGAGGAGTCAGTGGTCCGAGGGACCACTGCTTAATTCTACAAAATATTTTCTAAACATTCTCAAAAGGTAAGGGGTTCCTAGGGGAGCCGTCTAATTTGTGAATGGGTTACCACCAACTTCGACTTGGTGAAAAAGTGCAAATGTTTTGCCACCACATTTCAGTAACAAAAAATTCATACATCCCATTCTGATTCGATATATAGTGGAGACGCCCTAAGCACGCCACTTCCAAATACCGAATTGGTATGTATTTGCAATTCCAAATTGATGTGATGTGATGTGTGATGTGAGGGACATTTATAAAGCGCACTACCACTCCAGGGAGCATCTTGGCGCTTAGACTCAAATGCAAAAAAGTGGGCAGAAATAGATATCTTATTCAGAGTAGTTATATCAGTGATTTGCAGGCTGAGTCTGCCAGGCTATAAATCCATGTCTTAAGGGATTTCTTGAATTTTATTTCAGAAGTGATATTGCGCAAGTTTAGAGGTAGTGTATTCCATGCCTTGGCACCCAATACTGCTATGGACTTGCCTCCCTTTGTCTTGAGTTTAAATTTTGGAACTTTCATTAAATTCGCTGTGGCAGATCTAAGATCTCGGGTAGGGTGGTATCTGTTGAAGTATTTGGAAAGATATAGGGGGCCAAGATTATGATAAGCCCTGAAAACAATCACCAACACCTTGAACAGGATACGCTTCTGTATAGGAAGCCAGTGAAGCTCCTTCAGTGCCGCAGAGGCCAAGGATTTCCTTGGCCATCTGAGCACCAGTCTTGCTGTGGCATGCTGAACAATCTGTAGTTTATGTAGGGCAGATTTATTAATCGCTGCATACAGGCTGTTGCAGTAGTCAAGTCTCGATGTAATTAATGCCACTGCAACAGTGCGCCTGGCAGGTAGGGGTAGAAGATCAAAGAACTTCCTAAGGCTCTTAATAATGTTGAAGCATGATCCAGCCACTTCCTTTACCTGCTGTTTAAATGAGAGTGATTCGTCAAATTTTATGCCCAGGTTGCGTGCTGCCAGGATGGTATTGGGCAGAGCTTCTTCCTCTTTTGGACAGCAGCTCTGTGGGGAGAACAGATTATTGTGACCGAACGGCACAATTTCTGTTTTGGCCGAGTTGCATTTGAGATGATTGTTTTTCATCCAGGCAAAGGTAGCCATAAGACACTCTTTTAGGGACTTTTCGGCCACTGCCGGGTCTTCATCGAGGGTGAGGACCAATTGCTTATCGTCAGCATACGCTACAGTACTAATTCCGAAAGTGGAGACGAGCTCGATCAGGGGGGCCATATATAGATTGAATAAAATAGGGCCCAGACTAGAGCCTTGTGGTACCCCAGATCGAACCACCATCTCCTCGGAACAGAACTGGCCTAACATTGTAATTTGTCTTCTGTCCTCCAGGAAATTTGCAAACCATTTTGACACGGTGCCTCCTATGCCAACATTCCTAAGACGATGTAATAGAATGGCATGAGACACCGTGTCAAACGCCGCAGAAAGATCCAACAGGATCAGGACGGCCCTCTTTCCCTGGTCCAATGCAGCTTTGATGGTTTCTGTGGTGTACAATACTGCAGATTCCGTAGAGTGATGTGCTCTAAACCCGGCCTGGTTGGGGTGAAGGATATGGTTCTCCTCCAGATAGGAAACCAACTGCTTATTGACACAGGTTTCTGCCATTTTATTGACACAGGCATCTGCCATTGAGATTCAGTAACATGTTACCGGACAACAATTTGTGATTAATACATACCAAAATGCATTTTTGTAGTCAGAAATGACCCGATTCTAGAGATTTTTTGACTGTAAAAGTCTATGTACATCTAGCCCATAGATAGAGTCGTTAGAAATTGAGGATTGCAACTTTCCTATGAAAATGGTGTATGCCTTTAGTGTTTGAATATTGTTCACAAAGTTAGATATTTGCAAACACTTAAATAACACAAGGGGACAATGTCAAACTGTAGGCTGGAAGTACATTGACCTGTGGCCCATTGTGAGATTTTAGAGGCAACAGCCCAGAAGTACATCTAGCATACACACAGAGTTGCTTAGGTTGAGCTACAATGCTGGTTACGTTTCATGCAGGAGTTCAAATTGGAGCAATGAAATGGACAAACATAACACATGTTAGTGCAGCCAGATGTGTGCTTAAAAGGCTGTGGCAGGTGTTCTTCTCAGGAACAGAACTATGCTTGGGACAATAGAACATCAGCATGTGGGGACTGAATCCCCATGCCACCTCAGTATCTATTAGCTAGAGTCCGACTAGCTAAAGTACCATATTTGCCTTCCTAACCTTTCCAGTGAAACAAGTGAGTTAGCATCCCAGAACACAACCCTCTTAGAGATCGCAGTAACAGGACATAGCCTTTCGCTCTCTCACTCATACTTGTCCGCAATAAGATAAACAAAGAACAGAAAGAAAGTTTATAATAATTATTTAAACTATTGTGCTCTAAGATGCACCACAATTAAACAACAAAATACATACCAAAATATCATTAGCATGGTCAACAAACCAAATACCATAAACAGCCCGGTCATGTTATGAGTCAGATTAGCCTAAGCTCCCCCCTTTCTAATGAAGCTAAATGATTATATATTAAAGAGCTCTGGCATTAATGGTGAACCTCATACCTCAGCATTCATAGGTGGATGTTCTACATCTCAGATGACCCAGCACTCTTGCCTCACCTTACCCTGTGTAGTGTGTTCAGACTAAATCCCAGGAAAGGAACAACATACGAAAACATATACAGGTTCTGTGTGAAAATACAATGTGGCACAAAGGCCACAAAGTGTTATGTAGTAAACTGTGCAAAATAAAGGCGGCCTACAACATGCACAATTAGGCTAACATAGGGAAGACAACGATCGGCCATGCAAGAAAAACACAGCAAGCCTGAGCCACCATAGGTTCATTTGCCACGCAATAGTTGATCTTTTGGGCAACCCTACTCCCTCTCACAAATAAGGAGTGAGGTGGCTCAATAGATATTTGCATATCACCTAGAGTGACAAAAATACATTGTTCGGCACCCTGCTTCCATCTCAAAGTTAGATGTAAATAAGACTCATGCTCTTTTAGGGCTCAATGGAATCCTTGCGTTGGGTTGTTGACTTCCAAACTTGGGTCAGAGAAGAGCAGCCCAGCAGAGCTTTAGAAAGGTCATAGGCTTATTCCTAACGAAGAGGAAATACCTCAATATGGAATGCCATCAAAAATAAAGGTCCAAGCATATCATCAATCCAAATGATGTTCAATGAGCTTAGCAAAAGGGGGTATTTCAACTGCCAATCACAGTCCAGAATATTCATTAACATGATAGTGGCAGGAATGAATCAGGATGTACCAAGTTTCCCCTGCTCAGAGAGAAGCCTCTGTATGCAGTCGGGCTGATGTGAACCCTTGTTGAGCTTCTTTGGAAGGAAACATCGGTATTAGCTCCTGACAGGCTAAAGCCAGGGAGAATAGCAAGAAGATGTGGGGCAATAGGGTTGTTCTAATACTACATTTTCAAAAGCTTTTGGTAAAGTAAAATTAATGTTAGCAATTGGTCATTGGTAACCGAACATAGAGAGGAACCTGTAATGTTTTGTAACTCCATTATTTCACTTCACTCATAGTATTGCTAAAAAAAAGGTCATGCTATCAGTCACAGTATTTAAGGGTCACAGCCATAATGTTTATTAAATAAAGTAAACATGAAGGTCCCTGAGTCTCTTGAGGTCAATATACATGGGGAGTGTGGTAGGTAACTCCTATGATTGCACCTATGTACCATAGGAACCAATAATCACTGCTACTAGCAGGTCTCAGACCAATGAGGATTAGTGGGGATGCTGCCAAGAGAAAGGGTAAGGAGACAAATGAGGCCTCTCCTCACAGGGCTCACCAGAGGGGCTACCTTGAGGAATACCAATATGCAGTCTGATAGTTTGAGGGGTCCTTGTGAATTAGATCCCTTCAAAACATTGCCAAACAGCCAATATCATGGGAATACATCAGAGAGAAAGACATAAATGATGGGAAGGCCACCTGTTCAAGTTGGTCTGACATTCATACCCACAGAGGTTGGCTTTTCATTGCCAAATACACTTTCTATAAAGTTCCTCATCTCCAAGTTTCAACCAGGGCCAGCTATGACCTCTTTTCTGAAAACAGTGAAAATCCCACAGCTTCTGCCAAATATTGCTGTTCCCTTCTTTGATTTTGGTAAAAGGTACATTACTATTCAAGCTACTGATGATCTCTGCATCTGCTCTAGCATCTGCCCTCAATCAATAGGACAACATTTTAGCAATAGGTGGCTAAAACCTTATCCAAGAAAATACAATGTGGTCCTCCAGGATGACCAGACTAGGCACAGGTGCAATGAACTCCATACACCAGAAAATAAACTTTCTCTTCCCTACACATACCTTCTCTCCCTTCACCATCACCCACCCACACCTGTCTGTCCAATTGGAAACAGGTTAGTTTGAGGATTCTAATATTCTTTGTCTGGGTTTGTAAGGTCTATCATCTGCCCCCCAGAACACTCAGGGCAAAAAGTGCTGCGGCAACAAATAATGGACGGAATTCTGAATGAATCAAACATTGAGCTCCATTCAAGAGACCTGATAAATCCATTGTTCTTTTGCTCACTACGTCACCCCAGTTTGGACCCAGCCACATGCAGATCAGTCTTGACACTGCTCCTCCTGGGAACAGTCCTGCCCAAACTGCCAAGCCGGTCCTTCTTGAATTAGAAACAAGCATCCTGGGGGGGCCAGTTTCCGGATAACACCCCTCATCAACCAGACTAGCTTGAATCCAGTGGCACAGCAAGCAATAGACCCACATCTTGGCATACCCATCCCACTTAGAGCGAAAAGTGTTGTGGCAACAAATGATGAACAGAATGCTAAATTAATCAATGATTCAACCCCACTCAAGAGATATGAGTTAAATCCATAATTCTTTTGATCACTAAGCCATCCCAGTTTCGACCCAGCCATATGCAAATCAGTCTTGACCCTGTTCCTCATGAAAACAGTCCTGCAATAACTGCCAAGCCAGATCCTCCCCTGGCCAGAAACAAGCATCCTAGGCCCGGATTCTGAGTAACACCCCTCATCAGCTTGGCTAGCTTGAATCCAGTGGCATGACGAGCAAGGAACCCATGTCTGAGCATTCCAATCCAACTTAGGGCCTAAAGTTCTGCTGCAACAAATGATGGACAAAATGCTGAATGAATCAAACATTCACCCCAGTCAAGAGATCTGAGTCAAATCCATTGTTTTTTTGCTCACTACGCCACCGTAGTTGGGACCCAGTCATAAGCAAATCAGTCTTGATCCTACTCCTCATGGGAACAGTCCAGCCTGATCTTCCAAGTCAGTTTCTCCCTGGACCGGAAAAAAGCATCCTGGGGCCGGATTCAGATTAACACCACTCATCAGCCAGGCTATCTTGAATCCAGTTGCACAGTGAGCAAGAGAACCATTTCCGGGCATACACATACCACCTAGGGCGAAAAGTGCTGTGGCAACAAGTGAAGGACAGAATGCTGAATAAATCAAACATTCATTTCCAGTCAAGAGACTCGAGTTAAATCCATCGTTCTTTGGCTCACTACGTCACCCCATTTTGGACCCAGTTATATACAAATCAGTCTGGACCCTGCTCCTCATGGGAACAGTTCAGCCCAAATAGAGAAGCCAGGTCCTCCTTACTGGTTGTTAAGTTTGGGGAACATAGGGGCCCATTAGGATGTCGGGCGGATTGCCCCCACCAGGCTGGTGGTAGCCACCACCAGCCTGGCGGAGGCAATCCGCCCGACATCCTCACTCGTTTCCCCCCCCCCCGCCATATTAGTATGGCGGGGGGGACCTCGGCGGACGGAAAGACCGTCCGCCGCTTTTCCGCCCGGTCGCCTTGCGGCCGGGGCGGAAAAGGAATAATATGGTGGCGGTGTCTATCAGACACCGCCAGCCATATAACAATGGGCATTTTACAATGCCTTTCTGTGGCACCGCCGCCACAATGCTAGAAATGCAGGATGTGCCCGCCACTGTGGCGGGCACATCCTAATGCCCCCCACGGGACCCCCACCCTTATGGCGGGCGGTCCCAATCCCCGTCAGGATGGCGGGCGGGCAAAGTCCGCCCGCCATCCTAATGACCCCCATAGTATCACATGTTTGAAAATAAATGTGCTTCTACAATGTGTTACCTGTATGGATTCCTACAAATTAACACAATTTTATGACAAATGTAAATGTCGTATGTGTTATCTCACATTCTATTTTTATGTATTTGTTTTAGATGGATTTTGACATTCTGGATTTTATTGATTTATGGATGTGAGATTATATTTATGATCAAACTGTGTGATTGTAAATTGTTTTTTTAAACATTTGGCTCTTTCAAGACTGGTTATATGAATGTGAGGTGAACTGAAACAGTTGTTGACAGTTCTTGTGTGATTATTGATCTCCAGGGAAAATCATTTGAGACTAACAATAAGATAAAAACATAAATAAATAGGATCATTTTAAATCACCATAATAACAAAGTGTTCATATAAATCAATTAAAATGCATAACATTTCCATAGTTTGATAGCAGCAACAGTATAACTGAGTATAGCAGTGCAGGTTTCAGGCAAAGCTAGGTCCATTCATCTGTATATGGTTCATAAAAAAGATAAGCAGGGCAATAAATAATGACTCAACCTTTTATTAAGTGTTAAGAAGAGGTTAAAGTTTGTGGTGTGCACTATGTAGTCGTTAGTATACGAAGCTATACATTTACCGGCAATCAAGCCTGCTTATACTCATTTTAGAAGTAAATCCTAGAACTTCTTTGTGGAAAAATAGATAAGCACCTTTTATTATTTCTCCATGCAAATTTGTTATATTGCCTTAAGCACGAATGATACTCCAACACGCAGGTTATGCTTGGACATTTTTCTTAACAGAAATAGTAAATCTAAGAAATGCAGGTACAGCTTTGAAATTATGTAAGAAGAGATTTAAGTAAATCTACCTGGAATTACTTAAATCTCTTCTTACAAGATTACTTATCGTGAGGCAAAGTGGGTTCTATCCTCAAAATGTAATTTACCCCAGCGCTTTGATTAAGGGCATTACTCAAAAGGAAATGGGTTTTGGCCCTTGGAACCCTTTTTGCAGCTTTGGCAAAAGCCTGCAGGTCCACCTCTTGTTTATTAAATATCCCATATGTATATGTTTCTTATGATGGTCATGCACCCCAAGGTAATTTCTTCAAACCACTGCTAACCACTGCTAGTGAATGGTGGACGAAGAGGGACAAAGAGGAATAAGGAAGAGTTAAACAGGTACACATTCTCCCAAAAACTATTTAAATACTTGAAAAATTCTAAACAAGGAAGTTTTCTGGCTGAAGTGAATTATGCAACACAGAAAATAGTTGTTCCCTTGCACAGTCTCTCATTATCAATTTCCCAAAATTGAATTTCTCTTCTGGAAATGCCAATAAAAAAAATGCCAATATCTGCGTGTTGCTATACCTGTTTGTTCACGTGGAGTAAGGCTCCTATTAATAATAAAATAAAGCATAGGAACTACTTGTCTGACAGTGCCAACCCACTTAAGGCAGTTTGTATCAAACTGCACATGTGTTTGTAAAGTATCTTCTGCTGCTTCGAAGGAAAGCTTAATATCTAACAAATATAGACATATCTATATTAGAAAAATTGAAAAAGAGAGAGGCATTTAGTAGTTAGGATTTTGTCTTAGGTTAGGATCTTGTCTTAAGTTAAGATTTTGTCTTAAGTTAGGATGTTGTCCTAAATTTGGAATTTGTCTTAAATTAGGATTTTGTCCTAAATTAGGATTTTGTCTTAAATTAGGATTTTGTCTTAAGTTAAATTTAAGTTTAACTTAAGTTTGTCTTAAATTTAATTTAAGACAAAATCCTAAATCAGGACAAAATCCTAATTTAACACAACATCCCAATTTAGGAGAAAATTCTATCGTCCATTACAACGCAGTCATTGCAATGACCTGCCTTTTGCAAGGCTACTGTTACAACGCAACTGCCTTTACATCGCATGGCATTACAATGCATGCCATTACAACACGTCAATACAATGCATGCCATTTCAATGCATACCATTAAAACACATGCCATTACAAAGCATTATACGTTAAGTAATGGAGATTCATTTTAGTATTAGGGTGGGTATGGGTTTTGGGGGACATAAAAATAGGAATTTTTACCCATACACTATCCAGCACTTTCCCTACTGTTGCACTCACTGGAGTGGAAATAGTGATTTTTACCCCTACACTGTCCAACAGTTAGTAATTTTTACCCCTACACTATCCAACACTTATCCTACTGTTTCACTCACTGGAGGTGGGAATAGTGATTTTTACCCCTACAATATCCAACATATACCCTACTGTTGCCCTAAAAGTATTATGTGTTGTAATGGTATGCGTTATAATGGAATACGTTGTAATGGTAGTTTTTAAAAATGCTTTGTAATGGCATGCGTTGTACAATCATGTGATGTAATGGTAGTTGCGATGCAAAGACTGCATTGTAAAAGCATGCTTCCTAATTGCATGCATTGTAATGTCATATATTCATGTTCCAGAGCTCCTGCCATTGATGGGAGGGTAGACCTTAATTTGCTTTAAAGAAAATTCCTGAAGCAGGGCTTCAAGTGCTGAACTTTATATACCCATTGACCTTTTCATTTGTTGCAAATTAATTTCTTCCTATTTAGTACAACCAGATTTCATTTTGCTTTTTTTGATCATCTAGTTTTGGATTTTCTACTTTAAATGAGTTTCATTAATTGGGTCTCATCCACAAGAATCACATACTACATTGGCTGTGCGTGCTTACTGCTAGTGTCTGTCTTTACTATAAGGCCGCTGTGACACAGCTAGGTTAAGGTGCACTTGACTGGTTAGACATATATGTATATTTTTTTTGCAGAGTTTTATATAGCGCAAACTTGACCCAAATCGGTATCAGAGTGCTTAAGATAGCACCACTTGCATTACATGAGGACACATTCATTTTCTGTTAGGCACCGGAGATTAAGGGCCCGATGTAGGTAGCCAAATACCGGTCGGTAACGGCCGAAAATCGGTAAATTCGTCCATTACCGACCGGTATATGTGCATCGAGATGTATGACACCAAAAACTTACCGAATCGGTAAATACCAGTCAGTAAAACACCGAATCGGTATTACACGAATCGGAATTTACCGAATACATATTCTCCGAATCAGTAAATAAGAAATGGTAAGTTACCGAATCGGTAAATACCGGATTCATATTTACCGAGTCGGTAAATAAGAAATGGTAAAAAAAGGCCATTTGAGATGTAGCAAAGTCAGGAAATACCAAATTTCGTGAAATTCGGTATTTAAGAGTCGGTATTTAACATGGATTGGAAGCAGGTGGAAACCAGGAACAGGATATATAAGAAGCTCCCAAAATGCAACTGTACACCCACAATGGCGGCTTTCTACGTTATTGCAAGGCGGCTACGGATACAGGCAGCAGGAGAGAGGGTCTGGCTAAGGGAGGAGCAGGTACATAGGCAGAGGATCACCCTCTTCCAACTCACTGAAGCAGAGATCCTGCAAAGGTACCGACTCCACCCCAGAACCATCCTGGACTTGATCAGGGACCTCCACCCATATCTGGAACACCCAATCCCAAGAGCACACGCCATCCCACCCCATGTACAGGTGCTGTGCTGCCTACACCTTCTTGCCTCTGGGAGCTACCAGCACGTGATAGCCTCTGTAGGTGGAGTGTCCCAGAGCTGCCTGTCACGCTTCTTCAGAAAATTCCTAAACGCCATGATGCAGAGGACGGAGCACTACATTGAGTTCCCTGAGACACCTGTAGAACTAGCAAGGACAAAAACCGAGTTCTATCAACTTGCACAGTTCCCGCACATCATCGGCTGTATCGATGGGACGCACATCCCACTATGCCCACCTGCAGCAACTGAGCACATATACAGAAACCGGAAGTCCACACATTCAATCAATGTGCAGGTGATCTGCAACGCTAGCAACATGATAACGGACATTGTAGCCAAATATCCTGGGAGTACCCACGACTCCTACATATTCACCAACAGTGGGATATACAGACACCTTGTGGCTGGTGATTTTGGTGATGGATACCTGCAGGGTAAGTATGTGTGAGACACCCTGACAGTTCATGCAGAAGATGCACACCTGAGTACGTGACTAATCAAATTATCCTTTCCCACCCAGGTGACAGTGCATATGCCCTGCGGTCATTTGTGTTCACCCCCTACCTGAACCCATCCACCAGGAGTGAAAGGCGTTATAACGTGGCACACAGAACAACACGTTGCGTGGTGGAACGTAGATTTGGGCTGCTGAAAAGTAGATTTAGGTGCCTCCATAAGAGTGGAGGTGCACGTCAGTACACGCCAATTATCTGTTGCAAGATTATTGCGACCTGCGCCATGCTGCACAATCTTGCCACCAAGGAGGGCACAGAGATAGAACTGACATATCATGAGGACATTGATGATGGGACAGTACAAGCAGATCACAATGCAGCAGGAGCAGCACCAGCAACAGATGGTCGACTGCGACGCGCTGAAATCACCAACAAATACTTCTAATTGAGCGATGACACACAGCCATGTCCAGTGTTTGGAACACTCACTTTAATGTACACAACTGCACCTTCCAAAAAAACATATATCAAATTAAATGCACTTTGCACAATGGTTGGCCAAAGTTCACTTCACATTGACCTGTCCTGTGTTCAATATGTCTCTCAATGTTTGCGCTTACTCATGATGTTTTGCGAGCCACGGGGCTGGGGGTCTACATGCGCAGTGGTGCCGGTGTCATCAGCATGGAGTCTGCTGCTCCTACGAATGTCCTGAACAGGCGTGCTGGACTCAGTCCTGCTCGTTGACTCCTCAGTGTCCCCAACAACCATGTTGCCACCTGTGGCTGTCAGCTGTGTCAGCATTGCCTCCATTGCAGAGGTCACCCTCCCTATCCCCCGGGACAAGTCACTGCAGCAGTGTACAATGTCAGTCTGCAGATTAACAGAGCGGCGACACTGCAGGGTGGTAGAAGTTGCCAACCGGTTAATCGACTGATTGAGCAGCCTGACCTCGCGCCTTTACCTGCGCCTCTCTTCGTGGTCACTTTCAAGCCTGTCACAGAGGGTGCCCATGCGCACCCCCATGTCCCTCACCCCCTCCGCCATGGACTCCATCCCTTTGCCCATTGCCTCCATCCCTTTGCCCATGGCCTCCATTCCCTTTGCCATGGCACCTATCCCCCGATCGATGTCCGACATCCTGGTATTCAGGATGCGCACCTGCCGGTGCACTGCCATGATGCCTTTGGCCTGCATACGCTGGACTTTCACCATTGTGGCTTCCAGCCCAGCGAAGACCCCCTGCACATCCTGCCCCTCATCCTGCTCTCGTGCCCTACGGACACGGTCACCTGCACGGCCAGATCCCAGTGACCCAAGTTGTCCAGCGTGGCCAGCCATTGTTGGTGTACTAGGTCTGAGAGCCTCTACCACTTCCTCCTCGGAGCTCTCCAGTATCCTTAAAGGTGGTACGTCCTGCCTCCTTGGCCTCACATGCACAGGGGACCCTGAGCTGGGTGTTGTGGCTACTGCAGGTGCTGGCTGAGTCTGTGTCTTGAACAGCAGGGGCGACAGTGGCTGAGCAGTGGTGTCGTGCTCCATTGCTGTGGGTGCCTGGGGTGTTGTTGTATCCTCAGGGACAGTGCTAGGTCCAGCTGTGTCTTTGGCCTTCTCCCTCGCAGACGTTGTTGTGGCACTACACTCCCCTCCCAGCGCTGCTCTGCGTGATGACTCTCCTGTGAACAGACATGGACAATGATCAGCTGCGTGTTTTCCCAACACAGACTCCTAACACACAATTTCATTTGCCTAGACTGTTTGTGTATGGGGAGTGTGGCATGGCATGCAGGGTTCGGTGTTGGCAGCTTTGATGTATGTACCTATGACTACAACTACCATGATGCTTTGCTGGGAACTACAGTCATGTGTGCTGGATTGTGGGTGATTCACCCACATTGGGGAAGGGGCCTGGGAATGGGTGGGGTACATGTCCATGCATCTTACCTTTCTTACTTGCAGCTCTGGCTGAGCTATCAGCATCCCCGATCCCATGTATGCTCTCAGGCTCCATGGTGGATTCCACGAGCTGCTCCAGGTCGGTGAGGCTTGGGGCACGGCTCTTCCCCCCACCGGTTGCTGCTGATTCCTTCCTCTGGGTGGCTAGTTTTTTTTTGGTGGTGATCCTCAGATCATGTCGTCGATTTCACGATGGGTCACTCCTAGGGCATTGACCTTGCTCTGTATTGCCAGCCAGGTGTTCCTCTTAACAGACTCAGCTACTTGCAGAGACTGTCTCCCGAACAGCTGGCTGTAGCGCTGCACAACCTCCTCCACCAGCACCTGGAGCTCTGTTGGGCTGAATTTAACCTTCCTCTTTCTGTCCCCTCCATCCTTTTGTGCCTCCTGGGACTCCATGCTGTTTCTCTGCTGGTCTCAGTGCAGCCTGCTCCTCTGTCTCCCCTCCAGATCTCTCTGCTGTTCTGTTGCTCTGCACCTGCATGGGTGTGGCCACCTCCAAGGTACTGGGGTGTGGTACTTGCACCTGATTGGTTGATCTCTCAGATGCTTTGTTGTGGGGTGTGGTGGGTGTCCCTGATTGGTGCACAGGCTCACATGTCATGTATTTGAATTTTCAAGATCGTAATTTACCGAATCGGTATTTACCGAATCGGTAAATACCGATTCGGTAAATTCCAATTCGGTGTCTCCCATTCATTCCTATGGGACTGGAAGGCCATAGGGTTGTATGGGTGTTACCGACTCGGATATTACCGATTCGGTATTTACCAAGTTTGAATACCGATTGATACCGAATCTGTATTTTTTACTAGATGTTTACCTACATTTGGGTTTCCGGTTCATAAATACCGATTCGGTAAGAGTCTGTATTTATGAACCGGTAAAAAAAAATTACCTACATCGGGCCCTAAGTGATTTGCCCGGAATCATAGGATGTTCAGCGTCATCGCCGAGACTCAAACCCAGTTCACATAAACACATGCGTGGGCTGCACGTGTGAAACAAAGGTTGTGCGCAGCTCAGTAGCTGTGTGGTAGCTTGGTGCACAGGGGACTTTGCAAGGTTAAATATTGACCTGGGGTAGCTCGTATAATATTAGTGGGCACTCATTGGTAAAGTCAGCATGGTTTACTGTTTCGTATGCAATATGTCATGGTATTATACACAGAAAGGAAAATATGCCTTAGAGTGCAGTTTCACTCTACATAGGTCTATAAAATCCAGTAAGTCGGCTAGGATTTCCATATTTTACATGCTCTGCTCAGGATCAGAGTACAGGCTTTTTTCACTCTACTGGGCCAAGTTAATTGCACTGCACCCCAACAGAGTGAACAATGGCCTCCCCAATTAACAGTGCTTCCTTCAGCTCATGAGGAGGAAGGGGTGGGGAAGAAAATCTGCATCTGTTAATTGTCTGTCACACTGTAAAAGAGTTGGGACAGCCCAGGCCTACTGAAAAAACGAGGAAGCCAGACCTCTGAAGCTATCAGCCCTTTGAAGTTTTGGTGAGGACATCCCTGGCTGTAATGTCAGCTAGGGATGGAGGTGAGGTCCCTAGAGGTGATTGCAATAGTCACCACTTGACAATGCCATCATGAATGGTCTCAGCATTCTGAGTAGTAAGGTAGGAACAAGGGATGAGGTGTGATGGGGCTCAAATAGGATTAGTCAGGGTTACTTGGATTCAAGAACGTTCTGCCTCTCTTACTCTTGCGCAAGGAAGAGAAATAGAGTTGGACTCTGGACCTGGACCTGGACAGTGACAGTAGCAACACAATGGAAAGCTTGAAGAACAAGCCCCTTGAAGCCCCAATGGACTGAAATCTGTGATCTTTGCCCGCAGCTGACCTTTGAACACTTGAGACTGGTTCCAATACACCCCCTAAGGACTAGTTGGGGAAAATCTGGACTTTTGTGCCCATGCAGGAGGAGAGGAGCACCAAAAACGAAGGAAGGGAACCAGTTGAATAAGCTCCCTGAAAATGGTGCCACTTTATGACCAGGAGGTCCTTTGAGAGGCTCCAGGCTGTTAGAACTCATCACCAGGAGCAAAATGAGACCAAGATGGTTAATCAACCCAAGATATCCACTGTTAATGGATTTGACCTTTGACCCCACTTGCGAGCAACATATCCCATGGGTTTCCACGGACTGCCTGAATAATACCACAGGGTGATCGTGTTTCCAGGGCTCGATGGAAGAATTATTGAGCTTGGGAGGAAGCCTGAATGGATCAGTCCCCCTCCACCACTCTCCATGAAGCCTGGGGACCCACTGCACGGGAAGCATGTGGGCTACACCCAGTCAAAGCCCGTGCCCATCCACGCCCATCAGAGACCAGAGGAGGCCGGGCCGGGCCCTCCTTCACGGTCTTCTGGCTTCGGACCTCTGGCTGGAGACAGTTGTCACTTCCATTGGACACACAGGTATTGACTCAAACATAAGGTAGGCCAAGCAGAGCTTTCTGTGAACAACTTTGTATTCAGTCACTCATCTTGCAGTTTGCCACTTGTTTGATTATTCTTTCCCTTTTACCCCCGCCCTATCTGCCCAAGTCTTGACAATACTGGCTAGAAGTTTTTATTCTACAGCCTTATCCTGATTTAACCCCATATCCAGCACTGAGGTTGGGCTTTTATGGGGAATTGTAAGACGGTTGTGATAGCCACCATGGCCCCATCGATAACTACAATGGACTCCATTTTTACAGCGTGCAGCAAGGGGTCTTATACAAGGAGTTAGAGCTTGTGGCTCTCTCGTTCTCTCGCTAATCATCTGCTCCCCATTTATCTGGTACCATCATCGGTCCAGCATCAGGCAGTCCGAAGTTGGTGGAATTGGTTGAGCCAGTTGGGGGTCTTCTCACCCTCCCACCACTGGCCAGGAAGCAGTTGGGATACCAGATGTACTTGACAGAACGGATGAGGCTAACAGAATTAAAACAGCATCAGGGTTTGGGTCAGTTAGTAGTAAGAACACTACCAAGCCAGTGGCCACCCACCATCTTATCCTGATGGCGGGTATCAGCGAGGGTCCTGCGATCGGGGCTAAAAGAAAGCATTACCCAACAGGGGGTAAGGCAAAGCATCTCAGGGCAGAGTCTCCCTTGGCTCACACACATGGTGGCCAGGCACTGCTTAAGACTAAGGATGATATGGTGGACAAGTTGGAAGCATTTGTGGGTTCCTTATTGGCAGGAATGGACTCTAAAGTGGAACAAATCCAGCAACAACTGGTCTCAGTCGAGCTAGAACTCTATCACCTGACACAGCATAATCACTTGGGTAGCAATGCCAGGTACCTAGAGTCAGAGACCAATTACCCTCCAACTACCACTGGAAGAAACACCGCATGTTGTGGTCTTGGGGAATGTACCTGTGCTGAAGCCAGGTGTTTAAGAGGACGTCCACCAACTGAAGAACAAAGTATTGTATTGGCTGAACACCAACACAATCTTGGGGATTAGAATGGAGAGATACATTCTTATGGTGCATAGAGTTGCTTGGGTATGGGAGTCGAAAAATAATTGTGATGGTGATTGTGTTATAATCAACTTCAACTCACCACATGTGGCAAAGAGAATCCTCCATGTGGATAACTCAAGCACCTCTCTAGGTCCTGCCATGTCTATAGTGGCCCCCCTGTGGGCTTTTTTTACAGATCCTTCAATCGTGCAACATGTCCTGGATTATGGTGCCCAAGGAGGCTTCCATGTCAAGCAATCAGGAGTGACAATTGAGGACTCCATCTCTTTGAAATACCTTGGGGTTTCTAGATAACTGGCATTAACTCCCAGTGATAGCACCTGTGAAAATGACAGCTCCCATCCCACATGCCTCTTCTATTCATCAGTTTGACCAAGGTTGTTCTGGTGCCAGTGCTACGGATGGCAATTTATTTCATGGAACATAGCCAGGCTGGCAAGCAAGTATTTCTACCCAGGATGGTGTTGTTTTATAAAAAAGTTTGATGTCATATAATGCAGGAGACATGAGCTATCGAAAACTCCTTTTTTATTGGAGGGGCATTAGTGAATATATGACGTTACAACGCATGCTTTAACAAAGCAAGTACTATTACATCGCATGTTTTGACCACGCATACCATTACAACGCAAAAGTATATTAATACATTGAATTAAACTTTACAATGCATTTTAGCACAATGCATACTATAACAATGCTTTTTTTTGTATAATAAACCCCTGGAACCGGATGCAGGGAAAATAGGTGTTTTCGGTGGGGAAATGTAATAAAACGTGGGTATTGAAAATCAACACCAGAGAATTAAAACTAATACTCGGGTACTACATTTACTGCTCAGGTATTTATTTAAGGTATTAATAAATTAAAAAATAATGTTTTCATATATTTGTATTATATATAACAGCAATAAAATAATCACAAATTTTAAAATTATTAAAGGTAAATTATTATTCACTATAATTTCACTATTCCTACACCAAGGTGTGCTTAACTCACAGAAAATGCTGGATAGTGGTGAGGTTAAATTTACTATTCCAACTCCAAAAGGTGCTTGCTACAAACAAAATGCATAATAGTGATTGAGTTCAAAGGGTGCTAGCTTGTGGGAAAGTGCAGGATAATGGTTGTATTTAAATTACTATTCCTACTCCAAAGGGTGCGTGCTTGTGGGAAAGTGCAGGGTAGTGGTTGTGTTAAAATTACTATTCCTACTCCAAAGAGTGCTTGCCTCAGGGCAAGCACTGGATAGTGGTGTGGTTAAAATTACTATTCCTACACCAAAGGGTGCTTGCCTCAGGGGAAAGCGGAGGATAGTGGTAGGCTTAAAATTACAATTTCTACTCCATTATGTGCTTATGTCTAGGAAACTGCAAAATGTTGTTTACTAATTGTTAAATTATTTTTTTTAATGTAATTTTTTATAACATTTTAATATCTCCACAGATAAGTGCACATTACAAACCTGAAAATAAAATCCATAATTGTTCTAATTGGAACAAAAGGACATAACAAAATTACTATTAAATGTAAATTATGATACTATTAAATGTAAATTATGATAAAAAAATATACAAACAATGCATTGAAATAATGGAAATATTAAAGAAAACTTGTAAATAAACGTACTTACCAAGGACTTTTTTTAACAGAATTCACATAAAGAAGCAACTTATCTTTTCATAAAGACATCTAAAGGTAAATATTTTATTTTAAATATATGCGTTTTAAATTGTTTATATAAATAGTAAAATTTCCAAACATCAAAAATATCATATCCTAAGCATTTAAACAATATGATGGTAAATAAATATTCATTTGTCTATAAAATAATAATCACAAAGGTAAGAAAATGTGTGAAAAGTAAAAGTTGTATTTCAATAAGTAATACTTTATCCTGTTACTGCATAATCATTATTATTTTAATCTATTTCAGGTGAAACTTTATTCAAATATAACCAACACTTAACAATATACATTTTTCAATCGTTTCAGACAATAAATAAATCCAACGTGTTCAACAAACAGAAAATTACTTTTTGAATCAACCATAAAAGGTAAGACAAATTAAAAGATAAACCTATACCATTAACTAACCATATTTTTCTCCCTACCAACAATCCTTCTAAAATTAAAAAACTAATAAAACGTTATAAATGTATTCCCTTCTAGATTAAAAAAATAGTCAAAAGACACCTTCAAACAAAAAGCATCAATAAAACTCTTCTCAAAAGGTAAAACTCAACAAAACTGTATCAAACCTAACAATTAACTATTTTTCTCTCCCAATAAAGCATTTGTATAGTAACATAACAATTAGTTTGGTAACACAAAAGTTTTGAAACTTTTAATCAATCTTGAAACAGCATTTACTTAGAATATATTTTTTAATCTACACAGGTAAACAAACTAATTATATAAATACTAACATTTCTTTTTTTCTTTTTCACTCTGTTACAGAAAATGTCTTCAAATCAAAAAGCAAGATACATAACCTCCAGCAGGGGAAACAGACTCCTCAAACATAGTGAGTATATTTATTATAAGGAAAGACTCTCTGAACCCAGGTGTCATTTGATGTGTGTGCAATACTACTCATCCCATTGCGCAGGCAGAATGGTTACTCTTGGTGACTCTATTTTAAGAACCACAGATCATAACCATTCTGCCTCTGCAATGGAGATTGAGGTTAGAGAAACCATTGATGAGATTAAAGAGATTGCATCCACTTCCAATAAACCCTGTGGAGCAATTTTGAGGCAGTTAGCCCAACACTTTTCACCACATGTTGCGAGCAGTATGCCCACAATTCCTAATTTGAGACATATTGTTCAATGACAAAAACAGGTAAGTAACCCACAAAGAGTAACACCCCAAACCTATTCTTATATAATCATTCCTCCTGAACTCTATGTTACAGTTTCTAACGCACCTTTCCTTTTGCATTACAACCAAAACCCTCAAAAGAGAATCCTAATCTTTAGCACACCCCGTAATCTTATAAGGTTGGAGAACAGTGATTGTGGGATGATGGATGGTACGTTTCAATGTACGCCCCATCCATTCGCCCATATACACTATTCACGCATACATTAACCCGTTTGCAGTGGCACAAATTTCCCTGCTGTGCGGGCAGATTTTACGTGTGCGGAAATTGGATGGCCATCCAACGCACTTTGATGTCAGATGGCCGGGGGTCGTGCAACGTATGGAACGCATTAACAACAGAGTAGTTCTCTTAGTTTACAGTTTACTCCCTGATAAACAATCCTTAACATAAACTGAACTTTTGTCAGTGATAAAATCTAAAACATCATCAAAAGTCCTACAAAAGTACTAATTGACTTTGAATTACCTATGATTAATACTATCACTAAATTGTACATGGATACACAAATTCAAGGATGTATTTTCACTTTTCACAGGCGTATTGGCGAAAAATTCAAAAACATCCTTAATTGAGGATTAGATATCAGATATCAAACTACAGTTTGAACTTAAAAAATGAACTGCCCTTTGCTTTGTTCCTCCTGACAGTGTAGACGAGTACTACACTTCCATTACAGAATCTGATTACTTAACCACAAACGAAGAAAAATCGGCACCTATCCTAAATTATTTTGAAGGCACATAGATTGGCCATCGAAGCAGGTCGGGCCGCAGGAGGAAGCCACGTTTCCATGTAAAGTGGGGGAACTGCTACTCAACCTGTTTAGAGGGAGGGGCAAAAAAAAAAGAATGCCATAGAGGGATGGCACAACTCCTTCAATAAATCATTTGGCAAACCTCATCCTAATTTCTATCATTTCCTGGAAATTTTGAGGAAGGATTAAATTTTCCAAGAAATGAGAATATCACAATCATTAACAGGTAGTCTGAATCCATGTATTTCAAAAAGAAAAAAGGAATTGTCAGCCAGACTATTGGGAGCAGTACAACAGTTTATGTTGTATGTGGCTTCAGACTACCTTGATAATCTTGCACACATCCTCCATTTCTAACCCACATTATCTTTTTACTTGCCTGTTTTGCCCTAAAAAAGTTACCCTAATTAAATTAACAATCTTCCTAATTTTTTTTTTTTAAAAGTCAGGTTTCCTTACCTTCAGATGTTTTTTTTTTCAACTCTTGGGGTCCATTAGGATGTCAGGCGGTGGCAGAAAAACGCCTTTTTCCACCCGCAAGCGGCGGAACTCACGTCCGCCATATTAGTATAGCAAGACATAAGTCATGTCCTGTGCGCCGCGGAGCGACGCGCACCGCCATCGGCGGTGGTAGCCAATGGAGACTGTCCGCCCTGCGGAATGACATCTGCCCAGCTCCACAAATTAGGATGCCCCAAACAGGCAGACGCACCACAGCGGAGACACCGCCCAACCAGACACAGCGGAAACTCAATAGCGGAGCGCCATAGCACAGAGCCTGTCATCACCACCTGGTCATAAACGCCATGGACCCAGCCCTACACATGTATCAGTTCATGTACCTGCTACTGCACTACCATCAACTGGGCCGTTGCCGATGACATTGCAGGTACGCAAATACACAAGTACAACACACAACACACGGTCTGACACAGGGTCCAAGTCTACCACACACACCCTGCTGGCGGAAACAACACATCCACAAGGGCACCCCTACATCACTCACCTGCCAACAAGTCCCCCCTCTGCATCTGGGACACACATCGACCGCAAACTAGCAGCAACGTCCCGCTCCCGGTCACGTCACCGCAGCGGTCAACACATGCACACAATACAGAAGGCAGGGCCACTGCAAGACATGGGCAGGGCACAGAGGCCTCAGTGACACACCACCCCCAACCACACATCAACACACACCAGCAAGTCACAGGCCAGGTGCCTATCCTGTGCACCCCCATGCACACCAACAAGCACAGCAACAAGCAAGCACAATACACACCCAGCACCACACAACAGACAACCAGGGATACAGCCACTGCATGAGTGGCTGACAAGGAACACACAACACCAGTGCCACACACACTCAAGGCTGACAATACTTCCCAGCACATACACACACCCTGGGTGTAACCACAAACAGAAAACACACACAGGGTAGCCAGAACAGATGCCTGACCAAAGCTACACACAAACATCACAGGAACACCCCCCCCAACAGAAGCAGACATACCCTGCCAGCCAAACTGTGGAATGGCAATGTGAGTACAAACACAACATGAGTGCACAACATCACCACTCACAAACTAAACACACACACAACATAACACAAATCACACAAAATTGCACCTGCACAGAACTACACTGCCACATCAAACAAACCACACATGCACATGAAAGCACAAATCAACAAACACCACAGGACATCAGGGGATGCATATCAGGCAATGCCAAGCCCACATACCCACAGCACTGTATGTACAACAAGCAGTGTGTGCACCACAAGCACAACAGCTACACACAGACATGACTGACACAACCTCAACACACACACCACAAATCAGCACAGCACAAAAGCAACAGCACACCCAGGAAGTGAAGCTACACCACAGCTAACACACAGACATGCAACACAACAACAACAGGATCAATCACTCTTGGATACAAGAGCACAACCAGCTACACCAGAGCCAAAAAACTGCACCACAAGGCACAGTCTCACAAATGAAGGGATGGGGAGGCACATACACATGTAAACACAGGGGACGGCTGACATCAAAATCAACTGACTTGCATCAGTAGTAGACATGTGAGGTGTGTACCATACACAAATAGAGGGAATGCAGACCCACAATGGCTAGGCACAAGTGGCACACATAAGAGATGGCATCACACCACACACCATGCCATACAGGAGGAGAAAAGGCACCATGTGCATGCAGTGCAAGAGAAAGGCACACACAATGCCAGTGAGGAGCAGCAGGGCCACACAGTCCACACAAACACACACAACACACATTGATGATCAAAGAAAACACAACACTGATGTGCAAGTCACACAATTTGTACACTCATAAGTGACCAAAACAACAAGGAGGAGTCACACAGAATTGCATGGACACACCAACACACTGCACAGTGCATGACAGACAACTCACACAAGTGCATGCAATCATTTACACAGGGCAGGACAATCCAAACAACAGGCACACAACTCCTGGCTGACACATGTGTGGCTATCACAATCCAGGGGCACAAACACATCCACACCCACTACAAAGTCACACCCTTCACACTGCACACCTCCTCACCACCCAAGAGCACACATCTCATGTAGGCCAGGGGACCAGGACTAAGGGCCAACACAGGATGACCATACACATACACAGCTGGGCACATATACAGGAATAACACACATACATCATGACAGTACCCAGCCTGCATGCAAACCTGTGCACAGCATCACACCCTGTGCTGGCAGTGTACCCCAACCTGACATGGCTACAACGTAGCCAACAATAGGAAACCACTACAAATAGAACTGCATGACAGGTTAAAGAGCCAACAGAGAAAACACAAGTATCAGTGTCTGAATGGACTGAAGACCCTGTCACCCCTGTTTAAAAATGTGATGAGGCCAAAGAGCTTGGCAATGTTGAAGTGACACATAGAGCATGGGGCACAGGCAACCAAATGCACACACAAAAAGAACTTTAGTCAGCGAGGACAATGACAAAACACACAACAGGAGTAACTGTCTTATTCACATATTGCACAGATGTGACAGTAGAACCACTGTACACAAGAGCAATGTACAAAATGCTGATCAAGTGCAAGATATTCTGCACAAGCAAACTACAAACAGAAAGGCCAGTGTCCATGGCACAGGGGATACTCCAACACAGCAGAGGAACATGGCCAGTGTCCAGGTCAGGTGGCACAGCAAGTACATGAGAGGCTGCACAGGTGAGACTAAAAATACAGCAGAGCAACAGGGCCAGTGTCCATGGCACAGGGGAGACTCCAGCACAGCAGAGGAACAGGGCCAGTGTCCATGGCACAGTTGAGAGTACAACACAGCAGAGCAACATAGCCAGTGTCCATGGCACCGGGGAGACTCCAACACAGCAGAGCAACAGGGCCAGTGTCCATGGCACAGGGGAGACTCCTTATTTTGAGAAACAAGGGAACGCACTCGGTAGGCAAGGACCAAGGGTACTAGTATTATCTTAGAACAACGGTCCTTGGCAAGAGAGAATGTGACAGTCAACAAATAATTATAGGCCACAGTAAGCACTATAATAAGTCAGGTGTCCAGCCGGACCTTCGGATTTAATCAATGAAATTAGTACTACTATGCCCAGCAGACGCCTTCGGATGTTCTATTACAAACACTAAGGTACGGCCTCATTCCAGGCTTACCCTTGAACCCTCCCGCTTACTCCTTCCCTGATTCGGACCGCATAATCCACACATTGGTTCAATTAAGAACAATACGGTTGTCATTCACCACCCTAATTCCCCGGGACCCGGACTGCTCACCAGATCTCTAGGCTAAGAATCCCCGTGGACCCACATCCTCAGTTCCCGGATTCAAGCACCTTTTAATTACGTGGTCATTACCACATCCTTGATCCTCAACCTAACTGCGGTTCACTTGCGGCCCTCCGCCTTGTTATTCCCCTTAGTACAATTCACGCCGTGCCGCGACCGGTCCTTGGGTTACCCGTGGAGTAAGTTCCTCGCCCCCACTCCTGCTCGCTATCTTCAGGCTTGCACTTTCAGGCAGTACATTGGTTGTCCTGATGATGATCCTTGATGCTTATGGGATCGAAACGCCGTCGACAGTAGATGTAGTTTAAACAATAGTTCTGCATTGTGTGACATAATTACATTTTTTACTACATGAGAAAAGCTAGGATATTAGGTTCCATTTGTACTAGCTTCTCACAAAAGAAAAATTGCCTGATGAACCTTTTACCCCCTTTGTTTGTCTGTCTAGCCCTGTTGTATGCTGTGGATACAGGATTGTGTCCCATTTCATATTTGTTGTGTTTGATATTTCCGTGCATTATTTTCATTGATTAAATCCGAGGGTCCGGCTGGACACCTGACTTATTATAGTGCTTACTGTGGCCTATAATTATTTGTTGACTGTCACATTCTCTCTTGCCAAGGACCGTTGTTCTAAGATAATACAGGGGAGACTCCAACACAGCAGAGCAACAGGACCAGTGTCCATGGCACAGTTGAGAGTACAATACAGTAGAGCAACAGGGCCAGTGTCCATGGCACAGGGGAGACTCCAGCACAGCAGAGGAACAGGGCTAGTGTCCATGGCACAGTTGAGAGTACACCACAACAGAGCACCAAGGCCAGTGTCCATGGCACAGGGGAGACTCCAACACAGTAGAGCAACAGGGCCAGTGTCCATGGCACAGGGGAGACTCCAACACAGCAGAGGAACATGGCCAGTGTCCAGGGCAGGTGGCACAGCAAGTACATGAGAGACTGCACAGGTGTTACTAAAAACACAGCAGAGCAACAGGGCCAGTGGGCATGGCACACGGGAGACTCCAACACAGCAGAGCAACAGGGACAGTGTCCATGGCACAGTTGAGAGTACAACCCAGCAGAGCAACAAGGCCAGTGTCCATGGCACAGAGAAGACTCCAACACAGCAGAGCAACAGGGCCAGTGTCCATGGCATAGGGGAGACTCCAACCCAGCAGAGGAACAGGGCCAGTGCCCAGGGCAGGTGGCACAGCAAGTACATGAGAGGCTGCACAGGTGAGACTAAACACACAGCAGAGCAACAGGGCCCGTGGGCATGGCACAGGGGAGACTCCAACACAGCAGAGCAACATGGCCAGTGTCCAAGGCGCAGTTGAGAGTACAACACAGCAGAGCAACAAGGCCAGTGTCCATGGCACAGGGGAGACTCCAACACAGCAGAGCAATAGGGCCAGTGTCCATGGCACAGGGGAGACTCCAACACAGCAGAGCAACAGGACCAGTGTCCATGGCACAGTTGAGAGTACAACACAGTAGAGCAACAGGGCCAGTGTCCATGGCACAGGGAAGACTCCAACACAGCAGAGGAACAGGGCTAGTGGCCATGACACAGTTGAGAGTACAACACATCAGAGCAACAAGGCCAGTGTCCATGGCACAGGGGAGACTCCAACACAGCAGAGCAACAGGGCCAGTGTCCATGGCACAGGGGAGACTCCAACACAGCAGAGGAACAGGGCCAGTGTCCAGGGCAGGTGGCACAGCAAGTACATGAGAGGCTGCACAGGTGAGACTAAAAACACAGCAGAGCAACAGCGCCAGTGGGCATGGCACAAGGGAGACTCCAACACAGCAGAGCAACAGGGCCAGTGTCCATGGCACAGTTGAGAGTACAACACAGCAGAGCAACAAGGCCAGTGTCCATGGCACAGGGGAGGCTCCAACACAGCAGAGCAACAGGGCCAGTGTCCATGGCACAGGGGGGACTCCAACACAGCAGAGGAACAGGGCCAGTGTCCAGGGCAGGTGGCAAAGCAAGTACATGAGAGGCTGCACAGGTGAGACTAAAAACACAGCAGAGCAACAGGGCCAGTGGGCATGGCACAGGGGAGACTCCAACACCGCAGAGCAACAGGGCCAGTGTCCATGGCACAGTTGAGAGTACAACACAGTAGAGCAACAAGGCCAGTGTCCATGGCACAGGGGAGACTCCAACACAGCAGAGCAACAGGGCCAGTGGACATGGCACAGGGGAGACTCTAACACAGCAGAGGAACAGGGCCAGTTTCCATGGCACAGTTGAGACTACAACACTGCAGAGCAACAGGGCCAGTGTCCATGGCACAGGGGAGACTCCAACACAGCAGAGCAACAGGGCCAGGGTCCATGGCACAGGGGAGACTTAAACACAGCAGAGCAACATGGCCAGTGTCCATGGCATAGGGGAGACTCCAACACAGCAGAGCAACAGGGCCAGTGTCCCTGGCACAGTTGAGAGTATGACACAGCAGAGCAACAGGGCCAGTGTCCATGGCACAGTTGAGAGTACAACACAGCAGAGCAACAGGGCCAGTGGGCATGACAAAGTGCAGAGTCAGGACATGAGAAGCTGAACAGGCAAGGGGAGAGCAGCAGTGAACGACAAGGCCAGTGGCCAGGGAGAAGTGCGGAGTCAGGACATGAGAAGCTGCACAAGCAAGGGGAGAGCAGCAGTGAACGACAAGTCCAGTGGCCAGGGAGAAGGGCAGAGTCAGGACATGAGTAGCTGCACAGGCAAGGGGAGAGCAGCCGTGAACGACAAGGTCAGTGGCCAGGGGAAGTGCAGAGTCAGGACATGAGAAGTTGCACAGTGAGTGTGTTTGACTGTAACCTTCCATGGCTACCAACACACCCAGGTGGCAAACAATAGTCAGGACTAGCACACCTGTAAGAGAGGCAGGTGTATGAGGGGGACTGCCACTCACATTTGGCTGTCAGGTGGACTTGGAGCTGGCTGTGTGTTGGGTCAGGATGAAAACTTGACTGGGGAGACAGAGAAGCCGGTGATGTAGGGCTATCAGTCGTTTGGCAAGCTGGAGGGCTGTTTGGACCAGGTGGTATAGTGGCACATGGAGGTGGAGTCATGGAGACCTCTGACACAGTGTGGGTGGGAGAGGTTGGAGGGGTGCCCTTCCACTTTTTGGGAATACGAAATGGCTTCCCTGTCTTGGGGTTAATGGGATCTGGTGATGACACAACAGGTACACACACCAACTGTCCTGCATCAAGTTCAGACACTGGCACTCCCTCTGGTGATGTGCTGGATCCTGTGGAACGCTTTGTCTGGCTACGTCTCTGGACCACCTTCCCCTGCTTGCCAGGTGTCCCACCTACAGTGCCCTTCTTTGCCTCTTTGCCAGGGGTGGCCCCTACAGTGCCCTCCTTTGCCTCTTTTCCAGGGGTGGCCCCTACAGTGCCCTCCTTTGCCTGTTTGCCAGGTGTCCAACCTACAGTGCCCTCCTTTGCCACTTTGCCTGGGGTGGCCCCTTCAGTGCCCTCCTCCACCTGCTTCACTGGGCTTGGAATTGGAGTTGATGTGGTGGGTGGATATGGGCCTGTGCCCTTCCTAGGTGTACCCTTGCTATACAACACCTCCTCAGTGGGCACAGACACTGCACGCCTAGCTCTGCGTGAAGTTTTAGGGAAAGTAGAGTCCTTTTCTGGAGATGCCTCAGAGGTTTGTGAGGCTGATGTCAGCCTCATTGCTTTTTCGGCCTTGCTTTTCCCTGACTGGCTCTTGCATTCTGGGCTGGCTCTGCTCTTCTGTGGAGATGGTGTCTGTGGACGGGACCACTTGGGTTGTGTCTGCTTTGTGCTCCTTGTGCTGTATTGTGTCTGTGACGCATGCGAACCGTGGTCACTGTCCTCTGATGTGGCCACTAACTGGGGGTGGACCAAGGCACCTGAGCAGGAATGGGAGCATGTGCTTGTTGAAGGGCAGACGTTACTGCGGATGACAAAGCTTGGTCTGTACGGTGGAGCCCACCCACATCAGAGTGTATGCCCTCCATGTAGGCAACGACCTGCCCAAATTTCTTGTCATGGTCATTGAAGGCATTGAGCAGGGCGGTCTGGCCCACACAAAGCAGGCACAGGAGCTCTACAGACTCAGCACTGAGTGCAACAAGGGGGACAGGTGTAGGGTCAGCGGTGCCAGATGTGACTGTAACTCGTCCCCTCTTACTGACACGGACACGGCCAGCACCAGAGGAAGTGGATGGGAGGCTAGGCACTAGCCGTTGAGTGGTTGATGATGTAGCAGACTCCCCAGCCCCTGTGCCTAACAACATGGATGCATCACTACTCGCATCAGATGATGTAGTACTATGTGTCTCAGCCACGGATCCCTCCTGCATACTCCTGCCTCCTTCAGATGCACTGGTGAGCTCTGTGTCACTGGCCTCCGGTGCAGCTGTAGTGCTACTCTCGCCACCACTGGTTTCCGGCTCCCATTCCTCCGTGCCCACTGGCTATTCTGCATGAGAGAGAGATGCAGGGTTGTATAACTGATATCATCAGGACAAAGCAAAACAAACAATGCATACAGGGGATGCCCAAATCAACATGCTGACCACCACACCCTGCATAAACATTGCAGCAGCACATTACATACACCACAACAGTGCCTGCAACACTGAATAGCTGCCACGACAGAGCCATGTTTTATTATGATTTTTTTTCCTTTATTTTAAGGTTTTATAAAGCGCATAGTAACCCGTAAGCATCCCAGCGCTAAGATCAAGACACTCAAGAGGAAGACGTCAGGGTGGAGATCATGGGAAAAGGTGAGTTTGAGGCCACACAGCACTACACCTTGCTCGTGGATGAAGTATACCACGCACAACATGCCATGCCCACACCTATCATGTCCCATCACTCATTGCCACTGACAGGCCTTCAGGGAACCTGAGGGGAGAACACACTCCTATTAGGAAATGACAGTCCACAATGCCAAGTAGGCCATACCAAGCACCATGTGGTACTATGGGGCACCTTGTTGTCAGACGTGTGACCCTCAACAATCATGGTGCATGCAAAGTAGGAATACATGAACTCACACTCAGATAGTGGACCCTTCTGTTCACCCCCTAATAGATTTCCCACACCATACTAATGCAGAATTACCATGTGGATCCAAACACACCTGGCTATTATGAAGCACAGCAGGGATGATCAGCCTTGTAAGGGCTGTTTGGCACAATGCCTGACACTAAAACACATCCCTGCAGCCACTCACATGACACATCACAGCACCACCCCACGAACATCACATGGCTCACCGCTGCCACAGGCTCTGTACACATGCATTTGCTCCCAGGCAAAGTCACCTTCCCCAAATACTCACCCCTGCCTTGCTGGCCATGCTCCTTCAGACGTGCATACAACTCCGGATTAGTCACTGCCAAAATGCGGACCATCAGTGGTGTTAAGTTGCGCTGTGCCAGACGCCCAGTGCGCGGTTGCAGCCCCAAGGTCATCTTGGCCACATTCTTTGCCAGCCGGCTGACGTCGTCCCACCTCTTGTGGCAGTGGGTGCGTCGTCTGTTGGAAACCCCAGGGCTCATACCTTTGCAGCAATGCCCCTCCACATGGCCTTACGCTGATGTACCTTGAGCTGCAGGTATGGGAGAAAAGTAGGGTAAATGACCAGTTACATAGTGTCATGTACCAACATCTATCACAACAGTAGCATACACAGACTCAGGACCAATTGTAATCCCCCTAATTCCGAAACTGGGGGACACCTCACAAGGGCACTCTGCATGGCCCAAATTGATATCATAGCATGCATACATGAGGGCGTAGAGGCTACATGCGAATCACACACAAATGCAGGATGACTGCACTGAACCCCTTCAGTGGGTCGCACACATCACCAGTCCCATGAATGTCTGATATCCCACCTGCCCAACAGTACCCTCAATGTTGTCTTACCACTACATTGGGGCCACCATACAGCCTCGGGTACAGTGCCAGCACCTCATCCATTAGCACCTTCAGCTCCTCACTTGTGAATGGACTGGCATGGATCTTCTCAGTTATTGCCATCCCTGTGGACATGTAACACCTGTGGTTGAAGTGAGTGGTGAGGAGTCCCAGGCTGCAGGCACTTCAGGCAGCAGCAGGAGAGGGTCCCAGGCAGCAGCAGGAGAGGGTCCCAGGCAGCAGGCACTTCAGGCAGCAGCAGGAGAGGGTCCCAAGCAGCATGCACTTCAGGCAGCAGCAGGAGAGGGTCCCAGGCTGCAGCCGGAGAGGGTCCCAGGCAGCTGGTACTTCAGGCAGCAGCAGGAGAGGGTCCCAGGCAGCAGGCTCTGTGAGCAGTGGAAATGTGGGGCTCACTCCCACAGATTTATAGCCCCCTGGGCTTGTTTGTGAGGTACAAAGCTGCAGTAATTGGTTGTGTAGGACTGCCTCATTCAAAAGCATCCAATGACCGGCTCCGTGGTGGCAGAGCACACCTTCCGCGATTTACAAACCTGCATCATGTCACCGCAAACATCGCTCCCATTGGCTGTAGGCAATGCTCCATGGCGGTGTTGCACTGCAGGGGCCAGGTGGTAGCAACCGCCATTTGTGTGGTGCACCATGCCCACCGCCAGCAACCCATGCCTCCATGCCAATGTCTACTGCACTTGTGTAGGGGGTGGTGCTTGTTTCACATCGCCGTGGACAGGTGATAGCAACCGCCAGTTGTGTGGCGCAGCATGACCACCGCCAGCAACCCATGCCTCCATGCCAATGTCTACCGCACTTGTGTAGGGGGTGGTGCTTGTGTCACACCGCCATGGACAGGCGGTAGCAACCGCCATTTGTGTGGTGCAACATGCCCACCGCCAGCAACCCATGCCAATGTCTACCGCACTAGTGTAGAGGGTGGTGCTTGCTTCACACCACCGTGGACAGACGGTAGCAACGGCCATTTGTGTGGTGCAGCATGCCCATCGCCAGCAACCCATGCCTCCATGCCAATGTGTACCGCACTTGTGTAGGGGGTGGTACGTGTGTCACTCCGCTGTGGACAGGCGATAGCAACTGCCATTTGTGTGGCGCAGCATGCCCACCGCCAGCAACCAATGCCAATGTCTACCACACTTGTGTAGGGGGTAGTGCTTGTGTCACACCGCCGTGGACAGGCGGTAGCTACCGTGAATTTGGTCACATGCAATGCCAAATTCCATTGTGAACTCTGCATCAGTACACAGCAGCAAAATGTTTAATGGCACATCATTGTGCACACAATGCCATTAATTGATTTAATGCACAGGTGGTCGCACGATATGTGTGACACACATTGGCCTGTTGTCCCTGCAATGTCACTGATGCATTTGATGGTTAATGATGCCTGACAGTGTTAAGCTGTTGTCAATGATGTGTGACAAATCGATGTGTCGTGGGTCAGTGCCTATCTTGGCAAGGCTTGTCCCACTGTATGGTGTTCTTTCAAACTTGTGCTACCATATCAGCCCATGCACACAAGTTTACCATCTACTGTGATCATTGGGATCTTGATGTGTGCCAGCGTTACATGATGCATTGAGGTGTGACAGGTACAGCAGATGTGTGTGAGGCATTTATGGTCATCTTGTAGACTTTTGTTGATGGTACGGTATGAGGCATGCACATGTGGAAGGTGGTGTTCAAAAACTGTGCATTTCCATTTACATTCTGTTTTGTTTGCGGCACCTGTGTATTGTAAATGGATTGGTGTGTCCTCCGTGTGTCTCAAATTTAAACACATGTGACCTTGTGTGCCACGCATCATGGAATTTTAAGGTTTTGCATGACATGCTTAACGGTATGTGTTGAGTCCACCACATGATGGCTGTCATTGACATGTATCCATGTACATCTCAACCAGGAAGAGGCCAAATCTAATACGTCACCTGAGAGTGCTGGAGGACATGGAGGATATACCGATCATCCGAAAATTCCACCTCAGCAGAGCGACCATGAAGACCCTTTGTGATCTGTTGGAGCCCCACCTGCAGCCTCGTTACCACTACCCAACAGCCTTCACACCCACATACAAAGTAATGGTAGCCCTCCACTTTTTTGCAACTGGTTCCTTCCAGGAGACCGTGGTGGGCGCTGCAGGGATGTCGCAACCCATGTTCAGCATGGTGCTGAGGTATGTTCTAGCAGCCAATACATACATTTCCCCAGGGGAGCAGAAGGGTGACTTCTATGCCCTTGGGCACATCCCCCATGTTGTTGGTGCCATCGATTGCACCCATGTCGGTCTGGTGCCACCACAGGCCACTGAGCACATTTTTAGGAATCGCAAATATTATCATTCAATAAATGTGCAAGTGGTGTGCCTTGCGGACATGACCATTTCACGTGTGTACAAGATTGCCTGGCTCAGCCCATGATTCATACGTCATGAGGAACAGCATGGTGTCCCGGATAATGGCTAACCTGCATCGCGATCGTGCTTGGATTGTGGATGAGTATGCCTAGTGATATGGCGTGATGTGTTTGTGACCTGCTGCCCTCTGCCTGTGTAACATTGCAATGTGTGTTTGTCATTCCTAGGTGACTCTGCATATCCCAGTCATCCATGGCTGCTGAGCCCACTAAGGAATCCCAGGAACCCGGCTGACGTCAAGTACAATGAGGCCCATGGCAGAACCCGACGTGTCATTGAGCGGAATTTTGGCCTACTCAAGTCAAGAGTCCACTGCCTTGACAGGACTGGAGGTGCACTGGCATACTCGCCTGGGAAGGTGTGCAAGATCGTTGTGGCATGCTGTATGCTGTATGCTGCACAACATGGCTATTTACAAGGGGATTCCCCTGCTCCTGGTTAACGGAAAAGAACCAAGGCCCCCGCGTGCCCAAGGACCTGAGTCCAGTGATGAGGACAGTGGAGAGGAGGAAGGAGTTGACATACGTCAACAGCTCATCAACCACTACTTCACTTGAAGGTGTGTGAAGATGTACGACTTGTACATTGTCTGTTGTGGTTGTTGTTGTTGTGAAGGGCTATACGCGGATGGTACAGACAGGCACATGTTGAGTCACCTGTGTGTAGGAAAGGTGGCATTGACATTGCATATGTGGACTATGCAGTACTCTATTGGTTGACACCTGCTGCACATTATCTTGTATGCCTGTAGACTCATGTGTATATTTTGTGTAGTGTTATGTCTGTGATGCCACAATGTCACCAGTGACTGTTGTTCTGTTGTGTCTCCCTAAGTGCTTCAAAATAATCCAGCCCTACATACTGTACATCATTTGGACACATCATGGACATTTTCTAAACTGTAAATATTGCACTAAAAACAATACAGCACAAAATCTGGTGCATCTGGTATTTTATTTGCAAAGTGGACATGTGAGGGGTGCGGGAATATTGACAAGAAGGTGGTGAAGGAGCAGTGAGTTGACAGTCATGATAGATGAGATGCAAGAGTAGACACCACATGGATGTGGTAACCCAGTCCAAAAGACAAGTGCCGTTGCCAAGGCAGTGTGGGGAAGGACAGTCCAAACAGTCAATGCAGTGGGGAAGAGGGTTGACATCAGGGCTGGCTCCGTGACTGGCATGTGGCTGGTGCTTTGCCTCTGGAGACTCCCAGGCTCTTCTTTGGATGCCCCCTTGATCTTTTTGGCAGGGGGGACCTGCTGAATGGCCAGCGGCATCTGAGGACTCACCCCTTTCTGTTGGCGCATGGGAAGATGGTGCACTGTCATCCTGCAATACAACAGAAGGGCGGAGGTGTTGGTTGTAATGCAGGCCTGTCCTTCAGCAACGCCACTTGCTGGGCCATGAGGTCTGCCATTTGACCAATGCGTGTGTCGATTGACCTCATCAGCAGGATGAGCTCACGTAATAGTTTGTCTGACTGGCCATTTTGTCCCTGGACCTGTTCATATGCACCGATGACTCTGGTGAAGTGGTCCAGGGATGGTGTGCCAACCTCCTGAGGTCTGGGGGGACCCTGGCCCTCCCACCTGCCCTGCTGCCACAGACCTGTTGCCTCACCACGGTGGGTCCTCGCACACTCTCCCTGCCCTCCACAGTTGGTGGTGTGTCCTGGTCGTCCCTTGGCACAGGGAGCGTGCTGGTGGTGGTGGTAGTGGTGGTGGTGGTGGCCGAGGTGGCAGCGGTGGAGGCACAGGCCGTGACTGCAGGGATCTGCTGTGCAGTTGTTGGTGCAACAGACTTGGTGGTGGGGAGGATGGGGTCCTGGGACCAGTTGGGCCTTGGCACACCAGATGGGCCGGCCCAGAGCTCATCGTCCAAACTGTCTTGGGAGTCAACATCCCAGAGTCCATGTACCGGGGTTGGAGACTGGCTCTGCTGGCTGTTGTTGTCCTAAGCAGCAAGATCTTCATCACGTGTGAATTAGATGGGGAATGGTTAGTGTTGTGCAATGTGCAAGTAGTCTGTTAGCTGCATGTCATCTGCTGTCTGAACACTAAACAATTGAGACAACTTTAGTATTATAGTTAAATGAAATACTGGCTGTACATGGTGCAGGGAAACATCAAATAATCATACATGTCCTGTATCGATCCATTGCATGCAATTGGTGCCGTGTATAGTATTGCAGGTCTCTCAACCACAAACAGCCAGACCTGTGACGATGGCTACCTACCTGTTAGGTGAGGGTGAACAATGCAAAGGCTGACACATGCTCCTGGGTGGGGAAGGCCTCCATGCTGCTGGAGTGTGGGACAGGGGGCATGGTGGAAGTCGTGATACAGGCCTCCCACCCCAAACAGTCCTCCAAGTGAAGATGGCTGGCTACCTGTTAGGTGAGAATGAACAGTGCAATGGCTGACACATGCTCCTGGGTGGGGGAGGCCTCCATCCTGCTCAGGTGTAGGACAGGGGGCATGGTGGGAGTGATAGTGCAGGCCTCCCTCTCCCAAACAGTCCTCACAGTGAAAATGGCTGCCTAACTGTTAGGTGAGGGTGAACAGTGCAATGGCTGACACATGCTCCTGGGTGGGGGATGCATCCATGCTGCTGGAGTGTGGAACAGGGGGCATGGTGGGAGTCGTAGTGCAGGCCTCCCATCCCCAAACAATCCTCCAATACAATATGGCTACCTACCTGTTAGGTGAGGGCGAACAATGCAATGGCTGACACATGCTCCTGGGTGGGGGGGGGGCTCCATGCTGCTGGAATGTGGGACAGGGGGCATGGTGGGAGTCATGATACAGGCATCCCACCTCCAAACAGTCCTCCCAGTGAAGATGGCTGCCTACCAATTAGGTGAGGGTAAACAATGCAATGGCTGCCATATGCTCCTGGGTGGGGGAGACCTCCAAGCTGCTGGAATGTGGGACAGGGGGCATGGTGGGAGTCGTGATACAGTCCTCCCACCTCCAAACAGTCTTCCCAGTGAAGATGGCTATCTACCTGTCAGGTGAGGATGAACAGTGCAATGGCTGACACATGCTCCTGGGTGGGGGAGGCATCCATGCTGCTGGAATGTGGGACAGGGGACATGGTGGGAATCATGATACAGGTCTCCCACTCCCAAACAGTTCTCCCAGTAAAGATGGCTGCCAAACTGTTAGGTGAGGGTGAACAGTGCAATGGCTGACACATGCTCCTGGGTGAAGGAGGCCTCCATGTTGCTGGAGTGTGGGACAGGGGCATGGTGGGAGTCGTGATACAGGCCTCCCACCCCAAACAGTCCTCCCAGTGAAGATGGCTGCCTACCTGTTAGGTGAGGGTAAACAGTGCAATGGCTGACACATGCTCCTGGGTGGGGGGCCTCCATGCTGCTGGGGTGTGGGACACGGTAGATGGTGGGAGTCATGGTACAGCCCTCCCACAACCAAACAGCCTGTACAGGGAAGATGGCTACCTACCAATTAGGTGAGGGTGAACAATGCAATGGCTGCCACATGCTTCTGGGTGGGGAAGGCCTCTATGCTGCTGGAGTGTAGGGCAGGGGGCATGGTGGGAGTCATGATACAGGCCTCCTACCCCCAAACAGTCCTCCCAGTGAAGATGGTTGCCTACCTATTAGGTGAGGGTGAACAGTGCAATGGCTGACACGTGCTCCTCGGTGGGGGAGGCATCCATGCTGCTAGAGTGTGGGACAGGGGGCATGGTGGAAATCATGATACAGGCCTCCCACCCCCAAACAGTACTCCCAGTGAAGATGGCTGCCTACCTGTTAGGTGAGGGTGAAAATGCAATGGATGACGCGTGCTCCTGGGTGGGGGAGGCATCCATACTGCTGGAGTGTGGGACAGGGGGCATGGTGGAAATCATGATACAGGCCTCCCACCCCCAAACAGTATTCCCAGTGAAGATGGCTGCCTACCTGTTAGGTGAGGGTGAACAGTGCAATGGTTGACACATGCTCCTGGGTAGGGGAGGCCTCAATGCTGCTCAGGTGTGGGACAGGGGGCATGGTCGGAGTGATAGTGCAGGCCTCTCACCCCCAATCAAGAGTCCCAGTGAAGTTGGCTGCTTACCTGTTAGGTGAGGGTGAACAGTGCAATGGTGTTTGGGTTGTGCAAGGAAGTACATATCAGTGTGTTGGTTGCCATTTGTTTGTACTTACCAGCCTCCATTCCCCCGGCTACTCCTGTGAGACTCTCAGGATGCAGTATGGCAAGCACCTTTGCCTCCCATGGTGTGAATGTTTTCTGTGGGATGGGAGGGCCACTGCCAGTCCGGTTCGCCAGCTCCCAGTTCTTGCTCCTCTTCTCCTTGACAACCCTCTTGAGATCAAGCCAACGCTTCATGATCTCCTTCTTGGATCGCGGGGTGGTCCCTACTGCATTGACCCTTTGGACTATCCTTTCCCACATTTGTGTCCTTGTGGCTAAGGGTGTCTGTTGGACCACGCTACCAAACAGTTGTGGTTCCACTCTCACTATCTCATTGGCCATGACTGTCAACTCACCCTCTGTGAATTTGGGCATTTTATGTGCTGCCATGGTGGTTGGTGGTTGCAGTGTTTGTGGGTGCAGGGGTGTGTGTGGTGGGTGTGGTGATGAGGTATGAGGTGTGTTGTGTGCTGGGGGAATGTTGGTGCTGGTGTGATGGTGGTAGTGATGGTGGTGGTGTTGGTGGTGTGTGTGTTGTGTTGTTTTGCCTCTCCTGTCAGATGTGGTGTTTGCCCTTCTCTTCTGGAGTGTTGCTAAGGATTGTGGTCAGTAAAGGGGCTGGTTTTATACTCAGCTGTGTCGGTGTGTCCAAATGGGCTTTTGCTGTGAGGTGTATTGTGGGTGTTGTCCTGGGAATTGTATTTTATTTTTTTGCATTTGTTTTATCTTTGGTATGTATTTTGTGGGGCATGGCTACTTTTATTTGTGCTCAGTTGGGCATTGTTGCGGTGTTTTGGCTTTGTCCGCCATGTTTTTCATGTACCATCCACTGCGGTGGCTATGCTGCAGCTCTTCTGATGGCTCTCCCATTCACTGCAGTGTACGACCGCGGCGGTCGGAAACAGCGGTTCGTACCGCTGGACCAACGGGGAAATCCTAATTTCCCGTGCGGTGTCTCCGCTTTGGTCGAGGCGAGGTGTAGCTTTTCCTCTGCGTTTCTGTCCGAAGTGGTCGATTTTAGAACGTCACCGCCCGCATCGGGCATTTTTTGTTAGCCTGCTACTGCCGCGGTCGGTCTTTTGATGGACAACGGAGAAACAGCGGCCCTCATCCTCCTAGACCTCTCCGCGGCATTCGACACTGTCTGCCACCGCACCCTAGTGCAGCGCCTCAGCAACGTCGGAATTCAGGAGAAGGCACTGGAATGGATCGTCTCCTTCCTCGACGGAAGAACACAGAGAGTCCGTCTACCACCGTACAAGTCAGAGGCCACCGAAGTCATCTGCGACGTCCCTCAAGGATCCTTGCTGAGCCCCACCCTCTTCAACGTCTACATGAGCCCCCTCGCGCCCATCGCACGCCAACACAACCTGAACATCATCTCCTACGCCGATGACACCCAGCTGATCCTCTCACTGACCAACGACCCCGCCGCTTCCAGAGCCAACCTTCACGAAGGGATGAAAGATGTAGCCGAGTGGATGACGACCAGCCGCCTGAAACTGAACTCAGACAAGAAGGAAGTCCTCATCCTGGGCTCCTCGCCCTCCGCCTGGGACAACTCCTGGTGGCCCCCCGCCCTGGGCACCGCACCCACACCGACAGACCACGCACGCAACCTGGGCTTCATCCTGGACTCCTCCCTCTCCATGACCAGACAAGTCAACGCCGTCTCCTCGTCATGCTTCAACATCCTGCGCATGCTACGGAAGATCTTCCGGTGGATCCCCACCGAGACCAGGAAGACGGTCACCCAGGCCCTCGTCACCAGCCGACTGGACTACGGCAACGCCCTCTACGCCGGAACCACCGCCAAGCTCCAGAAGAGACTCCAGCGGATCCAGAACACCTCAGCCAGACTCATCCTCGACATCCCCCGACGCAGCCACATCTCCGGACATCTGAGAGACCTGCACTGGCTCCCCATCAACAAGAGAATCACCTTCCGTCTCCTCACCCACGCACACAAAGCCCTACACGATCAAGGCCCGAGCTACCTCAACAACCGCATCAACTTCTACGCTCCCAAACGCCACCTCCGATCAGCCAGTCACGCCCTCGCCGCCGTCCCCCGCATCCGAAGAACGACAACAGGAGGAAGGTCCTTCTCCCACCTGGCCGCCAAGACCTGGAACTCCCTCCCGACCGACCTGCGCCTGACCCAAGACCACCTCTCCTTCAGGAAGAAGCTCAAGACCTGGCTGTTCGAGCAGTAGCAGCACCCCCCCCCCCCCCAAGCGCCTTGAGACCCTCCGGGTAAGTAGTGCGCTCTATAAATGTCCTTGATTGATTGATTGATTGATTTTTGGAGGTTGATCCTAATTTGACCACCGTTTTTTCTGCCTCCATGGCGGTCGGGGTGCTTTTCCGCCCGCTATCCTAATGGGGCCCTTGGTCTTTTGTTCCTTCCATCTGTTCACCAAGAGTCTTTTTTCCATTATTGTAGTCCATAACTAACAATCCACATTCTATTTTCGAAATCCATATCCAGTTTTTAATAAATAAATGTGCACAAATATATTTTGTCAAAATATGTGCATTTTATTAAAAACCACAGCCAAAAAAATCCTGCAAAATTAATTTTTGGGTTGCAAAAAACGCAACAAATTCCAACGTTGCAATCCAATCTTTTTCAATATCAATCCCTTTGTTATCCCAAGTTCCATAAGCCATCGTTCAAAATCCATCTCGATAACTTTGAGATCACTTATCGTAAAACCTCATTCTAAGTATAGGTGTATATAAAGATATCAAATCTTCTAATTGGTTTTTTATAAATTTTCTTTTTTTAATCTTAATAACAATTCATCTAACTACGACGATGAAAAAGTCTTTTTTTAGAAATGCGTCGCTAAATGAAAAAAGCATACTTTTCAAAATACAATTTTTTATTTAAGTTTATTACTTATATCTTATTAATAACTTAAATAAACAGTAATACTTTTGAAAAAGCAAGACCCGACGTGGGCCTACTATGGCAACCTGTAGTGGAGTAAAATTGTTGGTTACCATACATCCAAATGACCTAAAACACATTTCCTAGATCTATATACCTCCCTCCTCCCTCCTTACAAAGAATGTTACCACTACACTATGCTTTTTTATAATTTTAATTTGTCTTACCTTAAGAGAGCTCTCCATTGATTCTGGTCTCTTCTGCGATGATCTCCCTAATGACGATACTCACGTTTGTGCATCAACGTCATCTCCTTCTGTAAAAATGAAAAACTTACATTTTCTCCCATTGACTTTAATGATAAAGGGTGGGAAAGTTTATTTAAAAATGTATATTACATAGTAAATGTACATAATAAATTACAAATATATTTTGAATGAATTTTTAAAAAAAATAATAATTTAAATCGAAATTGTATCTTGGTATATTTATTTGAATAAAAATACAAATATGTTATAAATACATTATATTTCATGTATTCTTTTATTTTAACAATCTTATTTCTTAATATGTTATAAATTGCTTATTAATATTTTATATGTTACACATTATTATTCCTATTAGCTGAGTATTTTTACCTCAGTATATTATTTTCTAATATTATATATATTTATTAATTTAATATAAAATATTTTTATTAATACAAACTTAATATTATAAATACCAGAGTATTTTTTTTTCTAAACAAAATAATAATTTTGAAAAATTACATTTTGCTTAAATATTATTTTTCCGAATTAATGATCAGGTATTTCCTGTAATACATTTTTTATTAATATATATTTTTTACAATCATGTAATAATAAATTAATATCATTAATACCATGAGTATTAACTTGAAAATGAAATTTTAAATCTGTATTATTTTTTCAAGTTAATACTCAGCTATTATTGATATTAACAATACAATATTATTATTAATAATAATAATAATAATAATAAAATACTATTAATAGTAATACAATTTTAATGTTCATACATATTAATATTTATAACAGAGTATTACAGTTTGTAAACCTATCACACCAAAAGATACTTACATATACTTGCCATGCCATGCGGTGGAATAGCATGCGATGTAAAAGTATATGCGTTGTAATAGCATACGTTGTAAACACATGTGATGTAAAGGAGTCTGCATTGTAAAAGTTGTGTCGTAAAGGGATTGTGATGTAATGCCTGCATTGTAATGGATGTCTCCCGTATAAGTCTTTCTTTGTGCCTGCTACCCCTTTGAGGGCAGTTCAATCTAAGGGGGGGATCAGGTTGTTTATGTTTTTCTAAAGGTAAAATGTAGTATTGCAGTGTTGGCCACAGATAACCCATGCTTGCAGGCTCTATTATTTTTAAGTGGTTCATGTAAACTGTTGCTTTTGAACTTTTCTAATGCAACATCGTTTCTTCCACAGGTTTGTAACATGTCCCAGTTGGGTGCATTCTTGAGCAACTTAGATGCATCCATCCTTCATAAGATACAACTTGTAGTCGATAGAGACTTTAATATCCACCTATGTAGGGATCTGAGGGAGAGTTAGGCCTGGGGGCTCTAGGTTGTCCCCGTCTATTAGGGATGCGTTTAGAACACACCCACCATGGAGATAATCATAGTGCACAAGTGAGGAAATTTGATCTTTTAACAGAAATGAGCAAATTGGACCCAGGCCAGATTGATATTATCCCCACTTTCAAATGGAATTGTAGTGTCTCTACCCCCCTTTTTTACCTCATATCAGAATTCTCCATTGAAGCAAGCATCCATAGTGACCATAATCCTCTGTGTCTTAAAGCTAGCTGGCCCCTATTAGCTCAGAACAAGATGGGAGGAAGAGAAATTATTGAAAGCCACAGATGGTGGCAGAAGGCTCAAATGTAGGGAGTTAAAGACATGCCTGGCCATGCGGCCGGAGCCAGGAGAACTCATATTTGTCTGTGCAGCTATTTCCCAAACCACAGCTCATTTATTGGAGGCTCCGGCCCCCAAAGGGCACCCACACTGGGCTTCAAAATGGTTTGATTCTACCTGCTCGCGCCATTCAGGAAGCACCATGCACTATTCAAAGAGATATTTGCTTAGTAAGAACTTGTAGAAAGTAGTATAAAGAAGCTCTGGTTAGGTGAAAGGAGGCACTGAAGGAGGATGCCTGGTGTGAGCTTATCGAGGCTAGCACCCTCAAGAGTAGCACCAAGTTTTGGAGATTTTTTAACAGCCCTTTCCTGGCATCAGATACATATAAACCCCTTGATGCCCATATCACTGAGAATTAATAGGATAGCCATTTTGATGATATGTTTCGGTGTCCACCTGTTTAGAATGCCTTTTGTGGAGCGGGAGTGGGGAAATCTGTCATGTCTGTTTCAGAGGGGGAAGTTAAGTGGGTATAGTTGGGTTGTCTCGTAACAAGGCCCTGGGACCAGATGGCATTCCCTCCAACCTCTACCTCAGTATTCAATGCAGCTGTCAGAGTTGGTCCTCCAGTTTCTTGGGCCATCTCAACCATTGTTCCTGTTTTTAGACAAGGGACTAGAGACTATATGCACTGTTATAGGCCTATCTCCATGTTGGATTCAGTGGTCAAAGTGGTCAGACATATTTTACTGGACAGGTCATCTAGCTAAGCAGCTGACAATAATATCATATCATATCATGTCAGATGTTCAGTACGGTTTTTGTCCTGGTCAATCGACCATGGACCAATGCCTGAACCTGGTCATGATTCTTAACTAGTACACAGCTGCCCGTCCCGGTACTATTTACCTGGCCTTTACAGACCTGTCCTTCACGTTTGATCTTGTGAATAGATGCAAGGTTTGTCAGATCTTGCTATCTATGGGGGGGACAGGGACTTTGTTCTCTTTCTACAAGATCTCTATCAAGATACGAAGGTGGAGGTTAGATACTCTAACGATTTTGAGGTATCTTAATAGTTCTCTATACAGAGAGGGGTCCAATAGGGTTGCATTTTGACCCCCTTTTTGGTTTAATTTATACATAAACAATTTAGAGAAGGCATTACTGGAGATTAAGGTGGATTATCCTCAGGTGAGACGGCGTGGCTTTCCTGTTCTTTTTTATACAGATGACACCATCTTGATGGCCAGGGCTGAGAAGGGTTTGCAAATGTTGCTTAACTCCTTTGTTCAATTTATGGAAGAGCAGGACTTGTTAGTCAAGAACTCAAAACCCTATGTGATGCAAGTATGTCTTGTTCGAGTAGGCCCTATCAATCAGGGTTTTATATAGCGCGCTACTCACCCGTGAGGGTCTCAAGGCACTGGGAGAGGCAGCTTCAGATCAGTTGAAGAGCCAGGTCTTGAGGTTCTTCCTGAACATATACAGGGTCGGGGAGCATCTGATGTTGACAGGGAGCTCATTCCAGTTCTTGGCTGTGATGTGGAAGAAGGTTCTCCTACCTGTTCTGTTTCTGCAGATGCGGGGGACCTCTGCCAGGGTGAGGTCGGTGGATCGGAGGTTCCTCTTGGGTTCGTGGAAGGATAAACTCTCATTGAGGTATTTGGGTTCGATGTTGTTGAGTGAATTGTAGGTGTGGGTGAGGAATTTGAAGGTGACCCCCTTCTCGATGGGGAGCCTGTGGAGGTCTTGTAGGTGTTGGGTCATGTGTTTGTGACGTGGTGTTCTGAGGATGAGTCTGGCTGTGGCATTCTGGATGGTTTGGAGTTTGTGTAGAAGGGTTCTGTTGATACGGGCAGTATCCATCTGCACATGATTAGGTGAGCCACAGAACATTGGTATCCAGCCAGTCATGACTAGGCGTGTCCAGAACATTGGTATCTAACGACTCATGACTGACCTCTCATGACAAGGCGAGCCCAGAACTATGGTATCCAGCTGCTTGTACTAGGCGAGCCTAGAACATTGGTATCCAGATGCTCCTGACTAGGCAAGCAGAGAGCATTGGCATCAAGTAGCTTGTGACTTGGTGAGCCCAGAACATTGGTATCCAGCCGCTGGTGACTAGGCGAGTCCAGAACATTGCTATCCAGCCTCTTGTGACTAGGTGAGTCCAGAACATTGGTATCAAGCCGCTCATGACTAGGCGAGCAGAGAACATTGGTATCCAACCGCTCATGACTAGGTGAGTCCAGAACATTGGAATCCAGCTGCTCGTTACTAGGTAAGCCCAGAACATTGGCATCCAGCAGCTCATGACTAGGCGAGCGCAGAACTTTTGCATCCAGCCGCTCGTCCCTAGGTGAGCCCAGAACATTGGCATCCAGCCGCTCATGAATAGGCGAGGCCAGAACATTGGAATCCAGCCACTCATGACTAGGCAAGCAGAGAAAATTGGTATCCAGCTGCTCATGACTGAATGCTTGTTACTTAAGTAGCATGTCTAAAAGGGAGGGGTGAGGTTACTGAATTACTTCAGCCCTGAAACTGAAGATAATATCTGATAAGGATATTGTTGGAACTGGGGGTCTCTAGTTGGCAGTGGTAGGTACCACTGTCCAAATAGGGACCCTTGCTTCTAGTCAGGGTAAGGAAGATACACTCTTTAGATAACCCCTGCTATCCCCATTGGTAGCTTGACACGAGCAGTCAGGCTTATCAAAGGCAATGTGCTAAGTATTTGTACCAACACTCACAGTAACACAGTGAAAACACCAAAAACTGACTCCATAACAGTTTAGAAAAATAAAGGTATTTAATCTAGACTACACAAGACCAAAATGACAAAAATCCAAAATACACAGTACCAGAATATGGTTTCAAATGAGTTGTTAAGGTTGCGTTAGCATTATCCACAGTTGCGTCACGTTTTAGCCAACAGTACCTTTAGATGTGACAAAAGTTCCAAGTGAAAGCTGTAGCGTTGAAAAGCAAGCGATGCGTCACTCCTGAGACCCTGGGGAGGCGATGCGACAACCCCGCTGGATGCAGTGGGCGTGTTGCGGTGACTCTCGTATGTATGGGGAGGGATGCGATACCTTGCGTGGATTCCGGTGCACAGGTTTCGGTAGAAGCGGCTCGCAATGATCTTTGGTGCGGCGAGGATCTCCGGTGCGGTGACGATGCACGGCTCAGCGACGATCTTCTCCTCTCGCGGCCCCTCGATGCGATGGCTCTGCGATGACTCTCGCAGTGACGTGATGTGGTCCGCAAGCAAGCGGTGCGATGTTCTCACCCAGTGACTGATGGAGCGAGATAGAAAACAAAATTTTGTTTAATCTCGTGAAGTCACATTTCCATAACATGAATAATAATATTAATGATTTGTGATATGTCGTGCTAATACAACTTAGATTAAACTTTACACATGGGGGGACTAACATGTGTGCTCATAAACGTGCATAATTGTTGCATCTTTTTGTTTGTGTAAAATAATAAAATAATTTATTGTTTTCGTTTTTGTCATTACTAACTGCTGCAAACTTAAAAGAAGCATGTGCTTGTTTTGCTTTTCCTTGTCTGTGTGATGTCATTTCTACTATTCTAGGTGCATATGAGTCTCATGGAATAACGGAGACTGGTAGATATAAACGCTGCTTTATTTGTTTGCAATGGCTAGGTAACATTTTGATTAATCGGGTGGGTTAATTAATTAGTAAATCTTGGGGTGGATACAGAATCTACATTATTTCTTACATTAATACTTTTCTTGTGTTTGTTTTATACTAGAAAGCTTAAGTTGCCTGCTTTTGGGCCTAGTCACTTGAGTCGCAGAAAAGAGCTGACTTGTAATTCTGCAAAAGTCACGAGACGCCCATTCTGAATTAAAGCGTTTATCAAAGCTGCATTCACAAAGCAAAAACTGATGTGGTGTCATCATTCTGTCGGACATGGCCAAGGTCGAAAGTGAACATTTTGTCAGCCTTAACTTGGCATCCGCGGAAGTTGCTTGGACGTAGTGAGAACAAATTTGAACATTTGTTGCAAACTCAGGAAGCTCCTGGTTTCACGTGGAAGAGACAATGGTCTCTAAGAAAAGTGATTTAATAGAACTTTTGAAAAGTGGGTGACATGTCACTTGTCACTCTCAGCCAATGGGACGTCGAAGATTTCTGAAAACTTTCCTTTGCGTAATTCAGTTAGCGTAGAAAGGTATAAAAAGTCATGCCCCTAGGGATGGGCTGGCTGCTGCTTTCTGACTTTCCGATGAGGGTGAAGTGCTGACGGACTTTGCGTGGAGCACGTAAGAATCCTCAAAGAACTTTACTTTAATTTCTATCTATTTAGCTCAGTTAGGGAATTAGGTTTAGAAATGCTAAACTTTATATATTCACTTTAAATTTGATTTACTTGCTTAAATTGTATTTTCTCATATTTCTTTACAATCATGCTTGCTTTATTGCTAATAAAATTCATTTATAAAACTATCAACTTATATACCATAATTTAGTAAATAAAATCTTACTTTTGACAAACAAGCTGGTCTTGGTTATTCAGGAGTGTAGGTTACTATTAGCTAGATCACATCGCCAATGGTGGTCGTTTAAATGGTTAAGTTTTATTCTAATGACAATATTCCTTTCGCAGATGTATAAAATGTATATAGTTTGTAGATAATATGTATATAGATTTAATCTGACCACCTGATTCAGTAGGCCCAAAATATGTCAGGTTTATAAATGGGTCCATATTTAGTATAAAATTTTGTTTATAGGTTATGAAGTTGGGTAGCGTTGTTTATGATATATTTTCTATAGGCCGCTGGATCAATTCTCTGGTAGCAGAAATTGATGGTTGCTAAGGGTAACCAAGGTAATATGGTGGTTGCTAAGGGTTACTAAAATATTATGGTATGGAAATAGGATCGATGTTTTAACACATGTTGAGTTCGTTTTTCGTGCTACCTGTAAGCTATACCGGTATAGATTGTGTGGCGAGAAATTAGTCACGCAAGCCATCTGTTCTGTTTGTAGTGATATCGCCGAGTATCACAAGAGGTATCGCCGTGTACCATAGTGTTGTCGCCGAGCAGCACAGTTTTAGGGCTAGGTCTGAATCTTGTATAGTGAGGGTTTTCTAAGAAATCAGAGCAGCATGAGAATAGGGACAAAGCGCCTTCCATAAAACTCACTGTGATGAGAGTATTAGTTATATCCGAGCTTGAGTGAAGGGTAAATTAGCGTCGGTGCATGAATATCTATAAACAGGTTAGAGTCCTGTACGGGTACATGTTTCATATCTATAAACAGGTGAGAGCCCTGTACGGATAACGTCGTTATTTTGCTAACGGTGCATGATTTCTATAAACAGGTGAGAGTCCTGTACGGATTTCATGTGTGTTTGAAATTAGGGAAATTTTCCGTGTGAAAGTGCGAGTTTGAATTGTATTTTATGTTCAAGTGGAACTCTTAGAACTTTCACTTCGCGGTGGGTTCAGAGCAAAGCGAGTTCATAATTATACGTGTTAGAAGGGTGGGGTAAGGTTACTCTACTAACAATTGAATATTATCCTTAGTGTGAATAGCGCCGTCTATTCCGAAGTGTGGATACTTGAATGTATGTAAACTATCCTAAATAGTGAAACGAACAGATGTTGTCCTTATAGTCATTGTTAAGAATTAATTTACACTGAAAAGTGTCCTTAAAATGGCGCTGTGAAAAGATTTTGTGAAGGAGGGGTAAGCGCCAGGAGTGAGAAACGAGAAACCGCAGCTGCTGTGTACGTCACAGAGCCGCGCTGGGATTGGGTGTCCTACGTCACAAGCTATATTCTGATTGGCTCTTGAGTCTCTGACGGCCTGTGAGCTGATTGGTCTTTCGGAAAAACTCCAAATTTATTGGTTGAGCAGAAAAGTGACGTAGCTCAACTGTCATTGGCTTGTTGGTGTGTTTCGCGCACGGATTGGTTGTTTTTCGGAACATCCCGGAAATATTTTACGAACGATTTTGTGAATTAGATTTAACTCCTAAAAATGAGTTATCATTTTAAACATGTTGAGAAAAAGCCAACATTACTTCAGAAGTTTAAGAATTTATTTTCACCTGACAAGAAAATCGAAACGCGAGGTGGTAAACTACTTCATAAGTATAAAACACCTGCAGCGTATATGGAAGGTGAATATGGATATCATACTGTCTTATGGTTTGATAGTTGGAAACGATATACTAAGAACGACGGTGTTTTAACTTGGCCTGATGATGGTTCATTTAATGTAAAAGTTTTAAGAAATTTACGAGAGAAAATGAACGCTCTTGTTCCGAAACCGAGACCAACTCAATTTGAAGCTTTAGTTGAGTGGGAAGACGAGATGTATCAGTTACAAAGAGAAGCTAGTGGGATTAAAAGACCTTCTAAAAATCCACCTTGGAGAATAGAAACTCATGAAGATAGATTGCGAATGTGGAGACAGGGAAACATGAGTGAAGGATTGTATTTAATTCATGAAATGGTAATGGGTACACCTACAGGGAAATCTATGGAAAGTGAATCTGAGGATGCAGTAATGGAAGAAATATATACAACTGCTAGAAAGAATCAGCCTTTGAGACCTCCTAGATCATGGTCTACTCCGGTGGTTTCTACTGAAACTTCACCGAGTGCACCTCCAATTAATGAAGCTCCTAAACTTTATCCTAATAATTGTGAAATCATTGAAACTCCTAGAAGACCAGAATTCGAGAATGCTCGAAATGAAGGTAGACATTTTACAATGGCTCCAAGAGCAAGAGAACCTCCAAAAGATTATACAAGAGAGGCAAGAAATGTTGAAGATATTGATTATAATGAATATTTAAGATCTAAAGAAGAATTAATAAAAAGAATGACAAAAGGCATGGAAGCTGTGACAGTTCCAGTAACAATTGGTCCTGTTCAACCCGTATTTGACCAAAAGGAAACAAACAAAACTGGATTAACTATTCCTTTAAATACAGAAATTCAAAAGGCTGCTGAAAAAATTTATTCAGACTTATCTGAAATAAACTCTTCTAAATCGAGAATGCCTGATTTAACCTTTAATGAGGATTTATCTCCAAAAACACCAATGGGTGCTATATCAGATATAGGGAGTCCTGAAGTCAGGGTAACCACACCAAAACTAGATGTGGCCAAATTAAAAGCGAATATCGAAGAATTAATAATTGGAACAATTGGTCCAGATAGTTTAAATTACTATCGAGATGATGAACTACTGTTCATTTGTAAAAGCATACAGTGGAAAACGAAAAACAAATATGATCAACTAGAGGATCTAGCAGCAGAACTTGAAATCGATGTGAGTAAACAAAAGAATTTTGCGAAACATTACAGATTAGACTTTTCAGAAAGTGACATTGAGAGTTTGAACTCAATGGGAAGAATAGTTCATATTAAAGATTTGATTGTCTATATCAAAAAGCTAGGAGAACTGAATAAATGGAGAGTAAAATGGACGAAAAAGAAGGAAGATGAAAGATTGGAAAAATTGTCAAAACAATTTCCAATGAGAGAAATTGCAGGTGGAGGATATGTTCATGTCCCTTGGTCGAGACAGGACATTCTGTTATTTACAAATGACTTTCCAAAATTGAGGGAAAAACCAGTTGAGTGGTACAGGCAAGTCGATAGATTTATCAAAGTGTCAAAAGTTCTGTGGATTGATTTAGATGGATTTTTTGATATTGTCGTTCCATCTGATCTTTGGACAGAATGTAAAATATCGATTAGTTGGCCAAAAACAGAACCTGAGCGAATTAAAGAAACAGGTGCTCCAAATCCACTTGTAATGGATTTCTATGAGAAAGTAATTGTTTGGATGAAAAACAAAATTCCACCCAAAGAAGTCGATTGGGTTAAAATAGAAAGAACAGAACAGGAAACAAAAGAATCAGTTCATTCTTTTTATGAAAGACTACTGTTAATCTTTAAACAATACAGTGGTTATGAAAAATTAGATGAAAAAGACATGAGCCATTTTGTCTATAGATTTGTTTATGGACTAAAACCTGAAATTGGAGAAATGATCAGAAATAGTATTGTCGGATGGCAATCACTATCTGTAGATGATATTCTAAGAAAAGCAAAGTATTGCAGTGATGAAATAGAAGTAAAACAGAAGAAGCTGAAAGAGAAAGCCATGTGGGCTCAGGTAAAGGTGGCTGAGCAACAGATTGCCAGCATGGGAAATAAGAACACAAATTTTGTTCAAACTGGAAATACAAACCAGATACAAGGAAAGTTTAAAAATAATAATTTCCCAAAGAAATTTAGCCCAAAGATTGAGGAGTTGAAACAAAGATTACCTTGTTTTAATTGTGGCGAAATTGGACATTGGAGAGACGAGTGTCCTCATCCTCCTAAAAACTTAAAGAATCCCTTATTGAATCCACAGATGCAGAATGGTGTTGACCTGCAGCGACAGCTACAGATGCAACAGGGGTTAAACGAATTTAATATTCAGCGACAGTTACAGCAACAGCAACAACAACAGGTGAATAATCGTCAAGATCAATTGCCACAACCACCTTTTCCGAATTGTGGGGGAGTTCAAAAATATAATCCAAACGTGGGATTTCAGGGAAGTGAACAGGTAATAAAACCACAAAAACAGCAAAAGCAGCAAAGGGTTCAAATGCAAAATGCTTCACAACAATTTTTATTAGCAGAAAGTCAAGACAGCGATTCTGATGATTATTATTGACGGTGCCCGAGAGAGGAGGAAGAGTGTGTTGTTGGAGCCACTCTTGAGGTTGACCAGTCTGGTCCTTTTGTAAACGGGAAAGTTAATGATGTAGACATCACTTTTCTAGTGGACACTGGTGCTACCCGTTCTACTGTTAGATCAGTGGAAATTGAAAACCTACCTCTCTCTGGGGATACCATCCAAGTTGTCGGAGTAAGTAATCAGCAAATTAAAACTGACTTAACTGATCCAGTACCAGTTGAAATTGGAAATTACAGAGACAAACACAGATTTGTGGTTTGTAATAGTAGTCCAGTAAATCTATTAGGCAGAGACATCCTATGTAAAATGAATTGTAGAATATATTGTTCTCCTGATGGAGTTGAATTACAAACAATGGAGGAAGATGGTTTATACAGAATGACAATGATGATGATGGAAGCAGAAGAAACAAAATTGTTTCCTGCATTTGAAGAAAAAGATTTACCTGAAGAACTCAAAGAAACAGTGAAATCTGAAATATGGGATTTTACTGGAAATGAGATGGGTCTAATGAAAAACGTAGATCCAGTAAAAATTACATTGAAACAGGGAATAGAATTTCCAAACACTCCACAATATAAAATGAAAACAGAAACAATTGAAGGTATTACACCTATAATTGAAAAATTAATCAAGCAAGGTGTATTAAAAGAAATGGAGAGTAGCTCTTGTAATTCACCAATTATGGGAGTTAAAAAGTCTAACGGAACATTTAGAATCGTACAAGATTTGAGAAAGGTTAATCAAATTGTCGTTCCATGTTGTCCTGTGGTTCCAAATCCAGCAGTAATTCTATTTCAGATTCCACATGATGCTGAATGGTATACAGTCATTGACCTTTGCAATGCATTCTTTACTGTTCCCTTACATCCAGACAGTTATGAAATATTTGCTTTCAGATTCCAAGGTAAGACCCTCGGATGGTGAAGAATCCCTCAGGGCTATACAGAAAGTCCTTCAATTTTTAACGAACTGTTAAAAAGATCATTAGAAGATCTAGACTTACCTGGTAGGTCTACGCTAGTGCAGTATATTGATGATTTGTTAATAGCTGCAAAGACAAGAGAAAATTGTGTAACAGACACAATAATTCTGTTAAATCGCCTTGCAGAAGAAGGACATAAAGTGTCCCCAGCAAAACTACAGTTTTGCAAACAAGAAGTAAAATATCTTGGTCACAGAATTGCAAAGGGAAAAAGACAAGTAACAATAGAGAGAATAAAAATGATTCAAGCAATGTTACCACCAAGAACACAAAGACAGGTAAGAATGTTCTTGGGAATGGTAGGTTACTGTCGACAATGGATAAGTGGATTTTCAGTAATTGCAAAACCACTACAAAGACTGACAAAATCAGATGTAAAAGATCCAATTATTCTCAATGATGCTGAGATGGATTCTTTTGAGAACCTGAAAAAGAGCTTATGCCAAGCTCCTGCTTTAGGTATGCCAAATTATGAGAAAGATTTTGAACTGTATTGCAGTGAGAGAGAAGGATGTGCATTATCTGTGTTAATTCAGAGACATGGAAATTTAAAGAAACCTATTGCATACTTCTCTGCAGTTCTTGATCCAATTGCAAAAGCATTACCAGGTTGTTTGAAAGCAGTTGCAGCTACAAGTATCAGCCTCGAACAAAGTGAGGGGATTATAATGGGATTTCCTGTGAAAGTTTTTGTGCCTCATTCAGTTGAAATATTACTGACAAGAGGTAAGACTCAACATTTAACAAGTAGCAGATTGACAAAGTATGAGAAAATCATACTGGGAGCAGATAATGTTTCGATTTCAAGATGTTTAAATCTGAATCCTTCTACATTATTGCCTGATTCTGAAATTGTTGATGACATTGAAATAGAACATGAATGTTTAGATGTCATGGAATTCTGCACTAAACCAAGAAAAGACATCAAAGACAGACCTTTGTCTGAATCGGATTTTGTCTACTTTGTAGATGGGTCATGCTTAAGATCCGAAGGAGGTGTCTTAAAAGCTTCATATTCAGTTTGTACAGTCGTAGATGTTGAAGAAGCATCATGTCTTGAAGGAGTTCGTTCAGCACAAGTGGCTGAGCTGATTGCTTTAATTCGTGCATGTGAAATATCAAAGGATATAAGAGTTACCATCATTACTGATAGTCAGTATGGGTACGGAGTTGTGCATGATTATGGACAACTCTGGTCACAGAGAGGATACATGACATCAGCAGGATCACCAATTAAAAATGCAGTTTTCATTAGGAGATTAATTGAAGCAATACAATTGCCAAAAGAAATCGCCATTGTTAAGTGTGCAGCGCACACTAGAGGAACTGATTATATTTCCAAGGGAAATGCCTTCGCAGACGAAACAGCTAAATACTGCGCAAGGAAAAATTATTCATACAATCGGGAGAGGAGTAAAGAAACTGATTCAAATTCATTAATGCTAACAACTGTTGTAGAAACATGGCATGAGATTAGAGATTTACAAAATGAAGCAGAAGATGAAGAAAAAGACTTGTGGTTAAGATCAGATTGTAGACCACGTGAAGAAGATGGAGTGTGGGTTTACAAAGATGGCAGAGTAGTCTTACCAAATTGTTTGATTGCTGACATGGCCAGATTATATCATGGTCCAGCACATCTCGGAAGAGATTCTATGGTTAGACTTTTCAGAGAAACATGGTTCAATACCAAGTTTAGAACTATTGCTGAATCTTTTTGTCAAAGGTGTTTGTCATGCCAACAAATGAATCCAAACAGAAAATCAGTGGTGGGGACAGGAATAATTGGTCGAGAAGGTGGTCCCTTTACCAGGTTACAAATGGATTTCATTGAAATGCCATTACACAATTGTTTGAAATATGTGCTTGTAATTGTGTGCTTATTTTCAAGATGGGTAGAGGCTTTCCCTACACGACATTGTGATTCAATTACAGTGGCAAAACTAATGCTCAGAGAAATCATCCCAAGGTACGGTTTTCCAGTCACTATTGAGAGTGATGGAGGAAGCCATTTTGATAACAAACTGATGAAGTTAATTTGCGAAGCTTTGAGCATTGAGCAGAAAATACACTGTTCATACAGACCAGAGGCATCAGGAGTAGTTGAACAAATAAATGGAACAATTAAAAACAGAATTGGAAAAATGTGTCTTGAAACAGGTATAAAATGGACTGATGCTCTTCCACTTGTTTTGATGTCATTAAGAAGTACACCAGATAAAAAGACAGGTTTGAGTCCTCATGAAATTTTAATGGGAAGAGTTATGAGGCAAGCTTTTGTACCTGTAGGTAAACTGTTGAGCATAAATGACAGTGCAATTTTGGATTACTGTAAAAGGTTATCTGATATGGTAACTTCTGTGTCTAATCAGGTGGGAACTGAAGCTCAATCAGATGAAAAGGTTTTGACACATGATCTGAGACCTGGCGATTGGGTCAGAACGAAAGTACATCGGAGAAGGAATTGTCTAGCTCCTAGATGGCAGAAACCTAGGCAGATAATTTTGATCACTACTAATGCTGTAAAGTGCAGAGGATTGAAACGTTGGATTCATCCTAGTCATACTATTCCAGTACCAACTCCTGAGAGTTCTGACCTTGAAAGTGATACCACAGATGATTCTGATTCTGAGGCAGAAGGCGAAACAGAAGGTGAAATAATTCCAGATTCTGAAGATCGACAAGAAAGTCGACATCTGGAAATTGTGCCAGTGAATGGAAATTTGACAAGAAAAGACTTGGAAATAATTGAAATAGATTCTGAAGGTGAAGAGAATCTGTTAAAAGGAAAGATAACTGAAGATTCGGTTGTCTCCATTGAAGACAAAGAAGCAGAACTAAAAGAAGTTTCAGACCAGGAGAGTATCGAAAGGCAGAGAACAAACTCTGAAGTAAGGAACAGAAATCCGAAATCTGGGAAGTTGGGGGTAATTGAGGAAGAGGAGGAGAACGAATTACCAAGTACCAGTGATGGAAGACAAAGTGAAGTTCCTGAAGGAGTGAAATTGCCGAATAGAGAAGTTCCTGAGTCAATTGAAATTTCAGACTACGAAACTGAAGAAAGTGACGTGGAAGGTGAAAGTGAAAACAGAAAGAAAAGGACTTGGAAGTCAGAATCAAATAATTCTGAACCAAAGAAGAAGTACGTGAGAAAAGCAGACTACTGGCCAGGTGGAAGATTGAGAGTCAGATTGATCAAAAAGCCAAAAGAACAAGTTGAAGAAATCAGTAGTCAAAAGAGTCCTGGAAAAGAAGTTGGAGTTGGAAGAAAAATTGAAGTGATATCGAGAAAAGGGAAGAGAATAATAAGACCAAACCAAAAATACAAGTCTCCTGAGTGGACTTACTTAGTAATTCCACCTGTTATTGACATATATGATAGTAGTGAAGAAGAAAACGAAATCCAAGAAATTAGTGACAATGATTGAAGTACAGAAATATTAAATTGGCAAAAGGCTGAAGAAAATTTGTTAGTTGACACAAGGTCGAAGAAAAACTGTTTAGTTGAAGAAAACTTATGTATGACATAAGGTCGAAGAAATCTTGTTTAGGGTTTAAAAAAAAAAAAAAAAAAAAAAAAAAAAATATATTTTAAAAGGGGGGTGTAAATATAAATTTAGAATTTTAAAATTTATTTTTATTTTTTTTGAAGCTAAAATTAACCAAGAATGCCTTATGTTAAGGAGAGCACTTCAAAGTGTTCCGTTTTTAAAAGATGCTGTAAGATGACTCTGGTGTGTCTGCTCATTTTAGTTCTGCTCTGGTTGGTTCTAGCTGTGATTATCCCTTTGGAGATGAATAGAGAATCACACAAAGTTAACTTAACAAGCAAAGCTCTGGTTAGCCAAACTAAACATAGTGCGTCTGCAAAAGTTATTGATCATCAGCCTAACATTCATCAAGATAAATCAATTGGTGATTTTTCAAGTAATACATTCACAAAGCTATTGAGTGAATATGTTAAGGTAATGGATGCAAAAGACTGCTACGTCTGCGTTAAGTTACCTGCTTCTGTTTCTGAGGGAGTAACATATAATATGCTTCCTCTCACTTATGCTGTAACATGTAGTGTATTAACTAGTTTATTTTATCAAACTGGACGTTTAGAATATTACTATTCAAATTATGATGAAATTTTTGCAAATATTAAGATTGATAATGCTTTAAATAAGCATAAGAAAGCAAAACAAATGAGAGAATTTTTCCTTGTTACTAATGAACTCACTTACGAGTATGCTTACAAGAATAATTTAACATGTAAATTAAGTGCTGAAGGAAAGAAATTTTTGAATATGGTTGAGGAGAGAAGAGCAATTTATAAGAGGAATGAATTAGTCAAGCAGACTAAGTCAAGCTTCTGGCAAAAAGAGGATGAGAAGTTAAATGGCAAAATGCTTGAAAATATTGCAATTCACATAGACAAACCAGTTAGTGGAAAGCTATGCATTAGAAGAGATAATACACTTTTTGATAATTATTTTGTAGGTGCAAGTAACTGTGAAGATACTTATCAGATTTTGGGAGGTTGGGGATTTAAAGGTGGAAAAGATCCTATCTTTCCTGGGATTTATTTTGTTTGTGGTGACAAAGCCTACTACAACCTTCCAGACCACTGGTATGGAACTTGTTATGTGGGAATTGTTTTTCCTAAAGTGTTTCATGTTGACAGAGATTCAGAAGGATTGTTTAAAATTCATAATTATGTAAATAGAGTTAAAAGAGAAACTTTTACTGAAGTTCTGGGAGATATTTTTCAAGCTGTAATACCTTTTGTTGGTATAACCCTAAATGCAGGGAGAATCAAAAAATTGTCCACTATAGTTGATAGATTATCAACTGACACAGCTGATGGATTTCAATTAGTGAATGTTGAAGTTATTGCAATTAGATCTATGGTAATTCAAGACCGCCTTGCTTTAGACATACTCCTAGCAAAAGAGGGAGGAGTCTGTGGCATTTTACATGTACAACATTGTTGTACATATATACCTGATGAAAGTAAGAATATTGAAATGTATATTAAGAATATTACACAAATGCATTCAGAGATAATTCCTTTAGAAGAAGATGATTTTACAGGGAAACTTTCAAAAAGATTTCAAGCAATTAAAAACTGGTTTCATAATATCGGAAGTTCAATTCTTGGCAAGATTCTGGCACCTTTGATTATAATAGTATTCATTTTTATTTTGACCAAAATAGGTTGTTTGTTACATAAAAGAAAGAAACAGTTGAAAGAAAAGAAAAGAATCTATAAACTCAGAAAAGAAGAAGAAAGGGAGATCGAATTACAGGAGTTACATAGAGAGCGTTATGCTAATTCCAAAGATTATGCAGAAACAGACTTTTAGGTTTACTGATACAAATGAATTTGAATCGATTTCTTAGAAATTTAAATTATCAAAATTTTGAGTGCTGGTGTGGTGATTTGTTAATCACCAGATGAGGGAGTTGATGGAGCGAGATAGAAAACAAAATTTTGTTTAATCTCGTGAAGTCACATTTCCATAACATGAATAATAATATTAATGATTTGTGATATGTCGTGCTAATACAACTTAGATTAAACTTTACACATGGGGGGACTAACATGTGTGCTCATAAACGTTCATAATTGTTGCATCTTTTTGTTTGTGTAAAATAATAAAATAATTTATTGTTTTCGTTTTTGTCATTACTAACTGCTGCAAACTTAAAAGAAGCATGTGCTTGTTTTGCTTTTCCTTGTCTGTGTGATGTCATTTCTACTATTCTAGGTGCATATGAGTCTCATGGAATAACGGAGACTGGTAGATATAAACGCTGCTTTATTTGTTTGCAATGGCTAGGTAACATTTTGATTAATCGGGTGGGTTAATTAATTAGTAAATCTTGGGGTGGATACAGAATCTACATTATTTCTTACATTAATACTTTTCTTGTGTTTGTTTTATACTAGAAAGCTTAAGTTGCCTGCTTTTGGGCCTAGTCACTTGAGTCGCAGAAAAGAGCTGACTTGTAATTCTGCAAAAGTCACGAGACGCCCATTCTGAATTAAAGCGTTTATCAAAGCTGCATTCACAAAGCAAAAACTGATGTGGTGTCATCATTCTGTCGGACATGGCCAAGGTCGAAAGTGAACATTTTGTCAGCCTTAACTTGGCATCCGCGGAAGTTGCTTGGACGTAGTGAGAACAAATTTGAACATTTGTTGCAAACTCAGGAAGCTCCTGGTTTCACGTGGAAGAGACAATGGTCTCTAAGAAAAGTGATTTAATAGAACTTTTGAAAAGTGGGTGACATGTCACTTGTCACTCTCAGCCAATGGGACGTCGAAGATTTCTGAAAACTTTCCTTTGCGTAATTCAGTTAGCGTAGAAAGGTATAAAAAGTCATGCCCCTAGGGATGGGCTGGCTGCTGCTTTCTGACTTTCCGATGAGGGTGAAGTGCTGACGGACTTTGCGTGGAGCACGTAAGAATCCTCAAAGAACTTTACTTTAATTTCTATCTATTTAGCTCAGTTAGGGAATTAGGTTTAGAAATGCTAAACTTTATATATTCACTTTAAATTTGATTTACTTGCTTAAATTGTATTTTCTCATATTTCTTTACAATCATGCTTGCTTTATTGCTAATAAAATTCATTTATAAAACTATCAACTTATATACCATAATTTAGTAAATAAAATCTTACTTTTGACAAACAAGCTGGTCTTGGTTATTCAGGAGTGTAGGTTACTATTAGCTAGATCACATCGCCAATGGTGGTCGTTTAAATGGTTAAGTTTTATTCTAATGACAATATTCCTTTCGCAGATGTATAAAATGTATATAGTTTGTAGATAATATGTATATAGATTTAATCTGACCACCTGATTCAGTAGGCCCAAAATATGTCAGGTTTATAAATGGGTCCATATTTAGTATAAAATTTTGTTTATAGGTTATGAAGTTGGGTAGCGTTGTTTATGATATATTTTCTATAGGCCGCTGGATCATGACGACAGGTTCTGCGACGAAATGAAGGACGCGACGACTCTGGCAGCGGCAACAGGCACTGCGATGATCTCGGACTTCGTAGCATCAGGAAATTCCTCGCACTGACGGGGATGCGCTCCGCGAGCGATGCGTTAAACTTTGCAGGAAGTTCTTTGAAAATCATGGTTTCCAGCTTTCCGACATAGGTACAACTTCCAGAGGCACCACAACTGGCCCAAGCAATCTAGGAAGGACAGAACTCTCTCAGCAGAGTTCAGGGAAGCTGGGGGTGAAGTCCTTTTGTTCCTGGGACTTCTGAACAGGAGCCAGCTCTGCTCAGGCCCTTGGAGATTCCTTCAAGCAAGGGGACACAGTACAAATCAAAGTCCTTCCCCTCTCCTTGGCAGGAAAGCAACTGCAGGTCTGTCCAGCAAAGCAACAGCAGGACAGTCTTCCTTCTTCAGTCTTCCAGCTTTCTCCTTGGCAGAGGTTCCTTCTTGATTCCAGGGTGATCTAATTTTCTGTAGTCTGGGGTCCCGTACTTATACCCCTAAAAGTCTTTGTTCCCTTTGTGCAGGAGAGTTCTGAGCCCGGTCCAAACCAGTTCTGGAGCACTCTGTTTACATGACTCCTTCTTTCTTTTCACAGTGCAGAGCAGAGACATCAGACGCCCCACAGGAGGTGGAGCCAGCATTGCGGAACGAAAGCACAGCCCTGTAGCACTTTGTTGACACGATTCCTTCTCTCCTATCACAGTGCAGGGCGGAGACATCAGACGGCCCAGGGGGTAGAGCCAGCACTGTGGTGTAGCAGGGATCCTGTTCTCCTACAGAACTGTGCATAGAGATTTGGAACCTCAGCGAATTAGGGTGACCCAAAACTCACCTCAGTACCCAAAGTCCCCTTACCGAGCTAGCTACAGTGTCTCATTGGTCATAACAAACTCCCAATGTTTAGACAAACCAGAACATGAACTTAGAATACCTCAGGTATCATGAAACACATGAACACTCTTTCGTAATACAATCATGTCAAACCAGAACATGGAGTAAATGAGGACACGTGCATATTTGAAATATTTATTTACTAATGCCGTTTTCTGAAACGCAGTATCTTAGATAATATAAGGAAACATATTATCAGAAGCAAAGTTATCAGCATAGTTACTAGTCCATAGAACGCAAAAGGTGATAGCATGTTAAAATGCTGAAATGAAAAGGAGTTAGCAACACCTAATTCTCACCCTCCCTAACTAGCATATTATATTAATATCTAAGAAGGTCTCTTTGGGTTTTAGCAGGGCGGGCCCATACCTCAAGATCCTAGTGTGAAGGGATCACATCATCTTCCACCAGCTCTCTGCATGCGAACCGCATCAAGTTTGTGTGTGTGCTCTAAGCAAAGCAATATAAAATGCGCCTAAAGCCAGAATTTGGCAGGAGCTGCACTTATGTTATGTCTATGAAAGTGCGAAGATCAGACCTCACAACAATACTGTGTCGAGTTATCCTTGAAGCTTCAGCACTCACTGTACAGACATAGTTTACCAAGCAAAGCTGATATCAGAGCAATAACATATTATTCTCATGTAAATCACAACGCTCTTCTAGGCTGAAAGCTAAAACAACAATTATGTGCTGTGTGCAGAAGCAGCAAAAAGGAAAAATGGCATTTAAACATTTAATAAGCTCATGCTAACTTAACACGGTATATAGGTAAGCAGTAACTATATGACACCCCCCCATGATCCGAGCACGGATAAGATAAGATAAGATAAGATAAGATAAGGCAAGGGGCATATCATGACAGCAGAGTTCAAGAACGATGAGCCATGTGAAAATTTAAAAATGGTGGAAAAAAGGCTTTCATAAGTCAATTCCCAAAATTCCAATTTGCCCATCCATTGTCCACTTTCACCTAAGTCAATAGGTCTGGGAGGTGAAAAATGCATTCACAATCTGTAAAAAAAATTTGTAAGGGAAAAACGGGTCGTCATCAAAAAAATCAGGAAAGTCTTTAGGACGAGACTGAACATGCAAAATATGCAGCAACAGCCTCCAGCATGAAGTCACTGTCATCATCCAAAAACAGTTCAGCCATCCAATTTAATAGTGGGAAAGAACATACATGCTCTTCCAGTACCGGAGCCTCTATCACCATCGGAGGACAACTCGGTGGGTTCTCAAGAAAGCTCTGTGCCAAGAAATCTTGCGCTGCTGCTAGTATGTTCCAATGACCCATTAGTCCATGCATCGCTGCCAAGTCCATAATACTTTCGCCAGAACAAACCAACTCGTGAGTAACAATGGGACTCATCAGCTGATTAAAATCGACGTCAGGAGACACCGTCCTGCAGAGACACAAATCAAGGGCCCAGTCGAAATCGCAGCTCAGACAATGAAACACAGGCTGGAAACATGTAAAATAGGAAAATCGAAACGATAATCCATATGCCGTGCTTAAAGTCGCAAGCGGCAGTGTGCAATAGTATTCAAGCATCCTGTTGCGAAACAGTGCCAGGAGGGGCTGTGCGTCGTGTAGCACATGAAGGGCATCCATTTTTAATAAAACAAAATATCACTAGAACGCCTGCCGCCAGTGCCAGCAAAACCGGGAATCCACCAAACAGACTTGAAAATATAGAATGGAAGAATGCAGGAATGACCCCAAATATTTATTCAAATGAAGTCACGAGACCACTGCTCACTATCTTAAAAAAGTGTGCGAGCCCAGTCGTCGAGGACGCGTTAAAGATTGAATAAATCAGCTTGCTGAAATGCAACGGCAAATCAGTATTTAAAAGGGCCTGAACCTCTGTGCGGGTGTTAGCTATGTGAAGCACAAATGTTTTTCGAGCCGAACTCAAGGCCACTTCTTTTTGGGACAAAAGAGCTCTTTTTCTACTTATGCCATTAAACTCCGCCATCAAGGTTGGGATGCGCGGCCAGCTGGAAACATACCCTTTCCCATGCGGGGGTGGGTACAAAACATTTTTGCAGCAAACTACACGTTCAGATACAGTCAGCAACACCTTTAATTAACCCACAACAATCCTCATTATTTAAAAGTAAATAACTCCCGTTTGCCAGCAATGTAAAAGTGGGTATGATTGCGAGAACTGGAGTTCCTTTCAAAACACAGGCTAAATTAGGCCGGTCCTGGTTGCAAGAACCGTGCAATTGAATGTGCCTACACATCAAAGAGTGATCTGGTGTCTCTGTACACTCCTCCCCATTCAGATACACTTCTTGTCCGTCTTTTAAACATCTGTAAGTAAATGGGAGGGACCAGACTTCATGGAGAAATGCATTACCCAATGGTTCATATCGACCTATAGCAACATATCGCATACAATTTGTAAATTTATATAAAGCAAATGGTAATGTTATTAACCCGTGGATAAGCCACGTTGCAGCAGTTGCCTCCGCCACAGAGAAAGGCAAGGATTCCAACCTTTCAATATGTAACATGGAAAAAGAGGCATCTCGCATGGAAAGCAAGCGCTGCTTGTCAGTCAAATTAAAAGGGGCAAAGAGGGAGGACACATTCATGTAGGTCCATGGCACCTTGCCATCCTTCAGTGTCTGCAGGGTCCACGCAAATTGCATAATAAAACGCAACTGATTTTGACCATGGTACAACACAGACACTTCATCCTGTACAATATCCACCACAGAGGACACAATATTATCTAACGTGTAAATGCGGGACGAAAGCATGTTAATACTATTATCTACCACAGCAAGCACCTTTTCTAGATTAGCTTGATCAATAGCTCTAAGGCGTGTCGCCGCCTCAATCTGTGATGTCTTCCAGATTTCATTGTAAATCGCATATATCCATCTTTTTGATCTACCACTAGCCGGGCCTTTTATGAAATCATTTAATTCTACATCATTATTCAGCTTGGAAAGATGCAGTTTAACCGCAGCCAAGGTAGAATGTTTCAGCCAATTTTGACATAATTTGCCAACCGAATAAGTCGTGACAGAATGGTCAGTTTCAAAACATGGATCAGGTCTGACCTGTGTAAAGCAATCAGATAGACCCAGAAAACGATGCTGGCATGAATCAGCACTCCTGTGCCACATCAGCCAACCTTTTGGATCCACCCTGGATATGTTAAAGGATGAATTTTGCAATAGGGTCTGTAATTCCCTATTGGAAAATTGAGTAAAATTACTCCAGCCAGAATATTCTTTTAACTCAGGGATTGTAGGTGTATTTAATTTTTTAGAAGTAGCCAATCCAAAGCAAGTTGTTTGCGAAATAGAAGAATTCAAAAACAACATATGATTTGGGATGAGACATGCTCGGTGCAAAGCCTCAGTGCCTTGTACCTGCCAGCCTTTAGAACCCCAAACAGATTTAAGGTCAATAGTTTCCTTCCACAATTCATAGCCGCCAACAGCCAGCTGATCAAGAAAGGACTTCGAGTACAACAATTTAGGATCAGTAAGTCTAACCTTGGACATTGGCTTCTGTGTCATTTTAAAATAAAAGGACTCGGGATTGGACTGATTGAAGTCGGTAAAATAAGTGTACTTTTTCAAAAAAGTACTAGAACTGCCTTGTATAGGAGCTGGGCAATGTTCCCATTGCGTATAATTTACAGTATTCCTTCTGGAAGCAGTTTTTGTAAGAAATGATTGCCAAAATGTTGAAAGCAAAACAAATCACCATAATTAGCAGATTCTAAGTACAAATCCTCAGCATCAAAGGCAGCATTGTATTTCAAATCAGAAAACAAAGCCTCTACGGCCTGAACATCCCAATCATCAGAACGTATGTTTTGTTTCACTACATCCCCCATGTTAACTCTAAGCACATTAGGGACATTAACAACCTCAGTAGGGCCATGGATTTGAAATCTAACGGCATCCCACACAATCCCATCAAGGACAGGCCAAGCAGTGATGTTAACAAATGTCAAGTCTCTTTTCAGTCTGTGTGCAGAATGCGATGAGGAAAGGGGGGCCAAAGTTCCATTGAGATGTCGAATGCATGTTCTCTCCTCGACATAGTGTCCATTTACGATTCGAAAAAAATAAAACACAAAACCAATTGACATAAAAAGGTACATTGAAAAAAGCACCAGCCAAATATATGTCCAAGGGAGAATCAAAAAATGTTTCTTAAACAAACTGGCATAAACAGCAAACCGTGAGGGCGTCTTTGAGGCATTGGAAACAGTGTCAAAAGAAAATCTGGACTCTGTGGCCAAACGTGTTTGTAGATCAGGCATAGATAAGTCAGTGGGGTAAGTGTAATCAATTTCATGATGGTCTGTACCAGGCAAAGTACTTAATAAAGGACTGAAAATTGTAGGCAACTCGAGGGCCACTTCTGGTTCAGGATTAGAAGCAGTGGCCAATACAGAATTTCTCACAATGGAAGGACAGGAGACTGCCGGTGTCATACTAAGAAGAATCAGCCACTCTGTGTATCTTGACATTGTCAATTGAGATAAACCTGTTTTCCTTACGACCTGGAAGCGGTGGTAAAATGACTTTTCTTGTGCCCTTCACTCCAAGGACTGGAACCGGAGCTCGATAGGAAGGACCAAATTCTTTCTTGTTATCGATCTTCTCTCGAACCAGTTCTCCAACTTGGGGTAGCCAGCCAACTACCGGGATCTGCAATGCAACATCCGATGTGGAGGGCAAATGTTCCTTTGCAAGACTGTCTCTGGTCTTTTGTAGATCCTGTAAAACATTGCAATGTTCATCTACGTCAAAGGTTGTGGCGCGAACCACGCAGTCTAGACCGTCAAGGTCAGGGACCTACATCTTGATGCCAAAGAGCATTTCGTATGGGGTCCGCCCACCCAGAGACCTTCTGGGGAGATTATTAAGAGCATGCTGCACGCCATTGAGGTGGGCCAGCCAGTTTCTGCCAGTGCCTATAACTTGTGCTGTCAAAGATTGCTTTAAGTCACGGTTCATTCGCTCCACTACACTATTACCCTCAGGTCTGTAGGGAGACGAAAACTTGACTTGGACCCCCATCGAAGTCATGGCATCCTTGTACGCCTTAGAGGCAAAAGCCGGACCCTGATCCAAATGGAAGGTACCACAGGCAAAAATCCCTACAAAGACACGCAAATCTCTTATGACAGTCCGTGAATCAGCGCTGCGATGGGGCCATACCCACACAAAGCGTATGCATGAATCAACAGAAGAAAAAGGACCGCAGTGATCTAAATAAACACAACCTAGGGGTTTATTAGATATGTAACAAAAAACAAGAGAAAGTCAGTCTGTTATTATGACAGATTGATCTGATAGGCTCCCATCAAACTTTCACCAGATGCATTCAGCCCGCCCACTGCTAGGTTAGGGAAAAGTCTCCATCAGCCCACCCACTTGGCGGAGCATCGTCATATGGAAGACTAAGAGAGAAAAGGTGTGGCACAACCTAATGCCGCATTGCGGCTGACGTAGGTCTGTGCTCAGCCAAATACTCCTACTGTTTTAAGCCAAAGCAGTTGTTGCAGGCAGGATACAGTTGATGGAGTGCAGTGCTCGTGAGATATAAGTGAAGTTAAAAATGACTATGGGGACAACAAATAAAAATTATTGAGTATTGTCCGCATGTCATGGGATAAAAATCGATCGCCTGATAGTGTAAAACAAATTTACTATCTCCTGGCGAGTAGTGAGGTCGACATGTTTCAGCCGTGAGGCAGCTTTGCCCGGCTTTCATCAGGACCTAATATTAGTTGGAAAAATTGCTACTGCAAGGAAAGCAATCAAATGTGAAGATGTACACAGTAATTTGCATAAGATAAGAAAATAAATCAGTGGTTTGTTACCCCACTACCCAACATGATTCTCATGTATGTGTAGGTGTGACCGTTTCCTTCTTTCCTGAAACACAAAAAAGCTGTTATAAGTGCCAGGGTAAAACTGAATCCGGTGTTTACAGATTCAAACAAGTCAAGAGAAGTGGATTTATAGATCTATAATCGATTATACCAGTTCATTGTTGTAACTTTTTCGGCATCTATATGAATTTTTATACATTATGTTAGTACTCACCCAGCTTTCTGAGCGAGTGTGCCTCACCGCAACCGGCAACTGCTCGGCGATGGAGGCCCCGCTCTATTCGTGAAATAAACAGATATAGGAGGTGAATATCTCATCCTCCTTATGTCAAATGTTTAGTCCTCATAAATTCGAAAATCATAAAAAGAAACCTAGAACAACAGAATTAAAACATGGCGCTCTACACCACGGCTGATCATTCGGCTGATAATTGGCATCATGTAATTAGCTTGCATTCAGTGATGATAAGATTCAATGGTTTATCAGTTATTGCTGATATGATCGTGTACATACTCCGTCTATTATCTAAAGGACTAGGTCATAGGAAACATGAATGAATCTCATGTCTGTCTTTAATAAATTTAAGACCCATTGTACATAGGAATTTGCGTAGAGTTTATTTCAATATTAAGCGTTCTCATCCCCAAAACTGAAAAAAGCGGTTTGTATAACCTAGGGCCTCTTAGGCAGGCAGAACAAAACTCGACATTCAACATTCAAATGGGGGCCTCTTACCTGTCCGTCGGTACCTCGTTCCAGTCCTCGAGCAGTGAGGGAGGTACCGACGGCTGGAGAAGCACTTCCTTTTATACTGGTGATGATTGGCTGATTGATCCTTGTTAGCAACTCAGCCAATCGTACATAAGTTACTTCGATGAAGCGTTACGCGGTAGTTTTAATTAAGGGCGTCTATTGGTTGTATTGCTCTTCTCTATATACGCATGCGCCAGGTGGAGACACTCAGTGATACGAGAGAGGCGACTACCGCGCGTGCGTATACACGAGTCATCACCCTTCAGCGCATGTGCATTTAGCACGAGTGTCGGCAGAGTCAGCACTGATACAGATTCACGGTGGCGCCACACATATGGTGTGCTGGTAAAAAACTCATCACATTGCGTGTTACGGCACTATATAGAATGCCAAGCTGTATGAATCTAGTCGTGTTCGCCCATAATAACGTTAAGTGGGCGAATAGACTTGATGAGTGTATCGGAATATTATGGCAAAAATCGGGTACACGCCATTGTCATGATTTCACTCAGTTTGTTAAGCCTTGATACATTTTTCTAAAGATATTCTGAAGTTCAAAAATCAACAGAGAAGTGGGAATCACTTATCTGCTGTCAGTAGTTGTCCTAAGTAACCCACTGGGTTGGTTGCATATAGGGTTGGTGATAAGTCGGAAGGCTGTATATGCACTCTCCACCCACTCAACCTGAAGTAGAATGAATGCAGAACCTGAGGTTATATGTAAGCGTGTCAGACAAATTTGTCTTACTCAACATCTCAAATTTGTTGTATGTATAACAAAGTGCTCGCGCCTGGTGTCGCCAAACAGGGAATAGGTTATTTAATGGGTGACATGTCCCAGTAGAGTCTCAACATTCTCACTGATTTGATTTGTGCGCCATCCGCATGGTGCAGCTTTGGATTATATAGACCCCCACGGGATGTTGTCGTTCAAACCTGCTGTATCTGTTTTCAGCTTAAAAATCCACATCAGGATTGCACCATGGTACTTTAGGCGCGCTGAATTCGAGCGCGACGAGAGGATTGTAAATCTCCTGAGGCGGAAGACGGGAGAAACGCTTGTTGCCACTTTAAATATTTGATGTAATATTGTGTATTTTAACCTACCTGACACTCTCCCCGGGCATCCCCGCGCAGCGGACTCTAGCGCTGACGTGGGCTATTATTCTTGATTGCCGCCATTTCCCCGGAACACTGAGGCCACGCCCACTATCCTAAGGCCATGCCCCCCGCACCATGGTACTTTAGGCGCGCTGAATGCGAGCGCGACCAGAGGATTGTAAAGCTCCTGAGTCGGAAGCCGGGAGAAACGCTTGTTGCCACTTTTAATATTTGGTGTAATATTGTGTATTTTAACCTACCTGACACTCTCCCCGGGCATCCCCGCGCAGCGGACTCTAGCGCTGACATGAGCTATTATTCTTGATTGCCGCCATTTCCCCGGAACACTGAGGCCACGCCCACTACCCTCAGGCCACGCCCCCCGCACCATGGTACTTTAGGCGCACTGAATGCGAGCGCGACCAGAGGATTGTAAATCTCCTGAGGCGGAAGCCGGGAGAAACGCTTGTTGCCACTTTTAATATTTGGTGTAATATTGTGTATTTTAACCTACCTGACACTCTCCCCGGGCATCCCCGCGCAGCGGACTCTAGCGCTGACGTGGGCTATTATTCTTGATTGCCGCCATTTCCCCGGAACACTGAGGCCACGCCCACTACCCTCAGGCCACGCCCCCCGCACCATGGTACTTTAGGCGCGCTGAATGCGAGCGCGACCAGAGGATTGTAAATCTCCTGAGGCGGAAGCCGGGAGAAACGCTTGTTGCCACTTTTAATATTTGTTGTAATATTGTGTATTTTAACCTACCTGACACTCTCCCCGGGCATCCCCGCGCAGCGGACTCTAGCGCTGACGTGGGCTATTATTCTTGATTGCCGCCATTTCCCCGGAACACTGAGGCCACGCCCACTACCCTCAGGCCACGCCCCCCGCATACTATAAATATGTGCATCTCCCGGACGTGCAGCGGACGAGCACAGCGGGCGCGCCTAAGGCAAGCCTGTCTGCGCCCGTCCGCGACCGACCGGGGCAAGGGGCACCCCACTATGCGCATCTTTTAACATACACCGCTGAACAATTGTGCTCCCTCAATAAAAACTGGTCTCTAAACCCTACAACGCTGTCCTATGTTCAAAACCTCGGCTTTGCCTCTTCTACGCTCACCACACCCTCTCCCCTTCCCTTCCCCACTGCTGTCCTCCTACTAAACACAAGATCAGCTGTTAAGCATTAGACTGAAATATTTGACCTTCTAGATTCCAACTCCCCCGACCTACTGTTCTTAACTGAAACTTGGTACAGATCGGACTCCCTACCCAGCGTATTGGCAGCCCTTCCACCCCACTACTCTATGATTCGTGCAGATCGTCCCGAGGAGAGAGCAGGTGGTGGTGTAGCCCTGGTTGCCCGCAAGGAACTCCATTTTCAGATACTAGCATCGCCCAGGCTGCCAGTAGCCGACTGCCTTGTAGTACGTTCAACTTCCTTTAAGACTCCTATTACTTGCGTACTAATGTACCGCCCACCCAAGCCGATCCCTGGCTTTCTTCCTGCCCTCCAGGATTTACTGGCCACCTTAGTAGTCAGCAATGCCGCTGTCCTCGTTCTGGCAGATTTTAATTTCTGGCCCACTGACCCGGCTGAGGACACTACTTCCAAAGACTTTACTCAACTGCTTCTCAGCCTCAATTTCATTCAGCATGTTCATGGCCCCACCCACACTCGGGGCCACATTCTCGACCAGATCTGGTCATTAAACATCCCGACCTCCATTCCCATTATCTCGCCTTGCCCATGGTCGGATCACTCTTTGCTCGCCTTTTCCTTGGATTTGAGTCATAAAATAACATCTTACCCCCCACAAAACACCTGGGCAAGGAACTGGACTCAAGTCGATATTCCATCCCTGTGTAACTCCCTAGTCGTCACCTGCCCAGATCTCTCGGGCCTAGCTCCACACTCCCAGGTTGCCATTCTGGAACACTTGCTCACCAAAGCCTGCGACCCAGTAGCTCCCATGAAGCGGATTACCATCAACCGCACCCACAATGCCAACAAGTGGTTCAATTCTGGCCTTAAAGCCAAGAAACTAGAGCTGCGGCAGGCTGAACGAGCTTGGAGAAGGGCCTATTGCCCGACCGTAGACAATTCTTCATTACCAAACTTAGTGAATATAAACAAGCCATCCTGACAGCTAAAACAGAATATTTCTCGGGCCGCATCTTAGCAGCAGAAAGCCAGCCTCGTGAGATTTTTTCCACCGTCCACGAGCTAGCATCATCAGACAGAACTTTTCCCAAGATTCCCCCCTCCCAGGCCCTATGTAACTCGCTCAACGAGTTTTTCATTGAAAAAGTAGTTCGCATCAAAGCCAACATCCCCTCTTCCCCGCCCACCTTCACTTACTCGCAGCCACCTGACAATGACCGGTCCCTTACCACCATTCCTACACTGACCAGAGAATCCCTGCTCCCTCTACTGAGGCGTGTTAAGTCGGGCTCCCCAGCTGACATCTGCTCGGCACGCATTCTCTGTCAGATTTTTACTGAATGCTCAGTCCCCGCCCTCACCCTTCTGAATAACTGCCTCACGCTTGGTTCTGTCCCTTCTCCTCTCAAAACTGCCACAATTCTTCCCATACTAAAAAAAACGGGGGCTGATCCATCCTCCCCGGCAAACTATCGCCCTATATCACTTCTCCCTTATTTGGGAAAGGTAGCTGAGTCCCATGTCACCCAGGTGCTCAGCTCTTTTGTAGAGGACAGTAATTATCTTGCACCCTGTCAGGCGGGCTTTCGTCCCCGCCACTCCACTGAGAAAGCAGTTATTTCGGTCATGGACCAACTCAGGGAGGGACTTGACACCAACACTCCTCAGGCCCTGGTCCTCCTAGACCTGTCCGCCGCATTTGACACGGTGGAGCATTCCATCCTTTTGTCCCGTGTCAAGGCGGCGGGCCTGGGGGAGCAGGTACTAACCTGGATAAGTTCCTTCCTGGCTGACCGCACTCAGGCAGTCCACCTTGCTGAATTTTCCACCCCGCCCCGTAGGGTCAATTGTGGCGTCCCTCAGGGCTCTTCCCCCTTATTCAACCTGTACATCTTCCCTCTCATTTATGCACTGCAACAACTGGAGGTCACAGTCTACAATTATGCTGATGACCTCCAACTCATTTTTAATTTCTCTTCCCCCCTATCAGGCGCCGCTAGCTTCCAGTCCGTCATGCTGTTTATCCGGGATTGGATGAATGCAAACCATCTCAAACTCAAGCCGGATAAAACAGAGCTGATCTTGACTGGAGGCAGTGGCAACCCCTGGTCTTCTTCCTTTTGGCCCCCCTCCCTTGGTTCTTCTCCCACCCCTTCTTCTTCAGTTAAAACCCTTGGTATCACTCTCAATCAGCATCTGACACTTCACTCTCACATTAGCTCTGTTGTTTCCTCTTGTTTTTTCTCCCTGCGTATTATTAGGAAAGTATCCCGATTTTTTTCCCCCTCTGCACTCAGACTGATCGTAATGGCCATGATCTTATCTAAGATCGATTACGGGAACATTATTTACAACGGTGCCCCTGCCTATGCTCTTCAGTGCCTCCAGCTGGTGCAGAACCAGGCTGCCCGCCTGGTACATGGCCTATCTAAATATCATCACTCCTCACCCCTTCTTTTTGCCCTTCACTGGCTTCCCATTAAACAATGTGCCCTTTTCAAACTTGGCTGCCTCACTTTTCAAGCTCGGGCGGGCACTGCCCCTGCTTTTATCAACTCTACCATCACCAATTGCTGCCCCTCTAGAGCGCTACGCTCCTCCTCTAAATCTTTATTAGTTATCCCCAGCTTTAAGAAAAAATAGATCGGGATGCCAGAAATTCTCAGTCTTAGCGCCCACCTTCTGGAACTCTCTCCCATCCACGGTCAGATCCTCTCCTTCCTATCTCGAGTTTCGCAGAGTTAAAACTGGATTTGGGACGTAATCCAGTATTACCATGGTATATGTTCCAACTCACACAGGAGACTCTTTCAAACTCCGATGCGAACTAGAAGGCTTCTTTAGGAAGATTCAGTTGCATTTCTTTTTCAAGAATAAGGACAATGAAGTGAATTCACAGGAGTCAGGGTCAAGTAATACTGGATTACGTCCCAAATCCAGTTTTAACCCTCTAGGACATCAAGTCCCTTCCCAGGTCACTACCTTTGAGAAGGCAGTAACCCACGACATAATGACACTGTGCAATTCCAGTAGGAGTGACTTCCATAATTTTTCCGCTGTGGATAGACGTACACTTCAAGATCTAGCGAGGGATGACTCCATCATTATCAAGCCAGCGGACAAAGGGGGAGCTACTGTTCTGCTCGACACCGATGTATATTGGGCCGAGTGCCTTAGACAATTGGCGGAAACTAAATCTTACCGACTACTCGACACCGACCCCACACCCAGACTACTTCTGGAGATAAAACAACTTGTTGAAGAGGCAGAAGCTGAGGGATGGATCACACCACATGAGGCGAGATACTTAATCACCACCCATCCTGTGATGCCCTATTTCTACTGCCTCCCTAAGATACACAAAGCTCAACGTCTGCCCCCAGGGCGCCCAATCATCTCTGGGATTGGAGCCACTATCAACATTTGTTGATTTCTTTTTACGTCCACTTGTGATTGAAATGCCCACCTACCTGAAGGATACAGCCGACTTACTGCGTCTGTTGCCAGATATAGAGTTTGATCCATCTACTGATCTGCTAGCAAGCTTTGATGTGGAGTCTTTATACACTTGTATCCCCCAGCAGGACACTCTAGACTCCATTAGGGATCTTCTTGAATCCCGTGACCTTGATACAATTACTCCAGTTCATTTCACCATGGAGTACGCAAGAATAGCTATGATGGAAAAACAATTTGAGTTTGAGGACAAGATCATTTTGCAAATCTCAGGGACCTCGATGGGGAGTGTATTTGCACCCAGTCTTGCTAACCTATACGTCCATCTTTTCGAACAGAAATGTGTTCTCAACCACAGCAACCCGTATCTCCATCAGGTGTTGCTGTGGAAGAGATACATTGATGACATGTTGGTAGTGTGGCGTGGAACTGCCCCTGAAATCAGTACGTTCCACGAATGGCTCAACCAGCAGAACCCTTTCCTGAGATTCACCGTGGAACACAGCGATTCCCGATTATCATTTTTAGACATCTCTATTTTTGTCTCAGATGGACAACTCCAATGTGAGCTATTTAAGAAGCCTATGTCAAGGAACTCCTTGTTAACATATGACAGCCATCACCCCCGAGCCCTGCGTGACAATCTCCCCGTAGGACAGTTCTTGAGGGTGCGTAGGAATTGTTCAACCACAGCACTCTTTGATAAGCATGCCCAAGAACTCTCTACACAATTACAGGCTCGCAATTATCCCAAGAGGTTAGTACGCAGAGCTTGGAAGAGAGCCTCTAATGTCAATCGTGATGCCTTATTGGAACATAAGACCATTAAACCCAAAATTGAAAGATTGACATTTGTAAACACCTTCTGTACATGGTCTAATCAAGTCCAGAAAACAATAAGCAGACACTGGCGCATTTTGAATATTGCAACTGAGAACATTCCACCACCATTGTTTGCATTTAAGAGAGGCCCGAGTCTACGCGACAGTCTTATACACACCCGGCCAAGACAAACATCAAGTCAGGATACTAACACCATATGGGGGCTCCCACCTGTGTGTGGACACCACCCTTGTGGTTCTTGTAGTGTGTGCCCACAGACCACCAAAACAGTATCCATAGACATCGGTACTAACCGCCCGTGGATTCTCAAGAGTCACACCAATTGCAACACAGACCATGTGATCTACATGATCACATGTCCCTGTGCCTTGAGTTACATTGGCCACACTACTCGCAAAATTAAGTTGCGCATCAGTGAACATAAGAGCACCATCCGTCGCAACAAACAGTCAACGTGCCTGGCAAACCATTTCTTACTCCTCAAACATCATGCAGATGAAATGAGGTGGGTGATTCTGGAACGTCCACATATCCCTAAACATGTGACTGATGTATCAAGGTGTCTATTCATTAAGGAGCAGAAATGAATTTTTAAGCTGAAAACAGATACAGCAGGTTTGAACGACAACATCCCGTGGGTGTCTATATAATCCAAAGCTGCACCATGCGGATGGTGCACAAATCGAATCAGTGAGAATGTTGAGACCCTACTGGGACATGTCACCCATTAAATAACCTATTCCCTGTTTGGCGACACCAGGCGCGAGCACTTTGTTATACATACAACAAATTTGAGATGTTGAGTAAGACAAATTTGTCTGACACGCTTACATATAACCTCAGGTTCTGCATTCATTCTACTTCAGGTTGAGTGGGTGGAGAGTGCATATACAGCTTCCGACTTATCACCAACCCTATATGCAAACAACCCAGTGGGTTACTTAGGACAACTACAGACAGCAGATAAGTGATTCCCACTTCTCTGTTGATTTTTGAACTTCAGAATATCTTTAAAGAAATGTATCAAGGCTTAACAAACTGAGTGAAATCATGACAATAGAGAGTACCCGATTTTTGCCATAATTTTCCGATACACTCATCAAGTCTATTCGCCCACTTAACGTTATTATGGGCGAACACGACTAGATTCATACAGCTTGGCATTCTATATAGTGCCGTAACACGCAATGTGATGAGTTTTTTACCAGCACACCATATGTGTGGCGCCACCGTGAATCTGTACCAGTGCTGACTCTGCCGACACTCGTGCTAAATGCGCATGCGCTGAAGGGTGATGACTCGTGTATACGCACGCGCGGTAGTCGCCTCGCGCGCGTTCTCTCGTATCACTGAGTGTCTCCACCAGGCGCATGCATATATAGAGAAGAGCAATCAAACCAATAGACGCCCTTAATTAAAACTACCGCGTAATGCTTCATCGAAGTAACTTATGTACGATTGGCTGAGTTGCTAACAAGGATCAATCAGCCAATCATCACCAGTATAAAAGGAAGTGCTTCGCCAGCCGTCGGTACCTCCCTCACTGCTCGAGGACTGGAACGAGGTACCGACGGACAGGTAAGAGGCCCCCATTTGAATGTTGAATGTCGAGTTTTGTTCTGCCTGCCTAAGAGGCCCTAGGTTATACAAACCGCTTTTTTCAGTTTTGGGGTTAATATCTATGAGAACGCTTAATATTGAAATAAACTCTATGCAAATTCCTATGTACAATGGGTCTTAAATTTATTAAAGACAGACATGAGATTCATTCATGTTTCCTATGACCTAGTCCTTCTACATTAATAAACGCTGTTAGATAATAGACAGAGTATGTACACAATCATATCAGCAATAACTGATAAACCATTGAATCTTATCATCACTGAATGCAAGCTAATTACATGATGCCAATTATCAGCCGAATGATCAGCCGTGGTGTAGAGCGCCATGTTTTAATTCTGTTGTTCTAGTTTTCTTTTTATGATTTTCGAATTTATGAGGACTAAACATTTGACATAAGGATGATGAGATATTCACCTCCTATATCTGTTTTGTTCACGAATAGAGCGGGGCCTCCATCGCCGAGCAGTTGCCGGTTGAGGTGAGGCACACTCCCACAGAAAGCTGGGTGAGTACTAACATAATGTATAAAAATTCATATAGATGCCGAAAAAGTTACAACAATGAACTGGTATAGTCGATTATAAATCTATAAATCCACTTCTCTTGACTTGTTTGAATCTGTAAACTCCTAGTTGTCTTTTCACCGGATTCAGGTTTACCCTGGCACTTACAACAGCTTTTTTGTGTTTCAGGAAAGAAGGAAACGTCTCACCTACACACACATGAGAATCATTTTGGGTAGGGTGGTAACAAACCACTGATTTATTTTCTTATCTTGTGCAAATTATTGTGTACATCTTCACATTTGATTGCTTTCCTTGCATTAGCAATTTTTCCAACTAATTTTTGGTCCTGAAGAAAGCCGGGCAAAGCTGCCTCACGGCTGAAACATGTCGACCTCACTACTCGCCAGGAGATAGTAAATTTGTTTTACAATATCAGGCGATCGATTTTTATCCCATGACATGCGGACAATACTCAATAAACTTTATTTTTTGTCCCCATAGTCATTTTTAACTTCACTTATATCTCACGAGCACTGCACTCCATCAACTGTATCCTGCCTGCAACAACTGCTTTGGCTTAAAACAGTAGGAGTATTTGGCTGAGCACAGACCTACGTCAGCCGCAATGCGGCATTAGGTTGTGCCACACCTTTTCTCTCTTAGTCTTCCATATGACGATGCTCCGCCAAGTGGGTGGGCTGATGGAGACTTTTCTCTAGCCTAGCAGTGGGCTGGCTGAATGCATCTGGTGAAAGTTTGCTGGGAGCCTATCAGATCAATCTGTCATAATAACAGACTGACTTTCTCTTGTTTTTGGTTACAAGTTCTGTATTGGGGTTTTTGAGTAAAGTTGGTCTAAAAAAACTACCCCACAGACCCTCCAACACATGTTTTTTATTTGTTTATTAGATATGTACAACTGTGTCTGTGGCGGACGCGCAGCAGCTGAAGGCTTAATCTGCTGGCAAATGTCACATTGAAGGACATATTCACACGTCTGTTTATACAGTCCCCGCCACCAGAAACGTTGTTGTAATTGAGCTGCAGTGGCCGAGACGCCCGCATGCGCAGAGGCCACACCTTCATGCGGCGCTGTAATCAAGCTAGCCTTGCGATCCGAGTTGAGAATTGAACGTTCCCCAACTTCAGGAATTTTCACAAAAGGAACCTTTTCGGGACTTAAGTGGTATGTGTACTTCAAAGGGAACCCCGTAGGATGTTTACCTGCCTTCTCAGTGGCAGCAACAGCTGCCAAGATGTCATCATCTATTTTACTTTTGGACCGTGTAACTGCTGCAACTAAATATGTAGATACCGCTGATTTCGCCGCTTCATCAGCAAGCGAGTTACCGACAGCGTGAACTCCTACACGCTGATGGCCGAGAGTATGAATCACAAACACGAGTGGCAACTGCTCTTTGAGCTCTGCCACTCGAACCCAGATCATCTTGTGTTTTATTGTGCTACCCTTGGAATCACGAAAGTCATTCTGAATCCAAAAGAACAAGTTTTCATTGTAAGACTGGACGCAGTAAAAAAATCACTTACAATTAAAGTTGTCACACTAGGATCAGCGTACTCCAACGCGAGTAAAAGAGCACGAAGCTCCGCCAATTGTGCGGTGCAGTCCCCTAGAGTCTGCGTGTGCACTACTCTGGACTTGAACTCATCGTTCACCATGGCAGCGACCACAATGGCGCATGCGGAAACGTAGGCGTGTTTAGAGCCATGCACAACCTGTGCCGAACCATCAGTGTATATGATGCAATGGAAGTCCTCCAAAGGTCGCATAGCTAGAGTAGCAGGATGAACAAATTCATACTGCAAGTACTCTTGCGACCGTAATGAGGCATCAAAAATAAACGTGACATCAGTGGATGTCAAGGAAGCAGCCCATTGAATCCACCGAGGGTGCAAAGCTTTAGAATTCGGTACACTGGCTTTCGTAACTGCCTCCAAGTGAGGACAGGGTGTAACAACCAACATGTGTTTTCCCTGTGACAGAGCACGTTCCTTAAGAATCGCCATCTGTACCACCGTCAAAACTTTCTCCACCGTGAAAAACCGCATTTCAGCCGAAGTGTACAAGTGTGACTTGTAAGCAATAGGAACTGTGTCTCCTTCATTAAAAGTCAGGTACGTGAAACCCACCATCCCAGGAATGATTCTTATCACCAGGTTGGTGTGGTTATCACGAGTCAGTAAGAATTTAGAAGCAAGCAGATCAGCCTGCAAGGATTGCAAGATGGCTGAGTGTTCAGGCAGCCAGCATGACTTGGAAAAAGTTGGTTGTATCAAAGCAAAGAAAGGCTTGATACGCTGGGCATATTCCGAAATGTAAGTTCTTCCGAAATTTAAGAAACTCAGTAAAGATTGTAATTTTTTCAGTGTCGTAGGAGCGCGCAACTATGCGCATTTCTCCAGGAAGTGAGGAGCCAAACCTCTACCTTCGTTGTTGAGCTCATAGCCCAGAAACAACACTGTGTACTCTGCAATGTGCGATTTCGCAAAGTTACATTTGTAACCCATGTCTGCAAAGTTACAAATTATGCTGTTTACTCGACACAGATGCTCCCAAATTTCGTTGTCTGTGAGATATATGTCACCCACATACGAACAAGCATCTGGGTCGATTCTCTCCAAAAGAGAGACAATGCGGGCAGTGAAAATCCCAGGACTATTCTTATAGCCCATAGGTAAACGCCGAAATTGTTTTTGGACACCGCCGCAAGTAAAGGAGGTCCAATGAGAACTTAGACCATCCAATCGATGGCCATAAAAACCGTTGGAAATGTCAAGCGTGGTTTTAAAACGCTTACGCACAAGACTATCCACTAAGGCAGAGCCGTGAGTATTCTGTACTGCACAGTTATGGCAATGCGAGTTTAGATGCCTGTAATCCAATACCAAACGATATGAGCCGTCAAGCTTGAGTACAGTAAAAAGAGGGTTATTCATCGGTGACACACAAATTTCAATCACTCCTTGATATTCCAATTGTTCAAGGATCGCCGCAACGGAAGCTTTAGCTTCACGTTTAATGTGGTATTGTGGTTGAGGCTGTGGCTGAGACCGCAAAGGAATCTCGTGGCATGGGGACAATTTATCCCAACCACATTGGTTGCGGTACAGAGCTGGCGCTAGAGCCTTAGCCCACTCTTCTGCAAAATGCAGAGCATGCTCTTTCGAGACTGTGTTCGCGAAACTCGGGAGGATCACCTTCTCCCCTCGCGGAGCTGCGAGCACAAATGTGGGGGCCAATCAGCCTCCGAAAGTAAAATGTCATACGTAGACGAAAGATTCTCCCAAAATACCCCTATTATGGTACGTTGTATGTCACCTTCGGTTAACAGGACAATTTCATAAAGTCTATCAGGGGGAGCAACTCTTGTATCAGCTGTTTCTTTCACAACATAAATATCAGTCGCTGTCACCTTCAGTAGTGGACGCAGGGGCTCTCTCACAATGGTAATCTCCGCCGCGCTGTCCAGCAAGGTCAGAGCCCATGTCAGTTTCCGAAGCCGCGTTCTCACTATCTGTGGCATATCGATGCGCTGTTAAAGCCGCTACCTTTTTCTTGGCAAACTGCGATCTCTTTGGCGTTGAGCCGTCCTGCTTTCCCGTGCCGTCTGTCTGGCGGGGCTGGTCACGTCCTTGCTGACCACCCTGACCCCTTCCGCCTCCTCCTCCACCGGTCTTCGTGGCCGATGAGTCCAGAAAGGAACGACGAAAGCGTTGATCAGAAACTTGAAATCGATCAAGTGATTTAATCGTCACGCGATCGCGCAAGTCATAAACACGTTCTGTTTGCGCAGGCATTGGAGACGCAGGACGAGATTCTTGTGTCTGCTGTTGTTGCTGTTGCTTTCCCTGTTTCTGTTTTTTAGGCCAATTTTGTTTTTTGGACTTGGGCTGAACCTCTGTTTCTGAAGTCTGCCCTTGGGGGTGCTTCTTCTCAGAAAAAGGCTTGAGACCCCTACTATTGCGACCCACAGTCTTATAAGCCGCCACAATAATCCTCGCTAACTGTCGGGGTTTCTCGGCATCGGGGATTGCCGCCAAAGCATTAGCCACCTGAAAGTTCACTGCATCCCCCTTGACATTAGCAAGAATGAGATCGCAAACCACATCAAAGGTGCCACACAGGCCCATACCCAATTCAACCGCAGCCTCTGGTCCGTGATCATCCTGAACACGTTTAAGGACCGTAGGCAGGACAGCCATTGACGGAGTGCCGTAACACCTCGCATAGACCGCCGCAAATGTTCTACCCCAGGTCTCACAGTCACCGAGTTCAGGGGCCAAATCGTTTGGCAAACTAAGTGTCAGAATCCTGTGTTTTTCACCAGGAGTCGTATTAGGAAATACTGCTTCCAGCTGGTCAAACTTCTCGGCAAGCCAGAAAGGAAAATCATCCTTTTCCTGGGGACGCTTGCCCATCACAGCATTGACCATCACGGGACTGAACTTCAAACCGCCCTGTCCGGCCGGAAGCGCCGCACCCCCCGGAGGCCCACCCGGAAGATTACGGGCTATGTATTGCAATAAAGCTCAAATCACGGCAATAGAGACTACATGTAGTCTACGAATTTCAGCTAGGTTACAATTGCCGTGCAGAGGGTGAGGAGTAAATCCAGCCAGAACAGGCCAATTTGCGCCTAGAATGGACAAAGGACCTAACCTCATAGCGGTCAAAGAATGGGGTAGGGCGCCACCAAACCAAACGCGATGCGGCCAAGTATCAATAGGTACTTCCTGTGCCCTGTACGGAGTATATTCAGCCGGTACAGGTGAGGGAGTGTAAGTGTGGAACTCACCAGAATTAGCATCCACAGCCGGAAATGTCACCCACGAAAAAAAGAGTTCGTACGGGTAAGCTGCTTCCGCACTCACCACCAATATCACAGCCAAGCCTTCAACGGGTACATTGTAAGTCTGCAAATGATTGCGCACCGCATTACGACTATGCTGCGGAATGTCCACAGGCTGGGCCATGACAGCACAGGAATGTAGAAGTGCAAAGTAAACTTTGTAGCACAACTGGGTAGCAATTCAAGGAAACCGTTTTAAAAAGATTCAAGCTTGAAAAGACCTATTTCAAAAATAGGTAGGTTTAGTCCGACACCACCGTTTTCCGGAAACGACAGTGAAGGGGTTAAGGATTGAATGATATACTACTCGAGTGTCATTATATAAGACCACCAACGGTTGGGCGCCATGTAGCAGGGATCCTGTTCTCCTACAGAACTGTGCATAGAGATTTGGAACCTCAGCGAATTAGGGTGACCCAAAATTCACCTCAGTACCCAAAATCCCCTTACCGAGCTAGCAACAGTGTCTCATTGGTCATAACAAACTCCTAATGTTTAGACAAACCAGAACATGAACTTAGAATACCTCAGGTATCGTGGAACACATGAACACTCTTTCGTTATACAATCATTTCAAACCAGAACATGGAGTAAATGAGGACACGTGCATATTTGAAATATTTATTTACTAATGCCGTTTTCTCAAACGCAGTATCTTAGATAAGACAAGGAAACATATTATCAGAAGCAAAGTTATCAGCATAGTTAATATTTATTTATTTATTTTGGAATTTTGTAAAGCGCTTAGTTACGCTCACCGGCGTGTCCCTGCGCTGAATTGCTTAGTAAGGGAGGAAGAGTGAGGGAAAAGGAACTAGGGCAGTGCTAGGCGGAACAAGTGAGTTTTGAGGGCTCTGCGGAATTTGGACTCAGAGGGTTCCAGGCGTAGTTCAGTCGGCAGCAAGTTCCAATTCTTGGCTGCGAGAAAACGGAACGATCTTCCACCCATGCGGGCTCTGCGGATTTTGGGGCAGTGACCAGGCCAGTGTCGGAGGATCTAAGCAACCGCTCTGGTCTGTAGGGTGTAATGAGACCGTTCAAGGGGGCGGGGGCCTTGCCTCGTAAGATACGATGGCAAATGCAGAGGGCTTTATATTTGATCCTTTCACAGACCGGTAGCCAGTGGAGAGATTTTAAGGCCGCTTTGGAAGAGGTACGTCTCGGGAGCCTTAGCATCAACCTGGCCGCCGCATTCTGCAGCACCTGGAGACGGTTCATACTGCTGACCGTACTACCCAGGTACAGGAGATTAGCATAATCCAGTCTCGAAGTTACTAAGGCATGCACGAGGGTCTGTCTATCTCTAACCGGGAGCATATCAAGGACCCTACGTAGGGTCTTGAGTACTCCGAAACACGTTCCCACAACCCGGTTGATCTGTGGCGTAAACGATAGCTCGGAGTCAAATAAAACCACCAGATTTTTGGCCTGTTGAGCTGGTATAGGTGTAGGGCCCAAGCAGTTTGGCCACCATGCTGAGGACCACACAGATGGGCCGCTCCCTACCACGAGCACCTCAGTCTTGGAGCCGTTCAACTTCAGGCAGTTGTTGGACATCCAGGAGGCTAGCTCCTGCATGCAGGCACTGAAGCTGGCGGCTGCTGTGCCGGGCGCCCGTGATAGGGAGATAGCCAGCTGCGTGTCGTCAGCGTAGGATACGAGTTGGATATCGTATTTCTCCACAATAGTGGCTACAGGAGATGCATACAGGTTAAACAGGGTGGGGCTAAGAGCAGAGCGCTGGGGAACTCCTTGATCGAGATGGAATTGCTTGGAGTAGCATTCACCCTGTCTGACCCGGAAGCCTCTTTCCATCAAAAAAGATTGTAGCCATCTAAGTGCTCTTCCTTTGATTCCTCCCTTATTGAGACACTGTAGCAAGATGGAATGTGCTACAGTGTCAAAGGCGGCACTGAGGTCAAGCAAGATGAGTGCCATAGTTTGACCCTCATCAGCTCCTTGCCTGATAGTCTCGGTGGCCAAAAGCAGCGCACACTCTGTGGAATGGCGAGGGCGGAATCCAAACTGCGTAGGGTGGAGAAGATTGGATTCATCCACAAAGGTCATAATTTGAGAGTTGACCACCTTTTCTGCCACCTTGGCCATATAGGGAAGAAGGGAAATGGGTCTCAGGCTATCCAACCTGTCCCAGCTAAGGTTAGCTTTTTTTTGGAGCGGGAGAACAATTGCTTGCTTCCATTTTTTGGGTACAGTGCAGGTCTTGAAGGAGATGTCAAGAACATCTCTAATATAAGGTTCTAAAGTTTCAATGCTTTGACCGAGAAGTTTCGGCGATGCTGGGTCACAAGGAGACCCGGATTTAATCGAGCGACAAATCCGCTGCAGCTCATTAGATGATGGGATCTCAAAATTGCACAAACTATCTGTGCATGCATCTAAGTTAGGAGATTCCCTAAACTCAGTTGCCTTGTCCTTTCCCCCTGCAAAAGCAGAATAGATGTTAGCCACTTTGTCGGAGAAGTAGGTCGCAATACGGTTGCAGGACTCAACTGAGCTTAGTGAAGGATCAACAGAGGAGCTGCACATGGAAATTTCCTTGTAAATTTTAAATAGCTCCTTGGTGGAGTTTTGGGCTTCTCCAATCCTATCTATAAAGTGCTTAGTTTTGGCGCGTCTGATGAGAGTGTGATATTCCCTGCTTCTGGTTTTATATTTCAATTTGGCTTGCTCTAGATAGGCAACCCTCCATTGACGTTCTAGTTTCTTGCATTCCGCTTTAACTAAGCGGAGTTCTTCACTAAACCAAGGGGCCGATTTGTGTGGTCTACTATAGGGTGATTTTTGACAGAGTGGAGCGGTGGCGTTCAGGGCCATAGTTATACGCTCATCCAGTCTATCAGATGCAGTGTCCGCATCTTCCCCACCTGGTCTACCACCTATAGTAAGGGCCGAGTCAAATTTCGCTTGGGAGAATGTAGTCCATTTCCGACTAAGGTATTTAGTACACTGGGGTTTATGAGTATTAACAGCTGGGACAGATAATGTGAATGGAACAACAAAATGATCGGACCAGACCACAGGGATAGGAGAATGAATTTTTACACCATCCCAGTTGGCAAATATTGGATCCAATAAGTGGCCTTTTGAGTGAGTGGGGGCTTTGGATTCAGTAGATAGTTGGAGGGAAGAAAGTTGCTGATAGAAATCGGTGACTACTTTATCAGCTGGATTGTCTAGGTGAATATTGAGATCGCCTAGGAGCAGGAACTTATCTCTACGTAAGGCAGTTTCCGTGATACCGTCAATGAGACGAGTAGTGAACTGGGTCGAAGGACCCGGGGGACGGTAGATTAGTAAGCCATTCACCGTATTCCCCATATTGATTTTGATAGTGAAGGCTCCTGTCTCGCCTCCAGCTATGGGGAAGGGATCAAGTTGGCATGTCAATGGTTGTTTGAAAATGACAGCTATCCCCCCGCCCCTTCCCTCAGTCCTATCCAGATGAGCTATGCTGTATTCCGTAGGGAGAGAGGCAACTATATCAGGGCCAGAGTTGGAGTCCAACCAGGTTTCTGTAAGAAACAATAAGTTGAGTTTCATTTCTGATAGTAGATCATGAATATCCAGGCAGTGCTTCCTCATGGATCTGGTGTTAAGTAGCCCACATAGGAGCCTGGTATGCTCTTCTCTGGGAGGGGATCTGGTCTGCCACGTATAATGGCAGACATTGCAGCTGTTAGTTTCCTCTGCATTGAGACTGTGAAAACAGCCTTTGGCCAAATCAGGACGTAAATCTCGTAGTTGCTGACAAGTCCAGCATATTCTAGTCCATAGAACGCAAAAGGTGATAGCATGTTAAAATGCTGAAATGAATAGGAGTTAGCAACACCTAATTCTCACCCTCCCTAACTAGCATATTATATTAATATCTAAGAAGGTCTCTTTGGGTTTTAGCAGGGCGGTCCCATACCTCAAGATCCTAGTGTGAAGGGATCACATCATCTTCCACCAGCTCTCTGCATGCAAACCGCATCAAGTTTGTGTGTGTGCTCTAAGCAAAGCAATATAAAACGCGCCTAAAGCCAGAATTTGGCAGGAGCTGCACTTATGTTATGTCTATGAAGGTGCGAAGATCAGACCTCACAACAATACTGTGTCGAGTTATCCTTGAAGCTTCAGCACTCACTGTACAGACATAGTTTACCAAGCAAAGCTGATATCAGAGCAATAACATATTATTCTCATGTAAATCACAACGCTCTTCTAGGCTGAAAGCTAAAACAACAATTATGTGCCATGTGCAGAAGCAGCAAAAAGGAAAAATGGCGTTTAAACATTTAATAAGCTCACGCTAACTTAACACGGTATATAGGTAAGCAGTAACTATATGACAGTGGGGGGCAGGCACAGTCCTATTCAGGTCCCATGTGCAACTCCTCCCTCCCATCTGGATGCAGATCTCATTCTGTCTCCTGGAATCCCCCAGCCCTGTCACTCACAAACCAGACAGTCAATTCAAAAACAGCCAAAGGCACACAGAAAGGTCAGACAAGAAAGCACCCACTTTCTAAAAGTGCCGCTTTCAAACACAGGTTTTAAAAAACATCCTTTCTTAAAGATGTGTTACTAAATTCTGAGTTCATGGATACCAGACTTCAATTTTCGATCTTGCTCCTATGGGAAGATATGCAGGTAAACATTATACACAGCATTCCCCATTATAGCCTATGGACAAGATAGCCTTTCAATAGTGAAAAACAAAAATGGCTGTAATTCACTACCAAAGCATGTCACCCACACTAGTACATGCTCTACCTTTCACATAAACTGCACCCTGCCAAGGGGGGTACCTTGGGCCTTTCATAGGGGTGTCCAATGTGTACAGAAAGGGAAAGGTTAGGCCTGGTCAGTGGGGACTGTACACTGCCAGGTTGACATGGCAGTTCACAGACTGCACATAGGCCCTGCGGTGGCACACCTGAGACACTATTTTAGGGCTACTCATGTGGGTGGCACAATCAGCGCTGCAGGCCCACTAGTAGCATTTGTATCACCAGCCTTGGCACACTCAGTGCATTTTACTAGGGACTTCTTGGTGATACAAATATGCTAATCATGGATAACCAATTACAATAACAATTTTCACAGAGAGCATATGCACTTTAGCACTGATCAGCAGTGGTAAAGTGCCCAGAGTCCTATTACCAACAACCACAGGTCAGGGAAAATAAGGGAGGAAGAAGCAAAAAGTTTGGGGATAACCCTGCAAAAAGGGCTATTTCCAACACATATCAAACGTGGGAGCCTTATTATTAGGTTTGGAATAGTGGGTGCTTGTTTATAAAATATTTTGGCTGTATCTGCTTGAGATTTTCCAACCACTTTGTTTGACATGACAGGGCACAGTTCAGAGATTTCACTTCCTGTGAGGTCAACAGCCCAAAGGGCATGTGTTTGAGGATGGGTTAGTGATAGGGATACATATTCATCTACCAATCACAATAAGGCCAACCACTCAAAATAAGCCCAGACAAGGTATCAATACATTAGCCCCTGGCTCAACCCTTATTAGCTGGCTGCAAGCAGGCAGGTTTAACTCAGGAGACAGGTATGTAAAACATTTAAAAGCACCAATTCATTAAATAAGTTAGACACAATACATAATAAAAATCCTTCACCAATTTATAACAATAGGAAATATTGCTATCCTTAAAATGACACTATAACAATAACATTCCAATACAGAGAACTGGAGACATGAATGTTTAGAGATTAACCACTTTAGAGGGCATAAAACCATATACTTGTGACATCTGGCCGTGCTTGATCAGGATGAAACCAAAGTTTGAGGCTGACAATGATAGAGCACTGGTCGGATTCAGTAAGTGGGAGGCCCACTTTACCTTTGGACATAGAAACTTTTCTGGAAGATTTTCTCTCAATGTTGTGCGGTCCCCTCCAGCAGGTCAATTTCAATGCAATTATCTCATTGCATATTTGCTTTTCCATGAGGCACCAGTCAAATCCTGGAAGTCCGGAGCTCCAGAGCTTTAATTGGAATTAACCTGAAATCCAAGCCGGGTCACAGTTGAAGGTTGTCAGCTTTACCCTCGATGATGGGATTTTCCACTTCTGTAGCTTTATCCAAAAGTTCCTCCACACGTCTCCAAAGTTCTGGAACTTCTTCATAAAGATTCTCTTGAGATTCAAAGTGGCTAAAACAAAATTCCAAGGTTATAGAAGCTATGAGATAGACCTTGGTAGTTTAGAACTACAATTCCTTCAAATCACCTGGCCAAATCCTTAAAATTCAGCTGAAAACATTCCAGGATCGGGGCTTCTTGTGGATGATGGAGAGGGATGCTCTGTTGCCCTGTTGCTTTCAGGGAGTCCACTCCATAATCCTTTTTGAAGTAAGACAACGTTCTCACGGCGGTAGTTCTAAGTGTGCAATCCTGTGTGGTGCAGACCAGGATTCCAACAGGGCAATCCTTCTTCTTATAGGTTCAGGCAGCAAATCCACACTGCTATGCAGATCTCACACTTTTATTCAATGATCTGGGGCAAGAAGCAGGGGGGCACCTCTGTCCAATGAGGTGCCAGGTGCCAGTTAAAAGAATGTCAACTTCCTCCAAAGTGAGGAATATTCTCATCTCACAAAGCACAGCACTTTAAAATTCAAGATGGAGATTTTCTCCCTTTTGGAATAAGAACTGGCAAAATCAACCTATTAGTGAGGCTCTTTTCCATTAACACTCCCCCTCCACCTTCTGCAAATTCGATTCCTGGGCCTGTCATTTGGCCTGTGTTGAAGGAAGAGGGGGTAGGCCTGACAGGCATTCCTTACTGTCGAGCTCTCTTTGAAGCCCATTGTGATTTAACCAGCCCCGGGACTGGCCTGTTCTGTGCAGCTTCAGAGGTATCACCATCAGATAGCCTCTGCTCTACGCAGCCACTTATCACCTCATCGAAGCATCTGTACTAAGCCTGTTCAATCAGGAAAAACTGCTTGAAGGCTGGATTTTGGCTCACAGAAACAAACTTTCTATAACTTATTTTACTGCAATATTTATGGTAACGTAAACAGTGGCAAGTTGTTGGATTTATCATTGCCCATCTTTCAAGTGTTTTAATTACACTTTCAGCCTCTTACTAGCAATAGAGGACAGAAATGTGTCTGTAACGCAACTGGTGCTCACGTAAAACGCTGTGATACCTTATACCTTCAGGTCGAATTTGCGCTATATAACACTTTAAAAAATAAAAAGAGTTATTCTTTAATAACATATTCCAATGTTAGCCTATTGATCTAATAATTTACTGTGGTGAAAAATGAAATAGTTAGTTTTTCCCTCACCAGAGCTTTTAAAACATTACTTATAATATCCCTGCTGATAGTTACACCTAGGGAAGACCACAGGGGTGACATATGTAAAAATAAGGTAGATTACCACTTTGGTAGTACCTTTACCACAACAGTCAACTTTACCTGTAATTTACTTTTAAAGACGGTCTGCAAAGCAGGGCTGTCTTTAACAATGACAGTAGGTACACAGCAGTGCACACTCCAGTGAAGGATATGTACTGGGTTCTCTAAACCCCCTTTCCCTATTATATACTAAGGTCTAAAAAATAGTTTGAATAACCCCTGCCCTATTATATACTAGGGGCTTCCAGGGTCTATCATTGCCAATATTAATTATACCTAATTATCATATACATTTTTCGTCAGAACACTGGTCCTGGTCTTAGTTAGCAGAGCCTAGGGCACAGTCAGAATCAGTTTCCTCAAGTATCTGTCAAAAGAAAGTGGTTCAACAGGGCCAAAAAGGATAACTTTCTCACAGCATGTGGTGTGTCTTCCTATGTCAACATTGGCGGGGAGGAAATGTCAAAGTTCACATGTCACTTCCTGTAATATCACAAGGTAAAACGTTTGTATGAATTCCCATATGGGTGATAAAAGGCATGTGATATAACATCTACTACCATTTTGGTGAAACAACGTTCTTGCTGCTCCCACCGAGTATTTATAAATTTATAAATATAATGAAAATCAAAACTTGGGGCTCATAGGAGTACCTCTCATGATGGGCATAACAAAATCGTCACAAAACATGATGCGAAACCACAAAACATACTCTGATCTCAGGGTTGTAGAGATGTAACTGGCAGAAACATTACATCTAGATTTCAAACTTGTGAACAGCAGTTCATGAAGATGTATCTAGCAAGTGTATAATACACCTCTCAATTTGTCTTATATTGTAGAAATTGATGGCTACTACAGGTTTGGCTAAGTTATAAAATGTCCAATCTATAATTTTCACTTTTCTCCACTATGGGATCAGCTAAGTTTCAGTAGTTCTCTAATACGCCAAAGCTGTTTATGTGAGGTGCTGCACAAATTAAAAATTACAAAATACCATGAAATTTCATTCTGTTTGTTACCTAGACCAGACGAAAAATGAGTTCTATGTTGGGATGTTATTTAATTATGTATTTATATATTTGTTTTTCAGTGTTGCCTAAATTCTTGCAAGAGTACTTGAGTTTTGTACTTAACTTGGGAAACATATAAGGATACAACGAATAGTTATGGATGCCAAAAAGTTACACTGTGCAAAGTAGATATTTGTAAATTACCAATTTAGAGACCACTGTGGTAAATATATTAGCAGATAACAATATGCTTCTGGGGCAGATCAGTCAACTGGAAAAATTAAGCCATTCACGCACAATAGCAATTCCCAAAAGCAAGCAGAGAGGGCAGTGACTGATTCTTGAGACTTGTCTTCAACTCTTTGAGGGAGGCAACCAAATATGTTTGGGTTGGAAGGGAGTTTCATGTTTTAGGACCATTGCTGAAGAAAAATGCTTTGTGGTAGATAATTCTCTGGACCTGAGTATTACAAGTCAAAAATATGATTTCCTTCTCAATCTCTCTGGACTATTCACAAAAGCATTTATGAGTACATAAAGTAGTACTGCAGATGTTCTACTTTATGTACTCACAAAAGCTATTCACAATCCTCTGGCCAGAGATCGCTGCCAACGCCTCCCTGGTCTCTTCTGTATGATGATCTCCATATCATTGATGTGGCTAATAGTTAGGTAAACAAATCACACTAGCAGTACATGTGTATCAAGAGGATGGCATTTCAAACACAGTCATTCATAAAATAATATAAAAAACAGACAAGTTGCAATACAGGCATTTATAGATTACATGGTCAATTCTGAATATAGCTAAAAGCTGACATATATCACATTTCTTTGCTGAAGGTGATACCAGCTTATGACCTATTTAGTCATTCCTCAAAACAGTCAGTTCAACATTAAACTACATAGCCTCAACAGAGGTACATAGAGCACACAAACCTACATGAGGCCTCATCAAATGCTCTTTTAATCTCCTCAAGTCGTGGTTGAGATGTCTTGATCATGTAGGTCCATAAAATAAGTCCTTCAGTACTCCTCTGAAGTTTTGTGCAATATCAAAGCAGCCTGTTCCATGTTGCACAAAATTGCCAAGTGATGGAGCTTAGATATCGACATAACCACTGAGCTGTGAACCCAATCAGTTTCCCAGCTGGGACGCAGTACAGAGGTAATAAATTGCATGTGCTGGAGAGGATATCATATACTTTACTTTGGCTGCTAGTTTGGTTACTGCATCACTATGGGAAAAATTGTCAATGATGAGTGATGGATTATCGTGCACTCCACAAACCATCCTGAAACAACATTAGTGTCACACTATCTGGCCACAAATAGGCAATCAAGGCTTGTTGTCATAGGCAGACACACCTACATGACTGTCTCATAAATCATGCACATGCTTAGAAACCGAACATCACTCGCACTCAATACATAGTCAGGCCTACTCAATTGTGTTTATCCTTCTAAAGTGTAGAAAATTATATTAAAGGAACTCCAGACGAATGGTATTCTGTTTATGTAGATATATGCACTTGGCTTGGATATCTCCATGCTCCTTCTCCTAGCGTTAAAGAAAATGAATGAGCCAAGGATCAGAAAGTAGGTCATCCCTGCTCCGTGTTCACCACAACACCATGCATCTCCATGCAGCCGCTCCTTGGCCAAGAGATTATTCATTAAGCAGTTTTCCAACAGTATCCTACACTTTAACTGTGAAAGGTTTCTACAACAACTAGTTGAGTAATACAGCACTATCCCATATGCAGAAAGACTTTACAAATGTGCTGCAGTGCATTAGGTGTCCATAATCATAAAAGGAAGAACTACCACAAACACTGGGATGATATCTGGACCTGGGAACAACTGAAGACCACAGGATGTGTTGATTGGTATCTTCCCAGCCACATTCGCTGCACCATCCCTGCACAGGAGGACCGTGAGAGCATCCTAAATGATCAACCATGCTCAGCTGGAAGCATTGGAGCAGAAGAAACAATTTGATTTTGACAACTAGTTTGAAAACATAAGTGCATAAAAGTATTGAATGTGTTTTCTAGTCAAGCCTTGTCAGTTTCCTGATAAAGATGTTTTGTTTCTATCTTTTATGGTTGCACCATAAATTGTCCTTTGAAATGTAATTTAATAAGTATATTGTTGCTGATTTAAATTTAAATTCTGAAAAGAGGTCTTGACAATTTTAAATGAATATGTTAGCACAATGGGTTTCAATAATGTGAAACCCTTACATCAACATTGCTACATGTATTTATATTTTCCTGTGTGTTTTTAATCTACTCCAGATGATGGAGTAAGCATGATGGAGCACATATCTCTTATTTATTGAGATTATGTGCTACACAAGGTGCTAATCATGCATTGAAGCGCATGCAATGAAAACTTACAACACATGATCATTACATGTCTTTAAATCAGACATGGTTTTGCTATTCAACAGTCAAAACAGTTTCACCATTCACTAGAATCTATGTTCCTGTTTGCCAACGTATGTTTATGCATAATAGAGACTGCACATTGCTTGCTTGTATCTCCTGTGCAATGGTGTAGCTTTGAAATGCCAAATATTATTGTTTAGGGGTTATTTGACATGTGATGCCTTTATGGTAACTATTCCTTAGTCAAAAGAAAAACAAGGCTGAAAAGGCAATTTCTGTCACTCTAACATTTACATGTTAGTCAACATGCAAGTGGACTGGTATCTGGGCTGGATGGGGTGGCGCTATCCAAACATACCTATACAGGTTATCTATGAGATTGACGACCATCTTGAGAAACTGGCATAATGTTTTTCAACTTAGGGCTGATGTTGGTTTCCACTTTAGGCCTTTAAATAACCACTGTTTAAAGTAAAAGGTGTAACTTAAAGAACTGCATAGCGAAGGGGGTAAAGTGCTTGACAATGTTAACTTTTTTCACATTTACTATACTGGTTAAGTATTTGAATTAACATGAATTTATTAACATATTAATTCCTCCTTTGTCCATTTTGTCCCCATTCCTTTTCAGTGGAAAGTGCCGGTGAAGCAAGAGGAGAGAAACACCCAGATCAAAGATTAGCAAAGTACTTAGCTGCTACACATAGACAACGACTAATGAAGTAGGGTCCATCTGATGAATGTTCTCCGTCAGCCAAATTTAGAAATAAGCAAAAACCCAGGTGCCTCTCTGCACATTGGAAGGAACCCAGATGGTTCCTTTCAATGTATTTTACATTTGGTGGTTCCCAGCTGTCAGTTTTGATAGCCAACCACCAAACATTTACAAAGGTTTTGTTTTTCCGGGAACAAACTCACTGAGTTGGGGTCTGTTTCTTAAAAACAAAACAAATAATGACCCCCCCCCCCCCTTCCCGGGAGCAGTCATGTCTTTTTAGTTATACATTGAAATTTTACTTCATCGACTGACTTTATTTAGGGTATTTCAGCCATCTTTTTGGTGTACTATTTTACGCTCCTTTATCCCTTCGCTGCTAGGCGTCCCCCCCCCCCCCGCCACCCATCCCCCCATTCTAAGCCTTTTTCTGGCTATTTGGGGTAGTTCACGCTTAGGCCCCTGTAACCTTTTGAACACATAAGGTATCCAGGCCAAATTTGCGTCCTTTTCTTCCAACATCATGGGAATTTTAAAGGTACCCAGGGATTGTTGATTCCCTTGGAGGGGACCCAGAAATTAGCCAAAATACAGCAAAATTGTGTTTTTGGGGGGGAAATGGGAAAAAAGCCTACAGATGAAAGTGTCTTAGTTTATTCCCTGCTAATGGTATCAACAAAGGGGTTCTGGTGCTGGAATAACCATCTTCTCAGCTTTCATGGACAAGCAGACTTTTTCCCAGGAAACTAAACCTTTTTACACAGTTTTGGCATTTGACTGGGACATAGCCTATTTTTGCTACTTTTCGTGCTTTCAACCTCCTTTCAATTAATGGTAAAAATGGGCATGAAAGCAATGATGGATCCTGGAAAACTATATATTCCTAAACAATGTATGCAGAGGTTTGAATTCAGCAATTCAGCAATGATTTTTTATTGTGTACCGGGTATATGATAATTCATTTGGGAAAATATAAACAGGGAAAAAGACACCTATGTATTTTTGAAATGGGGACAAAATATAGCATTTAGAAACAGTTGCTATTTGCACATCTCTGAAATTGTGGGTACCCATACTAGCATGTCAATTATAGTACATTATTCAAAGTGACCTCATTTTTACACATTGTGTTACATTTGGAAGGCAGAAATGCATTGAAAGTCAATAGGTAATAACAGTTGCTCTACAATTCCGTGTTCCCCTAAATCTCCTAATAACAATTGTACCTCCCTTGTGTGCATAGGCGTAGTGCCCGTGACTGAGAACGCAACATGGACACACCACATTTTTACAGTGAAAACGGAGTCTTTTTTTGCAAAGTACATAGTTGTAGATTTTGAACCCTAGCTCTGTCGGTACCTAGGGAAACCTAGCCAACCTATACATTTCTAAAAACTAGACACCCAGGGAAATCCAGGATAAGGTAACTTGTCTGGCTCTCACCTGGTTCTGTTACCCAGAATCCCTTGCAAACCTCAAACTTTATAAAAAAAATACATTTTCCTCAAATTTCTGTGGTTGAAAGTTCTGGAATCTACATGGATACATAAACTTCCACGCACCCCGCATTCCCCAAAGTCTTCTGAGAAAAATGATACTTCTCTTGTATGGGTAGACCTAGTGCCCGCGACATAGAACGGTCCAAAATGCAACTTTGACACACCACACTTTCACAGTGAAAAGAGACCCTTTTTTTGCAAAGTGCCTAGCTGTAGATTTTGAACCCTAGCTCTGCCAGCACCTAGGGAAACCGAGCAAACCTATATATTTTTGAAAACCTAGACACCCAGAAGAATCCAGAATGGGGTGACTTGTCTTGCTCTCACCAGGTTCTGTTACCCAGAATCCCTTGCAAACCTCAAACTTAGTCCAAAAACAAACATTTTCCTCACATTTCTGTGGTGGAAAGTACTGGCATCTGTATGGATCCACAAAATTCTACCCACCCCAAATTCCCCAAAGTCTTCAGAGAAAAATGGTACGTCACCTGTGTGGGTAGGCTGAGTGCCTGTGACAGGAAACGGCACAAAAAACAATGTGGACACACCACAATTTCACAGTGAAAACTGACCCTGTTTTTGCAAAGTGCCTAGCTGTAGATTTTGAACCCTAGCTCTGCCAGCACCTAGGGAAACCTAGCAAACCTATACATTTTTTTTAAACTACACACCCAGGGAAATGTAGGATGTGGTGACTTGTCTGGCTCTCACCAGGGTCTGTTACCCAGAATCCCTTGTAAACCCCAAACTTTGTAAAAATAAAAACACATTTCCTCACATTTCTATGGTGGACAGTTCTGGAATCAGCATGGATCCACAAAATTCCAGCCACCCCGCATTACCCAATGTCTTCAGAGAAAACTGATACTTCACCCGTGTGGGTAGGCCTAGTGCCCGTGACAGGAAACGGCACAAAATGCAACGTGGACACCCCACATTTTCACAGTGAATACTGACCTTTTTTGAAAAGTGACTAGCTGTAGATTTTGAGCCCTAGCTCTGCCGGCACCTAGGGAAACCTAGCAAACCTATTCCTTTTTTAAAACTAGACACCCAGGGGAATCTAGGATGGGATGATTTGTCTGGATCTCACCAGGTTCTTTTACCCAGAATCCCTTGCAAACCTCAACCTTTGTAAAAGAAAACACATATTTTTATCACATTTCTGTGAGCCACAAATTTCCTACCACCCAGCATTCCCCCAGGTCTCCTGAAAAAAATGGTACCTCACTCGCATGCGTGGATCGAAGCCCCAAAACGTATTGAGGAAATATCAAAATTGGTTATGCAAGGGGGGTCACCTGGGTTTTGGCCCCGGGCACGGCAGCCATCTTGGGAAACCTACCAAACCTACACATTTCTGAAAACGTCAAATTTAGCTACAAAAACACATTTTCCTCATCTTTTTCTGTGGAATTACTGTGCCAGCACAAATGTCCTACCCCAGAGTGTTCCCCTTAGTCTACAGAGTAAAATGATACCTCACTAGTATGGGTGTCCAATGCAGAAAAATGTAGCGCTTAGAATTCTCGATGCTATACACTTAATCTCTATGTTTTTAGCTCTTCCCAGTCACAGGCCTTGGCCACACACACACACACAAGTGAGATATAATTTTAGTCGGGAAACTGAGGGGAACGCTGTGGGGTAGGACATTTGTGCCAACACATTGACTCCACACACAAATATGTTGTAAATGTGATTTTTTTCACCTACATTTGAGGTTTGCAGGGGATTCTGGGCAGGAACACGTTTGGAGATCCATACAAGCTATAACTCACAGGTCTCCGTGGGTGTCTAGTTTTCAGAAATGTGTGGGTTTGGTAGTTTCCCAAGATGGCCGCTGAGCCCGGGGCCAAAAACCCAGGTGACCCCCCCTTGCAAAACAGGTTGTTTTGTGATAGGTAATTTTGATCCTCAATAAGTGTTGGGCCCTTGCCTGTCATGGGTACCTGAGCCTTTATCAGGAGACCTGGGGGTACGCTGGGTGGTAGGAAATGTGTGGATCCATTCAGATTACAGAACTTTCGCACACAGAGATGTGGGGGAAATGTGTGATTTTTTAGAAAGTTTGAGTTTAGCAAGGGACTCTGGGTAGTAGAACCTGGTGAGAGCCACCAGGCACCCCATCCTGGATTCCCCTGGGTGTCTAGTTTTGAAAAGTGTATAGGTCTTGTAGGTTTCCTAGGTGCCGGCAGAGCTAGCGCTCAAAATCTACAGCTGAACACTTTGCCAAAAAAGGTTCAGTTTTCCTGGTAAAAATGTGGTGTGTCCACATTGCAGATTGGGTTGTTTACTGTCGTGGGCACTAAGCCTACCCACACAAGTGAGGTATTGTTTTTATCGATAGACTTTGGGGAATTCAGAATTTTGTGGATCCACGCAGATGTCAGCAATTTCCATCACAGAAATATAAGGAAAATTTGTTTTTTAAGAAAAAGTTTGAGGTTTGCAAGAGATTCTGGGTAACATAACCTGGTGAGAGCCAGACACGTCACCCCATCCTGGATTCCCGTGGGTGTCTTTTCTGAGTTGGGGTCTGTTTCTTAAAAACAAAACAAATAATGACCCCCCCCCCCCCCTTCCCGGGAGCAGTCATGTCTTTTTAGTTATACATTGAAATTTTACTTCATCGACTGACTTTATTTAGGGTATTTCAGCCATCTTTTTGGTGTACTATTTTACGCTCCTTTATCCCTTCGCTGCTAGGCGTCCCCCCCCCCCCGCCACCCATCCCCCCATTCTAAGCCTTTTTCTGGCTATTTGGGGTAGTTCACGCTTAGGCCCCTGTAACCTTTTGAACACATAAGGTATCCAGGCCAAATTTGCGTCCTTTTCTTCCAACATCATGGGAATTTTAAAGGTACCCAGGGATTGTTGATTCCCTTGGAGGGGACCCAGAAATTAGCCAAAATACAGCAAAATTGTGTTTTTGGGGGGGAAATGGGAAAAAAGCCTACAGATGAAAGTGTCTTAGTTTATTCCCTGCTAATGGTATCAACAAAGGGGTTCTGGTGCTGGAATAACCATCTTCTCAGCTTTCATGGACAAGCAGACTTTTTCCCAGGAAACTAAACCTTTTTACACAGTTTTGGCATTTGACTGGGACATAGCCTATTTTTGCTACTTTTCGTGCTTTCAACCTCCTTTCAATTAATGGTAAAAATGGGCATGAAAGCAATGATGGATCCTGGAAAACTATATATTCCTAAACAATGTATGCAGAGGTTTGAATTCAGCAATTCAGCAATGATTTTTTATTGTGTACCGGGTATATGATAATTCATTTGGGAAAATATAAACAGGGAAAAAGACACCTATGTATTTTTGAAATGGGGACAAAATATAGCATTTAGAAACAGTTGCTATTTGCACATCTCTGAAATTGTGGGTACCCATACTAGCATGTCAATTATAGTACATTATTCAAAGTGACCTCATTTTTACACATTGTGTTACATTTGGAAGGCAGAAATGCATTGAAAGTCAATAGGTAATAACAGTTGCTCTACAATTCCGTGTTCCCCTAAATCTCCTAATAACAATTGTACCTCCCTTGTGTGCATAGGCGTAGTGCCCGTGACTGAGAACGCAACATGGACACACCACATTTTTACAGTGAAAACGGAGTCTTTTTTTGCAAAGTACATAGTTGTAGATTTTGAACCCTAGCTCTGTCGGTACCTAGGGAAACCTAGCCAACCTATACATTTCTAAAAACTAGACACCCAGGGAAATCCAGGATAAGGTAACTTGTCTGGCTCTCACCTGGTTCTGTTACCCAGAATCCCTTGCAAACCTCAAACTTTATAAAAAAAATACATTTTCCTCAAATTTCTGTGGTTGAAAGTTCTGGAATCTACATGGATACATAAACTTCCACGCACCCCGCATTCCCCAAAGTCTTCTGAGAAAAATGATACTTCTCTTGTATGGGTAGACCTAGTGCCCGCGACATAGAACGGTCCAAAATGCAACTTTGACACACCACACTTTCACAGTGAAAAGAGACCCTTTTTTTGCAAAGTGCCTAGCTGTAGATTTTGAACCCTAGCTCTGCCAGCACCTAGGGAAACCGAGCAAACCTATATATTTTTGAAAACCTAGACACCCAGAAGAATCCAGAATGGGGTGACTTGTCTTGCTCTCACCAGGTTCTGTTACCCAGAATCCCTTGCAAACCTCAAACTTAGTCCAAAAACAAACATTTTCCTCACATTTCTGTGGTGGAAAGTACTGGCATCTGTATGGATCCACAAAATTCTACCCACCCCAAATTCCCCAAAGTCTTCAGAGAAAAATGGTACGTCACCTGTGTGGGTAGGCTGAGTGCCTGTGACAGGAAACGGCACAAAAAACAATGTGGACACACCACAATTTCACAGTGAAAACTGACCCTGTTTTTGCAAAGTGCCTAGCTGTAGATTTTGAACCCTAGCTCTGCCAGCACCTAGGGAAACCTAGCAAACCTATACATTTTTTTTAAACTACACACCCAGGGAAATGTAGGATGTGGTGACTTGTCTGGCTCTCACCAGGGTCTGTTACCCAGAATCCCTTGTAAACCCCAAACTTTGTAAAAATAAAAACACATTTCCTCACATTTCTATGGTGGACAGTTCTGGAATCAGCATGGATCCACAAAATTCCAGCCACCCCGCATTACCCAATGTCTTCAGAGAAAACTGATACTTCACCCGTGTGGGTAGGCCTAGTGCCCGTGACAGGAAACGGCACAAAATGCAACGTGGACACCCCACATTTTCACAGTGAATACTGACCTTTTTTGAAAAGTGACTAGCTGTAGATTTTGAGCCCTAGCTCTGCCGGCACCTAGGGAAACCTAGCAAACCTATTCCTTTTTTAAAACTAGACACCCAGGGGAATCTAGGATGGGATGATTTGTCTGGATCTCACCAGGTTCTTTTACCCAGAATCCCTTGCAAACCTCAACCTTTGTAAAAGAAAACACATATTTTTATCACATTTCTGTGAGCCACAAATTTCCTACCACCCAGCATTCCCCCAGGTCTCCTGAAAAAAATGGTACCTCACTCGCATGCGTGGATCGAAGCCCCAAAACGTATTGAGGAAATATCAAAATTGGTTATGCAAGGGGGGTCACCTGGGTTTTGGCCCCGGGCACGGCAGCCATCTTGGGAAACCTACCAAACCTACACATTTCTGAAAACGTCAAATTTAGCTACAAAAACACATTTTCCTCATCTTTTTCTGTGGAATTACTGTGCCAGCACAAATGTCCTACCCCAGAGTGTTCCCCTTAGTCTACAGAGTAAAATGATACCTCACTAGTATGGGTGTCCAATGCAGAAAAATGTAGCGCTTAGAATTCTCGATGCTATACACTTAATCTCTATGTTTTTAGCTCTTCCCAGTCACAGGCCTTGGCCACACACACACACACAAGTGAGATATAATTTTAGTCGGGAAACTGAGGGGAACGCTGTGGGGTAGGACATTTGTGCCAACACATTGACTCCACACACAAATATGTTGTAAATGTGATTTTTTTCACCTACATTTGAGGTTTGCAGGGGATTCTGGGCAGGAACACGTTTGGAGATCCATACAAGCTATAACTCACAGGTCTCCGTGGGTGTCTAGTTTTCAGAAATGTGTGGGTTTGGTAGTTTCCCAAGATGGCCGCTGAGCCCGGGGCCAAAAACCCAGGTGACCCCCCCTTGCAAAACAGGTTGTTTTGTGATAGGTAATTTTGATCCTCAATAAGTGTTGGGCCCTTGCCTGTCATGGGTACCTGAGCCTTTATCAGGAGACCTGGGGGTACGCTGGGTGGTAGGAAATGTGTGGATCCATTCAGATTACAGAACTTTCGCACACAGAGATGTGGGGGAAATGTGTGATTTTTTAGAAAGTTTGAGTTTAGCAAGGGACTCTGGGTAGTAGAACCTGGTGAGAGCCACCAGGCACCCCATCCTGGATTCCCCTGGGTGTCTAGTTTTGAAAAGTGTATAGGTCTTGTAGGTTTCCTAGGTGCCGGCAGAGCTAGCGCTCAAAATCTACAGCTGAACACTTTGCCAAAAAAGGTTCAGTTTTCCTGGTAAAAATGTGGTGTGTCCACATTGCAGATTGGGTTGTTTACTGTCGTGGGCACTAAGCCTACCCACACAAGTGAGGTATTGTTTTTATCGATAGACTTTGGGGAATTCAGAATTTTGTGGATCCACGCAGATGTCAGCAATTTCCATCACAGAAATATAAGGAAAATTTGTTTTTTAAGAAAAAGTTTGAGGTTTGCAAGAGATTCTGGGTAACATAACCTGGTGAGAGCCAGACACGTCACCCCATCCTGGATTCCCGTGGGTGTCTTTTCAAAAATGTGTAGGTTTGCTAGGTTTTCCTAGGTGCCGGCAGACCTATGGTTCAAAATCTACAGCTAGGCACTTTCCAAAAAAAGGGTCAGTTTTCAAGGTAAAAATGTTGTGTGTCCACATTGCGGTTTGGGCCATTTCCTGTCGTGGGCACTAGGCCTACCCACACAAGTGAGGTATAATTTTTGGGGAATGCAGATTGGGTGGAAGCTTGTGGCTCTACGCAGATTCCAGAACTTTGCCTTACAGAAATTTGAGGAAAATTTGGTTTTGTTCACAACATTTGAGGTTTGCAAGGGATTCTGGGTAACAGAACCGAGTAAGAGCCACACAATTCACCATATCCTGGATTGCCCTTGGTGTCTAGTTTTCAAAAATGTATAGGCTTGCTACGCTTGATTACGCAAATTCCGCCCACCCCTAATATATTGTCACTTTTACCTCTGTAGATAGAATTTGCCCATAATGTTTCCAACACGTCCTTCTCATTTACCCAACCCTCTCCAAGTTGACATTTCCTACCTGAACTCATGCAGTATTTTTTCCATTTGGTCCTTAACCTGGACTGTCCCCTACTTAAAACATATTGTTTCGAAAACTACCAATTACATTCATGAAAATCAATACCTTGGATGTGTAGAAGATATTTGTTCTTAACTAAGTGCCTACGTATGTTGATGTATGCAAATGCATAGCATTACTGAGAAAGACATGCCTATGCAGAACCTTCATGTTGCGAGTTATATATCAAACAGGAACACATGGTTGTTTGGTGCAATTGTCATTTATTTACAAAGGTCCTCAAAAGTAAGAGCATAACACGATAAGTGGGTGGGTCAAAAACATTTAGAGAAAAAATTGGTACCTAGGTGTGATATTGGGTGCAAAGTTTAAGGATTTGGAGATTGATGTTCACATCCATTGGTCCTGGCATACTGAAAAAAATTCTTGGCATATGGTGGCACTCATGGTAAAATCTTGTGCTGGTATACTAGAGGCAATTTGTTAGGATGACCCATTGTAAACTACTGGCACTGGCATACTAGATGTAATTCTTTTAATATGGGGCACCATTTAAAATTGCTGGAACTGGCATAGTTGAGAAAATTCTGGTAAAATGTTGGTGCTGGCATATTGGATGTAATTCTTAGCACCAGGGGGTTTTACTATGGCCTTGGGGGGGGGGGCACCCATAACAAAATGCTTACCCTGGTACAATGAAGATAATTTGTGGCATATGAGGCACCTAAAGGAATATTTGAAAAATATGGGGTCAAATCCTTGGAACAGCATAAAAGGCTTCAATATTTAATGAGTGCCCTCCAAAGCAAAAAACTTTTAAGCAAATGTATGTGAAAATTAGGCTTATAAAAGTACAATTTTACACATTTTTTCAAACTTTTCTAAGAGGGAAAACACCCACCCCCACCAAACTGTCATGGAAGAAGACAAGCTCACTTGCTTCAGTCTCGTGCCACAATTCACATCAAGTAATATGCCCAGCCACTTCTAGTAATCATATCAGCACATGAACATTGGTGGTATCTAAAAAAGACATTTGTCTATGGTGTGTCATTATATTAATTATACAGCAATTATGGAACTTCAGTGATGTCAATTGCTATCATATCATTAGGATTAAAGTCATATGACCTCATTTTCTAGGGGGATTCAGGGTAAAGTTCATAAAAAAATTCTGGTTCATAGGTCATATGATATCACTTCCTGTGATGTCATTAGGGTCAAAGGGTGTGTGATGTTACTTATGCTAACCCTGGAGATTTGGTGAATCAATGTCCATAGGAAGAGTGCTACATTTTAGCTTTGAGGATGTCCGTTGACGTCATCTAAAGTGTTGGCCACAGTGTCGGCATCAGATTTTCTTGTATCTCTAAAGCTGACAAGGGATACAAATGCAGTACAATGAGACATTCTAACACAGAGTGGCTGATTACGATGCAGTTCGGAAACTGTTCCGAACAAATCAGTCTCTGAATAATTTCCGTACTAATTTGGTCCTTCGAGTCTGAACGACCGATTACGATGCTACCCAACATCCTTCGGTAGGACGCATATTTACTTCAATGGGAGCCTGTTTTCTGAATGAGAACTCAGGCTCCCATTGAAAAAAGGGATGGTTGGGGAAAACCTTGCACCCTGTCGCTGCACCCTAGGGTGCCTGCCATATTTTGCATGGTTTGGAAGAGGGGTCCCTTGGGTACCCCCAAGGACCCTAATCAGATGCCTCTGGGTGAAGGGGGACTTACAACGGGCAAACAAAGTCAGATTCCGACAGCTGTGACATGTCAGGCAGACTGAATAAGAACAACCGTCCTAATCGTTCACCGTTAATGCTCGTTCGGAAACCGTGACCATTGAGCTGTACAATTCGGCTCTGAAAAACTTGGGCTGTTCGAATGCCTTTCGGAACCAATTCAGAATGTCCAAACAGTTTCCGGGCATCGTAATTGGTTGTTTGAAAAGTAGGGTTCAGACTCGGGTTCTACAATACCGAATCCCGTCAAGAGCCTTTCCGAACGACATTGTAATCAGTCCCAAAGTATGAAGGTATGGTGTCATGTGTTTAATGCACTGTACATCAATTACACAGGGTCCCCTTTTAAATGGGCTTGCCTGCAATAAATGTGTCATTATTGTGCTGACACTGGACTGTCATATCAGAGCATTAGGCATGATGACAAAGGATATCATAGCCATGGATTAATTACAATGGAGATATGGGTGTTTAGATAGATGAGTGACAGGAGACTAACAAAAATCCTTACACTTCAAGTAGCATACTGCACAGATGCATTTGCTTACCCGAGGTCAATGAAATCTGGCATATCAGTTCACTCATTGGAAGTGTTGCCAAATGTGTTGTAAAAAAGTGTTATATTAAAATGGAAAATGCATAGCCTGAAACTTATGAAGAGATATATGGTTAAAACAAACACAAATGAAAAAGAGTCTTACCTCTTCTCAGTTATTATAAATGAAGGATTTTGCCGCACCTTGCAGAGTGTCATGCTAATATTAGAGGCAGTATTGTGCCAAGAGATCATGCTTTGGAGAAAGGACAAGAAATCTTTATTTAAGAATTGTGTTTCACTTTTATCATTGGATGTATTATGTCTATGCAGGTGATGATTTCTGAAGGCTGTTTGGAAGTTAATTTTCAAATAAACAGATGTTTTCTGCATGATTGAGAAAGAACACATCACATTTCTGAAGTTGTTCATCTAGTGGTTCAGAGTCTAGGTTAAAATGTGTGGAGGCCCAAGCAGATGGCCAAGTAGCTCCAGTTAGAGAAGGTTTTAGTTTGTGGTTCTCGTTCCAATTAGAGAAGGTGCTAGTTTGTGGTTTGAGTGTTATTCTAAGCTTGTAAGAAGTGGTTGGTAAGGTAAGATCTGAGCCAGCTTAATGCAACCCATTCAAAACCCAGTCACTCGCTGTAGAAGTGTGAGAAATATGTCTTAGTATATTGTATCAAAAGCTGGTGATAAGCCAAGTAGCAATAGATGTCCCCACTCAAGAGCTTGAAATATTTAAGAACATGAATTTACACATATAACCCTACAACTGCACCTAATAACAATGTTATACGTTTTTGCTTTTCACCATTTCTGAGTGTAAAGTTACTCCTAGTTGTAGACTTACATGTCGCCACCCAATAGTGGAACCTCTTACAGCAGGATTTATGATTGTAATCACTACTTGCACATTTTCACACACCACCGTGGCATAGTTCTCCCACCAGTAAAGTACAAGGAATATATTCCATTACAATAAGTGTTTTAAAAAATATCTAAAATATTTTAGCAAAAAAAATGCAAAATATTCTTAAATATTTATTTAAACGGGCCCCCACGGGACCCAGGATATGCCATGTATCGTGGGCAGGTGGGATATCACCAGGGGAATCTATGCTAGGCCTAGCCGGTTCTCGCTGTTGGGCCCAACAGCACATGCAGTCCATGTGTGGCATGCAGCCAACAGATATCTTGCCTGGGAAGGGAAACTAACCTTAGACACCCCTCTATGGAATTCTGAGAGACTTGGAAGCTTGTGGAAATCCAAGGGATTTGACAAGTGGTATCTCATTGGGATCAGTCAGTTCAATGATGTGTGGGGAGGGGACAAAATACATACATTCGACTTTCTCAAACAACAATACAGCCTACATGATAGTGAGTACCTCCAGGTTAGACATGCCCTCCTCACTCACATACCTAGGGACACCACACTTCCAGAGGCCCCTCCTCTCGAGGATCGAGTGTTAGATGGGCACCTCCCTAAGAAAACTATCTCTTTAATATACAAAAGCTTATTAATAATATGGAAGAGCCGCTGGGACTTATCAGAACGCAGTGGAGTGCAGATGGGATAGAGCTAGATGACGAAGACTGGACAGAGGCTATTTCCTCCCCGAAGGTGGTGTCGATCCAGATGAGGCTTAGACTGGTGTAACTAAAGATCTTGCACAGGTCGTATATTACAGGGCCTCGACTGGTACGTACGGGGCAAATGGAGAGTGCCTAAGGGGATGTGGAGAGCTTGGCACTTTTATTCATATTCTGTGGCACTGCGTGAAGTACAGGAATATTGGGCGACGGTTCATGACGAGATAAGAGAAGCCTTGGGGGAGGAGATACGACCAGAGGCTCGGAGATGCATATTGAATGTATGGGAACCCATGGATTTGAATGCGTATCGGAAGCAATGGGTGACACTGGCGTGTATGGTAGCGAAACAAAATATTGCTCAGCTGTGGGGGGCCAGCCAACCACCCCGGGTTTCCAAATAGGCGGAGGACTTGGACTGGCGTGTGTTCAGGGAGAAGTCTGAATATGTGGCCAGGGGTTGTCCAGAGAAATGGGGAAAGGTCTGGGGGGCCTGGAATAGCCACCGCGGTGAGATTTGTGCGCCACCCGTGCGACAAGTAGAAGTAGTGCAGGAATCCCGTTGATCCTATAAATCATATATTGTTTTTAGTGATTCTGTACGAGCGATATTTTAACTTGTCTATTGAGGAAACTGTTAACTCACCTGATGTTTTTCTTTTCATGTTAATTTGTTAATAAAAATTAATTTAAAATATATCTATATATACTTATTTAAAACTTAGAACTATTCAATAAAATATAGCACATTTACTTGCTGTGTATTACATAATTAATTAATTAAGATAGCTCTAATTTTTATACAACACTTCTTGAAGAATAACCAACAAAAATACCACCAACTGTATTTTTTTCTATTATTAAATCCGTATCTAAATGTATCAAATGTTAAGTTAGTATCAAAAAGTATCAAACATCAAGTATGGAATTCATTTTAGTTTTGTTTGATTTTTAAACTAAAGTTTACAAGTTTAATGTATTTTTAATATTACAATAAGTTTATTAAATGTTATAATAACGTAATACATATGTATTCATTATATACAACATTAGACTGCTATATAAATACCTTTATTTTAAAAGTCTAAATGATATAACTTATTTCACCTTAGTTCCTAAGGAGTGGTATTTTAAGTCTCTGCTCTAATATTTTCTATGATAGTGTGCTGTAGTACCAGTAAGTGGCTATGTGTGGTGTGGATGCAGTGCACTGTTGAGCAGGAGTGCAATTGCTTGTGTTTTGAAACATTCTTGGAGGTAGTAACTTTTTAAATATAATTTGTGAAAAGCAATGGGATTACTCTTTTGTGTGTGTGAATTTCTGTTTGCATGTCCCTTTGCGAACACCACCTTACCCTTCCCAAAATAATTCCCATTATGTGTAAATATTGTTAATTTTCCAGACACTCTCCTATCTCTTCCACATTTACTAATAAAATGCAGACCTACTTGTGTGGAGATCTCTGCATACATGACTGTGACCTCTGCACATAAGACATAGGAGTGGTAGAGGCTGAAGCCTATGCACATTAATAGTATGTACCATTTCGTAGTATGGGAGTAGTACTAATGCAGTTTGTGATTTAGCGTCTATTAATGAATTAATCAGGATTTGATTAGCATTGCTAATCACTCCAGAGAGTATACAGGCACTGTAATGCTGCTTCTGTCAGTTCATGTCTTGAGTCCCTTTCTGAATTCCGTGAGCAAGGATGCTGTTCAGAGGTGGAGGTCATTCCAAGACTTGGCGGGGAAGTGGGAGAAGAGCAACTTTCGCTCTGGCTTTGAAGGATGTGAAGAGTGTGTGAGGTTAAATGTGACTTTGGCGGAGCACAGGTGTCTGAAGAGTTGGTAAAAGTTCAGACGGTGGTTGATGTTTGCAGGTCCTTGCTCGTGGAAAGCATTGTAGGGATGTGGCAGCATCCTCAACTGTAAACAAGAACAGGTCCCAACAGGTATTATTTAAAAGACTGTTTCAGTAGGGGTATGCCACAGGCATTACTAAGAACAGAACACAAGGAGTCAGAGGAATTGAACAAAGGGTGGTATTATTCACCAAGGACAAGGGGTAATGCATTTACAGTTTAAGACAGCACTGTAAAGATTAGATCTTGTGACAACCCAGTGGCACTTGGTGCAAGGTGCTATATACAGTTTGAAGTGAAATGAGAAGTGCAAGTGCTTTTAAAAACAGCATAAGTGGCGCATACATGGAATTATGTACATCATTTAAAGCTTCAATTACAGAACAAGTTACAATCACTTGGACAATAGTTTTCCATAAAAGCTTTAAGTGTGATATGCGTCGTATGGTTCAAGCTGTGTGGTCGACGGCGTTTCGATCCCCTTGATTTAGGATCGTCATCAGGACGGGGTTGTCGATAGGTACAGTGCTGTGGACAAAGGAGGGGAGTAGTGAGCAAGGGCAATTGGCGGGCGGGGAGGGGTAGGTGAGGGGTGGGGGATAGGTAATTGACTGAAGCGTATTAGACCTATCGTGAAAAAAGGGGGCTGTGACTGTAGTGGTGGCCAGAAAGGGAAGGAGAGTGCTGTTAGGGGTGACTAATGTGGAAATATGGCCCGGCGGGGAGGAGACCCTTAAGTGGAACGGTGAACCACATATAGGGGATTACACTTACAAGGTGCCTGTAATGGAGGCGAGGCTGGCGGCACACACGGTTGTTGATCGCGTCAATTTACTGTGAAAGAAATATTGACGTGAGTATTAAATAACAGGGATGTCACAGGAATTATGCGGGGCGGACTGGCGATATGATTACCTGATCGCGTTCCGTCCTAGAGCTGCTCGCAAAGTAGGGCAGCGTCTGGAAAGAGAGAGCGCGCATGCGGTCAGTGAGGCTGATAGGCGCTCCGTGATAGAGCTGGAGTTACATCCTAAGTACGATCTGGGAGTGTGGACCCTCCGAGATGCTCTTACCAGAAATCAGGTACAGCTCAGAGGCAGGCGCTCATCTGGCGTGGCTGATCGGCAGTAAATGCGGGAACAGACCGCGCATTACCTGTGTCCTGGGTTATGTCCAGGCTGCCGTGGGACGGGGGGGGGCGGGGTTGGGCGTGAGCCAGGGGCGGGGTGGGGGATGTGTCGCGAGGTCATTGGTCAAGGGAGAGGGACGGGGGCGGGAATGGGAGGGGCCGGGGAGGAGTGGTGTGGGAGAAGGTTCCCATGGAAACTCAAGCAAAACAGGAAGGGAAGCAGTATCTGAGCGCCGTCAAAGACCGGCAGTCACGTAGAAAGGAAATTATCAGCAATTTTGTGTAATCAAAAGGTAAAACAACTCAAGTGGCGCTTTCGGCGTCTAGAGCAGGAAACACATATAACAATTAAGAATGTTTTTGCCAGCAGGTGCATGTGAATCATAACCAAAATTGCAATGCACACAACAATAGAGCATATTTTAACCAACACAGCAGGGTTTGTTTGGTGTAAAACCGGGGGGTTAATTTACAGAATGTATTAGATGCTTGGAGAATACGAAAGCCAAATAAAGGGGCTTGGTCTGGACAAAGGGTTCATAATGCAATGATCATATCGTTGGTACTGTTTATGTACCTACTGCCATGTACTGGAGACAATACGTGAATGTGATCATAACAGGGAAAGGATTAAAACAAACAAAAGCATATTAAATTAACAGAAACGAAGTAGGTTGTTTTGGTGTGAAACCAGGCAGTTAGTTTACAGAGAAATGTTAAAGGCTTAGGAGGTACTATAAACCTGTTGAAGTCAAGGTCGATACAGGTTTGTATTACGTGAATCGCACTTCAGGGGAGAGACTTAGGTGGTGATAGTGCTAGTCCATTCATCAAGGGTGTTGAGCCCTCGGTTGACAGAGTCAACCCTGGCGATCCATTTGCATTCAGCTCTGTTGAGCAGCGCAGTCATGTTGCCTCCTCTGAGAGGTAGGGTAGGTTTCTCAATGACCTGCCATCTTAGGTCCGTGTCAGTATGGGAATGCTCAATGAAGTGTGAGACCAGGGGTGCTGTGAGTACCTTGCAATTGATTCTGCTTTTATGTTGTATGATCCGCTGTTTAATCATTTGCGTTGTCTGGCCGATGTAGATCAAATCACACGGGCATCTGATGGCATAAATCACGTTTTGTGTTTTGCAGTTGGTTTGATGAGTGAGCTGGTGTGTTTGTCCCCTGAATTTGAATTCTTTGGTGTTCATTGTCAATTCGCATACACTACAGGACTGGCATTTGAAATGTCCAATGACCGGGGGCATGCCCCATGCTGCCGTGATGGTGTTAGTATTTCTCTCGGTGCTGGATGTCGGCCAAGTGATGGCATGAACGAGGTGGTTAGCGATGTTATTACCTCTCTGATAAGAGAACAGGGGGGGTGCGCTGAATTGTTCCTCCGATCTTAGCACCGACCAGTTCTTTTTGATAATTTTGGCAACTCTGTTGCTGTCCGGGCTGAAGACTGAGACAAAGGGAATCCTTTTCAAAGTTTGTTTGTTTGGGTTTGGCACTAATAGGTCCTCCCGGTGGTTATACCATGCCCGTTTTTTGGCTTGTTTCACCAGACGTCGTGGATAACCTCTGTTGATAAGTTTGGAGACTAGGATATCCGCCTCCCTGAAGTAATCCTTACGCCACTTACAATTCCTCCGGATGCGGAGGAATTGGCCAAAGGGGAGACCATCGCGGAGGCCTCTGGGGTGGTTGCTAGAGTAGTGCAGCAACGTGTTCCGTTCGGTTGGCTTGCGATATAGGATAGTTCCAATTTTGAGGTGGAGGTCATTCCAAGACTTGGCGGGGAAGTGGGAGAAGAGCAACTTTCGCTCTGGCTTTGAAGGATGTGAAGAGTGTGTGAGGTTAAATGTGACTTTGGCGGAGCACAGGTGTCTGAAGAGTTGGTAAAAGTTCAGACGGTGGTTGATGTTTGCAGGTCCTTGCTCGTGGAAAGCATTGTAGGGATGTGGCAGCATCCTCAACTGGCATCTTTTCTGGATGGGGAGTCCCTGTAGGTTCTTGAGGTGGGGGATGATATTGGTACATTTGGTGAGGTCAAGGATGAGTCTTGCTGCTGAGCTCTGAATGGTCTGTAGTCTTTTCAGGAGTTGGGTGAAGATTTCTGCATAGAGTGTATTACCACAGTTGAGTCGGCTGCTTACTAAAGCCTACATGATGGTTTTCCTGGTGTCAGTGGTGAACCATCTTTCAGAGCATGCGAAGGGTGTGGGAGCAGGCAGAGGCAACTGAGTTGAACTGGTGTTTCATGGTGTGTTTCCTGTCTAGAGAGAGAGTAGAGAGAATATAATTGCAAGTCACCGTACTAAGGGGTCCATTACGATGTCGGGCGGATCGCCACTGCCCTGGTGGCGGTGGCGATCCGCCTGACATAAATGCCCGCCCGCCACCCTTTTCCCCCGCCACATTACAATGGCGGGGGGGGCGCAACGGAGGCAAACACCGGCCGCCACTTTTTCGCCCCGGTCGCCTTGCGGCCGGGGTGGAAAAATAATAATATGGTGGCGGTGTCTAATAGACACCGCCAGACATGTTATGATGTGTGGTGTTCAGTGCCTTTCCGCGGCGGCACTGCCGCCATGGAAAGGCATGCGGTCTTCACTCTGGGGGCCCCCTGTGGGCCCCCAGAGTGAAGTACAGGTGGGGGGTGCACATGGGGGGTACCTGTGGTACCCCACCTTCATTGTCATTTGCAAAGCGGCAGGCACCGCGTGGTGCCTGCCGCTTTGCAAATGACAAAGTGAAAGTGCATTTTCAGCATTGTGACGGGCGGTGCAGAGAGCACCGCCCGCCACAATGCTGAAAATACAGGATGTGCGGGCACATCCTAATGGCACCCCCGGGACCCCCACCCTTATGGCGGGCGGTCCCGATTTACGATGGGATGACGGGCGGGCAAAGTCCGCCCGTCATCCTAATGGACCCCTAAGTGTCTATTGCCACATAATCATGCAGAACAAGGTGTAATGGTTTTATTCTAGTATATTCATAAGAAAAAATATTATCTGACATATAGCAGCCTAAATATAAGCTACAAAAATATCACTCCATTGGGTGCAGATTTTCTATCATTAAATCTCAAGGTGATGATGTATGGTAAGCATATTCACATTTTTCACATATTTGATAGTTATTATTCCCTCAACATGCAAGCTACTCTGTACCCCAGGCTACTACTAGGACGCTTTGATGGATTACCAATGTTTACACATCTATGCAGAACTGTGCTTAATTTATGCATTTGTTCATAATTCTCAACTGACCCACCTTGGCTCTCATCTTTGGGGTGAGGGTGTCTTACACCCACTCACCTGCCATCTTAGCTTCTTTAACCAGATTGGTGATGGGTGCAATAACTTATTTTTTGTACAATGCTTCATACTACAATTTTCCAATTTATGGTTCTCAATTTATGACCGTCTGGAGGCTGAATGGGCTTTGCCAGGATTCCAACTGGTGATCTGCCTACTTTCTTAAAGGCATAGACTTTCAACTCATTGAGCTACTGCCTACTTCTTCAGAATGTTGACTGTAGACTCAAGACTGTGACAAGAGTGCGGCACTACAGAGCCCATGTATAAACTAACATTGCTTTGTTAAATACAGCATGCAGTTGAATCAAAGTCTAGCCAGTGTATATTAAAATGACTTATTGAAATATACGAAGGATAGATAAAACATCATGCTTTGTTAAGAATAAAAAATAAAATAGGGATTCTCCGAATAAAATGAATACAACCCGGCCAAAATGTCCCAAAAGAGAGGGGTATTAATGCTTCCAACACCACGCAAACATAAGTAATAACTCCCCATTTAAATTGCGGTTGTGTGAACTGCAAGAAAATTAATTACTCGTCATTTTATTCCCTGCAAACCTTATCTACATTAATCAAACATTTCTTCGATTTGGTCTGCCCCACAGTTTTGCCTGTAGATTAGTAGTAAAATACATTGAAAAACTCTTCAAGAATAAAAGAGATATCTTACCCTCTGTCCTGTGCCTCCTTTAGGTCGCCAGCATGGATGGCGTTGCTTCCTGCCGCCTCCTGTGCACGTGGCAGAGCCTTCCAGAATATTTCATTCCGATTGCACGGGAGAAATGGAGCGAAGACAAAGCGAGGTTTGGAAACGCGGCATTACACAACAGGCTCCGAGTAAATAAGTCAGTCGGAGCCTTTTCGACGTTTTAATATAGGGAAAGTGGAAGCAAGGGGGGGGAGGTATGATGACAGATTACAGAGAAGGGCCTTGATTGAAACAAGCGAGCCATGAATGAGCTTTTCAGGGGCGGCAGAGGCGAACGATGCTGTGGGTGGATTTCAATACCATTACTGAGCTGACACCGGTTATTTTCACCTGGGAAGTGGCGGCCGAGGTGAGAATTCTCTTCCATTCCATAAACTTGATGTCTCATTTACCGAAGGAATAATGCACCCTCATTGTTTAAGGGCAATCATCATTTTCCGCGGTGCACTGTAGCTTGAATATTTCACAAAGTAATAATATATCTTTCATCTTCCAGCTCTTTCGAGGGTTCAGTGCATGTTTAAAGAATATTTGTACCTTTGAAATTGTTCGGGAGAGTATTTGAAATATTATGATGCACTTTTCTACGCTGTAGTGCAGAATATCCCAGCTATATATTTTTGAAGAGAAACTCGCTTTTTAGGTGGTTTGATGAAATGTTAATGCTAGCAAGCTCCTCTTTAGAGAAAAAAGATCTGCAGTGATGCATGAACAGAGGAGCTGCAATTGTATCATGACAGGAAGCAGGCAGTACATAAGCCCCCCTTATCTACCTTTTGTACTTTCGCCTGGAAGCGAGCATGTAGATGTACCTACATGGGGATATGCTGACTGAGGAAAAAGGTGACACCCTCTCTGAGGTGGTAGCAGCTTCCAAAAACTATTGGCTCCCCATCATCCTCGTTTGAATCTAGTGTCATACCTGTTGCAACGGAGAAAATAAAAGTTATAAGAGGAGGTACAAGTGTACCACGGCATTTTAAACTAATTCAAATGAAATCGAACATAAGGCTATAATAATACTAAAACGAATGATAAATCACACAACCAGTCCTCCCAAAAATATTTAATATATTGCCTACATATATAGGACTCAGTCATTTTTTAAAGGGTGCCAGGAAAATGTAATTCTTAACAAGGTAGATACGAGTTCTAAAAGCTTGGGATGGTTGATCAATAGACCTGATATAAAATTGGTTGGTGGGTTAATCTGAGAAACATATAGGAAAACATGGGTCTTGCTAAGCGATTGTTGTGCTACTGGGCTGATATAGTGTGGTGGCGAAATGAGAGGGCTGGTGAAATGTAAATGTCTTATTCATAGGATTGCCCTGCTTAAATTGTATGCAAGTCTCCGAAGAGCAGAGAGGTTTTCTATTGGAAGTGAGGTACTCAAATGTCACAGATCCTGCCATTGCTTACGATGAAATAGGACATCAACAGTTTGGAGTTGTGTTATTGTTATGAGGTTAGGATTTGCTCAATGAAGTACCTTAATTGGACTTAGATTTGATTGATTCGATTTTTGAATTTGCAAAGTGCAACTTATGACCGGAGGCGCCTTGGCACTGCCAACGACAGGTACTTAGGGAACAAAATTTATCTAATTATGACTAAACAGCCAGATTTTCAGAGCTTCCCTGAAACATAATAGAGGAGTGGCTGCGTTCAGCTCCTGAGGGAGAACTTTCCAATTATGGGCAGTGCAGATGACAAAATACATAACTCTCCAGGAGGACAGTTTACATATGGGAATTACCAGAATTCTGGCAGAGCTAGAATGAAGGGACCTACCACGCAGATATCATCTGAACCTTTTTTTCAGATAGGCAGAACCTAGGCCATGAAGTGCCTTGAAAACAATGTAGGGGCCCTTGAAGAGTATGCCCTTCTTTACCGGAAGCCTATGCAGTCTACTGATGGCTTTTGAGGCCGGATAGAATCTAGGAACCTTTTAAAGCATCTGGGCTGCCGAGTTTGGAAGGATTTGAACTGTGTTCAATTCATTTTTAGGAAGATTTTGATAAAGGCCATTACATAGCCTACTCTAGATAAGACTAATGCAATAACAACTGTCTATAACAAATCAAATGGCAGAAAGTTTGCAATTTTCCTGACAATACTTAGGGTATAGAAGGATGGGTTTATTAACTGACTCTTTAAATGTTAGTTTGTCATCAAGCAGAGCACCGAGGTTTTTGACCTTCTTAACTTGTGTCAAAAGGGAGCCCAGCTCATCTGACTACCATGAGGGGGAAACAAAGGTGTTGTTACCAAACAGGATGACTTCTGTCTTAGGAGAGTTCAGTTGAAGACAGATTTTGTCCATCCTTTGGCTTGCTGCGCTCATGCAATTCTGAATGGTTTCGCTCATATTTGGGCCCTGTTAGAGAGTGAAACCACGATCTGGGTGTCGACCCCATTGGAAATCAAAGTGAACTCAAAAGACTCGATATGGGTTGCCAAAGGTTTGACGTAAAGCTTAAACAAACTTGGGCTCAATGATGAGCCCTGTGGTACCCAGCATGTTAGAGAAAAGGGCTCAGGTGTAAAATCTTCAAAGAAGACAGATTGACTACAGTCTGTGAGGAAGGAATGCAGCAAGGCCAGAGCTATACCCTCATCCCTAACCTCTGTAGCCAGTCAAACAACGTGTCAAATAGTGCGGATAAGTCAAGCAGGATATGGGCAGCGTTATCTCTCTTGTCTACTGAGGCCCTAATTTCCTCCAGGGCCACAAATAGCGCCAACTTGATGCTGTGACCACCTCAGAAGCCAAATTGTGTATCATCTAGCAGATGGTTATTTTCCAGAAATGCAGCCAGTTGTGTATTCATGTCCTTCATAACCAGCTTGGCCGGTAGGGGAAGAGTGGAAATGGGCCAATAGCTGTTCGTGTTCAGCACATTTAAGTTGGATTTCTTACAGGCTGCTTTCCACTGATTAGGAAACACTCCCAAAATAAAGATAGCATTAAAGATCTTAGCCAGGTAAGGGGCCACTGATTCAGGTAATAGATGGAATATCTTAGGCGGAAAAGGGTCCGAAATAGATCCTGAATATGCAGTAAAAATGGCCAATTTAACTTGATCCTCAGTCAGCTGAGTGAATTTGATAAACAAGATTCTATCTGGATCCATTTATTTATTTATTTATAAAGTTTTATATAGCGTAAACTTGACCCAAGAGGGTATCAGATTGCTTTACATTTAGGATTGTTGCGTTACAATTTACATCAGATACAAGAGCATAGCAGGGCCGGACTGGGAACCAAAACCGGCCCTGGCAAAGTGGTCAACTGGCCTCCCCACCTCCGGGGGGTTTGGGGGTGCCGCCGAGCTCTTTGCCGGGGCCGGTTTTCGGCCGATTTTGTTGCAGGGCCGATTTTGCAGCAACGCTGCAAAAACGGCCCTGTAACAAAAAGCCCCAGGGGCCCAAAACCGGCCCCCACCCTTGTGGCACACCGGGGGATTTGCCGGTACCCGCAATGGCCAGTCCGGGCCTGGAGCATAGTAAGGTACATTACACATAAACAATGTTTCAATATTTCATAGGAGGGAGGGGACGAAGGAGTGATAGCGGGGAGACGAGGAGGAACAATGCCTAATGGCCGACTGGGTAGGTGACAGTCAAGGGAGAAACCAAGGCCAATCTCATCATTAGCTGTCAAGCAGCTCCACCGGTCATCAGGTATGTTGCACAGGTCTCAGCGTTGAGGAAAAAACAGTTTTTAGATTATTTTATTTGTGAAGGTTATATAGCGCAATCTAGACCCGGAGGTATCAGAGCGCATAATCAGGAGAACATTGCATTAGAAGGTACATCAAAAGGATTATAAAGCGCTGGCTAGCCCCTTAGGTATCAGAGCACTATAACAGAGGAATGTTGCATCAGTTACAATAGGTTAGTAAAGTGCAGTAAACAAACAACGAGGTTGAGAACATTTATAGGAAGGGAGGGGAGGAAGGAGCCATAGCAGAGAGACGAGGAAGAACTGTGTATAGGGGAAAGGTGGAGTGAGAAGGGAGAGGACGAGGGGGAAATGGAAAAGAGATAAAGGGAAAGTCAGCCAAAAGACCGAGTGGGTAGGCGACAGCCAGGGAGATAATCCAAAGCCCGTCTCCCCTATAGCTCTCTAGGAAGCCCCAACTGGCATCGGTCCGACAGCTGGAAAGAAAGGTGACGAGGAGTAAGCAGAGCGCAAGAAATATAAGGAGGGGGGGTGGGCCAGACAGGAAGAAGGGGAGAAACTGTGCCCAAGGTCCGGCTGGGCAGATGACGGTCAGGGGATGAACCAAGGCCTATCTCCTCATTAGCTGAACATAGCAGCTCCACCGGGCGTCGGACAAAATGTTCAGACTCTGCTGTCAGGTTAGAGATCATGTGTACTCTGGGCGAGACAAGTAGAGAGGGAAGGAAGAGAGGGGGAGTGAGAAGGAGGTAGACGAGAGGGGAAGATGGAATAAGAGATAAAAGGGAAAGTTGACCCAAAGACCGGAAGGGTAGGTGATGGCCAGGGAGAAAATCCAAAGCCAGTCTTCCCTATAACTACCTAGGAAGCTCCAACGGGCATCGGTCAGAAAGATGGAAAGAAAGGAGACAAGGAAAAGGCAGAACTGCATAAATACGCAGAGGGGGGAAGGCGAGACAGGGAGAAGGGGAGGAAACTGTGCCCAGTGTCCGGCTGGGCAGGTGACGGTCAGGAGTTGAACCAAGGCCGATCTTCTCAATTAGCTGAACAGAGCCGCTCCACCGGGCGTCGGACAAAAAGCTCCAACTCCGCTGCCCGGGTAGGGGTCAAGTGTACTCAGGGGAATGTCAGAATGGTGCGGGGTGGGGGGAGGGGGGTGGGAGCCTAGCATCATTATTATTCTGTAACCAAAAAATGCTGGAGGAGAATGCGTTGAAGATTACTTCCACTGTCTGTTGAAAGAGATATGCTAGCAAAGTACAGAAAGCCTAACTATTTCTTGCTGATTCCTGGTATCTGGTGTAGAGCATTTGTTGACATCTTTAAACAGTGCCTTAGCTGAATTGCTGGACAATTTTATTTGTTTAACATGAAGAAGACCAATTTTCAATCAGTAAGAGTTTTTGTACTGCACAATAGATTGTGTATATTTTTCTTACTCCTTCTGGATGTAGGCTCTCCTCCAATTTCGCTTTTGTCTACAACACCCTTGTTTTGCATTCCTAAGTGTGTCACCGAACCAGGGTGCAGAGAGATTGCTTCTCCTAAATGTTTTGGTGTTTGCTGGGGCTAGTTTATTAATCACAGATTTCAGCCAGACTAAAATGTTCCCTGACTTTAGTTCAATGTCCTTAGTTTCTTTTGGTTATGAACCAGCAAGAAGAAAGCTCAGCTCTGGGGCTTGAACCCTATGCCAGGCATGGGATACAAATCGTTTTCCGGTGGTTTTGGCAAAAAGAGGTTTAAAGGGAAGCTTGATTTCCCAGAGCATTGCCCTGTGGTCTGACCAAGTAAAGGGAAGTGTAGTAGGGCTAGTGAAGGTAGAATTGGTTGTAAACACTCCATCAAGTGTATGCCTAGCATGGTGCATAGGACCACATAGTAACTGTGCAAAACCAAACAAGGACAACATATCAACCAGAAGTTCTGTATCAGGATCCATTGGTTCCCCAGGAAAATGAAGTCCCCTAATAGAGTGAAATCTGAATTGGAAAGAGATGATTCCAGAAGTGATTCAGTTGCATGAATGAAAGCAGTTCTTGGCCCCGCAGACGGTATACCAGGAGTCCATTAAAGGACTGGATTTTGGTTAGTCTAGCAATGAACAGAAGGGCTTCATACTCAGAGCACGAGGCTGGTGTGGAAACAGCGAAAATGAACTGCAATAAAGAACCACTGTTCCTCCTTTATTCTTGTGGGGTCTGTTTACTCTAAAGGTAGTGTATCCAATGGAAACTGCAACTGTCATCTCTGGGCCTGAGGTCTGGTCAGCTGGGTTTCCGGTAACGAAAACTAGATCTGCCTGATGTACATCTGATACTTCAGAGAATTCAACATGGTGTTTTACAAGTGACCTACCATTGATCAACACACAGCTGACCCTTGAGTCTAAGAAAATAGCTTTGTTAGACACTTCCGCCATCCCGGTAACCCTTTGAGAGTTAGTGTGGGTGACTCTTGTGTTGCATACCTGACAGAAAGAATGAATAGTATCTCGTGTTGTAGGGCACAATATAGGGCAATTATAAACTTTACCTGAAGGTTCAAAAGCAAAAGGTGTGTCTCTGGAGTAGCTCTTACTGGGCACTCCATGCGGGTGCAATTGGCTAGGAGGACGGGCCCTGCGTGCAGTCCAAGCACAGAAGGGGGCTTGCCTTAGGTGCGCCTTTGGCGTGCCAGTAACACAGATGCACTTTATGATGACCTACATAGCCTGTCATGGAGAGGGGCATGTCGAGGGGCGTACCTGAGCAAAGCGCTTTGCATCACAAAACAAGTAAAACTGGTAGGGGAAATTAAAAGAGATCTGCGGTCCAGCAACCCTATTCACTGATCGCAGGACCCCCTGCGAGGAGCGAAATACTGGTAAAATGACACAACCAACTTAAAAGGGAGAAAGATAAATCTATAAAACAAGTTAAAAGGGATAACCCTCCACTAGGATGTCACCCAAATCAGATGGAGCCATGCAAATCCAGAAACGGTACCAGTGTGCCTATGAGGAAATAACATCTGATTCGCACAAACCTGAGCAGAGGCTGCACGGATGTACTCTATGACAACCTAAATAACCCGTCATGGAGAGGGACGTATCTGGGGGCGTGCCTGAGCACAGTGCTTTGCAGTGCAGAATGAGTAAAACAGGTGAGGGAAATTAAATGAGAACTGTGGTCCAGCAACCCCCTTCACTGATCGCAGGCTCCCCTGCGAGGAGCGAAATACTGGTAAAATAACACAACCAACTTAAAGGGGAGAAAGGTAAAACCATAAAACAAGTTAAAAAGGGATGACCCTCTTCTAAGATGGCACCCAAATCAGATGGAGCCAAGCTACTCCAGAAATTGCACCTGTGTGCCCACAGGGAAATAGAATCACAGGCTGATCACAGGCTGTGTGGACATGCTCTATAATGACCTAAATAGTCCGATAAAACACAGTTGCTGTCACTTCTGCTATATTTGGAGTGCCATCGACTAGAATGCATGTGCAATATAGCAGATATCATATCCTCCAACTTTTTGATGGAGTGATCTGCCGACCAAACTTTAAATAGGGCCCTAAAATATTCGAGAGTTTGGCATTTGACACAATTTTTACACGTTTTATGCCCCACCTACTTTAGATCATACATTCCTACCGTTTTACAAGCAACATATCAGTTGAAAGAAATCCCATTTGCCATGATCTGGAAGAAAGATCAGCAGTTGGGCATCATCAAAGTAAGTGTGAAAGCTGATACCCACATTTCATAAATGTATCACAGTGTTTTCATAAATATGCAGAACTCTCACGATGTTGACTCTAAAATAAGGTTGGAGTCAGATTTTTACCACTGTGATTCCATTAAAATCAATAGAGGTTAGTAATTTTTGGGACGGTGCTATGTATTTGCTTTGGGAAATTCCATTTACTTTAATGAAGGCCTTTAGGTTGTTGGAATGCAAATGCATAAATACGCAATCAATATGTGTATGTATGATGCACACATTTTATATCTAGCAACTGAAAATGAAGTTTTGGCAAAGTCTTGTCTTCCTCGACGTCTAAAAAATGTGCACATGCTGTATGGCAGCAGCATTCAGTGCCACAGTCCTAAACATTGATTAGAAAGAAACCTGTTGTTCTGGTTTGGCTATACTGTCAACAGAGCACAATTTTTGAGGAAAAGAAGACTGACCTGGAAAACATCAAAGCTGTCAACATTCCACAATTTATAGGCCTGTGTTCTAGTTTAGGAGAGGGTGCATGAAGACATTAGCATTGTCAACTAGAAGATTTACTTCGTTAAATTACAAAGTAGGAGACCGGTCTTTAAGCATTTTCTAAAACACAACCAATCGAGTGAATGACAAATATGCTGAGATGTTCAAATGGCTTTATCTTAAACCAACGTGACAAAATAACCTTTGAGAAGATCCTTGTATTAAAGAACTCCCGTGGAGGAATTAATCTATTCTAAATGTCCCTCATTCGGAAGGTTGGTAGAATGTTTTAAAGTCTTTACCCTTTTCTAAAGCAACCAAGATAGAGATCCAACTTTGCTGCAGGGAAGGGAACTTAGCTGCAAATTTGGAGGGTAGATGTTGCAGTAGTAGTACCATTTCTGAGAGACAGAGGCAAAAGGTTGGAGAGTCCAATAAAGAGATCTACTGTGATGAACCATGAAGCAATTGGATTTTCAGTGCAATAGCATAATAAGAGGGCAGGGAAGAAGCAGAAGATCCAGCTCTGCAAATATAATTGAGGGTTAATTTGAGATACACCAAGCACACTAAGGCCACCCCAGCATGGTTAACACAACTTTACAAAACCACCAAACAAACAAAAAAATGTCAGCCATTCTAATGACTGTGAGGGGAAACAAAAGTTTCTGTTTTATGTATGATCATTGCCATCCTGATGTTATGTAAAGTACATGGTTGTGAAGTGAGGTGCACTATCAATCAATCAATGTAATCTTTGTTTGATTGGTAAAAACCATAAAAGAGTACATATCAGGGGACAAACGGATCAAAGACATGTTAAAGATTTATCAATCGAGATGTCTCTCCTTTGCCCTCTATGGTGCTGGGGCCTGGGGATTTGCCACAGCTGGGAGTTTACAAGTGGAGGAAAATCACTTTTTAAAGAGACTCTTGTGCCTGCCCAAATCAGCCTCTAACAACATAGTCCACAGTGAGCTCGGAATTCAACATCTGTCCGATCTGATTGCCTTAAGACCGTTAATGTTATGGCGTGCAATCTGGATGAAAGAGGAGACATCTTTAAATAGAGCCATTATCAGTGACTGTCTTTCTGGTGACAACCATTTAAAGAGTCCTTGGATTAGGTATATAATCAACAGTTACCAGGAGATCTATGGGCTTGACTTAAAAGTGGACAGACTTGCTGCCTCAGGTTTGCCCAAAACTGAATTGAAGAATGCCTTCCTATCCTATAAGTCAGAGAGGCGGCTAAGCAAAAGTGTTAACCCCACCACCGGTGTGTTCCACGCAAGATTTAACAAAAGTGTGGGTTACCAACCATATCTAAGTCAAGTGGCCAGAGCGCCACATCGGTTTGTTTTAACGAGGTTGAGGCTGGGGATTGTGCACCACCTGGTGGCCTTCCCTTCCAATAATAAGCACCCGGCTGGTCCGTGTCCTTGCGACAACATTACTGCACAAAGCACTCTGCACTTTTTATTGCTATGTAAACTTTATGCAAATTTTCGCATAGCTTTTTTAAAACCCCTATTTGTCAAGTTTGGTGTTAGGACTGTATATGATTCTATGAAGTTGCTCTTTAACATGTACCACCCTGATGTCTGTTTTTTTACTGCCACATTCCTTCTTAAAGCAATCAGGGCAAGGAAAAGCATGATTTTTTAATTATTTATTCTGTTCATGTAAATTTCTACCATGATTTTTATTGGTTATTGTAATACTGTTTGAAATGTTACGTGCTTTTATGGACATTGCATTTTTTTGTTCCGAATAAAGCCTTATGAAATGAAATGAGTACATATCATAAAAAAATGATGTACAATCATTATGTCATAGCAATCGAAGTTGAAAAATAAATAAATATATATGTATATATGTCGCTATGGATATTTTTCTCCATAAAGTGACTTGTCCATAAAACGGAGAAAAAAGCACAATATAAAAACTAAGCAGAAAATGGTCCAGCACCATAATCCATACTAATCCATACTAAAAGGCTCATCAAGGGGCTAGGAGTAAATTGAGTAATTAAATAACCATAAAAAGATTACTTTCCCGCCATATTCCTCAGTCTTATTGCAGCCATTATAAACGTGTGTCCATTATACAAAACATATTCAGTTTGCAACAGCTGCACGTAAAATAGAGATGGTCTGCACTTCCTAATGTTCAGGGTCCTCAGTAATGGAACTAAAAACTGTTTCCTTGGCGCAGCATAAAGTTTACACAAAAACAAAAAATGTAGCATAGATTGATCTGACCGGGAATCACGAGGACAATGGCTCAATGTCCAATTCACTATGGATGTCTCTAGGGTAGGAGACCAGAAGATGGGCTATATTGATCCTAAACCTGAGCAGATAAAAGCTCTGATATGGATGAGGTAAAACGGGTAGGGTTCCTTATGATCAGTAGTTACTAACATATGGCAAGCAGCCACTCTCGTTAAGCTCTTGGGATTCTCTTCTCCTTTCCCACATAGGTAGGACCTCTGTTTTTAAGCTCTTTTGGATAAGGCAGTAATCGCTCATGAGCAAACAAAACATTCAGGCATCCCTAAAATAATAAGATGTTCTTTAACATACATCAACCACAGGGTTGTATAACCATAATCGAGCCGTAGGCAATCAATGCACTAATACAGCGTTGCACACAGACCAGGAAATGTGACTGTTATGCAGTGACCGAGCACAACTCATGTGCAATGCTCTATGTGGGTACTTGGGCGAAATTTGTAGGAGATTCAAGGCCTCTCCAGGATTGAAGCTCCCAGACTGCCTGTTCAACACCTCGGTCTCTTTTCTCCAAAAATGTCCCTTTCCCCAGCCTGATAACCAGTTTAAACCCCACCCTAAAAGTGTTCTTAAATGTGCTCATTTTAGACCGGCTTAGGAAGCAGTTATGACGAACAGAACATGTTAACAGTGGGGCTTGGAGGTATGAGCTCATTGACTGATGCGTAAGGCATATCTATAGTATATATCACTACTACTACTAATATTATTATTATTACTTATTGTACATGGACACTCCCATCCCATAGGTCTCTTGCACCTTTAATTGAAAGACGTGTCATTATTTAAGCCATGTGAAATCTGTAGTGTGTAAATAAACAACCCAGAATGCAAAATATAATTGGTGGTTAAAAAGTGCTGAAGAAAATTAAAGATCTATATATTCTTGTCATTGTTTAAATAGCAGCTTTAATTTTACATTTCTACCAGCAATCACTCTGTCTGCTGGTTCTGGCAACAGTAAATTTGATATCTCAACTGAATCTCAGTGTATAATCATAGAGTAGCTATCTTATGTTCATAGGACAGGTGACTTGTAACGTCACAACTAGACTGTAATTTGAAAATTAGGGACATGATTTATCCAGTTATTATTATTATCATTATTAATAATAATCATCATCATTATATTGTTTATTTACTTTGTTCTGGTGTCTACATATTCTTCCTCCCAAAACCTCACACAGGTTAGTACATTTTCTAGTTATGGAATTGTAATTCCATATTAAACGTCAATAAAAAATAAATCTGCTTTAGGGACACGTGGAGGACAATGCTGTACTGGGTGTAATATTGTTCAGATAAATCTGAGAAATTCATCATGAGCCTTGTGCATGTTCGCTTACGCCGGGTATCTGTTCATTATTAGACCAATCATTTTCGATGAACATGTTCCTAGAAACAGTGTCAATTACGGCTGCGCAGGATAATATTATTTCAGTCTATTACCTGCAAATGAGTTATTCAAGAACAAGCGGATCAATCGCTAAAAGACAACCAATCAATATGCAAGACTGCCAGGACTAATTGGAAGTTTATAATGAATGTATGTTTTCCTTGGTGTGTTTCATGGGTGGCTGCTTCCAATACATCTTAAATTGCTACATTTTCTTGAAGCAAATACAGAAAGGGGATGGCTGTAGAGTAGAATACGATTGCATTTCGTACAGGGGTAAGCTGGTATATGTTGATATGAATAGGATTGCCACTTACCTTTCAAGTGACGATGTTCTCATCATCAGGTTGGATAGCTCTGGCTGCTAGTCGCCACTTTAATAAAGAAACAGAGGTCTGCATTGACTTAAGGGATTGTTTAGGCTTTCACAATGCTCAATCGAATACAAAAGATAGCTTCTATTTACTGACCACACTAAAGGCTGGGCGAATAGTTTAGTAACCAAATGCTTCAGCATCCTCTAAACTAAACATTCTTTCTTGCCCATGATTCTGCCATAGCCTCCTCAGGACCATCAATGGATACAGAGAAGAAAGGCTTAGGGGATTGGTAAAAATGGGTCTTTAGGAGATATTTAGGATTTCGAGGAGTCATGGCCAGGATCCCAAGAAAAACTGGAGAATGATTTAGCGTTGTGTGATAATAAAGTATTTTTGAATTTCTGAAGGAAGCACTACATTCAGAGGAGGATTTTCATTTGAAGCCAATCCTAAACAGGTCCCATGTCTTGTTTCTGGTACATCTCTTTAACTGAAGCCAGATATAGGGGCGTTCCTGCTCAACCTAATGATAATCTGTGTGTTGCCTGTGTAGGACAATGACCGGCAGTAGTAAAACTTAATAAGGAAAAATAGAGAGCTGATGTTTACATCAAATAATGTGGGAGTGATAGGTGATCTCTAACGTACTCTATATAGTCTAAAGCTGATCTATAAGGAATGATGGATAGGAGATGGCATCAACCTAATATAAATGATCAAAATCAATTGAGCACTGTACCCCCACTCCCTGTTTCCACAAGATAGCAGCAGAATAGAATATGTGGTCAAGGGTGTCAAATGTGATAGAAGGGCAAGAGGAATGGCGCCTGCAGTGTCACCATCTTCTACTATACTTTGATTTCATTGAGGGCCATCTAAAGTGAACTGACTTCCCCTCCCAGAGTGAAAGCCTAATAGAGAAACTTCTCGGACACTAGTTCTTTTGTATTTTGCTAAGTGTTGGGAAAAGAGTTTTCAGCCTGTGCACACTTGTTCCATTACGGTAGAGATAGGGTTTATTTCAGTACTAGGTGTGACAACACCTTCCCTGTCCTGGCAAAGAGACAGGTATTAACTGCTTCTGCCACTGATATACCAATGATGTTACTAAATGCTTTAAAAATCTGAACACTTGCAACAATCTTCAGGGCTTTTTGATTTATTGCTCTTAATGGTCCTTAGTATTTCAGTCCTTAAACACATGCACACTTTGTAGTTTGACAAATATAACAAATTGCATCATTATGATTACAGTGGGTGGGCTGCTATATACTTGAATTTCCACCCGCTATGCAGCATATCAACCTAAGCTGCTCTGTGCCTTTGGGTTTCTCCAATGGAAGTTCTCCCACTATGCTGTTCAAGCACTTCCAGTGAATATGAATGCTGGGTGGGTCACACATTTTTGGAGGCCTACTCAGTGTGTTTTCTACATTTCAGGGGTTGTATCTTATTAAGAAAAACAAATGACTCTGCTGGGCAGGTAGTTTTATGATGTGTGTCAGGAAATGTCTAATTTTGAGTGTTTGAATCGATCACGTGTTGCATGATGATCCCAGGCAGGAAAAACCTGCATCAGAAGGCTTATTCTAAATAGGTTGATTCTGGGACCCCAGTGGTCCTGTTGTGGATGGGCCACCATAAAAAGGGTTCCAACAGCATGGTCAGGTGAGGATCTGTCATTAGAAAACTGGTGATCCTTGACACTCAATAAGGCGGGTGAACTGTGGGTCTCACAGGATGGATCAGCCTCCCATTTATTGTGATTTGCCCATGACATCAAGCTCTGAATAGCCTGCCAAGTCTTCAATACCAACTAATTTGTAAAAAGATGCAAAGGTTTGTGGTGCTGTAGAAAAATATGTGCCATGTAAGTACAGAATTTGAGTATATTAAGGCGCCACAGAACAACAGCACAGTATGCAATTCTCTACTCTTAGGGAAAAGTTTGATCAACTAAAAGATGTGTAGTGAACATGTCTAGGGCAAAGACATGGACATTGGGTATTGCTACACATTAAAGTAATCAATGAGTAAAGAATCCAAAAGGCATCTACTGGTTTTCAACCTTGTCACTCAAAGAATTCTAAAGGTGCAAATATGAATGACAAAAATGTAGGCGAAATTTCAGACATTTGAGGACTCAATCATACTATACAACATTACATTTGAGTTGCATCTCAAGATTAGCAAAGAGCCATATGAACACAAATGGCGAGCATATGAAAGGACAGGAGGACTTAAGCATCTAGTTGCAGTTGGCTCACCAGACAGTTTCCCATAAAATAAGCAAGAAAAGGAACTGGCCAAACTTATTTTCTGTAGAATTCCAGTTTATTGAGCAATTTCATGTTTTTTAATTTGATGGCGCTACTGGTGCAAGTGAAACATCTACGATGTGGCGGTTTAAACAGTTGGAGGTCTCTCTTATTTCTTACATAGGCCGTACACACTTTAAAATATCAGGGTCTCTGTCATAAAAAAACACTTTACTCCTTCTCTTCGTATGTTTTTTTGCAATATACATAGCTGTTTTTCTACCTAATCCAATCTGCAGAGGATGAACTGAATTATAAGGTTAATTATTACAAGTTTAACGTGGGAAAAGCTTCATTGAAGAACACAGGAATGGAGGCATTACAACTGTTAATTAAATCAGACATCAAGCAAGGCTGAGTTCTATTACACGTTAATTGCCTGAGTGGTAGATAAACATTTAATGGTTTACCTATCTACTAGGTATAAGTGAAAAATACAATTAGAAAGGTAGATCAATCCAGAGAGAGACCATGATGCCTATTTCTACCCCTTTTTTAAGAGATAGACGTGCAGTACCTTCCACCAGCAGTGTTTAGTAATAACAAATGATGTACTGTAGTAATACATTAGACATATTGTGCCCATCTTTTCGAAAGACATCCAATTGCTTACCTATAAAATAATTTTTCAAAAGCCCACTTAGTATCTCCTTTCCGATATGAATGCTGTAAATTGTTTTGATATCCCCAGATGAGGGTCTCCTCCTTTCTGTGCCATATGTTCCACGCTGCACCTCACTGATGAGGCCCAACAAGAATGAAACTGGGCGGGATTGCTTGTGTTCAAATTCAAAGGGAACTTAGTCTAACAGATCAGACTGGACTCCTTCTATTCAAACAGGATCAATGTTGATTTGAGTTATGTTTGCTACCCATCTGGAATGGCAGAGTGGGTTAAAACAATGGGCTGAAATGCAGCATAAGAGATTAATAATTTCCAAAACATTTGCAAGTATTCTACCAATCACATTCTGTGGGTTTAAGTGCAAAAAGTATGCCCTCGAATGGTCCAGGGCTAGATGTGGTGCAGGATGCCAGCTGCACACTATTGGTGATATTCAAGTAGTTTTAAGTGTAAAGAGTATGTCCTAGAATGGTTCAGGGCTAGCTCTGCTGTAGGATGCTGTTAGAACTGGGATTTCTGGTTGGCTAAGGCTTGCGCCAAAGTCAGGCAGAAACCACCACTCTAGTCAGGGCAAGGGAGTCACACGCCAAGATAACCCCTGCTGACCCCCTTGGTAGCTTGGCACGAGCAGACAGGCTTATCCCGGAGGCAATGTGTAAGGCATTTGCGCACGCACACAGCAACAACATCCCAGGCACACCACAAAAGGAACTCCACACACGATTATATAAAAATAACTTTTGTATTGTCAAAACATATCAGACAGTAATCACACCATATACATTGTGCCAACTGGCACGGGCAATATTCACAAGGGATTATGTACATAGGACAGGGCCTCATGGACCACTGTCAGGAATAAGCACTTTGTAGAACTAGCACTTAGGACATAGAACAATTGTAGCACCAAATAACAATTGTAGAACGCAACCAGTAACCACTGGTAAAAGGTAAGTACATCCTACGCCATCCTAAAACACTTTAGGCCTATATCACGCAGGGACACGTAACCTCACTAGTATAAACCTACTAGGCAAAACAACCTTCTAAGCATGAGCACATTTAGAAGTATAAAACAAGCATAAAGGCAAAGCACATTACGCAGAAATCACATTTAGGCCTAAACAGTATAAATACAGTAGGCAATCACTTTGCGCCACATTTAGAGCATATAAATCACATTCAGAGCCTTGCGCCCTACCCACAAACCAGCCCCCCTGGCCCACTGGCCATCTCAAGAAGGGGCTTAAATGCCCTATGTCCAGAATGTCAGGGTGCGCTGCCAACACAGCGCCAGTCAGGGGTGTGCCATCTGCGCAAACCTAAACGTTGCAGCTGCCCACTACTTGCTGGGCAGCTGAGAACAACAACAGGGCCAAAACGTTGCAGCTGGCACTAAGTGCTGCGCAGCTGTGGAAGGCCTGGTACGGCTGTGCCACCTCTGTCACTCTGTCAGCTGTTCCGCGCTACCGGCAGGGGCGCCTCGCGTTTGGGGTAGGTTTTCACCCTGGCTGTTCGTTGTCACAGGTACTCCACCTTTTCGAACAGCCCCACGGGAACAGACTGCGGGGCCCACTAGGGTTGTTCTTAGGGTTCCCCTCTAGAGTAGGACCAGTTGGCTTGCTCCCTGATTGACCTAATGAGGTTGTATCTTTTTAATTAATTTTTTCATAAATTTTCACTGTGTAGTACTCTAAACTCGAGGTCCTGAAGAATTGCCAGACAGGCATGAAACATGTCGACCTTTTAGAGGGTTGAGTTAGTCCACTGTAAATTAAGCAGTTCCTTTCTCCCCTCCCACCCTTTTAATAAGGGAGTCAGCCACTCTAATAAAAGTCCCTTGTGGACTGACTCACCTTCTTTTAAACCTCACCAATCCCTCACGACTACACTTTCACCAGACCCCTTACACGCACTCAAACCATTGGCTGAAACAGAAGATCTCCAACAAAGAGCGCCTACGGCGCCCGTCAGACATTGCAGCGCCAGTCTGACTAGGAGCAGGAGACCAATGATGAAGCATGACACCTAGGTTTCTGGGTGTGTGAGGTCCCCTAGTTCCAACAAGGGAACACCTTGTTCCCTGCCTTTGTCCCGTCTCCATATCCTTACACCTCCTTCCTTCCTACTTCTGGTGTACCTCAAATTCCAGAATGCACTTTGGCCCCAGAAGTGTTCGTCCAATGCTTCTATGCGGTGTCACTTTAAGAATGCAAAAATGGCCGCCGCCACTTCTAGCTAGCAGTGAGCGAGAAGCATCGTTTCCAAGTTGTGCAAAGATTGTAGAGGTAAGCGGAACCAAGGGTCTTGTTTATCCGTCAAGAGACCCACACTGGTTGTGCATTCTGCATACTAATCTCCCGCGCGTCTTTCCAGATCACGACGGTACGTGACTGTAAAACGTAGAGCGGAATCAAGTCATTGTGTTCCTCGAGTGCCCCGGCCGGGGCCGCTGACTGACTGGGAGCGCGGGGAGCTGGTAACAACAACAGGCAAAGGTACATTCTAGTCTGGCGCACTAAAAAGTCATGAATTGTGCCATAACGCTACGTGTAGTTTTGTTAAAAACCAAAAGCGCATATTTATACAGGTCATTGCTCTTACAGACGCAGGGTCGAAATTCCTGCCGCCTCACAGCAGAAGAGCGTGAAAGGTATGACAACACGATATTTTGTTTCTAAAAAAAGAAACGTTTACACAATCACGGAAGTATTCCTTTCATGATAAATGGGTACATATTCCCCATGCAGGATTCTAAGAAGAAATAATCCTCCGCCCCCCAGACCCTCTTTTTGTGGCTACAAATCCGAACCACTAAAGGTATGAAAATAATCTTGTTTAATATTATCACTGTGTTGTAAAGAGAATGCAGGATGATATTCTGCACCCAAGAGACCATATGTTAAATAAAGGCAACACCTCTTTTTTCAGGGTGGTGCTGCCACTGAAGTTATCCTGGTTGTGTCCTGAATAAAGGATTTGGTCCAATAATAGAAACCCACACAGGCCAACCAATCACTAACGTCCAGGTACTTTTAATTCCATTCAAACGGTTCTTCTTGTCTAGAAGAGGCCATTTGGTTGTATTAAAACGGGTTGTTTTTTACATTCCAACAGAAAAATCACAAGAGCCCTGATGATAGTTTGGAAACTCCATGCCCAAACTTGAAACGCGTCGGCAATCCAGCAAGAGTTAATGATATACATTGAATGTGTATTAAGAATTATACCTGCCTCACGCTTTTTCTCTTGTATTGAATTGGCTCTTTTCACGTAATTTTTATTTGTCTGTATTTTTGATTTGTCTGTACAAAATTGTCTAGTGGTGATGTTTATAGTTTAGTATTGTATTATTTATGGGATGTTACATTTGAAATTTTCTTCTCACAGTGTGTGTTAGTGGTATTGTGTTAATGTAGTTTAGTATCAATTGTAAATAATTGTGTATGTTGTATTCTCCTGTTGCCATATGAAATATTTTTGAAATAATCAGTTATAAAAGGTATAAATAAAGATACCGGACCAAATTTAACGGTTATGTTTATTTGGTCCCGAATTAATACTTAAGTGATTGAGTGAGGGGGCACAATTTGTTGGTTAGCTAAAAAGAAACAAGGTGCATTTTGATTGGAGCCATCTAGGCTCTTAAAACCACTGTGCCTCTCAGGGAGCCCTTCTAGGCTCCCAAGCGAAGTGGGCCATCAGGGGCAAGAACACGGGCCCCTCTAATCGTTGGAGCAGCCCACTGACACACAGGGCCGCTCTGACGCAGTGCCTGGCACCTTGCCTCAACACTCCATCTGCTCCCACTGGGAGCGGTAACCAAAATGCCCAAACGTGGGAGCCATGCGGCTCTGGCCACTGAGGCCATAACATGGGAGCGGCCCGCTGCACAAATGGGGCCGCTCTGACCGGGTGCCTCTGCCCCCGCCTCTTCCCAGCCGTCGTTTACTCACCGGCTCTCTGGGCGGGGGCCTCGGGGCTTCTCCCTCGCTGGGGAGACTCCGGCAGCGGTCTCTCCTCTCAGGCTGCGGGCATTCCAGCGCAACACTCCTCTCCCTGTTGGCGGCCCAGGGGCTCTCCATAACTCACTGGAGCCTCGGGCCGCGAGAGGACATCTCTCGGCCGGCTGTTGGTTTCCTCTCGGCTTCCCGGGCGGACTCAGCACAGCTTTCTCGGGACTCAGCCGCACTTCCGCTTCCGTCCCGCGGCCCTGCCCACAACCAGGCTGGCCGCGGTGGAAATCCGGGCATCTAGATGAGGGGTAGGCTCCCTCGATAATGCACTTGCAAAAGGGAATGGGTCCCCAGGGGACCCCTTCCTCTTTGCAAATGGAAGGGAAAATATTTTTTAGGGGCAGTCGTTGGTCCCAGGGACCACTGCCTGCCCTTAAAAAATGAAATAAAAATGTACTTTTTTTTTTAAATGCAACCCATTTTCCTTCATGGAAAACGGGCTGCATTTAAGAAAAAAACTTGCTTTTTTGAAAAGCAGTCCCAGACATGGTGGTCTGCTGAGCCCAGCAGGCTACCATCCCTGGGAGGGCCAGTCATTCCCAATGGGGTCGCAAAGTGCGAGTGGCTCATTATTATTCATGAGCCTCGCATTTTGCGACCATTTTGGGATTAACTAACAGTGTCTTAGACACTGTTGTACATTGTGACTTGCAATTTGTTGCAATTTGCGAGTCGCAAATCACAATAGTCGTACATCTGGCCCAAAGGGGCATATTTATAATATTTTGAAGTAAAGCTGCGCTGCAAGCCTTCTAGCTGTGCTGCCCTATAGCCAAAGAAAAGGGCGGGAATGCATTGTATCTACAAGACACAGCACAATCCTGACCTTTCAGCCAGCGACGGCACATCAAGCGCAGCCGAGCGCCAACGCAGGCCCCCTTGCACTATGTTGCATTGTTGGCATGCCTGTTGTTGAACACCCCTTCCATGCAGAGTAAGGCATTGCCTTATTCTATATTTACAAGGCCATGAAAAGCCACATAGGGTGGATATTCATGGCCCTGTAAATAAGGTCCACAGGGGCATTGTAAATGTGCCCCAATGTTGAAGTAGCTGAAGGAGGAAACCTCATGCTGTAGATCTGATGCAGTCCAGCAACCACTCTTGTGCCTCATAGCCTAGACCCACATAGCCTAGTGCGTCAATAAGATGCTATCTTTCATGATCTTTAGAGAAGCCTTTCAGATTCAAGGAGATGGGAGTTACACTATTTAGTCCTTCAGCACGCAGACATGAATTCTGCCAAGCAAGTTGTCGTCTGCTGTGAACGTCTGAAACTGCTCACTGTTCTTACAGTAGCTGCCGCAGTTTCTACAACTTGAACCAAATAATGATTGACAAATCTTCCTCTGTGAATAAAGCTAGGATTTCTGCCAATTACATTGTAGTTTGCACTACCATCCTCCACATTCAATCTGAACAAGGCATTTTAAGGCAAAAGAAAGTCCACTATGCTTTGTTATCCAGTTTTACAAAAGGTCATCAGTGAGTTAAGTCTTGAACTCTCTATCCACCTCCCGATGTCAACCTCCTCTGTCATCTCAAGGATAAAAGCAGAATCCTTCTTTGTTGATGCACATCTGGAATCCTCACTTGTTGAGTGTGGCTCCCATCACCCATCTGTACATATATTGACATCACTTCTTTTCCTTTCATCCATCATCACAGGAAGTGACATTACTGGTTTCCAGCCAAACTCATTGTCAAATGAAAAAGACATGCAAGAGGACTTAATTTCGCATCGCCCATTTACACAGGAAGTTACAGCACTGGTTTCATACCCAAAAACATTTAAAAAAGAAAATGGCATGGCAGAAGATATGATTCCTCATAAGCCAGATGTACAGTAAGTGACATCCCTCCATTTCAAATCTTATATCTGAACAGGTAGTGGCATTATTAGTTTATAACCAGAACCATCTTTAAAGGATGAATCCAGACAATAGGAATTAATTTCCTACGACCCACCTACACAGGAAGTGACATCACTTATTTTCCTCGAAAACCATGCTTAATAGAAGAAGTCAGGCAAAATGACTTTTTCATCACATAATCTTGTGGCCTCATTCCCCTGGATATCTCAGTGCCCTATGAAATTACTGACCTCAAAGTCATACTCAATTGCCTGTTTTTAAATCCTGCCATTGGCTGCATGAATTTACCTATTTCATGTATTGTCTTACTGATTGCTTGTATCAAGTAAAATTAGGCTTGCGATCAACAGCCCTGCCACCATTATGCATGAAGTCCTTCAAAGGTCAGCCCTCTCTTACATCCTTGACAGTGACTTATGCTTTAACCCGTTGACCGCGGTGCGAATTCCACTGCGGTGCGGGTGATTTATTGAGTGGGCGTGTTTTGGATGGCCCAGGGCCGTCCTCTGCACATGCCGAGGGCCGTCCGACGCACCGAATGGGTTAAAGGAAACTTAAGAGCAACAGCTACATCACACCTTCACACATTCTGAAGTTCTTTTTTTCATGTTTGTAACTTCCAGAATACTCCTAGAGTGTTATTGCCAGTAGCTTTTTGTTTATCATCTGCAAAACCCTGCTTTGGCAGTTTGTTTAAAAAAAAAGAAAAAAAAAGGTGTGCTAAGGAGTCTCATGAAACATGGCAGTCACTCAGCAAACTTACAATGCTGTTGCGCTGGTATCTCCAAGGCAAAGAGATCCTTGCCAGGCAGGCAAAGATCTTGAAATATGATAGTGGTAATCCACTAGGGTGGCAGAGGTTATGAGCGCCAGTCATCCAAAGGACAGCAGGACATCTGCAATATCTCTTAATAAACACATTACCCTTTCAGTTTGGCATAACACAAGGTTGCATCGGTTAGGGTGAAGAAGTGTCAACTTTAGATAGATAGAAATTACATTTCTGAAAGCATTGTACATCCAGTACCCAGTAATATTCTGATGAATGATTTAAAAATCCTATGAACAAATTCCAAGGCTGAATTTAAGAGTCTTCATTGCACATTATTGTCAACCCATGCACAGTGTTCACTCAGACTTGAAGTACCACCTTGAGTCTGTTCAATGTTCCTTGCCTTTCTCAAAGTAATCCTTTTTCCAAAGCAGTCTGAGATAACAGAAAGGTGGTATGCAGCACTTGCTAACCCCCTCAAAAAATGACTTGAAACAAGAGGCAATGGTGAACTGAACACAAGTATTTGATGCAAAAAGAGGTTAGTAGAAGTGGAAATCAAAGGAAGAGACAGAGAAAGTGAAAACTAATGTAAAAGGAAGGAGTGCATAGATCAGAGGTTAAAAATAATGCTTTGTAATAGGCCAGGTTCAAGCTTGGCATGTCTGAGCATTACATCATTTTTTATATTTCCTACACACCCTCCTCTAGTCCAGAGATGTTTGCGTGTCTTTTAAAAATAGTTACAAGGGATAACCCTGGGAAAGGAACTGTACAAGGCTCTGACATACACATATTCCTTTTTCATACTTTTCTCTTGGGGGACTACACAGTAAACAGCTTTCAGGTAATAACTTTTATTGGACAAACCAAAAATATATATTTCCAACAGTAGCTTATCAAATGTTCTCCACCTCAGCCCATAGACACACAAAGCATAGCTCAGGTCTGGGTTCAAACTTAAAATAAAGTCAATTTTTTTTTTTAAATCTGCAATGCTGAGGCTAAAACTGATTTGTATACTGAGCTTAATTACATTCATTAAATATAACAGAATGATATTACTACTAGGGGTTGCAGGAATGCTTTATTCCGCCCGCGGATTTAGCAGAATTTTGGTCAGTCCGCGTTATTCTTTAACACAGAGTTAGATTAGATTAGATGTAGACTATAGAGCGCGAATTGCTGCCCGGGGGCGTCCAAGCGCTAAGAACAACCAGAACCTACAAGAGACCTGTGAGGGAAACTAGCTGGAGTTAATGGGGTGAGTTAAAGAGGAAGGTTTTTAACTGTTTGTGAAACGCAAAAAGATTGGAGTTGGCTCTGAGATGCAGTGGAAGGGCGTTCCAGGTCCTAGATACATTGTGTGAGAACGACCTACCGCCAGATCTGGCTCTTTTTATTCTAGGGGCCACTGCTAGGAAGGTCTGACTGGAGCGGAGGCTTCTGCTAGGATTGTAGTGGGTGATTAAATCACGGGTAATCCTAGGGCCTGTGTCCCAGAAGGCCTGATGGGCTATACACATTGCCTTGAAGAGAACTCTCTGGCGCACCGGTAGCCAATGAAGGCTGACCAGCCCGGCCCTCACAGATTGTCTGCGGGGGAGATCGAGTAGTATCCGGGCTGCGCAGTTCTGCACTGTCTGGAGCCTGCGCAGGGTGTACTCTGGGGCGCCAAGGTAGAGCACGTTGTTAAAATCAAGGCGTGACTGTATTAACCCCTGTATAGCCACCTGTTTGGCTTCCATGGGGACGAGGGGGAAGATTTTCTTTAGCATCCTCATGATGCCAAAACAGGTTGCTGAGAGTTTTGTGGCCTTAACGTTGAAGGACAGGGATCTGTCCAACCAAACTCCGAGGCTCTTGATGTTGTTTTTGGGGGTTGGAGGAGAGCCCAGACAGGGGGGCCACAGAGAGGCGGGGAAGCAGAGATCTGGGGGGCCTAGGAGCATCAGCTCCATTTTGTCCCCGTTCAGTTTAAGGGATGATGAAGACATCCAGGTCTTCACTATTTCTAGGCATTCTCTAAGCCCACCTGTCGCAGGCAAGTTGGCCTCCTGCGTCAATGAGACCACCAGCTGCGTGTCGTCCGCATAAGAGATAATCTTAACCCCATATGGACGGACAACCTCAGCCAGTGGCCTCATATACAGGTTAAAAAGTGCGGGGCTCAAAGAGGAGCCTTGAGGTACTCCGCACTTCAGAGGTCTACAGGTGGACACAGACTCACCCTCGAAGACTCGGAAGGATCTGTCCTCTAGAAAGGATTTAAACCATGACCAGGCTTTATCCTTGATCCCGGCCCAGGACATACGGTGCAGCAAGGTGTCGTGGCTGACCGTGTCAAAAGCCGTGCTGCGATCAAGGAGGATCACTGCCACTGATCCTCCTTGATCCAGGATTTTTCTGGCTTCCTCGGTGACCATGAAGAGGGCGGTCTCAGTCCTGTGTTTGGGTCTAAAGCCCGTCTGGGTGGGGCCAGTTTCCACCAATCGCCGAGTGATTAAATCTTTCGCTGGTGAGGCTCCAAAAAATGCGAGCTGGTGGACAAGAGGCAGATTTGGCATCCCCAAGTGCGATTTTCTAACACGGGCGATCGCGGTCAGACGGTTGGTGCTTGACCAGATATGCACTCTTGCACAACTCAGGGTGACATTCGTAGTGGTTTTTCAGTGCTGCTCATGCTGCCGATGCTCAATTGCAGCATAAAACTTACTGAGTTTTTTGTGTAACTCTGTGAGTTCTGCCCACCTCTAGTTACTAAAATTATGAATTTGTAGTGTGGCATAGATTCTCAGAAGCCAGTGAAAAAAAAACATATTGCCAGTTTGGTGGTCCTGAAGCATTAACAGCCACATGCATCAAAAGAAAAACCGGTCGCAAACGGGCAGATTCTCAGAATCTGCCCCTTTGTGACTGGTAGTTTTTGCATTTGGGATGCATCATCCCAAATGCAAAAATCGCAATTTAAGTAATCTCTAAATTGCGCTTACTTAAATTGCGATTGCATTTAAGGAATCGCAAATTGAGATTCCTTAAATGCAATGCATTAAAGTAAAAAAATCTGCAATTTCGTTAATAGGGGGAGCAAATTATCATGAAGTTGAACTTCATGGTAATTAGCAAAAACTTAGAAAAATCCACTTTTCTGCATTTTTCAAAGTGTCATGTTGCTCACACACGTGCCCTTAGGGCATGTGTGTGCGCAACATATGTGCACAGATCAATTTCAGGGGTGCAACAGGGTGTCCTTTTGACACCCTGGCACCCTTGAAATTGCATTCTCAATTTGCAATTCTCTAATTGAGATTCGCAGATTGAGAATGTCTTCCCATTTATTCCTATGGGCCTCTAGGCCCATAGGAATGAATGGGGAGGTATTCCTTAATTGTGACTCGCAATTTGCAAGTCTCAATTAAGGAATGTTTAGAAATCACTATTTTTTAAGCGATTTCTACATGCTTAGGCTTTGGCGCTTCATTTATTGCGATACCTTAAAAATCGCAAGTAAGGAATCGCAAAAGCCAACATTGATGCATGTGCCTGTTAGAATTAGGATACAACAGGCATAAGATTTTAAACACATTGGCAACAGGAAAGGCTTCAATACAAACGGGCAAAATAGAATGTTACAGCCCATCAAGCGTACAGTGACACAACTTATGACAGTTGAACATTTACATACTTACATAGAACCGTCATGTCACATCACATTATAGAATAGCATGCAGCACATGGCCATTGGGACACAATTGAGCTAGTATAATCCAGTATACGGCAAAATTAACATAAATTAATTGTGGCACTTATCATAACCAATTCCGGAGTATGATACTTGTTCCAGTGGTAATTTAGGCTATTTTCATGCGTTCAGAATTTTTGCACAACATCAACAAACCACTGCATAACACATTTTTAAACAAAATATTTGCACTATAGTGTGTATGGATGAACTGCCAAACACAGATGACCTACAATGAGACCCACATTATACTAATCAGAACATTCAGCTTGAACGGCGAGATCATTGTGGTGTTATACCAGATTAATAAATCACACTTGCGGCGCAGCTGTAGCAATTGAAAGTGCCAACAAGGCCAATGCTTAATTATATTGAGATAAGGGGGCAGCTTTAGAGCGCCACTTAAGCACATTGTGAAATAATAGCAGAAACCATTGAATAGTGCCTTTTCCATGTCCGAGGACTGCTCCAGGAGGTAAAATATTTTTTTGCCTGAAGCACTAAACATCATTACAAAATGTCTAACTTTAGGCAATCCAGCGCATGTGGAAAGTGTTAAAATAGGAATATCACTGCAGCATTTTGGCAAAAGGCTGGTACAAATCCAAACAACCAAAAAGAGTAAATAACATGACACTGGTATCTCATGGAGGTAATTGATTTGACCCACTCTAGCACACACTTTTCTACCAGTCAATCCCCCCAACATTGGCTTCACTTCAATAATCCTTGTTTCTCAATATTCATGAGTCCTACATCAACCAGCCAGTGAACTGTTCATAGACCTCCATCCATCTCCATTTCTTATGAAGCGTGTGTGCCTGTCTGAAGTTGTCAGAAGGGTTCCTGATTGAGAAGAGAAATATATCAAATATAAAGGGAAGCTTGGGTGATTGAGGAGTGACAAGGGAAAAGAGAAGATACTAAGGGGCAGATTTACAAGCCCCTGGCGCCTCTTTTACGCCGCCATTGCGTCACTCTTGTGACGCAGCGGCGGCGCAAAAGATGTGCCATGGTGCGGGGAATTTACAACGTGACGCATCTCCCAGATGCATCATGTTGTAAAGCCCCGCGCCAGAAGGAGGCGTTCCATCGCAGGGGGAGGCGTTCCGGCGCAGGAACCCCTCCCAAAAGTGGCTGAGTGAAATCTACAAGATTTCACTCAGTCACTTTTGGACCCATGCTGCGTCAAAACCCTGCACCTGCTTGAAGCAAGCGTAAGGATTGACGCAGCATTGTGGCGATAGAGCCCCCCAGAGCATTGCTGGAGCTGCGTTGCGCTTGTGATGCTACTCCAGCAATGTGCAGCTTTTACGGCACAGATGCGTGACGCATCTGTGCCGTTTTTGCCCCATGGTGTGCCGCATTGTAAATGCGGCGCATCCAGGGTGGGGGAGCTGCGGCGCACAATTACTGGCGCATCCCTGCTGATATGCAGGGATGCGCCAGTAAGTGTAAATCTGCCCCCAAGCCTGTAGGAGAGAAGGAGTGAAAGAGAGTTTGTGGAAAGAACAATAATCAAGCACAAAATTAGGAATAGTTGGTGTATTGGTCACACCCCACAGAAGAAGTACAAGAGGTCGCTGCCTGACGTCTCCAGAAAAATCCATTGGATCTGTGATAGCGTTTTTCCTGCTTTTATATCTTTGTGAACAATAATAATGATAAATAATATTTTATATGATGGATCCAGTACGAAAATGCTCAGTTAACTTGTTTACAAGATGAAACAGGTTTAATATGATATATAGAAGTGTGCTTTTAAATGTAATTTATTTGTGCCACGTTTATATATATATATTGGATAGCTTGGATGCTGTTCTGATGGTGCTTTACTATTCACTCCAGCTCTTCCCCTCTCATGTCTCATCCACCTGTGTATCTTCTCTACCACAGATTCTGTAGAAGCAAAGAAATGTCGATGTCATGGATTTATACTGTGATCATATGTTTTGAATGAACTTCCTAGTGTTCCTGACTGTAATAATTTCAAAGCCATGTGGCTGTAGTTCTATTTCTGGACCTAGTTTTATTAATTGGTGTATAATGTTGTTGAAATGTTTCATATTACGTTGGACATTTCCAGATGGGAATAGCATAGAAGATGCCCAATGCTTTCTTAAAATTGGTCAGTGCCAATGTTTTTAACAGTGATGTTGAATTATCTGATTTGTCGGAAGATGTGTTACTTGTGGTCATGCCACGATGAGAATGGATTTTTTAAATTTGTAATGCAAGAATTGTGCATAAGACCCTTTAGTTTTGGGCGAGAGTCAGAAGACTTTCCCATTTCCACTGGAAGTTCAGCCCGATTTTTTTATGATCTTGCTGCTCATTTAGGACTTAGAATATTTCTCATATTAACAATTCTGTATCACTTTGCATTTTAACCCTCAGGGCTTTATTCTGTACCACTTGATTTTTGAGTTTGTAATAAAACCCCTTAACCGTTTTCTTTTAACCAGAACTCAGGGGCATATTACCAACCAATAGAGATAATTTTTGTCTCTAACTTGTTTAGAGACAAAAATTATCGCCGCACATCGGCGATTTTTATCGCAGATAAACCTTGCTATTAGCAAGGTTTATCGCAAATGCGATCAAAAACGGCCGCAATGCATGAATATCGCTGAAAAGTCAGCGATATTCATGCATTATCGAGCAAATGCTCTTAGCCATGTTATCCACCTCCCATTGGATAACATGGCTAAGAACTGCTCCTGGGCAAGTGTTAGCTTTTGGAGATATTCGCGCTTAGCGCGAATATCTCCAAAAGTTGGTAATAGGAGATAGCGATGTTAGCGACTGTTTTCAGTCGCTAACGTCTTGGCACGCCCACTTTGCATGTCATTAGTGATAAATATCACTGACATGCAAAGCGGGGCCCAAGATGGTCACTATCTCCTATTAGCTGTCGCTAACTGGTGTTAGCGACAGCTTGGTAATAGGGAGATAATTTTATCTCCGCTTTCTTGGCTTTTAAAGCCAAAAAAGCGGAGATAAAGCCCCTTGATAATATGCCCCTCAATTATTAAGTGCCCCTCAATTATTAAGTGATCCTATTTACTTATGAATATTACTCTGCTAAATCTATGACAGGAGGATGCCTTGTAATGCAAGATCAGTCTGGAGAAGAACTGTGTGAGGTAAATATTGGGATGATTTAAATTTTGAGGTGCACAGATTTACATTTTGGGGTGTGCTAAATATTGGGGTGTGGTTCCCTTTCCATCCATCCTCCATGTTGGAACGGTCTGAGAATTTAAAGCTTAAAATATCTCTTCAAATCTTCCGGTAATGTTTCCAGTTTTAAACCAGGTAGTGTCAATACATTATATAATTATTGCAAACAATGGAGAACAAACAACTATATAGAAAAGGTTTCTGCCCTTACAATGTATTAAGAAGTCTTTGTGCAGCTTCTTGGCCCCACTCATGAGATGTATTATACACACCTGTGATCTCTTGCTCATGCGTTCTTAGTTCAGTGGTTTCATTTAGCTTCCTTATTGCTCTCTGGCCTGATTGATGTTAGGGGGAACCGTGTGGGCTCACCCTTTATCTGCACCCAGTACTTGAATCTAACTGCAGCCCGGTTTGGTGTTTTGCATTTTCCTCTTTCAGAGGCACCAAGGTAGCAGGGTCTGGCCCTTTGCTTGGAGGTGTAACTGTTGGGAATTTCGATTGGAATCATCTTTTAATGTCTCACATTGATCTCCTGTGTTATTTACAGTTAGGAATATAATCATGCCAATCTTAACCCCTTTATCTTCAGGATTGAACAGCTTTCATAGGTTCTTAATGCTTGGAGCAGCACAATTTAGTGCCCACCTCTTTCATATTCAACATATAAACTTAACGTGTTTTTAACCATATTAATCTGTGAGCACTCCATTAATTATTTGCAGAAAGTGGCTGTATATTCCTTTTAATAAGAGCCATTGTATTTTTAGCTGAATGTTTGTAAATGTATTCAACATGAAAATAATGTATGCTTTCTTTAAATTTGCATTAGATATAATCACGTATGCTAACTGTATTCCCCTAAAACCTGCTAATATCTAGTGTTGGCCTAATATGTAATAAGGCCCCAGTGCACACATTACATTTCATAAAGTGTTGAAAGCCTCTTGTTTTCTTCTTCCCTGCAGGTGTGTTATCTATGTCCTTGTTAGCTTAGAGTAGGTTTCGTGGTCATTGTATTTGACTAGCAGACCACTGATAATTTAAATAATTTTTGGCCTCGGATATGGAGATTGAGATGGTTGGCGATTTCATACTGTACCAGGCAGACCGGACTGGTGATGCATCCAAGGTCATCCAAATTGGTTGGTTTAGTTGGTGGAAGACGAAAAGGAGAAGCCTTCTGAAAATTTCTTACATGCTTTAATTGTATGTTCTTTAGGATAGCAGGTCAGACCCTATCCTGACTTTGCAGAGAGATGACCCATTTTTGACTCAGATGATTCATGCTTTAATAATCAGACACTTTCCATTGAACCTTGAATCTGGTTCATCTGATGCTGACAACTTCCTCCTAGGACTTCCCCATGCTACTTTCGTTACACCATTTAGAATTGGAAAGTTCCACTATGGAACCAGCTTTGGTTATATTTTATGTGTTCTATGTTATCATATCTTGCATATTATTTTTGATTATATATACATTTAGACTGCATGAACATTTAAGCATGGATGCTCTTACTAGATTTTTATGTCAATTTTACTGGCTGATTTAACTTGTAACCTTAAATACATTTGTTAATAAAACCCTGAAGGTGTGACATAATCCACTCTGTCATTTTTGTGCAGGCACATTGGTCCGACTGTGCTGCAATTCATTTTTGATGTTAGCTCCTTTCTTACACTTTAAATCTACAATCAAAGGTCCATATGATCAGTGGGGGATTTTGTGTGATGATTTTATCAAAAGATTGAGATATAAGAAACCCTGATCCACCATGCTCATTTAATTTTAAGTAACTTCATCCTCTGATCCATGAGTGTTTGTTGTTTTTTGAGAACACTCTTTCTAACTCTTTTTTATCAATCCATTATTGCTATTTTCTTTAGGAGCTCACTTGAATGCTATACTTCAACTGAATAGTCCTTCCTTTCGGCACCAATATGGTCTCAAGGAGAGTGTCTGACTTTGGGGCATATTTATGAGAGGCTTGTATCTTGGTTGCACCATGCAGAGTTGTACATGCGTGATGCAAGCATCTAAGTCAGATTTATGAAGCCACGCAAAGCCACTTTGCGTGACTTTGAACAACTTAAAAAATCTGGAGTAAGGCAAAGCAGCACATATCACTGTGTTGCACTACTCTGCGCAAGGAAGAAATTCCATGTTTGTTGAGGTGGGTCTTTCCATGCAACTCCCATGGTTTTTGATGCATTCCAGATTTACAAGGACTGGTGAACCTGGGAATCCACCTAGATCGTACACCTACCCAGGTGAGGCGTAACGAGGACAAATATCGTTATTTGTCCCAGTTCTTTTCTCTTTTTAAATGTGCAGCATTCTGCAGCACACTTGGAAAAAGGAAAAAGCCTCTGAGGATTGTGTTTGTGCAGGAAGGTGCCACTTCCTGCACCAAAACAATCCTGCAAGCAACAGAGGCACTCTTGCACTATCTTGCAAGGCAGACTACATGGGCACTGGGCTTGAAAAACTGAGCCAGTGCAAGGGAAAAGGACAGGAATGCACCGTATTGGATAAATACGGCTCATGCCTGCCCATTCCCAGTGACGCAGGGCAGCACAGCAAGGTGACTTGTAGCACTGCCCTGTGCTACTAATTTAATAAATATGCCCCGTTGTGTTTATTGAAGATGTTTCTCATTCTATCCTCTGACTGGTCTCCATTATGCTGCTGTTCACTGAAGAGTAATAATATCTAAGATAGGAGTATCCTTTCTCACCTTCAGCCTCCTTTTGTCTGAGCTGAATCATTCGGAGGGCAAGAAGTCTGTTTCTCCCTTCTTGTGAGACCTCTTAGATGTGATGGATATCTCAATACCTCCAGTTGAGGAAATGCCATATTCACACAGTACTCCACTCAATATCCACTCCAGCAGGTCACCGTTTGCATTCCGCTTGCAACCTCATGCCTTGTGCATACAAGAATGCCAGACGTCACGTCTGTTTACCTCACTCACACTTAAATCAGCATTAACCGATGGCCTATTCTCCACTCCAAGCCGTCAACTCCAATCAGAGATAAAAATGCTGTAGGAGAGCAACCTCCCTGCTCTCTCTCTCCAACCTTTTGCTGCTCAGCCTCCTCTACTGCACCAGTAAACTGCAGTACTGCACATCGATTCCTGGGTCTTTTACCTCTCTCCTCAGGCTTCAGAGGTTTTCAATGGACTCCATGGTACCATGCGCCTCACTCCACAATGCCGTCAATCTTTGCTGAGTGAGAGCTTTGTTCTGCAAGAATTTAAACCACTGGAGCCGCATTGACCTATTTTATATTTTACTTCTGGCATATTAAAATAGGTAATAGATCTGAAATTCAATAGTAGAGGTGGGCTGTTCGGAATTAATAACAGAAACACAAAAGGTGTATTGAGATATGGTTAAAAGAAATTGGTTCATACCTAAGAGACTAAAGTGCTGTTCATTGATGGGACAAAGGCTTCAGCAGAGTATGGGATAAAGAATCCCTGGGAGAGAATTGAACAAATATAGGAAAAACCTATGAAGCCTTAAACATAGACAGTCAAGTGTGAAAAGCTGGAGGGAGGGAATCAAAGTGTTAAGCCTTTTGTTGTACCTCACAGATGTAAGCGGAGGGAGAGAGTAATGATGGTGCTGTGATCAAGAAAGAGAAGATTCATGGAAAAGATGCAATCACAGGCTTCGATAGACAGATTGATAATGAAAGGAACAAAGTCATATTTAATGTGAGTGTAGGTGGTGGGAGGAGTTGGAGGTGTGCGGATAAAAGTACTTTATGCGCACAAAAAATGACGAAGACCAAGATATTTTGGATATAATTGCTTTGCAGACGGTAAAATATTCCCTGTTCTGACACACACGACCCCCAGGATTTAAAGCTTTTTTTCCAAAATCCGAAAGATGAAGCAATTCCCTGTCAAGGCATCAGAGAGGGAAAGAGGGGGGAAAGGACAGACTGCTACAGAGAACAAGCAAGTCTCTTTGTGAAGAGATAATAGCAAAGGATCTGCACAAAAAGAATAACCCTTATCGCTCCAACTGTGCCGGCCTGATCTACAGCACTGAACTGATGCTTACAGAGAGCTGCTTTGACATTTTCCTCACACTACGGTTTTTGAATGATAGAAGTCTTTTTTTGAGGCACGCTGTTGGATACATTCAGAACATTCAAGTAATAGAAGAATAACTTTTAAATAGTTCTTTCTGAGTCTCTGTGTGTGCAGGACACCAGGTCAGAAGTACAGGTGGGGAGTTATGTCCAGAGCAAGAACATTATTGTATTATCTCCTTCTAAGATAAGGTGCTGAGAGACAAGCCACAGACTGCCATTCACTTTAAAAACGCACAGCAGCTGCACATCTCAAACAAAACAGAATTTAAATAATGAAAATGGACACAACGTTAGCACTGTTCATCTCTCTTTCGCATTTATTAAGAGCCTCTGTTTGAGATTCACCCGGCAGACACAAGGGGGCAGAGACCAAAGAAGATGAAGGATAAAGACAAGTTTTCAAAAATCTTGTGGAGTGGGGCCTACAGAATGAAACAAAGAATGTGTTTTTGTACTCACCTTTTGTGTAACATGGGGCAAGATGGAAGGGTTTCTGTTAGGAAATGTTTGAGGATGTATGGGGATGCAACAACAATAGCTAAAGTTAAGGTTTTTAGAATACAATATCCAAACTAATAAGGAACAAGGGGTGTTTTTAGTGACTAACAAAAAGGACATTTGATGAGTAATGGTAAATGCAAAGTACAGAGACAATTATGGCCTGATTCACACAGGTAAACTTATACCTTTGTATAAGTTTACTCTTTTGCTGTATTCACAAAGTACGATTTAATTGTAACTTTACGACTGTGGAGAATCCGCAGTTGTGGCGGGCACATAAAAAGCTAGGACAGGCCTATATTTTTATGTTCGGAGTTCTCTGCCCTGACTACGGAGTCTCCGCAGCCATTAAGTTACTATTAAATCGTAGTTTGTGAATACTGCAAAAGAGTAAACTTACACAAAACTTTATGTTTACCTTCATGAATCTGGGCCTAAGACTTTTGCGCTACATAATATGATTTGCCCCAGCCCGAAAATATGAATACAAAATATCCAAGACAATCAATAATACTACTTTACATGTATTTAAAAATTCCTACCACATACTATGAAGTTTCAATTGGGAAGCAAAGGAAATTATAGCACAAACAAATAGGCTTTTAAAAAATTGTTCATAATAGGAATGTTTGACTCCTCGGGTATACATTAGGCTGAATTTTCACATAGACCAGAAGGGATTGGTAAAGTCAGGGAGATTGATAAATGCACACTGACCCTCAATGGAGATGAAGCATGCTTTCCAGTGGACTTTGAGGCGTTGAAAAATAGATTTCCGCTCCCTGGCTTTAGTGGTACTTCTCTCCCAAAGTGTAGTCAAAGTAGGTGACAATTGGGCAGTGGCCATTCTTCAGACTTCCCAGTCTTGGCTCCTGGTGAACAAGCCATTTACAGTGAGAGAGAATTATTTCACTCCTTCTCTAAACAGCCATGGCCTAGGGAGAAAAATATCCAAGTATTCCAACTTTCAGAACTTACAGCATTAAGGGCCATATGTAGGTAAATGGCATTTACCGAATCGTAAATACCAAATTTTACCGATTCGCTATTTACAATTCGGTAAATGCCATGTAGGTAAATATTCTGTAACAATTATCGAATCGGTAAGAATCGGTATTTACCGATTCGGTAATTACAGAATTGGTATTTGCCATTGATTCATATGGGCCTTGAAGCCCATAGGATTCAATAGCAAATACCGATTCGGTAATTACCGAATCGGTAAAATTACCGATTTTACAAGGGGGACAGGGTGTCACTTTGACACCCTGGTGCACCCCTGTTTCTGGCTTTTATGCCATGTGACACACATACATGTCCTTAGGGCATGTCTGTGTGCCACATGGCACAGGTGTACATGCACAGATGTGCATGTACACAGGAATTCGTTATTTACCATGCCATCATATTTCATGGTAAATAACGAATTCCTAAGGGCCTGTGGCACTGTTTCCAGTGCCACCTACATCCCATATTACCGATTCTGTACATTTACGGAATCGGTAATTTACAGATTCGGTAAATTTACCGATTCGGTAAATATACAGAATCGGTAATATTTTGGCCACCTACATCTGAATATCAAAATACCGGTCGGTAACGGCCGAAATCGCCGTTACCGACTGGTATTTGGCCACCTACATATGGCCCAGTGTATCCTATGAGTCCTCGTTCAACAGCTACCAGGGACCGCTTCTTGACACCTGTAACTCGGAAAGCAGTGGGCCCACTCTTGTGCACTGCACTGCGTCCCGGGGACCACAAAGTCAGGAGGTAAGGACAGCAGAGCTAAGGCTGGTGCACTGACTCAAGTGGGGGGGTGTCCTTGAAAATACGTGCCACGCATATAGGGCATGCTGCTGACGCCCTTGTAAGAGGGTAACCCAAAAGTTGAACACCTGCCAATGGTTGAGCCCCTTGTCTATTAGCCATTGCCCCCCTCCCCCATAAACACCTGTGCCCCACACAAGCTGGAACTGTGCAAAATGACCCCAGTGGCGGTGCAGTGTTAAGGGGGTGAACTATATGTTCTTGGCCCGGATAAAGTCCCTGCCAGAGCAGGGCCTCACGACAGCAGTTAAACTGGGGAGGGGCGAAATCCTGCACCTCTAGCAACTCAATCACATTGCTATGCCATGCTCTAAAGTAGCCAAAGATAACTCAGTGATGTCTCTCTGGAATAAGATGCAGCGGTCCACCCCCGTACATCCACCTGCAGCAACAGAGAGCGATTCCTCGGCTCCAATCACTCAGGGGTACATGGACCGCATTCTACAAGAAATCCCAACAGACATCTCATTGCTCAAAGAAGGTTTTAAATCTGGTATGTATGACATTCATAGAGATGTGTCTGAACTTGAAGACAGGAAGGAGGACCTTGAACGGATGGTCGATGCCAGATCTGAAGACCAAGAGATGTTTTAGAGTCAGATAATTGCATTGGAAGATCAGCACATTGACTTGAAGACCAAGCAAGAAGATTTGGAAAATAGGAGCCGCCGGAACACCATTCGCATATGAGGCGTACCCCTGGGAACCTAAGGCTTTGATGTTATATGTATTTCACACCAGAACTGCTCCAGGTGGTCCGCGGTGAAGGGAATGCCTCTCCACCTGCCTTGGATAGGGCAAATTGAGTCGCTGCAGAGGCTGGCCGAGCAGAAAACAACTAGGATATCCTGATTAGAGTCAATTTCTTAACAGAAAAGGAAGCGATCATGCAAGTTTCTAGGGGAAAGACGGAGCTCAAGTTTCAATGCTACTCGATCCAACTCTATCAAGATCTCTCTCCCATTACTCTAAGGAAGTGTTGCAAATCGAAGCCCATTACTTATCAGCTACGTGCCTTGCGAATTCGCTATCAGTGGGGACATCCTTTTGCACTCTTGATTCAATGCGATGGCAAGCGCTGCACATTGCGCTCACTGGCAGAAGTCAAAATGCTGCTGGGACTTCCATATGACCCTCAAAAAGAAGACGCTTTTTCACATCTGGGTTCCTTGGGACGAGACCTCAAACCCAAATGGGCCACGGTTCCCCAGCGACGGCCAGGCAAGCAACAGGCAGAATTGTCCTCCCAAGACACATAGAAAGACATTATCCAACAATTTCGTAATCTCAGTGGGGGAGCATCTCCTGTCCTCTCTACCTCACTCCATATGACTGCCAAGGGGGTTGGGCACGACCACGTGTTAAAGAAAAGGAACTACCACTACATGCCCCTTCTTGTAATCTACTGTTGAAGGAAATGGGCCTCGGGGACGAGGGAGAGCCATAATGACTGAATTCCACGTTCCTTGCTGCGCTCCTGATGGCCACCCCCCACAGACTTTCTCTTTCAGACGATAACACCTTCAGCGGGATTGGAGAACTTCAGTGCCGACCTCTACAATATGAAGTCCTTGTTGGACCCTGTTGGTCCGTTGTTATTACCTGTATTATTTTTTTCTCTCTTGCAGGTAACACCTTGCTAGATCTTTTGGGTGGGTGGGGGAGGGGTGGAAGCAGGTCCCCTAGCTAACTCCACACACCATGTGCCGTTTTGGCACAAGCCTGCAGGCAGAATGGGCAATCAAACGCGGGCTCGCCACAGCAGCGACCAGGGAATCAACATGCAGGAATGATCTATCTACCCTAGACAGGCTATATACTTATATCTGACTGTCCTTTCATTTATGCAACTTCCTCAGCACACCCTTCGACCCTCCACCTACCATGGGTGATCTTAAACTATGCTCACTACATGTGCGGGGCTTAAACTCCCCAAACGTGTGAAAACTGATTTGGTGTTATGTACTGCAACATGACCCAGATGTCTTTATGCTCCAGGTGATCCACTTGATGAGGGCTGCTCTTCATCGTAGGACACACCCAAAATACCCTAAGCAGCACTCGGCATACACAACCTCCAAAACACTAGGAGTGGGCATCCTCTGCTTCCTCTCCTCACTGGTAAAAGAGATACGGGATAAAGAGGGTCAATACCTGTCTCTTCAGCTACTCCGGGGGAAACGCAAACTGACATTACTCAACTTTTATGCCTGAACCCTTCTCAAGACATGTATATCAGATGCATCTTGCGAGAGCAACTAGATGGGGTAGAGGAAGATACTATAGTCTGCGGGGACTTCAATCTTGTGTGGGACCCATCCCTAGACCGAAGTGGCGCAATATTCCAGGACACTAGGGTTACGTCTGCAAGCCTAAATTGAGCTATAGAGGACAGTGGGCTGTTAGAGGCATGGCGCCATAAACACTGTGTCGTTCTGGACTTCTCTTTCTACTCAGATGTACACGCTTCCTACTCTTGCATAGATAATGCCTTTGTCACCCTCTCTATCCTTCGCCACCTGTGCATGGTAGAATTATCAGATATCTCTATTTCAGACCGAGCCCACCTTGAACTTATCTGGAGTGCTGAGGCAGACTCCTCTGAGGCCGTACTGCACTGGCGCCTACCCCTGCACCTTCAATGTGACCCTGTGGTTGTAGAGGAGATACGTAAAGGATTTCCTGATTCTTTCCAGCTTAATGCTCTCCCTGAGATCACCCTACACACCCTTTGGGATGGGTTTAAAGCTACTACTAGGGGCACGATATCGACCATTGCTATTGCAGGGGGATGGGAGGCGAGAATAGTGAAGAAGCTCTAAGCTGAGATCAAGCAATTAGAGCATTTAGACAAAGCTGCTCCATTTTGATGGACCAAGCAACAGCTAGCTCTGTTGCGAGGACAACTGCGACCCACCACACAGGCAAATCAGAGCGCGCCCTTGTGTCCCTTCAACAGAGATACTACAAGGGTGGAGATAAAGTGGGCAAGCTTTTGACCCTTAGTCTGCGACACTTGCATGCCAAGACCGATATTGCTAAAATTCGGGCTGGGAGCTCAGGATGGGTGATTGCGGAAAGCGATAAGCTAGAGGCCCTTCCCCTATGAGACTCCACTAATATCTTGCTGAATGCAACTGGGGACCCTTGCACCCACACCATACTGCCTTCATAGGCAGCCCCATCATGACAGAAGAGCTGTGTTCTACAGTCTAAATCCTCCCCTTAGATAAAAAAAAACCTGGCCCATGTTCTGTCCTGCTGGACACAGTCTAGTGTTTTTGCTAGCCACTCCCTCGAGGGCTGGCTCATACACCCACCATACACCCATGCAACACAGGCATCACTGATGAGGTTACCCTGCCAATAAAAGTGCCCGAGTGCACGTGCTCATGGCCAGTGCCAGTAACCATATACTCTGAGTCTGTGTCCTTATTCGTCACGATGCGGGCCCAGGGCCTGTGATGTAACAATGGCAACGGGACAGGCCTGACACCGTCTGCCTGCTGAAAGAGACTAGAACATTCCTACTGGAGGGAAAATAGCCCGGTTTTTCTTGACCATGCCTCCGCCGTGCTGCCTGTGAGCGTTTGCCATTAAAGGAGAGGAAAGAGTATCTAGTAGTGCCACCAATATCACCTGCCCTGAGGAGGAGATCGGGATCCTCTCTGGTACCGCACCTTGCCCCTGTGACGCGGTTTCGTCTCCCCAAGATTAATTAACTTGTTCCCTGCTTGAGAGGGTGACAATTGAGACTCTCCAGTACCTCACTGCGAGTGCTGCGGCTGACTGCTAAGTGATCATGTGAAGCAGGTGGCACTCAGAAGCTGACAGCAGCACTATCACGGGATGGCAGCGGAGGACGAGCTCATCAAGGTATGCCAGGGCCCCTACCTTACTTTGCCCCATACCGAGTGACGTGCGGTAGCTGCGTGAGCCTGCCCTCGCCAGTCTTGTCAAAGAGTGGAGAAGATTACAGCGCTCCTGATGTACGCAGTGAGACCCTCAATGAGTGTGAGACTTGGATAGGATTAAAAGCATACCCTTTGGTGGGCAGATACATAAAATCAATCTGTTCGCAGACGACATCCTCCTCACCCTGATGCAGTCTGACATATCACTCCCCAGCATCGTAGAAAGCTTGCAGGCCTTTGAGGCCGTATCTGTCTTTAAGATCAACATGACAAAGTTGTCTGTACTTAACCTCAATTTACCTGCTCCAGAGGTGGAAGCGCTACAGAGCTCAGCACCTTTTCGGTGGTCATCGGATTGTATCAATTACTTAAGTATTCATATTACCACCACACTTGCCTCCTGGTCCCTTGCCAACTGGTCCTCCCTTTGCCACTCTATTCTTGCAGACCTTCAGAGGTGGAAACCTCCTGGTTAGGGCACGTTAATTCTATTAAAATAAAGATCCTCCCTAGGGCTCTTTATCTATTTCAGACAGGGCCTACGTCGATCCTCAGGAAGATATACAGCTCCTTCAGAGCGACATAAGTGCCTTTATATGGAATGGTAAGCAACCTTGAGTAGCTCACTCGCTACTGATGAAGCCACATGACCGGGTGGGCCTGGTCTGCCCAAACCTTCTAGAATACTGTTGGGCAGTGCACTTAAGATATATCTCCGAGTCGGTGGTATGGAAAGTGAAAAGCAATGATTTCACATGGACCGCGCAGTGGCATGCAAGCCCCTGTGGGACCTTGCTTGGCTGCCTAAGCGAGCCCGCCCGCGCAGTGCATTTGTAACTACGCTGACTAGTATGGTGCTAGAAATCTGGGACAGAGTAGCCTTGAAGAAGGAACTAACTATGTTCCTGTCCCCTAACACACCTGTCACACGGAATCCTGATTTCCTCCCAGGCCCCTCAGCGCCCTCCTTTCGTAGTTGGAGTGAAGGGGACCGCCGGACGCTACAGGACCTTTTTGTGGGTGACACTATGAAGTCCTTTGAAGACTGTAGGACCAAATTCACTCTCCCAGCCACTGTATGTCTCCAATATCATCAACTGCGACATTGAAATTACACCCTGGGGTCCACTCGGGAGTTGTTCGTCCCTTCACCCCCTTTGAGAAACTGGTGCGGGCCTTCGATGGTAGCCGGGGGCTGATATCTAAAAATCAGGTGCTGCAACAATCGACTCCAGATCACACCCGTGGATATCAAGTTGCCTGGCATGACACTACCTGTGAGGGAATCACCACTAAACAGTGCAAATCTCTTTGGTGGGACATCCCTAAAACCTATTGCAGACTCTCTCTCTGTGAGACTGCTTATAAACTGATGTTTCAGTGGTATTATATGCGTAATCGCATGGCTACCATTTATCAAAGCATCACTTGCCTGTGCTGGTGCTGTGAAGAGGAAGAGGGAACCTTTTGTCATATATTGTGGTCCTGCAAAGTGATTGCTACATACTGGAAGGAGGTCTTGGGGCATATGAAAGGATTCCTGCACCTGTATCACACGATTATTCTGGGTGTCTGCCCCCCTGACATAACCGCAATGACCCAGGCTGACTGGGTCCTAATAAGCCATCTACTTATAGTTGCACAACAACTCATAGCATGCTCGTGGAAACAAACGTCGCCCCCTTCTGTAGCACAGTGGTTGGCTTGGGTATGGCACCTCCTGGCAACGGAACGACTATCCCACAGCAAGCCAAAATGAATAAGACGTTCCAGCTCACACGGAAGCCACTGATACATTACCTCATGTGTATAGAATGTACATGCTTCAGCCCCCCCAAAACTTAGGGCCCTCCAACTCTCCGACTGAGAATGATACATTAGCCCTTTCTGCCTGCACAGAGATTGCTGAGCACTGCTGGTGAACGCCCCTCCATCTCCCCCTACACTGAGCGAGGCTGACTCCCCTGAGCGTCCTCCATCTGGAACACAATGCAACCTGTATGAACCTTGTTAGTTTGATTTAGCAAGTTTACATACGACAGTACTTCTTCAAAGATAGGCATCAGAGCACGAAAGGTTACTTGAAGCCACAATCATAAGTACCAGCAGAAACAACATCAACATTTGATGGACAAGGTGGCGACTAGCATAGTTGATGTAAAGCTTAGTCTGGTTTTTCAATTATGTGCAATTTCTGTCAGTGTCATTGGTATGCATATGTTGTGCTTAGTGCTTATCGAAATAAAGATTTTCTGTGCGCTTCAAGCATGAAGATGTAACACTGCTAGTCGCCCTTGACATCTGAAGCTGTAGAATAAACGCGGCTGGCCTGAAGGGGTTGTAGGCGACTTGCTGTGTATACACTGCTCTTGTCACCTCTTGCATATATACGCGTCCGGCCCAGTCTGGGTTGTAGGCGGCAAGCTGTGTACAACAAAGACTGTTTTGATAATAATATTCAATAAAAAAAAGATTGAGCGTAACAAAAGATTACAAAAAAAAAAAACAGCTACCAGATCACCTTCGGGAAACAGAGAATACAGCTGACAGAATGTTAAAAATGGCCAAGCGAAAAGCTGTTGAGTTGCCTGGTCCACAACTCGCATACCTGTTCATTCCAAAATGCATTCTGGAATAGAAGAACACAATTCTAAATGTTATGTTCATCAGTAAATTTTTTTCGAATGAAGAATTTCTAGACTATTTGCTGATACTTAGCAGGGTACAATAAATGATTGATGAGTTTCCCCAAGATTTAAAGTAACCAATCTATAGTGGTAGATAAGTCTTTCTTCTTATAGGACTAAAGGACCTAAAAGTGCCAGGCGAGATTTCTTTTAAACCTGTCAGAAATTGAGCTGTCTGAACAAATGATCCAAATCACGTAATCTCAGACAGAGTTAGAGCCTTTGCCTTCTAGAAAATGAAATTCTCTTGAGCTCATGTGTGTGACTTTTTTGCTCAGGGCCATACGGGAGCTGGTCATCCTACAGCAGAAAATAATGCCAGAGCCTGCATCTCTCTCCATTGGGTAAAATCTGCTGAGTAGGAACAGGAAAGAGCAGAAGGAGTGGAGGAGTGATACAACTTTAGAAGGAAACAGTGCATGGTGTAGGATGGTGTAGAGAAGGTGGAGATGCAGGGACCAGAGCTAACATCCAGGTAGGTAGAACTTGCATGGGAATACGTTCAAGAGAACTCAAAAGGTTGCACAGTGGACAGAGACTCAGCACAGAAGACGTAGGACGCTTCCAAGTGATGCCAGTCAGGACTGTCCACATGCTACCCATCCCTTCACCAATTACAAATGTTTCTGGCTAACACAATGGCCCTCTAGAGATGTCTTTTTTGTTTAGTAAGCCTTTCAATTCGTGACGACTGCAAAGTTTAAAAAACATTTTGTGAAGTTGCCATTGTGGAACTGCACACACCACTCTGGGTATGTGTGTCTTCCAGTGGCAGAGTGTCTGTCTCCCTCCGGAGCTCACTACTGTTAGCAGTATTTTTCGTGCTGTTGTAGGAACTATCGTATTTCAGCGTTCAGCATCCAAAATAAAAATTGAGAACATAGAAACCAAGTCATTGGTCACAATAAAAGCAGCAGCAGGTTTCCTTGATTGCTCCTAAAACTTCCTGCATCCGGAAATCAATTGTCATGTTCCTGCTTACCCTTCTGTTCTGTTCTCTTACTGGAACTACGTTCAACTTCTGGATTTACCTTCTACTATGACAATTTCCCTGTGACTCATGTGGTATTGCACTCAATTAGTACGGCTCCCTCCTTCTTTGAACTTGCTATTGAATTTTCTGAATCAAGAATTTTTTGTCATTCATATTTTTGTGTACCTTTGACTTCTGTACCATGACTTTATTTTATAATTCCCTTATTCGCTTACTCTTGGATTCTAAAAGTGAACTATAACGCACACCTTCTAGCTTTTAATGTCGTGCTAAACATTTACTGAGCTTATAATTCACAGGGCCATTCTGCCTGAGCAGTTTACCAAAGTCTTAGATCACATGCATTGCACTGCTTTGCCACAAGTACAAAATATTCTTGTATTTAAGTTTTTAACCTGAGTTGCAGTGTGAGATCATGTAGTAATCAACTTTCTCCCTTACCTATCTGGAGAAGCCCTGCTTTGACGTGCTCTTATATGCTTGGGTGTTTGTCAGGGAGGGAGATTTGGAATCAGCCTCAGTGAATCATCGAGGTCCGTGATATGTTATCCACCCACAGAAACAGTAAAAAAAAACATAACTAAAAGAGATGTCAGACCTAAGAAATTGTTATTGCCACTGCCCTTGCCAAATTAATAAGGATAAAAAAAACACTGATTTTGGACGTTGGTGCAGTTGGACGTCATAACTGCAATTCCTATGGGACCAATTCTATTAGTAGGCTCAGTAGCATGTATACTCTTTACCCATTTTTAATGAATACGTTTAACGGGATGAAGTTTCTTCATAAACAAATCAGCCAAATTGTCTTATGTGCCAGTTGACGAATTCCCATAAGAGAAAAATCTTAGCTTGGTGTATTGACCAATAATCGGTATGATAGCTTGTGATGAAGCGGAGTGAATTGCACATTAGAAGTTGACTGAGGGCAAAGCTACTCTCAACTACCTTCCCCAAAGATAGAAAAATAATATACCAATGTAAAACAAGGAAATGGCGCCTTATCCCTTATTCAGGGTACACAGATGGATCGATGGTAACAATATATTTGAATGGGCTGCCAGGTCCTGTATGAGTGTTCAGTGATGGCATTTTAGATTTTTAACCAAAGGTATGAGCCCCTGTCAATTAGGAACTCATTATATCTGTGCTGCTTATTTACATGTGTTTTACTATTCCACATTTTTGTGCATTCTAAAATAACATTATTGCATACTCAGAAAGGCGCTGATAAACTTATTTTGTGAGCAGAATTTGTGATTAAAAGTTAAATATATCTTTGTGAGGCATATTTGACCAGCGATTGCAACTAGGGTTCCATCACTAATTACAATAGCATATAATCGAGACCAGTGCTTAATTTGAGCTGGTGGTTGCTGGTTCGGTTAACTGGTACACATGTTCCCTCATCAGGCATTGATTGAGATCAGGGCCGGACTGGGAACTGAAAGCAGCCCTGGCAAATGTTTTCAGAGCAGCCCCCACCCCTGCATAGAGAGCAAGCGCAGGGAGCGAGCCCGACCACTCTTAGGGTGTTTGGGGGGTATTCCCCCATGAAAATTTTGGAAAACGACAGACCAAAATGATGCATTTTACAGCACATTTTTCATTACACATTTAATTGTATTAACTTTTAAAGCACAGTAAATAGTAGATGATGACCTTAAAGAGCACCAGGTTATCAATCATATGCACCCATAGACATTCTTACAGAGAGCACCAAAAATAGAGGTTTAAGGCTGCCATGTGTAGCATTTTCATAATTTCAGCGTAATTATGAGAGACATTTCAAATATGTAACACAGCAGAGCACAGAAAATGGATGTCTTTGGCTGATGGAAAATCCTCAGCTTACTGCGCAGTGAGTCTCGGGCTTCAAATTCTTAAGGAAGCCTTGTCATCCCAGATGGCCTGTCAGACGCAGAATGAAGCTATTAGCCTCAAACTCTGCAGGGTGGCTGGAGGGTGACATCACTTGTTGGGTCACTAAAGAGCTCTGCATTCAGCCAATGTGCTAATTGTTGCCATGGCCTCCTTATTGTATCATAAATACCTTTGGATAGAGCCTAAAAAGCAGTCCTCAATCCTCAATGCAGACCAGCTGGTAAAAGACTTAAATACAAAATTGACAGGATGGCGCAATCAGGGTTTTGTCTTTGAGAAATGTTTTACAGTAGAAGAAACACAGCATGCATGAGGCAATTTTAGCTGTGAGGCAGTGTACCATTCTCCTTAATTAATCTGGTCCAAATAGGTAGAGTAATGCTTAACTGTGAATGCAATAGACATTGAAACAGATGTAGAACATCCTCACCCTGATCTGAAACATAGGCATACTGTTTCTTCAAAGCTAGATTTTAAAATTCGCAATCTACTACTCAAAGGGGTACAATTTCTGATGTTTCCCTCTTCTTCATTGCTCGATTTTGCTCATGAGAACGTGTCACTCATAGTGACTGAATGTCATTCATAATTCCACTGATATTATCAAAATGTCACACAAATGCAACCTGAAGCCTTGGCACCTATGAGGCTGGTAGACTGGCCCAATTAAGTTCCTCATTACTTTTGGGGAAACACTGTGTGTTTCTTTAGAAATTCAAATAAAGTTCAGCAAAGTGGTCCTGGACTCTGTGCCTGTTTCTGCTGCCCTGTGACTGGTCGCAGTCTCCTATGGACCCTCAGTCAGTATTTATGCTGTGAGCAGAGACGATGGGCTGCATTCGTAAATAATCTATGGCTGTAGATTGCATTAGGCCCCTTAAAATCCCTTTCTTTCACTCACAACCTTTTTACCTCATGCTTTGAGCTGTTGCTTACTCCGAATTAATTTAAACCTATTTACACCTCACTCCGAACCTATTACTAGTGTCCGTGAGCAGACCACATGGACCAGCTCAGTGACGCAAGCTCCCATCGCTGGGGGTGATTTCTTCCCAGCACTTTACATTCTTTTTGATCTTAATGTTTCATTAGTGAGTATGATTTTCCACTGTCAGCAGAGTTAGGAAATAAACGATTATGAAAATGATTTTAAAAAAAGGAGCAGGTGCAGGATCTGTCACGATAAATCGTAGACATAGTAAAATGAAAAAAGATGGAGACTTTAGAATTGACTGAAGACAATGAAATGCACATTTACACCACTGTGGGAAAAGTTGGGAGGTTATGTATCCCGCCTTTTATTGCTTCTTGACAAGGTGGGGCCTCGTTCCTATTTCATATGTAATGTTTAAATGATCCATCCTCTGGCCTTAATCGAAATCAAAAGTCTATCTACACAAGTCCTAGGTTTCAATTTCGTATTTACTCACTCTGAAGGCCTTGAAGGTTCTTGAGAGTGGCAGAATGTTTGTTCAAATTGTATTTCACCGTCACTGCAAACAACCATACAAGTAGTTTTGTCTGTTTGTGTATCTGTTTACTACACACCCTGTCACTGCAAAGCCATTCTGGAACTCTCCCTGGGGCTTTATCACTGTGGTTAATGTGGCCATACAGTTTTTATTTGGGTTCTTTAAAATCGTTTGAGAGAATAGATGCAAGTGTGTTCTATAACTAAATGTCTATATTTAGCATGCACTTGTGATTAAAAAGCGTTCCTGTGTGCCGTGAAATCCTAACCAATGTGGAGGCATTTGAGGTCCTTGTGTAAGAATAATCTCTTTGAAATTAATGCTATCTTTAGGGATAGCTTCCTAAAGGATCGCTCTACTTTCCTGTTTCAACCAGTGGACACTTCAGGACCACCTGCTCGAAGGTAATCAGTCTGCAGCATCTAAAGGACCGTAAGTCTGCCTTTAAAAGCTGATCCTTGCAGGCGCCTGGCTGGAATGCGCTCTTCTGAGAAGTCAAGGAAACCAGGAACAGGCTGAGGCAATGATAAAACGCTGAAATGATCAAAATGCCACACACCATGGCAACCCGAAACCTTGGGTGCAGGTAATGCTCTCCAATTACAATGGGGTAGGAAGAAGCTCTTTTAATTACTCTGATGAAGTACTGCTGTGAAAAAACGATATTATTTCTACGGAGCTTCAGACCAGGATAGGAATCAAGATACATCGTGACCTCATAAACACATGACACTGCTGGTGGAAGGGGAGGGATGTATAACCAATAGTATTTAGATGATTGATGGAATACACAGGACATTCATTGGTTCTTTTTTCTCTTTACCCAGTGTGTAGGAAAGTCAAAGAAGGACGCAGAAGAAGTTGTAGTCAGAGACGGAGTTTATTAGATGCTCACGTCTAAGAGTCAGGGTAGTAATGCCCAACCAACAGATGTATTACAACGGTGACATCCCAGGTGTTTCAAAGCATAACAAGAAGGTTAGAGAACACGAGCTTGTCACGAGCAGCCAGACATGCCTGAACGCTCGTGACAGCTCGAGTCAACACGAGTACATTTCCAACACACCTTCCCCCCTTAAAAGAGAAAAAAAAAACAACAAAAAAAACAAAAAAACAAGATCAATTCATCACAAAATCATTAAACCTGGCAGGTAAGCGATGTGAGCGTACGGCTCTGGTGTTGTCAGAATCACGCACAACTTGAGGGCATTCGCCATTATCACTCATGTGAGAGCACTCGCCATTATCACTCATTCTTCCAACATCATAAAAAACACTGCTGTCCGAATCTTCCATCAATTGAAAAGGACCATTGAACAAGGAAACCCTGCTCAAGTTCCAGACAGAACCACTATCAAGCCTGACTGCATTTCTAAAGACTTCAACAACCTTCTTAGGATTTGACCAAACAGGAAAACCTTTACTCACACCCTCTTTCTTTTTAATGCGAACAAGGTCGCCCACCTTGATAGAACGACTAGACGTAGAACCAATCCTTTTGGCCATATCACGTTTCATCCTTTCCTTATATGACTGAACCCTGTGTAAGACAGCTTCAAAATCAACTTTAGAACAATTTTCGAAACCAGCTATATTTTTTTTTAGCCACCAAGGGACTAGCTTGGTGCTGGGCTTCCGCCCTCTCAAAAGCTCAAAAGGGGTGACCAAAGTCACAGAATTGGGAGAAGTTCTATAAGCCAATAACATGGATTGCAAAGCATTCCTCCAGTTTAGATTACCTTTGATAGAAAGCTGTATGGCTTCTTTGACCACACGGTTGAAGCGTTCAACCTGACCATTCGCTTCAGGATGGAAAACTGCAATCTTCCTATGGACAATACCACATTTAGCAAAGAAAAGCTCTACCTCTTTACTCACAAACTGTGGCCCATTGTCAGTCACAATTTCCTGGGGAATCCCTTCCCTACAGAAAGTCTCATCTAAGAATTCTATAACTTGATTCGAAGTAACTTCCCTAACCATTTTGACCTCAGGCCATTTAGAAAAATAGTCTATGAGTACAATGCCGAAAGCCTCTTGCTTTGGTAAACAACTGAAAGGCCCAATGATGTCTAACCCCAATTTCCGCCAGGGCCCTGAGGGTAAATCAATGGGACATGGCTCAGGGCGTAAAGCAACTGCAGATTTATCACTGTTTGAACAATGGTTACACTTCCGCACAAAATGTTCAACGCACGAGTCAATACCTGGCCACCAAAAGGATTCCTTCAGGCGCCTCCTGGTATAAGAAATCCCCAAATGTCCTTCATGCGCAATTTCAAGTAAGGAATTCCTAAGTTGGTAAGGTGGAACAATCTTGTCGCCACGAAGAATCAAACCATTTTCGACAGCAAGTTCCTCCTGGACCTTAAAAAATCCCATCATGTTACCAGACAGCTTCCTCTGTTCAGGAAAACCCTGTATGAGGTACTTCTTTACACAACTTAACTCCAAATCTTTATCCATCTCTTCCATCCAAACATCCTCTTGTAAAGAGAAATGTTCGCTGCACACAGAATTGACATCTTTAAAATTGAAGGCAACCTCACACTCTTCTTCATGCACCACTTCTGAAGCATCAGATTCAGAGATCAGTCTGGACATGCAATCCGCATGAACATTCGCCTTCCCTTGAACATATTCGATTGAGTATTGAAAGGATTGCAACCTAGAAGCTAATCTAGCAAGGCGTGCTGACATAGTCCTTCCTCCACCCGGAGCCATGAGGTACACCAAAGGCTTGTGATCGGTTTTTATCAAAAATTTAGTTCCCCACAAAAAAGGTCTGAAATGTTCAGCACCCCAAACACATGCCAGTAACTCCCTTTCTATAACGGAGTAATTTTTTTCAGCATCACGCAAAGCCCTAGATGCATATGCCACAACCCATTCTTTCTCTCCATCTTTTTGCAAAAGAACTCCACCTAAACCAGAGGAGCTGGCGTCTACCATGATGATGCATTTCACACCAATGACAAAGGGTTTTAAACAAGGAGCATTCACAATAAATGATTTTAGAGATTCAAAGGCTTGTGTCATTACATCAGTCCACACAAACTTTGCGTTTTTTTTCAAAAGACATCTGAACGGGTCAACTTTCATTGAAAAATTTGGGATGAACTTTGCATAAAATTCAATAAGGCCTAAAAAAGCTATCAGTTGCTCTTTTGACGTAGGCACGGGAGCATCTACAATGCTCTTAACATGATTCTTTTTCGGTTTGATTCCCATTCCACTAATGGTGTGTCCAAGATATTCTACCTCTTTTTGCCTAAATTTGCACTTATCAAGACGAAGTGTAAGACCCTTCTGTGCTAAAGCAGCGATCACACACCTTAGATTATTGTCATGCTCATAGTCATCCTTCCCATGCACTAAAATGTCGTCCTGGAATGCTATGGCACCATTCAAACCTTCCAGGGTATCTCTCATTAACCTCTGGAACACAGAGGGAGCACTAGCCAGTCCAAAGGGCATACGACAAAATCTATATAACCCTTCAGGTGTGATAAAGGCAGTAATATTTTTGGACTCTTCAGCAAGCACAACCTGGTGGTAAGCACTGGCTAGGTCAACACATGAAAAAACTTGTGCACCAGCCAATGTTGACACCATCTCATGGAGGTTTGGTAAAGGATGCGAATCAACCCAAATTGCGTTATTGACACTGCGAAGGTCAATGCATAGCCTAAGTTCACCATTGGATTTAATCGAAATAACGATCGGAGAAACCCAAGGTGACGACTCAATAGGTTCAATGATCTTCTTCTCACACAAATCTTTTAGCATATCCTTAAGTTTGACTCTATAGGATAAAGGAACGTTTCTTACTCTGTGTCTTACAGGCATGGAATTCTCATTCAACCTGATGACATGTTCAAAACCCTTGTACCGACCCAAGGTACCACTGAACACCGTAGGAAAAGATTGGCGTAGATCCTCAACAAGTGAGGAACTGTCACCAGAGACACTAAATACATTCACAGGTTGCACCACATATACAGGGGGTTCAGCCCTTGGATCAATTTTCATTCCCAATTGATATTGGTGTGGCCAACTCAAAAGTGACAGACCAGATCTTGACACATAAATCTTCCCTGAAATGTGGTTCCCAGAAAAGTGTATATCTGCTATGAAATAGCCAATTAAGTCAATTCTGTGACCCGTATAACCACCAGGGGAAACATCAGAGTCAATTAGATTCTTATTCGGAAATTTATCTTTAAAGACGTTTAAGGAAATTAGAGTGTACCAAGCACATGAGTCTACAAAAATTTCTAAACTCACATTATCAATGGTTATAAAACAAGATGGAAATTTTTTGCAATCACCATCTTCACAAACATTGATAACGGTGTTAACTTGAAAAGTTCCTTCATCATCTGATTGAGACTCTTCACAACATTCATGCACACAATTCGTCTTCCCTGGTGTGGATTTACAATACTTGGTAAAATGACCTTTTTTATAGCACCTTGAACAAGTTTTGCCTAGTGCTGGACAATTCTTATTATCCGCTAAATGTCCATCACTTCCACACCTAAAACACAAAAGTTTAGTGGTTCTTTTGTCATATTTCTGATTCCTATATTTGTTATCGGTCTTAGCAGAAAACTCATTTCTCTGTGAAAAATTCTTCTTATACTTATCCCTGTCTTTAGATACACTGAAGACATCACTCTTGTCATTACCTCTGATTTCTTTAACAAACTTTTCTGAATGTTCTATGGACTTAGCAATGTCTATGGCATTGTTGAGAGACATATCAGAGGTTGTCCAAAGACGTTCTTGCACTTTTTTGTTATTAGTTCTCATTAAAATCTGGTCCCTTAAAACTTGCTCATAAGAGATATGTTCGAAATCACATGTCACAGCCAACGATCTTAAGGCTGAGACAAAATCTTCAACAGGTTCATCAGAACGTTGTTTCCGAGAGTAAAATATAAACCTCTCCATGACCACGTTCTTCTTTTTCCCATATCTCAAACATAACTGTTGTGAAGCATATTCATACACATCTATTTCTCCAGGGTTCACTAAAACAGGTAGAGTTTTAAATTCCTTCAAAGCAATGCCGCCTAAACAATGTTTTAACAAGGACAATTTCCTTTCTGGTTCACACTCCCCTTCTTCTAATACGTCAACATAAGCCAAAAAAACAGGTTCCCAAATTTCCCAAGCCATGGGTGGCTCTCCAGGTGTTGACAAAAATGAGGGAGGTGGTACAATACCAGACATGTTACTTTAAGTATTTATACACTCTGAATGCACTTGTTACTATTAATCAACTATGTATGAGCACTTAAGGAAAATAAATGCATTGTAATTCATAAATAGGGTATAAATGCAAATAAATAGTGACCAAAATCATGCAATACAGTTAAAGGAGAAAGGAAGAAAGAAAAAAAAATTATACATATAAAGTTTTGTGTTTGTTTATAGTTATCTTTAGTTGAATTTCAGTAGTTGTTCGTTTGTAGGCTGGAAGAATCTCCAAAGCACTTTAGGAAAAAAAACGATCGATTTCTGGTTCTTGTTTGCGCGAAGGAAAAACGGCAATGAGTTGCCTAGCAACGTTGTGAGGTGATCGTCGTGCGCGATGATGCAAGACGTCACGTTGGTCGTCGTGCGCGATGATGCAAGCGTCAAGTCGGGTTGAAATCACGCGATGCTTGAAATTGTCACGTTGGCCTGAGGTCGCGCGATGCTTGAACGAAGGATTGCGCAATTTCGAATAGAGCGCACTGGCGTCTGCAGCAAGAATTCAAAGAATGCCAGTCGAAGTGAATAAAGTAAGAAATGACGATTTAAAATAATTCCTTTAAACAGGTGAAGGTCGTTCAGTTTCCTTCTAAAGCGCAACAATCCAATGGTCCTTCCGCTTCCCTTATACAGCCATAATCCAACGCTGTTCTGGTAGCGCCGGAGATTTCCAAAAAAAAATTATTCGGAAATTCAATAAAATGAATAATCCAAAAGTCTTAGGCGCAGGTGATGAAGATCCCATCCTCGTCGCCAGTGTAGGAAAGTCAAAGAAGGACGCAGAAGAAGTTGTAGTCAGAGACGGAGTTTATTAGATGCTCACGTCTAAGAGTCAGGGTAGTAATGCCCAACCAACAGATGTATTACAACGGTGACATCCCAGGTGTTTCAAAGCATAACAAGAAGGTTAGAGAACACGAGCTTGTCACGAGCAGCCAGACATGCCTGAACGCTCGTGACAGCTCGAGTCAACACGAGTACATTTCCAACACAGTGATAAAGGTAGTTTATGGTGACTGGCAGCTTGTTATTTAAAGCAAGAAAATAAACATAATATGGACTATGACACCTGATCACTTCAAAACATTCTTTTAATAATACTAGGAAACGTATTATCTCTAGCTTCTTGAGCACTAAATCCAGTTATCTTTTACTAAATTACTTACCTTATGTAAAGTTGCCAGTTGCGTGTCACATAGTGTTCAAATGGACAATCAGGCAGCCTGCAAGTTATCCAGCCGCTGGCCTGGGTTCCTGAGAGGGAACTAACTTCTCTGGGGGCGCAGAATCATTGGTGGGACTCGTGTGTTGCGCTGTGGGATGCATAAATCTGACCAATTAATGATCTGTGCCCCCTTTACGTCACTGTCTACAATTAGGGCAGGCCAGGTGCCTCAGTGCCTGCCTGGTCATGAGTTGTGGTGGTGGTAGACAGTGGGTGTGGCGCCAAAAGTGTAGGCGGGCGTGCGTGGCCTGCATGCACCAGCCACACCCTGTCCCTGCACACGCACACACAGTGCAGTGGACTGGTTACTGGTATGGTTACTTGGGTTGAATCGTTGTTTGCCCATTTTTATCTCCGGCGCAGTTACCCGTCATCTCCTGTGACACTGGCCCTCAGCTACTGGGCATTACTTTGCCGCACGTGACTGTGATCTGCGTCTCTGTCCAGGACCTCATCGGTATGCAGTACATTAAACCTGCATGCATTCTTGGTTTCACTCTCTTTCCTGTGGTCACCAACTTTGTAACAGGTCATTATATAAACATATTTGGGATCCGTGTGCTCTGCTTTTCAGTCTCCAGCCTGTTAGACTCTCCTGAAGCCACTGACACTGTTCGGTCCCTTCTGTACTGATTCGACCTCCAGCTTGTGGTCACTGTCCATGGATGGGGTCATCCATTGGCTGGAACCACCTACACTGACTGTGTCATGTCAGTCTCCATCCTGTGGTCATTTGCTTTGCACCAAGTCATTAGGAGTGAGTGCGTGATGTGCAGCTTGCATCAGACACTGCCTGGCACCACTTCCGCCCCCGCTGCTGGTGCTACACATCACAGGCCCCACAGGGAGAGGGAAGTGTCTCATAGGAGCCCCGGTGAGAGCAGCCATGTGGCAGAGAGCTGTGGGCAGCGTCTGCAGTCCAAGACAGGAAACCCATGGGGGTGGGGGTGTGAGGAAGGGTGAAGTGATATGGGAGGGGGGTCTTAGAGCCCTGGGATTGGATTAGACTAGTGACGGTCGGACCAAGAGATGCACAAACCTACGTGCTACACACACAACAATAACAAAAACACTGATAAGTAAACATAATCACAGGAATAAACACACTCACAGCACCCCATACACTATTGCACAACAAAAGAAAAACACACTTCTAGACAAGCGTACACATATACAAACTACGTGTGCAAGGCACACGCACTTCTAAATTCATCAACCCAACTGCTGCACCGCAGCTCCTCTAGGTAAAAAGCACCACCACTGCCATTCATGAGTGAGAGGTCACCTCACCAATGGCAGGGCAGTTGTGCTTTTTGAGGTAGGAGTGCACACTGCGCTCAGGGTGCTGTGCAGTGAAGCAGCACAGATGTCGGACGCACGCAGGCAGAGGCAGCAGCCAGGCCGGTCTTCTGATTTTGTTGCTGGGGGCCTATTAAAAAAAATCATCCTAGTAACAAAACCGGCCCCCTGTAAGGAAACCGGCCTCCTGGGGGATTGCCCAGTATTCCCATTCCGGCCCTGATTGAGAGCAACAAGAGACTGAAAAGAAAACACAAGGGAAAGAAAGGAGGAAGAGAAAAATGGAAAAACCGCCACAAACTGAAAGCAGGTGCATGTTTTCGAGAGAGAGAAAGGGTCAGGAGTGTTGGATAGTGGATTAATAAGGCATGAGGTGGATAACAGAGTAGGTAGTGGGCAAACCAACATTTAATAGCCTTGGGTAGGTGACGAGAGCTTTGGGCATCAGCACTCTTATTGTATTTTAATTCTTGAGGGAAGTGTGGCCGAGAAAAGGGTGTCCTAAACTTCTGGTCTCTGATAATGGCACACAATTTGTCAGTCATGAATTCCAATCTTTTCTTTTGGAATCTGGGGTTAAGGACAAGAAAAGTTCTTTAAATCATCCCCAGTCCAGTGGCCTTGTGGAAAGGATGAATCAAGTGATTGGAGAGTGTGTCAGATGGGCAAAGGCAGGAAACTACGATGTTCTATCCTCGGCGTTCGATACGGTTGACCACAAAACACTCCTTCAACGCCTCAAATTCAGGATGGGCTTAGATGGCACCATCCTTGAAGGGTTTAGGTCCTTCCTCCAGAATCGCTCACAGAGAGTCCTAATCAACGGTAACCTATCCGCTCCCTCTCCGATCATGGTTGGAGTCCCCCAAGGATCAACCTTGTCCCCTACCCTCTTCAATCTTTACCTTGAACCGTTCACAGAGGTGCTATGCACCGCCAATATCTCCTACCACATGTATGCCGACAACACACAGATCTACATTAAAATCTCTTCCCCTGAGGACATTCGCTCCCTGAATGAGGCCTTGAAGCTGACTGTTCACTGGCTCACCTCTAACCAGCTCAAACTTAATGCAAATATAACTGAGTTTCTTCTAATCCCCCACCAAAAACCAATCCAGACATCCAGGAGTGGATCAAGGCTATCACAGCGCTAAACTGTCCTCCTACCATTGTGGACTCTGCTAAATCCCTTGGAATAATCCTAGATGGTAGCTTGAACATGCGGGCCATATCACCTCAATGGCCAAAACTGCCAGATTTCACCTGAGTTACCTAAGAACCCTAAAATCCTTCCTCGACACTTCCGACCTAAAAAAAGGCAATCCAGGCACTAGTTATCTCCAGACTAGAATATGGATGCTCTACTCTCACAGGTCTACCCAAGAAAACACAGGCCCCATTGAAAGCCTGCCTCAATGCCGCTGCCAGACTCCTAACAGGTTCTAAGACATTTAACCACATCTCTCCCCACCTTAAAGCTCTGAACTGGCTTCCCCTCGAGGCCAGAATCCAACTTAAGCTGGCCTGCATTACTCACAAGGCTCTATACTCCAATTCCCCTGCATTTCTCGCCCAGAAACTCATGACATCCGGAGGAGCCAGAAACTACAGATCTGCCAGAGACGTTTTGCTCCAACCAGCTCGCTTCCAGAAAAAAAAAACTACAATCGGGCCTTCTCTGGGGCCGCTCCAAGAATATGGAACTCTCTCCCGCCCACCATCAGAAGACTTCCATCTTTGGCATGCTTTAAAAAGGAGACCAAAACTTTCCTAATGGGAAAATTCTTCGCCCAACAATCACATTACAATCACCTCAGCGACCTGTTCTACCCACCATTACATCATTATCCATAGCTTTTCTGGATGATACTTTACCAGCACTTCTTGGCATCCTACCCAAGAGTTGAGACTGCGTGTTGTCTTGTATAATGTATCTACCTGTTTTTATCCCAAATGTATCCGGGATTTGAAACTGCCTGTTTTCCTTGTATAATGTATCTACCTTTTTTTATCCCAATGCTTTCCTCTCCTCCTAAGTCTTTTGTATACCACCCGTCAATCCTGTAAAGCGCTCTGATACCCTCACGGGTCTGGTTTACACTCTATAACATTTTAAAATAAATAAAAAAAATGTAGGCACTTGGCAAAGTGGACTAGTTTTACACACACATTTTAATTGACACCCAACCATTATTTAGCGCTCACAGGGTTGCTGTCACACTTAATGAATAAACAAATCTAAACTCTTTCCGATGCCCCAAGCAGTCTTTGAAATATCTTACGAGGGTACATTTAGCTAAATGGCATTAATAAAGAATAGCAACTAGTTATTGTGAAAAGTGGCCAATTTAACACCATGTGCTTGCGTTATTGGTACTTAACTCCATACCCAGACTGCTAATTTTGAATTCTGAGAATTAAAATCGAGATCATAAGATTTCTGATCTATGTAGCTCAGTTAAATAGAAAGAAACAAAGATACGCTCAATAGAGATAAAGAAAAATATGTGTATTTTATTTATAAAGGTCTTGGTATCCTAATACTCCAGTGTAGCAACGTGGAGGAAAGCCACATTTTCTTTTTGGTCATCCCTAATTTTCGCCTGATATTAGATCTCTGTGCACTGTGATTTTGCCATTCATTGGAGCAGTGTGTGCTATGGGTCCAAAATTGTATTGGTCAAGTTAGTATCACTCAAGTGAGGTCATGAGAGATGGTGCAGAAAATGGTCTGCCTGTGTTGTCTAGTGCTGAGAGCAGGATGTCATCTTGCAGTTTACCCCCACCAGAGCCGGAGGCCTGTTAGATGGAGTTAGAGAACAGGAAGACTAATATTGAAAGTGGAATTGGCCAACCCTGCCCCATGAAGAACAAGTATATGCAATGCAATATGTCTCACATTTATGCGAGTTTAAACTATTGACATTGCAAATAACAATGCCTTTTTTTGTTTTTTGTTTTTAAAACACAAATAAAAGGCATTGTCATTTACAATGCCAATAGCTTAAACTCACGTAAATGCGAGACCCATTGCATTGCAAATGCTTGTTTTATTTGAGTGCCACTGCAGCTAATCAAACTCGAACAGAAATTCACCAAGGCTTTAAGGAGCATCTCTTATGGTGCTGAAAGTTTACAGGGTGCAGTATTGTTTCTACCTGCAAAGGGATAAGCAAACAATAAAAGTTGTTACAGATGGAGCTCGAGAATCAAATCTTAATCATTAATTATTTGGAAGTTATTGATGAGAATGTGTAAATAGGTGTTGTCACCTCTTAAATGACAATGTGTGCTAGGAATGCAAATAAATGTTACTCAATTTGAACTGCAGTATAGTTTGCTAAGGGCCTGAGGAGATTGTGTTTAGCAAAGATCAGAGTGAGCTCGTATCACCGAAACCCTGCTGCTAAGGAATGCATGAGGTGTGATCGTCTGCAGCCAGAGGGGAGGGGGAGGGGCAAGGGAGTAAACCTGGAGCAGCCACTGCAGGAGTGCACTAAAGCCCACCGTGCATCCCTTTCGAGGAGCACAAGGGCCCAAGATTTCACATAACTTCCTGATGTACACACCAATTAAAAAAAAAATGGTGTACCTTTAAATAGCTCGAACACACCCAGAAGGTATTGGAGCGCTTTCCGTGAGCACCGGTTATATCACATAAGGTCACTTTCTTTTTTTGGGGGTGTCGGGGTAGATTTGTGGGGTGCAGAAAGTTTTGAGTCATTTGCACAAATCCAGAGGACGCCAAGAGTCTAACCTGGTTAGCCAGTCCCAATGTGGGCAGAGGTGGAGGGGGTAGGAGAGATATGTTCTTTTTTAGTTAAAAGTGTTATTTTGCAGGTCTATATAGTGCGAACTCGACCCTACGGTATCAGAGTGCCTTTACATGAGCACCAGTTGCGTTACATAAGGACCTATTCCTTTTTGGTAGGCACGGGGAGATTTAGAAATTTGCACAGAAACTCAGGATGTTGAGCCTGTCTCTGAGACTTGAACCTGGTTCCTGAGTTTCAAAGTTGGCAGCTCTCATTACGCCACATCCTTAGTTTAAAGTTATTTATAGAGGGTCCGTGCCCTACCAAAAAAAAAGCTGTCACCAATGCTCGGATGCAGGTGCGTGTTTATTTTTGCGTCGTGCAATAGCAGTTAAAGTGAAAGCGCAATACAAAAAGAAACCCGCGGCTGCCTTTGCAAAAGCAAATTGGAAAAAAAAGTGCATACAGAGCTAATTGAAGGAGACGTGTTACGCCACAAGCAAAAGATCCAGTCCGGATGGGCCATCCCAAAAGGAGACAAGGTGGTAACCAATAAGCCTCACTTTCAATCGGAGGCCAGCATTTAGCATAAATGATGGCGCCTGCCAATAGGAATGATGGGCGTAGCTTAAAGCCCCATTCCGAAATCGTCCCGATCACAATAAGCCTCGCAGAGCGAGGAGCGCATGCGCACTCCAGCGCCAGCTCTGCGAGACCTAAAAAGGATGCTTGGTCTCCAGAGGAGAAAAAGACAGTGGCTGCTACAGCTGCTGGGGAGAAAAGGGTAGGCCAGTCTCTTGAAGAAAAAAGGTAGAAGCTGCATTGGCTGCTGAAGACGAATTGAGGCCAACAGCTGAGGAGTAGAACGTACCTACAGCCTTGACAGTCAAGGAGAAGTGGGCAGCAGCAGTCTTATCAATGGAGGAGAAAAAGTTGTCCTTGGAGATGTTGAAGGTCACACCGGCTTATGAGGGGTATCAACAAAAGATGGACTTGTGGTCCAAGAAATCATTGGAGACCAGTGAGGATGACCACAGTGGCATCTAGGTACCCAGGAAAGGCCACTCAGTGCTTAACGTTCCTAAAGGTCTGGTGCCTAGGTATGTGGCTGGAGATTACACATATTAGTGGTTTCCCACATCTGAGGTCACTTTGTGAATACATAAATCAGATAATGAGAGTTTAGAGGGTAGCTTGTGGAAGTATATACCAGTGCAGTTAAGAAGCACCTTATTAAACCTGGAGAAGTCCCAGCAAGGGCAGTTTCAATTCATGAAGAGTTCTCGCAGTCGCAAGTGTGGCCTCACTCCCAAAATTGGGAAGGTTAGGGACACGCTAAAGAAGTCACAGTGGTCTTGTGAACATTTTGTGTGTAATTGAAGGCGCTGGGAGGTTGGGTGAAGGGCAACTAAGTAACTAAGTATAATGGGCTTTATAATTGGTTTATGCAAGAACAACTTTGAGTCATTGCTTTACAAAGTTGCACCACCACCTGAGTGATTCCAAGATCACTGATCCCAGGGGGCTTGGCATAAATGATGCGATTTGACTAAACACTAGATTGTCCAATAAGATGTGGAGGGTGAGCACTAGAAGGGTGGGTAAGGCCCGAGAAGATGACTGTAACTGAGAACTCCTTAGGACTCCAAACTAGTTCTAATCCATTTTGGAGAAACATAAAGGCAGGAATGAAGAAGCCCTCCTACGTGACCAGAGGAAGGCAGCTGTGTGGCTGCGCTTGCAAAATTCCATCATTGCAGTGAATTACCACAGGAGAGAAGGGTATCAGTAGGTGAGAACATCGAGGTTGCCCCATTGTAAGTCTCAAAGATATCTGCCCTAAGGCAAGGGTATGGGGCTCCAAGAGGAAGGTAAGGGATAGAAGTTGGGTATCTACTGCAGCAGGAAGACCAGAGGGTGAAAGGTTACCTGCTGCTCTGACATGATTACTCAAGGATTGGTGCTGGTGAGGCCTTTTCAGGTCTGGAGGTGCAGCATGAGCCTTCAGAGAGACACTTATGGAAGCCTCTTTGTGGCTCCCTTCTATTTGAAATTAGTGTCCTCATACAATACCTCTCCATTGGTTTTGCGTACAAGATTTTAATCCATTGTATAACATTGGGCCCTAGGTTAGATCTTTCAAGCAGATGGAACATTAAGTCCCATCCTACAGTATCAAATACCTTCCCTTTATCCAGAGGAGGCCACTGCATACTCACTATTAGAATCACACAGGGAGAGCGTAGCATGTGCCAGCGTTCTTAGATTAAGTATGGTATATGTATGGTACTACACTTTGAAATTAACTCGTTGGGTGGATCATATTATTACTGGACGTAACCAATTCAGCACTACCTCTCTAAGGATTTTGATGTCCAATGGCGACAGCCGTCTGTAACAGCTCAAAGTCATTGAGGTCTTCCTCTGGTTTAAGTTTGAGTACCCCAACAATTTCACAAGCAGGGTCTCTTTCCTGGATTGAGGTAATCAGGCCTTTTTAGCCAATTCATTGTCCACCTCTGGCACTTTCTTCATTAACAATTTGAATACATCTAGTGAAGCTCAGTGAAGAGTCTATCCAGAACACCCTGGCTAACTCCGTAAAATCACTAGGAATCACCCTGGACCCAAAGCTGGACATTAAAAATTCCGCAAAGAGTGCCTTCCTCAACCTGAAGCTTCTCTACAAAATCAAACCATTCATCCCTACCAAGGACCTCAAACAAGCCACCCAATCACTGGTGCTATCCAGACTCGACTATGGTAATGCAACCTTAACTGACACCACAAAATCCCAACTAGCTCCCTTCAAAACAACCCTCAATGCAGCAGCCAGAATGGTCACTGGAATCAGGCAATATGACCACATTTCACCAGCACTAAGAGAACTAAAATTGCTCCTAGTTGAACAGCGTGCTAATTTCAGAACTGCTTGCCTCACGCACAAAGCCCTTACACAGGAAAACTGGACTATCTGGCCGCCAAACTCAAGAGGGCTGGTCAGACAAGAAACCTCAAGAGCTCCAACACCCTCCTTCTCATCCCTATGAAAACACGCAAGGTCCTTTGCTGGAAACACACCCAAAATCTGGAACTCCATCCTAGCAAATATCAGAACTATCCTGTCCTTCACGAAATTAAAAAACACCTAAAAGCCCTCTTCCTTAACCGCTCCCTCCCGAATGGATAGTCGCCGCCTTTACGCTAACCCTGACTCCGTTACTCTTTGACTTTGTATCACAAAGATCCACCTCAGCTCACTCCAAGACAATTGTGCATAAAATGAGGTTGCCTCAGGACTCACATACTACCTCAATAATGCCTACAACGAGGCTACCTCAGGACTCAAGTACTACCTGAAGAATGCCCTGCACTCTTAGACTTCGGAACCATATGCATAAGACTGCTCTACTGTGTAACTCTTGTGAAACACTGTTGTAAAGTGCTCAAATACCCCGGGTCCGGCCAGCACTATATAAATCTCCTTAAATAAAGATAGTAAATTAAAAAAAGTTTTCAAATTACATAGGGAGTCCATGCTGCCTAATTTTGAAAGGATTCGCCTTGGACAAATTGGGTAAGAAAAACCATACGGGTCTAATTAACATAGCAAGGATGCCATGGACCCTGGTGAAAGCAAGATTTTGGCCCCTTTGGCTGCTGTTGGTGTAGTAAAATACATCATGATATCTGGGTCCAGTGGGCCGCTCAGGGCTCTTGGCCCCGGGTCACTGCACCTGCTGCATCAATGGTAGGTGCGCCCCAGAAATGTCTCCATGTCGAGACTTCACTAGCCACAACCCAAAGTGATCTTATGTATCAAGCAGATTTTTCAGAATGGAATCTGACTTTGCGAGTTTGCCAAGAATCTGCATTCATGGAGTAGAGCCAAGACTTGGTAAACATCCGCCCACAGAAAGAAATAATCAACATCCACATAAGCATTTGCAAACGAAGGGCCCTCGCATTAAGATTCATCTCCTCCTCCAGCACTAATCTTTTTCTAATTATGCTTTATTAATATTATGCTGCAGACAGCTCTTCCTTATTTTTCACATCCTGTCCATGGCCCAAAATCAAAAGCAGGAAATGAAGCGGCTCGCTGCATTCCCATTACTGCATGCATTTTAATTACTCATATTCTATGCCATCCATCCCCCAATGGAAATTTTTTTTACCAGTTGCTTCAACATTCTGTTGCTTCATGCCCTTCGGTTTATATCTTATTTTTTCTAGTCCACGTGGGCTTTTTTCACCTTCTAGTCTTCAAATTGTTTACTGTAGGAATGATAAGAAGAACAGCACTTTTTTTTTTATTTTTAGCAAGGGAAGTAAAGTGGGATTTTTTCGGAGCAAGGGGTGCACAAGCATCATTACTAGGTCCCACTTCTTTGTGTCCTCGGGAAAAGGTGAACTTCTTTGGAGACTACTTTGATATACAGAAGAAAGCTGATACCCTAAAATAAGAGTTGCAAATAGGAGGGAGGGGGCTGGGAGAGTGTGAAAAGTGATCAGAGAGGTAAGAATTACAATTTCAATGTGGTTAAATATGGGCAAACCTATGCTATGCGATTCAGAAAACATAAGTTGAAGGGCAACCATGCAGAAAAATGTTAGGAAGGTGGTGGTATTTAGCACTTATGGTATATTGTTAGCTTATGGTTTTAGCTCCTTTCTTTCTGAGGTCTGCAGAATCAGGCCCACTCGAGATATGCAGCAATGGAAGTCCATGCTTTAATGAAATGCAGCAAGAAAGTCCAATTATGAGGTATAAAGTGTTTCATTATGTGAGACCATTATTTCACTGCTATGTCAGTTTAACACACATTAATACTATCAAGGCAAACACTTCACCTCATCAGTACCAGTTTAACACCTGTATACTGCAATCATCACCTGCAAGCGGCCAGTTAACCTTCGGAAAAAGACTGCAATTGCGCATCTTTACCTTTAGAGCTTGGTTACGTAATTTTAGATCCGTATTAGCCAGAAACTCATTTCTACTGGAAATGTGTAAATGATGTAGCAAATGTTGGATTATGTGACAAGTGCAGTAAATGCATGAATATGCAAAAAATGATACAGGCACACACCTGCATGATTCCAGTGACCCTGGTATTGGAATGGGAATGTTCGCTACTAATGAACTAGGCATATGCACCCACCCTGACTACCTCAGTGCTTGAGAAAATGGTGTCCTGGCTTTTTGTTTGGCCTTGGTGTCACACCTACATAGAGTGTGCGCAAATGCCTAGACCAGTCTATGATAACGTGACCAGGAGGGGCCCCATAAAGCATCCCCTCATAGCGGGCATTGGACCACTGCTTATGCTTTGTCGAAGTCAAAATTAAGTGGTGGCATCAGTGTATCACGCTTTGTATCATAGTTAGTTTAACCAGACCTTTTTCTCATTATCAAGGAGAAGGTGGTTTATTGACCTCTCTAGTGTAAATGTTTGCTGTTATGTGAATCCCAGGTCTTTTCACTGACATTCAGTTTCCTTGTTGAGTGCTTATGTGTAGAATACGTGTGTAGCACATTAATGGTAGTAAGATTCTATGTAGTAGGTCTGCGTCCTGGAACTATGGGAGCCATTTTGGATTGCCTTTAGTTTTGAATGGGACAGGTTGGAGGGTGAATGCAGCGTCCCAAGACAATAGAAATGTATTGACTACATTCCAGACTATTGGATGGCGAACTAGACACTTACATGAAGGTGGTTGGAGACAGAGCCCCCATTACAAATTCAAAGAGGGCTTATTAGCTAATGGTTGCTGATTCGTTACTCCTAAGCTCTGCCTTTTGTTGATTTCAGGAGTGAGGGATAGCTCTGCTGTTTAGTTGTTGTTCAAGGTGAGGAAGTTTCTAGGTGGATCCTGTCCTTTTGTCTGCCATTGACTACAACTTCAAGAAGGCTGAAGGCACCTAGGTGCAGAAATTGTATGCTTTATTGTGCCCTTTCTTTGGATACTCCTGCTTGGAGTTATCAGCATTGCTACCTAATGCAGGTAAGAGATCATCTTACACAAAGGCTATGTCTGAGGAACACCCAGAAAATTGCATTTGAAAGAGAACCAATCCAAACCAATTCTAAAACCTTAGACAGTGGATCCACATCGGTCCAGTAAAATGTACATAAAAGTGAGATCCAAACCACCCCAATTGGTTCCAGTTCCAGGTTTTTCATAATATTTGACTGGACTGCTTTGCACAGGACTAAAAAAATGCTTTGTGACCTGGGCTAGTGTCTTCATGACAACCACTCTCCCAGAGGTGAGGAGTTTGCACCTGAAGTATGGACTCTCTGTTAGAGGAGCTGAGAGTCTGCCTAGAGGCTAGAAAAACAACCTTCGCCTGAGGGAAGGTAGGGGTGTGCCTCGCCCTGCAGGAAGGGAAACTGTCTAGAAAGAGATTCCCAAAACATTCCTGGCATGTGGAATGACCAGAGAAAGCATGTGATTATGCAAAGCCGGGAGTGACTCATGTATGGAAGACCCCCCAGTTTCCTTGTCATGAATTGTATTCTAGCCTTCTACAAATACCAAATACAAAGCACCATGTGATTGGCAGCCTGCTTTGTGACTTAAAGGCTACTGCTGCTGCAGGTGTCAGAATAATAACACTTTGTTGCTAAAGTGGGACACATGATCTACTCAGAAACTGCAACTACCTAAGAGATTCACATGGTCAAGAGGTCACACATTCCAGCCCAGCTTGCTTTGTGCAAGGGCATAGGAATGCCTCAACTGTCAAAACCAAAGTCATCATGTAGCCACCGTGTCAACATCTCCCAACCATCACATTCTGAGCCAGACTGCAGGTCTTTCTGTGAGTGGACCTCCCTCCCCCTTTATTAATTGGTCAGGCTCTGGGGTACCTGGGGTCGATATTGACCCGAGGAGAGGGCTGCATGTCCCCTCTCCCTTTATAATTTGGCTGAGAGATGGGGTCCCTGGTGCCAGTAATCGGCCCAGGGAGGGGGGCCCTGGGAAGGGGGTCTGTGTGCCCCTCCCTATTTACAAAATGACTGGGCACAGGGACATGGGTCCCTCGCGGCAGACATCGGGCTGGGATTTAGGTTGGATGGCCCTCTTCCCCATAAACGCAGTAGTGGGTCATGGAGGATGGGACCCCAGGGCTAAAACCAGCCCAGGTAGTGGGGCCACATTCCCCCTCCAATATGAATGAGCCAGGCCCTGGAGGATGGGGTCCTCGGGGCTTAAGTCGGCCTAGGGAGGGGGGCTACATTCTGCCACATTCTGGATTGGCTATCTTTGGGGGGTTGGCCACAAGGCCTGGCCACAGATGAGGCACTGCAGCACCTCCTTGCCATGCATGTTCGAAGGTTGTGTGTGGTGTGAGGTTGGCTGCATGTGGGGGGTTGACTGCAGGTGTCCCGGGGTGTCTATCCTGCCCTCCTATAGCAAGGAAATCTGTTCTTTCTTTCAAAATCTTAATCAGATTGCTTTTCCACATGGGGAGCTGCATGTTAGTAGTTCTCCATGTGGAAAAGCAATGTCGGCTCCCAAACGCATAGAAGTTGTGCACCAAAGGCGCTGGAGTCGAGCACTCTACAGATTATGAGCCGTGCATCCAAGGCATGCGCACCAGGAGGCCGCACTGAGCGCTGCGCTGGGTGCGCGACTTTTAATTTTACCATAAAAAATAGCCCCTATCAGTAATTTCTAATATTCCCGGGGACCCTATCCTCCAGGTCTTATAAAAAATGTTGGCGACCGTAGGGGGAGCCAAAATGCCCTCACGGTCCCGCGGGCTCCCCTCGTTCTTTGGAAGCCGGCATTGCTTTTTTCCACATTGGGAGATGCTAACTTGCTTGTGGAAAAGCAATCTGGTTTGGATTTTGAAAGTGAGAACAGATTTCACTGCTGTGTCGTTCAAAATGCAAACTAAGTTTGCTATGGGAGGGCGGTAGCCGTGAGACTCCAGCCTTCTCATAGCAAACAGCAGTGTCCCGGGGGGTAGGCTCCCCGGGACACTGTAGGAGTCAGCCCTGGAGCAACTCCTGCAGTGGCCCTGGAGCCAGGGCCCTCGAGGGGTCCAGGCGGAGGGCCACGCAGTCTGCCTCCCACAATACACAAATACCCAGGGGTGGTGGTTCCCGGGGCTTGAAGGGGGTCGTTGAGGTCCCTACACTTCTAATTTTGCAGGGGTGCCTTGGAGTCCCCCACAACTATTTGTTTTATAGCCCGGCTCCCAGTCTTGCATAGGAAACAGCAATGTTAAGAAAATCTTCCGGTAAGATAAAAAAGGATTTTGAAGTCCATTTTTGGCATTTTTGTTGTAGTTTTCAGGCGTTAAAGCGACGACAATTTTAACTCCGTCTTTGTAAATATGTCACTAAGTTTTGTAATGTCGACAATCTCATCTTCCATTTAAGTTCATTGTGAATCGTGAAGCAACACTGTCTAATTGTGATCGATAAAGAATTGAATGAGTTGTGTTCTTGTTTTGCTCGTAATGTGCGTAGGGGCAGCTTTACAAGTTCATTGCGTTACTATTGCATTACTTTTAAGATGTGAAAAGTGACGCGAAAGTGACGCAAGAGGGTTGAAAATCTGGTACACAGTGGCCTGTTTTGCTTTGCTTTCCTTTCTGTATAAATATAACGGTTTCTGTACAGCCAGTACCTTTCAACCCTACCCCCACACAGCTTTCTGCCTGTTACCATAGTAACAGTTCATGGAACACTTAAATGAGCACAGAGGTTAGAAGTTCACCACACTATGTTACTAATCGAAATAGTTACTGTGCTGGAGTTTTAAATTTTTTCCATAGGAACCGTTAGTCGTAGCTATAGACTCTGGTAAAGATCTGGTAAAGAGTTAGCCTCAGAATTATACAACAAATTATAAATATCATTTCTATTTTAAATGTTTTCTAAGTATATTATTATCACACTAAATAATAGTGAAATGTTGTCAGAAAAATAAGACGTATATACTTTTTTAATTAACTTTTATTAAAACAACAATAAATAACTAGAAACGTAACTTAAAGATAACAATATAATAAATGACTAGAAACATAACTTTAACAAAACAATATAATAAACAAAATGTGATATTGACTCCAATAGAAGTACAGTAGTTATCTGCAAAACAAAAATGAAAGTTATTGTTTAAAATTAGATTGATGTGACTAAATTAGGTCAAACATTACAAGTCAAGGTAACACTTGGTGATATTTGCTTATTTTTACATCTGCAGTGTGCCTGATACATTTCACTTGTCTTATATGCCCGCGTTCAAGAGGTGTCTGTATGGAAGTGCCTACTGCGTCAGATTTACACTATGGATCAACAGGTCTTTAAAATGATTCAGAGATGAGACAGAATTAGGTGAGAGATCAAGTCATTATGGAGGACAAGTGGCTTGTACATCTGCCCCTCAAACTGTTGTACATTCCTATGCAGTGAAGCTGCTTCACACTACCCACTCTCTCCTTGCACAGATGACTTGTCGTTGTTTAGGAAACAAGCTTCTTTGCTCACCTTATGCCATTGGCCTGATTCAAAGAGGGTGCACTACATGTCGAAACAGGCTTCTCAGAAGTTGTTACGATGGCCACGCATCATCGCAGAATCCTCGAACGTTGAGCTTTAGAGGTGTTGTTGGGAAACACAACCTGTAAGATAAAAAGGAAGTTAATTTTGTGCGTCATTTCTTTATGAAAGGAGAGAGGAAGTGAGAGAGTGACTGCAAAGAATATTTGCAGCTCACCTTTCTGTCACCGGTGTGTTTTTCACCACGTGCCGGGGGCATAATGCACCCTGAAGCTCTACATATAAAAGATCGTAAAAGAAAGATGTTATGATTGGTGTTTGTTACTATCTTAATGTGAAGTTGAATAACATCGCACTTTTTTCACATTTTACCTCTCGTATTTAAAAACAACTTTTTGTATGGTTTATATTCAGGGATTTTGACCGATTATAAAAACGTTCCTGCTATTGGAAAAAAATATATATAAATGCAATAACATTTGGTATATAGGACTGCGTTCGTCTAAATTGCTGCGTCGATTTTTGTATCCAGTCTGCTGCAGCCCATCGACTCCCTCTGATGCGCACCAAAGCCTCACTGCTCACCTTTTCATGGACAGGACACCTTCTACATCTTGCAGTCTCGCTCTGCCAGCAAGAAGTCTGACATATGATGCAAAGTCTTGATATCGGTATGGCAAATGACATACTCGTGCTCCCATCATCATCATTGCAGGTTCCTCACCCGCTCAGGCCTTCCGGTACCACCAACTCAGTGACCAAAGAGTGTAGTGGTGGACCGTTGTACTCGGTGGTTCGGGCCTACATGAGGCGTTCTAACCACTAGGACGGTCCATCACAGCACTTGCAATGGAAGCAACTCTAAAATGGCGTACAGCACGTGCGCCCGGTCTTTTTTATTGGTACGGTCACGTGTGTAGTGATGGGTGCTCTGAATGAGTGTGGTGTGGGTATATACCAGCCATGTGGGAGTGTGTGTGTGCGTTCTGACAACTAGACCTGGAACTAAGAAATCACTACAATGGAAATCTGGGCAATGTTTCATTGTTGTGTTTTCCTGAAAGCGTAAGTGGAGTGGGCTGGTCTGACGTATGCCAGTGCTGCACAAGGCTCTGATTCATGATTCCGGAGCTATGGGTGTAGTCCCGTCATGAGCTATATGAGAAAGCAAGTGATTTGGGTGTCCGTTTTGTAGTGCTGATGTCACCCGGGACTTAAAAATAAATGTGTCATTATATCTGTAAAGTCCCTCAACTTGGCCAACATGGAAGGTACGGGGTGTTACTGACACTATATACGTTCATAGTTGCATACATAAAAAATGGTGGACATGACGCATTTCTGCGATTATGAATGTTTATAGTACATTCAGTGAAGTGTTGTAGCTGTAGTAATACAGGGATGTGAAAGGGTTAAGTTGTAGTTTTTGGCACATGAAGGGTAGCTAATATATATACGTATGTGGTTATTCAGGTACACTGTAGAACTTGGTGCTGGAAATCAATGTTCGAGTCTCGGAGTTCTGTCCACATCCTGTTATTGTAGAGTAATGACGTAATGTACGCATGCCTGAAAATGTATTGTAAATACGGTGCTCATGTAAATAGCTGATATGGTTTTGGGTTGATTTTGCGCTATATAAATATGCTTTAAAAAATAGCCCACACTTACTGTCACAGGTAAGATGGTTGCATACGCTATTTATAGCACAATATAATGTGGTAGGGGGAGGAGCAGCATTTTACAAAGACGATAAGTACACAGACACGGATAGATAGTTGAAGTGGGTACGGGCATGTGTGCTTGACTCCATTTTATTACGTTGTTGTTGGTAACAAGTAGAATAGTAATCATGATATCATATACAGATACTTAATCATAAACGGTTTATGTCTTGTGCTGTACAAAGGTAGGAGCATTGTAAGTGAAATAATACACAGAAGATTATATTGTAAAGAGTTCATGAGCTGTGGTGCACTGAGGTAGGGGTGGATTGTGTGGAGCCTGCGATAGTGCGTGGTCCAGGCAGATCGCACTGGTAAAAATGTGTTTTGACTATTGCATTTTGCCTTAACAAGGGCATGTGGCGATTATTTACGGTGTACTTTGTTAGTGGTACGTCTGGTGTTTATCATGGGCTCACCCTGCGATGATGCGTGGTCTGAGCGGGCTCTAATGAAATCATTCACTGTTGCATACTGGACTATATGAACTTTGAGGGGGAAAAAAAACTAGCATCGATGGTTATCAATTGCTGTGCAAACTACGTGTACCAATTTCTCCCCTTAACAAATTAAACAATTACACTTCATGCAGTGCATTCTATCATTCACAAATTGGGGACGTACATTTTGGCGCAATCTTCTACATTCTTTGTTATCATAGTTCACAGGATGCAACGATTGAAGGTGCTTGCGCATACTAGCAGTGCAACAGCACTATTTCCTTCTCTGCTTTAAATAAATCAAGGCTGAATTTAATGTTGTCTAAGGGGTAGATGAAAATGTAAATCCAAGCTGTGAACCCTACTGTGCACAGTGTACATGAAAGCTAGTAGTCAGTACAGTTATAGAACAATGCTTTTTTACACTTATTTTAGCAAAATCTGAATACATACAGTATAATTGTGTCTGCATTAAATAAATCAAGGTTGAATTCCCTACTGTCTATGGTGTAGATGTAAAGGTGAATTCAAGTTGTAAACCCTGTTGTCCTTAGTGTACATCTTAGGGTGGAGTGCATCATCTGCAATTATAGTGGGAGTGGAAGATCGAACATGTATGAAGCGTGCATTTTCTTATTCAACTAAATCTATATATATAATTTCCAAGTGAAACCAGTAAATGTTAGCCTATGGAAGGAAATTCAAGTTACTGTAAGTATGGTTAGGATTACTTTTCAGAATCAGTAGTAGGCTGAAAGATGCAGCACTGAGGTCTCTCCTGATAACAGGTGAGTAAACCGGAATTCGTAGTTCGGCTGATTTTTGAGGAATTTTTTAAACTTCTAAAACTTCAATATAGGAATATAAATTTTTTTCGGAAGGAAGCATACTAAAGGGATATTGTGTAGGGTGTGATAGGTGTTATACGTAGTTTGGTTTCCACTAAGATAGTGGTACCTGAAACAGCAAGGTTGTGTGGAGCCTGCGATGATGTGTGAACTGGGCAGGCCGAACTGATAGTAATGTTTTTTGTCTTGTGAATTCTGGCTTAGTAAGGCTAACTAGCGATTTTCTGTAGGTTTGAGGGATGTTACTTTATTTGGTACTGCACTTTATTCATAATGAATGAAGAATCAGTTAAATTCTGCCTGAATACGGCCATGTGGCAATGAATTATGGTGCACTGAGTTAGTAGTACCTTTGGGACTGAGAGTGAACGTAACCTGCGATGATGCATGGTCCGGATAGACCGCACTGGGGATAATGTTTTTTGGCTACTGAATTTTGCCTAATGAAGCCTTGTGGTGATTATTAATGGTGTACTGAGTTAGTGGTATGACTGGTGTTTAGCTTGTGCTCACCCTGCGATGATGCGTGGTCTGAACGGGCTGCACTCAAAGCATTGACTGTTGCATACTGGACTGTATGTACTTTGAGGGGGGAAAAAAAGTTCCATCGATAGTTATGAATTCTTCAGCAACAAAATTATCAGAATCCGATGATTCTTCCAGTGGTGTAGCCATTTTTGTCTCCAAAAAAGAAATTCAGGTTTCCAATGAAGAAAAAGTGAGGTTTAAATTGTGACCTATGCTATTCACAGTGTAGACTATCATTAAGTGTACCTTTGCACTTACAGTGTGAAATGTATTATTCAAGTAAATCTATGTGATATAAAAAAAGTTGTTAAAGGAAGCATAGTAAAGGGGTATTGCATAGGTTTTGATCAATGTTATACTTAGTTTGGTATTGTAGTCTGCAAATAATAAATCAACAGTGTAATTAATTGTGAGCTCTGATGACCGCAGTGTAGGCAGGAGGCAGCGGTTAGCAAGAGCCCACGACCACGGGGCATTGATTAGAGCTGCACAGTATTGGTAATTTAGTGTGGGTGCAGGCAGCGATGATAAGTGGTGCAAAGAGTTAGTGGCACCTGAAGCAACAACGTTCTGTGGGGCCTGCGATGATGCGTGCTCCGATCAGGACGCACTGGTAGCAAAGTCTTTAAAATCAAGTTTTCTAATAAATATTGGTTGTCCTTTTATGGGAGTAAGTTGCAGTAGATCTCCAAAAACGATCGTATATTTTCTTCCAAATAAGACATCTGACTCAATACGGTCACATGGTGATTATTTTTCGTGCACTGAGTTAGTAGTACCTTTGGTGCTGAGATTGTACGTACCCTGCGATAATGAGTGGTAAAGGGGTGGCCGCTTTCGAACCAATGTCTTTTCTCTATCCCTTGTGGCGATGAATTAGGGTGCAGTGAGTTACTGGTAACTTTGGCACTGAGCTTGTACGTAACCTGTGATGATGCGTAGTCCGGGCAGGCCGCACTGGGAGAAATGTTTTTTGCCTAGTGAATTCTGTCTTAATAAGGTCACGGGGAGATGTGGTACCTGAAGAACTCAGCATGTGCGCACCCTACGATGATTCGTGGTTCGGACGGGTCGCACTGGTACAATGTCTCTTGGCTATTGGAATGCATCAATTGCCATTCCACCTGAATCGTGAGCCCTCACAATGTAGATCGAAGGCAGTTGTCAGCACAGATATCGACAAATGATTTTTTTGACTTATGTAAAAAAAAATGAACACATACATTAGAATTGTCTCCGCAATACATAATTCAAGACTGAATTCCCTACTGACCATAGTGTAGATGGAAAGCTGAATTCAAGTTGTGAACCCTGCTTTCCACAGAGTACATTCATGGCAGTAGTCCACAGAAACATCGTCAAATGCTTTTTTGTCACATATGTTAACAAAATCTGATGACACAGTAGAATTGTCTCTGCCTTATAATGAATTCAATGTTGTCTGTAATGCTTCACCGCTTCTGGTATCAAGTTGTGAACTCTGTTGATCGCAGTGTACACTTGAAGGTAGTACTTAGTACAGACATTGATGAACGTTTTTTGTGGCATCCATTAACAAAATTGACTCTGCCTTACATAAATCAAGGCTAACTTGAATGCTGTCCATAATTGTCTCTGCATTAAATAAATGAAGGCTGAATTTCCTACTGTTCAAACTTTAACAAAATCTGAGGACATAGTACAATTGTCTCTGGTTTAATAAATCGAGACTGAATTCAATGTTTTCTGTAGGGCTTATGTGCAACTGGTATCAATTGTCAATTCTACTGACCGCAGAGTAGATTGAAGGCAGCACTCAACACAGATACCGAAGACAAATTTAGATCCAAAGTTGAATCAAGTTGTAAACCCTGCTGTCCGCAGTGTCGATGGAAAGCACTAGTCGATACAGACATAAGTCTGCGGTGGTGTGGCCCTGAGTTCGCAATGGGCCTGTATCGAAGAGGCACGGGGTCATGGAGGAAGCCACAGGCAGGGTACGGACCTTCGCTGTGGTGCAGTCTCTTCTCTTTGCAGAAGTGAACTACTCCCAAGGCGTAGCCTAATTATTTATAGTCTTACGGTGACGTTGTTTATGTTGGACTAGCCCACTCCGCTTCTGTTTCAAATGGCGGGGGTGAACACAGCTACATGACCGAAATATTCCCCAGTGTCTGAGATAATATGGTTGCGCCCACTATTTAGTACACTACACGTATATATGGTATATCTGCACACTGAAAAGTTTTTGATTTCTATAGAGAATTGTGTGTTGTATTTCACCGATAGTCTTAGTGTTGTGTACATTATTGTTGATGTCCGAGTTCTTTCCCTTATACACACTTGGTTGCCACATCTCTGTAGATTCAGCAAGTGTACTTTTGAGGGGATATGTTATTTTGGAAAGGTCCGTTGTTCCTGTTTTGCGCTGCCTCTGAGGTAGTATGGGGGAGGGGTCTGTGGAGGTGTTTGTGGGGGTCATGGCGCTGGGTATTGTGATTTTGTTTGGTGTCGGAAGTGTATAATTAGAACCTCTATCACTTATTGCTCTTTAAACATGGGTGTGAGTTGGATGTAATTCATGCAGTACATATTTGACGTTCTTACAGTAGTTAAATGTTGATGTTAATTTGTTAGTGGTAAGTGGAACTATTACCTGATTTTGACATCAGTGATATCATTTGAGATGTCATTGGTGATGTCATCAGTGATGTCACTGACCATGTCATGAATGATGTAATATGTGACATCATCACCAATGGTTTTGTATGAGTGAAATGTCCAGCTAACTATAACACCCCTAAAACATATTTTTTTTTCAGTGAATATATATATATATGTGTTAGATTTGAGGGTCATCAGTTGGCATAGGTAGGCACTTGTGACAAATAGGGACCCTCTCCTCTAGTCAGGTTAAGGGGGTACAATCCTAAAATAACCCCTGCTCACCCCCTTGGTAGCTTGGCACGAGCAGACAGGCTTATCTAAAAGGCAGCGTGTAAAGCATTTGTGAACACATACAGTGATCCAGTGACAAAACTACAAATGGATGCCACACAGGTGGTATATTTATAAAAATAAGTATCTTTTATATAGTTTTACCACAAGACCATAAACAACAAAAATAATCCACAATAGTATTAGAAATCAAGATTTCTTGTTAAAAACGCTTAAATCAAAGTTCTGAGCAGGTCGGTAGCCCTGTCAGGCTACAGCGTTGCTGAAATAACATAGAGCCTAACAAATCTAGCGGACCGCGCCGGTACGGCCCACTCAAGTGTCGACAGACTCAGTCACAGTACGTTTACTTGAGGCGTTTGTCACGGTGCAGAAAAGAAAGCGTTGCAGGATGTGTTGTCCCTCGATGCGGTGCAGGCAATGGCCCATTGTCGGAGTCGGTGGGTCCAAGGTGTATGTTGCAGGGCGAGACGGTGTTTCGAGGCGGTGCTTACTTAGCTGTTAACTATATCTGATGATTTAGTGTTAGAGTACTGCAAAGAGTTGGCTGACCAAGTGTGTTCTATCTCTCACCAGGTTGGGTAAGACGCTGAATCCAGACATTCAACTCCAGCACATGATTTGAACCCAGGAGATTGGATAGTGATAACAAATCACACCCGGGAATCCTGTCTAGCACCAAGGTGGGGAAAGCCAGAGCAAGTGATACTGGTTACCACCACAGCTGTAAAGTGCAAGGGAATCCCCAACTGGGTCCAACCAAGTCATACTAAACCTAATGAAGTTGAGGCTGAAGGTTGTGCAGCTGAAGGGTCTCAAGAAGTTGATTCTGAAGTAGTTGATGAAGAGCAACCGAGCACCAGTCAGGATGAATGGATCCCAGTGGTTGACATACCTGAAATACGAGTGAAAACAAGAAGCCAAACATATTTAGATAGTCAGACTGATAGTGAGGACGAGATAGGTATAGATGAACGTACTCGGATTACAGAAATACAAGCTAATGGTAATCGTGAGGAGGACCAGATAAGGAAAGAGCAATATACTCAGACCAACGAAACCCCTACCAGAACTCCATTGTCTGTGGAGGGACAGATCTCAATCTCATTGCTTGTTATATACATTGCTGTTTTTATCCTATGCCATGTGATGTAAGGCGCTCTGATACCCATGGGTCTAGTTCACGCTATAGAAAACTGTGTATAAATAAATAAATAAATAGGTACTAGTCAAAACGCACAGGTGGAAGACAAACAAGAATCTGCAAGTCCTGTGAAGGACCAGACAGGATTAGTAAAACGGGTTCAGGATGAAGAAAAAAAACTCAGTCCAACAAAGTCATATCCTGAATCAGGTCAGATTAGACTAGAAGAATCCATCCAGGTGGAACAGTCAACAGTAACAAGCCCTGAACAAGGTGAGTTAGAAGGGAAACCTGAAGTTGACGAAAATGAAGTTATGCCACAACTTACAGAAAACTAAACAACATTTGAAGAATCAGAAAGCATATTGCCAGCTAAAAGACTCAGAAAAGTTGATAAATGGGCTGGTTTTTTTTAAAAGACTAAAATATCACCTAATCACAATAGATGAAGAGCCAGAACAAGTAGATGAAGTGACAAGTCAAACTGAACCGTCTACAAGTAACGAAAGAAGGAGCCTGAAAAAGCTGAACAATAAATTCAAAGGCCCTGAATGGACATACATCATCCTTGAAGATTTCGAAAATCTGGAAATCAGTGATGACAGTGTTACAGAATTGATTGCTGATCAAGGTATTGAAGAAATGACGCCAACTTGAGATAAAACACAGGTGTATTCTGTGTAAAATTCTCAAATAGTTGTTAAGCCTTCTTAGTCAAAATGGCTGGTAAAAGAGTTACTGGAAACTCGAAAATAAGTTGTATAAAAACATGCTGTAGGATATGTATATGTAGCGTGTACTCATAGTACTTGTAGTATGGTTAAGACTGACAATAGCAATACCGTACTTGATGGCTGCTAAGCAAAATGACAGTGGTATACACAAAAAGATAGCGCACCACAAACAAGATAGAGTAGACTTAGAAGCACCAGATGAGATAGAAGAGATAGAATTACATCATGTTAGTAATAGAAATGAAACGGAAATAATTGTATTTGAATCTATTAGTACATTATGTAGAGATTGCAAATTAGTGATTGTTATGTCTGTATGAAATTACCTACTTCAGTAGCTGAAGGTGTTACCCAGCACCATTTACCCCATACCTATGGTATTTCCTATAGCATATTAAGTAGCCTGTTTTACAAAACTGGAAAGTTACAGTATTACTATTCTAACATAGATGTCATTTTCTCTGAAATTCTATTTGAAGAACAATGAATCATGTCCTTAGTAGTAAAGACTCACAATTCATGGGTGAATATTTCCTAACAATGGAAACCATAGATATAGCTGAAGCACCCAAAGACAATTTAACATGTAAATTACGCAAAGAAGAGAAGGTATTTTTAAATTTAGTGGAGAAAAGGAGACAGGATTTCAATAACAAAGCCACTGAACCAAAACCCCAGATACCCAATTGGGCAGAAAAGGAGAAATTTAAGGCAACTGGCAAACCTCATTCTGCTATGTCTGTGGACTTTGAAAAGAAGGGGAAAATCTGTCTCAATATAATGAAAACTGAGTAGAACAATGTATTAATCAGTTCCAGTGAATGTGAACACAATTTCCTCATAATGGCGGGATGGGGACTAAAAGGGGGAACTGATCCAGTATTTCCTGGAGTCTATTACATTTGTGGGAACAAAGCTTATTTTAAGCTGCCTGATCATTGGTATGGGAGTTGCTATTTCGGAATAGTATTCGCAAAAGTATACCATGTAAAAAGAATCACTGGAAGCAATGAACACGAAAATAAACTCACACAATATAAAAGAGCTGGTTTTGCAGAAATTGTAGGAGATATATATAGTGCATTGATACCTTCAGTGGGAGTAGTTCTGAATACTCAAAGAATCTGTAAATTGTCAACAGTGGTGGATCGATTATCGACTGACACTGCTGGAGGATTCTTATTGATCAATACCGAATTGGTTGTGATCAGATCAATGGTTTTACAAAATCGACTTGCTCTTGATATATTATTGCAAAAAACACAGTTGATGGACAGAATGTAGAACAATGTCATACATTCACCCCAGTACAAGGATCTGGGCCTAAATCCATCGTTTTTTGCACTCCACACCACCCTGGGTTAGACACTGGCTATATGCAAATCAGCTCTGACCCTGTGCCTCATGGGAACAGTCCAGTCCGAACTACCAAGCCATGTCTTTCCCAGTCGGAATCAAGCATCCAAGGACCGGTTTCTGGCTATCAGCCTTCATCCGCCTGGATAGCTTGACTCCAGTGGTGTGGAGAGCCTGGGACTCACGTCTGAGCATCCCCAGCCCACTCGGGGTGCAAACTGCAAAAAACACAGTTGATGGACAGAATGTAGAACAATGTCATACATTCACCACAGTACAAGGATCTGGGCCTAAATCCATCGTTTTTTTGCACTCCACACCACCCTGGTTTAGACACTGGCTATATGCAAATCAGCTCTGACCCTGTGCCTCATGGGAACAGTCCAGTCCGAACTACCAAGCCATGTCTTTCCCAGACCGGAATCAAGCATCCAAGGACCGGTTTCTGGCTATCAGCCTTCATCAGTCTGGATAGCTTGACTCCAGTGGTGTGGAGAGCCTGGGACTCACGTCTGAGCATCCCCAGCTCACTCGGGGTGAAAATTGCAAAAAACACAGTTGATGGACAGAATGTAGAACAATGTCAAGTTCACCCCAGTACAAGGATCTGGGCCTAAATCCATCGTTTTTTTGCACTCCACACCACCCTGGGTTAGACACTGGCTATATGCAAATCAGCTCTGACCCTGTGCCTCATGGGAACAGTCCAGTCCGAAATACCAAGCCATGTCTTTCCCAGACCGGAATCAAGCATCCAAGGACCGGTTTCTGGCTATCAGCCTTCATCAGCCTGGATAGCTTGACTCCAGTGGTGTGGAGAGCCTGGGACTCACGTCTGAGCATCCCCAGCCCACTCGGGGTGAAAATTGCAAAAAACACAGTTGATGGACAGAATGTAGAACAATGTCATACATTCACCCCAGTACAAGGATCTGGGCCTAAATCCATCGTTTTTTTGCACTCCACACCACCCTGGGTTAGACACTGGCTATATGCAAATCAGCTCTGACCCTGTGCCTCATGGGAACAGTCCAGTCCGAACTACCAAGCCATGTCTTTCCCGGTCCGGAATCAAGCATCCAAGGACCGGTTTCTGGCTATCAGCCTTCATCAGCCTGGATAGCTTGACTCCAGTGGTGTGGAGAGCCTGGGACTCACGTCTGAGCATCCCCAGCCCACTCGGGGTGAAAATTGCAAAAAACACAGTTGATGGACAGAATGTAGAACAATGTCATACATTCACCCCAGTACAAGGATCTGGGCCTAAATCCATTGTTTTTTTGCACTCCACACCACCCTGGGTTAGACACTGGCTATATGCAAATCAGCTCTGACCCTGTGCCTCATGGGAACAGTCCAGTCCGAACTACCAAGCCATGTCTTTCCCAGACCGGAATCAAGCATCCAAGGACCGGTTTCTGGCTATCAGCCTTCATCAGCCTGGATAGCTTGACTCCAGTGGTGTGGAGAGCCTGGGACTCACGTCTGAGCATCCCCAGCCCACTCAGGGTGAAAATTGCAAAAAACACAGTTGATGGAAAGAATGTAGAACAATGTCATACATTCACCCCAGTACAAGGATCTGGGCTCTCCACACCACTGGAGTCAAGCTATCAAGGCTGATGAAGGCTGATAGCCAGAAACCGGTCCTTGGATGCTTGATTCCGGTCTGGGAAAGACATGGCTTGGTAGTTCGGTCTGGACTGTACCCATGAGGCACAGGGTCAGAGCTGATTTGCATATAGCCAGTGTCTAACCCAGGGTGGTGTGGAGTGCATAAAAACGATGGATTTAGGCCCAGATCCTTGTACTGGGGTGAATGTATGACATTGTTCTACATTCTGTCCATCAACTGTGTTTTTTGCAATTTTCACCCCGAGTGGGCTAGGGATGCTCAGACGTGAGACATTCAACATGGGTGGCGATAAGGTTGGAGCATGTTTAGCATGCCGCCTGCAGGCCCAGACTGCACGATCTCACATTGCAAAGCTCAAATGTCCTGATTGCTCCTTGGCTATCTCAGAAATGGACACAAGTCGTACCTTAATTGCCTTTTATACGGATCTTTGTGCCCACGATCCTTGCCCTTTGGAGGCAGTCGAGACATTCCTCGATTCATGTACTTGGGACCCTATTGATTCCTACTTCAGGGAATTACTCGATGAGCCTATTACCATGGGAAAATTGATAAGGCGTTGAAGCAGCTTCTGTTGGGCAAAACGCCGGTTCCTGAAAGTCGACCAATTGCTTTTTATCAGGTCTTCTACCCGCAATTGCAAGACCATTTACTTCATCTCTTTAATAGCTTTACTGACCGTACGGGCCTCTCATCTACGATGAACAAAGAAGAAATAGTGCTTGTCCCCAAGCCTGGCAAGGATCCGACCCTGGTTGCTACTTTTTGACCCTTTTCAATACTGACGCCAAGATAGTCACTAAAATCCCAGCGAACCGGTTGGGGCCCTATCTTCTGAGCCTTATTGACTCTGATCAGTTGGGGTTCATCCGCCACCGGCAAGGCACCGACAACATTCGGCGTATTGTCCACTTGGTGGAAAAATTGCGTATCAGAGATATCCCTGCTTGTCTGGTTTCCCTTGACGCTTATAAGTCGTTCAATTGCGTGGACTCGGGCTTCCTTCGGCCAGTCCTTCGGAAGATTGACTTGGGACCTGGATTTATCGCTAAATTGATGCCCCCCTATGCGAAACCTATCACTCGTATTCATGTCAAAGGCTTCACCACCGACCCTTTATCTGTCCACCGTGGCACTCGTCGGAGGTGCCCGCTTTCTCCTGTACTATTCACGTTTGTCGTCGAGCCCCTAGCTATTGCTATATGCCGCAGTCAGGATATACAGGGTATCCGTATGGGGGTGCAGACCATAAGGCTTCTTTCTTTGCTGATGATCTGCTGCTGTCCTTGTCCTCTTCGTCGACCTCTCATCCCGCAGTGGCTAAACTCTTGGGGAACTTTGAGGCCGCTTCGGGCTATTGGATTAATCTGGCAAAATACCACGCTCTCAATCTCACACTCTCTGCTTTGGGGGTCCAGAGCTTGCAGGACCTGCTCCCGGTACAGTGGACTGACGAGTCAATCCGCTACTTGAGCTTAGACTTAACTCCTACGCTCTCTTCTTGGCCCTCATCTAACTGGCCTAGATTCCGAAACTCTGTCCGTGAAGAAATGCGTCGGTGGGAAGGTCTCCCCCTGGGGTGGCTGGGCTGCCTTCACGCTGTTAAAATGTCCCTCCTTTATAAAAATCCTTTATTTGGTCCAGTCTCTTTGTAATCTTATTACACATGTGGACATCCGGGCTAATGGAATGGATTGTTCCTGAAAGCGAGAAGCACTGGTTCCACATAGACCGTGCGATGGCTTGTAGACTGCTGGAGGACCTCGCCTGGCTTCCGTGTGAGGTACGTCCTCGCAGTGCCTACTTAGCGACTCCAGCAAGAACGGTCTTGGATATATGGGATAGACTGGTGCTTCGCCGGGGCCTTACAACCTTCCCTTCCCCCAACACCCTGCTCACACGCAACCCTGCATTACCCCCTGCTCTTCAGCCTCAGGCCTTTGAGGCTTGGACCATAGAGGGAGGACATGTTCTCCAGGATTTCTTTCAGGGTTCTGCCCTCCTCTCATTTGATCAGTGCAAACTATTCTTCCATCTTACTGACAGTGTGTGCCTGCAGTATTGCCAATTGCTTCACTGGCTGTCTTCTCCTGCGTTCTCCCTGGTGGTGACTCGGCAACTCACCCCCTTCGAATCCCTGGTCCGTAGATTTGACGGGTCTAGGGGCCTCATCTCCAAAACCTACTCTGTCCTTCAACACTCTGGGCATCTTCCGCTCCATGACTATCAAACACTTTGGGCATCTGTTCTGGCTGCTGACATCTCCCAGAGGAATGGGACCTCCTGTGGAAAGACATCCCTAAGGTGTACCGTAGTATTCCCCAGCGCAAATCTGCCTACAAATTGATGACAAAATGGTATTATACCCCTACTCGTCTTGACCGAATGTTCCCTAACACTCCTCCAGTCTGCTGCTGATGCCGGACTGATAGAGGAGACTTCTTGCACATTTGGTGGTCCTGCTCGGAACTCACTAAGTTTTGGAAGGAGGTCCTTAGCCACATTAAAGAGGTGGTGGGTTTCCCAATCCCTGCCACCCCGCCCCTGGTGCTCCTGGGCAATCGAACCGACACGCTGAAAGCCATGACCTCGGCACACTGGCATCTCATCCTTCACTTAATAGGAACAGCGAACAGTCTATTGCCTCCTGCTGGAAGCTGCTCCAACCCCGCCTATTGCTGCTTGGTTTTTCCGGCTGCGGGATGTCCTTTCACTGGAACTACTGACTGCCCATCTCACTCACACTGACACAAGCTTTGACCGCATCTGGCATCCACTTATACACCACCTTATTAAAACCGAACACTCCCATTTGATGCCCCCTAGACTGCAGGCTCTGCAACTTGGAGCCCTTCTCTAGAGGCAGGAGACCGGACTCCCCGGAGTAGCCTGCTTTGCTTGCTGGGTGGGCTCCTCCAGCCATATGACTGCCAGCCTCCACTCTGGGTCTTGACCTTTCCCCCTCCTCCTCACTACCTTGGCGCATCCGCTTTTCTCCTCATTCTCTTTTCTGTCCTCGCCTTCTTTTGTTCCCCTCCCTTTTTTCTTCAGCTTTTCCTCTGTCTCCTTCCTTCTTTCTTGTTATATGATAGTTCTTATGTTATTAACCCCAAAGTGTTTTAATGCTGTTGCAGTACAAATTGTAACTCCTACTTGGTCGGGGGTCTCGATCTGGCCAGACTTTGTTAGCTTTGACCAACTGTTTGATTCCCATGTTGTGTAGCTGTGTTCTTCCATTACCGGACAATGCCACGTCAGCTGGACCTTTGCCTCTTGCCTCTTACATGGCTTCTCCCTAAGGGCTTGCGAGAACTTTATCTCTGAGAATGCCTTCTAAGTTTTGGACAGTTGCTATGCCCTCATCACGTATTTATTTGAATATTTTGAAAGCTGTACCTATCCCCTTTCTGCAGGATCTCAAGGCTGATGGTTTATTTTGCCATCACCTTTTGTTATCCCCTCATCCTTGCCCTTCATTTTATGTGACATGTGTGATTTCTTATTTGAATTCAAAAGGCAGATATTAAACAAAAACGTAATTGTGGAACATAGCTTGAAGGTAGATTGGGGACCCCAGGGCTAAGTAAAAGGCTTGTGATTGTGAACATTGGGTACTTTGTCCCCAATAGTGTGGTGAAGAGTGGCATGATCTCCTGAAGTAAGAACATCTCATGTGTCTCCTCCCTGCAAGGCACTGACACTTCAGTGGAAGGGGAATGAGTATAACCGTGGGTGAATGGCCAGTGACTTTGCCAATTCAAATAACAGCTGGCTAATTGGGCAGACCAGTGTAATCACACTAGAGCTTTGATTTTGGGTTTCAAAGTGTTCAGAACATGCCCTTGTATGTAGACATGAAACTGATAAGTGAGGCAAAATGATCAATCATTGTGATGATTACTTCATAATGGATCATAATATAGGATGGCCATAGTACCCTTCTCATCGGTGGAACCTATAGACAAGTAGCTGGGTTCCTAATAGATAGGTTCATGATAGGAGTAGTAGCTGACAAACAGGTATTATGCTGTCCATAAAGGCATAACATTACGAAGTACCACATCAAATTCAATTGATTACCCACCGTCTAATAGCTCCTCAATGAAATCTGCCAAAGATGTAGTTAGCTTTCAAATACTTTAGACTGAGAGCAACCTGTGTAGGTCATCATCGTTTTGAATATTTCACTGTATTTTTAGATTTTTGCAGGCAGGTTGATAGTATTTTCAAATAGCTGGGTGTCAAAATAATTTGACCACAAATTATGGTCTAGCACATGGACTTGAAGCGAGCCATGAGGCTCTCCAATGCAGGCCTGATTAGTAGATCGCAATCTAAATATGTTTTAGATTTAAACACACTAGATTTATCATTAACTAAGTGAGTTGTCCTTGTACTTTTCAAAAGCTAGTCCCAACTGCATATTGTTCAAATGTAATACATGTAAGACGTTCATGCGTACATGTTTAAAAGGATAACAAGGACTAGAGGGCCATGTTGTCAGTGGGCTGCACAACACATACTTTGGCAAATAGATGCAGTTTCAAAATCTTACTCATTTGTCGCTTACAATATATTAACTCTAATCCTGTACTCCAGCTAATATCCTAAAATAATCATAATAATATGTCAATGCGGGATTTTATTTTCTGTGCCACAAGAATGTCATTTTAATTCAATGGTACTTACCTTCCTTTAAGTAAACCTTTGGATGCCTTGGGTTTGGTCATCTTCTGCCTGTGCTATTTTTCCCGCAAGGCAATTTTAATTAATTTCACCTACACCTCCCCTCAGCCTAGCAGTGGTGTGAAGAGGAGCAAATGGGTTACGGATCTGAGGATGCCTAGGACAATTGTCCACCTGTCTCCAGGATGACAGCCACCTGTTAAAAGCAAAATGGCACTGATCAAAACGTTGCTCTGACAAAGCTTTAGCCTTCTGTCAGGGCCCTATTTCTTATCACTCACAGCCAAAGAAAGCGCACACCGATAAATGAGCAGCTCTCACAAAGGGGAATTCTGTCTTTTGTTGAAGCTGATAGGTATGTCTATACACTGTTTGCACGCTTCATACAGTGTATCTGGCCTGGCGCATCACAGTATGCATGCTTTCTTTCGTGTTGCCATTTGGGCTCAGGCAGAATATAGTCATATGTTGCTTTTAATGCATGCCACACGCTTTTCAAAGCAATACTAGTCAGGGTGCTCTTCCTTGGTTGTCTTCTCTCGAAGAACACAGGAATAATATGAATTTATCGGGGCGCAAGCATGATAACAGTCCTAATGCCAACCCACGGCTTTCACACCAAATGAACATTAATCGTGATAGTTTCACATCTGAAGTAATTTAGTATGTAAAGTCATGCAGTCGATTTATAAATGATTCATCTATATAATTTGGATATTGATTCATGGAAGTACTAGTACAAAAAATATCCCCAATGCATTTCGGACCCTTCAGGGCTTTCATCAAAGGAACGCACTGTAAGCAAATAAACACATTTCACAAACATATTACTGAACAACAAGCAAGAGTCACAGACATAGTTGGCAATAAACAAGTGCGTTTAGAAAACCTGAAATATTAGATAACGGTTTCTCGTCTATATAGCATTTTGTGTTGTCTTGACTACAAGATTTTACCTTTTGCAACTTCGTGCATTTTCTGAGGATCCTTAATTGTCTTCACAGAATAAAAGAGTTCATACTAAATGAATTCAGATGTGAAACGATCACGATCAGTGTGTTTACTTGGCACAAAAGCAGTTGAGGCTGAAGCTATGGCTTGTGCGCCCTAGAGCTATTCTCATGGTTGAAAACAGTTATATTCCACTGGGGCTTAGCACACAATTTCAGTACATCAGTAGCACAGTTTTCTTGAGGGGCATGTTGAACGCATAGCTTTTTGGCGGTTGCCCCGTTAATGTTGGTAGTTGGGAAATGTGTTGTCCATATGTGTCAGGGCTAGCAGTGATGTGGGTATTCTGTTTTTGCAGGGCCCAGCAGAGAAATTGACTGTTTAGTTTTCCTATGCCAGAAGTGATTAGTTCATCCAGTCATTTCTATTTTTGTAGCAATCTGCTACTTGTAAATCATATCTTTTAACTATCAACATAAAAGTACAAGTACATAAGTGCACCAAAAACAGGTGTGGAAATCTTAGCATTGTTCCACAATTTTGCTTGTGATAAATGCCCTCATTACGAAAAATGTAGAGTGATACTACTGCATGGTTTTCAGTGGTAATACCACTCTGCATAATTTCAAGTGCAATATGGCGTGGTAATCCCAGGTACTATGCCCACACCTAGTATTAACACACGTAGTCAGCTCTTCCACCCCCCTATAGCAGATAGAATTTGTGAGTGGAAAAGATGGATTCTGGAAACCCATGTAGTAAACATCGTTGTAGTACTAGGTTTAACATATTAACCCCATTCAGAGCCTCATACTTGTAATGGCTTGTAAAGATGGTGGCGATGCCACCCCACTTACCACTATATTGGGGCTGGTATGAATAGCCCATTTTACCGACCAACTCATAAGGAGGCCGAAAGTGTAATTAAAGGTGTCACACATTGTGCCTGAAAACACATACTGCTTACATAGAAATGTTACATGGAGAACATTTGGCAGCTATGTCAGTTGCCTTATCGCACCAAAGTTATACCAGGTTGTGGGCATTGTAATAATCGTGAAGATAGAATTGTGCAGGGTACAGACCTCACAGGAATAGCTGAGGCGGCACTGGACTTTGCCATATGCAGTTAATTCTTCACTGCCACTGTCTCAGAGGGAACTGTCAACCTAACTATAACTTGTGTCCCCGCCATGCACTCTTTATGACCTCACAAATATTATCACTCATGACATGCTAAATGGCATCATTGATAGCATCACTGATGACACTATTGATTACATTATCCAAGCTACTGCTCCTTAAATTACTCTATAAACCACTAAATAAATAATTGTAAATAGTATAGGGCTTACAATCATATAGAGCATAGATTAAGTGTATGTACATATGCATGTGTTACAAAATAGAAAGAGTGTTGTCCCAGAGACAAGTGATATTCATTGCAGTAAAAGTTATATGGTGCACACTTTTGCTACCAGTGAAGTTTTAAAAGCAGGCAGTACTGTATTTTAGAAAGGTAGTGATTGGGCACAACAAATGTGATTTAATGACATACGTTTCAACTAGGCTGTGGTTTAAATCAAACGCCTGTTGTCAAAAGTACATGAGAAAAACAGAAGTTGCTCCTTAGAATGCATTATTCACCTGCACAGACCGGTCATCCTTGGGTGGTTTTCCTGACTTTTTTGCCTTCTGACCTCCGGTTCTGCTGACTACATTTTTGCTGGCTTTAGGATTCTATGCACATTATCACTGCTAACCAGTGCTAAAGTGTATATGCTCAGTACTGAAAGCATGGTAACATTGGCCAATCCACTATTGGCATATTTCATTTACTTATAAGTCCATAGTAAAGTGCACTTTGTGTGCCCAGGGCCTGTAAATTAAATGCTACCAGTGGGCCTGCAGCACTGATTGTGCCCACCACTCAATAGCCCTTTAAACATTGCTCAGGTCTGCCAGTTCAGAGCCTGTGTGCACAGTTTAATCCGCCATTTAAACCCTATTGACAGGGTGCAGAGGATTTAAAAAGGTAGGACACCTACTGTTAAGTTTTACATGTCCTGATACTGAAGAACTGCTAAATTAGTTTTTAATTACTGCAAGACCTATCTCTCCTATAGGTTAATATTGGGATTATCCTAACACATCTTTTGAGTGTAATTTCAATTTGGAAAAGAGTGTGATTTGGAGTTTGGTGTCTCTGGACTCACAGTTTAAAATCACAACTGATGGTGGAGTTGGATTTTAAATCCTGAAAATGCCACTTTCAGAAAGTAGACATTTTCTTACTTGAACCATTCTGTATCACTGCCTGTTCCTAAATACAACCCTGGGTTGGGTGACATCTGGGCTCTGTACATTCCCTCTAGACAGTCACACAAAGGGAGAAGGGATGTGACAATTTCATCCTGATGGCCCATTACCAGGCTGAAGGACCTACCTGAGGTAGATTGCGAGGGAGGAGCTGACACTTTCACCTGAAAATGTGTGTGCCTGTACCCACACAAAGAACTGTAAACCACCCGGTAGTGAGTCTGGAGCCAGGACAGGAAAGGCAGGGTCATTGTGATCTTCAAAGGTTTCTTTGATGTCTCCCCCACTTCATTGGCACAACTTGGTATAAGTACTGAACTCCTGACACCACCAAATCCGAACTTTGCTGGAACCAAGGACATTCTTCCTGGAAGAAGAACTGATGTGCTGTAGGGGGGACTGCCACTTTGCTACTTGCATTGCTGTGTTGGCCTGAAGTTTGCTGTGCTGTGGGAGGGACTTCTACTTTGCTACCTGCTCTTCTGTACATCATTGATCTCAAGTTCTTCCATTGGCTTGCTGGCTTGCGTCCTGTTCGCTGAAGTTTTGAGGTCGCAAAACATGTCTTACAACTCTGCTGGTGCTGCTGGGCTCTACTATCTGTGAGTCTTACCCTTACCTGAGGTGCCCCCTCCAGACCTGGGTGTGCCAATGAGAACCAAAGCAGTGCCCTCTGATTCCGATGCTTGCTCCGTTCAATGTACTTTTTCAGTGGGCCCTGCATGGGTCTTGTAGCAGCTTGCCCTCCGTTAGAGTCAGCCTGACCTTTGGATATTTCAACTTCTACTGATTGGATTTATGTTGCTTTGGTCTTGCTTTGTTCAGATAATTATCCTCTATTTTTTTTAACTGGTGTGGAGTCTTTTTGTGCTGTTTTCACAGTGTCACTGTAATTAAAGTGTTGCACAATGCTTTACGTGTTGCCTCCTAAGTTAAGCCTGACTGCTCTGTGACAAGCTGCCAGAGGATGAACACAGGATTAATTAGGTTGTGTATCTGACTTATCCTGTCTAGGACTAAGGCTCCTGCTTGGATAGGGTGTGTAATATGCCAACCAGAAACCTCAATTTCTAATACTGATATTAAAGATTTGTCATAAAGTGCTATAGACAATTTCTGTACAAACTATAGATTTATAAAGTACAGCTAGTGGTTTCTAGGAATTTAGTGAAAAGTTGGTGACATTAAGCCTTTTTAAAGAATGTATTATATTTTATTGACTGTCTATGGAAAGTCTAAGCTGAAGTATAATTATACGCGTTTTTGTAATGGTCTACGCCTTTCTGCTCATTTCCGAAATATGTGTGGGATACTTTTATTAAGAAGGGTCGTTCCTGGGGCCTGGTTGTACATGCCTTATCATTGATTATTACTTAAATGTGAAGCTGTTAACTTTAAACGTTATGTCAGATGAGATATTTAATAAGTACCTTTCTTTAAGGTATATAACAAACAAACACTCTTTGGACCAGAGTTCAAGGTTTAATACATTGCTTATTACATTAATGTCTACAGAGACATTATGTTTTTCACTCACTTGAGTACCAGTAAAAAAGAACATAATAATTTCTCTAAATGTTGGTGATTTCACAGACACACTTTATATCCTGCATGTTGTGAAAGGTTACGTCCATTCGTACTCCATAGGTGATGCACAATTTGGTCTATATCGTACAGTCCAGTGTCGTGCAGTGGAGTGATGTTATGTGGAATGCCATACAGTACAGTGGAGGAGAGTATTGTAAAGTCTTTTGTTGTAGAGTGGTGTATTGCTGACTGGAATAGAGGAGAGTGGGGTGGCTTAGCGTACAGTGTAGTAAAGTATCATATAGTGTTGCGGTATGGTGTATCATATAGTGGAGTCTCGTAGAGTGAAGTGGCGAATTGTTGAGTGGACTGGTGCTTCGTACAGTAGAGTAAGGTGTGGTAGATAGTCATAAAGTGGAGTAATGTTTTAGAGTGGAGAAGGGTGAAGTAGAGTGCAGTAGAGTGGAGTATATTTGAGTGGAGTGTAGTAAAGTACAGTGTAGGTGAGTGTCATAGCGTGGAGTGCCATGTTATAAAGTGGAGTGTCATAGAGAGGAGTGGATTAGAGTGTCATTGAGTGTCATACAGTGTAGTGCAGTGGTATGGAGAGGATGGACGTAGAGTATCATAGAGTGTTATAGAGTGTAGTGCAGTGCTGTAGAGTAGAGTGGAGTGTCAGAGAGTGGAGCGGCATATAGTATAGTTGAGTGGCGTAAAGTGGGATTGAGGGCAAGATGTATAACCAATTTTAGCAGTCGCAAATGGAGAATCAGGCCGTTTGCGACCAATAATTTTTTTTTTACAATGTACCTACCCTATTTTGAGAGTCTGTAACATATTACCGTTTTGCAAAATAGGGTTTGTGGGTCACTATTAGGAAGGGGCCTTTCAAGGGCGTCCCTTCCGAATAACGAGTCTCAGTGGCATGTATAAATGTTTTGCGACCAGAATGTGGTTGCAAACCATTCATATCTTACCGACTCTGTGAAGGAGATGATAACCCATTTGCACACTTGAAGGGGTTCTCAAGGGACCACTTCCCCTTTGAGAATGTAAGCAGACATTTTTTTTAGAGCAGCCAGTGGTCCCAGGGACCACTGCCTACATTTAAAAAATGAAAAGGAATCCTTACATTTTTCTTTTTTAAATACATCTTGTTTTCCTTTAAGAAAAACAGGCTGCATTTCAGAAAACAATTGCTTTTTTTAAAAAGCAATCACAGACATAGTGGTCTGATGGGCCTATCAGGCCACCATCCCTGTGATTACAGACCATTCCCAATGTGCCACAAGTTGCGACCTACCTCATGAATATTAATGAAGTAGGCCATTTGAAAGCCCTTTGGGAATGGTAAATGTGCCTGAGACATATTAGTACATTTCATTTTGCAACTCGCTAATTGTGATTCCCAACAAATCACAATTTGCGATTCACAAAATGAAATGGTCGTCCATCTGGCCCAAGGTGCAGTAAAGTGGAGTATAGTGGAGTGGAGTGGAGTGGAGCGGAGCGCACTGGAGTGGGTGATATAGAGTGGAGTGGAGTGGCATGTCATAGAGGAGAGTGGCATATCATAGACTATAGTGGCATGGAGTGCAACAAAGTGGAATGGGGTGGCATACAGATTATAGTGTCATTAACTGGAGTACTGTGTTGTACAGTAGAGCATAGAGGCATGTTGTACAGTATTGGAAAGTGTTGTAGACTTCAGTAGAGTAGAGTGGCATACAGACTAGTAGAGTTTTGTAGACTGGAGTAGTGTACAGTAAAGTACAGTGTTGTAGAGGGTGGTAGAGTGGATTGGCATACAGTGTTATAGATTACAGTGGGATAGAGTGGCTCCGAGTGGAGTGTCGTACAGTGGAGTACTATGCCATAGAGTAGAGTGGAGTATAGTGGGGTGCCGTGGCATACAAAGAGTTGTGTACAGTGTCAATAGACTAGAAAATCGTAGAGTGGCACAGAGTGGAGTAGAGTGTTTTACAGTGGCATGCAGTATAGTACAGTACTGTGAGTGTACTGTAAGGGTATAGACTGGATTAAAGTGCTGTAGAGCGGCATACAGTGCAGTGGAGTGTTGTAGAGCGGAGTTGCATAGAGTACAGTAGTGTGTCAAACAGCGGAGCTGCATAGAGTGAATTGTTGTGTAGTAGCGCAGATTGAGGTAAAGTCTCGTACAATGGAGTAGAGTCAAGTGGAGTTGCATAACGTAGTGTGGTGTGGAGAAAAGTATAATACAATTTATTGATGTCCAATCGAGTAGAGTGGCATCAAGTGTAGTGTAGTGTAGTGTAGTGGCTTAGCATAGTTAGTACACTGTTATAAATTGGAGTGCAATATCGTACAGTAGAGTGTATAGAAAAGTGTATACTGGAATAGAGTGTTCTACAGTGAGTGTAAGGGATAGAGTGGAGTATAGTGTTGGACAGAGGAGTGGACAGTGGAGTGTACAGGATAGTGGAGAGTAGAGTTTTATAGAGTGCCATTAAGGGTAGTAGGCTTTTATAGAGTGGAGTTATATAGAGTGGAGGAGAGTGTCATACAGTGGAGTGGCGTAGAGTGGAGTGGTGTACACTGTAGTGTTGTAGACTGAATTACCGTACAGTGAACAGCATACAGTGGAAAACCATATAGTGAAGTGTAGAAGAGTGGCGTGGCTTAGAGTGAAATAGCATAGAGCGGAGTTGTGTAGAGTGGATTAGCATGGAGTTGAGTGGCGTCCAACAATATGACAATGCATAATTTTTTCAACCCAAACTTTTTTTATTTTACACATTTTCACATATCAGCAAATTCACAGCAGCTCCTCAAACAATAAAAGTTTACAAAAAGCATGTCAACATATAACAAGCATTGACAAAGCCAACATATGGCAATAAAACTGTCAATGCTTGTTTGTAATATTTTCAAACAGGAGCTGCTTTTTTTACCTTGACAAAATTAAGCATACAGAAACACTCCCTCATTAATTTTTGGCTCCAGGTTTCACACAAACTTCTGAGAAGGGCAACATTCTGAACAGTAAATCCTGCATGAAATAACCTGTGTACGTTGTGAAAGATGCTGCTACAGCACAATATATGACTATTAGCTTTGCAAGGTATACATGTGACCTGGTGGGGGATCTTGTCCTCTGTTTGCAATATGTATAGTTCTTTTAAAAGTTATAATACTCTATTCCTAGTATCAGAAACTGACTAGCAAGAACCAGCATGTTTGAGCTAGCTGATTTAGGCCTTTCCTAGCACTGCAGAGCTTCAGTAAAACCTCCGACTGTTGGAAGCAACAAGCTACGTCTTCCACAACTAATTGATCAAAAAGGAGCATCCTATCGAACCATGACCTCTACTCAGGCAGTGGATAAACTACAATCAATTTGTAAAAATCAGAGAATTAAAAAATATCTATAAAGTGATAGTCGGGCTTTGCCCAATCTTTGTTTTCATCCGATAGCCTATACATTGTCTTTTGCTAGAATAGCAATAATTACATTGGTTTGATGCACATTAGTCAGCATCCCTAGTAGTAGTGAGTAGAGCTAGCTAACACTTGATGGGAAACATAGGTGAGTCATCACCCTTTTATGGCTGTGAGTGTAAGGGGAAGGGGCCACTGCTGAAGTAGAGTAGTGAGATGTGATTCTGAGGCTACAGAAGGAAGAAGGACCCCACTTCTATAAGCAAATGGTTCTGGTTTCTGCTCTATACACAATATCGAGTTCAAGAGCATTGATCTGCATGTACGTGAATTCCGCATCATAAGCTACCAACATATCAACAGGGTAAGCATATATGGAGGCTTAAGATTCATCCTTCTCAACTCCACATCTGCATACCTGGTTGATGTATTTTTATATGTTAGGAAGATTTGCCTACTGCTCTAGCACCCAGAATGGTATCCTGTTGCCAAGCAGGTGAGAGTCTATCCAAGCCTATGGCTTAGTGAGATTGCTTGAAGAGCCAGTTATTCAGCTTCTTGTGGAAGTCAAAAAGTGAGTCTTAGATGTGTAGCAGAAGGTTGTTTAGGAGTGATGAAGAAGAAGGCTCAGCTGCTGGTTCCATTTTTCTTAAATTGTGAGATGTGCACAAGTATGAGTCAGGCTGATTAGTGGTGTTTGGGAGGTATGTGAATGTGGATTGTTAAGGAAGACAGGGCCTAAGTAGTTATGTAGTGCCTTGAAAGTGTGGCTCAGTAGTTTGTAGGCCGTCAGTGGTGTGGACTTGTAATAAACGTAGTTCAAGATCTAAATTTCAAAATTATGGTACAATGTTGTCTTTCATTTTTATCGATGTGTACAGAACTGGAAGCACATAAGTTTTGGAGAAAAAGACCTCTACACTTTAAGAGCCACACTCAAGAACTGGTATCCTCACCGTGTTCGATGCATTTCTTTCCGATGCCTTTAGATATTTGATATCAGCCCTCTGACATAGAATATTTAACCAACTTCAAATGGCCAGCCGACCCAATGGATCAAATGTTCATGTAATTGTTACACAACATCAGTTACATGTACAAATATATGACAGCATTTTCTCAACATAAATCTACTGTTGCAGAAAGAAGCAGATCTTTAGTCAACATTATTTGCAATTTATTTTTAAACGCTCTGGGACATAGCAATTCTGAAAAGTGTCCACAAAATGCTTTGAACTTCCTCTCGTTTACCATTGAAAGGTGAGAGGAGGTTTGCTACACTAATCTAGCATGTCGTAATATCTAGAGGTTTGTATCGGCTAACGTAGTGCTAGATGTAAGTACATCTGTCTCAAAATACTAATCTCATATAGTGACCACTATTTTTCCTACCAGTGAAGATTTTAAAGAACTCGCCTATGTACTAATAGTCTACATTCAGACCTATCTCATGAATATTAGTGAAGTAAGTAGCAAATTGCGACTCACTAGGATTGGAGATGTCAGAGGAATGATGGACTGTTGGGGCCGGCAGACCACCATGTTTGTGAATACTTTTCACTAGAGTAAATTATTTTGTTTTTAAATCCAAAATATTTATATTTTGTGGGTGGATTTTAGTGCAAAACTTTGATACATTAGATACCAATTCCCTATTTGGAAGGGACACCTACAGCAGCCCCCCACCAAATTGGTATCTATTCACAATCACAAACAATTTTTTCAACTCCTGAAAGGTATTAGTACTTAAGAAAAATACCGAATTGGAGTGTTAGCAACTGCTAAAATGCTTAGTAAAGCTGGCGTGTGGTTACATGCCCTTGTGCAAGTACGGCCTCCTCAGAGTGAGTTCTAAATAGATTCAAGTAGAAATGTACCTTGGTAGCTTGAATGAAAACGTGTTGTCCATAGCAGAGAAATCCCTGTGTAGAAGAACCAACCTATAAATATTTAAAGGGAACACTGAGGAGTATAGATGGGATGCTTGAATGTAAGATGAGCGCCTCACAGACTGCCTAAAGCTAATTCACTGTGCAACACAATGGTACATTGCCAATATGAGAAGTAATAGTTTCCCCTTGATTCCCAATTCAACAAAATACTCTGTTTGATAACAGACAGCCACGTTGCACCTCCAACCACTGGCCCTGCTCCGCTTCGCTACTCATACAAGGATTAATACAACTCCATAGAGAATCAAGGAAGGCGGATATTTGGAAAGTGATAGATAACGGTCTTTGTTTGAGTAGTTAGCCTGACCAGATTATGTGAAAGGCATGAGGCGGCAGACAGAGAGAAACAGATTCCATCCATTGACAAATAACAGTGAGACTGTGCCATAGCAGATCATCATTTGAAGAGACAATCTGTAATTGTAATGAGAGCTGAGTGTGGGGTTTGAACTTTTGAAACTGCACAGTATTAGAATGTATAAGGAGATTAACAAGTGACGCATTATATCATCTGCATATTTTGCTAAGTGGTTAGTATGGATTCACCAAAATTCCACGGTAGAGGGAATGACATCAAACTCCTGCCGATCCCGATGATATACGCGGGGAAAACCACTAGTCTCATCCGTGAATTCTCATCCGCCTCCTGTTTCCTGCTGAGGGGCTAGGGAAGGCACCCTAGCATTATGTGATTCTGCAATTGTGTCATTTTCTCTGCATGATTAAACATTTGCTGCATTTCCCACATAATCCATGATCTGCTGTATCATTTACCGATTTTAAAAAGAATATTTTTTGCTTCTAGCTCAAATGGATCGAGAGATACTAAAAAGAAAGTGACACGTTGTCAGGCAGGGAAGGCCCCTTGCAGTAGCGAATTACTTTATTTTAGTGTTAATCTGGTACTAACGAAGTGAAACCTTAAGCCAGACAGTTTGAACATGTATAAACGTGACAAAAAAATAAGTAATAGTAACACCCCAACTCAAGTTTTGTTGTAAATTGGCAGCAATGGGTTAGCATTAGCAGAATCCATCTTGTAATTAGAAGTTATCTTATCCGCTTTGTGAAAACCATTTTGTATTTCTGGCAACCATTTTGTTTGCCATGTGCTCGCCATGTGCTCTGTCCTCCCTCAGTGTTAACTGCTCTTGAAATCGGCCTAGAGACAAACTATATTCATCATCTTCTACTTCGCACATGCCCAGAAGGGTCTAGCTAGTAGAATGCACCTGCTTCTCTAGTATAACTGTCAGGCTAATTTTGCTGCTGTATGGAGAAGTAACTCTCCTCCCACTTTGTTGAGCAAGCAGATCTTGTATGCTCAACTTAGTCATTTTGCATGCTTACATGAGCTAGGACTGCCCCTTGGTTTTATGTTGAGTATGTAACCCTCACTTATATAATGTCCCAGTGTTCTGTTCTCTTGAGACTGCCTCATTCAGTTGCTAAGGCTCCTGTGTGACGTAGTCTCAACTCATTTGAGTTTATTAAACATTATCTTTTATATTTCAGCTTCTGTGTCAAGTTCTTCTTTGTGAGTTTAAAAGGACTAAGTATCAGTGGAACCCCTGAGAAGTTGATTTTGTTCTACAGCTTCTATCAGCTAATGAAAATTGCCATAAAAACACAATAAATACTACCAACAAAAAAATCAATGTTTATTCCAATGTGGTTACAAATATGTCGCAGGACAACATATACAAATGTATCAGTAGATACCTATACAATAAATAATACCAACAGATAAAATCAATGTGCATTACAAATAGTTACAAATATATCACAGCATATATAAACATGTCAGCAGATTACAATACATTACTAAGCAATAGATATGGAATCAAAACAACGTACTTTTCTTTAAAGTACCGACAGAAAAAAAACAAAGTACACTGGACTGAAGCCTCATGACATGGACACATTTACATAATAGAGGTGACATATTGGTCTAAGGGGAAGGGTAAGAGCGACCTAATGGGTCAAACAATCAATGATACATTTGTAAAGTGCACTACTCACCCGTGAGGATCTCAAGGCGCTGGGGGGATGCTGCTACTGCTCGAATAGCCAGGTCTTGAGTAGTCTTCTGAAGGTCAGTAGGTCCTGAGTCTGCCGTAGGAGGATGGGGAGGGTGTTCCAGGTCTTGGCTGCAAGGTGGGTGAACGATCTGCCGCCGAAGGTCGCTCTTCGGATGCGGGGGACGGTGGTGAGGGCGAGGTCGGCGGAGCGGAGCTGGTAGTCAGGGGTGTAGAAGGTGAGTTGTCTTTTGAGGGATGAGCCTTGGGGTTTACCGCAGATGATCTCGGTGGCTTCGGAGCGGAAAGGGGGGAGGTGGACGCTCTGGGTTCTGTCAGCGCGGAAGGAGGTGGTCCAGTCCAGAGCCTTGTCTCGAATACCGGCATCGTAGAGGCGTGTGCGTAGGGTGCAGTGTCAGACAGTGTCAAAGGTGGCTGACAGATCCAGGAGGATGAGGGCTGCGGTTTTGCCGTTGTCCTGCAGGGTCCTGATGTCGTCGGTGGCGTTGATGGCAGTTTCGGAACCCGGACTGGGACGGGTCCAGGATGCTGTTCTCCTCGAAATAGTGGGTCAGTTGTCTGTTGACGTCTTCTCGATGACCTTGGCTCAGAAGTTCTTGAGGTCCTTGGGATGGGCCTTGGATTTTTTGAGTAAGGCGTTGATCTCAGCGTTCTTCCAGTTCTCTGGGAAGGTCGCAGTCTTGAAGGAGATGTTGATGGCTTTCCGGAGATGGGGTGCGATGGTGGTGCTGGCTTTGTTGAAGACGTGGTGTGGGCATGGGTCCGACGGAGAACTGGAGTGGATGGTGTTCATGATTTTGATGGTGTTTTCGTCGATTATGTTGGTCCAGGAGAGCAGGGGATAGGTGCGGATGGTGGCTGTGGGGACAAGGTCTCAGTGGCTGTTGAGGGGGTCGTGACGTTGAAGCTGTCATGGATGTCTGTGATCTTGCGATAGAAGAAGGTGACAAGGGAGTTGCACAGGTCTTGCGAAGGTGGGATGTCGGTGTTGGAACTAGGGTTGGAGAGTTCTTTCAAGACTGCTGAAAGTTCTTTGCTTTTGTGTGCATTGGTCGCGTAACTGTCCTGTGTTTGTTCACGGGGCCATTTCTTCTTTAGTTTTCGGCAGGTTCGCTTGGAGGCATAGTGGTCCTCGGTGAACCAGGTGGCTTTCTTGCTGGTGTGTCTGTTGGAGGGTTTCTTGATCGGGCGAGAGTGTTGGTGCAGTCTTCAATCCACTGTCGGAGGTTGCGGGTGGCGGTTTCGGGCTTGGTGGGGTTGGCGGGTGGGCTCCGGGTGAGATTGGTGGTTAGCTGGTCTTCGGTGACTTTGCTCCAGCAGCAAAAACAACAGTTGATGGACAGAATGCAGAACAATGTCATACATTCACCCCAGTACAGAGATCTGGGCCTAAATCCATCGTTGTTTTGCTCACCATGCCAATTCAGTTTGAACCCACCCATATGCAAATCAGTCTTGACCCTGTGCCCCATGGAAACAGTCCAGCCCAAACTGCCAAGCCTGGTCCTCCCTGGACTGGAAACAAGCATCCTACGACCGGTTTCGGGATTTCAGACCTCATCAGCCAGGATAGCTTGATTTCAAAGACATGGAGAGCACGGAACTTACGTCTGAGTATACCCGTCCCACTCGGGGTGACAAATGCAAACACAACAGTTGATGGACAGAATGCAGAACAATATCATACATTCACCCCAGTACAGAGATCTGGGCCTAAATGCATCGTTTTTTTTGCTCACCATGCCATTCCAGTTTGAACCCAGCCATATGCAAATCAGCCTTGACCCTGTGCCCCATGGGAATAGTCCAGTCCGAACTGCCAAGTCAGATCCTCCCTGGACTGGAAACAAGCATCCTAGGACCGGTTTCGGGTTTTCAGCCCTCATGAGCCAGGATAGCTTGATGCCAGTGGCATGGAGAGCACAGGACTCACGTCTGAGCATACCCGTCCCTCTCGGGGTGACAAATGCAAAAACAACACTTGATGGACAGAATGCAGAACAATGTCATACATTCACCCCAGTATAGAGATCTGGGCCTAAATCCATAGTTTTCTTGCTCACCATGCCATTCCAGTTTGAACCCAGCCATATGCAAATCAGTCTTGACCCTGTGCCCCATGGGAACAGTCCAGCCCGAACTGCCAAGCTGAGTCCTCCCTGGACTGGAAACAAGCATCCTAGGACCAGTTTCGGGCTTTCAGCCCTCATTAGCCTGGATTACTTGATTCCAGATGGCATGGAGAGCACGGGACTCACGTCTGAGCATACCCAACCCACTCGCGGTGACAAATGCAAAAACAACAGTTGATGGACAGAATGCAAAACAATGTCATACATTTTATTTATTTATATTATTTTTTGAGTTTTCTATAGCACGGACCAGACCCAAGGGAGGGTAACAGAGCGCTTTACAAAGTGAGCAGGGAAATAAAAGTACATTTGTTACTAACAGCAAAGACAGAAAACAACGCAAATAAGTAACAACAAAGACATATTAAAGTTCGGGGGATACAGGCAGCGAGGGGAACAGTCCAGCCCGAACTGCCAAGCTGAGTCCTCCCTGGACTGGAAACAAGCATCCTAGGACCAGTTTCGGGCTTTCAGCCCTCATTAGCCTGGATTACTTGATTCCAGATGGCATGGAGAGCACGGGACTCACGTCTGAGCATACCCAACCCACTCGCGGTGACAAATGCAAAAACAACAGTTGATGGACAGAATGCAAAACAATGTCATACATTTTATTTATTTATTTTATTTTTTGAGTTTTCTATAGCACGGACCAGACCCAAGGGAGGGTAACAGAGCGCTTTACAAAGTGAGCAGGGAAATAAAAGTACATTTGTTACTAACAGCAAAGACAGAAAACAACGCAAATAAGTAACAACAAAGACATATTAAAGTTCGGGGGGTACAGGCAGCGAGGGGAACAGCTCTGCGATAGGGAATCAAATCTGGGCCTAAATATATCGTTTTTTTGCTCATCTTGCCATTCCAGTTTGAACCCAGCCATATACAAATCATTCTTGACCCTGTGCCCCATGGGAACAGTCCAGCCCAAACTGCCAAGCCAGGTCCTCCCTTGACTGAAAACAAGCATCCTAGGAATGGTTTTGGGCTTTCAGTCCTCATCAGCCAGGATAGCTTGATTCCAGTGGCATGGAGAGCACAGGACTAACGTCTGAGCATACCGTCCCACTCGGAGTGACAAATGCAAAAACAGCAGTTGATGGACAGAAAGCAGCAGCAACAGGGGATCTGTTGGGTGTGGTGGTGCGTGGTGCGTTTCCGGAAGGTGAAGTGTATGCAGCGATGGTCGGTCCAATGGATTTTGGTGGTGTGGCTGAAGACAGACGTGGGAGCTTGCGGAGAAGATGGGGTCGAGCGTGTAGCCGGCTGAGTGGGTGGAAGTTGTGACAGGCTGTCTGAGTCCGAGGTTGGCGAGGTTGTCGAGGTCATGGAGTTGGTATTGTTGTTGTTCTCGAGGTGGAAGTTCAGGTCGCCGAGGAGGATGTAGTCTGTGTAGGCGAGGGAGTGTGTACTGACGAAGTCGGCTATGGAGTCGCTGAACTGAGGCCGGGGTCCAGGGGGTCTGTAGATGAGGGTTCCTCTGAGGGTGGTGTTGGGATCGGTGTGGATCTGTAAAGTGCAGGTGCTCGGCGGTGCTGAGGGTGCCGTCGGTGCTGGTCGAGATTCTGTGTTTCTGTGGATGATGGCGCTTCCTCCTCCTGTTCCATTGGTGTGGTCCCTGTGGGTGATCTTGTAACTATCCAGGATGGCTATAGCGATGTCAGGTGCCAAGCAGGGGTTCATCCAGGTCTCCATCAGGAAGGCGACATCTGGGGAGGATAGGTCGAGGGGGTCCCAGAGTTCGATGGCGTGTTTGCGAGCAGAGAGGGTGTTGAGAAGAATACTTCTGAGGTGGTTGCGCTCTTTCGCAGTGGGTGGATTGGCGGGCTCGATTCTGCACTCACTACTCTGCACTCACTACTCTGCACTCACTACTCTGCACACTCACTACTCTGCACACTCACTACTCTGCACACTCACTACTCTGCACACTCACTTTGGTCACTCCAGTACGAGGACAATCACATTTGCCGGAGGTTGTTATAGCACCCTCCTATTGCCTTGAGTTGTATTATCTACATGGAGCTAAACCAGCAATTCATTGAGGATAGGGCATACCTGACTCTCTTATTGCTTTAGATTAGGGTTTGGGCTAATCCTCATGCTAAGCTCTGCAGAGACATCATCCTGGACTGCATTATATTGGATCAGGGCATGCAATACTGTGGTTGAGCTACATATCAAGGTTGCTAAAGGCATTGGGGCTGTCTTCTCTTTTCCCACAAATATAAAAAAGGATGATAAATTGCGGGTTAGGTAATTATTTTGGCAGTCTTGTGAAGATAGTAGGCTTGCAGTTGAAACCGAGAAAAGCACAGTACTATTTTATTATAGATCACTTGCCTCTCCCAAGCCAGCGCTCTATCTTTACCTTAAATTAACGCACTGGGAGAGATCATTTTTATTTTGTTTTAGATCCTGTACTGTTTAGCGGCTTTTGTGTTTCATTACATTGTATGCCACAACGGGGAGTTCTGCTTCACCTATTGAATTGGGTGTACAATGGCACACACAGGTACACGCTAAGCTGCTCTTAATTTGTTTTAGGCTCTGTAAAGAACGTCAGCCCGGATTTGTACAGGATCAACAAATCTATGTAGTTTTAATGCCCCCTCCCTTCTCAGCCGGGACAAGCCCCTGCCCTCGGAGCACACTGTGTTCACTTTGTTGTGCGGCGTCCAAAGGGGCACTAAACCACTGGTAACTGGCAGTGCTGGAGTGTATTAAACACACAGACCCTTGGTTACAGGACATAAGGATTATTATAGCGTGAGTGCAGAGTGCAGAGTGCGCACAGTTCAGAGTGCGCAGAGTGCAGAGTGTGAAGTAGTGAGTGCAGAGTGAGTGAGCAGTGTGAGTGCAGAGTGCGCAGAGTGCAGAGTGCGCAGAGTGCAGAGTGAAGTAGTGAGTGCAGAGTGAGTGTGCAGAGTGTGAGTGCAGAGTGCAGAGTGTGAGTGCAGAGTGAGTGTGCAGAGTGCAGAGTTGTGAGTGCAGAGTGCAGAGTGTGAGTGCAGAGTGAGTGTGCAGAGTGCAGAGTGAGTGTGCAGAGTGCAGAGTAGTGAGTGCAGAGTAGTGAGTGCAGAGTGAGTGTGCAGAGTAGTGAGTGCAGAGTGGTGAGTGCAGAGTGCAGAGTAGTGAGTGCAGAGCAGTGAGTGTGCAGAGTAGTGAGTGCAGAGTAGTGAGTGTGCAGACTAGTGAGTGCAGAGTGTGAGTGCAGAGTGCAGAGTGTGAGTGCAGAGTGTGAGTGCAGAGTGTGAGTGCAGAGTGAGTGTGCAGAGTAGTGAGTGTGCAGAGTAGTGAGTGTGCAGAGTAGTGAGTGTGCAGAGTAGTGAGTGCAGAGTAGTGAGTGCAGAGTAGTGAGTGCAGAATGCAGAGTAGTGAGTGCAGAGTAGTGAGCGCAGAGTAGTGAGTGCAGAATGCAGAGTAGTGAGTGCAGAGTAGTGAATGCAGAGTAGTGAGTGCAGAGTAGTGAGTGCAGAGTAGTGAGTGCAGAGTAGTGAGTGCAGAATGCAGAGTAGTGAGTGCAGAGTAGTGAGTGCAGAGTAGTGAGTGCAGAATGCAGAGTAGGGAGTGCAGAGTAGTGAGTGCAGAGTGCAGAGTAGTGAGTGCAGAGTAGTGAGTGTGCAGAGTAGTGAGTGTGCAGAGTAGTGAGTGTGCAGAGTAGTGAGTGTGCAGAGTAGTGAGTGCAGAGTAGTGAGTGCAGAGTAGTGAATGTGCAGAGTGCAGAGTAGTGAGTGCAGAGTGCAGAGTAGTGAGTGCAGAGTGCAGAGTAGTGAGTGCAGAGTAGTGAGTGCAGAATAGTGAGTGCAGAGTAGTGAGTGTGCAGAGTAGTGAGTGTGCAGAGTAGTGAGTGTGTAGAGTAGTGAGTGTGTAGAGTAGTGAGTGTGTAGAGTAGTGAGTGTGCAGAGTAGTGAATGTGCAGAGTGCAGAGTAGTGAGTGCAGAGTGCAGAGTAGTGAGTGCAGAGTGCAGAGTAGTGAGTGCAGAGTAGTGAGTGCAGAATAGTGAGTGCAGAGTAGTGAGTGTGCAGAGTAGTGAGTGTGCAGAGTAGTGAGTGTGTAGAGTAGTGAGTGTGTAGAGTAGTGAGTGTGTAGAGTAGTGAGTGCAGAGTAGTGAGTGCAGAGTAGTGAGTGCAGAGTAGTGAGTGCAGAGTGCAGAGTAGTGAGTGCAGAGTGCAGAGTAGTGAGTGCAGAGTGCAGAGTAGTGAGTGCAGAGTAGTGAGTGCAGAGTGCAGAGTAGTGAGTGCAGAGTGCAGAGTAGTGAGTGCAGAGAAGTGAGTGCAGAGTGTGAGTGCAGAGTGTGAGCACAGAGTGTGAGTGCAGAGTGTGAGTGCAGAGTGTGAGTGCAGAATGTAGAGTGCAGAATGTAGAGTTCAGAGTGTAGAGTTCAGAGTGTAGTATGCAGAGTGTAGAGTGCAGAGTGTGAGTGCAGAGTGTGAGTGCAGAGTAGTGAGTGCAGAGTAGTGAGTGCAGAGTAGTGAGTGCAGAGTAGTGAGTGCAGAGTGAGTGTGCAGAGCAGTGAGTGCGGGTGCAGAGTGCTGTGTGCTGTTGAGTGCAGAGTGCTGTGTGCTGTTGACGGCAGAGTGCTGTGTGCTGTTGAGTGCAGAGTGCTGTGTATTGGCAATGTAAATGACAATGCCATTTATTTATGATTTAGAGAAAAAAAAGAAACGTCATGAGCAATGCCAATAGCTCTACCTTTAATGATGCAGAGACCATTGCATTGTAAATGCTTGTTGTTGAAAGGAATGCAGACGCTGGCTTAGCTTACTCTTGGTGCGGTGTTTTGGAAAAGGGCCAGTGCTGGTGGTTTTTATTTGTTTTAAATAGAAGTCCAAAGTGTCTGCTTTGGTTGTGTAATGATTTGTCAGTTTGTCTGTGAATTCCTGCTGGGTAATTTGGTTTACAAATTCCAGTGAGAATGTTATGGAATTCTTTATTTGAACATTTAGCATTTTGATTTCTGTCTGAATACTATCTTGTCTTAGCTTTTTTGATTGATTTATTGTATCATCTGTTAAGTTTCTGTAGGCAAATTTTGTCTTGATTGGTGTTTGTTTTGTGCCAGGTAAGTTGCAGCTTTCTAATTTGCTCTTGTATCTCTTTTAGCTCTTTATTTCTCCGAGGTGCCTGTTTTCTTTTGTTGTGTTGTGTTCTTCTTAGTGGTCTTAGGATATGAAAAGTTTGATGTAGCAAGTCATATACTTTTTCAAATGAATTTATTGTGTCTAGCTCTGTATTGGATGTTAGTCATGTTTCTAAGTGTTCAAAATTTAGTTTGTTCCACTGTAAATATGGGGATGCATGTAAGGTTGTTTTATGCATGTTGCTTTGTGGTGTTTTAGTTTGGAAAGCAAGCAAATGGTGAGTTGACCATGTGACTGGAGTAATCGTTTGAAAGGTAACAATTTCTCGATTTGCAAAGATGACATTTGTGTGTGTCCAGTGATGTGTTGGATTGTTGACGATGTAATGTTGGTTCAGTGTGTTTAGGCCAGTGCAGATTGTTTTATGAGGGGGCATATTTTGTTTGTAGGTCACCGAGAATGCACAGGTAGGAGTGTAGTAGTATCAGGTCTGAAACTGTGTCTGGGAATGTTGAATTACAAGGAGGGGGTCTTGAAAGGAATAGGAAGTTACAAGAGGAGGCTGGTGTATGGTTGCTTTTTATGAAGAGGGTTTTACCGCTTTGTATGGCGACGTCATCAGCTTTAGTGATATTTAATGTTTGCTTGAACAAAACAGGTAGGGCTCCTCTTCTTTGCCTATACAATTTTGTGATAGTTTTATCGCCTTTAAGTACATGCTATCATCCAACCATGATTCAGTTATGAAGAGTAAGTCAGGTTGTGCGTCAGTGAGAAGACCATACAAGTGATGCTTGCTTTTTTGATCACTGGATAGAGCATTTATTAGTAGGCAGTTTAGAGAAGTTCTTTTGGTGATTGTGTGACTTTGTTTTGTAGAAGAGCGATCTGTGTTTTCTGGACATGTAGCAGATGTGTTCTTAGTGCTGGTATTAGCTGCATGAGGATAGCAATACTTTAGTTGTTCTCAATTATATTCCTCATCTAGCAAGCCAAGAAGGACTTTTGATGGATTTGTGTGTGTAGGTGGTGTAGGTGGTGGAGATGGCGTTTGATGGTGAGTTGGTGAGGTGTGTTACTTTTTTAAGAGTAGCTGTTAGATCTGGGGGGCTCTAGTTGGCAGATATAGGTACCAATGTCCAAATAGAGACCCTGGCTTCTAGTCAGGTGTATCAGGCTTCTACACAGAACTGTGCATAGAGACTTGGAACCTCAGTGAATTAGGGTGTGCCAAAACTCACCTTAGACTAGCAATCAGTGTCTCATTGGTTCTTCTATAACACCAATGATTAGACAACCCAGAACATGGAACTTAGAATACCTCAGGCAATGTGGAACACATGAACACTCTTTCGTTATACTCTCATACCAGTCCAAAACAGGGAGTAAAAGGAAACACAAGCAAGTTTGAAATATTTATTTCTGATACGTGTTCTCAGGTGCAGTATCTTAGCTAATACAAGCAAACATATTATAAGCAACAAGATTATCAGCATAGTTACTATTCCATAAAATACAAAGGGAGAAAGCATGTTACAATGCTAAATGGAAAACAAGTTAGAATACACCTATATCTCACCCTCCCTTGCTAGTAGGTAATTTTATATCTACAGAAGGTCTCTTGGGATTACAAGGGTGGCCCCATAACTCTGGTCCTAGCAGAAATGGATCACATCAGTTTCCGCACCAGCTCTCTGCATGCAAATGTTCTCCATGTGTGTGTGATCATGCCTACGTAGTGCATTATTAAACACGCCAAAATCAGAGGTGGCCACAGCTGCACATATGTTATTTCTAGAACGTGCGCTGATCAGTCTGAACAACAACCACTGTGTTGAAATAACCTTGAAGGCCTCAGCACTCACTGTTCAGACAAAGCTTACCAAGCAAGGCTGCTAATATAGAAAAACATATTATTCTTGTGTGAAGCAAAACACTCTGTTAAACTCTAAACATTTATAATAATGTGTGCCGTGTGCAAAGGTAGCAGAAAGGAAAAATGGCGTTTAAACTTCTAATAAGTTCATGCCAACTTAACAAAGTGTAAATGCAAGGCTCATCCCCATGACACCCTCCCTTGATCTGAGCAAGGATAAGAAAGGGACAAATTTGGAAAGCAGAGTTCAAGAACAACAGTCAGAACCAAGCTCAAATTGCCACAGTGAAAAAAACGAGGACTAAACTCAGTAAAATGAATGAACTCCAAATCAAGCAATTCTAGCCACGGACATAGTGAAGTCAACTGGCCTGGGTAGAAAAAAATGAAAAAGAAAAAAAATATATATCCAATGTCTAATATTTGACCTCGGTCATGGAAGAGAGAGAAGCAATGACACATCTCAATCCATCAATGTATATGCAAAATATGTAGCAACAGCCTCCAATAGGAGATCATTGTTCTCATCTGAAAAAATGCCAGCCATCCAATCCAGCCAAGGGAAAGAACATACATGTTCTTCAATTACCAGAGGCTCTAGCACCATCAGAGGGCAACTCGGTGTGTCTTCAATGAAGCTGAGTGTCAAGAAATCTTGCGCCGCTGCGAAAACATTCCAACGTCCCAGGACTCTATGCATCGCTGCAATGGCCATAAACCCTCCGCCCAGAACAAAGCAAGTCATGAGCAACTAAGGGGCTCATAAGCTGATCACAATCCGCATTGGGAGACACCGTATTGCTGAGACACAAATCCAGGGCCCAGTCGAAATCGCAACTCAGGCAATGAAAGACAGGCTGAATGCATGTAAAGAAGGAAAATCAAAACGATAATCCATAAGCCGCACTCAATGTATCAATGTATATGCAAAATATGTAGCAACAGCCTCCAATAGGAGATCATTGTTCTCATCTGAAAAAATTTCAGCCATCCAATCCAGCAAAGGGAAAGAACATACATGTTCTTCAATTACCAGAGCCTCTAGCACCATCAGAGGGCAACTCGGTGTGTCTTCAATGAAGCTGAGTGTCAAGAAATCTTGCGCCGCTGCGAAAACATTCCAACGTCCCAGGACTCTATGCATCGCTGCAATGGCCATAAACCCTCCGCCAGAACAAAGCAAGTCATGAGCAACTAAGGGGCTCATAAGCTGATCACAATCCGCATTGGGAGACACCGTATTGCTGAGACACAAATCCAGGGCCCAGTCGAAATCGCAACTCAGGCAATGAAAGACAGGCTGAATGCATGTAAAGAAGGAAAATCAAAACGATAACCCATAAGCCGCACTCAATGTAGCAAGAGGCAGCGCTCCATAATATTCAAGCATTCGGTTGCGGAGCAGCAACAGCCGTGACAGATCTTCGCACAACACAGGACGAGCATCCATTGGGCACATAACGAAGAAGTATTCATGTAGTGCCATGGCACTTTTCTAGATTTCAAGGTCTGCAAGGTCCATGCAAACTGCATAATAGAACGCAATTGATTTTGACCATGGTACAAAACAGACACATCTTCTTGCACAATATCAACAACAGATGACACAATATTATCTAACGTGTAAATGCGGGAAGAAAGTGTATTAATGCTGTTATCTACAATGGCTAGCACTTTTTCTAAATTTGCCTGATATATAGCTCTAATGCGGAAAAAGCCTCAATTTAGGATAGTTTCCAAACTTCGTTGTAAACAGCATATATCCATCTTTTAGATCTGCCGGAAACCGGGCCCTTGACAAAATCATTCAGATCAACATGGCCAGTCAATTTAGACAAATGCAGCTTAACTGACGCCAAAATGGAATGTTTGAGCCAACTCTGAAATAATTTGCCTACAGAATAGGTAGTCACAGAATGGCCACTTTCAAAACGGGGATCCACCCTGACCTGTGTGTAGCCTGGAGCTAAACCCACAAAACGATGCTGGCAAGAATCTGCAGTTATGTGCCGTATCAACCAACCCTTAGGATCCAAACTGGATATGTTAAAGGTAGAATTCAGTAACAGAGTCTGTAATTCTCTGATCGAAAAATTGGTGTAATTATTACAACTGGAATATTGTTCTAATTCAGGAAAAGAAGGAGCATTTAATTTTTTAGTAGTAGCCAATCCAAAGCAAGTCGTTTGTGAAATCATAGAGTTCAAAAATAACATATGGTTCGGGATGAGGCATGCATGATGCAAAGCCTCTGTGCCTTGCACTTGCCAGCTTTTAGAACCCCAAACAGATTTAAAATCAATAGTATCTTCCCACAGCTCGTAGCCCCAAATAGCCAATTGGTCTAAAAAGGACTTTGAATACAATAATTTTGTGTGGGTAAGTGTATCCTTAGAAGTGGATTTTTTGGACATTTTAAAATAAAATGCATTGGCATTTGACTGATTAAAATCGGTAAAATAAGTGAACCTCTTCAAAAGAGAAGTGGAACGGCCTTGTACAGAAGCAGGACAATGTTCCCATTGTGTATAATTAACCATATTTCTCCTGGTGTTAGCTTTATGCGGGTAGTGATTGCCAAAGTGTTGGTAACAAAACAAATCACCATCATTTGCGGAATCTAAATACAAATCTTCAGCATCAAAGGCAGCATAATATTTCAAATCAGAAAACAAATCTTCATACAGCCTGAACATCCCAATCATCAGAACGTATATTTTGTTTAATCACATCCCCCATAGAAACCCTTAGAACATTTTGGACATTTATAACCTCTGTGGGTCCGTGGATCTGAAATCTAATAGCATCCCACACAATCCCATCTAAGATGTGCCACGCAGTAATGTTAAAAAAAAGCCAGGTCCCGCTTCAATCTGTGTGATGACGAATGGGGAGCCAATGTTCCATTAATATGTCGAATGTATGTTCTCTCTTCAACATAATGTCCGTTGACAAGGCGGAAAAAATACACCACAAATCCAATAGACATGCACAGGTAAATCGAAAAAAGCACAAAGGGGGAATCAAAAAATGTTTTTTAAACCACGTTGCAAAAACAGAAGTGTTGAAGGGGTCTTCGATGTGTGAGAATCAGTGTTAAATGAAAATCTGGATTCAGTAGCCAAACAAGTTTGCAAATCGGGCATCGATAAGTCAGTGAGGTAAGTATACTCAGTCTCATCGAGGTGAGCATCAAGTGGTGAACTCAATAAAGGACTTGAAACGGCAGGCATCTCGAGGGCAACATTAGGCCTGGGGTTAAGAGCCGGGGCCAAAACAGAATTTCTCAAAATCGATGGACATGAGACTGCAGGAGTCATACTAAGAAGAATCGGCCACTCTGTGTAGTTTGACATTGTCAATGGAGATGTACATTTGTTCTTTACGACCTGGAAGTGGTGGTAAAACGACTGTTCTTGTGCCCTTCACTCCAACCACTGGAACCGGAGCTCGATATGAAGGACCAAACTCTTTCTTGTTTTCGATCTTCTCTCGAACCAGATCACCAACTTGGGGTAGCCAGCCAACTACCGGAATCTGCAACGCAGCATCAGATGTGGAGGGCAAGTGTTACTTTGCAAGACTGTCTCTCGTCTTTTGTAACTCCTGTAAAACATGACAATGTTTATCTACATCAAAGGAGGCAGCAATCGCCGCCTGGTCTAGACCGTCAAGGTCCGGGAAGAACATTTTGATACCAAAGAGCATTTCGTATGGGGTCCGTCTACCCAGAGACCTTCTAGGGAGATTGTTAAGTGCACGTTGTACGCTAATGAGATGGGCCAGCCAGTCCCTGCCAGTGCCTATAACTCTAGCTGTCAAAGACTGCTTTAAATCTTGGTTCATTCGTTCCACAACACTACTACTCTCAGATCTGTATGGAGACGAAAACTTGACTTGGACCCCCAATGAAGTCATGGCATCCTTATACGCCTTAGAGGCAAAAGCAGGACCCTAAACCGAATGGAAGGAGACACAGGCAAAAATCCCTACAAATATACGCAAGTCTCTTATGACAGTTCGCGAATCAGCGCTGCGGTGTGGCCACACCCACACAAAGTGTGTGCAAGAATCAACTGCAACCAAGATGTACTTATACACAGTATCAGAGGAAAAAAGACCGCAGTGATCTAAATAAACACAACCAAGTGGTTTATAAGTAATGTACAACTGTGTCTGGGGCGGACGCGCAGCAGTTGAAGGCTTAATCTGCTGGCAAATGTCACATTGAAGGACATAATCACGCATCTGTTTGTTCAGTCCCCGCCACTAGAAGCGTTGTTGTAACTGAGATACAGTAGCCATAACACCCACATGCGCAGGCGCAACACCCTCGTGGGCAGCTGTAATCAGTGTGGACCTGCAGTCTGCGTTGGGAATCAGTCTTTCACCAAAGTCAGGTATTTTTACATAAGGAACTTTATCATGACTTAAGTGATATGAAGAATTTGAAGGGAACCCTTTAGGATATTTAATTCCCTTCTCAATAGCGGCAACAGCCGCCAAGATGTCATCATCAATCTTACTTTTGGAACGTAAAACTGCCGCAACCAAATATGTTGATACTGCTGCTTTTGCAGCCTCATCGGCCAAACTATTGCCAACAGCGTGAACTCCCACACGCTGATGACCGAGAGTGTGAATTACATACTACTGCAACTGCTCTTTAAGCTCAGCCACTCGGACCCAGATCATTTTATGTTTTATTGTGCTACCCCTGGAGTCACGAAAATCATTCTGAACCCAAAAGTATAGGTTTTCATTGTAAGACTGGACACAGTAGTAAGAATCACTAACAATAAGAGTCGTCCCACTAGGATCAGACGCCAACGCAAGCATCAGAGCAATTGTGCGGTACAGTCCCCTAATGTCTGTGTATGCACAACATTGGACTTGAATTCATCATTCACCATGGTACCCACCACAATGACGCAAGCTGAGACGTATACGTGCTTAGACCCATGCGCAACTTGAGCTGAACCATCAGTGTAAATGATACAATGTAAATCCTCCAAAGGCCGCATAGTCAATGGTGCAGGATGAACAAACTCATACTGTAAAACTCTTGTGACTGCAAGCAGGCATCAAAAACAAACGTGACATCCAAAGAAGACAATGATGTGGGTGCAAAGCTTTAGAATTTGGTACACTGGCTTCCGTTACTGCCTCTAGTGCAGGATACGCGGTAACAACCAACATGCGTTTTCCCTGCGACAGTGCACGTTCCTTAAGAATCGCCATTTGCACGGCTGTCAAAACTTTTTCCACAGTGGAAAACCGCATTTCAGCCGAAGTGTACAAGTGTGACACTGTGTCATCTTCGTTAAAAGTAAGGTAAGTGAAACCCACCGCCCCAGGGATCATTCTTATCACCAGGTTGTTGTGGTTATCATCAGTCAGTAAGTATTTAGATTCTAGAAGATCAGCCTGCAAATATTGCAAAATGGCTGAATGTTCAGGCAGCCAGCACGATTTGGTAAAAGTAGGTTGTATCAAAGCATACAAAGGCTTTATACACTGGACATATTCGGGAATGTAAGTACGCCAGAAACTCAAAAAACCCAGTAAGGACTGTAATTTTTTCAGAGTTGTAGGAGCGTACAGCTGTGCACATTTCTCCAAGAAGGGAGGAGCCAATCCTCGACCTTCATTGTTAAGCTCGTAGCCCAGTAACAACACTGTGTACTCTGCAATGTGAGACTCCGCAAAGTTATAAATTATGCGCCCAAATTTTGTCGTCTGTGAGATAGATATCATCCACATACGAACACGCATCTGGATCAACTCTCTCTAGGAGAGAGACAATAAGGGCAGCAAACACAACTGGACTATTCTTATAGCCCATGGCTAGGAGTTTAAATTGGCGTTATTTGCAGCCACTGGTAAAACTGGTCCATTGGGAACTTAGACCATCCAAATTGTGGGCAAAAAAACGTTGGATATGTCAAGTGTGGTTTTAAACCGTTTTCGCACACGACCATCCACCAAAGCGGAGCCGTGGATATTCTGTACTGCACAGGTACGGCAATGCCGGTAATCCAATACCAAACGGTACGAACCATCAGGCTTGGTCACAGTAAAAAGTGGATTATTCATAGGTGACACACAAGTTTCAATCACTCCTTGATATTCTAATTGTTCAAGGATTTCTGCAACGGAACCCTTAGCTTCACGTCTGATGGGATATTGAGGTTGAGGCTGTGGCATAGACCGTAAGGGAATCTCGTGGTGCGGCAAACATTTATCCCAACCTCAGTGCGCACGGTACAGAGCCGGCGCAAGGGCTTTAGTCCACTCTTCTGCAAAATTCAGCGCATGCTCCTTCGAGACCGTTTGTGCGCAACGACGGGAGGATTACTTCCTCCCTTTCGGAGCTGCAAGAACAAAAGGTGGGAGCCAGTCAGCCTCCGCTAACAAAATGTCATAGGTAGTTGTTAGATTTTCCCAAAATACCCCATTTATGGTACGTTGTATGTCACCTTCAATTAAAAGGACAATTTCAAAAAGCCTATCAGGGGGAGCTACTCTAGTATCAGCTGTCTCTACAACAACATATTGGCCAGTCGCTGTCACCTTCAGTAGTGGACGCAGGGCCTCTCGCACTATGGTAATCTCCCCCGCGCTGTCCAACAACGTCAGTGCCCATGTCTGATTCCGAAGCTCAATCAATCAATCAAAGCATTTATATAGCGCACTACTCACCCGGAGGGTCTCAAGGCGCTGGGGGGAGGGGGTCCGCTACTGCTCGAACAGCCAGGTCTTGAGCTGCTTCCTGAAGGCGAGGTGGTCTTGGGTCAGGCGGAGGTGGGTCGGAAGGGAGTTCCAAGTCTTGGCGGCCAGGTAGGAGAAGGACCTTCCTCCTGTGGTGGCTCTTCCGATGCGGGGGACGGCGGCGAGGGCGTGGTTGGTCGATCGAAGCTGGCGTTTGGGAGCGTAGAAGTTGAGGCGGCTGTTGAGGTATCCTGGTCCTTGGTTGTGTAGGGCTTTGTGTGCGTGGGTGAGGAGCCGGAAGGTGATTCTCTTGTTGACCGGGAGCCAGTGCAGGTCTCTCAGGTGTCCGGAGATGTGGCTGCGGCGGGGGATGTCCAGGATGAGTCGTGCTGAGGTGTTCTGGATCCGCTGGAGTTTCTTCTGGAGTTTGGCGGTGGTTCCGGCGTAGAGGGAGTTGCCGTAGTCCAGACGGCTGGTGACGAGGGCCTGGGTGACCGTCTTCCTGGTCTCGGTGGGGATCCATCGGAAGATCTTGCGTAGCATGCGCAGGATGTTGAAGCACGACGAGGAGACGGCGTTGACTTGTCTGGTCATGGAGAGGGAGGAGTCCAGGATGAAGCCCAGATTGCGTGCGTGGTCTGTGGGTTTGGGTGCGCTGCCCAGGGCGGGGGGCCACCAGGAGTCGTCCCAGGCGGAGGGTGAAGATCCCAGGATGAGGACTTCCGTCTTGTCCGAGTTCAGTTTCAGGCGACTGTTCATCATCCACTTGGCAACGTCTGTCATCCCTTCATGTAGGTTGGCTCTGGCAGTGGCGGGGTCGTTGGTGAGGGAGAGGATCAGCTGGGTGTCGTCGGCGTAGGAGATGATGTTGAGGTTGTGTTGGCGTGCGATGGCTGCGAGGGGGCTCATGTAGACGTTGAAGAGTGTTGGGCTGAGCGAGGAGCCTTGAGGAACGCCGCAGATGACTTCGGTGGCCTCCGATCTGAACGGGGGGAGGCGGACTCTCTGTGTCCTTCCGGCGAGGAAGGAGATGATCCACTTCAGTGCCTTCTCCTGGATTCCGACGTTGCTGAGGAGCTGTACTAGGGTACGGTGGCAGACAGTGTCGAAGGCCGCGGAGAGGTCCAGGAGGATGAGGGCCGCCGTTTCTCCGTTGTCGAGCAGGGCTCGGATGTCATCGCTAGCTGCGATCAGGGCGGTCTCGGTGCTGTGGTTGGCCCGGAAGCCAGATTGTGAGGGGTCGAGGGAGCCGTTCGTCTCGTGGAAGGTGGCCAGTTGCTTGTTGACGGTCTTCTCGATGACTTTTGCCGGAAACAGGAGCAGCGAGATAGGGCGGTAGTTCTTGAGGTCGGTGGGGTCGGCTGATGGCTTCTTAAGTAGGGCGCTGAGTTCGGCGTGCTTCCAGCTCTCCGGGAAGGTAGCGGTGTCGAAGGAGGTCTTGATGATGTCCTGCAGGTGGGGTGCGATGACAGCGTCGGCCTTGTTGAAGATGTGGTGAGGGCAGGGGTCTGTCGGAGATCCGGAGTGGATGGAGTTCATCGTGTTGACGGTGTCTTCGGTGCTGATCGGGGTCCAGGCGCGGAGGGTGGTTGTGGGGGGCGGTGGTTCGGTCGTGGCGTGCGTCGGTTGAGTGCTGAAGCTGTTGTGTATGTCCGCGATCTTGTTGTGGAAGTAGGAGGCGAGGGAGTTGCAGAGGTCTTGCGAACGGGTGATGTCGTTGTTTCCGGCGTTGGGGTTGGAGAGCTCTTTCACGATGTTGAAGAGTTCTTTGCTGTTGAGTGCGTTGTTGTCCAGTCGTTCCTTGAATGCGGTTTTCTTGGTGGCGTGGATCAGTTGGTGGTGTTTTCGGGTGGCGAGCTTGAGGGCAGTCATGTTGTCCGGTGTTGGGTCTCTGCGCCAGGTTTTCTCGAGTGCTCTGCAGTTCTTCTTGGAGCTCTTGAGTTTGTTGTTAAACCATGGTGCTTTCTTGCTGCCGGGTCTGCTCGGCGGGGTTTTCAGCGGGGCGAGGTCGTCTGCGCAGTCGCTGATCCATTTCGTGAGGTTCGTGGCCGCTTGGCTGGGGTTCGTTGTGCTGGTGGGAGGGTACTTGCTCAGGGAAGTAGCGAGCTGGTCTGCAGTGATCTTGTTCCAGTTTCTGCGGGGAACCTGTTGCTGGTGGTGGTGGAGCGTGGTCCTTCTGAAGCTGAAGTGGACGCAGCTGTGGTCCGTCCAGTGGAGTCCCGTGGCGTGGCTGAAGGCGATGTCCTTGCTGGAAGAGAAGACCGGGTCGAGTGTGTGTCCGGCGTAGTGGGTGGGGGTGGTCACCAGTTGCTTGAGTCCGAGGTTGGCGAGGTTGTCCAGCAGGGTGGTGGTGTTGCGGTCGCTGTTGTTCTCCAGGTGGAAGTTGAGGTCCCCGAGGAGGATGTAGTCGGCGGAGGGGAGGGCTGATGAAGTCGGCGATGTCTTCGCTGAAATGTGTACGTGGTCCCGGGGGTCTGTAGATGAGGGTGCCTCTGAGGGTGGTCCGGGGGTTGACGTGGATCTGGAAGTGCAGGTGTTCAGCGGGTGCAAGGGTATCGTTGGTGTCGGTCGTGATGCGGATGGTGTTCCTGTGGACGATGGCGATGCCTCCTCCTGTCTGGTTGATGCGGTCCCTCCGGATGATCTTGTAGCCGTCCGGGATGGCGATGGCGATGTCGGGCGCTGAGGAGGCGTTCATCCAGGTTTCCGTGAGGAAGGCGACGTCGGGGGCTGTGGTGTCGAGCAGGTTCCAGAGCTCGACGGCATGCCTGTGGACGGAGCGGGTGTTGAGCAGGATGCACTTCAGGTGGGTGCTGCTGGAGTTCGGCTTGGTGGGTGCTGGTGTGGCGTGGGTCCGGTTGCAGGTGAACTTGCAGGAGTGGCAGCTGAAGGGTCCGTGGGTGCGTCTCGGTGTGGCTCGGTAGCAGGCCGGGGATCGGCCGGTGTTGAGTGCGTTGAGCTGCGTTCTCACTATCTGTGGCATATCTCGCTGTTAAAGTGGCAACTTTCTTTTTCTGAAACTGGGGTCTTTTCTGTGAAGAATCGTCATGCTTGCCTTTTCCGTCTTTCGGGCGGGGCTGGTCGCGACTCTGCTGGCCACCCCTACCTCTTTCGCCGCTTCCACTACCGGATGATGAGACCGATGTGTCCTACAAAGAACGAGGAGAGTGTTGATCAGGAACCAGAAATCTATCAAGCGAATTAATCATAGTGCGGTCGCGCAACTCATAAACACGCTCAGTAGACGCAGGCACGCCGACGGGGGACAGGACTCCTGTTTCTGTTGCTGTTTCCCCTGTTTTTTATTTTTGTTCCAATTTTTCTTTGGAGCTTTGGGTTGAACGTCTGTTTCAGACTTCGAACCCTGAGGTTGTTTTTTATCTTTAGCAGAAAAGGGCTTGGCACCTAAACTATTGCGGTCAATGGTTTCATAAGCCGTCGTAATAATTCTCGGTAATTGTCGAGGTTTGTCGGCATCGGGGACTTCGCGTAAGGCATTAGCCACTTGGAAGTTCACCGCAGCTCCCTTTATATTAGAAGGGACCAGATCGGAAACTACGTCAAATGTGCCAACGAGTCTCATTCTCAATTCAACCGCAGCCTCAGGTCCGTGTTCGTCCTGAACACGCTTAATGACCGCTGGAAGGACAGCCATTGATGGAGTGCGGAAGCACCTTGTGTACACTGCCGCAAAAATCCTACCCCACGATTCACTGTCACCGGCTTCCGGTACCAAGTCCTTGGGTAAACTAATTGTAAGAATCCTGTGTTTTTCAACGGGAGTCAAATTAGGAAATATTGCTTCCAGCGGGTCAAACTTCTGGCTAGGCCAAGCCAAAAAGCCATATCATCCTTATCCTGGGGACGCTTGCCCATTATAGCATTGACCATCACGGGACTAAGCTTCATTCTGCGCGGTCCAGCTGGAAGGGCCGCAACACCAGGGGCCACGCCCTGGAAATTGCTGGTGATATATTGAACTAGGGCCCTGATAACACTGATTGCAGAGTTATATAGGGGCCTCAATTCAGCAACGGGGACTTGCCCCGCACGAGGATGCGGGGTGAATCCAGCCAAAACCGGCCAAGAAGCACCCGGAATGTGCCAGGTCTCACAGCAAAGACAAGGTCTGCGACGATTTTCGCAGCTTTAGGAATCTTCCCGCACTGGGGCAATGAGCTCCGCAAGCAAGCGACGCGTCGGGTACTGCAGCACCAACAGGCACTGCGCCGATCTTCGCGCCGACGGGGATCTTCTCGCTCGAATGACAATGCGCTTCGCAAGTGAGCGATGCATGCAAAATTGTAGATCTTCTTCTTTTCCAGCTCCCCAAACAGCAGGAAACAACCTCCAGAGGTCCCACAACTGGATCAAGCACTCTAGGCAGGTCAGAACCCACACAGCAGAGTTCAGGGGGGAAGCTGGGGGTGAAGTCCTTTTATTCCCGGATCTTTTTCTCTCCTCAGGCCCTTGGAGATCTCTTCAAGCAGGGGAGACAGCAACAGCAAAGTCCTTCCACTCTCCTTGGCAGAATCGCAACTGCAGGTCAGCCCACAAGCACAAAGCAGGTCAGTCCTTCATTTTCAGTCTTCTAGCTTTTCTCCTCAATCTGGACTTCTACACCCTTCCAAATGGAGCGGCACTGCTAGACACCAGAACCACTGGAGCTCTGTTTGCAGAGGCTCCAGGTACTCCTGACACTAGGAGATCCTCCTCAAATGGCCTACTAGTAGAGCCTAGACCCCCAACCTGATGTTCCCTTAGGGAACCCTCCATGCCCTGAGACTGGGCTTTGGGCACATTGGAACACACAGTCCCACACTCACTCCTTCTCCTCTGAGACAGGACCTGAACCCCTACAACCCTCCCACTACACTGAGACCTAGCTGGGCTTCACTGAACCTCTTTCACCTCACAGCTCTGGAAGATATTGCACCACTCTTTTTGGGATCACTCTCCAATGCCTCTTCAGCCTCTCTGGAATCCAACAAGAGGTCTGCCTCCTGTTCAAGTTCCCTGGAATCAGAGAACTCACACTCCACCGGGTGTTAGCATTGCTCTGGAATACAGGGTCTTAAAATATGCCCTCCAACAAATGAATCTCACAGCCCCCCACAGTTGTTAACTAAGCTACCCTATGTCTCACCCTCCAGTACCTCACACAAGTACCCCACACCACTCTCCTGATATTGGCAAGACATTGTTTGACTGTCTCTGTCACTCAACCCACACTCTGCTGGGTGGTCTCCACACTCACACACCAAGGTTTCTACCATGGGGGAACCCCTCTCCCTGCACCTCTCATCTAGAGTTAGTATAGTGTCCCTCCCACCACTAGGAATATGATCCCCTGTGTCAATTCCCCAATCTACTTCAGGGACACTGCACACCACTGGAACTACATCATGAACCTGAACCTCTTGGTGTATGTCAACCCCTCCCTCAAGTCAGGCGCCACATCTCCAGTTGTTTGTACCTCTACCTCAGCACTAGATATCACAATCTTGCTGCCACCATCTGAGCTGGACTCCACCTCCAACGTAGTAAAGCTCACTTCTTGAGCTACACATTTTTCTTCTTCATGGGTTAAGGTCCTCTCGGCCTCAACCCTCTTTAGCTCCTCATCAAGCTCTCTCAGGCTCCACTCACAAGCCAGAAGCCCTTTATCTTTCTCTGTTTCTTCCTCCCTTTCAGAGAATTCCTCCTCCTCCTCAGACTCCGATTGTAGTGTTAGCATCCAGCCTGGTAGTTCATACTGAAATAGGGCTGACTCTAGATCCTCCCTGGACCTTTTCTTTACAGGCAGCCCGCTTTCCTTGCAGAACATACGTAGCTCCCTTGTTGTATACATGAACATGTGCCAGAAGTCAAGCCCCATCTTGTCAAGACTTCACAGGTGGACCACTAACCAGAGTCTCAGTATAAAATAAATACTTCCAGGAGGGCACCAGGAAACAGTAAAAACAGTATGTTGTTGCGTAGTGGTCTGCACTATTCTAGTGATGTACACTAATCACTGTGGGTCAAGTACAAATACAGGTTCAAATCCTTACCGCTGACCAACAATGTTAGTTCTGGGGGTCTCTAGTTGGCAGAGATAGGTACCAATGTCCGAATAGGGACCCTTGCTTCTAGTCAGGGTAAGGGGGAAACACTCTTTGGATAACCCCTGCTCACTGCTTTGGTAGCTTGGCATGAGCAGACAAGGGTATCAAAGGCAATGTGTGAAGTATTTGTACCAACACTCACAGTAACAGAGTGAAAACACCACAAATGGACTCCACACCAGTTTAGAAAAATAAAGTATTTTTATCTAGACTACACAAGATCAAAACGACAAATGTCCAACATACACTGTTCCAAAATAAGACTTTAAAAAGAGTTAAAGGGTTTGCACCAAAATAATCCACAGTTGCGTCACTTTTAGCCCAAAGTACCTTTAGATGCAACAAAAGTTCCAAGCGTCAGCTGCAGTGTCAGAAAACAAGTGATGCGCCACTCCTGAGACCCTGGGGGGGCAATGCGACAACCCCGCTGCACGCAGCGGGCAGGTTGCGTCGAATCCAGTCTGTATGGGGGCGATGTGATATCTTGTATGGATTCCGGTTTGCAGGTTCTCCAGTAGGAAACATCTCGCACAGGTATGATGCGACAATCTCCAGGGCGGTGACGATCTTCGGTGCAGCGGTCCTCAGGGTCCTCTTCTGTCACGGCCGCTCAATGTGTTGGTGCTGGACTCTGCGACGATGTTCGCACCGCCTCAGCGCCGGGACTCGCAGCGATGACAGGCTCTGCAACGATGTTCGCAGCAACAGGAATCTTCCCACACTGGGGCAATGCACTCCGCAAGCGAGCGACGCATCAGATCTTGTAGCGGCAACAGGCGCTACGACGATCTTTTATACCCCAAAAGTCTTTGTTCTTACATGTGTGAGGAGTTGAGATCCAATCCAAACCAGTTCTAGGTGCCCTCTGCCAGGGCATGTCTTCGTCCTTTGTGGGGGGGAGGCCAGGGCCTTCAGACACACCGTAGGAGGTGGAGACAGTATTGTGGAAGGCAGGAACAGTTCTATTCAGGCAATCGTGCAACTCCTCCCACCCCTCCAAATGCAGATAGGTCTGTTTAGCCTAGTGCTGACTCACCCAGCCCCCTGCAGCCAGACCAGCCCCTGTCACTCACAAACCAGACAGTCAATTCACAAACAGGCAGAGGTGCACAGAAAGGTTAGACAAGAAAACAGCCACATTTTAAAAGTGCTGTTTTCAAACACAGGATTTAAAAAAAAACATTCTTCCTAAAAGATGGGTTATTAAAATCTGAGTTCAGGGATACCCAACTCCAATTTTCTATCTTGTGCCAATTGGAATATATGCAGGTAAACATTATAAACAGCATTCCTCATTTTAGAATATGGGCAAGATAGCCTTTCAATAGTGAAAAACGAAATTGGCAGTATTTCACTATCAGAGCATGTTATCCACACTAGTACATGCTCTACCTTTCACATACACTGCACCATGCCCAAGGGGTACCTTGGGCCTTACAGAGGGATTTCCAATGTGCAGAGAAAGGGAAGGGTTAGGCCTGGTCAGTGGGGACAATGGCCAGGTCAGTATGGCAGTTAGCAACTGCACCCAGGCCCTGCAGTGGTAGGCCTGAGACACCATTTTAGGGCTACTCATGTGGCTGGCACAATCAATGCTGCAGGCCCACTAGTAGCATTTGAATCACCAGCCCTGGCACACTTAGTGCACTTTACTAGGGACCTATTGATGAAACAAATCTGGCAATCATGGATAACCAATCACAATAGAATTCATACAGAGAGCATATGCACTTTAGCACAGATCAGCAATGGTAAAGTGCCCAAAGTCCTATTGCCAACAACCACAGGTTAAGAAAAACAAAGGAGGAAGAAGCAAAATGTTTGGCGATAACCCTGCAAAAAGGGCCATACCCAACAGTAGCCTTGTGCAGTAGATATGGAGATGTGTTTGTGTTTGTTTAGGGTTAAAAGGTGTATGAGTTTGGGATGGTGGTGCAGCATGTGGGCATGTTGTGAGGTTCTAAATTGTCCAATGGATTTCAAAATGCAGTTAAAAGAGAGTTGCTGTGTTGTTAAATATGTGCTAGTGTGAGAGAAGAGAGAAAAGTTAGCAGTAGAGTTGCGTTAAGGTGTGTATTATTTGTGTAATCAGGAGGGTGCAAGGGTGTATATGTTTGTTGTATGGGTCAGAAAGTATTATGAGCTAGTGTGTGTGAGATTTTCTTGTGCTGGTGTCTGTGTGTTATGTTTTGTTTTTGAGGATAAGTGAAAAGAGATGATGATGTATTTGTTTACTGAGGGGTACTTGTATGTAAAGTAGTGTTGGCTAGTGAAAGCTGCAAGGTAAAGGGGGCATTGATGTGTTTTGGAAGAATGTATATTGTGAGTGAAAGGGAAATAGACAAGAGTTAGGAGTGTTTCTGTTAGATATGATTACAGGAACAGGTAATATGTGTGGTGGAGTGTACTGTAATTGTTGTGTGGTTGTGTTTTTTTGGTAAAAAGATGAGGAGGGTGTTGGCACATGAAAAGATGGAAGGTTTGGGACAGGTTTGGTGGTGATTGAAAGGGGTCTCTTAGTGGGTAGAGCTGGTGCTTTGTATGAGCAGGGAGTGTGTGTTTGGATGGGATATAGTTAAGTGAGATGTGGATTTGGGATGTGTTTTAAATGAGTGGATTGGTTAGTGGTATAGGATAGAGTGGTGGTTTGTGTGTGAGTGAAGGTGCCATTGCGTGCTAGTTGGAGTTGAAGGGTATATAGGTGGGGTTTGTGGATTTTTGTACTGGTTGTTGAGACGCTGAATTGTCTGTAGGGTTTGTTTGTAGTAAATGGAAAGCATTTGCTGTGAGTGTATTAATATGTTTGTGGATGTGGATGGGATAAGGTGGTTGCTGCTGAATGGAAAAAAGGGCAGAATTTATGGCCCAAGGCCCTACAAGTCCCAAACAGGCCAAAGCAGGCACCTGCCCTTGTCCTCTCCACCCTTACCCTCAAAGCCCTGGTTGAGATACCCTGGGCTTAAATAGCCCTAGTGGTCAGGTCACCCCTTCGGCCAATAGGAACCCTAGGCAATCACAATGCTAGACCTAAGCCGCAGAGCCAATAGTAGACTAGGCCCTTACATCCAATCCCAGCTCTAGTCCTAGCAGCCAATCATCAGAGACCAAACCCTAAGCCCTAGGCCCAAAAGAAACCCTATCTCCAGGATCCAATCCAAACCCCAGACCTATCCACTAATGAGAACCCTAACCCTAGGCCCTAAGTCCAATAGGAAACCGACCAAGGGACCAATCAGAGCCCCAGACCCATGAGCCTATCAGAAACATAACGTAAGCCCAATGGAAACACCAGAAAAAAACAGCCAATCAGAGCACAGATGTAGCATCAAATGGCAAACTTATATAAGGAGCCTGTGACCTCAAGCACAGATTGATGGTCAGGGGGCAGTGAGCTGCACCTGAAGAACAGAATCTCCTTGAAAACAGACAGGCACTGTCCACACTCTGGAGTTCAGTGCTGCAGGTAAGGGCCAAATCAAAGCCACTAACACTATTTTTCTCACACTTAAACAACTCAGTCTCCTAGCCAAAAATGAGTGCTACATACCCTTTCCAAACACAGTTTAAGCCCTAAGATCAGATTCATGCAGTCTCGAAGTACACTCTGCTTAGGCTCTGAGGTGTATTTTGACCTTTTTTCCGTTGCTAAGACCACAAGGGGGCTGAAGAAAACATACATACAAGGCAATTCTAATACATATAAATGAGTTGCACTCATAATTGTTTCCCATGAAAAAGTTGTTAGCTAACATTTATTGATGGAGTTATACTATTAACAAAATTGCCTACTGCTACTAATGCTTTCGGTTTGAATGCACCATGTTAGAAATGGGATTTCTGGTTGGCTAAGGGTTGCCCCAAAGCCAGGCAGAAACCACCACTCTAGTCAGGGCAAGGGAGTTACACGCCAAAGATAGCCCCTGCTCACCCCCTTGGTAGCTTGGCACGAGCAGTCAGGCTTATCCCGGAGGCAATTTGTAAAGGGTTTGCGCAACACACACAGAGCAACAACATACTAGGCAAACCACAAAAGGGACACCACACAAGGTTATATCAAAAATAGCTTTTGTATTATCATGAAACACATTAGAATAGTAATCACACAATATACACTCTGCCAACTGGCACTGGGCAATATTTACAGGGGATTATCTACACATGACAGAGCCTCTTGGACCGCTGTCAGAACCATCACTCATTAAAGATAGTAAATGTAGAACATATAATAAGCATAGAACACAATCAGTATTTACTGGCAAACACTGTACTCAGCATCATCCTGTAACATAAACCATATTATGAACAGTATCCCATTTAGGCATGAATTATATTCTGCGCCAACCTCATCAACCTAAACCTATCAGACCATAATCTCCTAAACATAACTCACGTTGGGAAATAATCTCACTAGCATAAACCACGGTGGAGAATACCTTAGACATAAACACAGTATGCAAATAACCTGCTACCTACACCATATCTAGAGGCATATATCACATTATAGAATAACTCACACATAGACACAGTATGCACAAAGTCATAATCATAAAGCCACATTAGAGGCATAAATCAGGGTGTGTAAATCAGAATACATGCATCACATTTTCTAGCCCCACATACATCACACTAGGGCCTGGCGCCCTATTAACCTAACAGTCCCCCTGGCCAGTTGGCCTTCTGAAAGGGGCTCAAATGCCCTGTGTCCAAAATGTTAGGGTGTGCTGCCAATGCAGCAGAGTCCATGTGCGCAATTGCGCAGACCTTAACGTTGCAGCTGGTACTAAGTGCTGCGCAGCTGTGAAAGTATGGGGTCAGAGGAGTGCATCTCAATCCTCTCTCTCAAATCCTTCCCCCAAAGAACTGTGGCCTAAACGTTCCAGCAGACGCTAATTGCTGTACAGCTGTGGACATTACATAAAGGCCTGGTACTCACAGTGCCTTCTGAACAAATGCGCAAAGGTATTGCATCTGCCTGTGCTGGCGCAGTGCAGCTGAGAATAAAGAACATGAAGGGGCCCGGGCACATGTGTGCTTCTTCAGCCCCACTGGGTTTTGTACTCAAAATTGCCCCCAGAATGTGGCAGCTGCCCTCTAGCAAGTGGGGCAGCTGTAAGAATGGCCAAATAGGGGAAAGCACGGGCCCCTCAGGGTCCTCTAACAAACATATGCCCCCTCATTGGAGCAACACGGGCTGTAAAGCAAAAGCATGTCCATCAACCTGGAGTGGCCCGCTCTCTGGCGGGGTCACACGGGCACCAACGTGGTGCCTTGGGGAAGCCACAATGGGGGCAGGAACCGATAGCGTGCCTCGACATACCCCCTCCCCCCCATCTCCACTCACTGGATGCGGGGTTCTCTCCAGACATGAGAGCTCTTCTGAAGTTGAACCGGGCCTCTCCTCACTTCACCCGGGCTCCCTCTTGGGACCCGGGACTTTGCTGGAGCCTGAGAGGCTCCGGATGGATCCCCCTGGGGGCAGCTCTCCTCCAAGGTGGCAAGGGAAGGCACCAACAATGTGCCTCAGGCCCCCTACACCGCAAACACCAAATGCAGCAGCACGTGGGACTCTACCCCACGAAGTGGAGCTCCGCTGGCAACTGCAGCACTTCTCCGCTTATCCTCAGCACGAGTAGGGCTTTCCTCATCTCACGGAAGCCCCGCTCGAGATTGATTGACTTTCAGCCTCAACGCTTTTCACCCGGGCCCTCTCCTAGGGCTCAGGACTTCTCCCTTGCTTTGCCCAGTTCCCTCTCACAGGACCGGGGATTACATGTCGGCGCGCAGGCTCCGGACGTCTTCCTGCTTCCGTCCGCGAGGCCCCGCCACTGCCAGGCAGACGCGCCTGCTTCCAGTTCACGGCTCAGGCCGCAGCGGTGATTCACACAAGTAGAAGGCAGAGTGGGCACCCGCATAAGAAAAGTAACATAAAGCGGACAATGAGGGCTAGGCTCCCTCCTAATTTAGAACATAAAGGGGTTGAGCACCAGCATTTTGAAAATAAATATGAAGGAAGCAATAGCGCGGGGGGGGCTCCCGCTAAAGAGTACAAATGCTGGGTGGGCACCCGCTAGCCACAGTACACAAAAATCAGTGGGGTGGGCTCCCGCTTGGCCACGAAGCACGGGGGAATCCCTACGCAAGGCTGGGCCCAGGGAGACAAGCTCTCATGGTGGTTCCTCCTGGGCCCCAGCAGCAGCCAGTTCTCCAAGTTAGGAACAGCACAGCATCAGGGAAGAGAGCCACCGCCTGGGGTCACAGCCCCTTTACTTATACCACCAAAAGTCTTTGTTCTCAACAGTCACAAGTCACTGAACCCAGCCAGAACCAGTTCAGTGTGGTCCTAGCTGAAGCACTGTATTTACAAGGCTGCATCATGCCTTTAGAGAAGAGGGGGTCTGCCATCAGATTGCCAGTGGGAGGTGGAGCCATCAATCACCTTGCCAGGCACAGCCCTGCTCAGAACAAAGGGTCACCCCTCCCCATACTCAACCTGCAGATCTCTCTATTCAACACACGTCTGGCTCAGCCTGCCCTGTCCCTCCAAAACCAGACATGCAATTCACATCAGGCAGGCAGACACATAGCACACAGAAATGCCAACTTCTAAAAGTGGCATTTCTCACATAGTCATAATAAATCTGCCCACACCATTGTGCAGCATTTATTCTCACAATTTTGTACATACCAGACTTGACCATACTGCTACTCTCATAACAGGAATTACCACTGACACACGGGGCAGGGAATTCCTCATGCATTCCTATGGGAGGGCAGGCCCCTCTCACTAAATGTTCCTCAAAGCGCATGCACTTTACACTGGACCACAGTGCTAACGTGCCCAGAGGTCTAAACCCACGACCACTACACAGAGAAAAAGGCTGGGAGAAATGCAAAAAGTTTAGGAGTGAACCTGCAAAAAGGGCCAAGTCCAACACACCATTTAGAAAATTTGGTTTAAAAAAATAGAGAAATTATACAATCTTGACATTTCGCTTAGTAATGCTAGAGTCTACATAGTTTATGAAAAGTATAGAATGAATTTTGTGAGGCGAATTTAGAAAATCATACCCTTGAATGAATGTTGAGAAAAATTGTGGTTGTAGGGTATTTTTAACACTAGTTATTTTCATGTAACTGCAGAAACACTATTTCCTCGTTGAGTGGTGTGTCAGCAACAAAACCTAGAAAGAAAATCACAGGCTGCCATTAGTCACATTGGTACATCTACAGGTACTTTCAACCGGAAGCAAATGGCAAATGGACGTCTTAGAGATGCCCCTTTGCAATGGGCTAAGAAATGTTCTGGTTATTGTGTGACAGAGAGATCAGGTTGATCAAGCTCCTGGGGAACCTGCAAGCTGCTGGAACAACACTTGTTTGGTCTGAGGGGGGTCAGAGAGAGACAACTGTAGGTACCGGAGTGTCACAGTTGAGAGAGTTGACTATGAGCTGTACAGACACTGGCACACGGCTTAGAGCAGTGAGAAAGTGAGTTGTGCCAAGAGACCACTGCCCCAGAAGAGGTGAAATTCTGAGAAGCTGTCTGACTGCAGGACAGGAACTGCATTTACCATGATGCTAAGGGATGAACTGTGCTGGGAGGTGAAGCAGTGTGCTCTCATCCCTCTTTTGTTTAAAAAGGCTCCCTTGAGCCACTGAGCTGACGAGCTCTTGGAGATGCACGTGTGCTCTAGGGAGAGGTACAGGACCTGAGAGGATTGTGGCAGCTTTCTCAGCAACCTTAGTTTTTTTTATCACTACTGATGAAGAATAATATCCAAAAACCCATGTGTCTGGAGATTCACAGCACCAACCTGCATCAATTTTAGTGAAACACTTAAACAAAAATTCAAGTAAGCATTTAAACAGAATTGCAATTGCCAAGATGCTAAGGGATGAACTGTGCTGGGAGATGAAGCAGTGTGCTCCCATCCTCCTTCTACAAATGTGTACATACTGTGATTCTTTCTATTATCATGTTGATGTTAATTGCAATGGTTACGTTCTTAAACCTGCCATATTATATTTTTAAAAAAGATACTAAGCCTACTATCCCTACCAGAACTATTAAAGGAAATGATTCTGAGTCTATTAATTTGAATGACAAATGTTTACGCAATGCTTTGGGATAAGATTTGAGCTCAAATGTTTATACTAATCTGCTTAGTGAATATGTAAATACTATGAATGTTGATGATTGCTACATTTATATGCAAACCCCTTCATCAGATGCTGTGGGTGTAAAGTATCATAGTTTACCTTTAACATATGCAATTTCTTTCAGTGTGTTAGCTAGCTTATTTTATGGTACTTATCAGTTGCAGTATACTTACTCTAAACAAGATTGGATTTTTTTCCCGAACTTACTATGCTTAAACATTTAAATCCGTATTCCTTAGGTTCAAAAATTGAAACTATGGGTTACTTATCAGACTAACTCAATCCTTGGACATGGCTTAAGCACTTAATAACCTAATATGTAAATCAGTAATTGCTCAAAATAATGTTATAGATTTAGTTGAAAGTAGAGGAAAGAAAGTGACAAATATCATTAATGCAATGCCCAAATTAATTTCTTGGAGTTTACTGCAAAAAGAAAATAAAACCAAGGAGGGAATGGTGTTATTAGCTTTAGATCAGCAACATGAATGCTCACGTTGTACATATAGACTGAAGTCAAATACCAGCATTGTATGTATAGGACTTAGCAAATTAGAACTTACATTTAAAATCTAAGAAACCTGGGGACTATATTTAGAAGCTGTAGAACCAATTATCCCTGGAATGTATTATACTTGTGTGAGAGTGCTTATTAAAAATTACCAGAAGTATGGTATGAAAGTTGTAATTTGGGAATAGTTTTTCGAAAAATGTATCATGTTAAGCAAATTAAAGAAGAATTTGTGGACACCAATATGAGAACTAAAATAGGTGCAAGTGCAAGTGAAATAGTAGTAGACATATTTGGAGTTCTAATACCTTCAGTAGGAGTAGCATTAAACTCCCATAAAATAGGATGATTGTCGTCTATTGTCAATAAACCAGTTCAACTGGGGGTTTTCTGTTATAATTGAAATAATTATATTGATAAGATTGATGGTGATTCAAAATCGACTTGCCCTCGATATCCTTCTCGCGAAGGAGGGCAGAGTCTGCCAATTGTTAAAAGTACAGCAAAAGACACACAATTGATGGATGGAATGCAGAACAAATCAAAACATTCACCCCCAGTCAAGAGATCTGGGGTAAATCCATCATTCTTTTGCTCACCATGTCACCCCAGTTTAGACCAGACCATATGCAAATCAGTCTTGACCCTGTGCCTCATGGGAACATTCCAGCCTGAACTGCCAAGCCAAGTCCTTCCTGGACCAGAAACAAGCACCCTAGGATCAGTTTCGGGGTTTCACCCCTCTTCAGCCATGATAGCTTGATTCCAGTTGCACAGTGAGCGCACTTAGAGCGAGAAAGAAATAGACACACAATTGATGGACGGAATGCAGAACAATTCAAAACATTCACCCCCAGTCAAGAGATCTGGGGTAAATCCATCATTCTTTTACTCTCCATGCCAATCCAGGTTAGACCTAGTCATATGCAAATTAGTCTTTTTTTGTGTTATTTTGTCCTCATTTGCCTTAACCCTCTTATAGAAAACACCTGACCACCTTGTGTATCTTTTCTGAACAGGTTCAGAGGTCTTAGTGTATCTCGACCGAAGACATGATTGTTTGAATGGCGGAAGGAGCATCCATAGTTGGAGGGTAGACCGATTCACTCCACCGAGGTAGTTTCCAACCTGTCGGACCATGTTGTTTGCCTAGTAGACCGGATTACAATGATCCATGGAGCAGAAAATGCATAATCATAGGACCCGGAAAAAAAAACCCGGGCTCCCTATTTCCACCGTAACAATAAATCCCAAAATGCGAGCTTTTTCTTACTGCATGGTCTAGCCAGATCCGTCCTAGATATTTCATTCAGCGAAGTCAGCCATCCTGCGTGTGTTGGAGCGGCAGAGTCTACCCAGAACTTACTGATTTGTCTTCTGGCTATGAGGATTGCATAAAAGAGGAGAGATCTAGCGCTTCCTGAGATGTTATCATCGAGGCCAAAGATGATTAAAGAGAGGCTGATGTTCAATGAGACCTTCAAAATAGAGTCCAAAGACTTCTTCACTTCACCCCAAAAAGACTGGATAGAGGGACAGTCTTTAAACATGTGCACATCAGATGCTTCTGGAAGACCACATTTATTGTATACTTTCCCCGGCTGGAATTCCGATAACTTTAAGGGAGAAAAGTACGGCCGATGTACTGTAAAAAGATGGTTTCGTTTCAGCCAAGCAGGCTTCACTATTTTGTGTAGCAAAGTAAATGAGGCCATCCAAACCTGTGCACACTGGATATCTAACTGGTCTCCCCATAGCTCGTCAGCGAGTTTAAAATTGCCATCTACCTCCTCCTCAATTGCCCAGTACCAGAGTGAAACCTCCTTACTACCCCCAGACCTCTCCACTAATAATTCTTCCAAAATGCTATCCTTCCTCATAGGGGTGCCCTGTCTAGACTGAGCCTGGGCCCAACTATTCATCTGGATGTACTTAAACCTTGATAGACCAGGGCCTACTTTACCACGTAGATCTTGCCAGGACAAGGAACCCTCTACCAACAAGTCTCCCCACTTTGAAATACCTGAGTCCCTCATGGGGATAATCAAATTATCCTGAAAACAGGATGGTGTCCCCGGCGATTCCCACAGTGGTGCAAAATTTGAAAAAAGTTAAGTCCGACTTTCCTTCTTATGATTTCCCAGGTTCTGGCTAATGATTGAAAAAAATTTTATTTATTTTTTGTCCCCAAAGTTGATCAAAAAACCTTCCGCTGGCAGGTAAGCTCCTTTTAACATGGCCCGAAAGATTTCTCCTCCAGGTGTGGAAGTGGGAGATTTTAGTAGCATTCTCCAGTGCGAGAGCTGAAAAGCCCATGCATAATATTGCTAGTCCGGTAATGCCAACCCTCCCTTTTCCCTCCTCCGCCTGAGCTTTTTCCAGGCCAATCTAGTGGCTTGCAAATCAGTCTTGACCCTGTGCCTCATGGGAACAGTCCAGCCCGAACTGCCATACCAAGTCCTCCCTGGATCGGAAACAAGCATCCGAGGACTGGTTTCGGGGTTTCACCCCTCTTCAGCCAGGATAGCTTGATTCCAGTGGCAAAGTGAGCCCAGGACCCACGTCTGGGCATACCTGGTGCACTTAGGGCAAGAAATCAAAAGACACATAATTGATGCAGGGAATGCAGAACAAATCAAAACATTCACCCCCAGTCAAGAGATCTGGGGTAAATCTATGATTCTTTTGCTCACCATGTCAGCCCAGTTTAGACCTGGCCATATGGAAATCAGTCTTGACCCTGTGCCTCATGGGAACAGTCCAGCCCGAACTGTTTCACCCCTCTTCAGCCAGGATAGCTTGATTCCAGTGGTACAGTGAGTCCAGGACCCACGTCTGGGCACACATGGCGCACTTAAGGCGAGAAAGGAAATCCATCATTCTTTTGCTCACCATGTCACCTCAGTTTAGACCTGGACATATGCAAATCAGTCTTGACCTTGTGCCTCATGGGAACAGTCCAGCCCGAACTGCCAAGCCAAGTCCTCCCTTGACTCAAAACAAGCATCCTAGGACCGGTTTCGGGGTTTCACCCCTCTTCAGCCAGGATAGCTTGATTCCAGTGGCACAGTGAGACCAGGACCCACGTCTGGGCATACCTGTCGCACTTAGGGCGAGAAAGTAAAAGACACACAATTGATGGACGGAATGCAGAACAAATGAAAACATTCACCCTCAGTCAAGAGATCTGGGGTAAATCCATCATTCTTTTGCTCACTATGCCACCCCAGTTTAGACCTGGCCATATGCAAATCAGTCTTGACCCTGTGCCTCATGGGAACAGTTCATCTTCCCTGGAACGGAAACAAGCATGCTAGGACCGGTTCCTGGGTTTCACCCCTCTTCAGCCAGGATAGCTTGATTCCAGTGGCACAGTGAGCCCAGGACCCACGTCTGTGCTTACCTGGCGCACTTAGGGCGAGAAAGCAAAAGACACACATTTGATGGATGGAATGCAAAACAAATCAAAACATTCACCCCCCAGTCAAGAGATCTGGGGTAGATCCATCATTCTTTTGCTCACCATGCCACCCCAGTTAGGCCTGGCCATATGCAAATCAGTCTTGACCCTGTGCCTCATGGGAGCAGTCCAGCCCGAACTGCCAAGCCAAGTCCTCCCTGGTCCGGAAACAAGCATCCTACGACCGGTTTCAAGGTTTCATCCCTTTTCACCCAGGATAGCTTGATTCCAGTGCACAGTGGACCCAGGACCAACGTCTGGGCATACCTGCCATACTTAGGGCGAGAAAGTAAAAGACACACAATTGATGGAGGGAATGTAGAACAAATCAGAACATTCAACCCCAGTCAAGAGATCTGGGGTAAATCGATCATCCTTTTGCTCAACATGCCACCCCTGTTTACGCCTGGCCATATGCAAATTAAGTATGGGCAGAAAATTCGTTCCGCTCGCGGAATTCCACGATTTCGCGATCCGCGAATCGCGCGAAATCGCCGCAAAATCTGCGAATCCGCGAGCGGGACGAATTTTGCTCAGGAAGCACTTACAGGGTTACAGCAGGTGCCCAAGTTGAAGCTAATTTCTTTGTAACCATTTACAAAATGGTTACAAAGAAATTAACTTCAACTTGGGCACCTGCTGTAACCCTGTAAGTGCTTCCTGAGGCGCCTCGTTGCCTACTTGCAACTATTCTCTGACCCTGCTCTGACCCTCGAAGCAGGGTCAGAGAATAGTTACAATTAGGCAACGAGGCGCCTGTCCCAACAATTAAACCTCAGCAGGAAGCAGTTACAGATAAAAAAAAGCAGGTGCCCGAGTTGAAGCTCAAATTCATGAACGCATTATAATCAGCCCAAGAATCTAGTGAGCACGGTCGATGCTAGGCAGGTGTGCATTCTCCCCAGATCTACCGTCTACAATTAGCTGTAATCCGTGATGGGGGTCTAGGCATCCACGAGTTTCTCGAGCGCAATCCCCCTGTACTTCCAGTGACCAGGAGGCTGCTTTCTCCTCATTTGCTGCGCTGATCGGTCTCTGACCTTTATAAACAAGAGGCATGTGAACTCGCACAGAAGCCCGGCCCCACACGCACTAGGCTATGCAACCTCTTCCCTCCCTTTCCCCCACTGTGATGGACAGCTCAATCGAGGGACCTCGGTGCCTATGGGCGCGGTGGCAAAGTTACAGACACATGTGGTCACTGAACACAACTCTTCTGGGAATTTACACAGCTGTAGTGCAGGAAAAGCACGATACATTTACCCAACGAGGTAGCACTTACTGCTTTCTCCTCATCTGCTGCTCTTCTCGGTCTCTGACCCTTCTTAAACAAGAGGCATGTGAACTCGCACAGAAGCCTGGCCCCACACATACAAGGCTATGCAACCTCATCCCGCCCTTTCCCCCACTGTGATGGACAGCTCACTCAAGGGACCTCGGCGCCTATGGGCGCGGTGACAAAGTTACAGACACATGGGGTCAACTCTTCTGGGCATTTACGCAGCTGTATTGTAGGAAAAGCATGATACATTTACCCAACGAAGGAGCACTTACTGATTAGCCAGTAGAAAGTACTCCAGTTAAGTATGGTGCAAATCGCAAAAAATCCGCGATTTCGCAGGAAAATCCGCGAATTTGCGGATTATTTTGCGATTTCGCGTGAATTCGCGTACCGCTGATTCCCAAAATTCGCCCATACCTAATGCAAATCAGTCTTGACCCTGTGCCTCATGGCAACAGTCCAGCCCGAACTGCCAAGCAAAGTCTTCCCTGGACCGGAAACAAGCATGCTAGGACCGGTTTCAGGGTTTCACACTTCTTCAGCCAGGATAGCTTGATTCCAGTGGCACAGTGAGCCCAGGACCTACGTCTGGGCATACCTGGTGCACTTAGGGCGAGAAATCAAAAGACACATAGTTGATGGAGGGAATGCAGGACAAATCAAAACAATATCCCCCAGTCAAGAGATCTGGAGTAAATCCATCATTCTTTTGCTCACCATGCCACCCCAGTTTAGACCTGTCCATACGCAAATTAGTCTTGACCATGTGCCTCAGGGGAACAGTCCAGCCCGAACTGCCATGCCAAGTCCTTCCTGGACCAGAAACAAGCATCCTAGGACCGGTTTCTGGGTTTCACCCTTCTTCAGCCAGGATAGCTTGATTCCAGTGGCACAGTGAGCCCAAGACCCACGTCTGGGCATACCTGGAGCACTTATGGCGAGAAAGCAAAAGACAGACATTTTATGGATGGAATGCGGAACAAATAAAAATATTCACCCCCCAGTCAAGAGATCTAGGGTAAATCCATCATTATTTTGCTCACCATGCCACCCCAGTTAGGCCTGGCCATATGCAAATCAGTCTTGACCCAGTGCCTCATTGGAGCATTCCAGCCCGAACTGCCAAGCCATGTCCTCCCTGGACCGGAAACAAGTATCCTAGGAACGGTTTTGGGGTTTCACCCCTTTTCAGCCAGGATAGCTTGATTCCAGTGCACAGTGGGCCAAGGACCCACGTCTGGGCATACCTGCCGCACTTAGGGCGAGAAAGCAAAAGACACAAAATTGATGGACGGAATGTAGAACAAATCAGAACATTCACCCCAGTCAAGAGATCTGGGGTAAATCGATCATTCTTTTGCTCACAATGCCACCCCTGTTTAGGCCTGGCCATATCCAATTCAGTCTTGACCCTGTGCCTCATGGCAAGAGTCCAGCCCGAACTCCCAAGCCAAGTCTTCCCTGGACCGGAAACAAGCATGCTAGGACCGGTTTCGGGGTTTCACCCCTCTTCAGCCAGGATAGCTTGATTCCAGTGGTACAGTGAGCCCAGGACCCACGTCTGGGCATACATGGCGCACTTAGGGCGAGAAGGCAAATCCATCATTCTTTTGCTCACCATGTCACCCCAGTTTAGACCTGGCCATATGCAAATCAGTCTTGACCTTGTGCCTCATGGGGACAGTCCAGCCCGAACTGCCAAGCCAAGTCCTCCCTTGGCTCGAAACAAGCATCCTAGGACCGGTTTCGGGGTATCACAACTCTTCAGCCAGGATAGCTTGATTTCAGTGGCACAGTGAGACCAGGAGCCACGTCTGGGCATACCTCTCGCACTTAGGGCGAGAAAGCAAAAGACACACAATTGATGGACGGAATGTAGAACAAATCAAAACAGTCACCCCAGTCAAGAGATCTGCGATAAATCCATCATTCTTTTTTTCACCATGACACCCCAGTTTAGACCCGGCCATATGCAAATCAGTCTTGACCCTGTGCCTCAAGGGAACAGTTCATCTTCCCTGGAACGGAAACAAGCATGCTAGGACCGGTTCCTGGGTTTCACCCCGCTTCAGCCAGGATAGCTTGATTCCAGTGGCACAGTGAGCCCAGGACCCACATCTGGGCATACGTAGCGCACTTAGGGCGAGAAAGCAAAAGACACACAATTGATGGATGGAATGCAGAACAAATCAAAACATTCACCCCCAGTCAAGAGATCTGGGGTAAATCCATCATTCTTTTGCTCACCATGCCACACCAGTTTAGACTTGGCCATATGCAAATTAGTCTTGACCATGTGCCTCATGGGAACAGTCCAGCCCGAACTGCCAAGCCAAGTCCTCCCTGGACCAGAAACAAGCATCCTAGGACCGGTTTCTGGGTTTCACCCTTCTTCAGCCAGGATAGCTTGATTCCAGTGGCACAGTGAGCCCAAGACCCATGTCTGGGCATACCTGGTGCACTTAGGGCGAGAAAGCAAAAGACACACAATTGATGGATGGAATGCAGAACAAATCAAAACATTAACCCCCCAGTCAAGAGATCTGGGGTAAATCAATCATTCTTTTGCTCACCATGCCACCCCAGTTAGGCCTGGCCATATGCAAATCAGTCTTGACCCTGTGCCTCATGGGAGCAGTCCAGCCCGAATTGCCAAGCCAAGTCCTCCCTGGACCGGAAACAAACAACCTAGGATCGGTTTTGGGGTTTCACCCCTCTTCAGCCAGGATAGCTTGAATCCAGTGCACAGTGGGCCCAGGACCACGTCTGGACATTCCTGCCGCACTTAGGGCGAGAAAGCAAAAGACACACACTTGATGGACGGAATACCAAACAATTCAGAACATTCACCCCCAGTCAAGAGATCTGGGGTAAATCCATCATTCTTTTGCTCACCATGCCACCCCTGTTTAGGCCTGGTCATATGCAGATCAGTCTTGACCCTGTGCCTCATGGCAACAGTCCAGCCCGAACTGCCAAGCCAAGTCCTCCCTGGACCGGGAACAAGCATACTAGGACCAGTTTTGGGGTTTCATCCCTCTTCAGCCAGGATAGCTTGATTCCAGTGGCAAAGTGAGCCCAGGACCCACATCTGGGCATACCTGGTGCACTTAGGGCGAGAAATCAAAAGACACATAATTGATGCAGGGAATGCAGAACAAATCAAAACATTCACCACAGTCAAGTGATCTAGGGTAAATCCATCATTCTTTTGCTCACCATGCCACCCCAGTTTAGACCTGGCATATGCAAATCAGTCTTGACCCTGTGCCTCATGGGAACAGTCCAGGCCGAACTGCCAAGCCAAGTCCTCCCTGGACCGGAAACAAGCATCCTAGGACAGGTTTTGGGGTTTCACCCCTTTTTAGCCAGGATAGCTTGATTCCAGTGCACAGTGGGCCAAGGACCCACGTCTGGGCATACCTGCCGCACTTAGGGCGAGAAAGCAAAAGACACAAAATTGATGGACGGAATGTAGAACAAATCAGAACATTCACCCCAGTCAAGAGATCTGGGGTAAATCGATCATTCTTTTGCTTACAATGCCACCCCTGTTTAGGCCTGGCCATATCCAAATCAGTCTTGACCCTGTGCCTCATGGCAAGAGTCCAGCCCGAACTCCCAAGCTAAGTCTTCCCTGGAACGGAAACAAGCATGTTAGGACCGGTTTCGGGGTTTCACCCCTCTTCAGCCAGGATAGCTTGATTCCAGTGGTACAGTGAGCCCAGGACCCACGTCTGGGCATACATGGTGCACTTAGGGCGAGAAAGCAAATCCATCATTCTTTTGCTCACCATGTCACCCCAGTTTAGACCTGGCCATATGCAAATCAGTGTTGACCTTGTGCCTCATGGGGACAGTCCAGCCCGAACTGCCAAGCCAAGTCCTCCCTTGGCTCAAAACAAGCGTCCTAGGACCGGTTTCGGGGTATCACAACTCTTCAGCCAGGATAGCTTGATTTCAGTGGCACAGTGAGACCAGGAGCCACGTCTGGGCATACCTCTCGCACTTAGGGCGAGAAAGCAAAAGACACACAATTGATGGACGGAATGTAGAACAAATCAAAACATTCACCCCAGTCAAGAGATCTGGGATAAATCCATCATTCTTTTTCTCACCATGCCACCCCAGTTTAGACCCGGCCATATGCAAATCAGTCTTGACCCTATGCCTCATGGGAACAGTTCATCTTCCCTGGAACGGAAACAAGCATGCTAGGACCGGTTCCTGGGTTTCACCCCGCTTCAGCCAGGATAGCTTGATTCCAGTGGCACAGTGAGCCCAGGACCCACATCTGGGCATTCGCGGCGCACTTAGGGCGAGAAAGCAAAAGACACACAATTGATAGATGGAATGCAGAACAAATCAAAACATTCACCCCCAGTCAAGAGATCTGGGGTAAATCCATCATTCTTTTGCTCACCATGCCACACCAGTTTAGACTTGGCCATATGCAAATTAGTCTTGGCCATGTGCCTCATGGGAACAGTCCAGCCCGAACTGCCAAGCCAAGTCCTCCCTGGACCAGAAACAAGCATCCTAGGACCGGTTTCTGTATTTCACCCTTCTTCAGCCAGGATAGCTTGATTCCAGTGGCACAGTGAGCCCAAGACCTATGTCTGGGCATACCTGGTGCACTTAGGGCGAGAAAGCAAAAGACACACAATTGATGGATGGAATGCAGAACAAATCAAAACATTAACCCCCCAGTCAAGAGATCTGTGGTAAATCAATCATTCTTTTGCTCACCATGCCACCCCAGTTAGGCCTGGCCATATGCAAATCAGTCTTGACCCTGTGCCTCATGGGAGCAGTCCAGCCCGAATTGCCAAGCCAAGTCCTCCCTGGACCGGAAAACAAACATCCAAGGATCGGTTTCGGGGTTTCACCCCTCTTCAGCCAGGATAGCTTGAATCCAGTGCACAGTGGGCCCAGGACCACGTCTGGACATTCCTGCCGCACTTAGGGCGAGAAAGCAAAAGACACACACTTGATGGACGGAATACCAAACAATTCAGAACATTCACCCCAGTCAAGAGATCTGGGGTAAATCCATCATTCTTTTGCTCACCATGCCACCCCTGTTTAGGCCTGGTCATATGCAGATCAGTCTTGACCCTGTGCCTCATGGCAACAGTCCAGCCCGAACTGCCAAGCCAAGTCCTCCCTGGACCGGGAACAAGCATACTAGGACCAGTTTTGGGGTTTCATCCCTCTTCAGCCAGGATAGCTTGATTCCAGTGGCACAGTGGCAGTTCGGGCTGGACTATTCCCATTGGGCGCAGGGTCAAGACTGATTTGCATATGGCTGGGTCCAAAGTGGAATGGCATGGTGAGCAAAAAAATGATGGATTTAGGCTCAGATCTCTGTACTGGGGTGAATGTATGACATTGTTCTGCATTCTGTCCATCAATAGTTCTTTTTGCATTTGTCACCCGGAGTGGGACGGGTATGCTCAGACGTGAGTCCCGTGCTCTCCATGCCACTGGAATCAGGCTATCCTGGATGAAGAGGGGTGAAACCCCGAAACCGGTCTTAGGATGCTTGTTTCCAGTACAGGGAGGACCTAGCCTGGCAGTTCGGGCTGGACTGTTCCCATTAGGCGCAGGGTCAAGGCTGATTTGCCTATGGCTGGATCCAAACTGGAATGGCATGGTGAGCAAGAAACAATGGATTTAGGCCCAGATATCTGTACTGAGGTGAATGTATGACATTGTTCTGCATTCTGTCCATTAATTGTTCTTTTTGCATTTGTCGCCAGAGTGGAGTGGGACGTGTATGCTCAGACGTGAGTCCCATGCTCTCCATGCCACTGGAATCAAGCTATCCTGGCTGAAGAGGGGTGACATCCCGAAACCGGTCCGAGGCTGCTTGTTTCCAGTCCAGGGAGGACCTGGCCTGGCAGTTCGGGCCCATTAGTCGTAGAGTCAAGACTGATGGATTTAGGTCCAGATCTCTGTACTGGGGTGAATGTATGACATTGTTCTGCATTCTGTCCATGAAGAGTTCTTTTTGCAATTGTTAAAAATCCAACATTGTTGTGCTTTTATACAAGGCAGGAGCAAAAATTCAGAGGGTTTCTTTCAAAACATTACTTACATAAACAAGGACTTGAAAGTCTTGTAAACAGATGGTGCTTTGGAAACTATAGTGCAGGGATTGTCAACAGTTAGCAACTGATTGGGAAACTTAGGGAAAGGATTGGCAATTTCCATCTTGAGACCTTTAGTGGTGACCTCTTTGTGCATGATGCTACTGATATTATCAATAAACCTTGCAGAAATAAAAAGGAATACAAATTATGGACTGAAGAGAACAAGAGCTGATCTTGAAATGGAGGATGAACAAAATAAATACTACAATGAAATAAAAGCTTTAGAATAGAGTAGAAGAAAATGGTTGAAGACAAACACTGACAATATTTGATGAGATTTGAAGTTTTATATAGATGTGATGGATTGATAGCCAGTCAGAGAAAGGCAAAATTTAAAAAAATCATAATACACAAAACATTTAATAATTAAAGACACAAAAAGCTGAAAGTGCACTTTGCACACGTTTCCCCTGAACTCAATACAATGGATCATAGACTACTAGTGAAACGTTGCTTATTTGTCCTGTATATGTGTACACCCTGGCATTCCTGAATGTTTCTTTAATGTTCACATTGAAAAAATCCTGTGAAAACATGATTGCAGCTGTTTCAATAGATGATTATGTTGATCTCTTTTTACCAATATAAGAGCTATGTGGACACTCAATCTTTCGTTTTTCATGACCGGCATGAGAAAAGAGCTCACTGCTGCATGTGTCATAGGTGACATTATGTGAAGCTCAACATGTGATAGTCTTTCGATGGTGGTGTGATGTTACATCACCTGGACGTTCTTAGAGACTTTATAAAAGAAGAAACCCCAAAGGCGGGGCAATCTCATTTGTGTTGCATTGCAGGGGCCATTCTCATTTTTTCTACTCTGAGACACAGGATACTATCCTGTTCGATTTTTAAAAACATTTCTCTTACTTTTGGACTGCCTTGCTGATGCTACAGTTGATAGCTGATGGACTGAAAACTTCTTTGCTGAACAATTTCTATTTATCGTGTCTTTTATTCCCTAGTATATGTAAATGGACTTCTCACTAAAGGACTTTAATTTTTAACCCATTGCCCTTCTTCGTAGGATGTGAGCTGTTGGACAACACACTATTATCCTTGGTTAATGGTGGTGGGACTCTGTGACTCTGTAAACTGATTTTATAATAACCATCCTAAACATTTGGTGCTTATATACAAGCTGTGATATTCTTAACTACATTCTAAAAAGACTGCTTGTGATAATGAACTTTGAATCTTTAATACAATAACCAAATTAATCTAATACCTGTCTGAGCCTATTAATGAGACCTGTTAGTTCTTCCATTCAAACTATGCTATGTTACATATGATTTAAATGCATTGTAGGGAGAATCACCGAGCTTTGCCAGAACATCAAGTTATACATCTTTTGGTTTGCATTGCTGTTGCAGAGCTTTTGGACTACATAATCCTAACTCAGCTTAACTTCTTCAATCAATCATAACATTTGTATAGCGCGCTACTCACCCGGAGGGTCTCAAGGCGCTTGGGGGAGGGGGGGTCTGCTACTGCTCGAACAGCCAGGTCTTGAGTTGCTTCCTGAAGGAGAGGTGGTCTTGGGTCAGACGGAGGTGGATGGGGAGGGAGTTCCAAGTCTTGGCAGCCAGGTAGGAGAAGGATCTTCCTCCCGTGGTGGCTCTTCGGATGCGTGGAACGGCGGCGAGGGCGTGGCTGGTCGATCGTCGCTGGCGGGTGGGAGTGTAGAAAGTCAGGCGGTTGTTGAGGTACCTGGGTCCCAGGTCGTGGAGGGCCTTGTGTGCGTGGGTGAGGAGTCGGAACGTGATTCTTTTGCTGACGGGGAGCCAGTGCAGGTCTCTCAGGTGTCCGGAGATGTGGCTGTGTCGGGGGATGTCCAGGATGAGTCGTGCGGAGGTGTTCTGGATGCGTTGGAGTCTTTTCTGCAGTTTGGATGTCGTTCCGGCGTAGAGGGTGTTTCCGTAGTCCAGTCGGCTGGTGACGAGTGCCTGAGTGACCGTCTTCCTGGTTTCAGTGGGAATCCATCGGAAGATCTTTCGGAGCATACGTAGGATGTTGAAACATGACGATGAGACGGCGTTGACTTGTCTGGTCATTGAGAGGGAGGAGTCCAGGATGAAGCCCAGGTTGCGTGCGTGGTCTGTTGGTTTGGGTGCGCTGCCCAGGGCAGGGGGCCACCAGCAGTCGTCCCAGGCAGAGGGTGATGATCCCAGGATGAGGACTTCCATCTTGTCTGAATTCAGTTTCAGGCGGCTGTTCTTCATCCACTCGGCTACGTCTTTCATCCCTTCGTGTAGGTTGGTTCTGGCGGTGGCGGGGTCGTTGGTGAGGGAGAGGATCAGCTGGGTTTCGTCGGCGTAGGAGATGATGTTGAGGTTGTGGTGGCGTGCGATGGCCACGAGGGGGCTCATGTAGATGTTGAAGAGGGTGTGGCTGAGAGATGATCCTTGTGGTACGCCGCAGATGACTTTGGTGGCCTTGGATCTGAACGGGGGGAGGCGGACTCTCTGAGTTCTTCCGGCGAGGAAGGAGATGATCCACTCGAGTGCCTTCTCTTGGATTCCGATGTTGTTGAGGCGCTGCACAAGGGTATGGTGGCAGACAGTGTCGAACACTGCGGAGAGGTCCTGGAGGATGAGGGCCGCTGTTTCCCCTTTGTCAAGCAGGGATCGGATGTCGTCAGTGGCTGCGATGAGGGCGGTCTCGGTGCTGTGGTTGGTTCGGAAACCGGATTGCGAGTGGTCGAGGGATCCATTTGTCTCAAGGAAGGCAGCAAGCTGTCTATTGACGGTCTTCTCGATGACTTTGGCAGGAAAAGGGAGGAGTGAGATGGGGCGGTAGTTTTTGAGGTTGGTGGGGTCTTCCTGTTGATATTCTTTATTTTTACAGCATGGTTTTAAGAGTGATGTACCTAAATCCGATCTCAAACCTGTGAGTTATCTGTCAATTGAGGATACTGATTGGAGAGCGGATGTGTTATTTGGTCACCACAATTTCAATCCCTCCTATCGGCGGAGAAACATTTGTCACAGGATCAATGCTTCTGTGTTAAAGGGAAGTGCTGCAGATTATCTATTCATAAAGGGACTAGTTTGGTTAGAGAAGAAAGGAGAGAAGTGTATAATAGTCAAAATGTGACCACGCATGTGCTGCAACAGTGGTAGGCCCAAAGGTTTTTGTTTTTTTGCAAATTGCGTTTTCTTCAACCTGTAGGCAACAGATTGGACCATAACCCCAGATAGGTGCCCCATAAGTCAGAACAGACAAACATTTATGCTTATATATTTCCAATATCACTGAAACAGGCTCTGAGACAACAGACTTAGCAAATCTAAAGATGGCATCCATTGATTTCGGAAGCTATTGATCCTGTTTGCCAGACATGAGCTCCCACTACATTGAGAATCAAATATAACGCACAAATAGGGGAATCTATAAATCCATTACAGCCCTCTACCCTTAATAAAAATAGGTCAAATATTTGATGGTTGCTTTTCTACTACCATATAATGAGTTTTAGTAAAGTTCATTTACAGCCCGTGTGTGTCCCTAAAGGTCACAAAATTGTCAATTTGCTTTTAAAGACAAGAATGATTTAATGTAATAAGGACTGCACCATCCAATACAAAAGAGCTGTCACAGGAAAATTCTCACGTTTTGGGAGATCACAGCATGTAGTATAAGGTTTTTTCAAACAGTATAACCAGAGGTCCACAACAAAAATGTATTCAAGTATAATGAGAGCATTGTTTCTCTACAAACATTTAAACAAGCAAAAATATTTTCACAGCACAATCTGTAAGTGCTCTTCCTTTATTGATTCTTTGACAAAAAAAAACAGCCAACGCATTTCGTCCAACCGTGGACTTCTTCAGGACATAGAAGTAGAATATATTATATGATCAAAATTCCATTAGATCTATATGGGTCTGCTCAATAATAATACTGAAAAAATATTTATATCCAAGGGGAAAAATCCAATATAAAAAAACTGGGAATCGTAGGTAAAGCTTTTAACCACAATGCCTCAGTGAGGACTTGAGGAAGGGAACTAGAGACACGGGTGCTAGGAGAGGCAGCCTCCAAACTATACTGTTTACCACAAAAGATACGCTCCTAGTGTAGTGACCTAAGTGTTACAGTGAAATAGTGTTAGTTTGTGAGTGCAGGTATCTCACAAAAAGTGAAAGACTGGTCTCACACACCGCCTGGTGTCATGCTTCATCATTGACCAGTCCTCGCCCTCTAAAAACTTGGTTTGTAGAGGGCGGGTATACACCTGAAGACAGAGATGCACTTCTATTGCTAAGTGGGGGCCTTTACAAAAAAGTGCAGTTTAAAAACCCATTACAGGTGTCATACTTCTTTTAATATAACTGGCATCTGTATGGTGTTAAAAACAATGGTCTGTGTGATGGGGATTCTATTGTCCCCCCAGCGTAATACAGGTGGTCAACATGTTTCTGCCTGCTGGCCCGAGGGGCCCGTGGCATTCATCAGGACCTATATTGTATAGAAGGGCTCCACCCTTACCGTGCTCAGTTCAGTTGGTGAGGGATCCACTTGGTGGGGTGAACAGTTTCACTCACCACCGTGTGTGCGATTAAGAGTTTTACGCCTGTTGAAAAGAAAATACAAGTGAAGTACAGACACATTTGATACAGTAACAAGGCTGGAAAAAAGGTAATCTGGTTTGCCAAATACTCAAACATTAAGTAAGTGCATGGCTATAAGTGCATTCAGTCGTGTCATCCATTCGTGCTCTTAGAATACAGGGATCAATGTTCCCAATGCTTACCCTAACAGATGGTACCTACAAGCCCCATAGGAGAGTGAGGAGCGGAGACCCTTTGGTCTGGTGCTACATGAGGAGGAGAAAAAAGAGAAATCGCAAAGGGTAGTTATAAAAGCATATCCCAGGGAAGTTTCTGGGTACTGTAAATAGTATGTTGTCAACGGCTAAACCAATGTCTGGTCATGGTATCAAGCACAAAACACATTCATCCATCCATACTCTTACTGTGACTGGGGAAAGCTCCCAACTCTACACCTGCATCTGTTCTCCTTGCTTCCTTGCCGGAAAATGAGAGAGACACACAGAGAGTTTTTTATACCCTGGAGCGTCAACCGCGATCCTTAATTGGGCGGTAGTGGCGCAGTTCCGGTGTCAGTGACTGGGCTTGGTAGAGTAAGCCTGGCCTGCCTGTAGCTTCTTAAGTGGCGTAGCGGCCCTTGTAAGGAGAACCGCCGTCCCTGAGCCATCTTGCCTGAATGGTACAGAGGGATCGTAGGGCCAAATCCCTGTCTGCACGCAATTGTGTACAGCGCAGGCGCACAACCTCGTAGGAGAGGGGTTGCGTGCATGTTGCTCTAGTGTTTTTTTCCCGAAGAGACAGATGGGTGTGTCTTGTAGGCCTGCATGCGCAAAGAAGTACTTTATTCAAGGGCAGTGGGTGAGCTGCCGTCCTTGCTGCAGCACTTATTAGAAACAGAAGAAATTTATTCAGCAGTGTTAGAACAGACCGAGCACTATGTTTAAGACATGTTCACATGTCGGGCCGATGGTTCTGTGTGCCGTCATATTTGTTGCAGTGCATATTTAAAAAGAGGGAGAAAAATACATCCAGCAGTATAAAAAGTATTGAACTGTGTACAAAATGCACATGAGTCTGGCCGGTATTACAACACAAGAGGTGGGCCGATATAACTATCTCATCGCTGCGGTGAGCGGTCGCTCCCCAGGCTCCCCACTCGAGCTGGTATCGTTGTGCTGCGCTTGTGAATTGGCGTTTACTTCTCTAGCACGATAATTTCACTGTGACTGTTGTTACGCTAATTATTGCAGTCTGCCTCATTTCATCAGCATACAATTAATTGTAGCGCATTTGCTTTCACTGTGCCTTCGTTGCATGATCTCTGGCGCTTTGTTGATACTACCTTACCATCCGCTGCCATTTTGTTGTTGTTGTCCCTGCAAGCCCGTCCTCTAGAGCCCGCCCCGCCTCCCAGCTGAGCCTCCCTCGCCCCTCCCCCACCACCCATTTATGACAGCTGCACTTGCGCGCAGCGTACACGCGCAGCGATCGCGCCCCATGCGCGCCGAAGGTGCGCCAAAGGTAAGCCCGTCTGCGCCCGTCCGCGCCTGGACCGCGCCCAGCGCCTGTCCCCCTGGTCCCCGCCGCACCCAACACACTAGGATCACATATGATGCCGCAACTCTCCTCGCCCTCAACCCCGGACGCACACTACAATGCTGCGTAGCCACCCCAGGACATACCCACGGCCGATTCGCTTGCCTCTCCTGCAAGTTCAACTGCTTCAGGACCCTCACCAACACCACCTCCTCCACACACAGCTCCGACTCCAACCGCCTAAAGTGCATCCTGCTTAACACCCGCTCGGTCCACAGACACGCAACTGAACTGTGGGACCTAATCGACACTACGTCACCTGACATCGCCTTCCTTATAGAAACATGGATGAACACATCATCAGCACCCGACATCGCCATAGCCATACCGGAAGCTTACAAGATTATCCGAAAAGACCGCACCAATCAAACAGGAGGAGGCATCGCCATCATCCACAGAAACACCATCAAAATCACAACCAGCTCCGAGGACAATCTTACAACCGCCGAACATCTCCACTTTCAGATCCACATCGACCCCAGGACCACACTTAGAGGCACCCTCATTTACAGACCTCCAGGCACCCGCACTCTATTCAGCGATGACATCACGGACTTCATCAGCCCACACGCCCTCACCTCCGAGAACTACATTCTTCTAGGAGACGTCAACTACCACCTTGAAAACAAACACGACAGCAACACCACCACCCTTCTGGACAACCTGGCCAATCTCGGACTCAAACAACTTGTTGACACCCCCACCCATATAGCCGGACATACGCTCGACCCTATCTTCACCTCCAGCAAGCACATCTCCTTCGATCGCACCACAACTCTCCATTGGACGGACCACAGCTGTGTTCACTTCAGCTACAAAAGCACCCTGACCCACAACCGTCCACAACCTATTCCTCGGAGAAATTGGAACAAAATCACCACCGACCTACTCCTCACATCGCTCAACCAAAACCCTCCCACCCTCTCAATGGACCCAGACCAAGCTGCCACCAACCTCAAGCAATGGATCACCCACAGTGCTGACGAATTAGCACCCCTGAAAAAGCACCAGATGAAATCAGCCAGCAAAAAGGCTCCCTGGTTCAATGACGAACTTAAAATATCCAAGAAGCTATGCCGCACCCTGGAGAAGATATGGAGAAAAAACCCAACCTCAGACAACATGGCCTCCCTCAAGACAGCCACCCGCAAACACCACCAACTGATTCGATCCACCAAGAAATTAGCATTCAAGGATCCTCTCGACAACAACACTCATAACAGCAAGGAACTCTTCAACATCGTCAAAGAATTCACCAACCCCACCGCAGCATCTAACGACATCACTCCCTCCCAAGACCTCTGTGACCCGTAATCATCCTTCTTCTACAACAAAATTGCCGACATCCACAACAGCTTCGAGATTTCTCCCAGCGATCAACCCCCTCCACCCCCTTCAGATCCGATTCCGCCAACTAACAACCTTAACGCCTGGAACCCAATCACCACTGAAGACACCATTCGCCTCATGAACTCAATCCACTCTGGCTCGCCTTCTGACCCCTGCCCCCACAACATCTTCAACAAAGCTGACTCCGTCATCGCAGCCCATCTCCGCGATATCATCAACTGCTCCTTCAACTCTGCCACCTTCCCAGAAAGCTGGAAACACGCCGAACTCAGCGCCCTTCTGAAGAAACCCACAGCAGACCCCTCTGAACTTAAAAACTACTGACCCATATCCCTCCTCCCATTCCCGGCCAAAGTCATCGAGAAAGCTGTCAACAACCAGCTCGCCGCCTTCCTTGAATCCAACAACTCCTTTGATCCATCTCAATCCGGGTTTCGAGCCAAACACAGCACCGAAACAGCCCTCATTGCAGCGACCGACGACATCCGAGCACTCCTGGACAACGGAGAAACAGTGGCCCTCATCCTACTCGCCCTGTCCGCCGCCTTCGACACAGTCTGCCACAGCACCCTTATACATCGCCTCAGCAACATCGGAATACAAGGAAAAGCCCTGGACTGGATCATCTCATTCCTCGCTGGGAGAACGCAAAGAGTCCGACTTCCCCCATTCTACTCAAAGGCCACCGAAGTCATCTGCGGCGTACCTCAAGGATCCTCACTCAGCCCCACCCTCTTCAACGTCTACATGAGTCCTCTCGCCTCCATCGCGCGTCTACACAACCTAAACATCATCTCTTACGCCGACGACACCCAGCTAATCCTTTCCCTCACCAAAGACCCCAACACCGCCAAAACCAATCTTCACGAAGGCATGAAAGAAGTAGCCGAATGGATGAAACAGAGCCGCCTAAAACTCAACTCAGACAAAACGGAGGTGCTTATCCTAGGATCCTCCCCTTCAGCTTGGGACGACTCTTGGTGGCCTTCCGCTCTGGGCACAGCACCCACACCCACAGACCATGCACGTAACCTCGGCTTCATCCTAGACTCCTCCCTCTCGATGTCCAGACAAGTCAACGCCGTCTCGTCATCCTGTTTCAACGTACTTCGCATTCTCAAAAAGATCTTCCGCTGGATCCCCCTCGAAACTAGAAAGACTGTCACCCACGCACTGGTCACGAGTCGACTGGATTATGGTAACACACTTTACGCCGGAATCACAACAAAATTACAGAAAAAACTCCAGCGCATCCAAAATGCGTCAGCGAGACTCATGCTAGACATCCCGCGCCAAGATCACACAGGACATCTAAAAGACCTCCACTGGCTTCCCGTCAACAAAAGAATTACCATTCGCCTTCTCACCCACGCACACAAGGCCCTCTACAAGCTAGGACCCGAATGCCTCAACATCCGACTGTCCTTCTACAAACCCACCCGCCAACTAAGATCGTCCAATCAAGCCCTCGCCGTAATCCCACGCATCCGGAAATCCACCATGGGTGGCAGATCCTTCTCCTTCCTGGCTGCCAAGACCTGGAACTCACTCCCCACTCAACTCCGCCTTACTCAGAACCACATCTCCTTCAGAAAAGAACTTAAAACCTGGCTATTCGACAAATAATGAACCCCCTCCCCTAGCGCCTTGAGACCCTCTGGGTGAGTAGTGTGCTATACAAATGCCCGAACTTGAACTTGAACTACACAAGAGGCGGGTGTCTCTCCAAATAAAGTTGCTTACCATGCCTAGTGCAGCGCATATGTGAAGTATGCGAGGGTAGTGCAGGGAGCTTAAAATGGTGATTTCATTCATACATGTTAAGTTCAAGTGGAGGCTACTACGAAGACGCTGATGTCATAGTAGTTCTAAAATGGAGTTCCTTAGTGTCTGATTGTGTGAGAGGCATTCTAAGTCGATGTGTATCATACAACATAATCTGATTAAGTCTGTCTTTTTGCATTTTCTGTTCATTTTGGGGATATAGTTTTATTTGCTGCGCGGTTATGTAAGCTATGGAGCTAATTGCAGCCATCATTGAGTCTCTTATCTCATGTGCGTAGTCTGTGAACCCAACTGTGCTCCCTGATGTGTAGTGGTCCGGTAAGTACAGTCTTGTGTTTTTTCACGACTTCCAAGACTACCCATCTCTACTCACTATCTTTATGATTAGATTCCAAGAAGTGTCTGGTGAGTTTAGTGTTTGTTTTTTTGCACCATATTGTACTATGGTGTTCATTAATGCAAATCTTTATCTTTCTGGTGGTCATGCCCACATACATGAGACCGCAGGGGCATGTTAGAAGATAGACCACATTTTCAGTGTTACAATTGCTAAAGGTGTTGAGTTTCCATGGGTCTCCTGAGCCTATGCCCACTTCTTTGGTCGTTATGGTTAGTGGGCACGCCGCGCAGTTCCCACATGCGAAATTGCCAGTGGGCCTCTGTGTGTTCTATAGGGTGACCTGGTTATCTACTGGTTGTGGGGATCTTTTGCATGTACCAGGACATCTCGGGTGTTTTTGCTTCTTTTGAAGGCAAAGAGCGGGGGTGCCCATTGTTTGTCAGCTCCATTCAGGATGTGCCAATTCTTCTTGATAATCTTCTGTATAGTGTTTGAGAGGGGAGTGTATGTAGTTAATCAACACTTGTGGAGCGCCTTGCTGCTCCTATCGAATGCACAGCCACAGTCCCTAACAGCATGCGCGCTAGCGGTTTTCCCGCTGTGCGCTGCGATTTTAAAAAACCCGCGTTACGTGACGAGCTCAGCTCGTCATCAGCGTAGGGCAGGTTACGCCCATGACGAGCTGAGCTCGTCATCAGCCCCGAAGGGGTTAAAGAAAGGGTAACTCCATTTTTCTGTTAATTCACTTCTTTTAATGTCCAGTTAATCCATAGATCAGAACGATTTCAATCCAGAGTTAAGAAATTAGAGGGAACACGTTAAATATGAGCGATTAAAAAACAGGGCATGCATAAAAATTAGGGTGTATTGTGTAATGAGCGTCATAACCGAGGTTATGAGTATTTGAGTTAACACTGTGTTTTTTAAAATTTGTAGTGAATCCCTGACGAAGGGCAAAGATTATGCCCGAAATGCATTGGATACATTAACGAGGATGTTTTAAATGTATTTATTAAGCATGGTGAATTTTGCGAATTCGCGATCCGTGAATTTGCGGATTTGTGAATTTGCGATCCGCAAAATGCGCGATATTGCGGATTTTTTTATTTTTGCGTGTTCGCGGGGCTCTTGGCGTGTTCGCGGGGTGCTTTGCGTGTTCGCGGGTTTTTTTTTGTGCGAGACCGCGATGCGCCCTCTGGTTCATCACTGCCACCCTCTCGGTTTTTTTTGTGCTCTTCTGCCCTCTGCCCCACTCGTTTTTGTGCCCTTGTGCCCCTTGCCCCACTTGTTTTTGTGCCATTCTGCCCTCTGCCCCACTCGTTGTTGTGCCCTTGTGCCCCTTGCCCCACTCGTTTTTGTGCCATTCTGCCCTCTGCCCTCTGCCCCAATCGTTGTTGTGCCCTTGTGCCCCTTGCCCCACTTGTTTTTGTGCCATTCTGCCCTCTGCCCCAATCGTTGTTGTGCCCTTGTGCTCCTTGCCCCACTCGTTTTTGTGCCATTCTGCCCTCTGCCCCAATCGTTGTTGTGCCCTTGTGCCCCTTGCCCCACTCGTTTTTGTGCCATTATGCCCTCTGCCCCACTCGTTGTTGTGCCCTTGTGCCCCTTGCCCCACTCGTTTTTGTGCCATTCTGCCCTCTGCCCCAATCGTTGTTGTGCCCTTGTGCCCCTTGCCCCACTCGTTTTTGTGCCATTCTGCCCTCTGCCCCAATCGTTGTTGTGCCCTTGTGCCCCTTGCCCCACTCGTTTTGGTGCCATTCTGCCCTCTGCCCCAATCGTTGTTGTGCCCCTGTGCCCCTTGCCCCACTCGTTTTTGTGCCATTCTGCCCTCTGCCCCACTCGTTGTTGTGCCCTTGTGCCCCTTGCCCCACTCGTTTTTGTGCCATTCTGCCCTCTGCCCCAATCGTTGTTGTGCCCTTGTGCCCCTTGCCCCACTCATTTTTGTGCCATTCTGCCCCTTGCCCCACTTGTTTTTGTGCCATTCTGCCCTCTGCCCCAATCGTTGTTGTGCCCTTGTGTCCCTTGCCCCACTCGTTTTTGTGCCATTCTGCCCTCTGCCCCAATCGTTGTTGTGCCCATGTGCCGCTTGCCCCACTCGTTTTTGTGCCATTCTGTCCTCTGACCCACTTCTTGTTGTGCCCTTGTGCCCCTTGCCCTACTCGTTTTTGTGCCATTCTGCCCTCTGCCCCAATCGTTGTTGTGCCCTTGTGCCCCTTGCCCCACTATTTTTTGTGCCATTCTGCCCTCTGCCCCAATCGTTGTTGTGCCCTTGTGCCCCTTGCCCCACTCGTTTTTGTGCCATTCTGCCCTCTGCCCCACTCGTTGTTGTGCCCTTGTGCCCCTTGCCCCACTCGTTTTTGTGCCATTCTGCCCTCTGCCCCAATTTTTGTTGTGCCCTTGGGCCCTTTGCCCCACTCGTTTTTATGCCATTCTGCCCTCTGCCCCAATCGTTGTTGTGCCCTTGTGCCCCTTGCCCCACTCGTTTTTGTGCCATTCTGCCCTCTGCCCCAATCGTTGTTGTGCCCTTGTGCCCCTTGCCCCACTCATTTTTGTGCCATTCTGCCCTCTGCCCCAATCGTTTTTGTCCCCTTGTGCCCCTTGCCCCACTCGTTTTTGTGCCATTCTGCCCTCTGCCCCAATCATTGTTGTGCCCTTGTGCCCCTTGCCCCACTCATTTTTGTGCCATTCTGCCCTCTGCCCCAATCGTTGTTGTGCCGTTGTGCCCCTTGCCCCACTCGTTTTTGTGCCATTCTGCCCTCTGCCCCACTCGTTGCTGTGCCCTTCTGCCCTCTGCCCCACTCTGTGACCTTCTGCCCTCTGCCCCACTCCTGTTTTATTTTAGAATGGCGCCGGCAAGCTGCCAGCGCCATTTTAAAATAGTTACTAAGTTAGCTTCATCAGGAAGCACTAATAGATAAAAAAAAGCAGGTGCTCGAGCACCTGCATTTTATCTATTAGTGCATTTTAGAATGGTGCTGGCAGCTTGCCGGCGCCGTTCTAAAATAGTTACAAGCTTGAAGCTTGAAGTTTTGCCCCCCAGATCCGTTCCGCTCGCGGGTTCGCGGATTTTCGGCAAATTCGCGGGAATTTGCGGATCGTGAATTTGCCGAAAATCCGCAAAATCTGCGAGCGGAACGGATTTTGCGCCCATGCTTAGTATTTATCGTGTTGCCATAGAAAGGCCTGGATGGGCAATCTGCAATATTCAAAGTGTTCTAAATACAGCAACTGTCACACATGTGAACGTGAAAAACTGAATTGAAATTGTTCTGATCTATGGATTGACTGGACATTAAAAGAAGTGAATTAACAGAAAAATGGGGTTACCCTTTCTTTAAGGACTGTGGCTGTGCGTTCGATAGGAGTAACAAGGCGCTCCACAAGTGTTGATTATTCATTTGAGTGGTTAAATGGGCAAGACCACTAAATCTGGACTGCAAGCAAAAAAGTTTAAATAACATCATAAATCAAAAGCATTTAGATAAATAATGGTGTGCATTTCGTCACTAATATGTGTAAGTGTATGTAGTTACACGTACCACACGGTCTGGTTTTTCTTTGTCATTGTCCTCTAATAAGGCCTCGCGGTAATTGTTTCTAGCCCTCTTTTTGGCTTTTTTGATAATTTTCCTAAGGTAATGTCTGTCCAGTAATTTCTTTTCAAGTTCCTCTGCTTGTATGGTGAAGTTCTCTGTCTCTGAGCAGTTCCTGCGAACTCGTAGGAACTGGCCTACCGGTAGGTTGTCACAGCCCTTTAGGGTGATAGCTCTTGTATAGTAAGAAGCTTTTCTTGTCCGTTGGTTTATTATGTACTTTCATACTGATGCCCCCTTCAGTCATGCTAATTTCAAGATCGAGAAAGGTGGCATGCTGTTTGCTGATGGAATGGGTAAATGTTAGGTGACTGTCTTTCGTATTCACCCAGTCAACAAAACATTTTGCTGTTTCTTCATCCCCTCTCCATATGATGAACAAGTCATCGATATAACGCATCCATGTATTTATTTGTTCAGCAAAGGGGTTATTGATGTTGAAAATGTAATCTTCCTCAAATTGGTGTACGTACAGACAAGGCAGGCTAGGGGCGAATGTACTGCCCATCGATGTACCACTGATTTGATGAAAAATCACTTCTTAGAATTTAAAAAAAAAACTCAGTGAGAGCAATCTCTGCGCATTCCATGATGAAATGTTGAGGAGTGAGGAAATCCCATTCCGTTTTTAGCAAGATATCTTCAACTACTGCCAAAGTAGGTCTCTACGGTATGCTCGTGTACAGGGCCTCAATGTCTATTGTAATAAAGATGTTTTCCATGTTATCAATGTGTAGATCTCTAAGTAGGCACAACACATCTTTGGTATCCTTCAGGTAGGATGGAGATTTCTGAATGTTTGGTTTAAGAAACCAGTGGCAAAATTGCGAGAGTGGCTCCGAAATTGATCCGATGCCTGAGACTATCGGTCTTCCCAGAGGTGCCATCTTTTCTTTGTGAATTTTGGGGAGTGTATAGAATCTAGGGGTTCTTGGGGTCTCATTGATGAGGTAATCAGCTTCCTGTTTCGTGATCCAATCCTGGCCGAGTGCTTCATCCATCATGTTTTTGATTTTGGGGATGAGATGTGGTGTTGGGTCCTTTGAGCTTGATACCATGACCAGACACTGGTTTAGCGGTTTACAGCATACTATTTACAGTACCCAGAAACTTCCCTGGGATATGCTTTTAAAACTACCCTTTCGGATATCTCTTTTTTCTCCTCCTTATATAGCACCACACCAAAGGGGGCTCCCCTCCTCACTCTCTTATGGGGCTTGTAGGTCCCATCTGTTAGGGTAAGCATTGGGAACATTGTTCCCCGTATTCTAAGTGCATGGATGGATGACACGACTGAATGCATTTATAGCCACGCACTTACTTTATGTTTGAGTATGTGGCAAACCGGATGATCTTTTTTCCAGACTTGTTACTGTATCACATGTGTCTGGACTTCGCTTGTGTTTTCTTTTCAACAGGCGTAAAACTCTTAGTCGCACACAGGGTGGTGAGTGAAACTGTTCACCCCACCAAGTGGAACCCTCATCAACAGAGCACGGTAAGAGTGGAGCCCGTCTATACATTATAGTTCCTGATGAATGCCACGGACCCCTCGGGCCAGCAGGCAGAAACATGTTGACCACTAGTAGTACGTGAGGGGACAATAGAATTCCCATCACACCGACCATTGTTTTTAAACACCATACAGATGCCAGTTATATTAAAAGAAGTATGACACCTGTAATGGTTTTTTAAACTGCACTTTTTTGTAAGCTTTAGATGTGCATCCCTGTCTTCAGGTGTATGCCCGCCCTCTATCAAACCAAGTTTTCAGAGAGCGAGGACTGGTCAATGATGAATCATGACACCAGGCGGTGTGTAAGACCAGTCCTTCACTTTTTGTGAGACGCCTGCACTCACAAACTAACCTTATTTCACTGTAACACTTAGGCCACTACACTAGGAGCGGCTCTTTTGTGGTAAACAATCGTAGGTAAAGTACCATCTCACTCCGGCAGCGATGATATGCATGTGGATCCTGTATATCAAATGTGCATTAACCAAGAGGTTTATCAGCCCCACAACGGACACCTGCAGCAGATCACATGGCGCCCTTCACCTCACACAGCTCTTCAGGCTGAAATAAATCGGAGGATTTCATGCAATAAGGACTGCACATTTCCAATATAAAAACTGCCACAGGAAAATTCTCAATTTTTTGGAGATCACAGCATGTAGTATAAGGTAATCATGCAACCTCTCAAAATATAGCAAAAATAGAATTAGTGAAAGCACACAACCCTGACTCACGCCCAGTGGAGGCTCCTCCTCTAAGGGAGAGGAGCATCACCCCACTGCTCTCTGAGCAATCTAAAAAAGGAAAAATAAAATGATAACAACACAACGTTACATATCATTTTATTTTTAGTAGGGGCTACGGGGCCAGGTTAGGGGTCACAGGGAGGAGGACTGGTTGGTGCACCATAAGTGTGCATGACAATTTAGACGGCTGTCTTGACCTGGCCAAATAGACATGTGCAATTAGCGTTTCTCCACCTGGCTGTGTTGCACTGCTGGTTGGAGAACTGTGTAAGGCTCCCAGTCACTGTGGACAGCTGATACCCTTGTATGGTATTATGTTGGATGACTATTGTCCAGAAGAGATCCTTATTCTTTAGGGGTTGAAACATCACATTGTTTCACTTGGTCATTGATCAATAATAGTTCTACATGTTGCAATGCCATATGCATGTGATCCTTCTGTAAATATGTATACCAGTGATATTGTTCACTGTTAGGCTTTTGTGTATATTTTGTATTTGTTCACACACTAGAGCACTGCGTTGCCTGCACTAATGTTAGTAGTTGTATCCTTATATGCATATTTATTGAACAATAATACAAAAAATAACTTCAGAAACCCTTGATAGCATGTTGTGATCAATGATTTTATTATCATTTTTGTATGAAGTGCTACCAAAGTGCTTCTGTACCACCTGGTTCTTTTGAGAAGGGGTGGGCGGTGAACTCCGTTCCGCTGGCAGAGTGAAGGACTGGGATCTTTAAGATCCAGCGGTGCCAGGGACAACACCTGAAACCTTCGTAGGATACCTGTTCGGCGCACAAGTGACAGAGACACGGGACACTTCCTTCGGCGTCAAAGATCAGCGTTTATTACTGCAGGGATGCAAAAGTCATAGGAAGTACAACAGAGTGTAGGTTCCAAGAGCCTGCTTCAAATTGTAAATGTGGATCGCTCCTTTTATACACGTTTTCAGCATTCAATAACGTAACGAACAAAAGGTTACCACTCAGTTCCCACAATAAACTTAAAAGGGCTTCATTCATGGTGTCGGAAACCCGGAACATAATCACAGTAACATGTGTCGGTTCCCAACTGTAAAAGCACATTATCCTGCTGTTATGCACATTCCACTCTAGTTGTAAAAAGGACGAGAGCAAGAGACAGGAACAGGTGCAAGGAAGTCAGACAACAGAAGGAGAAGGAGTGTGGAGGTAATATCGGAAGCGCAATCCCAGGATCAAAGGATTCGAGCCGAGCGCATGCAAGGCTGAAACAATAGGCCAACGTGGGAAGATTACCCAGCTGCGGAGTCATCTGTCTCTGCCGTGTCATCCCCCAGTCTTGGGAATCACAGGGTCATGAGGCGGACATTTGCCTGTTCGCTGACTACGTGAGGGCAAGAAACAAAATGGATGCCGTATCTAAAATGGAACCCGAGGGTAAAAACGAAGAAACCTGTAACTAAGACGAACCCTTCTAAGTAGCGTATCGGAAATGCGTACACCTATTAATCTCGTCATTTACGGTTCATAGATACCACCCTCGCTAGCATCGTAACGGAGCTCATTGCTCTTCAGACGCTCCTTTTGCCCTCATTTAGGCAAGCACTAGTCGGAATCACAATCAATTTCGATATTCATCAGATCATTCAAGTGTTGCTGGAACATCATCTTATTCATCAATGTCTCGCCGGTAACAGATGGCCTTCTTATACACGTTGTAGCACAAAGGCCACATAAGGCAGGACCACACTGCACACAGAGACAACACGTGAACAGAAACGTCACAACAACTCCTGTAATCATCAGAATTTTCCAACCCCAAGTTGACATCAGACCCCAAAACCATCCTAGAAACGTCCAATCTCCCTCGTCCACGTGTATGGACTCCGAGATTTTATGCAACTTCGAGATGGCTTGGTAAACCGTTGGAGCGTTATCAGGTATGAAAATGCAGCAGCTCGAATGGATGACCTTACACACACCACCTCTGTCTGCTAGTACTACATCTCGAACCATACGGTTCTGTAGCGCCATAAGCCTATCCGCTTGAAGCTCTGCTGTCAGATTACCAAGGGTGCTTGCAGTTATGTTAGCGGTTGCTTCCACTACACGAGTTAACAGTCTCAGATTCCTGCTATTGACCATAGGGCCCCAAAACGGTAGGAAACCCTTAAAGAAATCTCCTGCTTCTTGACCGGCAGTATCTTCTTTACTAATGACGCCTCTCACAACTCTGGTTTTGTGATAATCTGAGGCAACAGTGAAAGTTGGAGGCAAAAGATTCGCGATATAGCAGGTACCCGAGAAGTCATGAGGTAACCACGTATATGCGCGATCATAACATATAAAATAGGTACCCTTGGCAGTCAGAAAGACAGGGGACGAGAGCATTGGTAAAACGTAAGTATCAACACAAGCACTCTTCCCAAGCTGAGCTCTCGGATTTCGACCAAGACCTTGCAGACAGAAATGACCGAGATGAGGTACGATCCAGATTGGAGATGAGCTTTTAAACTGCCTATCGTTCACTGATGTACTATACTCGACCTCACTCAGATCCTTATAAGCTCGCACCTCTTCCTCTGGGATAAGTGTTGCGTCAAAAATATCTCTATTTAAATCTGCAATTGCTATTGCCAAGGACTTGTGGAACGGGCCAGGACCAAGGTTTGCAGAGCGAGGCTCTCGATGGGGGTAGGAGTCTAGTGCACTACGGAACATGGTCTGGAATGCTCGAGCTGACCCTTGGGGGCTATAAGGAAGAACAAAATACGGGATACCCTTATCCATGGTATGTGGCATTAACCCACATATCCAACAATTGGTAGTGTTCATCACCAACTGATGCTGATGTAGAAGTTGAACAAAAGAATTGTTCATAAATTCCGCACGTCTGACCTGTTCATGTTGGGGCAGAAGATGAAAGGAATGTGGAGACATAGTGGAAACAGAATTTAAATCAAGAGAAGGAGGAGTAGGTAAAGTAGAAGGCAGCAATGATTGAAAACCAAAATATACTCCACCCACCAGCAGCATAGAAACAGTTAGGAACAACATAAAAACCTGTAACAAAAAACATTTTTTCCGAAATCTCTTGTGCAGTTTGGATCTTTGCGCCACCATTTTCTCAATTTCCAACAGCTTAGAAGACTCCATCTTCTAAAAACCGTCCGTGACGTTCTTGACGCACTTCGTTCTGAGTAGCGATTATCAATCCCCAGGAGTTCACAGAAATCGACAAAAGTAATCGACCTAGTGTCAGATACCTGCTAAACAGGAGGAAGTACCCGCACGGCCCTACGGTTAACCCAGATGAAAAGGTTTTTAATCAAGAGTTCATTGAGTTCAATATACGCCTCCTAGCTGTAAGGAAAAAGGTACACAATATATATATATATATACACGTCCACAATATTTATGGCAACAATAGAGGTGATGTAAATTCGAAAAAATAAAAATAATTTATTAGTCTGTTAGCGCGGTCGAAGGAAGTATCGACTTCTTCCGGGGCGAGTCTGCTCTTCAAACAGTGGATCAGACGGCAAAGGAGTGTTCGATTGTCCACGCAATTGTTCAGAACTTGAATTCTCCAATGTTGCTGAAAGAGGGTTAACTTCGGATGGTTCAACAAGGGTGTCGGGTCTTACTGTGTTATCTCCTACAAGCTGTGCGTCACTAAACGGCACGTAATTTAGAGGGACGTAAGTTTCAGACGAGCCGAATCCTTTTCTGATCCAACTATCTGCTGGCAATGGGAGCGGAATTTTCTTGGTGTGGGTGGCATGCACCCAGTGTTTTCTCCCTTCCAGCCGAACCGCAGTCCTCGTTGCCAGCAACACCTGGTAAGGTCCCACGAACCTTGGCTCAAGATTTCGTTTTCGTCCAAAGTTGCGGGTAAGAACCCAATCACCTGGTTGGAGCCGATGACCAGGACCCTCTGTTTGTGTCGGTAGAGCCTCAAAGACCTGTTGATGAATCAAACTCAATTTAGCAGTCAGATCATAGAGATAGTCGATTAACATTGGATATTCAAGTCTGTCAAATTCTTTAGGCCTCGGAACTCCCCAAATGTTCGCAGGACGGCCGAACACAATCTCATATGGGCTGAGCCCTACTCGAGAGTGCACAGTCACTCTGGTCGATAGGAGAGCTAAAGGCAAAGCGTCGGGCCATGATAGACCAGTCGTTGCCTGGATTTTGGCAAGTTTCAGTTTCAGAGTGCCATTATATCTTTCCACTAAACCCGCAGACTGAGGATGATTAGCACTATGAAATTTCTGATTTATGCCAAGACCACGACATACACTCTTCATTACACTTCCCACAAACTCACTTCCGTTATCTGACCATACAATCCGTGGCATTCCATACCTGGGGAAATACTCTTTGAGTAGGACCTTTGCTGTGGACAGGGCAGTATTATCCTTTAGGGGGTAAGCCTCAATCCATCTGGAGAACGCACAAACTACAACCAAGACGAACTTTAAATTATTGCATCTCTCCATGTGGATAAAGTCTAACTGAATAATTTCAAAGGGACATGTGGGAGGAGCAAAATGACCACGTGGAGTGGGGGTGCCCTTGCCAGGATTATACATCAAACATACCATGCAATTCTTAACCACCCTCTCCGCACATTTAATAATTCCATCATTCTTCCATACGGGCGACAGCAATTTACATATGCCTTTCGTATTAATGTGTGATGTACCATGAGCCATAGTAACAACAGCAAGCACGTATGCATCTGGTAACATCCATCTCTGTTTTTCCGACAAATCAACCCAACATCCATTCTCGTCTAACTTTCCCGTACTTTCTTTCCACTGAGTCTTTTCCATCTCAGTAGCTTCATCCTGTATCTTCTTCACACTCTCAACTGTGTCCTCACACATACTAGTCTCCGCTGGCCATCTTACTGAATTCGCAACGTACATTCGATTTGTCAGATCTCTGGCCGTTTCCTTCGCAATCTCATCCGCAAACGCATTACCGCGACCAACATCATCCGTCACCTTCCGATGCGCACTACATTTGATTATTGCCACCTCTTTAGGCAATGTAAGTGCGTCCAAAAGGTCATTCACAAGCTGTCCGTGCTGAATCTTCGTACCATGCGACGTCAAAAATCCTCTTTCTCTCCACAATCGACCAAAACTATGCGCCACACCAAAAGCATACTGGCTGTCTGTAAACACATTCACCCGCTTCCCTCTGGATAACACACACGCTCTCGTCAAGGCGATCAACTCAGCCGCTTGGGCCGAATTCTGACTCAATCTCGCAGATTCCACAACCGTACTCAATGTTACTACAGCATACACAGTCGTCACATCACCATTTGGTAACTTAAAACATGAACCATCCACATACAAAGTACCATCGGGATCTACCAATGGAGTGTTTTTCAGGTCAATACGACCCTTCGTCTCCTCTTCAGTTCTCAAATAGCAATCATGTGGTGTTACATCACTTAATTCCATTTCGATCGGCAACAACGTTGCTGGATTCAACACATTACACCGTTTTATCCGTATGTGACTTGCCAATAACGTCAACTCATATCCAGACAACCTTGCGCTCGTCAAATGTTGAGTTTTTGTTCGGTTCAAGAGAGTGTCGACTGCATGCGGGACCATCACCGTGAGCATATTATCCATGACCAGACCTGCGGACTGTCGAATGGACGCCGCAGCTGCCGCGGTTGCTCTAAAACAACTCGGCAAGGCTCTAGCTACTGGGTCTAAGGTCGAAGAAAAATATGCGCATGGACGCTGTTTGTCACCAAATTGTTGTGTCAGAACACTCAACGCACAACCGTTCCTCTCGTGAACATAGAGTGTGAACGGCTTATTGTAATCAGGAGTACCCAACACAGGAGCCGAACACAACGCATCACGCAATTCAGAAAAACTTTTCTGACACTCTTCAGTCCATGGCAAAGGAGATGAAACATCCTTGCACGTAAGGGCTATCAATGGTTTCGCCGACAATGAAAAATTTGGAATACATTGTCTGCAGTATGACGTAATACCTAGAAAGGCACGTACATCTCTCTGAGTCTTTGGCACAGTCATTCGAGCAATCGCTGCAATTCTCTCTGGGGTCAACCTTCTCCCATCCTTTGACAGTAAGTGACCTAAGTAGGTTACTTCTTGACAACAATATTGTAGCTTAGAAGGTGACACCTTGTGATGTAAGTCACATAGGTGCTGCAATAATGATACTGTAGCGGTTCTGCAAATAGCCTCTGTATCAGCTGCCACTAATAGGTCGTCAACGTATTGAACTAAGGCTGCGCCTGTCGGCAACACAAATGCATCAAGCTGACTTTTAAGTGCTTGGCTATAGATCGACGGACTTTCACAGTAGCCCTGAGGTGCGCGTTTAAATCTAAAACTGCGACCACCCAGTGAAAATCCGAATAGGTCTCTGCTTTCCTCAGCGATCGGAATACTAAAGAAAGCATTCTTTAGATCGATTACCGTGAACCAGGAGGCAGAAGCCGGGATCAGGGTCAACAAAGCTGTGATGTCCGGCACCACAGGAAACTGGGGAATCACGATTTTATTTACTTCTCGTAAATCAATTACAAAGCGGTACACAGGAGGTTTAGTTGGATCTGTGCGTTTCAAAATCGGTAACACAGGACTATTACACACATTGCCTCGAGTTTCTTCAATGACATCCTTTTCGATCAGGTCATAAATGATCGCTAATAGTGCTCGCTCACCATCAAAAGAGATACGATACTGTGGTATACGTGGGAAACGCACGTTCGATTTCAACTGGACCACATAAGGTGGGATGTCCAATAAGCCTACATCATTGGGACCCGTAGCCCATAGCGACGCAGGAAGGGAACTCAATTCCGGTGGGAACTTATCAATTGATAAGTACATAGGAGAGATCGCTCTCTGACCTAATGTAAGCTCCACTCCCGCAGGGGAGCAGTACAAAGTCGCATATAACCGTTTTAACAAATCCAAGCCCAAAAGATTCTCACCACAACCAGTAGATAAAATCAATGGGGCCTCTAACTCATGAGGACCAATCGTAAGGGACAAAGGGCTAGAGACAGGATTGCTAACAGGGGCGCCAGAGAATCCAATGGAAACATTTGTTAAGCCGGACAAAGGTGCGCCAGGGAGTTTCGAGTGCATGATGGAACTTTTCGTCGCACCAGTGTCTAACAGAAAAGGCTCAACTACGCCAGATGTAGCAACTGCGACGTAAGGCCCACTCTGATCAACCGGAACTGATACTACTCCCTCTCTCTGTCGATGGCTGTCCTAGTAGCGGTTACCTGCATCAATCTCATGTTCGACGTAATAATCGTCCACATGATACTGTGCTGATTTATCGGACCTCACATTTCGTTGGTCGAAATAATTATTTGCGTCTGATGGGGTATGAGGGCGCTCATGATTTTGATTTTGAGGGGCACCGCGGCCTCTACCTCGGGGTGCTTGTTGAGGACCACCACGACCCCCTCGTGCTGACACACCGTTAAGCCGGTCACGCAAAGCTGGGCAATCATATTTTATATGTCCCTCTCTTCTACAATATGCACACTGATTATACCCAAGCGTAGATCTAAAGTCGGAGAAGTCAGATCGTGACTGCATCCTGGAAGATTGTAATTGTGGTCGATATTGCTGTTGAGAATCATTTTGATTTGATCGCGGAGGATACGCTTGCTGTAACAAAACCTTCGTTTTAAGCTCCTTCGTTTTCTTGTCTGAACGATCACTTTCTTCCTTTTCCCTATTCTCATAGTATTGAGCTGTCGCTAATATTTGAGCAGTAGTTGAAACCGCCCAAGCACTCTCTGAATTTTTCAATTTGTTGCATAGTTCGGGCAACAAATTCAATACAAATTTATCAACAAATAACCGTTGGCCTCCCTCGGTGCCCATATCCTGACCACTATGGTCGACAAATGCCTCTTCGAATCTGGTAAAGAAATCGGAGACACTCTCGTCCTTCTTTTGCTTACAAGCGGCTAATTTATCCCAATTTACCTTCATCGCTGGCATGAGCGTTTTCATAAGTGTAATAATTTTCTGAGGCAGATCAGTAATTAACTGCTCAGGCTTAGCCCCACCAACTTGTCGTCCATCTGCCGCTATTAGTGTAGCCCAGTCACCACCTAACTCAACTAAATGATTCTCTTGGCGAATTTTCGCCCAAATCGGTTGTGGTACGACATTGCCAAACAGCATGTCGATGTCCGCAAGATTCATAATAGTAGCGTCTACCAGTTGAGACAACTCTTAATAATAACCTGCCGGATTCTTGCGTGGATCAGGTAAAGATTGTTTTACCTGCAAAACTTCTGATCGCTTCCATGGGAGGTGTATCCAAACTCTCTGAAAGTATGGCAGAATCACAGGATTAGCTTGCGGGTCACCTGGCATGAATACTGGCGGAACCTCTCTCATAGGATACTGACCAGAGTTCGTTCTCTGAGTATCGGAATCGTCATCAAACGGCACTCGAGAAAACACTGTGCACCGTAAGGCTAATAATCGCTCTAATGCACGTCGTACATCTCCACCTACAATCATGCCGTTCGAAAATTGACTCTGAAGTTCAGTCATATCGGGCGGTACATTATCTAAGTCATCATTGTACCATTCTTCTCTCAAAAAGTTACACATTTCTTCAAACACAAATCTCTGAGTGGGCTCATTAAACTGAGAAAACGTATCAAAGACCACGCGCGGCGGGTAGTTAACGGGGTGTCTTATCCATCTACGCGCCATAGTTACCAACGTGGCACTCTCCCTTCCACCAGGGATTTGACTGCGCCTCTGAGGAGTTTCAGAGACATCGGGTCGACATAACGATCCAGAAAGTGGGGAGTAAAGAGTAGCGACAGTATTAGGGATACGATTACGAACAGAAGGAGAAAAAAGAACAGGAGCGACTACATTAGAAGTGAACGTAGGGACAGCAGAGGTAGCCGGAACGGCTGAGGTAGCAGGAACAATTGACTGAGGAGGTACAGGCAAAGGAGCATTAGGAATAGGACCAGGTGGTAGGACAAACGCAGGACCAACAACAGGCTGACCAGCAGCCGCTGGAACTACAGGAGGAACTACAGGAGGAACTACAGGAGGAACTACAAGAGGAACTACCGGGGCTGTAGCACCCTGTGCATAAGGAGGTGGTGATTTCATCAAATACGCTAACAGAGGATCCTCCTTCGAGTCCTCTTCTGTCTTATCAAGACTAGTTGGTAATACCGGATAACATTTGTCTATTCTCATGTGATGTAGTCTAGCAGAAACTTCTATTTCTTTTTCTTCTTTATCTCGCTGACATTGTTGTACAACTTGCATTATCGGGACGATACCTTCTTTACGATTCTTTTTAAGCTGTTTGATTTCTTTCTGTTTGGCCTCTTTACGCCACAACCGAAGGGAATCAAACATAGCTGGCCTAGCTTTTTTCTTAAATAATTTAGTTTCTAGATTATCTAAAATCTCCATTTCAAAACTTCCGTGTGGTGGCCAACTAAGGACACCATCCTTTCTTGTATAACGGACCCAATAGTCACTATATATAATGGGGCCCACACCATGTCGACTATAGAGCTCATATATCGGAGTTCCAACTGGAGGTATCGGACACGAGTCCTCCAACCGGGAGTCCTTGTTGCAACATTTGAAGAAACCAATGAAACCACTACGGCTAGGCATCATGCACACTAACCAAGTATCAAACTTCAAGGGTTACCAAAGTACTAAATCTTCGTGAAAGACAAAACCCTCGGTTTTTGGCAATTGCAACTGTCAAATAACAACTAAAAACCAACAACTAAGCACCACAAATGCAATGGAACCATGCAAACAACTAAGCACCAACAACTAAGGACTGGGAGCAACCCACAAATACTTAACTGAGAGCTCGATGGCGTCACCAGGAAGGCCCGTCTATCGTCTCGCCATACAAAGGACTACGCCAGGCACCAAAACAGGTCGACAGTCAGAGCATCGATCCGTTGCAGCCGTCAGGAGGCGGGAATCTTCGCGGAAAAAATCTTCGGACCACTTATTTCGACAACAGGGTCGATGAAGCGGGGTGCACCTTTTCCTCGGAGATTTCACACGAAGTTCCTCGCAATCGTCAAGATTTGGACCGGTACCGCTGATGTCGCCCCACGTGGGCGCCAACTGAAGGACTGGAATCTTTAAGATCCAGCGGTGCCAGGGAACAACACCTGAAACCTTCGTAGGATACCTGTTCGGCGCACAAGTGACAGAGACACGGGACACTTCCTTCGGCGTCAAAGATCAGCGTTTATTACTGCAGGGATGCAAAAGTCATAGGAAGTACAACAGAGTGTAGGTTCCAAGAGCCTGCTTCAAATTGTAAATGTGGATCGCTCCTTTTATACACGTTTTCAGCATTCAATAACGTAACGAACAAAAGGTTACCACTCAGTTGCCACAATAAACTTAAAAGGGCTTCATTCATGGTGTCGGAAACCCGGAACATAATCACAGTAACATGTGTCGGTTCCCAACTGTAAAAGCACATTATCCTGCTGTTATGCACATTCCACTCTAGTTGTAAAAAGGACGAGAGCAAGAGACAGGAACAGGTGCAAGGAAGTCAGACAACAGAAGGAGAAGGAGTGTGGAGGTAATATCGGAAGCGCAATCCCAGGATCAAAGGATTCGAGCCGAGCGCATGCAAGGCTGAAACAATAGGCCAACGTGGGAAGATTACCCAGCTGCGGAGTCATCGGTCTCTGCCGTGTCATCCCCCAGTCTTGGGAATCACAGGGTCATGAGGCGGACATTTGCCTGTTCGCTGACTACGTGAGGGCAAGAAACAAAATGGATGCCGTATCTAAAATGGAACCCGAGGGTAAAAACGAAGAAACCTGTAAATAAGACAAACCCTTCTAAGTAGCATATCGAAAATGCGTACACCTATTAATCTCGTCATTTACGGTTCATAGATACCACCCTCGCTAGCATCGTAACGGAGCTCATTGCTCTTCAAGAGCTTGCAAAGCTTTTTTCCCTCCATGCTCCACTTGGAACGTGGAGTTTGGGGAAAAAAACTCCAACTCCAACGTAGTGTAGCGGAGTTTACTGGTGCTGGCCCACCCCTACAATCAAGTGTATCGGTGCACCTTCAAGTCTGTGACTGCACTCTCAGCACATTGCCATTTGGGACAATACATCTATTGGTTCCAATGCCATTTGGGACAATACATCTATTGGTCTTGAGCTCAAAATGTCCACGGACTCGATAATTCTCACCTTGGTGCCTATTTGAATCGTGGGTTCACACTCTGCAACTCTGGGCAATAGCTTGCTTAATCTCCACTACGGTCCCACCACGATGGGATGCCTGATCTTCACCTTGGGGATGCCCAGTAGGGGTAATCTCGCAGGGAAAGGCCAGGACGGGTTCCCAAAGCAAGCGCCTTGAGACCTTACGGTGAAAAGGCGCTATATAAGAACGTATGATTTACGATTTATTTACGATTGGTTCTGATGCATTACCGTTGTTCATGTCAGTCAATACGAAAAAGCCTTATACTGGGGGTACTAATTGTGCACCCGGCAAATACCAATACTGCAAAGGGTAGATTTGATTGTATGTGTAATTACCACACCAAGGGTCAGAATGCAATAAACAACTCAGAAACTGACATGGAACAACGCAAAATCACTGCAAGTCAACTGTGGAATCACAAAAACAATCTGCTTGTGCACTCCTAAGTACATAAGCATACATTAAGCTCATACAACATTGCCAGCTAGCTCACACAGCACTTTGATTGTGATTCACCTCTGTATGACACACCGGGGTGTGTATGCTTTGGTACCTTAGAAAACATAAGCAGCATACACATTTAAAGCATAAATTAATGACTGACTTACCAGAGATGGACATCTTCATGATAGCTTCCAGGGTCAGGTTATTATCCAAGGCCCTCCTCAGGCGGATCTCCCGAGTCATGTTGTTCAAAAGGACCAAATTCAGCTCTTTTCTTAATCCCAATCTTTCTCCATTTAACTCTATTTCTTTCCTCCTTTTCTGCTCTTCTTTTTGACTTTCTCCACTTTTTTCCTCTTTCCTCCATGCTCACATTCTCTTGCTCTCCTCTCACTCTAAACTTTTACCAGCATTTCTCCTTCCCCTCCATTCCGTCTGCCTCTCCCCTTCTCACGCTCCTGCCCCGTGACTGGAAGCAGCCAGTTCCCCATGCTTGTAGTCACAGTTGTAACCCATCTCCTGTGAGTGTACGCTGACAGTGATGAGACAGGTGCCTCCATATTATTGATGACTGCGCCAAGGCATGGGTTTCTGTCTTTCTTTACACTCCGAAATAAAATAAATCCAGCACTCCCCAGCAGAGGCATTCTCAATTAAAGCAAGAAACACCTTGAAAGGGCTGCACCCTCACCAAATAAAGCACATTAATAGACAGTTTTCAGAATAAAGTGTGGGGTTTTATTTTAGTGCAACACTCTCTAACAGTGCAATACGTACAATCAGCATCGGTTTACCAGGTGATGGCACCAGGCCAGAATGTGTTGTGTCTTTAGCTCGCTATTGATTTCAGGGGTGTCAGTCTGATAATTTAACAGAACCCATTCTACAGCTTCCAGAATTCCCACACTTATTAAGGCTGGTCACTTCACTCCATGTCATCCCAGGGACTATTTGCAGTCCTGGAATTTCATGCAAGCCCACCCCCCAAGGGATTGCGGGTATCATGTCCTATTGAAATAAGTTATACTCTCAAATTTCATAGCCATTATTTGCATGTTAAAACTGACCACGGTTGTCCCTCTACTTCTGAGGTGACTCCAAGTTGACCCCTTGTCCAAAAAAGTCCTTAAGGGCCGACACCTGATATTGGAAATAGTTGTACTTTATTATTACTTTTATTACTTTGACCGATGTGCTTGCTTCCTGTACTTACAGCTGCTAGGTAAAGGTATATAACCGTGGTACCCAGGTGCTCACAAGCAGTAAGACAGCAGGGGCCTCATTTATGAGGCCTTGCGTTAGTTTTGCGCTTCCGATGCGTCACTTTTTGTGACGCATCGGCGGCGTAAAACATGCCTCCTGTTGCGCACTATTTACAAAGTGACGCATCTAAGCAGATGCGTCACTTTGTAAACCACTGCGCTACATTATTCCTGCGTCAAGTATAATGTATGCAGAGGGGGCATTCCCCCGCAAAAAACCTCGTAATAGTGATGCAGTGAAATCTATGAGATTTCACTGCGTCACTTTTAGGACGCTGTTGCGTCAAAATCTTGCGCCTGCCTCACAGCAGGCGTAAGACTGACGCAAGCCCTTTCACACGGGGCTTTCCCATGTGAAAGGACGCATTGCTGGAGTTGCGTCACTTTTGTGACACATTCCAGCAATGCGTCACTTTTGCGCTTACAGATACGTCAGAAATACTGACGTATCTGTAACTCCTTGCGACATGATGCGTCATACATTAAATATGACGCATCAGGTATGTCGCAAGGAGGGCGCACTGAGAAGTGACGCACCGCTGCTTTCACACAGCGATGCGTCATTTCTCATAAATGAGGCCCCAAGACTCTAAAGGTGGGAAAGTGTTGAGACCCTGAATTGGATGTGGAAAGACTCACGATTGGGTTGGCTGGTGATTCTGTGAACTGTAGCCTAAGATTGGCTATTAAAACCCTTGCTAGTTAACCACTGACTGGAACTTCCATTAAGCCCGGGTATTGTACATTGTATTAACTGATTTATGTCCTCGCCTTCTGTTGATGGCCTACTATAGTAATATGTGCAATGATGTTACCTTTTTCTGGGTGACAGCGTCCACTAGACTGTCTTGCGACCAGGTGCATCTAGAGTCTATGTCGTCATTAACGGTTGATTACATTTGCACAGTTTACAGTTTTGCCAGTATATTTATTTCCTTTTAACGTTTTTTTCGGTTTCTGACAACTAGGTTTGAGTGGCCGGAAGTACACATTACCGGCAACGTTCCTAAAGGAAGTGCCTGTAGTGTCCTGGTTACAGGGCCTAGAAATAAGGCAGGCAGGACACACGTGTGCTTCAGAGTGGTTAGCACGTAACTTAACCCACGCCCCGGAGCCCCGGGCTTTTATTACTTTCTTTGCGTCCCAACGCTCACGTAGGACTAAACCAAGCCCCTCACGCTGCAGGGGCAAACTAGACAACAGTGGGAGGGGGCGTGTGCTGCAGTGGTACGCCCCACTGCCAACAACACTACATTCCTCCTTTACCTGGGAATAAAACAAAACTGGAGCAACACAACAGCACACACAAATTGCTTAATAGTCACTGGGTGTGCTGCAACAAACATAAAGTACTTTCATGTACAGTCTCTGTAGAACATGTCGCCGGCAGAGTCTTTGGAGGTACAGTGGGACCCACTACTTGCAAAATACAAAAACAGAACAGTCTTACTTTATTCTCGGCGGGGTCACCATCACGGTCTGCTCAACGCCAGCACTGTGCCACGAAGTCCCGATACCTCTGGGATGGTCTGGGGCACGGACGTAGACTGTACTTTGCTTGGCTTCGCCCCTCTGTAACGGTCTGGGATGGTTCTTCAGAGTCTCGGTTTCCGCTGGTGCTGGGATCTTCTACTGGTCCACTGGGCTCTCGATCACTCGGGGTGGCGTTGCTGGATTGGCTCATCGGAGTTTCCGTTCCAGTTGGTTCTGACGGTCTGCTTTGAGGGGCTGGGCGCCAGTCGTCCAGTCCTTGATCATCACCCCCTTCGGGCACTTTTTTAAAGAAAGAAATATTTCTTGTCACGACCTCTCCATTTCTGATGGCGGTGACCATTGTCCCTTTCATCTCCGTCACTCTCCAGGGGTCAAGCTCAAATGGTAGACGGAATTTCCCGCCAGGGTGGCGGTCTCTAACCAGGACTGTATCCCCGACTTGAATGAGGCTTCCCGCCGCTCTCCGTCTCTGGGACGCGTCTTGGTTGTTCTTGGTGCGCTGTTCCATGGACTGGTTCCTGGGAGCTGGCGCTAGCTCCCATGTGGGATGGTGCGGGATGGTGTCCAGAATTGCTCGGTTGAAGGAGAGTCGACTTGGAGAGACTCCAGTGGTGCAATGGGGAGTCAGGCGATATTCTCGGAGAAACTGGTATAGGGCTAGCTCCAGACTGTGGCCGTCGGCTATCGCAATTTGGATTGTTTTGTTTAGAGTTCTCATTAGTCTCTCGACCTCTCCATTGGCTTGGGGCCATCTTGGTGTTATCCGTTTGTGTTTGATGCCGTGGCTCTGCAGGTATTCTGTGAACTCGCTGCCATTGAATGGGGGTCCATTGTCTGTGCGGATTTCTTTCATGAGCCCATGGGTGGCAATGATTTTTTCAAACCTTGGGATCACTTCAGACGCCGCCGTAGATGCCACGATTTCCACTTCAGGATAGCGAGAGAAATCATCTACCACAACGAGCATGTACTTGCCCCCGGGGAGGCTGCCGAAGTCTGCGCTCACTCGCACCCATGGGGAAGTAGGGCCTTCTTCGGTGATTATGGGAGCTGGGGGATTAGGTAGACTCGTCGCTAGACACACTGGGCATCTTTGGACCACTTCTTTGCAGTTTTGTCGAGCCCCGGGAACCACAGTTTGCTTCGGAGTCTGTTTTTGGATTTCACAATCCCTTGGTGTGAACCGTGCGCCAGCAAGGCGGCTTGTTGGGCAAGGCTGTTGGGCAGCAAAAGGCGAGGGCCCCTCAGGAGACATCCTTCGGCTGAAATGGACAGTTCGTGTCTGACTTGGTATAGGGCTCTCAGGATAGTCTGGGCATCTGGGGTGCGAAATGACGCTGGGCTTTGGAGCGCCTTCCAGTCGCCGGATTCTACGGCCTGGATCGCAATCTGGAGGCAGTCGTCGTCCTTGGTGGCCCTTGCCACTTCCTCCAGGGACATTGGCCGTGGTCTTGACCTTTCAATGATGAGCCGGACGTATTCTTCCGTGGCCGCTGCTTCGGCTGCTTCTGCATCGGTGACCGGACGGGCGTGCCTCGATAGATAGTCCGCCGGATTTCGGGTGCCGGGTCGATATTCCACCGTAAACTGGAACTCTTGCAACTGCAACACCCACTTTTCGATTCTTGGTGGTGGGCGAGAGGATGAACCTTGGAAGAGTGGAACGAGGGGCTTATGATCGGTGACCACTGAGAAAGGGTTTCCGTAGAGGTAGATGTGGAAATGGCGGCATCACCACAAGATGGCGATGGCCTCCCTCTCGATCTGCGAGTATCTTTGCTCAGTCGGTGTCAGGGTGCGGCTGGCGTACGCAATTGGAGCCCACTCTCCGCACGCTTGCCGTTGAGACAGAACTGCTCCGAGGCCCGTTGGGCTGGCATCGACCACTAGTTGTGATTCGTGTTGCGGGTTGAAGTAGGCCAAGGTTGTGTCCGCAGATAGAGCCGCTTTAGTCTTGGCAAACGACTCCTGTTGTTCCGGGCCCCATATCCAGGCAGCAGTTGATTTTGTGAGGTCCCGAAGGGGGCCTGTCAAATCCGACAGATCCTTGATGAAGCGCCCGCAGTATGTTACCATGCCCAGGAAGCTGCGGACGGCTGTCACCGACGTGGGGGCTGGCGCGTTGTGGATGTCCTTGACCTTCTCTGGATCTGGGCCTACTCCTTGATCGGAGAACTTGTATCCAAAGAAACTGATATCTTTGCGTAGGAATTCACATTTGTCCTTGTGAAGGGTCAGTCCTCTCTCTTGCAACCGGGTGAATACCGCCTGGAGGCGTCGGATGTGTTCCTCCAAGGTCGGGGCGTGGACCAGAATATCATCGCTCATGTTGAGTACTCCATTGAGGCCTTGCAGTACATTATGGATGATATTTTGGAAGACTTCGGCTGCACTTGATATGCCAAAGTTAAGCGTGGTGTATCTCCAGAGGCCTATGTGGGTGGAAAAGGTTGTGATGGAGCGTGAGTCTGGGTGGAGAGGGACTTGATGGTATCCTGACCTTAGGTCCATCTTGGAGAACCACTTGGATCCTGCGAGCTCCCCGATGATGTCGTCGATGGTCGGCGTCAGGTGACGTTCTCTTTTGATGGCTAGATTGGGGAGGCGCATGTCTACACAGATTCTTACTGCATCGGGTTGCTTTGGCTTCTTGGCGACCACAATGGGGGATACCCATGGAGTGGGCCCGGTCACTCGTTCGATGATACCAGCCTGTTCGAGCATGCGCAACTCGGCTTCGACTTTCGGTCTGAGGTGAAACGCGATGCGTCTGTGTGGGAGGGCTACTGGGGCTACTGATTGGTCGATGTGGAGTCGGACAGGAGGTTCTCTTAGACATCCGATGCCTTCGAACAGCGAGGAGTGTTGTGATACCAGGTGATCCAAACTGTGGGCTTGTACTGTTAGGGCAAAGTGAATCAACCCGAGCTCTCGCGCTGTCTTGCAGCCAAGGAGGAATCCTGACCCCTCTTGGGATACGTAGATTTTTGCCTGCAGTTGCGTCGAGTCTTCGGACACCGTAGTACGGAACACACCGCACAGGCGCAGCGGGCGACGAGTCCCATAGGCGAAGACTTGCACTCTGGTGGGGTGAAGTGTAGGAGCGTTTCCCAGATCCTGGTATACGCTGGCGGCCATGAGGTTTATTGTTGCGCCTGTGTCGATGAGGGCTGTGACAGATTGGCCATGCACCTGGACGGTGCACATTGGTTCTATAGATGGCGTGGCTGCTAAGGTGTTGAGCATGCGTACCACGTGGATGGATGCGGCGTCTTCTTCATCGTCATCCATGTCGCTGCTGGCGGATGCGTTCAGTAGCGGAGCCATCTGTCGCACTCTTCTAGGTGGGCCACTCTGTTTCTTCCTTTGCGACGATAGGCAAACACTCGCGTAGTGGTTGGCTTTGCCGCAGGCGCTGCAGATCTTGCCTTGGGCGGGGCATGCGCCTTTGTGGGGAGTGGCGCCTCCGCACCACATGCATGCTTGGTCGTGGGCGGCTTGTGCCGGTCTCGGCTGCCCTTTCCGGGGTGTTCTCGTCCGGGTATCTGGAGTTTTTGAACTGATGGCGCAAACGGGTTCCGTTTTGATCGTGACAGCTGGGTTAGGCTCCATGTGGGCGGCACGGGCCTTGGAAAGTTCCTTGGACCGCCCCAGGGCTAGGATGTCGCGCATAGACATGGCGTCCGTTTCTAGCACCCTCTCCCTTAACTTCAGGGAGGCGCACCCCTGTATGAACTGGGCGCGGATTTCATCTTCCACATCCGGGAGGGTGCACGTGCTGGCTAACTTCTTGAGTCGAGCGTAGAATACATATACCGACTCTTCGGGGAGTTGGCGGGCTTGGCGGAGTAGGAAACGTTCGTAGTCCGCGCTGGCAAACGGTTCAAAATATCTTGTGATGGCATCCCGTAGGGTGGCATAGGTGTGGGGCGGGTCTCCTTCCGTGATGTCCTTGGAGATGTCGTGGATTGCTTCTCCCCCCAGGTGTAAGAGCATGGCGCGATGTCGCGCCACTGCAATATCCGATGCGATGAAGTAGTTTTCGAGACGCTCTACCCACTTCCTCCACCGGGCAGCTTGTGAGGGGGGTGTCCCTGTGATGGCGAAGGGCTCTAGAGGCGGCACGTTGGCCATGACGGCTGAAACAAAGCGGAGGGGGAGACAGGTCGGGCACCAGACGGCTGTGCAGGCTGCTGCAGACACCAGCGGTGGATCCAGGCACCGCGGAGGGCTCGTAGGCCTCGTTCCGCGAGATGCGTGAGGTTTCGCAGGGTCCGTTTACACGCAAAATGCGTGAGAGATGGCAGGGAGGTCGCGTAGCGCGCCAGAAGCAGGGGCCGGCGCTCAACGCGCATACGCGGGAGAGCCGTGGAGCTGCACGGGGCCTGTGCAGAGGAGAGCGACGCAGCCTGGGGGCCAAAAGCGGTGGGGAGCAGCAGGAGGGCTCCTGGCGGTACCTGACGGCGGCGCTCCAGACCGCTCAGTTGAGGAGGACACCGGAAGGCTCAGTCGGCAGGCAAACGGCGTCCAGGGCACCGGTGAGCGTAGCGGCAGCCGGGGGGGCAGGCAGGGTGAAAACGCTGTCAAGGCGGGCCACAGCGGGCCGTCGGCGGCTCAGGGGTGCCGGGTAGCGCGTCACGTGCAGGCAGCACGGCGCTGGCAGCAGGAGCTCACATGCGTGGAGGTGGCGTGATAGGGCATGCGACAGGGTGGACACTGGACCACTCTCGTCGCCAGTGTAGTGTCCTGGTTACAGGGCCTAGAAATAAGGCAGGCAGGACACACGTGTGCTTCAGAGTGGTTAGCACGTAACTTAACCCACGCCCCGGAGCCCCGGGCTTTTATTACTTTCTTTGCGTCCCAACGCTCACGTAGGACTAAACCAAGCCCCTCACGCTGGAGGGGCAAACTAGACAACAGTGGGAGGGGACGTGTGCTGCAGTGGTACGCCCCACTGCCAACAACACTACAGTGCCGGTGGCCCGCTGTACATCAATGTTTTTGTACTGCCTGAGCTTGAGTAAGCCATTGATTCCCGTCTCGGAGATGGCAGTTGCTTCCTCGAGTGAGGGGACTCTAAGGCCACTGCAGAATGCTATGAAGCTGGTTAATGGTGCTGTTCAGCTGGATGCTAGCTCCCGAGGCAAGGTGCGGTACATTGTGGATTTCCAAATAGTTTTAATGCAACTCAGTAGAATTCCGCATGGGGCAAATCCACACGCTCTGCCCAACCTTATTTTTTAGTAATACATTGAATGGTGGCTTCCCCAAACAGATGTAGGAGGGTGGCTTATTTCCTGAAAAAAGTCCCACGGTGTACTCTGTTAGTATAAAATTGCTATTGACCCTGGTCCCCATGAACATAGAAGGTGTTGTCATTAGGATAATGAATGCAGTGGCCAACAGTCCACTCAGACCAATCACGACGCTATTGTCATGTGTTGACATCAGTACCATGATTGACTTAGTGGAGTCTGGGAGCCTGTGTGCTTCGGTACTGCTGTGAGTCAGAAGAGGACGGAGGAGAGGTGGTGGCTGTTCACAGGTTAGTGATCTTTTTTTATTTTTGAAAACCCTCAGCCCATCAGCCCTGTTCCGTAGAAGCCGCCACTGCTCATGCCATAGTCCAGACCGAAGAAATCAGTACACTCACCCCCAGTTCGGAGGCATGTAAGGTTTGATGAAGGGGTCTAGGAAACTCAATCAATTCAGATTCCATGTGTAAGTCTCTCAAGATGGCCAATAGCAATGATCTATTAACTCTTTCAAAAGACGAGGTAAGGTCCATAAGTGCCAGATAGAGAACCCAATCCTTATCGACAGTGTATTTCTGAATTAATCTCTTGGGGGTTAAGTTTTGCTCCATAGTGCCTAGTCCTTCTCTAAACCCATACTGGACTGGTGTTATATCATCGGCCTCAGACCAGCTCGTAATTTGCTTCGGGACTATACAACCTACTAATTTTGCAGTAGAATCTAACAAGGAAATAGGTTGATAGCTCCACATTTTTCCGTGCAGCTTTGCTTAAATACGGGTACTATAATGGTAGACTGCCAGGAACTAGGTAGATTAGAATGAACAACAAAATTAAGTGCATTTGTAATAATAGGAACACCGAATTATGGTATCCCTCAATAAAGATCCATCGGGACACCATCTGGATGCGTAGCCTTGTTGAAAGGGGTACAGGAAATAGCTAAATGGACTTCTTCTAGGGTGAATGAAATGGTTAGCAATTTAGTATTGCAACATACATCATTAGACTGGGTTTCAACTGAAGTAAGCCCATCATTGGTTTTAAAATGAGTTACCCACCTGTTAGCAAAAAATACCTGTATGAAGATCATCCATCTGTCTTGTGAGGGGATTATCTATATTGACAATTTCCAAAACCTTCCAGTGTCTTTTTTAGAGCAATCATTAAGGAATCTATCCCAGATGTTCTTTATAATTTCCTGTTTATTTTGTTCCAGTACTGTTACACGCTCAGCCCGCAATAAGGAACTGGCAACACTGTTGTCCTTAGGGTTTTTATTAAGAGCTGCCCATAGGTGCTTATTTACAGATAGAACATTGTTGTGAACTAGCTAGGTTCAGATTTGGGACCAGAGGGCAACCGTAATCAACAAGAGTATTTTGATATTCATCCCTAGATTTATAAATGCATCCACAAAGCCCTTGTGTGCCACTGGTTCGATCAGTAAATCACCCATAAAATAGGAAAAATTGATCCTGATCAGTTATAAACAATATCGTACATTTAACAGCATGTCATTTAAGACAGAGGGGCATATTACCAAGCAATAGCGATAATTATCGCTATTGCTTGGTTAGAGACAAAAATTTACCGCTGAGCTGTGGCGATTTTTATCGCAAATAAACCTTGGTATTACCAAGGTTTATCGCAAATGCGATAAAAATCGGCCGCAATGCATGAATATCGCTGAAAAGTCAGCGATATTCATGCATTATCGAGCTAATGGTCTTAGCCATGTTATTCACCTCCCATTGGATAACATGGCTAAGAACTGCTCAGTGCAGGTGTTAGCTTTTGGAGATATTCGCGCTTAGCGCGAATATCTCCATAAGTTGGTAATAGGAGATAGCAATGTTAGTGACTGTTTCCAGTCGCTAACATCTTGGCACGCCCACTTTGCATGTCATTACTGATAAATATCACTGACATGCAAAGTGGGGCCCAAGATGGTCGCTATCTCCTACTAGCTGTCGCTAACTGGTGTTAGCGACAGCTAGGTAATAGGGAGATAATTTTATCTCCGCTTTCTTGGCTTTTAAAGCCAAAAAAGCGGAGATAAACCCCCTTGATAATATGCCCCAAAGTCCTTTATCTACTGACCTAACACCTATTAGTTTTGGAACAAAATTAGGTACCTTACTGGTTAAAATGTTTGGATTTTGGTCACTAGCACAGACCCCCATTGTAACCCATCCCACCATAAGAGGAATCAAGGTGGATGAGATAAAGCTAAAGTAAATCGTAGTGTCCCTACCCCTTCCATAGATCATAGGAATTTGGAACCCGAGCAGCCTATAGCTTCAGTAAAGATAACTAACCCTTGGTTGAGTAGCATGCTATAGAGAATACCCCCTTAGCATCCATGGACCACTGCCACTTATATTATCCTTAAGAATGGACAGGTTATGCCAAGTAGGACTAATAAAGTACAATAGACACCTGTGGCTAAGAAAGGAAATCATTTTAAACACAATGGCAACAGTACCGGCCTTCTCTACTTGATTAACAACATTATAAACATTAATTATAAAATAATTAAAAGTGTAATGATGAACTCAAACAATCTGAATACCAGTATTTATGTATTCAATCGGAAATACATTGGCAAATAAGTTGGAACGTAGAAGAAGAGCCAATCCTATATTAGGTCTTCCAGATTTTGTGAGGAAATTGCTTGCAAGCAAAAACTGAGATAGCCCTCCCGGAAGAACTCCTTCAAAGCCCAGGGTTACTGAAACATGGATTTGTCAAAGCTCGCCTTCCTGGAGAACCTCCTACAAAGTCAAGGTTTCAGAAACTTGATAAAATCAAACTTATCAATGAAATCCATCCATTCTCTATTAAAGGCTTTATTGTTATACCCAGCTATATTCCAACATACAAGATGTATGGTATCTGTGATATCTGACTCATAGGTTCCTGTTGGGCTCTAACAGTTCTTGGGGGCTCGTTATGTCAGATAGCGGGTGGGACAGGACTGAAAATGTTCCAGATCATTTCAAACATACATGATAATGGTGAAAAACGATTCCTAACACTTGCAGGTTCCATGGGTAGTCCCACTCTTCTTGTATTGATGGCCTCCAATCGTCGCCTATTGGCAATAAACAGGGGTAAGTAGAAAAACACACACATAAAGTAATAGTATCACAAAATATGCTGCGTTATGCCACATAATTTGCCTTTTCTTACCACATAGTTTAGTCCTCCCCTCTTGCGTGGTTCCAGTGACCCTGGGCTGGGGTAATGGCAATTAATGAAAATAACAGAAAATAATAAGAGTTCTCATATAGAACTATATTTATGTTCTTCCAAACTACTGTCATTAATATAACTGAAACCAGAAGTAGCAACTGGCAGTGGCAGCACCAGGGGCACCAAAGTGCAAGCCAGCCAGCCAGTCTTAGCAACTGGCTGGCAATAATGCTACATGAAAGAGTGAATTCTAATAAATGGGTCTGTACTTGACTGGAATGTCCGTTGACATGCTTGTAAGTTATGTTCTCATTTATTTTACACTGATATGTTTAAATCACAATACCTGCACATAAAAATAAATAAAACTCTGCAGGCCACCGGCAGATACGGTCTGCGGAACAGAGGATGTTATGTTTAGACTCGGTGTCCTTGAGCTTGGGAAGAAGTGGAATCTAATTTTGGAGGTTGAACAAATGTAGGTCTTTATGCCTTGGGTACACTTCTGCGGATCTCATTAAATAACAATATCCCATTTAATGAGGCATCTGGCGAGCACCTGGGTATCCCTCATCTCTCAGTGGTACAGCAGCAATGTCCTTTTGAGTCATTGCTGGTTAGTAACAGAGAACTCCTCGGGCTCTTGCTTGTCTCTCAAAAGAAAGGAGAAGGAAAAGCTGCCGTAATTTGTGATGCAAGTTTAACCTTGGCATCCACATATGCCTCTGAACAGGCCTCAACCACTAATGGTTATTTCACATAAGATGTGCTAACTCCATTTTTATAGAGAAGCAGTTTAGAATTGTATATTGTTTTTGGTATTGTGGTGACTTGCACTTAGTTTAAAATGTTTATTTTGTTTTGTGAGAACACCTTTCATGCAAATAGCGCCACCGAGTTATTATTAGCCTGGCTAGTGCAATCAGTGTGTGATGTGTCAACTATGTTTCAAGTCAAGTCATGTACTTTTATGGATGTCATTTTAACCGAATAAAGATCTTTGACTTGACTTGAGTCAACCATGTTTCATGAACCAGCCTCGTTCAATGGGTTAGGAGATGTATTTACACCTTTCTCATGATGCATATGGTTTTTAATGTTTTTATAGCTCTTTATTGGTTTTTCATTTAATGTCACATATATTTAACAAATAGTTGTCTAGTTCACAACCATCTTTTACATGAGTTTCATCATAATAATGCAACAACAAAATAACCATGTAAACTTATTTATCACAAATGTGTCAATGCTAGTCAATGCCTTTCTGAGTTATACACATGTAACCCACTAACGCACTACCAAGCAACATCCACCCTTCTGCAACTGTTCCGAGACATTGCCAGTGATCACCGACCTCTGAATGTCCCCCTACTGACCCAACATCATTAATTCAACTCGCAGCTGCTATTCCAGCCCGGGTCATGTTCGGGTGCACATCTGGATGCAAGTCCTCTGGTGCCCAATACCTCATGGGGCATGTTTCCTACATTTCTCATTGTATCAGAATGTGTAGCTATATAAGTCCTTTATTGCTCAAGCAGGAAGTTCATCAGATTTCTCCAGGGTGGCTATCAGCAGGGTGTCCCATTCAGTGATTGTTGCCCCTCCTCCTGACTACCTGAGTATGTGCATCATAAAATTGATTTCTGAGGTGGATCATTGTACTATATCCCTGAGCCATCATGCCACTGTGAAGGATGTCAACACTTTCCTCTGCATGACTAAGCTGAGTTTCCCCAGTGGCTTCTTCAACTCCATTGCAGAATTTTAGCGCCTCTAGCCCTGGACTCCAAGGACTGCATCTCCCTCTGTGACTTCAATTTCCATATTGATGACCATAGCATTGCCCACCTCCTCAACAGCAAGAGCCCACTCGGACTAGCCCAGATCATCCACAACCTCACACACAATGCTGGACACACACAGGACCCCATTTGTTCCTTTAGTAGCTGCGTCATATACAGCCATGTCACAGAACTCACATGAACTGATTGCTCCATTATCCACTTCAGTCCCTGCACTACCACCCCAAAATGGTTAGCACCCCCCACCTCAGCTGGGGCACAATTTCTGAGACCAACTGGACAGGCGCCCTCAATATCTGCAACCTAGCCACCACCACAAATCTGGAACAGGGAATTAATAACTTCATGCCTTGATCACCAATTGCACCAACAACATCGCCCACATCAACAGCAACAAGCAGAGAAGATCCTCCAAAATGGTCAGCTGGTGCACCCCAAGAACTCAGAACAGCAAATCATGACAGCAAGCAGCTGGAGAGAAGATGGCGTGCCAGCAAGGACACTTCTGACAGAGCAGCTTTCAAAACCTACCTTAAACTCTTCAACCACCTGCTGTGGGCAACAAAAAAAGACAACCCTACCTGCACACATCAGAACCAGCACCAATAACAACAGAGAGCTCTTTACCATTAAAAAGGAGTTTTTCAAAATTATTAAGGAGTTCCTCAACCCGGCTACCAGTGAAAACAACATCACACCCTCACAAGAGCTGTGCGACAATCTCGCTGAGTTTTTCCATGACAAGATCGCAACCATTTACAGAAACTTCTTTTCCAAGCCCTTAACCATGCACTTCCTAAACAGATTCACCCCCACCTCAACCAACACACACCGTAAACTGACCGGCTGCAACCAGTTTCACACCTCCTCCATCATGAGGTCCATCCTCTCGGGAGCTCCCACAGATCCATGCCCACATCCATCTTCAGTCTCAGAAACCAAAGGATTGGTTAGGAAACAACAACCTGCTCAACACCTAAATCCCCACCACAACATTTCGAGATGCCTAGAAACATGCCTAAATCAGACCTCTACTCAAACAACCCTCTGCCAACCCTAGTGAACTCAAAAACTACCTGCCAATCTCCCTGCTCCCAATCCCAGCCAAGTACCCATCACGACTTAACGAAGGGCACGCAGGACCTGGCTACTTGAATGAGCCCCCTACAACCTGCAATCAACTTGATACCCTAACAGGTGATTAGCACTCACCAGGTGCGGAGGGGGAAAGCGAGGAAGCCCTCCATTGCAGCCGCCACCGCCAGGAGTCATCTATTGCTGTGGATATCGCCGCCGCCCCGGGACTACATCACCCGGCTGCCTCAGCGGCGGCGCTGCTCTGTCACGGCACGAGAGCGCCAGGAGGCGCCTTTAAACTGCGGTCTGCCCGGCGGAGCGGGGGGACACTCACCAGGTGCGGAGGGGGGAGGCGAGGAAGCCCTCCATTGCAGCCACCACCGTCAGGAGTCATTTATTGCTGCTCTGTCACGTCACGAGAGCGCAAGGAGGCGCCTTTAAACTGCGCTCTGCCCCGCATTGCGGGATGTGAGCGGGACGCCGAGCGAAGCCCGGGCAAAGGGCGGGCCCTCTGTGGCCCTCAGAGGCCAGAGGAGGTCGGGTCGGGGTACTCATTTTGGTCGGTCTACCGGGACTATTGACACGAACTAAGGTATGCCCAATCAGAGACTATCCATCTAGAGTCTAATAACGATTGTCCTTGTTTACTGTTATCCAGCACCCTCTTAGTCTATCTAGATATCCATTGGTCCTGTACTAGGTGTGTGTAACTGCGACACAAGCTTCTTGCACCATGACCACTAAAGGGCCAGCTAAACAATCCGCCTCTCAAAGAGGGTCACTTAAGGGGACACTGGACCTATATATAACTAGGGTGACTTCGGCTTTTGAGACAATTGAACACAGCCTTTCCAAAGACACCATATGTTACGAACGATCCCCTCCAATCTCAACCGACTCGCCGAACTCTTTACTACTTAGGGAATTAAATGCTATTTTCAATACCAGGTATATACCCATAGAACAGGGAATTGAACAAACCGGTTCCCCAACATGCCCTATGGGTATTGGAAGTCCCCAGCCCAGGAATTCGCATCAACTTAATAAAAGCCCAGTGGAGACTCCCGTAGTAATAACAGATAAATTTACCCCTCAGGGGATAGCTTATCCTCAGGCCCCTACCCAGAGTACAAAACGTAAGGGTAATAAACTTAAGGGGAAACCAGCGAAATTCCAAAAGTTAAACTTAAGCTCCCCTTTGGTTACTGCCACCACCACCCCCAAAACACCCAGCGAATGTCAAATACTGGAAACCCCTATACCCCTTTTACCATCTATTTTGTTGGCCCACCTTGAAGAATTGGTAAAAACCCTATTATCCCCGCTTATTGAAAGGATAGAGAGAATTGGGAAAAAGCTCTCAACAATAGAGGAAAATCCCAAGCCAATCAAGTCAAACAACCAATTCCAGAGAGTAGTTGCTTCAAAAACTTCTGACTCCACTGTACACAGCAAAATTGCCCAGATTAAGCCACCAGATCCTGTATTATCAGTTTCTAAAATCAAGGAAGTAGTCAAAGAACCGACAATGGCCCTAAGCTCTGTCCCCAGAGCTGGGTGGTCCAAAGTAGGCAAAGGTTCTGAGGGGTTAGCTGCGAGTAATAAATGAATAAACTTACCACCAGAGGCAGCACCCTACGTGTGTGTCCTCTCGGGAGTCCCTGAGCTCACCATCGGAAAAATTGAAGGTCACCAGGACCTTAAAAACAAAGTCCAGTTTTGGTTGACAAAGAACAGACCGCTCCCATCCAATATTAACGGGACAATCCTAAATGTGAGAAGGGTGGGGTGGATAGGCTCCCGTCCCAAGAACACAGCGGGAGACCTGGTTATTGTTAATTTCCGGGATAACCAGGTCGTCCCTTATCTGCGAAGCTGGGAGCCACAAATCGGAGATGGGCCTATAACAACACTTGAATTGTGCGATTTTTACCATAGAACTGTGTATTCGCCAATTAAAAGGTGGAGTGTGGAGGGATGCCACCGGGGGGGGGTAGGATGGGCCCTGTATCAATTAGTTACCAGAAGATACCCACCTATAATTGCCAGAACCTACTCCCTGGCTCAGATATATTACTCTGAAAGGAGAAGGATACCGCTCCTACCAATTCTGGATTGTCTGATTGTAAGGAAAACTGAAGTAATTTTATTTTAAATTTTACTGTTATTCTAATGTTAATGATTTTTTGTACTTTGTATGCTTTTATGGTTAATAATTTTAACCGAATAAAGTACCTTTGAATTGAATTGATTAGCGGTTCAGTTTTATTGATTGATTGACTGATAGCAGGGCTCGATCTATGAATCTAGAGGTGTGTTTAGCCTTCAATGGTCTGAAGAATCATGCCAATAGACTCACCAGCATGAGGGCAGACAGCGTGCATCATGTTAGGTCCAGCAACAGTCCCAGGAGGTCAGCCAACGAGTTTTAATATGGGGGCAATAACCGGACCATATGGAAAAAGTCTGCTTGCACAGCTAGCACCTGGGGCCAATGGACATGCGCTCCGGCTATATGTTTGTTAAGCTTGCCAGTGACATGTAGGTGCAGTGCAAGTAGTTGAGAGTGGGATTCTGGACAACTTATTTTGTGTACTGTAGTATTCATCTTTATCGGCTACAACCTCACCTAACTTCTGCTCCACTTAGCTTTTGTGGTTGTTGTGTGTGCATAATATGCATGGGGTCGGTTGCGATGCATGTTCCTTATCACTTTTTGTTGTACACTGTGCCTCAACAGCTTGGTTTGGGTCTCTGTCTTTGTCAGCTCTGCAATGACCTTGCCCCAGGTATCATTAATGGCATTCTTCAGCTCTTGGTATGTCAGAAATCGACCTTTGTGTAGGTCAAAGCCCTCCACTATCTTGTCAATCATTAGGAGTTTTCCATCTGCATTTAAATCGCCCATCGTGGTCAACCTGGCAAGATCCCATACCTGTGTGGCATGGTTGACTGCCACTAGTAATCGGCTAGGTGTTACCCACAAGGTTAAGTCTAAAAAGTACTGTACTGTTTTTCCCAATTTTCTGGAGTACTTATCACAACATGTTTTGATGACTTTTAATGCCCTGGGATAGGGGGGTATGGGGCTTTCTCTGGCCTATAGCACCTTTGGGAGGCATCTATCATCAATAGCCTGTTGAACATCCCGTTTCTCCAGGTCCCTCTCTACTGCCAGCCACCTTGTAATCAATACAGATTGAGAATTCTTTTAGTAGGACATTGGGTTGGGAACCCACATGCCTCATCGTCCAAGGGGGCGCATCACTTTGGGATCACTAATGATCTAAGTTAGGTTCACCATATCAAGTTCAAGTTCAAAAGACCTTTATTCGAGTTTCGTAAAATTAATAAAAGTACCACAATAAAACATACATTTTCACAGTAAAGACAAGTATAAAATTCATAAATTATTAAAAACTGATGCGTTTCTCATAAGACAATTTTCAAGGGCTTTCCATTGTTTTGCGTACACATGTTATAGTTCTCAAAAAAGTGCTAGTGCGGAAAATTAATTCATCTGTGTCCAGGGACAATAACATTGAATAAGATTCCCCTAACGAAAGGGGTTTGTGTTTCCTAAAATACGGAGTTAAAAACCAATTAATATATTTTAAATAAAATTTACAGAACAATAGAAAGTGCAAATCATTCTGTTTACTGATACCATCACATGGGCATGGGTTGTAATCTTTTGTATGCTGATAGCCCAGGTGAAATCCCAGCAAGGATTTAATAGAGCCTGCCCTTAGCCGGAACAGCAGTGATCTGTCCCAATTCGTCATAGGTAAGGTGAGGTATTGTGCAAGTTTACTCCTGCTTAGATCATTTTTCTGATGAATTGCAACAGTTGATTTGAGTGCTTCTCTTTCCATTCGATCTGAACTATAAAGTGCATACAGTGCTTGTCTGACCTCAATTTTATCTTTAGGTTCAATCTTACTGGGATCGGAGAAAAGATCTTCCCTGTTCACATCGCTCAGTGTTTTTAGGACATCCGCGAGCCAGGGGATTGACATGCCATGATCACATTTAAGACAGTCTTTTATTATATTTTGAGTTAGGGTTGCTGAGTCATTTCTCCAGATCCTTAACCAGAAGAGAGCTGGTCTAGATCTGATAAAATCGCATACGTAGGGGAGGTTAAGTTCTTCATGACAAATCAATTCAGAAGAGGAGATTGGGGCTGCCAGGATTTTCCTACAGAATCGGGCTTCTTCACGCTGGATGCCTGGGTTTTTTCCCAATCCCCAGACCTCAGCCCCGTATGTGGCTACTGGTAAGCACTGTAACTTAACATTTTTTAAAATAGCTCTAGTGGCACCTATTTTCTTAGGTCGGGACAAACTCAAAATAGAATTGTTGGCTTTCGAGAACTTGCTCATGGCGTGGGCCTTGTGCCCACTCCATGAGCCGTTCGCAGTGAAAACCAAGCCAAGATAAGGGAATGAAGTTACTGATTCTAATTTATCTGTCCCTATATGTATAGTGTTGAGTTTGCGTTTCCCGGGGCCACATGGCATAATAAAAGATTTTTTTAAATTGACGCGCAGGTCTAAGCCCTCCATGTATTGGACAAAGCCTTTAACAAGTAAACGAAGGGCATTGGGTGTTCGTCCCATCAAGACCGCGTCATCAGCGTATAATAAAACTGGCAATGAGGAGCCCCTGGATAATTGGTACATCACTAGTCACTTGTTTTAGGGCTTTTGCCAGGCCGTTAATGTAGATGATAAACAGCAGGGGTGCTAAAACGCACCCCTGTCTTACCCCTCTGCATATTTTGATGGGTCCCGATACTTCTCCGCCCGCCCCAATCCTAACTTGTGCTTTAAGGTCGGTGTGGAGGTATGCCAGGAAATTAACAAGGGCCTCGTCCAGTCCATAATTCAGAAGAATTGCCCATAGTTTGGATCTGTTCACTAGGTCAAAGGCGGATGAGAGATCCATAAATGCAAGGTAAATAGGGGACGATCGGGCAATGCTATACTTATCGATGATCAATTTCAGATTCAAGCATTGCTCGACAGTCCCCACCCTGATTCTGAATCCCATCTGGCACGGGTCAAATAGGCCCGTATCTTCGGTCCACTCTACCACCCTGTTGTAAATTACTCGGCCCAAAATTTTTAAGGTATTGTCCAGAAGAGAAATCGGACAATAATTCACTGGGTCCGATCTCTCCCCTTTCTTAAAAATTGGGACTATGATGCTAGTGGCCCAGGTATTGGGCATGGGGACTGTGGGGAGGCTGTTAAAAACATTAAGGAGGATTGGTGCCCATAGTTCTGGACTATGTTTAATTATATCTATGGGTAAGCCATCAGGACCAGGCGCCTTGTTTCCAAGGCTCACTTTGATGGCTATCTCCACCTCATGAAGATCTATTTTTAGGCCGTTGGACTGGCCACAAGGGGGGCCAGGTATATCTTCGAATGGGGCAGCATATATTTCGGAGAAATGGGCCTCCCAAGAGTTCCTGCTTATATTGCAGCTAATTGGGGGTTGTTTGCCCATTTCACGCATTTTTTTGACAGCTGACCAAAAAAGTCAGCTGTTTTTCAAATTAGCGCTCCGAACCAACGACTCCCATTGTTCTGTTAGTAATGTGGCCTTCCTTTCGGCTATCTTTAGTTTATAAAATGTCCTGGCTACCTGGACCTCTGCTAGACACCTTGGTTTAGTAGTTAGTGCCCTACGCAGCTCCCTATTTGCTAGTGAGCAGGCAGAGTCAAACCACCTAGGTTCTTTCTGCTATTTTGGTAATGGGACTGACAAAGAATCTTTTATTACTAAACACAGTTTACCGAAATCATTGATTATCCTGTGGCAGTTCCCATCCATAGTTAGGCAAGAAGTAATTAAGTTGGGGTGTGTCCTGGTTACACTTTCTATTACAGCCCCACTAACAACTCCCCTCCATTTAAGGCGCAGGCCGTCGCCTGTGGGTGTGATGTCTCTTGCCCCGTTTATTTTTTCATAAACCTTGTTACAGCCTTTTTTTAACGTCACATTGAGGGGATTATGGTCACCGAACGAGGTTTCTATCACTGTAGATTTTATCACACGGTCTAGTAATTGGGGTGACATGAAAATAAAATCAATTGTAGAAGAACAGTCCCGCCCTCTAAACGTAGGGGCATAGAGTTCGCTGGGAGTGTGACATATGTCCATAACATTACTTAAATTGTGCTCAGTTAGGATGTTAGCTAGTTCGATACCCCTGCGTTCGGCCAGGTCTGATTGATTCCTCTCCTCAGTGCTGCAATTGCTAACGATTTTTGCATTAAAATCCCCCCCAATAGGGATCCATATTTCCTCCCCAGGGGCAAAACTAGTTTCAAGATTCCGTAAAGTCTTAGATAGTGCTTCAAAGTTTTTGTTGGGAACAAAGCAAAAATCATTGTTATAAAAGTTAATTAAATAAATCCGGGTCTTTCGCTTGAACTCTAAAATCTGAATATTCGGGTGTCCTCTTGAGAGATCTGTGATTGTGCCTCCGACCAATGTCTTAATGCCAATAAACAAACCTCCCACTGCGCGTCCAAAATCTGGTTTGGGTGCTGTCACACTAAAACATTGATACCCTTCAATATATAGGTTCTCCACGGCCCAAGTCTCCTGGAACATAATAATGTCTTTGTCCTCCAATATCTTAATCCATTCTGGGTTAGTCAATCTTGACTCCAGTCCTGCGACATTCCAGCTGAGAATGGATAGATCACAGTGTTTAATGTGTCTAATAGATTTACTTCTAACATTCTTAGCTGTGCTCGGCATGGGAGTAGTTGAAGTTGGAAGTACAGCCTCTTCTATAGTTGCAAATGTAGTAATATGACTTTGTGCCAATATTTCCCGAGTTGTGATAACTGACACCGGGGGTAAATGTTCCTCAATATCGACACTTGCATCTCGACATTCAACTCTACTTCCCTTTATCCTCAGTCAGTCCTGTTCTTCTAGGTTTGAGAAGGTGTGTTCAAATCGGTTGTAAGTTGGAATATTGTATATAGGCCTCAACTCATTGTACCCTAGATTGGAATTTACATTAGGACTGAAGTGTGGCCTCTCGCTGTAGTTATGCCGAGGCATAATGGGGAAGTGTGGGTAAGACGTTAGATGTCCCATGGGTTTAGCCTGGTAGCACTGGGCTTGGTCGTTCACAGGATTGAAATCTTGGGTCAGTTGATGGAATGGATATAAGTCCCTGATTCCAGGATTTCGCTCCTGGAATTGTGCGGCTGGATTAAACATGGGATTGGGAGTTGGGGCTAGATGTCTATAAAAATAACCCAGGGGAAGCAAGGTCGTATTAAACTCCCAGGGCGAGGGTAATGGTGCATTAGCAAGAGTTTTTTGGGCCCACTGTGGGGACCTGAAGTTGATAACTACGCAGTCTCCCTCAAACTTTTTTCTCAGTGGGGCCACCCACCCGACCCTTTGTGTTTGGATAATCTCCCTTGCTCCTTCCATTGGGAAATTACAATTAGTGGATAACCAGTGGAGAATCCTATTATTAAGGGTTATGTGGTTTTCCTCTTGGTCATTCTTTAGTTTAGGGACATTCACCCAAATCAACCCATATGCCCCGCATTCAGGGGGAAGATTGATGCGGATAGGTATCTTCTTCCTATGATTTGAAGTGTTGGATTCAGGTTGAGCTGTAAGATAGTTTTGGGGATTGTTCTTAAATTGATTGGTTGGAGCTCTTTTACTTTTATCAGTGTTAGGGTCCATCCTTGACACACTGGCTGTTTTGGTTGAGTTCAAATTGGGGGCCTGTTTTGGTAGGGGTTGATTTTCACTAGTGCTAGGTGTGGACATAGTTAGATTTAATTTGTTATTGCCAACTGTTTTAGAATTAGTGTTAATATTGGGACCACAGCTTTGTTAGTAGAAATCTGCCCTGTACACAGTTTAGATACGTGATCGTCCAATACTTTCAACCTTTTATCCAAATTTAGAATTTGTTGGTTGATTGGACCTAGGAGTGTGGACAATAGTGTCCCCCTCCTCCCCCAAAATGCCTCATTCCCTGATGCTGCAGTAACTTCAATGGATGGAGTTTTAGCTGCCATGGTTTCGTCTTTTCCATTAATCCTTTCCTGTTCTACGGGTGCAAGAGCCCTCCGATTGCGCTTGCGCCCTCCTTTAGTTCTGTGTGTTTTTAATGGAGACTCAATATTTAGATGCTTCATTTTGCTTTTTGCTTTTTGGCCCCTGGTTCGCAGGGGGATACTGTCACTTTTATCTCCCTCAGTAATTGATATATCAGAATCCACCTGTGAGTTGTTACCATTTAAGCATAGGTTGTCATTAGCCAATAATGCACAGGAATCTTGACTAATGTTTGTATCGACCCTAAGCAAAGTAGGAGTTGATGATAACCTACTACTTGGGGTAAATTGTGGCGCTGGTGCCGAGTCCACAATTATACAGTTCTCATTTGGATCTGTGCCTGGGAGTCCTGCATAAGAAGCAGCGAGTAAAGAGTCCATTGAGTTATCCTGATTCAACAGAAGGGGGGGCAAGCTGGATGGGAGTGAATAGCGTCTTTCTGTCTTCTGAATGGCAGTCGCAACAACATCAATTGTTTTCTGGAGCATTTTATCAATGGCGGTCAATGTTGGCCGCGGGGTGGTAATAATTGATGGGTGGGCCAATTTAAGGGAGTCTTTTGGCCTAATGACAGCCGGTGTTTTTTTCCCCATAATTCAAAAGCAGTTATATAGGCGATATACAGTACTTTGTCACTGACCTGACATAAGCTCCACCGATAATGAGAAGGGTCAGCCAAGGGGGGTGGCCCAGCCCAGCCTCATCCGGCCTCTGACGGCCAGGGACGGCCAGCCCTTTGCCCGGGCTTAGCCCGGCGCACGCCCGTGCGCGTCCCGCGACACGGAAGAAGCGTCCTGTTCAAGTAGCGCCTCCGAGCGCGCTGTGGCCGGAAGTGGGAAGTGGCCGCAAAGCTCCCTGGGAGCTGTAGTCTCAAGCCGCGAGGTGGAGTGCGGTAGCGGCGAGACCACAGCGTTAGGGACCCAGGAGCAACTCAGCAAGCGTCTGCCTCGCAGGTAGGAAGCCCTCCGACTGGTCTCTGTGCGTTTTCCCCCCGCTCCACCGAGGGAGCGTCCTGTTCAAGTAGCGCCTCCGGGCGCGATGTGGCCGGAAGTGGGAAGTGGCCGCAAAGCTCCCTGGGAGCTGTAGTCTCAAGCCGCGAGGTGGAGTGCGGTAGCGGCGAGACCACAGCGTTAGGGACCCAGGAGCAACTCAGCAAGTGTCTGCCTCGCAGGTAGGAAGCCCTCCGACTGGTCTCTGTGCGTTTTCCCCCCGCTCCACCGAGGGAGCGTCCTGTTCAAGTAGCGCCTCCGGGCGCGCTGTGGCCGGAAGTGGGAAGTGGCAGCAAAGCTCCCTGGGAGCTCTAGTCTCAAGCCGCGAGGTGGAGTGCGGTAGCGGCGAGACCACAGCGTTAGGGACCCAGGAGCAACTCAGCAAGCGTCTGCCTCGCAGGTAGGAAGCCCTCCGACTGGTCTCTGTGCGTTTTCCCCCCGCTCCACCGAGGGAGTGTCCTGTTCAAGTAGCGCCTCCGGGCGCGCTGTGGCCGGAAGTGGGAAGTGGCCGCAAAGCTCCCTGGGAGCTGTAGTCTCAAGCCGCGAGGTGGAGTGCGGTAGTGGCGAGACCACAGCGTTAGGGACCCAGGAGCAACTCAGCAAGCGTCTGCCTCGCAGGTAGGAAGCCCTCCGACTGGTCTCTGTGCGTTTTCCCCATATCATATTGGAGAGCAACAACCGCAGAACCCAAAAGAAGGATCTCTGCAGATGCAATGGTAGGGCCACAAAAAAGTATAGACGTCCCTGTAAGATAATCAGTTAAATGATGGCCTCCCTACTCAGGGGTGAAAGTAGTAAACCCTGCCAGAATAGTAAGATCTGTCTGAAGTTGAAAATTGTTCAGATTACAGCTTTGCAAATCCAGGTCCACGTGGTAGATCTGGACACCTAAATATCTAATAGTGGTATGTTCTCATCTGAGGGAATCCCCAAGGTAAGATGGATGGTCTGTGTATGGACCTTTGTGAGCAGAAATAAACAAGGTTTCTCCCAGTTGACTCAAAACCCGGATAGGTTTCCGAATTCCAACGGTAGTATCAATCAATCAATCAATCAATCAGGGGGTTTATAAAGCATGCTACTCACCTGTGAGGGTCTCAAGGCGCTGGGGACGGGCGTGCAGCTCCGTATCAGTCGAAGAGCCAGGTCTTGAGGTCCTTCCTTAACTTGAGCAAGGAAGGGGAGCATCGGATGTTCACAGGGAGCTCCTTCCACGTATTTGCAGCGCTGTTGGAGAAGGCTCTCCCACCTCCTCTGTTTATGCAGACACGGGGGACTTCTGCCAGTGCGAGGTCAACGGAGCGGAGGTTCCTCTTGGGTTTGTGGAAGGAGACTCTCTTGTTGAGGCATTTGGGTCCAATGTTGAGGGATTTGTAGGTGTGGGTGAGCAATTTGAAGGTGACCCTCTTCTCGACAGGGAGCCAGTGGAGATCTCGTAGGTGTTGGGTCATGTATTCGTGGCGCGGTGACCCGAGGGTGAGTCTGGCTGAGGAGTTCTGGATGGTTTGGAGTTTTTGTAGACGAGTTCTGTTGATTTCGGTGTAGAAGGCGTTGCTGTAGTCCAGTCTGTTGGTTATGAGCATGCGGGTGATGATCCTTCTGCAGTCGGGTGGGATCCATTTGAAGGTCTTGTGGAGGATGTGTAGGCAGTTGAAACTAGCAGAGGTGACTGGCGTTGATCTGGCGGTTCATGGAGAGGGAGGAGTTGAGGATGATGCCTTGGTTTCGTGCATGGTCTGTATGGGTGGGTGGATTCCAGAGGGCGGGGGGCCACCAGGTACTGTCCCAGTTGGCGGTGCAGGGTCTGACGATGAGGACCTCGGTTTTCTCTGAGTTGAGCTACATGCAGCTGTCTTTCATCAATGCTGCGACGTCCTTCATTTCTTCCAGGAAACAGAATCTGGTGTCTTCGGGGTTCTTTGTGAGTGAGAGGATGAGCTGGGTGTCGTTGGCGTAGAATACTATGCTAAGCCCATGCTGTCTGAAAATGGCGGCGAGGGGGGCCATGTAGATGTTGAAGAGTGTCGGGCTGAGCGATGATCCTTGGGGTACTCCGCAGTTAATCTCAGTGGGTTTGGAGGGGAAGGGTGGGAGTCTGATCCTCTGGGTTCTGCTGGAGAGAAAGGATTGGATCCAGTTGAGGGTGGCTCCTTGTATCCCTGCGTCATGAAGTCTGGCTGCTAGCGTGCAATGTGAGACGGTGTTGAAGGCTGCAGAGGGATCTAGAAGGATGAGGGCCGCAGTGTGTCCCTGGTCTAGTAGCATGCGTATCTCGTCAGTGGCGGCGAGGAGGAAGGAGTTGGTGCTCTGGTTGTTGAGGAATCTGGACTGAGAGGCATCTAAGGTGGAGTTATCTTCGATGAAGGTGGTCAGCTGAGCGTTTATGAGTCTCTCAGTGACTTTGGCTGCGAAGGGGAGGAGAGAAATGGGCCGGTAGATTTTCAGGTCCAACAGGTCAGCTGTAGGTTTTTTGAGAATGGGTTTGATCTCTGCCTGTTTCCAGTCATCTGGGAAGATGCCAGATCTGAAGGAGGCGTTGACGATCCGTCCTAGTTTGGCTGCGATGGCGGTGGTGGCCCTGAGGAAGATGTGCGGCAGGCAGAGGTCCGTCAGGGCGCCTGAGTGGATTTTCTTCATGGTCACGGTGATGTGTTAGATGGTGGCAGGATTCCAGGTCATGACAGTTGGCTTGTCGGTGGTGGTGAGGAAGGGGGTGGTGCCCGGCATCTGCTCGCTGAACTTGTCGTAGAGGACCTTGATCTTTAGATGGAAGTAGGAGCTGAGCTTGTTGCAGAGTTCCTGGGAAGGTGTGACGTCCGTGGCTTCGCTAGGGGACTTGGTGAAATGCTGTATGATGTTGAACAGTTCTTTAGCATTGGTCGCGTTGGTGTAGACTTTGTCTCTGATGAAAGTCCGTTTGGTGTCTCTTATGCGCTGGTGGTATTCCTGTGGTTGTTCCGTGCTTCCATGGATTTCTGGTTTCAACCAGGTTTTTGCTAGGCGTCTGCAGGAGCACCTGGCTTCTTGTAGTTCTGTGTTGAACCAGGCGGCCTTCAGGGGCCGTTGTATGGTGGGGTGGCAGAGGGGTGCGAGCTTGTCGTTGCAGCAGGAGACACAGTGGTGAAATTCCCTGGCAGCGGCGTTGGTGTCGGTCGTGGCACTGGGGGGTCTTGGAGGAGGGTGGTGTTGAGGTGCTCTTCTGTGAATTTTCTCTAGTTCCTTTGTGCATGGCGCGGGGCAGGCTTGGGTGCGGTGGTGGTGTTGGTGTTGAAGGTGAAGTGTATGCAGTGGTGGTCCATACAGAGGGGCTGGGTGGTGTGGTTGAAGTGGATGTTTGTCCCTCCTGCTAAGATGGACAGCTCTGTGTGTGGGCATGTTGACAAGTTGCTTCAGTACGAAGTTGGCAAGGCTGTCAAGGAGAGTGGTGGAGTCGGTGTTGTTGCAGTTGTCGAAGTGGAAGTTCAGGTCCCTGAGTAGCATGTAGTCCATGGAGGTGATGGCGTGGGGTTTGACAAGCTCAGAAATGGTAGTTGCGGACTGGGTGCGAGGTCCCGGTGGTCTGTAGTCGAGGGTGCCGCGTAGCGTGGTCCTAGGGCTGGTCTTGTTCTGGAAGTGGAGGTGTTCTGTGTTGGAGTGGGGGTCACTCGTACTGCAGTTGGAGGGGGTCTTGTGTGCGATGGCAAGCCCTCCTTCTGGTTCGGTGGGTGCAGTCCTTTTTCTGGATCTTGTAGCCGTTGGGGATGGCAGTGGCGATGTTGGGACGGATGTGGCGTTGATCCAGGTTTCTGTGAAGGTCGGGTGAGATGGTGTTGATCAGGTCCCAGATCTCTATGGTGTGTCGGTGTAGGGAGCGCACGTTGAGGAGGATGCATGCCAGGGTTCCGGCGGTGTGTGCATCCGGTGGGCCTGTGGCAGTTGTGGGTGTTTTGTCAAAGGTGAAGGATCTGTGGCAGGTTCTGCACGAGAACGGTTCATGGGTGGTGTTTGGCGAGGATCTTTCGCTGTCGCTGTGTCTGCTGGTGTTGAGAGCATGGAGGATGGTGGAATCGTAATGGTGAGGCCTTGGAGAACCAGGGTTCCTGGTACTGGCCGCAGTTGGGACGCAGACAGGCACACACGGCTTGCCTTAGGGACGCCTATGGCGCACCCACTGCCTGGTCCGCTCCGTGACCGCGCAGTGGCTGCCATTAAGAAGTGGAAGGGGGATGATCAGCTGGGACGCAGGATGGGCAGTGGGGGAGGCGTGGCCGCAGGTGCAGAGTGGCAGGAAAAACGAAGCGGGACAGCAGGTACAAAGCTTAATTAGTGAAGCAGGACACAATAAATTCAGCACAAGGTAGAAAAGGCTCAACAGTAAGGAAACTAGCCCAGAGTGAAAGTAAAAATAATTACACTTGGCTGAGGAGGCAGGCACATCGGGAACTCGAACCCCTCGCAGGAGAAGGAGAGGAGGCTTCGATGGCGGAAAGCTTGGCGTGGAGCTGCAGGGGAGAGAGTGTGTCCTCAACCAGGGTCAGGGGACTCACTCACACTCCCCCGCAGCGGCCACCATTAAGAAGTGGAGGGACGATCAGCTAGGAGGCGTGATGGGCAGTGGGGGGGCTGCAGATGCAGAGTGGCGGAAAAAACGAAGCAGGGACAGCGGGGACAGAGCTTAATTAGGGAAGCAGGACACAATAAATTCAGCACAAGGTAGAAAAGTCACAGCAGTAAGGAAACTAGCCCAGAGTGAAAGTGAAAATAATTGCACTTGGCTGAGCAGGCAGGCAGGTTGGGGACTTGAACTCCTCACAGGAGGAGGAGTGGAGGCTTCAATGGAGGAAAGCTTGGCGCAGAGCTGCTGGGGAGAGAGCGTGTCCTCGACCAGGGTCAGGGGACTCACTGTTACTCCCCGCAGCAGCCGCCATTAAGAAGGGGAGGGATGATCAGCTGGGAGGTGGGATGGGCAGTGGGTGGGCCGCAGGTGCAGAGCAGCGGGAAAAACTAAGCAGGGACAGCGGGACAGAGCTTAATTAGGAATGCAGGACCCAATAAATTCAGCACAAGATAGAAAAGGCACAACAGTAAGGAAACTAGCCCAGAGTGAAAGTAAAAATAATTACACTCGGCAGAGGAGGCATGCATGCTGAGGACTCAAACCCCTCGCAGGAGGAGGAGAGGAGGCTTCTACAGTGGAAAGCTTGGCGCGGAGCTGATGGGGAGAGAGCGTGTCCTCGACTAGGGTCAGGGGACTCACTCCTATGGAGGAAGATTATGCTCCAGGTCTCATAGGAATAATAGCACTTCATCGGCATTCCAGTCTGCCACATGATAGGTGTCTTGGACCTGGTTTACCCAAATCTGGCTTCTGACAAGAAATCAGGCAGGCTAGGGGTTTGTGTGCCAGGACAAACAATACAGGGAGCAAGGGGCATCCCTGTTGGGTATCCCTATGGAGCTGCCATCTCACCAAGTATATTTTCTGTATGTACCTGGGCTAGGGATTCTGTGTACAAGAGGCATATTTACTTTAAGAGGGTGCCCTTGACTCCCATTGTGGTTACCACCACAACATTTCCAGACACCTGGAAGCACGCAGAAGTCAGCCTACTTCTCAAACAACCTTCCACCAACCCCAATGAACTCAAAAACGACTGGCCGATCTCCCGGCTCCCATTCCCAGCCAAGGTACCGGAGAAAGCAATCAAAATGACACTCACAACACAATGAATTGCATTCAAGACCTTGCAGCTCCTTCTTTGTACATTAAATGCTACAAAATGGCCTTCAACATTTTTTGGGCCATCTACTAAAATAGCCTTTTTAACATGTCTTAGGCCTGCCATTGCAGCCTTTGTGCAGTTTTACACTGCCATGTGAACCTGGCAAAATAAACTTTTTGCCAGATCTAAACCTTATTTTTTAATACATATAAGTCACCTCAAGAGTAGGCTCTAAAGAGCCCATAGGGCAGGCTGAGGTGTACTTATACATTTGGACACATAGCTTCAAGTCTTACACGTCCTGGTATTGAAAAACTCTTAAATTCATTTTTCACTAGTGCAAGGCCTACCTCTTCCTGACAATGTTTGTTTGGGAACAGTTAGAAATGTCATGCTCAAATGAATAGCAATTTAATGTCCTCTTTATTGGCAAACTCAGAATTTAGGTCACAGTTCTCAAAATGTCACTTTTAGAATGTTGAGAAGGTAAGGTGGGAAACCCAATATACCCTTGGAGGCTTGGGCAAAATCAATATTGTCGGGTAATGTGTGCCAGCAAGGGATTTCACTTAAACAGTTTTCTTCTGACTTATGTTTAACAAATTAGTAAAGTTCAGTTGTACAAAATCTTGAACCAATAATGCAACAAATCACAGCAGTTCTGCAACCATGCACAAATTGATCAAATCAGAAGGAAAAAGAGAAATGGACACAGGAATATCGTATTGTCAAAAAAATGTATTTTCTTATAACAATTTATGTTGAAAGGGTACAATCATAATGAAAATGATTCTCAAGCAAACACATGAGAAAGGCAAATCATCATAAAAACCTATAATTCATGTGTATAAAACATCCATTCCAAATAAAATATAATAAGTGCTGTATTCCAAAGTCAATATACAAAATCACTTAACATATCTCTGGGGACAAGGAATTGGAGAATTTGTGTCCATTTCTCTTTTTTCTTCTGATTTGATCAATTTGTGCATGATTGTAGAACTGATGTGATTTGTTACATTATTGGTTCAAGATTTTGTATAACTGAAATGTATTCATTTGTTAAACATAAGTCAGAAGAAAACTGCTTAAGTGAAATCCCTTGCTGGTACACATTACCCAACAACTTTTAGAATGTTGGCATTTTCTTGTTGTTAGAAATGGGATTCCAGGTTGGCTAGGGCATGCGACTAATCCAGGCAGAAACCACCACTCTAGCCAGGGCAAGGGAGTTACACACTGAATATAACCCCTGTTCACCCCCTTGGAAGCTTGGCAGAGCAGTCAGGGTTATCCCAGAGGCAATGTGTAAAGCGTTTGCGCAACACACTTACAGAGCAGCACACACTAGGCCCAGCACAAAAGAAACTCCACACAAGTTTATATAAAAATAGCCATGGTTTTATCCCAAAAAAAACATTAGAACACAATCATATATATTACACTGTGCCACTGGCACTGGTCATGACTTCACAGGGATTATATCCACTTCCCTGCGCTGCGAATTCTGCCATGGCATGGGGGCTAGGGGGTGGGCGTGGTGCTTCGGCGCTAATGCCGACTCCACGCTGTCATGCCTCACGGGCGGCATGTGCTCATGACGGTGTGGTGCCCTCACAACCCCGCCCACTTATTAATTCTCCTGCAGAGGCAGGGAATTAGTGTTCCGTGGGAGGAGCAGCAGTGGCATGACGACTCCACGCCGTCGTGAGCACATGCCTACCGGGACTCATGACGGCGTGGAGCCGTCATGAGCACTGAAGGGGTTAAACTTCAATAGGCCAATCAGGCCACTGTCATAAACAATACAGTTACGGACCAGTAGCTACTGGTATGAGTACACTTAGCGTAGACAAAACATAATTAGTAGTGTACCATAGTAAACACTTGCTGTGTGTACACATTATAAACACATCCCCTCACTGTACAGGTGGTGCAACCCTGGCAATGTAATACATAAAACATAATCAAATCATGGTGTAAAACATCACAGTAGGGCATATGTACCATTCGCAGGGCAATGGGGTAACCACCCCTAGATTAAACACATTACACAAGTAACAAATCGCTGTGCATCAGATGAGAACATAGGCACATAAGTCACCCCAAACAATGCAGAAGATGACTATAGGCAGTAATCCCATAGGTCTCTGTGCCTAAATCATTCCACTGTGTAGGCAGACCCAGCTTCATTCCCAGTAAAGCAACCTCTGCATCTTTTGGGAATGCCCGACCCCCAGCATCAGGGAATGGGGAGTGCAGGACCCTCCCTACACTCCTATTAGGGGCAATCCCAGTAATTAGCAAAGGAAAGATGCCCCTGTTAGCAGAGAGACCTCCTGTAGTCCTCCTCATCTGCAGATGGCACCAAGTACCGCTGCTGGTGACCGGGATATAGGAATCCCCAAATAAATATCCCCACAATACCTCAACGCTTCGTGTGCCTAGGAGAGATCATCGTCAGACTAGCAACTGTGATACACGGGAGCTGCGTGTGTTAAACAAAAGGGTTCAGGCAGGTCAGGTCGATTACCCCTTTTCCCATATTTGCCCGGCGTTAGCCGCTTCTCACCCATCTCATGATTACCAAATAAAGAGGCAGGTGCTGGAGACTGGAAGGCAGGAAACAGGAGTTTATTTCCGACGGAACAGAACACGTCAAATCAGACAACAGGGTATCTTCTCGAGGTGCTCTAACAAGTTTCTCTACGGCTCCGTCTTTTATACACACGTTTATGATGCACAAACATTCCTTATTGCAATAAAGACACTTTGAAGTACAAAAAGGGCATGTTTGGGATCCCAGCTCCAGGCCTATTCCCATACTGGTCGCTCTGATGTTGTTTTCCCCTCCCAAATGTAACATGTGATTGCAATCTGCAGCCGGACATTCCAACAGGACACGAGGGCAGGAGGGGGTGGTCTGATCTAAGGTTGGGCAGGCGATAAGATCACGTTTTGCTGTGCGGGGCCGGGGGGGGTACATCCACGAGACCTAGTTTTATGACTTGGGACTGGGTCGAGAGGCCAGGTGTAGCCGGGGGGGGGTCATCAGAAGAGAGGAAGGGTGTTCCTGGGAGGAATGCAGGGGTGTCGGTCAGATCTAGGGGTGTGAAGGCCTTTATTAATCACCGCTCCTCTGATGTGAGGTGAGGTCCTACTGTAGGAAGCAATAAACTGCATCTGTTGGGCTAGGTGATGGCCTGGGATCAGGCCGGGCAATCGGGCAGGGAGGAAGAGGTTACAGAAAGGGTCTGTTCTATGGGTGGGATGAAAGAGCGAGGGGGCAGGGGTTCAGCACGGAGGCAGGGTCATGTTTAGAGGTGCGTTTATGGCCTGCGCAGGAGAGACCGGGGGCTGTCAGGGCGCGGGGGAATACTCGTGAGGCTGGGGAGTGGGGGGGAGAGAGAGACGCAGGCTATTGGCAGGGGGCAGAGAGGTCATGACACAAAAATGGCTACTATCTATGTTCGTGATGGGGCCTAAAAGGGGACAAGATGGCGGGGCCACTGTTTCGTGACTTTCGCTTTACCTTCAACAGTGGCGAGGGAGAACACAAATGAACGCCGCTTATGTACATATACATTGCCATTTTCCACAGTCGCCGCTTTTTAACATAAGTTAGGTCATTTCCGTGTTTATCATAACTGACGGGGTGTACATATAGTCATGTGTTGTCAATGAAATAGCGTTTGTCAATACTGGTGGACTTGCATATAACCGTGTGCAGTTGATGTGACATACGAGGTGGAATACATATAAATTTACATTTGTCGTATTTAGAAAGTGACCGATGAAACATTTTACAGGCAAAAAGTGGTTGAGGGAGGAATTTAGTCCAATACAAGCAATTAGTCAAGGGGTGTAGAAAGTTCCGAAAAAAAGGGGGGGGGTCTTTGCCACAGTGTCTTTTTAGTAGCGAGCCATCACTGGTAAGCTCTGGTAGTTCGTTTTCTTCCGTTGGCGCTGTTGAGCACCGGTGGTGGAGCTATAGGTCCAGCTCGGATCCTTCTTTACACGTCGCTGGGTGCGATCTGTCTTCTGCTGTTAGACCACAGTCCTGTTTCCTAACTAATCTTTTTAAGGGCGCCTCATGCTGGGCACCCGCATTTCTTTCTCCTTCTTTGGCAAACCCTATTCTACCTAAAAGCTGTTCTTTTTCTCGGCGTCAAAATCCACGTGAAAGGGAAAGAGGGGGGGTTTTGTAGGATAATCGAGGGAAGAGAGGGCGGAGTGGGACCAGATCTTTGAGACAAACCAAGGGAGCAAAGGGTGATGCGCAGGCAGGTCCATCAATCGGGCTCAAAGGGGCGGGGACTTCTGGCACGCGTTGGTCAGCAAGTAGAGGGCTTCAAGGCGGCCCTCCATTCCTTCATTTTCTGCGTTTGAGAGTGGTGCATCGTCCCGCGTCCCGTTGCTCTGCGGCTCCATCTTAGGTCGAGGTCACACGTGCCTCATGATCTGTGGCCAGGCTGTGCATCACGTCCGGCCCCTCTCATCCGGTGACTGTGTATCCTTGAATGGGTACAAAACAGGTTTTAGAGAACTGACAAGAGAAGATATTTATACATTTCAATTCCGTCCCAAATCTAAGTAGTTGGGGGTTCGTTCATCGGTCACGGTCAGAAGTTATCACTGTGGAGCATGTATACAGGCATGTCTACTGGGTATGTGCTAAGTCTATTTGGCGTTCATTCATGACGTACAGGGAGAGATCCGACTCTTATTGACTGTGTACTTCATCAAACTCGAAATCGGATCCTTCGGTAGAGACTCGTTTTTCTACCCCAAGCCCTGGCAGTCTTCTATCATCATGAGAGAGAGGTAGAGGCTCAACACTCTTTGCTCGGGGAGCAACAGTTAATCAGGGTCATCAGTTATATTTCGAGTTTACGGAGCTGGGGTCAAGCGGGAGGAACGGGGACGTTTTGGACATCCGTACTTGGGTGCAGAGGGGTGGGGCAATCTGGGCATAGGAGATTGTGTTTCTAACGAGCTGAGAACAGAAGGCCACTGACGTATAATCCTCCTATAAAAAGGGCCAGATTATGGGACATAAGTCGTCTTACCTTTTCTTTCCTTTATAGCCAATTCAAGTTCTATCATTTTTACAGAAAGGAGAGGTAGTAATATGGCAAATCACAATTGTTTTTAGTTTCTGGCAATTTGTCGAACACCTTTGTGTTCGAAAAACCAATTAGGCTCGTGTCGGCGGGGGCACAACGTTATCACACAAAGGAAGAGGGAACAGGGGGACCCTCGGAGAGAGAGTCGTCCGCATTTCAAATGAACTATTCGGTACACGTACGACATGGAGAGAAAGAAAGAGAGAGAAAAACGTGTACAATAATAGGCCATTTTAGTGCGCACACAACACAAAACAGTAGGGGTCATGTTATATAGAAACACAGACTGAGGGACAACGTAAATCCATATACTACGTACACATGAATTCAGGCGGGGGGGGGTACATGTATTACATACAGAACTCAAGACAAAACATAGAACAGTACTTGGCCAAAGATATTTCCTCCTGCATGCTGCGCATCCTTAGTTTCCTATTTAATTCACCTGGCTGTTTTTTGCTGTTGGTCTCTGTTGCAAATACTTACACTTTCGTCAATTGCTCAGGAACTAACCTGGTCGGGCTAGTACTTACGGTGGGATCTTTGAATCGTTTTTAGCGAATGGGTATCCAGGCTGAGGCAACGGAGGGTGTCAATTGGGGGAACAATGGGCAGCTTCGAGTTTCATGTCGTAAGAATCTACTCGTAGGTGCACGTCATTCTTGGTTGCATTATTCGGGGGCCGGTTGGAGTCATATTTTTGTCATACTGCAATAACCCGCCAAGTTTCTGTTTCAGGCCACCCCTCCAGTCGCTGGGTTCAGAGAGAGAGAGAGAGATGGTCGTTTCTAAGTAAGGGAGTGTTATATCTATGTGTGTTCATCGTGTATAGGTACTATGTTCAGACCACCTTTTTCCCCATTCCATCGGCCGTTCAATCATCACTCAAGTCGTACAAAAACATCTCTCTTATCAGGTCAACGCGTGCAACGTATATCCAGTCGAGTTACACACATCCGGTCATACACGCGTGCATTCATATCACCCAAATTCGCGTTGCTTAGGTCTTCTCCACACTTTAGTCGATGTTCCGATGCGACCTGCAGAAAGAAGGGGAAGAAGAAGGGGTGGGGGCAGCGTTTAAAACACACCCGCGCGCATAAACCCAAAAGGCTTTTACTTACCACGTATTCGACCTATCTCCGCGGGGTGCAGTCCCTTCCATCTCGGCGTTTTAAGCCCAGAGGGACTGGTGGTGCGGGAGGCATAATCATTGATGGACTGTATATTGCATAGATCGCCCACGTGTGGTATTGCCGATCTTGTGTGGGGGGGGTCGAAACAAAAGGGCAGTCAGTGCAAAGTGGGGGTGAACTCGTGTTCTTCCTTCGAGGAGGAGGGGTGGTCTACAGTGGTACCGGGTCTGGCTTATGGGCATCTGAAACAATTTCCCTGAGATATGTGGCATATAAAGAAAAACAGAACATCGGGACCTTTGTCGGTTGCTTTATGTTGCACGAAAGTAAAATAAAATAAAAAAAACACAACACACGCAACGAACTTGGACCATTCATATTTGCAATATTTCTGGGTACTTTGCTTTTTTTTTTTAACCTTTAGGTGACCGAATTGCTTTATTTTGCCTGTATTTTACATATATCGGAAACAATGGTCATGTATTCGAACTTACCAATCCTAGAGCTACGACTATATTTGCTTTTCACAAAACTTTTATTTAAAAAAATGCTGACGTGCAAATGCAGGCCTACAACCACGTGGGCCGGCCACGGAGCAGACTGGAACTGTACCTGGGGGCATATTTATTTGAGGAAAACGTAACTGAGTCGGTGGTCGTTTTATTTCATCAAGGTACAATAAGTGCAATAAAATCATATCGAAAATTCATTGTGGGCAAGTACCATAAGTGTTGAAAATTCAAACTTTCAATAATACTGTAATCAATGACGCGTCAGAACGTAATATCAAATCATTGTCCGAATGTTCAATCAATACTCATCCCCTCCCGCCATGTGTTTCAAAAAAACTGCATACATATCTCATGATATCAAAATCTGAGCATCCGGAACACAACAGGGAGTTGCGGGTTTCGTTTGTACCGGCGCCATTTTGGGTGGGGTCAGGTGGGTCCAAGTATAGTCAAAATGTCTCCACCAACTCGTGGTCGGACCAGAACCTCTTTCGGCAGTCCAGAAGTTTCGTTAAGGGGCAACAGAAGGGACCGGTGACATGAACCATCAATCAAAGAAAAGGGAGGGGGCAACAATCTTTCCTACCGGGTCATACTGATGTTCCACCGGAACTGATCAAATCGGTAGTCTGCAGTATTTTTGGTCATTCAAAACTGAGGCTGGCGCCAGCATGAGGGCGCCAACGTCTCGTGGCTACGTCTTGGTCGTTCTGCGGGCAATCATGGCAGTCGTTCCCCATCGGGGGCCTGGGGCCCCTGCAGTTCTCGTAGAATCTTCAAAGCTGAGGAGAACGCTTCTGGACGGGGGACTCGTTTTCTAGCTGGCCAGCGACCAGGCCATCCTTGCACGCCAGGATCATTCCTGCAGAGTCGACCGCCATTTTTAGGAGTTCTGCAGCTACCGGCAGTCACTGGGTCGAAAAAGCAGACGGATTCCAGCCTGCCGGGCGAGGCGTCGCTGCACCGCCGCAGTGGACGAGACCCTGCTGGGTGAGTGGAGCGTCGCTGCACCGCAAGAGTGGACGAACCCTTTGCCGGGTGCATGGAGCGTTGGGGGTGCAGCTGAGGAGCCTCCACCTGGGGAGGTGGGAGAGGCTCGTCTGCGCCGCCTCTCCCTCCCAGTGCACCCCACGCCGTCTCGCTGATATTCGTTATGGCTGGACCAGGCGATGAAAGAGGGGGGGGTCGGAGGCATATGCAAGACATCCCCCCCCCGTGGCCTGCAAGGCGCCGGGAGAAGAAGGGAATGGGAGGACCAGTACATTCCGGGCCGGGCCATTCACCCCACGACTTCTCCGGTCGATGGCGGCCAGCCGCTCTTTGCCACGGCCACAGGAGAGGGTCCCCCGGTCAGCCAACCGCGGGGCTCGTCGAGCAGAACGCTGATACATCCTGGGGGCAGGCCTCGGCGCGTGGTGTCGTCTCTGGGCTGTTCGCGCAATGGCCCTCCACCCCAGGCCGCCACCGACGCTACCTCGCCAGCTGATGGCTTTTGTAGACTTTCTAACGCCCAAAGACCTACTAAAAAGTAGCCCAAAGTAGCCCAATATTGCTACTTTTCGCAAGGAGGGACAGGAACGGCGTCAAGCAGGCGGCGAATTGCATTGTGGGTTTGATGTTGCAGCCGTTTGCCATGTAAATAGTTGTTTAATATATAGTTGTAAAATAAAACGTTTTAACATGTTCCCTTGCTGGAGTGTTGTATATTTCTAATATTTGCCTAGGGTTTGTCGTTATTTGGACGGGGTGGGCGGTGGAGCCGAGCTGTCTTGCAGTCATAGCGTTGAGTTCGGCTCTTCTCACTAGTTTCATATTTCCTGAGGGGTTGTTCCTAATGTTTCCATTTCAGCGAGGTCGAAAAGAGATCTCATCAGTGGCCTACTGATTTTGCTCGATTCCTTTTTGCTTTTCCTAACGATTTTTATGTTCTTTAATTTGCTAGCACGATACAGCGGCTAATCCGCATTTTTCTTTATATATGTCCTTTTTATTAGGGGTGTCCTCCGGTGGAGCCAGATGATCTACCTCTAATAAATGGTCCGGGCTGAACCAACTACTGAATAATGGGGAGAAGATAGGCATGACGGGTTACAACGGGGACAAAAGTCTGCACTACCTATCCTTCCCTACTTTGCGGAGACTAGATAGAATATTTCTATTCTACAGTATTCGCAAATAGGGAATACCCAAAGAGAGAACCAATTCCAAACAATCAGTGTTCGGACAAACAATCAATCAAGCAAATGAGGAATAAAAATAGGCGCGACGGGTTACAACGGGGGCAAAAGCCTGCGCTACCTACCCTTCACTATCTGCAAAGAGAGAGATCTTCCTGTTCCTCCCTGTTTGTAGGCAGAGAAGATCCTTTCAGAGAACCAATTCCGGACGGTTAATGTCCGGTCAAACAATCAATCAGTGGGGGATAAAAAATAGGCACGACGGATTACAACGGGGGCAAAAGCCTGCGTTACCTACCCTTCACTATCTGCAAAGACTAAACAGAGTATGGCGACTCCGTGCTTGTTTGCAAATAGAGAATGATCCAAAGAGAACCAATTCCAAAACAATAAATGCTTGGGTAACAATCAATCGAATGGAGAGGGAAGTAGGCGCGACGGGTTACAACGGGGGCAAAAGCCTGCGCTACCCACCCTTCACTATCTGCAAAGGGAGAATACTCCTATCCTTCCCCGTTTGCAGGCAGAGAATCTCTCAGAATACAACAATCAAATGCGTAATACTAGTATTTTCCAATGACAATCAAACAATCAATTTGCAATTTGTCGTGTTACACGACCTTACCCGGACCGCATGGACAGTTTCTCGTCTTCCGTTTCCAGCGCCCGATCGTCCTCTATTCTCCGTAATTGCTGTGGCACTCCTGATGGTTCCCAGTCAGGACCGTAGATCACTCGAGAGAGGTCTGCTCGGAACCAGTGAAGTTCGGATGATCGGCTGCCAGACAAGGGTCTATCGGGCAGGAGCTCTTCCCGATCGTTGCAGTCGTTCACTCTGTCGTTGGGACCTCTCCCACTGGATCCACGTGTCGCTGATGGGCCCCACGTTTGGGACGCCAATTGTTAAACAAAAGGGTTCAGGCAGGTCAGGTCGATTACCCCTTTTCCCATATTTGCCCGGCGTTAGCCGCTTCTCACCCATCTCATGATTACCAAATAAAGAGGCAGGCGCTGGAGACTGGAAGGCAGGAAACAGGAGTTTATTTCCGACGGAACAGAACACGTCAAATCAGACAACAGGGTATCTTCTCGAGGTGCTCTAACAAGTTTCTCTACGGCTCCGTCTTTTATACACACATTTATGATGCACAAACATTCCTTATTGCAATAAAGACACTTTGAAGTACAAAAAGGGCATGTTTGGGATCTCAGCTCCAGGCCTATTCCCATACCGGTCGCTCTGATGTTGTTTTCCCCTCCCAAATGTAACATGTGATTGCAATCTGCAGCCGGACATTCCAACAGGACACGAGGGCAGGAGGGGGTGGTCTGATCTAAGGTTGGGCAGGCGATAAGATCACGTTTTGCTGTGCGGGGCCGGGGGGGGGTACATCCACGAGACCTAGTTTTATGACTTGGGACTGGGTCGAGAGGCCAGGTGTAGCCGGGGGGGGTCTTCAGAAGAGAGGAAGGGTGTTCCTGGGAGGAATGCAGGGGTGTCGGTCAGATCTAGGGGTGTGAAGGCCTTTATTAATCACCGCTCCTCTGATGTGAGGCGAGGTCCTACTGTAGGAAGCAATAAACTGCATCTGTTGGGCTAGGTGATGGCCTGGGATCAGGCCGGGCAATCGGGCAGGGAGGAAGAGGTTACCAAAAGGGTCTGTTCTATAGGTGGGATGAAAGAGCGAGGGGGCAGGGGTTCAGCACGGAGGCAGGGTCATGTTTAGATGTGCGTTTATGGCCTGCGCAGGAGAGACCGGGGGCTGTCAGGGCGCGGGGGAATACTCGTGAGGCTGGGTCGTGGGGGGGAGAGAGAGACGCAGGCTATTGGCAGTGGGCAGAGAGGTCATGACACAAAAATGGCTACTATCTATGTTCGTGATGGGGCCTAAAAGGGGACAAGATGGCGGAGCCACTGTTTCGTGACTTTCGCTTTACCTTCAACAGTGGCGAGGGTGAACACAAATGAACGCCGCTTATGTACATATACATTGCCATTTTCCACACGTGGATCCCCCCCTCTCACCGGCTCCCTTCTGTCCTTGGTGGCTGCTGTCTCGGGCAGCTCAGGTGTAGACCTCAGGCCCCCTGCCGAGCCTCGCCCCCAAGGACTCCTCCTTTCACCGGGGAACGCAGGGTCCGGAGCTTTCAATGAGCTCCCGACATCACCAACTGCTGTAGGCACACTTCTGGCCCGCCCCCTATGGGACGGAGCTCTTCCCTTCCGGGCTGCCTTAACGTTACAGCGACCTGTGGTGGCCATGCTGCCTTTGATTCCCACCTTCACACATCAAGGGCAGCAGCGGGGGTGGGGGCTCAGCCCAGAACTCTAGAACCAGCAGCAGCACCGGCTGGTTACTTCTCATGCCTTACCTTCTGGAGTTAGTTGGACAGTGAAGTGTCAGTTAAAAAAACGTTTCTCATGCCCTCCTGATGGACAGATACAATGCTCCATATGCCTGACTGCAGTATCAGCCCACATCTGGGGCTCAGGCAAAACAACTCCAGGGTGCATCCAGCTCAAGATAAGGACCATGATCCCAATGAAAAGAAAGGGCTCGAGTCTGCCCAGACCAGGGGCACAGCAGCACTCCTGGAAGTTTTTTTTTTTGCAGAGTTTTATATAGCGCGAACTAGACCCAAACTGAATCAGGTATCAGAGCGCTTTACATAGCACCAGTTACGTTACATGAGGACACGCATTCATTTTTAGGCACGGGGAGATTAAGTGATTTGCCCAGAATCACAGGAGGTTTTTGGTGTCGTTACCGAGACTCGAACCCAGATCCCCAGGTCCGAGGTCGAGCGCCCTAGCCGTTAGGCCAACTCCTCTCCCCCTAGTGTGATGGGGACACGCCAGCAGGGCACAGCCAGCCAGGCCTGCACAAGGTGCCTCAAAAACAGGGAGGCAGTCCGTCTCTCAGCCTCCCCCCAGAATAGTCCAGTCCCTAGGCAGTTTCTCCTGGCAGTCCAGCAGCCCGCTGGCCAGCAGTTCAAGCAGTTCCAAGAAAGTTCAACCTTTCATGGGGCCACAGCCCCAGTACTTATACCTCTAACAGTCTTTGTTCTGCCCCCTTGCACAGGGCTCTGAGCCCAGCCTAAAACCAGTTCAGGGTGCACTTTGCAAGTGCACAACAACCTTCATTGTTATGTTAAAGATTACAGGAATCGCTGTTAGCATGAGCTGAAAGCCATTTTGTTCTTGGCAGCCATTTTAGTTAGCCATGTGCTCGCCATGTGCTTTCTCCCTCTTACAGAGCCCTGCACAAGCTCTGAAAGGCCTAACTGGTAGAATGCACCTGCTCCTAGTGTAGAACTGTCAGGCTATTCTTACTGATGTGTTCAGTTTAGTCTCCCCGGTCCCACTTTGTCGAGCAAGCAAATTTTGCATACCCATATTAGTCAATAAGCATGCTTGTATGTGCTAGGACCTCCCCTTGGTTTTATGCTGACTATGTAATAAATGCATATATAAGGCCCTCCTCTCTGTACTCCTTAGAATGTCTCATACAGTGGCCTGAGGGTACTATGTGACGCAGTATCCCTCATGTGAGGTTAATAAATACGTGTTCTTGATATTGCAGCTTCCGTGCCAATCTCTTATTTGTTGGTTTAAAGGACTAGGTGTATCAGTGAACCCCTTAGAATGTTTTTATTTCTTCAGTTAGTGTGAGCCTTGGCACCAGACACACCACAGGGGGCTGATACATCATTGTGGAAGGCAGGCACAGCCCTATTCAGTTGCAGGTGCTACTCCTCCCACCACTCCCAATGCAGACCAGGCCTATTCAGCCTAGTACTGACTCATCCAGACTCTCTGCAGCAACTGCACATCCCTTCTCCCCTTGTCAGTCAGAACCAGACGGTCAACACACAACAGGCAGGCACAAAGACTCATAGCACACAGGAATGCCCACTTCTAAAAGTGGCATTTTTAAAATAGTGATAATAAATCTGTGAACACCACTACGCAGTATTCATTACCACTATTATAAACATTCCCAACTTGATCATGCTACCCCGCTCATGTCAGGAATTACCACTGTAGCACATATCAGGGAATCCCCAATGCATTCCAATGAGAGGGCAGCCTCCCAGCCGTGAGAAACCAAATAGGTTGTTTGTCCCTACCAGGACATGCCACACATTTAAGGCACATGTTCTACCTTTTACCTAGAATGCACCCTGCCCATTGTGCTAGCTAGGGCCTACCTTAGGAGTGACTTATATGTAGTTAAAAAGGTGTCATAGACGTGGCAACCACTTTATGTGCTACTTCACAGCACCAGTAGACAGCGCACACTGGCCCTGCAGTGGCAGAAGCCTGAGACAGGTTTGAAAGGCTACTTTGGTGGGTGGCGCAAGCAGTGCTGTAAGCACACCAGTAGCCTAATTTACAGGCCTTAGGTATATGAGATACCACTGCACTAGGTTCTCACAGGTAAATTAAATGTGCCAAACTGGTGTAGACCAATCTTACCAAGTTTATCATAGAGAGCACATGCACTTTAGCACTAATACGCAGTGATAAAGTGCCCAGAGTCATAAAACCACTAACGACAGGTCAAAAAAAATACAGGAGGAAGGCAAATGTGTGCCTGCAGCCTGTGTCCAGGGTCACATGTCTAGGTTAACCCTGGGTGGAGTTTGAGAATTGCGCTATGCAAAACTCTGCAAAATAAAAAAAACTCCGCTGCGCTACGCAGAGCTCTGCAAGCAGCGGAGTGCGATAGAAAAATGATGCTCACTGTGATTTTCAGTGCCGGATGCTTTTCGGCAATGTGCAATCATCGCAAATGGCACCATGCACAGCGCAAGCGGGCGCTGCATTCCTTTCTGCCACTCGAGTAGATTTTGACTTGAGCTGCAGCTTTCTCAATGCGAACGGGCAATTTCTAAATGTGAGCGCTCGTGAGAATTCGTGACCACTCACAATGAGAAACCTGAACCCCCCCTTCCGCATAGAGAAATCTCACCGGAAGGTTTATTTTACGCGCTCGCGAACTTGATGTTGATGATCGTGAACTAGGCTTATTCTCGCTGAGAGGTGTATTTTCTTCGCTCACCAACATGATGTTGAACGTGAGCGAGGAAAAAAACTCCGCTCCACCACGCGGAGCGGAGTTTTGGGGAATTCCACGTGCTCCGCGTAACGCGGAGTGCGGATATCTCTGCAAAATCCATGAGCGGAGCAGAGTTCACCGCCCAGGCTTAGTTTAGGTGTAGTTGGCGGTTGGCCTTTGTGTGTTATTCACAGACAGTATCACAAAGGAGGACTGGGGGCTGGCAGGATGGGCCATTCTTACCAGATGGGAGGAGCAGGACTATCACCTATCACACTTGTACTTCAAAGGAGCTGCCTCAGCACACACAAACACACACAAAAAGAACTTCACACTAGCCTGTTGTGATTCCAGACATCCTGGGACCATGGCAGGGAAGAAAAGGAAATTCCTGAACCAGATGTAGCAGGGGGCTCTAGAAGTGTCTCCCACTTCACACAGTACAGTGCTGAACCTGTGGATGCTACAGAAGGACTGCCTTGCTGCCAGAGGACTGCCCTGCTGCCTAAGGCCTGCCCTGCTGACTTAGATGGAAGAATGGACCTGCTCCCTTCATCCCAGGCTACCAGAGTGACTCCAAGGACTAGTTAGTTGGCCTCCTGTTCTGAACTACAGGTACACAACAAAGTCCAGATGCCTCCATGCACCTGCCCAGCTGACTTGCTGCAACTGAACCTACCTAGATCTGCAACTGGACTTGCCTGAGCCCTGTTAGCCTTTGCTAGAGTGAGCCCCTGATGCCCAAGAGGCACCTCCCCAGTCCTGTGCCCTTGGTTGGCATCAGAGTATACTCATCTGATGAAAAAGGAGAAAATTGCACTACATTGACCCTCAGTGACAACTGACAATGCAAGATCTGTCATTCGATCAACAGCCTGTAGTAATCACCAATGCCAAATTCTAGCAACATTTGTGTGCAATACAAGAAAGGACTGTGCACTACAGCGATGACCCTCTGTGATGTCCCACTTGCTCTTCATGCTACAGCTATGATCAACACAACACTCTCCCTAGTCCACTTGGCCTCCTCCACGCAAACTGGATTCTTCATACCAGACATTGAGAAGGTAACCTTTTTAATGGGACTAACCTGCTCTCAGAACCCAGCCCATGCTCCGTCACAGTGAGCCTGAACTAGTGGCTCTCATCGTTCGTGCCAAGATCTTGCCACCCTGCTGACCGTAAATGCAAAGCTCTGCTGAACCTGACTCTTTGCACTTTCTTGACCACCAGTGATGACTACCAACGAAAGATCTGCACTTAGCACTACAGCATCAACAGTTCTTGGGATCAGCCAACACCACGCTCCAGCAACGATGATCCATGACATCTGGCAGGTTCTTCATGCTCCAGTGATGACCATCCGCAACACTTTCCCTGTTCCTCTCCCACTCCTCCACCGCAAACTCGACTCTTTTTGCAGAACGTTGAAAAGGAAACTGTCAGCAGGACTTACCTGTTCCCTGTATCTGGCTGACACTCCATCGCGGTCAGTCTGAACGTGTGACTTTCGTCCATTCTCGCTAAAGCATATAACTGAGTGGTGCTTTTGAGGTCGAGCCTAGGCAGCACGCATGTTCAGTCTGGAAGATCTTCTGTAATTACTATCTGGAGTGTAATACCACCTGCTGCTTGCCATTGGTTCACTCCTGCATCCCTCTTCTTTGCTGGCTCCTCACTGGTTGGTGCTCTCGATACATCACTTCCGTTTTTTAACTCGGAAGTCCCGGAAAACTACAGTTTCCTCATGATGTACGTGCTATGTGCCGTTGGGGACTATTTGCGTTTTTTCAGTTAGCTGAGAGCTGATGGGAGCTGCTCGTGAGTCAGCCTGATGTTCCGTGGAAGGCTGAAGCAGGCTCAAGGCTAGGCTGCAGGCTGTTGTACTTCATACAGCTCATAGGAGCTTGCGGGGAGAACAGAGCAGCCTTGCCACCAAACACCGCGTAACATTCCAGCTTCAGGAGGCGCCCACCATGTTTTTTTTAATCAACACAACACTGCTGAATTTTTTTTCCCATCAGCACAGCTCTAAACAGCTCAACGCTGGACTTCACTTCCCTATCACATCTTGTGTCTCCGGACCACAGCTGGTCATCAGCACCGAGGACTCCGGTATGTAAATCACCCTCGCTTTCATGTGCATTTGTTCTGTTAGCTAAAAGCTTATGGGAGCTGCTCACAAGCCAGTAACTGTATGTGTCACTTTTAATTGTGCTCATTCCACCATCTCTGGTCAATCTGTGGCCAATTGATGTCTTTATTCAGTCAATAACTTCCCATAGGTGCTCCTGCATAACATGTCCAGATGGTCACCCAGATGCATTCTTGATTCTCCAGCCCCAATCACCCTCCTCCCGCAATCCTTTGCCTCTACCCACCTTGCTCTGTCCCTCCCCCTCCTGCTGCCTTCATGTTCCCAGATAGCCTCCCCTCGTTTCTTACTGTCCTCCCACCTCGCTAGAAAAATAACATTGGCAAAACTTTTGGAATCCTTTTGAAACATTTATTTTGCAGCTTTACATAGTGCCAATTCGAGCCGAACATATTGAACCACTTTAGATGATCACCAGTTACTTGCACACAATCCCTCTCTCACCGCTGCTTGTGGTGAGTTTATACTAGACTGATTTCACCCCCACCATACCATCATTGTTTCCAATAGCTCTCCACACTCCCGTTGTTTCAATTCTCCCCCACCCTTCCGTTGTTGTTTTCAATCACTCCTACCCTACCGTTGTTTTCAATTTACCCCACCCTCCTGCTGACCTTTCCCACCCACCTTGCTAGAAGAGAAAAAAAACATTGGCAAAGCTTGGCAATGGTTTATTCATTTCTTTATTCATGTATCTGCTTTGGTTAAACAATTAACATGTTCGGAAGTTATTCCACAAACATTTTCTTCACATAAGGATTTTACTAGAACATATAAATAAGTACGAACGTACCGAAGACGATGGTGTGTGCAACGTTTACCTACCCCACTTCAAAAGCACAACACAATCGTAGGATTGTTCTAGAGCTAGATGGTAGAGCCAACTTGCCCTAATAGCTACAACACAATCTGAACCTGGAAAGCATCGCTGTGTAACAAGCGAGTTCGTAACCTTAGGCATTTATTAAAATTAACAGTTTATAAAAATTAATAGTTCCTAAACATAAGCTTACATTCAGTAGACCGCACTTTCTGAATGAGCCCAACGTTGATTTGAGAGCACAAACAGTTCCTTTTGTCCGGTGCCCTTAACTTTGATCAAATATTGATTTTGTAGTGTACTCTTTATAAAAGAAAGTGAAATAGGACCCAGTTAATTGCAGTGATTTGTCTAACATCACACGATTCGGTCAACTCAGCATGCCGAGATCTGAGCCCAGGTTTCCCCGGCCACCCTGTTTGTAATGCTGCCCCCTTAACAAATCTACTCCCTCCTTAGCTAGATAACAAGAAAGAGCAAAGCATTGTGGGGCATATTACCAACAAGTAGCGATATTTATCGCTAAATAGGCTTCGTGACGATTTTTTAATCGCTGAGCATCGCCGGAATTTATCGCTGAGATAACGTGCTATTAGCAACGTTTATCTCTAAAGCGATACATTTTTCCAGCGATAGCGGCAAAATGCGTGAATATCGCTGAGAATACAGCGATATTCACGCATTAGTGACGAAATGCTCTTAGCCTGTTATCCACCTCCCATTGGATAACATGGCTAAGAACTGGTCTGGGCAGGTGTTAGTATTTGGAGATATTCGCGCTTAGCGCAAATATTTCCATTGCTACGCCTGCCTTGCCAACAGTTTGGGTACGCCCACTTTGCATGCCATTAGCGATAAATATCGCTAACATGCAAAGCGGGCCCCAAACCGCTCGCTATCACCTAAAAGCTGTCGCTAACTGCTGTTAGCGACAGCTTGCTAATAGGGCGATAGAATTATCGCCGCTTTTCGGCCGTTAAAGCGGCGAAAATTCACTATCGCCACCCTTAATAATATGCCCCGTGTTTGTGTCTTTCAGCGGCAGGTACATTCCTACAGTACATTCAATGGAGCGGACATCACATGTTAAATCAATCTGGCACCCGATAACAAATCTTTCCAGGCAATAGTTAATTAGATTTTTTCTAAAAAGGGCCACGACCACTAAAGAAAATGAAGCAATCCACATCAAAGTAAATGCATCTGGGTTATCCTTTGTAGTAAAGGTAAGTGTAACAGAGTGGTCTATTTCGTTTTCTCTTTACACAGTGGCCTGCTTTAACTTGGAAAATCAAACTCCTTTAGGTAAATCCCACTATCCAAAGAAGTCAAGTGAATACTTCCGCAAAAAAATGAGAGGTCACCGAGATCCTGTTGAGTACCACTCTGAAGGTTAAGGCTTTCAAGAAAAAAATACTGGCAAAGTGCAACTCTGCCACACAATTTAGACTACTGCCACATTCTTTATTTAACTGCTATTTCAATAGAACATTTTCAAGCAGAAAAGCGTTCTTTCAGATTTCATTTATGCCTGTGTAGAGCATGCTATTCATTTGTCCTTTTTAGGCTGCAACCTTGTTAAAGACATCTTAGGGACATTCAGAAAATTGATGTAGGAATTCGAATTAGGAACACAAATATAGCATATTTTTTGTTATTTCTGAGGTGTTTTGGAAACAAATACTTGTATTTGATTAAAACAAATCATTACATTAGGTGGTGCAATTTCCACTCATCATGTCTTGAAAATGTGTTGTCTCTAATGGCAATACGCTACCACACCTTGAATACTCCACTCTATGCCACGCCACACCACTGCACTTTACACCACTGCACTCTGCACCACTCTACTCTACGCATCTCTACTCTACACTATACTCTACTCCACTCTGCTGTACTGCACTTTACGCCACTGCACTGTATGCCAATACACTATGCCAATGCACTTTACTCTATGACACTCAACTCTATGCCCCTGCACTCTATGCCAATCCAACGATACACCACTGTTATCTTCTCTGCACCACTGCATCCTACATCACTTTACACCATTACACTCTATGCCGCTCTACGCATCTGCACTCTACCCTGCACCACTCCGCTCTATACCTCTTCACTCTGAAACAATCTACTGTATACTCTGCATGACTCCAGTCTATGCCACTGCACTCAAAGCCACTCTAATCTTAACCACAGAACTCTGCACCAATGCACTCTGCACAACTGCACTCTGCCACTGCACTCTAAGCCACTGCACTCAATTCTGCATCACTGTATTCTACACCACTGCTCTATTCGCCACTCTACACTTCTACACACTCACACTCTACTTTGCACCACTGTACTGTCTGCCACTGAACTCTACACCACTACCCTCTAAGCCTGTTGCTCCTGGCATTTTTGCAGGGTTATCCCCAAACCTTTTGCTTTCCTTCTCATATGTTTCTAGCCTTTTTTTGTGCCTCCGGACTCTGTGCACTTTACCACTGCTAATCAGTGCTAAAATGTTTCTCTAGTACCCTCAGTAATTCCTCTTTCTAAATTATCTAGACATTTCAGCTAGCTGCTCCTCTGGTCCCATTGGTAATTCCTCGTTCTAACTCTTCTCGACAGTGCTGCAGCTGCATCTTTGGTCCTGTCAGTAATTCCTCACTCTAAGTCCTCTACATAGTACTGCTAGCTGCTTCTCTGGTCCTGTCGCAAAATCCTACTTCTAAGTCCTCTACACAGTGCTGCTATCTGGTCTCATCAGTATTTCCTCATTCTTAGTCCTCTAAACAGTACTGCAGCTGCTTCTCTGGTCCCAGTGGTAATTCCTCATATTAACTCCTCCAGACATTGCTCCAGCTGTTATCTCTGATTATACATCCATTACACTCCAAACCAAAACACATAGATAAAAAGCATTGTCATTTACAACGCCAAGAGCTCTAACTCTAACAAATGCGAGACCTACTGCATTGCAAATGCTTGTTACTTTTAGGTGCTGCGCTTACTTACATCTTTGAAATTACATGTCTCTGGTTCTACTGATTTTTGTTGTTTTTGTGTTGTGTTGTCATTTTATTATTGTTTGTATGCTGCATAAATACTTTACATATTGACTCTAAGTGAAGCCTAATTGCTTTTGTACCAAGCTACCCGAGGGTAATGCATAAGTTAATTTACTGACCTTTGTGGGTCACCCTGACAAGGATTGTGGCTGGTGCCTGAGTAGGGTTTCAATCGCCTCAACCAATAGCCGTGTTTCTCACACACTGTTATACTGGAGTTGAAATTTAGGCTGTTTTAACTCATCCAGTATTTAGTCTCTTTCATACATGGACATGCTCTGCATGGCAATTTACGGAAATTGTAGTTGAGTATTCTCTGAATAGTATAACATTTCAGACAAAAAGATCTAATCAAGATGGATAATGATTGAAAATAGATGATAAACAGATAGGGAATCATCATGAGCCCTGATTGTCCTCACTTGTCACCAAGGATGCCTTGGTTGTGAAGTCGTTGAGATTGACTTGCTATGAGTGCTGTTCCAGAAAGGTAGAAAATCGGTTGAACACCTGTTCTGAAATACCGATGGTTGAAAACCTGCTGATAGACTTAATAATATCAGGGTGCTTACACTGTCATCATCGACCGACATGCAAAAACATCAGTGGCTGCTATTCATGCCAGTTCTGTCCCATGGCCAAGGTGAAAGTCGCAATTGTTTTTCATCTTGGATGTTGTCATTCTCTAGGTCCAATTGAGTTGTCCTGCCACATGAGTTTCATAGATTTAGCAACAGAGGGTAATTGATCAATAGTCTTATATTTGGCCAGTATAGACGGTCTCACAGTTCCTAGTGAAGAACTATACCTTGCATCTGTGGCAAATTGATTAGTGCATGTAATGGGTTAACAGCTATTGGTACCAGTAGAATAATGAACTTTAAGTGTCTTGAGGGAAGGGTGCTTTGCATCACTCTATGAGCTGTAGAGCTTAACTTTAAGAAGTTTGTGTAATGTGATCCCACATGTTACTTACTAGCTTGGGCGGAGGAGAATTGGAAGAGTTGCATGTTTGCTCAAGGGATATGGTGTTTCTAATTGTAAAAAAGATTTGCTAAGAAGAGGAAGCAATTTGGTTGCAAAATCCCTAGAGAAATTATCCATGGTAGACATAGAGGAGGTCTTATTCATTGCCTGTAACAGTCTTGGGCTGGTTTGATGACTGCCTTATATGAATTCAACAGAATTTATATTTATTACGAGAGACAAGCTCATGGTTTTCTCTGGTAGACTTGTTGAGTCACCCCTCTTGAAAGTTTCAAATTAAGAAGTAAGTCTGTGAACCAGGGTGCGTTGTAAGATATGTTTGAAAATACTTTAAACAAGCAGGATCTGTTTTGAAGAGTACACTAAAGATTCATATGCAAAAAGTTGCATACTCCTTAATGGTCGTAATAGGGAGAGTGTTAACATTGCTTACATCTTTAAAAGTATCTGGGAAAATGTGTTTCCAATTTCAAGCCATTTTTCAAAACTTTGCTTGTCTGTTTTTTGATCTATTAAGATAGGTCTTGAATGTAATTTGAAACTTATTGCACAGCATCACAGGACTTCTTCTTATTCTACTCACTAGATTAAGGGAAGCAAATAGAAGAGGTAAGTTGTAGCCCTTATCATCCATGGGTGCTTGAATAAATTGACTAATATTATACATTTCTAAATAATTTACTAAGCTTTGCTATTTGTAGTTGGTAGATGAACTCTGAAATCGGCTAGTATAATATGTGATGTATCATTTGTTAATAGTATAGAAAACAATATGGACAAGTCCTTTAGCAGGTAGAGATCCGGATTGTTTGCCTGTCACCTAGTAGAGGAATGCTGACAACAGGTCGTTGTGTTACGAAACCCCTCACCCACCTACCTAGTAGGTGGCATGCTTCATCATCGGGGTCCAGCAATCCAGCTTTGCAACGATGCCTGTTTTCAGCGGAGCAGGTTGATTGTGTGAAGTGAAGTGCTATGTGAAGTGAGATGAAATGATAAAAATGCCTATAGGAAATACCCTTGTAAAAAAGTTTTAATGGAAGGGTCCTAGGGCATGAGTAAAAACATAGTCGGGATATGTATGAGGTATAGATGTGCCTTAATATCCCTGAAAAATAGTGTAGGTCAACTAGTTTCAGCCTTCTACGCGAATCGTTAGGCTTTCTTCAGGACCAGAGGTGGTGTGGGTGGCCCAAAAAGTTAGGAGGCCACCGAAGTGTATATATCAGCGCACACCCTAAAGTGCGCTGTGAGTGTGGTGGATCAGGTTACTTACAGATCCGACGAGAAAAGTATTTTAACTTCTCGTGTGTCAGGATACATGGATCAAACGGTCCTCATTGCAGCAAGTCCCCCGTGTGACCGGATCCATATATCCTGACACATGAGAAGTTAAAATACTTTTCTCGTCGGGCATTGCATAACTGGCCAAGCTCGGACCTGCCCGATAATGAAGCATGACACCTCTTGGAGTGTTTGAGGGCTCTTGCTCCCAATTGGAGCTAGTCAACCTTTACCTTCTCTTTCCCTTGCAAACACCTGGTACCTACCTGCAATCCCTCTTATTTTCTTCCTGCCCCCTGCCCCTTGCCCTTAAGGAACGACATACCCTTGTTTATGCAATTGTACATAGGAAATGTATGCTGACCTACCAAGCCCCTGTCCCTCCTTTTGCAATGATTGTCCAGTATTTATACACAGTTGTATCTTTGAAGTGGGAAGAAGCTTATAGAGGCATGCTTCTGACATGCACAGGTGATGGACTGCTGTGTTAAACATGATCTGTACAGCCAAACGAAAGTGGGCCTTGTAATTTGAGACACAAGAATTTATTGAAGGGAAGGCAAGGGTACCCCAAAGATTCCCTTCCAAACATCTTGGGCAAGTCAGTTTTCCGTCGACTTATCTGTAGTTACTGTAACTGTTTTGGTACTAAAACCTTTTCCTTTGGGTTTTATTGGGCAGTCCTTAACAAAATGACCCTTTCGGCCACAATACAAGCACTGCCGGTTCTTACGACGGGTGTCTTTTTCAATTTTGGATTATGGTTGTCTAAGAGTTCCGATCTCCATAGGCTTGACTGTGGAATCTGAAGTTAGAGGCTGTATCCTGGACCTCTCAGGACACCAACCAGACTTGTCGGGTCTTTTCCATTCACCCTTTCTTTCAGAGAGTCTATGATCTAATCGCAGGGTTAGATTTATGAACTCTGGACACGTAGTTGGTTGAGGATCAATCTGAGCTAGAACATCTTTTAGCTCATCTTTCAGACCCTGATAAAATAGAGCTGCTCTTTTTTCCTCAGGCCAAGAGGTTTCGGCTATTAAACAATTGAAGTGTGATAAACCAAGTCTTTGTTCCCCTGTCTTAATTCTAATAATTCTCGGTCGGCTGACAAGGTAACTGCACGCCTATCAATTAGTTTTTCAAACTCCTCCACAAATCTTCGCCAATTGTACAATAGTGGGCTATCTTGCCGCACCAAAGGAACAGCCCAGGTGGCTGCGTCGCCCGTCAGATAAGATATCAAAAAGGCAATCCTGGATTGGGGATCTGGGAATGCTTCAGGCCTACACGTAAAATGCAATTCCACTTGAGTCAGGAATATTTGTACCTTGGAAGGGTCACCAGAAAAACGCTCAGGAGGAGCCAAAGGAATCTGTTAAGGAATTTTTACAGCAATATTAGTGGAAGGTTGTAAGTCTGCTCTTGACGTAGGTGTTGTGGTTTAAGGAAAAAGACTACCAGCACCCTGCTGCTGCATTCGATCTACTTTACCGGAAAGGGCTGCCGTAACATTTTTGGCTTCTGCTAAATCTCTCTGCATTTGAGTTATGACCTTCATAAGATCATCTAAGTTGGCCATTGTAACTTCTCATGCAGACCGGGAGGAATAAAATTGGTGGGCTCACTATTCTGTCAGGGTGAGCTTCCTTCCTCAGGATATGGACGCAAAGATACAAGCTAAAGAAAACAGATGCCTTGTCTAGGAAAGATTCTTCAGTACATAGACTCGAAGGAACCCATCAACCTATTATCACCCAGACTAAAGTGTTATGTGTATTAACAGCAGAACAGTTTTTAGATAACATCCATGCACACTTTCCTCCTTCTTCTTGGTCAAGTTGGATTAAGCACAGCAACAATCAAACTGTGAGAGAAGGAATACCCTTTCATGGACAACAAATATACATGCCCATCAAGGAACTACAAGAAACAGTGTTTTATTGGCTGCACTCTCTCCCGTTGGCAGGACATCCAGGACTCAAGAAAACGGTAGGAAAGATACAAAGAACCTTTTGGTGGCCAACAATGACCAAAGACATTGCAAAGATGGTTCTGAAGTGTGAAGTCTGTGCACGAAACAAATCTGATCATAGCAAACCAAAGGGATTGTTACAAGTTGTTCCTACACCTTCCACTCCATGGGAACATGTGTCCATGGATTTCATGACAGGATTACCTCCGGCGCAACAACATTCGGTTATTCTAGTGGTTATAGACAGTTTAACAAAGTATGCGCATTTTATCGCTTGTAAAAAATTACCAACCTCCAGTCAACTGGCACAAATATTTTTACAACAAATCGTGCCCTTGCATGTATTGCCTACTGTACTTTTATCAGATTGTGGGTCTCAATTTCCTTCTAAATTCTGGCAACAATGGTGTTGTACTTTACAAATCACATCAAACATGTCAACAAGTTACCATCCGCAAACAGATGGTCAAACTGAGCGTCTCAACCAAACATTAAAACAATATTTGCATTGTTACGTCTCAGAAGCAAAACACTCTTGGTTGGATTTACTGTGGATGGCAGAGTTAGCTTACAACACATCCTCACACTCATCCACTGGTACGTCCCCTTTTGTAGGCTTGTATGGATATGTTCCCAATACTATCCCAGTGACGTTACCAAAGACAAGTTCTGATACTCCGGCAGTACAGGATACTGTTCTTTATATGCAACAAATACATCACCAAATTCAAAATAACCTTATTCAAGCTAAACAAAACTAGAACAGCAATATGATGAACATCATAGACCTGGCCCACTCTATAAGCCAGGGGCAAGGTTTGGCTTTCCACCAAAAACTTTGCCTTCAAAACAAGAAGTTTATTTCATCCAAAATTCAATGGACCCTATAAGGTTGTGCATCAAGTTAACCCAGTTACTTATAAATTACAACTACCTGGTTCATTATGGATTCATCCTGTATTTCACACTTCTCTGTGGTGACAAATGCCCGGAACGTCCAGCACCTCTTTTGGTTCAAGGTCATTGGGAATACGAAGTACGTGACATTTTAAATTCCAAGTTCAGGGGTTCTGTATTGTGGTATTTGATATCTTGGAAGGGATATGGGCCAGAAAATGACTCATGGGAGCCTGCAGGAAATGCTCACGCTCCATGTTTGTTGAGACGCTTCCACCTCCGTTATCCTCAAAAGCCGAGCCCTAGACCGCGCTGGGGAGGGGAAAGTACCGTCAGGTCTAGGGTGGCATGAGGTCTAGGGCCCGCCCTTCTCTCTACACATGTCCCTATGCCACCGTGCGCTAAGGTCCGTTGTGGCAAAGCACATGAGGCAGCTTCTCCAACTCGATGGTGAGTGTGTTGCTCCCATTGTAGATAATGTGACTCCTTTTAATTATGTGTACTTTATTTGTATTGCCTGGACAATGCCTTTTGTTTTCTTACATCCTGGGACCTCTTATGGCTCTTTACTATCTTGATGGAGGGTTTTTCCCATAGGAACTACATACCCCAGCATGCTTGGGGGAAGTGGCACTGAGAGTGTGGCAGTGCTGACATCATCGGCCACGCCTTTTCCCCCGTGCTCACTATTCTTTGGGATTTCCCGAGTGTGGAGCTCTTGATCCTAGTTCCTGATTCCTTCCCTTTCAGGCACTTGTTGTATCTATTTGGAGGCATTGGTGTTTCCTCTGGGGCTTTGGAGTGGGAGTCTCATTCCTGTCTGAGGTCCGGGATCCTTGGTTTGTTGGATCCATTTCGCGCTTGGCTTCCTGCTGCTCTTCTCTGGCTGGTGCTGGCTCCTGCAGTTCGGGCCTGGCCTCCCGCTGCTCTTCACAGGTCCACGCCGGCTCCTGCAGTGTTTCCTGGCAGGGGCAGCTAAAGTAAGAATTAGCAGAGTAGGTCGTACTCTGCAGGTATTAGCTACAATTTAGTTGCTATTGAAACATCACAACTTTGTTATCATTGTGCATAATATATTTGAGTTTGAGAATACACATTACCTGGGCAACTTCATTTTCTTTTTTGATAAAAGAGCATTTGAATGTTTTCTAATTGAAGAGATACTGAGACATAAAGAGCGCATTTTCATATTTAATATTTATATAGGGGCACAGGACAAAATAGCGCATAAAGGAGTTGTTTGTAAGTGCCATTCATTAGTGAGTGTTTTTAACTCATGTGCAACGATTTACAGAGTTTGTGAGTGCAGTAAAACTTACGTCTAAGATCTTATAACGCAAGATAATTGTGAGACAAAGCTCAAGGGATTTTTTGCAGTAGCATTTACCTTTACTGAAGTTGCTTTTGTGTTGTTATTAACCTTTTCCTTTACAGATCTCCTTCCTAGCTGTTCCCATCCTAATTACCCTTCCCCCCACCTGATCACTCCAATACTCTGTCATACTAAGTCAGAGTTGAAGGTATCGAGAGGTGGGTTCATTGTATCTTTGCGTCCAGATCCCGAGGAAGGAAGCTCACCCTGAGACAGGTGCCCTGCCTTCCTGACCTTGGCTCCAAAATAACTAGAGGTGGGGGACAGGATACCGCCCATTCGAGTATCTGTGGGGTTGGGTCCACCTCCTCCCTTCCATCCTGCCTGTGATGGCCCAACCAGTCACCTCTAAGCTCCCCATTGTGTGGGGCCGTCTAGAAGGAATACACAAACTGTCAGCTCCACCGAGTCATGTGACCAAGAGAAAGTTTATATGCACCAAATGTCTAAGGCAATATCATTTTTATAAACAACTGGGACAGACCTGTCTCGCAGTATGTCCGATACTGCAGTGTCAGGCACCGCAAGGGTTTTGTAGAAGAACCCTCACACACCAACCTAGTTGGTGTCATGCTTCATCATCGGGTTTCAAGCTGAGTAGCCGAATGCTATTCAGCTGTGCTGTGCCACCTGATTACAGTAGAGCTGGGTCTTTTTGTGTGTAAGTGTGATGAAGTGGTGTGTTAAAAATACCTCTGGGTCTCTAACTGAATATTATTTTTTTCCCCGTGGTCCAGGCTATATTAAAAATAGACGAGTGGATAACAAAAAAGTCTATTAGTTGAGTTTTAGTTATCAGCTTCGACCTAGCTGCTAACTAAGACGCAACTAATAGTCTTTTTTGTTATCCACTCGTCTAGTTTTAATATACCCTGGACCACTGGGAATAAAGTCATTATCAATTAGAGACCCAGAGGTATTTTTAACACACCACTTCATCACACTTACACACCAAAAAAACAGCTCCACTGTAATCAGGTGTCGCAGCACAGCTGGGTAGCATTCGGCTACTCGGCTGGGAAACCGATGATGAAGCATGACACCATCTAGGTTGGTGTGTGAGTGTTCTTCTACAAAACCCTTGCGGTGCCAGGCACTGCAGTGTTGAACATACTGCTAGACAGGTTCATCCCAGTTGTTTATTATTAGTTACTGAGGGACAAGGACGTCCCACACAAGATCCTGGGTCTCCCATTTGTTTATCTTAAGGCAAAAACATACCACCTCTCTAAGGGGCATTTTCAAAATTGTACTTTAAAGTCTGATTTCCCTTTAAATTAGGTTTTATATTCCAGTTGCAAAGACACCAAACATGAACTAGTTACCCGTTCCCATTTGGAATTTACACTTATGAAATGTAATGAGGTAACTCCAATGTTATCCTACGAGAGAGGTAGGCCTTACAGTACAGAAAAACGAGTTTAAGTATTTTTAAACTATCAGGACATGTAAAACTTAAACGTACATATCCTATGTTTTAAATACATTGCACCCTGCTCCTTGGCTGTCCAGGGCCCACCCTAGGGGTGACTTATATGTATTAAAAAAGAATGTTTGGGCCTGGCAAAAGGTTTACTTTGCCAGGTCAAAATGGTAGTTTACAAATTGCACACACAGGCTGAATGGCAGGCCTGAGACATGTTTAAAGGGATACTTTAGTGGGTGGCACACTCAGTGTTGCAGACCTGGACATAGGCAGTTCCACTTTACTAGGAACTTACAAGTAAATTAAATGTACCCATTGCTTGGCTAGGCCTTGCATGACTCTGCATTATTTCTGATAAAACTTGCAGCTGTGCATTGGGGCCTTGCTGGGCTCTGAGTCACTGGGCGTCCAGTCCAATGAAGCTCTCTGATGTGTGACGAGGTTTTGCATTGCTCGATTTCAGTTCCTATGACGCTCTCAGCTGTGTGGCATGGCTTTGCAGGGCAGTGCATCACTCAGCATCAGTTCAGGTGAAGTTCTTAGCTGTGCAGTGAGGCTTTGATTCTTTGTATCGCTTTACACTGGATTTGATTGAGCCTGCAGTAAGGAAAGGAGAAGGTCTCTCTGATGTCAGCCACAGGACCAGAGCTTGGGAGGCACCTCTTGGGAATCAGGAACTCACTCCAACAGAGGTCAGCAGGGCTCATATGGACCCAGTTGGAGGTCCTAGAAGGTCCAGTTGCAGCAGGTCAATTGGGCAGTTGGTGTGAGGGCTGTGAAGCTTGTGTCCCTGTAGCTCATCCAGGAGGTCAGCCAACTACCCAAATGGAGTCACTCTGGTTAGTGTGAGATGAAGGCAAGTAGGTCCAGTCTTCCTTCTCAGACAACAAGGCCGTCCTCAGCAGCAAGGCAGACCTTCTTCTGCAACTTCCACAGCCCAGGAGTATTCTGAAGAGTGGTTCTGGCGGTCCAATACTTATAGCTGGTGGCATCCTTTGTGTGTGGGTGTTCTCTATACTACCCCCACATCTGGTCCTATAAAGTCCATCCCTTCCATTGTCAAGGCTCCAAATGTCATGTGGTAGCAAAAGATAGAGAAGGATTATGTCATATTCCTTTATGAAATGAGTGGGGTTGAGTACAACCTTGACCAGTCATCCTGCTGGGATGACCCATCTGTACACACCTAAGCCCCCTTACTGCCTGGAATCCATAAACAAACTCCAGCAGCAGATTGATTCACAGAAGGCACCATTTGTTTGGAAAATGCTAACATTCTAAAAGTGGCATTTTCAGAATTCTGACTTAAAATTCAATGTAACCATCAAAAAGAGTTTCAATTACAATTCATTTCTGTGTAAATAACATATCTCCATCTGTTTCCAATCCAAAGTCATCATGTATCCAATGTAATAAGGAAAGATTGGCCTTACAACAGTGAAAAACAACTTCAGGAGTTTTTTACTACCAGGACTTGTAGGCCCATGTGCCTTCAGAGCCTACCTTAGGGGTGACATATATATTACAAAGGAAGGTTTAGGCCCGGCAAAAGGTTCATTTTGCAGGTCAGAATCACAATTTAATACTGCAATGCAGGCTGCAGTGGCAGGCCTGAGAGATGTTTTAAAAAGTTATATTGATGGGTGGCAAAATGAGTGATGCAGGCCCACTAATACCATTTGATCTAAAGGCCCTCTGTACATGTAGTAGCATTTATGAGGGACTTACAAGTAAAATTGTGCTAATTAGGTGAAGGCCAATTTAACATGTTTAAAGAAGAGAGCACAAGCATTTTAGCACTGGTTAGCAGTGGTAAAGTACACAAAGTCCTAAAGCCAACAAAAATACATTCAGCAAGCAAGAGGGGTGAAGGCAAAATGTTTGGTGTAATACCACGCCAAGGATGTCTGGTCCAGCAGGCCCATATTGTGTAATCAACCAAAGACATAGTGGCTTTCTGTATTCTTCACCAATGGAGGGCCAGCGCCGTACTCCCCTACTCCTGCAACCTTAACTGAGATGCCATCAGAATGGATAGGCTAATTTCAGGGACATCTATAGTCATTCTAAATAGAAATTACTTCATAAGAAAACAATAATTCCCTAGTGGCTCATTGCTACAATTGTTTTATTGCTTGTGAAAGCATACCTTCTCTTTTTACTACAAGTACCAACTCTAGCACTTTGAAAGCATGCAGCAACTTTCAAACAAGTAGGAACAATTACTTGCTGTCTGATGCAGGTAATCCCTTTGTTAGTATGAAAGGAATTAAAAAAAGATAGTAGCATTTTCAACGAGAGTATTCTTTAATATTCTTGCTAAAAAAAGGTATTTACTACTAGCCCATTTTACCAATCACCAACATTCACCTGAATGCAATACCATGTGTCAATATGCCAATGCTCCAGTTCTGGTGCCAATGTGGATCAAAGGAACACTGGGCATGGGATACAGACACAAAGGCACAAACCCAAGGTCAGAAACGAGAGGAGTATCTTATGAAGCTATGGGACATGGCAATAGGGCACATATGCTTGTCATAAACATTTTGGAATGTACTCTGAATCACTAAGACACAGAAACTAGTACATGATAGCTAGGACATTGACAGGGGAACTTAAAAATACACACTTTAAAATTGACATTTTGGCGTTCAAATGTGAACGAAAACACACAGACAAGTATATTGGGATTCAGGGAGAGGCAACTGATTTAGACTTGGCAGATGGAAGCTCATCTGTCCGTATGGTGGAGTACTGTACTTCTGCCATACCTGAGAGACATCCTTCCAACAAATTTAGAGATGCCTGCCAGCCCAGTTGACATCATTTAACATTGGCAGGAACAGCTGTGACAGTATCAAACTTTGGACAGAAAGTGCTGTCAAAACGATGATACCATTCGTCAAACTTTTTAACATTTCTTTAATTTTCAAAAACAAAATCCTAAAGCTGGATATTGTTTTTGAACATACAAAAAGTAATGACCACCACAATATAGTTATTTTGTCCCATGCAGGTTTCATTGCCCCGTCTTACCGGGCAGTAAGAAGTGGCCACTGGCCATTCAACCGCCCACTCTAAATCGGGTGGGCCATCAAATCACCAAACCTCCATCTGCCCTAACTCGATTGGCCTATCAGAAAAGTATATGCGCAACCGAGATGGTGTAGTCAACGTTATGATGAAGCACACTCTACCCCAAACTCTAAATCAGGCCCTAAGATATATACCTTGAACAGAAATATTAGAAATGAACAATGGAACGGAAAAAACATGCAATGGGAGACAGCAGGGCTGGCTTTAGCTTTTGTGCTGATGGCACTCGGTGCAACAATCTTTTTGGTGCCGCCATGACCTCCTTCTCAATGGATTTCCTCACTACCACCCTCCAACAGGGTCCCTCATCTACCCCACAGCCTCTCTCCTACATGCCTTTCATTTGTTCTGTAGCATTACTCATTCCACTGTAGGGTGTCAGAGCACTTTACATCTCATACACACATTAAACAGAGACATTTCTGTAAGAATGAATTTGTACCTCAACAAACCTTTATCAACAACGTTATGATAATGAAATACTGGGAGAAAAGAACATCATTTTCTAACATATACCAGCAGTTTGGATGCAGCTCTTTGATTAGAATTCATAGGTCTCTTTGTTATATTAGGATTTTAACGTATGAATTGCAAGTTAGAAAAGGATTTCCATGATTAAAGCAGTACCCTACTTAGCTAATTTAGCTAGCCACATACAATGCAATTATGTTCTTTCCAACAGGCATATTAATCCTCTGTCGCACTAGACATACCTCTGATCTCTCTCCAGCAGGAACATTAATAACTAGCATTATCTGGACATTTTTATTGTTGCCTGAAAACTGCTGGACATATGAACTCTGCATCAGGTTCTTTTAAAGCCCTGTTAATTTTAAACACATTATTCCCTATGGTCAGCACCAGCTGTAGCTGCACCAGTCACACTGTACTAAAGCCATTCCTGAAAGACAAGCACTGGGACATGAATTTAGACTCTTGGACATTGGCACTGGTACACAACTACTCCTTGACCCACTGACATTCGGGCAATGGGGTACAGGACACAAACACTTGGCCAAGTATCAAATGGACAATTGTACATTAGCACTGGAACATCATTTTTGAATCATTTCAACAGGAACATAGCCCCTAAAAAAATTATTTAAAGGTAACAGGACATCACCATTGGCACATTAGCATTGACAGTGGAACCTTGGCTCTGAAATGGACACAGTAACAATAAAAGGTTTAACAGAGATTCTTTGTCAAGGATATGGGTAAGCTGGGGAGATATAGGTACATGATTCTTTGATTACAACTAATAGAACAAGAACACTGAGACATTGGGACTGGGAACTGACAGTGTTGCACAGGCACTGCTACTAGCACATATGCTCATGGAATGGTGTGCTGAACCTCAAAGCAATGCACTACTGACAGTGCACATTTCTGGCCTGAGAGATGAACGTAAACACAGATTTTGGCACTGGTTCTGATACAAGGACAATATGAATGACGAAACAGTGAAACTGAGCCACAAAGACTGCATTTCAATGATGATATGATATGACCATTTGCCTGAAAGTTATAATGTCTCTGTCCAGTTCATCATGGAAAGTGACATAAACACAGGGATATTGCCATGGTCATTGAGATATAGACCCTGTGACATGGATGATATGACACGCATTGGTTGACCCAGACATTTGGATAAGGAAACTGACAGAAGCACATGAAGTGTCAAACAAGACACTCTACACGAGACTAAGATGCTAGGGGACCATTTCACAAACTGCATTTTGTAGTATGTTTATCAGTACCACAACAGTATTGCTAACGTACTACAATATGCTACTCACAAACCTAAGTGTGTATATTTCCACCTCAACCGCCTCAACTTTTCCTATGTTGTTTATAGGAAGATTCCCACATATGTAAGTTTAATCCTTTAGTAATAAATGTGAGACGACCAGGTAGTTACTTGAAAATGTTGTATACAAACTAAATAAACTTGCTGTGGATGGCTTCATGATCCAGTTATAGCAAGCAGGAAGAGAAAAGGTAAGAACAAACAACCCTGGCAGACTACAGTCTTTACTTCAAAGGCTTCTGTGAGTTGTCTTCCATGGACTATTTTCAAGGTTATTCCCTAATAAGAGTTCCAGATTATTCTTGTGAGTTCATCTGGCACACCATAGGAGGAGTTTCCAAAGGCTCTCTCTATCCTTGCTGTTGAATGCCTTCTTATAGTCAATGAATTTGACATGGAGGGGGGAATTCCATTCCATCAACCGCTCAATGATGATGCACAGTGTTGCAATCTCGTCTATGCAGGATCTATCTTTGTGGAAGCTAGGTTGCTCGTCTCGCAACTGAGTGTCGACTTGTCCCTTCATTCTCTTCAGGATGACTTTGTTGGACACTTTGCCTGGGGTTTTTCAGAAGGGCTATCCCTCCGTAGTTTGTGCAGTTACTCAGGTCACCTTTCTTGGAGATCTTGATCAGATGTCCCTCCCTCCAATCTGACAGAAACTTTCCCTCTTCCAGATCCTTCCAATCATGGGGAAAGCATGTCCACTGAATTTTCAATGTCTTCCTTCAGTGCCTCTGCAGGAATGATGTCATGTCATTCTGTCTTCCCATTTCTTAGATGTTTGATGGTATGCAGATTGATGGGTCTTTGTCAGCTCACTGTATGTCTAGTGGAGACTGTGACATGGATGGTTCAGCAGAATGGTTGGCCCATCTTCATTGTTAGCCTTTGTTACCCATGATTGTCTTCCCAGCTTTGCCTTTAACAGGACTTGCCTTCTCTGCTGGAGAGTTTCCTTGTTCTGTCAGAGTTCTTTCAAGTTTCCATGGCTTGATGCTTCCTGGGATTCTGTGGCAAGATCATCGATGAATCATTGCTTGTCTGTACTTAAGCTTGCCTTTGCTTTCTTGTTGATTTTGATTTTGATGTGTTTGCCTTGATCTATTGCTTTTCTGCTCTTGTTCAGCTAGTGTTGACTTCAGCTTTCTTTTCCTTTGTCACTTGGAAATTGCAGAGTCTCTGAGGAGATCCATTCTTTATGGCAGTGGTATCTGGGACCTAGTACCTCCTGGCATGGTTGGTGTCACTGTTTCTTTAACCTTCTCACACTCCCTTTCTACTGGGTATCTGTTATCTTCTAGTTCTTGCAAGACTTGACATGTGTCACTCTGTTTCTGTGCATTTTTGAGGAGGGTGGTTGTTTTTGGTTCCAGCCATGCTTTCTTCAGCTTTATCTTACCCTGACCATGGCAAAGTGATGGACGGCACATGCGCTCCTTTGATCACTCTCACATCCTACAAAGACCTTTGAAACCTTTTGGCAATGCCCACATGGACAATCTGTTTCTCTTTTTAATGGTCTGGTGACACCCATGTTGCCTTGTGTACTCATTTGTCTGGGAATACACTACCGCTTATCATCAGAATGTTCAGGATACAGAGATCTGTGAGCCTTTTAGGAATTATGCTCATGCCGCCAAGTACATTGTTGTCAATGACTTTTTACTATTCAGTATTATCACTTCCAATCTTGGCATTGAGCTCCCCCATCAGTTTGGTGATATCTCGGTCTTGGCATTTCTCCAGGATGGACTGTGTCTGTTATAAAACTGTTATTTTTTGTCATTTGTAGGTCCATAGCACTGTATAACAATTATGTTAATCCTCTTTGTGTGAAAGGTCGCTGTAATGATTCTGGGACTGTGTGCTGCCCATTCAATAAGAACTCTGTTGGCTCCTGGCATTAATCCCTGAGTATGTGGGGTGCACGCTTCCTCGTGTCCAGAATACAGCAGAATTCCTTCTGGAGTCAGTCTTTTCTACCTGGACTCTGTCCATCTGATCTCACTGGTGACTACAAGCGGAATTCATGCTAGCGCCTCGCGCTTTTAAAACGCCCGTTTTTTATTTCTGTTGTATTTATTTTTTCTTATCCCCTGATTTTAGAGGGTTCCTGCCCCTTACCTGCATTCTAATCGTTGACATCACCGCTGCTTAGCGGGTCCGGGTCTGTGGGCTCTAGCCTTCTCTTTGCTGCTTTTGGTCGCCATTTTAGGTGAGGTTGCGCCACTCTAGAGGCGCAGGACCGAGCGCTCTAGTTGCGCCGACCCCATTCGCCCGCCCTTCTTAACCCTCTCCTCTGGCGCGCAGCGGTGACGCGCAGCGGTCGCGCCTTCCCTGCGCCTGAGTCGCGCCAGAGTCCTGCCCGTCTGCGCCCGTCAGCGTCCCGGAGGCGTACGGCATGGCAGGCTCTTTTAGTTTTGATTTTTCCCTTACACATATCATCATGTTATCCTACACATCCCAGGAGCTCCACTCCATGAACAAAGTTGCGGGGTCCTGTCACTTAGTTTTTCCCGGTCGCCATAGGGGTAAGCATAAATGCCCAGGGTGTAACTGGCAGCTCATTAGCGTACATCCGCCCACATCTTATACGAAGGAGCGTAAGACTAAACACCCTTGCCTACTCCTCAACACTAGGTCTATGCACAGACATGCTCAGGAGATCTTTGATCTCCTGACCACGGATAAACCTGCCTGTCTGATGCTCACTGAGACATGGCTCAATGAATCCTCCCACCCTGACATTGCTGCCGCTATTCCTCTTGAGTACAACATCCTTAGACAAGACAGAGATAGGGGTAGAGGGGGAGGAGTGGCCCTCGTAGTGAAAAAAACTATTACATGCTCGATCATTCACACGGAAACCATCACTGGCACCGAATCCCTAGCCTTCTCCCTATCCCTGTCTACCCAACATTCTGTCAAGGGGCTTCTAGTATATAGACCTCCGGGGCCTGCGGGGTCCTTTTTTGAGGAACTCCAGCAAGTCATGTCCACATTAGTATTAAGAACGGAGAGGTGTGTACTGGCCGGGGACTTCAACTTCCATATGGAAGATTGTTATGATCCGGATACTATTAAGATGCTAGATGTCACGTCCTCCCTGGGCCTGCTTCCCTATCTGTCTGGCCCAACCCATGACGAAGGTCACACCTTAGACCAGGTCTTTTCTACCTTTCCGGTTGAGGTGACTGCAGTGTTGCCGGTTATATGGTCCGACCATCGACTAGCTCATTTCGAAATACCTGGCATTGAGAAACCAGCAGTCACCGCTTTGAGACAGCAGGGATATGCTTTTAGAGCATACCACCGGGTGACCCCAGACCTGCTTGCCCAGGCTCTTGTGAACCATCCCGTGTCGTATACCGGTGACCTGGACAATGACCTCGAAACCTTGCAGACCTGGCTCTTAGCCAGACAGAACGAGCTTGTCCCTGCACAGCCCCCCCGTACTGCCATCAAACGGGTTTCGGCATCATGGTTTACTGCGGAACTGGCTCACTCCCGTAGACAATGTAAAGTTGCCGAACGGACATGGAGAGCTCAGTATGATACCGAGGCAAAACTGACCTATAGATCTATGACTAAAACCTATCATAGACTTATCCTTCAGGAAAAGAAAGGCTACTTCGCTAAAAGAATCGAGGAAGCAGCAAATTCCTGTAAGGAGATCTTCGCGGTCGTTAGAGAATTTACCACCCAGCGATCTAACTTAGCACAGGATGCCCCCGCCGAGACCTGGGCTGATACCATAGCTAATTTTTTCACCACCAAAATTAGGCAGATACAGGATTCCTTTCCCCCGAGGCCGATAATTGTTCTCCCGTCCTCGCCGGTGGAGTCAGTCCATTTGCCTATCTCTGGCCCCGTGCTGGCGGCCTTTCAGCCTCTTACGGTATCATCATCACTAGCACTTATGATGAGTCTTAAATCTGGATCGCCACGTGACCCCTGCCCTGCCAAACTTTTAGCCAGAATGGCAGACGTTGTTAACCCTCTAGCTAACCCTATTTTAAACCTTTCATTGAGCCAGGGGGCCCTTCCACACCTGTGGAAACAGGCCATGGTCATTCCTCTTCTTAAAAAGCCTAGCCTTGCCCCAGAAGTCCCTGCCAATTACAGGCCCATTTCGCTCCTTCCGGCTCTCACTAAAATCTTGGAGAAACATGTTCATGGCGTGCTCTCCAATTTTTTGGAGTCCAACGAGCTTTTGCACGCATCTCAATCAGGTTTTCGACCTAACCTGAGCACAGAAACCGCGCTCCTGGAGGTTTCAAAGATTGTTAAGGAGTCGTTGGATGCTGGAGGCAGGGTGATGTTAGTCATGTTGGATCTGTCGGCGGCTTTTGACACCGTCCCCCATGAGGATCTCCTCATAAGACTGCATGACATCGGTATCAGGGGGACGGTGTTCAATTGGTTTCGTTCCTTTCTAGCCAACCGCCGACAAACGGTCTGGGCCTCCCCTGGGTCTGCCGAAATGTCGCCTTTGGGAGTCGGAGTTCCTCAGGGCTCAGTATTGAGCCCAACTCTTTTTAACATCTTTATGACCCCTCTGGCGACATTGGTGGAGTCCTATGGGGCCCAGATCGTTTCCTATGCTGACGACACCCAGCTTATTTTCACCTGCCAGAAGGGCGAAGAATTCGAGGGTGAAAGTATCCGTGAGTGCCTTGGGGCTGTTTTTAACTGGTTCCAACTGAACAGCCTCAAGTGCAACTCGGATAAATCCGAGATACTTTTCTTTGGATGCCCCTCGGAACCGGACTGGCAAGGATGGTGGCCTGCCGACATGTTCCCTCCAGCTAATTCCTCTGAGTCAGCCAAGAACCTGGGAATTAAAATAGATAATGGGCTTACGCTCAAATCCCAGGTGTTGACCCTCACAGGAACATGTTTCGGTATCCTCAGGACGTTGTGGAAGTTTTTTCCGCTGCTTTCTGAGGACCATAGGAGAATAATTGTTCTGGCCATCATCGGGTCCAGACTCGATTATGCCAATATCCTGTATCTGGGCCTGCCGGAATACCTCTTGCAGCGTATGCAGGTGGCCCAGAATGCAGCCGCTCGAGCCATCTTCGGCTTACATCGACGAGTGAGGGCGTCAAACTTATTGCGAACCTTACATTGGCTCCCCATCCGGAAGCGGATAATATTTAAGGCCATGACACTGGCTCACAAAGCCTTGCATGCCACGGGTGCCCAATACTTACAAAAGAGTCTGGCCTTCTATTTGCCGGCACGATCTTTAAGATCGGAGTCACTGGCATTAGCAGTAGTCCCCCGCATAAAGAAAGCCCGCATCGGAGGACGGTCTTTTAGGCTGCTGGCCCCTCAGCTTTGGAACTCCCTACCTTTGTCCTTGCGCTCCATGCCCAACTTATTCACTTTCAGGAAGAGCTTAAAGACCTGGCTCTTTACTGGCTAGAGTATCATGGTTCCATCTTTGGTCCTGCCGTTGTGTCCCTTTACTGTTATGTTGTATCTGTTTACTTTCTTTTTCTGGTCTGAAGCACAAAGCGCCGGGACACTCCTTTGGAGTAGCCGTGCGCTATAGAAGACCTATAATAACATAACATAATAACATAACTGGTGCCAAAGAGGGCAAGGCTGTATTTTTTCTTCTCCACTGCCACTTGGGCTGTCAGCCTGTCTCGTGCATAGTCCTCATGTTCCCTGTCCCGATGGTGATAGTCTTGGTCAAAAGCAGGTGAATGGGCTAAGTGGCTTCCAGGGTTCTGTGGCTTTCACCACGAGATTTCACAGCTCTCCATGATTAGACTCCCTTCAGTATGTATTTTGCTCTTTTGGTTGATGTTTCTGTCGCTAGGATTGTTTTACATATTCGGGTAGCTAGGCCCACACATAACCCTCCTCCTTTTGCAGCTGGGCTTGAGACCGGCCATGGCACTATTAACAATGGGAGTAACTGTGGGATTTGGGGCTGTGCTCAACCGCTATTCATGGAAAGCTACCAACCACAGATTTTTTTTAAAACTAGTCAACAGGAGAATTCCAAGGTAGCATCCCTTGCCTGGATCCCTCAAGGTTTTCTTACCTACATTGCCATGCAAACCTCAATCCTTGTCTGAAATCACACATTTCCTTTCATTTCTGTGATGGAAACTTCCAGAATGTGTAGGAATCCACAAAATTCCTACCACCCAGTGTTACCATACTTGTGGCGATAAAACCATTGCACTACTTGTGTGTCTGTGCCTGGTGCCCATGACAGGGATGGATCAAACCAAGGTCAACGGGAGTCCTCATTGGCTCCCATTGACCTTGGTTTGATCCGTTCCTGTTGCGGGTCAGTAGCACCAGCCTCAAAAATGATCCAGCGTTTGTATCTGCACAAGTGGGGTAATGCTTGGGGGTAGGAATGTTGAGGATTCTGGAAGTTTCCATCACATAAATATTTGGAATATGGCTGATTCCAGATAAAGTTTGAGGTCAGAATACCTGAAGGGATCACACAAGGCACACTATCCTGGAATTACCTAGTTATTTAGTTTTGAAAAATATCTATGGTTCATAGGTTTGTATTGGTAGCACCACAACACAGTCCCAAATTCTGTAGCTACCTCTATATCTTTTCTCTCAATCTGGTGGCATAAGGGTCTTTTTGTGTCATGGTATTGTGTCCCGCACACACAAGTGGGGTACCATTCTTAGGGGGGGACAAGCGGTGGTAGGAAATATGTTCATCCCTGCAGATTACAGAACTTTCCAATACAGAAATGTGAGAAAAATGTGTTGAGGTTAGCAGGGATTTTAGGTAAGAAAAACCCAGCAAAAGGCATGCAAGTCACCCCACCCTGGATTCCCTTACGTGCCTAGTTTTTAAAAATGTACATGCTTTCTAGGTTTCTCTGGGTGCGCGGTGAGCTAAGGCCCAAAATCCACAGCTACCCACTTTGCAAAAAAAAGATCCATTTTGAGTGGAATAATCTGTATCCGTGTTGCATTTTGGGTGGTTTACTGTTGGAGGCACTAGACCCACCCAAGTAAGTGAGGTACCATTTTTATTGGAAGACTTGTGGGAACGCTGGGTGAAGGGAAGTATGTGGCTCCTCACAGATTCCGGAATGTTTCCATCACAGAAATGTGATGAAAATGTGCTTTTTTGGACAAACTCTGAGGCTTGCAAGGGCTGCTGGGTAAAAATAACATGATCAGATCCACGCAAATCACCCCACCCGGGATTCCCCCAGGTGTCTAGTTATCAAAAATGTGCAAGTTTGCTAGGTTTTCCTCGGTACCAGCTGAGCTAGGGCCCAAAGTCCAGAGCTACCCTCTTTTCTTAAAAGGGTATTTTTTGAGCGCAAAAATGTGAAGTATCAATGTTATGTTTTGGTCCGTTTCCTGTTGCAGACACTAGGCCTACCCATGCAAGTGAGGTACTATTTTTATCGAAAGACTTGGGGGTATGCTGGGTGGAAGGAAGTGCATGGCTCCCTGCAGATTCCAGAACTTTCCTTCATAGACATGTGAGGAAAATGTGTTTTTTTAATCAAAGTTTGAGGTTTGCATGAGATTCTAGGTAAAAACCCCAGTGAGAGCCATACAAGTCACCCCATCCTGGATTTCCCCAGGTGTCTAGTTTTGAAAAATGTGCAATTTATCTAGATTTTCCTAGGTGCTGGCTGAGGTAGAGTCTAAAATCCACAGCTACACTCTCTGCCAAAAAAGGATTTGTTTTGAGCGGAAAAATGTGGTGTGGGCCTACCCACACAAGTAAGGGACCAATTTTATCACAAGACATGTGGGATAAGAGAATAGTAGAACATTTGTTATTACCAATTGTATTTTGCTGCATGTGTGTCTTCCAAACGTAAGATTGTGTGTAAGAAAGAAGACATTTTGAAAAACACCCTCTAAATCACATGCTAGGACAGGTAGCCACAAATTCAAAGATGGACAAATAACCAGTGTTGCTAAACTCCACATCTAGTGCCCATTTCAGAAATACATATGTTTTCTTGATACACATTTTTAGTCGACATATTTCACCATATAGCTTGGTCTGTACTCAGTACACAATGAAAATTCATTGTACAGTGCTCTGTTGTTGGCTCTAGATACCTTGTGTTCTTGGAGAATCGACAAACTCTATATATCTCCACAACCAGAAGGGTCTAGCAGACTAATGATATATTTCATTTTTAAATCGGCCATTGTGACAAAAAGTCATGGATAAAAATGGCACAAATAGTCTTTCTTCCCTATTAATTTTCCATATTTCTACAGTTAATTTCTTTGGGAAAACATTGCGGGATCTACACATATACCCTCTTGCTGAATTCAGAATTATGCCTACTTTTTAGAAATCTATACTTCCATGGATCACATATAGGTTTTACCCTCGTTTTTACCACAAACTGAAAGTAGGTTGAGAGCACCAAAAATTAGAAAAATGGGCTACCTCTTTGAAAAATGCCAAAACTGTGGTAGAAAATGTGTTTTCTTTTCAGCCCTGCATGTTTCTGAAAGCTATAAAAATGGTGACTTTAGCACAACAAACTGTTAATTGAGCCATTTTTAGGGGAAAACACTTTGATCCAGAGCACTTTTTCCCCAATTTTCCTTTAAAAACTCAAAATGTTGCTATATTGTACCTATTTTCGCTGTCCGATCCAGAGGAATATACAAACCTGGGGTTCTTTTAGAGTGCTGAAGATGTTGGAAAACAAGGACGCAAATTTGGCGTAAATACATTAGGTGGAAAAATAGTTACGGAGCCCTAAGTTTGAACTACCCCAGATAGTAAAAAAAAAAGGGCTCAGCACTGGAGAGGGGAAAGGCCCAACGGTTAAGGGGTTAAACGCTGGCTGGCTCACTGTATGGAGACCCACTGTATGTGAATCTTTATAAGTATTGTGCGAGAAGGACCTGTATGTTTGTCTGTATGCCTCAAAATCTAAATATCCATTGGTTTGTGCGCTATTGTGCTTGCGTGTTTGACAATCTGTGCAATATGCAGGTATGTCTGATGAGATTGCTGAATAGATGCCTGTGCGCCTGTGTTTCATTGGTACCTTCATGCCTGATGATCTGTTGCTCTGGTGGCTGTATGTTGGTTGGTCTGTTTGTATGGCTGCATGCACTTATGTGTTTGGGTGTCTCCAAATCATTTAATTGTGGGTATATGGATAATTGCAGGTTATGTGCACGGATGACTCTATTTCAATGTCTGCAAGGACAGTGTATGTCTCTCTGTACTAGCACTGTACAATGCCAAACCTAGTGCCTTTACCAATATTTTTTCTAGAAACCTTGTGATGAGACATAAGCAATGCTTCCAAGCAACAATGGAGCATGTTGTCTCCCTTTCACTAAATCGGGATGCTTTCCGGACTCTGATCAATGAAATTAAGTTTATTCGTGTTTCTTTAATCTCATTTTAGCTGTACCTCTCCTGGAACGACGCTGCTTCTTAATCATTTTTAAAATACAGAGGATTTCTTCCTAAAGCAAACAATATTAGACTCAATAATAAATTAATCTCCATGTTCAGTAAACTGTTCTTTGTGGAGACGGCAGTTAATCATTGTTTACCAAATGGAAAGTTACTGCAAGCAAATAGAAATATGTACTTAAAAAAAACAGCTGTGCTAAAAAAGGTCACACTTTAGCTGAAACTGAAATCTGTATTTATTCTCTTGATCACATTGCCAAAGTTTTATTTCTCCACTACAATAAATATTGTTATCTTTTCTATTTGTTTTCTTTTAGGTCTGGCTATAGGCAATTACACTGTAGTCTGAGCCAGTGGTGGCTACTATGGAATGGGGAGGGGTGGGATTGGGGGAGGATACAAAAACACTTACCTGATTAGGTCACAGCTTATCCTCCATCCTCTTCTCTTACTGGCTCCCGGCAGCACCCAGGCTCCCCTTACTCAATAATGAAGCTGCTGTCACCAGCATGAATGACAGCAGTGTTGTGATTGGTCTGAGTAGACTGTTTGGCTGCTCAGACAGTGCCTGAGAGCCTTGCAGCTGTTCTCCACACAGCTGTGAAACACAGCTTGGTGGAGAAATGCTAAGTGCGCATGACTGGCCGGCCCAAAATGGCTTGGCCAAACTGTCATGTGCACTTATGGTGCACAAACCACTCCTCTTTCTGTGACCCCAACCCCAACCCCACCCTAGCATAACCCCATAGCCAGTACGAAAAATAAAATGACAATCATGTTATTAGTATTTTATATTTCCTTATTCCACTGCTCTGAGAGATGTGGGGTGATGCTCCTCAGCCTTAGCGGAGGAGCAGCCTCTGGACAGAGCTTTGACATGTACTTCAGTCTATCCCCTCCTGCCCTTCTCTGCACCTTTGATCCTCACTCATTGATTATCCCAGAGTTCCCTTCCCTTCGGTCACTGGGTACACCATGTTCGCCAATCGTTCAGCCAAGCAAACTCATATTTATGGTGTATACCCTCCCTGGAAGAACAGGGATGTGGTACCACAAAATGTTACAATGTAGTGCTTTGTAATCAAAAACCATTGATAAATCGCATGGCTGTATAATAACAGATCGCTCCAGGATGATGATTTACAGCATCACTTGACTACAAACCTGCATTTCCAGAGGAGCTTACTAGATGTGATGTTCTGACTTTCAACAAAGATGCAGTAACAGATGATGTTACTTGGTGACATTTTTCAGCTTGGGCTCATTGAGCATTACTGTGATAGTCAGTTTTTGTTCAGCCATACCAGTCGTATTTCCATTGGTACAACACTTGAGTGTGGCAGGCTCCGTTAGCACCCCTCACTCTCTGCATGTGCAGAGCCTTTTTAATGTACCCACTGCTAGACGAAAGGGGCATGCCACTGGCATGTCAAAGGTAAGCTCATCTGCACCCACCTTCAGCCCCTCCCTCACCTGGCACCTGTCATGCTATCAGGCTTCCTCCAAATCTCGTATTAAGTACTCAAGATACCCTTTTCACTCTTAATTCAATCCCACCCAACTAAGTTTCACAACTCAGAATGTATGTAAATACCATGTCCCTGTCATATCTACTTCTCAATCCTGATTATATGCAACTTCTCACATTTTAATTAGAATTTCTGATGTTCCATCCTTACATAAACGCAGCCTAGAGATCTATGACTTTAGTAAGACTAGAAAGGGGGTGATTTCTTTGTATCATGGACTCAAGACACTGCAACCTCTGATTGCACTCTTGGCTGTCCACCAGAAAATAAAATTCTCCATGCATTTCCAGGTGCAGTCCATCCTTAAGGGTTGAAAGGACCTGCTCCACACCTTTTTGCAAACATAAAAAGTGTTTGTCAGGCTGCCCAAAATGAATTCTTGTTGAGGTCAGACAGCCAGGCTGAATGCACAGGCAGCTGGCTGCCTGAGCTGAACTATGCCAGGCTGAAGATTTACAGCACTATGGGTGTGACCTCCTCAGCCTGGAAAAGTGGTTGGAGGTCCTCCCTCTCATGACACAGGAGCTGACCCGGAGCAGGGTGCAGTTTTAAGCCCCGAAGTGTCCATGGCCAGGTGGCCATCAGTGATAACTTGTCAGAGAGTCAGGTGGGGTCAGCAACTCTAGCTGACCTCATCCCACTCTGGGATGTGTAAAGGATTGCCACCCCCCCAAGGTCAGCCAATGAGAGGAGGCGGAAGTCCGTACCATCCATGTACCTTGGAAGCTTCCCTCCTGCCACAAAGATCACTGCAACAGCACAGTATTGCATATGTGTATGTAAGAATGCATGTGTAATAGTGTGTGCATGCTGAGAATGGGTGTGTCCATGTATATGTGCTTATGAATGGTGGGTATGTGTATGTGTGCGTGTGCATGTGAGTGTATGGGTGTGAGTGAGTGTGAATGTAGATGAATGAGTGTGAGTATGTATGTGTAGGCATGTGTGGTCTGCCCCCCACCTGCTCAAATTACCGGCCGCCACTGTGCATTTCACTGCATTGATAAGAGAGGTGCGGTTTCACCATCTTTAAAGAGAACTTAGTGGTCTCTTGGCTTATTTGCACATTGTTTAACCATGTCTACCTTCTTAAATTCACCATCGCCATCTCAACCACTCACACACTCATCTGGATTCTTACATACAACCCACCTGGACAGGCCAGCCATTTCAGAAATGTATTAGCAGATTGTATACCTGCCATTTTTGCAACTCCTTCAGACACAATTTATTAGGAGTTTCTAATCTGTGGGCAGCCCAACCTAACTATCCCAATCATGTCCTACTTTTAGACTCCTGTACAACTCATGGATTAGTCCAAATTGTCTCTGTCCCCAGTAATACGGCTTCTCACACTTTGAATAGTATATTTGTCTGTTATGACCTAATCCACTTCTGTCTGATCACTATGCCATACCTTTCACTTAGTCCCTTCTGACTGAGTCCAAGTAATTCAGGGCCGTATTATCAAGAAAGGGCGCTACATTATCGCCGCTTTTATAACAGGAAACAGCCGCTAAAGCGGCGATAATGGGCTTGATAATATGCCCTTGTGAATTCCCATAGAAGTCCAGGTTAAACCCAGAACCTGGGCTTCTATGGCAATTCACAAGAGCATATTATCAAGCCCATTATCGCCGCTTTAGTGGCAGTTTCCTGCCGAAAAAAAGCGTCGATAATGTAGCGCTCTTGCTTGATAATATGGCCCCAAATGCCCTACCGCCAATTGTTTCTCCAGAAAAGCCTGACATAAGTTATCGCTCTCTATTTTTATTGAGAATATTCACTCTTCACCTCTCAGCCAATCTCCCTAGTAAGATATCAAGAGTTAACTCATAGATCTGCTCTAGGCTTAGCATTTTACTGGCACTTTGATGGTTTCAAAGACCATCTACCACTTTCCTTCCACATTCTAGTTTAATCAGGATTTGAAAGCTGAAAATATCAAGGCAAACATGTGGAAAAAGCGTTGTGCTCTTACTATAATATTACCATATATGCTCACTTTATCAAGCAGTGTTATTAGCAGAAGAGAAGATCGCTAACTCTTCCAGTGTCTCTCTATTTTTTTATCTTTTACTTGCTCACTAATCCCAATTGTTGTAACATAGCATTACATCCCACCCAGAATCCATGTGATATTATTTTACTAATCTTACATAGGAAAATAGCCAACATTCAGCATTCACTACTTCACACCTGGTCAGGCAGAAGCTCTTCCAGTTACCTTTAGTCTCCATGTCCCCCTGTTCTGAAAATTCTCTCCTATGCTGAGAAAAACACTCAACATCTCATGACTAGCAAAACTGGATCTTCCTCCCTTCGATACTTGTCCAGCACATATCCCCCATATGACACTTGAAGTGAAATTATCAGAGCAGTTTAGAAAGTTCTGTGCAATCTCTACATCTATCAGAAGCTTTGGTAGGCAGTCTACTAAAGAAAGCCCCAGCTGACACTTAGATTGTCAGTAACCTTCCATCCAATATATTTACTTCCACCTCTGATTAAAATTCTTGACATGAAAATCAATTTTTATCTTCCTATTCCTCTTCTTGGGGAGCATCACCTCATTCTTGATCCATTTCAATCAACCTTCTGACTCTAGTCAGTCCTTCTCTCCATTCTTGACAAATCGTCAAATTGCCAATTGAATGAAAGTGCCCCACCAGCTTGGTTTTACTTGATATGTCAGGAGTGTTTAATAGACTGGCTCATCAACTTCTCCTGTCAATTCTTTTTCAAGCAGGCATTTGGGATGACACCCTGGCCTGAATATATGACTATTTCGTAGCCTGTTTTCATTCTGTGAATCAATGACTATTTCAAGGTCTGCTCTCAATCTGCCAAATTACCCCCTTTAGATCTGCTTTCTATAAAATCACTTCTGTGGACCCTCACTGGTCTATGCTCTACCCCAATCTCTTCCATGTGTTCATCTTACCTTATTTTTTCTTTCTCTAATTATGCGTTCCTCCCATTCTTTGTAATTGCACATTCAATGTCAGGGGGGATAACTTTGTAACTGATTATATTCTATCATCTAGATTAAATTCCCTTTTATTAATTTCATTACGCACTCCATTTGACTGAGTGACCACTATCCACAGAGTTTAAGTCTTAACTTTAGTTCCCTGTTAAGACAACCAAATATGGATAATGCGTGTGTTGTTGGGCATATGGAAATAGCAACATGCAAAGTTTTTTCCCTGCGCTGGACTAAGATAAATCCGACCAATTTTTGGGGAAAGCTGATCATTAAATATAAGGAGGACTTTGAAACGTGTTTGGATGCAGCATCCAATTCCAAGGACATCTTATATGCCTTCCTCAATTCAATTCAATTCAATTTGACTTTATTCGGTTAAAAAGTTGATAACCATAAAAGTACATATCAAAAGCAATTCATAATAGTACATTTGTCAAAATCAATACATAAGTTAAGAAAAAAGAAGTATTCTAATAAAACATGAATTACATTTAAATTCAAGTACAAATTGATTTGCGTAATCTAAAAACATTAATAAGGAATTCCGAGATGCAGGCAACATTGAAGATGACATCTAATTTCTGAAGTTCCAAGAAGGCTTCCCTACAACGTCTCACCCCCATTTCCCTTAAGATTGGGATAATCAGTCTTTTCCTGGGTAAAGTATAGTATTTACAGAAAAAGAAGATATGGATGTCGGACTGTTCCGATTGGTCATCACATGAACATTTGGTAAGGTTACGGGACCAACAGTTCATTACAGGAAAGCTTAGGGCCCTGAAAAGGATGCCTAACCTAAATCGGGTCAGAGTGAACCGCGAAAACTCTGACAGGGAGAGGGTCAAATATGGTTGGATTTTCCCTTGAATTAATAAAGGTAGATGGGCTAAAACAGTTTTCTTTTTATGTTCCACTGTAATTCTACATTATTCCAAATGTGTCATACATTTAGTTTTTAAAACTTTTCTCGTAATGTTACACATGGACAGGGGATTGTCGAAATAGCCCATACAGCCAATTTTTGCCAGGAATTCCCTAATGTATGTGAACCATCTTATCCTCCCAGCATGATCCAAGCTTAGTCCATCAGTTAAAATAGCACGGTTCAATACACATCCATCACTAGTCCAGGCCCTATGCCACTGTAATACTGGTTGAATTCTAATTAGGTCTTCTATATAACATTGGCCCAATTCCGTGTGACAAAGATAACTAGAGGCACTCTCAGGTACAGCTAAGATGTGTCTCAGGAATTTATTTTCGGCCACTTGTATAGATTTGACTTTTTCATACCCCCATAGTCCCGCCCCGTAGACTGCAATAGAAACACAGGTAGCATTGTAGATTTTTAAAAGTTCTACTGTCGGTTTTTTCCCCATCTTTTTGGCAAAAATTTTCAGGGCAGTAATAGATTTACAGAATAGTCCTTTCCTTGCTTTTATCGCCTCTGTCCAGATCCCATCTTCGTGAAATAAAATACCGAGGTAAGGAAAGGTGGCAGTGTAGTCTATAGGACTTGCATTAATAAACATCCGCCTCCTTCTTCTGCTAGCACCTGGACCACAATTCATGGAAAATGTCTTGGAACAGTTGATTTTCAAGTCTAGATTGCCCATAAATTTATTAAATGATGTTACAAGACATTGCAAAGCCACCGGGGTGCGTGCCATTAGGACCGCGTCATCTGCGTAAAGTAACGCAGGGATTGGTCTTTTGGCAACCCTAGGCATATCACAGGTTGTTCCCAATAGCGCATTCTCTATACCATTGATATATACCAGGAAGAGAAAAGGTGCTAAAACGCAGCCCTGGCGCACCCCGCGCCCAATGTCAAAACATCTAGTGCATTCACCTTTTTTACCATATCGCACTGTTGCGATAGCACCAGAATACAAATCCTTAAGAAAGGTAATTAAGTTTCCTTCTATACCAAGAGATTCCATAATATCCCATAACTTGCTGTGTGAAACACAGTCAAATGCTGACGTCAGGTCAACGAAAGTAAAGTAAATGGGTACACATCTTGCCTTGGTATATTTCTGTTGTAGGATAAATAAATGTAGGCCCTGGTCAACTGTCCCGAGCCCCTTTTGGAACCCGTATTGTAGGTCGCTAATTATAGAGTTATCGTCCGACCATTCTTGCAGCCTGCCTAATATTACTCTCCCTAATATCTTTACAGTACTGTCCAGTAGGGAGATGGGGCGATAACAGGTAGGGTTTTGTCTGTCCCCTTTTTTAAAAATTGGAACAATAACCGACATAAACCACGATGGAGGTAAGTTCGTCTTTAGGGATGCATTAAATAATTGCACTAGTAATGGAGCCCATAAATCAGGATTATTTTTAAACAGGTCAGAAGGTATGCCGTCTGGGCCTGGGGCTTTACCACCCTGTGTTGCATTGAGGCTCTCAGTAACTTCTTTTAGGGTACATTTTAATTCCAAGCCATTCGCTCTCATTTCCCCCTTATTAGACATTAATAATGGCACTGGGAAAACCTGCTCATCCGTTAGGATAGTATACAGGCTAGAATAATGGCCCACCCAAGAGTCCTCAGTAATGGCAATTTCAATACATGCTTTTCCCACATCAAAGAAGGGAGCATTTACTGCTTTCCAGAAGGCGCAAGCGTCCTTACTTAGTGAGGCCTCGCAAAGCTTTTCCCAGGCTTCAGTTTTAATTGCCAATTTTCTTCTTTTTAGTGCTTGCTGATAAAGTTTCCTCGACTCCCTAACTCTAAGGGGATTGCGGGGGACAGCGTGTAGGGCTCTCTTGAGCTCAGTATAAGCCTTTGTGCACGTACAATCAAACCATTTTCCCATCTTTTACTTACTTGATTTAGGAGTAACCCACAAATTGCCCTTAATTTGTGCAGCAATAACCTCAAATTGTTTAAGTATCTCCTGGCTAGTAGCACTTTCATCCAAGATAGACAAGAAACTAGGCAAACACTCGTTTACCAGATTGGATAAAAAATCACTTGGGATTACCCTATCCCACTTTAATGCATAGCCATTTTGTTTTGCCATGGTAATATCAGGAGTATTCTGCATAGATCTTTTCTCTATACCCACTGCCTGGAAGGGATTTCTAATCTCAATTATTATCGGGTAGTGATCACTAAGTGGGGTGTCTAAGGTCCAGCACCTCTTAACCATATGTCTATGCCTAGCAGAAGTTAGTACAAAATCTATTGTAGACAAAACACCCCTACCGTTAAACGTTGGAGTGAAGGGGAGCTCTATTAGGGCAATTTCATTTACAAATCCTAGGTCTTCAGTGTGGAGGATCTCATTTAACAGATCTCCACAAATGGAGTGTTTAAAATGAGTTAACTCAGTATCCGGATCCAGCAAAAGACCACATGCGCCTTTCTGGCTTTTCTTGCATATAGTGCAGTTAAAATCACCCCCCCAAACTACCCAAACATCCCTAGTGTTTTTATTGGATTCTTTATTTAGATCATTATCTAGCGTCTTTAGGGTCGGTTCCAGGTCAGCAGGAGAGATGTTATTATAAAAATGTATAATTAAAAGACACAGTTCCTTGCTTACATTGATCCGCACTAGTTGGTAATATGGGTTATTGGAGAGTAGATAAATCTTCTTACAATTTAAGGTGTTGGATATAAACGTAGTCAGTCCTCCTTTAGCCCTACCATGGTGAGCCTCTACTGCAGATGTAAAGAAAGTTTTATAGCCTGGAAGGTGGAGGGGTTCTAGGGTCCATGTTTCCTGAGTACAAAGAATTACCACCTCTTCAATTGTTTTTAACCAGATGGGGTTCGATAATTTAGACCTAAGGCCAGCCACGTTCCAATACATTATGCTGACAGTGTTGGCAATTTCCCTATTAGGTAAATTAGGTGGTAAGCATTGGTCCTTATTTTGATCTAGAATATTAATAGTAATTTCTGATCCCTGTGAGGATGGGTGCCCCGGGACTACAGTAGGGGAAGTTACAAAAGAAGAAGTAGGAGGGGGACCAGTACCAGATATTACACCAGGACCATTGCCAGAGATATCTGTATTAGACTCAAGGGTTGGAAGCAGTCAATCGACCCCATCTAGTCCATTTAGACAAGTAAATCGATTGTACTCAGAAAAAGGTGTGTCCGGAGGTTGATACAAAGATCGTGCAGCATACCTCCGATGTCCAGCCCTCCGTTCAACCATCGTCCAGTTTCCTTTGATCGATTCAAGGTGCATATGGTTAGGTGGGAAGAAAAAGGACACTGGCAAAGTCTGTATGGTAGAGTCTGAAGATCTATTTGACCCTGCACATATATGTGAAACAGTCCTAGGGTCTCGAAAACTCACCATAATACAGTCCCCAATTATTGATTTTCTAGTTTTCCCCAGCCAAGGTACCCTTCTCACCATAATAATTTCATTGTTAAGATGCACCGGGAGAGGTCTATTCCAGTTCAACCATTTGATAATTTCCCTTTTGAGTGAGTAGAAGTTTTCTCCTTCACCCACTTCAAGAGGAGGAACACCCGCCATAACCACTGTTAGCCTGTTAGCCTCAGGTGGCAAGTCTGGTCTCCGCGGTCTAGGGGCGGGCTTATCAGGAAGCGGGGGAGCAACACTAGTATTGGATACGACCCCATCTGAAGTGATCAGAGGGGGAACAGGGCCTACTGGTTGTAAGAAAGGAATATTTGGTTTGCTAGATAGTATTGGGGCTAAGTTGGCCATGAGAGGTTGTGGATGGGGTGCAACGATAGGAACCAGGGGAAATCCCGCAGTTACTGAAACATTTTGGTTATTGGGGAAATAGTTAGGAAGGGGAGTAGACTCAGGAGGACTACCCGGTTTAGTAGCCGCTGTTTTCAGGCTACTGATAGTTGCCTCCAAAATAGTGAGTCTAATCTCCACTTTTTTCAGACTGTCACTAATAGGCAAAAGCAGTGATCTAAGTAGAAATTCAATATTCCCTATAGAGGTAGCGGGGGGAGATGTATTGTGTGAAATTTCCCCGGGGACATTTACTTGGTCCATGGTATTAGTGCCCTTATCGAGAAGAGCTTTATGGGCATCCAGTGTTATCCTATCAGAAATGGAAGAGAGCTTAGAAGCTTTTCCAAAATCAGAATGGGGAATTTTACTTTTTCCCTGCCCTCCCCTAAGTTTCCTTCTGCGCTTGTTTGGTGGTGGGCCATGCATTTCAGCCACCACTACTTGCTTTGATTTAATTATCTTTGTTCTTACTACAGTAGGAGTTTGAGTGACTAAGTCAACAGCCAAAATGATGGAACTGGGAATAAGGGTGACACCAGAAGTCTGTTGAGTAATTGAGCTAGGGTTTACAATATCATCCCGTAGTAGAATGGGAACATCCTCCTGGGATGATAAGTGATGGCTAATGTCACAGGAGCCTCCCTCTTGAGAAATGGAATAGGGGAGGATATCATCAAGGGGCCTATTTTTCATATTTTCAATAGAGCGGCGGCGCTCTGCTCTACGCTCTGACAGAGAATGTTCCTTACCCAGATCACCCTGGGCCCGTGCAAAATAGTTATCTATAGTCCCATTTCTAAGCCCCCCCCGCTTTCACAGGTGTTACCTCCATAGCCGATGATGGAATGTCCAGTACTTATGTCAATGTCCACGACAAAAATAACCGTAGGCGAGCAAATAAAAGAGAGTGGGCCCAGCCCAGCCTACTCCGGCCTACGAGGGCCTTAGAGGGCCCGCCCTTTGCCCGGGCTTAGCCCCGGGCGCTCCCGCGCAGCGGGTGCACGTCCTGCTGAAGTAGCCGATTTAGGGGCGTGATGGGCGGGGCCGGCAGCGAGAGCAGCCCAGGTGGAGAAGATCAGGCGCGCAGGGACTCCTGGTCCACGGAGTCCCTGCCTTCCGCTCGCAGCCCTGCCGGAGTCCGCTGTGCACCCCTAGCTGTCAGCAAAGAACCCCACTCTATCAGCAGCAGCTCCTGCGGTTAAGACCGCGCTGCGGGACCCGCGAAGCGGGTCCGGCGAGTTGCTGCCTTCCTCCCAGGGGTCTGTAATGCCAGGAAAGTAAGCGGCAGCAGGTAGGTTCAAGAAATGGCAGAGTTAAGTTCCGAAGATCCCACCGGTACAGCTCAAGTGCTCCCGTTTATCTCCGTGGACGGGTGGGCGGGGCCGGCAGGGAGAGCAGCCTAGGTGGAGAAGATCAGGCGCGCAGGGACTCCTGGTCCACGGAGTCCCTGCCTTCCGCTCGCAGCCCTGCCGGAGTCAACTGTGCACACCTAGCTGTCAGCAAAGAACCCCACTCTATCAGCAGCAGCTCCTGCGGTTAAGACCGCGCTGCGGGACCCGCGAAGCGGGTCCGGCGAGTTGCTGCCAGGGGTCTGTAATGCCAGGAAAGTAAGCGGCAGCAGGTAGGTTCAAGAAATGGCATAGTTAAGTTCCGACAATCCCCCTTCCTCATTATTTCCAATTGGATTGAAGAAGGCCTGTCTGGTGGTAATTCTAGAGCAAGTAAACCTAAGGATGGAAAGTTTGACAACCTTTGCTCTAAGGCGCACACAAAACTTAAAGCAACTTTCCACAAATCCCCAAGGTGTAGTAGAGAGGTACAGATGTGCAGACAATATTACAGATCGGCCCTTAAGAACAGGAAAAATTAGATGAAGGCTGAAACCTCGGAGATGTTATTAGAAACTAGCCTAGCAAAAGACAGCTCAGCTGTTTGTCACGTTATGAACAGCCCTTTCTTAAGAGATGACAGGTCCCCAAGACTGGAGACTGCCATCACTGAATCAGATTGTGTTATAAATGGGGCTCTCTAGTTGGCAGAGGTGCTCCTTTGTCCAAGTAGGGACCCTTCTTCCAAGTCAGGTTCAAGGGGATACACTTTTAAAGTAACCCCTGCTCACCCCCTTGGTAGCTTGGCACGAGCAGACATGTTTATCTCAGAGGAGGTGTGTAAAGCATTTCTGAATGCATACAGTAACACAGTGAAAACACCAAAAATGGACACCACACCTGTTTAGAAAAATAAGCAAACTTTATCTAAACCAACAAGAACAAAAACAACAAAAGTTCAAAATACAATACTCCTAAAAATAGTTACTGGGCAAAATAACCTTTAAATTGCCGGAAAAATATGAAACTATAGTTCCTCTGACTCAGTAACTCTTTCTCAGGCTACCACGATACTGAATACGATAGAGTTTAACAATTCCACCCAACCGGTTTTAATTCGGGTTAATGAAAGCGTCAACAGACTTGGAGACAGTACCTTTTGTTGTTGCGGGTGACGCGATGGTTCAAGCCAGTCCGGGGCTACCGTCGCAGTTGCGATGCGAGATGGAAGCACTGGAGCGTTGGTGTAGGCAGCGGCTCGTTGATGGAGTTGGTGAGATGAAGGCTTGCGTTGCAGGGTGAGACAGCGCTCGATGTGGTGCTGGCAGAGCACGATGCGGTGACGGAGCCAGTCGGTGTTTGAGTCGGGCAGCAACAGAGTCAATGACATCAGTGCAGCTTGTAGCGAAACGGTGCGTAGCGCAATGCCCACAGGACAAGGTGAAAGCAGCGGCTTGTTGAGGGAGTCAGTGAGACCATAGTTGCATTGCAAAATGAGGCTGTGCACCCTACGGTACATTCAGGACAGGGAATCCTGCGACAGACTCGGTGACAAAGTTGGTTACCGTTTTCTTCTCCAGGCAACTGAAACCAGAAGCTCCAGAGACAGGGGCCAAGCTCCACTTCAAGCCCTTCGAGATCTTCCTCAAGCATGGGACACAGCACACAGCAAAGTCCTTCTCCTTTCCTTGGCAGAAACAGCTACTGCAGGCCAACTGCAGACAGGACACAGCAAAGGGGCAGTACTCCTACTCCAGTTTCTCCAGTTTCTCCAGCTCTTCTCCTTGGAAAAGGTTCCTCTTGATTTGCCAGAAGTGATCTAAAAGTATAGAGGCTGTGCCCTTCTTTTTGTAAAGCAAAATCCTTTGTTCTCTGGTGGCAGAGAAGCCCTGTGCTTGGTGAAAAGCACTTCTGTCTTCTCTGGTGCAGCTTCCTGCCAGGAGGTGGAGACAGCATTGTAGGCGGTAAACCAGTCCCATTCAGGTCTAAGGAAATCTGCTCTCCCTACTCTAAATGCAGCCCAGGTTTATTCAGCCCAACCCTGAATCATCAACCTCTCTGGAGCCACTGCACCTCCCCAGCCCCTGTAATCTGAAAGCCAGACATGCAATACACAAACCCAGCAGAGGCACACTGGATGGGTAAGCAAGAAAATATCTACTTTCTAAAAGTGGTATTTTCAAACACAGAATGTATAAATCACCCTCGCTAAGATATACATTTTAACATTCTGAGTTCAGGCATACTAAACTTTATTTTCCTACATTATGTTTATAAGATGTTATAAGCAAACTCCCCATTCTATCCTATGAGAACAGGTAGCCTTGCAATAGGGAACAACGAAATTGGCAGTATTTCACTATCAAGACATGACACACACATGAGGGCATGTCCTACCTTTCGTATACACTGAATCCCACACATTGGGGTACCTTGGGTCTACCTTAAGGGTTGCTAACATATGAGAAAAGGGAAGGTTAGGGCCTGGCAAGTAGGTACACTTGCCAAGTCGACATGGCAGTACTAGACTACACACAGGCTCTGCAATGGCAGGCCAGAGTTCCATTTACAAATGCAAAAAGAACAATTGATTGACAGAATGCAGAATAATGTCATACATTCACCCCAGGACAGAGATCTGGGCCTAAATCCATTGTTTGTTTGCTCACCATGCCATTACAGCTTGGACCCAGCCATATGCAAATCAGTCTTGACCCTGTGCCCAATGGGAACAGTTGAGCCCGAATTACCAGGCCAGGTCCTCCTTGGACTGGAAGCCAGCATCCTAGGACCGGGGTCGGGCGTTCAGCCCTCATCAGCCAGGATAGCTTGACTCCAGTGGCATGGAGAGCATGGGACCCTTGTCTGGGCATACCCGTCCTACTTGGGGTGACAAATGCAAAAAGAACAATTGATGGACAGAATGCAGAACAATGTTATACATTCACCGCACTCCAGAGATCTAGGCCTAAATCCATCGGAAACAAGTTTCCTAGAACCGTTTTCAGGTTTTCCTAAGTGGGATGGGTATGCCCAGACGTGGGTCCCTTGCTCACTGTGCCACTGGATTCAAGTTAGCCTGGCTGAAGAAGGGTAATACCCAGAAACCGGTCCCAGGATGCTTGTTTCTGGTCCAGGGAGGACCTAGCTTGGCAGTTTGGTCTGCACTGTTCCCATGAAGCACAGGGTTAAGACCGATTTGCATATGGCTGTGTCTGGAGTGGCATGGTGAGCAAAAGAAAAATGGATTTAACCCAGATCTCTTGACTGGGGCGAATGTATGATTTATTCAGTATTTCACCCATCATTTGTTTGCGTAGCACTTTTCACCCCAAGTAGGATGGGTATGCCCAGACATGGGTCCCTTGCTCACTGGCTGATGAAGTGTAATACCCAGAAACCGGTCCTAGGATGCTTGTTTCTGGTCTAGGGAGAACACAGTGCACTGTACTAGGGACTGACAAGTAAATCAATTAGCCAATCATGGAAACACCAATCCATAATAACAACTTACAAAGGTAGCACTTGCACTTTGGCACTGACCAGCAGTGGCAAAGTGCCCAAAACATCTAGATCAGCAAAACGGAGACCAAAACACAGCAAAAACACAGGAGGCAAAGGCAAAAATAGCAGGGGAGACCCACACCAATGCTGCCAGAGTGGGTGGCCCACTTTGTAAAAATATATACAAATAGAGGTTGTTAAGCTTCCTGCCACTACAGGTCCATCCCACAGTACAGCCAATCTTCTGTTTACTTTAGACAAGGTAAATAGGGCCTTCTGGCCAGCAAGGGCAGAAAGACCCCAGGCCCAGATGGCATTACGGTCAAACTGTTTGAAGTTAATACTTCACTCTAGGGTCCGATTTTAATTCTGGTATTAAGGAATTGCTGAAGCTCAGGATTTTTGAGTACTTGTCCAGACTCCTTGATTGTCCCCCTCTACAAGAAAGGTGATATCTCTAATCCAGCAGGCTGTGGCCTTATTTCTTTGCTTGTCTCTCTAGCAAATGTTGTAGATGAAACCATACTGAATAGACTGGAGAAGTGGACAGGAAATAACGAGCTATAATCTGTCACTGAGTATGGTTTGCACAGACATGGGCACAACTGAGCCTCCACTTGTCAATTGGGAAATACACACTGGGCAAAAAGGGCCATACGTTTCTAACTTTTGTGGACCCATCCAGTGCTTTTGATTACACTATTCATAATACATTGTGGTCCATTTTGGAAGAACTAGGAGTGGACCAACCCATAATGGTGTTCCTAAGCTAATTGGACTCAGGGAGCAGGGCTACAGTATGGTACGCTCTCAGCAGTGAATGCACCTCTTCATTTTGAGTAAAACTTGGGGTTCAGGCAGGGCGGCATCCTTGCCCTATTTTTATTTACTCTATACATCAATAATCTGAGGAATGTGTTGACGCAAAGTTGCAAGAGCCTCCCTCAGAGTGGTTAGTGTCCAATCCCCGCTCTACTCAATGGATGATGCCATTCTCATTGCTAGCCCCCCCCCCCCCCCCCGGGATTACAACATCTACTAACTTGTTTCTTCAATTTTATGGAGGTCCTTGGTTTAATGATTAACTTAGGTAAGATATTTATAAGTAATATGGCAAGTGTACTGTGAGATATTGTGACTATTTGTAGACCACACCAAATTAAACTTTACTACTTAATTTTCCTATCTGGGAGTCTTTGTCTCCGAGAGTGGAACATGGAAGGATGCCATTAATGCCAAGAAGCTAGCCCTCACAAAAGCCACTCTGCTTTGTTAAACTTTGCACACTGATTTGGCACTAAACCAGTGAGCGAAATGTTAACTATATATAAGGCAAAGTGCATGTCAACAGCAAATTAGTGGTTTTAAAATTGGTAGGAAGGAAGTTTTAAGGAAATTTTGATTGTATCTGTTTAAGAAAGTGATTTTGTAATGTGTAGACTTTTTAAATTATAATGTATGTGCTGTGGTTTAAAGACCAAATGGTTAAAATAAGCATTATTTTGACTTGACTTGACCTTGCATACCCTGTTCTCAGTAGCAGCTGCTACTGACCAGGGGTGGTGGAGGGGGGGGGGGGAGTTTGAATGAAGGAGGGGAAGAGCATGTTAAAACAATTGCATGTACCTGTTTACCGCCGACCGCCAGCTCTTCTTTCTTCCTCTCAGCAGAAAGCACACAGCCTCCCAGAATTCCTGGTCTGAGTGCCATAGTTTGGCGATCAGACTGGGGCTGTCTGTTATGCAGCCTGTGGGGAGAACATGCCAAGTACACATGATGCTTTGGGCGGCCTGAGACGGCCGGCCAAAGCATCATGCGCACGTTAGCTGCTGCCACCACTTCTCCCGCTGTGACAATGTGAGCCCAGCCGCACCTGCCTGGCTTCAGCTGCAAACTGAATACAAAAAACAAAATGGTAATAACAAATGTTATTTTCGTTGTATTTTTTGTATTTGGGTTGCAGCTGAAGCAATGGGGCGATGCTCCTCCACCTTAGTGGAGCAGCCACCACGGCTGTCCTTTTTCATTTGTTTTTAAAGATCTGAGTAAACTAGGACTCTTTGTACTTGCTCAGAAGGCCATTCCCTTGCCTTCCTACCAGCAAAGAGATGAAAGTCTCTTCCTCTCTATCTTATTGATGATCATCTTTCTTTCTGTTAAAACCCCAAGACCCCACTCTATCATAGTTCTATTTAAATCCTTCTATTTAGGAGTACTCTTCCATTTATCCCCATTGTGCCAGGATATCAGGCAAGGTAAAGGATGTGCTTAATATAAGGGGGTATATTTTCAAGACTTATTGTCGAGTTATCGGAACGTTAGCACAGCAAAAGTGGCGAAAGGATTATCACCCCATTCACAAGCTGGTGCAAACTGCTGATATCGCCAGTTTTCCAGTGATAGCTTCTGCAAAAAACATTGCCACAGATGAGAGCGACAACTAACGCTAATGATATGCAGAGTTGGCGTTCCCGTGCAAAAACACACGAAAACATTACTTCACGATATTCTCAACAACCAACTTGATCTGCAATGCAATCCAGAAACAGGTGATATGACGCGTTAACCTGCAGGGATTTTCAACCTGCCTTTTACTGGTGTTAAGCAGGACGACTACCTGCAGTATGAAAGGGAGCCCAGCCCAGAGCCACATCTAAAAACCAACAGATGCCATGGAGCCGTTTATCATGCAGCATGGAGATCCAAGAGGGCCACAACACCCACCGCCACCACCCCAGGACCACCCCCACCTCCAGACTACCACTGAGGCAGAACAGAACAGTACAGAACAGTAGTTGATGGTGTTCTATCACCTCCGTTATTAGGATCCTGTTTTCCTGCGGACTGAACCACGTCTTCCTCTTCTTCTTGTACTTCTCTGGTCCTCCTTGGGGTTTGTGGGGTTCTAGTTGTCCTCTGTACTTGCTCTTGCTACCTCCATTGTGCTTTGCAGTTATTTTAGTTTTGTTTGGGGGGTGTTTTTCGACTTTTATAGTGATTTTTCCCCGCCTGACGTGTGTGAATCGCAGACCTGGCGAAGATCGTTGCAGATTTTTTTATCGCGGTTGGGCCCATCGCAACTTTTTTCACGTTGGGGGTTTAGATTTTTATCGCCTGGTGACTTTATTGCAGACATTTGACGCGTTATCAGGAAACTATCGCATGTTACCGCCATGTTGTGAATAGGACGTTAACATAGAGTTATTTTCCTGCGATAGACGGTTATATGAAACATTTCGTTAACCGATTTTGGCGATGATTATCGTACGTTCTTGAGAATATCCCTCATAGATTCATCTTCATCATCACAGTAGTACAATAGGTTTGATACTAGTTTGCATTAGAACAGCCTGCTTGCACTACTAAGCTGATTCAGGGCATATCCCTATTTACCTGTAATCTGCAAATGTGCACTTTCTAAGTGTTATTTGTTTCTTATCACCATTGGGATGGCTTGCTGGATAGGCAATATTTCCCTCATTCTAGACCAGCCCCTGCACTTCTCTAGCCAATGTGACCTCCTTACTACCTCCACTTCTGCTTCTTTCACATTTTGATGGCTGGCTAGGACATGATGGGCATTACCCACCTAGGAGTGTTGGAACTATATCACTTTTAATTTATGTGGCTTGTGATTACTATTGGACTTGGACCCTATTTGCAGGGTCCTCTAAAAATGTTTTGCCTTCACCCTGCTGTGTTGGGAACCCATTTTGTTTTGGCTTTTAGGACTCCGCAAGCACTGCTAACCATTGCTAAAGCATTTGAACTCTCTCTTTTAAACACGGTGAAAATAACTTACACCCAATTGGCACATTTAATCTACTTGTAAGTCCCTAGTAAAGTGGTACTACATGTATTCAGGGTCCGTAAATTAAGGAAAATAGTTGTCCCTGGTGTCAGGAGAGCTGGGAGGGGTGGTTGCCCCGGGCTCCAAGACACTTTTTTGGTGGTAACACTCCCAATCAGAGGATACCGGAGCCCATATGAAGGGGCAGAATGTAGGAGGACTCACCTCTGTCATCTGTTCAGCCTCAGTGTACAGACCCTGGGCAGAAACAAGTGTCTAAACATACCACCTATGAACTAGTAGGTAAGGTGGAAGTAGGGTGCCTAACATCCCGGACTGTTTACCCCCACTCTGAGGAACCTCAGAGGTCACAGAAGCCGCAGGAGCCAATGGGAACTCCTCAAGGCTGGAAGGAAGGCCTACCCTCATGGATATTCCAACTGGCAGTGTATGGTAGAGAGTCTGGTTCTTGACACTGACAGTTATCAGTGGCCTATGTTGGTTGCTGTACTTATAGGTAGAATTGTTCTTACGTTGGGGACAGAAGTCTCATCCAAGGGGTGGAATGGGCCACATCACTTTGATGGCCATGGTTGTATGGCCTGCCTACGTTAATGCATCTGTGAGCAAGTTAAGGAGAGGAGCTGCACCGATGGTGTCCAGAATTGAGAAGAAGGGTTCCCCATGGGCCAGTCCAGTGGTTCAGGTGAGTGTAGGCAGAGGGATCTAACTAAGCACAGAGAGGCATACGACTGACAAGTTCTCTTGCATATCAGAGCCTACGCCCATGTGGGAAGCTCATCAAGGTAATGGTTAGTTTACCCTGGCTTTTGGCTAGAGGGGGGTCATGATTATTTTCCTCATTAGATAATGAAATTAAATGATACATTAGTATTACTCTTTATTTTTTTATACTTTACACATACCGCAGATGCTATTTATACTTGGAGTACACAAACACTGATACTGCCAGTAAGACCTGAAACTTGGTCCAAATATTGGATGCTTGGATGCAAAGTGGACCATTCTGATTAAACGGTTCTACATTGGGGTTTTTATGGAAACATTAGAGGACCCTACCAACCAGTTCTTTGAAATTAATATAGACACAACATTTATGACACTTGGAAGGGCATAATACTTTCTATTAAGAAGGAGACCAAATAAAGCCTGAAGAAGTTTGTGAAGACAAATTGCGTTCGTTACTGTTTTAAGATGATTGGTAAAGAAGAAAATGAATAAAGAATTCTCCTCTAAACACATTCAAAGGATATTTTGTAACATGTATTGTAATAGGTACTGTGTGTGAGGAATATCATAAGAAATGTGCTGAACTCCTACTAAATAAGAGTTATATACTTTGGTAAATATAGGGTGCTGAACCACTAAGGATTTTTTTTATTATTTTGAGTTTTTTCTCCATGAGAAGTTGAGAGGGTTTTGAACTTCTGGTTCTGTACACCACATTCAGTACTTATAAAGAAAATCCCAGTGCTATCGTAGATGCAGTATATTATTGCCTCAACCATCTATTTGTACATGTAAAAAGAGCTTTAACAGCCCTGCTTACTTTCCATAGTTTTCGTCCATTGCTCTTCCACTTGCCCTTTAGCAGAGCTTTGAAGGCTATTGAAGGTCCAAGAATGTGACAACGGATGGACCTAAGATTGTCCCAAGGGTCAAAGGGTGATTGGTGTAATTCTTGAAAACCCTGACATTTTGGTGAATCTGCGTCCATGATCTAAAAGAGTAATGGTGATGGGCAGCAATGCCCCATTGTTTGCATATTCGACTGAAACACAATGTAGCTATGTTATTACCGAGCTTTTTAATTGCAGCATAAAATAATAACTCATTCTAATGTGAAACATAATGGTCATCTTGCTATCCAGACAACATTTTTTAAAACGTTCTCAGCAAGAACCAGGGTAGGTGCGAAAGAGGAGACTATGACTCCAACTGTTCTTTTAAGTGAAAGTGCTGTAAAGAAAGTTATACTACTAGGGTGACATCTACCTGCATCTTTCAGCTTGGGTGTCATATTCATACTCAAATTACCAAAATAAGAGATGTGAAAGGAATCATGTAGCAGCCAAAACTGGCTAAAGCACTGTTTAGATTATTTTTTTTATTCAGTTTTATATAGAGGAAACTTGACCCAAAGGTATCGGGTATCAGAGCGCTTTACATAGCACCAGTTTGGTTACATGAGTACACATTCAATTTTTGGTAGGCACAGGGAGATTAGGTGATATGCCCAGAATCACAGGATGCTCAGCTTCGTTGCCGAGGCTCGAGCCCAATTCCCCAGATTTGAAGACGTCCGCTCTAGCCCTTAGGACAAATCCTCTCCCCAATGTTCTGTAGGCTTCATAAAGTTGAAAGTGAGAGCAAAACCCTCCCTGCCTTGTCTCCAATTGATCTCACGTTGTTAAGTCACCATGGAATCCTATGACCCTCTACGAGGCTGAAGACGAGTGCCTTTATAAGGATTTGGAACTTCATGGTGACTTCCAATATCCTTATAAATGCACTGTTTGGGGATACTATTTAATATAATGAGGGAAACCTGCCACTCTTTAAATTGTGGTCTGCTCATCGGCCTGGTGTAACGCTTGTGTTATGAATAAGTGAGTGGACATATTGCTGTGTATGCTGTGTAAAGGCTCAATTCAATAAAACACGTCTTCTGACATACCAGGAGTATTTGCGGAAATACTGGGAAATACTCCCGACCAGCAGTGATACAGTGATGTGGCTGGCTAGTGGGCGCATTTTTTTGCTTTTCTAAAACAAACCGCAAAGCATTCTAAAAAGTGATGGCCATCATGATGATGATTTTTTTCTGGTTAAGATCACCTTTTGGTTCTGAATTATCCACACAGTGATGCCAATTGACATTCTACCACTGGGAAAACCGTGGTTTCCTCATTTCTATAAGAGTGGGGGAAACAACATGGTGGATAGTCGGGGTAGCCACCATTTTAAATACCTCTTTTAGGGGTTATTAATTAAGAGTTCCAATGTCAGTCTTGGGGCACCGCACAATGTGGTGTTACTCAGGTCAGTTTTTGAGTGAATCGATGCAGACATATGCATCACCCTTAGCCATGCAAAACCACATTAAATAATGCCCTAAAAATAACAAAAGTCCCCTTATGCTAGAATAATAGTGCTTTAGCTGAGCTGCTGAACAAACATTTATTAACTGGTACAACATTTCTGGACACCGTACAACTGCAAGCCATCCGAGATCAGAAATCCAGTCTGCCAACAACGATTATCTGCACAAGTTTACTGCCTCCTGCCCTTGAAGGAAAGGGCGTATGGTTCCATATGACAGCTGGCTTCTCAAGTCGGGGTTCAAATGACATCTTCAGCTCCAAACTCCTGGTATTCTTCAACACAGGGCCCCAATGCACATCAAAGAGTTTTGCAACTATAACACTGAATAGGTCTACAAATAAATCCTTAATGATGTGAAGATGATTGTGAGTCATCAGGCGGATGCCACCAATTATTCCAAACAGAACAGATATAAACCCTCTGCTGAAGCATATTCGAACTTAGCAAACTCCGCGTTACCATGGAGATGATTCTCACTCTAAAGCTCATGCAAGTTTCTCTAGATGTGGATTTAATGGCGACGTGGAAAGTACAAATTGAAAGCAGCCTCACGGGACATTTATTCCACAGTTCCTACAATTAAGGGCACCTAACGATCTTTTTGGGACACTGAAATGGACTAACAGCCTTATTAGACCATTTGATTACATGTAGGTTCAGTAAGAATGAATGCGAAATGAATCTTTTTTTTACATTTTGTAGCCGTTTTATAAACTTGTGAAAGTGCCTAACTGAGAATATATCAAAATAAGTTGTTCTTGCTGATGCTGAGGACATGTTAGTGCACAGGTTCTGGCTCAATGTTCAGGTGAAGCTGTTTTTACTGTTAACTGAGAATGTACTTTAATGCTACTCGAAAGAAATCTCTTCCAGGAGTGCCCCGTGAAGGGAACACTGCTGTATCCGTGTGGCGTGTGTGGGAGGGGCTATAGGGGCACAAGCTGGCAACATTCTCAGTTTTAGGTCCTCACTCGGTTTTTCACACTATTGCTGCAAGTGTACTGGGAAGCACACATTAGTAAAATTGCTTGGAGGACATGATACCAGTGTCAACCCCAATGGAAAGGGGGGTCTGTGGGAAAAGTTGAATACACTAGTTACGATGGAGTCCGTAATCGCAGCGCTGGAGAAATACCCATTCAGGGAGGTGGCAGCATTGAGAGATGGTCTTGTAGTGGGATTCTGCCTTTCATACATAGGGTCACATAAAAGATGCTGGTCAGACATTTGAAGTCCGTAAAAAAGTAGTGCATTCAAAATTGATGAAGGAGGTCAAAGCTGTCAGGATAGCAGGTCCCTCTTCAGGTCTTACTTTTCTGACCTTAGCACATATTTTATGAGAATGCGGCACAGCACAGTAAATCATCTTGCAGTATTGTGCCTTATTTAAAAGAATATAACGCATTCCTGTCCTTGTCCCTGTTCTGGTGCCATTTTCGCTGCCTAGTGCGAATGCAGGCACCCTTTGGGCATGGTGCACGGGTGGCTGCGGCGCATGCAGGATTGTTTTGTGCAGGAAGGAGTAACTCTCTTCACAAAAACAATTCCTCTTTCTTGTGAGCTGCAGAGCAAGTAAAGAGGAGAAATGAAGATATTTCACCAAGTTACGTCTCACCTGAGGAGGGTATCATTTTTGCGCATTTTCAGGTTTACCAGTTCTGGTAAATCTGGGAATGCGGCAAAAACTATGGGAGTTGTGTGAGAACACCCTCCTCGGTGCAGAGTAAGGGAACACAGCAATTTGTGCTGTGATGCTTTACTCCAGATTTATGAAGCCACTTGTGTGGCTTCCTAAATCAAATTTCTCAGTGGTGTTGCTCTGCAAGAGTGACACAACGGGCTCGAAAATATGCCCCCTAATGATTTTCCCATTGGGGAGTCTGCCGAAGACAATGGCAGATGAGTAGAGTGTGATACACTGCCTGTTTTGGTTGGAAGGTTAATCCATACTATCTATACTACTATAATAAAGGAAGAACTTTCAGCCTTTGAGGTGGGTAAACTCGGGAACCACAGCGCCAATCCACACACCCGATACACCGTTGGAATAGTCAGGGTGTGTAGATGGTTATAGGCTATATAGATTTAAAAAAAAACGTTATTTAAAAAATTTACAGTAAAAAAAAGTAGTCCCTCCGAAGTAGCGCCGGCCGCGACGTGCGTGCTCACGTCAGGAGCGCGGGGAGGAGCGGCGTCCAGGAGCGCGACGAGGAGCGGCGGACATGGCGCGGGGGAGGAGCAGTGACGTGAGGAGCAGCGGACAGGCCAGCGGTGGTGCGAGCAGCGGACACAGCAGACAGGCCAGCGGCGGTGCGAGCAGCGGACAGGCGGGAGGAGTGGCGCCTCAGGTAAGGGGACCCATGTCGGGGCAGGCGGGGGTCGGGGCAGGCGGGGGTCGGGGCAGGTGGGGGTCGGGCCGGGCGGGGGCCTGGGCTGCTGCACAATGTCGGGGCGGGCGGGGGTCGGGGAAGCCTGTTGCACCCGGACAAGGTCGGGACGGGCTGCTAGTAATATTATAAAGAGAGAGCCCAAACCGTTGAGGCGGGTAAGCCCCAGAACCACTACGCCAACCGGAACACCCAATACAGCGTTTGAAAGGAGAGTATCAGCAGATGGACATAGGCTATACACCAGCCCAACATATACATTAGACGGGAAAAAGAACGTTTGGGAAAAAGTAGTCCGTTGTGGGCCTGTGCGTTCTGCTGTAAAGCGATGAGCGTGTGCATACAGCGATGGGCGTGTGCATTCGGCAAAAGCCTGCAGTATTATACAGCTTGCGATAAGCGTTCTGTGTGGGACTAGCATTCTAACACGAGTCTGCGTGCCCTTCAGCATTGTTGTGGGCGTGTGCCGTCGGAGACGCCGGAAGCATTCAGAAGCAGGAGTTGTGGCGTTTGCCGTTGATGCGATGGGGGGCGTCTAAGTGCACCGCGCCGTGTTTGGGGAGTGCATGCATTTTGCGGTGATAGGGGCGTCGGCTGGAGCGGACACACACATTTGCATATTGCGGCAAGGACAACAAACAGAATAGCACACACTCACCTTCAGCGGTACCGAACGAGGGCTTCTGAGCGGACGCACAGGCAAGTTTTGAAACAAATTTGCCTTGCCTATTACAACTATTGCAGACATTCTATTTCATCCCCGGACAACGTCGGGGCGGGCCACTAGTCATTAAATAATTATGTTCTATATAAGAATGATCACAGAGTTATACTGGAATTGACAAACAAGAGGAATTAGTAAAAAGCTGTGGAAAGCGGCCAAAATCCTCAAAACTGAAATCCTGGCTGTATCCCCCTCAGCATCCACAGAATCAGGTACCACTCATCCTACCATTCTGGGTCTATTTCAATAATTGTGGGCCCTACTCCTCAATAATGTGACGGCACTTGGCACAATGGTGATAATTGTTGATTAGAAGGAACAACAGTGGGGGCGTGGCTATGGCACCAGGGAAGATGGCCGCAGATCCGGTGAGCTCCGTCGGACCGTGATGTGACGGGAAATGCTCCGGGTCTCTTAGTGAATGTCCTGTCCTCACATCCACGGATTCAGGTGGCGGAACATCGGGGGCTTTGGGAAATGCCTTTATGGAGCCGCAGGGTGAGCCATGCACACTGTGTTTCTTCATTTTTGCTTCGGCGGATCGCATCTGAGGTGCGTCCGCCATTTTGAAGCCTGTGAAACCTCTGCTGCCCTCCTATTGTTGTGCACTTTCTTTCACCTCCCGTCAAGATACTTTAAAGTGTACCCGCATTGCAGCATTGACATTTTGATTGGCTTGGCAAGCTGGATAAGGAGTTTTTTGTGGCTATGCAGGTTGGAGGAGCACAAGCATTGGGTCTCTGAGGTAACTGCCATTTTCGAATCTCCTCAGCTCTGTGCCATCGCGTCGCCTTTCTTCATTTATAGCAACACTTTGATCTGACAGATAATGTATGAGAGTAGGTCACTTTTTTTAAACATTTGCTACCCTCAAATTTCATGCTGCATCCTTTGTCTGCTATATTATGGAATAGTATATTTTTTTTTCCTCAAATGTTCTCAATATTGGCAGCGTGTTTTCTTTCACAATTGAGGTAGAAGGCTTTTCTCCATTTTTGTAGACTTTCAACCTTATGTAGTGTTTAACTGAAACATTGCCTTTCTAAAGCAATCTACACACAAATGAGTTATCGTTTTCTTCTCATCACTGCCTGTTACTTTGATAGTTAGAGCTGTTCAGCGTATCAATAAACTATTGCTGAGACTTATCGAGCTGTCCTCTTCAGTTTATCAAGTTGCATCATATCCTTCTGCTTTTCCAAATTCTCTATGGCGTCGTCACACACTAAATGGAATGCCTCTCAGCAACGAACAGGTACCAACCTGCCTTTGGAAGACGTTAACCTTTTTAGTGTTCTACAAGACACCATGGATGACGCGCCAAGTGACATGCCAAATGCAAAATGCACCTCTCCTCATTCTTCTCGTTCAGCGTCAAAGCCCTCTACCAAAGCTCCTTCTTCTTCTGTTCCTACACCAGGAAAGAGAGTCAAAACGGGAAACATCCTTTACAATGAAACTTTTACAACGCACTACCATTACGACGCAACTTTTACAACGCAAACCATTACAACGCATATCGCTGGGGGGCGCTCTAGGATAGGGAATGGGTTTAATGTACTATCCAACACCATCCCTACTATCCACGGGGACTGGAGTTGGAATAGTAAATTAAACAATTCACTATCCAGCACCTAAAAGCACTATGCGTTGTAATGGTATGCGTTGTAAAACTTGCGATGTAAAGGTAGGCGTTGTAAAAGTATGCGTTGTAACATCATACGTCTGTCAAAACAAATCCCCCTTCTCCTACCAACACGTCATCCTCCATCTCTATGGAATTATTATTGGAGGTAATTTGCGCGCTCAAGCCTTACATGACTGAAACAAACTCCTGTCTCCAGAACCTTGAAGTCAACTGGTATAACACTGAGCAAAGGGTAGATACTCTTGAAAAAAAATTAGCTTCAGCTCAAGCAGTCATAGATCAAGTTCCCTGCCTTCATAGAGAGATTAACAATCTTAAACAGCAAGTTGAAAACGTAGAAAATCGAAATAGGGGTAATAATTTACGTGTTTATGGACTTGCGGAAGACCTTTAGGGATCGAATCCCATCTCTTTTTTCCAATCATTCCTGCCTACCCTTCTTGATCTCCCTACATCTCCTCCTTTAAATATTCAACGAGCACATCGTTTAGGCTCCATCTCTCGCTCATCTGCCTCATCACCTTCTTCAGTAAAACCTAGAGGAGTTAACATGTACTTTCTGGAATACACTGATCTCCTTCAAGTCCTTCATGCTGCCAAGCAGAAAGGGAAAGTCACCTGGAACGGTTCTAACCTTTTCTTTGCTCAATATTATGCCAAATTCACTGCAGATTGCTGCAAGACGTTTTTGGAGATGAGACCTGCTCTACATTTCTTGAATGCTCGATATGGCTTATTCCATCCTTGCCTCTTCAAAGTCACTTCAAACAACAGGACAACGAATTATGAAGACCCGGCCTTACTTCAACAATTTTTAGATTCCAGCAGACAAGATTCTTTGGACGTCCCTCATTCATAAATATTAGGCATTATTGTTCTATATATTAAAATGCTGTTCTATTAAGATGACTGTTCATTCCTTTATCTTCCCTGATGTACTATGTATTTTGAGCTTTGTTTTGTTGTAACTTATGTTGTTAATATTATCTCTTTTTGAATTCTTTTAGATGCGGTTTTGTGAGCCCTTGATTTTATGTGTCCTTTATGTTCTACCCAGAAGTTTGTATCCCTTCCCCGCGTTCTCATGGAGTCTCCGGTCCGGTGTGCTACCTTCCTTATGTGGTTCCACCACCCCCAGTCTTATTGTTGGTTTGTGGTATGTCTTTTTGACATCTTTTTTTTATTATCAATTGTTAGTTTTGTTTTGTTTTCTTGTTTTTTTTTTCTCAACTATTTCCTCTCCCCTCTCTATTCCTTCTTTTTCTCTTTATCTATCTTTCTGTACTTTACAGTACTCCTCTTCTGCCTACCTTTCCCATCTTTCTAGTTCTGAATTTTTCTTGTAATCTTTTCTTCCCTATTTTTCTTCCTCTAAGTACTCGCTACCTTGATTTCTTCTATTGTTTGCATAATGATTGTTGATGCTCTCTTTGGTAGATACAATATTAAATGCCTTTATATTAATTGTGCATGCTTGCTTTAACGGTTATTATTTAGAGTTGTAACCTGGAATGTTAAAGGAGTTAACAACCCTATAAAGAGACAACGTGTGTTAACCCATTTAGCTAGATTAAATACTGATATTGCTTTAATTCAGGAAACTCACTTATCAGAAGCTGAAGCAGACAAACTGAAAGAGGGTGGGTCGGACATGTTTTTTCTTCCCCAGCCTTAGGAAAGAAAAATGGCTCGTCTATATTGTGTCATAAAAAACATCTGTTTTCAGTGGTATATCAGGAACATGATCTTGATGGTCGTTGGATCATTGTTTAGTTGCTTATTGATCAAATACCCTTAATACTGTTTAATGTTTATGCTCCTGTTAATATTGATAATACGTTTTGGAATCAGATAACTGATAAACTTCTTATGTTTGATGATGACTATGTTATTTTTGGAGCTGACTGTAATCAAATTCTAGACCCCAATTTAGATAGGCGTTCCTCTGTAAAATTCTCCAATACCAAGATGCATTCACAATTCACTTCTGCCATACGTCACAAAGCTTTAAGTGACACTTGGAGACTTTGTAATCCAGATCTACAGGAATATACTTTCTACTCCCCCCCGCACAATTCACAATCTAGAATCGATTACCTCTTCTTCAGTAAGCCCTTGTCTCAACTTCTTTCCCATGCCGAGATTGGCTCCATCCTAATATCAGATGATGCTCCAGTTTTTGTAGATTTTGATTTGCTACTTTTTCCCCCCCCGCTGGTAGATGGCGTTTTAATAATTCGTTATTTTCAGATCCCAATTTCACAGGCCAATTCTCCTCTTTTGCTTCTGAATTCTTTTCTATTAATTCTTCTCCAGACACTTCTCCAGTAATGTTATGGGACTCTTTTAAAGCGGCAGCTAGAGGTTTTATCATAGATTTTCTTTCACGGAAAAAGAAATTTTTTGAATTCAAGAATGCTCAGTTATCAGCCAAAATCAACCAACTTGAATATTGTTATTACGATTCTCATTCTAAGGAGTCACTCAAAAATCTTCGAGGCCAAAATCTCTTTTAGTAAATCATCTACAGAAGCCGCCTCCTCTTATCTCTTAAAAAGTAGCGCCCGTTATTACGGAGGCCAGAATAAAATGGGTAAACTACTTGCAAATCATTTAAAGATTCGCCGGGAACAAACTAAAATCGAATCTATACGTAACAATGTTGGTGATTCGCTATTTAAAGATAATGATATTCTAAATGAATTTGTTCTTTTTTATAAAAATGTATACAGGCCGGAGCAACAACCTTCCTCTGATGCACTCTCCTCTTCTTTTCATTCAATACATTCTCCTCCAGCTTACAACACTGATTTTGCCTCATTAGAATCTGATATTACTTTATCTGAAATTAAACATGCTGTATCAAAATTGAAAAGGGGTAAAGCTCTCGGCCCTGATGGTTTTACTATTGAATTTTATGCTAATTTTGCGTCCTTATTACTTCCCCATCTCTTATTACTTTATCAGTCCTTTGTTAAGGATGGTTCCTCCTCAGGATCTTTTCAAGAAGCCGTGATTTGTTTAATCCCCAAAGATTCTAACCCTAAAGCCTCTATTTTTGTTAATGGGAAGTCCTCAGATTACTTTCCTCTTTTTAGAGGTGTTCGTCAGGGTTGCCCTTTATCTCCTCTTTTATTTATAATTGCTTTAGAACCTTTTTCAATGAAAATTAGGTTAGATCACATAATTACTTGCTTTAAACTTTATACTGCCCATGTTAAAATGTCTGTCTCTGCCGATGACATTCTTCTATACTGTTCAAATCCTTTTACTTCTCTTCCTGCTTTCCTTTCCCAGGTGGATTCCTTCTCTCAGTTATCAGGATACCGACTTAATTCGGATAAATGTGAAATCCTTCCTCTAAAGGTTCTCTGTCTCAAGCAGGATTTTATTTCTACAGGCTTCTCTTGGAAACCCTCTAAAATTAAGTACTTAGGTCTATGATTTTCCCCCACTATTTCAAAAACCTTAAAAGAAAATGTTTACCATCTTTCCAAAACTTTATCTGTGTCTATTGATCACTGGCACCCACTCTTCCTCTCCTGGTGGGGTCGCTTGGACTCTATTAAGATAATGCTTTCTCCGCTAATTCTTTATCTTCTATATATGATCCCAGTACACAATCCTGGTTTTTATTTTTTTTTAAATGGATTCTATATTAAACAAGTTTCTTTGGAAAAACAAATCTCCCCAAACAGCTCTTAATGCTCTCAAAGCTGACAAATTCTCTGGTGGTCTCAAATTTCCTGATTTTAAATCATATCATTATGCTTTTTCTTTGAGACAATCCTCTCGCTGGCTATCTCCTGATCAATGTGTTCATCCTCCTATTTGGGTGACTATTGAAAAACATTTTATAGCACCCTTCCATTTTAATGTATTTCTTGCTTTTACAGATACTATTCCTTCCTTTCGTACTCAAGTGATCTCCCATACACATAAAATATTAACGCCTCTTCTTCCATCTTCTTATCCTTCTTCTACCTCATTAGACCAACAACCTATTTGGCATAATCACTTGTTACGTATCAAAGGTCGTACCCTTTATTTGAAAACTTGGAGACTTAGGGGTTTAATCTGGATCTCTCAATTGGTATTTCATAATTCTCCTTTATCTTTTTCAGAACTTCAATTAAAATTTTCTTTACCTTCTTCCTGTAAATCCCAGTATGATTCTCTCCTTCCTCCTCTATTACAATACCTTCTTTCTTTACCAACTGACCCCTACGTTCCTACCAGATGTTCCACTCTTTTTCCTTTATTATCTACTAATTCATCGGCCTCTTCCCTATATAAAAATGTGTTTTTCTCTTCTGATAGGACCAAGGGGAAATTTGAATTGGCCTGGGAAAAGGATCTCGCAGAATGTTGGCCTGTCCCTTTTTGGGACAAATTATGGTTAAAAATCCATAAAACATCAAGAGCAGCTAACATATCCCAGACTCTTTATTTTATTTGCAAATGCCTTCTCTTTACCCGTACAAAATTAGCCTCTTTTTCCGCAGATTTCTCCTCAGCCTGTTGATCATGCAAAAACACTTCAACTGACTTAAGACACATGCTTTTTGATTGCCCCTCTTTCTCCCATTTTTGGCTTTTAGTTTGGACTCAAGTCAATACCATTTTTAACACCCAAATCCCTTTTTCCATTATCAATATCATTTTAGGCTCCTTATCACCATCCTGGCCTCACTCTTCTACTAACCCCTCATTAATTGACTTGTTATTAGCAATAGCCCTGCATTTGATTACTTCAAATTGGAAGCAAGCTGATAAAGTTACTTTCAGAGTTCGGTGGAATGCTGTTTGTTTTCATCACAGATTAGACACGAACAATGTCACCCTTACTCTTTATCCACTAAAAGAGATCTTTATGGCTTCCTTTATCCTCCTATGTCACGGACATAGCTTCCGTCTCTACTACTACAGTTAATACTCCAGATGAAGTTAGGAAACCCCCATGAATCCTCTGTTGTCTTTTTAACTTTTTATTTCAGATATTTATTGTTTGAAATAACTCCTTTTTCCTTTTCAATTATTATTTTTTCAGAATTTATATATTTTATGGTATATTTATTGATGTTCTTCTTGATAAATTACTATTAAGTTTCAGGTAGTATTCTTACTTGTATTGTTATTTTATGATATTCCCTCCCCTTTCCCCTTTTCCCTCTTCTCCCTTCCCATATATCAGTCATGGATTGTAATCTGTTTTATAACATATAATATTATTTTTTCATAGTGAGTTTTCTTACATGAAATTTTTCTTCTATGTATGTTACAATCTTTTCTTCAATAAAGTTTATCTTAAAACTAAAAAAGAAGGAACATCAGTGGCAAGACGTTGCAACACCAATTTAAACCTTGGTTCATGAATAATGGGCACATGTCATTCCACACTATGAACATCTGAGGCAAGATAGTGTCCATTTAATTTCTGCCATAATGCTGATTCTTGAATTATGGTGATAAAATATTGGCTTTACACTAGCAGTTTTTGTAATAATGTGGGCATCTATCACAAGATGGTGCTCACCCTTAGTACAAGGCTTGCCCTGCTGTCATTGTCACAATTCTTGTTATATTGTGGGGACATGATTAAATGCACTTTACTTGTGAAGTGAAATCAATATGTGGATGGTGGGTTGAAAACAAAGTGTACTGGATGAGAATAGAGGCCATCTGCATACTCTGTTACTCTTTTGATGGGGGTAATTTCCCCAAACGAAGAACATCTGTGACAAATGTTATTCATTCTTTCATCCATGCACTCACCATAAACTTGCCCATTCATAAATTCTTACAATCATCCATTCAGACACCTGTCTTTCATTGTTCTCAAAGCAAACACAAGGAGATAATGGACAGAGCGCTGAAACTTTTTAGACACTCACCCCCGTCACAGATCTGGGTTCAATCCATCATCATTCTTTAGCTCACTTCACCACCTCAGTTCAGACCCAGCTATATGCAAATCAGTCTTGACACTGTGCCCCATAGGAACAGTCCAGCGTGAACTGCTAAACCAGGTCTTCCCTGAAACGGAAATAAGCATCCTGGAACCGGTTTCTGGGTAACACCCTTCATCAGCCAGGCTAGCGTGAATCCAGTGGCAAAGTGAGGAAGGGACCCACGTCTGGGCATACCCTGCCAATTTAGGGCAAAAAAAGTAAACACAAGGAGATAATGGACGGAGTGCTGAAACTTTTCAGACACTCACCCCCAGTCACAGATCTGGGTTGAATCCATCATCATTCTTTAGCTCACTACACCATCTCAGTTCAGACCCAGCTATAGACAAATCAGTATTGACCCAGTGCCCCATGGGAAAAGTCCAGCCTGAACTGCCAAGCCAGGTCTTCCCTGAACCGTAAACAAGCATCCTGGGGCCAGTTTCTGTGTAACACCCTTCATCAGCCAGGCTCGTGTGAACCCAGTGGCAAAGTGAGCAAGGGACCCACGTCTGGGGGTACCCTGCCAACTTAGGGCAAACAAAGCAAAAACAAGGAGATATGGACGGAGCACTGAAACCTTTCTGACACTCAGCCCCAGTCACAGATCTGGGTTGAATCCATCATCACTCTTTAGTTCACTTTGCCACCTCAGTTCAGACCCAGCTATATGTATATCAGTCTTGACCCTGTGCCCCATGGAACAGTCCAGCCCGAACTGCCAAGCCAGGTCTTCCTTGAACCGTAAACAAGCATCCTGGGACCGGTTTCTGGGTAACACCCTTCATCAGCCAGGTTAGTGTGAATCAGTGGGAAAGTGAGCAAGGGACCCATTTCTGGGCATACCCTGCCAACTTAGGTCAAACAAAGCAAACACAAGGAGATAATGGACAGAGCGCTGAAACTTTTCAGACACTCACCATTGTTCTCAGTCAACTATTCATCTATGCATCCATTCTTTTGTTTGTTCATCATCAATCTATGCACTTAATCACCCATTCATCCAGCTATGCACTAACTCATCCATTCATTCTGCCAACCATTAACTCTCACGTTCACCCACTCACTAATCTTCATAAAGAAACTCATCAGTTAGTGAAGAAGCACTTCAATAATGCAAAAAGCCAGATCTATTGGTTACGCTAAGGCCTATTTCATTTAGAGGCCCTAAATCATGGATACAAATTGTTAGAAATTGAGTCTCTAGTTGGCAGTGGTTTGCCCCCTGTCCAAGTATGGATACTTACTCTAGTCAGGGTAAGTAAGTTAAACACCTAAGATAACCCCTGCTCACCCCCTTGGTAGCTTCGGACAGAGAAGTCAGGCTTATTCCAGATGCAATATGTAAAGTATTGTTATACACACACAAACACACACACAACAACACAGTGAAAAGACTACAAAAGTACTCCACATCAGTTAAGAAAAATAGCCAGTATTTATCTGAATAAAACAAGCCCACAATAAAAAAAATACAAAATACACAAGTAAAGATATGAATTTTCAAAGGTTAAATAAAGCTCAGTTCTCAAAAAAGAAACGGTTATACTTGACCCAGACAAAGTACCTTAGATGCGTCAAAAATCAATGACAATGCGAGGCACAGGGGAGGTGACATGCTAAAAAAGCAGGCAATGCATTGGTTCCTCATTGCTACAAGGTAGGTGATACATTGGTTCCTTACTGCTAGGCAGAGGAGATAAGGCGTTGGTTCCTTTCTGGTGCAGGGGAAGTTATGGATCATTTTCAGGCACGCAGCCTCGGTTCCTTACTGCGGTGTGGTATTGATGAAGAAACCGGTGCTCAGGTATGACACGTCAAAAGTCAAGTCACGCCAATTCCACAGCGTTGAAGCAGGTGATGATTCGGGACAATGCATCACAAACATCGGTGATGCTTTGCTCAAGACTCACTCAGCAGCAGTTCTTTGGAGGCATTGCAATGAAAGCTAGGGCCTGTGTTGTAAGCAGTGGTCATTGGGTGAAGCGGGAGCCACACTCCTGTGCAGGCAGCAGCGAGTTTTGGTGGTGCTGCATCAATTCCAAACAATGCTTGGAGTTGATGCATGGATTTTCTTCTTTGTATCACCAGAACTCACTTCCCAAGGCCAGGAACTAGATTTAGCACCACTTGGCAAGACAGGACTCTCATCAGAAGAGCTGAGGTGTTGATAGGGTAAGTCTATGATGGCTATGAGATTTCTTAACAGGAGGCAGGCTCAACTCAAGCCCTTGGAGAACCTTGGAAGCAAGAAGTAGAAGGCAAAGTCTAGTCCTTTCACTCCCAAGACAGAAGCAGCAGCAGCAAGCCAGCACAGCAAATAACACAGCAAAGTAGCAGCCTCTCCTGACAGCAATCCAACTCTTCTTCCTGGCAGAATGTGCTCAACCCAGAAGTGTTCTGAGTATATGGTATCATGGGTCGAGTATTTATACCCATTGAAGTACGCAAACTTCAAAGAAAAGTCTTTGTAGTGCAGAAGACCCTGTCTTTCCCTGCCCTGGCTCCAGACACACTGCAGGGGGAGGAGACTTCCTTATGTGAGGAAAGGCATAGCCGTATTCAGGTGTCAGTGTCAACTCCTCCCACCACTCTAGCTCAGGAAGGCTCATCAGCCTCATAATGGGACATCAGGATATGCAGAGCACACCTCAACTCACTTTGCGTGGCTGTCTAAAGTGAATGCACAAACAGCCCAACTGTCAGCCTGCTCCTGACTTATAAGTGGCATTTTCAGACCTGCAATTTAAAGAAGAACCTCATCTAAAGATGCATTTTTAAATTGTGAGTCTAGAGACACCAAACTTCAATTTTTATCAGCTCCCTATTGGCAGATACATTTGTAAGATGTTACAAGGCAGCCCCAATGATAACCTATAGGAGAGATGGGCCTTGCAATACTACAAAAAGAAAATAGCAGTATTTCACTACCAGGATATGTGAAACACACAAGTATACTGTCCTAAAATTTAAACAAACTGAACCCTGGCCATAGGGCTACCTACAGCCGACCTTAAGTGTGCATTAGAAATGATAAAATGGAAGGTTTGGGCCTGGTAAGTGGGTAAACTCGCCAGGTTGAATTGGCACCGTAAAACTGCACACACAGACACTGCAGTGGCAGGTCTGAGACATTGCATTTTAGAGATGGTGCACTTGCACTTTAGCACTGGTCAGCAGTAGTAAAGAGCCCATAGTCCTAAAACCAGCAAAAAGACAGCGGAAACCAGGCCAAAATATCCCAGGTCTAACACAAACGTTATAGGATTTGGACAAATGCTTGCCTCACTCATTATTTATTAGGATCCTCGTTGCTGTATTATCAGACATGCCTAACCTCTACTGGGCTGTACTGTGATTATCATTCTCGGAACTAAGTGGTAGTAAGAAACCTTAAGTCAAGTCATTAAAAATGGTATGCCCCTTGAGAATCGAACCCACAGTATCAATGGAATAGAATATCGAGGACAAAATATTAAGAAAGTCCACACGTAGCAAAGTTTAGGTTGTCTATACCTAACTTCACATATATGTGTCTACTTAGTACATATATCTTCAAGGTATGAAGAGGTGGAGCTAGGAATAGTAAATCTTTATTTACCTGTATTCATATATGTTTTGATATTTTGTCCTTCGATGTTCTGTTCTCTGTAGTTTTATACCACAATATTGTTAGTGTCGATATTCAGTAGAACAAATGTTTGACTTGGTCCTTTTTGCAGACTCATCTCAGAACTTTTTCCATTCCTCCTGTATTTTACCTGACCTGTTTTTGTTGTTTTTATGACTCTGGGCACTTCACCACTGCTGATCAGTGCTAACATGCATGTGCTCTCTCCTGTACATATGGTAACATTGGTCTACACCTATTTGGCATATTTAATTGACCTATAAGTCCCTTGTACCGTGATATGCCATATTCCCAGGGCCTGTAAATTAGATACTACTAGCGGGCTTGCAGCACTGCTTGAGCCACCCACTGAAGTAGCCTTTCAAACCTGTCTCATGCCTCTGCCACTGCAGGGCCTGCAGGTGCAGTTTACTGCCGCAGTGATGTGCTATGTAAAGTGGTTGCCACATTTGCAACTCCCCCTTTACTACATATAAGTCACCCCTAAGTTAGGCACCAGCTAGCCCTATCGGCAGGGTGCGGTGTCGGTAAAAGGTAGGACACGAGCCTTAACTGTGTGGCATGTCCTTGTAGTGACAAACAGCCAATTTGGTTTCTCACTGCCGTGAGGCTGCCCTCTCATAGGTTTACATTGGGGATTCCCTGATATGTGCTTCAATGGTAATTTCTGACATGAGAGGGGTAGTGTGACCATGTTTAGTATGTTTGGAACAGTAGTGATAAATCATGCTATCTGCTGTAAGCAGAATTGTCATTGCTATTTTAGAAATGGTATTTTTAGAAGTGGGCATTTCTGTGTGCTTATGAGTCTTTGTGCCCTTCCTGGAAGTGTATTCATCGTCTGGTTTTGACTGACAGGAGAGAGGGGATGTGCATTCACTCTAGACAGTCGCAAGGGGAGGTTGAGGTGTGTCCTGCCTTTGACTGGATGACTCAGCACCAGGCTGAATAGACCTTGGCTGCATTTAGAGTAGCAGGAGGAGTTTCCCTTGCACCTGAATAGGCCTGGTCTGCATTTAGAGTGGTGGGAGGAGTTGCACCTGCACCTGAATAGGGCTGTGCCTGCCTTCTACAATGCTGTCTCTACCCCATGGGGTGTGTCTGGGGCCAGTGCCTGGGATGAGAATGAGGGTGTTGTACACTTCTAAACAATGTTTGGTGTGCCCGGTCAGAACAAAGAGTTTCTGGAATAAGTACAGGGACTGTGACCCTGTGAAGTTAGACACTGTACTGGAATGTAACAGATGCTGCTGGCTCTGCATGCAACCAGAGGACTGCTAGACTGCCAGGAGAAACCACCTTGGGACTTGATTCCTCTGGGGGGCTGACCTGCTACCATTTGGGCTGAGGAAAGGGCTGCCAGTTTGCCCTAAGGACCCTCATGCTGGCCTGCCTGCACCCTGCTGGTGTGCCTCTAGTGCTCTCCAAGGAGTGCTGTTATGCCCCATTGTTCTAGTGAAGCACTCTACCTCCCTTCCATTTTTGTGCCAGGAAGCGTGTGGTGAGTGCGGTGACCTGCTCTCTGGCAGGAGATCATATAGAGGACTGCTTCCTTCCTTTAATTGGGCCTAGCTCGAGGAGAGCTCTTCGGCCATACTGAGATACTGACAGCCGCTTGCCAAATTGAGCTTTCATGTTCGATCTGCCTCCTCTGGGGATCCCAGAACATGAGACGCTGACCACATTAGGAAGTAAGCCGTGCTGTGGCGGTGTCCTCATTGCCACCTCCTTGTGAGAATCCCCCTTAGAGGGGCCCTGTGCATGCTGAGGGACCCATTCAGCATGGCCTTAGAAGGCTTGCCTGGTAACCCCAAGCAGCGGGATCCTCCGGACGCGACAGCACGGCCCGCCCTCCTGGATTGTGGCGCAGGCCATGACGAGGGGATGCTGTGGGCACCGGTCGCAAGGCTGCCAACCTAACCACAGCACTGACCAGGTTTAGCCATCAGCCCAGCCCATTGCTGGACAGAGCCTCATGGGCTCGGATCAGCTGTGGGTCCTGAGGGGACAGAGGAGAAAGAGAGGGAGCGACCTGCAGCTTGCTTACCAGGCTGATATGGGCCCTTGTCACTCTATGGCCTGTCAGCCAAGCAGTGAGAAATCCTCAATTGCGGTTCCTCTCGACAGGTAAGGATACTGCCTTGGTAATAGCAGCACACTGCTAGCAGCTGCTTTGTGATTTAAAAACAAAGGAGGAACCAGTGAGGTTGCTCCACAGAGATAGGTATTGTGGGCACCCCCACATTGGTACATACATGGGGGTGCTCAGAGTGGCTGAACACTTTTCTCTACCATCCCGGTTCTGAGGGGCCATTATTGAAACTCTGCATATGGTGGGTGCTGTCTCATCACCAGGCACAATTACTGTATTCCCTACTGTAGGTGGGCAGATGGCCCAGAAACCTATGTGGAGGGGACAGAGACACCGGATACCCATAATAGGTGTTGATTATGTAATATATGGTGATATGCATATGTGGGCACCACATTTATGGTCCTTGTGCGGTGTACGGTATATTCTGTTGCACCTCATGTGGTGTCGGGTTCAAATCAGGCCTACATACTCTGCTAAACTCTCGAACGCCTTAGTATAGAAGTTGGCACGGACACTGGAAAAGGTAAAAGACAAGTTTATTAAGACCCCATGGGGTGGTGGTACATTCCTACAGCACCCTTCGGCAATGTAAGAAGTAGCACACCGAACATCGGTGCGCGACCTCTTTTATATAGTTTAATAGCAATAAAAAGATAGGCGGTTACAAGTTACACATTTTAGGTACATATAAGGTCATTTTTGGAACACAGCCAGCACGTGGGAGGAGTTTAACGGCACTGGTCAGTTAGTGTGAACATTCCTAAAGAGTGACCAGTTGATGCATAGTGCGCATGTGCGCTTGACCAGTACTAAAAATAGCCTGTTGCCGAGCAGAATAGTGACCATGGGTATCGAGAAAGGACGAAAGGGCACACTGACCACGAGGCAGCGTGTTCATAGGAAACGGAAGTCAGAGGGATTCAAAATGGCCCCCGTTCGTTTTGGTCAAGTTAACAGAAAAGACCGTGAAGCTGTGCTAAACGCTAACTCAGGAGCTGCCAAAACACGACAGACGGCCCTTTTAGCGTTTAGCAAAAGCTACCTCATAGTGGACGTAGTCAGAATGTTCATCCTCAATGTTAATAGCCATTATTTTCAATACTTCATCATTGATCAGTTTCTCTTGCTTATCAATAGCTCGTTTGGACGGAATACAGGCTGTGATACATACAGAACATAATGTAGGGCCACATTGAATACATAGACAAAGGAAAAATAGTACTCCAATAAAAACACAGAGAATCGTTAATAATTTCCAACCCCAAGTACTAAGCAGGGTCCAGAACCAACCAGAAAAGGTCCATGTTCAATTTTCTGGGTGGATCTCAGCAGCTATCTTATGTAATTTTGTAATCGAATCATATACAGAAGGTGAGTTATCTGGTACGTACACGCAACAACTACTTCCGATGACGCGGCATGCTCCACCTCTATCAGCTAGTATCACATCTAGAACCATTCGATTCTGGAGCGCCACAATTCTGGTAATTTGTAATTCCTCAGTAATATTCCCTAAAGCGGAGGCAGTTTCGTTAGCGACTGCTTCCACCACACGCGTAAGCCGCCTTATCTTCCTGCTATTCAGTGCAGCTCCTACGAATGAGAATAACCCCAAATTGAAATCTACATATTGTTGTAAAGTGGTATCAGTCTGGTCTATTTCATCAAGATCTACTGTTCGTTTGACCCTGTTTAGTATGAAATCATGGTACAGAACGTAATCATTGTGGTACATGGGAGGAGCAATAAATACAGGTGGTAATACAAAAGCTATATAACACGTTCCCAACCATCCCAATGGTAGACGATGGTATCCCTTATTTCCACAAATGAAATACGTGTTATGTGAAGCTACAAATGCAATTCCAATTGGTGTATCAAAGGTAAGTGTAATATTACATTCACTGCGGCCTACAGGGATTGTACCTTTATTTCTAATACACAAATCTGCTTTTGTATCAATGACTGTTATCATATGCGAGCTCGTCACATTTATAAGTCTTTGATTCGTATATACACGAGGTGTAGAAACATTGTCCGGACGGTACTCTTCCCATTCAAACTTAGTTCCTTCAGCGTGTGGATAGCCGTCTTTGTCGTTATAACATATTTTATTCAACCGAAAAAGTAGTCCACCTTTCGTTGGCCATCGCAGAGTAAAAAGAAGAGTGTACCAAGCATGACAAGAACCATTATGAGAAAACGGGAGAGGAATGAGTGGTGTTCCTCCCTTCTTCTGATGTCCGGGCAACATTCCACATACCCAACAATTGGACGTGTTGGTCATGTTATGAGTATGATGCAAAATCTTAATAAAGCTGTTATTCAAATAAGTCTGCCTATGTCTTTCTTCGTGAAAAGGCAGAGTGAAATGAAAATGTTCAGATGGACTTGGAGTGGTGGGCAGCAAATGTTCTCGTGCAGGAAACAACAGTTCTATAGTCCAAGCTAATACTGCGATCACCACTACGGTCAAGACAAACAAAACAACACCAAGAATTCTCCCTCTTCGTGTCGAAGGAGATGCCATAGTTCACAAAACAATACTCTTCAAGAAAACAACACTAAGCGGGAAAAATTAAAAACGATGGTTCTGAACCGAGGCTGCCGTTGATTTGTTCTCCGGGATTCAAGACGGGTGTCGCTACTCTGGGCAGAACTGATCCCCCCCCCTTGATATTCCCGGCTTCCGTTTCACAAACCTCAGAGCGGTTACCAACCAGTTTCAAAAACACAAAAGGAATCTTATTTCCTGGGGCGTAGATTGTACTTCACTTTATCAGAAACAACGTGGTCCGGGAAGGCTCCCTCCAATTCATCAGGCGTGACAGCTGGGCTCTTTTCTGTATCCAAAATCTTTCTGTAGTCGGATAGCACCACAGGGCTCACCAGATCCGGAGAGACACGTCGGCAGTGTGTTGAATGTATCCACCGCTTCTTGTTAGTGACTCTCACAGCAGTTCGCGTAGCCAGCAGCACTTGCTCAGGGCAATGCCATCTCGGTTCCAAACTGCTGGATCGTTCAAATACTTTGACCATCACGTGGTCCCCAGGGCGGAGATCGTGAGCCTCACCAGTGGAGTTATCAGGGAGCGCCTCTCGAACCTGTTGATGGATAGAAAGCAAATCATTTGTTAATCGTGCCAGATAATCGTTCATCATTATACAAGGCATATCATGTATCAAACGAGGTTTTGGAACTCCCCAAATATTCATAGGCCTTCCAAACACCACTTCGTAGGGTGTGAGGCCAGATCGAGAATGTGGCACTGACCGAATGGACAGTAATGCCAGAGGCAAAGCGTCCGGCCATTTCAGAGATGTAGATGCCACTATCTTTGCTAGCTTCAGCTTCAGAGTTGCATTGTATCGTTCTACTAACCCTGCTGATTGCGGATGAAAGACAGCATGGAATCGTTGCTTGATTCCCAATCCTTTCAGGACGTATTCCACTACTTTTCCAATGAAATGAGGGCCATTATCACTCCACATAAGTTTACAAACACCGTAGCGCGGGAAGTACTCCTTGAGTAACACCTTAGCTGTTGTCAATGCTGTATTGTCTTTCGTAGGGTAAGCCTCAATCCATTTGCTGAAGGCACACACCACTACTAGGACATACTTGAGATTATTACAGCGTTCCAGCTGGATGTAATCCATTTGTAGTACTTCGAATGGTGCAGTAGGTGGAACAAACCCTCCTTTAGGAGTATGAGTCCCTTGTCCAGGATTGTGCTGCAAACATATCAGACAGGTCTGCACTACTCTCTTAGCCGTGCTAGCAATGTCAGCATTTTCCCAAACTCGTGTAAGCAATTTAGTAATTGCGAGAGCTCCAATGTGTGCCAGCCCGTGTGTCATTTGCACCATTGTTTGTAAATAGGCCATGGGTAGTTTCCATCTCTCCATATCTTTACTACGCCAGCAACCCTCATCATCCAATACTCCTTCAGTGGCCCATTTCATACGTTCTGCCTCAGATGCTGACTTCTGTATATCTAGTATTTCTTCTCTAGCATCATGCCACCGCTCAGCTTGTGACTTCACCACATACATGGGGAAATTATTTTGCAGCATAGCGGTCTCTCTCGCAATGCGGTCTGCGAAAGCATTGCCTTGCCCTATTTTGTCCGTCACCTTTTTGTGTGCACTACACTTGACTATTGCAACTTTCTTTGGGCATAACAGTGCATTCAGGAGATCGCGTACCAACTCTCCATGCATGATGTGTACTCCGTGTGAAGTCAGGAATCCTCGTTCCTTCCAAAGTAGGCCAAAATCATGCACTACTCCAAAAGCGTAACGACTATCCGTGTAAATGTTCACACATAGCTCAGCACTTAACTCACATGCTTTCGTTAAGGCTATCAATTCAGCTGCTTGAGCCGATTTCTGGGGTATTCGTGCTGCTTCTACCACGGTCTTAAGTGTCGTGATCGCATAAGCTGCGGAAGTCGTACCATCTGGTAACCTCACACACGATCCATCAACCCACAGTTCCCCATCTACATCTGGAAATGGCGTATCCTGTAAATCGATACGACCCTTTGTCTGTTCCTCAGTCAGAAAAACACAATCATGTTGTTCTTCCTTCTGGGTCTCAGCAACAGGATCCGGCAGTAAAGTAGCAGGATTTAGTGTCGCACATCGCTTTAGTGTGATGTGCGGCGCCAACAATGTTAGCTCATATCCTGTCAAACGGGCACTGGTTAGATGCTGCGTTTTTGTTTGATTCAGTAACGCATCTACCGCATGGGGAACTAGCACCAACAATTTGTGTGACAAAACTATTCCCTCACTTTGTCGTATCGCAACTGCTGTTGCTGCAACTGCTCGAAAACATCCAGGCAATCCTCGAGCCACAGGGTCGAGTACCGCCGAGAAGTATGCACAAGGCCTCTGTTTGTCTCCGTGTGTCTGCACTAACATTGACAATGCGCACCCATCCTTCTCGTGTACATATAATGTAAAGATCTTCGTGTAATCAGGTGTACCCAACACTGGTGCAGAACAAAGAGCTTGTCTCAATTGCTCAAAAGCATTCTGACATTCATCCGTCCATTCAATGGGAATCGGTGTATCTTTAGACAACAATGCCAACAATGGTTTAACGATATGTGAAAAACCCAATATCCATTGCCTACAAAAAGACGTCAAACCTATATAGGCGCGAACATCCTTCTGAGTGCGAGGGACTGGAGTATCTAGGATTGCTTGAATTCGATCTGGTGTCAATGCACGGCCCTCCTTAGACAAAAGATGACGAGGTAGGTCACCTTTGGTCTACAATATTGTAGCTTTTTCTTCGAAACTTTATGATTATGTTTGGCCAGGAAGGAAAGCAAAGAAAAGGTACTCTTCTCACATTGTTCTGGCGTGTCTGCAGCAAGTAAGATATCGTCTACATATTGAATGAGAACCACTCCCTCTTGTAAGTCAAAGGAATCAAGCTGTCTTTTTAATGCCTGACTATAAATGCTAGGACTTTCAGTATAGCCTTGAGGAATTCGACAGAATCTGTACGATTTATTATTTAATGTAAAGCCGAATAGATATTGACTGTCAGGATGTACAGGGATCGAAAAGAAGGCATTCTTCAAATCGATAACTGTAAAAGTAGTTGCCGTCGATGGAACCAACGTAAGCAACGTGGTGATGTCAGACACCACCGGGTACTGAGGCACTACTATCTTGTTTATTTCCCTCAAATCAATAATGAAACGGTAAACCTTAGCATCTGTATCTCTTTTAAGAATCGGTAAAATTGGGCTATTGCAAACATTGTAGGGGACTTCCTCAACTACTCCTGCCAAAATCAAATCGTTCACAATGTGCATCAAAGCAAGTTCTCCTTCTCTGGAAATCTTATATTGTGGGACACGTGGTAGAGATACTCCCTCCTTTACAGTAATACGTACTGGAGGGATTAACATCTGCCCCACATCCGTGTCAGAAGTGGCCCACAACGTGTTTGGTAAGGAGGCCAATACTTCAGATTCATGGAGAAAACACACTCGCTCAAAGTCTGGGTAATTCTCATTCAACACAACTCGCACTCCTTCTGGGGCACAGCGAATAGTAGCTCGAAAGTGTTTTAACATATCGAGTCCAATAATATTATCTGGTGTATTTGGAGACAACAAAAAGGGACATGGGGCAGCAAATTTATCAACATGAAATGCAACTGGTTGAGACAATGGGCTAGAAGTAGGTGTTCCATCGAACCCTATTGCTGTAATTACCTCGCCAGACAGGGGAGCCCTTGGAACCAAGTATTTGGACAAAGCGCTACGAGTAGCTCCTGTATCGACCAGAAATTGATCAGTGGAACCCAGAACATGTGCTTCTATGTATAGACCCCTTTGATCAACTGGTACCTCAACCGATTCCACACCCCATCCTACGCAATCCTATGCATAATGCTCATCCCGTGGTTCAGCAGGACCACCCTCATTTATCTGATATTGATTGCGGTTATCAAACGTATTATAATCAGACTGACCACGACCCCTTGCTCCATATCCTCCACGATCATTCGTGCCATAACCTCCTCTTGACCCTCCATAATAATTCCTAGACCTTCCACTTCCTCGTCCCCTCAAATTACGCTGCTCTCGAAACACCGGACAGTCTGCAATCCAATGCCCAAACTGTTTGCAGTATGCACATTGATTCACAGAAATGTCAGAACGAGGGGGAGGAGCATTACTGTATGATCCTCGCCCTCCTCTGTTATTTCCTCTCGTAGCCTGAACCTGGGCTAACATTACCTTCGTCTTCAAATCCTTTGCTTTCTTTTCACTACTTTCTTTTGCCTCTAATTCCTGTCTTTCATAATATTGAGCCATAGTCAATAAAGAAGCAGGGGTTGCTGTGGTCCATGAACTTTCACTCGCTTTCAATCGTTTCGCAATCTCCGGTAGGAGATTAGCCACATACTTATCAACGAATAAATGCCTGCCAGTATCTTCTGTCAATAATTGACCACTGTAATCATGGAACGCTTCCTCGAAGCGAGAGAAAAAATCGGAAACTGATTCATCCGCTTTCTGCTTACAAGAGGCTAATATAGTCCAATCAATCTTTTTAGCGGGAGCAAGAGTCTTTAGTTTTGTTAGTATGGCCCCTGGAAGGTCTAATATTAATTGACACGGCTTACATGCTGGTTCTCTATCTAAATCAGCCTGAACAAGATCTTTCCAAGTGGCCCCGAGAGTCGTGAGGTCATCAAACCTACGAATCGCTCTCCACATATCAGGGGGCAATATCAACCCGAAAAATAGATCAATATCAACTAACGTCATGATACATGAAGAAATTGCACTTTCAACATTTTCATAAAAAGCCGCAGGGTTTTTACGGGGATCAGGTAAAGCATTCTTAAGCGCCATGACATCTGCTCTATTCCAAGGCGTATAAACCCAATTATATACAAAATACCCTTTCACGTCTTTGGATCTTTTATCATCATCTGTGCCATCCCCTTTATGAGGGACATATAAAGGCGCAGCTTCTCGCATAGGTCTAACATTAATCGCAGCGATCTTATCTGTTTCAAAGATAGGGCATTCTTTGGATATCCCCGTCGCTCCGGACGTAGACGAATTCTTCGACTTTTCCAACTCCCGTAGTCGTGTCGCCTCATTACGCAGTTCAATCAAACGCTTGAAGAAGTCGTCCGCATCTGAAAGAACAAAAAGACCTTTACGAAAATTCTCACGATACTTGGATATCTCCTTTGGTTCTAACTCGAGAGAATATTTTCTATACCGCTCAACAACTTCATCTCCAAAATGATCTAAAAAATACAGTCGTTCCTTATCAGGCCACTGTTCCATTTGTTCAGTAACGTCAGAAACAGTAACAGTATTAATATTTAGTTTTCGTGCAAATGAACGTAATTCCGCAGCTCGTTCCGCATGTAACCTGGTACGCTGTGTTCGATCACTATCCTCGTCCGAGTCCTCGTTCGGAGCCGTAGGTACGACGTACGGAGGCGGACAACGATCTAGTAATGAAAAATCATCTGTTTCATTAGTAAGGACTGGATAAAAAGGACGCCTGATAGGGAATTGACCATTAACCTGTAAATTGCATTCTCGTCTCTCCCTCACTTTCTTTTCCTGTAATTCCTTCTCCTGTAGCTGTAAAGCTTTGTCATGTGCAGCCTTCCGCTGCACTTTCTCCGCCAAGGCTTCCTCACGCTTCGCTCGTTCACGCACCTCTTTCTCCCACATACGCACACAATCAAACATATCTTGTCTAGACCTTCGCTGAAACAAACACTGCTCTACATATTGTACCTTTCGAAGGTCAAACGACCCATATAGCGGCCACTGTAATTCACGATCAGTCTTAGTATACTTATGCCATAATGTACTATACATTATAGGTGGAATACCGAATTTGACATACATTTCACGATTTGGAGTCCCCTCTGGGGGAGCCGGCTGCTTTTCACTTAATCGATAATTGGTACCATTTTCAGAACAGCACATCCTACGGAGTGTGCTAAAAACAGGCATGTTCCAAGAAGTACCACGAAAATGTGATACTACAAAAATGTCACCTAACGCGGTGTACCGTTCAAATCAAATAAATCAGAGAAATATCCCTACATGCCTGCCTATGTGAGGTGCACTTCACATATTCAAATTCAAATTCAAAGATTCAAAACGTTAGCTAACAAATTCAAATTCAAATTCAAAGTTTCAAAAAGCCACAGTAAGTGTCAGTAGACTACCTCACCGCTCAAAAGCTTACCAAATATTTTCAACCGTCCAAAGTCCAACTGCCAAGTTCTGTGGTCAAATCAGCCAAAACGGCACATCACGACAATCCAAGATCAGAATCTCAGTCGAGGACCGGCGCCACCTGGGAGGTCAGATCGGAAGGAAGGGAAAACACACCGTGGGTGCCAAGACTCGGGTCACTCAGTGGCAGCGTACGCGTCCATGGCGAGTTTCCTGACCTTCGTCACGACCTCTCCTTCGGGCATCCGAGTCACCGATGAGTCCCTTCGTGGTCGCCAATTGTGGTGTCGGGTTCAAATCAGGCCTACATACTCTGCTAAACTCTCGAACGCCTTAGTATAGAAGTTGGCACGGACACTGGAAAAGGTAAAAGACAAGTTTATTAAGACCCCATGGGGTGGTGGTACATTCCTACAGCACCCTTCGGCAATGTAAGAAGTAGCACACCGAACATCGGTGCGCGACCTCTTTTATATAGTTTAATAGCAATAAAAAGATAGGCGGTTACAAGTTACACATTTTAGGTACATATAAGGTCATTTTTGGAACACAGCCAGCACGTGGGAGGAGTTTAACGGCACTGGTCAGTTAGTGTGAACATTCCTAAAGAGTGACCAGTTGATGCATAGTGCGCATGTGCGCTTGACCAGTACTAAAAATAGCCTGTTGCCGAGCAGAATAGTGACCATGGGTATCGAGAAAGGACGAAAGGGCACACTGACCACGAGGCAGCGTGTTCATAGGAAACGGAAGTCAGAGGGATTCAAAATGGCCCCCGTTCGTTTTGGTCAAGTTAACAGAAAAGACCGTGTAGCTGTGCTAAACGCTAACTCAGGAGCTGCCAAAACACGACACTCAGGCTCTGATATTATAATATATGACATTTTGCCGTAAAGTATCAGGATACTGAATAATATTTCAGGAAGTAGCCTATATGTGCACTGCGAGTGGATTTCTGATGTGTGCACAAGTATTTACTGTAGTGCACTGCTGGTTTGTTATGACAATTGCCCGATTGGCAAAGTGATTGTGTAATCTATGTGACGTCATTACCAGTGCTGAGTGGCACAGTGATTTATATGATTGTGGTCTAATATGGTTTATGAACAATACAGAGGATATTTTTATATAACCTTGCATGGAGTCTCTTTTCGTAGTGTGCCCAGTGTGCCGCTGGTGTGTGAGTGTGCTGTGTAAACGCTTTCCACATTGCCTCTGGGTTAGAACCGGGGTCTCTAGTTGGCCGGGGTACGCACCCTAGTCCAAGTAGGGACCACCGCTTCCAACGGGGGAGCTTGGCGCAGAGCAGGAAGGCTTAACTTCAGAGCCAATGTGTAAAGTACCTGCCCCAGCACACACCAACAGTAACACAGTAAAAACACTCACAAAAGTAACACCACACCAGTTTTTATATAAAAATAGGGATATTGTTATCTAAAAATTGTGAGAGAACCAAAGGCAGGTAAATCCAGTTTTGAGGCCAAAATCAACAATCCGATCAATCCAGTTTCACATCAAAAAGGTACATTTATCCTCCTCTAGAAATGGGGCCCGGTTCAAAAATAGTCAGAACATTCCCTGCACAGTAGAACGTTTCCCACAAGCCAAGTCTCTGTGGAGAGTGCCACAAATACTCGGTGGTAAATGTCCCTTAAGTTCCGTAGACTATGCACTTTTCCCAGTCCTTACCAACACGGAACACTCTCCTCTTGGTTGGAAGTTATTTGGGGTTATTGGTATCTGTCACTCCTTACAAATGGATGGTGCCCTTTTCGGGATTACAGGGCCCCTCTGCCCCCCTAACGCCGCCTTACCCGCCGTGGTGATAACAATATGCAGGATTGCGGGGCACGGAGGGTTTAGCAGGCGCCGCCGTGATCATTGACCGGCTCGGGACAAGGAAGTACAGAGTCCCCCTGCCGGGCCTCGATGAAGTCAAATGCCCCCCAACAGTCTCGAGCGGGCCTGCAACTGCACGCGGGCAGCCCCCGACAGTCCCGCTATTCACTGTGTGGCAGACCCCGGCGGCCCACTCTGGTGCGATCAGTCTGCCCCATCCCCTTTCACAGGTGGCGTGCGCAAGCCGTACCACGCAGTTCCCAATAGCCCGGGAGCCGTGAATGTTTCCCTGCAGGTCGACACCCCCACCCTCAGAGGGAGACGCCACCCGCTCCCTGGATACTCCCGGGCAGTTACCTAGGGGTGAGCACGGACCCTCACTCTCTTCTCCTCTTGCCGGTATCAGCTGCTCCGGTAACGCGGTGGGGGTCCTTGATGATTCCTCGTGTTTCCTTTGTCCCGGGCACTGCTTCCTCCTTGGCACGAACTCCCTCATTGCCAGGCAATGCCTCGGGAGGGATCCAATCCCAGCGCGGCCTCCCCTGACGTTGGGGATGACGCGCCCAAGGCTCCCGAAGCTACTGGGCTGCGGCTATGATTACGGGGGCAGATTTTACTACGTTTAAAACCCGGGTAAGCTGCGGTGATTATGAGGGCAATTTTGTTTAGCTGGAACACTGGCCCAGGGCGGTGATTCCTGCAGTGCTTTCAATGCGCTCGAACCCGGGCCCGCAGAGGTGTTTCCTGGAGCAGTTCAGCCTGCATGCTCAGCTTGGTGATTTGAATACCGTGCTCCACTCGGGCTGGCGGCGGTATCTTTAGAGGGCCATGCTCTTTCTCCCCAGCATTCCACAGCACCCTTTTAGGTACCCGGGCGGTGGCGGTGGTTTTAGGCACTTCTCCAGTCACAAAACACTGTTGCACTCTGTACAGAAATGCCGCTCCTCGCGTCCAGCCTTTTAGGGTCAATCCTGGGAGATATGGGTGCTCTTAAAAAGGCATTTGGTAGTCCGTTGTACTCATAAAGCTCCAACTAAGCAGTTCTTAGAGCAAAGACCTTGCAAGGACAGCTTCCATGGGAGGAACGTTGGAATCTTGATGAATTCCCCACTGGGCAGCGGAACAGTCAGTATTACATAGTGGAGACACTCTGGAGATGCTTTACAGGTCTTCTCTTAGCAGGGCAAGATCAGCAGGCAGGAGGCCAGCGCATCAAGTTGGGGCAGCAGTTCCTCTGAGCAGTCAATCCCAGTAAAGGTGGCAATCCTCTTGGCGCAGCAGTCTTCACTCCAGCAGAGTTGTAATTCTATCTAGGACCCTAATTCGATATGTCTGATTTATGCCCTTATGTGCTTATAATAAATAATATCCTTATAAAGGCATAAGAATCATATCCATATTTAGTCGTAGCCCATGCGGTCCACATTAAGCAAAGGCTACTTCCCCAGACTCCTAGAAAGTACAACGAGTTCTCTAAACAAAACAAACCTCCAGCCACCTGGGAAATCCCCATGGCTTTTGTTTTGATTTGTCCTAGAACTCCTGTGAGCACTGTAAGAACGGCCAGTTTTAGTGACATCTTTATTGACGTCTTATGTCCAACCTTACGTCAAACCCGGCACCTTTCAGATATAAATATACCAACGTTGCCTTAAGCAAACACACGGTGGTTTGGAGCAGAGCGGCTATCTACTTGCCCGAGAGCCCAGCTGATGCGAGAGCCCACGGACTCCGCCCCTCCCTTTTGACGCACTGAGAGAGACGCTGTCTTTTCTCCTGCTGAGAAATCCAGCTCCGGTGTTCTCAGTCGCCCTTGCGGGTTGCTAGGATATCGAGTCCTTAGAGAGAGGTACCAGACCTCCTACTTTCTATTACCCAGGTACAGAGCTGACTAAACCCTTAAAGAGAATTCTTGATTCAGATTTTTGGCAAAACCAACTTAACTTAAACTGCAACTTACTTACTCCTTCCCACGTATTAGGCTTAGATCAGGTACACCGGGGTAGGCGTATTTAGAAGCACCAGTTGAGTACGTTAGTCAATGTATATATGTATATATATATATTTTATCCATTTTAAAGTATCATATGGCTAAGAAACCATATCAATGCTTTTACAGTATTATTTTATAATACTCCTTTTACTGTACGCACTTTACTTCATGTTAAGTATTGCAATACTGGCAATTCATTTCTCTTGCATGAGAAAGAAGACTGCTCAATAAATAACACCTTTTATTGAAAACGACCGTCTCTCTATTCTCTGCACTCTGGTGAAACTAAGTATGCACGATTCACTGAGTAAAATAGCTGTCTATTGTTTTCACATGACTCTAGAAATACACTCTTATTCTGAGGGAGCAAAGTTGTCATGTTTTATGGTTGTCAGAAGCTAATCCCTTCTTGTCTATCCAGGGAAGTCAAACTCCTCCTTGTTTATTCGAGAAAGTTTCTAGTGACCTCTGAGCTAGCTGGCAAAACTAATTAAGTCTAATACAGTCAGTAGAGACCTAGTCGACCTCAGTCCTACGTCTACACTGCTGTTTATATTATTCCAATGCGCAGAGCCTATCGGGAGTATAGGAACTACACTACATGGCGCCCAACATTTGGTAAGGCGATAATCTAACGCAAGACACTAGAGTAACTCAGTCGTGCTTTTCCACACAGACCCTTTTTCCCGTAAATACTCCAAAAGACGTCTGGAGTGGGTAAAAGGTTAAAATACGCCGGAACTTAGTAGGAAGAGATTCCTATGTATACTTTTTGGTTTAGTCAACGTTGAAGGATACAGTGTTCCAAAATATTGTGCACCTAATCTTTGTTTCCTTGAAACTTGATCTGCAACAAAAACTTTCTGTTAGTAAAAATGACGGAAAGTGAAGATGAAGCGGAGAGAGCTAGAATAGCAGCTCAACTCCTAGAGGATGACACGAGTCTCCAAGAGAATGATCCGAATGCTATATTCATTCTGGTCAACATAAGAAGAACTATAACTATTAAACTTATAGAACATGGACTGACATCGCGAGGTGGTACAGTCATATTCGTGGTAGAGGTCCATGAATATCGGCAGACAGAGGTATTCTATTCATGGATACACTTTCCAGCAGCAAACGTTGTAACAAAAGACTTCCACAATTACAAAATAGAGGAACATCCAGAGGAATACACTCCTTTCGAGGCGATTGAAATCCCATTAAATTACCAAGAGCACCTGCTCTGGTTTAAAGGCACCCTAAAACATAAAAATCACATCACCAGGCTCGGTCCACTAGGTAGACCAGGAGCCACGTGGCTGGTTCTAGCCAGCTACACACCACATCCCGACATTGAAGAAATGTCAAGTGAAGAACTCTTAGTTAAACTAAAAGAATTAACAAAGGCATATAGAGAATTAGTTCAATTGGCTATGGATGATATAACATATCTCCAGAAATTGAAAGAAACAGATATAGCAAAACAACCTTTTGAACTTGCCAGAATCATAGAAAAATCCTATGAAGAACTAGGAAGAAGATAGTTTGGGTAGGAAACCAGTAAAACCCCAACTAACTGAAAATCCTGAAAAAACTTTTATTAAAAATAATTTAAACACTCCAAAAAAGAGTTGGGATGGTAATAAACAATCCACTCCCAAAGAACAACGATTCCAGTCCAGAGGAAGGTCTCCTCAACGGAGAGAAAGATCTCCGGACCGAGGACACAAGTCTCCCCAGAGGGAGCCCTCTGAGAAAAGAAACAAGTTTAGAGATAGGGATAAATTAAGAAAACCTGACAGATATCAAGATATTGATACCCGTCCCTCTCGATCTTTTCAGACTTCCTCACAGAAATCGGAAAGAAGAGGACGGTCAGAACACAAGGAAGAGCACGTCAAGTCCAACGACAAGGAACCTGCTCATCAAAGTAAAAAATTACAATTTCCAAGAAAGAAGGTAGCCAGTATTAAAATAATTAAACATGCCGAGGATACTGAGGACACAACTGAAAAACGGAGAGTGGGCCCAGACAATGCTAGACAGCGCAGCAGAAGTGACCATAGCTCGCAAGATCTTGATGAATCTTCTGGAGACAGTGGACACGAATGAATACATTCAGGTGGAAACTGCAGATACCAGAGTTAGCAAACCTCATAAAATATAGAAAATAACACTGCGTATAGAGGGAGATGAGACTAGGAAAGTAAGGGGTCTCTTTTGGGATAACCTTTCGAAAGGCTATGACATCCTTTTAGCTGAGAAAGACTGGCCACCAGAGTTTGTCAGGGAGTGCCCTCATGGCGAAGAAATGATTATGCCTGCCTTCTCAGATAATATTTCAATTCATAAAAAATCCTTATATGCAAGAAAATGGGCAGTGGCCCAAGCTCCTGCATTATATAAAAATCATGTAGGATGGGATGAGGACTCTCCTCCTCACAAGATCCAGTTAAAATGTCAACCCACTGCACAAAGGCAGTACCCAATTAAACAAGAAGCTAAAAAACAATTCAGGGAGATCTTAGATCAACTTGAATACCAGGGGGTGATTGAAACATGCATCTCACAAATGAACAATCCTTTGTTTCCTGTCTCCAAGCCAGACAATTCATATCGTCTAGTTTTGGACTACAGACACTTAAAACTCCTGTTGCAAAACATTTGCAGTACAATATTCACACAGTGCAGCACTAATGAATAACATTGTGCGGAAAAAATACAAAACATCATTGCACCTGAAAGCAGGTATTTGACCGCTTTCTCAATAATGGGCTCGCACGTAAAATTCTGTCGACTCCCACAGGGATTCAAGAATAGCCCAGGATTATTCTCAGCAAGAGTAACAGAGTTACTACAAATATATGATGATGAAGCATTATCTTATGTCGATGACATCTATATCACAGATGATGACCTGGATACTCACTTGAAAAGAGTGAACAACATAATACTTGGGTTCGCAGCTGAGGGTTACAAATTCAACTTTCAAAAGTCACGAATTGCCCATCTAACTGTCCTATTTTTAGGATATGAATTATCAAGTGAAGGCAAAAGCCTAGCAGACAACTTCTTAGAGAAGTGTGCTGTACTCCAAGCACCTAAAACGCTGATGAACTTACAATCAATACTAGGTTTCCTGAATTTCGGAAGAACATACATTCTAAATTATGCAGAGAGGGTTAAACCTCTCTATGAATTATTAAAACCTGATTTCAAACCAATCAATTGGACTCATAAACACACAGAAATTTTAAGATCATTGCAAACAGACATGTTAGCTAAAACAAAATTGCAAACACGCGAAAACAAACGCAACCTTGTAATCCGAGTCTTCCCAGGAAGATGCTGATTCACGTACCTGACCTCTAATGAGGGAGAAACGGTACCAATAGCTTACAAATCACACTTGTACACACAAGCTGAAATGAAATTTAGTACTACTGAAAAGATTATAATAGCGGTTCAAACTGCTGTAGCAAAAGAAAGAGCCCAAGGCAGAAGGATAACTGTTTTAACAGCAGAATCAGCCCTTGAGGCCTTAACAAGCCCACGCAATTTGACTGCTTTGGCATTAGATCCAAAATGGATACAATGGGAAAATTCTCTTGCTGCAGAAGACGTGAAATACTATTTTGACCCGAAAATGAAAAAGCTAGAAAATCTAGAATACGAAGAAGAATATCCTCTGCCAATCGAAATTCTGCCTCTCGAACAATACACATGTGTAATCTACATGGACAGATTAGCACAACACTACGATGTAGAGAAGAAATCCTACAACGCAGCGTGCGCAATTGTTAAAGGTCGCTGGCGCTTGGGTAAATTCAGACCGTTAATTACCAAAACTGAATCACTCAGAAACTGCTCAACTCAGCGAGCTGAAATAAGATCTTTAAAGATGGCGCTTGAAAATGCCGATCGCGAATTCCTCACACTGATAGTGTGCGATTCGCATTTCTGCGTCAAGTCTTACAATAATGACTTGCAGAACTGGGTTCAAAACGATTACAAAGATGACACAGGTGCCACAATAAAGCATAAAAAGCTTTGGGAACAGGTAGTTCTTTTGCAGAAAGAACTACAAAAGACTCATGTGATACATACACTGAGTCATCAACGTGATGGCGTTCACGTTGCAGGGAATTCATTGGCTCACAGAGCCACAGCGGAAGCAGCTCAACCGGCTTCCGTAGCCACAAAAAAGCGTTCAGATAAATACATAGACGGGGAAACAATGCTGGCGGTAAAAACGTCTTTGAAAGGCGACTGTGCAGCATTACCTGTGAACTATCCACTCAATTATACATACATAATAGACGCAAATTCCATTCCTTTTGCTTGAATCCATGGAGTGGGGGATAGAGTAATTCCGAACACGAACAGGAGATTCTTTTTAATAGCAGACGCACATATGGGATTGGGTCTAAGGCATCGAGAGATCAAGGAATCTCTGAAAGAATTACAATCAGAATACTGATGGCCAGGGATGAGCCTGCAATTTTACAAATTTGCAAAGGATTGTCCAAACTGCAACAGAGATCGCAGTCAAGAACCGACCAGAGTAATGCCAGGACCCTTCTTTTAGAAAGCATAAGGCTATCTATACGCAGAAATGCGTCCAATTTATGTTTAAGACTAGATTCACTTAAAATGTAGACACCAGCGCTCGGCTGACGCCAGAACTGTTATAAAAGATTTGCGAGTCCTTATAGGCACATACGCAATTGCCATGCTACATTCTGACCAGGAACCTGCTTTTAGCTCTCGAGCTTATAAGGAGGCCATGGCCAGCATGGGCATTGAATTGCGGTACTCTTGTCCCTTCCATCCTGAGGGAAATGGGGTAGTGGAAAGAAAAAACCGGGACATAAAGCAATCTATAACGGCGAGGGTATTAGGTTTGGGTGATGGGTGGGTCCAACATTTAACAAGTGTCCAACGTAGTCTTAATAATCTGCCAAGAAATTCTCTAAAAGGTTTCAGTCCGTACGAACTATTGTTCGGTACTAGAATGCATATTCAGGACCTTGAGAGCCAGACTTCAGTGGTAGAAGAAAAATGCTTTGATATCAAAGACCGTTTGGCTGTTTTACAAGACTTAAATGAAACAAGAAAAAGCCTGAGCAACATAAAGTTAAAGCAACAGCCAACAGCCACTGAAGAAAAACCACCTGTCCCAGCAAGACCTGTCTGGATTCCAAAGATTGGGGATCTGGTCAGAGAGAAGATCGCGGTAAAGAAGGAATTTGGGCCTTCTTACAGAAAAGCAGTACCTGTCTTAGCTGTCAACGGAACAAGATCAGTTGTACTACCGCCCCTTGCTGGTAAAAAGGAGAACCGAGTTGTATCCATCGACCTGGTAAAACCACAATCATGTGGCCAATAATAAGTAGTAGGCCCAGTGGACTCCAAAGAAATAGCAGAGTACCAAAATTTGCTACAATACAAGAGGTTCAATCTGAGAGACTAATCACATTCGATAAACCTGCAGTGAATAAAAAAGGACTATGCAACAAAGCCATGGAACTTGTGCCTCTTGAAACCCAAATTGCAACAGATCGTCAAGAAACACCAGTCTACAACGATATAGCCTCAGACTATGCTAATGAAACAAAGAAAAATACAAAAGTAAATGAAAATTCGGAAGCAATTCCAACAATTGACAGAACTGCATCTGGCTACTTCATCAATTTCGATGACTTTTCTGAAGATCCATGCGAGCCTGAAGAAACGCCAGCAACAAAAACTTTCAAAGAAAAAGTAACAGAACTCTTTCATCAACTCAAAGAAACCTATCAGATTTCTCCATGGATTGAATTTTGGATTGTGTTAGGTGTACTTTTCCTCCTGCTTTGGCTCATCATGGTTCTTTGTTTGGGAAAATTCATTGAAGGAAAATACAGTACAATGGACACAGCAAGTCAGAACATCAACTTGGTCCTAAAACCTCACAAGTCATCTCACATCGAGAAAAGAGAACTATCATCAGTGAACGTCACAGCCAATCCAATACCCGGTGGGGTAGCATTGGACAAAACGGAATATGAAATCTATGGCCCGATTGAGCTCTTGAAATATCCACACCAGTTTAAGGTTTCATTAAGTGACTTTGTAAAACCAAGTACTTTTTCTGATCATTGGGACTTTGAAAATATAAATAATATGATGTCAGATTTAGTAATGTCAGCAAAATTTACAGAACATGATTACTTACAGGGTTCATCAAATTATGAAGAAATGTACTGTTACAATCACTTCGGCCATCACTATTTGCATAAATCTGCACAGCCTAGAAATGTTTTTAATTATAACCAATGGGAACATTGTGCAACGCCGCCTAAAAGCAGCTCAAAAACGTTTTATGAGAAATTCCCATACTTCTCAGGGTTTAACACAAGTGATGCAGAAACGTTTTATTTTAAAATGTTAAATAAGACAGGAATTAAAACAATGTTGACAAATACTAAATTAATTTATTCTGAAACATTTTATGAAGAAATGATTACATTTGGTTTTGAATTCTGGAAAAATAACATTGAAACAAAAACCATCTGGGGTACAAAAGAATGGCAGGTCCAAGGTTTAGAAGCATTGTTTAGAGCTTGCATGATCCCAGAACAATTAATATTCTTGAATGACACCATTCAACAGACTACCTGTCTTGGCCTAGCCAAAATTAAGGACTTAAACAAACCGTCTATTCCAAAGCCCATACCTGATAGTAATAGCACTACTGATATGGAGATAGACGTATCCCACATTTTATACCAAAACAGAACACATCCTGATTGGAAAAAATGGTTGATCTGGCCCACAGACACAAATAACTGTCAAGATAGATTCCTGAACAAAATACAGGGGTTAAAAATGAACAGGCCAGACCCAAGATACTCCCAGAGACAATATCCAGGGATAGTTACAACATACAGTGTAGAAATCCACACTGGCTGAAATTAAGCAACACTTGACTTTACTTAAAGACAGTGCTGCCTTGCGTGATTTCATATTGGGACCACGCAAACAGCGTCAAAAACGTTTCATAGCGGCCGGTATATACGCTGCGTACAACGAAGCTTGGAAAGTAATGCAAATTAAAACAGCAGAAAAAATACGAGAAATTGATTGTATTAATTTGGAAAAATCACTTACTGTTGTGGACAATGGGTTAACAACTCTGTCCTCCAGAATATATTCACTGGACAGTATTGTATCATCTGCTATTGATATAATAGAGCAGGACTTACAAATGTTACAACATGGTCAGTCCCAATTACGTTCTATTGTACAGCTTGGCTGGACGTTGCAAATTCTGCGTTCAGGCTATGTACCATGGCGTTTAATCAACACAACGTCATTATTCTCTATCTTTAACCTTACTGATAAACAAATCAGTTTGGCACAAAAAGGAGCAGACTATACGATACTGAGCATTGAAAAACTTGAGAGATTACCATTGACAATGTCAGAAAGACCTGTCATTGAATGGATAATACACGGAATAATCACAATTCCGATAACAACTTTCCAATTTAAATATTGCCAAGAGTATTAACCAGCGGGCCAGTATGAAAGGTTGGGTAAAGGGTACATCAAGTCAACATGGAATTTACCATATACATACACATGTTACAGTGAAAAGAAAAAGAATGTATTTCTTAGTGGTAAAAATTGTAAACGATCACTAAGCGGTACACTTCTGTGTCAAGGTATTAACTTGCATGGGGCCTGCGAAGGGTCTTCGAATAACCTTTCATGTCACCTGCAGGGCACTCCTGCAACACAGATAGAGCCATTCTTTAGACGGCTTTCTAACGGGAGCTATATTCTAATAGTGGACCACAGCTGTTGTGGCATGGTGCCAGGGAAAGCCTATCTCGTCAGCGTTAGATCCATGGTCACTTGCTGTATGCAAGTATTGTATCCAAACAGCAATCCAGATATGGAGGCGGCAATATAGCCTCGTTTGAATATCTCTTCTATTTGAATTGATACTTTAAGCAGAATGAAGTCTATTCTTTTACAGACGACTGTGCCTTTGACCTCGTCCAGAGAAACGTATGATCTGCAAGTTGCAAGGACAACGGCAGATACATAGCCTTTTATCAACAAATTGCCCCGTACATTTCGTAGAAATACTGAGCCAAATCCTAAATATGTCAGATACCAGTGGCATCGCACATGTATTTAAGACAATTTTGTCGGGACTGTTAGCACCCTTTGAAACAGTTCTGGGCATCTTCCCCAATTTTGTCCATTCTGTCTTTGGTGGCCTACCTCTACTTTTGGGACTCGTAGCTGGAATTTTATTTTTGATTCTTCTGCTCCGATATGGCAAGCCAAATCGCAGACAGGACTCCAGCAACGATGGAAGAAACGATCCTAGCAGTACGCTACCGGGACCGCATAAATAAAGTCCTTGAATTAGCCCGGCTAAAAGATCTGAATATGACCTGGTTTCTTTCATTCAGACAAATCTGGCAAAATTGCATCTTACCTGTGCTTCGATGTATGCTATGCGGACAAGAATGCATGTTGGACATCTGTCTTACACTACCATCAGCAGTACAAATGGATACAGATACCTTGCTAGGTCCGGTAACGACTCATGCATCGTGCTGTCCCCAGCGGCTACCCATTCTGATGATGGCATTTGTTGAGACTTCACCACTACGATTTTGTGGCAGTGGAGTACAAGATGAGAGCAGCATCACCCAAGTACAACCTTCAGTGAGCATTGCTGATCCTGATATTGATGATAGCAATCATTCTCACGACTGCACTGTTGCGGCATTTTCAAACTTGGTCGAACTTTCACCTGATGCGGTAGACCAATTTTTTACGAGTCTGTCTGAAATGATGTTCTCCCCTGAACAGAAGGAATAACTTTCTAAAACAAACGAGCACACAGCGTTCCCTGAACTCTGAATTCGGCCTTCAGCTTTGATAAACAAAAGCTACTGAAAATATTTGGAACTATTTTTTCCCCTGAAAGCGAAATTATTTTTTTTCTCCATTCCAAAATATTTACCTTTTTCTGGCACATGTACTCTGCTTAAAGTAGAACTATTCTTAGAGAACAGAGCTTCTATTTTAGGGACTCTAGAGACAATATTTTACCTCAGCCTCTAGCACATGTACAGCATTTGTATTATTATGTGATGGAATGGTCTCGACCTTCTCTTCTGTATTCAGAGCCATTTCATGTGTAATTTTCGCATTTCATTCAGCTACTATATATATGCATTTTTTAACTGAATGATATCTCTGCTTGAAAAGCGTACAGTACCAATACTCATTTTTTTGTGTATTTACCATATACCATTTCAAATGCGAATTATGTATTTTGAGGTGGGTTGGAAAACACATGCACCATTATATGTTTACTTTTGCTTAGTTTTAAGTAATGAGGGACATTAAATCGTGGAGTGGGTGTTGTAATTCTATCTAGGATCCTTATTCGATATTCCTGATTTATGCCCTTATGTGGTTATAATAAATAATATCCTTATAAAGGCATAAGAATCATATTCATATTTAGTCGTAGCCCATGCGGTCCACATTAAGCAAAGGCTACTTCCCCAGACTCCTAGAAAGTACAACGAGTTCTCTAAACAAAACAAACCTCCAGCAACCTGGGAAATCCCCATGGCTTTTGTTTTGATTTGTCCTAGAACTCCTGTGAGCACTGTAAGAACGGCCAGTTCTTAGTGACATCTTTATTGACGTCTTATGTCCAACCTTACGTCAAACCCGGCACCTTTCAGGTATAAATATACCAACGTTGCCTTAAGCAAACACACGGTGGTTTGGAGCAGAGCGGCTATCTACTTGCCTGAGAGCCTAGCTGATGCGAGAGCCCACGGACGCCGCCCCTCCCTTTTGACGCACTGAGAGAGATGCTGTCTTTTCTCCTGCCGTGAAATCCAGCTCCGGTGTTCTCAGCCGCCCTTGCGGGTTGCTGGGATATCGAGTCTTGAGAGAGAGATACCAGACCTCCTGCTTTCTATTACCCAGGTACAGAGCTGACTAAACCCTTAAAGAGAATTTTTGATTCAGATTCTTGGCAAAACCAACTTAACTTAAACTGCAACTTACTTACTCCTTCCCACGTATTAGGCTTAGATCAGGTACACCGGGGTAGGCGTATTTAGAAGCACCAGTTGAGTACGTTAGTCAATGTATATATGTATATATATATTTTATCCATTTTAAAGTATCATATGGCTAAGAAACCATATCAATGCTTTTACAGTATTATTTTATAATACTACTTTTACTGTATGCACTTTACTTCATGTTAAATATTGCAATTATGGCAATTCATTTCTCTTGCATGAGAAAGAAGACTGCTCAATAAATAACACCTTTTATTGAAAACGCCCGTCTCTCTATTCTCTGCACTCTGGTGAAACTAAGTATGCACGATTGACTGAGTAAAATAGCTGTCTATTGTTTTCACATGACTCTAGAGATACACTCTTATTCTGAGGGAGCAAAGTTGTCATGTTTTATGGTTGTCAGAAGCTAATCCCTTCTTGTCTATCCAGGGAAGTTAAACTCCTCCTCGTTTATTCGAGAAAGTTTCTGTTGACCTCTGAGCTAACTGGCAAAACTAATTAAGTGTAATATAGTCAGTAGAGACCTAGTCGACCTCAGTCCTACATCTACACTTCTGTGTATATTATTCCAATGTGCAGAGCCTATTGGGACTATAGGAACTACACTACAGTGGTCCAGCAGTGTAACAAGAATGTGAGGCCAGGATCCTCCCTTATATTTTCTACAGTCCAGTGGCTAGAAAGTGGTTGAAGTCTCTGGAAGGGTCTGGGGGCAGGGCTTCTGGAAGAGTCCAGGGAGTTCTGGGATGTTCCCTGCCTTCCTTGACCTGGCTGTCATATTGACGAGAGACAGGCCCTTTAAGGCTATAGTGGGCAGCCCATCACAGCCCATCCCAGGGGAGAAGGTGTGAATCACCACTCCCACCTCCCAACCCTGGCAGCAATCAGTATGCAGAGGGGAGAGGGGAGGCTACAGTACCCAATCTACATGTAGGCAGGAAAAGGTCCGCTTTCTAAAAATGGGATCCCTAGCGTAGTAGTGCCAAGCTACCTAGGGGGTGAGCAGGGGTTATCTTATCTAACAACAACCATTAAAAATACTTATTAATGTCATGCCCTGTGCTTTGTCAGTGTCAAGGTTCCTCTGCTAGTTTCTATCCAGCACTGCCAGATCATCAGAGAGTCCATTGCTCCTGGCAAATTCAAGGGCAATTACAAACTGTGAACTAGCAGTCGCAGGTATAGTGAGTTATGCCATATTATGTCAATATATAATGATCCTTTAGTGACATCAAACAGATTTAAGCTTTGATAACTTTATGACAGTCTTGCCTAGGAGATTACTCAGCAGGATCTGGTTTCAGACCTGTCGGGGTTCATAGCTCGCCTTTATTTTCCCAAAATGAAGCTCCTCACGTTTACATCACAAAGGGAGATTATCTTTTCAAACTTCTTGTACCCAGGAACATGATGATGACAATTCTCCATTTTAAACGTAAGGGAAAGATGAATACTTTCCCAAACAGACCGCCGAGGACAAGAATTACCATGCCACAGCCGCAGTGAATTTAGCAACCTACTGCATAGTATTTTTAGAAATTTGAAAAATCTGTTTTTTAGTAGTCATGAGTAGAAATGTTAGCCAGACTGGACTAGTTACTTGGCATTTCCTCCTCAACGGAGTACAATGTGAACAGAAAGACTGGCTGTCCTTGGTACCCAAAGGTATTAAAGAACAGCTCGGCAATTTGCACGTCAAAGTTTCATGATGAATGTATCTGAGGAATCTCAAATATGACCTGTTAGTGGAAAAAATACAGCTCGCTTCACATATGTGTTTGGAGGAGCAAAGCGGCGGGGAGAGGGCACTGATCTTAAATACAAAGAAGGTGCGTAGGAGAGTACACAGAAGAAGAGAGATAATAACATTGTCAGACATGATTGAAACCCTATTTAGAATAGAAGCTTTCCAGATTGGCATTTACTGTCACATCCCAGACAACTCGATCTTGGCAGTCTTTTCTCTATTTCCTCAGTGGAATACATCACTGCAAAAGAGCTCTACTCACAAGGAGCGTATGTGTAAGCACGTTTGCCTACAAGAAAACTGCTGCCCGAGGTGACATCGGCAATCTCTGCGGAATCACAGTCATTTTAAAGCTATTGTGCAAAACCTCACGAGTATTACAAACGTTTACACTTGATTGATGAGACATCCAACACATCGATATGAAAGGAAGGGGGTGGTTAAGTGGACTGGAGACCGCAGTAGCATGCAAGCAACGACAGGAGAAGGGGTTCACTTATGGTGTATCACTATTAACCCTATGGAGGAGGAAGCGGAAGAAATACACGTAGTGAAAAATGAGCAACAAGAGGATGCAGGCAGATAGGATCAACTGAATTTGCCCAATTTCAATACACAAACCAAAACCTAGGAAGGCATATCCCATCGTAAATAAGGAGTTTTTGTTGACGCTGTCTGGTGCCACAGTTAGTATTCATTGTCTGTCTGGAGTCCATATCCTCATCTAAAGGCTTACATTTCCCTTTATATGTTTTCTACCTCATCACGAACCCCTCTATCTTCTCCCTAGTAGAAAGCTTACCTAACTGAAGCTTTTTTTGAAAGGTCAGCAAACTGTGCCCTTTTTACACTTACCAGATGGTCTGCTCCAACTTAGTAGCAGCTAGACTATGGGTCTGGTTTAAAATTCGGCTGCTACAGAAAAGCCTTAAGTTTGTGGGTTAGGTGGAGAACTCTTTTTTTGGGGGGTTGCTTTCCAGTGAAGAATCCGCCGGGGGAAAGTTTACCACTCCATTCACCAACTCCGGGATTTTGACTACCGCCATGCCTTAAATCTGATCCTATCTTAAATTCACATCTTTTTCTCTGCTTTGGGTGTGTGCTTTCACAGAATGCAAGTTCTTCTTTTGTAACAGAAATCATTTAATTTTTTTTACAACTGGTATATTATCCATTAAAGGATTCTCTACTGATGAGGAATTATTTGGGTTAACTATCTCTGCCACAGGGAGTGTATGGGATAAGTACTAAGGTAGCAGGAGAAAGTGGGTGTCACTTATCCCTTTCTCTACGGTCAATCATCAGTAAGTATTCAGGGACTTAATTTAAGACAGGTTGTGTGGGGCAAGTCTGCATACAGTGCAACACAGCTATCGTAATCACAATAAAATATAAATGTCCAGCCAAGGTTATTCGTTCCCACCTCTTTTAATAATACATTATAATTTGCTACATAAGCAATATGAAGCCTGTAGAAAGCACAACAACGAAGCACAAAAACAATACACCCAACACAGCAATGGTTTAATAACCTGTAAGTTACTGTGAAAACAGAAACCTTACGTGAGCACTGTCCAGCAGTAAACGTTGGTAACTATACAGAAATGACACCAAAGCCACTGGCTTCAAACACCCTAAATGTTTGTGATTTGTTAATGTTTGCAAAGCTTCCATGATTTTGAAGCTTGCAACACCCAGAATGGGAAAATCAAGTTAATGATGGAATTCATCATGGATGTGGAAAATACAAGGAAGGTTTGCAAACCGCCCCTATTCACAAGGATTTAAAGGACCCACTGCTGAGAAACGAGGACCACAATCGTTCTTCTAAAATATCTTACTTTGTTTTTTAATATCAGTGATTATCTCTGACAGTAAATATTGGCAAGCATATAGCACAAAACACCACGTCATCTACAGTAGGCCAGAGTTCCGTGTTGTAATCAACAACATCATGGAGGTACGAGATAGCAGTGTGTGGTGAGCACAAAGTGCAACACCGCCCGTGCACATACGGCAGTGCAGAGCAGTATAAGTACAGGAATCATGAAAACAGTGCTCCTCATTTCAACGCACACCATGGTAGATTGGAAGAGAGCAATCAAGAGCAACCTCACTGCGGTACAAACAAACAGGTAAGATCCTCTGAGATCTGAAGGTTTCAAAACCAGGAAACACACTTACCACCACAAAATACTCACTACCTATATTCAAGAACAGAGTAATCTGATAAAAGCTGAAGACAAGTTATTGGAGTCATTTGACAATGAATTCAAAAAATTGAAGGACTACAGTTTCAGGGACGGGGTCCCAAAATACTGCCCCAGAAAATGTCAACATCAGTACCCATGTGTTAATTTTTGTCTTTTGTAAACTGCAAATAGGCACGCCTGGTGTCCAATTTTTTGGTGCAGGTTCACATAAAGATTGGCCTGTGCATACAAGCCTTGTGACTTGGGACCCAGTAGACTATCATGAAAAGGTTTGTCATGCTATAGAAAACACCATTGAATATGTCCTAAAAAGATACCAAAGCCTAAATGGACAGAGTTCTGAAAGCCGAGGCTGAAAATATGAAGGTCTTAAGCATCTTACAAACCAGTACTTCTAGAACAACTGATGATGAATATTTTAAGATGATTTGATTATCCAACTGTCTGAAACAATATGTATTTAAGGATTTCCCGAATTTACCGAAGACATTTTCATGTGTAAAGTTTAATGGGAGGGAACTTTACTAGGAAGGACCCTAAAGTGGCGAAGTTCGGCCAGCAAAATATTCGCTGGTCAGACGGGTAATCAAGAGATGTTATTTAAAAAACCTGAAGCTTCTGATCAGTAGGTAAGGGACAAAAACGTTCATGAGGTTGTTTGTTTCTCGGCCTTCACACTTCATGCATACTTTTTTTTTAACATATTTTTATTGACAGTTATAAGTTTATTACAGTTGCACAAGCAGTAGTTGCAAACACATTTTGGTATAGTTCTTATTTATCACTTAGACAGGTTTACATACATATCAATCCTGAGGCAGAGCATAATGTCACAAATCTCATGTGTAATCTTAGTTACTGCCAAACTTTAAGTGCTAGCCCACCACCCCAGTTTGCTTGTGACTTCTGTGACCTCTGCCCATCGCTTCTTCCCTGTCCTGTCTCAGTGAGCAATTCCGGCCGCAGACCGGGTTCAGGCAATGTCCTAAGCTATTTTACTCATAGTCAATTGAACATGAGCATGTAAAACAATAAGAGGAAAATAAAGAGGAAAAGAAGAAAACAAAGAAAATTCAGCCTGCATAAGGGACGGAGAAACATCTGATTCTGAGGATGCGTTTATAAATCTTAACAATTACGTGATATATTCCGTAAGGTGTGCATGTCTCCGGGGCTGTGGGGGGCCTTCTCACCCTCAGGCCTTATTCTCTTACCTACCACTTATTTTAACCACTACTAGGGCTACGTGTCCACCATCCTATTATTGGTCGTTTGTGCATGCCTCAACCATACAGGGTCAGGTCCTTCCGTGTGAAAAAATGCAAATCAATAACTATCACTCCCAAACTCCTCCCCACCGTCTTGTTCTCGCTCTGGATTTTCCCAGGTCGCCAGTGCTTCCTTCCATAAGTCCGCTATCGGTTGTCTCCGGATGTTCCTCGCTTCCTCCCAACTCAAGGCTCTGCCCTCTGCTCCTGCCCAACTAATAACCTCTCTGTTCCAAATGGCTACTTGTGGCCCAGAAGTGGATTTCCACACCAGTGCTATCCGTCTCTTAGCTAGGCCTAAGGCCAGGTCTATAAATCGATCCCCCACCTTTCGAGCCCTAACAAACATACTTCTATAGTCAGCGCCAGGTCCCTCCCCAGTGTGTCTTTTATCTTAGACAGGATTCCTTCCCAATACACTTGTATGATGCCGCAACTCAATGTCATGTGTGTAAAACCAGCATCCACATAAGCACACCTCGGAGTCTGGTGTTCCTCAATATTTTCTTGTGTGACCTTATGCCCACATGCATCAAGCGATTTTGGAGTCGCAAACGGTGCAAATCGCTAAATTCGGCCGTTTGCGATTCCAAAATCACTTTTTGGGATGCATTAAACAATTTTTTAAAAATCGCAATTTTTTGCGATTTCTAAAAATGCGATTGCATTTAAGGAATCGCCTTTTTGCGATTCATTAAATGCAATGCATGAATGTTTTTAAAAATGCGAATTCGCAAATAGGAGTAGCAAATTAACACGAGTTTGAAAGTGTCATGTTACACACACACATGTCCTTTGGACATGTGTGTGTGAAACTTGCACTTAAAAAAACATTTCAAGGGTGCAGGGGGGGGTCCTTTGAACCCCCCTCAGCACTCTTGAAATGCATTAACAAATTCCGATTCGCAAAACGAAAATCGCAAAATGTTAATGCCTTCCCATTGATTCCTTTGTGCCTTTTGGCCCATAGGAATCAATGGGAAGGTTTTCCTTAATTGCGATTCGCAAAATGTGAATCGCAATTAAGGAAAATTAAGAAATTGCAAAAATATTTGCGAATTGTTGATGCATAGGTATTTGCGATTTCTAAATTGCGATTCCTTAATTTTCGCAATTTAGGAATCTCAAATACCAACAATGATGCATGTGGGTGTTAATACCTTACTCCATTCTCCATCTGTGAATTCCCTGTCTATTACCTTTTCCCACTTACTCCAGAGATCCCCCATAGGACCAGTAGCGGCGGCAACCAAACCTTTGTGGTTCCCCGTCACCTGGTGTCCCGCAGTGCCCAGTGTGTTCAGCGCAGACAGTACTGGGTGGGTCGCTGGCTCGTCTCTACCTCCACCCCATAACTGTCCAATGTTACAAAACAAAGCCTCATATTGCAGGAACTGGCAGGGTGGAAGGTAGTAGCTATCCATCAAATCCGCAAATGGGACTAGTGAGCCATCTTGGTAGCAATCACCCACAATCTCTAAGAACACCTCTGTCCATGACCCCAACTGCTCAGCCGTAAAAACTGTCACTGGGTCACCATAAGGGAGCCCTACCAATGGCAGCGTAGGGGAGTACCAAGGGGTCCCACCCAACTTACGCACACAGCGTTTCCAAGTGTGTATGGATGTAAATTGCAGCACTAATTTGTATTGAACGGTGACTGCCGGTCTCAATAATTTGGCCAACAATATATCTTGTTTACTGTTTGGTTCCATCAGTCAAGTTCCCGCCGCATTCACCCCCTCTACCCACTGCGTCAGCCACTATAGCTGGGCGGCATATGCAATCCAAAATCTGGCACCCCCAGGCCTCCTTCCTCCATAGGGCGTTGTAATGTCTGCAGGGAAACCCTTTGTCTGTCATCCCCCTTAACAAGTCCCTCACCAAGGCATTCAAAGGTCTGAACCTTCCCGGGGGCATCAGGGTCGGTAAATTGACAAAAAAGTACAACAGTCTCAGCAGCATGACCATCTTGAGTAGGGAGATTCGTGCCATGATAGGCAATTACAGTGTGTGCCAAAAGTGTACACAAGTCCGGAGAGACCGTAGTGCCTATCCCGGTTCCCTTCCCTTAGGTCTTCCAGAGAATGAAAGACATGTATACCATATATTTAAATGAGTGGAGAGCCCAGTTAATGTCAGCCTGAAGTAATACTGGCCGGGGTGTCGAACCCAACAGAGGGAACAGGTAGGTCTTTTTCTTGCTAACCCGTAAACCCAACAGTGTCTCAAACCGCTCCAGGAGTGTAAGCGCAGTTGAGGTGCCAGGTACCACCGCTTCCAGGTACACCAAAAGATCGTTAGCATACAATGAAAGCATATGCATTCGCCCGTCTAATCTAAAACCTATCCCTGCACCACCCTCCTGAATCAGCTCTGCAAGGGGTTCAATTGCCAGAGCAAATATTAGTATAAGGTATTGAGAGGACACTGATTTCCCGGGTGTGACCTGTGCTGTAGGCGATGCATACAACAGTTGAACCCACTTCACCCAACCCTCCACAAGGCCCAATCTCAGCATAGTCTCAAAAAGATACTCCCATCCAACCGTGTTAAAGGCCTTCTCTAAATCGACTGATAGCGCATCTGCTAAAGGCATGGATCTCGTCTCCTCATGGAACAGAACATAGTACAACCTGTGCAGATTATAAGAGTTATTACAGGAGGGGATGAAACCGTTTCTATCTACATGAATGATGGCGTGCATATGCGGGAGCAATATTTTGCTAAGGATTTTGAAATAGAGGTTGAGCATGGAGAATGGTCGGTACTCTGTTACTGGGGCGTTGGCTTCCTTTGTATCGGGGAGGGATATCGTCAATGCACTCTGGGTCAACTCAGGGAGGCCACAACGTTGTAGCGACTCTGCGTATAGAGTCACTAATCTTGGCGCCAATTGGTCCACATATGTTACATAAAACTCTGCCGGGAGTCCATCCGGACCCGGTGTCTTCCCCTTTGCCATGTCTGCAATGGCAGCTCTGACCTCATGCAGGATCACTGGGCCCCCCAAGTCATCCGACACCTGTTCGCTTAGCCCGTAATAGCAGCTCTTCCTGAAAATCCTGGATATCAGAACGAGAGACCGGTTCAGGGTTAGTATATAACTTCTTGTAAAAGGTACGGAACAGAGTATTGATGGCGTCAGGGTCATGAACCGGTTCCCCAGAGTCCGTCTGAACCTGCGTAATCAGTGCACCTCTACTTTCAGGCTTAATCAGCCACGCTAATAGACGGCCTGCCCTCCCCTCCACTTTATGCACTCTGCCGAGGTATTCCCTATAACTGTGGCACCTCAGCCTCTCTAATGCACTACTATAGCTAGCGTGGGCCTTCTGCAAATGCTCTGCAGAGTTTGCCTCCTGCCCCTGAACATTGTCCAGTTGCCGAATCTGAGACTCCATATCCAGTAATTCTTGCCTGATTTCCTGCTGTGCACCAATCGATTGCCCTAGGCAATGTACCCTCATCACCACCTTAAATGCCTCCCATTCCACTTATACAGAGGACACAGACTCGGCATTAATTGAGAAATACGTCTTGATGAGAGCCTTCAGGGAGTCATGGAAAGGTACATCTTCTAACGCAAGTGGGCTCAATCTCCAGAGTGGAATCGGGGGCCATCTCCCAAGAGGTTGATGGGTCAACAGCAGAGGGCTGTGGTCCGAAAGGGTGCTACCCAGATACTCCATGTGTGTAACAGATGCGCTAAAGTCAGGCATGTACAAAAAGGTGTCCAACCTGGTGTGCATTGGGGAGAAATATTTGTATTCCCGATCGATCGCAAATTGAACCCTCCAGATATCTTCTAGACCCCAATGGCTTATCCAGCTTTGAAACCCCACTGCAACCCAGTGTGTCTGTGATCCCGGTAGAGGAGGGTGTCATCTGTCTGCCGTAGTATCTGCCACACAATTAAAATCACCCCCAATGACAGTGTCCCCGCCACATAGTCAACCAACTGAGCCGAGAGTGTGGTGAGGAATATCATCTGATCTACATTTCGTGCATACACACTCCCAAACATCACCTCTCTCCCAGTCAATCTCCCTGCTACCAAAACATACCTGCCTTCACTGTCAACCTTGGTGCGGGTGTGCTCACAGGGAACCCCTGGCCTCACCCATATCAATACTAGCAAATGCAAGTAGGTTATAGCATATATCCGGCCTCTCCACCTCCTGCATATCTTATCTACTTCACCAATAGTCAAATGGGTCTCTTGCAAGAGGGCTACATGCACATCTCTCTTCTTCAAATATAAGTATATCTAATATCTTTTAATAATAATAATAATAATAGGGAAATTTATAAAGCGCATGGTTACGCTAAGAAGCGTGTCCCCGCGCTAACTGAAAGAAACAGACTCAAAACAAAAGCGAGGAGTGTACCCGACTATGGCTATTGGCTATGGACCACATCACCCTTATGTTCCATGTAATGCACTTGAATGGGTTATGCATTGATAGGAATTATATCAAATTCCCCCTCCATTGACCCCCACGGCATCCCTGACTGTTAATACTCCAGACTTCACTCCTCTGCCCCCTTCTGCATGCACAAAACAATAATCAATAATAAACCTCCCCAATAGGAGAACTCCCTGACCCCAGACCGGTCTAGCAACAGCCATTAGCCCAAACCACAGACAAAACTGCATCAACAAGTAAAGTCCAAAAGCTGCTAGTGCAAGGTCCTAAAGGGAAGCACCAACATTCACCCATGATGCGTCAGACTTGGCTGGCCAATCCGACCTACACCCAGGGATGCACCCAGCTGCCCTCCCACCCTACTCGGGCCCCAAAACTAAGTAGACAGGGCAAGGTGAGGGAGGGAGAAGCACATAAAAAGGAGAGGTGGGAAAAATAGAAGAAAAACTGAATTAGCTTCCCACAGTTCAAACTATCTCATCGGCCGTGTTCAGAGTCACAGATGGCAGCTAAACACTTCCGTTACGGGACGTGTCCAAGTCCGACGCGCCTGGGCGTGGTTGCAGTGTGGCTCACGGAGTTCTCGGCCAGGGTGGTTCCGCTGCACTCTCCAGCTCCCATGCAGCTCCCTGCTGGGCCACGGGTCGTCGGTGCAACACCTAGTTCTGCAATCTGCCACCGGCAGGTCACTCCACCCTCAGTGCTCAATCAATCAATCAATCATAGCATTTATATAGCGCACTACTCACCCGGAGGGTCTCAAGGCGCTGGGGGGAGGGGGTCCGCTACTGCTCGAACAGCCAGGTCTTGAGCTGCTTCCTGAAGGCGAGGTGGTCTTGGGTCAGGCGGAGGTGGGTCGGAAGGGAGTTCCAAGTCTTGGCGGCCAGGTAGGAGAAGGACCTTCCTCCTGTGGTGGCTCTTCGGATGCGGGGGACGGCGGCGAGGGCGTGGCTGGTCGATCGGAGCTGGCGTGTGGGAGCGTAGAATTTGAGGCGGCTGTTGAGGTATCCTGGGCCTTGGTTGTGTAGGGCTTTGTGTGCGTGGGTGAGGAGACGGAAGGTGATTCTCTTGTTGACCGGGAGCCAGTGCAGGTCTCTCAGGTGTCCGGAGATGTGGCTGCGGCGGGGGATGTCCAGGATGAGTCGTGCTGAGGTGTTCTGGATCCGCTGGAGTCTCTTCTGGAGTTTGGCGATGGTTCCGGCGTAGAGGGAGTTGCCGTAGTCCAGACGGCTGGTGACGAGGGCCTGGGTGACCGTCTTTCTGGTCTCGGTGGGGATCCATCGGAAGATCTTACGTAGCATGCGCAGGATGTTGAAGCACGACGAGGAGACGGCGTTGACTTGTCTGGTCATGGAGAGGGATGAGTCCAGGATGAAGCCCAGGTTGCGTGCGTGGTCCGTGGGTTTGGGTGCGCTGCCCAGGGCGGGGGGCCACCAGGAGTTGTCCCAGGCGGAGGGTGCCGATCCCAGGATGAGGACTTCTGTCTTGTCCGAGTTCAGTTTCAGGCGACTGTTCATCATCCACTTGGCAACGTCTGTCATCCCTTCGTGTAGGTTGGCTCTGGCGGTGGCGGGGTCTTTGGTGAGGGAGAGGATCAGCTGGGTGTCGTCCGCGTAGGAGATGATGTTGAGGTTGTGCTGGCGTACGATGGCTGCGAGGGGGCTCATGTAGACGTTGAAGAGTGTTGGGCTGAGCGAGGAGCCTTGAGGAACGCCGCAGATGACTTCGGTGGCCTCTGATCTGAACGGAGGGAGGCGGACTCTCTGTGTTCTTCCGGCGAGGAAGGAGATGATCCACTCCAGTGCCTTCTCCTGGATTCCGACGTTGCTGAGGCGCTGTACTAGGGTACGGTGGCAGACAGTGTGGAAGGCCGTGGAGAGGTCCAGGAGGATGAGGGCCGCTGTTTCTCCGTTGTCGAGCAGGGCTCGGATGTCATCAGTGGCTGCGATCAGGGCGGCCTCGGTGCTGTGGTTGGCCCGTAAGCCAGACTGCGAGAGGTCGAGGGAGCCGTTCGCCTCGAGGAAGGCGGCCAGTTGCTTGTTGACGGTCTTCTCGATGACTTTTGCTGGAAACGGAAGCAGCGAGATGGGGCGGTAGTTCTTGAGGTCGGTGGGGTCAGCTGATGGCTTCTTAAGTAGGGCGCTGAGTTCGGCGTGCTTCCAGCTCTCCGGGAAGGTAGCGGTGTTGAAGGAGGTGTTGATGATGTCCCGCAGGTGGGGTGCGATGACAGCGTCGGCCTTGTTGAAGACGTGGTGAGGGCAGGGGTCTGTCGGGGATCCGGAGTGGATGGAGTTAATTGTGTTGACGGTGTCTTCGGTGCTGATCGGGGTCCAGGCGCGGAGGGTGGTTGTGGGGGGGGTGGTTCGATCGTGGCGTGCGTCGGTTGAGTGGTGAAGCTGTTGTGTATGTCCGCGATCTTGTTGTGGAAGTAGGCGGCGAGGGAGTTGCAGAGGTCTTGCGAAGGGGTGATGTCGTTGTTTCCGGCGTTGGGGTTGGAGAGCTCTTCCACGATGTTGAAGAGTTCTTTGCTGTTGTGTGCGTTGTTGTCTAGTCGTTCCTTGAATGCGGTTTTCTTGGTGGCGTGGATCAGTTGGTGGTGTTTTTGGGTGGCGAGCTTGAGGGCAGTCATGTTGTCCGGTGTTGGGTCTCTGCGCCAGGTTTTCTCGAGTGCTCTGCAGTTCTTCTTGGAGCTCTTGAGTTCGTCGTTAAACCAAGGTGCTTTCTTGTTTCCGGGTCTGCTCGGCGGGGTCTTCAGAGGGGCGAGGTCGTCTGCGCAGTCGCTGATCCATTTCGTGAGGTTGGTGGCCGCTTGGCTGGGGTTTGTTGTGCTGGTGGGAGGGTTCTTGCTCAGGGAGGTAGCGAGCTGGTCTGCGGTGATCTTGTTCCAGCTTCTGCGGGGAACCTGTTGCTGGTGATGGTGGAGCGTGGTCCTTCTGAAGCTGAAGTGGACGCAGCTGTGGTCCGTCCAGTGGAGTCCCGTGGCGTGGCTGAAGGCGATGTCCTTGCTGGAGGAGAAGATCGGGTCGAGTGTGTGTCCGGCGTAGTGGGTGGGGGTGGTCACCAGTTGCTTGAGTCCGAGGTTGGAGAGGTTGTCCAGCAGGGTGGTGGTGTTGCGGTCGTTGTTGTTCTCCAGGTGGAAGTTGAGGTCCCCGAGGAGGATGTAGTCGGTGGAGGGGAGGGCGTGCAGGCTGATGAAGTCGGCGATGTCTTCGCTGAATTGTGTGCGTGGTCCCGGGGGTCTGTAGATGAGAGTGCCTCTGAGGGTGGTCTTGGGGTTGACGTGGATCTGGAAGTGCAGGTGTTCGGTGGGTGCGAGGGTATCGTCGGTGTCGGTCGTGATGTGGATGGTGTTTCTGTGGATGATGGCGATGCCTCCTCCGGTCTGGTTGACGCGGTCCCTCCGGGTGATCTTGTAGCCGTCCGGGATGGCGATGGCGATGTCGGGCGCTGAGGAGGCGTTCATCCAGGTTTCCGTGAGGAAGGCGACGTCTGGGGCTGTGGTGTCGAGCAGGTTCCAGAGCTCGACGGCGTGTCTGTGGACGGAGCAGGTGTTGAGCAGGATGCACTTCAGGTGGCTGCTGCTAGAGTTCGGCTTGGTGGGTGCTGGTGTAGCGTGGGTCAGGTTGCAGTGAACTTGCAGGAGTGGCAGCTGAAGGGTCCGTGGGTGCGTTTCGGTGTGGCTCGGTAGCAACCCGGGGTTTGGCCGGTGTTGAGTGCGTTGAGTTCGGTGGCGTCGTAGGTCCGTCGGGTCGGCTTCCATCGGTGGGGGCCAGGAGGTCTGGTGCTGGGCGCGGTCCAGGCGCGGACGGGCGCAGACGGGCTTACCTTTGGCGCGCCTTCGGCGCACAATCGGCGCGCCCGCTGCGCGTATGCACGGTCGCCATTTATGGCCAAGTGGGAGGGAGGGCGGAGCAGCTGTGAGGTGGGAGCGGGGAGGGCACAGAAGGTAAGGGGGCGTGGCCGCACGCAGGCGGCGGGAAGCGGGGAGCGGGAAGCGGGTGGGGGGGCACAGAGAGTGGCGCTAAACAATGCAAGGCACAAAAAAGGAAAAATAAAGGGCACAGAACAGAAATGCAAAACGATACAGGCAGCACAAAATAAAGAAAACACACGCACAATATGACGGCGGGGTCGACGGGGCGGGCTCAGTGAGGCTGAGGACAGTAGCGAGGAGACGCACACGCTACAGCTGGTGGCCGTGCGGCGCGGGGGTGTCCTGAGGTCAGGTCACACTCACCTGCGCTGCACGGTCGCCATTTATGGCCAAGTGGGAGGGAGGGCGGAGCAGCTGGGAGGTGGGAGCGGGGAGGGCACAGAAGGTAAGGGGGCGTGGCCGCACACAGGCGGCGGGAAGCGGGGAGCGGGAAGCGGGTGGGGGGCACAGAGAGCGGCGCTAAACAATGCAAGGCACAAAAAAGGAAAAATAAAGGGCACAGAACAGAATTGGGTTTGTCACCTCTTCTTCGGATCTGCCGAAACCTCAGGTCGCTATCTTGTCTAGGCGTCGGCAACACACGCCCTTTTACCGTTCTGCTCCCCCGTCGCCCCCAGATCTCAAAGGAGCTAAGTTATGCTCCGGGGCACCTCTGGTGAGTCGGGTCTCCAGCAAAGCGCCCCTAACTGTCACCTCGCTATTCAGGATAATTGGTTCGGCTGGCGTCGAGCTCCTGGCGCACGAGTCCGCCATTGACAACTCTTAAGCCACGCACCCCGCTCCAAGCATACTTGACAGAGAATGACGATTCTCCAATTATTATGTAGAGAGAATCTTGATTTCATTAAAGACAAAAGTTTAAAGCTCTGTAAAGTTACATTGCTTACATGTTCTACAGGCTTAAGATAAAATGTAACAAATGTGGAGGCATTAGACCAATCCGTTGTTTTGAGGATATCAGAAATAGAACCACCATTCCTGAAAACCTTACTGGCCATAGCCCCTCGTGAAGAGTGAGCGCCAAATTTGGATAAGTCAATGCCAGCTTCTAACATAACAGTTCTCACCCATCTCGAGATTGTAGCAGAAGAGACTGCCCGATAGAGTTTAACAAAAAATAAATCAGCAATTGATTTTCATTTAAAGGTCTAAAAACACTCATCCTCTGTTTGTACACCTTGATACAATTTACAACACAAAGCTTCGGACAATCAAAAAAGGAAGGATAAAAAATATTTTCTGACATAGTTTTGGTTCTTTCCCAAATTTCAAATAATACACCATCAGGAGAATACATTCTATTACAATTTTCTAAAGCTTTAACAGCTGAAACAGGTCTAAAAGAGATTAAGCATTGGAGTGTAGCTAACTTAATGGAAAGTTGTTTCCTAGAAAGGAAAAGGTTATCAGGCCAGGAAGTAAAAAGTTAAAAGATAAGGTTAACATTCAATAAAAAGTCATACTTAGTCTTAGGAGGACGTTTGAGTCTTATTCCTTTCATAACTCTACGAACTAGTGGATCAGTACCAATCGAAAAATCATTTGAGAGGGAGTGACCTGCACAGATTTCAGATCTGTAACAATTAACTGTTCTATACGAAAGACCAGATTTATAAAGATCTGCTCGAAAAGTTACTACTTCTACAGAAGGAGCATCCACGGGATTCAAATCCCGTTCCAAGCACCAACCACACCACTTTTTCAAGGAACTAATGTATCTCTTCCTTGTTCCTGGAGCCCATGACTCATCCAAAAGATCTTTAGCCTCTCCTGAAAGGCCTGAGTATCTCCTTGAACCCCTGAAATCTTCCAGACAAGAAGGTCCAATTTGCCTTCTAAGAGAAGAGGGTGTAACTCTCCGTCGTGACCCTGAAGGAGGTCCAAACTCCCTGGGATAAGGCGAGGAAAGTCTATTGTTAATTCCATCACCCTGGGAACCATATTTGAGAACTCCAAAAGGGAGTAATTAGAACAGTGCGGCAATGTTCTCTTCGAACTTTCAAGACAACTCTCTATTAGGGCAAACTGAGGGAAGGCATAAGAGTTCAGGAATTTCCAAGGCTGGACAAAGCCATCCACTGCTAATGCTAGAGGATCTGGTCTCCAACTGAAGTAGGGACTTATCTGAAAGGTAAGTCTCCTTGCAAAAATATCTATTTCGAAGGGTACCCACAGATTTGAGATTTTCTGGAATATTAAAGGATTCAATTTCCATCCACTGGAGTCTCTTAGGAACCTCGAATTCCAGTCTGCTCTCATGTTTAGATGGCCCAGGATAAATTCCGCTCTCAGAGATATCTTGTGACTCCAACAGAAATACCAAATCTTTTCTGCTAGGTCCGCTAGAGGTTTCGATCTTGCTCCCCCTAGACGATTGATATCTGAAACGGCTGAGAAATTGTCTAGTTTGATCAGAACTACATTGTTTTGGAGGACAGACTTAAAGCTCATTAGGGCATTCAAACATGCTAACATCTCCAGCGAATTTATGTGAAGGGTTAGTTCTTCTTTTGACCATTTACCCCAGTTTCCATCTTTCCAAATTTGGCACCCCAGCCTAAATTGCTCGCGTTGGATTCCAAAGTAAAATCCGGGGTACTCCCGAATATTGTTTTTCCATTCCAACTGTCGAAGTTGTTGCACCACCATAGAAGGTCCTCCCGAACATCCTGGGACAGGGGAACTACATCTGAGTACCAAAGACCCTTCTTCAGACCTGAAGCCTTTAGTCTCTGTAAGGCCCTGTAGTGAAGCGGGCCTGGAGAGATAGCTTGAATGGACGAAGATAAAAGACCCACTATTCGTGCTTGTTCCCTTAAACTTACTTGGTCCTTGGATATGAAACCTCCTTTTTTATTTTTGATAGTTTTTTCTTGGGAAGTTGTAATTGGGTTAGGGGTGTGTTCACCTGAAAACCCAAAAATTCCAGGTTCTGCGAAGGTGTCATAATGGATTTTTCCACATTGATGATAAAGCCAAGACTCTCCAAGAGATCCGCAGTCCAGTTCATGTGGGTCAGGAGTTCCTCTTTGATCTGAGACATCAGTAAGATGTCGTCCAGATAGATAATAAGGCAAACTCCTCTTCTCCTTAAAGAGGCGACTACAGGCCTGAGCACCTTGGTGAAACACAAAGGGGCTAAAGATAGGCCAAAGGGAAGACATTGGAATTGGTAAGTTATGTTTTTCCAAATGAACCTCAGGTATTTTTGAGAATTTGGATCCATAGGGATTGTAAAGTATGCGTCTTTGAGATCCAGTTTTATGAGTCAATCTCCTTCTTGGAGAAGATCTCTCAGAAGGTGCATACCCTCCATTTTGAAATGTCTGTATACATGGAAAGAGTTCAATTGCTTCAGATTGTTACAGGACGCCAACAACCCTTTCCTTTTTTTCTCACCAAAAAGATTGTGCTCACAAAACCTGGACCAGAGTTTTGAATGATGCGAATCGCACCTTTCTTTAACATTTGACTCACCTCTGCATCTACTAAACTGGACTGTTCTTGGTCTAGGGAAAGTTCCCTGGGTAGTTTGTTTTGAAAGGGAATGGAATTAAGACTATTTTGAACCCTCTAACAGTCTCTAGGACCCAAGCATAGTTTGTTATAGAAGACCAAATGTGACTGAAGAGGGAGAGTCTTCCCCCTACCTTTGGGAGGGAAGAAACAGGAAGGGGAGTCCTTACCTTGTCCCTGATTTTGGAATCTTCCACGACTGTTTCCGTCTCGGTTTCGATTGTTGCGGTCTCGTTGAGGGAAAAAGTTGTTGTTTCCCCTGTAGTTCCTTGAATACCCGCGTTGGTTTTGTTGGAAATAGGATCTGTAATAACCGCAACCGACAGCCAATCCTCCCCTGCCGGCCCTTCCAAAAAATCTTCCGCCAAACATGCGTCTCATGTTTGTCTGGGCTTTGTTTAAGGCTATGAAAGTAGATGTGTATTTGCCAAGGATTTTGATAAAAGTCTCCCCAAAGAGAAGACCATTTGGGTCTCCTTGGACGTCTTTGTTGGCCAAATCTCCTAATTTGGGATTCATATGCATTACTATGGCTCTTCTCCTCTCTGAGGTAAGATTTGCGTTAGCGTTTCCCAATAGGCAGATGGCAGGTTGGCTCAAACTTCTAAGAAGTTCACCTCAACTGGAGTCCCATGCATAGAGGCCTCCTCAGCCAGTTCAAGGATACTAGCCAGAGGGCCAAGCGTGTCTAAAATCTTGTCTTGTCACTGCTTAAGGCAGCGTTCAAGACCTTTGCGAGGATCTCTCCCAGTTTTAAAAAGGAAGGTCAGAAGCTCAGGGTTAATATTGGGAGTTGTGCCTGCTTTGTTATCCAAAAAGGGTCTTGGGCATTCAGATTTCATGAGATTACGTAAATCTTTTTCAAGAGGTTTCCTAATCCAGGCTTTAATGAATTGAGAGACTTGATCCAAGGGCCACCACTCCGAACCTCTAGGGTGGGTGATCTTAGAGGGATTAAACATCTCATTGCCTGATGGATCTTTAATGGAGTCAGAATTATTATTAGATTGAGACAGGTCTTCGTCAAGTAAATCATCCTCAAACTTTTCTTGAGGGTCAAAAATTTACGCATCAGCCTCCTCATCCAACTCAAGTGGGGACAGGTAATCATCATCATCGTTGACGAGGTCAATTGTGCCGCGATGGACGCCTAATCTCTGTGTGCCGCGAGGGACACCTGTTCTTTTTGCGCCATCAAGGTCGCTCGATCTTTTTGTGCTGCTCGGGGCACCCATGTCATTTGCAGCATAAATGCTGCCATTAGGTAATACCTTGTCGCTGGTACCCCGTGGGATACTATGAGGCTCAACATGCTTAGTTTTTTTGCACTGTTTATTGTATTTATTATGACCTTTGTTTGCTGCATAATGGTAGCCTCCGGTCTTGTAATGAAATTTTGAAGGTCACTCCTTCTTTCACTGGAATCAAATTGACAGATTTCAGAGCTTGTATGATTTGGCCGAGTCAACCAAACAACGTTGCATTGAAATGTTTCGAACCAAACAACAAGTGGGCTCAATTGTTTTAAACTTTCTGCATTTTTTAGAGTGAATCATTGGAGTAAACTGTGTATAGGCTGTTACAATAATCCAGGTCTGACAAGATTAAAGCGAGGATTAAATCGATTTTCTTGTCCAAATAAGCAACAGCATAATCCTTGTCACATATGTCGATGGTGGAGTGCGTTTTTGGATACGATATATAATCGGTGGGTAAATGATAGATCTTTTAAAACATACTCCCAAGTTGCAGACTGAAAGGGAGCCCCATTCACCCAGCCCAACATACAGGGAAGAGAGTGACGTTGATAGGGCCCTGGAGCCATATGTTATCACTGCTGAGTCAAACCAAGGTATTCTGCATCCAAAAGCAAAACCAAGTCTGGCAATAAATCAAGCTCCTGAGGTTTCCAGGTTATCTTCATGTTTGAGGTGCAGTTCTTCAACGAAAAAGCATCTAAAATGACAAGAAGGCAGCTATTGAATGCTGAATAGCTTTGGTTACAGTTCAGTGCAATGAGTAACTCTTCTATGTATGTTTGCTGTTCTAGAAGTGAATGTTCTCAGTTTTTCCTGATGGAAGCTGATATGTAAGAATGAAGATAACCGTTCCAAAACTTTTCCTCTGATTTGGGTCGAAATGTACAGATTTTCTATTATAGCCTAATGCTGAACAGTGTTAGAAACAGTGGAGACGTCTAATCAGATCATAGAAGAGGATGGCCCTGGTCATGGGAGTTGAGTAACTCTTTTAAGAAGGGGACTGAATATCTACATCCTTAAGCCTCCCATAGGAAGGTAATGTTCCCAGAACCAACTCTTTGCAAATGTTCTATCACATCCAAATGTGACCCTACCCTGGCTTACAGTGCTCACCCACCACAATAAAAGTACATAATAGCAACAAAATACTTTGTCTTTTGAAAGCATTTGCAAACAGAAAGGGCTCAACATATTTGACCTAAAATATCAATTACTTGTTTCAGTAGACAGAAAAAAGAATTAGACAAAACAATCCTCTTGGATAGCTCTCTAGATCAAGTAAAGATGTATGACGATTTAGTAGTAGGGTTTGCACCACTGTTCTAAGGGGAGCAAATTAGGAAGCCTTATAAAAGAGTAATCTAGACATTTATGAGAGCTCAATTTCCCATAGATATAAGGGAGGCTATGTGAGGCCTGTGGCCTGGAAAATTTACCAGACAGTATCTTATTTTTAAAAAAAGAATTGTAATTTTCTATCATTTGTAGAGCGTGCATACACCGATTGGTTTCTTGGCGCTGTTTGTAGGAGTAGCCTGAACTCTGGTGAGTTATTCGTATGCCTGTGTAAACAGCCATGTCTCAAGGGGTCTTCTGAATCTCTGGAGGTCATGCACAATCTACTGTCAAGTGGAAGGGTGTTCCAGAATCTAGGCGCCAGCACTGCAAACCTGCAGCCGGCTAGTCGCATGAGTTTGTAGGAAGGTGTGAAGAGAAGGTTCATGTAGGCTGAGCGCAGATTGTGGGCAGGTATGTGTCTCTGAATATGACTGGAGACGAATTTTGGGCTGGTGCCCTGCAAGGATTTAAAAATAAGGCAACCGACTTTGCAGGCACAACGTTGTGGTATGGGAAGCCACTGTAGCTTCCTCATCAGAGGAGAAATGTTTTGCCATCTGGGCTGATGGAAGATCAGCCTAGCAGCCTGATTTTGCACAAGTTGCAGTCTTTTGATTAGATATAACTGTAAGCCAAAGTATAGAGAGTTTGCATAGTCTATGTGAGGCACGACCATCGCTAGAAAAACCTGCACTAGTGCTTCACTAGTCAGAAGTCTGCTGATTTTCCTTATATTCCTCAGCAGAAAGAAGCAGGTAGAGATTACCGAACTGATCTGAGATTTCATAGTAAGGTCACAAATGTTTTTGACCCGAGACTCTTAGCTGAGCGGAATGGGGTAGGGGAGAACCCAGCTCTACTTGCCAGAAGTATTAACTCCACGGATTCCGAGTGCCTCCTATCAGAATCAGTTTGATCTTATCTGGATTTCATTTAACTGGTTGCTGTTCCTCCAGTTACGGATGTGCAGCATAGTGGCTTGGAGTTGAGACTGGGAGTCGGGTGTGTTATCAATGGTAAATATTAATTGCAGGTTGTCTGCTTAGTTAAAAGTGCACACCTTTCTTTCAAGGACAGGATCACTGGGAGTAGGTACAATTTGAACAAATGCAGGGATAGTGAGGACCCAGTGGGACAACACACATTGTTTTTATATTAGGCGCAGTAAAATGAGATAATCAAACAGACTGGGAACGGTCTTCCAGGAACAAACTAATCCAGGTGAGAGCTAAGCCCTAGAGTCTTGCATCCCTGACACAGTCCACTAAGATACCATGGTCAACCGTGTCGAATGCTGCGGAAAGATCCCACAGCACCAAGGCCTGGGTGAGGCCTTTATCGGCTTCCTTCCAAAGCTTGTCCAGCATGGTCAATATTACTGCCTCCATTGATTGGGAGGGACGAAACCTTGCTAGATGGGAGTTGAGGTATTCAGACTGTTCAATAAAGGAACAGAGGCATTTTGCCACAAGGGGATTGTAGTACCTTTGCTAGGTAGAGAAGCAAAGAGATTCGCTGGTAATTAGTCAGGTTCAGGGGTTCTGACCCAGGTTTTTTTGAAAAGGGACAATGATTGCTTTTTTGAAGGCTTCAGGGACACAGCCAAGTGACAATGACTGATAGCAGTCAGACAGCTGTCCGTGGGAGATATAGATTTTACTTTGCCCAGCATGTCCAGAAACGCCTATCTACTTATTGCTGGAAATTGATAACGGGGACAGGATTTCTCAGCATTGATGGTAGTGCCTCGTGAGTACCTCTGGTAGAAAAGCTGGCTTTACTCATGATAAATTTATCGATAAAGAAGGCATTCAGGGAATTGCCAAGTGACTGGGAAGGTATGGATTTTATTGTAACTCTTTTAGGGTTGGACAGTTCATTTACAATTGTGAATATTTTCTTTAATCTATTAGTGGAGGTCAGGATCTTTGAAGAAAAGTAAGAGGCCTTAGTTGTAAAAATTTATTTTTTGTATTCCTTGAGTTGAGCTAGATAGGTCTCTTTTTTGTCAGGGGAATAGTTATGTCTCCATTTCCTTTCAGTTGGGAATAGGGCTAAATTTTTAGTTTTTATATCTGCAGAGAACCATCTCTGAGCCTCATGACGCCTAACTGATCTTATTGTCCTGTGGGGGGAGTGTTTGTTGCTAGCTACTGTTAGCCAAGCTGTGATATTTTCCTTCAATTAGTTTAACTGAAGCCTGATTACTGGGTACTGTGTTTGCCAGTAAGTTACAAAAGGCATTTCTGTTGATGCTATTTCAGTTCCTTGCCGTACAACCTCCGTTGACTGTAGGTTTGTCCATGGTTATGTTGTTGATTACAAGCTTTATTAAGAAGCAGTCAGACCATGTGCAATGAGATACTGTCAATGCAGACACAGTAAGAGTGGATGTCTAAGTTTGATCAAGTGTGTGTCCCTTGATGTGTGTGGGGGATGTTCATGTTGAGTGCAGTTCAACCCATTAAGTAGATCATTCAATTCAGTGGAGTGGGGACCACTCCGTGCCTCATTGGCCCAATAATTAAAATCGCCAATCAACAAAATGTTAGTGTGGTTGATTATTAAGTGGGATACCTGCTCACCCAATAATTGGGGGGACAGGAGCATATTCTGGAGGAGTCTGTATAAAAGTACACAAATTAAGGGTGCCATGACCGAATCAATTTGATAACTAAATTATCCACTGATGTTATGTCTAACATGGTTAGTGTGGTAAATTTTAGATTTTGGCGTATTGTGGCAGCTACCCCTCCACCAGTTTTTCCTGCTGGGCGATTCACCTGGAGGATGTAGTAGTTGTTGGGAAGGGCAGCCAAAATATCGGGGGGGGGGACTCCTGTAAGAGCCAAGTTTCCGTTAGGAAGAGTACATCTCCCCTTCTTTTCAATCTCTATATTCACCCTCTTATCTCTTCCCTTCTTGAGCTGGGGGTCTCTGTGTATAACTACGCTGACGACCTCCAGCTCGTCTTTGATCTTTCCTCTTCTTCTCACTCGCTATCCTTTTTTCACTCCACCATGGTCTTTATTTCTGGGTGAATGAGCGCCAACCACCTCAGGCTCAATCCAGATAAGACTGAGCTTGTCCTGATTGGTGGCTCATCCAGCCCATGGTCCCCTGCTTTCTGGCCTTCCATTCTTGGCCCTCCTCCCACCCCCGTTCCCTCCGTTAAAACTCTGGGCATCAAGGTCAGACAGGACCTGTCCATGCATGGCCAGGTCAGTGCCGTGGTGTCCTCCTGTTTTCTTTCCCTCCGGATGATCCGGAAAATCTCTCGTTTCTTTTCTTTTGACTCCCTTAAAATCATTATTTCTGCCCTTATTACCTCCCGCCTTGATTATGGCAATAGCTTGTTCGCTGGCATTCCTGCCTATGAATCCCGCCGCTTACAAGCTATCCAAAATCAGGCTGCCCGTCTCATCTTTCATCTGCCCAAAACCCATCACATCACTCCCGTCCTTAAATCCCTTCATTGGTTGCCCATTTTTCAGAGATCTTTGTTCAAATTAGGGTGCCTTGTTTATCGGGCCCTTGATCATTCTGCACCTGCTTTCATCAACTCTCTGATTTCCCGTCACACCCCTGCCCGCACTCTCCGTTCATCATCTTTTGCCCTCCTCACTGTTCCCCGTTTTCACAAATCTCGCACTGGTGGAACCCGTTTCTCTGTTCTTGCCCCCCGGTTCTGGAATTCTCTTCCTCTTTCTATGCGCTCGATCCCTATCTTTTCACACTTCCGTAAAGCGCTAAAAACTTTTCTGTTTGCCCTGGCCTACCCCCGCTAATCCTTCTGGCCCTGTCTGTCCGGTTCTTTAGAGCTCCCAGCGCCAGGAAGCCGTTTTGGCCATCGCGCGCTTTACAAATATTTTCATTCATTCATTCATTCATTCATTCATTCATTAAGTTGAGTCCAGTAGGTGGCTTATGTTTTGCCAGGGAGCAAGTGTTTAAATACATAATTGTAAGTCTTGAAGGCCTATGTTTATCCCATTCCTGGGTGTTTCCAGTTTCATGGGGGAATGGACAAGTCCTGAAAAGGAAACCCTTGTTTCTATAATCTCATGCCTGATCAGTCTAAGGCCATTGGGGGAAAGGGGGGTTGAGATGATAGTGTCCAGCATGAAATATCTTTAGTTCTGACAGGGTGTTGGATAAAACATGGGCATAGTGGCTCACCCATGGCCATGGACGGCCGCGGACGGGGACAGAGGGGGTGCCTTCGGCATGCCCCCAACATGAGCGATACAACTGACTCTCTGTAGTAAGGGCTAAGTATGGTGCATAAGCATGGGCGTAAAATCCGTTCCGCTCGCGGATTTCGCGGATTTTCGGCAAATCCGCAATCCGCGAACTCCTGCGAATTTGCCGAAAATCCGCGAATCCGCGAGCGGCGGATTCGGGGGGCAAAAGTTCAAGCCTGGCCTGTTGTAACTATTTTACGATGGCGCCGGCAAGCTGCCAGCGCCATCCTAAAATAGTTACTAAGTTAGCTTCAACAGGAAGCTCTAATAGATAAAATAAAGCAGGTGCTCGAGCACCGAGCACCTGCTTTATTTTATCTATTAGAGCTTCCTGTTGAAGCTAACTTAGTAACTATTTTAGGATGGCGCTGGCAGCTTGCCGGCGCCATCGTAAAATAGTTACACATTGCCCTTAGGTGTGCCTTCTTCCTAAATCAACCGTCGAAAATCAGCTGTGATGCTGGACAGAGGCCTTTGCATCCTTGACTTTCACGAGCGCAATCCTCGTGCTGTTCCTGTGACCAGGAGCTTCTGTCTCTTCATCTACTGCTCTGATCGGTCTCATACCTTTTATACACACAAGAGGCCCTAATGTGCACTCGCATGGAAGCCAGGCCAGCCAGCACAGCTCACTGAGGGGACCCCTGCGCCCTTCGGCGCGATTGCATAGTGACTCATTCATCAGCCCAAAAACAATCGTGCGCGCCATCGAGGCTGGGCAGGTGTGCCTTCTTCCTAAATCTACCGTCGAAAATCAGCTGTGATGCTGGATAGAGGCCTTTGCATCCTTGACTTTCACGAGCGCAATCCTCGTGCTGTTCCTGTGACCAGGAGCTTCTGTCTCTTCATCTACTGCTCCGATCGGTCTCATACCTTTTATACACACAAGAGGCATGTGCACTCGCATGGAAGCCCCGCCAACACACTCGCGGTGTGCACCGTCTTCCCGCCATTGACCCACTATGATGGACAGCTCACCCTAGGGACCCCTGCGCCCTTCGGGCCGAATAAATCCGCAAAATCCGCGGATCGTGGATCCGCAAAATCCGCCCATGTCTAATGGTGCACAAACATGGTAATATAACATAGAGGACACAGTGGAATCACTTCAGTCCATACATCAAGAACAAATTCTGGGGCCCCTTTGAGTACTACCACTTAGATGACTGACTAGATATCCAGTTCGCTGAATGCCCTTTAGAAATGTTTGGCCAGATGTATCAAAGGGCTTTACCCATTCTGTATCTATAGGAAAATGTGCTTGTACATATGGCCCATTGACTGCTTTCTATTGGGCCAATGTTTCAAAGGCCAATTCTCTATTCCTGCTGAAAAAGACTTTTCAAGAAATACTAGTACAGGGAAACATATTTTCTATTACCTTGGCTGTTGACAACATGTATACTCATATGGGACAGAAGCGAGTGGCTCAACAAGAATACGGAAATCACAAAAAATACATCAAAATTGATAGTATTCCTCCCTTTTCTGCAAAAGAACAGCTGAAAACAATACGATAAAGCACACATTACTGAAATAATAAAACTTGTAAACACAAATGCAATTAAATAACATTTAGCTAACACACTATCAAACAGATCGTACAGTGACTGTGCAAGCCAGGCACAGGAAAGTACTTTTCAGCTGTAATGTCCTCTTAGGACAATAATTCAAATACAAAACTAGACTCAGCATGTCATTGTACTAAGCACATGAAGTCATGAAGGCTTGATCTATATTTATTTTTTTGTCTCGGGCAATAGCCTATTTGCAAGCGATTACTTATACATTTTTGGCAAGAACAAAACATTCTCCTGTATGATGAGGCTGGAAGGCCAGGTCCTGTGGCCAATCCCATACCACACATGGCCAAAGTCTGTGCATGGTTCGTTGTTGCCATAGTTACTTTGTTATGTTTCATAGAGTACCCCCAATATGGGCTTAATTAGTTCCCTACCATTTCACCTACATTTACTGTCCCATTACACTACACAATGGGTTTTGGTCTTGACCTTTTTGTAGTTAAATTCTATATAAATGTCGTGGTTTTCCTTGAAAACTAGCTTCGTCAATTATGCATGAAGATTCTCAGAAACACAGCAGGATTACCATCTTCTGCATATTATCTATGTATAAGGGTCATCCCTTCCGTCATTCTCGACCAACATGACACAGCAAGGTAGAATTCCCTGAGGGTACCTTTTGGTTATATATACACCATGTCTTCTTCAGGGTAGGCAGAGAAGAATGACTTCCATGCTGACACACTGATGTGAGATGCTGAGGTTCCTGCGAGCAGACACTCCAGCTCGCAGTGGTCTGGCATCCCTCGCAGGGTGTCCCTCTTGAGACCAAGACGGGGTCCCACAGTCTCTCACTTCAGGTAATGAGGATGGCTTCAGCCTAGGTGTATTCTTGGCTCCACACCTGCATACATGCTAGATACACCTAGGTACATCTAGTTAGGGTTGCATCATAGGAGTACGCATTATTTTTGTCATGTATTTTTTAAACCTGCCTGTATTCAGTATTTTAGCACTATGATAGGAATCTCCCATCCCTTTGCTCTGTTGGTGCTTATAATCATTTATATCAGTTTCTGTATAATGGTTCTTTCAGCACACCTATTTTACACAAGAATGACTCTAGTTCAAAAAAAGCTTACTGAGAACATCTCCACTGTTTATTCTGTGTTACTCTCTTTGAGACAAAGCGAGCATGAGTGACAAAGCGAAAAGTACTGCACTGTTTCCAAGATCACTGATGGGACAGAGTTGTTATGTTCAATAGTTGCCAAGATCTATTCTCTCCTTGGTAAAAGGAGTTTACAGTGGCACTATGAGCTAGCTGGTATACAGTCGAACATTCCCAATGGGGGTGCCTGGAATCAGTCTGGACACCAATCCTATTATAGTCTATGTTGTCTAAACGAGCAGATCCTATATAGGTTCATAGGAACTACACGACATTGTACCGCCAAAGTTGGTTTGGTAATTATTTAACGGTCAAATCTAAGTAGTTCAGTTGTGCTTTTCTCAGAGATCCCTACTCACATGTACCCAGAGACGTCTGGAGTCGGAAGGGAAAAGTCCGCTGCAGCTGAGTAGGCATATCCTATATATTGGCTGTAGGTTTGTTCAAGCTTGAGGGACAAATAGTTCCTATTGTGCATAAAACCTTAACTCAGTTTCTTTGAAATCTTTTGAACAATGGCTGATGAAGACCTCGCTGCCCCAGCACTACGAGCGAATGCAGTGGAGGAAGGAGAAAAAGAAGGCGAAATAAACATTTCAGAAAATGTCAGGACTGCCCTTAGTTTAAAACTAGTGGACTATGGCGTCACAGCAAGGGGTGTGACAGTAACATTCATGAATGAGACACACAAATCATGTAGAACTAAGGTGTTCTATTAATGGGTTAAATTCCTACAAGCAGATGCACACACAAAAACATTTCATATTTATGTTCAGGATGAAACTCCAGAAGAATACTGTCCATATGAGGACACTGAAATTTCGCTCACCTACCAGAAGCACATAAACTGGTTTAAAGGCGGCCTCCCACACACAAAAGATAAAGTAAGACTTGGTCCGATTGGCAGAGATGGAGCAACTTGGCCAGTCCTAGTGGATTACACCCCGCACTCGGACATTGACACAATGCAAGTAGCAGCCTTACGTCCGCTACACAAAGAAATAATAAAACTTTACAGAAACCTTACACAGTTCGTTATGAGAATACTCACACTTCAACCAACAATGGCTACACCAGCAGGACAAATTCAGGAATCTACAAAAAAATAAATTAAAAAACTTTACACACAGTTATTGGTAAAATGCCCACTAGACGTGACCAAATGTCATTCTGGATAGCTCCGAAAATATCACAGATAGAGACAGTGTTTTCACACACAAGCTCTCGAGAAAAACACAGAATGCTAACAAGCTGCTTGCCAATGGGGATATCTCCCCAGATAGAGGATTGTACCTCTTGGGATACAGTTTTCGCTGCCATCTATACCAGAGCTCATGGTATCCCTTCAATAGCAGTAATACCAGATGTATTAAGACAAATACAGAATGAGTATGCAGTAGAACCTGCTCTGGACTTAGGGATGAAATTGTTCGGACATTTTGCCCTGGTATCAACTATTATATTAGCAAACATAAAAGGGGCGGCAGCAGCAGTGGCAATAAGCCAATGCCGGAGTGATTTCACTCCTTTACAACAGGAGCATGAATTACCTACAATTATCGAGGACACATATACCGAATTAGGAAGAGAAAGTCTGGGAGCTAGGGCAACAAAACCTCAAATCATGAGAAGGGTAACACCAAGCAGGCACCTGATTCTTCCAAGAAGAAATGTGATAATACAAAACAAAAGAATAGAGAAAATAGGTCACAATCCAGGGGTTGGTCTCTTCAACAGGTGCCTCCAAAAGAAAGTACAACCTTAGGAATCTTGATAACAATAAAAACCCTAACAGGTATTGTCAGAACTTCAAACTGGTTATAATGTAGTCTTACCGGTTCTTGCACGGGAACAGAGATGCTTGGTCCCAAACCCCTCTTAGCAATGCTAGGAGATCTTTTAACAGAATCTCCAAATCATTACCTCAAGGGACGGGGAAATTGGATAAAATAAAAAACAAAGAAGAGACTGGTCCAGACTTGGTTCCTTCTGTCAGCTACTTGCAGACGTATTCTTTTTATTCTATGGAACCTGTAAATTAACACATCATTAAGTAACTACTCACATATTCCCTTCTGATCTACTCTTCAAACTGACTGAAATTTATATTTCTTCTCTTCTGCTTCTAGTTGGCGTTCTAGCTTCCTCTTCTGATAGTTGTTACTATTTAAAAGTAAAATGACACATTAGTACCCAATTCTCATTATCTACACTATCACTATGGTTTATTTTAAGTAAGTGCACTTACTTCACTAACTGGAAGAGTCGTCTTCTAAAGTGGGTTCTGATTATCTTTTTTCTGTATATTCTTGTGCTGCCACTATCTGCGACCAATTCTTTTGACTTTGTTCTTATTCTTGCAGGTTACGAACCTAGTCGCAGACTTCAACACTCTTGGTAAGTATTTAGTTATGTCTCCATTAAGTTTTAATTGACTGAAAATGTCTGTACCACATTCCCACTGGATGCTGATATATCTCCTTATTATTATATTACTTCCAGGGTTTCTATATCCACAGTAAACTCTACTCAGGTAAGTTCAAAATACTTTCACTATTCAATGCTTGGTATTTTCACTTAGCTCTGTTTGTTGTGCTGTTCCTCGGAAGAACTCGAACTTCGATGACAGTCTCTCACAGCGCTCCCGATAAGCCGACACTCTTCTCTTCCAGCGACGGCTCTTTTTACTTCAAGCTTCTTTAACTCCCGGACAAGTCTCTGACTGAAGTACCGACTCGCGCTGGGATTAAATGCGCTGAGTCTACCTAAATTTATCGGCACTACTGAATTACCAACTCGCGCTTGAATGAATGCGCCGAGTCTCCTATTAAAACACTCCTTGACTAAACTATTCACAGAATTTCTAATTTAACATGACTGGCAACCTTTTTCACATAGCGGTGAACTCCGAACGTCCTCACAGGCTCTTGACGGCGGTGAACTGCGCAGTTGGTAGAGCACTCGCGCATCACCTAGTCTTCCCACAGATATGCTCAGGAGACTAGACTGCTAACCCGGACCGTGCCGTGGGCACGTGGGCGGCCATCTTAGTTCTCCTGAGCCTCACTAGGTCGGACCGTGAATAAGAGTTATGGTCTCCTTGACATGGCTTGCCTGATTTGACGCTGCAAAGAGCATGAGCAGCTGTTAGGGTCCTGACAGTACCCCCCAACAAAGCAGGTTCTCTCTCCCTGGGCTTCGTGGGGAATCGCCGTTGGAAAGCCTTGATCAGTTTAGGGGCATGAACATTCTCGCTTAGCTCCCAAGATCGCTCCTCTGGACCATACCCTTTCCAGTCTATTAAATAGTACAATTTTCCTCGGGACCTCTTTGAATCCAGAATTTCTTTTACCTCAAATTCGATTCCAGTTTCTAACTGGATTGGTTTTGGGGGTGAGTGGATTCTCAAATCTGCGGAAGCTTTCTTTAACAAAGAAACATGAAAAACTGGATGAACCTTTAACCGAGAGGGTAACCTCAATCGGTAAGTGACCTGATTGATCTGTTCTTCCACTGGATATGGGCCAATAAAACGGGGCTGACATTTTCGGTTCCCTTTTAATCTTAAGTTCTTGGTGCTTAAACAAACTTGATCTCCCATGGTCAAGGTTGGCCCTTCTCTCCTCTTTCGATCTGCGTAATTCTTGTACTTTTCTTTAGCTGTCTTGAGATTGTCTCCTGCCCTTTGTTGGATCTCGTGCAGATGTGAAACTATCTCCTTGACTGCTGGGACTGATATATCAGTTTGTCGAATGGTAGCATTCGGATGTCTGCCATAATTTAAGAAAAAGGGGGAGAAACCTGTTGAACTATTCTTTGCATTATTATGGGCGAATTCCGCAGTCCACAAATAATCCGACCATTCACCCTCTTCCTTCAAAAGAATTAATCGCAGATATTGCTCTAGTTCTTGATTGACCCTCTCTGTCTGCCCATCAGTCTCGGGATGATAACTAGTGGAAAATCTAACCTCAGTACCTAATCCTTCCATAAAGGCCTTCCAAAAATGTGACACAAACTGAGGACCTCTGTCTGATATTACAACCTTGGGTATTCCATGTGTCTTAACAATCTGGGAACTGACATGAGCTGCTAATTGCTTTGCTGCAGGAACCCCTTTTAAAGCTGTAAAGTGAGCCATTTTAGTAAAAGCATCCTCTACTACAAGAATGGTGTCATAACCCTGACTGTTAGGTAAGTCTGTAATAAGATCTAGAGTTACTGTGTGCCATGGGTAGGGAGGTGTAGGTAGGGGTTGCAACAGACCCTTCGGGGCCTGCCGTTCTGACTTTCCCTGAGCGCAGATCTCACATGACTTAACATACCTCTCAATATCCGAAGTCATCCTTGGCCACCAATAGTGTCTCTTAATTAGCTCTTCTGTTTTGGCCTCTCCTTTGTGCCCGGCCATCCTGTCATCATGGCATTCTCGCATCACTTGTTGCCGTAGCTCTGTAGTGGGGATATACAAAGCGTCCTGGTAATAGGGTAATTGTCTTACGATTTTTCTGTTGGTGTCTTCTTTCACCCACCCCAGCATCTCCTCTTGACCCATGACCTCAGCGATATTTTTCTCCAAGCTGATTGAGGTCGTGGCACCAATAATTTTAGCACTTGGAATGATTGGTTGGCTCTCGGAGAAGGTTTTTTGGGGTTCTGTGCCGATTCGGGATAATGTATCTGCCTTCCCATTCTGAGTTCCTGGACGGTATGTAATCACGAAATCGTAGTCTGCAAAATACAGGGACCATCTTAATTGTCTGGGAGTAAGGGTCCTGGCAGTCTTTAAGAACTTCAGATTACGATGATCCGTAAAGACCGTCACTTGATGTTGGGCTCCCATCAGATAATGTCGCCACTCCTTAAAGGCATCTTTTATGGCCAATAACTCCTTCTCCGTGATGGTGTAGTTGATCTCTGCCTGGGTCAATTTCCTGGATCGGTAAGCAACCGGATGCAATTGGCCTGTGGTTTTATGCCGCTGGGACAATACTCCACCCACAGCTTATCCGACGCATCGGTTTCAACATAGAAGGGTTCATTTGGATCAGCGTGTAACAGGACAGGTGCCGTGGTGAAAGCCCTCTTTAAGGACTGAAAGGCTTCCTCCGCCTCCTTTGACCATTCAAATTTGATTCCTTTTTTCAATAACTTAGTGAGTGGAAGTATTCTTCTGGAAAATTCACTAATAAATCTCCGATAAAAGTTGGCAAATCCAATAAAGCTCTGGACTTCTTTTACACTTGTTGGAGAGTTCCAATCTATAACTGCTTCCACCTTCCGCTGCTCCATTAGTATTCCAGTTGGTGAAATAACAAAACCCAAGAACTCTACTTCCGAAACGTTGAAAGCGCATTTCTCCAATTTCACGAACAACTTATTCTCTTGCAACTTCCTCAACACTTCTTTTACTTGTACATGATGTTTTGTGACGTCAGAGGAGTATATCAGAATGTCATCTATGTATACAATTGCGCATTGGTCAATAAATTCTTTCAAGATGTCATTAATGAAGGGCTGAAAGGCAGCTGGCGCATTGCATAATCCATACGGCATTACTTGGTATTCAAAAAGCCCAAATCTGGTCCGGAATGCCGTCTTCCACTCATCCCCTTCACGCATTCGCACTAGATGGTACCCGCCCCTCAGGTCCAATTTCGTGTCGACTTGAGCTCCTTTTACTTGATCCAAGAGTACTGAGATCAATGGCAGGGGATACCGGTTCTTCTTAGTTATCTTGTTGATGGCCCCGTAGTCGATACACATACGTAAGTCTCCCACCTTTTTTGACACAAAAAATAATGGAGAAGAGACTGGGGACTGAGAGGGCCGGATAAAACCGTTAGCCAAATACTTATCCAGATACTCCTTCAAATGGCGATTCTCTTTCTCCGTCAAGGCATAGACACGACTACAGGGCAAGTTCGCGCCAGGTTCAAACTCTATCTTACAGTCATAGACCCGGTGAGGAGGGAGCTGCTCCGCTTCCACCTCGTTGAACACTTCCTTGAACTCCCTATAATCTTCAGGAATTTCCTGGGCGTTTATCACACACATGGAATGCCCATTAACACACAGGGACAAGGCCGGATTACTCTCCAAAGGTTTCTCTGTAACACCAAAACAATTTTCATGGCAATAACTTGAGTCCATCGCAATGGTTCTAGAACTCCAATTGATTGTTGTGTTGTGTTCAGTAAGCCACGGAAGACCAAGAATCAATTGAAATTGTGGAGCATCAATTAGGTTGAATTGAATATTTTCTTTATGCCCATCGCTTGAAATCAGTTGAAGTATTTCCGTGTGACTCACTATCGGCCCCGACGAAAGGTTTGTCCCGTCCACTGCCCTGACGACCTCACTCCTAACCTTCTGGATGGCTTGGATGCCCATTTTGGTTGCAAATCTTAAGTCGCAGAAGTTACCAGTGGCTCCTGAATCTATCATAATTGATACATCTGTCAGAATTGTCTCCCTGAACCTCACCTCCATAGACAGGTTCAAATGCGGGGCCGCCGATTGTAATGTGTTTGCTACTTGATGTTCCGTTGGAGTCTCCTCTGTAATCGCACCCACCCGTTCAACTCCATCCACAGGTGGTGCCGTTAGTTTTCCTTTGGCTTGAAGGTGTTTTTTGGGTTCTTCGGACAGTTTCTAACAAAATGCCCACTGGATCCGCAGTACATACACAAATTACTGGCTCTCCTCTTGTCCTTTTCTTCCTTGGATAAAGGCCCTCTTATAGTTCCAATCTGCATTGGTTCTGATCCGGAAGGGATGTCGGAGCTTCTTAAACCTTCGGATCGAGCTCTATCGAATCTAGGGGTTATAGCTCTATAGTCTTTTTTCTTCTCTCCTCTTCTTTCCCCCTGATGGAAATCAATCTCTAAGACCAAATCTATGAGGGCAGAAATCTCTGTTGGTCTGTTTGGAATTTGGGCAAAGGTATCCTTCAATTCGTCTCGTAAACCACGATAGAACACTGCGGCTCTCTTGCTCTCTGGTCAGTCAGTCTCCACCACCAGCTTGTTGAACTGGGCCAGATACGCAATCAAATCTCGATTTCCTTGCCGAAGGTCTAGTAGTTCATTATCTACCACTTGAGATATCCTCCGTCTATCAAATATCCGCAAGAATTCTTGTTTAAATTCCTCAAAATTTCTCAACAAAGGATCATCCCGGGTAACTAGGGGCATTAACCACGAAGCTGCATCTCCACTCAGATATGAGAGTATGAAAGCCACTTTGGACTGCGCATCAGGGAATATCGAAGGGCGGCACAAAAAATGTAACGAGCATTGGGAGAGAAATATTTGCACCTTCTGCGGATCCCCATTAAATCTCTCTGGGGCAGCCAAGGGTATAACTGGGGATAGGGAATGAATGACCTGAGTGATTGATCTATTTGCTGCTTCCAGTACAGGATTCATCGCCTCCCTCTCTAGACTACTAGTCTGTCTTAATCTCAACGCTAATTCTGCAGTCTCCTTCCTAGTGCTGATCACCTCCTGCCTAAGGGCACGATTTTCTTCTCTGACTGCTCCTAATTCTTTTTGTATTGCATCTAAAATGGTTCCTAAGGATTGTACATCAATTCCTTCCTCCATCTCTGTTCAGGTGCAAAGGCAACTTGGGCACTTCACTCTGTCAGAACTTCAAACTGGTTATAATGTAGTCTTACCGGTTCTTGCACGGGAACAGAGATGCTTGGTCCCAAACCCCTCTTAGCAATGCTAGGAGATCTTTTAACAGAATCTCCAAATCATTACCTCAAGGGACGGGGGAATTGGATAAAATAAAAAACAAAGAAGAGACTGGTCCAGACTTGGTTCCTTCTTTCAGCTACTTGCAGACGTATTCTTTTTATTCTATGGAACCTGTAAATTAACACATCATTAAGTGACTACTCACTTATTCCCTTCTGATCTACTCTTCAAACTGGCTGAAATGTATATTTCTCACCCACCCTGACTAGACTGGACTTTTGCTTCACTTCTGCTTCTAGTTGGCGTTCTAGCTTCCTCTTCTGATTAGTTGTTACTATTTAAAAGTAAAATGACACATTAGTACCCAATTCTCATTATCTACACTATCACTATGGTTTATTTTAAGTAAGTGCACTTACTTCACTAACTGGAAGAGTCATCTTCTAAAGTGGGTTCTGATTATCTTTTTTCTGTATATTCTTGTGCTGCCACTATCTGCGACCAATTCTTTTGACTCTGTTCTTATTCTTGCAGGTTACGAACCTAGTCGCAGACTTCAACACTCTTGGTAAGTATTTAGTTATGTCTCCATTAAGTTTTAGTTGACTGAAAATGTCTGTACCACATTCCCACTGGATGCTGATATATCTCCTTATTATTATTTTACTTCCAGGGTTTCTATATCCACAGTAAACTCTACTCAGGTAAGTTCAAAATACTTTCACTATTCAATGCTTGGTATTTTCACTTAGCTAGGTTTGTTGTGCTGTTCCTCGGAAGAACTCGAACTTCGATGACAGTCTCTCACAGCGCTCCCGATAAGCCAACACTCTTCTCTTCCAGCGACGGCTCTTTTTACTTCAAGCTTCTTTAACTCCCGGACAAGTCTCTGACTGAAATACCGACTCGCGCTGGGATTAAATGCGCTGAGTCTACCTAAATTGATTGGCACTACTGAATTACCGACTCGCGCTTGAATGAATGCGCCGAGTCTCCAATTAAAACACTCCTTGACTAAACTATTCACAGAATTTCTAATTTAACATGACTGGCAACCTTTTTCACATAGCGGTGAACTCCGAACGTCCTCACAGGCTCTTGACGGCGGTGAAGTGCGCAGTTGGTAGAGCGCTCGCGCATCACCTAGTCTTCCCACAGATATGCTCAGGAGACTAGACTGCTAACCCGGACCGTGCCGTGGGCACGTGGGCGGCCATCTTAGTTCTCCTGAGCCTCACCAGGTCGGACCATGAATAAGAGTTATAGTCTCCTTGACATGTCTTGCCTGATTTGACGCTGCAAAGAGCATGAGCAGCTGTTAGGGTCCTGACAGGTATCAGGATACTGATACACGTTCTTCTCGTTCCTTTCAGGGTTCATCAAAAAACTCTGAGAGGGAAGGACAGTCAGAACACAAACAAAAAGAACAGACAAAGACCAGAGACACACAGCGTACATCAGACTATAATATCAAAAAATAAGATAAACAAAAATCAAAACCTCAATTTAAAAAGAAGGTGGCAAGTCTTAAAGTTAGATATGCCCAGAATTCTGAGGACACAACTTTTGAGTGGGGAATGAGCTCTGACATTGCTAGACAGCATAGCAGAAGTAACAATAGTTCAGCAGAACCTGATGGAATTTCTGGTGAGTTGAATGTACACATCACAGTGGAAACACCTGATATAAGGGTGAGTGTCCCATATCAGTTACATGAGATAACACTCCAAATGTAGGGGGACAAACCCAGAAAAATTAAAGGTCTCTTTAGGGAGAACCTTACTTCTGGCTATGAAGTCCTTTTGGCTGAAAAAGATTGGCCGCCTGACATTGTTATGGAGTGCCCAAAGCGATAAGCAGTAATTTTACCGGCTTTTTCCGACCTAGTTCCAATATACTTAAAACAGACAGATGTGCAAGAGTGGGCGGTAGCACTTGCTCCAGCATTAAATCACAGCCATGTAGGGTGGGATGCTGAGTCACCTCACCATGTAATCCCAGTAAAAATTACTCCAACTCCACAGAGACAATACCCTAATAAATAAGAAGCAAAAAAACAAGTCAGGTAGATCCTAGATGAACTTCAATACCAACGTGTAATAGAAGCTTGCACCTCTTCAATGAATAATCCTTTGTTTCCTGTAATGAAACCTGATTTTCATATTGTCTAGTTTTAGACTACAGACATCTGAACATATGCACAAAGACGTTTGCAGTACAGAATGCACACAGTACCACATTGCTAAATAACATTGTGCTGAAAAAAAAAAAACAAGTATGGCACAATCTTGAGGCATTGTGCCACTTTTATACCCTCTAAAAGATTTCCGAAGTGCCTTGGGACCTCGCACCAGTCCAGAAAGTAATCGTAATCTTCACAGAGACCCAGTATCACTGAAAATAGAACTCGGACTTCGGGGGGGGGGAATCAGCGCCATCTTGATTGCCAGGGACGCGACTCGGGACGCAATGGTGTGATCTTGGATTCACCAGAGACCTGCGACTGAGGTGAAGACACACAATGGTCCCAAAAGAGAACAGGCTTCGGCCGCAGGATGGTCGAAGGTTGAGCTGCAATCGTCGCATGGTACTCGACGTGGCAAACAGCCCTGTAGCGGGGATCGGAAACTCTGGAACTCGGAGCTTTGGGCAGAGGCCTTTGCGGAGAGGGCCGTCTCCGGGGGTCGATTGCCGCTGAGGGGTGACTCGAGACCTGGCAGACAGAGAAGTTAGTGTCCGCCTGCACCCACACCTGTGGGGAGTGTCCACCTGTTTACTGGCCTCCATGGGGGTTGAGGAGCCTGCATTGGAAACCGGGCCACAAACACCGGCCTGAGCTGAAGCGCCTAGGGAGAAAAGAGAACCCTGCCTTGGGAATCGATCACGCCCTGCGGGGCCGGGGAGGTGAGATGAGCTGAAGGGTAGAAGGCTGTGGCCAGCATAGCAGAAGTGAGAATGCGCGTGGACCCCAGAGGAGGTCCCCTTGGGAGACAGTCGTGGGAGGCTGAAGTGGGAACGCTGTGAGATAGCTCAATGTGGTGCACAGATAAATCTTGCCCTGAGGACTTAGTGATCTGGACCTCACGTGGGGACCCTGGGGAGGGGGGCTCTCCGAGGGATCTGCAAAAAAGGAGATGAGACCCGGACTCCAGTGAGCTGAAGAACAGACAGCCCGTGCCTCCTGGGTGCAAAACCCTGAGTGAATCACCTTGGAGGTGCATTACATAACAGCAGGGGACAAGCTAAGCTGGTAATCATGGGGAAGGACAAGGCAACAAAAGCACAGACCAATGCAATTTGAATTATGCTCAGCCCCTACACCACGGCCCTTATGCTAGAGATGAGGACTCTGCAGGAGAGAAGGGGCCGCTAAACGGACTGCTGAGGACTCTCCCACACTAACGGATGTCACCAAGCTATTCAATCGACCAGAGATGGCATGGTCCAAAAAATAGATGCTGTAGATGCAGTGGCCATAGACGTAAATCTACTAGGGTGCAATCTGCGGAAGGTTTCTGATAAAGTGACCGTCAATGAGAAAGATGTGGACGCTTTAAAGACAGAGGTGAAAAGTCTTAATGCCACAGTAGTGGAACTTAAGTGGCAGTAAGACTGGATGACAGGGCAGGAGATTCTGAAAGAAGGTCGAGGAGAGGGAACCTGAGATTCATTGGATTCTCTGAAAAAGCAAAGGGCCTCTCCACGGAACGGTTCCTCAAAGAATGGATAACACACGAAATGGCCACCATAAGGCTGGCCAGTTTCTTCAGCATTCAAAGAGTGCACAGAGGACCGGTGGTACCCCCTAGACCCGGAGCGCCTCCTCAAGCTATCATTGCGGAGCTCTTCAACTTTAGGGACAGAAATCACCTCCTTCAGCTGTCCCGTAGAGGAAGGCGTTTTTTCTGTGAGTGACATTCCATCAAAGTGTACCCTGATTACACCCAAAGAGTGCTGGAGCAAAGGAAGACCTTCATTGCAGTCAAATGGAGAATACGGAATCTGAACTTAAAATACAGCCTTATGTTACCTGCTAAGCTCCGGGTGGAAATCAAAGCCGCACATTGTTTTCCTTCTCAGCGGGAGAGGGGAGTAACTGGCTAGATGTCAGAGATCCAGAGGGAGATGTCTGGTGCCCTTCACAGAATTGACAATAACGAAGATGCCATTACAGGGACTTAGGCAACCTACACCCTAGCCACAAACCAAGAGGACGACGACCTCAGGTGGAATTACAGTTCTACAAGATGGCACGCAGGAGGCCTCGGACACAGAGACAGTACCGGATTTGATTGAGACGACGCCGAACCTAGAGGCTGGGGATGGTGATCCAGGCAGCGGACACAAATTAACATTGGATGCTGAAAGCTTGAGAGATAAATTGCACAGATAAGTTCAGTCAGTAATTGTATCCTGGTGGGGTACCCAAGAGACTTGTAAGTGGGGATCGTATGAGCAGATTTATGTGTCTTTTTTCTCTTCTTTTTGTACATGTTCAATATCATGTTGGTCACTATTCCTAATAGGGGCAAGGGAAAACACAGGAGTTGCGATGCCCTCGAACAGAGTTCAGGCCCACCTGGGACGCTTGAGAGCAATCTCACACCCTGACAAAGCCAATTCTCTAGTCCAGCACTCGATATCACTACGCACACAAGGCCAGACTAGGTCCCGGCCCTTGGACATTTGCGCTAAGGACTTTTCAATGTTTTTGGGTGGGGAGGGTGGAGGAATGGGGCGGTATGTGCTGCTTTTTGGTTGGATCACAATATACACATCAAAATTCACACATCTGCCCATGGGGTGAGGGGTGGGGTTGGGATTGTTCAGTTTTAAATGAGCTTTCAGTTTGTTGGGGAACTTTTAGGGTCTCGCATGATTGCATAATGTCACACAAACTACTGGGACGAAAGGTTGGACCTATATGGGGAAGGGCGGCAGAATTGAACCACACACAGAAAAGCAGCCATGTCAGTGCAAACACTGAAGATACTTAATTGAAATGTTCGGGGGATGGCAGGCCTGGAAAAACGCCACAAAGTGCATGCATTTTTGAAGCGGTATTGAATAGCAATAGTGGTGCTTCAAGAAACGCATTTATGGGGCAATAGCATATTGAGCATCCTGAAGCGATGGCGGGGCCAATTGTATGCCACCATGTACTCAGGCTGCGTACGGGGGCACTAGTGTGGGAGACAGGAGGAGTATTCTTACAACGCCTGCACCGCGTTCTGGAACCAGACGGGCGGTATGTAATCCTACTCGGGAGGTGGAGGGTAGGGAGATTTGTAATGTCAATGTTTTATGCCCTTAACTCAGACGGCAATACCATACATGGGAGCAGAACTCATTCTTTTTGGGGACTTCAATTGCATCTTTGATGTGGAATTAGACAGAGAACTAGGCCTGGGCGGTAAATTCCGTTCCGCTCACGGAATTTGCGGAATTTGGTTAATTTCGCGTTCCGCGGAGAACGCGAAATTGCCCAATATTCTGCTCTTCTGCGACTTCGCAAACTGTTTTGCTTGTTCGCGCTCTCAAATGCGTGTTCGTGAGATATTTCCACCCAAGTACGCAAACAGCGATTGCGAACAGTAAAAAAGCATCGCGAACAAGCAATTCCGAGTGTTCGCGGAATTTTTGCGTGTTCGCTGAGATTTGTTACCATTTCACGGGGATTTGCGTAACGCGATTATGCAAATTCCGCCCACCCCTACAGAGAACCCCTAGAGATAATATCAAACCTCGCATGCCAAGATCGCTTAATGCCATACTGCAGGGCATGCAACTCAGAGAAGGATGGAGGACCCGGAACCCTACCAAAAGACAGTTTTTCTGTTACACCCCATCTACTAACACATTCCCTTGAATTGATCACTTCTATCTCACTTCTGGTCTCTCCACAACCAAGGAGGGAATATCTTACCTACCTCGATATCGCTCTGATCATACACCGCTATTACTTACTCTGAAAAGTGAACCTGGTCGACGGGCCATTCAGCTCTGCCAATTTAGGGCTGAAGCACTCACAGACCCTCCATATGCACATATAGTAGCGGAGGCCTTACAACACTACTTTGAAGACAATTGCAGGTTGACAGCTAATAGATCCACAGAGTGGGAGGCCATGAAGGTGGTCCTGATGTGGGTTTGCATGAGGACCACATATGGGGTAAAACACCAGCTAAGGGACGATATTACAGGTCTATATAAACTGCTTAAGACACTGGAGGATGCTCTACACAAGATGCCTGCCAATATGGCCCAATGACCAAGGGTCTGGGGAGAGTTACTAGATGCCTCTGCAGGGTAGAAAAACATAGGTATACCACCTATAGAAAAAGACTGCACATGGAGGGAAAGGAAGATGCAGAGGCTCTAGGGTCGCCGATTTCCAGGGAAGAAGTGCTTGCATCGATTGAAAGGCTGAAACCAGCGAAATTCCCCAGCGATGGGCTCCCAGCAGAGTTCTACCAAAGAACTTGCCCCACAGCCGGCTACCCGCCTACTTGAAGTGTTTAATGAAGCCCTGTCTCACAGAGAGCTCTCTAAATCCATGATGGAAGCACTGGTGTCTATGATCTCCAAGCCGGATAGAGAGTCCATCTCCCCGAGCTCATTTAGGCCCATTTCTTTCCTAAATATTGATACTTTGTTTTTAACGTAGAATTCTGGTGGCGCGTCGGCTGCCGTATGTGCGGGCATGCACCACATCTCCGGGAAGAGAGCTGGACACTGTGCCTCTTGGATATCCCACAGGCCTTTAACTCAGTGGAATGGAGTTATATGTGGATAGTGCTCAAAAAGATGGGACTAGGGGAAAAGTACATAGCATGGATGAAAATACTGCACACTAGGCCTACAGCTAGGGTGCACCTCCGGGATCAGGCATCAGATAGCTTTGAACTACAAAGTGGTACCCGGCAGGGATGACCCCGGTCCACACTTCTATTCGCCCTTGTGATGGAGCCCCTGGCGAGTACCCTCAGAAATGAGATGGAGAGGTCGGAGTATCCACTTGGGTAATTTTAACCATGTGGTGTCTATGTACACAGACAACATGCTTGTCTACCTTCAGCATCCTGAAGAGGCAGTGCCTGTGCTTTTTACGGAGCTGTCAAGATTCAGGGAGGTATCAGGATTGCGCCTCAACCCAGGAAAATCTAAGCTTTTCCCCATGGAATGCCTGGTTGGTAAGGGAGAGAATGAGCTACCCCAGGTGGGAATGCATTGGGTCAAAAGTGAAGTGTGATATCTGGGGATTACGCTGGGGCACATACAGGTGGCCAATTTGAAGAGTAATGTGGGGAAGGGTGTGAAGGGCAACCAAAAATCGATTGTTTTCTGGAAGGAACGACTACCGCCATTGATGGGCAAAGTAGCACTGAGAAAAATGGTGATCTTACCACGTTGCCTGTATGTCATGCAAAATTCACTCTACTGAATACCACATATACACTTTCAGCATTTGGAGCGCCTATTGGTGGACCTATTGTGGGGATCCAAAAGGAAACGGGTAAAATTGGATACCTTACAGAGAACATTGGAACGGGGGAGGTCTTGAGGTCCCCCGGCTGGAACTATATTACATGGCGGTGCAGCTCCAGCGTGCGGTGCACTGGCTGGACAAACATGATAATCGGGAGGAACGGTAATTGGCGGGCACGCATAGGGGTGTCTCACTCCCTGAGCTCCTCATGTTGGGACCTGGGGTACCTGACGGATCCCGTATATTGTTAAACATGTGGCCACAATTTAGGAAGTTACAATCAAAACAGTAGTGAAAAGGGCACCTTACACCCTGGAAGCCCCGCTGGGAACCGTGCAACCCTTCAACTGGATAGGTCAAACTATGTAAATTACTAAATGGACAAAGGGGGGCTGTTGCGCGATGGGAGATCTATATGCTGCCCAATGCTTCCTAACAAGGGAGGAGGCGGAATCTATGTTTGAGCTAGGCAAGTGGTAATATCTTTAATACGCAAACGTTTTGGTGGTGGCTCACGAGCTATGGTCAGCATTTCCACAAGAGCTGCTCACTAAAGCAACCCTACAGGCAATTTCCACTCTGATAGGAGGACGTAGTTTGGTCTCACATATTTACAAAGCGCTAAGAGGGGATCTTCCTGCTAGCCCCCTTCTAGTTCACACTAAATGGGACCCTATCCTAGATGAACCCTTAACGGAGACAGAGTGGAAGAGGGTGCATGAGGGGGTCAAAGAAATTAGCTCCAAAGCTAGATTTAAACTTACACAATACAACATTGTACATCAAACCTACTTGACCCCGTGGGTGCTACATAAAATATACCAGGACTGCCCCATCCACTGTCCAAAATGTAGGTATACTGACACCCAATGTATGCACATGATATGGGACTGCCTGGAGTTGGCACCTTACTGAGGGATGGTGATAGACTTCTTACAAAATGGTACGAGATAGACAATATCACACGCTGTCAAGGAAGTAATGTTGGGACTCCTCTCCAAACCCTAAGCTAAAAAACTTACAAGGAATTATCTCTAGTTGGGGCTAGCGCTACCCAAATGAAGAATATCATTTGGATGGATGAGTTCAGACACCCCCCCCCACGTTGGAAAGCTGGGTCAAAGATATGAGGGAATTGGCAACAGTGGAGCTAATCCGAATGAAAAGAGTCAGAGAGATGAAAAACTAGAAGACGATGCGAGGGCTTGGTACACCATGATAACAGACATGACATTGAGAGAAGACTTTCCTATGGGGGAAACAGAAGGGTCACAGACAGGTCAAGATGGTTTAGGGACAGAAGTAAAACACAGGAGTATGAATGATGCAGATACATAGAACCCATAGGAAGTGGGCCGACTCTTAGAACCTGGAACTGATATGGTACGTCTAACATGACTCTGGGGGCAGGAGGAGGGGATACGTTAAGTATTAAGGTTTATATACTCTGGAAAATGTTGTATGCATCCAGCATCTGCAATATGCTCCAATATTGTATGTTTGATATTGTGAACAGGTCCTGTTTTCTAAAGGAATATACTGAATTAATTGCTGTAACTGTGCTGTATAACCGCTGCTATGACCATTTTGCGATTCTGGAAAATGTTAATGAAATAAAAATAAATTGGAAAGAAAAAACAGCCCTGGGTTGGTATCAGCTAGGGAAACTGAGGTACTTCAAATTTGGATGAGGAGGCGTTCTCTTATGTAGATGATATTTATCTGACGGACGATGATTTCAAGGATCATTTGATCAGGGTGAGCAACATAATTTTGTGGGTCGCCTATATACACACATATACACGTATGTACATATACACACATATACTTATATATATATATATTACCTACTGGTGGTCGCCAGTAGGTAGTTATAGTTAGAACCTAGTTTCCGTAGGAACATTTTTTTTTGATTTGCTAATAACTTTTGCGTCGCTTGACGAATCTTCGTGAAATCCCCCCCCCTCCTCCCCAAAAAAAGTCTATCCAGGTCAGTTCCTACTCTGAAAGTTGGGGGTGATTTGTCAAGCGGGGGGCTGAGAAAAAAGGGTGGTCCCAAAAAATGTTTTCTCTGTGTTAATTTCCATAGGAAACTTTAGCCAAGGCTACAGCCCGAACTGCTGAACAGAATTACACCAAATTTGGCATAAAGGTAAGGCTTGGTTTAAATGGTGTAAATCTGTTCAGTAGCTGCTGAGAAATTAAAAAAAATAAGAGTCAAAAAATCAATTTCCCAACGAAACTTTAGCCAATGCTACAGCCCGAAGTGCTGAACAGAATTACACCAAAATTGGCAAAATGGTAGTTCTTGATACTGAAAGCATCCTCTTCTAAAATGGTGTAAATCAGTTCAGTAGTTGCTGAGAAAATAAAAAAATAAACATATCAATATCTAGGGGCGCCGTTGGTTCGTGAACCCTCCTGACCACAAGCTTCATTGTAATTGGCTGCCAACACTTCAAACCATGAAGTTTTGGCAGCCATCTTGTGACTCAGTAGAACCAAGTCACAAGAAAACAGTGAAACAAAGATTAAAAATACAAGAAAAGGAGTCAGGCTAGAAACACCCTGACCCCCTAGGCCTCATCAGGGGGTCCCACAAGGAACCCCAGGGCCAAAAAAGGATATGTTTTTTTATAGTTTCAGCAGAATTCACGCCGGGGTTGCGAATCCCTCCAAACTTATAAATAAATTGAAGCGCGGGCTCCCACGCTTAATTTAAATGAGGGCCCCGGGTGGGCCAGATCCTGGGGCATCTCCCAATTTATACTTGGGGGCCTGCCGGGGCCCCCGCAGCCGCAGGGTCTGCCACCTCCCCGGGGCTATGTAATTGATATGCGGCAGGGCACGCGGGACCCCGCAGCCCCGGGGACTGCCACCGCCGGGGCTTGTGTTTTAATGTATGGGAGGCTTGAGCCCCCCCACACGCCCCGGGGACTGCCACACACCGGGGCTTTTCTAAAATATTTGCAGGGGCTCATGGCCCCCCACAGCCCTGGAAACGGCCACCCCCTGGGGCTTGTTTTTTTTTATAAACCTGTAAACCTGAAAAAAAAAACACAGGTTTAAGGGACATTTAGTTAGTGGGATATTTCACTCATACAAAACTAGAGGTATTTCATCCATTATAGTTAGTTGAGCTAACTATAACTCGCAATGCACTGCTGATGATGACACATAATACATCGCTCATGACATCGTCAGTGAAATCACTCATGACATCACTGATGACATATCAAATGACATCACTGATGACATCATCCAGAGACTGGGTGATTTTTAAAAGTTTAAGAATGTTAATTATAGATACAGAAAGGTATGTTTAAGAATGAGTAGGTGTATGAGTGTCTGAATGGAAGATTTAGTGGGTGCGTGACTGACTGTTTAAGTGAGAGATTAAAGGTGTTTTAGTGAATGCCTGGGAGAATGACTAATCATTGTGAATGTCGGTATAAGTCTGTCAGTTGGTGTGTAAGTGGCTGCATGGGTTGGTGAGTGGCTACACGAGTGTGTATATGGGTTAATGATTGGTTGTCTGAATAACTGTATGGGTGCTTGAGTATCTAAGAGGGTGGGTGGGGGGGTGTAAGTCTCCCTCCATGGATGTGTGAATGAATGATTCTGTGGGTATATGGGTTCATTAGTGAGTCTGCAAGGGGCTGTATGGGTGACTGAGTATGTATATGGCTATGTTGGTGAGTGAATGGATATCTACCTGTGAGTAACTACATATGTGAAAGTCAGTATACGTGAGTGTTGTAGTATATAAAAGTGACTATATAAGAGAGTAAGTATGTGTTAGTATGTGTATGTAAAAGTGAAGTAGTGTGTGTGTGTATAACTGTATTGGTTAGCAAATGGCAGTGTGTTTGAGTCTTTGGGTTACTGACTATGTGTGTGAATATCTCTGTGGATGAGTGCAGTATGTAAGAATCTGTAAGGGTGTATGAGTACCTATATCAGAGGCTGTATTGATGAGTGACTGCATGTATGAGTAACTTTATCAGTGAGTGAGTGGATGTGTGTAGATCTATGAATCAGTGAGTGGGTATGTACTAACTGGTATTGGTGTGTCTATGGTTTCGAGTAGTCTGTATTTTAGAGTGGTTGTATGAAAGGGTATATTAGGGTGTGAGGCAGTGTGTCAGATATTAAGTGCATGATGTCATGACTGATGACATCAGTGATGTTGTTGTATAGCGTTTTAGGACCCTAGTGTAATTTTCCCAATTCATGCCATTATATATGTATAAAATACTGTATCCTAATATAGGCATATAAATCAGAACCATATTAAGACATAGCTCAAGTAGTCCTAATATGACTTGGCTACTTCCACTAGTTCCGAAATTCTACAACGATTTATTGGAAAAACCCACCTTCAGCAGTCAGGGACTTCCCCCTGCATGAATATTAAGTTATCCAAGAAATCATGGAGTTTTCAGAGAATTAAGTCTCTGATGACGTTATTATATCCAATCTTACGTCAAACTCGGCACCTTTAAGGTATAAATATGCCCACACTTGTCCAAACAAACTCACCGTGGTTTGTAGCAGTTCGACTATCTACTTGCCCGACGCGCTCTGCTGCAGCAAGTGCTGAAGGAAGCCGACCCTCCAGCTGACACACTGAGAGACGCTGTACTTTCTCCTGCCGAGAAATCCAGCTCCGGTGTTTCCAGGCTACACTTGCGGGTTGCTGGGAAATCGAGTCCTGAGAGAGAGATACCAGACCTTCTACATTCTAAAAACCACGGTACGGAGCTGATTAGACCCTAAGAGAATTCTTGGAATAGATTCTTGGCAAATAATACTAAAACTAGGCTACACCTTACTTATCTCTTCCCTTGTACTAGACCTAGGTTAGGTACACCGGGGTAGGCGTATTTTAGAAGCACCAATTGAGTACTTTTAGTCATTATTTATCACTGTATGTATTTTATGCATTTTAGGTATCTTATGGCTTAGAAACCATATCATGCTTTTACAGTATTATTTTATAATACTTTTCGCATTGTACGCTTTGTACTTCATAGCAAGTATTACGATTGCAGCAGTTCATTTCTCATGCTTGAGAAAGAAGAATGTTTAATAAATACCCTTTTAATTGAAAACGCCTGTCTCTCTTTTTCTCTGCACCTCTGGTGAAACAAAGCATGCACAATTGACTTAGTGAAATAACTATCTATTGTTTCCGCGACTCTAGAGATCTATTTCATATTCTTGGGAAACAAAGTTGTCATGTTTTAGGCGGTTGTCAGAAATTAATCCCTTCTTGTTCATTCAAGAAAGTTTCTAGTGACCTCTGAGCTAGCTGGCACACACACAATTAAGTCTAGTATATTTGGTAGAGACGTAGTCGACTTCAGTCCTACGTCTAAACTACAGGATACACTATTCCAATGCACAGAGCCTATTGGGAATATAGAAACTACACTACATGGCGCCCAACATTTGGTAAGGCGATAATTTAACGCTAGATACTAGAGTAACTCAGTCGTGCTTTTCACACAGACCCCTTTTTCTCATAAAATACTCCAATAGACGTCTGGAGTGGGTTAAAGGATTAAATATCCGCTTTAAACTGAGAAGGACGGAAAAATCCTATGTATTAGTTTTTAGTTTGTTCATCGTTGAAGGATACAGTGTTCCAAAATATTGTGCACCTAATCTTTGGCTCCTTGAAACTTGTTCTGCAACACTTTCGGTCAACAAAATGACGGATAGTGAGGACGAAAGAGAAAGGGAGAGAGCTGCAGCAGCAGCTCAAGTAGTTTTGGATGACACAAATCTCCAACATAATGACCCGGATGTTATACTCATCTCGTCAAACATAAGGAAAACCATTACTATAAAACTTATAGAAAATGGAATATCACCAAGTGGTGGTAAAGTAATATTTGTTATAGAGGTACATGAATATCGGCAGACAGAGGTTTTCTATTCATGGATTCTGTTTCCTGCATAAAATGCAGTAACACACGAGTTCCACTATTACCAAGTAGAGGAACCTCCAGCGGAATACGTTCCTTTTGAGGACGTTGAAATTCCACTAACTTACCAAGAGCATCAGCTCTGGTTTACTGGCGCCCTACAACATCAAAATCACATTACCAGGCTCGGTCCACTAGGTAGACCAGGAGCCACATGGCCGGTACTAGCCAGCTATACACCACATCCTGACATTGAAAGAATGACAGCTCCTGAACTATTGGCTCAGCTAAAACAGCTGATTAAAATACACAGGCAGTTGGTTCAATATGTCATGAGGACTTTAACAGTCCAACCAGCTGTAAGATTTCCACAGCACATCCCTTATCAAGGGAACACAAACAAAATTACACCACAGACTATACAGTCAGTCATTGGTAAATTACCCGCAAAACGGGAACAAATTCCATTCTGGTTAGCTCAAAAAATTACTCAAATACAGGCAGAATTTCCTGATAGTACACCTCATGAGAAACACAGAATTCTGACAATCTGTTTACCAATAGGGATTGCACCACATGTAGAAGACTGCGGCACATGGGGAACAGTCTTTGCTTCAATCTACACTAAAACACATGGTGTCCCATCTATGGCGGTAATACCAGATGTTCTAAGACAGATTCAAAATGAATACGGTCCAGAACCGGCCTTAAATCTGGGTATGAAATTACTGAAAGATTTCAAACAGGTCTCGGCTATACTATTAGCCAACATAAAAGGTGAAGCAGCATCAGTGGCGATCCGCCAAAAACTAAAATAAACAGACGTAACAGAACAACCTTTTGAATTTGCCAGAATTATTGAAAAATCCAATGAAGAACTAGGTAGAGATAGTTTGGTTGGGAAACCGGTAAAGCCCCAACTAACTGAAAATCCTATAAAAGTAGTTTTTATTAAAAATAATCTCACCACTACTAAAAAGAAGTAGGAAGACAGCAAAGAGACACTTCCTAGAGGGAAGTGTTCCCAGTCCAGAGGAAGTTCTCCTAAACAGGAGCCCTGTGAAAAGAGGTACAAACTTAGAAATAGCGATAATTTGAGAAAACCTGATAGATATCAAGATACTGATACACGTTCCTCTCGTACCTTTCAGACTTCTTCGCAGAAATCCAAGAGAAGAGGACGATCAGAACAGAAAGAAGAACGTGTGAAGTCCAAAGACGAACAGCACGTTCCAAAAAATAAGAAAAGCCAATTTCCAAAAAAGAAGGTAGCAAGTCTAAAGATCAGACATGCCAAGGATTTTGAGGACACAACTCAAGAACGGGGAGTGGGCCAAAACAATGCTAGACAGCGCAGCAGAGGTAACGATAGCTCGCAAGATCCTGAAGGATCATCTGTAGACAGTGGACTTGAATGAAAGCAATCAAGTTGAAACTGCAGATACCAGAGTTAGTGTACCACAAAAGTTATATGAAATAACACTCCAAATGGAGGGGGACAAACCAAGAAAAATTAGAGCACTCTTTTGGGAGAAGCTCTCTAATGGTTATGACATCCTTCTAGCTGAACAAGACTGTCCACCTGAATTTGTCAGGGAGTGCCCACATGGCAAAGATATAATTATGCCAGCCTTCTCAAATTACATTCCAATTCACAAAAAAATACACATATGCCAGGAAATGGACTGTAACCCAGGCCCCGGCACTATACAAAAATCATGTAGGGTATGATGAGGATTCCCCTCACCATAAAATCCAGTTGAAATCTCAACCTACAATGCAAAGGCAATATCCTGTAAAACAGGAAGCTAAAAAACAGGTCAGGGAGATCTTAAATCAACTTGAATACCAAGGGGTGATTGAAACATGCACCTCATCAATGAACAATCCTTTGTTTCCTGTCTCCAAACCAGACAATTCATATTGTCTAGTTTTGGATTACAGACATCTAAATTCTTGTTGCAAAACTTTTGCAGTTAAAATGCACATAGTGCAGCACTGATGAATAACATTGTGCGCAAAAAATATAAAACTACATTAGATATCTCAAATGGTTGCTTTTGTCAAAACATTGCACCGGAAAGCAGGTATTTGACCGCTTTCTCAATAATGGGGACACATCGACAATTTTGTCGTCCCCCCCAGGGATTCAAGAATAGCCCAGGGTTGTTTTCAGCCAGAGTAACGGAGTTACTAGAAATGTACGATGATGAGGCATTGTCCTATGTCGATGACATCTATCAGTTCAGTTCATACGTCTTTATTTCGATTTTTACATCATAAAAGACACTTTACAAACAGGATTAAAAGGACCAGATAATATATACAAATAAAATGTAACAGCATCACAATTCATTTCAAATTCATTAAATTCGTTAGATTCATTAAAACAAGGATTAAACAGCTAATTTTAAAGACTCAGTATGAATGAATTAAATGACATCTATCTTACAGATGATGATTTGGACGTGCACTTAAAAAGAGTGAACAACATAATACTTGGGTTCGCTTCTGAAGGGTATGAATTCAATTTCAAGAAATCACGAATTGCCCATCTCAACGTCCTATTTTTGGGATATGAGTTATCAAGTGAAGGCAAAAGCCTGGCAGGAAACTTTTTAGAGAAATGTGCGCTGCTCCAACCTCCAAAAACGCAAAAAAACTTACAGTCAATTCTAGGTTTCCTGAATTTTGGAAGAACTTATGTTCTAAATTACGCAGAAAGGGTCAAACCTCTCTACAAACTAATCAAACCTGATTTCAAAGCTTCTAATTGGACACAAAAACATACAGAAATGTTGCGTTCAGTGCAAACAGACATGTTAGCAAAAACACAGTTACAAACACGTAACAACGTGCGCAACCTAGTGATCCGAATCATCCCAGGGAGATGCGGATTCACATACCTAACATTTAACGAAGGTGAGACGGTACCAGTAGCATATAAATCACACTTGTACACACAAGCTGAAATGAAATTCACTTCAGCAGAAAAAATACTGACACCTGTTCAGACTGCTGTAGCAAAAGAGAGAGCCCTCGCACAGGGTAAATGCATTAAAATCCTTATACTTGTACCTGCCTTAGAGGCAGTAACAAAAGCAAGCATTCCAAATGCAAAAGCTCTACATCCGAGATGGATACAATGGGTTAATTCTCTTGCTGCAACAGATGTTAAATACATTTTTGACCCGTATTTAAAAACACAAGAATTCCTACTATACGAATTAGAATGTCCTCTGCCGACTGAAATTCTGCCACTAGAACATTACGGCTGTATAATTTATTCAGACGGATCAGCACAACCCGCAATTAGGGGTAAACAAGCTTACAGTGCAGTGTGCGCGATTGTTAAAGGTGGCTGGCGCGAAGGTAAATTTAGACCTATGGTCACTAAAACTCAATCTCTCCGCGACTGTACAGCTCAGCAAGCTGAACTACAGGCTTTCAAGATGGCGCTTGAAATACCGATCACGAATTCCCCACGCTCATAGTGTGTGATTCGTATTACTGCGTCCAATCTTACAATAAATACTTGCAGAACTTGGTTCAGAATGGCTTCAAAGACGCTAAAGGTGGCACAATTAAGCATAAACTGCTATGGGAACAAGTAGTACTTTTACAAAAAGAACTACAAAAGACTCACATGATTCATACACTGAGTCATCAGCATGATGGCGTTCACGTTGCAGGGAATTCATTGGCTGATGAGGCCGCAAAGGCAGCTGTGCAAGCGCTTCCGTAGCTGCAATCACTCGTTCAGAAACAAAATTACACAGTGAAACAATGCTAGCAGTTAAAGCCTCAATGGAAGGTAGCTATGCAGCGTTACCTCTAATCTATCTACTCACGTATACATACATAATTGATGCAAACTCCGTTCCTTTTGCTCGAATCCCTGGAGTGGGGGACATAATAATTCCAAACAGGAACCGGAGAGGTGCTTTGGTTCACGAAGTACATATGGGAGAGGGTCTGAGACATCAAGGGATCTTAGAATCTCTAATAGAATTAGAAGAGATGTACTGGTGGCCAGGAATGAGCGTCAAAGTTTACAAATTCGGAATTAACTGTGACACCTGTTACAAAGATCATAGCTTTGAAAACCACCAGGTTCCTGACTACAGTATAGCCAGCCCAGTCCAGACACCATTGTTAGACAGCATCAGGTTTTCTACACGCTGACGTCGCCATGGACATACACGGTCCCGCAAATATTAAGACAAGTTTCGTTTGGATGTGGCCCCAGCGCTCGGCTGACGCCAGAACTGTTATAAAAGATTTGTGAGTCTTTATCGGCACATACGCAATAGGCACGCTACATTCTGACCAGGGTCCTGCGCTTAGCTCTCAAGCTTACAAGGAGGCCATGGCCAGCTTGGGCGTTGCATTGCGGTTTTCGAGTCCCTTCCATCCTGAGGGAAATGCGATACTGGAAAGAAAAACTGTGACATAAAGCAATCTATAACAGCTAGGGTATTAGGTTCGGGTGACGGGTGGGTCAAACATCTAAATAGTGTCCCAAGAAGTCTTAATAATCTGCCAAGAAATTCTCCAGGGGAATCACTCTATATGAATTATTATTTGGTACTAGAATGCTTATCCAGGACCTTGATTGTCAAACTTCAGTGGTGGAACAGAAAACCTTTGATATCAAAGACCGTTTGGCTGTTTTACAGGACTTAAATGAAACAAGAAGAAGTCTGAGTAACACAACACAAAAGCCATCGACCACTGAAGAAAAACCACCTGTCTCAGCAAGACCTGTCTGGATTCCAAAGATTGGGGATCTAGTCAGGGAAAAGATTGCGGTAAAAAGAGGAATTTGGGCCTTCTTATAGAAAAGCAGTACCTGTCTTAGCAATCCTTGTAACACGATCAGTGTTACTACCGCCGCTTGCTGGTAAAAGGGAGAACAGAACAGTATCTATCGACCTGGTAAAACCACATTATGTGGCCGATAATAAGTAGTAGGCCCAGTGGACTCCCAAGATGTAGCAGATGACCAAATCTGGCTACTATTCGAGAGGTTCAAACTGAAAGACTTATCACCTTTGATAAACCTGCAGTAAGAAAAGAAGGACTAAGCAACAAAGCCATGGAACTCGTCCCTCTTGATACCCAAATATCAGTTCATCAAGAAACTCCTGTCTACAATGATGTAGCATCTGACTATACAAACATGTCAAAGGAAGAAGCAACTCCGGTGATTTCAAAGAATCCGGATGCGATACCAACTATTGAACGAACTGCCTCTGGCTATTTTATCAACTTTGATAATTTTTCCGTGGATCCAAGTGAATCCAAAACAACGCCAGTTAATAAAACTTTCAAAGAAAAAAAAACAGAACTCTTTTATCAACTTGAAAAAACATATCTGGTTTCACCACGTGTTGAATTTTGGATTGTGTTAGGTGTACTTTTTCTCCAGCTCTGGCTCATTCTTCTTTCAAGTTTGGGACGAATGATAGATGGAAAATACAGTACAATGGACACAGCAAGTAAGAACATCAACTTGCTCCTGCAACCTTACAAGTCATCTCATCGTGAGAGAAGAGACCTGTCATCAGTGAACATCACAGCCGTTCCTATACCTGGTGGTATAGCATGGGACACAATTGATTATGACATTTGTGGCCCGGTGGAGCTACTGAAGCTTCCACACCAGTTTAAGGTTTCTTTAAGTGATTTTGTTTCGTCAAGCACCTTTTCTGATGATTGGGACTTTGAAACTGTTAATAATATGATGTCTGACTTAGAAATGTCAGCTAAATTTCAAAAACATGAACATCTAGAAGGTTCAACAAGTTATGAAGAACTGTATTGTTACAATTATTTTGGTCACCATTATTTGCACAAATCTGTAAATCCTAGAAATGTTTTTACTTATAATCAATGGGAACATTGTCCAACGCCACCAAAAGGCAGCTCTAAAACATTTTATGAGAAATTTCCATACTTGACTGATTTTAATGTGACAAATCCAGAAACGTTTTATTTTAAAAATATAAATAGGACAGGAATGAAGACCATGTTGACCAATACTAAACAAATTTATTCTGCAACCTTTAATGCTCAGCTATCTACATTAGGTTTTAACTTTTGGAAAGACAACATTGAGGCAAAAACTGTCTGGGGCACAAAAGAATGGCAGGTGCAGGGTTTAGAAGCCTTGTTCAGAGCCTGCATTAAACCAGAACAAATAATGTTTTTAAATGACACTGTTCAACAAACATCATGTCTTGGCTTAGCTAAGATACAAGATTTAAATAAACCGTCCATACCTAAAGCCACACCTGACAGTAATAGCACTACAGATGAGGAGGTAGACGTAAAACAGATTTTACAACACTACAGAACAAATCCTGATTGGAAAAATGGTTAATCTGGCCCATAGACACGAATACCTGTCAAGATAGATTCCTGAACAAAACACAGGGGTTAAAAATGAACAGGCCAGATCCAAGGTACTCCCAGAGACAACATCCAGGGATAGTCACCACATACGGTGTAGGAAAATTATGCCTTGACTGGCTACAGAAATCCACACTTCCAGAAATTAAACAACACTTTACTTTACTTGAAGAAGACCTTGACTTACGAGACTTCTTACTTGGACCTCGTAAACAACGACAGAAACGTTTCATATACGCCTGCCTACAACGAAGCTTGGAAAATAACGCAAATGGAAACTGCAGAAAAAATACCAGAAATTGATCATATTAATTTAGAGAAAGCACTCTCTGTAGTGGACAATGGTAGAACAGGATTTGCTAATGTTACAACATGGCCAGTCTCAATTGCGTTCTATAATGCTACTGAGCTGGACATTGCAAAATCTCCGTTCAGGCTATGTGCCATGGCGTCTAATCAATACCACGTCATTGTTTACTGTCTTTAACCTTACAGATAAACAAATCTCTTTGCCACAAAGAGGAGCAGACTATACGGTGCTGAGCATTGAAAACTGGAAAGATTACCATTGACAGTTTCTGAGAAGCCTGTCGTTGAATGGATAATACATGGCACCATCTCAATACCAGTGACGATTTTCCAATTTCAGTATTGTCTACAGCATATACTAGCAGGCCTGTATGAAAGGTTGGGTAAAGGATACATTAAGTCAACCTGGTCTTTACCATACTCACACAAATGTTGGAGTGAGGGAAAGGAGGTATTTCTTAGTACAAAAAATTGTCAAAATTCACTAAGCGGTACACTTTTATGTGAAGGTAATAATTTACATGGAGCCTGCAAAGGTTCTTTAAATAACCTTTCTTGCCACATGCACAGTACTCCAGCGGCCGTGGTAGACCCGATTTTTAGGCAGCTTTCCAATGGGAGCTACGTTATGCTCAACGATCACAGCTGTTGTGGCATGTTGCCAGGAAAAGCCTATCTGGTTAGTGTGTCAGCCAGGGTCACTTGTTGTATGCAAGTATTGTATCCAAAGAGTACTACAGACAGTGAGACAGCGTTATGGCCTTCACTGAATGTCTCTTCTATACGAATTGATACTTTAGGCAGAATGAAAGCCATTCTTTTGCAAAAAACTGTGCCACTGACCTCGTTTAGAGAAACGTATGATCTGCAAGTTGCAAGGAGTTCTGCAGAGATAAATGCCTTATTATCAACAAACTGCCCAGTACATTTCGCAGAAATGTTAGGTCAAATCTTAAACATGTCTGATACCAGTGGCATCGCACATGTATTTAAGATGATCTTTTCAGGACTGTTAACACCATTCGAAGCAGTCCTCGGCATTTTTCCAAATTTCGTGCACTCTGTGTTCGGCAGTCTGCCTCTCATTTTGGGACTCGTAGCAGGAATTCTATTTTTGTTTCTCCTGCTCCGATATGGCAAGTCCAGTCACCAACGATACCCAGACTACCATGGAACAAGCTCTCCTAGCCATGCGGTATCGTTACAGAATTACACAGATTCTTGGCTTGGCTGGTTTAAGAGATCTGAATACCACTTGGTTTCTTTCATTCAGACCAATCTGGCAAGATTGCATCTTACCTGTTCTACGATGCCTGCTTTGCGGAGAAGAATGCGTGTTAGACATCTGTCTTTCACTTCCATCAGCACTGCCAACGGACGTTGACACCTTGCTGGGTCCTGTAACGACTCATACATTGTGTTGCACCCAACTGCTGCCAATCCTGATGACGGCATTCATTGAGATCTCACCAGCAAATCCAGCTCTTGGTGAGGTACGTGGAACAACAGGCACACAGGTACCATCTACATCAAACATTGCTGAAGCGAATGACGCTGACGGCGATGCTTCACATCAATGCACATTTGATCTACTTGATGAAGTAGTTCCATTTTCACCGACTGTGGTAAACAGTTTCTTTGCCAGCTTAGATGATTAGATGTTTTATCCCGACACCGAGAATAACTTTTGAAAGTGCACAGAGCGTTCCATGAACTCTGAAATTCGGCCTTCAATTTTAAAAAAACAAACCCTCAAAACTTGGGAACTGTATGTTTCGGCAATCTACAGTTAAATTTTTTTCTCCCTTTTTCAGAATAGAACTTTTTTCCTTGGCACAAAGTAATCTGCTTAAAGTAGAACTATTCTTAGAGAACAAAAAATTCATTCATATTTGGCATTATCTAATGAAAACCATAACAGTTTATATATTATACTATGGGATGGTCTCGACCTTTTTTCTTCTGTAAATTTAGAGCTATTTCATTACTGTCATTTCATGTTTCATTTAGATTGCATTTTTTAATAACAGCTATTGCTTGTAAAATGTGTGCAAGACAAATACTCATGTATATGTATAGACCATGTTTAATGCATTTCATGTATTTTGGGTGGGATTATGAACACATGCTTTAGTTATGTTTTTTATGCTTATAGATTTAGTAATATTAGACATAATACATGGAGTGGGTGTTGTATAGCGTTTTAGGACCCTGGTGTAATTTTCACGATTCATGCCCCTGTATAGGTATAAAATACCATATCCAAATATAGGCATAGAAATCAGAACCATATTAAGACATAGCTCAAGTAGTCCTAATACGGCTTGGCTACTTCCACTAGTTCTGAAACTCTACAACGATTTCTTGGAAAAACCCGCCTTCAGCAGTCAGGGACTTCCCCCTGCCTGAATATTAAGTTATCCAAGAAATCATGGAGTTTTCAGAGAATTAAGTCTCTGATGACGTTATTATATCCAATCTTACGGCAAACTCGGCACCTTCAAGGTATAAATATGCCCACACTTGTCCAAACAAACACACAGTGGTTTGGAGCAGTTTAACTAACTACTTGCTCGATGCGCCCTCCTGCAGCAAGTGCTGAAGGAACAAGCCGACCCTCCAGCTGACGCACTGAGAGACGCTGTATTTTTTCCTGCTGAGAAATCCAGCTCCGGTGTTTCCAGGCTACCCTTGCGGGTTGCTGGGAAATCGAGTCCTGAGCGAGAGATACCAGACCTCCTACATTCTAAAAACCAAGGTACGGAGCTGATTAGACCCTAAGAGAATTCTTGGAATAGATTCTTGGCAAATAATACTAAAACTAGGCTACACCTTACTTACTTCTTCCCTTGTACTAGAACTAGGTTAGGTACACCGGGGTAGGCATATTTTCGAAGCACCAACTGAGTACTTTTAGTCATTATTTATCACTGTATGTATTTTATGCATTTTAGGGATCTTATGGCTTAGAAACCATATCATGCTTTTACAGTATTATTTTATAATACTCTTCGTATTGTACGCTTTTTACTTTACAGCAATTATTACGATTGCAGCAGTTCATTTCTTATGCTTGAGAAAGACTGTTCAGTAAATTCCCTTTTTTATTGAAAACGCCCGTCTCTCTATTTCTCTGCACCTCTGGTGAAACAAAGCATGCACGATTGACTGAGTGAAATAACTATCTATTGTTTCCGCGACTCTAGAGATACATTTCTTATTCTTGGGGAACAAAGTTGTCATGTTTTAAGCGGTTGTCAGAAACAAATCCCTTCTTGTTTATTCGAGAAAGTTTCTAGTGACCTCTGAGCTAGCTGGCGCACACACAATTAAGTTTAGTATATTCGGTAGAGACCTAGTTGACTTCAGTCCTACATCTAAACTACAGGATACACTATTCCAATGCGCATAGCCTATTGGGAATATAGGAACTACACTACAATGTCATTTGAGATGTCATGAGGGATATCATCATTGATGTCACTGACCATGTCATGAGTGATGTAATATGTGATGTCATCAGCAGTGCATTGCGGGGGTGCCAGTGATAGTTAGCTCAACTAACTATAATGGCTGAATTACTCTGGTTTTATACGAGTGAAATGTCCAACAAATTATAACATCCCTGAAACCTGTGTTTTTTTCAGGGAATTTCTAAGGTTTTTGAAATGCTAATTTCTAACTATAACATCCCTGAAACCTATGTTTTTTTCAGGGAATTTTGAAGATTTTTTAAATGCTAATTTCTAACTATACCATCCCTGAAACCTCAGTTTTTTAAGTGAATTAATAAGGTGTTTTAAATGCTAATTTCTAAGTATGCCTACATAAGTAGGACATGCAGAAAGATGAGGAAAGGCGCAGAAAGAAGCAAGAGAAGAGTAGAAAGAGTCAACTGAAGTCCAGAAAGAGGAATAAAGGTGTAGAAAGAAGCAAGAGAAGTGCAGAAAAACCAACAGAGGTGCAGAAAGAGGCATACTTTGACTATACCTTACAACAAACCCATACAAAGTAGCCTACTCACTAATCCTCCCAAGGCCTACTCACTAATCCTCCCAAGATGTTTTAAACCTCACTTTTCTCTTAAAGGCTCACTATTAATGACTGCTCTGAATGTAAGGTATACCTACCAAATATAAATCAGCAATCCTAAGCATATCACTGTTGCAAGTCTGACCAAGCTGTGAAGGTATGCATGCGTGTCTCTTCTTTTACCCAGTGACATGCTACATAAAAATAAACATAGAAATACTCAAATACCTGTATTTCAAACAGCATACTCTGTAAATATGTGTACAAAAAAGTGTGTTTGTATATTGTCTCCTCATAATACAAGGGACATAGGTATTCAATAGTATATATGAGGGGCTCTATAATACCTATGTACATAAGACATGTCTGCCTGTGCAACTGAATGATATAGCAGAACTGAGAACATTTAACCTCCTATAGAAGAAGCTACCCACTTTTTAAGCAACCATCTTCAGATGCATAACACATGTGGGAATACAAATACAAGTAGACATAAACCTCAGTCGCAAGCGCACGCAGACCTTTAAACTTAAAAGCTTGCACTTCTCATTTGAGTACAGAAAGAGGTGCGAGAAGTACAGAAAGAAGCAAAAGATATGCAGAAAGAAACAAAAGACGTGAAGAAAGAAGCAAGAGAACTGCAGAAAGAAACAAAAGAAGTGCAGAAAGAAAGAACAGATGTGCAGAAGGAGACAAGAGGGGTGCAGAAAGAGGTACACGGGGTGCAGAAAGAAGCAAGAGAGGTGCAGAAAAAAACAAACGAAGTACAGAAAGTAGGAACAGAGGTGCAGAAAGAGACAAGAGGGGTGCAGAAAGAGGGAAGAGGGATGCAGAAAGAGGCATGAGCGGTGAAGAATGAAGCACGAGAGGTACAGAAATAAGCAAATGAAGTGCAGAGAGAATCAACAAAGGTTCAGAAAGAGGGATGAGGGTTAGAGAAAGAGGCAAGAGAAGTTCATAAAGAAGCAACAGAGATCCAAAAAGGGGGAACAGGGGTAGAGAAAGTGGCAAGAGGGGTGCAGAGAGAAACAAGACAGGTGCGGAAAGAAATACAATAAGTTCAGAAGGAAGCAACAGAGGAGCAGAAAGAGGGATGAGGGGTGGAGAAAGATGCAAGAGAGGTACAGAAATAAGCAAGCGAAGTGCAGAAACAAGACACAGAGGTGCAGAAAGAGGGATGAGGGGTAGAGAAAGAGGCAAGAGAAGTGCATTAAGGAGCAAGAGAGATGCAAAAAGGGGGAACAGAGGTGCAGAAAGAGGCAAGAAGGATGCAGAAAGAGGGAAAAGGGCTGCAGAAAGAAGACCATGTGGTGCAAAAAGAAGCAAAGAGGTGCATAAAGAAGCAAGAGTAGTGCAGAAAGAAGCAGCAAAGGTATAGAAAGAAGCAAGAGGGGTGCACAAAGAGGGAAGAGGAGTGCAAAAAGAGGCACAAGGGATGTAGAAAGAAGCAAGAGCTGTGTTGAAAGAAACAAAAGAAGTGCTGAAAGAAGGAACAGAAGTGCAGAAAGAGGCAACAGGGATGAATAAAGAGGGAAGAGGGGTAGAGAACGAGGCAAGGGTGTGAATAAAGAAGCATGAGAGCTGCAGAAAGAAACAAAAGAACAGAGAGAAGAAACAGAGGTGCAGAAATAGGCAAGAGGGGTGCAAAAAGAGGCAAAAGGGTTGCAGAAAGAAGAGAGAGATGCAGAGAGAAACAAAAAAATGCGAAAGAAGGAACAGAGGTACAGAAAGAGGTAAGAGGGGTGCAGAAAGAAACAAAAGAAGTACAGAGAAAAGCAACAGATATGCAGAAAGAAAAGAGAAAAGAGAGGTGCAGAAAGAGGCACAATAGGTGCAGAAAAAGCAAGAGGGGTGCAGAAAGAAGCAAGAGAAATGCATGAAGAAGCAACAGAGATGCAGAAAGGGGGGTGGGGTGGAGAAAGAGGCATGATGGATACAGAAAGAAACAAGAGAGGTGTAGAAAGAAACAAAAGAAATGCAGAAAGAACAGAGTTGTAGAAAGTGGCAAGAGGGATACAGAAAGAAGCAAGAGGTGTGCAGAAAGAAGCAAAAGAGGTGGAGAAAGAAACAAAAGAAGATCAGAAAGAAGGAACAGTGGTGCAGAAAGAAGCAAGAGGGGTACAGAAAGAGGGAAGAGGGGTACAGAAAGAAGCACAGGTAGGGCAGAAAGAAACAAAGAGGTGCATAAAGAAGCAAAAGTAGTGCAGAAAGAAGCAATAGAGGTACAGAAAGAGGCAAGTGTGGTACAAAAAGAGGGAAGAGGGGTGCAGAAAGAGGCACAAGGGGTGCAGAAAGAAGCAAGAGATGTGCAGAAAGAAACAAAAGAAGTGCAGAAAGAAACAAAAGAAGTGCAGAAAGAAGGAACAGAGGTGCAGAAAGAGCCAGCAGGGGTAACGAAAGAGGGAAGAGGGGTGGAGAAAGAGGCAAGATGGTGCAAAAAGAAGCAGGAGAGCTACAGAAAGAAACAAAAAAGTGCTGAAAGAAGGAACAGAGGTACAGCTAGAGGCACAAGGGGTGCAGAAAGAGGCAGAAGGGGTACAGAAAGAAGTGAGAGGTGCAGAAAGAAAGAAAATAAGTGCAGAAAGAAGGAACAGAGGTGCAGAAAGAGGCAAAAGGGTACAGAAAGAAACAAAAGAAGTACAGAAAGAAGCAACAGAGGTGCAGAAAGAGGCAAGAGGAGTGCAGAGAGAGGAATGAGGGGTGCAGAAAGAAGCACAGGAGACGCAGAATGAAGCAAGAAAAATCCATAAAGAAGCAACAGAGATGCAGAAAGGGGGAAGTGGGGTAGAGAAAGAAGCAAGAGGGATACAGAAACAAGAGAGGAACAGAAAGAAACAAAAGTAGTGCAGAAAGAAGGAACAGGGGTGGAGAAAGAGGCAAGGGGTGCAGAAAGAGGCACAAGAGTTGTAGAAAGAACGGACAGAGGTACAGAAAGAAGCCAGAGAAGTGCAGAAAGAAGCAACAGAGGTGCAGAAAGGATGAGGGGTGGAGAAAGAGGCAAGAAAAGTGCAGAAAGCAGCAACAGAGATGTATAAAGGGGGATCATGGGTGAAGAAAGTGGCAAGAGGTACAGAAAGAAGCATGAGAGATGCAGAACGAAGCAAAAGAATTGCAGAAAGAGTGAACAGAGTGCAGAAAGAGGCAAGAGGGGTGCAGAGAGTGGGAGAAGGGGTGCAGAAAGATGCACAAGTGGTGCAGAAAGAAGCAAGAGAGGTCTAGAAAGAAGCAAGAGGAGTGCAGAAAGAAACAAAAACGTGCAGAAAGAAGGAACAGTGGTGCAGAAAGAGGCAACAGGGGTGAAGAAAGAGGGAAGAGGGGTGGAGGAAGAGGCAAGGGGTTGCATAAAGAAGCAAGAGGGCTGTAGAAAGAAACAAAGTAAGTGCAGAAAGAAGGAACAGAGGTGCAGAAAGAGGCAAGAGGGGTTCAGAAAGAAGCTAAAGAAATGCAGAAAGAAGCGAGATGTGCAGAAAGAAACAAAAGAAGCGCAGAAAGAAGGGACAGAGGTGCAGAAAGAGGCAAGCAGGGTGCACAAAGAGGGAAGAGGGGTGTGAAAGAAGCACAAGGAGTGCAGAAAGAAGCATGAGTAGTGCAGAAAGAAGCAACAGAGGTGAAGACAGAAGCAACAGAGATGAAAAAAGGGGGGAGAGGTGTGGAGAAAGAGGCAAGAGGGGTACAGAAAGAAGCAAGAGAGGTGCAGAAAGAAACAAAAGAAGTGCAGAAAGATGGAACAGACATGCTTAAAAAGGCAAGAGGGGTGCAGAAAGAGGGAAAAGGGGTGCAGAGAGAAGTGGGAGGTGCATAAAGAAACAAAAAAGTACAGACAGAAGGAACAGAGGTGTAGAAAGAGGCACGAGGGGTGCGGGAGGAAGGGTGTGAAAGAGGCAATAGGGGTGCATAAAGAAGCAAAAGAGGTGCAGAAAGAAGGGGGCGTGGCCAGCAGGGGCAGCATGGTAGATGCGTCTTAGTGGTGCTCCGTCGTATTTCCCCATAATTCATTACATTTCTCCTACTCTGCTGAGAACTGGTAGTAATCAATAGCAGGTGCAGTTCTCGTCACACTCCCGGGGTTCCATGGAAGTTGCTACATGGTCCGGTGAGCGAGCTGCCTGACTCAGCGCGAGGTGCAGCTGTGCAGCGCTGAGTCTGTAGCTTTGGACGGTCAGAGGAGGCATCCCCAGCTGGGCCTTGCTTTTCACAGAACCGGACAGCAGTGCGTGTCGGGTTCACGCTAAGAGAAAGTGTGCGGTAGCGTGGGAGGTGATGGCCTGAGACATGTAATGCTCCTGAAGGACTGGACCTAAAAATCGGGAGCTGTGGTAACATTGAGCGTCTTGCAAAAACATGGCGGATGGACCGCGGCTTCAAACGTCCAAACGGGGCAAGTAGCTCCAGTTTCAGACTCTGTCCATTTGCCTCAGTAAGATCCCCATAGGAGTGCAGAGTGGGACAGAGTGAAAGGTGACTGGCCCTCGAATTGTGGGGACAGTGAGGAGCCCATCCCGGGTATGGCTTTCAGAGGTGCGCACTGAATCTATTGTGTGTGGCTACCAGATCATTGCAGGCGAGAATGATGAGGCAATCATAACCACCCTGACACTACAATGGAGGAGGGTATTCCATGCACATACATCCCGGGGACAGTGAACTGAAGTTGGTGCCTACCCGTGAGATCAGCGGAGGGGAGACCTGGTGAGTCTCCATTGGTCTCTATAGAAGTAGGGGAGTCCTGCTACCTAGCTCTTCCAAATTTGTGATTCACATTCAGACGGCCACTGAGAGTTGCTGGGAAAGGATGTGCGACACCCCGGATAGTAATGTTGCATGAACCATGTCTGGAGGCAGAGGCACTGTGACTGAAAGTGCAGTCGATAATGACCTAAGTGTGGTGCACTTAGGTAGAAACACTTGACGAAGTGGAACAGCGGCAATACCCCACTGCATGGTACTGCGGTGTGGAGTCCAGGTGACCTGGTAATATCAGGGCGAATGGGCAGGAACCCTCCCGGCAACATCCAAGAGAAACAAATGCTGAGGGACTGACATGCGCCTTCCACCTTTGGTCTCTGGCAGTGCAAACTGGAGCTGGGTCAGGTGATGCTGTAGAGTGTTCGGTAAGATGCTCTGATGATGTAGTGGATTTGTCTTGGAGCATGCGAGACAATGGGACGTAGCAGGGGTCAGGGTGGAAGACCTCCTCACAGGCGGAAGGGACCTGGAATGTCGGCTCACTCCAACTAATGGGGTAGTTGCCGGCCCGAGTGATCACCTGGATGCCATACTGCAGGCCATCAAGCATACCAGGACTTCCATGGAAGCCAAACTACATAAAGTGGCCCTGGACCTTAATCTACTGCATGGAGACCACCGGAACCTGAAGGACCGGGTTGTTGCTGTGGAGCAGGAGATTGCTGACCTGAAGCCTGCTATGAATTTCCAAGATAAGCAGCTGAACGCCCACGAAGTCTGGCTCCGGTATCTTGAGGATCGTATTGAGGATGCAGAGGGCCGCTCTCGGCAGAACAATGTCTGGTTGATCAGAATGCCAGAAGGTGTGGAGGGACGTGACGCAATTGTCTTCCTGGAGGCCTGGCTTAAAACCATCCTGCCAACCATTTTCTCCATTCTTCACCATCGAGCGTGCACATCGTGTGCCAGGAAGAAAAATGGCCCCTGGTGTGAGGGCATGTCATCTTATTGTTAAGCTCGTACTTTTCAGAGATCGGGATGTGATCCTCTGGAAGACCAGGAAATTATATGATATTCAATATGAAAACGCTAGGGTGTTGTTCCTTCCGGGCTATACTATGGTGATGTTCCCGGCCAGGCTCCGTGTTCTCTCAGACGAGAAGACCAGATTTTTTGATGCACCTCAGGATGTTTGGGACTGGCTGGAAGGACAGGTCGATACTCTGGCCCAAGACCCGCGGGCATTGCTGCTACGGCAAGGACTGGGGAAGCTGCTGATAAAGGAGCTCAGAGATGGTTGTCAAGACAGAGGTTCCGGGGCTCAGCCGCGGTAACGGGCCCGGATCAGATATGTAAGGAGCAGCAGGAGGTGGTTCACATTGCGGAGAAGATGGCAGAAGCAGTGGCACCAGAGGATAGAGTGGACACTTCCTGTCCCTCATCCGGGGATGGGGACTCCTCAGTGGGGGACTCCTCTGATAGGGTGTCTATGAGAATGGCAGACATTACACCCCAAACGGCAGATGGTTTTGTTTGAAACTGGATGGTCTCAAAATACGTTGCTGGGTACTGTTGTTTGTTTTCATTTCGGGGCACCTGATGTTCCAGGGATCTATGTGCTGTTTTGGTGCAGGGTTGGTCAGATAGTTTCTGGGGGTATTAATTCTCTTTAATGTTTCTTGGGTTTACGCTACGGTAATGTCTATTGGTTGTTTTTGGGTGGGGGCTTTGAGAATGTACCCTGCATGGTTTCACAACCCCCTGCTCTACCTAACCTGTCGGAGTCAGTAGGGCAGGCGGCTAGTTTGCTGTCTGCTGTGTTTGGACAACTCCCTGCTGTTTTGGGTGTTGCCCATATATGTTTTTTCCTTCCCCAATTGGGATTTCCCATTTCACTTTTGCTGCAGGAGTCTGGTGGGGGGATGATAAAAGTGCTGTTGTGCATATCAGACTGTTACACAGTGAAATTTGGAGCAGAGGGATCAATGTCCATTGTTTTACACTCTTCTTTTTGGCCCAGCTATGGGGTATGAGATACTTACCTGGAATGTCCGGGGCCTCCGCACACCTTCCCATAGATATGCACTGTATTCTAATCTGAAATGTCACAATGTACATTTAGCTATACTGCAAGAGACACACTTAAATGAGGTCAATCGCTTGCAACATAGGTGGAGAGGTCAAATATATGCCACAGAACACTCCCTATTTGCTAGGGGGACCCTCATCTGGATACGCCCTGGGACACCTCTTGCTGTATATGAAGCTCTTAAAGCTAAAGAGGGCAGATATGTGCCGGTGGAAGGTACACTGGATGGACGTCCTGTACTGTTGGGAAATGTGTATGCACCAAATGTGGACCAGGACCAGTTTCTTGAGCAGCTATCTCTTGTTATAGGAAGGTGGTGTGAGATCCCATGGTTGTTAGGTGGAGATTTCAATAGTGTCTTAGATGTAGGGGTGGATAGATCCTTTCCTCCACTTGGGTCCAAGGCTGCCACGACCAATTCCGTGGTGTTAAATGGCTGGGCACGGGGTTGGGGTCTGGTTGATATTTGGAGACAACGTCACCCAGGGGAGAGGGTGTATTCCTTTTTCTTAATACCCCACAACTTGCAAGTTAGGCTGGATACGTTCTTCGGGTTCCCCTGCCTACTCCCTTATGTCTTGAGATCGGACTATTGGGGGAGAACGCATTCCGATCACAATCCACACTGTATTGTGCTGGCTTGGGAGGGCGGGGGAGTATCCCTACACGGAGGCTTCAACAATCAATATTAAAAGATCCAGTGTTTCGGGATGCAATTGGTGAGGCGATAGGGGAATATTTTTAGCTTAATGCAGGGACTGCCTCCTTTGCGCTAGTGGAATGGGTGCCTATGAAAGTCACCCTGAGAGGGGAGTGCATGGGACTGGGTTGTGGGTTGCGACAACAGGTAACCTCAGACCTGCTTGAGGTGGAAGGAAGCTTGTTCCCATTGGAATCTGAGGCCCCGGTAGATGCTGGGGGACTGGTGGCCTCACGGAGGTGCAGAAGAAGCACGCGGAGCATTCTTGAAAGACAGCGCTGCCTTAACTTTGCAGCGTCTTCAGCGTCAGCACATGCCAAACCAGATCGCTCTGGACCCCTTCTTCCTCGGTGGTTCAAACAGCAACAGCCGGGTAGGCTGATTACGGCTCTTCGTTTTTCAGGTGGAGAGCTTCAGTTCACACAGCTAGAAATTCATAGTGAGCTGTAGACACATTTCGTGACGCTGTATAAAGCTGGACTACAAGCCTCGGATGAGTCTATTCAGCAATTCTTAGGGTGACTTCTGTTTCCAGCCCTGTCTTCGGAACCGGGAATGGATCTAGATGCCCCGCTAATGCTTGATGAGGTGCGCGGTACAATGAGGGCTATGCCCTCTGGCTAGGTTCCTGGCCCCAATGGCCTTCCTCACAAATTTTATAAAAACATATGCGAACCCCATGAGCCCTCATCTGCTCAAAGTGTACACGGAAGCGCTCAATTTTCTTGCCCTTCCTGCCTCGATGATGGAGGCCACTTTGATTACACCCCCCAAAGCGGGTAGGGATCCTACTTCCATGGGGGCGTATCATCCTTTGGCGCTCTTAAATGGGGACTATAAGATACTGGCAGGCATCCTAGCTAATAAACTGTGGCCGCTAGTTCCATACCTGGTCCACCAAGACCAGAATGAGTTTGTGCCAGATTGTAACACATCGCTTAACAAACGGCGGCTATTCAGGGTGATGAGCTGCGCCGCCATGGATAGGCTGATGGCTGGCTGTGTCGTGCTGGACCTGGAAATGGCCTTCAACACGGTCGGTGGTCTTTCATGTTTGCTGTGCTCCACCGATACTGATTTGGACCTTATATTTTAAGCCTTCTTGGGCTGCTGTACGGAGCTCCTACGATTTGGCTGGGGTCTCTTTTTTCTGAACCAATTTTGATACAACGGGGGGCTCGCCAGGGGTGTTCCCTTTCACCCTTGATCTTCGCTTCGGTGATTGAACCATTAGTGATGGCTCTACGTGCCTCTGCATTGGATTAGGGGATACCCCTTGGGGATGGCATACATGCCAACTCACTTAATGCACACAACATCTTGCTATATGTGCCATATAACCTAGCAATCCCGCAAGTCATCCCTCATACGCTGAAACATTTTGCTTCATTATCTGGGCTTGGGGTGCATTGGGGCAAATCTTGTTTATACCCCTTCAATCCTAGTACAGGGAACCCAGACTGGACAGTGAACAGGACGGCGGGGCAGTGGCAACCGGTGGCGTTTAGATATTGCGGTTTCCGTATCTACCATAACACACAAAATCTTATGGATGGCAATATCACGAGGGTGGGTACAGCACTCAAGTCTCAAATTGAATTCTGGAAGACGTTGAACCTTTCGGTCATAGGTAGGGTGGGGTTAATCAAAAAATGTTTATGCTGCCACGTCTCCTAATTTGCTATGCTACCACTCTACCTGCCTGTGTCCTTTTTTCGATCTTTGAAAAGGATTGTTCATGAATTTATCTGGAACAACTCAGGGTTCCGGGTGGCATTGTCAAAATTGTACCTCCCTTGCTCAAAAGGGGGGCTGGGCTTGCCAAATTTGAACACTGCTACCTGGCATCTCAAGTCCTCCGGGTGGCGAAATGGTTGTAAGAATTACATTTATCGGACTCGGCAGAGCACAACCCTCCGTTTTCTTTAGACAGGATTCTCTGTCTATTCCATCCCGTAGCAAACTAAATTAATCTCTCCCCTTACTGATTTTGATTGCACTGAAGTGTTTTCACAGGGCACTTCGCCTTACCAGACGAGTCATAGCATAAGCACCTGGCGTGCCTATATTAGGTATGCCGATCGTGCTGGGATGAGTTTGGAGTATGGATCTTGCTCCTTGGGCAGAAGCTGGTGTAACCATCCTAGGAGACTTATATGGAAAAGGAACGCTGCAGCCGTTTCTTGATATCTTGAATGAAGATGGTGTGCCCTGTGCCAATTTCTGAACCATGCCTCCTGGACAGCTGCGATGAGGCATTGGTGGGGAGATGTAGCACAGGAACCTCCGACGCATCTTCTAGTGCAATACGTGCACGTTATGCGCACTGGTCACCACTTGGTGAAGTGGTTCGCAGACTAGATCAGAGAACATACTCTAGCAGATCTAACGCTAAGGCGTGGTAAGTAGGAGGCAGATCGAGGGAGGCCCTACTCAGAGAAATACGGGTCACTGGTCCTAGAGAGCTCCTAGCAAGTTCCTAGAAATGCCCATTTTAGACTAATTCAATGTTACATTGTTCATAAGGCTTATCTCTCCCCGGATAAAATTAATCAGTACTTTTACAGACAGGATGTATGCTGCCAGCGCTGTAAGATTGTGAATGCAGATATCTTACTCATGCTCTGGTCCTGCCCTGCACTGCAGACTTACTGGGAGGGGGTGCTGGGAGTGTTAGTTACCTGCACAGTTAGGGAGACCTGTATCACTTGTGTGTTCTCTAGGAAAAAAACACAAAAAGCTTCTACCAGGTTTCTTGATCTGGGCTTTACTGTGGCTAAGCGATTGATTACTGGCAGGTGGAATTTGGAGGACTCCTCTGTGACGAAAGCCTGGTTTCTCGCCATGCTGAACTGGGTGAGGCTGAAGCGGTCTCCCTGATGAGGAGAGGAGTTGACCTAATGGCTAGGACAGTCAACCTCAAATCTGGGGAACTGTGTTTGAGCAATGATGCTGAACATCCTGTGATTCTGGGCAAATTACGTAATCTCCCCGTGCCTAACAAAAATGAATGTGTCCTCGTGTACTGCATTTCATTTCATTTCATTTCATAAGGCTTTATTCGGAACAAAGGACAATGTCCGTAAAAGCACGTTAAAAAACATTTGAGACAGTATCCAGAGATAGAACAACATAAAATACAGGCAAGGGGTTAATAAATAACTTTAAAAACTCATGCTTTTCCTTGCATTGATTGCTTTAAGGAGAAAGGTAGCCGTAAAAAAACAAACATCTTAATGGTGCAAGTTAAAAAGTAGTTTCATGGAGTCGTTTACAGTCCTGACACCAAACTTCACAAAGATGTGTTTTAAATACACAATTCTCAAAGACCTATACATTGAACACAACAGAAGAAAGTGCATGGTGCTTTGTGCTGAGGTATTATCACATGGACATGGTCCGACCGGGTGCTTATTCTGAGAAGGAAAAGCCACCAAATTGTGGACAATCCCAATCCTTAATCTAGTTAATACAAACCGATGAGATGTTCTAGTCACTTGGGTCAGATACGGTTGGTAGCCCACAAATTCATTCAAACCATTATATGACACACAAGTGGATAGGTTGCCACTATTACTACGCCACCTCTCAGATAAAAGATTCAAAAAGGACTTCTTCATTTCGGATTTAAATAGATCGGAGGCCCCGCAATTATCTAATTTAATGTCGAGGCCGTAGAACGCCTGGAAACTATCTATATTATATTTAATCCATGGGATTTTCAAATGATTATCCATTAAGAGGCAATCCTTAATGATGGCTCTACATAAAGATGTTTCTTCTTTAATCCAGATTGACCGCCATAACAAGAGGGGTCTAAGGAGAATCAAGTCGGTAAGGTGATGAATACCGAGTTCTCTATGTACTAATTCGTTAGAGGCAGAGTTAGGTAGACACAAGAGTCTTTTTAAAACGATGTTCTCCTCCACTTGTAAGCTCCCGGCAGGGGCAAAGCCCCATACCCCAGCGCCTTACAAAGCGGTAGAGAGACATCTAGCCTGAAATATTTTAAGCATGTCTCTAACCCGCCTATCCCCTAGTTTAGTGGCCAATGTAAACACACCGTAAGCACTCTTCACCATCTTAGCTCTCATATTTTTATGCTCTCTAGTCCAACTATTATTGTTAGAAAATGTGATACCAAGGTATGAAAAGTTATCTATTTTTTTAACCTTATGTCCATCAATAAAATAAGAGGGTGACTTTCTATTACGCCCCAGCCCACATTCCATGATATAGGTCTTGGATCTGTTAATCACAAGCTTTCTCCCTTTTATAAACTGTGAAAACCCATCTATCAGGCGTTGGAGGCCTATCGGCGTACGAGACAATAAAACGGCGTCGTCCGCGTAAAGTAATACCGGGACGCTAGCATCATTAACTTTAGGGGCATCTGCTGCAATGGTTTTTAAGACGGAATCCACTTCGTTAATAAAGAGGGTAAAGAGCAAGGGGGCAAGAACACACCCTTGTCTAATACCCCGTCCAATCCTAAACTTAGTAGTACACTCACCATGGGTACCGTATCGTACACAAGTATGTAATTTATTATAAAGGCGGGCTAAAAAATAAACAATACCTTCCGGTGCCCCCATTTCAATCAGCTTAACCCAAAGAATTGCATGGTCCACCAAGTCGAAAGCACTACTCAAATCTGCGAAGCAGAGATAGATAGTGCCGGGCTTAACCTGCGTATACTTTCCGATCAACAGTTCAAGGTTTAGACACTGTTCGATCGTCCCCCGCCCCTTTTTTAAATCCAAATTGACATTCTGTCAGAGTGCCATTGGCCTCAACCCATTCCTCCAGCCTAACCAAAAGCACCCTACTCATTACTTTAACCGAAGAATCAAGCAGGGAGATCGGGCGGTAGTTCTTCACATCGCCCCGGTCTCCTTTTTTATAAATAGGGATAATGATTGATTCTTCCCAGGTAGGAGGCACCCCATTACAGACTGCTGCATTAAAAGTTTTAGCTAAAATAGGTCCCCATAGTTCTGGAACTAATTTATAGATATCAATTGGCACCCCGTCCGGACCCTGTGCCTTCCCCCCTTTACTTGCCCTGATACTATCTATAACTTCGGTAACAGTAATGTCCAAAGGGACGATGGGCCAACAATCCTCTTCAAGACCCATAACTTTGTCCGTATCAAAGATAGTAGAAAAATGAGAGACCCATATTTCCTTATTCACCCTTGATGTTAATTCAGGGACCTTCTCATCTTTAAGGAACGGGCTATTCACTGTGGCCCAAAACAGGGTACAATTGTTGGTTTCAGCTGCCTGGGCCAAGTTATCCCAGGCCTCCTGCTGAAGTTCCAGTTTCCTTCTATTTAAGGTGACCCTATAGCTAGATCTAAGTTTAAAAACCAGGCTCTTATCTCTGGGTTTGGCTGCCAGTGCCCTTTTTAGCTCCTTTAGCGCAGAAGTACATGCCTAATCAAACCACCCCTTTAGACGGTCTGCCTTGCGCTTAACTGGAGTAGTGAGCTTGCAATCAATGACTAGGTTACAAATAAAATGCTGAATAATTTCGGCAGTGACGTCGACATCCTCGAGGATCTCAGTGATTTCCGATAAGCAGCTGTTAATAATAAAGTCAGGCGTCAATTCTGCTTTATCCCCTTTCCATCTAAGTCTAGTCCCATTAGGTCTATAGGGTTCGATATTATTAATAAGCCCCGTACTAGATGAACTAATCTCTTTCCAGAGAAAGGCCTCAATAGTTAAACAGTTATGGTCGCTGAGAAGGATATCAACGACTTTAGGGGGCGATATCCAGGGCACAAGACTAGAGGAAGTACAAATAAAATGTACAATATAAAAGTGGGGATTGTCTCATCTTGATCATTTTTCTCATTAACCAAAATGTTCATGTCATATGATGCTAGGAGATTATTTAGAGACTCCCCATAATGGTTATGAAGGAAATGGAGATCTCCATCCCCAAAGCAATTGACCACCCCACAAGTATTAAGGTTAGAAAGTGGGCAAACAGAAATGTTAAAATCCCCAGCCAAAAGCAATTCAAAAACAACATTAGAACCTGTTGTGATTTCATCCAAAGCATTTGCTAAAGCATTAACCACCAGGACCCTGGTGCTGTCAAAGATGTTATTATAAAAATTAATCAAACGAATGTTTCTACCCTTCTTCTGGGAGAGCCATAAAATCTGGGCGTGAGCCCCAACAAATACATGTTTTTTTACAATAAAGGCGGTCTTGACAGAGATCAAGACCAGGAGCCCGCCCTTTGCCCTTCCAGAGATAGATTCCACAGCAGGTAATTGGTAAGAAACAAAACCATTATAACCTTTAAAATCTTTACACCATGTTTCCTGGAAACAAATAATATCAAAAAGTGCCAGAAAATCTGCCCACCCCAAACAGTCAGATTTGAACATTAAGCCCGCAATATTCCAAGTAGCAATATGGCAACTAGAAAAACCGGTTGCCACGTTGGTTTGTTGGCCACCCCGTAAATTAGTTGTGGACGGGTTTATAATGCTTACACAATCCTCTCCTGGCATAGCCTCGTGACATTCCCCCTCTTCACCCTCCAGACAGGTTATCATAAACTCTGCATTGGGCGAGATTTCTACATGTGCGGTCCCCCGATTCGTTACTATGGGTTCTACTCCGGGAAAGACAAACTCCTCACAGGCTGGGGAGGCCGCCAAACCAGAATCAAGTCAATCATTGGAGTCTAGTCCACTTAAACATTGAAAACGATTGAAAGTAGCCACCTGAGACCCACTCGGCATATTAACTATACTGGGACCTTTCACTCTGCCCCACCCATGATCTTTATTAGACTGGCCAGTGTGGTGTCTATAAAAATAGGCCAGGGGTCGGAGTGAGATACCCTGGTCGTTAGGGGGGCGAGAGGTGGCTCTAATCAGAGCAGTAGAAGCAAGACGGGGACTTTTAAAATTAACAATAACACAATCACCCAAAATATTCGTATGTAAAGTGCCTATCCAGTTGGTTCTGGTGGTTGCCAGGATCTGGTCTGCCATGGCAACTGGAAAATCACACTCTCTGTTAAGCCAGGCCACGGTTTTGTTTTTTAACATATCGTGTGTTTCGTGTTTACCTTCGGGACCCTCCTCCCTTACTGGAGGGACATTTGTAAGAACCGCCACATATGGTACGCAGTCAGGTGGTAAATTAGGCTGTGAATAGCCATATCGCTTTTTCTTAGATACAATAGTTCTCGGTGGATTCCCAGTAGTCGAAATTGAGGGTATGGTTGGTGACTCGAGGTTAGGAACCACTACTGTATCAGTGCTTGAACCCCCATTAAGCGGCTTCAGCGTCTCACAGGTACTAGCCTGAGCTATTTCAACAGATGTCGTACAATTATTAAGACCAGGGTGGGTTTGCACGAAACCACCTAGCCGTTTCAATTCCCCAGAAACAATGTCAAGTTTGTCAAGTAGGGGCTGTATAATTTTAACAAACCTGTCATCTATAATACCGACCAACATATCAAGCTGCTCTGGTGCTAGTTTCAGATAGGAATTGTTAGAAACAGTGTCAGAGTCATTAGTGGGCCCATTGGGAGTTGTTTCGATGTTTTTTTTGTTTTTATAGTTACCCCCTCGTTTAGACAAACCAGGCCTACTAGCATTTCTTCCAGACCTAAGGACTCTCTGCACTTTTGGAGCTGGTAAACAGGATACCATAGAGTCGTTAGGAGGCTCGATCACCGCCGGGGTAAACTCTAGATCAAGGGAAACAGGCCTAGTGGATAAATCTGGGGAGCTTATAACATCCACAGATGGTATAGATACAGAGAAAGATGCCTGAGTAGGGATAGAGAGAGGGTCTGGAGAACTACCTCGTCCTAGAGACTGTCGGCGTTCCTTATTGATTTTGTCCACCACTTTGACTAATTAGTTGTCAAGTGTGCCTACTGCTGGTCGAATGTCTCCTCCATTGATTTTAGAAATTTTTGAAAATACAGAGGAGGCCCTTCCCAGAAACAAAAGATTATACCGAAGTTACAATTATAAAAATCCGAAAAGGACTATTTATGAAATGATCACCTTAACACCTAAGGGTCAAAGAAGCAATCCTAAATGAATTACCATACAGAAAAAGGAATAATTATACTATTAAATTCAACTTAACAGTATAGATAAAATAAGGGGGATTTGTCTCTATTACCAAGCCCAGACCAGTTAACAGTTCAGTAGGTCCTCACTGTACTTGAGGCAACCGAACAGGGTCCTCTGCCCAGTCCCACCCTTGTCCCGGGCTTCTCCCAGGCAGCTCCCGCGTGCGACTCATGGTGTGAGAGGCGCTCCGCCTTTTTTAAGTGCCTCTGGGCACGTTGGTGGCGTGTGTGCTTAGCGCCACCCCCAGGATAGCTGGGAAACGAAGTTTTGAAAAGCCGCTCCCCTCACGGCGCGGCGGTGATGGTGTGGCAGCAATGGGCTGAGCCGTCGCCTCTGCTGCGTCGCTGGTGCCGGGAAAAGCAAGGTGAGAAATGCCGTTCCCCGCACGGCTCGCGTCCTGCACAGAAGCTGTCCCCCCACGTGTAATGCAACTGGTGCTATGTAAAGCGCTCTGATACCCAATTTGGTTCACGTTTGCTCTAAATAAAACTCTGTAAAAGAAGAAATAATGCAGGATACGCGTAATTTCCCCATCTCCGCTGAATGGAATACTATGCTGTGTGTGCTACAGGGATTGTTGGTACTGGATGATTCACTGGACGTTTCCCTTCTTGATGACTAGCGAAGTCATCCTGAGCAAAACCATGTACTTAACTGCATTGATATGTGGCTGGGACCTCTGCCCCTTCTACTTCTCCCAGCAGTTTGCTTGTATACCCATAGGGTAATTGATAGGACTTTATTATAGGATGACGGAGACTTTGTTTCCCTCCCTCACTTGCTGAGGCTCTTGCTTCCCTTCCTATACCTTTCCCCGATAGATTGCCCCATGTTTGGTGTTTTTTTAATAATGTTTAACGTTATACTCATATTTATGTGCTATGGCGGAGTGAAGCTTGTATGAATAATAGCACAATTCTGATAAGTAGGCGGGAAGGTTATTGACATAGAAAGATGCTAACAAATATATTCAAATATAAAAACTATATTCCATTTTATAGATATTCATTTAAAAAACACATATATTACATACATGAACATTAATTAAAAAAATTAACAAAAAACCCAAAAAGCATATTTTAAAAATTATAATCACATAGTCATTAAAAAATGATTTCAACAAGTGGCAAACAATATTTTCTAAAGTTTGCCACTTGTTGAACTCCTTTTTTGTTAATTTTTTTAATTAATGTTCATGTATGTAATATATGTGTTTTTTAAATGAATATCTATTAAATGGAATATAGTTTTTATATTTGAATATATTTGTTAGCATCTTTCTATGTCAATAACCTTCCCGCCTACTTATCAGAATTGTGCTATTATTCATACAAGCTTCTTGTCCCTATCATAGGAACTGATAATTCCGATTAGGGGGTCCTTGTTGTTCACATTATATCTATGGCGGAGTGAAGCCATACGAAATGTAATTTTGTAATTCTTTGCATGTTGCACAATTGCAAATATGATGCACCACAATGTGATCGTACAGTTTTCTGATGGAGGGAGGAGATATTGTGGCTGAGGGGATGTGCTAACAGTGATTACTGATTTTGTCTATGCATATTGATGTAATTATGCTGCTATATTGTTGACTTGTTGCATGAACTTTTTGACTACCTTCTGGCTCTGTATGGTGCTATCACTGATGTTATATTGCTCTGTATTCATGTATACATAATGAAAAATCTTTAATAAACATAGAAAAAAAATCAGAGGTGCAGAAAGAGGGAAAAGGGGTGTAGAAAGAGACAAGAGAAGTGCAGAAAAAAGCAACAGAGATGCAGAAAGGGGGAGAGGGGTGGAGAAAGAAGCATGCGGGGTGCAGAAAGAAGCAAGCGAGGTGCACAAAGTAACAAAAGAAGTACAGAAAGAGGTAACAGAGGTGCAGAAGAGGCAGGAGGGGTGCAGAAAGAGGGAAGAGGGTAGCAGAAAGATGCAAGATAAGAGCAGAAAGAGGCAAGAGAGGTGCAGAAAGAGGCAAGAGGGGTCCATAAAGTAGAAGAGATTTGCAGAAAGAGGCAAGAGAGGTGCAGAAAGAAGCAAAAGTGGCTTGCACACCATTAGTACCAATTTAACATCCACATTTAGCAATAAGTAACAGGTGACCATTTTTGAAACGTTTGAGCCGTTTGAGCTAGAAACAAGGCTTTTTTTGTACACATCTGCAGATTAAGAAGCAGATGATGGATTATGTGGCTAATGTGGAAGATGTATAATTGTGCGAAAGTCGATGCAGCCAAACAGTTGCATAATTCCAGTGGCCCTGCTCATACCTCTGACAAGGTCCCGAAGTGCTCCTCAGTGATTTCTTCTTTTTTTGTCTCATTGAGTTTATAGTTTAGCTTTTATTGAAATGAGGAAGACTAAACCTGAGGTTACCACTCCACAACACAGACTACCATACCACAAAGTTACACTCCATATTATATAATCCCACTCTACATAATTCCTATACACTAAACACCACATACTTTCTATCCATATAATTTCACAGTGAAACATACCACATACTTCCACTAAACACAACGTAAATCCACTTCACTCCACTCCACTCCAAAAAACATTAAAAAAATACTTTTACATTAACAACGCCAATAGCTCTTACTCTTGCAAATGCAAGACCTATTACATTACAAATGCTTCTTTAACTGGTAGTCACGTTAGCAGAGTGGTGGAGAAAGGGGGCTGGACCTTCAGCCAGTGCTTAGGAAATCTGCTGCATTGGACTTACAGGAGGAACCAGGAGGGCTTCTTGGTCCCCAGAGTCCCTCAGGAGTAAAGTGGACTTCATCCAGTCAACCCATTGTGTGCCAGGAAGCACTTTTGAAGAGTGGTGGAGAAAGGGGGGGGCGTGGCCTCCCAAGACCTCTTAGTAATCCCACTGTGTGGGACTTATTGGAGTTAACAGGAGGATTAGTCAACAAATCACCCCGAAACTTTCAAGACAGGAGCTGGCTTGAGCGAACAATTCGTTTTGAAAAATTCACGAAGATTTGTCAAACAGCGCCAATGATATTGGTAAATCAAAACATGCTTTTCCTACGAAACTAGGTCCTAACTATAACTACCTACTGGCGACCGCCAGTAGGTAATATATGTATATAATACCTACTGGGGGTCATCGGTAGGCAGTTATAGTAAGGACCTAGTTTCCATAGCAAAAGCATTTTTTGACTTGGCTATAACGTTGGTGTTGTTTGACAAATCGAACTAGGTTGCGTTTGTAATGTTAATTCTGATAGGTACATTTAGCCAACTCTACAGCTCGAACCACTGAACGAACTTACACCAAATTTGGCAGGGAGGTAGATGTTGGTTGAAGGAAGTGTCTTTTGCTTAGTTGGTGTAAATCCGTTCAGTAGTTTTTGAGAAATTCAAGTTTAAAAGTGCAGTGATATCGCTGGCCGTGGATAGTTTGCAAACAATTCATGATGAATAGCGAATGCACACGCCAGCATGAATGCTCTGAGAAGCTGGATGCAACCTGAATAGAAAGTTGCAGCCACCATTTTATCTATCGGGAATGGTTCCTGGGGCTGAAAACCAGTGTGAAAGCCCACATAAGTGATCAGGTTGGCGATACTCTGACCCCCTGGTTGAGAAATGAAGGTGTTAGTGATAGAAGTTGTATGTCCATAATTGATTTTATTAATCACGTGCAAAATTTGCGATGACAACACAACTGCCATTGCGGCAACTGTGTACTATCGTCGGGACAACGCGACTCATGTACTATCGTGGGGACAACGCGACTATAATCGTTGTGAATATTGGTGAAACTTTTTTTAAAAATCAATGATTTATTAGTATGCATTGTTGTAGAGATTTTGATGAATGATTTTATAGAGTTATTTATATAGTGAGTTATCTACTGTGATGGTTAGAATTTATTATATAGTACAAATTTTTTATGTGGTGGTGGTTTTTGGATTGCTGTTTTTGCTTTCTGCTTTTGCCACGTAACCATGGGGATTGCGATGATCAACTTCATCACAATTTCCAACCTCAAAAATGGAAAATTGGTTTTGGAGATGGTTGTTCTAGAAATACAATAGAATATGTATTTGAAGCGTATAATAATAAACCTCTAGTGTGTAGATTACTGTAATGTGTGTGCATATATAATTTCACTTTATGGCAAAGGTGCGGGAAATAGGTCTGAAAGATGGTTTTTAAAGAAACTTAGTACGAAAATATGAATTTAAACCTGCTTTGAAAGAAGTGTGTATATAGTAGTGTGTGCAGGGCAATGTTCAGAATGGATTTTATTTACATAATATTTGTAGGTATTTTGGTGAATATTGAACGTCTACTTTTTTTGTTTTCAGTTTTCACGATGTGTCCACGGGGATCATGACATTCCCCAATATTTTGGGTACTAGGGTGAATCTGACCACAGCCGTTTTGTTGGTTGTGTGTATATGGCTGCTACACATAAGACCGAATGCATAGTTTCAGGTTACTTAGAAACACCCTGTTGCCTTCATCTGTAAAGTGCACTCCATCATTTCTATAAACTCCATGCATGTCAAAACTCAGATTGTTGTTATAGATACAGCCCATGTGATGGTCTTCGAGAAATGCAGAAACAGATTTATTAACATGTGTTCTGGCTTTGTCAATCTGTGGACAGAATTGATTTGGCCACTAACAATTCTGTCTTTGGCATATATTACAGTACACCAAGACAGTGTGAGGGAAAAGCGACATCAGTTCTGCAAAGGTTTCTTTCATTAGGATTTCCAGCCTTACCCAAGTCAATGTGCCTATATCATTGCCAGCACAGTGCACAATCATGATGAGAGGAGCTTGGGAATCCACAAGGATTTACCAAAAAGCCTTCAACTGATGAAAGCTTAACCCTCTCAGTCCAAATCAAGTAATCTGTACATTTGGCAAACCCAAGTCCCTGTCAATACCTATCTTTTTTGCAGCCTCTTAAGCCCAATAGATGTAGCTGTGGCCCACAATACATACTCTAAGCATATTGAAGTGAAGGAGCAATAGTAGTCAGGAGAAGACTGGAGCCGAATGAGGTCGTTTTCCAAAGCCAAAGCAGCTAAAATGGAGGTGTTTAAAAAAACAACTATATATATATATATATATATATTTTCCCACCAAGTTGATCCCGTTACCAAAGGCACTCCTTTAATCAGCCGGTGCGAGTTCCAGGGACGGGCTTTCCCTGCTATTTTAATTCTCCACCAAAAAAGCAATTATACTCGCACTCCACCAGGAATTTGATAGCAGGTTTATTTATGTGCCATTACAGCACACAGCTTTACCTACGCGTTTCGATCTATACGATCTTGATCACGGTTACAAACATTTGTCCATTGTTTGTTTCTGTCTTTATACCAGTGATTCACAATCGCCCTATTATGAGGCATTGTGGTACTGGTAGTTACTTTACATTTCATGCATTAATTATTTTCAAAGACGTGGCGTATTTTGTTTGCATATTTCCAAATATATAATATACAATATTCTCTGGTATTAGTATCAACATGTGTATCTCATTCTTTTGATACAATACAGTCTCAAAAAATCGCAGGGCATAATCTCTAAGTGAGTCTGAATTATACACAATTTTTACCTGCAATAATAAATCAATCATATTTAGTGCATATAATTTTACACATTACATTCTTTGTTATGATATTTTACACCAACGTGCATAAATAAAGTTTCAACATACACAGTGTAAACATAGACAAAGTACAAAATACCCATACAATGTATCTGTAACTGGAAGCGCCATCTTGGAATGGATAACGTAAGGAGGGTTGTACCAGTAGATGCATTTTACAACGTTTCATGATGTGTATTATAATCCAAATTCTTAAGATCTTCATAGTTAGTCGACCAAAAAGAAATTGATTTCATTTACCATTCGCCGCAAATAGCTAGTTTGAGCTACTGTTTACTCCATTAGGGAGTTATATTGTGCCTGAGTCTAACGTGCAGGAAAAATTGATAAATTAAGCGGTTATGTACAAGCAGTTACTGTAATTGTAATTCATGTGTTTATATGACAGCACGATAGTAGACTGCCGAATACAGTGGCCTTCAGAGAAAGACCTACCAAGTTAACCACATTTCAGATAAAACCGCATGCTTGTGTTTAATCTAAACAGTTATGCTCTCGGACTAGTGCCCGTATACTAATCAATATTATACAATCCTTCCCATCAGATAGATGAACACAACAGATACCATTGTTTCATGACAAGATTCACAATTTATAAAAATTTATAAAAAAGTGCAAGAAAGAGTGATTAAACATATACCTCATGATTGCACACAGGACTGGCTTAAAACAGTCTCTCATTATGATTTACTATGTGCATAAATCAAATTTCATTTTATAACCCACATCGGTTAATTCATATGAAGAAAGGAAGGTATATACATGTTTAGGGAAACGGAAAATAGTGAGCTGAATCCTGCATCTCATACAGATAAATTCAGAAAGAGTCCCTTCTTGTTCCTCCTGCATAACGTAAACAGAAAGAAAAAGATAAAGTTTAAAGATAAGAAATGGAAAGTTTAAAAACATTACACAAAATCTTGCATATTGCAAACTCACACCGTTCTATTTACAAATACTGTAACCAGTTTCGCAGCATTATTGCACTAATTGAACGCTCCCTTTTAGGTTTCATGAAGGTGAATGGCTAATTCTTCGTCCAAAGGAGGCACAGGTATTGTTTGCACGAGCCCCAGGGAAGAAAACAGGGGCTACAGTCACAATTGAAAAACCTGAGAGTGACGCACTGATTGTTCTCTTTAAAAGATATGAAAAACTAAAAAAACAAGAAACATCTAAATGGTTGGAGGCCATCTCACTACAGGATTATGTAGAAAAGGAGATGGTCCCACGGGGCTTAAGAATTTACATTACGCCTTCTCACGAATCGTTGAACCCACAAATGTTAGAGGACTGGGCTGCTAATTCATCTAATAGCTCAAAGACCATGCTTTGTATTTTAATTAAATACGCTTGGGAAGATCGCGACAAAATCCTTCTTGAACTAAAGGAAATTGAGGAGGAATTCACAAAAAGCTCAGAAAGTGATAAAATAATCAAATTTCGGGATGAACTAAAAGCAAGAATGAAAAAATATGAGGACGACATAAAGTATCGGAAGCAACGCAAGTTGCACAGATACTGTGGGGACTACAAAAGTGGCAGAATCTTGACATATAGTCCCAAATATGATCACTTGTACAAACAGGGGACCAACACAAGTGCGGCTCCATCTGCGAATGTAACGCAGGAAGATCTACAAGAACAAGTACCAGCTAGCGACTCTGATACAGAAGGGTCTATTCAAACAGTAAGCTCTGTATCCGATATAATAGTTACCAAAAAACAAGCCTCTTTTTTAGACGAGTTCAGGGTTCTCAGATCCCGACGAGCGAAGGAACAAGCACAAGCCAGGAATACAACACCACAGGGGGCGCAAACTCGAGGCCGAACCAGAGGAAGACCAAGAGGCAGGGGCGCTCCAAAAGACGACGCCTCAAAGCCAAACAACGAAGCAACAAACAAAAAGCCCATGGGAAACAAACGTGGTGGCTTCAAAAGGGGCAAATAATAATGGATACCGAAATGGTAAACAGAACTATTATTAACCTTTCTACCAGACAGTTGAGTGACTCTGAAAAATCTACCCTGTGTTTGGGACTATCATTTTGTCCAACTGAACTTTTTAATTACCCAAATGAGAGAGTTGACATTTTTAATTTCATACGAAAGTTGAAGTTAAAAAAATGGCATTTGCTGTACAATAGAAAACCACCAGAGGTAGGATTTGATACGCCCTATACACTGCAACTAACTGTAGGAGACAATGAAATGTTACACACTGTATATGAACTAGGAGAGGTGTCCGGGAGTATAGGCAACAGCTTAGAGACACAGTACCCTGATGCTATTCCAACTGACAGTGCAGCATGCACTGGTTTTAAACCAAAATCCGTTTTTTGTCCTATTCTACCGCATGACAGCATAGACACCTTTCATGAGGTGGTAACTAAAGAACTGGCATATCATAAACATAAAGCAGTGAACTAAATGAAACATAATTTCTACCTGTCAAAAACCCAACGTGACTTTATTCTATCTTTAGCTGAGGATGAATCCGTCATCATCAGACCCTCAGACAAGGGAGGAAATATAGTCCTGTGAGGGAGAGACATGTACACTACTGAAGCCTATAAACAACTTAAGGATGTGAATTATTATTGCAAAAGTAATACGACTGATTACAATCGGAGCATTACAAGAACTTGGGAGAATCTGGAAAGGTGGCAAAATGAAGGGCTTATAACCTGGCATGAATATTGCTATCTTAAAAAGGATTACCCCAAACTGCCAATCCTATACCTCTTACCAAAGGTACATAAGGACCACAGGATACCACCAGGGAGACCTATCGTGTCCTCCATAGGCAGTGTTAATGAGAACATCTCCCAATACATCGACCACTTTCTCAGAGATTATGTTCCCACACTTCCCACACATATTGAGAATACTAAAGATTTCCTCAACAAAATCTCCAACCTAACATGGGAGTAGGGTGTCACACTCATGACTATGGATGTGAGTTCCCTCTACACCATAATAGACCATGAACAAGGCATAGCAGCCTGCCTTCACTTCTTACAAACAGGAGACATAGCCTATCTAGCACACATGCAAATGCTGAGTGATATGATGAGGATGTGTTTAAAAAATAAGATCTTCATGCTTAACGGCAACCTATATAGGCAAGTGCGTGGTACAGCTATGGGTTCTAGCTTTGCCCTAGCCTGGCGAACCTGTTCCTAGGGATGTGGGAGGAGGAGATACGCAAAGACGAACAATTTACTGTAGAATTTGGCAAGGTTAGAACCTGGATCCATTATATTGATGACCTATTCCTAATTTGGAGTGGGTCAACAATAGAAGCTCAGGATTTCATCACAAAACTCAATATGAATCCATACAATATTACTCTCACTTTGAATACCAGTATGGAGAGTATAGATTTCCTGGACACTACGGTAATGGCACAAGAAGGTCGACTCATAACTAGATTGCACAGGAAGGAGACGGCGGGTAATAGTCTATTACAGGCCAACAGTGCCCATCCGCATAGTCTTAAGTGGAGCATACCTTACGGTGAGCTACTTAGGGCTAAGCGCATCTGCAGTGAGGAAAGCCTTTAGGAGGAAGAGAAGAACAACATGCTCATAAGGTTTAGAGAGAGAGGGTACCCGGAATGGGTCCTAACTAAGGCTGTTAACAAAATGTCTGAGAAATCCAGGGACAGTACTCTTGAACCTAAAACTAGAGGGGCAGAAACAACTATGGTCACTAGAGTTATTACTACGTATAACGAAGACTCTAGAAAGGTTAGTAAAATACTAGCAGAGAATTGGAACCTACTTAAGACTGACAACATCATAGGCCCCACACTCAGTGACCGACCATCTATAACCTACAGAAGAGGTACAAGTTTAAGAGATATCTTGGTAAAACTTGATATCAGTCCTAGGGGCAGTGCCACCAGCCATAATCTGAAATGTTTCTATTCATGTGGTCACTGCCGTGCCTGCAAACATAGTGTTATGTGTAAAGAGGTGCAAATACCTGGTACAAGTAGAAAATATGACATCAACCAATTCCTAACATGCAGTAGCACTTATGTTGTTTATGTTCTTGAATATCCGTGCAAATTGAAATACGTGGGGAGCACTGTATGTATGGCAAAAAGCGGGTACAAGAACATCTCCGGGCCATCACTAACATCGATGTGTCTCATCCCATAGCACTACACTTTCAAGCTCATCATCAGTCCAACAATGCCTTGCTCAGATATTTTGCATTAGAACAAGTGAACTCAAGCAAAAGGGGAGCAATAGACTTATAGCTCTACGCAAAAGAGAATCCAAATGGATTATGGAGCTTGAGACTAGATCCCCTGGTGGGCATAATTTGGACGAAGAATTAGCCATTCACCTTCATGAAACCTAAAAGGGAGCGTTCAATTAGTGCAATAATGCTGCGAAACTGGTTACAGTATATGTAAATAGAACGGTGTGAGTTTTGCAATATGCAAGGTTTTGTGTAATGTTTTTAAACTTTCCATTTCTTATCTTTAAACTTTATCTTTTTCTTTCTGTTTACGTTATGCAGGAGGAACAAGAAGGGACTCTTTCTGAATTTATCTGTATGAGATGCAGGACTCATCTCACTATTTTCCGTTTCCCTAAACATGTATATACCTTCTTTTCTTCATATGAATTAACCGATGTGGGTTATAAAATGAAATTTGATTTATGCACATAGTAAATCATAATGAGAGACTGTTTTAAGCCAGTCCTGTGTGCAATCATGAGGTATATGTCTAATCACTCTTTCTTGCACTTTTTTATGAATTTTTATAAATTGTGAATCTTGTCATGAAACAATGGTATCTGTTGTGTTCAGCCATCTGATGGGAAGGATTGTATAATATTGATTAGTATACGGGCACTAGTCCAAGAGCATAACTGTTTAGATTAAACACAAGCATGCGGTTTTATCTGAAGTGTGGTTAACTTAGTAGGTCTTACTCTGAAGGCCACTGTATTCGGCAGTCTACTATCGTGCTGACATATAAACACATGAATTACAATTACAGTAACGGCTTGTACATAACCGCTTAATTTATCAATTTTTCCTGCACGTTAGACTCGGGCACAATAGTAGCCCAAACTAGATATTTGCGGCGAATGGTAAATGAAATCAATTTCTTTTTGGTCGACTAACTATGAAGATCTTTAGAATTTGGATTATAATAAACATCATGAAACGTTGTAAAATGCATCTACTGGTACAACCATCCTTATGTTATCCATTCCAAGATGGTGCTTCCAGTTACAGATACATTGTATGGGTATTTTGTACTTTGTCTATGTTTACACTGTGTATGTTGAAACTTTATTTATGCACGTTGGTGCCTCACGCAAAAGTATCATGTGATCATGACACCGCCGGGTGTCGAAACGCGTAGCGATAATTTTGGAATAAACTGGTGAAATCCTTTCCTTCTCTGAGTGCGCATTGGAATCCTTTGTATTGTTGGAATTAATGGTTACCGGCGTTGGGGCTCTGCCGGCTTGTTGCACCACCTGACTTTGGGAGTGATTCAGGAAGGACCCTGTTCTGGTTTGACTTTGAATATATATAAATATAAACTGCTGTTGCGAAACGCGTTGGTTGTATTTGATAATGCTGAAGTAATTGACAAAAGAAAAATAAAGGATTGGGAAAGAAAACCTTCGTGAGTGCCGACTCATTCTCTTTATCAAAGGGAGTTGTGAAATATATGAAAGCGAGGCTCTGCTTGGGAGTCAGAACAATGGTGGAAAGAGCGCCATTGGGTTGCAAAATCGAGTCTAAACGGTGGATATATATATATATATATATCACCTCCTTATGGCTCTCTCCTTCCCCTGTTAAGGCGCTGCAGTCGTGGTCGCATCGCTCCCGCAGTTGAGCCCAACTGCTATTTATTTACACAATATCTCTCCCTCGTGGGGCGAGAAAACGGAGTCGCTTTGAAAAACAATTCCAGCACTTCACTGCGTTTAAAGTTCCATCTTGGTTTATTTATCCATGGGGTCAAAAAAACCCGTTGGTGTTTGTTGTTTTTTTGACCCCATGGATAAATAAACCAAGATGGAACTTTAAACGCAGTGAAGTGCTGGAATTGTTTTTCAAAGCGACTCCGTTTTCTCGCCCCACGAGGGAGAGATATTGTGTAAATATATATATATATATATATATATATATATATATATATATATATATATATATATAATATATTTAACCGGTGGTCTTAAAGTTACGAACATCAAAAAGTGCAGCCAAAAGCAGTATTGCTATCATTAATTGCAGTAGCTGTGGTATTTTAATTGCAATAGGGTCAGCATGGACAACATTAGCAAGCTTATATAAGAACAGTAACTTTCAAGAATTAATGCAGTGCAGTTTTCTTTTATGTCCATGCACCATGTGACCGGTGACACATTATTTAAGTGAGCTCAACATGGTGCCCAAACTATGGGAACACGGCAGGTGCCTAGGCAAAAATGCGTAATTTTGGCTGAAGTCTTGGATTAAAAATCAGTGGGTGAAGAAACTGGTTTCCTGTGCTGCGTCAGTACCTGTTGTATCCATGGACAGGTCGTGGTTGAGAGATTTTAACGAGTTGTTTGCATGGTTTTTGGCACGCCCCTCCGTTCAGGTGCATCGTGGATGGCTACAGTTTCTGGAAGGATTGTAGGGACATACACCACGGAGTCCCCAAAGCTGTTATGGTTGTTTACAGCAGGCTGCCTGCGGCTAGAGCATCGGAAGGCACTCAGATCTGCAGTTGATGAGAGCTGAGGTTATTGGAGCAATTGGGAGGAGGGCCAGCAGCATACTAGCTGAATGAACAGGATTACCGGCACCACTGAAGGTATTTTCCTAGACTTAAGCAGCCGAATTGAAAGAATGGAAGAATTGTGCTACTGTTCAAAAGTTGTGACCGGTTACTGTGAAAATTTAACTTTTAAAGGTAATGCAGGGCCTGAATTCCATTTGGAACTTTCGTGGTGAAAGTGACATTTGCAAGTCCATTAGCATGGGGTGTCAATATTTACAGACCAAGAGCTTTCATGCATACTCTATACCAAACAAGCGCTGGGAAATACTGGGTTAAACAAGACAAACAGGGGAAGTTCAACCCTGAGCATTATCAACAATGCGCAGCTTGGAGAGTAAACGTATTTAAACTATTTCTTTCATGCACTCCCATGCTTCTCTAAAGGTGACTTGAGGCTCTTAAAAAGAAAAGAATAAAGGCAGCTACCTAAATAATGTAGGAAGAAGAAAAATAAGATGCTAGTGTTGATTTAGAGCAGCACCTGGTGGGGAGAAAGAAGGTTTACAACATTGGAGCAGATACAGCAATTTAAAATCTACATATATTTTATTTACTTTCCGTTCTGTGGGATTTTAATTATATATTTGGGCACATGTACTTATATTACTGAGCTGAACAAACACAGATTGTGACCAGAGTTTTTAAATATATGCATTATGTATGTGTGCTGCGTGGTGTTTTGCATTGATTGAGGTTTCACTATTGAGACCCGACATTTGTTGCAGGTATTTAACCGGTGGTCTTTAAGTTACGAACATCAAAAAGTGCAGCCATAAGCGGTATTGCTATCATTAATTGCAGTAGCTGCAGTATTTTAATTGCAATAGGCTCAGCATGGACAACATTAGCAAGCTGATATAAGAACAGTAACCTTAAAAGAATTAATGCAGTTGCACTTTTCTTTTATGTCCATGCACCATGTGATCTGTGACACATTATTTAAGTGAGCTCAACAAGGCGCCCAAACTATGTGAATAAGGTCGGTGCCTTTGCCGAAACGCGTCATTTTGGCTGAAGTCTTGGATTAAAAACCAGTGGTTGAAGAAACTGGTTTCCTAAGCTGTGTCATTACCTGTTGTATCCATGGATAGGTCGTTGTTGATATATATATATTTCATTGAATGCTGTCAGCAAGAAAGTGAATTAAATTATGGAGTTTGTTGGATGCCTTAGCAAGAAGTCTTATTATTGGCTGTTGTTTAAGAAGATAAATGATAAACAGACAAGGGTATGTTTTTTAATCTGTGGAGTAAAGCACGCCTGCTGTATATTATTTGTAGGCAGCATGTTACTTCTAGAATCTGCTGTGGACCTTTGACCTACTGGTTCCACTGGGTTGCTATTTACACTGAGCTAAGACTGTATTGGGGGGAAAGGTGTTAAAGAGACAGAATTTTTTTTAGAAAGTTTAGGAGTAATACCACAATGTAACACATTGCATTTTTTAATTCCCAACACAGCACTATGTCGTAAACAGTTGTGTTGTATTTAAATTTCAGAAAAATTATGCTAGATATAGGTTTGAACTCCCGTTTAATTTTGTTTTGCAATTTCTCCATGATCTTCGCAAAAACATCGAGAAAATGTGGCAACAGGAACCTTGTTTTGACAGATAGGAAAGGGTTAACAGATGCTAACCATTCACAAGTGGAAATGCAGTAGTCTAAAATGAAAGACATGATTTCATTTGCTGCTTTTCTCATGATGATGGAGTGGAAATTGAAGAGCTTGCCATTTGCTTTTTATGAGAGTGGTGTACCATTCTTTTGCTTAGTTTTTATAAATCTTAACAGTGTCAACACTTCAGAAAAGCTAAAACAGCAATATAATCGACAAACTGAATTCTGTGGTATGTATATAGCTTTGTAATTATTATAAAAATGTACATTAGAAATGAAGATGTATCTGTGAGTTTGATTAAAAACAGTTAACAGTAATGAAAAAAATATATCAAATGAACTGTATCTATTAGAGGGTATGTGTTTAAGAGGATAGTGGGGAATGTTTTGGTAATAAGAAAAAGATTAGATAGTGCCGGTTTATTAAATTGTGTATTTTATTGAAAATAACAGTATAGTCTTGGGGAAAGTTGCAATGATGAATGCTGAAAGTTACAATGAACTAAGAATGACTTAAATGTCTAAGCATCATGTGCAGAATAGATGCCTCTGTCATTTGCATTCTGGGAGTTGTAGTACTTTTAGTAATATTATTAAACAGGAATAATGTTGTGAGAAATAAAAGATGAGAACATGTTGTCTGCTTGTATATGAATTAGAAAGAAGTAATTCTTGTTTGGTATGTATTGGGAAGTGTTTGTTAATGTGGTTTTCAACTTATATGACCACTTTGCATATGCTTAGATTGTGAGGTATGCTTTTTGTGCTTGCCCATAGTTATATATGAAGTGGGACTTTTGAGTTTGCTTAAAGATGCAGATGTGTTTTTTCTTTAAACATGCTTTGTTTAAAATTTAGAAGGATTAATAGTGGAGAATGCCTTGAAAATTTTTCTGCTAGCTTAATTTTGGGTGTAACGTTTGTTTGTGATATGCTGAATATATATTTTGGAAGCAGTAGAAGAAGCATTTAAGAAATTATGTAGGTATGCCATTCGCAAAAGATTTTGTGCTTTGAAAAATTTCAGTAACAAACAAATCAATGTATGTTTCTAGTGGGCCATGTGTGCATTATATATCAAGAGTAATACCTAGATTTCCCTCACACATAGCTCAGAAGAAAAGCATGTATACAGTAAAACAGATGGTTTAATACTAACAGAAGGAGATAACCAGTGAGTCTGAGATATAGTGACAACTGCTATGTATCTAACAGCAATGAAGGTATTTTTTCAGTCAGGCAGTATTCAGGCGTTCATGGAATCACCAAGCCACTACCCAGGCATTAACCAATCAGTGATTCGAAATCTATGGAGTTATTCTGTTATCCACAAACTTTACATGTACCCTTGCAATCAGGCAAGCAGAAATTATGTAATCATTGAAGTATGCAGGCACTGCCTATACATTAATCTAATCACCTAGTTAATAATTATTGGTTTGTGCATTTAACAAGGCTGTAACTATGCAATCATTATAACATTTACTCAGAACCCATGAAGGCACCTAAATAACTACTTATCACCCATGCAGACATTAAAGTGAACATATCACTCATCCAGTACTATGCAGTCATTTCATTAAGGAGCCAATAGTCTTGAACTATTACAACAACCCATGTAGTATACTTACTTCCATACAATCTCTCAAGCTTTAACAATGGAATCATGCAGTCACTCAGACACTAGACATACACTCATCTAATTAGGTAGGTACTACTGGTACACTTATTCGATTCTCCAGGCACTACCCATGTAGTTATGTAAGCACGGGTGGATGGATGGATGGATGCATCCAGGCACTACCTGTTCAGTCAGCCAAAAAGAAATGGGCAGTATGCAATTGTTGAAACACTATTCATCCACTTATCTAATAAGCTAGGTGCAATGCATGGGCTTAAACAAGCATGTATACACTCACCATGCACTGCATAAATCACCTATATACTATGTATGCACTCTTGCAATTATCTAGGTGCTAGAGTTGCACTCATTTGATCATTCTTTCAACAAGTCTGCATGTATTGAATTATTGAAGCATTAGTCAGGTACTTTTCGAATCAGTCAGGCTCTACTCATGCACTCATCCAACCACCTAGATAATAATGGTATACTCATACAAACACACAGACAGTACGTATGCAGATATGGAATGACTCATGGAGTTATGACCTAGTCAGAAATTCATCTAGGCACTACTTTAATCCTACGAAAATCACCTAGGCACTAAGTATGCACTCATTCAATCATCAAGGTAGTGTTGATGTATTCAACCACAAACTCATGTATTTACAAGTTTTACTGAGGAATATGTGGTCTTTAGACAATCTAAGTGATAGGTTTACTACAATGGTATTCTCTACGTAATTACATGAGTGCATGAGTAGAGCATAAGTGTTTCATTAGTGCATGTGTGTGCCTCAGTATTTCAATGACTACATGTAAGTGGGTGTTAAGATGGCTGCATAGCTTTTGATTTTTTGTAATAATAATTGCGTAGTTACAGCTTTGTAAATTTACTGTTAAATAAAAAAAATTATAGAAGAAGTAGATGCAGTGAAACAGAAAGAACACGTTGAGAGAGTAGTTGATAAGGCCTTTGATATGAAGAGAAAGCTTTTCATTTTGATTCTAAATAGAATGAAGACTTTTGACAAAATAGTGTTGTGCATGAGGAGACAAAACCAGAAGAAAAGATTAGTGACTAGAAGTAACTGTTTTACAGTTTTTAGTGGACAACTGCTACATTTTTTTATCAGAGGCTTTCTGATGAAGAAAGCTATCTCCAGGATAACAAATTAGTTCATGCTATTGATTAAAAGGATGATGTTATGAAATGAAGAATGGTAGTCCTATAGCAAAAAAGGAGATAGTACTTAGAAATATAGAGGAAGTTATTGCAGAAGAGGTACAGGGCAGGCATAGTCAGGGTACTATATACAAATTGAACTGTAGTAGTGTTTCTAGTATTAGACTGCAATCCACTGATATATTGAGAACATTTATAGGTATCTTTCAAAGGCGAAGTTTAAAATACAAAATAAGTTATACCACTCAACAATTCAAAAATTAGGTAGGAGACTGTATTATGTGAAAACTCCTGCTTTATGTTTACTAGAAATTAATAAAGCACTTTTACATGGTAGTGTGGCAGATGTAGAAAAAGTTTGTCATAATTTGCAGTTTTGTTTCTTTGGTCCTGAGCAGGATTCTAGGGAAACTAATAGTTTTTAAGAGGAGGAGCTGCAGAACAACAGATATATATATTACAAATGATAGTTTTAAAATAGAGATTACAAAATGTAACACAGTGTTCTATAATAAAACAGGGTATATTTGTATATGTTGTTGATGCACCTACAACAAGATTCAAACATTGACTGTCGATTTATATTTAAAGAGTGAAAAAGTAAATTATAATAACTGGCAAAAGTTACCTTCGTATTCATTTGTAGAGGGACAGATTGACTTGTCTATACGGCAATTCCATCCTGAAAGGATTTCTGGAAAGTAATTTCATGCTGGATGCTTCTCAGAATGGTTTTCGCCCAGGTCATAGCACGGAGTCTGCTCTCCTGGCTGTGACCGAACATCTGAGGGCAGCTTTAGATACTGGACATACCTCAGCACCGATTTTACTAGATCTCTGCGCCGCATTCAACATGGTATCACACCAGATACTGTTACAACAACTGAGGAGGCTGGAATTGTGGGCCGGACCCTGGGATGGTTTGCCTCTTTCCTCTCAGACAGAAACTTCCAGATGGCGACCCCCCTTTTGCCTCCCTCATACATACTGTGAAGCAGGGGGTCTATTTAATCTATATGTCCAACCATTGGCAGCTGTGGCCAGTGGTAGAGGACTGATGATAGTATCATATGATGATGATACTCAGTAGTAGCTCTGTCTAACGACCCCATGCATGATACCCTCAAGTTCGGATCGAACTTGCAGCTGTCGCAGAGTGGAGGTCTGCTAACTGTTTCCAGCTTAACACCAGCACATCTGAGGTTTTGCTGGTAAGGAAAGACTCTGAGCTGTGGTGGCCAGCATCCCTGGGATATGCACCGACCCCCAAACAGGTGGTTAAAAACCTTGGTGTATGGGTGGACTCACCCTCAATTTCCATGTCCAAACCAAAAAAGTAGTTGGCACCTGTTTTGGTCCCTGCGTGGGTTAAAATCGTAGCTAAATCTCTTCGATTCTCTTCAGATCATCATCCAGGCTAACATCATATCTAGGCTAGACTATGCCAGTACCTGTGGCTCACCAAAGCCGAAATTCTGCGTCCACAGAGGGTTCAAAATGCAGCTGCTAGCACCCTCTTGGATCTTCCTAGAACCTGCTTCACAACCAATGCCATCCGCAGACTCCACTGGCTAGGCACATCAAGTTCAAGTCCCTCTGTATTGCCTTTAAAGTCATGAAGCTTTCCTCACCTGGTATTCCTGCAAATCTGCTCTCACCTTATACACCTACTCGCCACCTCCGATCTATGGGTTTGCACTTGGCGGTTGTCCCTCGAATAAGGAAGGTGCGTGCAGGTGGGCTGTTACCCTCTGCCCTCTTCTATAGTCTTCTGTTTTATGGCGATTTTCGCTCGGACGACCCTTTGCTGGAGCAGCCATGCGCTTTATAAAACCCAGTAACATAACATAACATAACAATACTTTGGAAGATAATGAAATGAAATGAAATGAAATGAAACATACATTTGTAAGGCGCAATTGCTGCCCAGGGGCGTCCAAGCGCTATGTGATCAGTGAAGTTGCTTAACAACAGTATGAAGCTAAGGAAAGGATTAATGGTGAACGTTAAAAAGGAAGGTCTTTAATTGCTTCCGAAAAGAGGACAAATTAGGGTTGGACCTAATCTGGAGGGGGAGCGTATTCCACAGCTTGGCAGCGTTGTAAGAAAACATCCTGCCGCCAGCCCTTGCTCTTTTTATTCTAGGGACTATTGCCAGGAAAGCCTGGCTGGAGCGAAGATTTTTACTAGGGTGGTACTGTGTTACCAGTTCACGGCTAATTGCCGGTCCTCTGTGCCAAAAAGCCAGATGGGCTATGCACATCGCCTTAAAGGCAATTCTCTGCCATACCGGCAGCCAGTGCAGGCTGCTAAGCCCAGGTTTGACTGACAATCTACGGGGCACCTGAAGCAGTGTGCGGGCCGTGCAGTTTTGGACTAGCTGCAATTTACGTAGTGTATATTCAGGGGCACCTAGGTACAAGACATTACTGAAGTCCAGTCGAGACTGGATCAGGCCCTGTACAGCTACCTGCTTGGCCTCCATAGGTAGAAGAGGAAGAACTTTTCTTAACATCCTAAGGAGACCAAAGCAGGTTGCCGAAAGGTTAGTAGCCTGGGTGTTAAAGGACAGATCTCTATCCAGCCAAACCCACAAGCTTTTTATGTTATCCTTGGGTGCTAGGGGAGTACCTAGGCATAGGGGCCAAAGAGAGTCGAAATGCGTAGGGGTTGTTGGGCCCAAGAGCATCAGCTCCATTTTATCCCCGTTAAGTTTAAGGCAGGATGTCGTCATCCAGCCCTTTACTTCCTCCAGGCATTGCATTAGCCCGATGGCGAAGATTGGCCATTCTCCTGCGCTAAGGAGACCACTAGCTGCGTGTCGTCCGCGTATGAAATGATTTTAATACCAAACGGACGGACGACCTCAGCCAGTGGTCTCATGTAAATATTAAATAGTGCAGGGCTTAGGGATGAGCCCTGAGGGACCCCGCAAGTCAGTGGTCTACTCTCAGAGTCCATGTCTCCCTCAAAGATCTGAAAAGACCTATTACTCAGAAATGATTTGAGCCAACGCAGAACCCTGCTTAATATCCCAACATCCGCAAGACGGCCCAGCAAGATGTCGTGGCTGACCGTGTCCAATGCTGCACTCAGATCAAGGAGGACCACTGCCACTGATCCCCCTTGATCCATGATCCTTCTGGTTTCCTCCGTTACTGCCAACAGCACGGTCTCCTTCCCGTGTCTTGGTCGAAAGCCCATCTGGGTGGCATCCAGCAGTTGATTGTTCTCGAGAAAGTCCATCAGATGGATATTGATGTGCTTTTCGAGAATTCTGCTCACCCAGGGGAGCAAAGAGATCGGACGATAGCTGCTAAAATCACCGGGATCTAGGTTCGGTTTTTTAAGCAGGGCACGGACCATAGCCCGTTTCCAAGCGAGTTGAACTATACAAGAGTTTATGGAGGCGTTCAGGAGGTTCATGATGGTAGGCAGAATAACCTGACTTCCCGACATCATCACCTCTGGTGGAGCTGGGTCACATGGTGACCCAGATTTTATTTGGCGGGCTAAAGAGTCCAGAGAATCGTGATCTATCTCTGGGAAGTCTTCCAGACTTGCCCGAGGTTGGGGTGAAACTTCCCTCAGGTTCACCTGTCCCTGAGCCGTAGGGATCGAATCTATGGTAGGGAAGGAGAAGTATATTTGGTGAACTTTTTGGTGGAAGAATTCTGCCAGATCATTACAGTGGCCTAATGTTTTCTCAGAGTGCGTAACAGGGGGTGGAGGTTTGGTAAGACTTTTCACTATCTGGAAAATTTCCTTCGGTTTCGATTTAGCTTGCATGATTTTTCCAGAAAAATAAACTGCCTGAGCAGCTTTTACCTGGTCCTTATAAACTCTGATTGCGTCTCTATATTGGGTCTTTTCGTCCGAGGAGTAATCCAGACGCCACCGTCTTTCTAATTTTCTGCAATGACGTTTTTTTTCCCTGAGGTACTCCGGGAACCAGGGGGCAGTTTTTCGTGCCTGTTTCGTAATAATTTTAAAATTATAAAATGAACAACACAGACATTAGATACCCATTTTGTAATATCATAACATGCCTGCTAAAATAAAAAAACAATGAAGAGACAAAAAAAATCTAAGTTTATTATTCTTTCCAGCATTGCAAAGGGCCAGTATGGCTTGCTCCCCAGCACTAACTACAACTTCGTAATCCGAGCAGTATGATGTCATCGTTACAATCTGTGGAGCCAAACTGTGAACTTGAGATTGGACTTTTGAATGTACTCTCTGCTTCAGTATTGTGGTGTGGCTATTGAAGTTGAGGGCCCTTCAGCTTTGCGTCGCCTTCTTTGTTGACCACTATGAACTCCTCCTATGAAATGTGAAAACATATAAAAGCGGGAAAATACTATGTATTGTTTTTGGTAGCATTGTGAGTAGCTGTAACACACTGCTCAATAGCAGTTACAACAACAGTACAGTCCATGCAATATATGGGTATTCCTGAAAACTCTGGTGCCATATCTGTTGCAGTAGTCTGCACCTCTGAAGGGACTTTCTTTCCAGGAATTGTTGTTGCTGGTGACACTGATGTAGATGGTCCTCCAGCTTCCGTCAACTTGACTGCTAGCTAGAGATGTTATCTATGTTAGGTTTTGAGATGAAACACCATGGACGTCATCCCACATGAATACGTTTTATTTGTCTCTCTAGAGTGGTTCTTTTCACAGAGTGTGCATTGTATTAGTTTTGTAGCAGTTTGTGATTCTGTTGAGTTTGGGTAAGAATGTAGTTATGTTCTATTTGTGAGTTCAGATGTTAAAAGTTATTTTTTGAAATTGCTGTTTTTTATAAATATTTTGTTAAAAAAAGTTAAACAATTATGTATTAAACAGCTAGACTCAAACATTGTGTAAAATATGTTTAAATATCTGTTTTGAGACTACTGATGTAATTGCGACCTTCGGTGTTGCTGTAAAGAAGGAAAATGCTTTTTTGATGTAGTTATTTTGACAAATGTATGCAAAGGGGAATGTTAAATCAGTATCTTACTAAATAGCTACAATGAAACTTTATGTAAGATATGTCTATATATGTGTTTTATTCTTTGTCAAAAATGCCAGGTATTCGCAGTGTGTCCTCATCAGTGATGTCATCAGTAATGTCACTCACCATGTCATAAGCAGTGCATTGCATTGGTGTTAGTTTTAATTAGCTCGGCTAACAATAACTGCTAAATTTCTCTTGTGTTTGTGAGTGTGAAATCTGAGCCTAAACATACGGTCCCTGTAACCTTTGGTTTTTTTTAGTAAAAAAATATATATGTGCACATATACATACATACATATATATATATATTTGGGTAACCAGCCTCACTGGGACTTGGACTCCTGCAGTTCGTTTGTTTGACCAGCGTTGGCTGGACGGGCTGGTAGCCCGCCATTGAAACCAGGGAGATAAGAAAGCAGTCTTGGGATTATTAATCCCATGCTGGGTAGAGCACACTGTGGCTCATCCCCTGCTCTATTGACTTTCTGGAAGAGATGGCTGCGGTGGTATTGGGGGACCGGAGGTGACACTGATCATCTGGCACACCAAAGCGGGACTGTTACACCTGTTTCCTTGAGGCTCACGCTGTTCCCTGCCCCCCCGGAATGACATTCTCACCAACTGGTGACTTACTCCTGCACCGGTGGTCCCGGATTCCACACTGTTGCATTCTGGGACTTGCAGTTTCGAGCTACACTTGGGACTGCTCTCAGGTGCGTGGAGTTAATTACTGGGGGTGGAGCTGGCTTGCAGCAGCAAGCGTTCAAAGGAGGGACTGATTTCCAGCTTGAGACATTTCTCATGGATCGTTTTGGGCGCTGAAGAAGGCAGAAGTCTGCCGAAATGCATTCGCATCTGTGCTGAATAAAGGTGTTACCTACCGTCTCCCCCTGGGTCGCTGTCTCTTTTCGTGGAAGGAGGTTTTGTGCATATATATATATATATATATATATATATATATATATATATATATATATATATATATATATATATATATATATATATATATATATTCACTGAAAAAACCATAGGTTATAGACCATATATAGTTAGGAATTAGCATTTAAAAAACCTTATTTTACTCACACAAAACCATTGAAATTCCATATATAGTTAGTTGCACTAACTATATATTGCGCACCCGCAATCCACTGCTGATGATGTCACATATTACATCATTCATGACATGGTCAGTGACATCACTGATGACATCACTGATGACATCTCAAATGACATCACTGATGACATCACTGATGACAACATCCAGTGACTATGTTTCTGTAAAGTTAAAATATGTCTTACATATTGAAGAATGAGTGGATGTATAAGTGTCTGGATGAAGGATTTAGTAGGTGCATGACTGAATGTATGAGTGAGTGATTAAATGTGTCTCACTGAGTGCATGGGTTAGTGACTAAACTGTCTTAATTTGTGCATCATTATGTCTGTTGTTCTGTAAACTGCTGCATGTGTTGATCAGTAGCTATATGAGTAACTATATGGGTTATTGATTGATTGCCCAAGTATTTGCATGGGAGACTGAGTGTGTGTGTGGCTGGATGGGAGGTGTGTGACTCTGTACAGATCAATGTGTACTTGTATCAATGATTGTATAAGAGAGTAAGTATGTGTTAGTATATGGTTGAAAACGTAAGGTGCTCTATGTTTAACTGTATAGAGTAGAAAATGGAAGTGTGATTGAATCTTTACAGGACTGACTAGGTGTGTGAGTAACTCCATGGATGAGTGGCAGAGTGTGAGTGTCTGTATAGGTGTATGAGTGCATATGATTGTGTTGTAAACATGAGTGATTGTATGTATGAATGATTGTATGGGTGAATGAGTGAATGTGTGTGTAGACGTAGGAATCAGTGAGTACGTATGTAGTAACTAGTATTGGTGTGTCAATGGTTTCAAAAATTATACTCTGTTTTTAACACTGGGTGAAACAGAGGTTATATTAAAATGTGAGGAGATGCATTGTATTGTCACATGAATGATATCATCAGTGATGTGGTCATTGATGTCAAATGAGATGTCATCAGTGATGTCATTTGAGATGTCATCAGTGATGTCATCAGTGATGTCACTGACCATGTCATGAATGATGTAATATGTGACATCATCAGCAGTGGATTGCGGGTGCGCAATATATAGTTAGTGCAACTAACTATATATGGAATTTCAATGGTTTTGTGTGAGTAAAATAAGGTTTTTTAAATGCTAATTCCTAACTATATATGGTCTATAACCTATGGTTTTTTCAGTGAATTTTCAAGGTTTTGTAAATGCTAATTCCTAACTATATATGGTCTATAACCTATGGTTTTTTCAGTGAATTTCAATGGTTTTTTAATAGCAAATATCATAAGCTGTCGAATGTCAAGTACGTGGTAAGAATTTTTTTTTTCGTGTTTATGCACACTGATCTGCTTTGATTGCTGCCCCCCACCCCTCATTTCTATTAGGAGTACTCTCTCTTTGCAGATAGTGAAGGGTAGTTAACGCAGCCCTTTCCCCCTTTGTAATCCGTCGTGCCTGCTTCTCTCTCCATTTGATTGATTGTTCTCTTTGGTTCATTCTCTATTTACAAACAAGCACAGAGTCGCAATACTCTGTTTAGTCTTTGCAGATAGCGAAAAATCGTGTAAAAAAACAAAAGGAATCGAGCAAAATCAGTAGGCCACTAATGGGATCTCTTTTTGACCTCGCTAAAATAGAAACATTAGGAACAACCTGTTGAAAATAGCAATGCGTATGTACATAAGCGGCGTTCATTTGTGTTCACAGTACCCCTTGTTGATTGTTTCAATCGAGCATTGAATTGTTCGATGTTAATTCTCTTAAGGATCTTCTCTACCTGCAAACGAGGAAGAATAGGAATATTCTCTCTCCCTTTGCAGATAGTGAAGGGTAGGTAACGCAAGCCTTTAACACGTCGTACCTATTTCATTCCTCATTGATTGATTGATTGTCCGAACATTGACTGTTTGGGAATTAGTTCTTTTTGGAGGTATTCCCTGTTTGCAAATAAACGTAGGAAAATCTTTGCAAGTAGTGAAAGGGTACGTAATGCGGACCTTTCTCCCCCGTTGTAATCTATCATGCCTATCCCCACTGATTGATGCACCTGTTTCACCCGGACCATTTACTAGACATACGTCATCTGGCCCGACCAGAGAGCACCCCTAGTGAAAAGGACATATGCAATAATAACGAAGTGATCACTGTATCCTGTTAACAGAAACTTTAGCATGAAACAACCTGGAAAGAAAAGAATAGGAAAACGAAAATCAGTAGGCCACTGATGAACATGAACTTTTATTAAACAACGAACAAAGAAACGATAACATAACGTAATGATAAAACCTATTAATGTCCTAGAAACAAGAAAACGTTAAAATATGCCAGTGGTGAGAGACCAGAAAAACAGTAAGAGAAACCAAATCACCCCTCGCTGTCCCACCGCCTGCCACGCCAAAAAAATCGATAGACTAGGGAAAATGCAAGTCAGTAGAACATCCGCCCCCACTCTGGAAACTTCCAAGGTGGGGCAGGGTTCCGGCTACGCCCAGCCGGGAGCAGCCCATATAAGGCAGGTCCTGCTGCCACGCCTCGGCCAGGAGATCCTAACGTAGGGTGTAGCCGGAGGAGAGGCCGAGACCAACGGGACCCGGCCAGGGGATTGCCTTTACAACGCTGAACAGTTGCAGGGGGGGGGGAATGTCTCCTCGACCCTCCCCTCTCTCTCCCAGTCCGGCCGCGGTGGCCCTTGAGAGTTGCAGGTAGTCCCGCCACATGCTCTTCCGGTCCGGCCACCAACGGTCGGGGGGCCGAGGCCGACGGAATCCGGCTGCAGCCGATAAACCAAGAAACCCGTTCATGGGGCCAGAGCCAGGGGCGTCCGGCCGACATCCACCGGAAGCCCGGCCCGAAGACGGACGGGACACTTCTTTCTTTTATAATGGCTGCGACAACACTGGGGGGGGATGTCTTGCACATGCCTCCGACCCCCCCCTCGTCCTCATCGCCTGGTCCGGCCATAACAAATCTCAAGCGAGACGCCGTGGGGTGCACTGGGAGGGAGAGACGGTGCGAACAGGCCTCTCCCGCCTCCCCAGTGTAGGCTTCCCAGCTGCACCCTCAGCGGTCCAGGCGCCCGGAAAAGAGTTCTTCCACTGTGGCCATGCTGCAACGTCTCGCCCGGCAGGGTGGAGCCCGTCCGTTCATTTGACCCCGCGATCGCCAGTAGCTACCGAACTCTCAAAATGGCGGTCGACCTGGCAAGAGCGGGCCCAGCATAAAGAAATGGCCCGGTCACTGGTTGACTCCACCACCGTAGTCCTCCACGACCTTGAAGATTCTAGAGGAGCCGCGGGAGTCTCCCACCCCCGATGGGGAATGACTGCCATGATCACCCGTGGAGTGACGAAACTGTATCCGCGGGACGTCGGCGCCAGCCTCACTTTGAATTACTAGAATCCTGCAGACCTCACTTCCGGTGAAAGCACAGTGTGACCCGGTAGGAAAAATTGTTGCACCCCCTCCCCTTTTTGACTGATAGTTCAAACCACCGATCCTTTCCTTTGCCCTTTTAACGGAACTTTGGACTGCCTCCCCCTCTTTTACATTTTCTAGAGAAAACAAAACATTAACCACTACATTAGCATAGCAGTTGACACCAGAACTGTTTTCAAATTGAAAACCAACAACATCTTCAACAGAATCCTTTTTGTTTCTGCTGTGACCCTGCTCCAGCACAGGCATTGTCCCCAGCAGTAATTCTGCAATGCCGGTAAGAATAGCTGTGGTGCCTACTGGACTCACTCACCCCCGCGGCGCCCCACGCCGTTATTTGCTGGGCGGCAACTTGCTAGACATCACCTTCGTGACATCCAGATTTCAGCGCGTTCTGCTGCCTTGGAACTATTCGCACAACAGACCGCTACTGACAAGAATATTTCATTATTGGTGCTGTCAATTTCAATAAATCTATTACTGTTTTTGTTTTGTTGTATATATTTATATGTTATTAAAGTTTTATATTCCTACTACTTTGTTGGAGTGCTATATATTTTTTATGTGACACATAATTGTAAAAACTTTGATGTACAAAGAGTCATTCCTGGAATCTTCCGCTTCAGGCTCGGTCCCCTCCCCAATCACAATACAGGATAGTTTTCAGATAGTAGGAACACGTGTGGTGTGACGGATCTCATCGGGTGTGGGCCTTGATCTACTATAACTCCTTTGAAGAGGGGTGATTCTTTACAGCTGGGGCCATAAACTACATCTGCAGGGCTAGCTGATAGCCTGGACAATCGGACACAGAGGAAGAGGAGTGTCACAGGGTGCGGTAGTGAATAGGGCGAAAGGGAGGTGTCGGGCGGGCACAGTGTGATTCTCAGGGAAGAGCAGCGCAGATGGGGGGAGGTTTATTGCCCATGCATAAGACAGAGAGCGGGGGTGACCAGTGCCTGGGGAAGATGCTTGCGAGGGTGAGGAGCCATGCTACGAATCGACAGCGTGCAGAGAGTGGGTCTGGTCAAGACATCTAAAATGGCTGCCGTGCACGACAAAAGTGTGGCATTTCAAAAAAGGCAAGATGGCGCAGACAATGTTTTTCAACACTTCCTCATTTCCTTCGAATCGAACGTTAACAGACGTTGGGGCATATTACCAAAGTTAAGCGATATTTATCGCTAACGATGCTTACCAACCAATTTTTTACCACTAAGCATCGTCAGAAATTATCGAAGATAAACCTTACTATTATCAAGGTTTATCGCAAATGCGATAATAAACGGCCGCAATGCATGAATATCGCTAAAAACTCAGCGATATTCATGCATTACCGAGCTAATACTCTTAGCCATGTTATCCACCTCCCATTGGATAACATGGCTAAGAACTGCTCAGGGCAGGTGTTACTTTTTGGAGATATTCGCGCTTAGCGCGAATATCTCCAAAAGTTGGTAATAGGAGATAGATATCTTGCATGTTGTAATGCAAGTTATTGTGGTATATGGAACTCATACCATAATCTCTCAGGAAAGCAGAAACTGATCCTTTTGGGACCGCCTAAAAAGGCCTAGGGGGTGAGGAGTACTCTACTTTGCCCCCTTTTCACGTTCCGAACTATTTTATTTTACTCTCTTCTGTAATTACACAAAATACCAGCGATAAGATGCATCGGAGACACACAGTGAGAGAAAGGAGGCCGGAGATGAAGAAGACATGTCAAATACACATTGGAGATAATATAGTGGCAGAAGGGAAGTAAATATGAGTAAACTTACCATGTAACATAAAAATGTTGCACTCTATACTATAAGTCTCATTTTATACTACAATCACTTCGCTACAACCTCATAAATTAAAAATAAAAATAAATAATGTCTCAAACAATTTTTGATTTCTAAATATAAATTTATTCTTCAAAATTTTCTAAATTTGAAACAACTAGTAACATGTCCTCATCAGTAATTTCCTCTTCAATCATCTCATCTGGAATCTCCTCATTAAAAGTCTGCAATGATGATTCTTGTAACTCTATGGTCTCCAAACACTCGATAAATTCGCCATCAAGAGATTGATCAAAAAAATCATTCAAGTCATCTCCTCCTTCTGACAATATTTCATTATTGGTGCTGTCCATTTCAATCAATGTAGTGGAATCATTCAAGTCATCTCCTCGTGACAATATTTCATTATTGGTGCTCTCAATTTCAATCAATGTAGTGGAATCATTCAAGTCATCTCCTCCTTGTGACAATATTTCATTATTGGTCCTGTCCATTTCAATCAATCTAATGGAATCATACAAGCCATCTCCTCCTTGTGACAATATTTCATTATTGGTGCTCTCAATTTCAATCAATGTAGTGGAATCATTCAAGTCATCTCCTTGTGACAATATTTCATTCTTGGTGCTGTCCATTTCAATCAATCTAATGGAATCATACAAGTCATGTCCTCCTTGTGACAATATTTCATTATTGGTGCTCTCAATTTCAATCAATGTAGTGGACAATTCAAAAGAAATTGCCACGGTCTCTTCATTGTGAGCCATTTTATTTTGAAATTGCTTGCTGTAAATTGCAGAAAAAAATAATCACTTTCATTTATCGTTTTTAGTAATACATAATATAAAACTAACTTCATCAAGTATTTAGTATAACAGAAGGACTGCAAATAAATAACAGAAAACATTTTTCAAATTATCTTCAAGTGTACAACATAGTTCCCCTTACAAATTAACAACTCACCTTTTTAAAAGTAGCAGAAGTGTTAGTACTGTGTAAATCAAACACCAGAAATTCACCACCAAAAATTCCTCACAAATGTACCTCAGACAGTAGTATCACAAAATGGCTGTGGTTTCCTCTCATTTGACATATATACATAACCAATTAACTTTCATCACACACAAATACAAAACCAAAGTAACATTTTAATTGGTTCTAAATTTCAACACTTTCAAATGTGTTTTCCCCATGCAATTTTCCATAGGACATTTACATACGTCTACAGCCTGAATGGCTGAACGGAATTACACCAAACTTGGCAAAATGGTACATCAAACCTAAGAGGTCAGGAAGGATCTACTATGCCCCCTTATGGTCATTTCCCCCTTCGCTTTGGCCTCCTCTTGTCTCTCAATCCTACCGAGAGACAAGATGGCGGCCGCTACGGACTGTTTGGAATGTTGACAGACGCCGGAGAACCAATCAGCTTCGCAAAGCTCCGTAACGCGAAAAGTACGCGAAGCGGAGCGCTGTTACAGATATATATCTTTTTTTGAACGTTAATTTCTCAAAATCCACTGGAGCACATATATTGAGACCTAGCAAAGGCACATCGGGCTACCAGTCCCTAATATTTTGCCAAGTTTCGTGCAAATCCATTCAGGTGTTCGATTATTATTATTATTATTTTTTTTTGCCCCGCGGGGCCCTTTTAAAACCTCCACATCAAACCTAGGGGGTCAGCGAGGATCTACTATTCCCCCTTATGGTCATTTGCCCCTTCGCTTTGGCCTCCTCTTGTCTCTCGATCCTACCGAGAGACAAGATGGCGGCCGCTACGGACTGTTTGGAATGTTGACAGACGCCGGAGAACCAATCAGCTTCGCTTCACAAAGCTCCGTTGCGCGAAAAGTACGCGTCCTAGGACGCTGCCCGGTCCGCTGTTACAGATATATATCTTTTTTTAAACGTTAATTTCTCAAAATCCACTGGAGCACATATATTGAGACCTACAAAAGGCACATCGGGCTACCAGTCCCTACAATTTTGCCAAGTTTCGTGCAAATCCATTCAGCCGTTCGGGCTAAAAGTGAGGCCAACCGCCCTATGGAAAACTCAATGTTAAAAACACGTTTTGGGACCCCCCTTTTTTCTCGGCCCCCCCTTGACGAACCCCCCCCAAATTTTCAAGGGCTGCTCAGAAACAAAATGTGCCATTTTCCTGAAAATTTCAGCCAATTCCGTCCACAAACGCCAAAGTTATTAGACATAGAATTTTCAAAAAACCCATAGAGAAAAAATCCTAACTATATATACCTACTGGCGACCGCCAGTAGGTAATATATATATATATATATATTACCTACTGGCGGTCGCCAGTAGGTATATATAGTTAGGATTTTTTCTCTATGGGTTTTTTGAAAATTCTATGTCTAATAACTTTGGCGTTTGTGGACGGAATTGGCTGAAATTTTCAGGAAAATGGTACATTTTGTTTCTGAGCAGCCCCTGGAAATTTGGGGGGGGGGGGTCGTCAAGGGGGGGCCGAGAAAAAAGGGGGGTCCCAAAACGCGTTTTTCCAATGTTAATTTCCATAGGGCGGTTGGCCTCACTTTTAGCCCGAACGGCTGAATGGATTTGCACGAAACTTGGCAAAATTGTAGGGACTGGTAGCCCGATGTGCCTTTGCTAGGTCTCAATATATGTGCTCCAGTGGATTTTGAGAAATTAACGTTCAAAAAAAGATATATATCTGTAACAGCGCACCGGGCAGCGCTCCGCTACGCGTACTTTTCGCGTTACGGAGCTTTGTGAAGCGAAGCTGATTGGTTCTCCGGCGTCTGTAAACATTCCAAACAGTCCGTAGCGGCCGCCATCTTGTCTCTCGGTAGGATCGAGAGACAAGAGGAGGGCAAAGCGAAGGGGCAAATGACCATAAGGAGGCATAGTAGATCCTCCCTGACCCCCTAGGTTTGATGTGGAGGTTTTAAAAGGGCCCCGCGGGGCAAAACAAAAAAAAAATAATAATAATCGAATGGCTGAATGGATTTGCACGAAACTTGTCAAAATTGTAGGGACTGGTAGCCCAATGTGCCTTTGCTAGGTCTCAATATATGTGCTCCAGTGGATTTTGAGAAATTAACGTAAAAAAGAAGATATATATCTGTAACAGCGCACCGGGCAGCGCTCCACTTCGCGTACTTTTCGCGTTACGGAGCTTTGTGAAGCGAAGCTGATTGGTTCTTCGGCGTCTGTAAACATTCCAAACAGTCCGTAGCGGCCGCCATCTTGTCTCTCGGTAGGATCGAGAGACAAGAGGAGGCCAAAGCGAAGGGGCAAATGACCATAAGGGGGCATAGTAGATCCTCCCTGACCCCATAGGTTTGATGTGGAGGCTTTAAAAGGGCTCCGCGGGGCAAAAAAAAAAAATCGTTTTTTTGGTGGGGTGCGCCCGGTTAGCGTAACGGGAAGCGGACTGGGGAGCGTACTACTAGGAAAGAAGAATGATTGACTTTTAACTTATTGTATGTTTATAGACTTTTTTTTTACTTTTTTTTCTGCTGAGTGACGTCTCGGCCTATCTCCACGGGATGCAGTCCCTACCATCTCGGCGTTTAAGCCCAGGGCGACCGGTAGTGTGGGAGAGATAACGGGGCATATTATCAAGGGGGTTTATCTCCGCTTTTTTGGCTTTAAAAGCCAAAAAAGCGGAGATAAAATTATCTCCGTATTACCTAGCTGTCGCTAACACCAGTTAGCGACCGCTAGTAGGAGATAGCGACCATCTTGGGCCCCACTTTGCATGTCAGTGATATTTATCACTAATGACATGCAAAGTGGGCATGCCAAGATGTTAGCGACTGGAAACAGTCGCTAACATCGCTATCTCCTATTACCAACTTTTGGAGATATTCGCGCTAAGCGCGAATATCTCCAAAAAGTAACACCTGCCCTGAGCAGTTCTTAGCCATGTTATCCAATGGGAGGTGGATAACATGGCTAAGAGCATTAGCTCGGTAATGCATGAATATCGCTGACTTTTCAGCGATATTCATGCATTGCGGCCGTTTTTTATCGCATTTGCGATAAACCTTGATAATAGCAAGGTTTATCTGCGATAATTTCTGACGATGCTTAGCGGTAAACAATTCGTTGCTAAGCATCGTTAGGGATAAATATCGCTTAACTTTGGTAATATGCCCCAACGTCTGTTAACGTTCGATTCGAAGGAAATCAGGAAGTGTTGAAAAACATTGTCTGTGCCATTTTGCCTTTTTTCAAATGCCACACTTTTGTCGTGCACGGCAGCCATTTTAGATGCCTTGACCAGACCCACTCTCTGCACGCTGTCGATTCTTAGCATGGCTCCCCACCCTCGCAAGCATCTCCCCCAGGCACTGGTCACCCCCGCTCTCTGTCTTATTCATGGGCAATAAACCTCCCCCCATCTGCGCTGCTCTTCCCTGAGAATCACACCCTGTGCCCGCCCGACACCTCCCTTTCGCCCTATTCACTACCGCACCCTCTGACACTCCTCTTCCTCTGTGTCCGATTGTCCAGGCCGGTCCCAGGCTATCAGCTAGCCCTGCAGATGTAGTTTATGGCCCCAGCTGTAAAGAATCACCCCTCTTCAAAGGAGTTATAGTAGATCAAGGCCCACACCCGATGAGATCCGTCACACCACATGCGTTCCTACTATCTGAAAACCATCCTGTATTGTGATTGGGGAGGGGACCGAGCCTGAAGCGGAAGATTCCAGGGATGACTCTTTGTACATCAAAGTTTTTACAATTATGTGTCACATTAAAAATATATAGCACTCCAACAAAGTAGTAGGAATATAAAACTTTAATAACTTATAAATATATACAACAAAACAAAAACAGTAAAAACATTTAAACATTTTTAGAGAAAAAGAATGAACAATGGTCAGTAGCGGTCGGTTGTGCGAATAGTCCCAAGGCAGCACAACGTCCAGATTTCTGGACGGCACCCAGGTGATGTTGCCTGGGTGCCGCACTGATTTGGGTATCCGGCGTGGGGCGTCCCGGGGGGTGGGTCGTCAGTAGCGGTCTGTTGTGCGAATAGTTCCAAGGCAGCAGAACGCGCTGAAATGTGGATGGCACCAAGGTGATGTCCAGTAAGTTGCCGCCCTCCGAATAACGGCGTGGGGCGCCCCGGGGGGGGGGGGGGGGGGTAGGCAGTCCAAAGTTCCATTAAAAGGGCAAAGGAAAGGATCGGTGGTTTGAACCACCATCAGTCAAAAAGGGGAGGGGGTGCAACAATTTTTCCTACCGGGTCACACTGTGCTTTCACCGGAACTGATCCGAACTGTGGTCTGCAGGATTCTAGTCATTCAAACTGAGGCTGGCGCCAGCATGGGAGCGCCGACGTCCCGCGGCTACAGTTTTGTCACTCCACGGGCGATCATGGCAGTCATTCCCCATCGGGGGTGTCTGCGGGGGTCGGGGACTCCCGCGGCTCCTCTAGAATCTTCAAGGTCGTGGAGGACTACGGTTGTGGAGTCAACCAGTGACCGGGCCATTTCTTTATGCTGGGCCCGCTCTTGCCAGGTCGACCGCCATTTTGAGAGTTCGGTAGCTACCGGCGATCGAGGGGTCAAATGAGCGGACGGGCTCCACCCTGCCGGGCGAGACGTTGCAGCATCGCCACAGTGGAAGAACCCTTTTCCGGGCGCCTGGAGCGCTGAGGGTGCAGCTGGGAAGCCTCCACCTGGGGAGGCGGGAGAGGCCTGTTCGCACCATCTCTCCCTCCCAGTGCACCCCACGGCGTCTCGCTTGACATTTGTTATGGCCGGACCAGGCGATGAGGACGAGGGGGGGGGGGGTCGGAGGCATGTGCAAGACATCCCCCCCCAGTGTTGTCGCAGCCATTATAAAAGAAAGAAGAAATGTCCCGTCCGTCTTTGGGCCGGACCTCCCGTGGATGGCGGCCGGACGCCCTTTGCTCTGGCCCCATGAACGGGTTCCTTGGCTCATCCGGTGGGGCAGGCCTTGGCGTGTGGTGCCTCTCCTGGGCCTTTCGTGCAGTGGCCTCTCCACTCCCAGGCCCTCCATGGATGCTGGCCCAGACTGGGAGAGAGAGGGTCGAACCTGCAATTCTCCAGGGTTACCGCCGCCGCGGCCGGATCCCGTCGGCCTCGGCCTCTGGTTGATGGTGGCCGGACTGGGAGAGAGAGGGGAGGGTCGAGGACACAGACATTCCCCCCCTTGCAACTCTCCAGGGTTGTCGTAGCAATCCCCCTGGCCGGGTCCCATTGGCCTCGGCCTTTCCTCCGGCTACACCCTACGTGATGATCTTCTGCCGACGGTTGGCAGCAGGACCCGCCTTATATGTGTTGCTTCCGGCTGGGCGTAGCCGCAAACCTGTTGCACTTTGGAAGTTTCCAGAATGGGGCGGATGTCTGCTGACTTGTATCTTTCCCAGTTTGCCGTTATTTGGCCGTGGCAGGCGGTGGGACAGACACGTTTTGGGGCAGTGAGGGGCGATGAAGCCTCGTTGCCTTGTGGCCGTTGCAATGTCACACTTGGTTTCTCTTACTGTTTTCAGGTTTCTTATTACGGGCTTACTTCTAACGTTTCTTGTTTCTAGGACAATAATAGGTTTTATCATTACGTATTGTTATCGTTTCTTTGTTTGTTATTTAATAAAAAGTTCATCAGTGGCCTACTGATTTTCGTCTTCCTATTCCTTTCTTTCCAGGTTGTTTCATGCTAAAGTTTCTGTTAACAGGATACAGTGATCACTTCGTTATTATTGCATATGTCCTTTTCACTAGGGGTGCTCTCTGGTCGGGCCAGAGAACCTATCTCTAGTAAATGGTCCGGGTGAAACAGGTGCATCAATCAGTGGGGAGTAGATAGGCATGACAGATTACAACGGGGGACAAAGGTCCGCATTACCTACCCTTTCACTACTTGCAAAGATTTTCCTACGTTTATTTGCAAACAGGGAATACCTCCAAAAAGAACCAATTCCCAAACAGTCAATGTTCGGGCAAACAATCAATCAATGAGGAACGAAATAGGCACGACGTGTTAAAGGTTTGCGTTACCTACCCTTCACTATCTGCAAAGGGAGAGAGAATATTCCTATTCTTCCCCGTTTGGAGGCAGAGAAGATCCTTAAGAGAACCAACTTCAAACAATTCAATGCTTGATTCAAACAATCAACAAGGGGTACTGTGAACACAAATGAACGCCGCTTATGTGCATACACATTGCTATTTTCAACAGGTTGTTCCTAATGTTTCTATTTTAGCGAGGTCAAAAAGAGATCCCATTAGTGGCCTACTGATTTTGCTTGATTCCTTTTGTTTTTTTACACGATTTTTCGCTATCTGCAAAGACTAAACGGAGTATTGCGACTCTGTGCTTGTTTGTAAATAGAGAATGAACCAAAGAGAACCAATTCTAAAACAGTAAATGCTTGGATAACAATCGATCAAATGGAGAGAGAAGCAGGCACGACGGATTACAACGGGGGCAAAGGCCTGCGTTAACTACCCTTCACTATCTGCAAAGAGAGAGTACTCCTAATAGAAATGAGGGGGGGGGGGCAGCATTGAAAGCAGATCAGTGTGCATAAACATGAAAATGTTTTTTCTTACCACGTACTTGACAATCGACAGCTTATGATATTTGCTATTAAAAAAACCATTGAAATTCACTGAAAAAACCATAGGTTATAGACCTATATAGTTAGGAATTAGCATTTACAAAACCTTGAAAATTCACTGAAAAAACCATAGGTTATAGACCATATATAGTTAGGAATTAGCATTTAAAAAACCTTATTTTACTCACACAAAACCATTGAAATTCCATATATAGTTAGTTGTACTAACTATATATCGCGCACCCGCAATCCACTGCTGATCATGTCACATATTACATCATTCATGACATGGTCAGTGACATCACTGATGACATCACTGATGACATCTCAAATGACATCACTGATGACATCACTGATGACATCTCAAATGTGATAATACGATGAACCTCTTCAGACTCTAATATAACCTTAGAAACACTCAGTGTAAACACAGACTCACAGATTGTCATTCATCCATGAAGTTACACACACACACCTAGTCAGTCATGCAAACAATCAATCACACCTCCATTTTCTCAACTATACAGTTATACACACCTTACTTATTCAAACATATACTAAAACATATTTACTCTCTTATACAATCCTGGATACAAGTTCACAATGATGCATACAGCCACTCACACATTCACTGGCTCTTATGCACAGTTATTTATATATGTCAAGTCTCACATGTACTGTGTTTTACATATGTACTTACTTTGACATGTAGCACTGAGATATCCATTCACTCACCAATACACTGATGCACACAGTCAACCGCCCATACAGCTGTTTCCACATGCACTTTTGAACCCATACATCTAGTGAATCAACTGCTCACACATCTATGCACAGAGTCATACACCTCCCAGCCACCCACACACACACTCAGTCTCCCATACAAATACTTGGGCAACCAATCAATAACCCATATAGTTACTCATATAGCTACTGAACAACACATGCAGCAGTTTTCAGAACAACAGACATAATGATGCACAAATTAAGACAGTTTAGTCACTAACCCATGCACTCAGTGAGACACATTTAATCACTCACTCATACAGTCAGTCATGCACCTACTAAATCCTTCATCAAGACACTTATACATCCACTCAAGACATATTTTAACTTTACAGAAAAATACAGTCACTGGATGTTGTCATCAGTGATGTCATCAGTGATGTCATTTGAGATGTCATCAGTGATGTCATCAGTGATGTCATTTGAGATGTCATCAGTGATGTCATCAGTGATGTCACTGACCATGTCATGAATGATGTAATATGTGACATGATCAGCAGTGGATTGCGGGTGCGCGATATATAGTTAGTACAACTAACTATATATGGAATTTCAATGGTTTTGTGTGAGTAAAATAAGGTTTTTTAAATGCTAATTCCTAACTATATATGGTCTATAACCTATGGTTTTTTCAGTGAATTTTCAAGGTTTTGTAAATGCTAATTCCTAACTATATATGGTCTATAACCTATGGTTTTTTCAGTGAATATATATATATGTGTGTGTGCTGAGAATCTCCCTTCCAAGAAAAGGAGCAGAGACCCAAGGGGAAAACGGTTGGAGGTCCTTTATTGCAGTAATGGCGAATGCATTTCGGCAAATTCCATGCCTTCCTCAGCGCCCAAAGCCTCCCAATGGTGATGAAACACTCTGCCAGTAAGTCCCGCCCTTTTACCTTCCATGAGGCTGGCCCGCTCCACCCCCTGTGACATAGCAGCACACCTGTGTAGCGTCCCAAATCCGAGGAAAACTAACAGTCCCAGAATCCACCATGTCGGATCCTCGGAGGTGATGCAATGGGGGTGAGTCTGTTACCATGTGGTTATGCGGGGATGAGGGGAGCAGGGTGAGTCCAATGGTGAATCATGTGGTGATTTTCAGCTTCGAAGTCCACAACAGCGAACCTCCTCCGGTCCCCTTAGACTGCCTCAGCCCCGGAGAACAGGAGTCCATACGGCAGGGGTAGCAGTGACAGTGCACGCCGCCCAGCGTGAGAATAATAACCCCACAACTGCCAACTCTCCTCCCGGGCTCCAAGGCGGGCCCTGGACCGACCAATACCTTGGTCCAACAACAAAAGAACTGAAACAGTTCGAAGCCAGTCTGGTCCGCCGCCCAAGCGAGGCAGGGGTTCTCTGAGAAGCGCTACTGGCAAAATGCACTAAATATGTGCTGAGAATCTCCCTTCCAAGAAAAGGAGCAGAGACCCAAGGGGAAAACGGTTGGAGGTCCTTTATTGCAGTAATGGCGAATGCATTTCGGCAAATTCCATGCCTTCCTCAGCGCCCAAAGCCTCCCAATGGTGATGAAACACTCTGCCAGTAAGTCCCGCTCTTTTACCTTCCATGAGGCTGGCCCGCTCCACCCCCTGTGACATAGCAGCACACCTGTGTAGCGTCCCAAATCCGAGGAAAACTAACAGTCCCAGAATCCACCATGTCGGATCCTCGGAGGTAATGCAATGGGGGTGAGTCTGTTACCATGTGGTTATGCGGGGATGCAGGGAGCAGGGTGAGTCCAATGGTGAATCATGTGGTGATTTTCAGCTTCGAAGTCCACAACAGCGAACCTCCTCCGGTCCCCTTAGACTGCCTCAGCCCCGGAGAACAGGAGTCTATACGCCAGGGGTAGCAGTGACAGTGCTCGCCGCCCAGCGTGAGATTAATAACCCCACAACTGCCAACTCTCCTCCCGGGCTCCAAGGCGGGCTCTGGACCGACCAATACCTTGGTCCAACAACAAAAGAACTGAAACAGTTTGAAGCCAGTCTGGTCCGCCGCCCAAGCGAGGCAGGGGTTCTCTGAGAAGCGCTACTGGCAAAATGCGCTAAATATGTGCTGAGAATCTCCCTTCCAAGAAAAGGAGCAGAGACCCAAGGGGAAAACGGTTGGAGGTCCTTTATTGCAGTAATGGCGAATGCATTTCGGCGAATTCCATGCCTTCCTCAGCGCCCAAAGCCTCCCAATGGTGATGAAACACTCTGCCAGTAAGTCCCGCCCTTTTACCTTCCATGAGGCTGGCCCGCTCCACCCCCTGTGACATAGCAGCACACCTGTGTAGCGTCCCAAATCCGAGGAAAACTAACAGTCCCAGAATCCACCATGTCGGATCCTCGGAGGTGATGCAATGGGGGTGAGTCTGTTACCATGTGGTTATGCGGGGATGCGGGGAGCAGGGTGAGTCCAATGGTGAATCATGTGGTGATTTTCAGCTTCGAAGTCCACAACAGCGAACCTCCTCCGGTCCCCTTACACTGCCTCAGCCCCGGAGAACAGGAGTCCATACGGCAGGAGTAGCAGTGACAGTGCACGCCGCCCAGCGTGAGATTAATAACCCCACAACTGCCAACTCTCCTCCCGGGCTCCAAGGCGGGCTCTGGAGCGACCAATACTTTGGTCCAACAACAAAAGAACTGAAACAGTTCGAAGCCAGTCTGGTCCGCCGCCCAAGCGAGGCAGGGGTTCTCTGAGAAGCGCTACTGGCAAAATGCACTAAATATGTGCTGAGAATCTCCCTTCCAAGAAAAGAAGCAGAGACCCAAGGGGAAACCGGTTGGAGGTCCTTTATTGCAGTAATGGCGAATGCATTTCGGCAAATTCCATGCCTTCCTCAGCGCCCAAAGCCTCCCAATGGTGATGAAACACTCTGCCAGTAAGTCCCGCCCTTTTACCTTCCATGAGGCTGGCCCGCTCCACCCCCTGTGACATAGCAGCACACCTGTGTGTATATATACACATTTCTTCAGTCTCTACTGGCTGTCACCGTGCACCAGACCGAATAGCGCATCAGTTAAAGCGGAGTCAGCTACTCCTCAATACTTATGCCAGACACCTCGCTCCCACTCAGGCAAGGAGCACCGAAACCTACAGGAGTGTTGTAAAATTTGTTGTTTATTGAAGTACTCTTGTGCTACCCTGACGCATTTTGGTTGTTTTACAGCCTTGTTCACATAAAGTGAGGTGCCATCTTGTTCTCGTTATCATCTCGCAATGTGTACACATCATCATAGACACTAAAAACACACTTATCACTGCTCTCATTGCTGCACATATTTCTACAGTCAATTCACTGTTCAATTTTACATGAATGCTGTTACTAAATCCACAAAGATTTTAGGACATTCATCCTGATGGGTCACAATATTAACCACATTTTTGCACTGTAAAATATATTTAAATCACTGGGAGCATTTCCTTTTTAAAGTCTTTCTTTAAAAAGCATTATAAAATGTTTTTTCAAATACAACCCAAGTAGGCAATAGATCCAATGCTCAACTTTTCTATGTTACTTTTATGTATTATTGCACTTGTGTCACCCATTCAAAGAACCTTTTTATCAAACCAAAGTGTGCAAGTTTTGTCCTTTCTTTTTTATTACTATAAGATACATTCATTAAAACAATGACTGTGTCACCTACCTTCTAAGCAAATTACACATATTGCACATACATCTATGTGCTTCCGGTGTCAATACTCTTAAGTGCCTAATAAAAAGTTAATGGTGCATTAAAATTCTTAAATCCTATAAATTGTCTCTCATTCAGTTAAAAGCAGTTTGCGGCACAGTTACAGGTGTGTGTGTGTGAAAATCCTCTTCCATACTCAGTCCGTAGTTCCCACTGTCACAGATGAGCTACATTTTTTGCAGATAGATAATCACTTTAACTTGCACCCCAAAAAAGAGACAACAAACTCAAAATCCACAAAAAGGAAGAGGAGGAAAAATTGCAGTAGAACTGCAGTGTCAGGACCCTAACATCTGCTCATGCACTTTGCAGCTTCAAATCGGCCAAAACATGCCTAGGGGTCCATAGTGCCTATTCTTGGTCCGATTTGGTGAGACTCAGGAGAATCAAGATGGCCGCCAACGTGCCCAAGTCACGGAACGGGTTGGCAGTCTAGACTCCTGTACACAGCTGTGGAAAAGGCTAGGTGATGCGCGAGCGCTCTGTTAACTGCGCACTTCACCTTAGCCAGTAGCCTGAGAGGACGTTCTTAGAATTGCGCTTGAGTGAAAGAGTTCCCTAGAAAAATAAATTAATTCGTATTTACCTTTTTGACATATTTTCGTGGTGCGATAATTAAAGAAGACTCTGCGCGTTAATACAAGCGCGAGTCGAAAAACGGCAGGTTGTTTACAGAGTCTGTGTCAAGAGCCGGAGGGAAACTACGCCGTCCTTCTGAGGAGAAGAGTTTTGGCGTTTCCAGTCAGCGCTGTGAGAAGCATTCACTGAAAACAGCGCTCGATCTGAGGAGCAGAACTTCGAAAGATTGAGCTAAGTGAAAACTCTAGTAATTGAATTGTGACTAAATTTCGAACTTACCTGAGCATAGAGTTTATCGTGGACAACCCAAGGCTAAAAGACAAAAGACCATTGAGAGAAAATATCAGCAGTCAATTGGGAGTTAGCCACTGAATGTTCAATCAGTTAAAGTCAATGTATATATGTAAATACTCCCCATAGACTGTCTAATCGGTGTCTACATTCGCAACCTGTAAGAGACAAAAGAACAGAGTCAAAAGAAGTGGTCGCAGATATAAGACAGCATAAGAAAGTACCGAGAGATAAAAGAACCCATAATTAGAGAACAACTCTTCTAGTTAGTGAAGTAAGTGCACTTACTTGTATTAGACCACTAGAGATTAGTGTAGGTAAATGAGAAGTGAAGTACTAATTTGTCATTTATCTAAAATATTAACAACTAACCAGAAGAGGAAGAAAGTACTACAACTTAAGAACAGAAGAGAAGCAAACGTCCAGCATAGCCAGGGTGGGTGAGAAATACACATAAATCCGTAGAGCAGATTTAGAAGGAGAGTAGAGTTGGTTAGTTTCTTAATGGTGTATTAATTTACAGGTTCCATTGAAAGAACAGAACCAGTCTCTTCTCTGTTTGTTATTTTATCCAATTCCCCCGTCCCCCAAGGTAATGATTTGGAGGTTCTGTTAAAAGACCTCCTAGCATTGCCAAGAGGGATTTGGGACCTAGCATCTCTGTTCCCTTGCAAGAACCGGTAAGCAAAACATAATACCTAGCTTCGAGTTCTGACATGCAGTAAAAAATTAGGATACAGGAAAATCGATGAAGTGGGGGAAGAAACAGTATGAGAAATAAATTGAGAAAACAACAATATGATCATCAACCTAACTGACCAAATTTTTTTGTAATGAACTGTATTGAAAGTTTTGCGGCATAACATATATCTTCACAATAGGGACCCATCATGCGTACATCAATACAAGGAGACATGTTACAAACCTGGCATAGAAGCGTTAGTTCACATTGACAGGCCATAGTAGTCATTCCACTTCCCCCACGCTCGCTCATGTTTTTGGTGACTGCCTAGGGCTATAAAAATAGGCCTCCTGGAGCATGCACCAATCTACTCTCCGGTGCCAACATTTAATCATAGGTGCTCTCTGCTGTTTGCAACCAAACAACCACAACAAAAATATCCTCTCTACCTGTAAACTCCAAAACTCCTCCACCAATCCCAGCAGCACACAAGGCAAGGGTAAGTCAAGCAGATGGTCTTGGACCACTGAAAGCCCACGACCCTCGCTCTCCCAGAAGGGTTGCAGCACCAGACAATCTTAGGCCACATAGCAGAGACTGCTGCCAGAAGGGCACAACACACAAATGGTACTTGGCTAGTGGGCGACAGGCACTGCAAACGCCATGGGGTGAGGTATGATGCATGAAGGTAGTGAAATTTAACCATGCTTAATCGCGAGGAGATTGCCAGTTCTAGGAGTGCCATGCATGCATCTCTGTGGTGTTCTCATGTTAACTATATTCCAGCATTACATCACTGAAATGTAGAATGTCCTATGTGGATTCTGGTTTGAGAGATTCCTTGTAAGTCAGTTACTTTGGGACTGCTGGAGCTGTGGCTAATAAATACACAACGTGAAGTATCCCTGTCTGGAGGAAATAACTCTCATCTTCCCCAGACCTCAGCAAACAATTAATCGGACACCACTGTCATTCTTGCTCCAGAATCAATAAGGAGTCTTACATTTTTCCCTTCTACTTCAATTTCTTCGTAAGGATCTACACAGTCAGATTCATCATCTTGTACAACTACAATCATATCTCTCATTCCCCTTACACAACTTTCTTCTTCATCTAAACTGTCACATAGGTCCCCATCCAGAACCAAATTGATCTTGTCTTTGAGTGACTGGCAAACTTTAACGAAATGCCCAATCTTGTTACACAATTTAAATTTCACAAATTTTTACAGGGCACGGACGACCATTGGGTCCATGATTGGAATGCCCGCACCTAAAACAAATATTTTTCTGTGTGAAAAACCCACCTTTATACTCTTTCTTTTTCGGATTTTGTTCAAAACTTTTGTTTTGTCTTTAGACCGTTTTTTCGTTAACAACAGACACACCACTAGTGTCTTCACGAGTAAGTTCTTTTAGTGCATTACATGACACCTCAATTCCTTGTACTATATCAATTGTTTCTAATAAATTTGGATTTCTCATGGTGAGAAGCTTTTCTTGTACTTTCTTATCCCAGCAACGTACTACTATCTGATTAGGTATAAGTTGATCTGTGAAGTTTTCAAATTCACATTCTGCAGCTAACATACGAATCACAGTAACATAAGTGTCTATAGACTCATCCGGTATTTGTTCTCTAGTAAAAAATGTATGTCTATTTACGATCAAACTTGGTTGTTCATCAAACTGTTTCTCTATTTTTTTTACAGCAAATTCATATTCATCTAAATCTTCTTGCACAAGGGGAATGGTATAGGGTGGTAGATGTTCATAAATAGATGGACCTTCAAAGCCTAAATTGTGTTCTAATAAAAACATTTTACGTTCTGGTTGATACCTGTTTCCACCGATTGTTCCTTAATACTTTGTAAAAGCTCTGTACCAATTTCTCCAAGGTACAGGAGGATCTCCAGGTGTTTGACGAACTGGAGAGGGGGGCATCAACATTCTGCATAGTAGCCATGACACTTCCTATGTTAGCATATAATAATAATAAATTAGCAATATTAAATGGAGCTAACAACAGTTTGAATGTGTCAAAAGTAGAAATTAGTTAAATATATAAAAATAATAAATGTACAAATACTTGCTAATATATATATGTATATATATTTAGTTGCTATTGAATTATTACTTCTTTTAACGTGTGCATATCACGGATATGCATTGAAGAAATGTACCTTTTCCTTATGAATTCATTTTCACTGCGTGTGCACATCACGGATGTGCAGAGAAGGTCTGTAAACCAGTGTCCTGTTACTTGGGTCTGCCTGTGCACATCATGGATGTGCACACACGGTCTGCGCCCGTCCGCGGCCGTACGGGGACCGGGGCAAAAAACCCTGCTCAAAATTTTGTCAGAGTACAGTGGAGTGCTAATCAACTTCATACTCTCTGTCCCAGAATCCTTATGGCTTGCAGCCACACCTTGATAGTGGATAGGGACAGGGGATGCAAAGAGTGTCAATTCGTTTTCAGTAGGGTAGATGAGTGTAAGCTAGAGACAACGAGGCTCTCATGTGGTCTGCTTAATACTAGATCTCTACGCAAGCATAGGCTGGACATCTTTGACCTACTTACCGACAAGAAGCTCGACCTCCTATTCCTCACGGAAACTTGGTTGGACCCAGATTCGGAGCCAGATGTAATTGAGGCACTCCCCCTAGGGAATATGATGTTTACGCTGGACAGGTTGTTGGGCACAGGGGGGGGATAGCTATTGCCTTCAAGCAGCCGTTAAGTTGTCAATTGGAACCTTTGACTATAGTTGATAGCGAGGCCGGCGCCTTTACAATTAGGGTCAGCCCGCGCATTACGGTAAAGGGATTATTGGTTTATAGACCTCCTGGCCCCTACACTCGCTTTGCCGTAAGCCTGTTAGAAGGTATGACGGAATCCGCCTTGCAGAGGGATACATTCCTCCTGTTAGGCGATTTGAATATGCACTTAGAGAACTCCTTGGATAAGGGGGCTGTAGATCTGTGTCAGGAACTGCAGTCTCTTCAGTTCACCCTGAGCTCGAAGACCCCTACCCATAAGGATGGACACCTATTGGACCCGGTGTTTTCCAACTGGGGGGAAGTGGAAGTGAACATGCCTATTCCCGTCCCCTGGTCTGATCACTCCCTTGTTCCTTTTGCAGTGAGAATCCCTGGACTTAGAGCCCCAGAACAGCCGACACTGAGCCATCCGTGTCGCAAATGGGCCGGCTTCTCTCGGGCAAAGTTCAACACGGCTTTGAGTAAGGGAGGGCAGCCTGGGGGCACTAATGTTGAAACTGCATGTGACAATCTGTAAAAACGAATAAGAGAGGCTCTTGATAGCACTGCCCCACTATGTGTAAATAAATCACGGTGTAGATCTCTGAAATCAGCCCCATGGTTTAATGAGGATCTGCGCTTAGCTAAGGCTGAATGCAAGCATTTAGAGAGGCAGTGGAGGATAGCCTTTCTCGACCAGGCCGGGCTAGAATATAAAGACAAACGGAGAATCTACCATGGATTAATCAGGCGACCAAAGCTACGCATTATACGGAAAGAATTGGGGATGCAGAAAATTCCACTAAGGAATTATTTAGGATCTGCAGGGAAATCTCCGTACTTAAACCATCCACTATATCCAGGGAAAGCTCGGAGGAATTATGTGATCGTATCGCTGACTTCTCAGAGAAGGTGGCCACGATATATTCCTCCTTTCCGGGAACTAAAAGAAGGGGTACAGAGTTTGTGGAGCCCAAGGGGAGTGACGGGGGAGAGCATAGGTTGGAGAATTTTTCCACCCCTCCACCCGAGATGCTCCAGAACATCTGCAGGTCCATAAAGTCAGGGTCACCCAGGGACCCCGCCTCACCCAAATTGCTCGTGGAAAGTTTTGACACTCTTGAGCCCTACATCAGGCATCTGTTAGATGTGTCATTTAGTACACATACGGTGCCTGATGGTTGGAAACAGGCGGTGGTACTTCCCCTGCAGAAGAAGCCCAATGTTAGTATGGAGAAACTGGACAACCTCCGTCCCATATCGCTGCTGCCTTATTTGGCCAAAGTGGCTGAGAAGGCCGTTAATCTTCAACTTATGGCCTAGGTGGAGGAAGCCAATCTCCTCCGCCCAACGCAGTTTGGGTTTAGATCGCTCCACTCAATTGAATCAGCCTTGCTTATGGCCACTGAGACCATCAGACAAGGAGTAGATGAGGGACAGACCATGGCTCTCATCCTCCTGTACCTGAGTGCCGCCTTTGACACTGTAGCACATTTCATCTTGCTACAGTGTCTGAATAAGGGCGGGGTCTCAGGTGCAGCGCTATAATGGCTTCAGTCCTTTCTGACGAACCGCAAGTTCCAGGTCAGACAGGGAGATCACTTTTCCAGCGCAAGAGATTTGGATCAGGGTGTACCCCAGGGTTCTATCCTGAGCCCCACCCTATTTAATCTCTACGTCTCGCCGAGGCGAGTATAGTCAAGGGATATGGATTTCAAATTGTGTCATATGCCGATGACACACATTTGGCCATCTCGCTATCACGGGCTCCTGATCTGAATATGCCCAACTTCGGAGCTTGCATGCAGGAGCTTGCCTCCTGGATGGATAACTAACGGTAGGCGTAGTGGGCGTAGTGGGGTTTTGTGAAGCTACGCGAAGTGGGTGAGACACTACGTCCACCTACGCACTCCGCGTAGCCCCACTACACGCCACCCGCCTCCCTCCCGCCCTCCCTAAATACTTAAATTACATTTTAGAAATGATTAAAAACCACTTACCTTGTCCGCCGCGTCCCAGGGGCTGCCTCTCATCATCGCGCGATTCGCGCCGCCGTCTTGGATAGTAATGCGCATGCACGGCCGCCGGCGCATGCACAACTGGCGGGCAACTTCGCTACGCCCGCGGGGTGGGCGTAGTGTTGCCTGCTATGCCTACTTCACAAATGGCAAAGTAGGCAACACTACGCCCACTCCGTGGGCGTAGCAAAGTGCAAGGCCAGGGTTATGGATAACAACTGCCTGAAGTTGAATGGCAGCAAGACTGAGGTGCTCGTGGTGGGAGGGGGGCCTTCAGTGTGGTCATCGGCATGGTGGCCACCTTGCCTAGGACCAGTCCCTAAACCATGCCAACAGGCTGGGTGTATGGGTCGATTCGGACCTCACATTTGCTCCTCAGATCAGTCGTGTGGTGGGGGCCTGCTTTGGTATCCTGAAAGGTCTCCGTAAAATCATTGACCTCCTCCCCTCTGGAGCTTGAAGGACGCTGGTGCACGCCCTCGTTACCTCACGAATAGACTATGGCAACCTATTGTATTTAGGGGCCACGGTTAAGAGCCTTGACCGTTTGCAAAACGCAGCTGCTCGGATGGTCCCGAGGCTTCCAAGAAGAGCTGCGTCAAAATCTGCTTTGGAGGCTCTTCATTGGCTGCCGGTTAGGAAGAGGATTGTGTACGAGGCTCTATGCACATGTCATCGGATCATTCAGGGTAGGGCGCCTAGACCTTTGCAAGCCTTAATTACGACCTATAAGCCTGCTCGCTCCCTCAGGTCCACGGGTACTGGCTTGCTGGTGATCCCCAAAATTAAAAAGGCCCGTATGGGTGGCAGATAGTTCTGGCTCCTGGCATCTAAGAGCTGGAACAAACTTCCCGGCGAGCTGCCTCTGGAACCTTTGGAGGCTAGGTTCAGAAGCAAGCTTAAAACCTTCCTGTTCCTGCAATAATATGTAGGGGGTTCCAGCACAGGATGGGGTGGGGTGCCTGCAATACAGTGGGGGCTAGGGGGCCTCTCACTCACCATAGCGCGGGGACACGCCAGTGTGCGTAACCAGGCGCTTTATAGTACTCCTTATTATTATTATTATTATTATTATTATTATTATTATTATTATTATTATTATTAATATTTCTATCATCAGGTTGTACTTTAAGAGTCGTCACAACATTTAACTGCTTTTGTTTCTCCTCCGGGCACCTATCAATTCAAAAGGATGCCTTTCGGCTTTGCGTCGGCAGCAGCAGTTTTTCAGCGTGTGTTAGAGAATGTATTAGAAGGAATTGAAGGTGTGGTAACGTTCCAGGCTGATATCTTAATAGTAAGGGAAAATCTGTCTATTCATGATAAACGCATGCATGCAGTCTTGGAGAGGTTAATCGTGGTAAGTGCGAATTTGCAAAAAATACTATTGAGTATTTAGGCCATGTACTTTCTGAGAAGGGAGTTGTACCTAGACCTGGTTTAGTCGATGCAATAGTCAAATCTCCGACTCCCAAGAGCACAGAGAATGTGGCTTCATTTTTAGGGATTTGCGAATTTTATTCCAAATTCATTCCAAATTCCCCTGCTAAAACTGTTGGGTTAAGAGAATTATTAAAAAAAGAGAACAGTGTTGCATGGGAGAAAAAATGTCAACAAAAATTCGAGAATATATATTTTTTTATTTCAGCAGGTTTTCTTGCACCTTTTGATCCTACACAACAATGTATCAACACAGTAGATGTAAGTAATGACGGTTTGGGTGTCACTATTATACAGATGAAAGGGCAAATTGATGTGACTATTGGTTTTGCTTCTAGGACTTTGAGGTCTAATGAAAAGGTTTTCTCTGTTATAGAAAACAAACTTTTGGCCTGCTGTTAGGAAGTTGAAAGATTTAAATGTTTTGTTTGGGGAAGGAAATTCATTCCAAAGACTGACCACAAACCGCTGGTCAGCATTTTGAATGGATGTACCATTAAAGACCACACCACAAGAATAGCAAGGCTAAGTTCAAAACTTCTACAATACAATTTTGTATTTGAATACATCCCAGGCAGTAAGAATGTAAGGACCGATTATTTATCTCGTTCACTTTTAAGTTTTATTAAGTACCCAGAAAATAATGATGAAAATGTTGAAGAATGCTTAATCGTTTGTATTGATGTTTGCTGCGACACTACGTTTACAGAATATGAGTGGATGTCGGAATCTCCAAAGGATGTTGAGTTGAGTAGAGCAAGAGAGTAGGTCATGAATGGGTGGCGAAAATAAAAGGTGTTACGCCAGGACCTACAACCTTACCATAAAATTTAAGATGAATTGTCAATAGAAGAAAATGGAATGTTGGTACGGGGAAACAAATGTATTCCACCTGTCTCTTTGAGAGATAGGATCATTGTGTATGGCATGAATGACATTTAGGCCAAACCATGACCAAAAGAAAAATCAGAGACAGTATTTGGTGGCCTGGGATGGATTCTGCCATTATTGCAAGTGTTCGGGCCATGTGTCATTTGCGAGACTAGTGATAAAGGTCTCAAAACTGAAGCTCTTCCACTTCAACCTGTAAAATTACCTGATTTTGTGTGGTCCAAACTCGACATAGATTTCATTGGTCCTTTTAGTGTTCTTCCTCGGAAGTTAAAATTCGCTATTGTAGTCGTTGACTACTATAGTAAATGGTCGGAAATAACATTTGTTGAAGAGGCAAACACTACTAGTGTTATAGTTTTTTTTTTTTTTATCTATTTTTGAGAGAAGGTTTTCCAAAAGAAATTGTATCAGACTATGGCGTTCAATTTATTTCAAAAGAAATGAAACGTTTTCTCGACTCTAATGCAATTAAACATAACTGTGTTGCATTATATCACCCTCAAGAAAACGGTCTAGTCAAAAAAATGAACTCTACACTGGCAGAGTGTATACAGTGGGCTATACAAAACAAGATAGACATGTCTAAAGCTGTTGAAGAAATGCTGTGGTCGCATAGGTCAGGTCAGCTGCTCAGTGGCATCTTCAGAGTCAGAAATGCGTTGTTCCGCCTCTTTGAGTCGACTTTCATGAGTATCCAGTTTATGCGCAATACTGTCCATAAGATTCTTTAGCGTGTCTACCTTGTCCGCAATTTTGGCGAAGCCCTGCCGCATTTCCGTTAGAATGGTGCGTAAGTCGGAATCCGGACATTGAGACGACGCCCCTGCCATTTCCTCGGGCTGCTCCTCTCCACCCTCCGGCGGTTTCTTGGCAGTCTTTTTATTGTCGAAAGTGATGCGTGGTTGTCTGGGGTCTGGTGTCACCATGCTGCTTCAACCAAGTAGTGCCCACCACTGCACAGTGAATTTGCGTCCTCTGCACCCAACCAAAATTAACAGAACTGGTGAGTGTGGATGCCAGCGAGGATACGCTGACTGCAAAAGTGATAGATAGCACCGGGTTGTGCAAAAGGGCATCAGAGAGGTGTCGCACGAGTTCCAGGGGAGGCAGCAGTAGGCAATCAGGGATGACAACCAGAGCGTCAACCTCTAGCGAATGAGAAATGAGGACAAGCTCATCCTAAGCAGGTTGAGTCTGTGGGGCACAGGAATAAAGGCGTTCTCATTGCAGGGCACAGCATAGTCCATGGGCAATCCCTCCTCAGAAGAATTCAAAGAGATAGTCGCCAGCGCAGGATATAAGATAGCCAGTAAATGACCTGGAACGCATCACCTCCGCTGCAGGTATCAGGGACAGTAGACCTCACACTCTTCTCAGGGCTACACTGCAGCCGCCGCCATTTTTCATTGGGATCAGAGGAAGATGCGCAGTAGCACCTTACAGTGCGAAGAGCCACCAGTGTCTGCCCCAGTCCACAGTCCCCCTCCAGACCAAATGTCTGTGATGTAATGGGTCACCTCCTAGAATCCACGCATCAGCAGTCAGGAGTGAAAAAGCACACAAGGGTACAGCTTGAATACAGTCCGACCAGCACCTGAGTAGGCTATAGGTTGGGCAATCTCGATCAGCTGTGTATGCAGCAGGTAAGGGCACCACCCAGCAATAGCCCGAAACGCGCGCAGGGACAACACACAACTGGCCGTGGGGGCGATACCTTGATGGACCGACAGTTCACTAACATTCAGGCACTGTAAACCGCCGCCATCTTACCTCCGCGGCCCGCCATCAGCACCCAAAAAAAAAACCCAAAAACTCCTCAATATCAATGTCAGGGCCGGCGATGTAATTAATCACTGCGTACAACTGAATCTTCACGCTGGCAGGCAGGTCCGAGCAGTCGGTCAGTCCGCCTCGGAATCACGGCCCGTGCACCACGTGGGTTCCCCAGTGCTTGCGGTATCACCGTAGCCGCCATAGGGCTCCGCCATCCACGCCTGGCAGGACCGCGCCAGCAGTCGGGGGAAGAACCAGCGAGCACCACAATCCTCACCCCTGATCCGCAGCACACAGGTATCTCCAGGTGATTAGTCAAGTAAATCGACAGGTTGCAGCCGTCGGTGGGGTCATATAGCCCAGGAGAATTGAAATATCAATAGCCGTACTGCAGGAGCCTCAGATAGCAGCGGCCATTCCGCACGTGCGGCACCTAGCGCCCCCCCAACACTCTGTATCCTTTAAGTGCCACTAAATCTCCACATGGGACGAAGGAGTTCAGAGCAGGTCCTCCATGTCAGCAATAAAGGGGTGTGATCCGAGAAACCGTGTAGGAAGAGAATGCATATAGATTGGAAAGTGAAGAGGTCCACTGCTGGTAGCCACAGGAGGTCGATGCACAACTCAGTAGAGTGTGCTGCTGAGTGATGAGTAAAGGTGTGCAAAGCAGGGTGCCAGGAGCACCAGATGTCACAAAGATCGACGGAATCAGCCCAGGAGGACAGACAGCTGAAGCAGGCAAGCCTACCCGGGTATGGGGCAGTGAGACATAATGTTTTTATCAGGAGCAGCGTTGAACTCCCCACCAATTACAGTGACCACTGGTGGAAGGGTCAGAATTGTATCCTCTTCTGCTAAATTGTTGGACCTGTTTATTGTTCTTGCATTTAAAGTTATTTTATTGTGTTGGAAGGATAACTTCAAACTTTCTGTGCATACATGGTGGAATTTCATTTGTGATGAACATAGGATTGCTATTGCTTCCTCTTCTTCTATTCCCCTAAAAATTAAATCTGATCTTCTCTGGCTTCCCTTTACTTCGTATCTTTCTTCCAACTCTCCTAGCTGATTGATCCACCTTTAATCCCACATATGGTTTATCCCTATGGCTTTTCCTCTTTCCTTTTCTTCCCTCTTTTCTCCTTTCCTCTGTCCTTTTCAGAATCCCTTGCAAACGTAAAAAAATGACCAAAAAAACACATTTTCCTCACATTTCTGTGGTGGAAAGTTCTGGAATCTGCGTGGATCAACAAACCCACCCCGCGTTCCCCAAAGTCTTCTGAGAAAAATGGTACCTCACTTGCGTGGGTCTGCCTAGTGCCTGCGTCAGGAAACGGCGCAAAACGCAACGTGGTCGCACCTCAATTTCGCAGTGAAAAATGGGCCTTTTTTGGCAAAGTGCCTACCTGTCGTTTTTTAACCCTAGCTCTGCCGGTACCTAGGGAAACGTAGCAAACCTATACATTTTTGAAAACTAGACACCCAGGGGATTTCAGGATGGGGTGACTCGACTGACTCCCACCAGGTTCTGTTACCCAGAATCCCTTGCAAACCTAACAAATGGACAAAAAAACACATTTTCCTTACATTTCTGTGGTGGAAAGTTCTGGAATCTGGGTGGATCAACAAATTTCCACACACCCAGCGTTCCCCCAGGTCTCCCAATAAAAATGGTACCTCCCTCGCGTGGGAGCTCAAGGACCCGCAACAGTCAAGGGCCCAAAACCTAATGAGGCGACATCAAAATTACCTATCACAAACCAACCTGGTTTTGCAAGGGGGTTCCCAGAAGCTTTTGGTCCGGGGCTCCGCGGCCATGTAGGGAAACCTACCTAACCCATACATTTATGGAAACTAGACACCCGGGGGAGTCTAGCAAAGTATGACTTGCGTGGGACCCTCATCATTCTCCTACCCAGAATCCACTGCAAACCTAAAATTTCGCAAAAAAATGTGCTTTCTTCTCACATTTCTGTGTGGAAAGTTGTGGAATCTGCGTGGATCCTCAAATTTCCTCCCACCCAGCGTTTCCCCAGGTCTCCCGATAAAAATGGTACCTCACTTGCGTGGGTGGCTCAAGGACCCGCAACAGGCAAGGGCCCAAAACCTAATGAGGCGACATCAAAATTACCTATCACAAACCAACCTGGTTTTGCAAGGGGGTTCCCATGAGTTTTTGGCCCGGGGCTCGGCGGCCATGTAGGAAATCTACCTAACCCATACATTTCTGGAAACTAGACACCCGGGAGAGTTCAGCGAGGTATGGCTTGCGTGGGTCCTTAATCATTCTCCTACCCAGAATCCACTGCAAACCTCAAATTTCGTAAAACAATTTGCTTTTTTCTCACATTTCTGTGTGGTAAAGTTGTGGAATCTGCGTGGATCCTCAAATTTCCTCCCACCCAGCGATTCCCCAGGTCTCCCGATAAAAATGGTACATCACTTGCGTGGGTAGGCATAGTGGCTGCAACTGGAAAAGGCCCAAATCGTACGGTGGAGACTTAAAAATTACCTATAGCAAAGCTACCTTATTTTTGGGGGGGGGCACCTGAGTTTTTTGCCCCGGGCTCGGTGGCCATCTTGGGAAACTACCAACTAGGGGCACAATTGTGTTTGAACCCAAGTTCATTCTGAAAGTTAACATGTGCATTCACCATGGACATACAGTGGACAATGAAATTGCAAATGCTTGTAAAATTTTCATTGAGGATTGCTATCATAAAATTAATATCAAACTTAGTGAATTGACCAGGAAATCTGTTCAAGTTTCAGAGATAAAACGATCATTCTGGCACAGTAGCTTTTTTCCCATAGGTTGCAGACTCTAGAACTTATTTCCGGGCATGATGGGCTGTCACTATTCAACTAGGCCCCCGTGAACTCATTCTAGTCGCAGCCTCATTCAGTATGGAGCTGGTTTAAAAGTCTTTGTTTGGGCTGATTTTGATTTTCAGTCCTGACCTGCTAAGTTTACAAAGCAAGAAAATACATTTATGATAACTGGCGCATCCCCAGGGATGCGCCAGTTATTTTGCGACGCTGCTCCGCCACCCATGGTGCGCCGCATTTATAATGCGGCGCACCATGGGGCAAAAACGGCACAGATGCGTGACGCATCTGTGCCAAAGGGTGGCGCATTGCTGGAGTTGCGTTGCAAGCGCGACACAGCTCCAGCAAGGCTTCGGGGTGCCCCATCTTTACAATGCTGCGTCAAGACCTACGCCCGCTTCAAGCAGGCGCAGGGTTTTGACGCAGCATTGGCCTGAAAGTGACTGAGTGAAATCTTATAGATTTCACTCAGCCACTTTTGCAAGGCGCACCTGCCCCAACGCCCACCCTGCGCCGGAACGCCCACAAGTGGCGCAGGGCTTTACAACGTGACGCATCTGCCTAGATGCGTCACGTTGTAAATGGGTCGTAGGGATGCGCCACGTTTACGCAGCAGTTACGTGACGCAAACGTGGCGCATTCCCAACATAAATCCGCCCCCTACTTTTTTGTGCAATGCATGTTGGACATAGTTCTTGAGTATCTGTCTCCAAAGATACAAACACAGTAAAACTTCTACTTATCTTCAAAATTAAATTGCCTACTACTTTCCCTCTAGACTTTTTCACTCAAGTACTTATAACTGGCTTTACCAATTCGCTTTTGCCTACCGACAATAAGGGAACACTAAGTGGACTCTCATGGTGATAAACTGTGGGACAATTTGCCTGAAGCTTTATGCTCTGAACCTAGTCTCCTCCATTTTAAGCACAACTAAACACCTAACTCTTTAATCTATAGTTGTTGTCACTGGCCAACAACTTGAGACCTTCCGGTTGATGTGTACTGTCTGAAACATGGCTGTTTAAGTTATGTGTGGGAATGAGGCTACAGTTTGATGTGGACTGCTTTGAGCATCTCTGACTCACCCTCCTACCAGCATGAGAGCAGCATCTCGATTGACGTTGCGGGTAGGGTGACCAACCGTCCGTAAATTTCACGGACAGTCCGTAATTTTGGCCGTCTGTCCGTTGTCCGTGAAGGATTCTTTAACGGACGCCATTTGTCCGTAATTTTAACCGGGCACAGCTTCCACCCGCCTCCCTCTTTAACTCCGATGCTGTTCCAAAGCTCACATACTCAGCAGCATTGGAGACACACAGCGGGATGTCAACCCTCACACTTTCAGCCCTTGATGAGCTGTTAAGAGGTGCTTGAAGGTGACAGAGGGAGGGGCTGCAGCTTCAAGAGCAGGGGCATCTATTCAGATGCAAACAGACCTGAATGCGCCATGTCTGCAATTGAGGGGCCTCACACATTCCATTTCTACCCAGGGCCCCAAACATCCTAGACTCGGCCCGATTACACTGTGCAGCACATGGTTCTCTTCACAGAGCTTAATTACTGTCACTAAATTGTGAGCAACCCTCGGTTCTTCAAACATGCAGTCTATAATGTAATAAAATTAAGAAATGGCACAATCGCACCCACACTGATTAACAAAGTATGGAGGACAATCAGTTCAATCAGTTCTCTTAGAGTATCTCCTGTAAGTACTGTACATCACAGTGGGGGATGGCATTTTGGACAGAGAGCCTGTCTTCTTGTTGTCTTGTGCAGGAGGAGGCGAGGAGCCCAAGATGATACTAGAATACTGCATGCCCACCCCTGTGTCCACCATGGTGGATCCTGTTCCCCCTCCTGTGATGGCTCCTGTTCCCCCCCTCCCGTGATGGCTTCTGTCCCCCCACTGTGGTGGATCCTGTCCGCCCCTCCCCCGCCTGTGATGGCTCCTGCCCCCCCCTGTGGTGGATCCTGTCCCCCACTCCTGTGATGGCTCCAGCCCCCCCCCCCTCGGCCTGTGATGGCTCCTGTCCCCCCCTGTGGTGGATCCTGTCTCCGCCCTGGGTGGCTTCTGTCCCTGTCCTGGAATGGCTTCTGCAGCGACGGTGAAGTTCCTGATGTGCCTCTTCTCAAAAGGGCTCAGCTCAAAATTAATATGGAAAGGTGGGCGAGTAAGTAAGTGAAGGGATGTGTGGATGGTTGGATGAATTAGTGAAAGGGTGAATGGATGAATGAAAGATTGAATACATGGATAATGAGAGAGCATGGATGGATTGATGAGTGAGGGGAAGGATGGATGAGAAAAAATATAAATAGCTGGATGTATGGGTGGAAGGGTAGCCGGATGATGGATGAGGGGAAAGATGGATGGATGGATGAGTGGAAGGATGGATGGATGAGGGGGAAGGATGGATGGATGGAGGGGAAGGATGGATGGATGGATGGGAAGGATGGATGGATGGAGGGGAAGGATGGATGGATGAGGGGAAGGATGGATGGATGGAGGGGAAGGATGGATGGATGAGGGGAAGGATGGATGAGGGGAAGGATGGATGGATGAGGGGAAGGATGGATGGATGAGGGGAAAGATGGATGAGGGGATGGATGGATGGGAAGGATGGATGGATGGATGGATGGGTGAGGGGAAGGATGGATGATGGATGAAAGGAAGGATGGATGAGTGGATGGATGGATGAGGGGAAGGATGGATGGATGAGTGGAAGGAAGGATGGATGGAGGGGAAGGGTAAAAGGATGGATGATGAGGGGAAGGATGGATGGTGAGGGGGAGGATGGATGGATGGATGATGAGGGGAAGGATGGATGGATGGATGATGAGGGGATGGATGGATGATGAGGGGATGGATGGATTGTTGATGAGGGGGTGGGTGAAAGGATGGATGATGAGGGGGTGGGTGAAAGGATGGATGGATGGAGAGTGGATGGGTGAAAGGATGGATGGATGATGAGTGGGTGGGTAGAAGGATGGATGGATGATGAGGGGAAGGATGGATGGATGGATGATGAGGGGGAGGATGGATGGATGGATGATGAGGGGGAGGATGGATGGATGGTCCAATCGTTCGGCATTGAACTAGTTTCAAATGCCGACGATACCCAACTTCTCATCTCCTTGACCCAATCACCCTGCAGGGCAGCCGACAACTTTAAAACTTGCATGCAGGCATTGGCAGGCTGGATGAACCAACACTGCCTGAAACTTAATGGCTCCAAAACGGAGGTTCTGGTGATTGGTGGCAGGGACACGAGTTGGACCAAGGAGTGGTGGCCATCTTGTCTAGGGCCATTACCCACCCCATGCCAATCAGCCAAAAATCTGGGGATCTGGATTGATCCCAGACTTTCCTTCGACAGCCATGTGCACAAAAGGGTGGGGAAGTGCTTTGGTGTTATGAAGACCTTAAATCGCACCCTTGACCTCCTTCCTCTTGAAGCAAGGCGCACTATGACCCAAGCTCTTGTGACCTCGAGGATGGACTATGGCAATGTGCTTCTGCTCGGAACAACGCAGAAAAACATCAGGAGACTTCAAGTGCTCCAGAATACCGCTGCACGCCTAGTCCTTAGACTTCCTAGAAGAGCGGCATCTAAACCTGCCCTTGCCACCTTGCACTGGCTGTCTATAAAGAAGAGAGTCCTATTTAAAGCCCTCCTTATGTGCTATAGGATCCTCGCATACTCTGCCCCTCCCTACATGACCGACCTAGCTATCCCCTATGAACCCACTAGAACTCTCCGGTCTGGGGGAAAAGGTCTGCTGAAAATTCCCCGTGTAAAAAAAGCCAGAATGGGAGGCCGCTCCTTTCGTGTAATGGCAGCCAAAGAGTGGAACCAGCTCCCGATGAGCATCAGATTAGCTGACTCTGAAGCCACCTTTAGAAAGCTTCTGAAAACTCATCTGTTTTCCCTGTAATCTCCTTCCGGTTTCTTGACTCTTTTCCACAGCGCGGGGACACGCCGTGATGGCGTCACCAGGCGCTTTACAAGCCCCTTTATTATTATTATTATTATTATTTGGATGATGAGGGAGAGGATGGATGGATGATGAGGGGAGTATGGATGGATGGATGATGGGGGGGAGGATGGATGGATGGATGGATGATGAGGGGGAGGATGGATGGATGATGAGGGGGAGGATGGATGGATGGATGATGAGGGGAGGATGGATGGATGGATGATGAGGGGGAGGATGGATGGATGGATGATGAGGGAGAGGATGGATGGATGATGAGGGGAGTATGGATGGATGATGGGGGAGGATGGATGGATGGATGGATGATGAGGGGGAGGATGGATGGATGATGAGGGGGAGGATGGATGGATGGATGATGAGGGGGAGGATGGATGGATGGATGATGAGGGGGAGGATGGATGGATGATGAGGGGATGGATGGATGGATGATGAGGGGGTGGGTGAAAGGATGGATGATGAAGGGAAGGGTGAAAGGATGGATGATGAGGGGAAGGATGGATGGTGAGGGGGAGGATGGATGGATGGATGATGAGGGGAAGGATGGATGGATGGATGATGAGGGGATGGATGGATGATGAGGGGATGGATGGATTGTTGATGAGGGGGTGGGTGAAAGGATGGATGATGAGGGGGTGGGTGAAAGGATGGATGGATGGAGAGTGGATGGGTGAAAGGATGGATGGATGATGAGTGGGTGGGTAGAAGGATGGATGGATGATGAGGGGAAGGATGGATGGATGGATGATGAGGGGAAGGATGGATGGATGGAGAGTGGGTGAAAGGATGGATGATGAGTGGGTGGATGGTGGGTGGGTGAAAGGATGGATGAGTGGATTGGATGGTGGGTGGGTGGGTGAAAGGATGGATGAGTGGGTGGGTGGATGGTGGGTGGGTGAATGAGTGAAAGGATGGATTGATTGATAAGTGCAAGGGTGAATGAACGTACGTATGAGTGAAAGGGTGGATACAAGGATGGATGAGTGAGTGAAAGGGAGGGTAGATGGACAAAAGGATGAATAGATGTCTGAAGGAGTGAAATGATAGATGGATGAGTGATAGGGTCGATAGATGGATTCATGAGTGGATGAGTAGATGGGTGGGTGGGTGGATGGATGGAAGGAAGGATGGCTAAGTGAAAGGGTCGATGGAGAGAGAACGGGAGGATGGATGGATGACTAAAAGAGTGGATGGGTGGAAGGATTAGTAAGTGAAAGGATGGCTGGATTGGTGAAAGGGTAAATGGCTGTATGGATGAGTGAATGGATGGATGGGATGAAGAGTGTATGGATAAGTGTACAGATGGATAGGGTGAAAGGGTGGATGGATGGATAATGGATGGATGAGTGAAAGGATGGATGAAGGGATGGATGAAGGGATGGATGAGTTAAATGATAGATGGAAGGATACATGATGGATAGGTTTGCAAATGGTTGAATATGTTTGGAAATGGCTGGCCTTAATTATATACTATTGCGCGACCTCTGATGTGTCTGTAAAACTTACCTATTGTCCTGAAGTTTTGTCCTGAATTTTGACCTCCTGTCCTGAATTTGTGTCCTGAATTTTGACCCTTTGTCCTGAATTTTTACACTCACCGTCCTGAATTTGCACCAATGCCAGTTGGTCACCCTAGTTGCGGGAGGTCTGGGAGCCTCATCCTGTGCAGTAGAGTCAGAGGAGCAGAAGAGCAGTGTGTGGCAGGTAAGTTCTTTTTTTGTTATTGTCCCCCGGCGCTGCTCACCACTTTTCCCCGATACCAGCCGCAACTGAATCCAATGCCTATTTGTTGTGATAGACAAGGTGCTTAACCACCATTTGTGTCTGATTTGCGAGTAACAGTGGACTGGTAAATGTTAGTGGATAATGCAATCAAAGCTTTCATCTTTGTGCTTAGAAAATGCATTCAGCAGTAAACGGGCTAGGTACTGTAGAAAAGATGGGAGTCACGTGGTCAGATAGCTGTTGAGAAGTTTTGCTGTGGCCTGAAGCTTTTTCTAAGTCCCAACTTGAAAAGAAAATCCATACTTTCTGTTGCTGTGCTACATGAGTCTACAAACCATGGATTAAAGTTGTAAGAGACTCCTTACAACTCCAGTTAAAGTCCACAATGAAATTTCACGTAGCAACTAGTCCTTAGAATTTCTCTGCAGCAGCAGCTTCATTTATCGATTGGGCTTTCCGCACTCCTCAAACAAGGACATAATGTTCAGTGAAACAGTCAGGAAAAATGTCCAGTTATAAATAGTTCCCAAAGTGTCTTCTTGGCAGCCACAGTGTCCTGTTTTCAGCCTCAGGAAGGAAGGTCTCTAGGAGAAACGAGACTTCTTTAGCAGCAACGACCCCCTGTATCCTTGGGTGTCAACAAGAGCTACTGCTATTTATTTATGACACATTTGAAACCTCATAGCACAGGCATCTCGCAGGCAATCAGGAATTTTTCAATGTTGAAAGCAAGAAACACTTATTTTCTACTTCGGTTCCATCCATCTCTCTGATGAGAGTAGGTTCAGGTGTGGATTTAAAGGGAAAAAAACATTCAGCGATGACCTCTCGTACTATAACTCCTAACCTTTCTCTTTTGGGGTTTTGCAGTAATGTCTCATTACATTTTTTAGGGTTATCTTTCAAGGCAAAATCTATTCCATAATCTTTTTTTGCCGTAGACCCTTAAATTGTGGATGTGTTCTTTCCAGGCCCTGGAAACTCGAACTTGTTAAATTCTAACTTGTGCTGGTGTAGTTACTCCTATTAGGTATCAAAGGAAAGCTCCAACTCCATGGCCCCATGTGTTTCAGCCCACTGCTTAGATTGTGGCTATTTAAGTCTGGGTCTGGTTCCCCACCTCACTGAAGAGTAGCACTGTAGAAACTATTGTCAGACAACTGTGACCTGGACTCCCTTATGCTGACTTCTCCTCCCTTCCTTCTCCTTTATACAAACTTCCTTTGAAAGAGCAGCTCCTGGGGCTCCGAGGCAAAGGGCGAGCATTTGATGTGAACTACAGAAGGCCAGCCCAGGGATGTCATTTCCCTTTGGTTCAGCTCCTCGGCTTCGACGGATTTTTGTTTAATATTTCAATAATACTGTGAGCACTGTCGGTCATAAAGAATTGGTCAGGCCTGTGGCCTTTCCTTCCAGGATTACCTTTGCTCCGCGAATTTGATATTGATAATAGAACTTACCATATAAAAGTTACTGAATAAGTATTCCAATCAAGCTTTAATATTGAAAACTATTTCTTGTGCCTTGTGGCAGCAAATCAAGCACTTCTAAAAACATAGTAAATTTTTTATGCCAGTGGGAAAAGTGTTTTTTTTAATTCTAACACCATGATGCTGCAGTGCGTACAACTTCGCAAATACTGTTTTAATCTTCAGTTAATTTATTAAAGTGTTGGCAACTTCAAAATACACCAGCATTGACAAAGCCAATAGGTATTGCCTTTTGGACCTATTAGCTTTGTGAATGGTTTTTAGCAATGATCTGCTGCATCCCTGATGTTCTGAAGCATGGCTAATTAAAAAATATGAATCCTATGATGCAGCCGGCCTCGTCTTTTAACAGGTTTGGGCCTACACATAGGTGTGGGTGTTTTTATTCTATTTATTGGCTGACCGGAGGTTTTTTATGCAAAATTTGGCGCTGAAGCAATAATGGAAGGGAGTGTTGGATGGGAGTTGAGCAGAAGCAAACAGTGAGAGAGAAGAAAGGGGTTATGGAAGCAACCTGGAGAGCAGGTTGGGAGGAGAAGCAACCGGCAAAAGAGCGACGTGGAGTGGGTGGGATAAATGTACACGTGTGAGACAGAGCAACATAGAACGTGAGTAGGGAGGAGAAGCACACCAAGGAGACAGTTGGAAAAACGTGCACACTTGTGAAGTGTTTCAGTCCCAAGAAAAAATTAGGTCTATAAAAGTGCGCAGTGGAGAAGTGGGAGTAACAGATATAGGATTGACAAGGCAATCTATTGTTAGTGAGTGTAAAGCCAGCAATAGTAAGCAATGACTGAGCTCCATGTCCCTGTATATATTTGGTAAACATGTCTTGCAACAGACAGCACATGAACTGTCTATTGGGTTTTACCTAAAAAAAATTGTTATTTTTGAGAACGCATATGAGCTAAGGTCTGTAAGCAGGTCTCAGCTACTCCAGAGATCAAAAACACCAGCTCTCCTGAGAAACGTTATGGGGGCAACATGGTAAAACATTGTATTTCCTAACATGTAAGCATGCTTTACAAGTGTACTTCATATTCCCTTCCCTTTCATTCCATTACTAGCCTTGCTCGAATTTTCATGTCACTGGAGGTGTTCAATAGACAATAGTAGACAATACAGCGGGTTCAAGAAGGCACATTTCACCCAGAATGCCAATTTTTATAACAAAAGGAACTAGGGTCTGTTTTTGAAAAGAGAAAACCAGTCTTCTGCCTACAATGTGATTTTGCCCTGCAAAAATGACTAGATAGTGGTGTCCTGACCTGCTCTGCGTGTTTTACTTATTAATTTAGTCCCCCGTATTTTCAAAATATTGAGCAGGCAATGCATATTCTGAAGCATACTAATGGCTATCATTAAAGTAATTAAAACTTATGGTGTTAACTAATTGCTGAAAAAGAAGGAGGCAAGTGGAGGCTAGAAGAAGAAGGAAGTAACTAAGGGAAAAGAGTGAAACAGAGGATGGAGCATCCGGCTTAATAGGAATAACTTCAAGTGGTGAGATGGCGTCCAATGGAAACCATTTAAAATACATTCAAAGCGACGTTGTGAGAAAAGAGAGACACAAAGAAAGTTTGCGAGAGATACAGTATTGTACACAATGAAAATATCTAGGAATATGTGCTCTGTTCAATAGTTAAACTGGACTAAATAGATTGCATTGTCATGCAATTTTCCACCAACGTTTCTATATTATATAGATTACAGTGATGCAATTTAGCAGCAACATTTGGAATGATTTGCCAGTACAAAATGGTATTGTTGCACTTATCGTTCAAAGCAACTTTCAGAGGAAAATGTCCAGTACAGTTAATATGTTTTGGCCTTAAGAAAATACAAGATAAATAGACACGAGTGAAATTGAGGGACACAAAAGGGCGGCTGCCGGATGTAGAACAGACTAGCTCATTCCAAACATAATTGAATCATAATCTATTTGGATGCTAGAACGGAACAACAAACGAAGATTGAAAATAATGCATCTTGAAGATGCATCACTTTGCAAGAACTCTGTTCAGAGTTTTAAATGATTTTTTCGAAACTGCTCTAAAAATTGGAGCAGAACTTTGCAAATTTTAAGTTTTCTAGATTTTTTTTTACAACATTTCGTTATCAACTTTCAAAGATTCATACACATCGTTAATGACCAAAGACTTACAAATCTCGTTAAGCAGTTAAGACACACGAGGGGCACATCCCATTTCGGATATGACAACTGTAGGAGTATGCAGTTAACATTCCTAAGACGCATGTCAACCAACATGCATTGATAAATATAAACATGATCTATGAAGTGTACTCTCAAGAGAATGCCTATTCTATGGGTAACTAAAGACGTGAGGGCCACGGTAAAAACCTTTGAAGACCTATCGAGCCTTTCACAAACAGAGTATGAAGTTGAGCCCAAGGGGGTACAAAGCGAACATGAAAAGCTTGGTCTGCCTTTGCAAAATGGTTGAGGTCATTTTACGTATCAATACTATGGCTATAAATAAGGTTTCATTCATGATAAGCATCCTGGTGAGAATGTAATAGAACAAGAGCTGTCATTTAATGTTGTGCCTGTTGGGTACCTCCTAGGTTGGGGGTGTCCTCTCAGGATCGGTTTGTTGCTCAAATGGGTCCACATATTGACATCCTCAATTCTTTTTTTTTTTTTGTTTATGAAATTTGTATTAGTATTTTGCAAGAGAAAACCATACATACGTTATAAATATTGGGAAAAATTACAAAAGATTATGGAGTATAAAACATATGCAATGGGAGAGAGTACATGTGGAAAAGTGTGGCTCACTGGTTAGAGGAGGCAGACCTGGAAGCAGAGGTCAGCCCGGGACCAGAGTTCAATTCCCGGCTCGGCGGGGTCTTGAGTCCTAAAATGTCCATGGACTCGACAATTCTCGCTCCGGTGCCTACTCGATTCACGGGTTCACACTCTGCGACTCTGGGCAATAGCTTGCTTAATCTCCACAACGGCCCCTCGCGGCGGGATGCCTGGCTTTCACCTTGCGGATACCCTGCCGGGGTTATCTCACAGGGGAATACCAGGACGGGTTCCCTAAGCAAGCGCTTAGAAACCGCTTGGTGATTTGCGCTATATAAATTCCTGTACAATACTATGTAGAAAAAGAGAAAGGGAAAAGAAAAGGGGAGAAAGAGGTTGCACGAGGGAGAGAAGGGAAGGAAAAGGATGAGATATAGGCAATAAGGATAAAACATGTGGGAATAGAGCAATGCAATCAACTAGGAGATTTGGAAGAAAGATACACAGTAAAGGGAAGCAAAAGAAGATCAGATTTGATTTTTAGGGGAATAGTGGAGGATGAAGCAATAGCAATCCTATGTTCATTACCGAGGAAATTCCACCATGTATGTACAGAAAGTTTAGAATTATCTTTCCAACACGATAAAATAACTTTAAATGCAAGAGCAATACATAGGTCCAGCAATTTAGCAGAAGACGAAACAATATCAATATCATCTGATAAAGAACCTAGAAAAACATTCAAGAATGATAAAGGAGTGGAACAATGAAACATTGGCATGCAAATATTCCAAACATCAGTCCAAAAGGACAAAACAGGGGAACACTCATATAGCTGATGTTTGAGTGTACCAGGGTCTTTAGAGCATGACCAACAAAATGGAGAGGAAGTTGGAGAAAATTTATGAATATTAACAGGAGTAATAATAACTCTATGGTAAATAAAAAACAAAGATTGAGTAATACGAGCTGAAAGTGAAACTTTTAACAGTTTGGACCATAAACGATCCCACAACGAGATAGAGAGGGAAACAGCAAGATCAGTTTCCCAAGCAGTCTCTACATTTGTTTTGAGGCGATCCGTGCTATTAGATAATAAAATTGTGTATACAAGAGCAGCCTTAGGCTGTTGAGTTGAGAGTAAACGGTAAAGTTGAGTGGTGGGAGTGAAAGTGGGAAAAACTTCAGGTAGTGAGAGAGAAGACAAATATGATTGAATTGCAGACTTTATAATGATATATTCATTTATAGACGACGGAGATAGGTGATATTCAGATTGCAGTACATGGAACGGGATGATAGAATTACCTACAATAAATTGGTGTATAAACAAAATACCCTTCTCTTTCCAGTATTTAAATTAAAACGATTTACCTTTGTACTTAAGGAATTTGTTATACCACACAACCGAAGATAAGAAGCATTGAAGAGGAGAGAGATTAGAAAAGAAAACATTGTGTAAGAGTGTGTGGGAATATTTCAAAATGGGAAATTTAGACAAAAAAGAGCAGTTAGACATAAATACAATATGTTGGAATGAAAAATCTTTCAAAAGAGAGCGTTCTAAAAGTACCCATTTAGGTACAGGAGTAGTTGAAAAATCATAGGCAAGTGAAAAGGATTGTTTAATCTGGAATGTAGAGTGATCGGTTTTAAAATTGGGGAAACGAACACCACCCTCGTTTTTAGGGCGAATCAATTTATGTAAAGCTATACGAGAAGAATTTAGTACATATAGAGTTTATGCGGGAAAAGTAGGAGTTGGGGATTTTAAAAGGAAGCATCGAGACAGTATAAAGCACATGGGGAGTAAGCATGAGCGCAAAATCCGCTACGCTCGCGGATTTTGCGAATTTTCGGTAAATCCGCGATCCGCGAATTTACCGAAAATTCGCAATCCGCGAGCGGCGGATTCCGAGGCCAAAAGTTCAAGCCTTCCTGGCCTGTTGTTGTAACTAATTTACGATGGCGCCGGCAAGCTGCCAGCGCCATCGTAAAATAGTTACTAAATTAGCTTCAACAGGAAGCACTAATAGATAAAATCAAGCAGGCGCTCGTGCATTTGCTTTATTTTATCTATTCGAGCTTCCTGTTGAAGCTAATTTAGTAACTATTTTAGGATGGCGCTGGCAGCTTGCCGGCGCCATCGTAAATTAGTTACAACAGGCACAAAACGGTGGCATCTTCTTGAATAAATATGAAGGGCAGGGTTCATTCTGGCACGACGGTCCTGGCACAAAAATTAAACCTCAACCGCAAGCACTTTCAGATATCGATTAAGCATGTGCCCTAGTTGAAGCTTAAATTCAGTGACTCATTCATTGGCCCAAAAACAATCGTGAGCGTTGTCAAGGCTAGGCAGATGTGCCTTCTTCCCTAATATACCATCGCAAATCAGCTGTGATGCTGGACAGAGGCCTTTGCATCCTTGACTTTCACGAGCGCAATCCTCGTGCTGTTCCTGTGGTCAGGAGCTTCTGTATCTTCATCTGTTGCTCTGATCGGTCTCTGACCTTTGCTTTAACTGCTTCAGCGCTACCGCGTTTACCTGCTGTGCGCTGAGAAAGGAGTAAATGGCTTGTTTGTGACAAAGCCAGCTCGTCATGAGCGCAGGGCAGGTAACGCCCATGACGAGCTGGCTTTGTCATTAGCGTCGAAGTGGTTAATGCACACAAGAGGCATGTGCACTCGCATGGAAGCCCTGTCCGTTTGGCCCCGCCCACACACTCGCGGTGTGCACCGTCTTCCCGCCATTTACCCACTATGATGGACAGCTCACTCAAGGGACCCCTGCGCCCTTCGGCGCGATTGCATAGTAACACACACCTGGTCGCTGTAGACAACTCTCTGGCACTTTAGGCAGCTGTAGTGTAGTAAAAGGACTATACATCTACCCAACGAGGTAGCACTTACTGATTATCTAGTAGAAAGTACTCCAGTTGAGTAGAGGTATGGCACAAAACAGTGGCGTCTTCTTGAATAAATATGAAGGGCAGGGTTCAATCTGGCACGATGATCCTGGCATGGAAGCCCCGCCCCAAATCCGCCGATCCGCAAAATCCACGGATTTTGCGGATCCACGATCCGTGAATACGCAAATCCGCGAATCGTGGATCCGCAAAATCCGCCCATGCTTAATGGGGAGTAATCATCATTTCAATCGTGTCTAATCTACCCCACCAGGAAAGGAATAAGGGGGACCAAATTTGAAGGAGGGATTGAATTTTCTTTACAAGGGAGTCAAAAGTAAGTTTGAGGGTATCAGCTAAGGATGAAGAAAACCATATACCAAAGTATTTAATTTTGGTAGGACACCAAGCAAATTCAGTATTACTAAACACATATTGATAGCATGCTGCATTTAAGGGCAGGATTTCCGTTTTAGATAGATTGAGTTTATACCCCGATACAGAAGAGTACAGCCTCACCTCGTCTAATAAATGTGGAAGAGAAGAGGTGGGGTCAGCCATATATACAAGTACATCATCCGCATAAGCAGACAGTTTAATCTCAGAGGATGGGATTTTGAATCCAGCAATCATGGGGTTTGAACGAATCCGTTCTAAAAAGGTTCGAGACATAAAATAAATAACAAAGGGGAGAGGGGGCATCCTTGCCTTGTACCTCTTGATGAAGAAAACAACTTGGAGAACTGGTTATTTACAAATATACTGGCCCTAGGAGAGGAATACAGGAGTTTAACTAGGGAAATAAAAGAAGGGCCAAAACCAAGCCACTGGAGGGTACGAAACATGAACTGCCAAATATTACGATCAAACGCTTTTTCCGCGTCCAAGGACAGTGCTGCCATCGGGACTTTTAGGTTTTTACTATGGGCTATAACATTAGAAAACATGCGAGCATTGTCAGCAGCAAGCCTACCCTTCACAAAACCCACTTGGTCCGTTTTGACTAGGCTAGGAATAGAGGAATCAAGACGCTTTGCCAGAATTTTAGCAAAGATTTTACAATCGTAATTAATTAAAGATGTAGGGCGGTAATTTTTATATTGTGAGTGATCTTTATCAGGTTTAGGATTTATGATAATTAGCGCATCTAGAAAAGATCCAGATGCTTTGGCATCCGCAATAAAAGAATTAAACAATTGTAGGAGTTTTGGCGCAAAAAATGCATGGAAAGCAGAATAAAACTCAACAGGTAGTCCGTCAGGGCCAGGCGCTTTTGCTTTTTTAAGGAAATTAATGGCCCGGGTGACTTCCTAGAGAGTAATGTTCTTCTCCAAGAGCGTAAATTCATCTGTAAGAGAAGGAGGAGAAGGGAGGCCCTGAAAAAAGGAGTTTAGGTTTACTTCAGAAGGATGAGTATCATCGGTGTATAAGGATTGGTAATAATTTTGAAATACCTCGGCAATGTCCTCATCCGATGAGACCAATTTATTGATTGTGTCATTGAAGATAGGGCCTACATTCTTACGTTCTGATTTGATTTATAAATAATTTGCCAGCATTTTCCCCGCTTTATTTTGACCACCATGAAATTTGGACTTGATTTTAAGAAGGGTGTTACAAGCTTCATGGGTAATAGTTTTATTTAGTTCAGATTTAGCTTTGATTAAGTCCTGGAGTGCATAGGGGGATTTGGAGGAGAAATACGAATGTTCAAGGCCTTTAATTATCTTAAGTTGGTCTTCGTATTTCTTCTTGTTAAGTTTCTTTTTCTTAGAGACATAAGAAAAAGTAAAAGCTCTAAGTGTAGCCTTAAAAGCATCCCAATTATTAGGGATAGAGGTGTCAGAAGGGTTGTTAAAGGTAAAAAATTCATTAAAAAAACCTTCGATTTCTTTTCTGAAAACAGTATCAGATAATAGGTAAGAATTAAATTTCCATCGGCTAAATGTGAAAGAAATGAGGGAGAGGTCAAGGGAGGTATAAACAGGAGCGTGGTCAGATATAAATATAGAACCAATCACAGATTTTTGAATAGCGGGAAGCATAGATTTACTAACCATTATGTAATCAATCCTGGAGCGGGTGTGGTGAACATTAGAGAAGAACGTATATTCCAACAAATCAGGATTGCACAATTTCCAAGAATCATATAAAGGACGAGAGGCAATGGCAGATTGAAAACTCTTATGAGATTTGTCAGGCTGAAACTTACTGGAGGATAATCTATCTGAAAAAGGACCTAACCATTGGTTAAAGTCACCAGCAATTATAAAGTCTGGACAATCAATGGACGAAATTAGGACTTTAATATCCTTTCAAAATTTGGGATCTGGTCATACTGGGCCATAAATGTTTAGTAAAACCAGAGTTTTGTTTTGGATAGCAACCTTAGCCAATGCCCATCGTCCTTCATCATCACATTGGGAGGAAATCATTTGAACATTTAATGCTTTATGAAACAAAATAGCAACCCCCCCTGTTTTACTAATAGCAGGAGAAAACACAACTTGGCCCACCCATTGTCTCTTCAACTTAAGGGATTCAACATCAGAACAGTGTGTTTCTTGAAGAAAAAAAACCTGTGCATTAAGTTTAGATAAGTGTGACAATACCTTTTGACGCTTGACAGGAAGACCGAGACCTCGTACGTTCCACGAGACAAAGTTACACATGATGATAGGAGGGAAGGATGGGTGACATATGGAAGAAACACACTTCAGGAAGGTAGCTACAAAAAGGGAAACAACAAGCCATTAACTTATATGAGAAGAAATCAACCAACACACCTATAAGACTGTAACATTTTTTGTGTCGATAATCAGAAAGCAAAACAGCATGTAAAACAAGGAAAAACGTAGAGACCGCTCAAGAAGAAAATAACATGAGGGAAAGAGGGGGAAGAAAGAAAGCCATAAAAAAGAAAAGAAGGAAATATTTAGGGGGAAAGGGAGACAGATACAAAGAAAGAGAAAAAGAGTAAGCAGATCAAGGCTGGGAAGCCTGATCGGGAAAGAGGGAAATAGCCAATACATCAGGGGTGAAGATACACCAAAGAGGGGACACAACCCAACGAGCTGCCAAAGAGAGGACACAAACCTAAAAGAACAAGGAAAGGAAAAGCAGAACCAGAGGAAAGGAAACAAGGACTAGGAGAGAAAGTCATCAGAAGCCATAGTGAAGGTAAACAACGCCACATTGAAGACCAAAAGGACTGTGAACATTAATGATCCGTGTCCATGTTAGCGGAAGAAATACTCTGCAAGAACGTTTGAAATTTATGTGGATCATCAAAGGAGCGGGTACGACCATTATGAGTGATTTTGCAAAAACAAGGATGCAGAATGCCATATTGAATGTTCAACTGTCTCATCAGGGGACGGAGATTCAAGAATTCCTTGCATCGGGCATTAGTAGCAGTTGAAAGATCCTGTGAAATAAATATGTTGTGACCAGACCATTGGAGACGCCGTTTAAGCCTAGCAGTCTTCAAGACCGACATTAATTCTGTGAACTCAAGGAAAAGCATAATAATACCACAAGGCTTTGTAGAGTTAGAGTTCAGATGACCCAAACAGTGAGCTCGCTGTATGTTTAGTGGATGCGACGAAGGTTGGAGATCCAAAAGTTCCTGAAGAAATTTTCATATAAAGGACACCATGTCGGACCCCTCCACATTTTCCGGAATGCCGTAAACGCGTAGATTGTTCCTACAATTACGATTTTCAAGGTCCTCAGTGTGTAATTTGAGTTTGTGAATCTCTTGCTCCAACAAGGGGATTTTTGCAGAGGCATCCTGTATATCACTCACACGCTGCTCCAAGTTCAAAACCTTGCTCTCCATGACAACCCAGCTTTCTTCAGTCTGCTTAAGCTTTTCGTTGGTGACAGACATAAATGGCTGGAGACCTCGTACTTCTTCTAAAATAGAGTCAAGGACAGGATTTGACGAGGAGTGAATGGGAGACGGCGGATCATTCTTTAGTCTCTTAGGTTTGGTTCCAGTATGAGACAATTTTGGGTTAGAAGACTCATGCACCATTGTGTTGATCTGGGATTGTGCCAAAAGAAGGAGAGCAGTATTATACGAAGACTGTGACGCACACTGCTGAAAGCACCACAATCGACACTGCGTTTGTGAGTTTTCAAAGCCACGTATATGTATTGAGTCAGTGGTAGGAGACAACAAAGCCAAAACGATGTGCAGCAGAAAACAGGTCGAAGTACACACAAGGTACTTAAAATAAAGCTGAAGCACTGAATCGAATGGATCAAAGCATATGACGCAGTGGCAACCTTAGTGGAGACAAAAAACTCCCAAACATAACACCTTCATGGGCTAGCACTGCTTAAAAGATATAGCCGTAAAGAAATGTTGACCATAACATTTGACTGCTGCTGCAATGTAGATAGTCACTACAGGCATGGCATACACAAAATGGCAGCTATGTTTCCACACATAAAATATGAGCAGGAAGCTGAAAACTGGACCTCATCGCTTATAGGAGCCAAAAGTAACACAGGATGTGCCCCAGTATAATGAAACATCCATGCAAGCAGTTTGTATGAAATATCGAGGCAGTTCAATGGAAGCGAACGGCAAAAAGTAGCTGAAATGAAAGACGCGGGCGAAGCGAGCCAAAATGGCGGCCGCCCGCATCTCGGAAATAGGAGAAAATTACCGCTGTCCAAAAAAGATGAAAGGCAGCTCAACATCAGGCTCGACCTCTTCTTCATGGTCCAGGCATCCTCCGCCAGCTCTGTAGTCCTTAAAATCAACTCAAAAAGCGGCAAATCAGGTTCTTATAGCATCCGCGGCTAGTGTCCAGCCCGGAGCTCACGGAGCCAGCGTCCACGCACTTCGGCGCGCAAGCCACGCCCCCGACATCCTCAATTCTGACTTGATGCAACAGCATGGAAGATTAAGGGGGTCAATCCGGGGGAAGGAATGTAAGGGAACAGCGGGGAGGGAGACCTGTGAAGAAAAAAGGCTAGTTAAGAAACACTGCTCAAAACATATCTGGTACATTAACATAAGAAACTCACTATGGTTACTCTACACATGTGCACCTGTAAAAGAAAATAGCAAGTTCCTGCTGTAGCATTTAGATTTGGTATTCATCAATGACTTTCCAATGGCTACCGCATCTTCTAGTGCTTAGGAGTGGCTTATACTCATAGCTCAGTCTTAGAAACTGTGGAATAGAAACACACAGTTATGCAACGTCTAATAAGTACCTCTAACATAGAGACGCTCTTGTTTGCAAGTCATATTACCATCAATATTGATGTGTGTTTGAGCTTCACAAGGGAGGAAGGGTAAGGTTTAAGTCAGCAACCTCTCACTGTCCCCCTGCTAGAAGACGAACGAAAAACACACAACATTCAACATACATATAACTGTTAACTGAATAACCTGGGTATATTTCCCAATGCAATGCTAGTAAGTAATACACCGTATCAACAGGTGTAGAGAAGTGCAAAATCTTTGAAGTTGAGTTTATAGACTTAAATGTGAGGATCATATACCACCTGGTATATATGGAGAGCCAAATGTCTTGTGTATTTTATTTCTCCTTAACACCTGTACTTGAACGTTACACAAGCCTGAAAGAACGATAGGTTTCTTCACCATGAAAAACAACTGAGGCTTTTAACAGGAATTCACAAAAAGCAGCCTATAGCCACCAAGTTTGGCATAAAGGAAATCAGAACAGCGGTGTCAGTGGCACCCTTACCCCACCGGGTACTGCAAGCGTCTAGATTCCGTCGTCCTGGCACTGCCGAATCCTACCAGGATAAACTGCGGTGTTTCCTCCTTCCACGCTGGCTTACATAGCCTGCCGGGAGGCTAACCATGTCATTTCCTGTGCATGCGTTATGCGCTGCACAGACTTCTGGGTACTGTAGTTTGTATCCTCTGTGGGGCCTACAAGTGGCCAGGTGCTCATTCTCGCCAGCCTGCCCGCAGGCTCGGCAACACATGCCTCCAGAACTCCCCTTGCTGCAGCGACTCTGAGGAGTAGACAGCGGTCATCAGCACCCGGTACGTGACAGGAGGGGGTGGGGTCAGTGCTTTCGTTGGACATTATACTGTGAAAATTGACTATGATTCTTTGCGATCACTTCTGTCTTATCGTTAAAAGAATTGCAAGGTAGTGCTTATGTCTGTACATGGTAATCGCAGCATGCTAAACCCCCATTTAGGGAGCTGATTACGATGGCGGGAAGACCGCCACGCCAGCCCGGCGCTGGATATCTGCCCGCAATTGTAACCTGATTTACCCCCGCCATATTATAAGGGAGGGGTATTGAGCGGATGCAAAGTGCGTCCACCGCTTTTCAGCCAGTCAGCAATCGTTACGATTGCTGACCGGGCAGAGCTGGGCCACAATATGGTGGCGATGCCTAGCAGGCACCGCCATCCATATACTATGTGTGGCTTCTAAGGCCTTTCCAGGCTGGTAGAAAATTGCTTTGGGACCCGTTGCGGGCGCCTGGGGGGTGTGGGGGGGCTGCACTTGGGGGGTACCTACGGCATCCCCCTACATTGCAATGCACAAGGTGGCAGGCACAGTGCAGTGCCTGCCACGTTGTACATGGTAATGCACAACATGGCCCTTTCTATGATGTGTTACTCTAAGATGTTAACCAATCTATGATCTTGTATACTACATGATCACACTGGGCTATACATTGGAGAACCTTCATCCAATCATCTAGTGTAAGGGTGGTGCTCTGACGCCAGTGGTGTAAAATACCGATCTTAGATATAGCCAAGGGTGTTGGCACCCAGTTATGTCCATGTGGAGTCAATTCTTTAGCACCAAACAAATTATGAAGAAGAGCTAGATATGGAGATGGTGGGATTAAAATATTACTCACTTGTAACCGTTTACTCCATACTGCTGCCCAGTAAGGCTGTACAGTTGAGCACTCACACAAGAGAAGCCATATATTACACACCTCTGAGATACATCTCCAGCAGCATTATTGATCAAGCAATTGATTAGAATTTAAAAGTATATGTATTTGAGTTTAGATTTGCTTACAACACTATCATGACTTTGTAGAAAGTAAGGCAATCTTCCAGAAAATATGGTCTGAGAACACTTTAAGAATAATTCTGATTCACTGTTTGCCAATGTAGTCTTGAGATACACATATTTGGCCTGAAAAATAGTTCAGTAATAAGCACAGGGGAATATTCTCAAGGACTGGCGATACCTACCACAAACGCCAGTTAGCTGCAGTTTTTTTGTCTAATGCAAAAATAGCCTAGCAGTCAACCTTAAAATGAAATGAAATAAAATGAATTCGTACTTGTATAGCACACTTATACCCTGAGGTGTTTTGGCGCTGTACGCATACCGCAGTGGAACCCTTCCTGGCTTTTCCCTGTGAAATGCCGACTCTTGGGCACCCCCAAGGTGAAGCCAGGCATCCCAGCGCTGTTGGGGCCATTGAGTAGATTAAGCAAGCTATTGCCCAGAGTTGCAGAGTGGGACCCATGATTAGAAAAGGCACCGACGCGAGAATTATCAGGTCTGAGGAAATTGAGCCCAAGACCCGCCGAGGTGGGAATTGAACCCTGGTCCTGGGCCAGACCTCTGCATCAGAGTCTGCCGCTCTAACCATTGAGCCACACTTCTCCAACCTTCATTATCAAATAGGCATAAAAACCAATAAAATGAAGAATGGAGCAGCCAGGGCCAAGTGCAGTACACATACACATCAGCAACCCCCTCAAGCTGCCTAACATCCAGGATGACCAGGATGAAAGCCTGGATGCCTTGCAGAACCTGCGCATGGAGCCTGGATGCCTCGCTGGACCTGTGTCTGGAGCCCAGATGCCTCGCTGGACCTGCGCCTTGAGCCTCGATGCCTGACTGGACCTGCATCTGGAGTCTGGATGCCTTACTGGACCTGCCCCTTGAGCCTGGATGCATCGCTGGACCTGTGTCTGGAGCCTGGAGGGGGATACGGAAGAGCTGTGGAGTCGATAAGCTGTGGCGGTAGACATTGATGCGCGAAGAATACCCGTACCTGGTGGTGAAGTCTTGCAGGTCACATGGAGACACGTTGCTGACCTGTGTGAGAAGACCATATTGCGCACCCTGGAGCTATCAATAGTAGAGGCGCTTCTGCGCCCTAACGTAGGGAGGCCTGCCTCGCATACTACGATCCACCACTACACGTGGAGGATTACCAATGGTGGGTTCCGCCTCTCTGTATCACCAGATAATGTTTTCTGGCCGGATGCTGTGCAAGATGAGGCCCCTGAGATGTGCTGAACTTGTGAGACTCCTGCTGGCTGAGTCACAGATTTGGAGAGAGGGCAGTGGATTGCGCCACGGTGTCAATGTCCAGTTAAGGAGAAGGTGGGATGCGTAGTGCAGGATGCCTGGGCGTCGAATTTCCCATGCCTAGCACACATAGATGATGCATCCCCAGTGTCAGCTCGTCCGCTATGGCAGAAAAGTGTCGCTCTACCGCTTCCAAGCACTGCAGAGGAGGAACAATCATCACATCATGATAACTTACTGATGTAACCGTGCTATGTTTCCCTTGTGGGTCGGAGGGTGGGTAGGACTGTTCCAAGCATGGGGCAAGGCATGGGCTGATTGGCATGTGCCCCGAAGGATGTCATGTTTCATTATCGGGTATTTGCTCCTTATGGGGCCAGCGCTGCAATGCCCAAAGCGTCCCCCCGAAGAGTAATTTTGGCAGAGATCTTTTTACAGAACAGCCGTTTGATGCATGTGAGTGTGTGGGGTGGGTCCTCTTGGAACGTGGTGTAGTGCGTGCAACATGGGTTAAAACTGCCTAAGGGTTACCCCAAAAAAATTTATGTGTAAAAGCCTGTAGGGTGTGTGTTACCCCAATAGGCTTAATATGCAAAGGTAACTAAAATGATAAAAAAGGTTTAACATGTTTTGCAACTGTGTGGTCTCAAGGATCCATGGTGCTTCTTAAGGACAGAAACAAAACAAGGTGAGGTGATGTGCATGTAAAAGGTGAAGGGGTAAATACCCTCTGATAGGGTCAGGCAGGCCAGAGAACTGTGTACCCTACAGTGTGGATACAAACAAAATAGTTGTGACCGCTCCTGAACAAAACCTAACAATAAAAGGAGAGTTGCTCCATAGGCTAGAAACGTAGGACGTCAGCACCTTACCTGGAATAATGCTCAAGTGCCAGCTCAGTCGTGTCCCCTTTTTGATTATACGTTTCATGTTAGGAGCACGGGCACTGGACACCTACTGGCTCTTGGTCCCCCCTCTTTGTATTGATCCATTGATAATATACCTTTCTCAGACCACTTATTGTAATTACTGTTGTGCCACCTGTCTGTAAGTCCATTTTATACCAAACGTATGCCAACCTGTACATCAGTGGATATCTTCAGCTGTCTTAGTGATGTCTTCCAGGCAATGTGACTACTGGATTTGCCAATGGCATCATGTTGGAGGATCTTGTGATTGTGGTCAGAAACAAGATATCTGTGAACATTGATGTGCAAGATAGAAGGATGTCATATAAGGGAATAAGAGGCTTCCCGCACTGGTGTGTTCAGTCTGTTTCAATCCACCTGACACATATTATGTAATGTCTGAGTGAATGTGGATTGGATTAGGAATGGTTTGAGTACTAGTACTGGCAACATCCCAAATATATAATTATACTTGTGTGCTTGCGTCATTTTAATTGTCTGCATTTGCCCTACATCAAATGGTTGACATGCATTCACCTAACAAAGTAATTCTTGGTCCTAGTCATCCAACGAAACAGGTTATCCCTTACCCCCTCTATAGTTCTCTATTGATGCAAATCTTCATGTACACAAGACCTCTGGGAACCCACTGCATGTTGTTGCCACCAAGCCTGGCTTTAGTACTGAGGTGGGGCATGGGGAGCAGCCATCACAACGCAACTTTTACAATGCATGCGATATTACTACGCGTAGTAAAAACTATGCATACCATGACATCGCATGCACTTTTACCACGCATGCGATGTAATGGCTATCTACGTTGTTGTGAGGAAACTGAGGCTGTTGCCTCACAACGACGTGCAAACGACGACCCTGGAACCACGAGAAAAGAGGTAAGGCTGATTGTGCTTGGGGTGGGGGTAGTGGTTTAGGGTAGTGCTGTAGTGTTTTAGGGTTAGGGGTAGTGTAGGGGTGGGAGTAGTGTGGGTAGTGTTGTAGTGGCTTAGGGTTTAGGGTAGTGGAGGTGTGGGAGTACTGTGGGTAGTGGTTTAGGGTAGGGTAGTGTCATAGTGTTTTATGGTTTAGGGTAGTGTAGGGGTGGGAGTAGTGTGGGTAGTGTTGTAGTGTGTGTGTAGCGTAGTGTTTTAGGGTTTAGGGTAGTGTTGAAGTGTTTCTGTAGTGTAGTGTTTTAGGGTTTAGGGTAGTGTTGTAGTGTTTGTGTAGTGTAGAGTAGTAGTGTTTAGGGTAGTGTAGTAGTGTTTAGGGTAGTGTAGTAGTGTTTAGGGTAGTGGTGTAGTGTTTGTATAGTGTAGTGTTTTAGGCTTTAGGGTAGTGTAGTAGTGTACTGTTTTAGGGTTTAGGGTAGAGTTTTAGTGTTTGTGTAGTGTACTGTTTTAGGGTAGTGTTGTAGTGTTTGTGTAGTGTAGTGTTTTAGGGTTTAGGGTAGTGTTGTAGTGTTTGTGTAGTGTAGTGTTGTATGGTTTAGGGTAGTGTAGTAGTGTAGTGTTTTAGAGTTTAGGGTAGTGTTTGTGTAGTGTAGTGTTTTAGGGTTTAGGGTAGCGTTGTAGTGTTTGTGTAGTGTTTTAGGGTTTAGGGTAGTGTTGTAGTGTTTGTGTAGTGTAGTGTTGTATGCTTTAGGGTAGTGTAATAGTGTAGTGTTTTAGAGTTTAGGGTAGTGTTTGTGTAGTGTAGTGTTTTAGGGTTTAGGGTAGTGTTGTAGTGTTTGTGTAGTGTTTTAGGGTTTAGGGTAGTGTTGTAGTGTTTGTGTAGTGTAGTGTTTTAGGGTTTAGGGTAGTGTAGTAGTATAGTGTTTTAGGGTTTAGGGTAGTGTTGTAGTGTTTATGTAGTGTAGTGTTTTAGGGTTTAGGGTAGTGTTGTAGTGTTTGTGTAGTGTAGTGTTTTAGGGTTTTGGGTAGTGTTGTAGTGTAGTGTTTTAGGGTAGTATTGCAGGGTTCATGCAGGGTAGTGTGGTGTTATTGTAGGGAGAGGACTAGGGTCGGGGAGGGTTGTGTAGGGGTAGGGTTGTCAATTACCTTTCAAACTTTAACCACTAGTATAGATTTACCACGCATGCCTTTGCGTTGTAATGGCATGCGTGGTAAGGCATACTCGTGGTAATACTTTGCGATGTAATGGCATGTCGTTGTCATTGACATCACAGAGTAATACCCATGTTGTAAGGGCATGCGTGGTATTAGTATGCGATGTAATGGCATACATTAGTGGGGGCATGGACGGTGCTTCACATTTTCTACAATGGATCACATATCTAGAAAAATAGAAATTAAACAAGTCAATGATGTCACTGTGGGTATCAGGGATTTAAGTCTGAAGAAAGTAAGTCACATGTCATCTGTGCGTAGGATCGCTTGGACATGGCAAGTGGTTGAATGGAGCCCTTAAAGTTTGAGCAACTAGCGCAATGATGTTGATAATGAGTCCAGAACAAGAAAGATAAAAGAGGTGACAGAGTAGTGTGTGGAGTAGCATGCTTGATTGTTACTTCTCAGAATAGCAGTATGCCAGAATGAATTCGGACAGTCGAACAGTCATGGACCTTGACTATAAATAGTTACCCAAGACTAGCTTACTTGTGGATGAGAAAAAGATAACGCCTATCCTATCATACATGATGGAAAGCTTTCTCAGCATTTAGTGAGAAAGCTTGAGATTTTATCAGACTATTTTTGGCCTGCTTCAGAAGATGTGATCTAAGTTGGATTTTAGAAAAACTACTAGGTAAATCCCACCTTTGACGCATGTACTAGTGAAAGTATATTGTCATCAATATTGTGACCGCGATCTTAATGTCCAAATTAAATATAACCATGTTATAGAGAGCTGACATGATTTTATTTTCATTCATTGGGGATTAGGGATACCGAGGTCTGCTGGAAATTGCATCGAACGAGCCTCTGTCCTTCACATCCTTGAATGCTGTATGCAATAGAGGCATTACCAGAGATCTGCCCGTTTTTTTAAAACTCCCCCAGTTTCCAGGTGGATAGTCAATAATCCTTTGCTAGTTCCTCCTCAGTTATATAACCATCACACAGTGATCTGTTGTAGTTGGAAAAAGTGGAAAGTCATATCAAGCATAGAACAAGTCTTCCTCTCTCTGTAAAGTATTTATTTTATGAACATCAAAGTTCATCGTATTAGTATGTGAAGGACACAGAAATGTCAAGAGCCTGAGTAAGAAGATGTTTCTCCTTAGTTCGAACAGCAGCTATATGTACACATGACTCCTCCTAAGAAGCTGCGTGCCAGCAGTCTGCCAACTTTACCACATATTCATATTGCCTCTACTCCAATTTGACTAATGCTAACTCAACTTTGTAAAGAAGGTATTATTAGTGGTCCTTAACCTCCCCCTCACAATAAGAGAGAAATCTAGATTACATCATACTGTCAGATCTCTGAACCTTCATTTTCATCTAAATAGGTTTTAAAGTGTGACGTGAGAGTTTCTGTTTCCTGGAGGATGGCCCTTATACGCCATTGTACAGGTAGTGGAAAGTTATGACATTCATCAAGTTACATTTGTATTTGTGATTGATCGCCTTCTAGTATTTCTTGTGTGTTATATCTGCTAATAGTGTACCTTTTACAAAACAGAAATCAATATGTAAAGAAATGATGTTGGGACAAGAAAGACAGATGTTGTCAGACCATAAGCTAATACCACTCTATCATAACCATTACAAGTATCAGATCACCCTGATTTTGAAAAGCGTCTGTTAGTAGATCCCCATAGTTGCTCATCATCACATCAGGAGGTACAAATCCATAGAAGTAGTCTAGCACTATGGGGAAGAAGTGTTAGTTGTATAAAATTGGTGCAAAAAACATTCCCACAACCAGTGTTCGGTCTGGTGTTTTCAGTTTCACTGAAGCATATTGCTCTCTTCGCCTGTGCTTTTCTTAAGGACTCCATAAGGAAGGAAATGTATTGTAAAGATGGCCGCTCCACACTTCTTACAGAGGTTACAAAAATCTGTAGGGGTGCCTGAGTTTTCACTGCTACTTGCAGCTCCGTCCACTCAGGCTCGCTTCAGTTTCTGTGACTCGTCTGATAAGTGTGTATCCTGCAGGATTACACTGTCTGGGTGTTTAGTTCCAAGGTAATGTAATATTTTTTTCATGTTATACAAAAGGAAACATTTTCATTGAATTAATGTTCAATATATTGATTGAGTCACTGCGTAACGTCATTGAATTGGAATCATAGAGATAAATATGGCTACACCAGTTTTGCCAACTTCAATATATCATACGATAAATGGATGCTAAAAGGGAAATATATAAATAAAGGGAGAGATTTACCAATAACAAAGCACTCCTACTATTAATGTGTCATGCTCTGAGAGTTCTAGTGACAAAGATCATCGATTTCTGAAACAATGAATAAAATAGGTTCATAAGCAGGCTTATTATTAGGAACAGAATGGAGCCTATCATTGAGAAAGATAAATACATATAAATTGAGCTAATCTACGAGAGTGTGGTAAACTGTAAACCACGTGTTGCCTCTCACAGCACCAAATATTTCCACAAAGTCAACAGGCAAGGGGAGTGATGACATTTTTCTTCCTCGTCCCTTTGTAATATTGCATCAAAACAAATTGAGAGTATGATGGAAAGAGGAAGTCTACACATCATAATCACGCTTCATTAATAAAGATGATTCTAGCTTTTATGGGGGACCTACTTTTGTTCTGATTACTAGAAGCCTGTACACTAGCAAGAGTAAGCTGGAGTTACAATGGAGTACAATGAGTCTAATAAACAAGTACACCCTTACTTTTTCGAATGTGTACAAATCAAACATAAACTTTTCCTAGCAATACTGGGTATAGCGAATAAGATCATATGAATCTTGTGTAAACATTCAACCCTCAACTGAAATAGAAGTACATTGCACCAGTGCAAGACTACCTATAGTAATTGTCTGTCAATACAGGGAACTTAAAAGTGGGGAGTAAACAATGCAAACCATACATCTCAGTATTTAGCGACCCCTTGTAGTTGTCTCTGTCTTTCACCAGTGTGAACACTATCTGATTCAAGCTAGCCTTTTTGGATAGTTTGTGTAATTTCCGTCTATTTTCCATGAGTTTGTGGCTTAATTGGCGCTGTTAGTCTGGTGTTTGTGCGATGTCTGAATTTGAGGATTTTGGATCAGACCCAACCTTCATTCCATTCTTTTCTAATTCTTACAAAAATTTCCATGTTCCATGATTATGACAGCATGGTCAAGTGAGGTGTATTTAATGTCCCATTTCCATAATTGGGGATGTGCCACGTTTCTGAGACAATGCCCCGTTTTTTGCCTGGTAACCATTGTTTTTTTGTTGAATGTTATTGCTCTTTTTTAGAATCTGCCTACAGGGGCGCTTCTATCCAGTGCCCAGTACATGTGCCCATTCTGAAACCAAAAACGTAGAAATTAGCTAGTCCCTGGTTTGTATATTTAGCTTTTCTACAGAGTGATAGTAATTGTGCGGAAATACACTATGGCATGAAAAGTTAAATCTCACGTGTGAAATGCAGCACTTATTGTGCCTAAAACTAACATGACAAAAAAAATATAGCCTAGTTTCAGGCCTACCATTGCAGCCTTACAGCTGCAGTGGTGTAAAACCTGCACTGAGACCTGTTAAAGAAACCCTTTTTAACAAGTCAAAATCTTCCTTTTGAATTTTAGAAAGTCAGCCTATATACGTTTTGCAGGGTACAGAGAATTTAAAAGTGGGACATGTAGAAATTAATGTTACCATATCCCTACAGTGACGAGGCCCTAAAAGCTATATTCACTATGGTAGGCCTAGCTGTCCTATGCAGATAACAAGAGAACAGAATAAAATACTAATACTGCTCCCTCGGGAAAGGGACAAGCTAGAAAATAATTAACCCACTATTTTATTATTTAATAAAAATCCAATTCAAGGGTGAAGTTGGATATAATAAATGTTTAGAAACAATAACTTTCAAGGAGTAATACTTTAACTGCTAGAACATTCAAAAGTCTTATTAGCATAAGCCTCTGCCAGCTCTCAGCCTGTGCGCAACCTCAGTACTAGGTGTGAAAAAGGTTTGAAGCAAACAATTGGCTGACCTGCATGGGCTGAGAGGCCTCCCTGGACTCCATAGTGTACTCTAAATACAGACCATGGTCTTCCTTTTTAACCACAAGTAACAACTGGGGTGCACTTGAAAGAATCCACTATCTGGTTGCTGAAGGACCCTGCTCTTGTTCTACCAGACATTTGTCTCTGATTCTATTGTGAGTGCAGCGCCTGTTTCAAACTGAATTTTAGTGTTAGATTTTGGAGAACACCGGTGATTTCCATATGACAATCCCCACACACACACCCAGCCTTCAGATCCTAAGTTTAGTGGGGCTGAAGACTTGCCCTGGCACATTGAATTTTGGGCCAGTTTGCAGGACGACAGACATGAGCTACTAAAACAATCATTGGCATAACCAATAGGTCTCGCCTTTGGCACTTTATAAGTGTTTAGCCATGCAACAGTTGATGTTGATATACCAATGATATTGTGCTGCATAACTAAATACTTATAAGGTCCCAAAGGAGAGACCTATTGGCTAAGCCAATGCTTCTTTGGAAAGTAGAAGCGGCTCTGTTTGAAGAAAAGTTTCCAAATACTTGTTCATCTGTGTTTAAATAGAGGAGTAGGTAATAAAAGATAGCTATCTTGTAGGAGTAATAAAATGCTATGACGTGGGGTTTTGGAAATGCATGGAGATGGTGTGGAGATGTCTAGCTGTTTGTAATTTGTATGAAAGTTTTAGTGTGAAGATGAAAGGGATATGTAAAAGTTAATTGTCCGATTTGTTAAAGAGTATGTGCAATATGATGTAAAAAAAATAGCAGCAAATAAACATCTTTTTTTTAGTGCACCCAACCAAAAACAAACTTTTAGGTATACAATCAAGAAGTCCTAATAATATTGCGTACTCCCATTATTAATATTGATATGGATACTGCTGGGTGACTATGGCAGATAACTAACATCAAATCAGCATTATAGGAGGCAGGATGTGAGAAAGGCCTACGTATGCGCATGTATACATGATATATAGCATATCGCGCACATGCAAACCTAAACTTTTTATAGTGCATCAATTGGTGGATAAGCTGCTTGTGCATGCTGCATAGTTATGTTTGTTTTAAGTAAGTGCAACACAAACCATAAATAAGAAGCTACTAATAAAATTAAGCAAATCTGGCCTTTGTTTGTTTTTGTGAGCCTGGTTTAACAGTTATTGTGTTTGGATGAACTATACCATTTATATAATTGTGGGGTTTTAGGATGCTGTTTATGCGTAACTTTAGGAAAAATACCAGCTGAAATTGGATCATGAGTTGCTTTGAAACAATGTGTATTCCTGTTAAAACGAAATCACACACACACCCAAAAGAAAGCGTTGCGTGTTGGTAAAGTGAATGCGCTAAGTAGTTTTGAAAAGGCATGTACCAAAAAGAAGAGTGCAAATGTGTTAATGGAAGCTCTCTGAAAATGTAAGAAGACACACTAGATAATAAAAGGCCATGGGTTGCGCATTGTGGTTCTTTCTCCCTTACTTTATTTCCAACCTCTAGATATGCTAAGTGTGAGAATATTTTCTTAAACGGCTTTTAGGTGATCCACTCCTTTTGTGTGATCCTCGCAGTGTACTTACTAGGCAGTGATGTACTTTGTATTTCCTGATTGTGCGCGCTGCTTTCCCTCCCCTTTATTACTTTTTTTTTAGTCTCTGGCGAGATGCCAAGTGTGAAAGAGTTGCCATGGTAGTACTAGGAATAGTTTTGCAGGAGCATTAACACGTTATTATTTGATGTGCTCCCATAAAAAAAGTTTTTTTTTCCTGTGAATAATATAGGAGGTATTGTATTTATATTTGCTATACCCCTAATATGACTGCACGTGCACAAATTGCTGTATATAGGTAGGTGAGCGAAAACAGCATCCCAAACTGTGTCAAGAGTTGATTTGAAACCATGCCTAACGTTGTTAAAGCTAAAACGCAAAAAATATTTTGGAAGCTACACACCCAAATTAATGCGGCACAATTAGGTAAAGTGAAGGCCTAAAAGGTACGTATGAAAGAATAAACTGCCCGAATGTGCTAAAGTGGGAGCCCCATGAACATGGATAAAGGCACATACCAGACTGTGAACACAAAAGCGGTCAAGAACTAATAGGCAGATGTTGCCTCTGGCTCTCCCTCTCAAGGTAAATCAAGCGCATACACACATATTTCACAGTACATCAGGCACACACAAGTGCATCTCTTTGTACATTGCTGTCTGTAAAACATTGCAGAAGCGACCGGTAACAATTGGCATATGTTGCCTCTGTCTGTTTCTATGTGGGTAGTGGGAAAATTGTATTAACAAATGCTATAGTACTAATATATTTGCTGGTTTGAGAGCACCGCATGTAGGCATGTAAAAGCAAACACCTGCCAGAACTGTTCCATGAGTTGCCCTGAAACCGTAGCCTAATGTTGTAACAGCAAAGTGCCATGAAAATTTTAGTAGTTACATACACAACAAGAAGTGCAAGCAAGACAGAGAGGCCGAGCGAGGCGCGCGCGCCTGGGAGAGCAGTCTGCTCTTTTTCGAAGCACACACTTGTGCTTGTGCACACCCCTGCGCGCTCCCGCAAGGTGTATGCCGCCACAAGCACGAGTATGTGCTTCGAAAAAGAGCTGAGTGACGGCTAAAGGTCTTCTATGCAGCACATGCGTGCTGCATAGGCAAGACCTAAAAATGGGTAGAGTTGTTCCTGGGGGCCTTTACTCTATTGTTTATTGATTATCCAGGAATCAGCCTCACCCACTAACTGGTGCCAAGTATAATCGCACCCCAAGGTACCCTCATTCGAACTCTGTGGACTTGCAAAAGGATACCAGATGAACTGAATCTTTTCCACCTGGGTCCTGTGAGAAGGAACTGAGGAAGATGAAACCCCTTACACTTAAAATTCCAAGGCCAGAAAGAATTGTAATGACAAGAATGCTGATGCCTTGGGTGGCTCCAGCAATTTAAAAAGCTGAAGTGGACATTCTGTGAAGAACACCAGATTGCCAGAGGTCACCGGACCTGGAATGGACATGCCTACTTCCAGAACGTAGCAGGTTAGTCTGCCTGGTGTAGCCGACCCGCATTCCAATGCAATTGGCCTCAAACTGCTCTTCTGCTGTGTCCTATCCTCACCATCGACTACCATTGGCAATTTGCACTTTCTGGTGCTTTGGTCCACTAAGTCAATAAAAGAAATCATAAGTCTAGTTCTCATCTTAATTTTACATATTTTTATAAATTGGAGAGGGATTTGTATTGTCTTGTGCTTTTTAACTGTTTTAATACTTCTAATTAATTTATATATTTTCCAGTTGAGGCTGTCTGCTTAGTGCCACAGCTGCTAGGGGTTGAGCTCAGGTTTAAATTACTGAAATCTTTGACTGTTCCTAACAGGTTAGTGACTTTATTATTTGTGGTGGACTACCATTTACTCGGATTAATAAACCACTGTATCACAACTGTTGGACTTCATCCTTTTTGCAGGGTCATCCCTGAACTTTTTGCCTTCCTCCTATATTTTTACTGACCTGTTGTTGGCTATTTCATGACTCAGGGCCCTTTAACACTGCCGATCAGTGCTAAAGAGCATATGCTCTCCCTATGGTAAATTGATGTATGAATTAGTGATTCCATGATTGGCTTATTTGTTTTACTGGTCAGACCCTAGTACAGTGCACTGAGTGTGCCCAGGGCTTGTAATCCAAATGCTGCTAGTGGGCTTGCAGCACTGGTTGTGCCACCCACAGAAGTCGCCTGTAAATGTGTGTCTCAGGTCTGCCTTTGCAGAGCCTGTGTGCAGTCTGGTACTGCCATGCTGACTGGGCAAGTGCACCCACTTGCCAGTCCCTAACCTTCCCTTTTATTCATATCAGACACCCCTCTGGTAGGTCCAAGGGCAGGGTGCATTGTAAGTATAAGGTAGGACAAGCCCTGATGTGTGTGGCATGTCCTAATAGTGAATTACAGCAATTTTCATTTTTCACTATTGCAATGCTATCTTTTCTCCATAGGCCAGAATGGGCAGTTAGAGTATTACATCTTATAATCCTAACTGACTGAGGGAACATTGTAGAAATTTGAGTTTAGTATGCCTGAACTCAGATTGATAAAATACATCTTTTAGTGAAGTTGGTTTTAACATTCTGTGTTTGAAAATACCACTTTTAGAAAGTAGGTATTTTCTTCTCTAACTATCCAAGGCCTGCCTCTGCTAGGTTGTGTATTCCTTGTCTGGAGTTTGAGTGACAGGGCTGGGGCATTCCAGTAGACAGAATGAGTCAGCCCAGTGGTGAATAGAGAGATCTGCATCTAGATGGGAGGGAGGAGTTGCACCTGGGACCTGAATAGGACTTTGCCTGCCCCCCAGAGTGCTGGCTCCACCCCCTGTTGTACGTCTGATGTCTCTGCCCTGCTCTGTGAAAGGAGAGAAGGAATGAATGAATGAATGAATTGGAACCTATAACGCGCAACTTAGCCCAAGGGCATCAAGGCGCCTGAATAGATGGTACAAGTTGCTTATAGTGTGAGATGATGTCGGACTAAAAGTAGGCCTCTGCAAAAAGCCAAGTTTTTTGTGCTTTACGGAAAAACATGATGGATGTTTTCACTTTTAGATCAGCAGGAAGTGTGTTCCACAATCTGGGTGCAAGAGAGGAGAAAGACCTCCCTCCCCATCTGGCTTTGAGAACTCGGGGAACGGACAGAAGATTTTTATTGCCGGAATGTAAGGTTCTGCTAGGAGAATAGGGGGATAAAAGAGACCTGATATCTTCCGCACCTGTTCCATGGAGGGCGCCATGGGTGAGGCAGATGATCTTAAAATTAATCCTGGACTGACTAGGGAGCCAGTGCAGGTTTTTTTCTGGCTAGGGAAGCAGAGGATAATCTAGGGGCATCAAGAACAAACCTAGATGCCGCGTTTTGCACTATCTGCATGCGCTGGACCAGCTTTTTATTTATGCCTGAGTATAGCGCATTGCAGTAGTCCAGTCTTGAGGAGACAAGAGCCAGCGTAACCTGCTTCCGGGCTTCAGGGGAAAGATAGTGTGAGATTTTTCTCAAAATCCTAATAACACCACAGCAAGTTGATACTGTCCTACTAACCTGTCTGTCAAAGGAAAGCGTGGTATCTAGCAGTACACCCAAGTTACAGACAGATTGAGAGGGCAGGGGGCACACTCCAAGGGAAGTGGGCCACCAGTCGTTCGACCAGATATCCTGTTTGCCCCCAAAAATAAAGACCTCCGTTTTCTCACCGTTTAGTTTCAAGAAATTCTGAATCATCCAACGGGAGACTGCTTCCATACAATTCCTGAAATTGAGAGTGGTGATACTCACCGCTTGAGAAAGAGAGATCATGATCTGGGTGTTGTCAGCATATGACAACACTTCCAGCCCAAAAGATCTTACTAGCCTGGCAAGAGGGGCCACATAGATATTAAAGAGTGTGGGGCTCAAGGACGAACCTTGGGGAACCCCACACTGCACGGGTTTGGCGGGAGACAAGAACTCATCCAGTTTGACCCTTTGTTCTCTATGGTTAAGGAAGGAGGTTAGGAGGCTCAATGCTGGGCCGTCCACTCCCATCTCCCTAAGGCGTGTGACCAGAATAGAGAGGGATAGGGTATCGAAAGCAGCTGTCAGGTCGAGCAGGACCAGAAGGGTAGTCTGGCCCCTGTGGACCTTAGTGCGGATGTTATTGATAGCCACTGTAAGGGCTGACTTGGTTCTATCAGCCCTCCGAAAACCATGCTGAGAAGAATCCAGCAGGTTAAACTCCTCTAGAAAGGCGCTCAGATGCTGATTGAGATGTGCCTCAAGCATCTTAGCAGGGGCAGGAAGCAGGGATATAGGCTGATAGTTCTTCAGAACCTCCGGATCCATTGTGGCCTTTTTCAGAAAGGGGCTTAACCACCGCCATTTTCCAGGAGGCGAGGAATCATGTCAACAAAGTGCTCCAGTGCTGTGCTTTACCTCCACAATGCTGACTCCACCTCCTGTGGGGTGTCTGATGTTTCTGCCCTGCACTTTGAAAGGAAAGAAGAAGTCTGGTAAACAGAGTGCTCCAGAACTGGTTTGGACTAGGCAAAGGCCCCTCTCCCCTCAGAGAACAAAGGATTTTGGGGTATAAATATTGGGACCCTGATCCCATGAAATTAGATCACTTTTGGGCAAACAAGAAGAAAGCTCTGCTGAGGAGAGGAACCTGAAGAAACTGAGGAGAGACTATTCCTAAGCTGAAGTACTGCTTAGGGAGTTGGCCTGCAGTGGTTGCCTTGCAGCCAAAGAGAGGAGAAAGGAACTTTGTGTACTTTGCTTTCAACTTGTGAAGGATCTCCAAGGGCTTGGAAAAGAGCTTGCCTCCTGCTGAAATCTCAGGGACAACAGACTTAAACCCCCAGCTCCCCAGAGTTCTTTTGGAAGTGCCTGCTGCTGTTTTGGGCCTCCTGAGGAACTGCGTGTCGCAAGGTGCTGGAAGCACGACTCAACAGACAAGAAGCGTGTCGCCGTCACTGCTGCTGCCGTCGCACTTCTGAACAAGGTTGTCGCCGCTGGAGTTGTCGCACTGCACCGCGTCGAGAGAAGCGTCTTGCAAAGAAGAGGAAGCGTTTCGCCGTCGTACTTCTGAACAAGGGTGTCGCCGCTGGAGTTGTCGTATTGCACCGCTTTGTGAGAAGAGTCCTGCAACGAGGAAGAAGTGTGTCGCCGTCTCTGTTGCTGCCGTCGCACTTCTGAACTAGGGTGTTGCCGCTGGAACTCTCGCATTGCACAGCATCGAGTAAAGCGCCTCGTATCCCCGAGAAGCGTGCCGCCGTCGGAGCTGCTGCCATCGCATTTCTGAACAAGGATGTCGCCGCTGTAGTTGTCGCATTGTGTGGAAGCTTCACGCAAACTTGGGAGAAGAGTGTCGCAGCTGAAGCTGTTGCCGTCGCACTTCTGAACAAGGGTGTTGCCGCTGCAGTCCACGCATCGAACCAAGAACTCCTCGCATCCCCAGAGAAGTGTGCCGCATCTGGAAGATCTTCAAGTCTTTATTTCTTTGTACCGGAACTTTGCTGCACTTCCCTCGCTGCGACATTGCTTGTTGTGGAAGCGCAACGCATCGTAAGGTACATTGACGCAAAGTGTTGCATCTTAAGAATTGAACTGAACTAAGGTGAGACTACCATCGTAAAGTAACAGTATTGTGTATTTTTGTTGTTTATGGTCTTGTGGTAAATCTATAAAAAGTATACTTATTTTTTATATAAAAACCTGGTGTGGTGTCAATCTGTAGTGTTGTCACTGGGTTACTGTATGTGGTCACAAATGCTTTACACACTGCTTCTGAGATAAGCCTGTCTGCTAGTGCCAAGCTACCAAGGGGGTGTGCAGGAATTATTTTAGGAGTGTACACCTTTACGGTGACTAGAAGCAAGGGTCCCTATTTGTCAAAAGTACCTACCTGCGCCAACTAGAGACCCCCAAATCTAACAACAACCTTGAACTTTTCCTTTTTAAATCAGCTTCCAAAAAAAGTAATTCACTAAGATATGTATTGAATGACCTTATAACAGTAATGGTCCATTCTTTATTCTGGCTTCTTGATTCACCAGTGGCATAACTGTCCAGCAATGACGAGTTGGTCTAGTCCCCTTCACACTAATCAGTGACTTAATCCGATAAGCCCTCTGGAAATCCATTGGTTCTGTAAAGTCTAAATCTGATAGTTGTGGCACTTGGGGCCAGATGTAGGTAATTTTATTTTACCACTTCTTAAATACCGAATCATACCGATTCGGTAATTAAGAAGTGGTAAAATAGAGGGGGGGAGATGAAGGTATTTCAGAATCGGTAAATACCGAATCGTTAAGATTCGGTATTTACCGATTCTGTAAATACCGATTCGGTAATGCCCATTGATTCCTATGGGCATTGAAGCTCATAGGAATCAATGGGCATTACCGAATAGGTATTTACAGATTCGGTAAATACCGATTTCAGCAAGGGTGCAGGGGGTGTCACTTTGACACCCTCTAGCACCCCAAATACAGGCATGTGTGCCATGTGGCACACAGACATGCCCTAAGGGCATGTCTGTGTGCCACATGGCACAGGTGTGCATGCACAGATGTGCATGCACACCTGAATTTGGTATTTTACCACCCAATTGGATTGGGTGGTAAAATACCGAATTCTGAAGGCCTGTAGCACTGTAAACAGTGCTACCTACATCTGGGTTTTACCGAATCGGTAAAATTACCGATTCGGTATTTTACAGATTCGGTAAATTTACCGTTTCGGTAAATTTACCGAATCTGTAAAATATTGGCCCCTACATCTCGAAAACCAATTACCGGTCGGTAACGGCCGAAATCGGCCGTTACCGACCGGTAATTGGCGACCTACATCTCGCCCTAACTTTGTAAATAAACCCATCATGTTTTCCTTCTACTTCTTCTCTTGGATACCAGAATGGAAAACGTTATGCAATCTAAAAGCGTCTTTTAGATCAATGATCTTGAACCAGAAGCGCCAGATATCTTGTACTCAATCCAGTAGTGTGTTTTGTAGTTCTTCCAGATCATTCAACCTCTCTTCAGCCATGTCCAGACATTTTTGAAAAGCCAAGGGGTTAGCATTTATATATTTCTTCTCAATGTCCTACTTGGAATTGGTAGAGACTGTCCTGGATATCTCTTTTAATATGCAGTTAGGTGACGTTTTTGACATTTAACTTTCCGTGCCTCACTTTTGGTTCATCAGTTTAGCACCTGGTGGCGGTCGGCATGAACCCTGAGGAGGCACTGAAGTAGAGAGCTTGATCAGAGAGCAACAATCTTGGGAATGACCTAGGGCTTCAATGAACGTTAAGAAATTTTAAACCAGTTTCGAATGTTAGTGTTAAAGAATTGCAAACAAAGGGTCATCTGGCTGAGAAGAACTAGCCGTAGGTTTAGGATATCAGAGATTAAGCACTCCAATTTGATAGTAAAAAGAGGGTTAAAAATACAGTTTTAAATAAAATGAATCTGTCTGTAGGTCTGCATGTTATCTGCTTATTATTGACTCTTTAGGGAATGGTAAAAAGGACTGTAAACATAATGCAAACCCTTTATGTAGATGTGAGTGTGTGCTGTCATGCAGATTGCAGTGTTACAGAGCCTACATTTTTAAATGATAAATCCTTGAATGGAGGAATGGGTTGTGCAGGTGAGTTGAGCAGGGTAATGTGGGCAATTTGAATGTTTACTGTCTATTTTCTATCATTAGATGTAATGAGCAGGATCAGTTTATAAATGTTTGAGGCATAATCATGTAAAAGAAATTCACTGTTGAGGCACATTGTTATGTTAAACAGGAAATTGGACTCCTGATGGGGCTTAGCTAAATTTCAAGGGGTATAAATGTATTAACATTATTAATACTTTCAATGAAACAAAACCAGTAGAGAATTTAGATTTTTTACAGCCTGGTGGGCAGAACATCTGGATTTTATTTAATCTCCTTTATTGCGCAGCTCACAGCAGCAACAATGAAGAGATCTAGAACTTCAAAAACATTCAAACACAGCATATAGTCCACGTTCACGTAGTCTTCTCCTTTCCTTAAGTTATATTCCTAGGATGGGATCATTAGGGGAGGGATAATCTTAGCCTCCTTTATGGCATGACATGCAGGCCAATATTATGCAAGTTTAAAGTGTGTTCAGCAATTTATCAATAACATTTGATACAGGTTTAAAATAACATCTTTTGAAAATGTATTCATTTGACCAATCCGCAGCCATAAGAATATCTTGAAGGCCACTACCCAGAATGAAGGCTTTGGAAGCCGAGGCCCCTCTAAGAGAATGATTCAAAAAGGGGGGTGGTGATGGACAGAGTATCTGAATTAAGCAGAACACTCCTACCCAGTCAAAAGATCAGGGCTTGATCCATCACCGTTTTTTAGCTCACTGCACCATCCCAGTTCAGAACCTGGCTACATGCAAATTAGTCTGGCCCTGGCCCAGTGCATCATGGGAACAGGGCAGACCAAACTACCAAGCCAATTCTTTACAGGAAAGGAAACAAGCTTCCGGGGACCGGTTTCTGGCATTGCAGCCGTCTTCGGCCCGGCTTGCTTGAATCCTGATGGTGCAGTGAGCAAGGGACTCACATCTGAGCATACCCTTCCACACTTGCAGTGGCTAAAACGATTCAAAAAGGGGGGTGGTGATGGACAGAGTATCTGAATTAAGCAGAACACTCCTACCCAGTCAAAAGATCAGGGCTTGATCCATCACCGTTTTTTAGCTCACTGCACCATCCCAGTTCAAAACCTGGCTATATGCAAATTAGTCTGGCCCTGGCCCAGTGCATCATGGGAACAGGGCAGACCAAACTACCAAGCCAATTCTTTACTGGAAAAGAAACAAGCTTCCGGGGACCGATTTCTGGCATTGCAGCCGTCTTCGACCCGGCTTGCTTGAATCCTGATGGTGCAGTGAGCAAGGGACTCACATCTGAGCATACCCTTCCACACTTGTGGTGGCTAAAACGATTCAAAAAGGGGGGTGGTGATGGACAGAGTATCTGAATTAAGCAGAACACTCCTACCCAGTCAAAAGATCAGGGCTTGATCCATCACCGTTTTTTAGCTCACTGCACCATCCCAGTTCAGAACCTGGCTACATGCAAATTAGTCTGGCCCTGGCCCAGTGCATCATGGGAACAGGGCAGACCAAACTACCAAGCCAATTCTTTACTGGAAAGGAAACAAGCTTCCGGGGACCGGTTTCTGGCATTGCAGCCATCTTCGGCCCGGCTTGCTTGAATCCTGATGGTGCAGTGAGCAAGGGACTCACATCTGAGCATACCCTTCCACACTTGTGGTGGCTAAAACGATTCAAAAAGGGGGGTGGTGATGGACAGAGTATCTGAATTAAGCAGAACACTCCTACCCAGTCAAAAGATCAGGGCTTGATCCATCACCGTTTTTTAGCTCACTGCACCATCCCAGTTCAGAACCTGGCTACATGCAAATTAGTCTGGCCCTAGCCCAGTGCATCATGGGAACAGGGCAGACCAAACTACCAAGCCAATTCTTTACTGGAAAGGAAACAAGCTTCCGGGGACCGGTTTCTGGCATTGCAGCCGTCTTCGGCCCGGCTTGCTTGAATCCTGATGGTGCAGTGAGCAAGGGACTCACATCTGAGCATACCCTTCCACACTTGGTGATGGATCAAGCCCTGATCTGTTGACTGGGTAGGAGTGTTCTGATTAACTCAGATACTCTGTCCATCACCACCCCCTTTTTGAAATTATTTTCCTCTAAGAGAATGAGCACCAAAAATGGAAATATCAATTCCAGCTTCTTTCATAACATCCTTAACCCATTTTGCTAAGGTGGGGGTGGAAACTGCTCTATGGGGAGTCCTGTGAGATATTAATAATTGATCAACAAAACCTCTTACCCTTAAGGTTCTTCTTTCGTACTCCAAAAAACACTTCCAATGAGGAATCGGGCACATTGTCCCGGCCGAGCTCTCCGACCCATATCAGAAAGTGAAACTGATGATATCAATGACTCTTACCTCAAAATTAACCAGAAATTGGCCCCATTGACAATCCCAGTTTTAGTGAGCACTAATAGAATCCCTGGACCTGTCCTCTCGTCCTGAACCCCTGCTCAATACACTTCTATACATACAGCACACACCACCACTGAGGCCTCTATCGCGCATGCTCCTCAATTATAGATCAGCAGTTCAACACGCCACAGACATTGCGGAAGTTATACTTGCAGAATAATTAGACATCGCAGTCCTCATAGAAACCTGGCTCAATGACCACTCTACCCCCATCCTAGACCTTCTCTCCCCCCCAGACTACAACATCATCAGACACAACAAACTGATCAAAAGAGGTGGCGGCCTAGCTATCATCCATAAAGAAGGATTATAGTTTACCAGATTAAAATCCACAGAATACCTGACTCTTGACTACCTAGATGTTGAACTTACAGCCAAAGGCATCATGTCCATCAAATTTCAAACCATCTACCATCATCCTGGTGAACAAACCCTCTTCACTGAAGAACTAATATTATGTTATGTTATTTTAATTTGTAACATGCACATATACTCGCAAGTGTCCCGGTGCGGAGCAGAGGGAGGCAACCATCAGAGAGTTAGACAAAAAGATAGGTTTTCAAGTTCTTCGTAATAACTCTTTTCTCCCTAACAGACATGGAAGACGTGTTCCTGGGTGACTTCAATATCCACTGGAACTACCCAGAAGACACTGCAACCCAGAACCTCTCCAACTTGCTTGAAATTACCAACCTCAAACAACTCTGCAGTGAACCAACACACATCAAAGGAGCAACTCTGGATACGATCATTACCAAAAATGAGCTGGTCTCTTTGAGATCGATTTCTCCCATTGACTGGTCAGACCACTACCTCAAACTGTTTAATATTAACTCACATGTTAGAAACCAAGCAATACTTATTTTTTTTTAAATTTTATTTTGAGAGTTTTATATAGCGCTGGCTAGACCCGGAGATATCAGAGCGCTTTACATAAAGTTCCGCACAAATTAAAAAATTACATCAGTTACACGTTACATCAGTTACTAGAAAAACATTTCAAGAGAGTAGAAGACGAAATAAATAGAGCTTAGAAGGGCAAGGGGGTATATATAAATATATGAGACACATTAAAGAGCGAGAAGGGGAGACAAATAGAGCGGATGGGGGAGAGGGGGAGTGAGAAAGGAGAGGAAGAGGGGGTAGACAATATGAGAGGCAAAGGGAAAATCTGCCCAATGACCGACTGGGTAGATGATGGCCGAGGAGGGAATCCACAGCCAGTCTTTCCTTTAGCTCTCAAGGTAGCTCCATTGGGCATCAGTTAGATAACTAGGTCTCAACAGACTAGGGAGAATTCACAGAAGAATGTCCAGATATTAAACAGGATGGGAACTCAGAACCAAGGGGGTGAGGGCAAAGGTCAGGAGCTGGAAAGGAGATAAGTAGAGTGGATAGAGGTAGGGGGTTAGTATGAGGGGGAAGGAGGGAGATAAGGTCAGGAGAGACAAATGAGAGTCTGCCCAAAGACCGGCTGGGTAGGAGACTGCTGAGGAGGGAATCCACAGCCCATCTCTCCAATAGCTTTTGGGGTAGATCCACCAGGCATCAGTCAGAATAGCTAGGTCTCAACAGTTGAGGGAGGGATCCCAGAGTAAATGTCCTGGTGTGAGGGCAGGAACAGGTTTGGGTGATGTCTGAGATAAAGCAACGAGGAGGGTCCCACTGAGGCGGCCATCATTAGGTCAGGCAAAGGTGGGGGTGAGTTCTTGAAGTTCGAATTTCAACAGTCCCAAAAAATCTCTATTACCCAGAGGGCAGGCGGTGTAAGCTAAGCACTGGCTCAGCATGAGGATAGAGTCAAGGACTGCCAGTCTTCAATGGGGGCTTGTGATGTCAAGAAATAACAGCCAGCGGGAGAGACAGCTGCAATTGGTGTCAATCAGGTTGTCCCTCAAGGTCAGAACAGCAGTTATGGATCCAGCTCGATTATGTGGCCTTTATGCTGTAGCTGGAAATGGGGGGACACCCTAGGGAGTTGTTTTGACCCCTCCCGATGATCAAGTGCGGGCACCATTTTGAAGTCAGGTGCGATACACAAGAGGCGTCTCACTAAAGTAAATACATTTTGTCCAAAAGGTCTTAAAGAGCACATGTACAGGAGCCCCAGCCTACCGGGCTCACCATCTGTACTCCAATGCTCCCGGTGAAGTTATTGATGCCCCAGCAGACTGTCTTCCCTCTCGCAGTGGGTAAAAAAAAATCACGGGCGGGATCATCAGGGGATCGGTGTGGACTCCAGTCCACGTTGTCCCCCAACATACCGGAAGGATTCCCACAGTGCCTTATTTGAGTAGATACTAGGTATCGACCTGACAAACCTAAGCACTGGACCAGCAACATCAAAGGAGTCCCCATAACTGAACTGGAGCCCAGGATTCATGCCCATCTACAACCCCAGCCTTCCAATAAGACAGCCGACGACCTCAAGGCCGACGACCTCACAGCCCACTTTAATTCCACAATGACAGAGGTGTTAGATTAAGTAGCACCACTCAAACTCAAACATTTGAGATCTACCAAATCTAAATCTTGGTTCAATACGGATCTTAATACCAAAAGAAAACAACTCCGACAATCAGAACGGACTTGGAGACTAAACCCTTCGACTCTTCACCTAGCACAACTTCGATAAACCCAGTTGGCTTATAAAAAAAACATTTTTAGAGAAAAGGGGACCTTCTTCCGCAGCCAACTAGACCAGGCAAAGACTAGACCTAGAGAACTCTTCAACATTGACAAAAGTCAAACAAAAAGCACACCCCACAAAAAATAAAAGGCACCAAAGATCAATGTGAAGAAATCGCCTGCTTCTTCCCTGATAAAGTCTAACCCTGGGCGGGCAACTTTGCTACGCCCACGAAGTGGGCGTAGTGTTGCCTACTTTGCCCTTTGCAAAGTAGGCGAAGCAGGCAACACTACGCCCACTCCTTGGGCGTAGCGAAGTTGCCCGCCACCCGCCTCCCTCCCGCCCTCCCGAACATACCTAATTTAATTAAATGGGCCCCAAAAAATAAATAAAATACACTTACCTTGTCCGCGGCATCCCGGTGCTCCCTCTGCTCGTTCACGGCGCTGTCTACTAATGAATGCGCATGCACGGGTGGCCGCGCATGCGCATTTCTTGCGAGAAATGCACATACGCGGCCGCCAAATAGGCACGGTGGCCAAAGGGTAGTGACAAAAGGTATGGATAACAAACAGAAAGTAACTCTAATCCCGGATATAACCATGAGTGTCAATGTTACTCCTAATAAGGATAACAAAAACATAAGACAAGTTACAGCAAAAGTAGATAAGACCAAGCAGGATCGGTTACAAGTAAAGACACTTACAGAGCATTATGTTGAACAACGAAGCATAGGACTGAAAAAAGATGTAAGGTCTGATCTTGCTACTACCATTAATGATTACACATTTAATACTGAATTACGCGGTCAAAAAAGAGCAGGATTGAAAGTAAAAATTAATGCTGGGCAAACAGTGAATGAAGATGATCAGAGCCAGCAGAGAAAAAATACAAATGTTATTGTAAAGGCTAATCGAAGCAACAAATCAATGAGAATTCGGCCGGTTGACAACTCACAGCTCACTCTGGAGCAGCCGAACATTACAAACTCTACAGTAATGGGAAAGTTACTTTTATACCCAATTACAAAACACAAGGCCCACAAGACTATCTAAACCGAGGAAACATCTTACATTTGATATCGGTAATTCGGAGCCTCACCCACATAACATCTACCGACCTAATAGCAATTGAATTTATTAACAATGGCGATAACACAATCAAGAAAGGCACCCTCACAACTTGGAGGAATGTGGAAATCGTCAAAGACATACTCAATAAAATTACAAAATTCGAAGACTGGGGGATCTCGCTCAAACAAGAGGAAAACCCAGGTTATCCTTCTCCCCTGTTAAGAAAGCGTATTAAAAGAGATGAATACATTTGGGCAAGTCGAACAACATACTTGGTACTGCAAGGTGCCAGGGGTGCGGAAACCGCAAAAATTGGACAGCTGGACAGACAAAAACGCAGTCTAAACGACCACTGAATCCATAGTTGTGCAGGCAAAACAGAACGAAGTATCGTGAAAGTTCTTTCCTGGAATATTGCTGGTGCTAGAGAAATATTAAATGATAATAGTAAAATGGAAATCTGGGGGTCCTGTGACATCATAGCCCTGCAAGAAACATGGCTAACAGAACCAATTGATGTTCCAGGCAGAATAAGTTTTCATGTCAACGCTACCCGCACACAGCGCAATGGTCGAGCGAAGGGGGGTCTTGCAGTCCATATAACAACTGCATTAAACATCAAGGCCTCTCAGTTGGCCACCACCACAGAAGAAATGCAAATTATTACATTTGAGAGAACAACACAGACTAGCATCAGTACCATCATCTTAATAAATGTTTACTCTCACCCAAAAATGAAAGCAAAAAAAGATTTATTCCAACATATCAACAACGTTATATATGGAGAAAAAACAGCAATGGACCGCACACCGCTAGCCCCTCCTCCGGGTCGCCCCTAAGCACTCTGGTATGTGTAGTGCCTGAAGTTCGAAGAATTACTGAAATTTCGTAAGTGGTTCACCTATGTAGGTGCAAGTAGATGCTTGTTGTTCCCCCGATCTCTAGACCCGGGACATGGCCCGGGTTTCGGGATATCTTCCCTCATCAGTAGAAAAAGTCAATAGGGGTGAAAGAGAAGGCCGCCTCGTAACCGTCACGGGCCTCGTTTCCCAGCACACAGGTGCGTCGTCCAGAAGCTCTGTCAGCTTGGGGGGCTCAAGGGAGCCCTTATGTAGAAAAAACAGCAATGGACCGCACACCACTATCCCCTCCTCCTGGTCGCCCCTAAGCACTCTGATATGTGTAGTGCCTGAAGTTCGAAGAATTACTGAAAGTTCGTAAGTGGTTCACCTATGTAGGTGCAAGTAGATACTTGGTGTTCCCCCGATCTCTAGACCCGGGACATGGCCCGGGTTTCGGGATATCTTCCCTCCTCAGTAGAGAAAGTCAATAGGGGTGGAAGAGAAGGCCGCCTCGTAACCGTCACGGCCTCGTTGCCCAGCACACAGGTGCGTCGTCCAGAATCTCGTCAGCTTGGGGGGCTCAAGGGAGCCCTTATGTAGAAAAAACAGCAATGGACCGCACACCGCTAGCCCCTCCTCCGGGTCGCCCCATAGCACTCTGGTATGTGTGCGGTGTGCGCTCCATTGTGATTGCTTATACAAATTGGCTCCCTTGATCTTTGAGCCAACGGGCTCCTGGACGACGCACCTGCGTGCCTGTTCTGGCATCGAGGCCTTTGATGGTTGTTTGGCGGCCTTCTCTTCTACCCCTAACTATTTTCTCTACTGATGAGGGAAGTTATCCCGAAACCCGAGCCATGTCTCGGGCGATATCCAAAAACCCGGGACATGTATCGGGTCTAGAGATCATCAGTTCTACAAGTACCTACTTGCACCCACTGGGGTGAACCACTCAAGAACTCCATGTACCAGATTCCCGAGGGCCGATCCGGAGGAGGGGCTAGCGGTGTGCGCTCCATTGCGATTGCTTATAACGTTATATATGGGATTCGTCTTGATCAGCCTGCATGAGAGATAATCCTTACGGGTGACTTCAACGCAAATCTAATACAGTTACCAGAAGATGAGGAGAACATCATTACCATCAACAAATTCTGGGATGTTGAAGTACAGGAGATTCCGCCAGCTAAGAAGATCGATAGAGCTGGCAGGCAGCTGATGTGGGTCCTCGAGAATCAAGGGTTGAGAGTACTAAATGGAAGAATTAAACAGGATAAACCCCCCTCAAGTACCTACATAGGCCCTAGTACAAGTACAATCCTGGATTACACCATAGTGTCGCTCCCCTTGTTGAGATTGATAAAAAGTTTCAAAATTATAGGTGCCGCAGATAGCGATCACTCAATGCAGCATATTGAGATCAATTTGCCACTATGTCAACATCTAGAGGCCCCTATACATGTGGGGGAAATATCAACAATTAATCTAAAACGTTTAAGGTAGACGAGTACCACACTTCCGCTAATAGCACAGGAGGCAAAGCATCTACTACAAACAATAAGTAAGGAAAACGAATTGTCCATAGAAACATGGTCCGCCTTTGTGAAAAAATTACCTAAGACTGGCACCAACCTGAGTGAGAAGGCTAATGAAAAGAAATATGGTCATTTCAACAAGACCACACTTGCACTAAGAAGACGACTGAGGAAATCAATGAGAGTAGCGCGAGGCCATAGCTCAAATTCTTACGTCTGGCAAACAGTCCGATTAATAAGGAAACAATATAAGAAACAAATCTGGACGGAAAAAAAAGATCGAACCAATGACTTCTGGACCAAAATGCTGCACAATATAAAAAAATCTGATTCAAGAGCATTTTGGACACAGGTAAATTCATTAAGCAGGCCAGTGCAAGCAATAAACATGACCTGTGTTACGGCAAAGGCTTGGGTCCAACATATAATTGACTCTTTTTCGATAAATAGAGTGATGCCGTCACTCGTAACAGAAAACAAAGCACACTGCACACCTAATGTAGAGAATCAGGAGAGCTTCGTTCTAGAACACTCAAACAACTCAAGTAATGAACAGCAAGGCACTGATCATATATCCGGCTCACACGTGGATCAAGAAATATTAAGAATAATAAAGAGAAGCAGGCAAGACAGTGCTCCAGGACCGAATGGTGTCCCTTTGGCTATCTACAAGGAGGATCCTCCGTTTTGGGCCTGTAAGTTCAACAGCCTGTTCAAATCAATAAAAAACACAAGTCGGCTCCCGGAAAGCTGGAGAGGGGCGATTATAAATCCGATCTATAAAGGGGGTCACCGTAAAAATTCAGCCAACTACCGCCTGATAGCACTTATAGACGCCGAAGCAAAATATTATGCGTCATTGGTGCTAACCGACCTCATAAAATGGTCTGGAGCCAATAACAAAATTCCGGCCAACCAGACAGGATTTCGTCGTGGCACAGGCACCATGGCCAATGCAATGGCGATAAGTATGATCGCCGAAAAAAGCATGCAAAGTCATCAAGCACTGTATTCCTGCTTTGTTGACTTCAAGGCGGCCTTTGACCGTGTTAGCAGACAGCTACTCTGGTCAAAGCTAAAGCAGCAGGGCCTGCCAGACACAATACTGAATCCTATAATGGCCCTGTATACGGATACCTGGATGCAGGTCAAGATCGATAATGGGCGCCGGCTAACCAGGAAGATCATCACTTATGATGGATTAAAACAAGGCTGCGTCTTGGCCCCGCATCTTTTCAATCTATTTATGGCTGACCTGACAACAAGGCTGGATGGGAATAATGCCCATTCACCCCGGCTAGGAATCCTACGGTTAACACATCTTTCCTATGCCGATGGTGTTGTCCTTCTCAGCCAGACGAAAATAGGCCTGCAACGCCCTTTGCACGAACTAGCTGGCTACACAAAACAGAATCTTCTTGAAATAAATACTAAGAAAACAAAGATCATGGTAATAACTTGCCGCCGTAAAGCATCGCCACTCTTTATAATAGATAATAAAAAACTGGAAGTGGTAGATAGCTATAAATATTTGGGAATACAACTGGACAGGCGTCTCAATTTCTCTACGCATTTTAAGGACATCGAAAAGAAGAGAATAGCATTGTTGTATGCTTTAAACGGTTTATCGAAGCAATTAAAAGGTCCCCTTCTCAGTCCCCTATTGACAGTCATCAAGGCCAAGCTGCTTCCTACAATATCTTACGGCAGTGTGTTACATCACGGCAGAAGCGCCAAGCTTCTAGACAAAATTCAAACGAGTGTCTACAAGCGTGTCTTTAATTTACCGTGTAATGCTTCGCCGGTACAGGTTCGGCTCGAGTTCGGCCTGCAGTCTCAAGAACTGCAAAAAAAATATGAGACTGTCAAGTTTTGGTATGACATCTGGATGCACAGGGAAATATAAATCAATTCTGCAATGTGGGAAGCAATGCAAAACAGCCCCGATTCTCTATATACTAAGTTTTTAAAAATCTCCCTAGAAACCACCGAACTAACATCCCTGTGGCACACCAAGCTACCTGTATCAACTTTCAAGCTGGTAGCTAAAAAGGCGGCAAACAGTCACTCCCTGATTAATGATAAGTCAATCCTCAGCCACCGTTCACATGCCTGGATGATACTTCAGTCATATAACAAGCCCAAACCTGTGGCCTATCTAGGACTTGCCTTTCCATTATACATCAAATTAAAATATCCTAGTATAAGGATGAGCAGCCTTCCAACAAACGCCGAACGACCGGACTGGAGGACCCCAGGCACCAAGGAGTGTGACGTATGTGGTGCCGCAAAACAAGACTTTATGCATCTGATTTGCATCTCTCCGGCTTTGAATCAGAACGTCGGAGCTGGTTAAAGGCCAAGTTCAATGAGCACGGAATACGTACTTGCCGTTCTGCAATAATATATGTCCTGTGTACAGCGGACCCACAATTGATCTGTAGAACAGTCAAATGTATTAAGAAGTTTGAGAACAAAGGAACATTTAACGTACAGAGCCAAGAAATAACCTTAAACTATACATGAACTCTTGCGGATGCATACAAATCATGACCATGTGATCTGTAACAGCACTGATATTGATTTTAATTTTCAATTAAGCACGTAAACTGATCAATTTTAAATGACATATTTTAATTTTGTAATGGTTTTTATTAACTATATAATAAAACGAATATCTCACTGATATCTCATTACAACCTATATGCTGATGACACACAAATATACTACAAAATCAAATTGCCCAGTGACATCCGACACCTCATTGTCACGCGTACCAAGATCCAAACCTGGGTTAACGCAAACCACTTAAAACTGAACCCGGACAACACAGAATTAATACTGTTCTCTCTGAAAAGTAACAACCAATCAATTCAAGTCTGGCCCATGGAGCTTGATGCTCTAAACTCCTCCCTTGTCCTATCTGACTCAGTAAAGTCACTAGGCATTAGCCTAGACAATAACTTGTCAATGAAGGATCACATTAAGAACTCTGCAAAAAGTGAGCTTTACTCTCTTAAACACCTCAACAAAAATTAAACCTTTCATTCCTCAAGATGATCTCAAGACAGTTGTACACACCCTAGTCCTTTCTAAACTGGACTATTAAATCACCATCCTGACAGGGTCACTAAAAGCTCACATAGTCCCACTAAGGTCAGTCCTTAACATGGCAGCCCAACTCATAGCTGGTGTAAAAAGATTTGAACACATCTCAAAAACGCTCTACGCACTCCACTGGCTTCCCATGGAAGGTAGATGTATTTTCAAACTGGCCTGCATCATTCACAAGCCCCTTTACACCCAATCCCCAAATTACCTAAACAGCAAACTAGGAGAAGCAGGGAAATCCAGAATTCTGAGAAACACCAACTCACTTCTTCTCATCCCTCCGAAACTGAAAAGGAAAATGACCCAGTGCTGGTCCTTCTCTGGCAACGTACCCTAGATGTGGAACGCACTTCCGATCGACCTCAGATGCAACTCCTCCTTCTCTCGCTAAAAGAGGACCTGAAACTCTTTCTTCTCAACCAATACTTTACCGACCAAGGCAACCGTCCCAGGCATCAATAACTAGTGGACTCTCCCGTCACTGTGACCTTCAAGGATGGTGGTTTTCTGACTGTGTCAGCCACCTGCGTCTTTCTCCCCTCACTGGACACATAAGTATTATGTCTTTGCTTTTGTGCTTTTGTCTTTATGCATCCTCATGTACTAAGATGTTATGCAATTCTTTTTCTTTTCCTTTGTGTATGTAAAGCACTCTGATACCCATGGGTCTATCTAGCGCTATATAACACTTCATAAATAAAAAATAAATAAACTTCCCTACACACAAACTTTTGTTCTGTTGTAAAAAGGGGTAGAAAACAGAAGTTGACATTGTTTTTGTTTGTTTTTTTAGGAAGAAACAAACTCCCTCAGGTTGATAAGCCCTACTGGTGATATCTAAGGCTTTAACATCCGACGTACATCTGAAGGAGACAAGGCACAGTAAAACAGTCACTTTATAGGACAGTTTCTCTAGTGAGCGAGTAGAATTCTCGCCCCAATCGGCAATTACTCTAAGATCACGTGCATCCCATAGGGTAGAATATTTGGGCAAAAGTGGATTTAAAACACGCATACTTCTCATGAGCTTTTTAGTTAATAAGTTTTGGCCTACCGAGGTACCATCTACCAAGCAGTGCCCTGCTGCAATGGGCAATTTGTAGACATTAACAATTTGATAAGCTAGGCCTGAAGCAAGGATTTCAGCCAAGAAATTGATAACTTGAACTAGGTCAGTTGAAATAGAATCGGAATTCCATCGAAGGCACCAACAAACCCATTTACGCCAGGCCAATCTATAAGCCTTCCTGGTTCCAGGTGCCCAGGACTCTGATATGAGTCTGAATGCGCTCTCTGAAAGTCCCGGGAGTTGCCACTGTCTCCTGAAATACTCCATGCTATCAATGACAGGAGGCCCTGAAGTACAATGAGGTGACATTCTCCCTGAGGACCTGTGATTATTTCCTCGAAGGTAGGTATGATAATTGGAAAATCCACATTCATCTCCATCAGGATGGGGAACCATGCCTGGGATCTCCAAAGGGGAGTTATTAGTACCACTATTTCCTTGTTTCTCCGAACTTGTAGAAGAAGTGATGGAAGCATGGCAAAAAGAGGGAAGGCATAAGGTCTCAAACCAAGCCAATTCTGAAAGAATGCATCTATCCCCAAGGCCAGAGGGTTCTACCTCCAGCTGAAAAATGTGGGATGTTGAGTGTTGACTAGGGGTGGGCGGAATGTGTGTAGTTGCGCTACGCAAAGCTCAGCAAAAAGGTAAAAAAATCTCCGCGAGCATGTAAAAGTTCTGTGAACGCGCAGAATTGCTTGTTCCTCCCATTGGTGATGCTTTTTTCATGTTTGCGAACGCTGTTTGCGTACTCGGGGAGAAATATCTTGTGAACATGCATTTTGGAAGCGCGAACCAGCACATAATTCCGCGAAGCCAAGGATCGCAAATTGTTGGCAATTCCGTGTTCTCCACGGAACGCGAAATTATCTAAATTTCCCAAATTCCTCGAGCAGAACTGAATTTACCGCCCAGGCCTAGTGTTGACTCTGTCTGCAAACAGATCTATTACAAAGGGTCCCCATAGTGACTGGATGGTTTGACAAACCTCTCTGTCCAGTTTCCAGTTGCTCGAATCTTTAAAATTCCTGGAGAACCAGTCTGCTACCCCATTGTTCACGCCTAGTATATGTTTGGCAATCACTGAGATGCCCTTGCTGAGGCAGTATGCCCAGAAATTCTTGGCTAGGTCTGAGAGTCCTTTGGAATGAGGGCCTCTCATCTTGTTCACGTATCTCACAGCATATACGTTGTCCATGCGAAGCATGACTGAACACTTCATCAAACCCTTGGTAAAGCTTTGGATTGCAAAGGATCCTGCCAGTAATTCTTGGCAGTTCCTTCTCTTGGGGCGTCCAGAGTCCCCCTGTCGATGAGTTGCCGCCTGTGGCACCCCACCCCTCTAGGCTTGCATCTGAGTCTATTATTAAGTCTGGTTCTTCCCCAAAGATGCCTCTGCCGTTCCAGGCCTCTGCATTTCTCAACCACTAGAATATCTCTTTCCTGGAGTCCAGGTAAACTATCTGAGAATAGGATGGATTGGCTCTGAGGGCTTTGGCTTGAGTCTCTGAAGAGCCCAATATTATGAGGGTCCCGGATGTATGGCTTGGATAGTCGAGGACAATAGGCCCAGTACCCTTGCTAAAGTCCTTAGTGGGAAAGAATGGATCTTTATAATTTTCCCTACTTCTTCCTGAGGTTTCTCAGATTTTCCCCTGGCAATTTCAATTCTGCTTGGACTGTATTACTGTAACACCCAGGAACTGTGTGTCCTGGCTTAGAGTTGTTTTACAGGTTTTGGTGTTTATAACGAAACCCAGGTGACCTAAGAGTTTTATTGCAAGGTTTGTGTGTTGGGAATCAACCTCTTTGGATTGAGCCATTATTAAAATGTTGTCCAGATATAAAATTAGTCTTACTCCTTTGCTTCTTAGCCAGCCTACCACTGGGCACAGTACCTTGGTGAAGCACCAAGGGGCTGATGACAGACCAAAGGGGAGGCTGCAAAACTGCCATAGTTTGCCCTCCCATAAGAATTGGAGAAACTTCTGATGTCTGATGCAGGGGCCAGATAGGGATGGCCAAATAAGCATCCTTTATATCTAGCCGAGTAAGCCAATCCCCTTTTCTTAAAATATCTCTGAGGAGATGGATTCCTTCCATTTCGAAATGGCAGAAAACCACCCATTGGTTTAAGTCTTTTAGATTTATAATGGGTCTCATCTTTTTATCCTTCTTTTCTACTAGAAAGACATTGCTGATGAAGTCAATTTATTTCCCTCTCGGATTGCATCTTTGGCAAACAGGTCTTTTACCTCCTGAGTCACCAAGAGGGAATCTTTTTGGGAGAACCGTATTTATCAGAGAAGTCGTGCTTGCATGGGTAGTTCTATGAATTCTATCCTGTAACCTTTGACGGTACCTAATCCCTAAGGGTCTTGGCTCACCATGTTCCAGTTCCCACAAAAAAAGGCCTACCCTCCCTCCCACCTTTATATTGGTATCTCAAAGGTCTTTGGTTGGTCTGACCTGCTGAAAACCCTCTTTGCCTTCATTCACCCCTGAAACCTCTTCCTCACAATCCTTGTATTTGGGGATAGAAGGATGACAGACCTCCAAATCTAGATTGGGAGGATCTTCCTCCTCTTGCCATGAAGGGTCTTGATGAAAAATGTCCACGTATTATCCCAGCCCTTTCAAAAACTCTGTTGTTGAAGACTTTTTAATATCTTTTTGTGACTTTTGAATGGAGTTGAAAACTCCAACATATTTATCCATCTCCTTGATAAATCCCTCCCCAAAAAGTAGGCCTTGAGAGGAAGCTCCCCCTTCTTTGTTAGCTAGCTCAACTAGCTTCGGATCTATTTTTAATAGAACACTCTTTCTCCTCCCATTAGAGAGTGCAGTGTTTGCATTGCTGAGTAGGCAAATAGCCCTTTGCGCCCATTGGCTCAGCTCTTTAGGGTCTTTGGGAGTATTGTTAAGGTAGGCTGCTTCTGCTAGCTCAAACATTTTCGTTAGAGGGCCTGTGATATCCAAGAGTCTGTCTTGGCATGACTTGAGGCCCTTATCGAGTCCTTTTCTTGGGTCTCTCCCAGTTTTGGAAATGAATGCTACCACTTTGCTATCCAGATCCGGAGTTAGGGCTATTTTATCAGGGAGAGAGGGGTGAGGACAGTCAGATCTCAGTCGAGATCTGACCTCTTTGGGGATCTCTTTACAGAGCCAGAAGGAAAGGTAATCACTTATGTGTTAGGAGGGGACCCACTCAGGCAAGAGGGGGTGTTTTAGGAGGAGGGGGCCGAACATATACTCCCCAAAGGGTCAACAATACCCATTTTAGGCCCTTAGGCCTCTGATGCCTCACCTGATGTATCCACAATTTCACCTCTTCCTCTGAATCAATATAAGAGGAGTAGGAGAAGTCAATCTCATCCTCCTGCCCATCAGCACTATCGATGAGGATGATTATAGTCAGGCCTATCTCTTTCCCATCTATTGTGCCCGAGGCTCTATCATTGTCACCACCGGAGCGTGAAGTCAATATTGTAGGGATGGACGTCTTAGCTTTTTTGGTACCTTTAAGAGCCTTGTCGTTGAATGGTCTTTTTCTTTGCCCCGTTGTAGGCTATGTAAGCTCCTCCCGAGGCCTTTAGTATGGCCATTCTTTTTTTAAAGGGTTTCCAATTTTTCATTAATGGTGTCATTGAGTGACCCTATTACTCTATCTAGGGCCTTATTAATTAGTCCCTCTAATTTATCTTCCATAGAGCTGGTTGGGGGTTTTGAGGACATAACTAGAGATAAGCTCTGACACGATAAACAGGCAAAGGGCTAGTGAGATTTCAGCTGTCAAAAACAGGCCAGAATGTTAGGTACATAAAATAGCTGCCTTAAATTATGAGGTCTTTCAACTTGGTTCAACAAAATGGATACCAATGGCTGCTAAGGGCTTTTCCTATAAGTCAGGCTGCCCAGGGGTTAATGCGGGAGCCCTTCCACTATTTCCATGGTCTTTGTTAAGGGCTTTTTCTTTCATTCAGGTTGTCCAGGGCTTCATCTGAGAGCCCTTCCTTTGTTTCCATGGTCCTTGACCTGCTTTTTTAATTATTTATTTGTTATTCCTAGACAGAGCAGACCAGCCGGTAACCAGTGAGGAAGATGAAGGGTTAACCAGCGTAAGAGCTATGGAGGGGCACACCGCATGTGCGTCAGGTGAGACAGACTTTAATTATCCAGACGGGACCTCCGTGAGCATTATTTATTTCTTTTTAATGGGCTCATATGGAGGTTGCTAAGGTAACCCTGCGCTGCCCCTGCCGTGCTTCTGCTGAGGCCGCAGGGTCACCATGGAGACATTAATAGCGTGTCCTTCAGCATGGGATCGGCATTTGAAAAATGAGGGTCACGTGGGAGGAAAGCTCTCTATGGCCTGAAGGAGCCAAAGAAAGCTTGAAAAAGTAAGTTGGATGGAGGCGGAAGTGTCTCCGTTCGACTTTGATGTTTTTCAAGCAGTACAAATTTAGAGAGGTGGAGGCGGAAGGTCTCCCCCTCAAGCAGGCGAATCAGATTATTAGAAAACCACATGGAAAAATCAGGGGCATTATTGTTACGGTCGTAACTTCCCCCCCTCCTAAATGTCCCTTCCTTGTTCCCGTCCCCTCTGCGCGTCCCTCATTTGCATAGATTACGTCTGATAGCGCGCGTCTGTACCTTGGATCTGACAGTTGGTTTACAGTTGATTAGGGCAGTTGCATCTGCCCATGTTTGAGCTGGTGACCGGAGTGCTCTACCCGGTGTGTCGTATTAACTACTAATAAAGTAACACCTTGAAGCAATTACCGTGTGTGTTTACATTACAAATTTGGCGACGAGGACGGCACGCCGGAGAACCCACAAAGTGAGGATTATTTTAAACGATGAGACAAGGAGATAACGTCATCGTTAAGCGTGTATCTACAAACACAAAAAATTATTGAGATAAGGAAACTGAGCAGCATCCGTGTATACCGGCAAGTTTAATATATGAATGAAATGGATAAATTGAGCCTTGGACTTTCAACAGTTTAAATCTACCGGTGAATTCTTATTGAACTTTGGGCGTCCTCGTGAAAATTAATAAATAAAGGAGAATAAGACCCGAAGTAGATGACACCGGAGCCTGCGGAAGTTCATGAGGTGAGCCTTGGTGGCTGGGTGGAGGAGATGTGAGCGGAGCAGAGAACAAAGCTGATAATCTCTCAAACCGCGTTTGATATTGATTTAAGCTGCGCGCAAAGCGTGTGAAGTGTGATTCTCCTCAGATCCACAGCGCAAACCCAAGAGCAAACGTGACATCGTACTGCTGCTTTGTGGAAAAGATAAAAAGAAGTGATAAAAGTCTCATTTAAATGTGAACTGCAAGCGGTGGAAGTAACGTGTCAATGATAACAAATATTTGAATACATTTTGAAGTGAAGAGGAAGTTGAGGTGATATAAATTCCTTTGGACTTACTGTGAATTAATTTGATCAGTGAATACTGAATAAACCTTGGGCGTTTTTGTGAGTACCAAATATTAAAGAAAAGTAAGACCCAAGTTGATGTGAAAAGGAATATGCGCAAGTTCATTAGGTGAACAGATTAAGCTGAGTGAAGAGCTTTGGTTACTAATTTGAGGAATTGTGAGCTAGACAGGCGGAACAAAACGTGACAGCAATCACAAAATATTATATACATTTTGAAGTTAAGAGGGAAAATGAGAATGAGCAACTAAACAGTTTGGAGCAGCATATAGGAATCGGCGAGATTGAATGTGGTGATAACGACTAATATTAGAAACAGCGTTCCCTCAGTTGTGCTGAATTGGGACAGTAGCAAATATTGTGAAATCTCCACAGCGTTGATGCTTGAATTAATGTAACTCCTAAGAATAGTGCAGCGCATTACTAATTAGCCGTGTTAAAGATAAAGTGAGGCGCATTTTAGCGGCGGAATCCCTTGGAATTGAAAATTGCCTGAATAATAGATGTGTGGCTCTTCACAGCGCTAAGCGAAGAAACTTGACTACCCTTAGTAGTAAAGCAGCATCAGCGAGTGTCTACTGTCTGTGTAACACTTCTCCTTAAGGATTCAAAAGGAATAATTAGCTTACTTTTAAGCAGCGGATTCTGTAACGTGAGGTAGACACAGTCAACAGTTCCAAGCGGCGCTCTACGAGCGTGTTACTTTCCTCAGCATTGTGGCGCGAATGGGAGAGCGACGCCCATCACGAAGTGGCGCCACCTTGCCGTTGAATGCTGTAATTGCATCTGCACACGAGAATCCCAGGCAATAATAAAAACGAGCGTCCAACTAGCCATTTTCAGTGCGGAATAAGCTGGAGGAGCCCAAAGACTGTATCCTTTTAAATTGAATACGAGGAAAAGTTTATATTTTTTTGGCATATTGAACACGTATAACAAAAGGAGTAACAGTACTGTTTAATATAGGTTGAAATTAATAGCGTAATTAACATGGATATAAACAAAATGTATAATTTACCGCCACCTGAGCCGTTTATGAAAGATGATGGTGTTAATGTCGCAGAATGGGGTGAGTGGAAGGAATATTTCGAGAATTACATATCCAGTTTTAACGAAGATGAAGAATGATTAAAACCAGAAGAAAAGGCTGAGATATTATTACACAGTTTAGGAGCTGGTGGACGGCAGGTGTATTATAACATGGAAAAGGAAATCAACAAGGGAACTGATAGGAATGTGTATGAGAATGTCATGAATGCGTTAGATGAACTTTATAAGCAAGAGACGCCTGTTGATGTACAAAGATACGAAGTTATGGATAACAAAGAGGAGGTGAACACAGGTAAAATAAACCAAGTGTGTACCATCATCATAGGTGGTGTAGAAATAGAAATAATCGCTGATTCAGGGTCACGCTATACTGTAGTAAGCACAAGTTTATGGAATGGAAAATTAGCTAAAACACTTGGAAATGAATTAAAAAAGACCGACATATCCCTAAAAACTTACACAGGGGAGGACATTAACTTAATAGGATACAAAGAGCTGGAATTAAGTTACAAGAAGAGAAGTACAAGGAGTACAATATACATATCGGATAATGGACCCACTGTACTAGGGTGGAAGGATCAAAGAAAATTAAGAATAGCGCTAAATCAAAATTGTAAAGAACACATAGGAGGGCTGGCGCCAAACAAGAGTACACAAATTGCAAAGTATGAGTTGTTAAATGCAAAAACACCACCATCTAAGATCGTGGTAGGTAAGGAAGGAGCTGCAATGAGAAAGAAATGGGAAAAAGAAGCAGCTAAGGACAAATTCAAAATAAAACAAGAAACTTACCAAGGAATGGTCGACGAAATGAATATAAGCAAAGAATATGAGAGAAAAGACAGTGAAGAGGTAACAGTAAAACAAGGTGAATTTGAGAGAAGAAGAAAACGTAAAGTACCACTAACTAAAGGTGAAGAGGAGGAAAAATGTAAGCCCAACCGTCTAAATTACAGAGATGAGCGGCAAGGAACTACATTGGCCGTGCCCAAGACTAAAACAAGAAAGGAATATGCCGATGACTTTAACCAAGGAAGAGAAGATGGTATGAGTGTTGTTGAGTCGAAGTGTGACAACAAAGGAGAGCATGATCAATGGTTATACAGTGATAAGTTGGAGAATGAGATCAAGGAAGCGCAAGAACTCATACAATGTGTGGCTCAGTGGCTCAGTGGTTACAGGCGGCAGACCCGGAATCTGAGATCGACCGTGGACCAGGGTTCGATTCCCCGCCTCGGCGGGCCTAGGGCTCATAAATTCCACGGTCTCGACAATTCTCGCTCCGGTGCCTATTCGACTCACGGGGTCACACTCTGCGACTCTGGGCAATAGCTTGCTTAATCTCCACATCGGCCCCTCGCGGCGGGATGCCTGGCTTTCACCTTGTGGATACCCTGCCGGGGTTTCTCACAGGGGAATACCAGGATGGGTTCCCTAAGCAAGCGCGGAGATTCCCCAGGGTAAGTCCTACGCTATATAAGTTTCATACATTTACATTTACAATGTCCATTATATAAATTTGAGATAGGGAAGAAGAATGTGCTCACAGAATACAAGAGAGAACATGAGTTCTGCGGCCTAGAAGACTTAATGGCGTCCTCCTGCGGTTGTCACTTGATGAAACGGGAGGAAGGACAGGTCTCAGATGAGGCTGGTGCTAATGATGTGGAACTTATTGAAATGAAATTTAACAGTGGCTCTGGAACTGATCACAACCAAAGAAATGAGGGTGGAAGATGGTCAAGACCAGACACCGATGATGACATTGAAAATGAGACTTGTCGTATAAGAGGGCGTAGACGCAATGTGGCCTGGCCCAGGAAACTACCCAAGAAAAAAGATTTTAATGCTACTATCACTCACCAGGATGGAGAAGATGGTGCAAGTAATAGAAGTGTGGAACACGATAGTAAAATGGAATGCGGGGTCCGGTCAGACTATGAGGAGCCAGAGGAGCAAAGTAAAGAAGCGCACAAATCAGTACAATGCCCACACCATGAAGTAAACTTAGAAGCTGACTGGATGCATAATGGTGTTGCGGGTGAGGACAAGTTCAAGGGATCAGAAGACTCCGCAGCATCCTACTGTGAAGTTTATTCATCCAAGTTGGAGGAGGGTCAGGACATTGTGTTGACCCTTGCGAAACAAATTAACCTTGTATTCAGTAACACCACCAGTGAATTTGGTACTGAAGATACTAGGAACCTGTAGTAGGATAACCACATACGTTGACAATCGGATAATACCACTCTCCTGTTCCTGCATGGTCCTCTTGAGGTTCCGTAAAAATTATTACGACGTTCTGGGCATTACCGAATATGGACGAGTTTGGTATCTACGAACCGTAAATGGCGAGTTCGATAAGTGTACGCATTTTTCGCTACACTACCTGATAGGGTTCGCCTAATATTACGTGTTCTTCATCTGAACCCTCGGGTTCCATTTTAGATACGGCATCCATCTTGTTTCTTGCCCTCACGTAGTCAGCGAGCAGGTAACTGTTCGCCCCCTGACCCTCTAGTTCCCAAGCCTTGCGGAAGACGCATATTCCTTTCATGCGTCTTTATGGCCGGAGGAATGACACAGCGAAGGCAGATGGCTCAGCTTGAGGGTAATCTGGTCGTGCCGGTCTATTGTGACAGCCGTGCAGGCGATGGGATCCAGCTCTTTGATCCTACGATCATGCTTCCGATATTACCCCCACACTCTTTTCTCTACACGTGTCTGACTTCCTTGCAGCTGCTCTTGTCTCTTCTTCTTGGTCATTTACAACTCTAATGGGTGTGCCTAATGGTGGGAAGATGTACTTTTACAGTTGGGAACCGGCATTGCTACTGTAATTATGTTCCGGGATTCTGAACACATGGAAGCGACCCTTTTGAAGTTTACTGTGGGAACTGAATTGGAATCTTTTGTTCGCATGTTGTGCAATGGCAACATTTTGTATAAAAGAGAGCGACCTACATATGCAATTTGAAGCAGACTCGCAGAACCTACATGCCGATGTACTTCTAATGACTCTTGTTTCCCTGCAGTAAATAAACGCTGATCTCTGACGCCGAAGGAAGTGTCCCGTGTCTCTGTCATTGTGCGCCGAAACAGGTATCCCATGAAGGTTATAGGTGTTGTTCCCTGGCACCGCTGGTTCTGTTAAAAGTCCAGTCCTTCAGTTGGCGCCCAACGTGGGGCGACATCAGCGGTACCGGTCCAAAGCCTGACGATCGTGAGGAACTTCGTGTGAAATCTCCGAGGGAAGGTGCACCCCGCTTCATCGATCCTGTTGTCGAAATAAGTGGCCCGAAGATTTTCCCTGCGAAGATTCCCGCCTCCTGACGGCTACGACGGACCGATGCCCTGACTGTCGACCTGTCTTCGACGCCCGGCGCAGACCTTACGTACAAGCGAGACGATAGACGGGCCTTCCTGGTGACGCCATTGAAGTTCTGAGTTAAGTATTTGTGGGTCGCTCCCAGTCCTTAGTGGTTGTTCTAGCTTCTTGAAGCTTTGTTGTAGCTTATTAAAGCTTTGTTGTTCTAGCTCATTGAGCTTTGTTGTAGCCTTTTAAGGCTTTGTTGTATTGCATGGTTCCATTGCATTTGTGGTTCTTAGTTGTGGTTCTTAGTATTTTATTTGACAGTTGCAATTGCCAAAAACCGAGGGTTTTGTCTTATACGAAGATTTAGCACTTCGGTAACCCTTGAAGTTTGATACTAGGTTAGTGTGCACGATGCCTAGCCATAGTGGTTTGTTTGGTATCTTCAAATGTTGCGCAATGGATTCCCGGTTGGAGGACTCGTGTCCGATACCTCCAGTTGGAACTCCGATATATGAGCTCTACAGTCGACATGGTGTGGGTCCTATTATATATAATGAATACTGGGTCCGTTACACGAAGAAAGACGGTGTCCTTAGTTGGCCACCGCATGGAAGTTTTGAACTTACGATTTTAGATAATCTTGAAGCTAAATTATTTCAAAAGAAAGCTAGGCCAGCTATGTTTGATTCTTTTCGGCTGTGGCGTAAAGAGGCCAAGCAGAAAGAAATCAAACAGCTTAAAAAGGATCGAAGAGAAGGGTTTGTTCCGATAATGCAAGTTGTACAACAATGTAAGCGAGAAAAAGAAGAAAAAGAAATGGAAGTTTCCACTAGATTACATCATATGAGTGTAGATAAATGTTATCCGGTTTTACCGACTGGTCTAGATAAGAAAGAAGAAGATTCGAAGGAGGATTCCTTGTTAGCGTATTTAATGAAATCGCCACCTCCTTATGCACAGGGTGCTACGGCTCCTGTAGCTCCTCCTGTAGCTCCTCCTGTAGTTCCTCCTGTTGTTCCAGCGGCTGCGGGTCAGCCCGTTGTGAATCCTACGTTTGTCCCACCACCTGTCCTTGTTCCTACTGCCCCTGTACCTGTACCTCCTCAATCTGTTATTTCTGTTACCCCGACTACCTTGCCTGTTTCTACTATGCCTTCCTTCGCTTCTAATGTTGTTGCTCCTGCTCTTCTTTCTTCTTCTCCTTCTGTTCGTAATCGTATCCCTAACACTGTTGCTACCCTTTATTCACCGCTTTCTGGTCAGTTATTCCCGTCTGATCTTTCCGAAACTCCTCAGAGACGGAGTCAGATCCCTAGTGGAAGGGAGAAAGAGACGTTAGTGACTATGGCACATAGATGGATAAGACACCCTGCTAACTACACTCCACGTGTGGTCTTCGACACGTTTTCTCAGTTTAATGAGCCTACGCAGAGATTCGTGTTCGAAGAAATGTGTAACTTTTTGAGGGAAGAATGGTATAACGATGATCTAGATAACGTACCGCCCGATATAACTGAACTCCAGAGTCACTTTTCGAACGGTATGATTGTAGGTGGAGATGTACGACGTGCCTTGGAACGTTTGTTAGCGTTCAGATCCACAGTGCATTCTCGAGTGTCATTTGATGATGCCACTGAGAATTGGAAAGCGGCTCCTGGTCAGTATCCTATGAGAGAGGTTCCGCCACTTTGGGTGCCTGGTGATCCGCAAGCTAACCCTGCGGTTTTACCGCATTTTTGAAGAGTGTGGATACACCTCCCATGGAAACGATCGGAAGTTTTGCAAGTGAAGCAATCCTTGCCTGATCCGCGTAAGAATCCGGCTGGTTATTATAAGGAGCTATCCCAATTGGTGGAAGCTTCTGTTATGAACCTTGCCGACATCGACATGTTGTTTGGTAATGTTGTACCACAACCAGTTTGGGCGAAAATTCGTCAAGCAAACCACGCAAATGAGTTAGGTGGTGATTGGGCTGCACTGATAGCAGCTGATGCATTGCAAGTCGGTGGGGCTAAGCCTGAGCAGTTGATCTTGGATTTACCTCAGAAAATCATTACGCTCATGAAAACTCTCATGCCAGCGATGAAGGTGAACTGGGATAAGTTATCAGCTTGTAAGCAAAAGAAAGACGAGAGTGTCTCGGATTTCTTCACAAGGTTTGAGGAAGCGTTTGTCGACCACAGCGGTCAGGACATGGGCGCTGAGGGAGGCCAGCGGTTATTTGTCGACAAGTTCGTGTCGAATTTGTTGCCTGAACTATGCAACAAATTGAAGAATTCAGAAAGTGCATGGGCGGTTTCAACCACTGCACAGATATTAGCAACGGCTCAATACTATGAGAATAGGGAAAAGGAAGAAAGTGATCGTGTAGATAAGAAAACGAAGTAGCTCAAAACGAAGGTTTTGTTGCAGCAAGCGTATCCTCCACGATCAAACCAAAATGATTCACAACAGCAGTATCGACCGCGAGCACAGCCCGATAGGATGCAGCCGCGTTCTGACAACTCTGACTATAGATCTTCACTTGGGTATAATCAGTGCGCATATTGTAGAAGAGAGGGACACATAAAATATGATTGTCCTGCTTTACGGGACCGTCTAAATGGTGTGTCGACACGAGGAAACCGTGGTGGTGGTCCTCAACAAGCATCACGAGGTAGAGGTCGTGGTTCACCCCAAAATCAGATTGATCGCCATCAAAATCAATTAGACACGAATAATTGTTTTGACCAGCGAAATGCGGGGTCAGTTCGATCTGCACAATATAATGTGGACGATTATTACGTAGAACATGAGACTGTTGCAAACGACCATTACTAGGACAGCCACCGACAAAGAGAGGGAGTAGTATCAGTTCCGGTTGATCAGAGTGGACCTTACGTTGCAGTGGCTACATCGGGCGTAGTTGAGCCTTTTCTGTTAGACACTGGTGCGACGAAAAGTTCCATCATGCATTCGAAACTCCCTGGCGCACCTTTGTCTGGCTTAACGAACGTTTCCGTTGGATTCTCTGGCGCCCCTGTTAGCAACCCCGTCTCTAGTCCTTTGCCCCTTACGATTGGCCCTCGTGAGCTGAAGGCTCCGCTGATTCTATCTACCGGCTGTGGTGAGAATCTTTTGGGTCTGGATTTGTTGAAACGACTATATGCGACTTTGTATTGCTCTCCTGAAGGAGTGGAGCTTACATTAGGTCGGAGAGTGATCTCTCCTATGTACTTGTCGATCGATAAATTCCCACCGGAATTGAGCTCCCTTCCTGCGTCTCTATGGGCCACAGGTCCCAATGATGTGGGTCTGTTAGACATTCCACCTTATGTGATTCAATTGAAACCAAATGTGCGATTACCACGTTTACCTCAATATCGTATCTCTCTTGATGGTGAGCGAGCGCTGTTAGCAATCGTTCATGATCTAATTAAGAAAGGTGTTGTTGAAGAAACTCGTGGAAACGTGTGTAATAGCCCTGTATTGCCTATTTTGAAATGAACTGACCCATCCAAACCTCCTGTGTATCGTTTCGTAATAGATTTGAGAGAAGTAAATAAAATAGTGATTCCACAATTTCCCGTGGTCCCTGATATCACGGCCTTACTAACAATGATTCCGGCCTCTGCCTCCTGGTTCACGGTGATCGATCTAAAGAATGCTTTCTTTAGTATCCCGATTGCTGAGGAAAGCAGAGACCTATTCGGATTCGCATTAGGTGGTCGCAGTTTTAGGCTAAGACGCGCTCCACAGGGCTACTGTGAGAGTCCGTCAATCTACAGTCAAGCACTTAAAAGTCAGCTTGATGCCTTTGTTTTACCGACGGGTGCGGCTTTGATTCAATACGTTGACGACCTGCTAGTGGCAGCTGATACAGAAGCTATTTGCAAAACGGCTACAGTATCATTATTGCATTATCTGCATGACTTACATCACAAGGTATCACCTTCTAAGCTACAATATTGTTGTCAAGAAGTCACCTATTTAGGTCACTTATTGTCAAAAGAAGGGAGAAGGTTGACCCTAGAGAGAATCGCAGCGATTTCCCGAATGACTGTGCCAAAAACCCAGAGAGATGTTCGTGCCTTTTTAGGTATTACGTCCTACTGCAGACAATGGATTCCAAATTTTTCATTGTTGGCGAAACCATTGATAGCCCTTACGTGCAAGGATGTTTCATCTCCTTTGCCTTGGACTGAAGAGTGTCAGAAAGGTTTTTCTGAATTGCGTGATGCGTTGTGTTCGGCTCCTGTGTTGGGTACTCCTGATTACCGTAAGCCGTTTACACTATACGTTCACGAGAGGGATGGCTGTGCGTTGAGTGTTCTGACACAACCTTTTGGCGGCAAACAATGACCATGCGCATATTTTTCCTCGACTTTAGATCCAGTAGCTAGAGCCTTGCCGAGTTGTTTAAGAGCAACAGCGGCAGCTGCGGCGTCCATTCGACAGTCCGCAGGTCTAGTCATGGATAATATGCTTACGGTGATGGTTCCACATGCAGTTGACACTCTTTTGAATCGAACGAAGACTCAACACTTGACGAGCGCAAGATTGTCTGGATATGAGTTGACGTTACTGGCCAGTCATATATGGATAAAACGATGTAATGTGTTGAATCCAGCAACATTGCTGCCGATCGACACAGAGTCAAGTGGTGAAGCACTACATGACTGTTATCTAAAAACTGAGGAGGAAACAAAGGGTCGTATTGACCTAAAAGATACTCCATTGGTAGATCCCGATGGTACTTTGTATGTGGATGGTTCCTGTTTTAAGTTGCCGAATGGTGATGTGACGACTGCGTATGCTGTAGTAACATTGAGTACGGTTGTAGAAAGCGCAAGATTGAGTCAGAATTCGGCTCAGGCTGCTGAGCTGATCGCATTGACAAGAGCGTGTGTGTTGTCTAAAGATAAATGGGTGAATGTGTTTACAGATAGCCAGTATGCGTTTGGTGTGGCGCATAGTTTTGGGCGATTGTGGAGAGAAAGAGGATTCCTTACGTCGCATGGCACAAAGATTCAGCATGGTCAGCTTGTGAATGACCTTTTAGATGCACTCACATTGCCTAAACAGGTGGCCGTAATCAAATGTAGTGCACATCAGAAAGTAACGGATGACGTGGGTCTTGGTAATGCGTTTGCGGATGAGACGGCTAAAGAGACAGCTAAAGATTTGACTAATCGAATGTATGTTACGAGTTCAGTGAGATGGCCAACAGAGACTAGTATGTGTGAAGACACGATTGAGAGTGTGAAGGGAATACAGAATGAAGCCACTGAGACGGAAAGGTCTAAATGGAAAGAGAGTATGGGAAGGCTGGATGAGAACGGATGTTGGGTTGATTTGTCAGAGAAACAGAGATGGATGTTACCGGATGCATATGTGCTCGCTGTCGTTACAATGGCTCATGGTACAGCACACATAAGCACGAAAGGCATATGCAAGTTGTTGTCTCATGTATGGAAGAATGATGGGATTACTAAGTGTGCAGAGAGAGTGGTTAAGAATTGTATGGTGTGTTTTATGCACAATCCCGGTAAGGGCACTCCCACTCCACCTGGCCATTTTGCCCCTCCGATACAATGGCACCCTAAAACTAAAATTGGCTAAAATTCAGGCAACAACTGGTTTATCATGGCCCGACGCTTTGCCTCTAGCTCTCCTATCGACCAGGGCAACTGTACACTCACGAGTAGGGCTTAGCCCATACGAGATTGTGTTTGGTCGTCCTGCTAATATATGGGGAGTCCCAAGGCCTAAGGAGTTTGATAGAATCGAATATCCAATGTTGATTGATTATCTTCATGATCTGACTGCTAAATTGAGTTTGATTCATCAACAGGTCTTTGAGGCTCTGCCGTCACGAACAGAGGGTCCTGGTCATCGGCTCCAACCAGGGGACTGGCTCCTTGTCCGCAATTTCGGACGAAAACGGAACCTTGAGCCGAGATACGTGGGACCATACCAGGTGCAACTAGCAACGAGGACGGCAGTTCGACTGGAAGGACGGAAGCACTGGGTACACGCTACCCACACCAAAAGAGTCCCGCTTCCTTTGCCGTCGGACACCTGGATGAGAAGAGGTTTTACTTCATCTGAAACCGACGTTCCACAACGTTTTGTCCCATTCAGCGAAGCTCAGCTTGTATCTGACGCCCTTGTTGATCCCCCTCAAACAATTTCCTTTCCGTCAACCCTGGAAAATTTGAGTGCTGAACAGTCATCTGAACAATCGGACACTCATTTGCCGTCCAATCCACTATTTGAAGATCAGACTCGCCCTGGGAGCAGCCGATACTTTCTTCGTCCACGTACAAGCCACGAATAAAAAGATTTTTGTTTTTAGGTTTCACATTTGCCCTGAACATAGTGGACATTGTATATTGTGTACCTTTTTCCTTTTCGTACAGCCAAGAACATTATAATAAATTGAATGTTCAATTTAGCTAAAACCTATCATCCAGGTTGGCCGTAGGGCCGTGCGGGTACTTCCTTCTGTTTAGCAGCTATCGACACTAGGTCGGTTTCTTTTGTCGATTTCTGGGAACTCCTGGGAATTGATAATCGCTACTCAGAACGAAGTGCGTCAAGAACGTCACGGACGGTCATTAGGGGATGGAATCGTCATTATCTGAGCTGTCGAAGAGAGATAAAATGTTGGCGCAAAGATTTGCATTAGATAAAATGTTTCGTACAAAATGGTTTTTGCTACAGGTTTTCATATTGTTCCTGACTGTATCTATGTTACTGGTGGGGGGAGTATATTTTGGGTCCCAATTCTTACTGCTTTCTACTATACCTACTCTTCCATCTCATGATCTAAATTTCGTTTCAACTGTCTCTCCACATTCCTTTCATCTTCTGCCTCAGCACGAACAAGCCAGACGTGCGGAATTTAGAAACAACTCCTTTATTCAACTCTTGCATCAGCATCAGTTAGTGGTAAACACTACCAATTGTTGGGTGTGTGGGTTAATGCCACATACCATGGATAAGGGTATTCCGTACTTGGTGCTGCCTTATAGTTCCCAAGGGTCAGCTCGAGCATTGCAAACTATGTTCCGTAGCGCACTAGATTCCTACCCCCATCGAGAACCACGCTCAGCAAACTTTGGTCCTGGCCCGTACCACAAGACTCTGGCGAGAGCTATTGCTGATTTAGATAGAGATATTTTTGACGCATCGCTTATCCCAGAGGAGGAGGTGCGAGCATATAAGGAACTAAGTGAGGCTGAGTATAGTGTATCAATGGGTGATAGGCAGCTTAAAAGCTCATCACCGATATGGATTGTACCTCACCTTGGTAACTTCTGCCTGAAAGGTCTCGGTCGAAATCCGAGAGCTCAGTTTGGGGAGAGTGCGTGTACTGAGACATATGTCTTACCAACGCTCTCATCCCCTGTCTTCCTAACTGCCAAGGGTACCTATTTTGTATGTTATGATCGAGCCTATACGTGGTTACCTCATGACTTCTCGGGTACCTGCTACATTGCAAATCTTTTGCCTCCGACTTTCACTGTGGCCTCAGATTATCACAGAACTAGAGTTGTGAGAGGTGTTGTCAACAAAGAAGATACTGCCGGTCAAGAAGCAGGAGACTTCTTTAAGGGTTTCCTACCATTTTGGGGCCCTAGGGTCAATAGCAGGAACCTGAGACAGTTAACTCGTGTAGTAGAATCAACTGCCAACATAACTGCAAGTGCCCTTGGTAATTTGACAGCCGAGCTTCAGGCGGATAGACTGATGACGTTACAGAACCGTATGGTTCTAGACGTTGTTCTAGCAGATAGAGGTGGTGTTTGTAAGGTCATCCATTCGAGCTGCTGCATATTCATACCTGATAACGCTCCAACGGTTTATCAAGCCATCTCTAAGTTGCACAAAATTTCGGAGTCCATACACGTGGACGAAGGAAATTGGACGCTTCTGGGATGGTTTTGGGGCCTGATGTCGACTTGGGGTTGGAAAATTCTGATGATCATAGGGGTTGTTGTGACGTTTCTATTCACATGTTGTCTTTGTGTGCAATGTGGTCCTGCCTTATGTGGCCTTTGTGTTACAACGTGTGTAAGACAGCCAGTTGTCACCAAAGAGGCATTGATGGATAGAATAATGTATCAGCAACATCTAAATGATCTGATGAATATCGAAATCGATTATGATTCCGACTAGTGCTTGCCTACATGAGGGCAAAAGGAGCGTCTGAGGTTCCGTAAAAATTATTACGACGTTCTGGGCATTACCGAATATGGACGAGTTTGGTATCTACGAACCGTAAATGGCGAGTTCGATAAGTGTACGCATTTTTCGCTACACTACCTGATAGGGTTCGCCTAATATTACGTGTTCTTCATCTGAACCCTCGGGTTCCATTTTAGATACGGCATCCATTTTGTTTCTTGCCCTCACGTAGTCAGCGAGCAGGTAACTGTTCGCCCCCTGACCCTCTAGTTCCCAAGCCTTGCGGAAGACGCATATTCCTTTCATGCGTCTTTATGGCCGGAGGAATGACACAGCGAAGGCAGATGGCTCAGCTTGAGGGTAATCTGGTCGTGCCGGTCTATTGTGACAGCCGTGCAGGCGATGGGATCCAGCTCTTTGATCCTACGATCATGCTTCCGATATTACCCCCACACTCTTTTCTCTACACGTGTCTGACTTCCTTGCAGCTGCTCTTGTCTCTTCTTCTTGGTCATTTACAACTCTAATGGGTGTGCCTAATGGTGGGAAGATGTACTTTTACAGTTGGGAACCGGCATTGCTACTGTAATTATGTTCTGGGATTCTGAACACATGGAAGCGACCCTTTTGAAGTTTACTGTGGGAACTGAATTGTAATCTTTTGTTCGCATGTTGTGCAATGGCAACATTTTGTATAAAAGAGAGCGACCTACATATGCAATTTGAAGCAGACTCGCAGAACCTACATGCCGATGTACTTCTAATGACTCTTGTTTCCCTGCAGTAAATAAACGCTGATCTCTGACGCCGAAGGAAGTGTCCCGTGTCTCTGTCATTGTGCGCCGAAACAGGTATCCCATGAAGGTTATAGGTGTTGTTCCCTGGCACCGCTGGTTCTGTTAAAAGTCCAGTCCTTCACTCTTGTGGACAGACTCTTGTGTTACTAGGAGCCTGTTTGATTAACTGTTTCATGTTTTTGTTCACTCTTGTTCTCCTCTTTCCCATCGGAAGGAGATGTGTTACGGTCGTAACTCCCCCCCCCCTCCTAAATGTCCCTTCCTAGTTCACGTCCCCTCTGCGCGTCCCTCATTTGCATAGATTACGTCTGATAGCGCGCGTCTGTACCTTGGATCTGACAGTTGGTTTACATTTGATTAGGGCAGTTGCATCTGCCCATGTTTGAGCTGGTGACCGGAGTGCTCTACCCGGTGTGTTGTATTAACTACTAATAAAGTAACACCTTGAAGCAATTACCGTGTGTGTTTACTTTACAGTTATAAAAAGTCATAAAAACGTGAGTGGGCAAAAAGCTTAGTGTAAAGTGACGGCAACATCTACATTATCTACATTATAGTACAAGCTACAAACATGTTAAGATTAACAGTAAATAAAAGTAGTACTGCTTAATGGGTGAGGTAGGGGTACAATCATCCAAACACCTGCCCATTCTATTCAGACAACATGCTCAAACAAGCACACATCAGTGATGAGAAAGACATAAGTACTTATCTTGTGAGCAGCAGCAACAAAGAAGGGAGAGGACAATGTGCGGATGGACTATATACTGTGTTAGAATGTTTTTGAAGTTCTATATCCCTTCATTGTTGCTGCACAATAAAGGAGATTTGCATAATATTGGCCTCCGTGTCATGCCATAGAATGTCTTTAATATGTAATCCAAAGTGGTAGACACTCTGCCATATCTTCTCTCTACTACCATTTACATCACCGGAAGCTGAGTGGTTTATAAAGTTTTAAGTCCGTTTTTAAGCATATGATGGCCATCACATATGATGCTCAGGATTCCAAATCAATTGGCAGGAGCTATACTCAAGCTATGAATGGCTCACAAGGAGATGGTAAGGAGAATTCCATGTATGGCATTTTCTAAGTTTAGTTAGTGCAACTCGGAGTTCAAATCATTTCTCTTAAAGGGTTTGCTGAATGCCCATGCCTCAAATGCACATTGCTGCCTGAGGATTTTTTAGAATGAGTCCTGCATTAAAGCTAGGTGTTGAAACATGGAAAAATGTCTCAGTTGAGAGATCCCTAATGGAAAGCAGGAGTAAGTGATTGCATGCATACAAAAGCAGAGTTCAAAATTAGTAATTTGTTCCAATAGATTGAAGCAAGACTGCAGAAAAACATTCTTATTAAAGCTGAAGATTTTTTTTTAATTGAAATGTGGGTAAAAGCTACCAGAAAATAAACAAGGGTTCAAAAGAGCAGTACACAGAACATGAGCAGTAACTTATCCTATCTTATCTTGACTTATAAAGTACATAGCTCCCCGAGCTTCCTAGTGCTGTTAGTCAACACCATGCACCTACTGGTCTGGAGTTGGGTCCTAGTTAATTAGGATATAGTCAAGCTTTGGGACAATTTCTAAATTTGGCCTTAGCCAGATTTGTTCTCAGACTAACTGGCAATGTGTTCCACGGTTTGGGGGAGAGATAAAAGAAAAATCTCCCCCCTCCCATTTAGCCTTCTGAATGTGTGGAAATGTTTAAATAACCTGTGTTGAAGGATCTTAGTGTCCTGCTTGGAATGGAGGTGGTCAGAAGGGCTCTGATCCTACGAGGACCCTTCCCATTGATTGCCCTGTGAGTCAGACATTGTGCTTTCAATTTAACTCTATGGTCCACCGGAAGTCAGTGTAATGAGATCAGGGTTCTCTTGGCTGTGAAACCTTTACTTATCTTATATATGGTTCTGGCTGTAGTGTTCTGCAGCACTTGCAGAATATTTTGGACTGCTTTGGGGGAGCAGAGGTATAGAGAGTTGCTGTAGTTCAGGCATGAAGAGATCAATGCCTGTACTACCATTCTTCACAAAGGGAAGAGAGTAAAAGCAGAATTTTCCTCAGGGTCCTCAATATGACAAAGCAGGAACTGGTCAGTTTTTTGGCTTGGACTTCCATCAACAGAGAACTGTCCAGCTATATTCTCAAATATTTTATAGGGAAGACGGAGTGGGTTGCATCCCTAAACTGTTTGGCCAACCCAGCAGTGTCACCCAGCAGTGTCACTGGGGGTGGACTATTTCCCTGTACCATCAGTTCAGTCTTGTCTCCATTTATTTTGAATGAGCAGCTAGCCCTCCTGACGGCCACTTTCTCAAGGCATGGGCCTAATTGAAGCTGAGAGCCCTCATTTGGGGCGTGTGAGAAGATAAGCTGCATATCGTAAGCATAGGAGACGATGGACACTCCGAATTCCTTGACAATGGAAGCGACTGGTCTGACATATATATTAAAAAGCATAGGGCTGAGTGCAGAGCCCAGCAGGACACCACACTTTAGAGGGACAGCCTCCGAGTTACATGGGGATTCGCAGATCTGGAATGATCTTTCTGGAAGAAGCTACAAAAGCCATTCCGGGGCGGTACCTCCTATACCTATTTCCCTAAACCTAAATGTCAATTTCTGCTGGTCAACCATGTCGAATGTCGCACTCAGGTCGGGGAGGAAGATGGCTGCCACTCTTCCCTTGTCTAGGATTTGTTTGACCTCCTCAATGACTTTTAGTAGCATTAACTCCGTGCTATGTTTAGGATGGAATGCATTTTGCCTGTCATTCAGGAACAGGTTGTCCTCTAGATGCTGGTTGTTTTTTCTCTAGACTTTTCCCAAACACCACAATAGAGATATAGGCCTAAAGTTCCCTGGGCAGGCGGTGTAAAGATGCATTTTTTTTTAACATAGTCTTGACCACCACATGTTTCCATTTCTGTTGGACTATGCCTGTGGAAATCGAGATGTTTGTTTAGTAGTTTCATGATTATAGGCAGGATATCTTGGCTCCCTTATGAGAGAATATGAAGATGGGCCAGATCTAATGGAGAGCCAGATTTCACTTTCCCTAATAAATCTGAAAGTGCTTCTTCTGTGATACAGGGACTGCAAATGCTCTGTCTCTTCCATTAATGGAGGTGTTTCAGGATCGGTGTAGGAAACTACTCTTTTGTAATTCACTATAGATGTATGGCACATTGTTTTGGAAATAGGCTGCTAACTCATTGCAGCACCTTTCTGAGGGATTGGTCAGTGAATTTCCGCTGTTGGAAGTGGTAAGAGATTTACAATATGAAATAGCTCCCTGGGAGCATTAGCTGCCTTGCCCAATAGATCTTAATAAAATGTAGCTTGTACCCTTTTTATCTCTTGATGATAGTGGAGGGTGGCTGCCCTATATTTGAGTTTTGTATTTTGATCGTATTTGCGTTTCCAATGTCTTTGCAGTAAGTCCGCTGATTGAAAGACGGCATAATTAAACTAAAGATTTCAGAAATTAGAATTGAGAATCTGATCCACAACTGTAACACTATCCTCCACCCTTAGTACACCCAAAAGAACTTTCCAATCAGTTACTGTTTATATGACCTACCTAACTCACTCCTATATTGAGTATACAAACACCCAGACCCCATAACAAATAGTTAGTGATAAGAATGTTTATTGACTTAGGTAAATTTAATAGGAATTAAAACTCATAGGCTGTACTAGATTAATAAATTGAGCTATATGAAAAGTTTATTTTAGGTTTAAATGAGAAGGTAAGTGTTGGGGAAAGCAATGAAAAGGAACTCCTTTTCAGATAATAATATTTTAGGAATCACAGGACATGACAAGCTTTGAGAATAGAGGATGTATTTAGTATCAGAGAGATATTTAGTATCAGAAAGACGCAAGATGTAAGAAAGTGGATTATTAATTGGGCTGGGGAGCTGCCCACCTCAATGAATAATAACCCTTCTTCTCGGAGTGAACCCTCAATGTCACTAAATTAACATGAGGTCAACCCCCAGTACAATTATATAGCAGCAGGGCCTAGTGGAGTCCATGTGGGCAACGGGGCCACCTGCGCTGGTAACTGGCCATGGAGACCCGGCTTTCCTAACCCAACAGAAGTGAGAGACGACGGGGACCTCAAGAGGAAAACAAAATCGTATCTGCAAGCCCGGCCCTGGGCCTGATCGTCGTCCATGCAGGAAAAAGAACCACTGCTCACACAAATGAACCACACCTTGATGCCACATTTTAAACCCAGATAGTCAGGGTGCCGTCGACCAACCGTGCTGGAAGATGGAAAGACCCAGAAATAGCAGACCTCTTCTTCTGGCATGATCCAGAAAAGCTTTTCTCTGATCTCTGGGAAATTGGACATGGAAGCTTTGGAGCGGTTTATTTTGCTTGTAATTCACGCACCAATGAGGTGGTTGCTATCAAGAAAATGTCATCCAGTGGAAGTCAGTCCACAGAGAAATGGCTAGATATTATTAAGGAAGTCAGGTTCCTGCAAAGAATACAGCACCCAAAGAATACAAAGGATGCTACCTATGGGAACACACAGCTTGGCTTGTAATGGAATATTGATTAGGATCCACGTCTAATTTATCAGAAGTTCATAAAAAGCCTTTACAAGAAATCGAAATAGCAGCAATTACCCATGGTGCTCTTCAAGGACTAGCGTATTTCCATTCACACAACATGATTCATAGAAATATTAAAGCTGGAAACATTCTCTTAACGGAGCCTGACCAGGTGAAACTTGCAGACTTTGGATCAGCATCAATAGCATCTCCTGCCAATTCCTTTGTGGGGACACCATATTGGATGGCCCCAGAAGTGATCCTGGCAATGGATGAAGGCCAGTATGATGGCAAAGTTGATGTATGTCCTCTCGGAATCACAAGCATTGACATGTACTCTTCGAACTTTCCCTCGACCATGTAGACCCTGCCATTTGACCGATGCCCGGTGGAGCTACCTGTTAGCTGAAGAGGAGATGCGCTGTGGATCCCCCCTCGGCCGTCACCTACCCAGCCGGTCATTGGGCAGACGTTCCGTCCTCTTTTTCTCATATCTCCCTCCTACACATTCACCCTACCCCCTTCCCCTCTACACTCCCTTCTTCTTGCCTTCTATCCCTTAAATGTTTTTCAGTTGAGAACTAGTGATTTGACCGATGCCTGGTGGAGCTACCTAATAGCTAAAGAGGAGATGGACTGTGGATTCACCCTCGGCCGTCACCTACCCAGCCTGACCTTGGGCAGACTTTCCCTTTGTCTCTCCGTTATATCTATATCCTACCCCTTTCTCCCCTACCCCCTTACCCTTCTCACTCCATTTTCCTTTTCTTCTATGCTCCTTAAATGTATTTACTGGTATCATTGGTAATATGTAACTATTGTAAGTTTGCAACTATGTGGAACCTTATGTAAAGCACTCTGATACCTTCGGGTCTAGCCAGCGCTATATAAAACTCTTTAAATAAATAAATAAACCCCCTGATAGCTATGACACAGAGCAGAGAGGCTTAACTTATGGTAATATGTTAATTTATGCAGTACAGACTAGTGATAAAGTTAAAACATCAGGAATTAAAAATAGAAAAAATTAGAAAACTACAGTAAGACTTAATAAACATGATGAGACTCAAACAACAAAATTCAAACACGGGGTTAAAGGATATGAACTTTTACTTTTTTAAGTAGAAATATCACCAAAATGCTCTAAACTGCAATGATAGTTTATGGAAGCAGTAGTTCATAGTCTGGGCGCAGTTTGAGGCCAACTGCGATGGAGCCCTAAATAGATATACAAAGTAGATTTGTCCTTGTGTAAGCCTGGGATACAAAAAGTTTGAAAAAGTATCTAAGCCCCATATCCAAAAGTGACTTTGTGATTTTCTTGAAGAAAAATATTTAAATATCTTTTCATTCACAATGCATAATGAAACTTTGTCCCTCTTTGAGAAGATCAATTCTCCCTGCCTGTGAAACCACTGAAATTGCAGCTGGAGTCGCGGAACCGAAGACCAAATGTTTGAAGCAGGTTGGTCCTGCTGGTGCACTAAAACTTTGAAGATTTCTTGCTGAATTGTTTAAGTCCGAATGCAGAATGGAAATGAAGCTGAAATGTAACCTGACTCAGTGGATGTACTGGTCCCATACTATTCCCAGAAGGTCCGGGTGGAGCTTTAGAGAAAACGTTCTGAAAACGTTCCAGACTTTCTATTGATGACAATGAGTACACTACTAAGACTCTGGGGATCTCAGGTGACTGCACATAGAGTCTTGCAGGGTGTCAGGCAGAAGCAAACCACAATGTCTATTTCAGGTCCAGTTCTCACTGGTAAGTTGGGCATATCAGGGAAAAGGGCAATAGCCGCTTTTTGTGTCCCAATACCCACAGAGGACTTCAGCCAACTTACCTTTAAATCCACCTCTTTGTCCTGGGTACAAGAGGAAGCAGATCCAAACCCCCAGGCCTCCTCTCAGGTAAAAGATAGTAGGTCCAGCCCTCTTCTGATCTTCTGCAGGTCAAGAAAGTGTTCTGAGAAGGTGCCTTGTTGTTGCATTTATGACTGGCACTTGTTTGTGGGTGGGGGCGACTCCTGGCCACTCCCTAACCAATGAGGTAATTGTTCCCAGGCCCTGGCCTGTCTACTTGTTTAGTAGTTCCTATTTGACTTACTGCAAACATGCTGAATGTGCCAGGACAATTTTAAAAAGTCCAAAGTCTTCAGCCATATTAAACCTGGGCTCTGAGAAATGGGGGGGGGGGTGTACTGAAGGAGAGTGTGCTAGGAAAATTAATATTGTCGTCCCAAAACTTATGCTAAAATTAAATTTGAGGTAGGCTTTGGACCCACAACAAAAATTGAAGTCTGGTAATATCAAGCAAGTCCTTCTGCAACCAGACAGAGCATACCTAGGAACTGTTTTCTGGTCCTGTTTGGCAAATGTTTTATGTGGGCCTCACTTAGGATTTAACACTGTTGTATCAAAAAGAGGTGTAGCAGCACTGACCCGGTATGTCCTGTTGAGCTCAGAGGAGTCGTCCCTGCCCATTCAGAGTGACTTGCCAATCAAATTGGTCTATTGTGTGGGTCCTGGGGTGAATTTCACATCTCATTAAAGGCTAAGCACAGGCAGGCCAGCTGCTGAGAGCTAATGCAATTAGCCTTCACGAGCTTCAGCTAGGATAAAGGTAACTTTCTAAACTTTTCTTTTACTTAATACATATTCAACATCTGACTTCACCATTTAATTTGATTTTTAATAGCTATCATAAATAGTTGTTTAATTATTTTTCTTGCTGGTCCCCCACCCAAAATAGCAATATTAATATTTTAATCTATACTCTGTATAGGAGAGGCAAGTCAGTCACAGTAAAAATAGTTTCTGGAACATTGTCACTGTATAGAAATGGTGACATTATTTTCTGTATGTCCCACTTTTAAATACCATGCAGCGAACCTTAAGGTTTACATAGGGCTGACTTACTAATATTGAAAAGGAATATTTTTACCTGTCAAAAATAATTATTTGGAAAGATTGCACTGCAGGTTTTATTGTGAAGCAGTTAGGCATTCATAGTTTCCTGAACCCATGTTTTGTATGCTCTCTGTTGATTACAGAATAGGTACTGCCTCCCATAAATGGCATTTCATTTTAAGGCCCTGTGTGCAATTTTGACAACAAGGTACTTATGGGCAAAATAAATAAATGTGTAATTTAGGTTTAAGCCAATATTACCATTTTTAAAGGGGAGCACAGGCCCTTTACTCCTATTTAGCAGGGGTAACAGTCCATAGAGTTCTCACCAAATAGAAGATCCAAACAAATGCGAACAATTTAAGGATGTCAGTTCAGAAAAGGTGGATTTCATACATGGAACATCTATGAAAAAGTCGATGTCCTATACACTGTGTTAAGAGTTAATAGCTTCCTAAGTACCTCAGACGGGACACATGCACCTTATCATTGATACCCTGCACCTCCAAACTCTACATAGGGTCTATGCCTGTGTGTTGCATAACTAGAAGATAGTAGAAGAAGCTCTCCCGCCTAGGGAGAGAACAACCCAACGCACTACTTTCAAAGGACCAAAGGTCTGATTCATTACTTCAACTGTGAGGATATTCGTACTCAAGATGAAAGAATGTTCAAATGTGTGATTTATTCATATCCATATCAGGATTTCAATATAGATGGTACATGTCAATAATCTGTATTCCACACGTATGTTCGGGTGTGTTATCACATCACACAACCCAATGCATTTCGGGCATGGCCCGTCGTCAGGGGAATTACTCTACAAACAAAAACATACAAGAACCAAATGTAATACGCATGTAACAATATCAGCAAAAACCAAACTAGAATCCAATCCCAGTAAACGTGTGTTTGAAAAATGAGAAGTGCTCGACTACGTGAACGTGACAGAGAAGCGAGAGTATGTGACCCTGTAAATGAAATTATAGCCTTAGAACCAAAAGTCACAACCGAACCATAAACCATAGTGAAACGCTATATATAGTGACTACTTCAATCAAACGGGTGCACAAGATAGAATATATCTTCAGTAATCCAGTAACCACCACCAATCATGCAATAAGAAAACGAGTCCCCGATCGTGGGTACTTACTCGTGTGAATGTAACAGCGGGACTCCGAAGAGTTCCACGAGGTGAACGCGCAGTGAGAAAGCAGGAAGTCAGAATATACACGACAGTGAACATAGAGATAGGACTAAACGTAATGAATAGAGTGTGGGCGCCATCTTGAAAGGTGCAAACCAGTAAGGCAAAAGTAAAGTAGACAGATCAGAGATAATTCAACAAAACGGGATGACAAAAAGAATCACAAATAACATAAAAATTCAATGCGATCATTGAGACCCAACGGGGCCATCGTGGAAAGGTACCGGATCCAAAAGTTCTCTCTCTTTAGTAGGTGGTTCTTATTGTTGCATGTGATAGGAACTTGTTCCAATATTTGGAATTTAAGCTGAGCCACTGTATGTCTGTGCTCAAGGAAGTGGGTGGCAACACTAGATTTTTGATTTTCAGTTCGAATGTTGCTCTTATGTTCCAAGATTCTCGTGCGAATCATTCTCTCAGTGTGGCCCACATAGCATTTGCCACATGGGCATTTAAGAACGTAGATCACATTCTTGCTGCTACACGTTGCGTTGACCTTCAACTTGATAGGGAAACCTTTCATCGGGTGGTTCATGGTATTGCCTTGGATGCTGTTATGACAGTTGCTGCAATTGTGGCATGGTTTAAAGCCACTGTATATCACTGCGGATTTGGGACTGCTGGTGTTGTTCAGAATCTCTTTCAGGTTTCTGCCCCTGGTGAAGGCAAAGATGGGGGGTTCTGAAAATAAACCATTAAAATCAGACTCATGTGTCAAGATAGACCAATGTTTACGAATGATCCTTTGAAATTGTGAAGAGGCTTTAGAAAACTTAGAGACTACCACCATACGTTCGGTGGGGGTCTTGCGTTTCGGTTGTAGCAAAGATGCTCTACTGAGTTTCTCACTTCGCTGGATAGCCAAATCCAAGATGGGATTAGGGTATCCCCTTGCGCGTAAACGATCAAGGACAGTTTTGATCTGAGTCTTGCTCTCATCAGGCCTGGAAACGATTCTTTTCACCCTGAGTATCTGAGCATATGGCAAGTTGTTTTTGAGTCCCATCCGGTGGAAGCTATGATAATGTAGGGTAGAGTTTCTGTCTGTGGGCTTGCGGAAGACTGTAGTGGACCAGTCTCCCACCTCTCTTAGTATTTTCACGTCCAAAAAATGGACGCAAGATGTACTATGTTCCCAAGTGAATTGAATACGCTGTGTGACTTGATTCCAAGTGTTGAGAAAAGTAATGAGGGTCTCATTAGAGCCTGCCCAAAGTAAAAAAATGTCGTCGATATACCGCAGATATAATCGACCATTTTCTTGCCAAAGGTCTTGGGAGAGAATGTGATTCTCTTCGAAGATTCGCATGAAAATATTGGCGTAGCAAGGAGCAGCCGAATTTCCCATGGCCGTACGGTTAAGCTGTAAAAACCATTTGTCAGAGACGGTGAAATAGCTATGATATAGCGTAAACAAAGTCAGTTCCATCAGAAATATTTTCAGATCTTGGTCAATGTCAGAATGGGCCAAAGTGCTCTCAATCGCATCAATACCCCCGTCATGGGGGATTGACGTATAAAGGGAACTAACGTCCACGGTGCACATGATGAGATGATCATTTTTTAGGGTATTCATGACTGGTTCTAATTTCAAGATGAAATCTGTTGTATCTTTTACAAAAGAATCCGCTGAGATGACAAATGGTTGGAGGTATTTATCCAAGAATTTTCCTACGTTTTCGTGAATGCTGTTTCTAGTAGACACAATGGGTCTACATGGCGGATTTGACGGGTGTTTGTGTAGTTTTGGTAGTAAGTACAAGACAGGAGGTCTAGGATTGGTGGGTGTGAGATATCTTTTGGTTTTGTCGTTAATAGTGCCATTGTCAAACGCCTTGTTGATGATGATCATCAAATCATTAGTATATTCCTTGGTGGGATCTCCAGGGAGAATGTCATATGTGTCGGTATCTCCGACATGAGCTGTGATTTTGTCCATGTAGAAGTTGGTATCCATGACTACCAGAGCCCCTCCTTTGTCTGCATTTTGACAGATGATGTTGGGATTGTCAGCAATTTTCTGGAGTGTGTTTCTCTCTTTACGGGTGAGGTTTCCCCGTTTCGCTGTCTGTATGAATGGAAGTTTTAAAATGTCTTGTCTGACTAAGTTCTCAAACGTGTCGATGATTTTGTGGCTTGATGGTGCCAAGAACGTGCTGTGAGGTCGTAGGCCTCTGAGCATGTCTTCCTCCTGTGTGGTGATCGGACAGATATTGCGAAAGTAGTGTTTCAAACGCATATTGCGTATCAATTTGAACGCGCTCACTTCAAGTTCCAATGTATTCGTACCAGAGGTAGGAACGAATGATTGTCCTTTCTGAAGGATGCGTGTTTCTTCGTCGGACAGGACCGTTGAGGAAATATTGATCACTAGGTTCTCTTCCATGTTCAGCGTCTTCCTTTTACTTTTTTGTTTTTCACAGGCGGTGTTTTTTCCGGTTCCTCGGCGGGTTTTTCCCCCCCGGGTTCTTTTTGTTGAGTGGTACCCGGCTCTAAAAAAGGAACCGCAGTGTTGTTAGAGGTACTGGGAGTTTGGGCATCAGTGTCTGGTCGGCTCTGTGCAGGTCTTGTTCTTTGATCATCCTCTGAGGATGAAATTTCATTGGCGGAGAATGGATTATATGGCTTGTTAGGACGCCGGCGGGCGTATGCCTCGGCCCAGGAATAGACCTCGCCCAATTTGTAGTCTATAGTATCCCTTTTAAATTTCCTGAGTTTTCGCTCCTGTGTCTCCCGTATATGTTTATCCAATTGGATGTTGATATCCTCCAAGGATTTTTGTAATTCTTCGGCGGTCATGGTGTCGTCTAGTTCCTTTCTCACGTTTGTGATTTCTAGTGTAAGTTCCTCCAAAGTCTTAGATAGCTCCTCCACAATCAATAAAATAAGATCGAGGGAACATTTATTTAAGATCGAATACCAACGTTCCACAAACTTGGTATTATTTTTACAGAGAAGAGGTTTTAGTGGGACCCGTAGGCCACGGGGGATCCGTTGCACACGATGGTACCGGATGAGGGTACTTGCATGAAGTTTTTGATTAGAATGTTTTTTTAAAAGGTAGAGTAATTGACGAAGATTACTTTCTGCACTTCGGGTGTTGCCAGTGACGATGACATCCTCCTGTATCATCCCGTAGATTTTATCTGCATCATCTGTGGTGTATGCGAAAGTGCTTGCTTTCTGGTCGGTCATTCCAGAAACCGAATCAAAATTCATGGTGTAGGCGTGCTGAGTTCCAGTAGCAGAAAAATAGAAATGTTGAAGAAAGTGGTACTCGCACAGCAGGGTATTCCTTGAAAATGAAGACTTGTAAAGAGTTTTCGTGTGCAGGAGGGTGGAAAACACTGTCTAGCCTTGCAGTGTGTCAATGGACATAGTAGAAGAAGCTCTCCCGCCTAGGGAGAGAACAACCCAACGCACTACTTTCAAAGGACCAAAGGTCTGATTCATTACTTCAACTGTGAGGATATTCGTACTCAAGATGAAAGAATGTTCAAATGTGTGATTTATTCATATCCATATCAGGATTTCAATATAGATGGTACATGTCAATAATCTGTATTCCACACGTATGTTCGGGTGTGTTATCACATCACACAACCCAATGCATTTCGGGCATGGCCCGTCGTCAGGGGAATTACTCTACAAACAAAAACATACAAGAACCAAATGTAATACGCATGTAACAATATCAGCAAAAACCAAACTAGAATCCAATCCCAGTAAACGTGTGTTTGAAAAATGAGAAGTGCTCGACTACGTGAACGTGACAGAGAAGCGAGAGTATGTGACCCTGTAAATGAAATTATAGCCTTAGAACCAAAAGTCACAACCGAACCATAAACCATAGTGAAACGCTATATATAGTGACTACTTCAATCAAACGGGTGCACAAGATAGAATATATCTTCAGTAATCCAGTAACCACCACCAATCATGCAATAAGAAAACGAGTCCCCGATCGTGGGTACTTACTCGTGTGAATGTAACAGCGGGACTCCGAAGAGTTCCACGAGGTGAACGCGCAGTGAGAAAGCAGGAAGTCAGAATATACACGACAGTGAACATAGAGATAGGACTAAACGTAATGAATAGAGTGTGGGCGCCATCTTGAAAGGTGCAAACCAGTAAGGCAAAAGTAAAGTAGACAGATCAGAGATAATTCAACAAAACGGGATGACAAAAAGAATCACAAATAACATAAAAATTCAATGCGATCATTGAGACCCAACGGGGCCATCGTGGAAAGGTACCGGATCCAAAAGTTCTCTCTCTTTAGTAGGTGGTTCTTATTGTTGCATGTGATAGGAACTTGTTCCAATATTTGGAATTTAAGCTGAGCCACTGTATGTCTGTGCTCAAGGAAGTGGGTGGCAACACTAGATTTTTGATTTTCAGTTCGAATGTTGCTCTTATGTTCCAAGATTCTCGTGCGAATCATTCTCTCAGTGTGGCCCACATAGCATTTGCCACATGGGCATTTAAGAACGTAGATCACATTCTTGCTGCTACACGTTGCGTTGACCTTCAACTTGATAGGGAAACCTTTCATCGGGTGGTTCATGGTATTGCCTTGGATGCTGTTATGACAGTTGCTGCAATTGTGGCATGGTTTAAAGCCACTGTATATCACTGCGGATTTGGGACTGCTGGTGTTGTTCAGAATCTCTTTCAGGTTTCTGCCCCTGGTGAAGGCAAAGATGGGGGGTTCTGAAAATAAACCATTAAAATCAGACTCATGTGTCAAGATAGACCAATGTTTACGAATGATCCTTTGAAATTGTGAAGAGGCTTTAGAAAACTTAGAGACTACCACCATACGTTCGGTGGGGGTCTTGCGTTTCGGTTGTAGCAAAGATGCTCTACTGAGTTTCTCACTTCGCTGGATAGCCAAATCCAAGATGGGATTAGGGTATCCCCTTGCGCGTAAACGATCAAGGACAGTTTTGATCTGAGTCTTGCTCTCATCAGGCCTGGAAACGATTCTTTTCACCCTGAGTATCTGAGCATATGGCAAGTTGTTTTTGAGTCAATAGAAATGTTGAAGAAAGTGGTACTCGCACAGCAGGGTATTCCTTGAAAATGAAGACTTGTAAAGAGTTTTCGTGTGCAGGAGGGTGGAAAACACTGTCTAGCCTTGCAGTGTGTCAATGGACATAGTAGAAGAAGCTCTCCCGCCTAGGGAGAGAACAACCCAACGCACTACTTTCAAAGGACCAAAGGTCTGATTCATTACTTCAACTGTGAGGATATTCGTACTCAAGATGAAAGAATGTTCAAATGTGTGATTTATTCATATCCATATCAGGATTTCAATATAGATGGTACATGTCAATAATCTGTATTCCACACGTATGTTCGGGTGTGTTATCACATCACACAACCCAATGCATTTCGGGCATGGCCCGTCGTCAGGGGAATTACTCTACAAACAAAAACATACAAGAACCAAATGTAATACGCATGTAACAATATCAGCAAAAACCAAACTAGAATCCAATCCCAGTAAACGTGTGTTTGAAAAATGAGAAGTGCTCGACTACGTGAACGTGACAGAGAAGCGAGAGTATGTGACCCTGTAAATGAAATTATAGCCTTAGAACCAAAAGTCACAACCGAACCATAAACCATAGTGAAACGCTATATATAGTGACTACTTCAATCAAACGGGTGCACAAGATAGAATATATCTTCAGTAATCCAGTAACCACCACCAATCATGCAATAAGAACGGCCATGGGAAATTCGGCTGCTCCTTGCTACGCCAATATTTTCATGCGAATCTTCGAAGAGAATCACATTCTCTCCCAAGACCTTTGGCAAGAAAATGGTCGATTATATCTGCGGTATATCGACGACATTTTTTTACTTTGGGCAGGCTCTAATGAGACCCTCATTACTTTTCTCAACACTTGGAATCAAGTCACACAGCGTATTCAATTCACTTGGGAACATAGTACATCTTGCGTCCATTTTTTGGACGTGAAAATACTAAGAGAGGTGGGAGACTGGTCCACTACAGTCTTCCGCAAGCCCACAGACAGAAACTCTACCCTACATTATCATAGCTTCCACCGGATGGGACTCAAAAACAACTTGCCATATGCTCAGATACTCAGGGTGAAAAGAATCGTTTCCAGGCCTGATGAGAGCAAGACTCAGATCAAAACTGTCCTTGATCGTTTACGCGCAAGGGGATACCCTAATCCCATCTTGGATTTGGCTATCCAGCGAAGTGAGAAACTCAGTAGAGCATCTTTGCTACAACCGAAACGCAAGACCCCCACCGAACGTATGGTGGTAGTCTCTAAGTTTTCTAAAGCCTCTTCACAATTTCAAAGGATCATTCGTAAACATTGGTCTATCTTGACACATGAGTCTGATTTTAATGGTTTATTTTCAGAACCCCCCATCTTTGCCTTCACCAGGGGCAGAAACCTGAAAGAGATTCTGAACAACACCAGCAGTCCCAAATCCGCAGTGATATACAGTGGCTTTAAACCATGCCACAATTGCAGCAACTGTCATAACAGCATCCAAGGCAATACCATGAACCACCCGATGAAAGGTTTCCCTATCAAGTTGAAGGTCAACGCAACGTGTAGCAGCAAGAATGTGATCTACGTTCTTAAATGCCCATGTGGCAAATGCTATGTGGGCCACACTGAGAGAATGATTCGCACGAGAATCTTGGAACATAAGAGCAACATTCGAACTGAAAATCAAAAATCTAGTGTTGCCACCCACTTCCTTGAGCACAGACATACAGTGGCTCAGCTTAAATTCCAAATATTGGAACAAGTTCCTATCACATGCAACAATAAGAACCACCTACTAAAGAGAGAGAACTTTTGGATCCGGTACCTTTCCACGATGGCCCCGTTGGGTCTCAATGATCGCATTGAATTTTTATGTTATTTGTGATTCTTTTTGTCATCCCGTTTTGTTGAATTATCTCTGATCTGTCTACTTTACTTTTGCCTTACTGGTTTGCACCTTTCAAGATGGCGCCCACACTCTATTCATTACGTTTAGTCCTATCTCTATGTTCACTGTCGTGTATATTCTGACTTCCTGCTTTCTCACTGCGCGTTCACCTCGTGGAACTCTTCGGAGTCCCGCTGTTACATTCACACGAGTAAGTACCCACGATCGGGGACTCGTTTTCTTATTGCATGATTGGTGGTGGTTACTGGATTACTGAAGATATATTCTATCTTGTGCACCCGTTTGATTGAAGTAGTCACTATATATAGCGTTTCACTATGGTTTATGGTTCGGTTGTGACTTTTGGTTCTAAGGCTATAATTTCATTTACAGGGTCACATACTCTCGCTTCTCTGTCACGTTCACGTAGTCGAGCACTTCTCATTTTTCAAACACACGTTTACTGGGATTGGATTCTAGTTTGGTTTTTGCTGATATTGTTACATGCGTATTACATTTGGTTCTTGTATGTTTTTGTTTGTAGAGTAATTCCCCTGACGACGGGCCATGCCCGAAATGCATTGGGTTGTGTGATGTGATAACACACCCGAACATACGTGTGGAATACAGATTATTGACATGTACCATCTATATTGAAATCCTGATATGGATATGAATAAATCACACATTTGAACATTCTTTCATCTTGAGTACGAATATCCTCACAGTTGAAGTAATGAATCAGACCTTTGGTCCTTTGAAAGTAGTGCGTTGGGTTGTTCTCTCCCTAGGCGGGAGAGCTTCTTCTACTATGTCCATTGACACACTGCAAGGCTAGACAGTGTTTTCCACCCTCCTGCACACGAAAACTCTTTACAAGTCTTCATTTTCAAGGAATACCCTGCTGTGCGAGTACCACTTTCTTCAGCATAACTAGAAGAACCAGGATCGGATCCAACAATGGAGCAAGCACAATGAGAGGCCCTTTGTGAAGATTTGGGTCCTTTTTAAGTCGAGCCTTAGCCAGCGCAATTAAATGCGTTGCTCTGCGAGGCTACTTGTAAACACTCTAATCTACTCTGTGTGGCTCCGACTCCTCCCCCACATAGGATTAGATTTTGAGTGTGTCTTTCAGTTATGAAATCACACAAATGGCTAAAGGCGGGTGCATGTCCCACCTTCTTTTTAAGGGTTCACTCTCAGTGTGCTTTTCTTTCGGGAGCGAGCAGCGGCGCAGGGTGGCAGCTGCATTCCTCGTGGGTCAGGTTACTGTTCTAGGAGGAGTGACAATACACAAACCGATCATGCAGTCAGAAGATCTGTTATCTGCTCTGCCTTGAGAGGGTCACGTGAAGAACGTGTGTTTTATAACATATACACACTGCGTATTAGTTTATTGTCAGCCGTATGCTACAAAATGGTTGACTGCAGTTTCGCATGAGAAGAGCTATGTAACCTGTTACCCTCCGGGATCTTTCTAGCTGGGAGATGGTGTATTGTGTCGGCTGCTAAAGTCCATGGTGTACTAGCAGAAGTGACAAGTGCCAGGGGGCTCCTCAGCCTCCTGTTCAGGTATGAGCTGCACCCGTGCACATGCCGTGAAAGGTGCCCCAAGACTGGTCAGTTTGAATAGTAATCCTGAATGGAGATCCGGCCCCAGGCAGGCGTCCTGTGATGCATAATGTGGCACACGCAAAACAGACCTAGAAGCAAGGATGCATTGTTTCCACCTCTGAAAGGTGAGGCGGCCTTGGCTGCTTCAAACTCATGACCCTTAGATTGTGAATGTCGAAGCAGCGAGCATTCATCTCACTGAACAACCGTTTTAAAAAATATATATATTTTTAATGGGTGAAGTTCTTGCCTCGGAGTATCATCATCTAGAAGAGAGATCCCAGCAGCAGCCACGAAATAACCACAACCCGTGGGTATCTAGTTGTGTAGGAATGTATGCCACCCTCCCAGCTGTGCCTATTTATAACGAAAACTCAATTTCACAAGGACGTCACTTTTTATGAGGTAATCTTCTTCTTTTGGGAGCCAAAACTAGTCTTTAAACACGTTCTTATGTTGTATGCATCATACAAGTTTGTGATGCCGCATGCATTTCCTCAGTGCGCCGCCGTAGCACATCTTTTGGGCTGTGACTGTCAGCTGGTCCGGGACAGATTCATTCTCTGACGTGTTCCATGCCGAAGCCCACCTACGAACAATTTTAAATGTACAGGGGATTTAAGCTCTAAATCTGGTTGTCTTCATTTTAGCACCCTCTACCCCCTGCATACATTCTCTCAGCATGTTTTTATTTAAATGTTGTGAGAGCTTTGTGGTTCACTGTGGTGAGAATGTGTGCATAGAATGCGCAGCAGTCAGCCTTTCATAGTGCCTGTAAAGTAGGATAAGTGGTCGACTGGTCCTAAGAAACAGACTGAAGTATAACAGACGATATCTTGCACCAAATACCAATTAAAACTCAGTTTCAGTTTCAGTTTAAAATGCTTTATTCGGTTTATAAGACATAACCATATAAGCAAAACAGGTACAAAACATTTCAATGAATTAATTATTAAAAAAGTCATCAATTAGCCTAAAATGGACATTTCATTTATAAATCATTTTAACACGACATTTCATGAACAATTTACCATTTGATAATCAGTACATAAAACAGTTTATATCGCGTTAAAACCCTATAATGCATTAAAAATTGTGTTGTACAAATGTAATAAATCCAATAAATTTGCCTGAAATATACCCTGAATCAAAGTATCCATACATTTTAGAATGTACAGACAGGTCAAATTTTATATAACACAGTCAAATAATATCAGATGACTATGGATTTCCTGGCAGCTGTACATTTCAATATATATGTCGCAACAAAAAAGCATGTGTCTGGGCTTTCCAAAGAACATAACAGGTTTGTTGCTGTTTTTGTGGAACGAACATGGTTTTTTAAAAAGACAGGTTTTAGATAACATTTCCTGAATGAGGTATAAAATTTACAAAATAATAAAAAGTGGCAGCTACTCTGTCTTGAAGTGTTATCACATGGGCATGCAGAGTCTGATCGAGATTTCATTTTAGGAAAAGCTACTAAATGGTGTGCAATACCCAATCTTAAGCGCGTTATAACAAAACGGTGGGAATTTCGAGTCACAATGGAAAGATAAGATTGAAAACCAATATTCAATTGAAGGTCCCTGTAAAAGGCCAAACTGGATAACTTTCCAGACATCTTTTCATGGTTCTCCTTTTTATATATGAGAAACCTTGTTTTTATTTCTTTTTTGGAGAATTGAACTACATTCTCTGGTTCGAGAAAAATATTACAATCAAACAAGAGATCGTACCAGTAGTAAATATATTTGAGCCAAGAAATACGGGATACATGGTCAAGCCTCAGGCAGTCACGAATAATCTCTTTTGTAAACTGTGTTTCGGTTTTGGCCCAAGTGGAGCGCCATAGCAGCAGGGGGGCGTAGTGCCACTATGTCAGAGATATATTAGATTCCTACCTCCTTGGTAGCTGAGGTAGGTACACTGAGTAGCTTTTTAAGAAATTTATTTTCATCCCCCTGAAGAGTTGGATTGTGTTGGTGCCCCCAAACACCAGCACCATATAAAGCCGATGGGGTGCATCGTACGTTGTAAATTGCCATCATATCTTTTATACTTCTGACCCCCAGTTTTGAAGAAAATCTAAAAATACTACCGGTATTCCTACTCATCTTTAAACTTATATTATCAAACTCATGTTGCCATTTACCATCCCCTGAGAATGTAATCCCGAGGTAACAAAAAGTTTAAACTTGTTGCATTTTAACTTAGTCAATAAAGAAACTTGAGCTTGCTGACTTGACCTTACTCCCACAAGTCATCACGAAAGTCTTAGTTTTGTTCACCTTAAGTCTCCTACATTCGATAAATTTCATGAAATTATCAATAAGTCGTTGTAGACCAATCTGTGTATGTGATATTAAAACAGCGTCGTCCGCATATAATAATATATGGACCGCCTTGCCTCCTATGTGTGGTGCATCCGCAGGAATCCCGCTCAAAATTGAGTCGACCTGATTAATTAATAATGAAAATAAAAAAGGAGCTAAAACACAACCCTGTCGAATGCCTCTTGAAACTTTAAGGGAGGGGGTACATTCACCAAAGGGTCCATACCGTACTTTACATGAAAGTTTCTCATAAAGCCTAGCTAAAAAGTGTATAATTTCATTGGGTGCGCCTAAGTCGGTTAAGCCTATTTTCTTCTTTCTTCTTCCACCCATGTATAAGCCTCGTCCATGTATGTAAATTTATATTTTTTTATATACAATAAAGAATTTCGGAAATAAAAAAAAAAAAAAAAAAAGTGCCATAATATAGAGTGATCCACAAGATCAAAGGCACTGCTCAGATCCGCAAATCAGAGAAACATTGATCCATCCTTAGCATGGTATATTTGTTAATAAGGAGATCCAAGTTGACACACTGCTATAATGTCCCGAAGCCTTTTCTAAAACCATATTGTACTTTAGTTAAAATTGCGTTTTCAGCCGCCCAGGTTTCTAGCCTTTTCAACATTATCCTGCTCATAATCTTGATTGATGCATCTAAAAGGGAGATCGGGCGGTAGTTACAAGCTTCTGATTTTGATCCTTTCTTAAAAAGGGGTATGACTACCGACTGACTCCATGAAATTGGTAGGCTTCCTTCCGCTGCCACATTAAAAAGCCTTACTAAAAGTGGCGCCCAGAGGTTCATTTCGGTTTTAAACAAGTCTACCGGGACCCCATCTGGGCCCGGCGCTTTCCCTCCTTTGCTATCAATTAAACCCTCATATACCTCTTCAAGGCTTATTCCGAGGGAAATGGGCAGCCATACAGGATCCTCCTGAAGAACAGTTTCTAAAGTAATCCTATCTGGGTTAAAATGTTAGTAAAATGTTCGATCCACGCATTGCAATCGACAAATGATGTTATTTCTGAAATGTTATCGTTCTTTAAAAAGGGACTATTTATAATCTCCCAATAAAGTTTAATATTATTTGTTTCGGAAGCTAAATTAAGGTTTTGCCATGCCTCTTCTTGGAGCTCCTTTTTCCTTTTGATCAAACTCATTGTACTGTTCAAAACGAGCAATAGGCAATTTGGAAATGTTTGTAGGATTTTGTAGGGGTTTGGTAACTTCAGTGGAAAAGGCAGTCGAGTTTCCTCTAAACAAAGCGAGTAAGTCCCAAAGGCGAGGCATATTGGCTTTGCCAATGCTTGTTAACTATTGTGGTCTCAGTTGCCAGTACAATTTCTACTAGCACAAAGGACCAACGTGTTTATTCAAAATGGAAACCGACAGAAGTGTTATGCAGTGGCAATTTGTTTCTCGGGTTACCATCTTCCAAAAGTCCATACTATCTTTATGGCATGGTGCAATATTGTGAACATCCCATCCGCTTTCAGAGAGACTTTGCTGTTTCTTGTTATTGAACTTTTCTGAGCCAGTCTAATAGTAGTTAGAACATCTACATTTTTTTATTATTTGATTAAAAACATGCAGGACAACTAATTAGATTTTGTAAGTCGAAACACATCGTCATGCTGTTTATAAGGAGAACTAGCTCAATGTTTCCTCTTAATATTAGTTACCACATACTTGGTGATTCATCAAAACAAAAAAGAAATGAGGTCCAATAAATTGACTCATCTTAAAACTTGAATCAGAGCTGATTATAATTAGGAATATGGGTCGTTGTTTTCTAGTGACATACCTTTGTATACTACACATTTGTGAATCTATTTACTCTGCAGTTGGTAGCCAGAATGGTCTTGTAAGTATAGACTCGTTCTACAAAATCAGGAACATTAATTATTTCTCTTCATCTGTCCTTTTACGACACAGAGATTAACTAAATGTCTTTTCCGTTGTCTTTTCAAGTATCAAAAACACAATCTAGCTGCTAACAGCAGCATACTAAATGTAGTCCAGTCTGTTTAAAAAGTCACTTCATGCATTTCTTTGTAGTTCAAAGAACAAGCTAGCACCAATTTTAATTGAGCTGCTTTAATTCAATAAGGCCCATACATCAGAGATTTGAAAGAAGCTCTTTTCAACTCCATGCCCTCATTCAAAAGAAGAAACAAAGAATTATGCTGTATCCTTGGGAACAACTAAAAATGGATAAATGGACACATATGTCAACGCAACAGTAACTCATATTGCAAAAAATCTGCCTTTTTTATGTAAGTCCAATGGTGGGCAAAACATTCACCAACAGCAAAAATAAAGAGTTAGATACATCTCAAGCAATGCATACGCTGCCAGGTTGCTCCTCATCAATTGAGTCTGCATGGCCAATTGTGTATTCATTTCCGTTTAGGAGATGATCCAAAGTCGAGAACAAATGACTACCAACGTGGCTGAAAGAGCAGTCCAATACCTTGTGGCAAGTCTCACGTTTACGTGTGGGCAACATTGCCGAAGGATAAAACTTATGTGATACACATAATTCCTATGAGAATGCTGGGTTTTCCGCATGTTACCAAGTGAAAATGAGGACCTATGCAATGCTCATTTATCATGAGAGACACATTTTGAATATTTGCTTAGGAGTAAAAAGAATCTTGTGTACCTTTGCCTCATAGCTGTCTGATTCAGCCATTTGCAATGTGAATGTGCCAGAGGTATCCGCTTGCATACAAAGATACTTGTGATACACGTGCCTCTATCCAATTTCTTCAACTGGTGTGGTGAACGTTGCCATTGCATCGCACACTGCTATAGCTGTCAACACAAGACATTTTTTTCTTAACTAAGCAGTGGTGTAGAAAGGGCACAATGGGCCCAAATGCAAGTAAAGAAATTGGACCCACATCCTCTGGTTTGGTAGCTTTGTGGTGTAGTGGGTCCATGAAATCTCTGGATCCTGTTGCCACGGCACCTGTGCACTATTGATAGCTACATCCCAAACCCAAGAGAAGTGCAAGACAAAGCATATGTGGCCAGTGCATGAGAGAGGGAAACAGAAATTACATTAAATAGAGATAACCCATATACCCAATTTTTGCATGAGTATTCCCTGTTTAATTCAAACTACACTCAAGGGTGCTGTGTCAATCTATTTCTACCTCCTATTTCAGATATTTATTTACAATAAGAACTAACTGTGCACCCTTGCGGTGAGATGCAAAGAAAGCAGTTCTTCTACCTCTAGTTAAGCACAGGAGAACGGAGGAAAATGTGGTTTAATCAATTCAAGCGTGTGAAGAGCTTGTGTCTCCCTTGTGACGATGGCAGCGCGCCATTCTTCTCCATTCTACCAAAATTGAGATCAGATGCAAGATGGCAGCATCGTAAGCCTGGATTTATTTCCCAATAGGAGAGCCTAATGCAAATTTAAGTCAATTAGTGCCACCGTAGAGAAGCATTCACGCTGTGCTATAAATCCAGCCGGGCACGGTATTTGCTTTGTGAATGGCTGCCAAGGATTATCAAGTCGCAACAAAGGAAAGAAATACTGTGCGCTCCAGATCGACCGGGAGACACTGCAGGTGTAAAAAAAAATGTACCATCTGCAACAGAAGAATACATTTGTACGATTTCGGGGAGAAAATAGCCGTTTGTGCACCTTTCCCGTTAGCACTGTCAGACATGTCAAGACAAAATACCAGCATTGCCATAAATTGTGAGGTTTTAAGCCTCTCCGAGTGTCAGATTTTGATGCTTCCAATGTTCCTGTACGAGTTGAAACAAATCTACGAGCACCGTGTGTAGTGTAATTTTGCCGAAACCACAAAAAATGATTTTCAAAATATTTATAAATTGTTGAGGCGCATAACAGAAAATCAACAAAGAATTTGCAAACCTGCCGTGTAGAACATGTCAGTTGACATCAAAAATGTGTCTCTCCGTTCAGCAGCTATTAGGTCAGCCGTCGGTTGCTAAGCAGCACAAGCTCTATGTGGAATTATGCGTTTATTTCTGACTTTTTATTATTTTGGGGGAGCTTTGTAGGGAATGCGAACTAGTTCTTTCTCCCCCTCATCTCAGTGAAGCCAGATGATACCACTCTCATCCCCACTGACCTTAACTCTGCCCGTGAACACCCTGTGCGACCTATCAATCTATGCATTAAAAAAATGCAAAACATTTGCTATCGAGCTGATGATTTTTAAAGGAAACTAGGGATCGTATAGGAAACAACAACATTGTTTATCCTGCTGTAGTTTATTTCTTCGTTTCTCTGTTAAATGTCTGACTATTGCACGGTGTATGTAATTATTTGTACCCTAAATGTCCATTTATTTTATGTTCAGATCGAAGACGATAAGGGGACTAGTCCTAGTAATATCCTAATATCCTAATATCCTAGTCCCTTACATACTACGGACATGCACGTCACGTGACCACATGACCTGTTCAACACCTCTACCAAATGATGAGTTTTTTAACCAATGACACTTTGTATTGTAGGACTTTTATTTTAATTCTTCCCCATGTAAAAAAATAACCTCGAAACCAGAGCTTACAAAAAGAACTTTGCTGAAAGAGAAGAAAAAAAAGACAGCTGGCAATTGTCTATCACTGTGTTGCTGGATTTTTGAAACATGTATCACTTTCTTAAGACCACTGTTAAGATCTGCTAAAGGCTCTTGGCTGCATCTGATTAGTCACAGTTGGTGCATTGTGCATGCCTATCAGCTTCTATGCTACTTTGTTCACAGTGTCTGGTAACAGCAGATCCTTTTTAACTTGTTATATGTGGTAAAGGAATACGTCTATCACTAAAAAAGTGTGTAGCTTTCATGCTTGGCACTGGGCTTGTATTAAATCAACCCTCATCTGAGATCATTGTTCAAGTCTCTAAGATAAAACCACAAAATGATTAAAGCAGCCTTATTGTAATATCAGTTTTCCACTATTATTGACACCGTTGATATATGTTATACCTGAATTTTTAGTGCTAGCGGTTTCCAAAGAGGAAACCTGTCATGAAAATCACAAATATCCATGTTTCCTGAGAATAGTATCTAGAATAAAAGATTACCAAATTTGAATACGAAGACATCTGGTCCAGAACGACTTCTTGTCAGACCATACACTAGGAGAAGAAATAGCAAACTCATGCGCCCTATTTGCAGAACAAAAGCATTTAATTGCGAACAGCACATGTTCCAAATATTATTCAGCTATAATATATTACTGGTCACTTTCACTCTAACTTTCCTTCTTTATGTCACCCATCCTGTAAAGGATACGGATTAATCCTAAAGACGTTGAGACATCATCAGTACTTCATACGCAATTTGCCATATTCTCCCAAACACCACTCATCAGCAACAAAGAAGAAAGCGGTGGCATCCTTATAAACATGGCATTCAGACATGTGGCCACATGAATCTCAAACGTTCATCCCACTTCATTTGAACTCATCCTACTATTGCCATAATTGTAGTTGAAGTTCCCACAGTGACACTTATCTCTCGCCAGGAAACATTGTTTCCTTCATTGATTATCTTGACAATCTTCTGCCAAAAATACCACATCCTCTAGCATTCATCATTATTCCTCACCTTGATCTCAGTTGTCTAAATAAGGACCAACAGTTAATCTTACTTGCCGAAACATGTGGGTTCCACGCACCTCTCAGCTCCTAATGAAATGCCTATAGACCTGCTTGTTACACGCTCATCCCTACATATCACACGCAACCCACCACTTGCTCTTCCTCTTTTGTTACCTTTTTTGTTTATTACTCTCCCTTATGACTTCTATAGCTGCCCTACCTTAACCTTTATGTATGTTGTAGTTAAATATGGTCAATTCTGGTTTTGCTCTTTCATTGAGATTGATGGCTATCTTCTCTTCTGTTAAAATTATAGCATGCTTGTGTCTTTAAATTGAGTGTGATTTAGGAGAACATAAGCATAAAAGAAATAAGTAGGGGTCAAATGTTATTTTCTCCTTTATGACCCAATCCATTATTACCACTAACTTTCAAACTGAGGATAAAGTACCCCTGACTCTCAGAGTAGGGAAGAAGAGCGTTCCAAGACTGACTCAGGGAGCAGTTATGTGCTAGAAATGTTGAACTCATCCGAGCACAAAATAGAACTCAATAACTCATTGTGTATTTAAGCTTTTTCTTCGTAAAGGAAAATGACTTTCAAACATACACAACTAAACACTATAAAGAAATTACAAATTCACAATTTTTGGAGGAAATGAGAGGTTGACCGTCATCTTTAAACGGTCTTGCAGGATACCCAGAATGAAAAACTAAAACTCTAAAAAAGACCACATGGGTCAATTAAACCTCCAAATGCAGCCTATTTACATTATGTGCTAGGTACAATATGAGATTGTGTGCACCAGCATGCCCAAGACCAAAAATAGCAACACCTTAATATATACCACAAAAACAACAGGTCCTAGGTCTAGATGTTGATTCCTAATGTATTGAGGGGTGAAGGAACCGTACTCAAAGCTCTGGACCATAGTAGCTTCACAAAATCAAGTAGGGTTATATATTAGTGAGCTGATGTTCCTTCGTCTTGAACAAATATGAAGACAACTAGGATGATTACTTTTTTTCAAATATTACGCTGGTTGGCAGCTAATACTCCATTTCTAATACTTTGTCAATCCTTTAACCTATGATACTCTTTGTTTGATTCATCAATTTTTTATTGAAGAGAAGCAGCCAGCTTAGGTTGACAGTGACAGAGAACAGCCAACACCTGTTTCGCCCTTCGTGGCAGATCAAGCCAGGGCTTTCTCATTGATGTAACACATTGAAAGTTCAATCAATACTTTGTCAACAGCAAAAGGTGACCCCAAGGGAGTGATCAGAGTGAACCAACATGCCTGTGATCAACTTCAGAGAAGGAAGGAGACAGGAGCCAGACTTAGCTTCAAAGAATTTATATTTTACCAAGACAATTAAAAAATTAATAAAAAAGAGTTTTAGAGAAGATCAAGCAGGAAAAGTTATAAGTGTAAATATATCCTGCTACTAAAGAACACCATGGTATCGCAATGTGTGCAGTGGTGAACCTTAAAAAACGTGTGATCTAAGACTGAGGTATGCTACATGAAGTAACATCTTGAAGTAGGGCATAATGAGATTCTATTGTTTAAGGAATGTTTAAAAAGACAAAAGTTGTAAGTAGATGGCGGGAAGGTTATCTTCAGATAATCAAGAGAAGTGCACGGAGAATGGGATCAGGGCTTCCATTAATCAGTGAGATTCTTATCATTGAATCACAATAGGCAGTATTTCAGGTGTTGCGGTAGAACATTCAAGTTTCTAAGAGAATAGACATTTGTTGTAACAGTGTTGCATTATTCTTCATTCGATTTTGACAATAAATCTCTAAAGATTATTATACAGTAAATTTACAGCTTACAGCATAACGTACATATCTTACACGATCATCAGATCATATTCACGTACTACTGATAGGCACTCACATTTTACCCTAATCCTGATAGGCATCTTCTTCCAGATTGGGTATTGGTGTCAAGTAAACCAATCTCCTGTGATTGTTTCTCGTAAAATTAGAAGATCACTTTTCTGGGTAGCCCTTGAAGTGTGATGTATGGGCATCAGAAGGGGAGTTGTTATTTCCCTGTACAGGGCCAGGTTGGTTAACGAGCAGAGGGGCATAGTAACAAGAACAGCATTAAAAATTATTGTTGTTTTAGCTGCAGGAAACTGCCACTAAAGCGGCGATAATGAGCTTGCACTTGTGACTTGTGAATTCCCATAGGAGCCCAGGTTCTGGTGTGAACCTGGGCTTCTAAGGGAATTCACAAGGGCATATTATCAAGCCCATTATAGCTGCTTTAGCGGCAGTTTCCTGCCGCTAAAGTGGCCATAATTTTAACGCTGTTCTTAATAATATGCCCCAGAGTTCTTTGACTGTTCAATACATCCTGCATATTTTATGGTTGAGGCAAAGAGCATCTGTTGTGTTTGGTGCCACCTTGGAGGCTGTACACCACTCTGATAGTCTCTAGTTATACTTGTGGCACTTTACTTGCTGGTGTCTAGGTAACTAGAATGAAATTTGAGCTCCGCAAAGTGGGAGAGGTTGTTTGAATAGTCAATGACCCACTCTGCCCTCTGTTAGATTAGTTGTCATTTTCAGTATGCCCCTGATAGTTCACAGAAACAAATGCAGCGCAGTATGATAGCTACACCAACATGTAGTAGCAGCAGAATTATTGAGACTATTGGTGTTCCATTCAGTTAACACAGTTACTAGATTCAACAGTTTATCCAGCTTATAGTGGAGTAACGAAAGGCTTTTATGTCAGCCAATGCTTGAGGAATTATCGCATTGGAATGTTTAGTAAGAGTAAAATCAGCAGTGAACATACTTGATAAGCATGGATCTGAGGTAGCTGCTTTAGTTCATATTGGGTGTTTCTGCAGCCTTGCGTTTCCCCATGGTAAATTAGAGAATTTAACTTGTCGAGAAATTGCTTTAAGTCATAAGACCCCTTAATTCAAGGATTCTGGAGATAAAAACTAACAACTGCAATGTTTGTGGGGCACAGATGAAAGGGAATGACCTGGCCTCTTCTGGGCGATAACAGATGTAGACGGGACTTTCGCTCTGTAGCAATCCCGGGCATGTCCCATGCTTCTGGAGGCTGAATGTTCTTTTAAGAGCAGCTGACTGTAGTCCCACCCTAGCACCTCTGAAGGTAAATGTAAACGTAAATGTCCAGTTTTGTAAAGAGCGAACAATTACCCAAAGGTGTCAAGGCGCTGTGGGCCGTCGGGAAGATTAAGTGAGCTAATGCCCGGAGTCACATGGTGCTGGGCAGACCCCTGCCACCAGAGCCAGGGATCGAACCGTGATCCCAGCATCGAGCGCCAGTCGCCTTGGCCGCTGCGCCACACCTTTTCCACTAGTGTGCTACAAACAGTGCAGGCAGGGAACCTCTTGTAACAACATGAATGCACTTTAAAGCAGAGCTGACTGTCTCTCGGACCACCTCTGGCCTGGTGCAGGCTGGGGAATGTATCACATCGAAGCGTACAGGAAGGTGATGTGGCAAACAATGCAGGCAGGGAACTGATGGTAACTGTGGTAAATTAATTTACCACAGTAACAACACCCAGGAGCTTGTAACCCATGACCTTTTCACATTGGACAGCTGGACAAACAAATTCTATGTTCAGTACAAGCAGACATATTAGCTTTGAAACATTTGCACACACATGTTAACACCACAAACCTGGTGATCCATATAATTGTGTGTGCATCAGGGTATACCAATTTCACATTCAATGAAAGAGACACTGTACCTATTGCATATAAATCGCATATGGTCATCACTATTTACATAAAGCAAGTACTCATTGTGCAGTATTTAATTACACAAAAGGCAAACACTGCCCTACACCACCAAAGGGTCGCTCAAAAATGTTTGCACAGAAATTTGGACATTTTTCTGGTCAAGATTCAGCAGACCAAGAATTGTATTATTATTCATTAACAGCTTCTCCAACAAAGAAAACTATGCTAACTGATAAAACATTGATTTATTCTGCATCTTTTATTTCCAGTTCTCGAGACAAGGGTATGAATTTTGGAGAGACACAATTGCCTTTAATATCTGTATGGGGACAAAAGATTGAAAGGATGATGGAACAAGGCTTTATTAAGAGCATGCCTTATACCACACCAACTGATTTTCTGGAATAAAACTGTAGAGCAGATGTCTCATGTCTTGGCCTAGTCAAGATAAAGGACTTAAATACTATTCCCACATTTACATATTTTATAAATTGGCAAAAGTTTGCTAATTAGTTGGAGGAAACATTAGGCAACGTGCTTACAAATGGGACATACAATACTTCACATTCCAGCCCAGAAGGATGGCGAGTGTGGCCGTTAGATACTAACAGCTGCCAGGCAGGTTTCCTGGACAACACAGAGAAGTTTAGGATTAATAGATCACATTACGCGCATATACAGCCCGCAGGAGTGGTAACAACATACAGCGTTGGAAAATTGTGCTTAGAGTGGCTAAAGCATTCAACACTGCCTGAGGTGAAACACCACTTGTCCCTTCTTTCTGATTACATGGGTCTACAATTATTTTACCAGGTCCTCGACAACCATGTCAAAAGAGCTTTCTCTATGGAATATACAATGAAGTGTGGAACATTTCACAGGAGGAATCTGCTGAGAGACTACATGAGATTGCCAGAGCAAATTCAGAAAAGGCTCTAGCCCTATTAGACAATGGCATGATCACCTTATCCACTTGGATATATTCTCTGGGTAACATGGTGTCATTTGCTATAGACATCATCCAGAGTGACATGTCTTCTTTGCAGCATAGGTGATCACAACGTAGGTCTATTATTCTACTAAGTTGGACTCTACAGATGATACGAAACAGGCTTGTATTATGGAAACACCTAAATGACAGTAGTTTGTTTTTACCATACAATCTAAATGGATCACTGACATAATATCGAGGGACATAATATCGAGTAGCAAAAATATCGTTGACAAAATATCGACGGACAGAATATCGAGTTTATATCTTCAAACAGGTAAGTACAAAAATATCGAGTACAAAATATCGTTTACAAAAATATAGTTTAGTAAAATATCGACTTTATTAAAACAGTGTTAAATTAAATTAAAATTAAAAATTAATTACTAAAATATACTTAAAAATACTTAAATTACCTTATAATAATTAAATAAAGAATGAAAGTTATAAAAAAAATTTACAATCATATTTGTTAAAACATATATATATAGTAACATAATATAATTAAATAATAATCAATATTATTACCGTAGGATAAAAATTACTATTCCCACTCCAGAGAGTGCAACAGTAGGGAAAGCGTTGGATAGCGTAGGGGTTAAAATTACTATTCCCACTACAAAGAGTGCAACAATAGGGAAAGCATTGGATAGCGTAGGGGTTAAAATTACTATTCCCACTTCAAAGAGTGCAACAGAAGGGAAAGCGTTAGATAGCGTAGAGGTAAAAATTACTATTCCCACTCCAGTGTGTGCAACAGTAGGGAAAGCGTTGGATAGCGTAGGGGTAAAAATTACTATTCCTACTCCAGTGAGTGCAACAGTAGGGAAAGCGTTGGATAGCGTAGAGGTAAAAATTACTATTCCCACTCCAGTGGGTGCAACAGTAAGGAAAGCGTTGGATAGCGTAGGGGTAAAAATTACTATTCCTACTCCAGTGAGTGCAACAGTAGGGAAAGCGTTGGATAGCGTAGAGGTAAAAATTACTATTCCCACTCCAGTGGGTGCAACAGTAGGGAAAGCGTTGGATAGCGTAGGGGTAAAAATTACTATTCCTACTCCAGTGAGTGCAACAGTAGGGAAAGCGTTGGAAAACGTAGAGGTAAAAATTACTATTCCCACTCCAGTGGGTGCAACAGTAGGGAAAGCGTTGGATAGCGTAGGGGTAAAAATTACTATTCCCACTCCAGTGAGTGCAACAGTAGGGAAAGTGTTGGATAGCGTAGAGGTAAAAATTACTATTCCCACTCCAGTGGGTGCAACAGTAGGGAAAGCGTTGGATAGCGTAGGGGTAAAAATTACTATTCCCACTCCAGTGAGTGCAACAGTAGGGAAAGCGTTGGATAGCGTAGGGGTAATAATTACTATTCCCACTCCAAAGAGTGCAACAGTAGGGAAAGCGTTGGATAGCGTAGGGGTTAAAAATACTATTCCCACTCCAAAGAGTGCAACAATAGGGAAAGCGTTGGATAGCGTAGGGGTAAAAATTACTATTCCCACTCCAGAGAGTGCAACAGTAGGGAAAGTAAATACTTCATATATTATTAAAAAAAATTATAAATCAATATCTAAAAAAAAATAATTTAAAGTAATTACCAATTAAATATAATATAACAATTAATCAATTAAAATTACAACTTAAAATTAATTATTACTATTGTTTCCTATTAATCCAAATTAATTAAAAATTAAAAATTAATGAATTAACTATTTAAACTTATTTGACAATTATTTCAAATTAAATACAATTAAATTAATTGAATTATTTAATTAATTATAAATAAATTACTTGCCACCCTATTCCCCAATAAACCCACAACCCGCTACAGAAAATAAATCAGAAAACAAATTAGTAAATTTAACATAATTAGCAATTAATCAATTAATTAAAATTAATTGCGAATTAAATTTTACTTAATTACAAAATATAAATTAATTAACAATTAATTAAAAATGAATACCAATTATTAAATTTACATATTTAATTAATTATAATTAAATTACTTCCCACCCAATTCCCCTATAAACCCACAACCCGCTACAGCATATAAATGAGTAAAATTAACGTAATTAGCAATTAATCAAGTAATTAAAATTAATTAATTACCAAATATAAATGAATTAACAATTAATTAAAAATGAATACCAATTAATAAATTTACATATTTAATTAATTATAATTAAATTACTTTCCACCCTATTCCCCTATAAACCCACAACCCGCTACAGAATTTAATTACGCAAAAATTTAAAAAACATATTTAATTATTTAAAATTAATTACAACATAAACACACAATTTTCACACATATAATAACATAAAAAACACTATAAAAAATTCGATACTATTCAAAATGCGATATTTTTAATAACCTATATTATATACTTCGATATTTTAACTTTCTATATTTTTTACATTCGATATTACATTACTTACCTTAAAAACGATATTTTTGATGTCTATATTCTGTCCATTCGATGTTTTGTCCAGTCTATATTTTGAACTCGATATTATTTCCATTCGATATTTTGTAGTCGATATTATGTCTGTTTACCAATCTAAAAAAAGAGCAGACCACTATGATTATGTAAAAGATGTAACACATACAATGTTATCCATAGAAAAGATAGAGAAATTACTGTTTACTGTGGCAGAAATTCCATCACCAGATTGGTTAATAAACAGGTTTATTTATCTGCCAATCTCAATGTTTCAATTTAAATACTGCTTACATCACAATCAGTGGGCAGATATGAAGCACTAGGAGAGGGGCTTGTACATTTTTATTAGCGCAATAGACTGCAAGAATGCTCTAGACCATTCTTTAGTTTGCAGTGAGGTTATTCTCCATGGAGCTTGTAATGCGTTCAAGGTAAACTAGTCTTGCTATTTTAAGGGTTCCCCAGCTGCTGTGATTTATCTGGCATTCAGATTGCTTTCCAATGAAAGCCATTTGATGTTGAATGATCAAGGCTGCTGTGAGATGGAACCGGGAATTGCCTAGCTGGTAACCGTTTCGGCAGTTGTGACCTGTTGTGCACAAGTACCATTTCCACCTACTGATACAGTTAGAGATGCGATTCAAAAAGGACAGAGTATCTGAATTAAGCAGAACACTCCTACCCAGTCAAAAGATCAGGGCTTGATCCATCACCGTTTTTTAGCTCACTGCACCATCCCAGTTCAGAACCTGGCTACATGCTACATGCAAATTAGTCTGTCCCTGGCCCAGTGCATCATGGGAACAGGGCAGACCAAACTACCAAGCCAAGGGACCACAAGTGTGGAAGGGTATGCTCAGATGTGAGTCCCTTGCTCACTGCACCATCAGGATTCAAGCAAGCCGGGCCGAAGACGGCTGCAATGCCAGAAACCGGTCCCCGGAAGCTTGCCCTTTCCAGTAAAGAATTGGCTTGGTAGTTTGGTCTGCCCTGTTCCCATGATGCACTGGGCCAGGGACAGACTAATTTGCATGTAGCCAGGTTCTGAACTGGGATGGTGCAGTGAGCTAAAAAACGGTGATGGATCAAGCCCTGATCTTTTGACTGGGTATGAGTGTTCTGTTTAACTCAGATGCTCTGTCCATCACCACCCCCTTTTCTGAACAGTTAGAGATGCAACAGCTTGGTGTTCAATTAAGATTTCAAATGTGAAATCTGATACTTTAAGCCAACCAAACGCCTCTTGTTTCAGAAGAATGTAGCCTTAACATCCACAAGGGAGATGTTTGATATTCAAGTTGCATGGATTTCCTCTGAGATACAGTTGTTACTCCTCACCAATTTCATGCACCACTTTGGGGAACTAGTGCACCACATTTTTAACATTTCCAGCACTGCAGGAGTAGCACACTTTTCCAAGACAATTGGCTCCAGGTTGGTTAGTACCTTCCAGACAGTCTTTACAGTTATCTCATCCTTTATACCCTCCGTGCTTGGAAGCATTTTTAAAGGCTTACCACTGGCTCTGTTCCTACTTGTCGGGACTCTGATTTTAGTTTATCTGGGCCGCAATGGATGTTCTGTCACACAACTAAATGTGTATGGCACTGCCACATGTCCGCCTGTGTGAGATTGATACAGTCCTTTTGTGTATGCTTCCTTCAAGAGCTAAACAACGATTGGTTCTTGTCCTTTCGGCCTGTCTGGCTATACTACGTGCAACCTGTATTCTGCTGTCTGCTTTACCCTTTCGAGTGTGCCCTGGACATATTCTTTGGAATACAACCAGTTCAATCTACTGACATAGAACTACTGGAGGGTCCTTAAAAGCCACATTTGTACTGATGCCCTTCGGGATTGCTGTTGCTTCAAAATGTAAATTTTTACCCTTACTGGGATGCTTCAGCTCCTGGTGATTTGGATCCTGGCTCATCTTCTGCGGATCTATTGCTGACCATTCCTCATTCGGTGGCTGGTGAGGGGTTTGGATCTGAACATGTTTCTTCTATACAGCTAGTGTGATGGGTGCCACTAGGAGCATCGTCTGTGGATGCTGGAATAAGCTATTTTTGTTTATCATGAAGATCACTTTTTTATTCACATATACATTTTAGGAATCCACCTTATGTCAAAGGAGTGGGTGTCATGTGGTCACATTTAGGCCTGAGTTTGTAAACCGTCATATTACATGCACACGTTGTAAAGTTGGCATCTGTTTTTGAACACTGACATTTGACATACATTTGCTTTCATGCTTGCACAGGATAATATTCTTTGAAATAGCTCTGCTTACTTCTACACTTATTCGTAGGTATATTATCAAGTGCATTGAACATTCTGTACAAGGGCTAAGTTCACAATGCAAAATGTTGATGTTTGTTATTGTCCACTCAACGACTGTATCATCACTAAAGAATCAACCATAGCACCCTGACTGGGGCTCCAGCATGATTGCATGAGTGCAGGTATATTAAAACATCACTCCTTTGTTAAGGCCAAGTAGCAGTCCTCTGACACAGCTGGGGTCACCCCCATGCCGAAATTCAAGCCCAACTGATTCCTGTTTACCTCCTGTGAGGGATGATGCACTGCTCTCCCCTAATAAACTTACCCACAGGCAACTGTGAAAGCGCTAAGAAGGTGTACAAAATATAAAAGTAGTTATATGCAAGCATATATTCTCTGCAAGAACACAATGGTTGAATTGTTTCTCTTATTCATAATCCTCGTCATGCTGATCACATCATTCTGTCTCCTTCTATTGATTATTGCAGTGCACATATTTTACACCAGAATCATAATGCGTCAATAAATATTGAAACACTAACTGGCAGATGCATCAACGTAGCCTTTTGCTATTCCTAAATAGCGATTTTTAAGGAATCGCTATTTAGGAATAGCAAAAGCCTATGCATGTAGGAATCGCTATTAAAATAGCGATTCCTTAACATTACTTAATTGCTACTCGCAAATTGCTAGTCGCAATTAAGGAATGCTGTCCCATTAATTCCTATGGGCCTACAGGCCCATAGGAATGTATTAGAGATTGCATGAGCAATTTGCGAGCACCAGTAGGTACTCGCAAATTGCTCATGCAATTTCAAGGGTGCAAGGGTCTCAATTTGGGATTCTTTAAATGCAATCGCAATTTAAGGAATCTCAATTTAGAGATTCCTTAAATTGCGATTTTTGCATTTGGGATGATGCATCCCAAATGCAAAAATATCGGGAGCAAAGGGGCAGATTCTGAGAATCTGCCCATTTGCTCCCAGTATTTACTTTGATGCATCTGCCAGCATGTTGTGTATTTCCTGTGTATCTGTTTGGGTATGCATGAGTAACTAAACAAAAGGGTTCTTGATCTGTTTCTATGATTCCCTGGGGGAGTCAGGATTGTCATGTTCTGAGGTTGCACCTTTAGAAAGGCACTGAAAACCTGGCTCTTCTCTACGCATTAAGATCGGCTCTCATTGCTCACTTTAGTCACTCTAGCGCCAAGACGCCTCGTCATTCGAGCGCTTTATAAGTACTTCAGTCAGTCAGTCAGTCACCTGTTTCCTTGCCAGGTAAGGGGTACAGATAGTGCACTGTGAGCTTGCAGGAATAAAAGCAACATATCCTAATGGTGTGAGTAGAATCAGTCTTGCACAAGTGTGATGTCTATGTTGTCCTACAAACATACAGCTTTACTGAGAAAGCATGAGCCATACGAGAACTCCCCCTTTTTTCCTTACAACGCACAATGTAGCCGACTAAAGGGTATTAATTATAGAGGCAGGATTGTGTTCAATCTGCCGCTGTTGACTATCTGGTGATGCTGAGTAAATGTTCATCTCTGAGAGGTGGCGAGGACTCCATTGCCTCCTGCATGCCCACAATTACCAGATATCTGATCTCACTTCGAGGGGCAAAAAATTCAGAGATTGTTCTAGTGGAGGAGAGAATTGACGCAGCCCGTCACCTTTTTAATGGTACTTCTGCTGTCACTGAGACAACTGAGACAAATCCCCCAGTTCCAGCTGCCCTTCCTAACTCTTTGCATTTTTACAGATGGGAGGAAGAGACCCAATTGCTCTGTCACACCTGCTAAAAATCAGTGTGTCTTTCAAAGCCAGATTATTGACAATATAGAAGTCCTAAAGAGCTCTCAATCAGCAGGAAGACCCCTGCCATTTAAAAAAAAGAAGAGAAATGGGAAAGTGCAATCAAAGGGCAAAGGGATAAAGGGAAAGGCATGTGTTCATTTCCAGACAATAACAACATTAGCCCCTTTGTCAACTTAAGATCTACAGTAAACTCTGGGATACTGTTGGAACTGGCCCTTTTTGCAGGGTCATCCCCAAACTTTTTGCTTCTTCCTCCCTTATTTTTCCTGACCTGTGACTGTTGGCAATAGGACTCTGCACACTTTACCACTGCTGATCAGTGCTAAAGTGCATGTGCTCTCTGTGTAAATTGTTATTGTGATTGGATATACATGATTGGCATATTTGTATCACCAAGAAGTCCCTAGTAAAGTGCACTGGGTGTGCCAGGGCTGGTGATGGCAAAGTGGGCCTGCAGCACTGATTGTGCCACCCACATGAGTTGCCCTAAAATGGTGTCTCAGGCCTGCCACCGCAGTGCCTGAGTGCAGTCTGTGAACTGCCATGTCCTCCTGGTCAGTGTCCCCACTGACCAGGCCTAACCCTTCCCTTTTTGTGCACATTGGTCACCCCTATGGAAGGCCCAAGGTACACCCGTGGGCAGGGTGCAGTGTATGTGAAAGTTAGAGCATGTACTGGTGCAGGTGACATGCTCTGGTAGTGAATTACAGCCATTTTCGTTTTTCACTATTGTAAGGCTATCTTGCTCCATAGATTAACATGGGGGATGCTGGCTACAGTGGCTACCAGCATTTCTTCTCATAGGAACAAGATAGGACATAAGAGTTTAGTATCCCTGAACTCAGAATTTAATAACACATCTTTTAGGAAAGGTTGTTTTTAAATCCTGTGTTTGAGAACAGCACTTTTAGAAAGTTGCTGTTCTCTTGTCTGACTCTTCTGTGTGCCTTGGCCTGTTTGTGTATTGACTGTCTGGTTTGAGAGTGACAGGGGCTGGGGATTCCCCAGGAGGCTGACTGAGTCAGCCCTAGGCTGAATGACTGCATTTGCAACTTGAGTGGAGGGAGGAGTTAGCACCTGGGCCTGAATAGGGCTGTACCTGCCGTCCACAATGCTGGTTCCACCTCCTGCTGGGTGGCTGATGACCCTGCCCCTCACTCTGAAAGGAAAGGAGAAGCCAGGAAAACAAAGTGCTCAAGAAACACCCAGAACTGGTTCAGATCGGGCGCAGGGCACACTTGCACAAAGAGAACAGAGACTTTTAGGGGTATAAGTACAGGACCCTTGACAACAGAAAATTAGATCATCCTGGAATCAAGAAGGAACCTCTGCCAAGGAGAAAGCTGGAACTGAAGAAGGAAGAATGTCCAGCTGTTGCTCTGCTGGATTGCCCTGCTGTTGCTTTGCTGCCAAGGAGAGGGGAAGGACTTTGCTTTGTGCTGTGTCCCCTTGCTTGAAGGAATCTCCAAGGGCCTGAGAAGAGCTGGCTCCCTGTTCTGAAGTCCCAGGAACAAAAGGACTTCACCCCCAGCTTCCCCTGAGCTCTACTGAGAGAGTTCTGTCCTTCCTGGAGTGCTTAGCCCCTGTGTGGTGCCTCTGGAAGTTGTACCAGTGTTGGGAAGCTGGAAACTAAGCTTGAGAGACTTTGCTACAGAAAAGTTATTACATCGCTCGCTGCGGAACGCATCCCCGACAGTGCGAGGAAATTCCCGCCGCTACGAAGGCCGAGATCGTTGCAGCGCCTGTTGCTGTTGCCAGAGCCGTTGCATCCTTCATTTGCGGGACGCACCAGACCGGTGCGGGAAGACTACCATCGCTGCGAGTGTCGTCGCAGAGCCTGTCGTCGCTGGTTGAGATCGACGCACCGCTTGCTTGCGGACCGCATCACGTCACTGCGAACATCGTCGCAGAGCCATTGCATCGAAGAGCTGCAAGAGAGAGATCACCGCGGGATCGCATATCATCGCCCCGGAGATCGACGCAGCCCCTACGAGATCGTCGCATCGTGCCTTTGCGAGAACAAACTTCCTACGGAACCTAAGCACCGGAATCCATACAAGTGGCATTCCTCCCCATCCAGATCGGATACGTCGCAACACTCCCGCTGCTGCAGCGGGGTTGTTGCATCGCCTCCCCAAGGTCTCAGGAGCAACGCATCGCTTGTTTTCCACCGCACCAGCTTCTGCTTTTGGAACTTTGTCGCAACTAAAGGTACTGTTGGCTAAACGTGACGCAACTGTGAACTTTTCACGCATCTGTGGATTAATTCATCGCAACCTTAAGAACTCTCTTGAAACCATATTCTTAAACTGTGTATGTTGGATGTTTGTCGTTTTGGTCTTGTGTAGTGTAGATTAAATACCTTCATTTTTTTAAACTGTTGTGGAGTCAGTTTGTGGTGTTTTCACTGTGTTACTGTGAGTGTTGGTACAAATACTTTACACATTGCCTTCTGATTAGCCTTGACTGCTCGTGGCAAGCTACATAGAGGGTGAGCAGGGGTTATCTCAGAGGGTTTTCTCCTACCCTGACTAGAAGCAAGTGTCCCTATTTGAACAGTGGTACCTACCTTGGCCAACTAGAGACCCCCAGTTCTAACATATACCATAAAGCTTGACCACTGTTCATTCTTCTCCTCGAACTTGAAGGCCATGCTGAAGATCTTCTCTTTTGAAATCCAAGAGCAGCTTGAAATACTGGCATGATAAAGTCATGCATTTAATGCAATATACCAAAGTCACAGAAAATATAATCGGTCCCCTTACTTATTCTAGGTTAACAAACAGTATGTCTACAAGAGTTTCCACGTCTATTTACTGGCCCCATGCAGGACCTCCTATTATTTAAAATTCCCACATCGTTGGTCCAATCTGTAAGAATAAGATTTTATCTCCCTCAGGAAATCACCAAAATGACTTGCTATCACCTTCACATTCATGCCTTCCTCCAGATATAGCCCACATCAAGGATACTTGAGTGTATCATTTGCCTAACCTGCCCTCTGAGTTTACTCCATATATAATCATTTTGGAGGAAGTTACTCCAATATCTGTCAACAAGGATTAGCTCTAAACAGACCTTAAAGCCAACCTAGTCTATTGGCTGAAAGAAAACTCAGGCTGGATGGGTGAAGTATTGAGGGAGATACTCAGAGTGAAGAGGGTGGGTTGGCTTCGCCTTTCTACTTTCTTTGAGAGACTTTAGAAATCCTAAAAGTGTTCGAAAATGTACTTGATCATCTCAAGTACATCTCTGGCATGGTTGGAAAGATTAATGCCCACCCCCTTAAAATACTTTTACAACTCCTTGAACAACTTCACCCAGAAGCCTTCTCATTTGGCGCCTGGGCAAGTTGAGAAAGTGCAAAAAAAAACACTATGATTTGTCAAGTCTTTGACCAATTTTCACCGATTGTTGAGCTTCTCGACATCAGTTGACTCTCTGTTATGGATATTAAAGTTGTGTATCTTATTTGAGGGCCGTGCTTCTGAACTGTGGGTTGGGTAGCAATTACCTGGGATGGCAGAGACCCAGGCTACATCAATCACAAACAAAAAAAAACATATCGGTCTTGGAGGATATTCTGTTTTATCATGGAACAGTTCCGGAGTACAATCCAAATTGAAAAATGCTGGCTGGTTAATGTTTATAAATCAATTTGACATAATTTGTCTTCATGAGACGCAAACTTTTCACATAGATGGTTTTACTCCTTTTGTAACCTTGCAGCTCCTTCTTAAGTGGGTAGGGCGAAAGGAGGCCTGGAAGTTTTAAATTATGTTTAAATTGCTTGTATTAAGGTTAAGCCTCTTTGTTCCACAGCTTGATACCAATTGTTACTTGTGTCCTTTACTAGGGATTTTAATTTTTTTCTTATTAATGTGTATCATAATGTTTTTAACCAGCAGCCAACTGAGGTAATAGACAGGCTGGATGACTTCCTTTCACATTTCAATATGGCAACCGATCCCCCTTCCTGTACGTTGTGGGCTGGGAACTTTAACACATGTCCATGTAGACATAGCAGTTACCCAGTCTATGGTCTTGAAGACATTGATGGAGTTGAGATTAACCATTTCCATCATACCCCTTATGGGAAGGCTCAGAATAGGCTGATTTAAAAAAATCACATGTTAATCCCAAATGCCTGACCCTGTGATTTCAAAATGCACTGGCATGGGCTATTCCAGTACAATCAACTTAATTTTATTATCAAATGACTTTAACTTTCAGGCAGCTGATTTTAAAGTTCTATCAAATTGTGTTTGTGATCACAATCCTCTGTCATTGTCTATAAATCTAATACGGGAACTTGGAACTCCCACAAAGGAAGGTGGAAGGTGGTTTTATCGAGTATTCCTCAAACAAGTGTATTAGAATCAAATGGAACATTGTCAATCCATCCTTATTGATGGAAAATTTGATATTAAAAAACAAGAAAGTTATTGTGGACTGTCTGTCTGCATATCCTCTTGCAAGTTCTATAATTAAGAGTTTTGGGGCCATATGTATCAAGCAAATTCGCACTTGCAAACGCTGAAATTCGGAGAATTTCAGCGTTTGCGAATGCGAATTTGCTAAATGGTATGTATGTAGGAAAATGTGCAAAACAAGGAATCGCATAAAATGCGATTCCTTATATTGCGAGAATGAAAAATTTGTCAATTTCCTGCGATTACCTATTTTAGCGATTTCTTAGTTTGCTAAATTTGTAAACGGAAAATAGCAAAACAAGAAATCGCAATGGTATGTATGAAAAAATCGCAAATAGCGATTTTTGGAAATTCGCAATTTACAGAATCGCAATTACCACCAAGTAGGAGCAGGTGGTAACCAGGTGCAACCTATTTAAGCAGTACCAGAATGCAACAGACTTTTTACCACAATGGCGGGGTTTTACCTGATAGCCAGGAGGATGCGACTGGGAGCTGCTGCACAGAGGAGGAGACGCCAGGAGAGGATATTCCGTGTGCGCATCACCATCTACCAGCGCACTCAGGAGGACATCTACAAGCACTACATACTGGATGAAGACAGTATTCATGATTTAATTGAAGAACTCAGACTCTTCCTAGAACACCCCACACGCAGGACACAAGCCATCCCCACTCACATCCTGGTCCTGTGTTCGCTACACCTGTTGGCCTCAGGTAGTTTTCAGGGTGTGATAGCCTCAGCAGGAGGGGTGTCACACAGTGCCCTTTTGCCCTTTTTTCAATGCGTTCCTTGATGCCATGGTACAGAGGATGCAACACCACATTTACTTCCCCAGCACCCCACAGGCACTAGACCAGACCAAGCAGGACTTTTACCAAATTGCCCAATTCCCCCACGTGATAGGATGCATAGATGGGACACATGTTGCAATATCCCCCCCCCCCCCCCCCCAAACAATGAGTACATCTTCAGGAACCGGAATTGCTACCATTCACTAAACATACAGGTGGTGTGTGATGCCAAACACATCATAACGGACATAGTAGCAAAGTATCCACGCAGCACACATGATGCATTCATCTTCTGTCACAGTGGGCTATACCGTAGACTCTCAAGAAGGGAGCTTGGTGAGGGATATCTACTAGGTAAATGCATTTAAACATAGGGCACATTTGTACTGTCTACCATGTGCAGTTTAGTGACTAACCATTAACATTTCAACCCACAGGTGACAGTGCATATGCAGTCTGGGATTTCATCATGACGCCCTACCTCAATCCTGCAAATGCTAGGGAGCGCAGATACAACAGGGCACACATAGCAACCAGAGGCACCATCGAACAGACATTCGGGATACTGAAGAGCAGATTCTGCTGCCTCCATAAAAGTGGAGATTCACTACAATACAGCCCACAAACATGTTGTAAGATAGTGGTAGCATGTGCCATGCAGCATAACATTGCCACCAGGAAAGGCACCCCAGTGCAGCTGAGTGAATCAGAATCATCTGACGTGGAGGGGCCTGGACCAGGACGTATGGTAGCTGGTGTAGCTGGTGCAGCAGCTGGGCGCCAGAGGCGTGATGAGATTACGCACAACTATTTCTAGGTAAGAAAAAGTGACACAAGGGCATTTCTTATGTGTTTTTATTACTTAATTGCAGGAGAGATAATTTCACACATCCTTAATGGCAACTTGTCACACTCCATTTGTCATGCAAATGTTTTATTCACAGTGCTATATAGAAAACAGGAGTGATTGTAAAGTCAAGTCTGTAGATCACCTCTCCCAGTGGTATCAAAGTAAACACCTCATGTGCGACGCAGCCTAGCTGAGGCCCCTGTTGGATGATGCCCAGCATTATTCTAATTGGACGCTGTAGGCCTGTTGTTCCTGCCACTACGGTGCCTCTCCATGATGGGTGGCGGGGTGTTGCTGCTCCGCCCTGACTGTGCGTCCTCTTCACTGGGAGTTGGCACTCCAGGCCCTGTAGTGCGAACTGTCCGCAGCTCGTCAACAGCAGATGTTACCTGCACAAGTGCAGTAGCTATATCCTGGCTACCATGTGCAAACTGCAGCTGCATGTCTATGCTGCACCGGGTCTGGATGTTTGTGGCAGAGGCCAAGCGGTTAATGGCCAGTGTATATCTATCCAGGCGCTGCAGCTTTCGGTGCCTAGCAGCACGGTCTACACGCATTTCTTAACAAAGCGCCTGCATGGCACCCCTCAGTTCACTTGTTATTCCCCTGAAGCCTGCCCTCACCTCTCTTTGTAATGCTTTTATGTTTTTCGCTTGTAGGAACTGCACCTGCAACATATTCAGTTCCAGGCCGGCAAACACAGATTCCTCACCCCGACGTTCATTATTGCTGGTCTTCTACGTCTCCGCCCGCCTGTGCCTTGTCGGACTTGGTGGTCTTGTGCACGGACCTCTTGCTGTGGCTGTGTGTTATCAGAGTGCAAATTTTCATCACTATCCTCTGCCTCGTCCTCCATTGGTGGTAGTGGTCTCACTATGTGTCTCCTTCTTTTCTTTTGAGGGTTGACTGGGTTGTCCTCCCCATCTGTGTGTTCCGCATGCCCTGCATCTCCTGAGTTTGGACGTTCATTCACAGTTCCACTGCCTGTAGGCTGTGTTGTTGATGGTGCTGTGGACAGAAAAGCAGACAATTATTAACTGTACTCACTTGCACTGTGTAAATAAATTAATTTCACCATTTGGTATTACATTTGTTGGTTATTTCCCTTTCCTGACCTGCACATGCTATTTTTGAATTGCTTTGCTGAAAATGCACAACTTTAAATTTAATGTGACTACATCACCCATAATGCATTGCTGTGTCTGCCTGTGTACCTGCTCTGGAGTACACATCTTTTTTCCTGCTCATAGGTCGCTGCTGGGGGTTGTTTGGGGGGTCTTAGGGGTGTGATGTCATGCTTCTTACCTGGTCCAGATGCTGGTTGATCGGAGCTGTCCAGATCAGCCATGCCCCTCACGCTTTCTGGTTGCAGGGTCCCCTCCACCAGTTCCTCCAGAGGTGTTGAGTCCGACACTGTAGAGGTCCCTCCACTGGTGTACCTGTACTGCTCCAGCCTGGCAGCTAACTTCTCTTTGGAACGCTGGCGCAGGTCATACCAGCGCTTTCGTAGTTTATCCACATTCCGGTGTGTCACCCCCAGTTCATTCACTTTATGCTGTATGTCAGCCCAAATGCGCCTTTTACGAGTCTCTGGCACCTTCAGAGATTTCTTGCCAAACAGTAATTCATGATTTGGCACCATTTCCTGGATTAATGCCTCCCGTTCAGCCTCAGAAAAGTTCTGCTTCCTCTTCCTTGCACTTTCTCCCTCCTGCTCCTGCTGGGTTTCCTGCCTGGGCATGTCTCCACTTTCAGCCATGTTGATTCAGAAGCACAGTTCACTCTCCAACACTCCTTCACTCTGACTCTGAATCAGCAACTCAGGTGCAGCATGGGTAGTGAGTCACTTCCTGGTTGTGATGTCATCATGCTGCATCTGAGTTTCCGATTGGCAGATCTGCGAAATTCGCAAAATTGTGATTTTTTCCGTTAAGGAATCGCAAATTTTCGATTTCTTAAGGTTAAGGAATCACATTTGGGGATCTTGCAAATAAATAGCGATTTTTACCGAATCGCTATTTATTTGTGATTTGTTACATACATACCGATTTGCGATTCTGAATCTGCGATTCGCAAAAAATCGCAAATTCAGAATCGCAAATCGGGTTGTTGATACATATGGTCCTTGGTGACTTATATCTTTCAATTTCCCAGTCCCTCACTGCTAAAAAGAGAGTAAAACAGGATCTTCCTTGCCGATTATTTAATTCTTCTTCTACTGCAGCACACAGGCAACTCAAGTTGGCTCTTAATCATTCCGTGAAAAACTGGGAAAGTATTATATGAGCTCACTGAACTTATAAAGCAACTTTGATGGATAGAATAGAGGAAATTAAAATATCAGCTTGGGTCATTTAGAAACTGCAGAGAATGAAAGAAAGAGTAGATTTTTTGGTAAACAGTGAATCACCACTTATTTTCAAACAGTCTCGCTTCAAAGCCTGAGTGTGTACTTTTAGCTGGCACTTGTGTCCCACATTTTTCAAATGCTTTTGACTTGGAGTCTATCAGTAGCCTAGAGACTGGTGAAGCGAGAAACTTGAAAATCGATCTAGAGACTGCACAGGATTTAGTGATTTGATTAGTGAGAAGGAAATTGTATTAGCCATTAATAAAATCTCAGGGGGAAAAACCTCTAGTCCTGATGGCGTGCCAGTGGAGATATGTAAAGTAAATACTGACTTTTGGCCCCATTATTGATGACTGTGATTTAGGCAGCGATAGTCACCCCATTAATCTCATCATGACAAGAGGCATAATTTGTCCCATTACATTTTTTAAAAAAGGAATAAGAATCTACCATGCTGTTATCATCCTATATCCCAATTGGGCTCCACACTAAAACGTTTGGACAGAGTTCTTCTCTCGAGGTTGGAGGACTGGGCAGAGAGAAATAATATGCTTCTTAATGTCCAGTTTGGCAGTTTGGCTTTAGATCAGGTATTGGCGCTCTAGAGCAATGTTTAAATTAGAACATCTGATAGGGAAATATGTACAAGGAAAAAAGAGTGCTTTACATATGGCATTTACAGATTTGTCAAGCGCATTTGATAACGTGAATCAGTCTAAACTTTGGTCCATGGTAGAAAAGCTGGGTTTAGAAAAACACTCATCACTTAAGGAAGACATTTACATTGGGAAACCTCTGTTAAGATTAGATATGGCCCAAATGGAAAGAGTTCAAACTCTAAAAGCTGCAATCGGGGTGTCCCGCATGGCTGTATTTCGGCGCCTTTTCTACATTTAATATATATCTCAATGGGTTGGAGAGTTATTTATTGTCACATGTGAAGGAGTTTCCAAAACTAGGAAGCCATTCTATCCTTTCATTGTTATATGTGGACAATGCAGTTTTTATTTCTTGAACTGCAAATGATCTGCAAAGCTTGATAGATGCTTTCATTAATAATTTTGATCTGAAAGTAAATCGCTCTAAGTCTTTTTCCCAGATTAGTGGGCCCATAGGTATAAAAACCAAGGCTCATGCCATAGATGGGGTTCATTTGTAAAAGTTGAACATTTTAATCATTACTTTGATTTTTCGCAGACTTTTTATTGACAGTGAGAGCACAACAGCTCTCTAGAGTTGTTGAGGTTTTTTCATGTTACTGCTAAATTGGGCCAAAGCCTATCAGGGAGCTGCTACTTCTTTATAAGGCTAAATGTATTCTGGTGGGGGTTTATGGAGCAGGAGGATGGAGCTATTATAACCCTGAATTATTTCGAAAGGTTGAAAATTGTTTGCTGCAGAGACTGCTTGGCTTTTGCCTAAGCTCTTCAACATACATCTGTCATGCTGAGTATGTTAGGGTGAATCATATAGAGGACACCATAAACCTTGCCCTCCTGAAGCTATGACTCAAGATCTCAATAACATCAGAGGTAGACTTTTCAATATTGATTAAAAACAACTGTTTGGCCCTGGGTAACATGATTTGAGTGCTCTGGCTTGCCTATGCTAAAGAATCCCTTTTGAAAATGGGAATCCCAGAACTTTTCTCTAACCCGAAGCATTGGGAGGGTTTTGATAAAGCCCAAATCCAGTCTCTTTTTCTATATCACCGTTTTGATTAACGTCATGTTAATGTCCAACAATTGCAATCTGTACTTAATTGCTTTTCCTTGGTACCTGCATACAATTTGGAATTTGATTTAACCCTTACCCAAAACGTCCAAAACAGATCACATCCAACTTGGTTGCATCTCGGCACTATACATTTTTTTGTAACACTCTCACAGCAAGGAGTATGGTTTCCATCTCTTCCAATTTGTCCCTGTGCAATCAATCTTATCAAAGCACTTTATTCTATTTTACACAATATATTCTGCATGGCAATTTTGCTTTTTAGTACCTATCCTTTGAACTGCTAACATTAGAAACCATAACATGGGATTCATCTATTTGCAACAACTAAGATCCCCTGAGCTTTGTAGTGCTGTGAAGTTTCATTAGATGTTCTTTGAAAGTGAGGAGAAGATATGGCGTTTCTACTTAAGAACTGGAAATCTAAGGACTTTTAATGTATAAGAACATAGATATTTAGTTGTATTGGTGCAAGGATTTTAACTTTTGGAGAATGTTTTTAGGATGTGGTATACTTCTTTGTTGACCACTTAATCAGAGAGAGTTTGGGAGTAGATTCTAAATGTCGCAGTAGGGTTTTTTAACTAATAGTTATCTAATTTGTTATCTTTTGTGCTATGCAATGAACTGTTTATAGTATGTATTGCTGATGTTTTATGATGATTTTGCCAAATTAAGCTGAATTTACTCACTGACTGATTTCCTCTAAGAAATAAAAAGGCTGATTGATACATTTAGCTCATTAGGGCCTATATTAAGGGAGAATGATTTGCATAGGATTTAACAAGTACATACAGGTTGCAAGTGAGAACATAAAGAACAGTTTTGTTCCGCCTATGGTATATATATATAAAAATAAAAATAAGAAAAACTTAATGAATAACCTATCTGCTGCGGTGCCGTGACTTTCTTGCTGGAAGGAGAGGAGGCGGAAGGAATCAAAGTCATATATATATATATTACCTACTGGCGATAGCCAGTAGGTATATATAGTTAGGATTTTTTTCCTATGGGATTTTTGAAAATTCTATGTCGAATAACTTTGGCGTTTGAGGACAGAATTGGCTGAAATTTTCAGGAAAATGGAACATTTTGTTTCTGAGCAGCCCCTGAAAATTTGGGGGGGTTTCGTCAAGGGGGGGCCGAGAAAAAAGGGGGGTCCCAAAACGTGTTTTTCCCATGCAATTTTCCATAGGGCGGTTGGCCTCACTTTTAGCCTGAACGGCTGAATGGATTTACACCAAACTTGGCAAAATTGTAGGGACTGGTAGCCCGATGTGCCTTTGCTATGTCTCAAGATATAGGCTCCAGTGGTTTTTACGAAAATTAACTTTGAAAAATATATATTGGGCTACATTGGGCTATATATATGTTGGAGCCCAAATGTAGCCCAAATGTAGCCCAATGTAGCCCAATGTAGCCCAATGTAGCCCAAAGATGGCCACCAGAGACAAAAAAAACAAATGTAGCCCAAATATCAGCCAGATGTAGCCCAACTATTGCCCAATGACAGAATGTCCCAGAGTGTTCTAAAGAACAACTAGAGTGCTAACAGTCCTACTTATTACAAAGGTATGGCACACCTGAAGCCATCTTGATTGGAATAAAGTGGTAACTCTTAAAACATTTAATTTAAAAAGGAACAAAATGAGGGGGTTCATTTTGCCATAGAAAGTATGATTAGCGAATATATGACGAAATCCCGCATACCATCAGTCCGCAAAAAAAATCCCGCATGTACTATTAGGCCGCAAATTAAAATAACGAAAACTTTTAGAACGAATATGCCTTTAGCATACACTAAACAACTAAACTACCCTAAACACTAAAACACTACCCCCAGCATGACCCTACACTACACAAACAGTACAACACTACCCTAAACCCTAAAACACTACCCCCAGCATGACCCTACACTACGCAAACACTACAACACTACCCAAAACCCTAAAACACTATACCCCAGCATGACCCTACACTACGCAAACACTACAACACTACCCTAAACCCTAAAACACTACCCCCAGCATGACCCTACACTACACAAACACTACAACACAACCCTAAACCCTAAAACACTACCCCCAGCATGACCCTACACTACGCAAACACTACAACACAACCCTAAACCCTAAAACACTACCCCCAGCATGACCCTACACTACGCAAACACTACAACACTACCCTAAACCCTAAAACACTACCCCCAGCATGACCCTACACTACGCAAACACTACAACACTACCCAAAACCCTAAAACACTACACCCCAGCATGACCCTACACTACGCAAACACTACAACACTACCCTAAACCCTAAAACACTACCCCCAGCATGACCCTACACTACGCAAACACTACAACACTACCCAAAACCCTAAAACACTACACCCCAGCATGACCCTACACTACGCAAACACTACAACACTACCCTAAACCCTAAAACACTACCCCCAGCATGACCCTACACTACGCAAACACTACAACACTACCCTAAACCCTAAAACACTACCCCCAGCATGACCCTACACTACGCAAACACTACAACACTACCCTAAACCCTAAAACACTACCCCCAGCATGACCCTACACTACGCAAACACTACAACACTACCCTAAACCCTAAAACACTACCCCCAGCATGACCCTACACTACGCAAACACTACAACACTACCCTAAACCCTAAAACACTACGCCCAGCATGACCCTACACTACGCAAACACTACAACACTACCCAAAACCCTACAACACTACCCCCAGCATGACCCTACACTACGCAAACACTACAACACTACCCAAAACCCTAAAACACTACCCCCCAGCATGACCCTACACTACGCAAACACTACAACACTACCCAAAACCCTAAAACACTACCCCCAGCATGACCCTACACTACGCAAACACTACAACACTACCCAAAACCCTAAAACACTACCCCCAGCATGACCCTACACTACGCAAACACTACAACACTACCCAAAACCTTAAAACATTACACCCCAGCATGACCCTACACTACGCAAACACTACAACACTACCCAAAACCCTAAAACACTACACCCCAGCATGACCCTACACTACGCAAACACTACAACACTACCCAAAACCCTAAAACACTACCCCCAGCATGACCCTACACTACGCAAACACTACAACACTACCCAAAACCCTAAAACACTACCCCCAGCATGACCCTACACTACGCAAACACTACAACACTACCCTAAACCCTAAAACACTACACCCCAGCATGACCCTACACTACGCAAACACTACAACACTACCCAAAACCCTAAAACACTACCCCCAGCATGACCCTACACTACGCAAACACTACAACACTATCCTAAACCCTAAAACACTACGCCCAGCATGACCCTACACTACGCAAACACTACAACACTACCCTAAACCCTAAAACACTAGCCCCAGCATGACCCTACACTACGCAAACACTACAACACAACCCTAAACCCTAAAACACTACCCCCAGCATGACCCTACACTACGCAAACACTACAACACTACCCTAAACCCTAAAACACTACCCCCAGCATGACCCTACACTACGCAAACACTACAACACAACCCTAAACCCTAAAACACTACCCCCAGCATGACCCTACACTAAACAACCACCCCAACTCTACACTACACTAACACAACACTACACTACACAACACTACACTACACTACACTACACAATCACTAACCCACGAAAAAATTAATACAAACCCACTTACCTCTCTCGTCATCGTGGTTTTCACAACGCAAATGCATTTACCATACATGCCTTTAAAACGTAATTCTTTGTAAAGGCATGCGCGATAAATGCACATGCGTTTTGAAAAAATGCGGGATAATGGTATGCGAGGTCAATGACCTTGCGGGATAATGGTATGCGGACTGAAAGTCTGCGGGATAAAAAATGCGGGGAAATGGCTGCAAACCATGATTAGCAGCAGACTTCCCTGGTGAGCACTAGCTTTACTACAGTGATCTAATGAGCAACTAGAGTGCTAACATTCAGAATTTATGGCAAATGTGTGACACATCTGAATGCCTTCTTGATAGAACCAAAGTAAACAAGCATTGAAAATGCAATAGATCTCGCCCTTGTTTAAGTTAAAGCCATTCTGTTTGTAATGAGGTGGCTTTTTAGCTTTGCTTTTCTTAGTGTTTTTAAGACTTTCATGTAAATAACATGCATATGTATGCATATATGTATATGTATGCATGCATTTATATTTATATAGATATGCAGATTATATATGTTTATATATGTATATTACCTACTGGCGATAGCCAGTGGGTATATATAGTTAGGATTTTTTCTCTATGGGATTTCTGAAAATTCTATGTCTAATAACTTTGGCGTTTGTGGACGGAATTGGCTGAAATTTTCAGGAAAATGGCACATTTCGTTTCTGAGCAGCCCCTGAAAATGTGGGGGGGTTTCGTCAAGGGGGGGCCGAGAAAAAAGGGGGGTCCCAAAACGCATTTTTCCCATTCATTTTTCCATAGGGCGGTTAGACTCACTTTTAGCTCGAACGGCTGAATAGATTTACATGAAACTTGGCAAAATTGTAGATATGGTTTGCCCGACGTGCCTTTGCTATGTCTCAATATATGTGCTCCAGTGGATTTTGAGAAATTAACGTTTAAAAAAATATATATATCTGTGACAGCGCTCCGGTTAGCGCCCCGGTTCGCGTACCTGACGCGTAACGGAACTTCGCGAAGCGAAGCTGATTGGCTCTCCGGTGTCTGTCAACATTCTAAACAGTCCGGAGCGGCCGCCATCTTGTCTCTCGGTACGATCGAGAGACAAGATGTGGTGAAAAACGAAGGGGGAAATGAAGGAAAGGGGGCAAGGTAGACCACTCCTGACCCCCTAGGATTGATGAGGGGGATATTAAAGTGCCCCGCGGGGCAAAAAATAATTTTTTTTTTTTTTTTTGCGATTTTACGCCGTAGAGGCGCGTCCCGGTACGCGAACCGGGCAGCTCACCGGGCAGCAAACCGGGCAGCTAACCGGCAGCGTAGCTGTCAACATTGTAAACCGTCCGGAGCGGCCGCCATCTTGTCTCTCGGTAGGTTCGAGAGACAAGATGTGGTGAAAAACGAAGGGGGAAATGAAGGAAAGGGGGCAAGGTAAACCCCTCCTGACCCCCTAGGATTGATGAGGGGGATATTAAAGTCCCCCGCGATTTTTCGCGGTAGAGGCGCTTCCCGGTACGCTAACCGGGCAGCTAACCGGCAGCGTAACGGGAGTCCGCCATCTTGTGTTTTTGGAGCGTCCGGTTCGCGTACCGGGTAGCGTCCCGGTAAGCGTAACAAGGGGAAAACCAAGAGAAACAGTAAAAAAAAAAATTAAGGGAATAGATTTCCAGCAAACTTGGCAAAATTGTAGGGACTGTTTGTTTGATGTGCCTTTGCAAGGCCTCAAGATATGTGCACGTGTGGATTTTGTCTAATTAAGGTTAAAAAAAAAATATATATCTGTAAGCGTGCTCCGGCACGCTTACGTTTACAGTTTTGTTTGCGCTGCAGAGCCGATACGTCACGGTTATGCGACGCGTCATGAGGCGTCTTACGTGGCTACGTGATACGTCACGTAATAAAAAATATATTTTACAGCTATAGATATTAGCTTTTAAAAAACCAATGAAATTCACTGAAAAAACCATAGGTTATAGACCATATATAGTTAGGAATTTGCATTTACAAAACCTTGAAAATTCACTGAAAAAACCATAGGTTAGAGACCATATATAGTTAGCTGGACATTTTATTGACATAAAACCAATGAAATTCCATATATAGTTAGTTGCACTAACTATATATCGCGCACCCGCAATCCACTGCTGATGATGTCACATATTACATCATTCATGACATGGTCAGTGACATCACTGATGACATCACTGATGACATCTCAAATGACATCACTGATGACATCACTGATGACATCTCAAATGACATCACTGATGACATCATGACACACCAATACCAGTTACTACATACGCACTCACTGATTCCTACGTCTACACACACATTCACTCATTCACCCATACAATCACTCATACATACAGTCACTCATTATTACAACACTATCATATGCACTCATACACCTATGCAGACCCTCACACACTGCCACTCATCCATGGAGTTACTCACACACCTAGTCAGTCCTGTAACGAATCAATCACACTTCCATTTCCTCATCTATACAGTTAAACACAGAACACCATACTTCAGTGACATCACTGATGACATCACTGATGACATCTCAAATGACATTACTGATGACATCTCAAATGACATCACTGATGACATCATGACACACCAATACCAGTTACTACATACGCACTCACTGATTCCTACGTCTACACACACATTCACTCATTCACCCATACAATCACTCATACATACAGTCACTCATTATTACAACACTATCATATGCACTCATACACCTAGTCAGTCCTGTGAAGAATCAATCACACTTCGATTTCCTCATCTATACAGTTAAACACAGAACACCATACTTTTCACACATATACTAACACATACTTACTCTCTTATAAATCACTGATACAAGTACACATTGATATGCACAGAGTCACACACCTCCCAGCCAGCCACACACACACTCAGTCTTCCATACATCCACTCATTCTTCAATATGTAAAACATATTTAAACTTTACAAAAACACACAGACACTAGATGATGTCATCAGTGATGTCATTTGAGATGTCATCAGTGATGTCATCAGTGATGTCATTTGAGATGTCATCAGTGATGTCATCAGTGATGTCACTGACCATGTCATGAATGATGTAATATGTGACATCATCAGCAGTGGATTGCGGGTGCGCGATATATAGTTAGTGCAACTAACTATATATGGAATTTCATTGGTTTTATGTCAATAAAATGTCCAGCTAACTATATATGGTCTCTAACCTATGGTTTTTTCAGTGAATTTTCAAGGTTTTGTAAATGCAAATTCCTAACTATATATGGTCTATAACCTATGGTTCTTTCAGTGAATATATATATATATATATATATATATATATATATATATATATATATATATATATATATTCACTGAAAAAACCATAGGTTATAGACCATATATAGTTAGGAATTAGCATTTAGAAAACCTTATTTTACTCACACAAAACCATTGAAATTCCATATATAGTTAGTTGCACTAACTATATATCGCGCACCCGCAATCCACTGCTGATGATGTCACATATTACATCATTCATGACATGGTCAGTGACATCACTGATGACATCACTGATGACATCTCAAATGACATCACTGATGACATCACTGATGACATCTCAAATGACATCACTGATGACATCATGACACACCAATACCAGTTACTACATACGCACTCACTGATTCCTACGTCTACACACACATTCACTCATTCACCCATACAATCACTCATACATACAGTCACTCATTATTACAACACTATCATATGCACTCATACACCTATGCAGACAGTCACACACTGCCACTCATCCATGGAGTTACTCACACACCAAGTCAGTCCTGTAAAGAATCAATCACACTTCCATTTCTTCATCTATATAGTTAAACACAGAACACCATACTTCAGTGACATCACTGATGACATCACTAATGACATCTGAAATGACATCACTGATGACATCTCAAATGACATCACTGATGACATCATGACACACCAATACCAGTTACTACATACACACTCACTGATTCGTACGTCTACACACACATTCACTCATTCACCCATACAATTACTCATACATACAGTCAGTTATTATTAGAACACTATCATATGCACTCATACACCTAGTCAGTCCTGTGAAGAATCAATCACACTTCGATTTCCTCATCTATAGTTAAACACAGAACACCATACTTTTCACACATATACTAACACATACTTACTCTCTTATACAATCACTGATACAAGTACACATTGATATGCACAGAGTCACACACCTCCCAGCCAGCCACACACACACTCAGTCTTCCATACATCCACTCATTCTTCAATATGTAAAACGTATTTAAACTTTACAAAAACACACAGACACTAGATGATGTCATCAGTGATGTCATTTGAGATGTCATCAGTGATGTCATCAGTGATGTCACTGACCATGTCATGAATGATGTAATATGTGACATCATCAGCAGTGGATTGCGGGTGCGCGATATATAGTTAGTGCAACTAACTATATATGGAATTTCAATGGTTTTGTGTGAGTAAAATAAGGTTTTCTAAATGCTAATTCCTAACTATATATGGTCTATAACCTATGGTTTTTTCAGTGAATTTTCAAGGTTTTGTAAATGCTAATTCCTAACTATATATGGTCTATAACCTATGGTTTTTTCTGTGAATTTCATTGGTTTTTTAACAGCTAATATCTGTAGCTGTAAAATGTATTCTTCTTCAAATCCAAAAATATATTTTATATGTTTATGAATAATTTTTTTTTTAAATATTTTTTTTTCTTCGTTCCCGCTTCGCGAATCGGGAAGCTTCCCGTTAGCTGACCTTGATGCCGCGAAATAGACCGCGAGCCGGTAAACGTTTCTTTACCGCAAGTGCCGCGTTAGAAAACAACATCGTGACGCCTCCCGTCCGCATGACGTTTCACGTTGTCGCGTGATACGTCATATGACGTGCTACGTTAGCGAACTGGTACGCGAAGCGAGTCGCAAAGCGCAGGTTTCTGGAAGCAAACCGGGAGGCCCTGCAAAGCGCTTAACGTAAACACAGCAAGTCATGTGACTTGGTAATAACACTTTTCATTGGTTCATTTCACTTTTGGTTTCCTAATGATGTAAGACTAGGTCATATAATCTAAAATGAACACTTTTGATTGGTTGAGAACTCTTGTTTTTCCCAAATGATGAAAATCCCTCCTTCTTTCCTCACTCTGACTTTCATCATTGTGAGAGAAAGACCCTTTGTGATCACTGAGCAATGGCTTCTTTAGTAGCTTCAGCTGGTGCTTCCCCACCACCTCCACCACATCCAAGGAAGAGTGGACCACCTGCTCAAGTTATAATTCAACAAGAAGAGGAAGAAGAGGAACAGGACGACGAGCACGAAGAGAGGCAGTTTTTGCCTGAGCAGCCCAGGACGTCTCACCGGAAAGAAAACTTCATTTGGCAATTTTTTAAAATTCCCAAAGGTCAGAAAAAAGTAAATGCAAGATACGTAACTTGCCTTATATGTCAAGATAGACTGTCCAGAGGAACCGAGAAAAAATACAGTTTCGGAAACTACACAATGCATCGCCATATGACTAGGTGGCATCCTAACTACTACAGTGCTGCACAGTTTCGGAACGACCTAGATAATCTCCCTATTATGGCCAGAAGATCTGTTGTACCGGAAGTAACGGGACCAGAGGGCAGGGAGATGGTGCCAAATATACAAATGAGATTTGGTGAAGTAAAACACACCTGCGTATTTTGCGATGGATTCATTTGCTACGGAGAAAGAAGCATCACTCTGATCAACAGAGCTATTGACTATCATATGCAAGTTTGTACGAAACGCCCAAAATAATAAATACTTTTTTTTTGTTTTGTTGCTCCTGTTGAGCCCTTTACAATGAATCGTTTTCATTGCCCCCTCCAAGAAAAACCCCAAAAAATATAAAACTGTTCAGAAAAATTCAAAAAAAGTAAAAAAATGTTCCGAAAAATAATAAAAAAAATATAAAACAACAAAAACAATAAAAAAAAGTTCTTTTCAGAACTACCTCCCCGTTATTAAAAAATTGGTACAATATTTGGAACTGTGCCAACCTCTATTTCTCTTAGTTCGCTTCCCAGTTCGCTCGCCGGTACGCGAACCGGAAGCGAACCAAAAACAGTAAGTATAAGGGAAGGAAACAGACACTTATGTTAAAAGAAAGACAGCTATAGGGGAGTAAACTAGAGATACTATTACCCGTAATCCACTGCTGATGATGTCACATATTACATCATTCATGACATGCTCAGTGACATCATCAGCAGAGGATTGCGGGTTTTTTGGCAACGTGCCTTATCCACGGTTTAATAACGCTGCCTTTTGCTTTATATAAGTTTTCAAATTGTATGAAATATATACCAATAGGTCGTTATGAACCTTTAGGTAGTGCTTTTCTTCATGAGGTCTGGTCGCTTCCATACACATACAGATGTTTCAAAGATGATCAAGAAGTTTATCTGAATGGAGAGGAATGCACTGAGACGCCAGATCATTCACTAATGTGTAGGCACATACAGTTACACGGTTCATGCAACAAACACCGACCAAATATGGCTTGCGTGTTGCAAGGCACGCCAGTTCCTGCTATCATCCCCACGTTCAAGTTGTTGGAAAATGGTAGTTATTTGATGCTCAATAATGAAGATTGTTCTGAGTTAATTAAAAGTATTCCTTTTATCGTAACAGTAAGTGAACGGGTTATTTGCTGCAGAAATGTTCTATTTCCTCCCACACATGAACATAGGGAGTTTTCAATCTGGCCACAAATACCAACCTTGGGACAGATTTCAACGGCATGGCAAGAATAAGAGCTCTTTTGTCTCAGAGAGAGGTGGCCTTGAGTTCGGCCCGTGAAACTTTCGTGCTTCACATAGCGAACACCCGTACAGAGGTGCAGACCCTTTTCAATTCAGATTTGCCTTTCAATTTCAGCAAGATGGTTCCGACTATCTTTAACGCATCCTCCACAAAGGCCCTGGCGCACTTTTTTAAAGTTGTTACCAGTGGTCTCGTGACTTCATTTGAGAAAATCTTTGGAGTCATCCCTGCTTCCTTTCATTCTATTTTCTCCACTCTGGTTCGTGGATTGGCATTTTTACTTGCATTACCAGCGGACGCTCTTGTGCTTTTTTACATTTTTAAATATGGATGTCCCTCCTATGCAACCTCCCACCCTGCAGCTGCTGACACTGTTCCGCAATCGCATGCTAGAATATTATGGCACAATGCCGTTGGCGATATTAAGCACGGCATATGGATTATCTTTTCGATTCTCCTACTTCACCTGTGTCCAGCCTGTATTTCACTGCCTGACCTGTGATTTCGATTGGGCCATTGATTTGTGTCTCTGCGGACCAGTTTCTCCTGACGTCGACTTTAATCAGCTGATGACTCCTATCATTACTCACGAGTTGGTTTGTCCTGGCGAAAGGATTATGGCTGTGGCATTGATGCATGGACTACTTGGTCCCTGGAATTTACTGGCGGCAGCACAGTCTTTCTTGGAACAGAGCTTTCTTGAAAACCCACCGAGCTGTCCTCTGATGGTGATAGAGGATCCGGTGCTGGGAGAGCACGTATGTTCTTTTCCGCTTTTAAATTGGATGGCTGAACTGTTTTCGGATGAAGACGGTGACTTCCTATTGGAGGCTGTTGCAGCTTATTTTGCATACACAGTTATGTCATAGACCTTTTTCATGTTTGATATGCTGAGTACTAGCATTTCATTGACAATTCATTGACTTATTTGTCAAGTTTTTATTATTTACCTTGCCTATTGGCTTAAGACTCGATAAAGTACTTGGCTGTTTTATTTTTCTTTAGCATTACATTTTCCTAGTTTTTAATGCTTTACCTTGCGGACCGTCCACATATAAACTTGCAATCTGCTCTCATGAGATGGCACTTCTATTATCTTATTCAGTTCGTTTCCGGATCATGGGGAGGTGTCATCTAGGTCCTGGATATCTTTACACCGTGTTAAGTTAGCATGGGCTAATTACCGGTTTAAACGCCATTTTTCCTTTTTTGCAACTTCTGCACACGACACTTAGTTGTTGCTTTAGCTTTCCACCTAGTAGTTCATCGT